>NC_142477.1:40898966-43398966 GCF_049115385.1 Moschus berezovskii
CACCCTTTGATCTGTTGTTTTGATTTTTTTCTTTTGTGATATTTGAAAAGCATAATGAAGTTTTCTGAAGTGGACTCCATCACTTTTCTTTTGATTTCTTTACTTCTTTTAAACTTAGGAAGGTTTATCTTTAAAAAAATCTGATTTTCAATTCTTTTCCCTAATGTGATCTCCCATCTTTAACCACTGGACTCATCTAGGATAGCTTTGGCATTTGCCCCAAATGTCTGACCTGGCCACCTCTTACAAACCAGCTGCTGATGACCACACCTCCTACATCAGAAGCAGTCAAAGCTGCCTTTGTGCTCCTAGGCAGTGGATGGCCCACACTTCTCCTCTGTGCTGCCCAAGGCAGAACTCCTGGAGCTTTCATCCTGCTCACTCACCACCCACATCCATTCAGTTATGGCCCTCTAGGGTTATACTGGGTTATACTGGGCGTCTAGGGTTATACTGGAAGTCCATGGTGACTCACTGGTAAAGATCTGCCTGCAATTCAGGAGATATGGAGATGTGGGTTCAATTCCTGGGTCAGGAACATCCCCTGGAGAAGGAAATGGCAACCCACTCCAGTATTCTTGCCTGGCTACAGGAGCTTGGGTGGCTACAGTCCATGGGGTTGCAAAGAGTCAGACATAACTTAGCGACTGAGCACCAGCAGATATATTTAATATTAAGTGGCTTTTCCCCTCTTTGAAACAAGTGTATACTGCTCACTCTGCTTGGGATTCTTCTCCATCCTCACTTTGACTCATTTTTACTAGTCTACCAGGTGGAGTCAGATGTCTCCTTGCTAGTGCTCCATCCTTCCCTTTATGCTCCTCACACCGGACTGTGACGTCCTGCTAACTTGTTTATGGTCCTCTGTCTCTCTTCACCATTAATGTAGCCTCACTGACTAAGTCGGTGCCTGATACATATGGGAACTCAATACATACTCGTTAGGTATGTGGAAGATTAAATAAATGGAAGACTATACCAATAAAATAGAAATCATCCCTGTCTGTGTCCCATTAGGGCTTGATCTGAGCACTTTCCTGGAGAATATGAAAGTAAAAGGGATAGTGTATTGGAATTCAGGCTTCTTTCGATCCCTGGGTCGGGAAGATCCCCTGGAGAAGGAAATGGCAACCCACTCCAGTATTCTTGCCTGGAGAATCCCATGGACTGAGGAGCCTGGTGCGCTACAGTCCGTGGGGTTGCAAAGAGTCGGACACGACTGAGCGACTTCACTTTTCACTTTAAGGCACCACTGTGTCAGATCCTGCGGACTGGCTTGTTCAACAGTAACGATTTTACCCTCCTTCTAGGCATCATTATTGTAATGCAAAGCTGGAGGAATAAAAACCTTTCCCAGACTGTCTTGCAGTCAGTATTCTACATGTAAATTATATCCAGTACAGTTAGATGCACTCTTGGGACCTAACGGAAGGCAGGAGTGGGAGGAAGGCCACTTTCTGGCTGCTGTTTCTCCTGCCAAGAAAGGCCAACAAAACACGAAAACCTTTCCAAGGTTCACCACCACTTTCGTGGGGTTCTGCAGGCAGTTGTAGTGACAAGAATGGCAGGATCGAGTGTGAAGGCAAAAGCTTCTTGGTTCTGAATCACCACTATAGTGAATTAGCTAGCTATCATCTCTCTAGTGTCTTTCTCTTTCTTGTTTATTTATTCACATATTTATAAAATAGAGCTAATAGAGACTCTTGAATTCCACTCCCCTAGTCTTTCCACCAATTTTGTAACCACCTTTCTGCTTAAAACACCTACAGAGTTTTCTGTGCTGAACCATGACAGATACACAAAGGATACAAGGACTGCTTTCTACTCATTGATCCAAGTAGCCCAACTTGATCAATTGTAATTTTTCCCCATTAAAGACAGCAGTACTATTCCTAGGATCTAAGTGAAGAAGAACTAAAGAGCCTCTTGATGAAAGTGAAAGAAAAGAGTGAAAAAGTTGACTTCAAACTCAACATTCAGAAGACTAAGATCATGGCATCTGGTCCCATCATTTCATGGCAAATAGATGGGAAATGAATGGAAACAGTGACTTTATTTTTGGGGGCTCCAGAGTCACTGCAGATGGGGACTGAAGCCATGAAATTAAAAGACACTTGCTCCTTGGAAGAAAAGCTATGACCAACCTAGAGAGCATATTAAAAAACAGAGACATTACTTTGCCAATAAAGGTCCATCTAGTCAAAGCTATGGTTTTTCCAGTAGTCATGAATGGATGTGAGAGTTGGAAAGAAAGCTTTTCTGTAAAGAAAGCTGAGCACCAAAGAACTGATGCTTTTGAACTGTAGTGTTAGAGAAGACTGTTGAGGGTCCGTTGGACTGCAAGGAGATCCAACCAGTCAATCCTAAAGGAAATCAGTCCTGAATATTCATTGGAAGGACTGATGCTGAAGCTGAAACTCCAATACTTTGGCCACCTGATACGAAGAACTGACTCCTTGGAAAAGACCCTGATGCTGGGAAAGATTGAAGACGGGAGGAGACAGAGATGACAGAAGATGAGATGGTTAGATGGTACCACCGACTCGATGGACATGAGTTTGAGCAAGCTCTGGATGTTGGTGATGGACAGGGAAGCCTGGTGTTCTACTGTCCATGGGGTTGCAAAGAGTCAGACACAACTGACTGAACTCATCTGAGGATGAGATTGTGCTTACTGGTTACTCTGTGGTCTGTGAGGGTTCTGTAAATCATTTCTACTATCTTTTCCTCCCATTCTTGGCTTCTTTTGAGATTTCATTATCATAGACCTTAACTCAGCAATAAAACTGGCCAGTAATAGATAATAGTACAGCCTGGCCTAAATATAAAACTACATAGGAAAAAATACAGGTAAATGATTCAGATCTTTAACATATTAAGAGCTCTTTTTCAATCATTGAATAAAAAGAAAGCTAACCTGATTGAAAACTGTATGGAACACATAAAGGGAGGAGGAAAAATAGCCAAAGAGGGTATTAAAATATACCTCTTTTTTTTCTGATCAATGTAACAAAGATTTTAAAGTCATACTCAGATCTGGTGAAGATGTGTTTCGTATACTGGGCATTCTCATACACTTCCATAAGCTTCTAAAATTGCTTAATTTTCTAGATGTAAGTTTGGCTACGTTTGCATCTGCCTGCAATGCGGGTAGGCCCAGGTTTGATCCCTGGAGAAGGGAATAGTTACTTACTCCAGTATTCTTGCCTGGAGAATTCCATGGACAGAGGAGCCTGGTGAGCTTCAGACCCTGGGGTCACAAAGAGGCGACTATGAATGAGCAACTAACATAAATGTCTTTAAAATATTCATTCTGTTGGATCAGCAGTTTTCAGCTGGAGTCATTTTTGCCCACCACAGGACATTTGGCAATGTCTGGAAATATTTTTGGTTTTCACAGCTACGGTCAGTGGGTGCTACTAGCATCTGTGGATAGAGACCAAGGATGCATCTCAGCATTCTAAAACAGGAGAGTCAGCACAAAGAATACACAGCCTGAAATGTCAGGAGAGTGGAGGCTGAGAAATTATGTCTTAGACACTAAAGTTGACTTTATTTACCCAAATGAAAACACTGAATGTACTTCAAGATTCATTTATTTAATCCTTTTTGAAGAGCAACAAGTCACTAGCTATTAAAAATTTAGTTGCATTTACCCATAATTTTTAATAGATATCCATCTTGGAAATGCTTGGACATGTGCATGAAAAGGCGCGCACACACACTGATGTTCTTCTTAGCATTAATTTCAGCAGTGAAATTTTGGAAATGACCAAATGTCAATCAGTGGAGTAACAGTTAATATATGTGCATGCTCTGAGTACCGGAGGATTTGGCTATCTCACCATCCACTACTCTTTTTCTAAGGTCCTGTCCTCCTTTAGAGAGATTCCTATGTAGTAGATAGGCTTGGTGGAAGAACTGTTTCCAAGACTCCATTCATCCTATCCTTTTCCAGTTGGAAAACAGAAAAAAAAACCGATATTTCTTTTCTGATCCTTTGGTCACATGACCTGTTTGTCACATGACATTACTTTGGCCAATCAGATGGGACTTTAAATCTTTAACCAAGCCAGAGCCAGAGAAGACTTGAAGACCAAATCCCTGAGTGGCAGCAGTGGTGGCAGTGGGAGGTGTCTGTGGCAGTTCTTGCCGATTGATGACACTGGACCTCTGTAACTTGGTCCACCAGAAAGGCCTTCGGTTCTGTTATTAAAAATAATGGTGATGGAAGGTCCAGCAGTAACACAATAAATAGACACATTAGATATCTGTGTGTAGAGAGTATCCCAAATGATATGTTAGAGAATTATAGACAGTCATTAAAAAAGATCATCAGGACATATTAGTAAGTGTAAAATCAAACTGAAGAACATTCATTCACTCAAGAAGTGTTTGTCCACCCATTCCATTAATTAGTCTCTGTGCTCTGAACAGGACATACCTAGTTTCTGCCCTCATGGAGCATTATTTAAAATAGCAAAATATCAGAAATAAATTAAGCACCGCAATAGTAAAATGAGATAAATTGTAAATTATGGCACATGTATTAAGTGGAAGAGCTGACTTCCACTTAATACAGAAATAAAAATAAATTTTTAGTAAATGTATACTATCAGTTTTTATATGTACATATATATTATATTTACTCACTGAACATGAATATATTGAGTATATGTGCATATTATATATAAAACATTAAAATTACATATACATTATATAAATTAAATATGTAAATATGTCTATGTATATATATCTATATATCTTTCAAAACATTTCATGTAGTCAAGAGGAGGTATAAATACTGCATTACAGTGCTGGCAGGATTCAATTCTGAATGAGGGAACTTTTTTGTTTGTGTTTTCTAAATTTTGAAATCTGCATATGTTGTTTTTATAAACGTAAATTTTATTATGTATAGCCATAAAATTATTTAAGATGAGAATACAGTAAAACGTTTGAAATTTCCTAAGCCCATTTTATGACTGCACTAAGCCACATTTGTTAAATATTCGACATTAAGAATATATGTGCTAAATAAACAGATGTATCTATAGTACATATCCATAAAACATATATGTTACTGAGTAAAAATAAACACCATTACTGTCTTGCTTTAAAACATTCCACTCTCCTTGGCCTACGTGTGCTGTGCTTAGTCACTCAGTTGTGTCCAACTCTTTGCGACCCCATGGACTGTAGCCCATCAGGCTCCTCTGTCCATGGGTATTCTCCAGGTAAGGATACTGGAGTCTGTTGCCATGCCAACCTCTAGGGGCTCTTCCCAACCCAGTTCTCTCTCATTGCAGGCAAATTCTTTACTGTCTGAGCCACCAACGAAGTCCATGAATACTGAAGCGGGTAGCCTATTCCTCCTCCAGGGCATCTTCCCAACCCAGGAATCAAACCTGCATTGCAGGTGGATTCTTTACTGGCTGAGCTATCAGGGAAGCCCTCCTTGGCCTATGCTATCCTGAATTTTCCTTTGCTGGTCCTTGAGATATTAGCAGTTACAGAAGGGACTGTGGGCATAGCTGTGTTGATTTCCCTCCCATTGCCCCATGGGGAGGGGCCAGCAGAGGACTGGAGCAGTCAGCTGACACAGAAGTGTCCTACTAGAGAGCTGTCTGCATTTCTGGCCTCTGCAATCATCTTTCAGCAAGCCCTCCATCTATAAGCACACACTCTTACATCCTGTGTTAAGTGTACTCATGGTGGGATGCATGCAACTTCTAACACCGTCTCTTTTGTTTTGGAGCAGGCAAGGTGGGACCACCTCTCAATATCATGCTGGATGCTCTGAACTGTTCAGCTTTCAGCATACAGTGGAAGATGCCTAGGCACCCTCTGACCCCCATCATGGGGTACACTGTGAGTACTGGGCACGGAGATTTCTGTAGTGGGTGTTTTGAGGGAACTGCACTTCCTGCTCATCATTGCTCCTTCCGTATCTGGCTTCCTGATATCATCCCTTTCATGTCAGGGGAGCGTCATTCTCTCTACTTGAAACCAGAGAATATGTTTCCCTTTTAAGGGCCTTTGTAAGTGCCCTGAAAGTCAGTTTGATCTACTGGATCCTGACTCTGTTCAGGGATGGGAAAATATAAATTCAGTGGAAGACTTGCTTCTTGCTCTCCCGTTGCCCACAGTCAGATTTGGAGACCAAAGCAGAAACATGAGAAATGGTAGGGAGTCACTGTCGTCAGTAAGAACAGAATAATGTAAAACCTGAATGAAAGTGACGGGATGGACAGGTAAAGTGGAGAAGGGGACAGAGAATGCATTTCTACCTCTGACAGATGACAGATTGGCCTTTTAAAAAATATTTTCTTTGAAAAGTGTTTTTTAAAATGAGTCAACATTTTTGAAGTTAGGAGATTTCAGATAAATTCTTGGAATTTGGAAATCTCTGTGAATATATCTTTACCCCAGGCTCACAAGCCTGCTGGAGCTGAGCTGTCCACTGGGCTGTAAAGTCCCCACGAGACCCCAGACCTACCATTCCCTCCTGTCTCCCGTTCACCAAGGGAGAGAAGGCATTTATCAAGCCCTTGTCCTGTCGTCATTTTAAAGCAGAGAAATGTATTTCTGGATTTAGGTAGATGCAAAAGTGGGAAAATTAAAGACTACGTGAGAGAGTGGTGGATCAGACAAAAAGACTGAGAGCTGGGTCAGCCTTCACCACCCCACTTTCCAGTGTGTCTTCTTCCCGGCTTCTACAGGCATAGGAGTTTGCGACCCCAGCCGGGTATGTCTGATGTTTGCTGACAAAGGGTTAATGTGTGAGAGGTGAGACAGCTCACATCAGGACCCACTGTGGTTGTGTGTGCAACTCCAACCTTGGGTCCTCCGTCTGGTGGAAAAGTGCTGGCCCCGCTCTCACCTTGGGCATCTGCCTCTTTTCCAGATCTTTTACTCTGAGGTCGGCGTAGACAAATCCCTACAGGAGCGGTCCTATGGTGTGCCGCCTGGCCTGGATACCCCGACCACTGTGAGTAGCTCCATCCCGGCAGCCCCCCAAAAGCACACCCTGTGAGTGACATTTCACTGATGTTCAGAAGGATTTCTAATTTGGTGTGTACATGTGCCGCTGTGTGTATAATAATAACAACTGTTTGTATAATCCTTTGGAATTTAGAATGTCTTTCTTGTCCATAACCCCATCACATACATCTCTATCCTCAGAAAGGCAGCCATGTGAGGAATGTTTCCATGGACTCAGTCCACCCCATTTATCCTGCGAGAAAACAGCCACCTTACAGCTGTTTTTTCCCCCTGCTTCTTCTCTCTATAAAATTCAATTCTGTTTTTTTTTAAATCTCAATAAAGCTTTATAAATAAATATGACACATTTGTATCTTCTCAACTGCCTGGAGACATAATGCAGAAGAAAATGATGTAATTGGAAATGTATATTCAAATGGTGCAAGTTGTTTGTTTTTCTTCTCCAGCCGGCATCCTGTCCTTCCACTAACCAACTGCTGGATCTTCATCTATTTCTCTTCTGTTTCCTGTCAAGGTCTCTCGGGGTGAATTTCTCTGCCTTAGGCATGTTCTGTTTTCTTTTCTTTCACTTGCTGTCTCCTTCTCCGGTCTACTACAATTAATCTACAAACTAGAGCCTTTTTAATTGCTCTGCAAGGAGTTAGCATTAGCGCCCAGAATACTGCAGCTTTAACAGCACTGGTGATGGAGGTGGTGTCTGTAACTCCTGTCTAGTAAATGCCTGCCAGGCGCTGCACCTAGAAACCTACTTGTCATCTGTGATGAGTAACCATCACTTACTGAGAATCTGTCACCTGCCAGCCACACTCCCTCATGCTTTACATTTCTTTTGCCATTTAATCCTTACAATTATCCTATGACCTGACAAGGATGCTGAGACTCAGAGAGGTGAAGTGACATTCTTCAGATCATACATTAGCAAGTAACAGTTGACTGTAAACCCAGGGCAGACTGCATTCTGAGCCCTGTTCTGGCTATTTTTACCAGAGCACTCATGACTCAAAAGAAGAGATGCATGTCTTCGGCTTGCTTGTATTTTGCATGCTGCTTTTATTCTCAGACTTTTGCTTAAGTACCCCTCAGTTGCCTCAGAAGCCCTCAGCCCCAGCTTCTGTGGTTTATTCTGTCCTAAGAGGGGGCAATCAGGGAGGCCCCACCTATTCTTATTGTTCAGTCACTCAGTCATGTCCGACTCTTTGCAACCCCATGGCCTGCAGCACACCAGGCTTCCCTGTCCTTTAGTGTCTCCCAGAGTTTACTCAAAGTCATGTCCCTTGAGTCGATGATGCTATCTAACCATCTCATCTTCTGCCCCCACCTTCTCCTTTGGCCTTCAGTCTTTCCCAGCATCAGAGTCTTTTTCAATGAGTTGGCTCTTTCTATCAGGTAGCCAAAGTATTGGCGTTTCAGCTTCAGTCCTTCCAATGAATATTCAGGGTTGATTTCCTTTAGGATTGACAGATTTGATTTCCTTGAAGTCCAAGAGACTCTCAGGAGTCTCCTCCAACACCACAATTCGAAAGCATTAATTTGTTGGCACTCAGCCTTCTTTCGGAGAAGGCAATGGCAAGCCACTCCAGTACTCTTTATTTTTTTTTTTCACTCCAGTACTCTTGCCTAGAAAATCCCATGGATGGAGGAGCCTGGTAGGCTGCAGTCCGTGGGGTCGCTATGGGTCGGACTCGACTGAGCGACTTCACTTTCACTTTTCACTTTCACACATTGGAGAAGGAAATGGCAACCCACTCCCGTATTCTTGCCTGGAGAATCCCAGGGAAGGGGGAGCCTGGTGGGCTTCCGTCTATGGGGTCACACAGAGTCGGACACGACTGAAGTGACTTAGCAGCAGCAGCAGCAGCCTTCTTTATTAATTCTCACATTCGTACATGACTACTGGACAAAATCATAGCTTTGACTATAAAAAACTCTCTGAAAAGTGATGTCTCTGTTTTTTAATAAACTGTCTAGATTTGTCATAGCTTTCCTTCCAGGGAGCAAGCGTCTTTTAATTTTGTGGCTGCAGTCACCATCCAGTGATTTTGGAGCCCAAGAAAATAAAATCTGCTACTGTTTCCATTTTTTCTCCATCTATTTGCCATGAAGTGGTGGTACCAGATGTCATGATCTTAATTTTTTTCATATTGAGTTTCAAGCCAGCTCTCCTCTTTCACTTTCATCAAGAGACTCTTTAGTTCCTCTTTGCTTTCTTTGATTAGAATGGTATCATCTGCATATCTGAGATTGTTAATACTTCTGGGAATCTTGATTCCAGCTTGTGACTCATCTAGCCTGGCATTTTACATGATTTACTCTGCATATAAGTTAAATAAACAGGATGACAATATACAGCCTTGAAGTACTCCTTTCCCAGTTTTGAACCGTTCAATTGTTCCATGTCTGTTGCTTCTTGACCTGCATACATGTTTCTCAGGAGACAGGTAAGGTTGGTCTGTTACTCCCATCTCTTTAAGAACTTTCCAAAGTTTGTTGTGATCCACACGCTCAAAGCTTTTATTCTTTCCGTTAACTATACCTAGGTGTTAGAATATGCTACCAAATTATAGTATTTGATTACCTTGCTGATTTCAACAAATGTTCACAGTTGCCACTCTGCCTAGCACAATATCACATATGGTTGCTCTTCTTGGGCAGCTTTTGGGAAAATCACATTTACACTGGCTCTCCCAGGTGGTGCTAGTGGTAAAGAACCTGCCTGCCAATGCAAGAGACATAAGAGACATGGATTCAATCCCCGTGTAGGGAAGATCCCCTGGAGAATGAAATGGCAACCTACTCCAGTATTCTTGCCTGGAGAATCCCATGGACAGAGGAGCCTGCCGGGCCACAGTCCGTTGGATGACAAAGAGTAGGAAGACTGAAGTAACTTAGCACACACTCACACACCTTTCAGTTCAGTTCAGTTTAGTTCAGTCGCTCAGTCGTGACCGATTCCTTGTGACCCCATGAATCATAGCACGCCAGGCTTCCCTGTACATCACCAACTCCCGGAATTCACTCAAACTCACGTCCATCGAGTCAGTGATGCCATCCAGCCATCTCATTCTCTGTCGTCCCTGTCTCCTCCCACCCCCAATCCCTCCCAGCATCAGAGTCTTTTCCAGTGAGTCAACTCGTCGCATGAGGTGGCCAAAGTATTGGAGTTTCAGCTTTAGCATCCGTCCTTCCAGTGAACACCCAGGATTGATCTGCTTTAGAATGGACTGGTTGGATCTCCTTGCAGTCCAAGGGACTCTCAAGAGTCTTCTCCAGCACCACAGTTCAAAAGCATCAATTCTTCGGCGATCAACTTTCTTCACAGTCCAACTCTCTCATCCATACATGACCACTGGAAAAACCATAGCCTTGACTAAACGGACCTTTGTTGGCAAAGTAATGTCTCTGCTTTTTAATATACTATCCAGGTTGGTCATAACTTTCCTTCCAAGGAGTAAGCGACTTTTAATTTCCTGACTGCAATCAACATCCGCAGTGATTTTGGAGCCCAAAAAAATAGTCTGACACTGTTTCCACTGTTTCCCCATCTATTTCCCATGACGTGATGAGACCAGATGCCATGATCTTCGTTTTCTGAATGTTGAGCTTCAAGCCAACCTTTTCACTGTCCTCTTTCACTTTGATCAAGAGGCTTTTTTTTTTTTTTTAATTTTATTTATTTATTTTTTTGCATTACAATAGTTTAATATGAACAATCAGAACTAATTAACAGTATAACAATATTTTACAACTGAAATAATTAAAATAAACTATAAAATTACTACATAAAACAGGTCTGATCTAGCTTATTTACTTTCTATAATTTCTTCAGTGCTGCAAAACCATTTATTTCTTTTTTTTTTTCATGTTTTAATAAACACTTCGTCTTTTTGTATTGCTTTTTTTTTATCACAATAATAGAAATATAACATCATATATCACTGTAAAACACATTTCCACATAAATGCTGATAAGCACAAAATATTTTTCATCATTTACATTTTAACTGTAATAATATATGGCAGAATTAAAGCTGCATCCATCATGTGTCTAACTCACCTTGCTGTAATGAATTTTTGAATGTAATGGTTTCTGTCGCAAAGTAAAATCGTACATAATGTCTAGTGACACAGTACGCTGGTGGATGGGTGGATTTGGAAAATGGAAATGCAACTTCATTTTTAATTAGATTTATAAACTTCACCACCTCCACCTCCAGCCAGCTTCCCAACCCTCCCTCCCACCACCATTATTTATTTATTTATTTATTTATTTAAAATGAGGCTTTTAATTAATGTTTGACAGAGCTGATTCAGGTTGAATAGACTAAATTTCTTTAAACAAACTTACTTATACTCCAGAGTCCTTTAAAAACTTAATAGCATTTATACATTGAAGGTATTTGATTTTCTTGTAACTAGCACTTCAAATTCAACAAGCATTTGAAGCAACAAGCATTTGACCCAACAAGTAAAACTTTCTACAGTTCATAACTTTTATAAATAAAATAAATTAAATGTACAGTGAATAAGTTCTCTGAAATATTTCAATATTTCTGCAGGTTTAGTAACATCGTAAAATACATTTCAACTAAAATTCACAAATCTAAAAATCTGTTAGGCATTTTTAGGCGTTTTAAGTTGGAAATGAAGACCAATGTTACATCGTAATATGCCAATTACAAATAGTACTTCAAATAGCAAATACTACAGTTTGTCCCAAACTTTAAAAACTATTCATGAACTCAACACTGAACTATTGATGGCTATGAGAATTGTTTCCTAGCCTTTTTGAAAATTTCAACCCATTTACGTTTAAGGTAATTATTGATAAGTACAATCCCGTAGCCATTTTCTTTATTACTTTGGGTTCAAGTTTATACACTCTTTCTGTGTATCCTGTCTAGAGAAGATCCTTTAGCATTTGTTGGAGAGCTGGTTTGGTGATGCTGAATTCCCTCAGCTTTTGCTTGTCTGTAAAGCTTTTGATTTCTCCTTCATATTTGAATGAGATCCTTGCTGGGTATAGTAATCTGGGCTGTAGGGTATTTTCTTTCATCACTTTAAGTATGTCTTGCCACTCCCTTCTGGCCTGAAGAGTTTCTGTTGAAAGATCAGCTGTTATCCTTATGGGAATCCCCTTATGTGTTATTTGCTGCTTTTCCCTTGCTGCTTTTAATATTTGTTCTTTGTGTTTGATCTTTGTTTGAGTTCCTCTTCACTTTCTGCCATAAGGGTGGTGTCATCTGCATATCTGAGGCTATTGATATTTCTCCCAGCAATCTTGATTCCAGCTTGTGCTTCTTCCAGCCCAGCGTTCCTCATGATGTACTCTGCATATAAGTTAAATAAGCAGGTTGACAATATACAACCTTGACGTACTCCTTTTCCTATTTGGAACCAGTCTGTTATTCCATGTCCAGTTCTTACTGTAGTTTCCTGACCTGCATACAGGTTTCTCAAGAGGCAGGTCACACACCTTTACACTAGATAAAATAATTAGAGAGCAACATGAGACCAGATTTCATTCACACACCACTTACCAGACAGACTGAGGTTTTGAAGACAGAGAGGTTAGTGTAGGAACAAGTGTTCAAGAGGTAAAATTTGAGGCTGAGATTTGAAGCAGGGGCAGTTTCTGGAAAAGGCAAAGACAGGGGAATTCAAATCATTTGAACCAAGGGACTGAACACTCCATTGTGCATCCACGTTCTTGTGTGTTTGGGTGGGGGAGGGGGGTTGCAGAATACAGAGAGTGGAGAGAGGAACTGATGATTCAAGATAAAGGCGATGAGTCAGGAAGGGGGAGGAAAGAGGCCTGGTAGAGCATAGTGGGCTGACATGCATTCGGATTCCTGTCTGATAACAGATCGCCTGGGTGACCTTACTGGGCCTCAGTTTCCTCATCAGCAGAACAGGGATTTGGATAGGATCTATATCATGGGTAGTGTGTCTGTGGTTCCCAGCCTGTATACTATGGTACTGCAGGGCTCTGCAGCAAACTCCCAGGGGCCTTGTGGAATATTTGAATATTGCACGGGAAACAGCAACATCTGTGTAAACTACCATGACCAAATCTTTTGGGTATAACTACTGAATAAACGGAACTGTTAGGGAGTTTTTTCTGGATTAGTGGTGCTGCTAATCCAGTATTATTTTATCCTGAGAACGGAAAAAGTTTGGGACCCTCTGGACTGTCATCATCCTACAGTGCAAGGATGTTGTGGACATTAAACAAGGTCATGGTCGTAGAGCCCTCGGCACCATACCTGGCACAGAATAAGAACTGAGCGAGGGTTCGAGGGAGTTCACACTGCCACGGTGTGTGTTTGCTGCCCGTGACTACATGGCGGAAGGGCAGCTACTCTATGGGTTCATTTTGGCTCCTGTAAGCTTTACTTTTCTCTCCTTTTCATATTGTTTTTTTTTTTCTCCTTTCCAGGGACGATTGGATCAGCAGATGATTTTTGTAAGTATGCTTCAAAAAGTTAAACCCGTGCCCCAACCCAGGAGTCAGGGGGTCTCTTTTCATCAAAATGTCGATTCTCCTGCATCTTCCTCATCGATTAAGGTCCACAGAGAGTGCTTGGCTCTAGTGGAAGCAGCAAAGGCTGGGCATCCGGGTGAATTTTTAATCATTTAGAAAGAAATGGCTTATATTTCACCTGGAAGAGTAAAGTTAAAAACAATATTTTTAAAGTTTGAAGTAATTTAAGTTCTGCTCCCAAAGTGAAAAAGATTGAAAAGGAGAGAAAATATTTCAGTCAGCAAGCCCTCTTGCAGGAATCGCTCCCCCAACCCCCTTCTTTCCTCACTTTTCTCTAACAATTCTAAACCTTGTCAGTGAGACTGGACCGGGTACCTAAACCTGGTTGATTGTCTTTCTGGACTGATTGCCAGAGGATTGGGTTGACAAACGGTTAGTCTGATTCAAATGAAGAATTGACCAAAATAACCTGGTGGTTGCTGCTGCTGCTGCTAAGTCGCTTCAGTCGTGTCCGACTCTGTGTGACCCCATAGTCGGCAGCCCACCAGGCTCCCCCGTCCCTGGGATTCTCCAGGCAAGAACACGGGAGTGGGTTGCCATTTCCTTCTCCAAGGCATGAAAATGAAAAGTGAAAGTGAAGTCACTCAGTCATGTCTGACTCTTATCGACGCCCTGGACTGTAGCCCACCAGGCTCCTCCGTCCATTGGATTCTCCAGGCAAGAACACTGGAGTGTGTTGCCATTGCCTTCTCCATAACCTGGTGGACTAGGTGGAGTAGGTGGAGAGATGGACACGACTGAAGCAACTTAGCACACATGCACACACCATCAGTTAAAAATTATTTGAACATATACCAGAGTACCAATATATGTATGTATTTGTAAATTATGTATCTGCTACTCTACTAATATATTGTGTACATTCTAAAATCCTACCAAATTTTAAATGAGTTAAATTAGAAATAGAAAGTTCCTATGTTTTCTTTGGGTATTTATTTCAGTAAATTTTGTCTTGCTAACTAAGGGGGAATAAACCATCAACCTGCTTTGGATTTCACTGGTCTGCTCACCCAGAATAGTGATGCTATTTGGATCTTACCCAAGGTTAAGGGATAAAGCAGATAGGAATCATGGGACTTGCATCTAGTCCCAGCTCTGTCACTAGAACAAGGGTACCGTGGGAAAGTCTCTGAGCCCCTGTAAACATCTCTTGACTATAAAACAAAGGGGCTGGTTAGTAATGGTTTCCACCTGGGGGTTTCTTTGTTCCCTGTGGCATATGGAAACATCTGGGCATTCTGGTGATCAAGCCTCCGGGATACTGACTGTCCTGAGATAAGAGTAGATCCATATGAGGGAGGTTTGTTCAGCCCCAAGGCCAATGCTGCCCTTCTTGAAAAACCCTGAATGATACTCTACTTTCTGTGACCACTCAGGAAATGGAAATCCTTCCAACTCTTTCCCCTACTCTGGCCTGCCCTGCCTTCCTTGGGACCTTTGAAAGAAGGCTGTCCGGGAGATAACTTTTCTATTTCCCTGTGCCTCCCATCTAATGATGCTAAATATTCCCAACTTATATTAAGGCAATCAAAGCACAGATTTGACTTGTGAAGTCAAATGTGATGCTGAATCCAAGGTCACTAGCCACTAGTGAAGGTTATTTTAAAAGAATTATAAAATTTCAGTGTTGAAACCCTGGCCTAGAGAAGTTAAGTGGAATCCCTGAAAGCGCACAGCTCTTTGGCTTCAGAGCCTGGGTCTCCTGGCCCCTAGTCCAGCGCTCTCTGGCTTCAACCACCTCTCCGCTGTGCTCACTGGATGCCTTCCTGTAGGGACAACCTGACCAGACTAGTGAGCAAGACAACATCCAGCTTCATTTCCAGAAACAAATGACTTGGTTTTTCCAGCAGTAGGAAAAAAGTACAGCATGACTGGAGCTAAAGGTGAGGTCTGATTCAGGGTCAGAGATTTAAGTTCAGAACCATTTAATACAGTTTCATCATTGCAAAGGGAGCAGGGATTCAGTTAAGAATAGTCCTGTCTTTTCAGGGGCTCCTCTTACATAGCTGTCCAGGTTGTGTTTGTACATGGGGTCTAGTATGAAGCAGAATGAAAGTTTAGCGGTCCCCAAACCCAAGGGTTAAGGGTGGCACGAGGCTAAAAAATCCGTCTGCCAGTGCAGGAGACGTGGGTTTGATCCCTAGGTTGGGAAGAGCCCCTGGAGAAGGAAATGACAACCTACTCCAGTATTCTAGCCTGGAAAATTCCATGGACAGACGAGCCTGGCGGGCTGTAGTTCATAGGGTCGCAGAGTCAGACACAACTGAGCACACAGGCGCATGAGACAAACACAAAATAAAGTTATTTTGCAGCAGTGCACCCATCTTCGCTCTCTCTCTGAGAAAAGTATGGGAGGGGCCAAGGAGACTGGAATTCATTCAGGCTTCTACTCCATGAAAGCAATTTCTTTTTCTTTGTTTTTCACCGTTGTATGCAGAAAGAGGTCCCAGAGAGATAAGTATTTTGACTTGTCTTCAAACTTCCACAAGACAACAAAACATTTTGTTTTTCTGCTTTGAAAAGGGTATATTTAGCATCTTATCTAGTTTGATGCAAGGCTGAAGTAGTTGCCATGAGACATTTAAGGATAGCAATAGAAAAATTTGTGGAATTATGCAGCATTTTACTAAAGAATTCAAGGGTTATCACAAGTCATACTATTCTGAGGGATTCCATTTGGAAGGAGAGATGCAGGAGAAAGAAGAGATGGTTAAAGCACTGAATCCAGCTTCTCTTTTAATAACCCCAGCTACTCAGTCCCTTTGACCTCACTCCCTTATGCTCACCTACCAGCCTGTCAGCTCAGGAAAAGACCAGAAAAGACTGGAAATAGTTCCTGGGAGGGTAACACTTCACCTTTCAGAATATACCTGGGCTAAAGGTCATACCAATAATTCCATGTCTAACAAAAAATTTAGTTGTTTTTTCATCCACATTAAGAACTTCTATTAGTGTAATTTCCCTTGATTTTTAATGATCACTTTTACATTTCTGATAACATAAATTTCCTTGTTTATAGATAAAATAATCTGATCTTCAGTGTTTATGTTATAAATTTTTGTTCATTTAAATACTATTTAATATTTTTCACTCATGTATTATCCAATTAGAAGTTTGTCCATGGAGTCAAACAAAGCAGGGTTCAAATCCCCACTTTGCCACTTAATAAATATACGACCTTGAGCAAATCATTCACTTTTACAGAGATTCAGTTTTCTCCTCCGGAAAGGAAAATAAGAGTGTTACCTACCTCATAGGGCTGATGGAAGAATTAAATCAGGCTCTGTATGTTTCTGGCGGAGAAGGAAATGGCAACCCACTCCTGTGTTCTTGCCTGGAAAATCCCAGGGACGGGGGAGCCTGGTGGGCTAACGTCTATGGGGTCGCACAGAGTCGGACACGACTGAAGCGACTTAGCAGCAGCAGCAGCAGTATGTTTCTGGAGCAGAGAAAACACTCAATAAATGGTAATTAATGGTAGCTGTGTTTGGTATTGACACATAGCTAATATCTACAGTAGTCTATAAAACCACATCACCACCCCCATACTTCATACAGTGTAATAACTTCATGGGAGGAAAGAATTCTAAAGCAAAAGCCTGTGAGAGCACTGGATTGGTTTGAAAGTGTATTTCTGCTTCTCTGGGAAAAACCTGGGAGTGGCAGTTGGGAGAGGAGTGAGACAGCAGTATTGTATACACCTGCTGCCTCCAGCCTCTTAACCGCCCAACTTGAACATGCAATCAGGAGACAGATGGTAGAACTAGGATGCACAGATGCAGAGAATTAGAGCAAGGGTGAGGGTGGGGGCCATAGTCCTGGAAAAACAGGACCATATGTTCAGCAAAGACCCTTCATGCAGTTACATGTAGGATGGAGTCGTTGGGGAGAGAAGGGACGGAAGATGGGAGACACCCCCCCACCCCGGAGGCTGTAGAAATGGCCCAAGTAAGGATTCAAAGGAAATGAAAGGAGGGAGCAGGTCCAGAAGGCATGTGGATGAGACTGGGGACAGATTGATAAAAGGAAGTCAGCCTTGTCTGTGCATGACTAACTCCAGGTCTAGGGCAGAGATATAGAAGCTGATGATCCAGTTGGAGGGGTTATTAGGAGAAGCTGGTTTTTGATGCGGTAATCTGTTCATGTCAGGCATCTTGGTTTCATTTCTTCCATTCACTCACTAGTTCATTTATTCGTTCATCATAAAAGCATTGCTTGAAAATTTGCTCCGTGTCTCGTAATGCTATTCTAAGCTTTGGCATGCCAGAGGAATACGAAGTTGTCCTGTGCCCTCAGGTGGGTGGGGAGAAGGTGACCGATAAGCAATTACAGTCTAAGGTGAGTGTGGCTGCATTGAGGTACACCACGGGCACCAGGGAAGCACAGAGGAGGGACACCTAACCAGACTGGGGTCTGGGGTCAGAGAAATGAGGTAATGTCTCAGTTGAACTGAGTCATGAAGGATGAGCCAGGCAGACATGGAGAGAAGGGCATTTCACATCGAGGGGGCAGCAGGTTCAAAGGCCCAGAGGCAAGGAATTGAATGGCATAAATTTGAGCCCTGCCAAGTTCTTCAGTATGACTGGAATGTAGAATGTTAAGGAAGGAAGGTGGCACGAGATGATGCTGGAAGAATAACCAGGGGGACGCAAAGATGGTATCGTAAGTGGAAAGTGACGTGATCAGATCTGGGGTTTAAGAAAATTGCTCTAGCAGTGTGGAGTCCGGATTGGATGTGCAGAAAGTATTGGAGGCTGGGAGAGTCAGAGGCATTGCCATCATTATGGGGACTTGGACTTACATGGCTGTGACGATAAAACTACATGGACAAATTCGTGTGATATGAAAGAGTATTGGTACTCGATTGAATGAGGGTTAGAGAGCAGGGGTGAACAAGTGTTGAGGATTTCTGGTTTGGGTAATGAGGGAGAGAACACAACAGCGAAGCAGTTTCTTGCTTTGTTTTCGGTGGTTGGAGGAGGAGTGATAGTTGAGCTTTGGTTATGTTGAACTAATCAGTTGATTAGTTCTCTTTATCAACAATGAATATTTAGTCATTTGCAGGGGATGTTGTGAAGAAATAAAAGACAGGATGCCTGCTCTCAAGTGGCTTGTAATCCCATGGGAGAAATAGTAAAAATTTTAATATATGAAAGTGCTAATTTAGTGGCATAACACTAAGTGGGGTAAGATTGAGTCTGTATGGTCAGGTGTCAAGGGGATATTTGGACCTCAGAGAAGTGGTAGGACCTAGGTAAGTGGAGAAGAGGAGGCGTTCCTATGACCAAGACAGTAATCATTACGATCCTGTTTCTTGAGGATGGCCTTGGAACCAGCAACTTTACATACATTACCCCAAATGCTGTAACTGTGCAAGATAGTTATCCATCATCTCCATTTACAGAGGAAGAAACTGATGCTCTGGGTATTTAATCTGAAGGCTGAAGCTAACCATAAGTGTCAGAGTCAGGAGTCAAGCCCAGGACTGGTAGATTCTACGTCAGTATCATCTTCACTACAACGTGCTGAGACCAATGCAACCTCGGCTCCCACTTACTGTATAGCACTGTGGCCTCCAGTTGGGGCTTCCCCCGTGGCTCAGATGGTAAAGAATCTACCTGTAATGCAGGAGACTTGGGTTTGATCCCTGGGTCAGGAAGATCCTTTGGAAAAAGGATTGGCTACCCACTCCAGTATTCTTGCCTGGAGAGCTCCATGGACAGAGGAGCCTGGAGAGCCACAGTCCAGAGCATCGCACAGAGTCAGACACGACTGAACGACTAAGCACACACAAGCCTCAAGATGGAGCGAGTCCACTTCAACTGGGGCTTCTTGGTCAAGGCTTCTGTGTAGGTGAAATTCACACACACACATTCCTCATCCCTCCTAGTGGTTTTCAGTGTGAAAGTGTTAGTCGCTCAGTTATGTCTAACTCTGCTGCCCCATGGACTGTAGCCTGCAAGGATCCTCTGTCCATGAGATTCTCCAGGCAGGAATACTGGAGTAGGTAGCCATGCCCTTCTCCAGAGGATCTTCCCAACCCAGGGATCAAACCCAGGTCTCCTGCGCTATAGGCAGGTTCTTTTCCATCTGAGTCACCAGGGAAGACCCCACTGTGACCCACCAGCAGCATCATTTGGGAACTTCTTAGGAATGCAGATTCTCAGACTGCTTCCCAGATTTACTGAATCAGAAACCTTGGGGGCCAGGCTTAGCAATTTGTTTTAAGAAGCCCTCGTGGTGATTCTGAGGCAATTTGGGAACCAAAGTTTGAGTCCCTCCTTTACGGATGCAAATCAAGACCTCAGTTTGCTGTTGTGGCTAGGACCTGAGCATCGGTGATATGCAAATGGAAAGAAAGGGCTGGGGGATTCCAACCCTGGAAAAGCTCCTTACCTGAATTCCAGCAACCTAGTACTCTTATTGAAGAACTCAGATGTTAAGAGCAACAGCTGATAAGGTGAATGAGTCCTAGTTCTAGGACAGTGTATATATTCCAATAAAACGTAATTCACTAGTCTTCGGAAATACATCATGGTGCTTTTTTCTTTGCAAATTAAAATACTTGGCCAATCTTAGAGGAAGCAAAGGACTTCCCAGTTAGCTCTAGTGGTAAAGAACCTGCCTCCGAATGCAGGAGACATAAGAGATGTGGATTTGATCCCTGGGTCAAGAAGATCCCCTGGAGGAGGGCACAACAACCCACTGTAGTATTCTTGGCCTGGAGAATCCCATGGACAGAGGAGCCTGGTGGGCTACAGTCCACAGGGTTGTACCGAGTCAGACATGGCTGTAATGACTGAGTCCACATGCACACAGAGAAGGCAGAACAATCTCCCAAGCAAATTTCACAAGGGCCTCAAGATGCCACCCTCATGGAAATTGTCTGGTTTGCCTCAAAGGGACTTCTGATCATTGATGCATTTCATGTTTGGTCATCTACAGGAGGAGGTGATCGGAGATTTGAAACCAGGCACTGAATACCGCGTGAACATGGCAGCTTACAGCCAAACTGGCAAAGGGCGGCTTAGCTCTCCTCAGCACGTTACCACTTTGCCCCAAGGTAAAATGGGCCTGATTCACTAATAATAAGAACTGTTATTTAGGGCTATTCATTCATTCTTCCGTTCAGTATATACCAATGAGGACCGACCCTGTGCCAGGCACTGTGCTATATACTAGGCTCTGGGAATTCAGTGGTGAACAAAAACAGGCACAGCCCCTGCCCTCTTAAAACTTAGCGGGATGGGTCAAGATATTATCTGTTTAGTGTGTGGCCATAGATAGTGACAAGTGTTTCCAACATGATATAAGATCTTCTTTTGTAAGATCCAGTGTAGAGGTGCAGTAAGAATTCCCTAAGGACGTAACTACTAAGAGAGATCTGATAAGTAAGTGGGAATTAAGAAGGTGAGGAAGAGGGGTGGAAAAAGATTTTACAGGCCAGGGAAATCTAACAAATGCTCACTGAGGTGGTGGTGCGGTGGGTACTGGGGGACAAAGGTGGTCTGAAAGCATCATTGCTTTCAGGAGCTCCCTGGGGAGGGAGAGGTGCATGGTTAGCATGTAACTTGGTGTATCTGAGTCCACTCAGGGCTCTGGAGCACTCAGAGGGAGCACTTCCTCACCCCAGGGCTTAGGAGGGTTTCAGAAAGAACCATATCTTTGGCCTGGCTTTTGAAATCTGCATAGGATTTTGCTAGGAAGAGGAGGCAGGAAAAATATTTCTGGCTGAAGCAATAGTGTAAAGCTGGCAGATGTGAAAGTCTGGATATGAAAATAGTAACAGCAGTGACCTTGGGGTGATAGACTCATCCTACATCTTCACACATGAGAGCTTTTCCAGATGTCCCACCATTGGTATGTATTCTGATGATGGGGGTGAGGGGAAGGGAGGAGATCCACACACAGAAGAGTGGAAAGTAAGTGCCATTACATTAAGCATTTAATGTTCCTCGTAAGTAAATATCAAGGGGCTTCCCTGATAGCTCAGTTGGTAAAGAATCCACCTGCAATGCAGGAGACCGCAGTTCAATCCCTGGGTCAGGAAGATCTGCTGGAGTAGGGATAGGCTACCCACTCCAGTATTCTTGGGCTTTCCTTGTGGCCTAGCTGGTAAAGAATCTGCCTGCAATGCAGGAGACCTGGATTTGATCCCTGGGTTGGGAAGATCCCCTGGAGAAGGGAAAAACTACCCCCTCCAGTTTTCTGGCCTGGAGAATTCCATGGACTGTATAGTCCATGGGGTCACAGAGAGTTGGACATGACTGAGCAGCTTTCACTTTCAAGTAAATATCAATTCCAACAGGCGCACAGAGGTCTTAAAGGGTACACAACACTGTGTGTCCTGGGGTCAATAGTCTGCACATAATTTAACTTAGTCGGATTTCCAGCCAGGGGTGCTTGGGGAGGAAGGGAAGATCAGCTCTCATTGATAAACCTTATATGAATCCAGTGGAGAATCCAGTTATTATTTGGGGGTGTATGCTCATTTTGGTTTGGACTTTGAGAAGCTGTTCTGAACAGAGACATTTAGGTTGTAGAAAGCACATGTTTTTTGGATACATGAAACCTCTCCAACAGCAAAGACTACAGCCAACTCCAGTTGTTTGCTGTCCTGCCTAGATTCCTGCCTGCCTCCAACAGCACCCCAGCAGCCCCACGTTATTGTGGTTTCTGATTCTGAGGTGGCCCTGTCTTGGAAACCTGGAGAGAGTGAAGGAAGCTCTCCTATTCAGTACTATTCTGTGGAATTCACCAGGTAAGTCTGTGTGTCACATTCAAAAGCCAAATATATTGACCTCAGGTATCCAGACACCGTAGAAATCTCCATTGCATGTGTATTGAAGAGATGACAAAGCCTTGGAGGCCTGAATTGGGCCAACACCAGTCTCTAGCCTTCTTTGATGGTGGGTCATCTGGTAAACCTATCTATACTCACCTTACCTCTTCCCCATTACCCTGCCTTAGTCAGACTGTTCTAGGCTCTGAAAACTCCCGAGGTACCACTGCCAATAAGCTTTTCAAGCTCACCACTGCATTTCAAGCTCAGAACGTAACTCCCTGGCTCTGAAATATTATGATTGAAGTGTATGTTTGATGGTGACTTTTCTCGAGGGAGAGGAAAAAAAAAAACTTTTAAAAGCAAGTGCAATGCATTGTTTCCTTTACATCCATATTGCTGTGGGTCAAGTTTCTTGGTTTGGTTTCAGCTTTTTTCTCTCATCTACTTCTCCAGCTCTCATATTCAGCTCATCAGAGGGTAGAAGAGTGATTAGAAGTTCTTCTACGAACTTACAGGTGTAAAAACATGGATTCTCAATGCTGCTATGTAATTTTAAGCAAAAACAAAAATCAGAGCACCCCAACCAACCAATGAGCAAAAGTAATTCCCCATCTAGGACTCTTCCTCTGAGCTCTAGTTGCAGCTGAATTTTGAATGGAGCACTTAGCTGAGGAAAACAAAGTTTGTGGAGTTGGTGTTCTCTACATTAAAAGTGACAGAGTTTGTCTGAGGCTAGTTGCTCATGGATTCATAAAGAGACTTATTTAGCACCTCATTCCCGAGGCTCTCTGAAGCTGGGACAAAGGATTCTGCCAGGATTTGATTAGCTCTGCTTCTGTTTCTTGACTTCCTAGCCAATTTTTTTGGTAGTAGAAAACAGATATTTGTTTCTTCAGAGAAGTCCTGCACTGAGTCTCTTTAATGCTTGAGTACAGAGCTCATTTCAGGAGGGACTTATTGAACTGCTAGTGGCAGAAGCTTGAAAGACAAGACCATAATGTACTGGTCCCTGTGATCGTCAAGTCCTGTGACAAATCTAAATTTGAGGAAGGCAAACTCTGTGTCACATCAGCAGTCTGTCTGTCTCTATCTTTGTGCTGTTTTTCCCCCTTTATTGGCTTTATTTTCAGGCTCTTCTAATAGTGTGGCAAGATGGCCACCAGGCACTGAAGGCTTGCTGTCTACTAGGCTGACTCCCCACTGGAGAAGAGTGGCTCTTTCTCAGTGGACCCGTTAGAGCCTTAGTATTTATTCTAGTTGGCCAAGCTCCAGTCCCAATCATAGTGGCCAAGGAGAAAAGGATCCTAATTAGCCAGGCACTTACATTCTGAGTACTGGAACTAAGGACTGGTGGGTCAGTCAGATCTGAAGGATACGAATTGAGGGTTCCTTAAGGTTGCATCCTTAAAGGAAAATTGTGCAATTAATGGAAAAGGGAGGAAGAGATGCTGGGAAATTTTAAAAATAAATAAAAGATGTTCTCAGCAAAGTTCCAGACCAATGCCCTTCATTGAAGATAATCTATAATCCTGCTGTTGAACAGATTTGGTCGGCAAAGCCTGGAATGTGCCTGGAGTAGAAAGATTCTAAGCCTGGTTCAAACAGTAGTAAAACTGCAACAATAGAAGATCTTAAAACTTAGCTTTCGCATCTGTAAAACTTAGAGTGAAACTTGTAATTTCTAATTTACTTGTCTAACACAAGAAAAGCAAAATGTAATACTTTCAAATTTTGAAAAATGTGCAATGTTTTTCTTTTTTTTTTATTGGAGGCTAATTATTTTACAATATTATATTGGTTGGTTTTGCCATACATTGACATGAATCCACCCCAGGTGTACATGAGTTTCCCTTCCTGAACCCCCCTCCCACCTCCCTCCTCCCTTTATCCTCCCTCTGGGTCATCCCTGCACACCAGCCGCGAACATCCTGTAACATGCATCGACCCTGAACTGGCGATTCGTTTCACATATGACAACATACATGTTTCATAGTAGCCTAGCAGGTCATCTCTGTAACTTCCAGCAAAGATGATGGCTATCATTTACTGTTAATTTTGTGGTAAAGCCTGTGTTTTTTAAAAATTTAAGTCTGACATATTGGTAAAAGGTGAAAATTACAGTTTCTTGACCTGTATGTGGGCTTCCCAGGTGGTTTAGTGGTAAAGAATGTTTGATCCCTTGGTCGGGAAGATCCGCTGAAGAAGGAAATGGCAGCCCACTCCAGTATGCTTGCCTGGGAAATCCCATGGACGGAGGAGCCTTATGGGCTACAGCCCATGCGGTTGCAAAAGAGTTGAACATGACTTAGGGACTAAACAACAACAACCTGTGCCAACAAATGAAAGCAGAATATGAAGGATGGTTTTAGAACCAGAACTGGAAGGGAGTGCTTGCTGCCTCTTCTGCCACCAGCAGGGGGCACTGTGTAAGTCACTTCACCTCCTTTGTCACACACAACGCCTTCTACAGTTTGAAATCTCCGAAAGGAGAATGTTTTAAGAGGACTTGGGTAAAAATAGTTTACTTTATTTGGAGAGGGAATGAGAAAGTCAGGAGGGCGATGGAGGACGTGACTTGTGTTACAGAAGTCACTTCTATAGGCAATGGGGTTTCTAAAGGAGTCTGACTCCATGGAGGTCTCTTTGGAGCACAGATTTCCTCTTGAATTTGAGTATCAAAAAGACAGGAGCCATTTTTCCCTGGTAAAACTTCCCACCCTTCCAGGCTTGGCTGGCCTGTGGATTAAGGAGGTAGGTCTAGGGATTGAAGGAGCAGTGATGTGAGCACAGTGTATGCTTTAGGTTCTATGCTGGCCTTGAGAGGCAAGTTGGGCTCACAGGAAACTGTATCGCAGCTGCTGCTGAATCAGAACAAGGGCAGGTGACACAGGCCCCAAAAGCATTGACTACGATGTCCTTATATGGGTGATAAATAAATATGGGTGATAACTTCTTCCTACCTGATAGTGCATCAAGAGGAGGGCCAAGTAAATTCACATACAAGAAAGAACTTTGTCGATGTCAAAAATCTAAAGGAGTGTAAGGTGTATATGGGTGTTATGTACCTCAGTTCAGTTCAGTCGCTCAGTCGTGTCTGACTCTCCGCGACCCCATGAGTCACAGCATGCCAGGCCTCCCTGTCCATCACCAACTCCTGGAGTTCACTCAAACTCATGTCCATCCAGTCGGTGATGCCATCCAGCCATCTCATTCTCTGTCGTCCCTGTCTCCTCCTACCCCCAATCCCTCCCAGCATCAGACTCTTTTCCAGTAAGTCAACTCTTCGCATGAGGTGGCCAAAGAATTGGAGTTTCAGCTTCAGCATCAGTCCTTCCAATGAACACCCAGGATTGATCTCCTTTAGAATGTACTGGTTGGATCTCCTTGCAGTCCAAGGGACTCTCAAGAGTCTTCTCCAGCACCATAGATCAAAAGCATCAATTCTTTGGCGCTCAGCTTTCTTCACAGTCCAACTCTCACATCCATACATGACCACGGGAAAAACCATAGCCTTGACTAGACGGACCTTTGTTGGCAAAGTAATGTCTCTGCTTTTTAATATGCTATCTAGGCTGGTCATAACTTTCCTTCCAAGGAGTAAGCGTCTTTTAATTTCCTGGCTGCAATCAGCATCTGCAGTGATTCTGGAGCCCCCAAAAATAAAGTCTGACACTGTTTCCACTGTTTTCCCATCTATTTCCCATGAAGTGATGGGATCAGATGCCATGATCTTTGTTTTCTGAATGTTGAGCTTCAAGCCAACCTTTTCACTCTCCTCTTTCACTTTCATCAAGAGGCTTTTGAGTTCCTCTTCACTTTCTGCCATAAGGGTAGTGTCATCTGCATATCTGAGGTTATTGATATTTCTCCCAGCAATCTTGATTCCAGCTTGTGCTTCTTCCAGCCCAGCGTTCCTCATGATGTACTCTGCATATAAGTTAAATAAGCAGGGTGACAATATACAACCTTGACGTACTCCTTTTCCTATTTGGAACCAGTCTGTTGTTCTGTGTCCAGTTCTAACTGTTGCTTCCTGACCTGCATACAGGTTTCTCAAAAGGCAGGTCAGGTGTACCTACAGTTAACAATTATAATTCTTCTCCAACAAAAAATGCATCTTAACATTGAGAATGTTATTACCTCTAACATTTGAGGGACTCGGGCCCCAAATTCTATGTATAAATACTTTATAAAGGTATATACCATTTTAACAAACTGTTAATTTTTTTTTTTTTTTTTACATTTATCTTAACAAGTATGTCTTTACAGTGTCCTGGAAAGCTAGGTTCAAATTGAAGTGTTCCAAATGGAATATGGTGGAGTGGGGAAAGCTAGCTTCTGGTTCCAGATCTGGGAACCAGAGGCAGTCTGCTTCTGTTATCTCTTCCGAATATGTATTCTTAGTCAAGTTAATTTATCTCAGAACATCCATTTCCTCATCTGTAATATTAAGCTAATGTGACCCTCATTGAAGAATTGTTGCTTATAGTCTTCAAAAAGTTTATTCATAGTAGACATTCTATATGTTCCTCTTTCCCCCATGCCACTATTTCCCCTTTACAAAGAAAGAAATTGGGACTCAGTTGCTTAAGTTGCTTTGCCAAGGTAAAATGACTGGTTAGGGACAAAATGAAAATTAAACTTCAAGTCTCCAGGTTTCCAGCCCAGTGCTTTTTCTACAAAGCCCCACATACTCTTCGCGTTTGATCCACCTTTGGAGAGGTAAGCATGGACTCAGCCCGCCTGGAGCCCTGCTGGCTGAGGAAATGGGAAGCCTCATCTTAGGCTGCTGTTTGCTGTTATTCCAGAAAGAAAGCTCTCGCAGCTTGTGCATTTAACGTTTTGCTGCAAAATAAATCCCCACATTCATTTGTAAACATCTCAGGCTCTATCCCATTTCAGTGAGAGCCTGAGGATATGTGTTTAGAGAGAGCTTTCCTGGACTCTCAATCAGAAACTGCAGTTAGTGTGAGAGAGACTTTGGAGGTCTTTTCTTTTTTCCCAGAGAGGTCTGTTTAATGCTTAACATTGAATTGTTTTTTGCCCAGATACCTCCTGTGTACAGAAACACCTGTGACAGGTCTCTGTGTGAGCCAAAAAGTTTATTTTATATCCAAGAGGCAGGCATTTGACATCTCAAGGCTAAGAAATTGTAGAATCAGTGTATTGCCAGTGGTTATCCTCAGGTTAAGCTGAAACTCCAATACTTTGGCCACCTCATGCGACGAGTTGACTCACTGGAAAAGAGTCTGATGCTGGGAGGGATTGGGGGCGGGAAGAGAAGGGGACGACAGAGGATGAGATGGCTGGATGGCATCACCGACTCGATGGACATGAGTTTGAGTGAACTCTGGGAGTTGGTGATGGACAGGGAGGCCTGGCGTGCTGTGGTTCATGGGGTCGCAAAGAGTCGGACACAACTGAGCAACTGAACTGAACTGAACTGAACTGATCCTCAGGTTTCACCTACCTGAATGTGAAGTTCTTGCCTGAGTTCTGTCACTGGAAGATGAGATTCCAGTCCTCTGTCTTGGTAGGCGCTTATACATCAGTTGCTCTTCTTATTCAACAAGGAAAATGATATCAAATGCACTGTTACAAAATAGACTAAAAAAGTCTGAGGAAATATTTAATTGGCTAATAGAAGATTAACCTGTAGATGGGCTACTGACTGCTTTTCTGCTAGTTTTGTTCGTATTTGGACACTTCATGTATTTGTGATGCTCTGAAAGGGGGCTTCCCTGGTGGCTTGCACAGTAAAGAATCTGCCTGCAATGCAGAAGACTCGGGTTCAATTCCTGGGAGGAGCCCCTGGAGAAAGGAATGGCAATCCAGTATTCTTGCCTGGAGAATTCCATTTGGACATTTCATGTATTTGTGATGCTCTCTTAAGTTATGGGCTTTAGGACCAAGCAAAGTTTTGTTCCCCATCCAGCTTCTGTCTCCTGTAAATTGGAGGATACCTACACATGAGCACCTTAAACAGGCCCTCTCAGTATCAGAGATGAGGTTTGGTTTCTGACTCAGGCAGGATGAAGCTTTCAGAGGAGAGTAATCTTCATAATCTCTCCCACGGTTGCCCTGAGGGCTATTCATTAGCTTCCTTATTTACAGTAGATTTTAAATTTTTAATCAGTGTAGAAAATATTTGAAGAGGCAAATTCTAAGTAAGCCTGCAGGCTGTAACATATTTTGCAATGTTTTTAAAACTTTTTCCTCCTGCTTTTCTAGAACAGAAAAACCATGCATTTGAGGTAGGAAAGATATTTTATTTCTAAAGCGATACTGAAAATTTCTTTGTGGGCAGCAATCTTAGTGTTCATTAAAATACGAACTAAGCATAAATATAGCTACCTATGTTTTGAAATATTTTGGCTATAAATATCTGAGAAACTTTCCTCCTTCTGCCTAAGAATTTCCCTAGGGTAAGTGTTTTTCTCATAAGCAAAAAATGTATACTATGGTGGCAATGAAAATCCAAAGGCCTGGAAAAATAGTCCTTTGAAGTTTCAGTTGAGGTAACATGTTCCATATATGCTATCTATCAAGTTTGTTAAAGGTGAAAATAGTTTTTATTTAACTTACCTATACAGTTAATCCCCTACATATGAGCCAGTTCTGTTCTGAGAGTGTGTTCGTAAATCCCATTTTTTTTCGTAAGTCCAACAAAGTTAGCTTAGGTACCCAACTAACACAATTGGCTATATAGTACTGTACTATAATAGGTTTATAACATTTTTCACAAAAATAATATATAAAAAGCAAATAAAAAATATAGAAAACATTTTTAATCTTACAGTACAGTACCTTGAAAGTACAGTAGTACCTGCTACATCACCACTGCTTTTGTGCTTGCTTCTGGACATCCTGAGCTTGAAAGAAAGATACTGTACTACTGTATCCTATACAGTAAAGTACACAAAAACACAGCCACTTGTAGCGGATACATGCATGTGATACCAGACATGTGAACTAACTTACATGATTGGCCATGCGAACACATGTTCTCATTTTGAAAGTTCACAACTTGAAGGTTTGTATGCAGGGAACTCACTGCTAGCTTTTTCTGTAGGTGTAACCTGATTGGTTAAAATTGCTTCAGAGCTTTGCACTGTCCACTGTTAGAAAGGGCAGATTAAAACTCTTTTCAGTAATCTTCAATAAAACTATTTTCAATAAAAAGTCCACTAAGGCTAATTTTGAGTGCATGTGAAAATTCAAGATATTTCTGTGTGTTTTAGGGACATAGGTCAAGAAATGATCTCTAAATCTCAACCCAAGACAGGAATACTAATAAATATGAAAGAGAAGTGCTTCCTCTCTTTTCTCTTTCACACCTTTCTGCCTAAATAATTCCCTGGTCCCTTGCAGATGCCTTCCCTAATAAGACTTGCAAAATTCATCTTCATGCAGAGCTGCTTTTAAACTAATTGTAATGTCTACATATTGGTTTTACTTGAGAATCTCAAGGTCATGCACACCTGGGTGGGTTTTGAAAATTATTTTACAAATTGATATTTTTGTCAAAAGTCATCATCTGTCTTTCCATCCCATCATCAACTTCCTCAGGCTATAAGTAGCAAGTGAATTTAATTAGTTTCTTCTTAGGCATTGACCCTGCAAAGACTGTTCCTGAAATGAAGATCAAGTTTGGGATTCAGAGTGGAAGCTGAATGGATTTTGGATTTTTCTTGAATAGTTTTAAGGGATGGCATGGTGTGACTCATGGTCAAGGTCACCGTCTTTGAGCGTTAAGGAAGTGTTCTATTCAGAACTGAGTCTTACAGTCCAGTATTTGGTATCGTCTCTTGGGTTCAAGTTTGTCCACATGTGGAATGAGAAGGCACAGTTGTAAGCTGGCCTCTAATCTTGGGGACAAGTGGCTTGATTCCCGTTTTAAGCTTTTTTACATGTGAAATAAGGCTGAACAATTTGACTTCTAAAATCTGATGACTCTAATTTTCTGTCCTTGTGATCTTGCCTCTTTGTCCAACGCTAGTCTCCACCATTTTTAAACCATAAGATTTTAGTTAGATTACTTCTCCGTGCCTCAGATAGAAGAATGGAGATAATTTCCTTACCTCACAGAGTTGTTATGAGATTAAATGAGTTAATGCATACATAATGCACAGAACAGCACTTGTTATACAGTAAGTGCTCAATCAGTGCAAACGATTCTTAGTAAAGCTTTTATGATAGGTCTTTTCTGTTTTCCTTTATAGCAGGATGGTTCTTCTACTTCTTTACCTAGCTAACTAGCTCTTGTTCATCGTTCAGTTCCCCTGCTTAAGTACCACTTCCTCTAGGAAGCCTTCCCTGAATCCCTGCCCCCACCTCAGACGAGGTTAGGTATACCTGCTACATTTACAAGCAACACTTAGCACTGCTGCTGCTGCTGCTGCTAAGTGCTTCAGTCGTGTCCGACTCTGTGCGCCCCCATAGACGGCAGCCCACCAGGCTCCCCCGTCCCTGGGATTCTCCAGGCAAGAACACTGGAGTGGGTTGCCATTTCCTTCTCCAATGCAGGAAAGTGAAAAGTGAAAGTTAAGTTGCTTAGTCGTGTCTGACTCTTAGCGACCCTATGGACTGCAGCCTACCAGTCTCCTCCGTCCATGGGAGTTTCCAGGCAAGAGTTCTGGAGTGGGGTGCCATTGCCTTCTCCGAACACTTAGCACACTTGTAGTTAATTATTTGTTCAGTGTCTGTTTTCCTTGCCAGGACATGAAAGTAATATCTTGACTTGCTCCGCTCTGTGGAATAAGATACCTAACATAGAGGAAACATACCACATGTCAAACAGGTGCTGGAGAACATTTGGACATAGGCAGTCACGGGATTGAATCCAGAGAATGTCAACAACTAACTGCCACGTTAGCAAGATCCTTAACCCTCTGAGCCTTACTTCCCTTGGCTGTAAAGTAGGGATGACAATAGTGGATACTTCAGGAGGGTTGTGAAGATAACTAGATGTCTACATCCCTGGTGGTGCAGTGGCAAAAGGATCTGTTTGCCAGTGCTGGAGACACAGGTTCGATCTCTGGGTAGGGAAGATCCCCTGGAGAAGGAAATGGCAACCCACTCCAGTATTCTTGCCTAGAGCATTCCATGGACAGAGGAGCCTGGTGGGCTACAGTCCACGGGGTCACAAGGAGTCAGACAAGACTGAGCAACTGAGCACGAACAATATTTAGAAGAGTGGCTTGTGGAAGGATGTTTCTAAGTGTCAATTCTTTTCCTTACCCTGAGCCACATGGAAGCACTAGTCACAGGAGAGTCAATGAATCCTTTAGCACTAATTTCCAAGGCCACAACTGTTAACGAACATCCTTCCTTAACAACTATAGAAAAAAGAAGCAGACAAAACCCAAACTGGATCTGCACACGTGTCTCCTCTCCTTCCCCCCAGTCCGAAGTTGTTCATTGCTTTTGTTTTCTCATCATGAAAGGGATAGCGGTTTGTGGTAACACTTCAAATAATACCTAATGTATAAGACTAACTTGAAGGCTCCCATTGTGATTTTATTTCATATTGAATGATAACTTGTATTTTGGAGAGTTTATAACAGGCAAGTGAATTGCCAATTGCCAGCTTGTTTCATAGTGTTTCACTAGAGTTCATAGCAATAACTGGGCAAGAGCAACAGTGATGTGGCTCTGTGTTGGTTTTCCTGCCCCCAAAAGTATAAACTTGATATATTTAAAGAATTTTCCATACACAATTAATTAATTTTGGAGAGAATAGGAAACAACAACAACAAAACTCCCTTTCTTTTCATGAAAGTATTAAGAAAGTTGTGCTAATTATGAACCTTCCTTGCTACCAACAGTAGAAGCAGAAATAAACAAGAATAGGCTTGTTTGGATGTCAGCTACCATTTCATGTTAACAAGTTTTGGTTTGTGAAAAATTCCTTCTTTTTACCTTTAGTTTGCAAATTGCAAATCTCAGAACCACCTTCCAGAGTGGTGCCCAGTCCTAGAAATTCTGGAAGCCATTAAGTTTCTCCACCCAGGCTCAAAAGGAAGGGCGATTCTGAATGTTTTTGCAGAAGTTTCACCTACAGTTCTACAAATTGATCGCTTAAAGCTTCATTGCCTCCTACCGTGAGCTTTCCTGATGTAATCCCCGGTCAGATTGATGGGAGGTGACACAAATCGAATTCTTGCATACCAGCATTGGGAGTCATTTGTAAACTGTAAATGAAAGTGAGCTCTCTAGTTGCCCCGCCAGGGACAAGTTGCCAGCTGAGTTTATCATTACTCCATTCTATCCATCTGTCGTTTGGTTGGGTTGAACCAATTCATAAATGAAGAAAGCTGAAGGTCAAATAATACATCGTTTTTGTTTTTTTTCCTTGACTGTGATTACTTAGCAGTTTTGGACTTCCTCTGCAGTTCAAAATCCTGCCTGAAACCAAGTCTGTAAAATTGAGAGAGACTTAGAGACCTTCCTGAGTGTGAGGTTTTCTTTAACTCCTTTGTGTTCATTCTGGATAATCTATGGGATCTTAAAGCAGGGTGCTTAACCTGTGTCCCCAAAGGGTTCATGGATAGAAGGCCAGGGGTCCCTGAACTTTGGTTGGACAAAAATTACATCCTTAGTTTTACCAGCTGAAATTTAATTTATTCAAATACAAATGTAGTCAAATGCAGTGGCACTAGCAATTCCTATGCCTTTGTCATCTTTAGAATCATAGATATGTTCTTATCCCGTTACAATTGTTGCATGTATCTCAAAATTCCATTTATTCATATTACTATGATGAAATTATTGCAATTAATGAACCCATTTCTAGGTATTATTTGCTGCATTAATGAAGAAGTATAATGATATGTATATTGACATCATAATTTTATTCTTGTTTTGGTCATTGTTTCTAGTATATTTAATCTGGTATAGGTTTCCTTGGTAATCCTATGCATTTTATCTTATGCATTTAAAGATATTATTCTAAAAAGGGATTCCAGGCTTCTACAGATGGTTAAAGTTGCACAAACAAGGTTAAAGACTGTTGTCTTAGACCAAGGGTTGGCAAACTCTTTCTACAGGGCCAGGTAGGAAATATTTTGTGCTTTGGCAGCTGTATGGTCTTTGTGTCAGCTATTGAACTCTGCCTTTGTAGCAGGAACACAGCCATAGATAATACCTAAACAAATGGGTGTGGTTGTGTTTCAATAAAACTTTATAAGAACTGACAGCCAGCTGAAGTTTGCCACCCTCTGGTTTAGGGCATCATGTTATTCCCAATGTCCAAGCCTGAAGATATTTCGGTTCAGTTCAATTCATCCTTGTGTGCACACATTCATTCGAACATGTACATACTGAGTATCCTCCGTGTGCAAAGCTTGTGCAAGAGATTTTGGGGTAAATCAGCTACTACCTTTGCTTGGACAGTCCAGTGGGGAAGGCAGAGGAGCAGAGTCCAGAGTGGTGAGTGTTGTGGGCAGGGGTGGGGGACCAGGGGCCTAGGGGAGCACAACTTTGACGTTTAACCCAGTACTGAAGGAATCTGGGAAGGCTTCTTAGAGGAGCCAAGGAGGATACATCAGTGGTAATCAGGCACAAGGGGAGAGAAGAAGCAGCATGGATGGTTCAGGCTACAAGAAACTACTCTAGCAGTGTCTTGGAGGCAAAAAGAAAATGCTCTTGGACTTTTTTAGAAGCCTGGAGCTCTGTGTGGTGAGAGAGAAGCCTGGGTAGGTAAGTGAGGTTTGGAGCAGGAAAGGCTTTATAAAGGATCTCATGTTTGTCCTGAAGGGAATAGGGAGCTTTGGGAAGTGTCACTCAGGAAAGGGACTGATAGAATTTGCATTTTGAAAGATCATGCAGACATTCCAAGGATCACAGAAATGAATAAGACAATAAGCATGTTAATGAGCTCACAGCCTACTAGGGAAGACAGAAATATAAAATTAAATTAGAGGGTAATATATTCAGTGTAATGGTAGAATCAGAGTTAAGAGGTGAGAGAGTCCAGAGAAGAATCGTTTCAATTCTGTTTTGGAAATGATGCTTGGAAGGAATAACATGAAAGAAAATATTGAAGGAAGGAGCTTCCAAATAATCCAGGGGCCTCTAGTAAACATCAAATCATGGAATGCCAGGTCCCATATTGAGGGAAGGAGGACACATGTATCTTGGATTGTACTGTAATTAGGCTTTTGGTCCACTCTGTCTCAGGCCCCGAAGAGTGGCCTCCACCGTCAAGGCGACTCTGGATGTTCTATGAATCCCCTAGAGGGCTGTTTTCTGCTCCAACAAATTCCACTCTCAAAAGAATTTTCTTAGCATTTAACCTAAGCATTTCTTAGGATTTAACCATTCTTAGTCCTGTTTCCTGGAGAAAGAAATGGCAACCCACTCCAGTGTTCTTGCCTGGAGAATCCCAGGGACGGGGGAGCCTGGTGGGCTGCCGTCTATGGGGTCGCACAGAGTTGGATACGACTGAAGCGACTTAGCAGCAGCAGCAGCAGCAGTCCTGTTTCCTAGTTAATGTCTGTAACATGCTTGAATGTCACTCCTCACCTCAGCTCAAACTTTCCAGAGAAGGGGTTCTCAACCCATGGACTCATTAGAAGGTAGAGAAATCAGTTGAAGGTGTCCTGACCAACAGTTTTTTGAAAGTAAAGTGGAACAGAAAAGAAAAGATCAGAGGGCATCACACATAATAAAAGTAAGAATTATGTTGTGAAACGAGTTTCAGTTGTGTTTGTTTCACAGTGTTCAGTGTGTCTTATTGCGGGTCATTCAAAACTGTTGCAAACAGTGCTGTACAGAGTGCTGTGTCTAGAGCATGTGTGCTGTACGGTGCTAGGTCTCCTCAGTCATGTCCAACTCTGTGTGGCCCTGCCGGGGTCCTCAGTCCACTAGAGTCTCCAGGCAAGAATACTGGGGGGGTTGTGTGCCCTCCTCCAGGGATCTTCCGTACGCAGGGACTGAACCCAGGTCTCTTACATCTTCTGCGTTGAAAGGCAAGCTCTTTACCACTAGTGCCACCTGGGAAGCAGCATTAAAAAAAAGAGAGAGAGAAAGGAAAAGAAGAGAAAATAGTAAAGTGAGTAACAATAAGGATCAGTAATTTTTCTTAAAAGTTTTCTTTCAGCTGTGTGCTCACGTATAAGTCATATAGTATACATATATGAATAGGTATATTGGGTTGCTTTGCAAAAATGTATTTCTTACTGTGAGTTGAGGTCAGAGATGTTGAATGAAGTCCAACCTCTGACTGTGTTCAGAAAGTAGCTGGTTACATTTCTGATTGATCGTTACCCAACCTCTGCTTCAAGACAGCCACCAATGCAGAGCTCAGTTCTCTATGCAGTTGACTTTGTTGTCAACCATTCTTAATTGCCATTGAGGGGTCTTCTTTATAAGGCACTGCTGTTGGTCTCCTTGTAAGGAATTATTGGGTCTCCTATTCTGATATGAAAAACACTGAAGGCGTTTTCACCATCTCCATTTGACCGTCTTATCTCTCATCTAAAGATACTAGCCTGTGTTCACTGTATTCTCTCTAACTCAAGCCAGACAATAACCAGTCATTTGAACTCTGCCTCAGTGGAAATGGGTCTAGAGCACTTCTGCCAAGTGATCAACCTAGAAAGCCATTTTTTCCCAGGATATGAACACTCAACAGCAGGTTGTCCAGAGAATTCATATTGAGTTTGTGATCAGTACCCCCTGCTTCCCCATAGATCTTTGTCACACTGGGTTTTCTCTATATCTGTGCCATTTGCTTTCTAAAAAAAAGCCCTAATGTAAGATTTTACATTTATCATTTATCATTTGAGGTGGTTTTGACCTTTTGTTTCTGCATACGAGATGGTCTTACATTTTTGTTTTGTCATAAATGTCTTATGAGGCCATGTTCCAAGAAACTATTTGGATTTCCTAAAGCTCTTCTTTTTCAGGTAGTTGGTTAGTGTATAGAAACAGAACTGACTTTTTTATTTTTTTGTATCTTGCAACTTTACTGAATTTGTTCATTAGTTCTGGGTGAGTGTTTAAGGTTTCCTTTGCATGAGCTGAAACTCCAATACTTTGGCCACCTCATGAGACGAGTTGACTCACTGGAAAAGACTCTGATGCTGGGAGGGATTGGGGGTGGGAGGAGATGGGGATGGCAGAGAATGAGATGGCTGGATGGCATCACCGACTCGATGGACATGAGTTTGCGTGAACTCCGGGAGTTGGTGATGGACAGGGAGGCCTGGCGTGCTGTGATTCATGGGGTCGCAAAGGGTCGGACACGACTGAGCGCCTGAACTGAACTGAACTGATGTCATCTGTAAACAGAGACAGTTTAACTTCTTCCTTCCCAGTTTGGACGGCTTTTATTTCTTTTTCTTGTGTAATTGCCCTGGTTAGAACCTCTAGTACTAGTTTCATAGAAATGGTCAGGGTGGGCACCTTTGTTCACCCTGTTACTGATCTTAGGCGAGACTTGTTTAGCTTTTGACGGCGGAGTATGATGTTAGCTGTGGGTTTGTCATGTACGGCCTTTGTCGTTGTTGTTTTAGTCACTGAGTCGTGTCTGACTCTTTGCGACCCTATGGACTGTAGCCCACCAGGCTCCTCTGTCCCTGGCATTTCCCAGCCAAGGATACGGGAGTAGGTTGTCATGCCCCTTCCAGGAGATCTTCCCCACCCAGGGATTGCGCCTATATCTCCTGCATTGGTAGATGGATTCTTTACCACTGAGCTACTAGGGAATCCCATGGCCCTTATTATGTTGAGGTAATTTCTTCTGTACATAAGTTAAGAGTTTTTACCATGAAGCATGTAGAATTTTGTCAAGTGCTTTCTCTGCTTTTATTGAGACAGTAATCTGTTTTTCTCCTTCAATCTGTTAATGTGGTGCATCAATTCAGTTCAGTTCAGTCACTCAGTCGTGTCCGACTCTTTGCGACCCCATGAACTGCAGCACACCAGGCCTCCCTGTCCATCACCAACTCCCGGAGTTCACTCAAACTCATGTCCATTGAGTCGGTGATGCCATCTAACCATCTCATCCTCTGTTGTCCCCTTCTCCTCTTGCCAATCTTTCCCAACATCAGAGTCTTTTCAAATGAGTCAGCTCTTCCCATCAGGTGGTCAAAATATTGGAGTTTCAGCTTCACCATCAGTCCTTCCAATGAACACCCAGGACTGATTTCCTTTAGGATGGACTGGTTGGATCTTCTTATAGTTCACAGGACTCTCAAGAGTCTTCTCCAACACCACAGTTCAAAAGTATCAATTCTTCTGCGCTCAGCTTTCTTTATAGTCCAACTCTCACATCCATACATGACTACTGGAAAAACGATAGCCTTGAGTAGACAGACCTTTGTTGACAAAGTAATGTCTCTGCTTTTTAATATGTGGTGTATCAGACTTCCTGATTTGCTTACAATGAACCATTCTTTCATCCCGGGGATAAATTCCACTCGATCATGTAAGATTCTTTTAATGTGCTATCAGATTTGGTTTGCTGCTATTTTTTTTTCTATTTCTGTGAAAATGGCATTGGAAGTTTAATAGGGATTGCATTGAATGTGTCCCACTCCAGTATTCTTGCCTGGAGAATCCTGTAGACAGAGGAGGCTGGTGGGCTGCTGTCCATAGGGTCGCACAGAGTCGGACATGACTGAAGCGACTTAGCAGCAGCAGCAGCATTGAATGTGTAGATTACTTTTGATAATATAGACGTTTTAACCATACTTATAAGGTATCATCTACAATTTCTACTTACATTGTTTTCAAGTTAGAATTTTAAAGTCACTTGCGAAGTTACCTGATCGCAAATTCTTCTGGAATTTTATAATCTTTTCACTGTTTTTTTATAGTTGTCTTGGTTTCACTTACTTCAAAGGCAGTTGTATTTTAGTGGCTCAGCTTTACCAAGTCTTTCAAAAGCATTAACATAGCTATCACCTATATTTTTTTACTCATATTCACTAGTTTATATAATATTGCATTCAGTTCAGTTCAGTTCAGCCGCTCAGTCGTGTCCGACTCTTTGCGACCCCATGAATCACAGCACGCCAGGCCTCCCTGTCCATCAGCAACTCCCAGAGTTCACTCAAACTCATGTCCATCGAGGCGGTGATGCCATCCAGCCATCTCATTCTCTGTCGTCCCCGTCTCCTCCCGCCCCCAATCCCTCCCAGCATCAGACTTTTCCAGTGAGTCAACTCATCACATGAGGTGGCCAAAGTATTGGAGTTTCAGCTTCAGCATCAGTCCTTCCAATGAACACCCAGGATTGATCTCCTTTAAAATGGACTTTTTGGCTCTCCTCGCAGTCCAAGGAACTCTCAAGAGTCTTCTAATGACACAATTACAATAACAAACACAAAAGTCATAAATAAATTTTTGAATAAACCCAATGGATAGCTAGATTAATGGGAGCAAGTGAGGATCATTGGGTAACCTGACAGATTGGTAGAGAATAAGGAAAGCTTTGACTATGTGTGATATGCAGAGAGGTGCCATATGTTCACTTACCTACTTACTTATGGCTAATGTTTTTATATATTATACCCATCTTTCATTTAGATTAATTGATCATTCATATTAGGGACCCATATTATTTATTGTCTTTGAATATCCCACAGTGTACTTTACATGTCAGTTCAGTTCAGTTCAGTCGCTCAGTCGTGTCCGACTCTCCGCGACCCCATGTAGCTGGTGCTTAATTTATCCACACCATACATAGAACTAATATTGCACCCAGAGATGTTCTGTTGCTTTCCAGGTATCAAAACCCCAATATATTTGAAATCTAGCTTAAATTCTTCCTAGTCTTATGTTGTTTCCCCAGGATGTCAGTTCACATTGACCCATTCAAAAATATAGCTCTCAAAATATGTGACTTTGCACTGGCTTCCTGCTGGTCCTTAAATGTATTATCTGCCAATTAGATTGTAAACTCTCTGAAAATAGAACTGCGTTTATAGTTCCTTAGAGCCTCCCAGAATATAGCTTCCTTGATGGATGCAAGGCTGATAATCATTAATCACTTGCCAAGTGAAGAGACGAAGGCAGCCACCCACTGGGTTTGATGATACCAAGAAAAATGATTGTCCACTAAGGGTGAACTTGGCAATAGTCAAGCTGGTCAGAATGCCAAAGAAAGGAAATAAAACAGAAATATATACCAGCCTGTGGTTTTATGACCTTGGATAAATTATTTTCCTTCAGTATCGACACAGGTAGAATGAGAGACTGGACTAGACAGTGACAGCTAAAATTTTCGGGATCATGATTATATCTGAGAATCTGATAAGAGACTGAGGACCCTTTACTTAGGAAAATGAAATGACGTTCACACATAGAATCTTGCATGTAATTTTTGAGAACCCTTAGACACTGGGACCAAACTATGGCTTAAGATTCCTGATAACCAGGCTGATGCTAACATTGCCAGTGGCAATGCTTCTTGCTACCCAAACATGAGTGAGTCTTGATTACTTGAATCAGCTAACTGGGTTTTGAATAGTCACTGCTGACAGAATTGTATCTGTTCCCTCTGACTTCCGCTGCCCAACCACCTTCCAAAGCTGTCCTACTGGCCTCCTGAGATACAGGATGCACAACCCAACCCTTCCCACTCTTTGTGAGTGTTTAAGTGCCTGCTTTGCTCCTGGCTAGCCATACTCCCATGGACAGAGGAACCTGGTTGGGCTACAGTCCATGGGGTCGCTACTAGTCGGACAAGACTGAGCGACTTCACTTTCACTTTTCACTTTCACACATTGGAGAAGGAAATGGCAACCCACTCCAGTGTTCTTGCCTGGAGAATCCCAGGGATGGCAGAGCCTGGTGGGCTGCCGTCTATGGGGTCACACAGAGTCGGACACGACTGTGGCGACTTAGCAGCAGCAGCAGCAGCCGTCTTTACCTGGGATGACAGCACTTGTCTTAGTCTGCATCTTCCCCTCTAGCCTTTTCTGATTGGGGAAATTGGCAGGCTAATGTTGCTATGGTGATTTGACTGGCAACTTTGTAGTTAGAATACAATGATTTTACTTAGTGGAAAAAAGATAAAACTATTATTTGAGGATGCACTAAGGCTAGGGGGCATTGGGGGTGGGAGGAGACGGGGATGACAGAGAATGAGATGGCTGGATGGCATCGCTGACTCTGTGGACATGAGTTTGAGTGAACGCCGGGAGTTGGTGATGGACAGGGAGGCCTGGCGTGCTGTGATTCATGGGGTCACAGAGAGTCGGACACGACTGAGTGACTGAACTGAACTGAACTGAAGACAATACTTTTGCCTGATTATCTCTCTCTCTCAACTTCACCTTTGCACTTTTGTACGCCAAGAGACTCTACAAATATTTAAATGCAAAACTCATGACAAAGTCAGAGGCAAAATGTTAACGGTTTTGAACTGCTATTCAATCTACATGAGCTTTCCTCTCGGTGTATGCAATGAGATGAAATGTTAATAATGTCAAACTCTTATTCACTGAAGATATGACTTTCTTTCTTGCATTAAATGAACAAATACAAAATCTTGCAGGGGGAGCTGGGAAACTGTTGAACAATGAAGAATGCTTCAGATATTTGCAGGCAGCCCTGGGTGGACAATGACACATTTTGAGAGCAGTTGCAAGTCCTTTCTTCTATAAATGTCACAAGGGAAGCTTAGCAAAGGATAACAGAAGAGTTTTATCTAAAGATCACATCTTTCCTGACTTTATTGTTGGGCATCCCCTATGACTTTCCTCTGCGAAGTGATTTTGTTTTAATTTGAGTTTGTAAATGTGTTTCCTTCCACTCACTAAGGTTTTCTCTTCAATGGCAGAGTTTGTTTACATGAGAAGTCCATCTTTAGGGAAAGGAAAGTCGAAAGAGAACTGAGCCCTACTTCCTCCAGTGGCCATCCCCTGTGACCTCTGCTTCTCCAAACACATGAATTCTTGTGAGATATGAGTCCCATAAACTCTTCATCAGCACAGTTAGCCCACAGAAACAACCTTTACTGGGCTCTAGGACTCCATCTGTCTCTCATCAATTCTTGCTAATGAAAAGCTAGGAGAGCACACGTTTGAGAAATCCATGCACTGTCCATGCATCTCCTTTCAGCAAAATGAGTGTTTATTTGCTTGCCTATTAAGTTCATAAACGACAGATGTCAATCTTTTTGCTTCCTGCCTTCCTCTAAATGGGGCTTCCCAAGTGGTGCAGTGGTAAAGAATCTGCCTGCCAATGCAGGAGACACAGGAGATGAGCAATCAGATGCGGGCTTGATACCTGGGTTGGGAAGATCCCCTGGAGAAGGAAATGGCAACCCACTCTAGCATTCTTGCCTGAAAAGTCCCATGGACATAGGAGCCTGGTGGGCTACAGTCCATGGGGTCGCAAAGAGTCGGACACAACTGAGCATACACATACACACATGCTTGCACGCACATACACATTCCTCTAAACATCTGTGAGCAGAAGTGTTGAACAATTGAAGAGCTGAGAAGTTGGTCAGGGAGCAAACTAAGATGGAGCCTAATCCCTGCAACCACTATCACCCCAATTTTTCATTCATCATCAAAGATCTTGGTCTAATCGTCTCCCATCAACCCACGTAGGCCTCACGTTTACCAGCTGTGTGACCTCAGGCAAGTTACTTACCCTTTCTGTGCCTTAATTTCCTCTTCAAAGAAAGTGGAGATATTTAATTTTAATACCTACTTCATAGGGTAATTTTGAGAAGTAAATGAGTTAAAAAGTATTAGAAAAATACTTGATACTTCACAAGAACAGGATAAATGATAGTTATTGTTAGTTATTAATAAAAATCCTCCATTCCAGTTAGGCCATTTGCACTGTCCCTCAGCCATGCACAAATATTCCCAAATTTTATTTTGCAGTTCTCACCAGCTGAAAAGCTTTCCTTTCTCCCTCCAACTAGGAAGTCCATATAGAACAGCACTGTCCATTAGAAAATGCAAGCCTATATGAAATTTTAAGTTTTTTAATATGGTCATTTAAAAAATAATATGAAACAAAGGAAATTAATTTTAATAATGTATTTTTTAACCCACTGAATCTAAAATATTTTCATTTCAACACATAATCCATATAAATATTAATGAAATATTTTACACTTAAAAAAATCCATTGTCCATTTTGCACTCATAGCATTTCCCGATTTAAATGAGCCGCATTTCAAGTACTGATTAGCCACCAGGCTAGTGCTACTGTATTGAAGTTCACAGGTATATAGAGTTAGCAGGTGGCCCAGGGCTGCCTGTCAGCTGTGAGCTGGGTACATCCCTTACATAATGCTGATCCATGCTGAGTGTTTACTATATGATGATGTTACCGAACCACACGTGAGTCCTCTTATTGGGCTCAGTAAAGCCAATCCACTGCTACTGGGCTGTGGTGAAGGGAAGTGCAATGTTTTTTGCAGGAGCCAATCAAGGCATCCAGGGTAGCTAGTGTTTAAAAGTCCTGAAGACTTTCAGGGAAAGGTTTTTAAACATGTATGGGAAGGGGTTGTAGGGTGTGTGCCCAGCTCCTGGACATTCTTCTGATTGGTTAGTGGTGAGGTAATCAGGAGTCAATATCATCAACCTTCTGGTTCCAGATGGTCTTGGATCTGTGTGCTTGTGGGCAGCATACAGTTAACATCTTCGCCTGGTGAGGGTTTCAGTTGCTGCAAAACAGCTCAAAAGACATGGCTCAGGATATTATCTATATCCCCTGAAGTGAAGTGAAGTGAAAGTCGCTCAGTCATGTACAACTCTTTGCAACTCAATGGACTATATGGTCCATGGAATTCTCCAGGCCAGAATACTGGAGTGGGTAGCCGTTCCCTTCTCCAGGCAATCTTAACCCAGGAATCAACCCAGGTCTCCCACATTGCCGGAGGATTCTTTACCAGCTGGGCACCAGGGAAGCCCTTGAGGGGGAACTAAAATTCCTTGACTTTTTAAAATGGCTTAGCTACTATTATTTTATCTTGTTTGACTTTTTTTTCTTTCTTTCTGCATTGTCTCACTTCTCTGATTACATTTATTCTTTGACTAAAATTTTTCTGGGCTTCCCAGATGGCTCAAGTGGTAAACAATCTGTCTGCCAATGCAGGAGATTTAGGAAAGAGACATGGGTTCTATCCTTGGGTCAGGGAGATTCTCTAGAGGAGGAAATGGCAACTCACTCCAGTATTCTTGTCTGGAAAATTCCATAGACAGAGAAGCGTGGTGGGCTACAGTCCATGGAGTTACCAAGAACCAGACACAACTTAGTAAATGAACACACACACAGAGTTTTTCTACAGCCAGAAGGCAGGCTGAGAACATTAGGGAGTGGGGGTCTTGTACTGGGAAGGTCCCATGAGGTCCTGCTCGGTTACAATGCCAGGCACCGTTGCTGAGGATACAGAGCTCATTTCTCCTTTATGACGGCCCTCTTAAGTAGGTACTTTTATCACCCCATTTTACAGATGAGAAACTAGAGACTTAAAGGGGAGAAATAGCAGCTAGTGAACAATAGAGGCAGGATTTGAATGGCTCAGTCTAGCTCCAGAACTTGTTCTCTTAACCCCTGTATATTGTCCCTTAGGTGGAAGCTCTAAGTCAAGGTCTGCACTCTATAGGGTTCTCAGAAGGACGTGTGAACGTTCAGCAAGTTGGCACAGTTGTGCAATTTTGTGAAGAGTAAGAATGGCTGTGAACAGAGTCTTCTTGGGTTTTCCCATGGCAGTTCACACAACTAGTTGCCCTAAAAATTTATATTTGTTTATTTTGCAAACAGATTGTGAATAGATAGAATATGTGCTCTCCTGACCCCTGGGAACAGGGACTGTCAGGGGAAGGCTTGTTTATGAAACATCTGGCAGGCAGAGTCCTTGAAAATGAACTCCTATATGGGAATCTTTTCACCACAGTCAAGGCCATGCAAGGAAAAGCCAGTTATCTTTAAACAGCACTGAACACTGGCCCTAAAAATGATCTGCTTGCTTTTATCAGCAAGGACCTGCAAATTTTTCCCTGTGATGTCAAATCAAGATGACTTTCGGCAGGAAATGTTCACTCATTTTTATAAATCTTGCTTCCAGTGTTCAAACGCTGTTAGTTTGCATAGCCAGCAAGCTTCCGTTTTTTCCGCTGTTCCTAAACTACTGTTTTTCATTCAGCTTTCCTTTTTTTTTTGTTTTAATCAATAAAGGCCAGATTTCGACAAGAGTTGGACCTCAATCCAAGAACAGATCCAGATGGATTCCATGGTTATCAAGGGCCTCGATCCTGATACCAACTACCAGTTTGCTGTGAGGGCCGTGAATCCGTATGGTCCCAGCCCTCGAAGTCAGCCCAGCAGCACCATCCGAACTGCCCGTGAGTACCGCAGCCCCTCTGAAGGACAGACAGACAGACAGACACAGCTGCCTTGCTGGGCTTGCCTCCTGAGGACCCGATTGGCCGAGGTTTCTTAGCTCCCCACAGCAGGGCTGCCTGCGGTGGGGCTGTCCTCAGCCTTTCATTCTGCGGTTTTCTCACCCCTTTGGAAGTACGAGGCACTCAACAGGGCCAGGCTGCTTCTATGTACAGGAGGTCAGCAGAAGGTTTATTTTTGCATTATCCTTAGGGAGTTTGAGGTCAGTTTCCTTTCATGAGCACAGAACAGACTACATACCAAGACGATGTGCAGCCTCCCCAGCCCCACTCCCTTTTCATCTTGTAAAAAGATGGATTTAGCTTTGAATCATAGGAGAAAAAATACTGATCCAAGACCAATCAGGGTTAGTCTTCACCAGGAAATCAAAGATGCCCAAGTAAAATCGGTCACTCTGAAGGATGGTCAGGGAGGATGCAAGCTGGCTAGCAGGCTGACGTGTAGCTGGGGGTCCTGCCAATGGCATAGCCCCCTCTCTGGGAGGCTGGGGAAGGCTTGGGCCAGTCCATCACATCATCTGGAAGGTCTGTGAAAAGTCAGAGTCTGATTATGGTCTGGGGTTTAAGAAGCTCCCACATGATTCAAGAACTCCATTTTGATTGCTTAGTCCACCTTGCCAATCTGGCTAGGAAACCTTTGTCTTTTGGAAGTGGGGGGTACACGTACATAAACCTAGTACCCTATGTCTTGGGGAGATCTCAGAACTATTGCACTTCTTTTGTCTGAAGACGTCTCATCAATTTTGCCAGTTAAGTTCTTCCAGGTTTTTGTGTCTAAAGAGCCCTATTATCATCCCTGAGAACATCCCATTCTTTACCCAAAAATGGTGCTCTCCGAAAAGAAGCTGACTTAACACTTTCACAGGCTTGCCCCTGGCCAGCACAGAGCCCTGTGTTTATTGATTAGTTCATCTGAATAAAGTCCTCCCCTCTCCCCACACAGCAGTCCAGTAATGGACTTCCTTGCCCACCTGCTGTTTCCAGGGGTGGTGATTCACCAAGTTCCCTAAGCCCCTGGGATTCTGGCTCTTCTGAAAACAGCTTTTACCTTAATCTTGAACATGAGGGCTCTTTCAGATTGAATTGTTGGGGGATATGGTGGGGCCACAGCCTCCACACACCCTACATACAGTATGACAACAATCACCCAGCAATTGTTCCCCTGCTCTTCTTTAGAATTTGGAAGCTAAAACCCCCCAGTTAGGTGGTAAGGATGGAACTTCTCTCTAGAAGAAAGGCTAACAGTTTTATTTCAAATTGAAACAGGGCCACCTTCCACTCTTGCTGGATGAGATCTATGCTGTAATCTTTGGTTAAACTTCGTGATGCATGGCCAAAAATTGGGACAACAGTAGCTGAGTCAAGCCTCAGGGTCTGCCTGTGCTTTGAGACAGGTAGTTTGTCTTTTGGTGTTATAAACTGAGGAGGCACTCTGTGCTGTGCGCCCACCCACCCTTCCCCAGCGTCCAACTCTTCTGCTTCCATTTTGTGAGCTGCCCCATGCTCACTTCTTTCCTTCCATCCCTAGTATCTCCTTCTCCACAGAGACAAGAAAATAGAAGAATGAGCTAGAACAACTGGAGTTGGGAGGGGGCATGAGTGGGGCATCTCTTGAACTTTTTTTTTTAAACTGAAACACTAGACTGGTCTTTGAGTTTTTGATAATTATTTCCCCGTTGGTGGATGCCAGCTTTGTGAATTAAGTGGGATAAGGTATGTGAAAGTGCTTTACAGATGTATAACATTTTGCAACAATTGGTCTCCCATGTGCAGTAAAATTTTATCATTTCAAAGTAGTTGTGTGCAGGAAATGTGGCTGATTGAGTGAAAACTCAGCTGTGAAATAGTCTTAAATCCAATTTAGCTGTTTTTACATAAATATGGTTACTCAAATCAGAATAACAGAAATGGAATTTATTAAATGGCCTGTTTCATGATATGTAAGAATGTGCTGTAATTGGTATTTCAGTTATGATATTTTTGTTGTGATCATTTTTAGTGTTTTAGAAAACTCTGTATTCTGGCACATTCATACTTCTTATTCTGCTGTTTGTCTGGACTATTATTTTACCTCCAAACCCACTATTCCATATATAAAAATGCCTAATTACCAAGTAGCCCTTATTGGAATTACAATAAAGTCCGACCAGCAGAGGTACCACTGGGAAAGCCTCCTAAGAGCTGACGCCATCTGGAGCACTTACCTAGGAAACCCTATTTTAATCCTTGCAAAAATCCTGTGCTTGAGGAATAGCATCCCTTTTTATAGATTTTCAAAAATTGAGTCTTTGAAAGATTATGTATTTAGCCAAGAATTATAATTGCAAAGGCAGGATTTGAACTTGGGTTTGGCTGACTGCTAAAGTCACTTCCCTGTGTGAGATTCAAATTAAACAAGGTTCTTATTCTTCTAGTGCAGAGTAGCATAAGAAAGGTAAGGTTTGCAATTCAATAAAACACAAGGACAGTCTTTGTAGAATCTATGGACTAAGAAGTTCTGACAGCGCAGAACAAACCTCTAAGGATTTTTTTTCTTTCAAAACCTGTAAGGTATATTGTACATACCAAAAGGTAAGTAAAACATTCATACAGGTCTGAAATTCTTCCGGTTAGGCATGGGTATAGCCCTGGTAGTTTACAGCTGGCAGCCCTTGTAATTGGTTAGACCCAAGCCAAGAAGCTATTAAACATTTTGAACACCTCTTAAAGGAATCTGTGAGATGAGTATTTCCACATGTTGGGCTTCCCTTTCTCACATTTCCTGCTTTTCCTCACCTCTAAATCTTTCCTGTGTGGACTTTTTCTTGGTTCACGCCCACTTTGCTCCCTGAGCAGTGAACCTCAGAATGGACATTCAAGTTGACTATCAAGGATCAGAAGACCCCATGGGAACCCCTAGATCCCCACCCCTCTACACCACCACTTGGTGGGTTCCTCTGTCATCTTTTTCATGCTTGCATCCACCACCTTTCCTAAAAAAAATATAACACATCGCCCCTATTAACTTTCAAAATGTTGGCTTCCTCTGGACCTTTTAGTGCAGGACCCTGTTAGCGGCTTAGTTGCTTAACTGGGGTCAGTTGGCAGGTCTCGGGTGCTCTGAGTCTGTAGCTCAGAGCCAGGACCAGTGTTTTCCTTCACTGGTGCACAGCCTGAATGAGGAAGATGGAGGGTTTCGATGGCTTCACCAGGGAATTGTGATGTGTGTTCAGCATCCACACCTTAGCTCCACAACCTTCCAAGTAGGACAGGAAGGAAAAATCCAGGTTCTCTACTGAGAACTAGATCATTTCAGACCTTGAATGACAAAGATGCCAGCCGTATTGAGTCCATGCTGTCAGCAGGGATTTGTCCACACGTCAGCTCCTAATTCTGTTCCTCTAAGGAAATACAGAGATGATGATCACTCTGCCTCACTCTTTACCCCGTCCTATGATACCTGTCTTCTTCAAGAAAGAAATACCATCAGCCATTGTAATTTGCCTATTGTTCCATGGCATTCTTTTTTCCCTTGGTTGATCTTATAAATGAGCCAGTCAGAACAGGGGGCTCATGGAACCTCACGGACACCGGTGCACAAGTGTGACATTGTAATATGTCCTGTATTCTCCCTGTCTGGTGGTCACTTATTCTCTGGGATCCAAGCTCACCTTGGATTAAGAAGGATGGGACAAGTAATAAAGGATATGAACCGTAAACAATAGAAGTGGCAGAAGTCATGTGTTTTCTTTTTTTTCCCATCGACAAATGAAACGAAAAGTCACTTACATGTGTAACCAACTCTAGGATTGTATAACCTTCCCTGGGAACAGAACTTGGTGCTACCACCCTAAAGCATTTAATTTCTCGTATCCTATCCTCATGATATAAGCAGAGAAAGAACCAGTAAGTTTTTTGGTGACGTGAAATTGATATCCTCAGGGCAGTCCCTAGTAAAAGGTGTTCTTCTGTTCCCAGCAAAAGTCATTTTACTTCGTTCTGCCTTGAGGCCTATGCACCTGCTGTTTTCTCTGATTGGAACTGTCTCTCCCCAATCTTTCCGTGTCCCCATGACCTCCCTGCCTTTCTTCTTTAAGACCATAGCTCAAATGTCACTTCCCCAGACAAGCTTCTCGAAACTTCTCACCCTGTTTCCTCAGCCCCATTCCCTGCTTCTCTGCAGCCCTTTCACTGCCCGAAACGATGCAATGCTGTCTCCTCCTCCAGGATAAGCTCCATATGGAGTTGCAGTGACTTAATCAAGGTCGTGTTCCCAATACCCTGTACAAGTTCAGTCCAGTCCAGTTCAGTTCAGTCGCTCAGTCGTGTCCGACTCTCCGTGACTCCATGAATCACAGCACGCCAGGCCTCCCTGTCCATCACCAACTCCCGGAGTTCACTCAAACTCATGTCCACAGAGTCGGTGATGCCATCCAGCCATCTCATTCTCTGTCGTCCCCTTCTCCTCCCGCCCCCAATCCTTCCCAGCATCAGAGTCTTTTCCAGTGAGTCAACTCGTCGCCAAAGGTGGCCAAAGTATTGTAGGTTCTTAATCAACATCGACCGAGTACGTGAATGACTGAATTCCACTTCACCAGCCAAGAGCCTGTGACTGCTTTGGAGACTGATAGCTTTCTGCTGCTGCCATCCGGGAAATTCAAAGGAAGATGTGAGGAGAAAGTTGGTCTAGAGGCCCAGCAGGCCAAAAGCGGGTTTCCCCATTGGCCAGGTTCATCGGGAAAGTCGAGCTCCCGGAATTGCAGTGAGACGCAAGTGAGAACAAAGTGGAGTCAGAGAGCGAGGGAAGGAGGAAGACGGGAAGAAAGGAAGGCCGGCAAGGAGGAAAGGCGGGAGGAAGCAAAGCGGGGGAGTCTACGTTCAAGGCAGTGACTCTTTCAGATCAAGTCCTTACTTCACGCCTGTGTTCCTTCTTAATCATTAGAATAAGCTTTAGCGCTTCTATGCTAAATCAGAGTCCATTTTCCTTTTGGTGCTCACATGTCTCATTGTGGTCTCAGATCCTCAGAGACCTTGTAGGGAGGTATGATGGTGTTAGGTCGTTGCCATACTCTTCTCCCCACCATCCATGTTCTTCCAGTTTCAGAAACTTCCTCTTTTGCTGAACCGAGACAGTCTAACCTGGCCCCAATCAATCAGCTTTCTGCAACACTGTCCACCTGACTCCATGGTGTTCCTCGCCTCCCCACCAACCCATCTCGCCCTTCCTGCCGCGCTGACCTGCTCACTCAGACATCGCTGTGTGTTCAGTTGTTGCTGGGTGTGTATCTGTTGGGGGGGCTTTCCTGATAGCTCAGCTGGTAAAGAACCGGCCTGCACTGCAGGAGACCCCGGTTGAATTCCTGGGTTAGGAAGATCCCCTGGAGAACGGATAGGCTACCCACTCCAGTATTCTTGGGCTTCCCTTGTGGCTCAGCTGGTTAAGAATCCGCCTGCGCTGCTGGAGACCCGGGTTTGATTGCTGGGTTGAGAAGATCCCCTGGGGAAGTTTGCGCCTTTTTGTCATGCAAGAGTCTTCTGGCTTTTGCCTAGTTTTGCTCTGAGATTAGAACCTTTGTAATTACCTGATTCTCTTTCCAGAGACCAGCTCGGCATGCTGGGGCTCCTGGGTACGTGGTCTCATATATGTAGCCACAAAACAGATGTCCATCATCCCCAGTCACTAGAAGGGCTTGTGTTTGGTGGCAGTGCCTTGCATTGACCGTAGTCGTGAGTAGCGAGGAAGCCAGTAGAGGCAGAGCCTGTGGCACCACTGGGGTGGTAGGAACATTAAGGAAGGGCCTGGAACCAACTTTTTCCACAATTTCCATGACTTATCATCCATCACCCTCTGGCAGCTTTCATACAACCTTCGGTCAGTGTCTATGAAAAGTTCCCACCAACCATTGAAAGCTCCTCAATGCCCACTAACACTGTACCTTTGCACAGAGCAGAATCTGGCAGCCATGGCTGTGTCTGAGGGCCAGGGGAACTGTCCTTTCATGACCTGGTTGTGAGACCTTCTTGGAAAATCATTTAATCTCCCTGGGCCTCAGTGTCCATATCTCTAAAAATGGGTACAGTAATGTCTGAGGCAGGTAATATTTTCTACTTCTCAAGATTATTTTGAGGAAATACATGTGAAACAGACATTATGACATCTGCCCACCTTTTTCAAAATGAAGGTGAGGTTGATACTCATTTCCTCCTTGCATAGTTACTGAAGGATGGTGTGACTCACGTAGGTGCCCACCAGCTGGTGTGTCACTTTTTTGTTATGACTCTGTGCCCTGAGCTGTTCTCCTAGGACTTGAAGTCACTGGATCTTCAAATTTTTCTTCTGCAGCTTCTTCACTGTCAGCCTTGTTCTAGGTTAGATTTTGGCTTAAGGAAATGTTGTGGCTGGTATAATCTCTCTAGGAATCAACCTTATTGCTGATATGAAGTATGTTTTAGTGGTCTGAAGTAAGTTTTGAGGTCAAACCAGCAAGATTTACCAAAATCTGACACAAAGTAAGCAAATTCTTTTGAAAAAATTGTGCCAATAGACTTGCTCGACATAGGGTTGCCACAAGCCTTCAATTTGTAAAAAACACATTATCTGTGGAGTATAATAAAGTGAGGTGTGCCTGTAGACTGTATATTTGGTCAAGTGGAACATTTTCAGGGATATGAAAGTTACCTTAAGTTTGGCGTTGCTGATGTAGAAACCCTGGCAGAATTGGCTTCATCATACGCCTAGAAATTTATTTCAACAATCATGTGTTTTAGAAAAACAGGTAGCTGTCCAGATTCGGCCTATGGGATGTAGTTTGCTGATCTCTGTAGTATAATGCCGGGGTTTTCCCCCAAAATTTTAGGAGATTCTCCAGGAAGTTTAAGAAATCCTCTATTTTGTAGCAATTTTGTCAAAATTGCAATGGATTAATTAGTGCGTCCAATACTTTGGCCGCCTCATGCGACGAGTTGACTCACGGGAAAAGACCCTGATGCTGGGAGGGATTGGGGGCAGGAGGAGATGGGGACGACAGAGAATGAGATGGCTGGATGGCATCAGCGACTCAATGGACATGAGTTTGAGTGAACTCTGGGAGTTGGTGATGGACAGGGAGGCCTGGCGTGCTGTGATTCATGGGTTGCAAAGGGTCGGACACGACTGAGCGACTGAACTGAACTGAAGGGAATTGTCCCCTTGATAGAAATTCCGTGACGTAATTTTCACAGGAATATTCTGAGATAAAGAGACCTGGAGAGCCTGTAACCTGTGTTTGGACAGGTTTGCACTGTTGTCAACAGAGAGGGTAGGGGGAGAGGGAGAGAAAAAAGAGGCTTTGCTTGGCATCACTCCAGGATTTGGGACAGGCCTGTAAATTGGTGAGCTTCACTGATTTGTAAATCTTTAGAAGGTAAGATGAAAAAGTGAACAGGAGGAGGAAGAAATCGTTTGCTTCCCTCCTCGCCTAGACATAGCTGCATGTTAAATGTGCAGTTTGTGCATAAACATAATTTCAGGTGTGATTTTACACTTAGGTGCCCTTTGAGGTAATCGCTCCATTGATCTGCTAATGCCTGTAAAGCTGAGCAACACTCATTTGTGCAACTTTATTGGTTCTAAAGGGAATGATTCACTTTGCTGCTTAAATACCTGCTACCTATTAATTGCTCTTCCGAGGCCTTTCTGCATCCTACATTACCATCCATTTACTTATAATCGGCACACCGATGTTTTACCCCCTCCGGCTAGAGCCAGAAGAAAGACTGAAACAAATTATAAGAAAACCTAATTTTCCAAAGAAATGGCACTGATGATGCTCTAGTTTCAGCTGCAGCATCTCTTCGATCAGTCAGCTAGAGTTTCTCAACCACACGGTGAACAACCAGATACGACTTATTCCACTCTGGCTCAGTGGATTTCGAAACATTAATATGTTGACATGAGTAACACACAGATGTTCTTAACTATTTTTCCTTTGTTTCTGCCTATTTCCTTGTTATTCCTCTTGTTCTCTTTCCTTTGTACTCATCATTTCATGGTTCATCTTTTCTGCTCTTGGGAGCACTCCTTGCTCTTACACAATTCTTCATAGGGATTGTTTCTTAGTATTTAGACCTCTGAATCACTTAGATGCTTTGATGAGTGAGAGCTGCAATCATGGTTAGGCACAGAGAAGGAAGTAGAAGAAATCAGCTCGACCCAGTGACAGACACATGGGAGGGACACAGTTCCCACTGGCTGAGTCTGATGGGGCTTGTCTGATTCTGCCACCAAACAGGAAACAGATATGTGCAAATTAGAAGGAACCTAGGGAGAAGGATGACTTTTCTAATGATCTCAGGTGTCTCCCACCTCCCAGCAGGAAACAGAGGCTGTGCGTGCTCAGTTGCTAAGGCGTGTCGACTCTTTGCTTCTCCGTGGACTGTAGCCCACCAGGCTCTTCTGTCTGTGGGATTATCCACACAAGAATTCTGACGTGGGTTGCTATTACATCCTCCAGGGGATCTTCCCAATTCAGGGATCAAAACTGCATCTCCTATAGCTCCTGCATTGTCAGGCAGATTCTTTACCACTGAGCCACCTGGGAAGCCCAACAGAGGCTATGTAATTGGGTAATTTGAAGTGAGCTTAGTGAAGGGACTGTTTGCAAAAGTTTGAGTAGATGTAAGGAAATCAAGAGGGTGCAATTACCAGCTTCTAGAGATAGGGAGATCAAGTGTTGTGACTTTCACACATGTGTCCCATAATAACCTCCTAGGAAGGAAGTTGGAGAGCAAATACTCTGACTCTTTTCTTCTTTCCTTCACTCCCCTGCTAGTGTCCCGGGATAGGCAGATAAAGCAGGAAGTCAGACAGGCCTGCCTCCCAGGACCCAGAGCAGAGGTAGATTAGAGGGGGGACGCTTTCACAAGAAGTAATAGTATCATCTCATATAATAAGAGAATGGTACCTTTTCCATGGATTGCAAAAATATGGATTATTTTTGATCTTTCACTCAGAGAGCACAGATCTTATCTCATTCTTCTTTGCCTATGTAGCTTTGTCAACTGAGAAAAAATGCACGTGGGTGTTGGAGTTAAGTTTTATTTGGGTGCAAAACGAGGACTATAGCCCAGGAGACAGTATTTAAAATAGCTCTGAGAAACTGCTCCAAAGAGGTAAGGGATATGGGATTTGGGGAAGGGAGAGTACATGCAATCAAGCACACTTTTTTTTTTTTTTTTTGCAGAAAGTTGGTGCTAGTCACAAGGAGTAGATGCTACCATGAAAAATTTTAGTGCTTTTGTAGATATGAAAAGATAAAAGAACTGGGCTCATAAAATCTTCCGAAATTATCTATCTGAAGACCTGGTCTGCCCATTTTTCCCAAAGCACAGGGTGTTTCATTCCTGATTTCCACCCTGAACTCTTTTCAGGGGATGAGGGAGGTCAGCAGAGGCCATGATTCATAATTTAATCCTTTAGAGGTAGATGGCCAGTGCTGATTTGTATTAATAGCTTGTGGTTTATTTCCTTGAACACAGGAGATAATGAGGTCTCACAGCCAATATTCATTTACTGAGGGTTTGTAAACTCAGCCCTCAGTGGTGATGCTGGAAAGCACCACCTCCACATTCAGCACCTGAGGGAACTGAGGTGACAGATCCTGGGCAAGATCCCAGGTTGGTGACTATCTTGTTTTCAACTTGATTCTTAACATCCACGGGATTCCTAGTTTCTAAAAAATATCGGCTTCTCAAGTTATTTTGTGATATATCCATTTACTCTTTCAAACAAAGATTTCATGCCCACTATGTGCCAGGCACTGTTTCAGATGCGGGGATTCAGTAGTGAACAAAATCGACAAAATGAATCCCTATGCTCACGGACCTTACAATATAGTCAGGGCAGGCAGAAGGTGAAGAGATAACATTAAAAATGTAGATAGCATGTCAGATGGTGAAAGAGCTGCAGAGAAAAATGAAACAGGGAAGCCTCTGTACAGTCAGAATATGCCTCCTGAGAAGGTGACATCTGAGTGAGAAGGACTGGGTGAACTCTCTGGATAGATCGATGTGTATCCATTGATCTATCTATTGTCTATCCATCCACCTGGAGGGAGAGCTCCAAGGTAAATGCTAAAGCCCTGATAAAGGATCATCCTGGGGTGTTCATGTTCGGGCAGGGGTGACTGTGTGGCTGGGTTAGGGGGTTGTGAGGGTGAAGAGTGAAAGGACATGAGGTCAGAGAGAAAGGGAAGTCACAGTTGGTGGAGGCTGATTAGGACCTTCAGTTCAGTTCAGTCACTCAGTCGTGTCCGACTCTTTGCAACGCCATGAATCGCAGCATGCCACGCCTCCCTGTCCATCACCAACTCCCGGAGTTTACCCAAACTCATGTCCATCAGTGGAGGCCATTGGACTTTGAGTTTTCTTGGAAAGAGATGGGAAGACTTGGATGGAGGGCAGAATGGACTTGACCAGAGGGGCAAAAAGACCTTACTTAGGTTTCAACAAAATAGCTCTCATATACAAGAAAGGACTCTAGATTGCCAAGGATAAAAGCAGCGAGATCATTAAGGAGACCATTGCAGTAATCCCAAAGCAAAATAGCTTTTTTAATTGTCTCTAAATAATAAAAGTAATCCATACTTACGATTAGAAAAATATATGAGCAATATGTGGAAAAGTGAAAAGTCAAGATGAAAATGTTCTCTAATCTTCGCATCCATAACCATTATTAACATTTTGGTCCATAATCATCCAGAATTTTAAAAAAACCAACATGAGATCACAGTGTGTATACTGTATAACAAAAAATTATTCTGTTACACAGGAAAGGGCAACAAACTACTGTGAAAGTGTTAGTCGTTCAGTCATGTCTGACTCTTTGCAACCCTGTGGGCTGTACCTACCAGACTTCTCTGTCCACGGAATTCTCCAGGCAGAAATACTGAAGTGGATTGCCATTCTCTTCTCCAGGGAGTCTTCTTAACCCAGGAAGTTAGAGGTAGATGGCCTCTGCACTGCACTGCAGGCAGATTCTTTACCATCTAAGCCACCAGGAAAGCCCCCAAGTACTGGATACATCTTTAAATATAAATAAGTATAGATCTACATCATTAATTTTAGTGACCACAGTGTATATTACTGTAAAACTCTACCACATTTATTTAATTCATTCCTTATTGATGGACTTTTTGCATTGCTTCACTAAAATATATAAAACTGGGCCACTTGATGGTTCTCTTACTTAACTTTTGGCTTGTCCAAGTTTGCTACCCCTTGGATATCTCTATGAAGGAGGGTAGGTCAGGACTGGTGGTTATCTCTCCCTATGTTTATCAATGGAGAGACCAATGTGTGCAGTCAGTTCATAATATGGATGGCATTTGAAGTCCAACTTTCTTCCTGCTATTCTAACTGTTATTAATAGATTTTTTTGATACATAGTATCCATGGGGCTTCCCTTGTAGCTCAGTCGGTAAAGAAACTGCCAGCAATATAGGAGACTGGGGTTCGATTCCTGGGTTGGGAAGACCTGGAGAAGGAGATGGCAACCCACTCCAGGATTCTTGTCTGGAGAATCCCATGGACAGACGACTCTGGGGGACTACAGTCCATGGGGTCGCAAGAGTTGGATTCGACTTAGTGACCAAACCACCACCATCCATATTAAAGCATGGTGTTCATACACAATTTGGGGACAAAAATCTTAACAAAAATCACCTGCTATGAGGATGTAACTATTTTTGAAGTTCAGGTCTCATAGGAGAGGTTTTGGTGATTACAGCTCCTCCTTCCCACTTGCATGGAGGGTCGTTAGTGTTGCCAACTAAATCTAACCATAAATCTAACCATGCTATCTACCATATTTCCAAATGTAAGTGTATGTCCATTATGGCCCAGTGAAATGTTTTTCCAAACATTAATTTTGATCCCATGGTTATGAAGGGATTCCAAAAACCCGTAGATTCTGAGGATCACAAACATTAGGGAATGACCAACAATTGCTTCTCAGGAGGATGAGTGAAGACTGATCCCCAGGTGGTAGTAGTTCAAAAGTCACCCAGCAGATGGCGATAGTTCACAGACTTTCAGAGCCTGAGAGCCCTCTAGCATCATCGGTTTGAAGTCTCTTGAGGTGATTGAGATGAAGACGAAACAGAGATGTTCCCTAAGTTGCTTCAGATGATTGACTTCTTCCATGGTTAACTAGTTCCACTGAAATGAGAGAAGGCAGCTAATTTTAGCTTTTAACAGTAATGGAAAGAAAAGTCTACAAGCAGAAAGTGAAGTCTCCTGTAATCTGAGACTTTGATAATATTTTACTTATAATCAATGCCAAGCCCTAATGATAAAAAGGACTGATTCAATAAGTTTATCTCTAAAATAAAATGAAATAAAGGGCTGTGAAATTCAGAGAGAATTAAAACAATGAAAAATGGAAGAGTGCGAGATAAGAAAAACTACAAACAACTGGAAATTAAGTCAGATTTTTCTTGATTGTTTTCACATCAGACCTCACCATTGGTCATTCCCTACATTAATCTGGAGACTGTTTTGGTGATGTTCAAGAAAGTAAAGAATTTAGTTTCTGAGCCTACAGTGATTATGTCTCTTGCTTAAACATTCATTTGCAATTCATTTTTTAAAAATGTGTATTAGGTCTTAGCAGTAAGTAGGATACTGGATCTTATATGTGGGAGAATCAGTCCCTGTAAGGAAGTAGAGAATGAAGTAAATAATTATTATATCAGCCCACATGAATAATGGGCTTCCTTTGTAGCTCAGTTGGTAAAGAAACTGCCTGCAATGCAGGAGACCTGGGTTCGATCCCTGAGTTGGGGAGATCCACTGGAGAAGGAAGTGGCAACCCATTCCAGTATTCTTGCTTGGAGAATCCCATGGACAAAGGAGGCTGGCAGGCTACAGTATATGGGGTCGCAAGTGTCGGACATGATTTAGTGACTAAGCCACCACCACCGCATGAATAATATATCTTTAATGTTATGCATTAAGAGGAAAAGAGAGGGGCTGAGAGGGCATGGAGGGTTCAGGAGATACTGTTAGGGATAGGCAACCAAGGAAGTCTTCTCTTCAAGAGAGATTTGAGCAGAGCCCTTCCTTGTGGAAGGAGCAGCATGTGCAAAGGTCCTGGGGTGAGAGCAGGCTTGAGATGTTCTCCAAGCAATAAGGAATATAGTAAGTGAGACGAATGATAGGGAAGTGAGGTCAGAAAGGTAGTCAGAGGCCACAGTCAGATCATGTCCTGTTTTGTTCTGGTGAGGACTTAGGGTTTTATTCTAAGTTAGATGCAAAGATCTTAAAGTGTTTTGAGCAACAGAATGGTTGGTCTGATCTACCTTTAAAACGGGATCACTGGCTACAGTGTGTGGAAATCAGCAGAGAGGAAGGGAGATGAATAGAGAGACAGTATATTGTTTGAAGGAGAAAGAAAAGAGAATCAAACCCAAATTGTGGGATTTGGGGACCCACAGGTTGTTTAAGGACCCAGCCAAGCTTCCACTTCCATTTTCTGATAAGAAACTATCACCAGATCATATGACTAGTTCTAGGTCACTGTTAGTTGCCGCGAGTGTCAGATTCACGGCACTTTCTGTCCGGCGCTCCTGGCATTTCCCTCCCTCCCCTCTGTGTGGAGACCCCTCTTGCATGCATGATCGGGCCTTTCCATGTAAGAGCAGTGTCACTTCTTACCATCTGACGCTTCGTTTCTCACCCATCTCCTGGGGATTTGTAGCTCCTTTTTAGAACTGAGGGACTTTTGTTTCCATGATCCCAAGTGGGGACCTTCCACGTGAGTTTCCTGAGACGCTTCCTCTATTGCAAGACTTTATGTCTTTCAGCCGGAAGTTCTAGGATTCCTTCTCTTCTCTTGGTGCTTCCAAGAGCACCTTCTGATTATGAACATGTACTGAGTCCTGCTGCACACCCGCCTCGTGAAAACCCTGCGCTTAGACTGATAGCATTGTGTGCAGTCAGACAGTGATCTCGAGGGACCTGATTGAAAACCTGATGGAGATTAAGAATCTTTGGGGATCAGTGTTTCCAGATCTTCTGTTGCAATAGGCCCCTGCAGGATCTTTGTTTCAGATCTTTCTCATGCATTTCTTAAATCTGCCTGAACGCTCAGCTTAATTTTGGGCACCATAGGCCATGCTTCTCAACTAAGGGAGATTTGGTCCCTTATGGGGCACTAGGCAGACTCTGGAGACATTTTTGACTGTCTCAGCTGGGTAAAGGTGCTACTGGCCCCTTAGAGAGAGAGGCTGGGGATGCTGCTAAACACCCTACAATGCACAGAAACTCACCCTCAAAACACACGCACACACCAGAAAGTGATTCAGCCCAAACTGTCAGTGGTGCTGAGGCTGAGAAATCCTATTACAAGTCGAAAATAAAATGAGAAAATCTAAGCCTTGCTCAAAATAAAATGGCAATCAGGCTGGAAAATTAACTGACGTTCAGAAAAGCAACTTGAGTGAAGAATTTTTCCCAAACTTTTTTGGATGGCAGCCCACAGTAAGAATATACAATTCTCACAGCAGCCCAGAGCACACAAATATATCTCAAAATACGTGTGTGCGCGTGCAAACGCCTCACAGAGCAGTACTCACGGATGCTAAAATCAGAGCTTTATGTGTTTCATTTGGTTCCGTTTTTGAAAACTGTGGTCAGGTCCCAGTGAGTTATTTTTACTCTCTGCTAATGGGTTTAAAATGTGCAGCTTGAATAATACTGAATCAGATATATAAGGAAATTGAATACAGTTTCATATAAACGACGTATCAGCTCTTTAAGGCACAGAGTGAGGGTGGATTCTCTATCGAAGTCACCAAAAAGGATCAGCCCTTAATTCCACAAATATTTTTGCCACATCCTTGTCAAAGAGAGTTGAGCCAAGCCTTCCCTTCCAAGGTTCAGAACCCAGTCCAGGGAACAGACACATAGCGGGCAGCATTCAGAGGGGCTCTGCCGCATGGGGAGGGGAGTATTTGTTTTGTGGAGCTGGGAGCTGGGAGGTGGGTTGGCAAAGATTCCACGGTGATGTGTTGTTGGGCATGGCTGGGAAGAGTTGAGTGGGACTTCTCCAAAGAGGATGGGAAACAGGAGAATACAAGCAAAAGGATTTCTGGCTTGAGTGATGAGGGAGATCTTCAGGGGTGCAGGAGCCCAAGAGACAGAGGGGCAGAGAGTGAAAAAGTAGAAATCCCCTGCACTCTGTTAGTACGTGTGTGCTCAGGCATGACCGACTCTTTGCCACCCCGTGGACTGTAGCCCTCCAGACTCCTCTGCCCATATGTTTCTCCAGGCAAGAATACTGGAGTGGGTTGCCATTTCCTCTTCCAGGGGATCTTCCTGACCCAGGGACCTAACTCGAGTCTCTGGCGTCTTCTGCATTGCAAGCGGGTTCTTTACCACTGAGCCACCTGGGGCTAATGTAAAAGCGTCTCCATTGGCTGTTACTCTCCTGATCCTCACTGTTTACAGTATCAAGGCCACACCCCTTAGCCCAACATCCAACATCTTCCATGGTCTAGCCCCACCAGCCTCTCTACCTTGTTGTCCTTGGCCTCATAGCATGAAGCCTCTACCCTGGCCGATGGGTCCTAGCTCCGCTCACCGTCCCCAGGAGTCTGCCTGCTCAGTGGTGGTTTAGTCGCTAAGTCGTGTCTGACTCTTGGGATTCCGTGGACTGTAGCCTGCCGGGCTCCTCTGTCCATGGGATTCTCCAGGCAAGAATACTGGAGTGGGTTGCCATTTCCTTCTCCAGGGGATCCTCCTGACCCAGGAATTGAACCCGGGTCTCTTGCATTGCAGGCAGATGATTTACCAACTGAGCTAGGAGGGAAGCTTGCTCTGTCCCTTTCTCTTATTCCCTTGCTCAGCAGATTCTAGATGATATTTTCTCAGGGTGTAGGTTTCAAATCCCTGCAGAAATTCTTCCCTTAGAAAGCGACCCGTGGTGAGTCCACTGGATAATTCCATTTAGACAGTGAATTCTCGGTGTTGGTATGTCATGATTTTCTTTCTGGTGGAGAAAGGCTTGTGAGGCTTCAATGCTTGGAGACCCTCAGTGGCACCCCTGGTTCCTCCTCTATTCTCTGTGTCTTGATTTAATCAATATGCCACAATATCTATTTGAAAACCAGACCAGATGACTCTTGTTTCCATTCATTTTGAAAATCTTTCTTGGGCACATTTAATCTCATGTCTCAGAGAGAGACTGGCTTGCTCCTGCCACAGACTCTCTATGGAGTTTGCAATGAATTGTTGGGCAGGATTGGGGGTTGGATTGATGGCCAAAACCAGCCTCCCTTCCCTGATTTAAGACTGGCTTTTACGACAATATTTACAAGCAGGAGTTGTTTTCATCATGATAGGACACTAATGGGCCCTCCCTGGCTCAGTTATCACCAACTCTTCCACAATGCGGCTGTCTTCTGGGGCCATGCACGCTTTGGGGATGTGCGTTTGCTCAAGATGGTTGAATGTATTTTTCATGTGCTTTTCCTTCCAGTTTCATTGAGATCTAATTGACATACCACACTGTAAAAGTGGAAGGTGTACAGCAGAATGATTTACCACAAATACCTCATGAAAAGATTATCACAGTAAGTTTAGTGAACATCCGTCCTCTCATATAGGTGCAAAATTTAAAGAAATAGAACAAGTTTTTCTTGTGATGAGAACTCATGATTTACTCTCTGAACAGCTTTCATATATAATAAATAGATTGTTTATTATATTTATGATGCTTACATTATATCCCTGGTCCTTATTTATGCTTTAACTGGAAGTTTGTACCTCTTTACTGCCTTCATCTAGTTTTCCCTCCTGCAGTCCCCATCTCTCGTAACCACAAATCTGACGCCTTTTTCTGTGAGTTTGTTTTTCTTTGCTTTGGAAGTAGAATTGACTCACGACACTACGTTTGTTCCTGATGTGATTCCCAACATAGTGATTTCTATACATTTCAAAATGAACACCAGTTATGATATGTCTCTGTAGAAAGCTGTTACGTGACTTAGAGGGTATTCTGTGAAGTGAAATAAGTAAGGCAGGGGAAGATGGATACTGTATGATCTCATTTATATGTGGACTCTAAAAAGCAGAAACAAATGGACAGACATCACAAAGCAGAAACAGAGATGTAGACAAAAAGAACACACAGGTGACTGTCAGAGGGGAGGGGGTGGGTGGGGAGGAAAGAAGTGAGTAAGAAAAGTGAAGAAGAGGTACAAACTTTTATTTGCAAAACAAACGAGTCACAGGTGTGAAGTGGACGGCAAAAGTATTTTTAAATCATTTCTATTTCACTTATGTACAAAGTTGTTTGAGAAAATTTATACACACACACACTCATACATATTAATTAAAAAGAAATACTATGATCAGAAACCAAATAGGTGACACAATTGTTATGAGATGAGATAGTTAAGTCCTGGATGTCACTAAACTCTCAATTTCCTATTAGCAAAGATGAGAAAGAAACCAAGTTCTGAAAGAACTCTCCATGTGTGACCAAACGATGCAAACCAATATTCCAGTGAAAATAATGTTTTTTTTTTCTGGATACAAATGCAGGAAGAAATTACCAAAGGAATCATTATATAAGGAATATTGAGCAATTGTAATGAATACTGACTATAATAGGAAAAGGAGTACTTCAAGGCTATATATTGTCATCCTACTTATTTAACTTACATACAGAGTACATCATGAGGAACCCTGGGCTGGATGAAGCACAAGCTGAAATCAAGATTGCTGGGAGAAATATCAATAGCCTCAGATATGCAGATGACACCACCCTTATGGCAGAAAGTGAAGAGGAACTAAAGAGCCTCTTGATGAAAGTGAAAGAGGAGAGTGAAAAAGTTGGCTTAAAACTCAACATTCAGAAAACTAAGATCATGGCATCCTGTCCCATCACTTCATGGCAAATAGATGGGGAAACAGTGGAAGCAGTGGCAGACTATTTTTCTGGGCTCCAAAATCAGTGCAGCCATGAAATTAAAAGACTCTTACTACTTGGAAGGAAAGTTATGACCAACCTAGACAAAAATGGCAACCCACTCCAGTGTTCTTGCCTGGAGAATCCCAGGGATGGGGGAACCTGGTGGGCTGCCGTCTATGGGGTCACACAGAGTCGGACACAACTGAAGTGATTTAGCAGCAGCAGCAGCAGCAGACAATATATTAAAAAGCAGAGACATTACTTTGTCAACCAATGTCCAGTAGTCATGTATGGATGTGAGAGTTGGACTATAAAGAAAGCTGAGCACAGAATTGATGCTTTTGAACTGCAGTATTGGTGAAGACTCTTGAGAGTCCCTTGGACTGCAAGGAGATCCAACCAGTCTATCCTAAAGGAGATCAGTCCTGAGTGTTCTTTGGAAGGACTGATGCTGAAGCCGAAACTCCAATACTTTGGCCACCGCATGTGAAGAGCTGACTAAATTGAAAAGACCCTGATGCTGAGAAAGATTGAGGGCAGGAGGAGAAGGGGATGACAGAGGATGAGATGGTTGGATGGCATCACCAACTCAATGGACACGAGTTTGGGTAAACTCTGGGAGCTGGTGATGGACAGGGAGGCCTGGCGTGCTGCGGTTCATGGGGTCGCAAAGAGTCAGACACAACTGAACGACTGAACTGAACTGACTATAATAGTGGTTTGAATCGTGGTTTTATAATGAGAAAAAAAATTTTTTGCATGACTCATCTCAGTCTCCCTCTTCTGCCTCCTGATTCTAATTGCAAGATCTGAACCAAGCCCTGTCTGATGCTAAGCCAATTGGAGATTGCTACCTGCACCCCACCCCATCTCCCCACCCCAGTCTCTCCCACACAATCCATTTTTCACTCTCTGCTTTTCTAGATCATTCCCATCAGCATGCAAACATGTATTCCATACTCACAGAAAAGACTTCCTGAACCCCTCAGCCCCTCCACCTACTGTCTCATTTCTCTGCATTCCTTCAGACTAGAGTTATTGAAGCATCTACATTTACTGTTACTACTTTTTTCCAGCCTTCCATTAACTCAGCTCACTCCAATCTGCTTCCAGTCCCACCACTCATGGGAAGAGCACCAAGGACTCCATATGTCCAAGTATAAATTCACCCCATGAACATAGAACATGCCATTAAACTTGTTAAAATAATGTTTTAATGATAATGAATGTTTTTATACATCTATTTTCTTAGGACAAATTGCTAGTAGTATTATAGAATAACAAAATCAGATAAACACTTGATGAAAGTGAAATTGTTAGCCACTCAGTCATATCTGACTCTTTGTGACCCCACAAACTGTATAGCCCTCCAGGCTCCTCTGTCCATAGGATTTCCCAGGCAAGAATACTGGAGTGGGTTTTCACTTCCTTCTCCAAAGGATCTTCCCGACCCAGGGATCAAACCCCAGTCTCCCACATTGGAGGCAGATTCTTTGCTGTTTGAGCCACCAGGGAAGCCAAAACACTTGATATACATCTTGCAGAAAGAGAAGAGTTCTCACTTTTTAAGCTCTGTTATCCTCCCAATGCTATGGACGATGGTCTTCTGTTACTAATAGTCAGTTGAGAATTACTGCTAAACTCCCAGTGAAAGCGAATGATTAGACACTTAGAACATTGCCACATACCAGATTAAAGCTGGTCTTTCAACAGACATTTTACTTCACATTTATCATGTGCAGAGCACTCTGCAAGAAGATCTGGCTCTTACAGAAAACATTCAGTCATTCTCTCACTCTCTTATTTAAATGATAACGAGCCTGCTGTATATGTATCCCTGCCAGACACTATTGCTTGCCTATCTAAATTGTACACTGCCCACTCCACCTCAGGTCCTGAGTAGCCCCACAGAATGTGGTCAGTAAATTAGTATTCATTATTCTCTGAAGTCACAAAGGTTCCACACTTGAAATTTTCAGCACACCATGATGAAAACATGGCCTGAGGTTATACTGCTGTGTTCACAGCCACCTCGCGCATCATGCTTTGCCTATGTATCTCTGCCATCAGCAGGTAGTAGAGAAGCAGGTACCTAATACCTTGGTTTCTGGCCATCTGCTTAGCTTTCCACAGCCCCATTATCTTTAGAAAGGGAGACTCCAGGGGAGAAGGATACAGTGGGTTGTCCTTGGTTGACTGGTTTATGTTCTTCAAAAGACAGCTCTCCACAGGGGTAATGCAATGGGCACCTCCTCTGTGTGTGCCGGCATAAAGATAAAGGAGTCGGGGAAGCTTTGAGGTGAGGGCTCTCGTGGTCATCTGATGCCTGGCATGCCATTCTTGGGCTGTAGTCAAATAAGAGTTTCATGAAGCATGATGAATGGAAAAGAACAAACATATGTGCCTATGGCTGGTTCTTTAGAGCCACTGTCTCCCAACCACCCCATCCCTACCACCATAGAATTGTACCCAGGGATTACTTTCATTTAGGTGGAAAGGAAAGAACCAGAAGATTGTTTGTGGGACAGGGAGGAGTGAAGGAAACCATTCAGCATTCTTGCAGACCCTCTGAGTCCCTATGTCGCCAAGGCTGATGTTGGGGTTTTGAGGATGCTCAGTGATTCACACTTCCTCTCTTTGTCCATTTTCTGAACCAGTTGAGAAATAAGAAATAAACTCAGAAGATACAGAATGGAATATCTTCCATAATTATGATAAAGGCTGGATCAGAGAAAATTGTTTACTCTTAAGGCACAAGCTCACTTTTGCCCAATTCAACCTATGAAACCCACCTGAGGGAAAGTTTGGGCTTGCAGAGAGGTCAGTTTTAATATCTGCCCAGGTCACTGCTTTCCGCTTGTCGAGGCGGAGAGGGAAGGTGGGGGTAACGCATCTGCCCCCAGTTCCTCCCCGCCTCCCAGGTCCTTTGATAGATTAGCTTCACTATATTCGGAAGTATGGACCAAATGCTACTGAGCATCTGTCTCTACATCTGTAGGGAGGTGAAAGTTTGGCCAAGCATCCAACAGTATTCAGGAAACTCTTCTCATGACTGCAGCTTCAGGAGTGGAGAATGAGTGTTCCTTTCTCCTCCTTCATAAGAGTGGTTAAGAAAAGGGTCCCAAATACAATCTGGTTCTTATGAATGAAGATGAACTCTGATAAATGATAGCTCACATCATCTAGGAGGCTTGTAATATTGAGAAAAGTTACAATCCCCAAGGTGTGTAACTTCTGTGCTGAACTAACTCCTTTTTTCTTTTTTATCCACATAAGTGAAATTCCCTAGTTGTTTCTTTTTCAAACTTTCTTGGAGTAACAGATGCCCGTAATATGTCTAAATCAAAAGTGTAAACTTTAGGGTCATAGAATGTTAGTGCCAACAGGTCATCAAATCCAATTCCATTCTTTATTTTATTAGAAAACATGAGACCCAAGGAGATTAAATGACTCATTCAAGGTCACACGGTCACTTATGTCAGTCTCTTTCCCAATTATTGGTTTTCATGACTAGGGTATTTCCAACTATATCATGTTGCTACATCAGAGAAAACCTGTATAACCTCTATAAAAACAAGCACATAGGTTTTTAAAAATAAGTCATCCCTTAATATAGAAATTTGTCTTTTGTTTATCAATTTTCCTCATGGCATTAACCTCTTGAACTTGTTTTGTATTCAGTCAATGGTTTGACTATTCTCGTTCTAAATAAATGGCTCTTTTTTTTAATGTTCTCTTTTCCTAATTAACAAAGTGCCAAGTGGAGAGAGATAAGTTATGCACTTTAATTACAATAACCCCAGGCTATCGGGAGAATGCTTATCACCGGCTTGGACTGTATGTTCTGTGCTCACATAGAAACAGCGTTGGCAAAATCTTCAGAGAAGCAGTGGATTTGAGATCTGAGGTGGTGGGGTCATTAGAAAACAAGAGTGGGGATCTTCATTCCAGCTGTATTCATGCTGTACTTTGTCTCATCCTCTCTCTGCTCGTTTCTTTCCTATTAAAAATGGGAAGTGGTGATGATTGTGAGGGACAAAAACGTTGCAACACATACTGGAGTGCAGGATCAAGAGTCCAGAATTGTAGATCAGCTCTGTCACTGATGAGCTGTCTCTCTGGGCAAGTCACGTGGTCTCTCTGAGCCTCAGCTTACTGCTCTGTGAAACTGACTTGTTGTGCTTGCCAATCTCCAAGGTCTTTCTACAGAAGTTAAGATGTCTTTGACTCTAAGACTTTGTAATTCCACATTCTCATCCCACTCTTATCTCACACCCTTTGTTTCCCCAAACTGAGCAGTAACCTCTGGCTTCAAAGAGATATGTTACATATAGTGTCAAACAGAAGCAATGATTATAGGGACTAAGTAATCTTATTCGTTGAACAGTTCAGTTCAGTTCAGTAGCTCAGTCATGTCCGACTCTTTGCGACCCCATGAATCACAGCGCGCCAGGCCTCCCTGTCCATCACCAACTCCCGGAGTTCACTCAAATTCATGTCCATCCAGTCGGTGATGCCATCCAGCCATCTCATTCTGTCGTCCCCTTCTCCTCCCGCCCCCAACCTTTCCCAGCATCAGAGTCTTTTCCAGTGAGTCAACCTGTCGCATGAGGTGGCCAAAGTATTGGAGTTTCAGCTTTAGCATCAGTCCTTCCAATGAACACCCAGGATTGATCTCCTTTAGAATGGACTGGTTGGATCTCCTTGCAGTATAAGGGACTCTCAAGAGTCTTCTCCAACACCACAGTTCAAAAGCATCAATTCTTTGGCGATCAGCTTTCTTCACAGTCCAACTCTCACATCCATACATGACCACGGGAAAAACCATAGCCTTGACTAGACGGACCTTTGTTGGCAAAGTAATGTCTCTGCTTTTTAATATGCTATCTAGGTTGGTCATAACTTTCCTTCCAAGGAGCAAGCGTCTTTTAATTTCGTGTCTGCAATCAGCATCCACCTTGTCAAAATGAGCAGAGAATTTGGAGTCATTTGTGTTCTCATCATGGTACCATTTCACAGCGGTGGCAATGGCCCTTTCCTTCAAGGTAGAGTTTCCTTCACGTTTTCTTCCTAGGATGAGTTAAGGGGCAGGATGAGGACTCACTTACCTTCACCCCTATCCCTGGCTCCACTATATCCATCTGGCTGACGTGCCTTGTATACTTGGTGTCGAGACATTTGTATGCTAGAGTATTCTGGGTGTTGAATTAGGGGTTGTATGGCCTGCTTCTGGTATTGAATTTTCCACTCATGAGATGCATGACCTTGTATTAAGTTCACAACTCTTTGGTGGCCTGAGTTTCCACATTTATGAAATGAGAATTTTGGACCCGATGGTCTTCCAACTCTAAACATCTAGTTCTGAGCTGGGGAAAGAGACAGGAATGGTGACAGTCTTGGAAGAATGTTTTTGGATTTGGGGTCAGCATCTCACCACACAAGGATTTGTCCCCAATATTCTGCCACTTAAACAGAATTGACCAGGTGGGCTAGGACAGGGCAGAGACAGACCGCCACTGTAGTGCCGTGCTGTGGTGTGAATGTCTCCCATGCCTGGTGGAGGTCTTGACCGTTGGTGAATGTGTGAAGCATTAGTTAAATGGAGGATAGAGTGGCATATCAAGAAATCTAAAATATAGTTCCTGCCCTCAGGGCATTCACATTTGAGTTGAGAAACACAAGGATTCCAGAAAGTGTAAATACCATTTTAGATATCTATTGAGTTCATTAAACTATGGATGCTTATTCTGAGCTCAGGATTAGAGACATATCTGTGGGTGAACAGCCCCACCGAGAAGATGGAAGAATTGTTCTATAGGACTTGGCTGTTCCATCTTTTCTGGAGTCACCATTTTTTCCCCCAGAAAAGGCTGATGTTCTCTTTTTAAAACATTGCTTGATTTTGATCTTTGGATGATACACATTCAGCTCTGTCTCTACAGAGTGCATGCAACTGGAAGGGTAGGTCAACTACAAATTATGATACAGGAGAGGGGAAATTAGGTGATGTGGACAAGAGCATTAACCAAAGTCTCAGGGTAAGGAAACAAGTTTTGTTCACGAAACAGCTGGTAGACCAGTTTGGCCATTGAGACTTTGGAAGAGGGGGAAAAAGAATCAAACTACAATTTGGAGTCAGATCATAAGTGGCATGTAAATGAAATTTGCCCAGTCCTGTCTGACTCTTTGCGACCCCATGGACCGTGTAGTTCATGGAATTCTCCAGGCCAGAATACTGGAGTGGGTAGCCGTTCCCTTCTCCAGGGGATCTTCCCAACCCAGGGATTGAACCCAGGTCTCCCACATTGCAGACTTTACCAGCTAAGCCACAAGTGAAGCCCAAGAACACTGGAGTGGGTAGCCTATTCCTTCTCCAGTGTATCTTTCCGACCCAGGTATCGAACCGAGGTCTCCTGCATTGCAGTCAGATTCTTTATCAACTGAGCTATCAGGGAAGCCCCATAAGTGGTGTAATGTAATCAAAAAGAGACTAAGGATAAAGTTGTTTACTGTCTGTGTGCCTTTGATAAAGTTATTTAATCTTTCTCAGTTGATATATCCACATGGTAAAATGTTAGTAATAATACCAGTTTCACAGGATTTGGCAAGGATAATAGAAAGACTATATGCACAGCTCCTGGCACAATAAAAATGATAAATAAATGTTAATTTTATAAACCCCAGACTCCTCCACAGTTTTTTATTCTCTTACAGGCAATGGGAAAACAGTGACCAGACAAACCTGGCTTTCGGTTAGGTCAGACCTAACTGAAAAAGTATTTATTCTTTTAAAAAGACAGTCTTTTATCTTAGTCAAACTTCTTAACTTGCCTGACTTCAATTTACTTATCTGCAAAATGAAATCTACCAGACTTAGACTTCAGGATAATTGTAAAGTTTAGGAATGTATGATGTACCTGTCTGTATGGAGAGGCAGTAGGTTTCCGTGAACAATGGTGATGGGATAAGGGAGGAGAAAGAGGAGTACTGAACTTTGTTGTTGTTCAGTGGCTCAGTCGTGTCTGACTCTTTGTGACCCCATGGACTGCAGCACGCCAGGCTTCCCTGTCCTTCACCATCTTCCGGAGATTGCTCAAACTCATGTCCATTGAGCTGGTGATGCCATCCAACCATCCCATCCTCTGCTGGCCCTTTCTCCTCCTGCCTTCAATCTTTCCCTGCCTCAGGGTCTTTTCTAATGGGTCGGCTCTTCTCATCTGTGGCCAAAGTATTGGAGGTTCACCTTCAGCATCAGTCCTTCCAGTGAATATTCAGGGTTGATTTCCTTTAGGATTGACTGGTTTGATCTTGCCATCCAAGGGACTCTCAAGAGTCTTCTCCAACACGACAGTTCAAAAGCATTAGATCTTCAGTGCTCAGCCTTCTTTATGGTCCAACACTCACATCCAGACATGACTACTGAAAAAACCATAGTTTTGACTAGATGGACCTTTGCTGGCAAAGTAATGTCTTTGCTTTTTAATATGCTATCTAGGTTGGTCATAGCTTTTCTTCCAAGAAGCAAGCATCTTTTAATTTCATGGCTGCAGTCACCATCTGCAGTGATTTTGGAGACCAAGAAAATAAAGTCTGTCACTGTTTCCATTGCTTCCCCATCTATTTGCCATGAAGTGATGGAACAGGATGCCATGATCTTAGTTTTTTGAATGTTAAGGTTTAAGCCAGAATTTTCACTCTTCTCTTTCACCTTCATCAAGAGGCTCTTTAGTTCCTCTTCACTTTCTGCCATAAGGGTGGTGTCTTCTGTTTATCTAAGGTTATTGATATTTCTCCTGGAAATCTTGATTCCAGCTTGTGCTTCATCTAGCCTGGCATTTCGCATGGTGTACTCTGCATATAAGTTAAATAAGCAGGGTGACAATATGCAGCCTTGACATACTCCTTTCCCAATTTTGAACCAGTCCATTGTTCCATATCCAGTTCTATTGCTTCTTTACAAAAGCATACAGATTTCTCAGGAGGCAGGTAAGGTGGTCTGGTATTCCCATCTCTTTAAGAATTTTACACAGTTTGTTGTATTCCACATAGTCCAAGGCTTTAACTTAGTCAGTGAAGCAGAAGTAGATGTTTTCCTGGAATTCTCTTGCTTTCTCTATGATCCAGTGGATGTTGGCAATCTGGTTCCTCTGTCTTTTCTAAATCTAGCTTGAACATCTGGAAGTTCTTGGTTCACATACTATTGAAGCCTAGCTTGGAAAATTTTGAGTATGACCTTGCTAGCATGTAAAATGTGTGCAATTGTGTAGTAGTTTGAACATTCTTTGGCATTGCCTTTCTTTGGGATGAAATTGAACCTTGGAATTCCAAAGGTTTCATTGGAGTGGAAACGAAACTTTTCCAGTCCTATGGCCACTACTGAGTTTTTCATATTTGCTGGCATATTGAGTGCAGAACTTTAACAGAATCATCTTTTAGGATTTGAAATAGTTCAGCTGGAATTCCATCACCTCTGCTAGGTTTGTTTGTAATGATGCTTCCTAAGGCCCACTTGACTTCACACTCCAGGATGTCTGGCCCTAGGTGAGTGATCACACTGTCGTGGTTATCTGGGTCATGAAGACCTTTTTTTGTATAGTTCTTCTGTGTATTCTTGCCATTTCTTCTTAATATCTTCTGATTCTGTTAGGTCCATAGTATTTCTGTCCTTTATTGTCCCCATCTTTGCATGAAGTGTTCCCTTGATATCTCTGATTTTCTTGAAGTGATCTCTAGTCTTTCCTCTATTGTTTTCCTCAGTTTCTTTGCATTGTTCACTTTATTTAGTGCCCAAATCATGTCCGACTCTTTTGCAACTCCATGGGCTGTAGCTCGCCAGGCTCCTCTGTCCATGGGATTTCCAGGGAAGAATACTGGAGTGAGTTGCCATTTCCTTCTCCAGGATTGTTCACTTAAGAAGGCTTTCTTATTTCTCCTTGTTATTCTTTGGAACTGTGCATTCAGATGGGCATATCTTTCCTTTTCTCCTTTGCCTTCTGCTTCTCTTCTTTTCTCAGCAATTTGTAAGGTGTCTTCAAACAACCATTTTGCCTTTTTGCATTTCTTTTTCCTGGGGATGGTTTTGATCTCCTCCTGTACAAGGTTACAAACCTTCATCCATAGTTCTTCAGGCTCTCTGTTTATCAGATCTAATCTCCTGAATCTATTTGTCATTTCCACTGTATAATCATAAGGAATTTGATTTAGGTCATACCGGAATGGCCTAGTCGTTTTCCCTACTTTCTTCAATCTAAGTTTGAATTTTGCTACAAAGAGTTCATGATCTGAGTCCCAGTCAACTCCTGGTCTTGTTTTGGCTGACTATATAGAGCTTCTCCATCTTCAGCTGCAAAGTATATAATCAGCCTGATTTTGTGATCATTGAGATTCTTGAATTCGTGACCAAAGAGCCAGGATATCTGTTTTGTAAGCAGTGGGAGTCTGAAAATGTTTTTCCAGGTAGAGCGTTATGAGATGACATGCAGAGAATCTTGACATCCATGAGAATAGCATCTGTGTAACAATGACTAGAATGCACAGGGGGCAAGAGTGAACACCCAGGATGCACAGAGACCCACCTACTGAAGGTACAATCCATCTCCCCCGTGTATGTGCTGTATTAGCTCTTTTATTACCATTTGAATTCTTTCTAATGAAATTCACCAATTCTGAAAATACAGAAGAGACAAAGATAAAATCGAGAGTGATGAGGGTGAGAAGAAAGATAGGGAAAGGGTTAGAAAGACACAAAGATGCAGAGAGACAGGAGAAGGGGAGCTGTCCCCAGGGGCATCAGCTGTGCTGATGTTTGTGTGTAGACATCTGGCCCTCAGCTGTGCTGGCTGGATGCAGGTAGCTTGAAAGAATTTGCATCTAGGTATAAATCTGGCACCAGTAGGCTTGATTTTTCATCTGACAAGTGGGCTGCTTTAAATAAAACTAGGAAATTGGCGTGGAGGAGGTGAGAAAAGCCCCACCAAGACATGCCTCATACCTGAGAAGAGGACCTTGCCTGCCGTCTGTGGATCACCTGCTGACCACGTGCTCCGCTTCCTAAGACAGGAGAAGATGTCTGGTCAGCAGTGTGCCCACTGAGCAGCCTTCCCACACTCCCTTTCTGTCATTTCCTTCAGTTTCGTGGTCAATCTGCTTGCTGTTTTTCTTAGAGGAGGGTGAGTTTGCTTTTATGAGAAAGATGTTTGGCTTAGTTTATTCGGAAAGCAGATTTGTCTTTAAGTTCAATTTATGTTTTTGATGTTATTTTTCTTTCTTTTTACCAATCATTCAATAACTAATGAGCATCAGTGACCTACAAAAGTGAGTTTCTGTTGCCAGAGTTGTTACAGCCATAAGGTTCAGTATCTGGTTTGTCTGAATTAAGGAAGGCAGCCGGTACCTGTGCTTACCCTAAGCCGCCAGGAGGATGTGGAGGCGCTATGGAGCAGCACTTTGAAAGACTCTCAGACCTGGGGGTAGGGCTTCCTGTGTCTAGCCTAAGCCGGAACTTTCAGATCAGTAGATTTTTCTGGATGACAGCTGAATAAAACTGTTAATCTGACCATCCCCCAAGATGTGTTGTCCCCTACAAGTTTTTCTCAGCCCATCTTTCAGTTTTGAAAGATCTTCCTGTCCTATGGATGGAAATAGTTGACACCCAAGATGTCACATGGGACCCCTTTTTTTTTCTGGATGTGTTTGCTGTAGTATAATGTCTCTTTCTTATTTTAAAGAACTTTTAATGAAATATGTCATACATCAAAAGTATATTTATACATGTATTAGTTTATGCTTTTGTATAATATATAAATGCTCATGGGTATCCAGCACCTACCTTAAGAAATAGAATATTTTAGAGTACTTTCAAAGACCCTGTATGTCAACCTCATCCATAGTCCTCTTCTAACCTTTCCCAGGTATTTTTGATCATTGCCTTGTTTTTCTTCTCTTTTTTAAAGAATATTTATTTGGCTGCATCGAGTCTTAGTTGCAGCAGCCAGGATCTTCAGGGCATCGTGTGGGATCTTTTTCATTGTGGCTCACAGGCTCAGTAGTTGTGGCACATGGGCTTAGTTGCTCCACCACATGTTGGGTCTTAGTTCCCTGACCAGGGATTGAACCCACGCACCCCGTATTGCAAGGAGGATTCTTAACCACTGGACCACTAGGGAAGCCCCCTGCTTTACTTAAAAGTTTAAATTACATACTTTATGAGTCTTCCATATTGATCTGTGGTCGGTTAAATCCATGGATGCAGAACCTGCAGATACCGAGGGCAAATTGTGTTCTGGCATTTTATATAAAGAACTTGAGCATCTGCAGATATTAGTATCTCAGTGGGTCCTGTACCCTAACCCAAAACACACATGCATGTTTGTGTTAGTTGCTCAATCATGTCCAACTCTTTGCAGTCCCATGCACTATAGCCTGCCAGGCTCCTCTGTCCATGGGATTCTCTAGGCAAGAATGCTGGAGTGGGTTGCCATTCCTTTCTCCAGGAGATCTTTCCAACCCGAGGATCAGACATGGGTCTCCTGAATTGCAGGCAGATTCTTTATCATCTGAGCCACAAGGGAAGTCTGCATGTGTATATGTATCCTTAAATAATATATAGATTTCCTTGTTGCTGATTTTTATATAAGTGGCATCAAACTGGTATGTTCCTTGTCAACTTGCATTTTTTTGAATAAAATCATGTGATATTAAACCATTTTGATGCATTAAACGCCTCAACTAAGCGTTCATTCAGTGCCTCAACTAATGCCTCAATTAAATGTTCATTCATCTTCCCGTTTACGTAGTATTCCACTCCACAGATAAATTTTAACTCACTTATCCATTCTCTGTTGATAGATATTTGGGGTGTTACTGTTATTATAAACAGCAAATTTGACGGGTTCTTTTTTACTATTATAAATTACAATGTTGCAAATGTGTTATGCCCATGTCTCCTAGTTCACATGGGAAAGATTTTCTATATATTTTGTAAGTGGGAGTGAGATTGCTGGGTCAAAAGATATGAACATTTTCTACTTCATTAAGTATTTCCCTGTGTTTTGCAAAGAGGCTATACCAGTTTACACATCTAACTTCAGAGTATGAGTCTCCATTGATTCTATCCTTGGCAATACATTTTATAGTTTTAATTTTTAATTATGAACATATGATAGCACATTTACAAGGGACTTGAAAAATACAGAACAAGGTTACATATAGTTGCACTATATGTTACAATTACTTTTTTTAAGTAGATAAATTAAGGTTTTTAGTTGGAGTTTCAATATCAAAGTCTCAAAAATTAACAGAATGCATGTACATTCTATTATTAACTTCTCTGTAATAGAAGATTCTTCTCTTCTATTACAGAGAAGCAGAATGATATAGTAGACCTGAAAAGCACTATGTCCCAATTCAACAATTAAGATTTATACAATTTTCACGCAACAGTAGGATACAAATCCTGTTCAAGTTCCCATAGACTGTGAACTAGGAGACACTGGAATATATCCAGGGACATAAAACACGGTGCAAACATTTCATGTTCTAAAGGTAGCAATACATTTTTTTTAAGGCCCTGCTGTGCAGCATATAGGATCTTAGTTCCCCAACCAGGGGGTGAACCCGTGCCCCTTGCATTGGGAGTGTAGAGTCTTAACCACTGGGCCACCAAGGAGATCCCCTTGGCAATATTTTTTATTATCTGACTTTTGTGTTTGCCAGTCTTGTTGGTATAAAATGGCAGTTCTTTCTGCTTTTTATGGGCATTTCCTTGATTACTTATGAGATTAAATGTTTTTCATGTTTTTTGCTCAGTATTGCTTCCTCTTCTGTTTTGAATTCCTTGTGTGTTTCTGATGTATCTCCATCCATTCAGTACAGCTGTGTATGGGCTATGTTAGGATAGAAAAGGGAGCAAAGGCAGGTGCTGACTGCAGGGTGCTGCTTTCTCTATGAAGGTCCCGAGGAATCAGGAAGTGGGCGTTATGGACCCCATTATGCAACCGACTCAGAGGCTGGCGAGGATGATGACACATTTGAAGACGACTTAGATTTGGATATTTCCTTTGAGGAGGTAATAAGTCCTGCTTTATAAACCCGGGTGTTTTTGTTTCCTTGCTGAACAAAGCGGTTTAGTCAATGGACCACGAACATCTTACTTAAGAGTTACTTTAATTGGCTCATTTGCTTTTAAAACTTATTTATTTCCTCTGACTATTAGTCTCCAGGTGATTGTAAATGAATATTAACTAGATACTAACTATGCCGATGTTCTAAAGTCAGCCGCTGCTTGCTGACTTCACCATTTGGCAAAAGCATATTTAGATTCCAAGCAAGTGAAATTTTATAGTCAGTATTGATAAAGAAATGAACAATCCCTTGAAAAAGTAATGTGCCTTAATGATGTTGTAATAAAGATAAATCATGTAATATCAGTTTTAGCACTGATTTTCTGAGTAATACAGGGGAAGGTCCTTAAAATTCTTGAGCCTGAAGTTCTTTATCCATAAACTGGAGTCAGTACTATTTGCCGTCTCTACCTCCCAAGGTTTTGGGAAATATTAAAATAACTGTAGTTTCCTGTATTAGACATCAACCATAAATAAGGCAGTCTCATTACTGTGCTCCATGTTAATCCTGAACTTCTTTTCCTTCTCTGTCTTTAGGTTAAACCGCTTCCTGCTATCAAAGAAGGGAATAAGAAATTTTTTGTGGAATCCAAGATGGCACCTAGATCGAACCCAGTGACTGTTTCTAGGCTTGTCCCCCCAACCTCAGCATCTCTCCCCACAACTGCAGTGGCTCCCCAGCCCGCTCCAGTGGACAGGAAAGGAAAGAACGGTGTGGCTATGATGCCAAGGCTTTTTGACATGTCTTGTGATGAAACTCTTTGCTCTGCTGACAGCTTTTGTGTCAATGACTACACCTGGGGGGGCTCTCGATGCCACTGCAATCTGGGCAAAGGTGGTGAGAGCTGCTCAGAAGGTAGGTGCTTGGGGGAGTGGGTGGGAAACATGGTGGTAGGTTGACCCTACCCTCCCTCTCAGGGAGCCAGAGAGCAATCCACAGTGGACCTTGCAGTCCACACAAGGTTCCTTGTCCTTTTCCTATGATAAGCCCTTTCTTCCATGTTTTAGTTATTAAACTAGCTAGTTAGCAATACAGGGCAAATGTGAGTCTTCCATTGCTTCTAGTTGAATAGCAGCCCTATTCCTATATATGCTAAACATGTAGTCCTTTTGGAGCAATGCATAAATCATTCCAGTGGCACCTTGGGGGTGGGTTTACTTTTGTGACACCTCTTTTAAAAAATACAGCAGAAATCTGTTAAGGTTAAGAAGGATACTAGTTGAGCCAATGTATATTACACAATTGTACAATGTGAAAGTAGGTGTCAGTGGCCTTAAAGCCACTAATTTCTTTTTAGAGTGGCAAATAACAATCTCCAAAGATCTGATTTCCCCCTAAGAACTTCAGAAGCTCAATGCCCCCAGGAATGAGAATCCCAGGGGTAAAGAGTAGAGAAATGAAGATGGTAAGCTAGGTTGAACAGACTATCGGGATTTTTACTTAATGATATCCAAGCAATGGTGTTGTGTATTGATGTCTTGCATTTGAAGAAGTGAGCAAACAGTATTCTTTTGTCTTTTCCTTTTTTCAGATATTGTTATACAGTATCCTCAGTTCTTTGGTCATTCCTATGTAACCTTTGAACCTTTGAAGAACTCTTACCAGGCATTTCAAATTACTCTTGAATTTAGGGTAAGAAGGATTAATCCTTTATGAGTGCCCGTTGGACACCTCAACACAGCAGTGTGCTGCATCACAGGGAAAAGGAGAGGGGAGAGGACACAGAGAGTAAACCCATCACAGCGCAGCGAGAATGACGGGCACATTTGCACACTCAGGGGCAGCAGCAAAGGGAGAGTGGGTTGTGTATGTTACTGAACTATGGGAATGTTTGGTCTGAAAGTTCCCAAGGAGAATGTTTGGGTTCCAGCCATATTACGCATGTCAACCTAAAAGTTGACAATTACATTTCATTCAGCAGATTTGCTGAGGACTTGAGCCCAATTGCTGAGGACTTAAAGGGCTTTCCTGGCAGCTCAAATGGTAAAGAATCCACCTGCAATGCGGGAGACCAGGGTTCAGTCCTTGGGTTGGGAAGACCACCTGGAGAAGGGAATGGCAGCCCACTCTAGTACTCTTGCCTAGAGAATCCCATGGATAGAAGAGCCTGTTGGGCTACAGTCCATGAGATCCCAGAGAGGTGAACCCAACTGAGTGACTAACACTTTCACACTTTAAGCCTAATAGCTCTGAGAGACTATTCCCTTGGCATAATGACCTCAAGTCCATCAAATAAAACATAATTCTCAACTCTTAGGTTGTGCACTTTTTTTCTCAGTTGACTTTCATAATCATGACCAAGCCAGGATTTCAGAAGGCATAATTGCATTCTTCATCCCCAAATCCCTTTTAATGGAAGCCCAAACAACAAGCCCTTCCTTGCTACGACTGCACCTGCACAGATAGAAAAACAGCTATATGCAACCCTGGCACATGGTGACAGCCCAACAGATGCTCTTCACTGTGAATCAGCCCCAGTGCCTTCAGCTTAAAGGGATTCCTTTGGGTATCTCAGATGACCGGAATAGGTTTGGAGATATGGAAACAAGTCCCCTTTAAGGTCAGAGTGTTGAGAATCTACAAGAAGACTTGTCCCCATCTAGGACAGGCAGCATGGGTGAAAACCAAACTAGTCTATGGGCTGCTTATATTGTTGTGTTCTCCTAATGCAAGGAAAGATGCAAATTTGCTAGGGAAGTAAAAAGAAAAAAAGGAAAAACTGGAATGCTCTTTGGTGAGAATAGAATTTGACGAGGATGAGAGCAGCCCCTGTGGGACCGCGGTTTCTGTGCACACGGTTTCCTGAGGCTCTGCTGGGGGATCCAGGAAGAGCAAAGAGAGGGTCAGACAAGGGGCCGCCTTCCTCTCACGTCGCTGCTGAATTGAATTCCTCATACACTGTTTGTATCGCTGCCCCTTCTTCATTGAAAATGAACTAGAACTACGTGCCTGGGAATTAATTGGAGTCTGCATGCTTGTAAATAGGACATCAGTAGAGATGCTCGAGTTTCACGTCCGTGAGTGTTTCTGGGTGGCCCTCTGTGGAAGAGGAGATGCTCATTATTCGTGTGACTTTGTTTGTATAATAACAGGCAGAGGCAGAGGACGGCTTACTGCTCTACTGCGGGGAGAATGAGCATGGGAGGGGGGATTTCATGTCCCTGGCTGTCATCCGGCGCTCGCTCCAGTTCAGGTAATTCCTGGCAAAAACCCCTGGAATGTTTAATACTACCCTACAATATGTTTTCCTTGCTGTACTGTGAACAAAACCTATACTTGATTTACAGTGTAAATAAAGGAACTGTGTGTATTATGGAGCCTGGACCAGTCTACTAAATACTGGGGTATCAAGATAGCAGGGTAAACTCTGAAATTTGAGTCTGGAACCTTGTCATCATTCATTCACTCAACAGCAAATGTTTTCCTGAGTCCCCACAGTGTGCCTGGCACTGCGGTAGTGCCTGGGGATGCAGCAGTGAGCCAAAGCCCGTCAAGTTCCTTCTTTCCCGGAGCTCTGGTGGATGCGATGGGAAGAAGGCTGGGACCTTCTCCTTGTCCCCTGTGGTAGATTCAGCTGACAGCCACGGAGCCCAGAGAGGAGCCCACAGCCTCCTGGAGGTTCCTAGAGACTCAGACCGTATCCTCCTCTTCCCTCCAGACTGTGATGGACTGTTTGACTTACCTCCTCTGCCCCGATCATTTGTGTCCCAGTGCATCTTGGAAGCCACCCACCTTTGGTTTCTGTGTGGTTTTCTGGAGGCAGAATTCTGTGGATGTGCGAGTGTTTTAATCATCCTCACAGAGGTGTACGTGGGACTATTTGATGAGGTCAGCCAAGTGTTTCTCCATGGCTTACTGGTCAAGATCCCTATGGTAACATACCCTGGCGACCTGACTTTCAACCAGTGACTTAACCTCTCCAACTCTGTGTTACCTCCCAGGGTTTTACTGTGAGGATGAAATGCATTAATACATCAGAGTACTTAGAGCAGTGCCTGAACCATAGCAAGCACTCAGTAAACACCAACCATTATTGTTTTTTGATTATTTCAGCACAAAAATTACTTTTGGTTACAAGAGATGACTGTCTGTGAAGCATTCCACATGGGTTAGAAAATGCCCCCTGCCCCCTGCATCCTTTGCTAAATGCATTGATTGATGCAAGATTGAGTTCAGCTAGTAGGATCCAGGGCAGTGGTCCCTAACCTCGTGGGCTCTAGGCTTGGAGGATCTGAAGGACTCTGCTAGCCCTGCTGGTTATTTGCTAGTAGCCACTCTCTGTCTCTGCAACTCCTACTGTGTGATTCTGAGATCACCCCCTCTAGGTGAGCCAGTTCTGCAATGCCTCTCCAACCCATTCCTGTCTGTTGAGGATCAGGAGACAAAGGGAGGCCGTGAGAAGCGGGCTGCAATTAGTGCACATCCTGGAAAGGACAACACTATGTGTCATGGCCAGTGTCCCCCTCTGACAGCCTCAGGACCCAAGGGGGAGGTGCTGTGGTGGCTGCTTAGAACTTGGCTGGAAGGGGTCAGAATTCTAGATGTCAGGTGTAGTGACCGGAGGGCACCCCAGGACATACGGAGGTTGGGGGAAAAAAAACAAGAATAATGCAACTGTCTGAGAATGCTCGTTCCCCACCCACACCCGCTCTGAGCCGCAGCTTCCCATGGAAACCACACCTGCACCCAGGCCCAGCTGAACACAGATGGCAGTGCTGCCCAGCTTGCCAAAATAAGTGTGAAGACTCGTTTTGGGGTTTTTTTTTTTCAACATTTTATTAATATCACTGAGACTGTCATTTGGGAGTTGTGGGAAGTCCCCAGAGAAATCCCCGGACGCAGAGTGACTCAAGCTCTAATTCTCCTCACTTTGAATCCATGTTTAATCCAGCCATCTCTGAGAAGGAGAGAGAGGATCTTAGCTGCCCAGGATTCTCTGAGTTATAGAGAAAGTCGGGTTAAAGGAGCTCCCCATGTTGAAAGGTCCTGCAGCCAGATTAAAGACAAGACTGAGGTGATCCTAGGGAAGAGGCATCTGTCTAAGGAAGTTTTTCTGTGTGTGGATTTAAACAGCCCTTGATACCCATAAGCCTAACTCTGAACAGACTGGCTCTCAGCGAAGCTATTACTGCCCTGGAAATGATGTCCATTGAGTCTGAACACAATAGTGAACTTCCCTGGTAGCTCAGCTGGTAAAGAATCCGTCTGCAATGTGGGAGACCTGGGTTCAATCCCTGGGTTGGGAAGATCCCCTGGAGAAGGGAACGGCTACCCACTCCAGTACTCTGGCCTGGAGAATTCCATGGACTATGTAGTCCATGGGGTCACAAAGAGTTGGACACGACTGAGCGACTTTCACTTTCACTTTGATCTAAGACTTATCTTTTCTTCGCCCACAGGTTTAACTGTGGAACTGGGGTCGCCATCATTGTAAGTGAGACCAAAATCAAACTCGGGGGCTGGCACACCGTTACGCTCTACAGAGATGGGCTGAATGGGCTGCTGCAGCTGAACAATGGCACCCCGGTGACAGGCCAGTCCCAGGTGAGTGCATGCCTCACTCCCACCCTCCCGCCCAGCACTCCGGGTGGGTCCCGCTGCAGAGAGCTGGCAGATGGACTGTTTTGCATGGTATACTCAGGCAACCCAGCCCTGCCAGCTTTTCTATTGAAGGTGGGCTTTCAGGGCTCATGCCCATCCCACACCTACTGAGGAGGGGGACTGAATATGCTGACATTGTGGCCCTGGGTGCACAGGGACATGCAGGAGGCCTTGTACCCGAGGACATGTTCTTTTTCTACAAGGACATCAAAGCCAGAGGCGGAGGAAGGCTCCTATTGGAAGAATTGAAGCCATTATTAGTGCCAAACGCAAAGCTTGCTTTTAAAACAGAGGTGTTGCAATCCCGTGACTTGAGAAAATCATCCCGAAAGGGTCACTTGGTTCAATATGCAGGCATAATCCATTCATCCACCTTTTTGGGGGCCATGATTATAGGAAGTGGTAAAACATTTAACTGTTAGGCTACTCAGCGAATCACATAGGTATTCACATATTTGTCATGCTCTGAGCAATTTTAGGACTGTGTTTAGAATAAACAGTTTGGATTAGCAACCTGCCAAGGAACCAAGTCTGTAATTATAATCAGGCAGGTGTTTGTATTCTCTGAGGAAAAAAGTAGCAAGGAAGCCTTTGTGTATATGTGTGTAGCTTTCTCCTTCCTAGGCTCTTCATATTCTTTGCTGACAAGACAGATTGTATAAAGGGTCATGACTTGCTACTAAAAAAAAAAAAAGAATAGGAAAAAATAAACCTCATCATTTGGATCCCAGTGGTTCCAAAGAAACAAGAACACAAACGTAGTGGATGTGAATCCAAGAAGATCATTATACAGATATGCATATGTTTCTAAGAAAGGGAAAGAGAGGATAAATGTACTGCAGACCCAACAAATGCCAGAACAATGGGCCTCGTGTGGTTAAAATTAAATTTGATAGAAATAAAGAAGCTTTGAACTTGGGTTCAAAATACTAACCTGAATAAAAGGTGGAGAAACTGCAACAGAAGTAACACATGTATAAGTATCATATGGTTTAAAACAAGGAAATTCAATGAAGGTTAATAAAAGGGCCATATGACAACAACATGCTAAAGAAGTTATAGGTTATATTAATAAAGGCATAGCATCTAGAAAAATGGAGGTGATAATCCTATTCTATTCTGGTGCCTGTGTATATAGTTTGCAGTGCTCTAACAGTTGGGAAGATCCCCTGGAGTGGGAAATGGCAGCCCACTCCAGTATTCTTGCCTGGAAAGTTCCATGGACAGAGGAGCATGGCAGGCCATAGTCCATGGGGTCACAGTCAGTGAGACATGACTGAGCATGCACAACAGTGATTCTAATCCTCTGATATAATTGCCTTCAGAGTATATGATTTATTGAATATAATAATTAATTACAAAAGGTATATAGTTTTGTGGATACTCAGGGTAACATCTGCCTCTCTACTACCAGGATTTGCTAAGCAAGTTGTATAAGTCAGACTGCAAGTGTAGAGTGTTTTAAGAAACTGTCTTGAGAGAGAGTGATCTGTTTTAAGTCAGGGTTCCCCCAAAACAGACCTGAGTTGATGAGTCTATGCAAATGATTCACTAAGAAAGGAATCCCATAGGAAACCTGTGATAGAAGGGATTAAAATGAACAAGGGAGGGACAGAAATGAGTAAGAATGAGATCTAACGCAAAGTTTACCAGGATCTGGCATTAGCCGATCCTACAGGGGAGCTCTGAAGTTTAAGTTGTATCTCAGAGTAGTGCCAACCCAAAGCAAGGGGGTTGAACTTTCACACTTAATCACCCAATAAAACCTGTTAATAGCTGTGCTGAGGGAATGCAAATCCTAGTACCACCAGTTCTTTCCATAGGCAGGCAATATAGGCTTTAGGGACCCAAAGGTAACCCTCCTTAGAGGAAGATAAAGGCTAGGCTCCAAGACTATTGTCTGGGATGTTGTGAAGGGAGCCTCAGAGGAGCTAATCACCCCTGTGGTGCACTTAATGCTCCAGAAAAGAAGAAAAGGATTTAGCTGTTGGGCTCCTGCTGTGGTCCTAAATCAGGGAATGGGGTCAGAGGGATGGGGTGAGATGAGGATGGGATCCAAAAGAAGTAAATCCTGAGGATCTCGATGAAATAAGCCAACCAGGCACTCAATTCACCTAACAAAAAATGTAAATTATTAACCCTTAAAATCCACTGTAAGTACTTTGAAGCTGCCTAGCTCACAGTTAATATACTATTTATAAATGATTCTTATCTATTCATTAGAAAAGATAAAGTAATGATTCGATGTTTTACTTATTGATAACAAAAGTATAAAGGGTAAAGAATACATTTCAGTGGCTTACATTCTGGAAATTTTATAACTGGCAGCATGCCTTCACCCAGCCCTTCTCTATACCCTTTAATCCAAACAAATGAGATATTTCTGCAATAAAAAACAAATAGTCAAGAGCACCTTAATTTTGTCCCACTTCATGTTCAACTCTGTATTTTATAACCTCAAAACCTACAATCCAGATTGTGGTTTAGTCTAAGATTGGAAATGTCCCTACTTAGCTGTAATAAGACTTTAAAAAAACGTATCTATGAGCAAATTTCAAAATATTTTGCAACTCAGTCTTGGCAATTTCCCTCTCTCTCACAAATGCCTCTTGCAGGACCTAGTATAAAGGTGACTGGGAGTAAAAGGGTAAACGTCAGCGCACGCATACACAAAATTAGCATTATCAACTTTTGAGACACAAAATAGTCCTATGGCCCATCCAAGATACACAGTAAATTGGTGTCAGGATTGGAAAGAGAAAGTTTGTTTTGGATGCCCAGCATGGTGCACTGCCTATTGGCTTGCTCTTGGTTGGACTGACCTTCCTTTCCCCTTGAGGCATTCCAAAGTCATCCCTTCTCAAAACACAGCTCTCTGAGTTTCCAGTGCTAAGTGTGGATTTAATTTTCCAGTAGGACAGTGACTTAAAGATAAATATGGGTGGAAGAAAATCCATAAATTGGATATACGGATATCCATATACATCCATATATATATGATGAATGGATAAAGAAGATGTGGTAATATATAGCTTCCCTGTTGGTTCTGCTGGTAAAGAATCTGCCTGCAGTGCCAGAGACCTGGGCTCGATCCCTGGGTTGGGAAGATCCCCTGGAAAACAGAAAGTCTACCCTGTAGTTTTCCGGCCTGGAGAATTCAATGGACTGTGTAGTCCATGTGGTCATATGGAATACTGCTGCTGCTAAGTCGCTTCAGTTGTGTCCGACTCTGTGCGACCCCATGGACTGCAGCCCACCAGGCTCCTCCGTCCATGGGATTTTCCAGGTGAGAGTACTGGAGTGGGGCGCCATTGTCTTCTCTGTATGGAATACTACTCAGCCATAAAATAAATGAAGCTCTGTCATCTGCAGCAACACAGATGGACCTGAAGAGCATCATACTGGCACTGGATCGCATCTTAGTCGTGTCTCTCATCTGGTGTGCTTTAGCTTTTGGCTTCGCTTGGTGAGTTATGGTTTCCGTCTCTCTTAAAGGGCCAGTACAGTAAAATTACCTTCCGGACACCTCTCTACCTTGGTGGAGCTCCCAGTGCTTACTGGTTGGTGAGAGCCACAGGGACAAACCGAGGCTTTCAAGGCTGTGTGCAGTCACTCACTGTTAACGGGAAGAGAATGGACTTGAGACCCTGGCCGCTGGGGAAAGCCCTCAGCGGGGCCGATGTGGGTAAGTGGTTGAAAGCGGGAGGTATGCTCCTGTAGATTGTTTTTCTGCTTTGGGTCGAGGACAGTTAATACAGAGCTTCAGGAGGGAGGTGAGCTGAGGGGTGAGGTTGGTGCTCTGCAGACCTGTTGACCTTGAATCTGAACACCAAGACACGGGAAATGAGATCAAGGGTACACCAAACCCTCGGTTGTGTCGCACTGCCACCTTGGCCTTCTTCATGAAATGCAGTCTGGTCCCATCTGACAAGGCAATGACAATTGAGTCCTTCTACCCTTCTTCAATACTTTGGCCACCTCATGCGACGAGTTGACTCACTGGAAAAGAGTGTGATGCTGGGAGGGATTGGGGGCGGGAGGAGAAGGGGACGACGGAGAATGAGATGGCTGGATGGCATCACCGACTCGATGGACATGAGTTTGAGTGAACTCCGGGAGTTGGTGATGGACAGGGAGGCCTGGCGTGCTGTGATTCATGGGGTCGCGGAGAGTCGGACACGACTGAGCGACTGAACTGAACTGCCCCCTTCTTCATCCAGTCCAGTGGGAAAACCAACGCAATAACGTGGAAAGATCTTTTGTATACTCTCTGCTTCTAAAAGAAGTGGTTACATTCTAATTTTGACCACTGTGCCAAATGCATTATTGTAGCCCTCTCATTTACTCCTCATTGGAGAAGGAAATGGCAACCCACTCCAGTGTTCTTGCCTGGAGAATTCCATGGATAGAGGAGCCTGGCAGGCTGCAGTCCCTGGGGTCACAAAGAGTTGGACACGACTGAGCCACTAAGCATGCACGCACACACACTTCTCCACATACGATCCTATTTCACCCTCTCTCCGTTCCTGGATCAGAGCGATTTGGTATTCATAACTCCAGGTACAGTTGGTTTATTCTGTTTGTTTGTTTTATAGCTGATTAGCTGAGCACTTGCTACTTATAGCCACCATTTAGAATAACTTTATTCTCCTCAAAATAAAAGGTGTGACAAACCTTGACAGCATATTAAAAAGGAGAGTCATTACTTTGCCAACAAAAGTCTGTTTAGTCAAAGCTATGGTTTTTCCAGTAGTTATGTATGCATGTAAGAGTTGGACCATAAAGAAGGCTGAGCGCCGAAGAATTGATGCTTTTGAACTGTGGTGTTGGAGAAGACTCTTGAGAGTCCCTTGGACTGCAAGGAGATCCAACCAGTCAATCCTAAAGGAAATCAGCCCTGAATATTCATTAGAAGGACTGATGCTGAAGTTGAAGCTCCAATACTTTGGCCACATGGTGGAAAAAGCTGACTCATTTCTCAGAAAACCCTGATGCTGGGAAAGACTGAAGACAGGAGGAAAAAGGGACGACAGAGGATGAGTTGGTTGGATGGCATCACCGACTCAGTGGACGTGAGTTTGAGCAAACTCTGGGAGATGGTGAAGGACAGGGAAGCCTGGTGTGCTGCAGTCCATGGGGTCACAAAGAGTTGAACATGATTGAACAGCTGTAACAACCTCAAAATTCCTACAGTAGGTGCTATGATTAGCCTCAGTGTTTACAGTTGAGAGCTGGTGCTTCAGAACAGTTAAGTAACTTGCCGAAGGTCACACAGCTAGTAGATGGTAAAGCTGATGAATGGTGACCTCATCAGTTCTGGCTCAGTGTCTGCCCTCTTCACCACATCTGCCACATCAAAGCCTCCTGTACTGGCTTCAAATTGCTTCCTTCTACTTTTCTCACTCCTAAAGGTGATACCATTGTTAAAACTATAAACGGTCAAGTTTACTTGAAAAGAAAAGATTACTTCCTTCTATGTTACTTCCCTATGTTACTTTTCCCCTCAATTGATCACTTAGTCAAGCAAACGATCAACAGTAATAACTAGAACTATTATAAAGGCACCCACTGTGGGAATGTAGGAACCAGCAGGCCCATCAGAAGTCTCCTGTGGTGTAGAAAGGTCTGAACTCTGAAGGTAGGTTGCCTGGATCTGGTAGATCAAATCCAGGTAGCTAACTGGTTTGGGACTCAGTACCCCATCTTTGGGATTCCCTGGTGGCTCAGAGTCTGTCTGCAGTATAGTAGACCCGGGTTTGATTCCTGGGTCGGAAAGATACCCTGCGGAAGGGAATGGCTACCCACTCCAGTATTCTTGCCTGGAGAATCCATGGACAAAGGAGCCTGGCAGGCTACAGTCCATGGGGTTGCAAAGGTGATACCACTGAAACTACAACCAATAGAGTTTACTTTAAAGAAAAAGATTACTCTCCTCTTGTTATTCCCTGTGTTACTTTCTCCAACTGAACAGCTAACACCTTTGCCCCATCTATAAACATAACTGCCTTATAAGAGTATCTTGTCTAGATGAGTCATGGTGCATATGGAGTACTTAGAGTAAAGCCTTGCACATAGCAAATATGTTGTAAATGTTTCCTGTTGTTAATATTATTATTATTAATAATGTGGCTTCAGTTTATTAATAACAATAATCACAGAGTATAAGTTGCTGCTCCTTTCTTCATTGAACTATCAGGGAAATAGCCCTGAAGGACAGGTCTGGCAATCTCAGAGCTGTAGAAACCTCTGACAAGAAGTTAAGAAGTTGCAAAGTTGAGCAAGGACCAATTCCTGACAGCGTTTTAAATTCTACAATACCAACCTCTCCATTGAGTGGATAAGCCAGGAGGGTCCACCTTGCAGGCTCTGAGCTCCCTGGGCAGAGCTATGGGCTTATTATTATATGAATCATAATGGCAGGCATCGGTCACTTGACCCTTTTTTGTTTCTTCCCATTTTTTTTTTTCTCTGCGATAGAACAGGGCTAGCTATCCTTTCTCACCCTCCATATTTGCTTCCAAGTGTGTTCTGTTGAAGTCCAAGTTCCTGTAAGTTAATGTGGTCTCAGCACAGTGGAGACAGGGCTCTTGTAAACAGTGGTAATTTCCGGTGGAGATGCAGGCTTCTGGAAGAGGGTGAGGACAGTTGCAGGTCATGGCTCCTCCCTCTGATGTCTAACTTGGCCTTGCTGTCTTCAACCTCAATGTTTTCTCTGTCCCACCTCCTCCCCCACCACTAAACCCATTTCCAGAGGGCCTTTCATTACTCAACCTGTCCCACCTCATTGTCTTCATTAAATTTTTTCCAGTTAGTGGACTCTCTCTGAACTCACATTTTAGAATAGTCAGCAATCTCAGCAAAATTTTGCAAACTTTGGCCCAGTGTTTTCTTTTATTATTTCCACCCAAAATCTCCAACCTAAACCACCACCACTCACTTTTTCCAATCCCATCTTGGATCCCCACACCCTGCCTTGTCATGCAGCCAACTCCCCAAATTATTTGAGATTCATCAAGTCTGCAGGGGCCATGGGTCACACTATGGTTTATCACCCTCTTACTCTTTTTTCCACTCAATAAATACTTAAGCTCCTGCTTAGTGCTGGTCACAGCTCTAGGTGCTTAGGATAAAGGAGTGAACAAGACAGGATCCCAGCTCATTCCTCCTGTACTTGCCATGCGTGTGTGTGTGTGTGTGTGTGTGTGTACGCTAAGTTGCTTCAGTTGTGTCCAACTCTGCAACCCCATGGACTGTAGCCTGCCAGGCTCCTCTGTCCATGGGATTCTCCAGGCAAGGATACTGAAGTGGGTTGCCATTTCCTCCTCTAGGAGATGTTCCCGACCCAGGGATCAAACCCATATCTCTTATGTCTCCTGCACTGGCAGGCAGGTTTTTTACTACTAGTACCAACTGGGAAGCCTGTACCTGCCAATGAAGAGGGAACAAATTAATCAAATAATCATCACTCGAGAAATGTAGAATTACAATTTGGAGTCAGTGTTACAAAGGGAAAGTGCAATGCTAATGTATTATAGGGGGATTTATGGGGTGGGGGTCAAGAAAAGCATTTCTGAGGATGTAATGTGAAGTTGATATCTCAAGCAAGAGTAGGAGTTAGAAAGCAGAGGTGAGAGGGAAGTGCATTCCAGGCTGAGGAAATGGTCTGTCCCAGTGGGAATGTGTTTGTGGGGGTGTGGGTCTTATGATCTAGTTTGTGTTTTGGAAAGATCCCTCTGATGACAGACAGCTTATTGAAAGGGATCCTCCTTCACGGGGGTGCATGTAGACCAGCTGGGAGGCTGTACAGTAGCTCAGATCAGAGATGATTGGTTTTGATCGAGGGTGAGAGGAATGGCAGACTTGTCAGATCTTTAGGAGAGGAAATAGACAAGCCTCATTATTGGGCTGGGTGGGAGACAAGAGGCAGGGAGGCTGCTCACGGTCCATGACTGCTTAGTGTATTCCATTCCACCCTCTCTTTCCTCCACGATACCTCATCTCTCTCCCCCCCACTTCATTATCTTGCATAAACCCGCACAACAGCCGGTGTACAGTAGGTGTCAGTGTCAGTTATTTTATGTACACATGGCCTTGCAACTCCTTCCTCATGCTTTCAGAGTTGAGAGTTCTCTCTAAAAATAAGCTGTTCCTCTCCACTCTGCACCCATCCTTCCCTATACTCCTGGGACCTTGCTGCCGGGATTGTGACTTCTCAGTAACCCAAAGTTTCTTAACCTTTTGTGTGTCATGACCCCTTTGGCAGTCTGGTAAAGTCCATGGAACTCTTCTCAGAAGGATGTTTTCAAATGCAGAAAATAGCATGCCTGATAAGAAACAATTTTATATTGAAATAAAACTATGTAATAAGTGTTGATATTATAGTGCTTATGTTTCTTTTTTTAATGAGCACTTTTAAAGAGATTTTTTAAATGTGTTTATTTTTGGCTGCGCTGGGTCTTTGCTGCTACGTGCGCGTTCTCTCTAGTTGCGGTGAATGGGGCGACGCTCCAGTTGCAGTTCGCGGCCTTCTCATCGCGGTGGCTTCTCCTGTTGTGGAGCACAGGCTGCAGGATGCACGGGCTCAGTAGTTGTGGGTCATGGACTTAGTTGCTCCCTGGGCATGTGGGATATTCCCAGACCAGGGATCAAACCCATGTACTCTGGACTGGCAGATGGATTCTTAACCACTGAACCACCAGGCAAGTCCCTATACGATTCTTTATAAAGCCTTAAAGACACGATTCTTCAACGATGGGTGCAGTAACTACCATGCTTTCAAAGGAGTGGTGCACATAAATGAGACTTTGAAATACCTGCAGTAATACCTCCCTGAGCTTCTGGGAACCCACCTTGTCTGGATCCTCTGGGTCCTTTGTCTGTTCTCACTTTGTCTGCTCTGCTGGCTCCTCTCCCTTCCCTGGTGCTGTGGGAGTTCCAGGGGCCCTTCCATCCTGTCTTCTGTCAAGGAGCCCATGTATTCTTGGTTTCAGGCTCACCCCCAGGTTGCTGCTGTCCCACCAGCCCTCACCTGTGTGCAGGATCTCTTCTTACCCTGGTGCCCAGCAGCAGACACTTCCACCATCACCTTATGTTTAAAGTGAACAAAAGACAGCTTCTCCTCCACTCCTCGGAAGCCCGGTCCTGTTCCCAGCCTCCCTTATTTCTTTCCTCTTGCCTCTCTCCTTTCCATCTTCCAAGCTAGAAGCCTTGAGGTTATGCTGGAGTCTTCCTCCACCTTCAGCCTCCAGAATGAACTGGCTACTCCTCCTTGCCCTGTGCCTCTTTGATTGTTCCCTTTCTCTCCGTTTCCTCTGCCATCAGCCTCTCCAGCCGAGGTTTGCCTCCCCGTGGGCATTTCTCCTCTTCCCCACCCTCATCGCTCACAATCCATCATGCATACCATTGCCAGCACGGTCCTGCTGAAACACTGCTTTCATCGAGTTAACATCTCTGGCTGGCTTTCAAGCCCCCTCCCTGTCAACTCCCACCCATAAAAATTAGTTACAAAGCAAATGTGTAAAATAATTGTTCCCATGTATATCTAAGAAAAACCAAGGACCCCGCTTCTTCCTGTGGCACCAGTACTTCTCTGAGAGACTCCCAGCCCATGGAGATGGTTGGAGTCGGAGGACCTGTTAAGAGTTTGGCTCCCTCAAGCCAAGTCAGCCTCTCTGTGGATGCTGGTGATGTTCTCAGGGCTATGGCTGAAGAAAAAGACCAGTGATCACTTCTGCCTGAACTTACAGTGCCCCCGACCCCCAGCTGGAATTCCTACCTGGCTGGAGAGGCGTGCCATCTGGAAGGGCTGTAATGAAACTGTGTTATCAGGTCTTGAAGTTGGTCTCCTCTCCTGGGTACACAGTGTGCCAAGCCCTTCCCCCTCCTGAGGAGGCTTTGGGAGAAGAAAAGAGTGGATCAGTTCAATCAACACAGATGACTGATGAGAAAAGGATAAGAGACTCATCCTGATTAGGTGAAACAATCATGGCATCAGGGCTCTTCATCTCACGAGGTCGGCAGCGGGGGTGGCAATGTTAGGAGAAGGGGCAGGGGGAGAGCTCCAGGCTCCATCGCATTGGAGACTGTGGGATGCCGAGCTGGACTGCTCACGGCTCAACCACAGATGCACCCCGTTTTCTTCCATCCTGAGGAAATGTGCTTTGGACTCACCTGTATTGTTCTGGGCCAGGTTGTGACCCATCTGCCTAAGTTATTTCTTATACCCAAGGAGAAAAGGAAAAGCAGAGAAGCAGAAGAAAAGCAACCCAGGAAAAGTCAACTTGTTTTCATTTCATCTGGCTGACTACACTTGAAAATGACCAAGAGTACCTTTTACGGGTGTCTCCAATGTGTATTTGTAAAGAGAACTAAGCCTTCTGATATTGAACCTTTCAGCACTTTTTACTTCCGGTCACCTTCCTGTCCCTCATGAGACTGTAACTTGGGGCTGAGAAATAAAGATTCTGGAGCCCCCTGCTAACCCCTGCTCCCTCTCTGCTCCTGTCAGAGGAGTTGACAACCCAGGCAGTTAATAAACTTCGACAAGGCTCCTTGCCTCCCTCTGTGCTTATCTTGCTCACCTCTGCGTTCAGCCAACAAGGCAGGCAGCACTTAAGGTAATTGAGGCCACATAAATGAGAAGGCTTTTTAACATAAAGCCTCTGCTGACATTGGAGGCATGGAAACACACTCTTGTGGGAACAACAGCGAGGTGAATTACAGCAGAAACGGCTCCGTCATCCCTGTCAGGGTTCATAAAATTGCCCGGTAGTTTATTATTTATTATTTGATTTACTGTGTCCACCCTGTTTTAAAGCATCTGTGCGGCTTCTCTTAAAGAATAAGCCAAAATCAGATTAAAATGAAGGGAAAGGTCCACATCTCCTGAAAGCTGGTTTGCAGCTGTGCAGAGGAGCTGATCAACAGGAGAAGGGCATGAGCTGTTTTTGTTCAGAGTCGCAAGTGGTCGGCCTGGCCAGTCTCGGACAGGTTCAGTTGATGAATCAGCTTTGTAATTCTCATTCTATATTTAGGGGAGTGCAGCAGTGGAATCTGTGATGAAGCCTCGTGCATCAATGGTGGCACCTGCACGGCGAGCAAAGCCGATTCCTACATTTGCCTCTGTCCCCTGGGCTTCCGAGGCCGACACTGTGAAGACGGTGAGAAAGATGCAAATTGATGGCGATTTCTGTCTGCATTGTCAATTCACTTTGGTGTAATTTTTCATCAATACCTATTTAGCAAGGTTCCACGTATTTTTATCGGACTAATGTTGCTTCGTTGGGAGGGATGGGAGAATCTGTTTTTTGAACCAAGTGGAAGTGTCTTCAGATGTCAACGTGGCAAACTGGCCAAAAGACAAGTTCATTTTATGATGTTCCTGGGCCGAAGCTTTGGTGAGCTCCTCTTGGCCCTCAAATAACTCTGAAAAGCCTATATTTGTGTGGTTTATGTCAGAATTTGAAGCATTCACAGCTCAGGCTCCTTAGAATATCTGACAGTTTGGAGAAAATGCTGGAAAGCCATGCAAAGAAACATTAACTCTGTGATCTTTCTTTCTCTTTGTACTGTTCTACTGAATTGTTCTACCTCTCAACACTGTTTTGATTGTTAATATATATACATATATACGTATACATACATGCAAACACACATGCATACACAAATACACACAATAATAATGGAACATTTTTAAAAGATTTTGGAAAAAATCAAGCAGGGATGAAAAAGTTTTATCTTTTCTATCAGTGATTCAGATTTGGCCCTAAGACACCATCATCCTGGAGAAAAGTTTTTTTTTAAACACTGTATAATTTCAAATCTCTTGTCACCTTGAAGAGGGTGTTGTGAGTCAGAGCAAGGAAGAGCTGTTCTATTCCATCTTCGTATTTCTGTAGCCTCACATACTAAATGTTGGTCCTTGCTCACATCTCCCAGGTCAGTGGGAGAGGGGTGGCTGTGTTCCACACAGTCAGGGATGCCTTCTAGTGGCCCTGCTAGGATCTTAGAATCCTCCATTGATTTCCATATCCAGCCAGTAGGTGAGAAAGAGCAAGTGGAGGATGGAAGGAAGCTCTAGGGGCCAGACCTGGAAGGCTGTGTACTATTCCCAACCATATTCCACTGGCCAGAGCTCAGCTACACCACCCACTTCTCTTCAGAGCAGCTGAGAAATACCCTTGAGTTCTATACCCAGAAGGAAAAGAAGAAGGCTAGTTCCAGCACGAAGGGGTTTCTAAGCCACACACTTGCTTTTTCAGCTTTCACCCTGACCATTCCTCAGTTCAGAGAGTCTCTGAGGTCCTACGCTGCAACCCCCTGGCCTCTGGAGCCCCGGCATTACCTTTCCTTCATGGAATTTGAGATCACATTTCGGCCAGATTCGGAAGATGGCGTGCTCCTGTACAGCTATGACACGGGCAGCAAAGACTTCCTGTCCATCAACATGGCAGGGGGCCACGTGGAGTTCCGCTTTGACTGTGGCTCTGGGACTGGTGTTCTCAGGTAAGGGCTGAGACTGTCAGGGGCTCTCCTCCCTTCAGTGGCCACTTCAGAGAAAGATTTGTCTTCACCCAGTTGGCTCTCTTCCTGTCTTCTGTACAGTTGTCTTTTTGAAACCTGTCCTGATTAATACTGATGATGTACTTCCTAGAGATCATGCTCTCCTGGTGGCAAGGTTTCCTTTTCTCAAATAATTACCTAGCAGGTAGCGAATCTCTGCTTCAAACTATGGAAAATGGGCTGGCCTCAGATGGGGTAAACTGTCGTCCTCTCCACCTGAGATCATGCAACACAGTCAGTAGAAACTTCATAAATTGTCAATCAGTACCTTGCTCAGAGCATCACTTGGTGAGTACTGCTCACCAAGCACATAATAACTAGTTGAAAAATACATAACAACTAGTTGAAAAAGTAGAGATTTACCGGGTGGAGCTAGTGCTAAAGAACCTGCCTATCAATGCACAAGACTTAAGAGAAACAGGTTCGATCCCTGGGTCAGGAAGGTCCCCTGGAGAAGGAAATGACAACCCACTGCAGTATCCTTGCCTGGGAAATCCCATGGACAGAGCAGCCTGGCGGGCTACAGTCCATGTGGTTGCAGAGAGCAGACAAGACTGAAGTGACATAGCATGCATGCAATAGAAATGTAATAAACAGAAATGTCCTTGGTGGCCTCACTTTTTTTTTTCTCTTTGGCCATTGGAAATGGGATGTATCACAGCCACATTCACCTAGAAACATTAAATCATTATTCATCTGCCCTATTTCCCACAAATGTTCTATTGGCAGAAGCTTACCAGGTCATTTCCATTAGATTAAGAGGATTTCAAAGGACACCAACTTCCTCCCCAGCCTTGAGTGAACACACTGGCATTACATTATACATGCTCACATGCAAATAAATGCATAACTGTCACATAATCATGATGTGACATGATGTCACCTTAAATATCACTGGTCGATTATCAATCAATTGGGATGGTCTCACTTTAAATTGTAACTTTCCTCTTGCATTATTTCTTTGATGGCAACTAGTTATTTAGCATGGCTCTTACCATTCTTCATATAAAGAAGCCGACAGAATCACCAGTGATTGCAAGGACCCTTCCCTGACCAGTGTGCTCAAAAAGGTTGTGTGATGACTGATTTCAATGGCACGGAGAAACTAAGTGCTTCTAAAGGGCTTGCTAGTGTCTGTGGACTTGGTTCTGGGTTATCAAAACTTTGCCTTTGTTCCCTAGTTTGTACTGTTCATCAGCTCAGCAGATCGATTGTCCTCTAGAATGTGGCAGTATCTCTGTGAATCCCTCAGAGCCTGCAGTTGGAGATGCAGGTGTTTTTCTTATTTGTTTATGTTTCCCTCTTCTAACTGTTCCTCCCACGGGAGTTTTTACCTTCCAGCCGGAGGCCTGCTGATCTAATGCACACATACATCTTGTTCCTACATTTCAAGAATTCTCCTCTCTTGAAACTCACTAGGGTGTTTTGTTCAACAGTGCCCTGCAGCAGGAAATTGGTTAGTCTTTGTTGTTGTTTTAAAGGAGATTGCGGGCTGTATTCAGTCACAATTCATACTGCTAGACTGTCATCTCTAGAAAGAGTTCTTTGTGAGATTTTCAAACATGAAGTGAAAGTGAGTCGCTCAGTCGTGCCTGACTCTTTGTGACCCTAGAATTCTCTAGGCTAGAATACTGGAGTGAGTAGCCTTTTTCTTCTCCAGGGGATCTTCCCAATCCAGGGATCGAACCCAGGTCTCCCACATTACAGGCAGATTCTTTACCAGCTGAGCCACAAGGGAAGCCATGCATTGCCCGTAACTGCTGATCATTTTTCTTGGCTGATGGAAAGTGCTTACTGCCTTAGATTTCAACAGTTCTTTAAAAGTACAGTTCATTCTTGTCCTTAAGGTTGAATTCCTACACCTTGGGGAATGGACAAATATTTTTGTGTCTCTGGTTATGCAAGAAGATCCTGTGTCTCAAGACAACTTTGGTGGGTATTTAATCGATTCAATTTACATATGATTATGCAAAACAGCCTAAACAACTCACTTAGAGCAATTTGTCAAGTCAAGAAAGGAAGAAGACACCTTGAATATCATCTTGTACTTTCAAATGGCTTCTTCCTGGATAAGGAATGACTGGAACGGGCTGGAGAGGGTCGTGGCTCATCAGCCCTCCTCCTGAACAAATTGCCTCCTGCCCCCTGCACATCTGCAGCAGCAGCTCCAGCTGCAGGGTCACAGACACGTGGAACCTTAGAAATCCAGCATTTCTCTTTCATAATTCGGTGCCTATTTTTGATAAGAGGTGTTTTTAATTTTTTTTTTAAACATAAGTTATTCCTTCCCTGCTTGTCAGGAAAGGTGCCTGGAAAAAAAAAATCTTTAGCATTAGGTGTGATGAAAAAGAGGCAAGGACTCAGAGTAACCATCATCTGCTCCCCTGGGCCACCCCTCTGCAATGTAACTGACAACACCGATCATGGTTAATGTTTCAGATGGCCCTTTGCAAAATGTTTATTTTGAAAACCATTTCCAAGACTTCCTACTTCATTAAGACAATTCAGTGAAAACTTGAGCTACAGGAAGCTGTGGAGTTGGGCACATCATTTTAACTTTAGGCAGCAGATAAGGTGGTCTAATTTATGATGAACTTGATTCAAAAATCAAGACAATTGAAATGAGCTCATGATGGCAGCGATCAATATCCCTCTGCCGAGGGAGGCAGCGTATCGACAGGGAATGACCTCTACAGGACAAGAACAGGCTCAGATGCTGTTAGTTATTATGGAGATGGGCTGCTGAATGAGATCTTTATTGCATATTTATTGAGCCAAGGTGATTAAATTCTAATTGCTAAGGACAAATGGCAAAAGCATTTGCCAGAGCGAAAAATCAAGTGAGGGGGTGGAGACCTTTCAGTAATTGTGCCCATTGGTATTCTTGGTGGGTTTCTAAAGATGATCCAGGACCACAGAATAATTGGGAGGTTCAGGGAAGGCCAGGAACTATAGATACATCTTTAGAAACACAAATGCAATAATTATACTCTTTTTACACACCTCGCTATAAAATTTAACATGTAAAAATCTTACCAATATCATTTAAACTTCAAGTGCTTCCATCTTGAGTTAATAATTGAATTTTTAAAGTACTTTTCATCTTTTTCACGATATCAGACAATGTGGAATCTGCCTCCCACATATTTTGTTATGAAACACTTCAAACATATGGCAAAGTTGAAAGAATTGTGCAATAAACCTTAGACTCACCAACTATTGTCTACAGTTAGCATTCTGCTGTATTTACTTATCATGTATCTGTTCATTTTTATATTCCCCCATCCATCCATCTTATTTTTTATGCATTTCAAAGGATGCTAAAGACATTACATCAGGGAATCTACTTTACATCATAGCCTATATAGTTTTCTCTTCTTCAAAGATTTCATGCAACTCTGATCATATTTTACCCCCAGTGTAACCCCCTTATCTTGAAAACCAGACTAATCCTACCCCCATTTCATACTTGTGGTAAGGAATAAGCAAAATGATAAGGGAGATACTCCTCCCAAGAAGGAGTCCAATAAATGGAGCTAGCCCTGCTGTGTTTAACAAGGATGAATGAGGTTCTTCTCTTTGCTGAACAGGACGAGGTGCTGAAGGTTGGCACGTTTCATCACAGCCAGATTGGTGGACATTATCTGTAACGCCAGTGATGCTAACCCATGTTCAGTTTCCTTCCTTCAACAGGAGTGAAGAGCCCCTCACCCTGGGCCACTGGCATGAGCTGCATGTGTCCCGCACAGCGAAGAATGGCATCTTACAGGTGGATAAGCAGAAGGCGGTGGAGGGAATGGCAGAGGTAAGAAGGACATCCCCTCCTGATGACACGTGTGAATGGGGTTACTGTTTCCTTCCTGTCCTGGAGATAAAAGCACCAGCACAGTAGTTAATCACATGGACTCTGGTGCCAGTTTACCTGGATTAACACCTGAGCTTCTCACTGGACAAGTTCCTTAGCTTTGCAGTTCCTCAATGGGAATGGGATTGATAATAGGAGGGGCCATCATAGGGGAGTGAGCTAGCACTGGTGTCACTTATGGAACTGCCCACCCACTCCACGCCTCCCTGGCGGCCCATACCTTTGCTCACATTGATGTGTAAGGTAGATCAGAACACAGCTCCAAGGCAGAGCCAGTGAGGGGGTGGGAGTGTGATCACACATCTGACAAGAGCAAAGACTCTGAAACCAGACACCTAGGGTTCAGAATCTAGCTCCATTCCTTATCAGCGATATGAGCTCAAACCAGTCTGATCACTTGATCTCCCAAGATGGTGTTTTTGCATCTAGAAAAATAGGGTAATTGTGATAATAATAGCACTGCATTATAGAGTTGTGAGAATTAGAAAAACTGTATTTCTCAAATACCACAGAACCCAGCATATGATCAGTGTTGTGTAGCTTTACTTATTATTATTGCTTCACAACACTGAAGTGACTTAGCAGCAGCAGCAGCAGCAGCAGTAGCAGTGCTCAGTTCAGTTCAGTCATTCAGTCATGTCCAACTCTTTGTGACCCTGTGTACTGTAGCACACCAGGCTTCCCTGTCCGTCACCAACTCATGGAACCTGCTCAGACTCATGTCCATCAAGTCCGCGATACCATCCAACCATCTTATCCTCTGTCGTCCCCTTCTCCTCCTGCATTCAATCTTTCCCAGCATCAGAGTCTTTTCAAATGAGTCAGCCCTTCGCATCAGGTGGCCAAAGTATTGGAGTTTCATCTTCAGCATCAGTCCTTCTAATGAATATTCAGGACTGATTTCCTTTAGGATTGACTGGTTTGATCTCTTTGCAGTCCAAGGGACTCTCAAGAGTCTTCTCCAACACCACAGTTCAAAAGTATCAATTCTTTGGTGCTCAGCTTTCTTGATAATTCAACTCTTACATCCATACATGACTACTGGAAAACTTTTGTTTTCAGTAGTCAACAAAAGACTTTTGTTGGCAAAGTAATGCTGTCTAGGTTGGTCATAGCTTTCCTTCCAAGGGGCAAGTATCTTTTAATTTCATGGCTGCAGTCACCATCTGCAGGGATTTTGGAGCCCAAGAAAATAAAGTCTGTCACTGTTTCCATTGTTTCCCCATCTATTTGCCATGAAGTGATGGGATCGGATGCCATGATTTTAGTTTTCTGAATGTTGAGTTTTAAGACAGCTTTTAAACTCTCCTGTTTCACTTTCATCTAGAGGCTCTTTAGTTCTTCTTCACTTTCTGCCATAAGGGTGGTGTCATCTGCATATCTGAAATTATTGATATTTCTCCTGGCAATCTTGATTCCAGGTTTTGCTTCATCTAGCTCATCTTTTGCATGATGTAGTCTGCATATAAGTTAAATAAGCAGGGTGACAATATACAGTCTTGATGTACTCCTTTCCCAATTTGGAACCAGTCTGTTGTTCCATGTCCAGTTCTAACTGTTGCTTCTTGACCTGCATATAGATTTCTCAGGAGGCAGGTCAGGTGGTCTGGTATTCCCATCTCTTTAAGAATTTTCCACAGTTTATTGTGATTCACACAGACAAAGGCTTTGGTATAGTCAATAAAGCAGAAGTAGATGTTTTCCTGGAATTCTCTTGCCTTCTCTATGATCCATTGGATGTTGGCAATTTGATCTCTGGTTCCTCTGCCTTTTCTAAATCCAGCTTGAACATCTGGAGGTTTCCTGTTCACATACTGTTGAAGCCTGTCTTGGAGAAGTTTGAGCATTACTTTGCTAGCGTGTGAGATGAGTGGAATTGTGAAGTAGTTTGAACATTCTTTGGCATTGCCTTTCTTTGGGATTGGAATGAAAACTGACCTTTTCCAGTCCTGTGGCCACTGCTGAGTTTTCCAAATTTGCTGGCATATTGAGTATAGCACTTTAACAGAATCATCTTTTAGGATCTGAGATAGCTTAACTGGAATTCCATCACCTCCACTAGCTTTGCTTTTGGTGATATTTCCTAAGACCCACTTGACTTCACGTTCTAGGTTATCTGGCTCTAGGTGAGTGATCACACCATCCTGGTTATCTGGGTCGTGAAGATCTTTTTTGTACAGTTCTTTTGTGTATTCTTGCTACCTCTTCTTAATATCTTTTGCTTCTATTAGGTCCATACCATTTCTGTCCTTTATTGAGCCCATCTTTGCATGTAACGTTCCCTTGGTATCTCTAATTTTCTTGAAGAGCTCTTTAGTCTTTCCCATTCTATTGTTTTCCTCTATTTCTTTGCGTTGATCACTAAAGAAGGCTTTCTTATCTTTCCTTGCTTTTCTTTGGAACTCTGCATTCAAATGGGTATATCTTTCCTTTTCTCCTTTGCCTTCTGCTTCCTTCTTTGGAGAAGGAAATGGCAACCCACTCTAGTATTCTTGCCTAGAGAATCCCATGGAGGGAGGAGCCCAGTAGGCTACAGTCCACGGGGTTGCAAAGAGTCGGACACGACTGAGCTACGTCACTTCCTTTGTTGCTTCTCTTCTTCTCTCAGCTATTTGTAAGGCCTCCTCAGACAACCATTTTGCCGTTTTGCATTTCTTTTTCTTGGGGATGGTCTTGATCACTGCTTACTATACAATGTCACAAACCTCTGTCCATAGTTCTTCAGGCACTGTGTATATCAGATCTAATCCCTTGAATCTGTTTGTCACTCCCACTGTATAATCGTAAGGGATTTGACTTAGGTCATACCTGAATGGTCTAGTGGTTTTCCCCACTTTCTTCAATTTAAGTCTGAATTTGGCAATAAGGCATATTTAAGTCTGAATTTGGCAAACTAGCATGACCTCAACAGTTCAGAATTCCCACTCAGGTTTATAACTTTCATCCATGATTTTATTTCCAAGGTCATGTCTGAAGGAAAATGGCATTTTTTAAGGACAGCTAAGATACATTTGTTTTAAATTACAACCTACTAGCACCTCATGCGACGAGTTGACTCACTGGAAAAGACTCTGATGCTGGGAGGGATTGGGGTCGGGAGGAGAAGGGGACAACAGAGAATGAGATGGCTGGATGGCATCACCGACTCGATGGACATGAGTCTGAGTGAATTCTGGGAGTCGGTGATGGACAGGGAGGCCTGGCGTGCTGTGATTCATGAGGTTGCAAAGAGTCAGACACGACTGAGCGACTGAACTGAACTGAACTGAACTGAAAAACAGAGGGACCTCAGATTTGCCGGGATTTTAATGACAACAGTCTTCACTGTGTGCATCACAGATTTAAAGAAGGTATTGATGAATGTGACTGTTCTGATAAGAAAATGAATTGCTAGGAAAAGAAAGAAAGGGAACGAAAACGGACTCTTGGTGGGGAAGGTGATCTTGGTTGAAGAGGGGAGTAAGAAGGCAACTTATCAGGAAGGCAGCTTCAGGGACGGCAGTGGTGGGAGGTCCTGTGAGAATCAACGGCCTCATTAGGAATCAGAAAAATCCCAACCTGGGCTCTGCTTCAAGAGGCAAGTACCCTAGAAAATGTCCCATATATATTTTAGGAAGGAAGAAAGAGAAAGTAGGGAGGCAGGAAGGAAGATGTGTAAAGGAAAATGGATTTTAAAGCAAGAAGTCACTTTCATGCAGTCCAGAAAACAGCTGATTTTAGTCTTGAGACTGAATTAGAAGCTCACAGGTGTAGATCTGACTGTGTCTTGACTTAATAATATAAATTCACAAAAGCACTGTATCACTCTAGGCCTTCGTTACCCACATCTGTACAACAGTAACAAAAACAGGATGGGCGTGTTTGTAAATAGTGGGGTTAAGGCCTTTGATTATGAATAAGGAACTATCTGGGACACAGTGTTTACCCTTGAGATCCTGTAGTGAAGAGACGGCCCAAGGGTAGAAACCACACGCCTCAGGTTCTATTACTGCCGTACCAGGACTGGTAGAACCAGTGTCCTCTTTATCGGCTTTTTGAGTGGATGGAGCTGCCCACCTGGAAAGCAGTGTAAACAGGTAGGAGGGAAGGCGTGGCTGTTCTGTGTGCCTCTGAGGGTGGTTCTTGGGAGGCCTCCCTGAGACCAGAGTGGGAAGACCCATGCTTGATCTTGGTGAGTTAAACCTTAATCAGATCACCCCCTGGGGGTCTCTGACCTGCAGCTATTATACCCTGTTCAAAGGCTTGGTCAATGGGGTTAGTGGTCTTAGAGCTTAGAGAAGAAGGGGACAGGGGTTACAGGATACGCTGGAGGCTAAGCCAGCCCCTGAGTGTCCAAACCACACCCGACATCACATTGCTCAGCTGGCTGCACTGAGAAACACCCGCAGCCCAGGATGAGTCAAGCTGTGCAAACTCAAAGGGGCAGTGCTCCCAGGGCTTCAGAAAACCCCATCAGGGGGGTTACTCAGGTTTTCCAGCCTCTCTCAGCTTAACGGAAGTGGCGGATCCAGGCACTGAGCGCCTCACTTTGGTGGGTCTGTTTGCTTCCCTCCTGCTGTTCTGCTGCAGCCCCGCCTTTTGTCCACTTCAGGTGGTGGTGGCGGAGGCGTGGGGGGCAGGGGGCAGACTTTGATGAGGAGCCAAAAGAGACTTCTGTCATCCCACAAGACCCCACCCAGTTTGCCTGACACAACCAAGAAACTCCCAAGTTTTTCCAAAATAGCCTGCTTCTCTGAAATCCCTTTGACCTTTCTGCCCTCCTCCTTTCCTCCAAGTATTTTATTTTAAAGACATGATGAAGATGGGTCTCTGTGGGTGTGTCCTGGCAGCTCCTGCCTGTTTCCCTAATCCACAAGGATTCCTGAAATTGCCTCTGATGATTCCCCGCATCCTCATTAGTTAAATAAGAATCTTCAAAACTGCTTGAAGGTTATTAACAGAAGGCAGTTCAGTCTGTCTACTACAAGACCTCTCTGCTGTTACCTGGCTGGACTCAGCCACTCTGAGCACTCCCCTGGATGGAGCATCCTCCTGTCTGCCCCCCCTGTCTCCTCTTCTCCACCCCGACTGGACCCCAAATCCATTCTCCTCCCTCTGGCCAGTGATATTCCTAAAACACAGAGCTGATTACTCTGTCCCTCTTGCTGAAAACTCATTGTTCTTTTGGTGAAGTGTAAGTTTCTATCCATGTGTGATGTGGTCCCTTCTTGCCTTTGCCCTGTACCTACCATGCCCTCCAAGCTCTGACTCGAGCCAGTTTCTAAGACTCAGTTCTGACTCTTCCTACTTCACCTCCCACTCCCTAATTCTGAAGTAGGGTATGAGATGCCCTATCCCTGCCAGGTGCCCCCATAGTCACCTGGACAGTCCTCAGAGGGCTTATCTTGCCTGCCTGTTTACTTGTCTGTGTTGCCCCACAGTGTAAGCCCCTGGAGGGCAGGGACCTCGGCTTTCTTATTTACTGTGGTTTGTGCAACACTTAGTACCTGGGGCACGGTAGGTACCTAATAGTATTTGTTAAATAATTGAATCCTGCTACACTTTGTATTTCTTTTGACCATAAATCAAAGGAAACAATAACTTCAGTTCAGTTCAGTTGCTCAGTCGTGTCTGACTCTTTGCGACCCCATGAATCACAGCACGCCAGGCCTCCCTGTCCATCACCAACTCCCAGAGTTCCCTCAAACTCATGTCCACAAAGTCGGTGATGCCATCCAGCCATCTCATTCTCCGTCGTCCCCTTCTCCTCCCGCCCCCAACCTTTCCCAGCATCAGAGTCTTTTCCAGTGAGTCAACTCGTCGCATGTGTTCATTCCCAGAGGTCTCAAATTTACATGTTATCTTAATGCATGTTAACATTTTGCTTAAGATGTTTGAAGGAGTTTAGACATTAAATCTCACACACAGCTTGTTATCTAGCCCAGCCATTGGGTTTAAGCTGTTGAAATGACCATAAGCAGGAGAAGCCTTTGGGGATTGACAGTGGGGATCTCTAAGAATCTGGAAGGAATCTCTCTGCCCTTTGTATATGATAACAAGGAATGCCTCCCACTCTCCGTTCTTTCCCTTTCTCTTGGCCTACAGAAATTCTGTCTTTACCGTCAGTGAATATATCAGTAAGTGCTGTACTAGAATTTGGATCATGTATCCAAATCTAGGCAAAGTGCTAAGCCAGTGGGATCTCAGTTGCCAGGAGAGGCTCAGGCACACATGCACCCCAAATAGCAGCAGCTTATAATGAGGGGTTATTTCTCATCCACATTACATGTCCATCAACAGTCAGCTGCAGCCTTAATCTGAGACCCAGGCTGAAGGAATAACAGTGATCCCCAACGTTTTTGGCACCAGGGGCCACTTTCATGGAAGACAGTTTTTCCACGGAAGAGGGGTGGGAGGGTAGGGATGTTTTCAAGATTATTCAAGCACATTACATTTACTGTGCACTTTATTTCTATTATTATTACATCAGCTCCATCTCAGATAATCAAGCATTAGATCCTAGAAGTTGGGGACCTCTGGAAATAGGGGTTGAGGAGCAAGGCATAGTGAACCACTCCTGGCTCTGAAAGACTGCCCAGAAGTGATTCATTTCTCACCTGTTCATGTTTTGTTGACCAAAGCAAGTTACATGGCCCCACTTGAGACTGACAGGTTAGAGGTAACCTTCCTTCAGGGAGAGAGTGATACCGATGATATAGTGGTCTACTGTATTCGCTTGCATTTTCTAGATGATGAATCTCAGAAATGTCCAGAAATTTACAAAAAATCAAAAAGGTGGTAAGCAGCAATGAAAAACAAGACAAAGGTCAGGCCAATGTGTATAAAAATTGTCATGATGAGTTTTGAGACTGCCTCAGCCATTTGTTCCCTAACAGGGAACCAGAGGCACAGTTGGTTATACCGTGTTTTGTTTTTAATCTGTTGGCAGGGAGGCTTTACCCAGATTAAGTGCAACTCGGACATTTTCATCGGTGGGGTCCCCAATTATGATGACGTGAAGAAGAACTCGGGCATCTTCAAGCCATTCAGTGGGAGCATCCAGAAGGTACAGGCTGCCCTTCCTCTTGTGCAATGGTGTGACTTTGACTACCGACAATGAAATTGAGAACTGTGATCGGTGCAAACTGCTGTACCCAAGAAAGAAACCTTGAGGAAGTTTTAACATTTTTAAAATTATATTTTTTAATTCTCAGAGCACACCTTTCCAACCCCGCTTTCTTATAGCATCTGCTCCCAGCTGTGCCCAGAGGACATCTCGTGAATGCAACTCAATGAAGATGAATTTTTGCAATAAACTGACTTAGAATATCATAGTATTGTTGAGGGGGCAACTGGCACCAGGTCACTGCAGACACTTGTAAAAAAGGGAAGGAAATGGATGGAGTCTCATAGTGACTCCTGCTTCTCTTTGGGGTCACTTGGCTTTTTGCTCAAGGCAAGACCCAATTGTTTTTGTTGCCTCCACTTCCATCCCCACCACCCTATTTTAATGGTTGTTCATCAGTCATGTAACCAAACTCTTAAGAGCACAGATTAGAGTCCTTCCATAGAAGGTTCGGGAAAAAAAAAACCCAATCAGCTAGTAAGAGACAGGACACTGACCCCATTCATATCTGTCACATGTTCTTTCTCTCGGGGCTGCCCGTGATTTCTCTGGTCATGAGATTATGTTCTGTCTACAACAGACATGTAAGTTGACCCACCAACCCAGAGTTCTAGGACCACTAAATATGGGGAAAAAAGGATTTGAAGAAAAACACATCCGGTTCCTGGATGTCAGCCAAGTCCTATTTCTCTTGGCAACTGGTGAAGGAATGGGGGTCACCCATCCCTGAGGGGGATATGAGGCAAAGTACAGGAGGCGCTAAGATGGTGGAGGGGCAGTGAGAGGAGGTCCTCTCAAGATTGCACAGCTGGGCTCTGAGAAGGGCCCCAGGGACCCTGTCCTTCTCTGTATCCCAGTGTGGGGCCCAGAAAAGGGGCCCAGTCAATATTTCCTTACCCTGCTGTGCTTCCCTTTGCCGCTGAACTGTGAGGTCAGTGACACCTCAGTTCAGACCGTTGTCCCCCCGTGAGTGGGACTGGCCATGTGAAATCATGGGTTTGAAATTCTAGCTTAGGAAGTAAGCTGAGTTGCTGAGAGGCTTCATCTTCCTTCTGAACATGTCAGGCTTTACTCTCTTCACACAACACATACAACCCTTTCCTCCTTACTTCCTGGAAAGCCTCCTCCCCTCCCAGTGACCCAGTCCATAAACGAAAGTGGAAGTGTTAGACGCTCCATTGTTTCCCGACTCTTTGTGACCTCATGGACTATAGCCTGCCAGGCTCCTCTGTCCATGGAATTCTCCAGGCAAGAATAGTGGAGTGGGTAGCTATTACCTTCTTCAGGGGATCTTCCAACCCAGGGATCAAATTCAGGTCTCCCACCTTGCATGCAGATTCTTTACCATCTGAGCCACCACGAAAGCCCCAACGCAGTCATGGCAATTGCCTTGTTCAAGTTCTCGTGACTCGGTTTTACGGTCGTCACTCAGCAAAAACAGTGGGAGAGTGTTGAAAGATTCCGGCTCTTCTCTGGTAGATTATGAGTGGCAGGCCTGGAGGAAGGTTTTCTCCCAGCTTTCCTGACTCTCCAAAAACTAAACAAACCTGTGGAAACATGGATGAGTGGCCAGAAGTACCCTTGCTAACCTCTTAGGATCCCTTGCACGCTGGAGGTTACCCTAGGAGAAGCTCTCTCTGTCTGAGTTCTGCAAAGCCTGAAGAACTCTGAAACACCCACAGCTCAGGGCCAATGCACACTTCATTTATTTGGAGTCAGGGAGCCCAGTGACCTCTCTCTATAATTCATCAGTTTCACTAAAGCCCCATTGCAGGGAAAAGGGGTGAGAGCAAAGAGCTGTCTGTCCTGGTGAATATGCACAGCAGCGCTAAGAATGTGACCTGAGTTTCACTCCGGGGAAGAGGATGTGGAGAGGTGCGGATTCCGGGAGTGCTGGGGAAGGAGGAAGCAGGAGGGAGGGGGGCAGTTGGGGAGACTGTGTTGATGGAGCTGGAAGAGGCTGCAGAGAAAACCAGCCAGGAAGACACAGCAGTACATTTCCACCACCTCCATATTCGATCACCGCCCCCCGCCCCACCTTGGATTCCTGCCTCTGTGACATTTTGTGTTGTATTCTTCCATACTCTGCTTTTTAGCCACATGTCTCAGCCTTGGCTGCATCTTAGAATCGCCTGGGATGTTTCTTTAAACTTACCAGTGACTCAGTTTCACCCACAGAAATTCTGGTTCAGTTGATCTGGGTGAGGCTTGGGCATGAGTATATTTCTTAACCCCCTCAGCATTAGAAACCAAATTTTGTATTAATTGGTTCTTCTTTATGATTTCTCTGAGTGGCCAGGTTTTCCAGAACCAGAGGAAGCGACTTGTTTAGTCTTGTGCATGATGCAGATTCTCCCAAGCACCAAATGTAGTCACTTCCATTCCTGCGTCATTCACAGAATTCTGAAAGCAGTAACCAGACCTTCTCTTTTTATTTTTAAAGCTTCCCCGCCACCCCAGGCGTAGTTCAGGTTGATGTGCTGAGGGAAGCTGTAGAAGACTCCAAAGCTGATTTCTGAATCCCTGAATTTCTTTATGTTTTCTTTCCTAAGATCATCCTGAATGACCGGACCATCCACGTGAAGCATGACTTCACGTGGGGTGTGAACGTGGAGAATGCAGCCCACCCCTGCGTGGGGTCCCCCTGTGCCCACGGGGGCAGCTGCCGACCCAGGAAGGAGGGCTATGAGTGTGACTGCCCCTTGGGCTTCGAGGGGCTGCACTGCCAGAAAGGTACACTGTGTGTGTGTACGCATGCACGCGTGCTGGGGAACTGCTTCCTGGAGCAGAGGGAATGGACACACTGTTTGGGAGACTGCCACTCTTAAAGGACCAGCTGATTACCCTGAGACAGCCATACTGTTTATTTTTATCAACAATGTCAACAGCATATTAGATGATTCTTTACCGGCTGAGTCACAAGGGAAACCCAGATGATTAATTATATATATATATATATATAAACTACTTAAACTATTTAATAAGAATTAAAATGCTGAAACACTTCTGCAAGCAGTAAGTAAATAGCTCCCCATCACAGCTACTATGGCTCCTTCTCTGAAAATTGCCCCATGGTCTAGAATTGAAAGGTTAATTCATAATACTGGGGGGGGGTGGTTTCCAGGACCCCTGATCTGAGCCTCTCCCAGAGCCTATCCTTACAGGTGAATGCCTGGGCTTTATAGGCTGATAAATACTTTGACTAAATATTTTTGACTCCTACCTGTGAATGCTACAAAGGGAACTCTTGCCAAATATGGCACAACATGAACTGCACATTAGTTGCTACAAGCTAAAATATGAATAACCTTCTGCAGACTGCTGTTTTCTATGCTATATATGTTTCCTCTGCACCTCAGTTTCTTCATCTGTAAAATGAGAATAATACAGTGATATTGTTTAACTCAGAGAATGGTAGTGTAGATTACATAAGGCAATGTGTATTCCTTAGAAGAGGAATGAGGCAGTGCTCATATTTCTCAGAATACCTAGTAAGTAACAATAGCACCCATTATCCATTATCTGATGCTGAAGCTGAAGTTAGGCCACCTGATTCGAAGAGCCAACTCACTGGAAGAGACCCTGATGCTGGGGAAGATTGAGGGCAGGAAGAGATGCAGGTGACAGAGGATGAGACAGTTGGATGGCATCACCAATTCAATGGATGTGAGTTTGAGCAAACTCTGGGAGATGGTGAAGGACAGGGGAGCCTGGCGTGCTGCAGTCCATGGGGTCACAAAGAGTTGGACATGACTGAGCAACCGAGCAACAACAAACCATTATTATTCTTGGTGAGAAAAATAAAATCCACCAGCAGGTGCTGTGAGCACTTAACTTCCAACTTGCCCTTGTCTGAAAGCAGAGCAGATCCCAGATTGCAGGTCCTGCTGGACTGTTTTCCATGCCTGCTCAAGGGAGAAGAGAAGGCAATGGCACCCCACTCCAGTACTCTTGCCTGGAAAATCCCATGGACGGAGCCTGGTGGGCTGCAGTCCATGGGGTCACGAAGAGTCGGACACGACTGAGCGACTTCACTTTCACTTTTCACTTTCATGCTTTGGAGAAGGAAATGGCAACCCACTCCAGTGTTCTTGCCTGGAGAATCCCAGGGACGGGGGAGCCTGGTGGGCTGCCGTCTGTGGGCTCGCACAGAGTCAGACACGACTGAAGTGACTTAGCAGCAGCAGCAGCAGCTCAAGGAAGGCAGAGGCCAGGGTGGAGTCTAAAGAAGCCCACATCGTGCAGCTGCATCATGGTGGGCCATATGGGCCTTCTTTTGAACGTCATGGAGGCCTCACCTCTCCAGGAGCTAATAATAAAAGGTAGACAGGCCTGAAGGCAAGAAGGCAGCAGTCCTAAGTGAAGCACTGCTCTCTCTCTTTCCTATTTTTTTTTCCAGGTTTCTTATTTTTCTCAGAAGTAGGGCTTAGAGGAAAACTGTAGACTGCGGGAGTATATTTCAGTATATGGAGTGCTAGGAGAAGTTGTTTTGCAGCAGTCTTGGAAAATATGAAAGATGCCAGTTAGCCAGTTGGAAGATTAAGTAGTATTATATTGAAATGAATTTTGAAACCCTCACGGCAAATCATATGAAAATAGTTTACAAATGTGGCTCACTCTGGTGATGAACCCCTAAAGAAGAGGGACTGAGCCATTTGTGAATGATCCTGATTATAAAGCTAACAGGGAAATCACTGTTTAGCTAACAGCAGGTATTTGGAGAGATTTAGCTCACGAGTGGCCTGTTCATTCAGAAAATTGGATCTAGATTTCACACATCAGCGTTTGAATCTCCTAAGTCTCCAATTTTACCACAGGCAAATGCAACCTTGCTTCTGCTTTAGATGCTAACACTAAGGGTCAATATATAAAGTACAGAATTAAATGAACATTTAGCTTCTGGAATTAAATAGAAAGGAAAAGATAATTGGTATCTTGGTAACCCTTGTTTCCTGTTACAGAACATTAACAATACAGCTGTAAAGAGCTTTGTAACTATAGGTTCAGGTTCAATGAGAAATATACCTCCCCAAAATGAAAGTCAGATCGCTGATGAGGGCCTGGGCCTTCTGGCAAGATCCAAGAGATTGGGCAGTGGCAGTGTGGGGGTGATCTAGGTGGCATTTAGACTCCTTTTTTCTGCAACATCCTAGGCTACAACCAAGACTAAAACTCAGAGCACCAGCTGCTTTCACATTTTATCAGCATTTCCTCCTGCTTTGAAATACGGTATTTCTGGCAAAAGGGCAATTGTTGCCAGTCCTAGGAAGATTCATACATAGGAGGCATGGCCTGTATCATGTAATTTCTTCTGCTATATGGCTTGGGAGGATTAACGGGACTATGGGTACAGGTTAGGGCTATTAAGGACAAGTTTTCAGGCCCCAGCGGGCACATAGAGGTACACAGTTACTGTACAGACTGCTGTGATTGTTCAGTAAGCTTCTAGTCCTGGATAAGTGTCAGAAAGAAAGGAAAGAGAGCTGGCAAACTATACTGTTCTATGGAGATGCAAAAGAACAGTCTAAAAGTTGGGATATGTTCTTAGCAGGAAAGACAAAGAGTGGTTAAGAGCCATCCTTGGTTATCAAAGAGAATCCCACCTGATCCAATAGGTGCTTCTTCAGTTCAGTTCAGTTCAGTCGCTCAGTCATGCCCAACTCTTAGTGACCCCATGGACTGCAGCTCACCAGGCTCCTCCATCCATGGGATTTTCCAGGCTGCTCTCATCCAAATTCGCCCATTTTGTGCCCCAGGCTGTCAGAGCTCTTGTATCTAAGTTACTAACAAGGGAAAGCAGAGTTTCACAAAGCACGGGTGAAAATTTAAGCTCTAAAGGATACTGATGGCTGTTCTGTGCTCGCACAGAGAGACAGACAACATTCACGTGCGCAGAATGGGAAGGGGATTCTGTGGTTTAATAAAGTGAGTAGCTCAGTCGTGTCTGACTCTTTGGGACTCTTTGGACTGTAGCCTGCCAGGCTCCTCTGTCCATGGAATTCTCTAGGCCAGAATACTGAAATGGGTTGCTACTCCCTTCTCCAAGGGATCTTCCCAATCTGGGGATCAAACCCAGGTGTCCTGCACTGTAGGCAGATTCTTTACCGTCTGAGCCTCAAATAAGACTGCGTAATCCTGGGTAAACCACAGCTTCTTCTGCGGGACTTCTCAGAGTCTTTGATATGTTCTGAGTGTCCAAGACAAGGGTGTAGGATGCAGCTGTTTCCTCCAGGGTATCCCCCCAGCCCATGGCAGACAGGCCACTTGGGAAAGAACTGAGCTCTGATGGTACCCCCTTTCCGTCCCTTCCCATATTACTGAGTTCTTACTCAGACGGTGCAGGACCCTTTAGGCCACTAGATGGGAGTGTTTCTCTGCAGCAGCTGAAGTTCCACTCTACCAACACCAAAAGCCACTGGCTTAGGTCACACATTTGTCAGGGACGCACAGTCCTCAAAGATGGGAACCTGCCTGACTCGTAATGATTAACCACATTCTAGAGACTTCACATTGTATTTAGTAAATTCATATCAAATTGCTGGGTCTGATTGGGGGACAGGGGAAAGTCCCAGTGCATTTTTTTAAAAAAGTAGCTTCATTAAATATGATCTGTAATTTAAGAATGCTCAGTATGAAAAAACATAAATTCATAAAACATATAAATTGTGCATACTATAGGGAATTTCTTTTCTTGGGATGGTGTATCCTTAACCAATGGAAAATTTGTAGCCATTCAGCCTGGATGTTGATTTTTAGATAGTTGAAGGCTGGTCGTGTAGAAAACGATTTTTTAGCTATTACTTACTTTGTGGCTGCAGAGTCAGCTTCGTGGGACCAAGATGGCTGCTCCCAGCAGAGCTGTCCAGCAAGGGAGAGTGCTTCCCACCCTGGAAATTGTTCCTTGGGACTGGATTGCCATCGCTCAGGAGGTTGTGCGGAGGAGTCCTGGCTGCTGGAAAAGCTAGGTTACACCCCAGGTCCTTCCTTCACTGGTCCTGGGACTGCGTGAAGGAGCCAGCAAGTTTTCTTCCACTCTTTATAGTCCATTGGGAATTTCAAGTCCCTGAAGTGGAAGATTTGCTTTGCCTGGCTTGCAGGCTGGCTATTCATTTTGTTACCAGATGTCTCAAGCTTTTAGGTCTAAATGTGAGGAAGCACCAAAAACAGTTTTTGAGTGGTGCCTTTGCCATAGGAAAAAAAAAAAAAGACAGTGTAGAAGAAATTAGATATAAAGGGTTAAGATAAAATATACTTGTGCTTACAGTATTTAAACAGACCACAAAAGGCTAGAAATGACTAGATGTTACTTCTAACCGTAATGTTTTAGGATGGAATTAATATTTATCCACATATCCTGATGACATGGAGTATATTTTCACCATGTTTGTGTTCAGTGGTGTCATTTCTAGAGTGTTCCCCAGCTCTTTATCAATCACAAGATCTGAACCTTGTGAAGGGGGTGGGGTGGGAATTAGGGTGGTATTTTCCACTGTGGTAAGAAAAGAGGCAGCTGGCTGGCTTATCATTCATTTTTCACGTGTAGCCGGAAGCCAAGAAAAGGTAGTGGCCATTGACAAGGTAAGTAACTCTCTAGCCAGGAAGTGTTTCTCCAGGTTTAGATTAAGTGGGCATTGTCAGTTCAAGGTCAGGGGAGCCTCAGAGGTTTTAGACATTTATTAGACACAGCTTCCTGTTCCACCACCACCTGTACCCCAGTTACTAAGCCAAGAACTGCGGAGGTGTGTTGGGTGTTGTGGTGCTAACCATGCTGAGAGAAAAGATTTCCAAAGGTTTCTCACGAGGGGAATGAGTGGATTCATGTTCCCTCAGAGGAATGTGAGTTCCTGCAAGGCTTCCCAGGGGCTGTGCGAGGCCACTTTCCAGCTATCTGCAACCACAGTAATTGGGATTTTACAGTGACTGTGAGATTCTGACTTGCCCTGTTCTGTTTCATGCTGGCATCTGGCAGAGTGTGGGAACTACTGCCTCAACAGTAAGTACAGTGAGTCCTCCGAGAAGCTGGGACGGCCCCTGGGCTGGTGCCAGGGCGGGCTCTGGCCAGGCTGCGGGCACAGTGCAGGCCAACCACCTGCAGAGGGTAACGGGGGACACACTTCTCAGAGGGGTTGCAGCCTCCCACCGAGATCGCCAGCCCTGGGAACACACTTGTCTCCCGGCTGGATATTGGGAAGCCCTGAGCTAGGGGGGCTTAGTCAGCAGCTGGACAGGGATCACGCACACACCCCTTTGAGAGTCCAGGTGCAGAGCACGTCCTGATCATTTCCAGGAGTGCAGGGAAATGATGACTATTAGCCACAGACCCATGTCCATGACCAATAACAGCAGGGACGGGCTCTGCTTGGGGCTGAGCCAAACCCAGCAGGGACTCCAGAGTGACTGGGAGGGATGGTTTCTCCTCCTGTCTGGCATCGGCAGCTGGCAATTCAGGGCCTGCCTGCCCAGCTACAAGCTCCCTGTCCTCCTGCATTTCCCCACTCTTACTTCTTATACATTCTCACCCTCTTCTTTCTATATTTTTGCTTCTCCTGGGCTTCTCCCCCAGCCGCACCTTTTTCATCCCCTCTGCATCCCCTGCTTGGGACTGCCGTTCGCTTGGCTCTTCAGTTTTGTGTTGTTTTTTTCCCCCACACCTTCTCCTCCTTTGCTTCTCTGACATTTTCTTTTCTCCTCTTCTAACGTCTGGTTTCCTTTTCTTCTTCTCTCTTCCCACCAACTTTCTACTTGTGTCATTTTGCATCTTTTTTCTTCTCTCAGCTTCCTTTTCTTCCTTCCTCCTCCTCCTCACTTAAACCAGAGGGTGGTGCAGCTCAGCATTTGAGATTAAAGAGCCATTCACTTCCGACTCTAAAACGCCCTCCGGGTCCCTTGTCCTGGGCCATACTGCCTCAGAGGACAAGAAAGTCATTTCTTGGATAGTTACCTCAAAAATTGTCTTTAAAATGTTTGCTTCTCTTCCTCTTCTTTGCTTTCTTTCTTTTACTCTCTCCCTTCCCCAACTTCTCTCTTTTTTCCTTCCTTTTTTTCTTCTTTCTTTTTATGAAGAATACAGGAGCACGCTGTGGGTGACCTGCCAACACAGGAACTTTTGTTTGGAGGCCCAGTGTCATTATGGGCTTCCCTGGTGGCTCAGTGGTAAAGACTCCACCTTCCAATGCAGGAGACGCCAGAGAGGCGAGTTCAATCCCCAAGTGGGGAAGATACCTGGAAGAGGAAATGGCAACCCACTCCAGTACTCTTGCCTGGAAAATCCCGTGGCCAGAGGAGCCTGGTGGGCTACAGTCCATGGGCTTGCAGAGTCCAGACATGACAGCACACACACGCAGCGTCACTGGGTTTTGTGTTTTACTGTTATTCATTTTTCTTTCTTCCTTCCTTCCTTTCTTTCTTTCCTTCCTTCTTTCTTTTTAACGTGTAGAAGTTGATTTTAAACTCTCCTATCATTTGTTCAGTTCAGTTCAGTTGCTCAGTCGTGTCCGACTCTCCGCGACCCCATGAATCACAGCATGCCAGGTCACATTTTTCTCTCCTGGATGTAGAGTCCTTAGTTCAGTGTCTTCTTTGTACCAACCACATATCTTGTGAAACTATGACTTATTTTATAAGCTGGCTTATTTTCTCTCATTTTGCGCATTTCTTTGAACATGAGATTCATTTTACCTTAACTTTTTTAAACTGCCATTTCTCTGTCTTTCTAAAGAGGAAAGTGATATTGCTGTGATCTCTTTAGAAGAAATCCTCTAAATTATCCCTAATTCATGACACCAAATGCGACTACTTAGCTTCTTCTTTTACTCACTGTGTGGAAGAGGGTAATTCCTCAAGAAAGCAAAGTAATAAGAAGGAAACACTTCTAAAATATTGGAAAGTAGGCTGAGGGCCAGAGTTTGGTTCATAGTCTGTTTATTTCTTAGCTGTATAATCTTGGGCAAATCCTTGATGATTTTGTGCCTCATTTTCTTTTTCTATAAAATGGGAACATTCAAGCCGCCCTTCCCCAATACTTCCTGCTCCTTTGTATGACTGTGGTAAAAATTTTGTGAAATAGAACACCAGAAGGTGCTTCACAAAAAAAAGTCAAAGCCTTATCCATTACTAACCAGTATCTGAGGTTGTGACCGAATGGGTTCTGGACCAGGTTGGTTTCGAATAGAGAAATCCTGGTGGATTTTGTTGGGGGACTGTTTGCCTCCCTTGGAGAACTTCTAGGGCTATCCCAGCTGCTCCCCATGTGGCCCAGGGCCTGCCCTTTAGCTTCCAGGAATAACTGGGCACAATTCAAGGTTCAGTATATTGTAGGGCCTTCTCGGTAGGGCTGAGGCAGATAACAGTGACAGCCAATCCCAGGGAGGGACCACCAGGGAGACGCCAACTCCAGGCAATCAGGCCAGGTCATCCCAAACCAGGCCAAGTGCCTGTGCAGCCAAGAGGAAGGGGCTGCCAAGTTGATAAATGCCCTGTTTCCGGGAGCTGGCTTTCTTTGTCTTTTCCTGCCGCCTGGTGGAGTGCTGGGGTCAAGAGAGCCGCATAGCAGGTAACCTCCATTTTCTGTTCTGTCTCAGCGATCACAGAGGCTATTGAGATCCCGCAGTTTATTGGCCGCAGTTACCTGATATATGACAATCCAGATATCCTCAAGAGGTAAGAAGACCCCTCGAGCACCTTCCGTATCTCCTGGGAGGTCAGTTTCTCATTATCTTTCCCAGAGCTTTTCCTTATCTTCCATGCCAGAAGATAATTCTCTAAGAAGGCACGAGAATTTAGCTGTAGTCCCAGGGGAAGAAAACATACAAAATAAACATAGAAACTAGAACAAAACAACACATACAAAAAAAACCCACACACACAAAAATGTAGCCTTTGAACCAACCTCATGACCGACAGCACAGAACCTTTCTGGTCACAGGGCCTGGAGAGAGGGACAGTGGTCAGCCCTGGGATTTCTGATACTCAGGCTTTGAGGAGCAGTGAGAACTCAGTGCTCCTGAAGCCAGGGTTACATGCGTCCGATTCCCCAATAGGGGAGTCAGCTTCATGCTACTCTGTAGCCATGGTCTGCCTAGAGCCAGCCGTGGAAGGATTCTGGCACAGCTCCAACCAAGCAAAGAGCTCCAAGTCCGTGTCCTACTTTGAATCATCATCAGCGAGGTCCACTGTCCTCTTCAGGCTCTTTCCAGTTTGGTGGTGGGGGGCTTCTCAGCTCTCTTCAGGTGGATACAAAAGCATGACCAAAGAGATGCCCACATCACAGCTGGGACTTTTAATTAATTGCTGGTGACCGAAAGTCCAACCCTGCTCCAGAGTCCAGGCTCCTGGTTTCAGTTCAGTTCAGTTCAGTTGCTCAGTCGTGTCCGACTCTTTGTGACCCCATGGACTGCAGCAATCCAGACCTCCCTGTCATCACCAACTCCCGGAGTTTACTCAAACTCATGTCCACTGAGTCAGTGATGCCATCCAACCATCTTATCCTCTGTCGTCCCCTTTTCCTCCCGCCTTCAATCTTTCCCAGCATCAGGGTCTTTTCAAATGAGTCAGTTCTTTGCATCAGGTGGGCAAAGTATTGGAGTTTCAGCTTCAGCATCAGTCCTTCCAATGAATATTCAGGACTGATTTCCTTTAGGATGGACTGGTTGGATCTCCTTGCTGTCCAAGGGTCTCTTAAGAGTCTTCTCCAACACCACAGTTCTTGTAAAGCTCCTGGTTTGGTAGAGCCTGATTAGGCTATTTCCCATGGGGAAGACTGGCTCTGGTGAACCTAGTGAAGCTCGGCTTTGGTGCTTTCAGTTTGCCCTTTTCTCTTTCTTTTCCTTCCCCTCCATTCTTGGTAGTTGCACCACTCCCCACCCCACTGCCAGCACAATCATTCTGGATATTTTCCATTGTCTCAGGTTGATTGCCTCCTCACAGACTGAGGCAACTCTTTAAGCCAAAGGCACACAGTTCTTAGGGTGGAATTTGGTGGTTTTTCAAGGAACAAAGGGGGTTAAGAGACATTTTCCTGGGACGTTGGATGTCCCTGGTGTTTCTGAACACGAACCAGACAGACCCAGCTTTGTTTCTCTAATCACGTGTTGTGTTTATCGAAGTTGTCTTATGTGGGCCTTAGGCACAGTGGCGTCCCAGCCAAGAAACCCTCTTCCTTCTTCAAGTCCTTACGCCCAAGAGATGGGAGGGTGTTCAGTCCCCAGAAACTAGGAGGGTGGTGCTTAGTGAGAAGCACCAGGTCGTTTGGGGGATTGGAAGGGTTTGGTGTAAGTAGGAGGTTCAAAGCCCCAAAGCAGAAAGCTCAATAACACCTGTGTGCGTGTGTATATAGATTGCATCTACGTGTGCAGGTGTGTAAAGCTGCAGCTAGAAGTCAGGTTCAGTCTGTTTCCGTTAGATGCCTTTGGCTGCTAGTAACAGAAAACTCAGGCTTCCTAGGTAGCACAAGAGGTAAAGAACGCACCTGCCAATACAGGAGACATAAGAGACCCAAATTCGATCCCTGGGTCTGGAAGATCCCCTGGAGAAGGGCATGGCAACCCACTCCAGTATTCTTGCCTGAAGAATTCCCTGGACAGAGGAGCCTGGTTGGCTGTACAGTCTGCAGGGTCACGGTCAGACGCGACTGAAGCAGCTGAGGGCACGTACACACACACAACAGAAAACTCAGCTCACAACGTCTTAAACATGAACAGTATGTATTATTTCATATAACAGACTGTCTAGACTTACTCTGGATCCTGGGTTGATTAATTCAGAGAATCAATTGTATTATCAATGACTCATTTTCCTGCCTTGTTATCCTCAACATATTTTCCAACAATCATACCCTTTATGGTAATAAGACAGCTGTTCTAAGATGCTCATTAAATAGTTATAAATCATGGCAATATCCAGTGCAATAAAAAAAAGCCCTTTTTTTCATGTGACTCTCTTTGAAAGGAAGAGACTCTCCTAGAATCCTCCTGATAAATTTCCTCTATCTCACTGGACAACAGTAGGTCACAGACCTACCCCTAAACCAATCACTGCAAAAGAAATGGAACCATGTGATTGACTTGCACCAATGAGTGTATCCGAGGCAAGTGAGGGAAGGAAGGAGCCTTGAACACAAGACTGGGAAAAGCAGATCTCTAGGGAATAGCCCGGAGCTGGGCTGCTCTGCACCTGGTCCACTGGAGAAGTCGCCAGTGTCATGGACCCTGCTCCTCACTCACCGCTCTGAGACCGTGTCTGGGAAGAGCAAGCCTGACCTCTTCCTGTCTATCCCAGGCTCTGGGAAGCCTTAGACAAAAGTCTCCTCCACTGGTCACTGCTGAATGCAGGCCACGTTCATTAGACAGGGGGACACGTGACAGGAAAATGGTCAGGACTTTTCCACTAGTGCCATCTTACACTATGAAGAACAGTATTAAATTGTATTTATTCTTACTTCGCCTTTTATTTAAGCACCTGTTGGTTGCTTTTCTCCCTTCATCGGATGAAACACTGGCCACTTCCTAGTGAAACTGGATCTCTGAACTAGTCTATTCCCAAGAATCAATGAGAATATCCCAACATTGATAGGAACCGATAAGCTGTGATCTTATTCCCAGCCAAGGCTGTAGGACTGGGACCTGACCTTCCTGGGCACCCCTTCCTTCCTCTCAGCTTCCTGTTCCACTCTGCCCTGCCTCTGCCCCAACACCTCTCAAGACCGTTATCCCATCGAGGCACCTTCCTTACCTGACACTCTGCCCCCTGTCCAGTCACTTCTTCTTTCCGTTCAAGGACATCACCTCCACAGATGGCCATCCACAACCACAACCATAGCCCTGAGCATTCGAATCTCTTGGTAATTAAGTAAACCACTTCCTTTTGAGGAGTGGGTAGCACTTTCCCAAGGGCTCGTGAGTGGTAGGACAGGAAGGAGGAAAGGCTGAGGTGTGTACTGGGGGCTCCGGCTGGGACTGTAGCGTTGGCCAGGGTCTGGCTTATCTGTCGCTCATCAAATGCTCTCTTGGGGAGAGAGAGAGACTCCATTGTAGAATGAGGAGTTCAGACGTTTAGACCCATGGCATGGCTCGTAGTGGTGATACCTTTTCTAATCTCCTGATAGTGTCAGAAACATTAGACCATCTTTATAACTGGCAGACAAAACCAGGATTACTCAGAAATGAATGTTGGTGGAGACTGGTTGATTTGGTGTAATGATTTGTGTCTTCCCTCCAGGGTGTCAGGATCAAGATCAAATGCGTTCATGCGGTTTAAGACAACTGCCAAAGATGGCCTGTTGCTGTGGAGGGGAGACAGCCCCATGAGACCCAACAGCGACTTCATTTCCCTGGGCCTTCGGGATGGAGTCCTGGTGTTCAGGTAACCCTTACCCCGGCTGCCGACAGCATCATCTTGTGATTTTTCTCAGCCAGTGCAGATCATGCCAAACAGAGGTTGCAGAGGAGCCAGAACATAGTCAGCCTGAATTAACTGTTGCCTGAAGCTCCAGGTTAATTTGAGGCTCCTGGTCTTTCTTTCCAGTATCCATCTCCAGAGCAGCAGTTGGTCAACTACAGCCTGGTGGCCATATCTGGCCTCCTACCCATTTATGTGGCTCAATGGTAAAGAATCCACCTGCCAATGCAGGAGCCACAGGTGCTGTGGGTTTGATTCCTGGGTTGGGAAGAACCCCTAGAGGAAGGCATGGCAACCCACTCCAATATTCTTGCCTGGAGAATCCCATGGACAGAGGAGTCTGTAAGGCTATAGTCCATAGGGTCGCAAAGAGTTGGACACGACTAAGCACACATACCCACCCATTTGTGTAAATGAAATTTTATTGGAATACTGCCACCTTTATTTATGCATTGTCAGTGACTGTTTTCATGCGACAGTGATACACTTGAGTAGTTTCAATAGGAACTGTATGGCAAAGCCTAAAATATTTATTATTTGGCCCTTTAGAGAACAATTTTGTGGCTTCTGTACTAGTATGTTATTGCCATCTACTCCCCACTTACAAATGAGGAAGTAGTAGAAGGAGGACTTTGATCCTGCCAAGCATGGACATGGGTATTTGGCTCAGTGCTCACCAGCTCAGGAGGATCTGAAGATTTAGTTGAGAGACCTGGCTTTATATTCTGACTCAGCTCCCTAATCCCTGTGGAGCCTTGGGAAGGAGAATGCCTTCTTTCCAATCTCCCACTGCAAAGAACAAAGCACAAACTCATATCTCATTAGAGCAACCCAACATTTCCATTTTTGTAAGTGTTTCTCAGGTGATAAGGGATAAGACAGTTCCAGAAGTTCTACATGAGTTTAGACTGTTCTCAGACTTGTCAATGGGGAAGATCCCCTGGAGAAGGCAATAGCAACCCACTCCAGTATTCTTGCTTGGGAAATTCCATGGACAGAGGAGCCTGGCAGGCTACAGTCCAAGGGGTCACAGAAGAGTCGGACATGACTTAGCAGCTAAAGAACAACAATGACAAGCTATAAAGTAGCTAAAGAATTACGGACAAGATCTCACCACCAGAAGCTGGGTGGCAGCTGGGTGGGAGCCAGATTCCCAAGGGGCAGGGGCCAACTGTATAATATGAAAGAGCTTCTCTAGAGATGGTGATGACACAGCCTCACTTGAGGGTAGAAATATCTTGTTTAGAACTGTGCTTCTCAGAGTGTGCTCCCTGGACCAGCAGCATCAGCATCATCTGGGAACGTGTTAAAAATATACAAATTTTCAGGCCACACCCGTGAACTACTGAACCAGAAAAACTTTAGGGATGAGATCCAGCAATCTGTTAACTGTTTCTTCCGGTGATTCTGATGCCTGCTATGGTTTGAAACCCCTGCTCGCTGTCTAGACCATCTGTTCCATGGGGGAAGCAATTTCTCTGACTTTTCCTTCTTTAATCCCCCACCTGGTGATCTGCACAAGTGTTCACTAAATGTTACGGAATTAACCGGATTTGAAATAGATGAAAGTGAGATAGGGAACTACAGAGAAGAAGAAAGCTGAGTTCTGGGGCTTCAGTGGGTCCTACGCTGGGATTGCTGACAGCCAGGGTACAAGAATAGAAGTCTCGGCAATTTGAATAAAGGACATTTTGAAAGGAAATGTCGCTTGTCCAATGCTTGCCCCTACATAGTTGAGCATGCTCAGTCATGTGACCCTATGGTTGTTGAGGACTTTGGGGAGCAGAATGTGGTTGAAAGCTGGAGGCTGCCCGAGAGCAGTTCGCACCACCTCCACCCCCTCCCCGCGACCCCAAGGTCAAATGCTGAGCTCTTCACACCCCAGTTTCAGGCTGGCTGCTGCAAAGCCATTTTCTTGTGGTTTTCCTGTGGTTAACCTCACCAAGGCCTCAAGTACTTGATTGTGCCCAGAAAAGGGAACTGAAACAGTAGCTCAGCTGTGGGTGGGAGGCCCGACTTCCCCCCTAAACCGCCAGCGAAAACTCAACTGGATGGGGAAACTCAGTCTCCTCCCGGCCGCCCTGCAGCTCCCACTGGTTCTCACACCCTGCCCGGGCCAGACCCCCATGCCCTCTGGGCACCCTTCTTACAACTCCACTTCATCCCGATGTGTTTTTTTGGTTACCAACTCTTTTTCAGGTTTCTGGAAATTGATCCCACATTTCTCTTTTAAGCCTGGAGTTCTGGCCAAGTTCTGAGTAAAGGGCACCCTCCCCCGCTCAGCCCCCACACCCCAGAGCAGACATCTGCGCGCATCCCTGGGCCTGGAACCTGGTGTGGCTGCTTCGCTGCATTTCCTTCCTCTGGGCAACTATTCCCCCGACATGATTCACCCAGCTCAGAAATACGGAAGCCCTGGGGGAGGCTGGGCAGAGAGGTATCAGAGAGTGGCCAGTGGCTTAAGATTGTCAGCCTACACAGAGTCAGCTGCGGGGCTCCTAACCAAGGTTACTGGATTCCTGGGCCCACACCCAGAGATACTGGTGGAGGAGGTCCTGCCGAGTGCCAGAATCTGATTGGAATAAACCAGGAGCCACACCCTGAGAAGCTGAGTCTGGAGTGGTCAGAAACCAGGGCTTCAGAGTCAGACATGCCCGATTCCCACAGCCACGTGATCACCTGCAGGTTATCTGACCTCTGCAAAAGGAAAGGGTTAATCATGAGGGCCCAATGAGTTAATTCACATAAACGGCTTAGTGTAAGGCCCAGCATGTCTAGTTATTAGTGAGTGATAATGATTATCCCTGATCAAGTGTTTTCTCTGTTCAAAAAACTCATATCACGAACATATAAAAGGGAACTGGCACAATATACTATATAAAATTTAGCTATTATTATTGTTATTATTATTTTGAATAAAGCCCTGATGCCATGCAGCTTACATCAATGGAGCCTAGAGAGTAAACCTGCTGATTGGGTAGATGAACCATTTTTGAGGTTTTAGTGTTTGATCCAATTTCAAAGCAAACAACAGGAAATCTAAGATAATGCGGTATAATCTCAACATTCTTCACCTAAATGCTTGTCCTTTTTGCTAACTTAGTGCTCAAAGTGCTTCTGCCAGAGAATAAAGAAAAGCAATGGAATTCTACAAAAACATTATTAATGGTTTTGGTGCAAATTAAAGAAAGGGAATCAGAGTGCTCAGTTGAGAGTGTGGTTTTTGTTGTTTGTTTTGTTTCATTTTGTTTTATGATTATGTATAGGGCATAAAACTAGGTGTGTAAATATCACTTTACTGGGGATATTACCCACTAATTTTCCATGTGACTGATAACATTTTCATGCAGCAGAGAAAGGGAAGCAGTCTGACATTAGCCAAGTACCCTGTGCTACACTTTAAAGGAGGCACGACCAAGTATAAGTGCCACCACGTGGAGGCAGTCAACTGGCTTCCAAGAGGCCTCCCCTGATGGCGTTTCCTGGTGGCCCACCTTTGTGCTCAGACTCCTAGCCTTTCGTCTGTACCAGGTTGAGTAGGTAAACTGGGTTCAAGATAACTGATTCATGCTCACCAGGCACACGGGACATTGTGGAGAAAGCAGACACATTTATTTGTTCGTTTATTCATTCATTCACATATTTTTACCTTTTTTTAAAAAAATTGAGATTTAACTGAGTGAAGTAAGTCAGAGAAAGACAAATTTCATATGCTGTCATTCATATATGGAATCTAAAAAAAAAATGAAGCAAATGAATTTATCTATAAAACAGAACCAGACTCACAGACAGAGAAAACAAACTTACAGTTACAAAAGGAAGGGAGTAGGAGGGATAAATTCGGAGTTTGGAATTAACAGAGACATAGTATATATAAAATAAATAACAAAGTCCTATTTTATAGTACAGGGATCTATATTCAATATCTTGTAATAAGCTATAATGGAAAAGAATCTGAAATCAGACATACACAGATATAATATGTATATCTGAATCAGTTTGGCTGATGTATATCACTGGCTGGTAAAGAATCTGCCTGCAGTGCAGGAGACCCTGGTTCTATTCCTGGGTTGGGAAGATCCCCTGGAGAAGGGACAGGCTACCCAGTCCAGTATTCTTGGGCATCCCTGGTGGCTCAGATGATAAATAATCCACCTGCAATGTGGGAGACATGGGTTTGATTCCTGGGTTGGGAAGATCCCGTGGAGGAGGACATGGTAAACCACTCCAGTATTCTTGCCTGGAGAATCCCATGGACAGATTGGCCTGGCGGGCTACAGTCCATCAGGTCACAGAGCTGGACATGACTGAGCAACTAAACACAGAAATTAACAAAACATTTTAATTTAACTATACTTCAGTTTTTTACATAAAATGTACAAATATTAGGTGTACTGCTCAATTTTTAACATACAAATGCCTGTGTGACCACCACTCGAAACAAAACACAGAACATTTTCTACACCCAGGAAGGCTCCCTCATGCCCTCTCCCAACAAAGGCAATCACTGTTCTTGGCCATTTATTATTATTTAAAAGAAAGAGAAATTCCAGGGGGATGTATATCAGGTGTCTGGGCAAGCAGGAGGTTATTTGAGAAATGAGAGGGAGTCGCTGGGGTTGGAGAGTCAGGCCATCAACGAGCCAACTGGGCCGCTCCCCCACCTGCAGTGTTGGCCAGATTCCTGTCTGCTGGGTTCTGTGTTTGCTCCTTGAGTACAATCTGGATGAACAGGCATGTTACCAGGCTGGAGAATAGAAGAAGAAAGCCTGTCCTTTGTCCAAACACAACTGAAAAGGTTTCCATTCACTGGCTTACAATCCCATTCCATTCTAATGCTGCTGCAGTTCTACCTAAGTCACCTTGTTCTGAGACCTGGGTGTTCCTGGATGTTTTGGTTACATATTCACCGCCTGTTGGTTTACTTTCACACATGACTACTCTTCCAGGAGAGGCTTGACAGGTTTAACTCTGGGTGGCAATTTTCTTCTATTGCCAGTTCCTCTGGGTGTACTCTCGATGCTCTATCCAAGCTGCATTAAGCACTGCATGTATTCCCATGTGGCACTAATGGTAAGGAACTTGCCTGCCAATGCAGAAAGCATAAAAGATGCAGGTTCAAGGCCTGGGTCAGGAAGATCCCCTGGAGAAGGGCGTGGCAACCCACTCCAGTATTCTTGCCAGGAGAATCCAATGGACAGAAGAACCTGGTGGGCTACAGTCTACAGGGTCACACAGTCAGACACGACTGAAGTGACTTAGCATGCACACAGGCATGGGGTTATTTGCTTGGCTCCTACTATATGCTGTGCTCTTTATATATATTATCTTACTGAACCTTCCTTAAGATCCTTCGGGGTAAGTATTATTAACCCATTTCATAGATGAAAAAATGGAGGCTCAGACAAATGGAGCAAATTGCCCAAGATCACAGAGCTAGGAATTGACAAGGCTGGGAATCAAGGCAGATTCCTCCAATTCAAGTGTCTAGGTTCTTTCTATCACCCTGTGCTGCCTCTCATAAAAACCCACATAGTGATTCAGCTGTATTTCTGCCAACCAGCCCTCAGCCTTGCTTTATACTCATTCATTTCTTCAACAAGCATTTGGCCACTAAATAATGAAATCTGAAAATTCCACCTCCAGGCTGCTTCATACAAGGAGACACTTGATGTGGGAAAATTCATTAGAAAACAGTGGATTTTTCTGGGTCAGAGCAACAGCTTTGTCTCAGAGTTTGTCAAGTCACCCGAGTTCTATTCTTAGTTAAATGTCGATGGGCTGTGTGGCTTCTTTGAGACTCCAGTATTAAAGAAAGGACTCATAGTGCTTTCCCTGGGGAAAGCCAAAGCTTTCTATTCTTGCTCTTTTGTTGGCTTGAGCGCCTAGAAGAGCTCAGTGACTAATCTGGGTTTCCTCTCAATTTCCTGTTTCTTGGCCAGTGAGCTAAAGGAGAGACATGTCCTTTTACAACATGGGGAGAGAGTTGTCTGGGTGGAATGCATTTTCATTCAAAAGCATGATTATATGGGCTCTGTCATATTTTCAAGAGGTGAGCTACGCAGCTGGCTCAGTGCCCAGCCTAGAATAGTCACTCACTAAATATTTGTTGTATTTAATTAAATTAGAATAATTGAATGAACACTGGACTAAGAGGGATATTTCTGTCTGGTAAACAACATATGCAAGTCTTCTGATCCCCTTAGCATATCAGGGTATCTGGCAACTGAAACAGAAAACAAAGCTTCAGAGTGGATCTGCTATCCAAGAAAAGGGGGGGGGGGCGCAGGTAAGACCCCCAAGTGCAAGTCCTATACTTTGGCTTTGAGATTTTAGGCAAATTCCCTTAAACTCTTTGGGACTCAGCCTACTCTGCAATGTTTTGTTCTGTTCTGTGTTTTTGAAAAGTGAAAACACATGTATTAGTGTCTGAAGATTGCCGTAACAGATTACCACAGATTGGGTGACAATAGACATGTGTTATCTCGCAGTTCTGGAGGCGAGAAGTCTGACCCGGAGGTGCTGCAGGCTCCCTTCCCTCTGGGGCTCAGAGGACGTCTGCTCTGGGACTGTCTCCTGGGTTCTGGTGATCGCGGGCACTCCTCGGTGCTCCTTGTCTTACCGCTGTATCATTCCAGTCTCTGCTGCTGTCTTCACGTGGTGTTTTTTGTGTGTCTCTGTCTCTGGGTCAAAACTTCCTCTTTTTATAAGGACACTAGTCATACTGGATTTAGGGCTTCACTAACCCCAGATGGGGCTTCCCAGGTGGCTCAGTGGTCAAGAGTCTGCCTGCAATGCAGGAGATGTGGGTTTGATCCCTGGGTCAGGACACTTTCCTGCAGCTTCTCCTGGAGTATTCTTGCCACTCCAGTATTCTTGCCTGGAGAATCCCATGGACATAGGACCCTGGCAGGTTGTAGTCCATGGGGTCGCAAAGAGTCAAACATGACTTAGCAACTAAATACCAACCATAACCACATATGACTTCCTCCCTAACCCCATATAAACCCTCTTAACTAATTACATATGCAAAGACCTTGTTTCCAAATCAGGTCACTTTCTGAGTTTCTGAACCCAGGTTCAATTCCTGGGTTGGGAAGATCCCCTGGAGGAGGGCATGGCAACCCATTCCAGTGCTCTCACCTGGAGAATCCCATGGACAGAGGAGCCTGGTGGGCTAGAGTCTATGGGGTCATAAAGAGTTGGACACAGTTGAGTAACACTTTCACTTTTCATTTAGATTCTGGGTGTTCATTAATTTTGGGGGGATACTGCTCAACCTAGTACAACACACTACAAATGATAAAGTCCTTCTTTTCCTTATACAGTAATACTATACATGGAGCCTAAAATAAAAACTTTGAGGGCATTATGGTAAGTGAAAAAAGCCAGTTACAAACAGACAAAAACTGTTTGACCCTACTATAAGGTACCTAGGATTGTCAGATTTACAGAAAAAGAAAGTAAAATGGTGGTTGTCATGGACTGGGGGAGGAGGAAATGGGAAGTTGTTTGATGGGTACAGATTTTCAATTTTACAGGATGAAAAAGTTCTGGAATTGATTGCTCTGCAATGTGAATATACTTAACACTACTGAACTGAACACTTAAAAATGGTTAAGACTTTACTTAGATAGAGGTCCAGTGGTTAAGACTCCATGCTCCCAATGCAGGGGCAGAGGTTCAATCCCTAGTCAGGGATAAGATCCTGTATGCTGCACAGTATGGCCAAGAAAAGAAAAAAAAAAGTTGATTGTAAATTTTACCACAATTAAAAAATTAAAAAAAAAAACAATTTTGGTCATTCATGGCCTAATTTGGGAACCTAGTGTGTTTTTAGATTGCTTTGTGTTAAAGAAACTACTTTCTGAGCTCCAGAGAACTTTCTCATTGAGAATCATTTATGAATGACCGTCTGCCTGTGCTTCAGTGCTTTATTTCTGTTCTCTGTCTTGTTCTTCTCTGGCGCCTTTAGCTATAACCTGGGCAGTGGTGTGGCATCCATCATGGTGAACGGCTCATTCAATGATGGTCGGTGGCATCGAGTCAAGGCCGTTCGGTGAGTACTTGTCACAGCACGAGGCAGCTGATGGGAGTGCTCTCCAAGTCCCTGTAGTCCCACTTCCTGTTCCCCCACCTGGCCTGGCATCCCAGCCAGTACCCCTGATCCCACTCATTAGATCATCTTGGTACCAACTCCCACGTGTGCCCATCACTAACACTGCAGGTCAGAAAGGCTGAACTCCCAATCTTCACTCAACAAAGGCCTTCTGGAGAAGAAATTTTATGGTGGCCAAACTGGAAGAGGGTCTGGTCATCTAGTGAGATCTAGATATCTCTAGTGAGATAAGATTTCAGGACAGGCAGACTTTGAGGAATGCTTCTAGTCACATTATGCAGGCAATTGCCCCCACCGTTTTTTTTTTTTTTTTGACATTACATTACCTGAATCTTAGAAGCCATGTGTACCCTGCCCCAATTACACATCCTCCCCCTGCTCACAGAGCTCACTATCCTCACTTCTGATTAATTTAGGGTGAATCATTCCTTTGAAATTAGTTTTACTATGTATATATACCTAAAAATATATTTTTAGAAACTGAATAACAGGTCCTAATTCAGCTGTATAAAGAAATATCAATCCTGCCATGCTTAATGCAGGTCTCAGGAGATGACCTGAACAGTCTTTGGCTCAGGTTCCCTGAGAATATACCATAGTACTTTCTGGGGAGGTCAGTAGGTGAAGTCATGAGCGAAGCTTGGGAAACATGGGGCCACCATGGTCAGTTTCCTACTTGGTTCATGTGTAGGCTATGATGGAAGTAGCCTTGCTGGACCTTGTTCTTTCCACTGTGCTTGCCGTTGATTCCAAAGGATGTGGCAGGGTACAGAGGCAGACCTGTGTCCATCAGCTGTCCAGGTGACCTTGAAAGTCCTTGAGAGAGTGATTTTGATGAAGCCCCAACTCTGACTTGTTAAAAAGAAATGTCTTCCCGTAGTGAATATTAACTGGAGTAGGTAGCCATTCCCTTCTCCAGAGGATCCTCCCAACCCAGGGATTGGACCAGGTCTCCCTCATTGCAGGCTGATTCTTTACCACTGAGCCACTGGGGAAGCCTCAAACTGCTCATACTCCAGCTCAATTCCGAGATCCTTCAGACTATGTGGCTTCTATGTTCTTCATTTTTCTCTTATATTTTTCAAATCTAAGATGCCGTTGGTTATAAAGTACATCCTCATTTTGGACATATTAAAAATGAAAAATTCTTAGAACTGATGAAATAAAGTGGGGAAAATGGAATTTTTAGAGTAATGGAGAAAAGCAATCAGAGCAGGCAAGGATTTGCCCATCACATCCTTCCAGTATGAAATTTTGAAAAAGCATATCTAAAACAGGGAAGCTGTGTGGTGTCAAGAGTGATTATAGAACAGGCTAGAAATATCTCTAAAGCTAGTTTCTAGAAGAGTTGTTATCAATAAATGAGGTTTAGGCAACCAGATATCTATCGTTATACCCCACTGCCCCCAAAAAGGAGTAGGGCCCAGAACTTTTTGAAAGGTAAATGAGGGGCTGAAAACAGATTGGCTTAAAAATTTTACTTAGGGTGTTAGACCCCAAGCTCCTTCTATTTCATATAGCTGGCATGCTGCCCTTCCCCTACCCATGGAAGAATAATGAAAGTCAATTCTCTGGAGAAAGTGAATAAGGGTCTTTGAAATGGGAGACATTCAGTTCAGTTCAGTTGCTCATTCGTGACCGACTCTTTGCGACCCCATGAATCACAGCACGCCAGGCCTCCCTGTCCATCACCAACTCCCAGAGTTCACGCAAACTCATCTCCATCAAGTCGGTGATGCCATCCATCCATCTCATTCTCTGTCGTCCCCTTTTCCTCCCGCCCCCAATCCCTCCCAGCATCAGAGTCTTTTCCAGTGAGTCACCTCTTTGCATGAGGTGGCCAAAGTATTGGAGTTTCAGCTTTAGCATCAGTCCTTCCAATGAACACCCAAGATTGATCTCCTTTAGAATGGACTGGTTGGATCTCCTAGCAGTCCAAGGGACTCTCAAGAGTCTTCTCCAGCACCACACTTCAAAAGCATCAATTCTTCAGCGATCAGCTTTCTTCACAGTCCAACTCTCACATCCATACATGACCATGGGAAAAACCATAGCCTTGACTAGACGGACCTTGGTTGGCAGAGTAATGTCTCTGCTTTTTAATATGCTCTCTAGGTTGGTCATAACTTTCCTTCCAAGGAGTAAGCGTCTTTAGACATTCAGTTCAGTTCAGTTCAGTTCAGTCACTCAGTCATGTCCGACTCTCCGCGACCCCATGAATCACAGCACGCCAGGCCTCCCTGTCCATCACCAACTCCCCGAGTTCACTCAAACTCATGTCCACAGAGTCGGTGATGCCATCCAGCCATCTCATTCTCGGTCGTCCCTGTCTCCTCCCACCCCCAATCCCTCCTAGCATCAGAGTCTTTTCCAGTGAGTCAACTCGTCGCATGAGGTGGCCAGAGTATTGCAGTTTCAGCTTTAGCATCAGTCCTTCCAATGAACACCCAGGACTGATCTCCTCTAGAATGGACTGGTTGGATCTCCTTGCAGTCCAAGGGCCTCTCAAGAGTCTTCTCCAGCACCACAGTTCAAAAGCATCAACTTTAGTCATTAGGTACATTGGACTAGCCTACTCTGTCTATATTAATACTGGAAACTATGTGAAAGTTCCTGTGTTGACTATTAAGAGCCCTATAAATCTTCACCCATTGAGATTCCAGAATGCTGAGAGACAGGCCTGTACCCCACAGTAGAGTAGGAAATCCAGGGATCCCCCAGTGTTTGCACCAGGTCACAATACAGCCACAGAAGCCATCCTGCACATGGGGCTCCCACAGGGCTTCCAGTCTCCTCCTCAGTCCTCAGCACTGAACAGTGGAGTGGCAGTCGGGGATCACTAAGCATTTGAAAAAAATCTCCAGTATCAAACATGGATATCAAAAACAGATACACAGAACAAAGCAACTTGGAGGAAACAAACTATGAATGAAAAAAAAATGATATTCACATCATCAGAGAGATAAGAGAGTTTCTTGTTTCTGTTAACCTGAGAAACAAGAAGTGATGGCTATTTTTAAAAAAAAGGAACAGTAAAAGACCAGGAAAGAACTCACTTTAGAAGGAGAAGGAGGAGAAGAAAGAAGAAGAAGAAGAGGTGTGGCTGGTTTTTGGAAACCCCCGTAAAATGCAGAATCCTCGCCACAGATGAGCGCCTCCGTCCTGCTGTCCTCAGAGTCACTTTTGGGTGACTGTGGGTCCTTTGGTTTCCCAGATGGCACAGTGGTAAAGAGTCTGTCTGCCAATGTAGGAGCTGCAGGAGGTGTGGGTTGGGAAGATCCCCTGAAGGAGGAAATGGCTACCCACTCCAGTATTCTTGCCTGGAGAATCCCATGGACAGAGGAGCCTGGTGGGCTACAGTCCATGGGGTCACAGAGAGTCAGACATGCCAGAGCATGCGTGCACCTACCACATGGTCCTTTAGAAGCCTCTAAACCATTCTTCGTTCTCCCCGAGAGTGATCTGCCAATGGGGACTGCCACATTGGTTTCTCACTGTGCTTAGAATAACATCCACACTCACCATGCATCACCGTGTCACCACCACTCCTCCCATTAAAGTTCTCTGGTTCCGTCCACATTCGGAATAAATTCTAAACTCCTTTTGCCCCTCAACATCTGCCCTGGCTTCACATTTTCCTATTCTATTCCCACCTCTGGAATTCTGTATGCTCAGACTGCCCAAACCCCCATGTCTTTTCTCTGTTTGCGGTCGCCACTTCCTGTTTGTATTACCCTTCTCCTTCACCTGACTCACCCAGCCTTCAAAGCGCATCTCAGACAGAATCTTTGCTGAGAAGTTTCCCCTGGCCTTCTCTCCCATCTCCTGTAGGATTTCACAGCACATGGGCATTCTTCTACCACAGAGTGGTGACACTGTGTGATCACTGGCAATTTTTTTTTTTGCCTCAGGAGTTTGGGTGATTTCTTGGTTTGTTTCATTTTGACAGCTCCATCATTTAGTACAGTGCCTGGTGCTTAGTAAGGACTTGAATACATTTCTGTTAACATGACTACACGCTAGTAAAGTCATGCTCAAAATTCTCCAAGCCAGGCTTCAGCAATATGTGAACCATGAACTCCCAGATGTTCAAGCAGGTTGCTGGATCATGGAGAAAGCAAGAGAGTTCCAGAAAAACATCTATTTCTGCTTCATTGACTATGCCAAAGCCTTTGACTATGTGGATCACAATAAACTGTGGAAAATTCTGAAAGAGATGGGAATACCAGACCACCTGACCTACCTCTTGAGAAACCTGTATGCAGGTCAGGAAGCAACAGTCAGAACTGTACATGGAACAACAGACTGGTTCCAAATAGGAAAAGGAGTACGTCAAGGCTGTATATTGTCACCTTGCTTATTTAACTTATATGCAGAGTACATCATGAGGAACGCTGGGCTGGAAGAAGCACAAGCTGGAATCAAGATTGCAGGGAGAAATATCAATAACCTCAGATATGCAGATGACACTACCCTTATGGCAGAAAGTGAAGAGGAACTCAAAAACTTCTTGATGAAAGTGAAAGAGGAGAGTGAAAATGTTGGTTGGAAGCTCAACATTCAGAAAATAAAGATCATGGCATCTGGTCCCATCACTTCATGGGAAATAGATGGAAAAACAGTGGAAACAGTGTCAGACTTTATTGTTTTGGGCTCCAAAATCACTGAAGCCATGAAATTCAAAGACGCTTACTCCTTGGAAGGAAAGTTATGACCAACCTTGATAGTATATTAAAAAGCAGAGACATTACTTTGCCAACAAAGGTCCGTCTAGTCAAGGCTATGGTTTTTCCCGTGGTCATGTATGCATGTGAGAGTTGGACTGTGAAGAAAGCTGATCGCCGAAGAATTGACGCTTTTAAACTGTGGTGTTGGAGAAGACTCTTGAGAGTCCCTTGTACTGCAAGGAGATCCAACCAGTCCATTCTAAAGGAGATCAATCTTGGGTGTTCATTGGAAGGACTGATGCTAAAGCTGAAACTCCAGTACTTTGGCCACCTCATGCAAAGAGTTGACTCACTGGAAAAGACTCTGATGCTGGGAAAGCTTGGGGGAGGGAAGAGAAGGGGACGACCGAGAATGAGATGGCTGGATGGCATCACCGACTCTGTGGACATGAGTTTGCGTGAACTCCGGGAGTTGGTGATGGACAGGGAGGCCTGGCGTGCTGTGATTCATGGGGTCGCGGAGAGTCGGACATGACTGAGCGACTGAACTGAATTGACTACATGATTGAATGATTAAATGAAGCTCCAAAGCTGGTGGTGGTTTTTACAGGGATGGCCAATCAGGAAAGATAACCGTGGATGACTATGGGGCCAGAACAGGCAAGTCACCTGGCATGATGAGACAGCTCAACATCAACGGAGCTCTGTATGTGGGTAAGTGACCTTGACCTTCAACGGAACCTCAACTATCCAGTGCCTTTTCTTCTTAGTCTTCCCTTTATCGTGCTGGGGCTTCCCAAAGGCATGCATTTCACTGGATCAGTCAAATACTTGGAAATCAGGAAACTCTCCAGATATTCCATTCTTCCATTTTCTGAACTTCTGACTCATGGCTGAGGGGTCAGGAAACACTTAGATGCTTTTGTGCTGTGGACCAATCCACCAGGAAAGCCCTGCTTTTCTTGTTTATAGAACAGGAACCTGCTAAATATAGCTCCTGGAATTCTCCTGGAGGAAGGAGTATCTGTCTTTCTGACCCCTCGCAGAATTAGAATGAGTGGTATTTTTATAAATAGCTTAGAACCCACTAAATGCAGACACACAAACATGAAAAGACACTTCTGTCTGTATGATATTTCCTAAAAGTGAACTTAATCAAAAGCATTCAACATCAGTGTTATTTCTTTTGGTTTAAGATGGCATCATCTCTTATCAAATACTACATATTGTTGATATTATACAACATTTCTTTTTTTTTTTCCCAAAATTCACCAGGTACTCAGTGGCTTTAAGTGGTCAGCTAGGTCAGAAAATCATGTATGAGGTAGATACTTAACAGCTCTGATTGTGTATCTCATTGACCCAAGTCAGCTTGTCCCTTCAAGGTTAATTATAAACTAGATGCGATGTCCAAAGTTCTAGGTTCTGCACCCTCACCTGTCCTGTCAGTCGAGGGACGTATTGGTCAGAAGCCACTCAAGCATCCTACAGAGACATCCTCCCCTTTGGCTCAGGTCATCTCCCTCTTGCTTCCTGGCAGGTGGAATGAAGGAAATCGCTCTGCACACTAACAGGCAGTACATGCGCGGCCTCGTGGGCTGCATTTCTCATTTGACACTGTCCACCGATTACCACATTTCCCTGGTGGAAGACGCCGTGGATGGGAAAAACATCAACACTTGCGGAGCTAAGTAACACCAGCTGGCCCTGCCCAAAAGACCGAGCCTTCTATCCTGAGAGTCCCAGGGGCCCGAGACCCTGCCTGACACAGAGGCATGGGGACCAGGAGTGTGTCTTATCCTCAAGGAGCAAGTTCACCCTGATGGGAAACTAGGATCGAGACGGGAGTCCCTCGGTGGCCTTTCCTGCTGACACTCTGTGGGCCAAACCCAACGGAACACTCTGTGTAGGAAGCATGAGACTTTGTCCACTGAGTCTGTGGTGGCTGCCAGAGAGCACACATCAAGGCGAATTTCCGAGCCCGTCTGCTGTAGTCCAATGACTGTGTTGTGATTCATAGTTCATTTTAAAAAAAAAAAGAGAGAGACCCAAAGGGCAGTATTAAAATACTTCTCTCCTCTCCTGACTCATCACACTCTTACTGACAGCAGAATGACTGTAAGACCTTGAACCTCAATTTTCTGACTTCGGCCCATGAATAACTAGGATTAACCCCTTCCCCTCCTCACTGGCTGGTTCAATGTGCTCTAATTATGAAAATAAGGATGAAGGGAGACTAGAGATAGAATCATAATTATGAAGCTGCCCCCCCCAACCCTGAAAAGTTTACCTTTAATGAGAAATCCTTACTTTTTATAATGCAAATGTAAGAAAATGGCACCATGATTTTGTAGCTGTCCTTTTGTATGTGTATATTTTTATAGCGACCGACTGTCCATATAGTATACTTTTGCGAGTTTGGGTGGACGACCCTGAATTCTTCGCACACTTCCTAGAATTTTCTCCCAAAGGAGACTTGTCTGGGCCCTTCGTGGCATCAGTGGTGTGGGGTGGGTCACATGGGTGGGCACCTTGGGGAGCTGACCATTACATCTTGGTAAAGGATGGCTCAAAGAGACAAATATGAAGCTTCCCGAATAAGCAGATGAAAAGGCACCTGTGTTACTGAGGTGGGTCACTGTCGTTTTGGTTTTGAGAGGGGGGCTGTCTGTAGTGCACTTGAATAAAGGAAATGAAGGCTACTGTGCGTTCATTTGGTGGTTCGTTCACCTGTGGAGGGCTTACTGCTCCCTCCCAAGGCCATGTCCAGAAATAGACATAAATACAGTCAGTGTTTCTGAGGCTGGGCAGGGGGCACCCTCGACCTGGTCTGAGCATCTGGACAAGAATCAGGGAAGCAGGGTTGCTTCCTTGGGAGTCATCATGGTGCCGCTCAGCCAGCTCATGAGTGACCCTGGGGACGGTGGGCTCCCTGGTGGATCCCCGTGCTGGGACTTGCTGAGGGAAGTGAGATGAATGCTGCCATCAACCTAAGAGGAGGGAAATATGATCCACCTCACAGAGGCGCCTACGAGTAGCTCCGCCATGACTCTCAGCGAAGGTTTGAAACTTTGCACCAAGCACGATTCTGGGCACATTAAGAGTTCTAAAACATGAATAAATAAACTAGAGATGTTCACCTTGAATTTCAGCCTTCTGCCTCCTGTCTTTGGGGACCTTTGATGACCAGGATGCTTCATCCCAGAGCAATAAAGGTAACAACAAATCGTCCTCTCCTACATAATGTCACCTTGTGAGTGCAGTGTGGAGAAAGTTACATGGTGGAAAGTGGGTGTCACCACCTCCCACCACCCTCACCTCAACACCGTCTCCTTGGAAGCATCCAGGGGCAGTGCTTCCAAGATATAATGGAGTTGCTTTCACTCCTCCAGTTGAGTCACATTTTGAATCAATTGCCTTCAGTCAAAAAAGTGATTTGAGCAAAATATTCAGCTGAGCTTAAGCCAGAAGAGTTGTGCTGCTTTTCTGTGACTGTTATCCAGGGAGACACGCAGTAACCTGGGGGTGGGGACCCGAGAGTATGTGTTAGAGCTGAGGAGGATGCTGAACTGCCTTGGTCTGGGCGGGATGCAAAAGGGGCTGGAAGGGGAGGGGTGACATGTGATGGAGTCAGAGCCTAGAGATGCTATGGGTGAGAGGGCACCAGAGTAGGGGGACCCAAGAGGAGCTGATCACATGGGAGGCTCAGGGTTGGAGAACAGGCTAAAAGCTGGGAGCAAGCTCCTTCACCCTCTCAGTGACCCCAAATCAGGAAACGTGGGGTGACTTTATAAAAGCAGTGGTGGTTGGGAGGATAAAAATTTGTCCTGCTGCTGAGGGATTACATTGGGGTTTAGGTGAGCAAGAGACCCAAGGAGAACTCAGGCTGGCTTTGTGGCTCCCCTGGTTCCTTGCTAAGTGTATCTGCTATCTATTGTCCTGATAATGCTGCCTGACAAGCAACCACAAAACCTCAGTGGCATACCGCAGAAATGTGCTGATTGCCTCCACGCCTGAAGTGGTTGGCTTGGCAGCCCTGCTGATCCGGGTTGGGCTTGACTTGGCGGTTCTTCCAGCCTCAGAGGGACTTGTTCACAAGTGTAGGATGGCTCACTTAGCGTGGCCTTGGCCGGGATGGGGATGTGACCGGGGTCTGCTCCATCCTCCTGCTGGGACCAGTGACCTAGCCTGACATGCCCTTTGCACACCAGTGGAGGAGGGCAAGAGCACCAGAATTGAGGTCTAAGGCCTTTGACAGCCTAGGTTTGGACTGCCTTGTGCCACTCCTGCCACATTGTGTTAGTCCGAGTCCATACAGTCAAGGGATGAAGGAATAGACTTATCTCCATTGTGAGAGCAACTGCAAAGTTGCATGGCCCCGGGCAGGGATTCTGGGAGAGTGAGGAGTCAAGGCCATCAGTGCAAACAGTCCCGGCAGCAAGTCCTGGGAGGTTGCAGTGACAGCCCAGCTGAGGTGGAGAGGGACTATCTCCTCCTCCAGCCCTGCCTGCACCCCTGTTGTCCCCATTCCACCTGCTGTCATGTTCCTTCTGAGGAGGGCCTGGCGGGGGATGGGACCTGTGCGTGGCTTTGTGGCAGTGGCTCTGTGGAAGGCAGGAGGGGGAGGCTGGCCGGACTCTTGGCTGCAAGAAGAGGTTTGAGGAGCAGCCAGTGAGCTCGGAGGTTAACGCCAGCCACCCCTGCCCTGCCCAGGAAGGATATCATGAAGCATGGGTTCCTGAAAAGCTTTTGTCCCACAAGCAGGATTTGAGAAAATTCCCCCAAACTTCCCATGTGTTCTCAGCAAGGACGGCTGGGGTGAGTTCAGGGAGGGGAATGTTCTTGCTTTTCTTAGCAAAACTAACTTTCATGCCCCCTGTGTTTCCTCTCAACTCACCTGTGGGATCTCTCAGGAAGGCCTGTGGGGTCTTCTCTGTCCCCTCGCTGCTCCAGAGTCCAGGGAGCTCGGTGCCCCTGCGGGTCAGGCACACCCTGAGTGGCTGCCCTGCTCCTCCTTGTTTGCCTTCCATTCAGTCCCCAGGCCCCTCCAACACAAACAGGCCCTCCGCTTCCCACACACGCCCAACAGCCCTGGTTTCAGAGCCACTGGTGCTTCCCTTCCGATCCCCTCCCCTTCTGCCCCCCACCGCCCACCTCTCCTCCTCTCCCCCTTGCGAGGAGCTGCCTGCCTCCTCCCTGAGTGGGAGGAAGATCTCGGAAATGTGCCCAGAGCTGGCGGACCCAGTGCTTTCCACTTGGAGGAAATGCTGCATTTTTCACCTTTCACCCAGAAAAATATGGTTCTCAGCGAGCTTGTTTTTATCCCCTGAGAGTTCCCCAAGGAAAAGAGGATCGTGAGTAGGAGGGCTCCTAGCCCGTTTCAGAGCCCTGACAGCCAGCTCCCTGCCCCCCAGCCCCCCTACCCTCCACCCCCAGGGTTGCTTCACCCCTGAGAGGGAACCTGGCTGCTGGGAAAATTAAAGGCAGAGAATTCCAGCTTCTCGCAGAAAAGATGGTTCATCCTTGGGGAGAGGGGCTTGGACCAAACATTCCCTGCTTCCTGTTTCCCTTCCTGTCCTCTTCCAGCTCCTCCCAGTCCAGAGATACACAGCGGCTGCCCTTGAAGGACGAGGTGGAACACACGTGTGCCCTGCGACAGCCAGCCAGTCCCTTAGCCAAAAAGCGTGTTACGTTTGTCATGTCAAAGGCAGGAAAGAAGAGCTCCAGGACTGCCATCACGAAGGCGCCCCGAGGGGAGAGGGCTTGTGGCATGGAGTCAGAATCAGAATCCAAAATAACTCAGCCTGGCCCACAGAGTTACCTCCCAAGACGGAGAAGTGGGGTTAGGGGTGTCATCACCGCATCATCTCTTGGTGTTTCTACAGCGCACCCTAAACACGCACGGAAAATACCAGCCGTCCTGCCTCAGCTTTCATGAGGATGTGGAGTATGAGGTCTGAAGGCATTCAACTGGTGGGTCTCGGTGGAAGTGACAGGCTGCCATTACGAAGTTCCAGTTTATAGGTGGCTGTATGCTTACAGGCAGCAAAATGACTAATCCAGTTCAACAGCATGGTCTGGCTTCTGAGACAGGCCCTGTGAGTAATTGCACTTCAACCTCACATTGTAAGAACATTCAGATATTTGATCTCAAAAACAGCCCTCCTTTGATGATGGCTGGAGCTGACAGGCAAGGCCAATAAGACACACAAAGACAGAAGCTGGCTGGAAGGACCAAGTGACTTGCCCGTGGTCCTTGCACAAGGACACGACCATGGTGCTTCACTGTGGAAGCACCTGACCTGACCTGCAGTCAGATGCAGCGGTTGGTGGACCCCACCCAGACTTGCCCAGTGGCATTCTGGGGCTCCCTCATGTTAGCTGTCGTTGGCAGAAGAGTCTTGTGGATGAGGGGGATTGGGGCCAGTCCCCTCGTGTCTGCCTGCCAGCTTCTCATCACAGCTCCAGATCTGCCTTCTCCCAGAGCTCTCCCATTGCCAGGACTCTGGGTTGAGCAAACCTGGAAGCAGGGAACACAGCTGCTGTGTCAGAGAGGGATTCAGGCCCCCGACAAGCAATGAGGTCTGGGCTGGAAGTCTTTTCCTTCTCTCCTTTGCCTTCTCCACAAATAACCTCCAGCACTCAGGGGGAGTTGCCATAAGCTCTTTCCAGACATCAACGTGCTCCCCCTGGGGCCCCTGCCTGGCCCTGGTCAAGCTGAGAAGTACAAAAGCAGGGAAAGAAGCAGAGAAAACTCCCTGCCTCTCCTCCTATTCCTCCTCCTCCTCCTGCCTTTGCTAAGATGTCTTTATCCTAGAAAGACATTTAGGATAAGATGTCTTTATCCTAGAAAGAGCTCCAGGAGCTCTCGCGTTTTCCTGGAAAGACGTGAGAGAAACTCTGTGTCTCAGCACTCGGGATGAGTGCTCTTTGACTCTTTATCTCTCTGATTTGCTCAAGATCCAAGGCACAGAGATCTTGGATCACGTGTTATCCCTCCCTTCCACCACCGCCCCTGCCACCCACCATGCCCCAGCGGCTCACCTCCAAGCCAGGGCCCGGCTTGAGGCTCTGACCTCCTCAGACAGCCTGGTGCTAAGGGACTGCACTTCCAGCTTGGCTGAAAGAGGACTTGGGTGGGAATATCTGTGAGAAGGAAGATCAAGGAAGTGCAAGGAATTTGATCATCTACACTCATTTAGAAACACCAGTAACAGGCACCAGGCCAGAGGATTAGCTGTAGAAAGCCCTGTTAGGAAATGGCCTGAAGGAAAACAGAAGCAGAGGCCCAGAGGGCTGTGGAGGAGAGCGGGTAGGGGACCGGCTGCATGATGACCGCTCCCCATCCACCCCCTGCCCAGGCTGCAGGCATTCTTTGCTCTCCCAGAACTTAGGGTTCACAGGGCAACTGTGGGTATGAAATGGGGGATACTGTCCAATAGAGTAGAAGTAGTGCCCACTAGTCTGGACCACGTCCCTCAGAAATAAAATAAGCTGAGTGATCTCCAGGTCCAGCCCCTCAGAGAGGGCAGAGGAGGTAAGAGGACTTGCCCAGGGCTGGGGCCTTATTCACTGTCAAGTGACTGGATCTGGTCTGGAAGCCTGTTTGGAGTTTGTTCAGAGGCTTTGAAGTTTTCAGGATGGAGGGTGGGGGTGCCAAATGATTTCCTGGGTCCTCGCAAGCATTGTTGGAGCACTTCTCGACCACCACAGGCACTCACTATATGCAAACCAACCCAGAGGAGATGCAATGAGAATATAAAGGAGAGTGAAGACTCTGTTCCTCAAACCAGCGTGGGCCAGGGCGATGGGGTCATCACAGGCTCAGGCCCTCTTCCAAGTCCATGGGGCACCTTCTCTGTTCTTTCAAAGTCGGCAGTCTTTCTGAAAGTCCTGGTCTGTCTTTAAGAGCTCTCCTGATTAGTTAGGTCCACCCGGGATATCCTCCCTTTATATTAACACACAGTCAACTGACGAGTAACCTAATTATAGGAGTGACTTCCTGTCCTGTACACCAGCTGAGCCACACTCCAGGGTTGAGATTGTACCAGGTATGTGCATCCAGGATCAAGTCTCAGGACCATTTTAGAATCTACCTCCCCTAACCTTCTTCAATCTGATTTCGGTGTTGACCATCTGGTGATGTCCATGTGTAGAGTCTTCTCTTGTGTTGTTGGAAGAGGGTGTTTGCTATGACCAGTGCATTCTCTTGGCAAAACTCTATTAGCCTTTGCCCTGCTTCATTCCGTGCTCCAAGGCCAAATTTGCCTGTCCTTCAAGTGTTTCTTGACTTCCTACTTTTGCATTCCAGTCCCTTATAATGAAAAAGGCATCTTTTTTGGGTGTTAGTTCTAAAGTGTCTTGTAGGTCTTCATAGAACTGTTCAACTTCAGCTTCTTCAGCATTACTGGTTGGGGCATAGGCTTGGATTACCGTGATATTGAATGGTTTGCCTTGGAAACGAACAGAGATCATTCTGTCATTTTTGAGATTGCATCCAAGTACTGCATTTCAGACTCTTTTGTTGACCATGATGGATACTCCATTTCTTCTAAGGGATTCCTGCCCACAGTAGTAGATATAATGGTCATCCGAGTTAAATTCACCCATTCCAGTCCATTTTAGTTCACTGATTCCTAGAATGTCTATGTTCACTCTTGCCATCTCCTGTTTGACCACTTCCAATTTGCCTTGATTCATGGACCTAACATTCCAGGTTCCTATGCAATATTGCTCTTTACAGCATCAGACCTTGCTTCTATCACCAGTCACATCCACAACTGGGTATTGTTTTTGCTTTGGCTCCATCCCTTCATTCTTTCTGGAGTTATTTCTCCACTGATCTCCAGTAGCATATTAGGCACTTACTGACCTGGAGAGTTCCTCTTTCAGTATCCTATCATTTTGCCTTTTCATACTGTTCATGGGGTTCTCAAGGCAAGAATATTGAAGTGGTTTGCCATTCCCTTCTCCAGTGGACCACATTCTGTCAGACCTCTCCACCATGACCCGTTCGTCTTGGGTGGCCCCAAGGGCATGGCTTGGTTTCATTGAGTTAGACAGGGCTGTGGTATGGTTTCAGTGTGTCTGCCCTCTGATGCCCTCTCGCAACACCTACCGTCTTACTTGGGTATCTCTTACCTTGGACGTGGGGTATCTCTTCATGGCTGCTCTAGCAAAGCGCAGCCGCTGCTCTTTACCTTGGATGAGGTCACCCCTCCTGCTACGTGGAGTAGCTCCTCTCAGCCCTCCTGCACCCACGCAGCCACCGCTCCATGGATATGGGTAGCTCCTCTTGGTCGCTGCCCCTGACCTCAGACGTCAAATCAGATTGATTATATTCTTTGCAGCCAAAGATGGAGAAGCTCTATACAGTAAGCAAAAACAAGATCTGGAGCTGACTGTGGCTCAGATCATGAACTTCTTATTGCCAAATTCAGACTTAAATTGAAGAAAGTAGGGAAAACCACTAGACCATTCAGATATGACCTAAATCAAATCCCTTATGATTATAAAGTGGAAGCAAGAAATAGATTTAAGGGACTAGATCTGATAGAGTGCCTGATGAATATGGACAGAGATTCGTGACATTGTACGGGAGACAGGGATTAAGTCCATCCCCATGGAAAAGAAAGGCAAAAAAAAGCAAAATGGCTGTCTGAGGAGGCCTTACAAATAGCTGTGAAAAGAAGAGAAATGAAAAGCAAAGGAGAAAAGGAAAGATATAAGCATCTGAATGCAGAGTTCCAAAGAATCGCAAGGAGAGAAAAGAAAGCCTTCCTCAGCGATAAATGCAAAGGAATAGAGGAGAACAACAGAATGGGAAAGACTAGAGATCTCTTCAAGAAAATTAGAGATTTCAAGGGAACATTTCATGCAAAGATGGGCTCGATAAAGGACAGAAATGGTGTGGACCTAACAGAAGCAGAGATATTAAGAAGAGGTGGCAAGAATACACAGAAGAACTGTACAAAAAAGATCTTCACGGCAAAGATAATCACGATGGCATGATCACTCACCTGGAGCCAGACATCTTGGAATTTGAAGTCAAGTGGGCCTTAGCATCACTAGGAACAAAGCTAGTGGAGGTGATGGAATTCCAATTGAGCTATTTCAAATCCTGAAAGATGATGCTGTGAAAGTGCTGCACTCAATATGCCAGAAAATTTGGAAAACTCAGCAGTGGCCACAGGACTGGAAAAGGTATTCATTCCAATCCCAAAGAAAGGCAATGCCAAAGAATGCTCAAATGACTACACAATTGCACTCATCTCACACGCTAGTAAAGTCATGCTCAAAATTCTCCAAGCCAGGCTTCAGCAATATGTGAACCATGAACTTCCAAGAGATCAAATTGCCAACATCTGCTGGATCATGGAGAAAGCAAGAGAGTTCCAGAAAAACATCTATTTCTGCTTCATTGACTATGCCAAAGCCTTTGACTATGTGAATCACAATAAACTATGGAAAATTCTGAAAGAGATGGGAATCCCAGACCACCTGACCTGCCTCTTGAGAAACCTGTATGCAGGTCAGGAAGCAACAGTTAGAACTGGACATGGAATAACAGACTGGTTCCAAATAGGAAAAGGAGCATGTCAAGGCTGTATATTGTCACCCTGCTTATTTAACTTATATGCAGAGTACATCATGAGAAACACTAGGCTGGATGAAGCACAAGCTGGAATCAAGATTGCAGGGAGAAATATCAATAACCTCAGATACGCAGATGACACCACCCTTATGGCAGAAAGTGAAGAGGAACTCAAAGGCCTCCTGATGAAAGTGAAAGAGGAGAGTGAAAAGTTGGCTTGAAGCTCAACATTCAGAAAAAAAGATCATGGCATCTGGTCCCATCACTTCATGGGAAATAGATGGGGAAACAATGGAAACAGTGTCAGACTTCATTGTTTTGGGCTCCAAAATCACTGCAGATGGTGATTGCAGTCATGAAATTCAAAGACGCTTACTCCTTGGAAGGAAAGTTATGACCAACCTAGAGAGCATATTGAAAAGCAGAGACATTACTTTGCCAACAATGGTTTGTCTAGTCAAGGCTATGGTTTTTCCTGTGGTCATGTATGGATGTGAGAGTTGGACTGTGAAGAAAGCTGAGCGCAGAAGACTTGATGCTTTTGAACTGCGGTGTTGGAGAAGACTCTAGAGAGTCCCTTGGGCTGCAAGGAGATCCAACCAGTCCATTCGAAAGGAGATCAATCCTGGGTGTTCATTGGAAGGACTGATGCTAAAGCTGAAACTGCAATACTTTGGCCACCTCATGCGAAGAGTTGACTCATTGGAAAAGACCCTGATGCTGGGAGGGATTGGGGGCAGGAAGTGAAGGGGATGACAGAGGGTGAGATGGTTGGATGGCATCACCGACTCGATGGACATGAGTTTGGGTGGACTCCAGGAGTTGGTGATGGACAGGGAGGCCTGGCGTGCTGTGATTCATGGGGTCGCAAAGAGTCGGACACGACTGAGCGACTGAACTGAACTGAACTGAACTGAACCCTCTTCAACTCTGGGTCCGAGTGTCTTCCACCTCCAGACCACACTTCACCAGAGGACAGCTTTTTTTTCTTCAAGTGCACACTTAAAGTCATGTGCTGTCCCAACTGAAGAATTGCCACAGTCTGCAACTTACCCAAACCATGAGCCGAACCAAGACTGCCAGGAAAAGAACTATTCCCAGAGAATATAGCAATCTTTTAAAATTTCTACTAAAAAAAAAAAAAAAAAAGACTTCTCTGATGGTCCAGTGGTTAAAATCCACATGCCAATGCCAAGGACACTGGTTTGATCCCTGGTCTGGGAAGATCCCACATGCCACAGAGAAACAAAACATGTATGACACAATTACCGAGGCCCTCTGCCTAAAGCCCATGCCCTGTAACAAGAGAAGCCATTGCAATGAGGAGCCTGAGCATCACAGTAAAGACTAGACCCACTCACCACAACTAGAGAAAGCCTGAACACAGCAACGAAGACCCAGTGCAGTCAAAAAAAGAAAAAAAAAAAAAAGCAAACTTATATCAATAAATTTTGCAAAATCCTATTTCCCCTGGGTCCTGAAACCTTCACCATGACTAGGGGTCCAGCATGGAGTTGAGTGGTTGAGCCCTGAGTAGCCCCCTCCCTGAGCTCCTGCTGGTTGCCCCAACATCTTAGAGGAAACAGCATATAAGTGGGAGAATTCTGCATTAGGTCAGAATCTTCACTAGTCACTCAGTGGTGAAGATTGCACTTACCAGCTTAGGAAATGTGGTTTGGGACTTCCCCAGCATCATGTGCCAACAGCACCTAAATTCAAGTGTTGCTTCCTAGTGCTGGGAAAATCTATGCCAAACGGCTTCATCTGAGCTTAAAGTCCTCTAGTATTTAAGGAAAAGTGTGAACTGTATGAATGTCCAGAATGCTGAATTTAAAGAATTAATCTATACATTGAGATTTTATATATTTGTGAAAAGAATAACGCTATAAGATATTCTATTGATATGCAAAGATTTTCAAAATGTTATGTAAAAGAATCAAGTTTCAAAATAGAATATACAATGTAATTATATATATATGCATATAGGTACAATATATGAAAATATGTGTAAATATATATACACACAGGAAAAATGTCTGAAAGGACAAAAAGTAAAGTGTTAAAAAGAGCTAATCCTGCATCAGAAGACTGAGCAATTTTTTTTCTTTTTCCTTTTATCTACTCTACCTACTCCAGGACTCTTGCCTGGAAAATCCCATGGGTGGAGGAGCCTGGTAGGCTGTAGTCCATGGGGTCGCTGGGGGTCAGACACGACTGAGCGACTTCACTTTCACTTTCCACTTTCACACATTGGAGAGGGAAATGGCAGCCCACTCCAGTGTTCTTGCCTGGAGAATCCCAGAGACGGTGGAGCCTGGTGGGCTACCATCTATGGGGTCGCACAGAGTCGGACACGACTGAAATGACTTAGCAGCAGCAGCAGTAGCTTTACTTCAGTGAGTCTATAGTGATTATTTATTGTTCTGTCCATTCAGAGTATCACCTCCTTTCTTTTGGGGGACTGGTCCTCCTCTAACTTTATGTCATACTTGGAGAAGTAGCCTTTAAATAGAACATCTATTGAACCACAGGACTAGACCAGGGATGGACACATGACAGGTCAGGACAGCCAGAGTCCTTGCTGGAGCTGGGAGGAAGGGTGCCCTCTTCTCTCTGAATGTAAGGCTGTAAACTTGGAGAAGACTGAAACCATGGGTTCAGCTCTTTTGGGGGGATGTCTGGCCTGAGAATTCTGGGTGAGAGAACAGAACCGTGTCAGTTTTGGGGGGAAACAGTGCAGCTGGCAGCAAGTACCAGGATCCCTGCCCACAAAGTAAATGCTGGAGAGGTCAGGCAAGGATTGTCTCCTAAAGAAGCAGATATGCAATTGGGAGAAGAGAGATGGGAAAAGGAATGGATCCCTCCATCATGCAAACTGCCACTTGGAAGGATGTCAAGAACTTGACTGAGAGAGTGAAATACATTTCCAAACAGGAGGAGGTGGGCGATGGGCATTAGGTGGGAGGACTGCAACCTGTGGTCACTTCACATAAAGCCCATTTATCTGCTTTTGTCAGATAACAGCGCAAGGGCAAACTTCCTTTGGGGGAGACAAAAGGGTAACTGCATTTCACAAATACAGGAGCATCTACCATGAACAACAGAAGCTTCCCCCAGCTGACCTGGGAAGCCTCTTCCTCTTCTAAGGGATTCCCAGCTCCAGGAGGACTAGCCTGGCTTCTCCTCTTCCCCTCTGCCCCAGAGACTCTCCAACAGGTGGTCACCTCTCTGTGAGATAACATCTAATATCTAGGAAAACACATTAAACTGCTTTTGCTTTCAAGACACAATTATTTAAAGAATATTCATCAAGTATTTGTGATGTGGCAGACACTATGCTAATCTCTGTGGACACAGCTGTTCAATTCCTGTTATCAAATGAAGCCTTAGGATTGTGCTAGAACCTCAGAGATGTGGGGGTGCTGGGAAGGCAGATGATGGGGTTCCCAGGGTGCTGGAAAGACTTCTCTGAGCAGCACCACCTAAACTGAGACCTGGAAGAAGTTTCCCAAGTGAAGAAAGGTGAAGACTACAGCAGTGACCTGTGAGAAGGGGTCCCGGGCTTTACTCAGCAGGACTCCTGCTGGCTAACCCCCTCTGGGATATGTCAGTAGCCTGAGGCACACCTTAAGCCAGCTTTAAGGCACTGACGTCTTTAGTGCTGGTCAGAAAGTCTTGAGTTGCATCCAAGGCTTCTCAAAGGACAGAGACATGAGTCACATAGTGAAATGTTCTCTTGGGTGCACTGTGGACATTACTTGGAATCCCCACGACCGGTCAAAGGTAGGTAAGACCCACAGCTCAGAGCTGAGAAGAGTGATATGAGAGGTGGAGAAAATTCCCCAGGGTCACCATGGGAGTCAGAGGTGAGACTGGCGGGTAGCCAGGGCAGCTGCTGCCTGGGGTGTGACACCTGCATCAGCCGCAGGAAAAAATGGAGCCTCAGAAGGTGACTGAGAAAATCAGACTCCAGGTACATCTCTAAAGAGGGCGCATTGTCTGCTCTGTCCTTGGGCGATCTGGGACCAGGAGGGGCTGTGTGTTCTTAAAACTCTGCTCCCCCAGTCTTCCTGCCTCTCCACCGACTCAAGGAAAAATGTGGGTGGGGGTGTTTGCAAGGTCTTTAATGCCCGGAAGACACCCAGACTCACCCTGCTTCTGAAGGCTGAGTCCAAGTGAAGACCCAGCTCTGCAGCCAAGATTCAGTTGGCTGAGGAAAGGAGGGGGAAAAGGTTTAAAGTCATGCTCAAAATTCTCCAAGTCAGGCTTCAAAAGTACGTGAACCGTGAACTTCCAGATGTTCAAGCTGGATTTAGAAAAGGCAGAGGAACCAGAGATCAAATTGCCAACATCCGCTGGATCATCGCAAAAGCAAGAGAGTTCCAGAAAAATATCCACTTCTGCTTGATTGACTACATCAAAACCTTTGACTGTGTGGATCACAACAAACTGTGGAAAATTCTTCAAGAGATGGGAATACCAGACCACCTGACCTGCCTCTTGAAAAACCTGTATGCAGGCCAGGAAGCAACAGTTAGAACTGGACATGGAATAAGACTGGTTCCAAATTGGGAAAGGAGTACATCAAGGCTATATATTGTCACCCTGCATATTTAACTTATATGCAGAGTACATCATGAGAAATGCTGGGCTGGATGAAGCACAAGTTAGAATCAAGATTGCCGGGAGAAATATCAATAATTTCAGATATGCAGATGAACCAAACTTATGGCAGAAAGCAAAAAGGAACTAAAGAGTCTCTTGATCAAAGTGAAAGCGGAGAGTTAAAAAGTTGACTTAAATCTCAACATTCAAAAAACTAAGATCATGGCATCTGGTCCCGTTACTTCATGGCAAATAGATGGGGAAACTGTGGAAACAGTGACAGAATTTATTTTTTTGGGCTCCAACATCACTGCAGATGGTGACTGCATCCATGAAGTTAAAAGACGTTTGTTCCTTGGAAGAAAAGTTATGACAAACCTAGACAGCATATTAAAAAGCGGAGACATTACTTTGCCAACAAAGGTCCATCTAGTCAAAACTATGGTTTTTCCAGTAGCCACGTATGGATGTGAGAGTTGGACTAAAAAGAAAGATGAGTGCTGAAGAATTGATGCTTTTGAACTGTGGTGTTGGAGAAGACTCTTGAGAGTCCCTTGGACAGCAAGGAGATCCAACCAATTCATCCTAAAGGAAATCAGTCCTGAATATTCATTGGAAGCTGAAACTTCCATTGAATTGGAATTGGATGCTGAAGCTGAAACCCCCAATACTCTGGCCACCTAATGCGAAGAACTGACTCATTTGGAATAAGACCCTGATGCTGGGAAAGATAGAAGGCAGGAGAAGGGGACAACAGAGGATGAGATGGTTGGATGGCATTGCTGACTCAATGGACAGGATTTTGAGTAAACTCCAGGAGTTGGTGATGGACAGGGAGGCCTGGTGTGCTGTGGTCCATGGGGTCACAGCAAGTCGGACATGACAGAGTGACTGAACTGAGATTTGAAATTCTTTCTCATCTTTCAAACATTTAGGGACATAATTTTGAGCTCCATTCAGGGCATGTGTGTGTGTTCAGTTGTGTTTGACGCTTCGCGATCCCATGGACTGTGCCCGACAGGCTCCTCTGTCCATGGGATTCTCCAGGCAAGAATACAGGAGCGGATTGCTATTTCCTCCTCCAGGGGACCTTTCAGACCCAGGAATCGAATCTGCAACTCTTGCATCTCCTGCATTGGCAGGCGAATTCTTTACCACTGTTCCCCCTGGGAAGCCCTCCATACATGGCAATTGTACTCATTTCAACAGTTTTAACAGTTTCTATCACAATCATCCTTAACAACTTTTGTTTTTTAACCTGAAAGTAATCACTCTGGGATAAAAATCATCTTGGGTTTAATCCCAGATCAGTTCAAGACACCTCTTGTTACTTCAACATCACTGGTTCTTTCAAACTGAATAATACTTTTAATTCAATTTTACTGTTAGTCACTCCAGGGGAAGGGTAATAGATCAAATTTATAGGCCGTTGAAAACTAATTCTTACACAAGCCCTTTGTAAGGAATATGAGTTTGTAAGCTAACATTTAGTGTGATGCTGAATGCTATATATTAAAATAATGATTATTCATATATCTATATTTTGTTTTTCCCTAATAATGACATCATTCCACTCTTTTTTGACCCTTTGAAAAGCTCCCAGGGTTGATCGTGCTATACGTTTTGGCTCAAGAACTCACCATCTGGGAAACCAGATATGCACTGAGGTCTCCCTGAAGGACAGACCACATATATGAGCTCTTCTAGTACTTAAAACACGAACATGTGTTTCACGGTTAATTTAAAATTGGTCAACAGTTTCTTCAGGTTAAATACAGGCCCATTCATAACACATCAGGTGTTACTCTGGGTGAGCAGGGGCAGCATAATGCTAGACTTCACTTCCCCCCCTTTTGAAATTCCACTTAAGATCACTTCATACTTCAGAATTACTGGGGTTTTGCTGAATCAATGATTATATTTCCAAATTCAAAAACTTGACAGTAAAATTTTGATATATTTTTAGAATCTCCAGAAATGTTTAGGTTATCCTCAGAGGAAATAAAAGCCATACTTTAAGGACCAGTATTTATTATTTGTTTTAAAATGCTGGTTCCCCACTACTTGTTTTTATAGTTAACTTCTTTGGTAAATAGAATGTAGATTTAGTGGAATATATGGAAGGTTTTATCAATGACATAGCAATATATTAAAAATTTAGTCACAGCCCTATGTGATTGCTTCACAGCCACTGTAATTTTTGAGACAGAACCAAAAGTGTTAACAACAAAGCAGAAACCACTTCTCCCAAGTGCTTAAAATAGGAGGAAACCATTCCCCCATCCTAAATAATGCCCAAATCTGTCAGTGTAAGAAAATATATTTATTTTTTCCATGACAATACTATGATAAAATTGTTAAATACATGCATGTTTTAAAAACAGACATAAGTAACATCTTTAGAGTTAACAGCCAAGCATACTAGTTTTATATTTAAGTGTCTTAGTAACAGGTTACTTGATAATTCTATGTTCTTGCTATGACCACGTTTCCCAAAAGATACGGACATTAAATTCTGAAATTATACAATGACATAAAATGCCCAGATTTTTCATTTTAACAGCAACATAATTTCCAAATTTTCATTAAGGCAGAAAATACTTCAGTTGTTATCTCTGTAAGTGGAGTTATTTTATTCCATGTTGAACTTGAAATTCTGTGAACCACACTGAAACACACAAATATACTGCAATCTATACAGTTTGCTTCCTGCATATGTGTATTTAAATGTTTCCGGACATGATTAAGCACAATTTTTAGGTACAGAACATTGCAACTGAAAATTCAGGATTGAAAAAAAAAAAGTCTGTAGTGGTAACATTTCAAGAAATTAAACAGTTTTGGATTTGCAGTTTCTCCCTATCTTTCAGCTATATTTGCACACACCTGACCAAACAAAAATTAGTAAACAGTTAACTAGTATTTATAAAAAACTGAAAATATTTAACATATAACATCTCCTTTAAAAAAACACTCATTCTACAAACAACCTTATAAAAGACAAAAACTTATATCTGTTCACAGTATGTGTATTTTGTAAACAGTAATTCACTGTAATGCAATTTTGAAAGTAAAAAATGGTGACTGTCTAGCACTGTAAGGACCTCTGACTTGTAGCTGGCTGACAAAAGAGAAGGAAAGGGAACACGCTTCTATGAGCAAAGCTGAGTGCTTTAAAACAACTCTCCCTTTGGACATACTTTAAGGTGGTACCATCTCAAACTGAGGATGTCTCTCTATCCAGGCCAAATTTTTTCAAGCAATTCTGAATTGAAATGTAAACAAAAAGCCTTTTCCCTTTGGAGGAAATAACTGGATAAATCCCAATCCCAGGAATATCTACCCTTCCACAACCATGAGTGGAAGAGGGTTTCCTTTTTGTGTGGTGTATTCATAACAGTCACATTTTTCTGAAACATGCTGGAGGGAAAAACTGGAATTGAAGGATTTATCATAAATAATGGGGAAAAGTACTTAAAATCAAACTGGGGAGATTTGAAAAAAATTTTATGAGAATTATTGAGTATTGTTTTCGATAATCAACTACAAAAATACTAATGCTAAGGTTAAACCTAACAGTTAACTTGTCCATGTTTTGTAAACTTTACCACCTAGAAATCTTTTGATCTTTTATATTATACCATTGGAATGCTTAGGAAAAAATAGTAAGTTCAGAAACTTAAAGCTACCTATTTAAAATGGGATAATTCTAAAGGGAAGTACATTTTAAATGTATAAAGAAATTCAATACACTTAAGTGAAAGTCAATCAGGTATACAAATTACTTTTGGATTCTGTGCAGTGTAAGGTCTATATCGTTAGATTTTTTTGTTTTAAAGTTCTAATTGGCTACTGCAAAGGCAATTTTAGACAATATATGCATTAATAAATGTAATAAAAATTAATTCCTTATCAATTAAGCATTCATTTTTTTCCCCAATGCATCTTTTAAGTTTTGGGGTATTCAGTTACACCAACCAAAAAGTAATATTTATTACTTTTGTATTTGGTTAATATTCAATCAGTTACTGTTTACTTATTTAAAAGCTTTCAAATTTATTGTTTCTGTATTTCTTCAACTAGGCACTTGCACATTAAAAAAACATTCAGAGGGTTTCTCTCTAAAAACACTACTTTTAATTTTCATAAAAATGTCCCACAGTTAGAATTTGTCTCACACATGTAAATTCTCTTGATAACATGATTTATAATCCAAAATATTAACATTATTAATGTAGGGAGAAAGAAATGCTATTCACGATTAAAAATAATAGAATTCCATCATAATCCAGTATCATAAGGATTTGGATATATTCAAATCACATCCCATGAAACTTTATCATATATAATAGAGCCTGATATCTCAATTAACAGAATATTGTTCTTTAATCTATTACCAGCATTAAAGATAGTTCATCTGTGTTAAAATCAGCATGAATATGATCATGTAACAGTTAAAAGACAAAATGTACTAACTGAAAAGGAATAAAAATCTCACCACCTCATTGAAGTAAGAGGTTTAAATATTAATAGCCTTGGCACATAATCCACGGAGGTATAAATAGACCAAATTCAAAACAAGTCATTTCCAATGATATTCTAAGGTCATGTCTAAAAGCTACATTGCCAGTAAGTTTAGCCACAAATCGTTTTCTTTTGTCAAAGATTTTCTTCTGGATATAAAAAATAAAATGTCCATAGTACCATGAAACTTTGTTTTAGCAGGAAGAATCAGTTTAAAATAAAAGCTTTTAAGAGTTTATCAGGAGAATGAGTGCTCATTCTAATCAGTAAAACTCACACATCAGTGTGTTGATTTGCTAGAACCAACTTAATTGGTTGATACAAACATGTCCCTCATTTAAACCCATCATATAAAAGTTACTGTGAATATTTAAAATTAGATTAGAATAAGATATTTGTGTAAGACCCAAGTTTTCACTCAACCTGTGGGGTCACTTCTACAGTAGATCTGAATCTGTGAGTCGATGGTCTCAGATCTATACAAGCTAGATCTTGGCATGAAGGAGAACTCTATTGAATCTACACATTCTGGGATGGGACTCAGTCAATAAAAAACCTGACCGAATTTCCATTATGTGCCTAGTTGTAGTGATTAACTAATGATCCCACATTTGAGTTTTGAGATGCCCGATTTTATACTTTCAAAATAAGGGGGGCAATGTATGTTATAAAAGATACACAAATTTTAACATGGTTCAAAACAGAAAACAGTAAAATTACCTTAAACAGAAAAAAAAAGTTTTATCAGATTATGTGCCTGAGCAGTAGAAAAATTTGAGATAATATTTTCTGCATATTAACAGGTTAGGGAGCACTTTCATTTCAAACTGTCATTAAAACTGATTCCATATTCCTTTCGGAAGAAAACATTCACATGTCTCCTTCACTAAACTACATCTAATTATTCAAGTACCAAAAAAGGACTGTGATATTCTTTAAATACGGCCAGTATGAAGACAACTAAGAAATTACAGGACTAATTTCCAACAAGAATACAAGTTGCATGAAGGTTTAAGAATGTGACTTTTACCACAGTTTCCGAGAGCCCAACAGGACTAGATGTTCTCAATGCAATCCTTCAGATCCATGAGCCGTGAAAGCAATGCTGGTATGGAAAATGAGGCTGACACTTCTGCCTTTAAACTCTTCTGGGAACGGCTACCACTCTGTGTAAACTGCAGGGATGGAGCACCTCTATCACGAAGCACAAAACACCCAACTATCCAGATACCTGGGCCACAATGTCAAACTCAGGCTCCTACAGGCTTAGCACACTGAGGACTGCAAATATATATGGATGCTCGTCCATGTGATACACAATTTACAAGGCCTATCTAGTGTCTTCCAAGAATATTTTCATGTGAAATATTATTTCAGATGGCCACTCATAAGAGAAATGCAGTCACAAGGACCATCAGAATCTCCATTCCTCACAAGGGAAGTTTGGTTTGCTGGCTTGGAGGAGATGTGAAAATGTATCCTTTACATGGCACTAATCAAGACATACTGGGATATATTTCAGACATTTAGAATTTTCTAACCAATGATTTGGCTTTAACTGGAAACTTTGGCAGGAAAGGTGGGTTTCCCAATCAGGAAGGGCTGGAGGGAAGCGCAACCTCAGAAGAGGAGCTAATCTGACTGCACAGAGCAAGGCCCTATTAGACCACCTCTCACCCATGAGCAGGGCCCTGGCACTGAACATTTACCAGGGTCGGCAGTGACACAGACAACCAGATATGAGACAGAGGGTGTCTTCTGCCCTCTGGCTCCCTCCCCTCTCCCTGTCCCCAGGTGCCCAGAGGTTGAGTGGTAATCACTTCCCACCTGCAGCTCAGGTCTGGCAGTCTTCAACAGGGGAAAGACAGAGTAATCTGTTCTGACCTCAGACCTAAGCCACACTCTTCTAAGGCTGTCATAAGTAATAAGGAGCCTGCCCAGACTTCACAGAGAGACATTCTGCTGCTCATTAACCCAGCGATCCTGTGTGTGGATCCCCAGGGGCAGGGGAGAGGTAAGCTGCACCCTGAATCTTCACACAGAAAAAGCTATGAAGCCTTGGACGGAGTGAGAGGACTTGAGAGCCGTGGTGAAATGCACCATGAGCCGAACAAAGGAGTCGTTATGTAGGTAGACGGTAGCAGCTATGACACACATGATGGAAATCCAAACAGTCTCTTCCGGCCTTTTCCATTATCTCAGGTTAGTGGAGTGAAGATCAATAAACTTTTACCTTGGCCTAAAGAGACACTTTAGAGGCCTGAACACTTACCCTAAAGAGATGAGGTACAGGGCTGGTGAGTTTTGACGGGAAAAGAGGCATGAATTGGGGGAAAGGGTGTGGTAACAACAAGCTTCTGCAGGGAGAGAAGGCAGCCCCAGGTCTCAGTGTCCGGGGTGGAAGCAAAGGGAAGGAGCCCAACAGGAGAAATAACAGGACAGAGCAAACCGTTCAGAGGTGGCTCTGGTTTGATACAACTTTCATTGCGGAAAATATCTATGAGCTATTATATGGTTTTACTGCACTATGTGTATATATAATTAATTGCATTTCACTCCACATGTTCATCTACCAGGAAGCTCTGGGTAAATTTAATTGAATCCTAGCAATTAAAATCAGGATTCATAAAGCAGAGTACTACCTAAGTAGATTCTTGTCCCTTGTTGAGGCTTTTTTCTACAACATGGTTTTTTATAATGATACATCATGGGCTAGAAAAGAAACCTGATCCGTTATGCGCACATACACTACAGAATCTCGAATGATAAATAAAAAGGGACTTATCATGACTTCTTCAGATCTTCCAAATTTTCAAGTACTTTGGCCTTAACTCTCAAAAGATGAAATACAGACAACCTGAGGGCAGGGAAAATATAAGATACAGTTTGTAGTTCTTCAGTCTGCTTTTCCAAGAACCACACTCGTTCCAGACATCACTTGTGAAGATAGGGGGTGGACAGAGAATGCTGTGAGGACCCCACTCTGGACATCTCCCAGAGCCATTGCTGCACCTTTAATATAGGTACGCCCATGGATTCAAATCCGCTGTAATGACATTCTATATGAAAGAGCCCTTGGGCAACTGTCCCTGTTAAGAAGCATTATCTTTTTTAGTTTTATACTGAAAAGCTGAGGACTGAACCACTAGCTTGGACTGATGAAGGGGAAGGAACTGCTAAGAAGTACGAAGAGAAAGAACACCTGCTAACAGGTGTCAGAGATGGTCACACTGCCTGGGCAACCAGGGCTCAAAGCTTGGTCTTCTCAGGAGGAACTGAGGCCAATTGCCCTACACTGACAGCCGATGCTGCCAGATATTGCTTAGTAGTCGTCTCAAATAGTTAAGTCACTGGAATCCTGTGTTTATGAATAATGTTGAATTTGCTCACATATTTATAAAACTGACACTGTCATAAAAAAACCACAATTAAAAACAACTTAAAATCTATAGTCTTAGAAATTTACTTTTAAATATTAGGGCAACCTAGTAAGGAAGCTAGCACAAACACTAAAAAATAATGGGAACAATGTAAAATGCCTACCAAAGCAAGGAGACATGATTCTGATTTGGGCTGGTCAGTGTCACACTCGTTTTCCAAGTTTGTACCCCTGAGAAAACTGTTTGATAACCATTATACAGTAGGCACAGAAATCAGCATACTTTATCAAACAAAACACTAAATAGCTGCTGCTACATTAAAAATTATATTAATTTTCTTAAATGCTGTGGATAAAGAACAATGTCAAAAGTTTCCAAATCTGTGCTTGGTTTTCATCTAGAATGGAGCAAATGTGAGGCAAGTAACATCACCTGTTACTTTGACATTTTACCCCCCTGCCTGCAAATCTGCATGCAATTCCATACATTATATGCGTGAGAAAACCAGATGAACAACAGAACAGCTGCTGTAGGGCTGTTTTGCACGATTGGGCCTGGCACTACTTGTTCTTAAAAAGTTTCTTGAAGGCAGAATAGTGTGAGAATTCTTTGGCTCAAATCCCAAAGAGCTCCAAATTGTGAGTTGTGTGGATCCAATGTCTGAGTTACTGTACTTTGGCTTTGAGGCTGCATGAAAAGCACATTAAAACTTTTTAGTGTAACTTGTGAGAGTGAAGTCCACCCCACTAGCAACACTTCACAGGATTCCTCCAAGATGCCTCGTGTTGATGTGGCAACTCTAGCAATGAGGGCTTATTGAGATGGTGGACTGAAGTGACAGGGGACACTTAATCCTTTGGTTTGTTCTGAAAAAAGTTTGTAAAGGACCATCCTCCTCCACTCGATTTAGGAGAATCTTCATCTTTAGGTGGAATCAAAAATTGTCGGGAGTTAATGGAGCATGGACTTCCAAAAGACACAATCTCACTGCTGCTGTCTGTGGACCTAGGTGAGTCTGGAGATACCAAGTTCCAAGTATTTACATTTGCCTGAGGTCTGTAACCTGCAGTTTTATCTAAGTCATCATCTGCATCCAGATCGTCTACAGTAGAAGTCACGGGGAGGTGCATCTGTGGCTTATAGCCTGCTCCCCCTACAGGGTCACTGTCCAGTTCCTCCTCTGGTTTTGCCTGAGGCTGGTACATGGACTGGACGTCAATGTAAATGACTTGTGAGGCCCCTCCGCCTTCTTCTGCTCCTGGGTTCGCTAGCTCTTCCTCAATGACCGGTGGGCAATAGGACACAACCACATGGTTTTCAGGTTCTGCATCACAGCTATCTTCTGGACGCTCAGCCACTGGAGAAATTATTTCTGTATCTTCTATTTTGGGAGCCACTGACCGAGTTTCCAGAACCTCGACATTATTTGGGGTACAAGGATTCATTTCCAATGTTTTAAGACCACTGTTTCCCTAGAAATAAATTTTAAAAAACAGGGATTAGGGATACCATGAAAAGCTGCTGTGATGCTCCTCCTACAAAAAGAAGCATTATTTTCTATATTTTTCACAGTTGCTTATAAAACTGCATCTCTAGTATTCTTTACCTCATACTAGAGCAAAGCTACTTTTTTCTACATATCAATATTTTCCTTGCTCTTAACAGCAGTGAAAAGAAAAAAGAGCATGCACAATTTAAAATTAATAATTTTACAAGTTCAGCAGATGCTCAAGCACTGCTATTTTCTTAGTACATTTTACTGTGCATGACACTGACATGTTAAAAACTTTTCACAAAAGACTAAAAAAAGGAAGTCAGTACTTCAAAGGTCAATGTAAGAAAATAAAGGATTACCTCACAGACACTCTTCTGAAACTGTAAAGCTTTACAATTTTCTGGGTTTGGAATATCAGGATAGAAGGTTTCTTTAATCCTTTAAATAAAGATGATTAAATACATTTAATAATTATAGGATTATCAGTTAGACAATGAGTTAGTAAGTTATCAGGCTTATTTTGACATTTAATACAAATATGCTAACGAACACCTGAGATAAAAAGGGAAAATCATTTTCAGTGTGATCGGTCACTAGAGCGTTCATACAATGCATTCAGAGGTTCCCATCTGAAAACTATAAACAATGCTTCTATTTCTAGAACTATAATATCTTATGTATCTTATGAAAACAGAAAGTAATGTTAAGATGCTAACTGTGCTATCAAATCAAAGGATACCGGCATTACTCATATAACCAAAATGTTCATACTGCAGACTGGATTCAGTACCATTAACTACTTAAGAACATATTTGCATTTTCAGTTCTCTACTACTCCAGACAGACTTTTCCTGGACTATCAGAAAAAGGAACACTATTAATCTTAAGCAAAAACTAAACACAAAAACGAAATTTGCTTAGTGCTCTATCATAGTTACAGCTGTTAAAAATTTTATCGTTTGAAATCCCTATAGGAAAAAAAAATGTTGTCAATGTATGTCCAAAATGCTCTAACTTCCAATCTATGTCCTTATTTTATCTTTTTTCTGAATTGAAATCGTCTTAAAAATGTGATTTTTGGTAATGAGAATGTGGTTATCAAACAGGGTATTCTGTTACTATATTGATTTATAAGCCAGGATTGCTAGGACACAATCTCTTCTTTACCATGAATGATGGCATTTTGAAGGCCAGTGAGGACCAAAGGAAGACAGCCATTTGCCCGAAGCCCAGCCCAGGACAGCTCCTGCTGGCTGAGCACGAGGCACGATTTCCTCAGCCCGCTCACCTCAGCTCACACCACTCATGTGGTCACTGCACCCAAACACACACTGCTTTCTCCAGAAGATCAAGCTCTTTCCAATTTGCAGGCCCTCAGAGAAGCCCTTCTCTCTGCCTGGCACATCCTCTCCTCTTCCCCTGATCCAGGGGAACCTCCACAGGGAAACCTGACCACCCACAGAGACATGCTTCCCCACTGTTCTCACGCGCCTGCGCTCTTTCCAGCACCCGCTAACACTTCTCCGCATGTATTTATTAAATGATTATGGGTTCAAGTCCATCCTCCCCACTATTCTGTATGTCAAAGGATCATACTGATTTAGTCTACCACTGTACCTCCCTTTACATGGGAGGGCCATTCACATTTGTTAAATAAATGACCAGATTTTCTAAACAGATCACCAGGACAAGTGAGAGCTCAATCATTAAACTACATTTAACCCTGCATATAGCTCCTGACGTATTTATGCCTTTAAATATTTTTTTTTGTAGTACAACGGCTACTACTTTAATTAGTTAATATGCTTTCATGCATGCTCAGTCATGTCTAACTTTCTGTGACCTCATGGACTGCAGCCTGCCAGACCTCCCTGTCCATAGTAGGGAAAATTTACACTTTTCCTTTGTTAAGTTTTAAGACCTGTAAATAATATGCCATGTTCTTGTCTAATATTATCTCCAACATTAATTCTGACCAATATAAATATTACCTCATTTCCACCAAAAAGGTGTACTTGTTATTTTGTTCAGTCTCAAGTTGTGTCAGACTCTCAACACATGAACTAATCAATCATGCCCTTAAGAACAAAACAGGGAGAGTAAATCATTACCATTCTCGTTTCCGATAGCAAAGGATACTTGTTACCACTCCAATGATGACAGCCACTGCCACTGGGATGAGAATGGCAATAATCAAACCCTCAGCTGAAAAGAGAACATTGCAGATGTTAAAATCATCGTTTTCATATATGAACTCAATAAAGTCACATCATAAGACATTTAAGTCAGTAGATTATTTGAAGAAAAGATCCTAACTGCTCCAGAGAAACTGAAAAATTATTAAAACATAACCTTAAAAAGTACTGTAATGATTTTTATACTAACACATAAATTCTTTAGAGCAGGGTTTCCCTACTTTGGCACTCCTAACATTTTAGCGCAGGTATTTCTTTGACATGTGCTGGTGGGGAAGAGGCTGTTCCATGCACCGGAAGATTAACAGCATCCTCAGCCTCTAACCACCAGATACCAATATCGCAACCAAAACGGCACCATACAATGCCAAGTGGCCCTAGGAGGTAAAATCACCCCCAGGTGAGAACTATCCCCACATGGCCCTCCTTTATTTAAAGGCGTGTATGACCTTCAACCCAGGGCTAGAGAACAAGCCTGTGAAAAATGAAAGTTCTTTGCTGTTGACCAACTAATCAAGTCCATCTCCTTTACTTTCCATCTCAAATTTACAAGTGTTGTACTTTACACTTTTTTAAGGCTGTTTCTTACATTCTTCCCTGGATATGTTAAAAATCTCAGAATATTTCGGGCAAAAAATTGTAAACCGGTTGACTGTAAGTTCAACATGAATTTAGAACTCGCAACTTCAGATATATCCTCAATCTCTTAATTTCTCAAGTATGCATTAGACAATAGGTTCAGATAACTGGTAAGAATAAATATGTAGTCATTTCCGGCCTTTCAACACCGCCCTCCACCTACTTTAAAAGTATAACAAAATGTGAAATGTAAAGAAGGGGGGTTTTCTATATAAACAAAAATCACTAGAAACCCAATGCACTTGAGTATGGAAAGCAACGCAATCACAACATGTAACTCACAATTTTCCTTCGTTACCACAAACATGCTCCTCTCGGGGCCCATTCCTGCCCCTGTGTAGGCTCGCAAGACCAGGTGGTAACTTGTTTTACCTTGAAGATCAGCAATCCTCAGTGTCTTCTGGGAAATGTCAGTAATATTCTTAACCTTTATGTCAAAACGACCTGTTTTTCAAGTGAAGAAGATTATTACTGATCTCTATACTATTTTTAAACACCTGGTTACTCAAACCTGTCACATACCATTTTCAAGTGAGTCTGAATGTTAGTCGCCTCCAGGGCCAAGGCCTGTAGTGCCAGTCAGCACCATGTTCAATTCCACCTCTACCAGTTAGTAGCTGGGTTATCTGGACCTGTTATTTGAACCACTCTGAACCTGAGTTTCTCTAACTGTGAAATCCCAAATCATGACTTAGCTCTCAGAGCTGTTTTGAAGCTCTCAGAAATTTCCATGCACATTCTCTAGAATAATGTCTGGCATACAGCAGGCAATCAATAAAAGTCTCTTTTCTTTCTGTTACTAAGAGCATGAAAACCCACTGCAACCCAAACCCATGGGGGCAGGGACACTGTCACTTGAGCTGACCATCTGTCTGTGAGTCAAGTGAGCAACTCAAGGGACTGGAAGAACGAATCAATGGAGATAACTCCAAATTTCTCAGGAAACCAAGGTCTCAAGTGAGACAGCAGTGAGGACGCCTTAGAATTGTTTTAAAAGGAAATGAGGAGAATTGTTTAAACTACTGTTTTTTTAAATTTTAACCAAAATAGTACAGTTCAATAGCTTAAAAACTAAATTATACTATATGACTAATAAAAAGCAGCAGTTGCCTGCCTGCATCTCCCTGCCCCCAACCAATCACTTCAAAATCAAGTTATCAGTTTCTGTGGGTATTCACTTCCATTTTTGAAATAAACTTAGATTGGAGGTGGTTCAGTCACTACGTCATGTCTGACTCTTGCAACCCCATGGACGACAGCCCATGAAACTCCTCTGTCTATGGGATTTCCCAGGCAGGAACACTGGAGTGGGTTGCCATTTCCTTCTCCAGGGACTCTTTCTGACCCAGGAATTGAACCAGGGTCTACTGTACTGCAAGGCAGTCTCCTGCATTGCAGGCATCTTCTTTACTGATTGAGCCACCAGGGAAACCTAAATTGGTAGTGCTTGACTTTTAAATTTTGGATGTTAGCTCTAACACACAACCACTACCCCTTCTCCCCTCAACCCCACATCACTGGCAGAAAAACAGAAAAAGATTTGGTAAATTCAGTGTTTTTATTATCATGATTATATAAATATGAATTATTGCTGACAAACTGCTTGATATGATCATGTTTCCTTTCTTATTTTTCTGTTAACTGCTTTTCTTCCTTCTTTGTTTGATGTACCAGTTACTAATTCTCCCCACACCCTTCAGTGAATAGTCAACACAATTTCCCATGTGATCCAACACAGCTAAGTCCCAGTGCTGTGGCCTACCCCAGCCCCTGTCCGCTCTTCGTCAGGTTGCTTCCCAGGGCGTCTTCTCTGGACTGAAAGCCTTCCAGGGGCCCTTGTCCCAGGACTCCCTGCCCCACTTATTTCCGTGTGTTGAGGCCCACTCTTCTAGTAGCTTCTGGAGAAGGGATAGCTGGGGGAAGTAATATGTGCAGCCTTGCCTGTCTAAAAATGTCTTCTTCTATTCTCACAAAAGTAGTACAGATACTACTGTATCTGTAGATAAATTGGCTTGAGGACAGTATTATTTTAGGTTGAAAACAATTTTTTACTCAGTATTTTAGCCGTAATATCTTCTAGTATCTGGTATGTTGTTGAGAACTGCCATTCTTATTCCTGATCCGGGCACTGTAACTGCTTTTGTTTCTAGGACTTTTTCTTCATATATTAGGTGCTCTGAAAATTCACCATGACATATTCAGCATAGATCTGTTTCTCTATTTCACTGGTGTATTTAATGGCACTTTTTACTGCATACACTGAGGTCTTTTGGTTTTGGGAAATTTTCTTGTGCTATTTCTTCGATAATTTCCTTCTCTCCATTCCACTCTTCTCTCTTAACAGAACTCTTATAAAGGAGGACAGGGTAGGTCTTTGACCCAAGCTGCAACTTTTTTTACCTCCAAGTCTCTTTTGCCTCTGTCTCATTTTCAGAAGAATTTCCCCATTTTCCTTTTTAATATTTCTACTTCTATTTAATTCCTTAAAAATTTCCTCGATCACAGTTTTAATTCTGCGGAATTCATGACCGTCTTCTCTTTGTTCCTTTCTATAACATCGTGTCTCTTCAATAAATAGTTGTGCCTCAACTATCCGAGAATAGTTTGTTTTTTTTATTTCTCTGCCTTCCCACATAACATTTATTTCCTCTGATTCCTCCTGGTGTCTGCCTTGCAGGTTAGAAGCTTTCTCAATCATCCGGTTCTCCCTGGCTGCTCCTCATGTTTGACAGTGAGCCACTAAGAGGCTCACTGGAAGCCTGGTGTGCACAGGTTGGGGTTCATGGTGGGTGGGCTTCACATCTGTTGCTGATAGGAAGTGACCAGCTGGGTTCCTGGCTTTTCATTGGGGTAATCCCCTGAATCTCAGCATATTTTATGTCTTTTCTCAGGAACCATTTAATCCTCTCACCTCTTGTCTGGGAAAGATGCCTAGCTGAAGATCATTAACCGTGTGCAAAGGAGGAAGAAGGAAGGTCACACTGTCTGCTGTGGTGTCCCCTGCCTGGAGGCTCTCTGGTTTGGAATAAATCTGTTTTCATTCAGGGGAGAGGGCACTCATGTGAGCTACATGACACTCTGTAGAAGTCCTACAGAGGACTAACTGTAGCGGGGCTTCTAACTGATGCTTACACAACTCCCGCTGTTCAGCCCAGATTCATCCTAACCACTGGCCTCCACTGCTGGCTCTGCAGGATAAACCAAACTACTTCTAACTGATGTCGCCCGACGGTCCACCGAGACTGTCCACCATCCACTCCTCGAGTTTACTCAGCCCACTTCCATGTTCCAATGTTTCTAGATCCTCTTTTTTGCCTCTCTAGTTCTCTGTCTTTATTGACTTTATGGGTTTTTTGTTTTCCTCTGTTTTACTCTAATTTTAGGGACCAATCCACTCTAACTAGAAGTTTATATGCTATAATTTTAACTGATTCAAGTGCAAAATTTCTGAGAACCTGAGGTTCCAGTGCAAAATTTCTGAACTCCTGAGGGAAATTACACCAGACTCTGGTATAATGTCTGGGCTTCCCTGGTGGCTCAGATGGTAAAGAATCACCTGCAATGCAGGAGACCCGGGTTCAGTCCCTGGGTTGGGAAGATAGCCTGGAGAAGGGAATGGCAACCCACTCCAGTATTTTTGCCTGGAGAATCCCATGGACAGAGGAGCCTGGTGGGCTACAGTCCATGGGGTCGCAAAGAGTTGGACATGACTGAGCACTTTTTTTTTTTCTGGATATTTGCAGAATCTGATAGTTAGGGTTGGCCTCAACTCTGAAGGTTTAGGAAATGCAGAACTCCGTGATTTGGGGGAGGCACACATTTATGCAGCTGTTCTCCAGAGGCGACTAAACTAATGCCCAGGTGGGCAGCATGTCCCTGTGGCACTGTTTGTTCTCTACTTGTCAGACAGTCATTAAATAATTAAAACGGTTTATTTCCAAGAAAAGGTCATAAAGGAAAACAAAAGCTCTCAAACTGAAGAGATGATACATGCTTGTGTTATTCAGTCATAAATAAGAAGCATCTGACTTTGAACAGAAATGTCATTGAGGGTTTAAAGCCAAAAGTCTGCATAAACATTTCTGTATTTGTAAATTTGAGGATTCTCAAAGGTCTCCATGCATACACTTACCAACTGTCAAGACTGACTCTAAGTTTTTAAGATTTAAGGGACACACACATACTCTATCAAGCCAATTAAGTTTCCCAGCTCATTAAGGCCTTGCCTAACTGTGGGGATAGCTCTCTGTCAAATAAAAGGAGGCTCTGAAGCCATTCTTTAGGTTCCTGAGTTTTTACCTCCATCTGCATAAATGCAAGAAGACTTTATTTTTCCTTAAGGTAAACTTCATAAGATGCTTTGTTATGCATCATGCAAGATTAGTAAGAGATGTTCTCTGCCCTGTGGGGATCATAATCAAAGGCCTCAGAATAAATGATTTCTTAAAGACCATATGCCATTTATCACATACTAAAATCTTGAAAAATCTCATATTCATAAAATGACTTCATTTTCACTTTCTTATTGTTCAGAGTTTTGGAGACCAGTTTAAACTATTCAGCAGCATTTTCTTTTACCTTTCTTTCTTCTTTCTCTTCATTTTTTGTAATTGACATAGAACTTCTAAGAAACAGTATATACTTATTCTAGTAATTTACTCACCTGATTCCAAACCCATTATCTTAGATGTGTCTCTCTCTCCTTTTTCAAAGTAAAATAAATATCCTCTTAAAAATCCTCTAAGCTCTTCCACAGGAATTTCTTCCCATTTCACTAATATAGAATCTGCAGATGTATCCTCAACAGTAAAATCTGGAGCAACAGCTGGAGCTGTAAAAGAAAAGAAGCCCACACTTAAAGGAGAATTTACTACTACAGAGCAAGACATTAAGGTTTAATGAGATTTCTAGCCTCAAAAATAGCTGAACCTGGAATTAGAACATTATCCTTTATTTAGTCACAAACTTTTACATATATTATCACAGCACTTTTACTATGAAGATACAAAGGTAGAACTTACAACCTTCAGGTATAAAACATATCTGGGGGGGTTTGCAAAACCTATGCAAAATCTTTAAGTGGCTACTCCAACAGACTATTTCTATTTCCCCTTTTTAGTGATAGTCTTAAACAGTTTTTACAATTTGTAAAAGTACAGAGTAAGTCTTTTTGACATCCAAAATAAGACTTAGTTTTCTCTATGACAAGAGTAAAACTGTCAGTGTAAACATTAAATAAATGAAGAATAATTATAAATAATTTTATAGTTATCATCTAACTTATTTTTCTTCCTTGAACCAACACACATCTCAATTCAATCTATTTTTAGAATTTAATCTTAAAATTGATGTCCACTTATAATTTCTCATGTTATCTTCAACTCTAAGAAAACTTACCCATTTAACTTACCCAATTCTTCTACATATCCAATTATAGAACGTAATAATTGATATCCTTGATTTCTGCACCCATACACCGAAAAATTATATCTTACACCTGGTCGAAAATGATCTACAGGATGAACACAATCAGTAAACTTTCCTAAGTACATATGACTATGAATATCTATTTTAGAAATATCAAACTGATAATAACTCACTTTGAAATTTCCAAAGCTAATTTTACAAAAGTTACGGAAAATACATTTGTGTTTCCAAAACTAGTAAATATTCAGAGTGAAAACTGACTTGACAAAAATTAAATTCACATCTGTTGCAATGAAAAATTTAGTATAACAACATGACATCATCTTGAAGGGAAAAAAATGGTAATCGAGGTTTTCATTTTGTTCCTTCAAATTAAGCAATGACAACTTCTTCCTAGATTTTGTCCTGGGTCAGTTTTTGAAACGGTCCCAGGTCTGTAACACACCTCTGAAAAGCCCTTCCCTAACTAGGGTTATTTGTGGGTTGGAAAGAACCCATTGCTCTTCCCTTGTTCCAAGAAGCAGATACTAAAGCTTCCATTCTACATGACACCTTGGGGTTAAAGGAAATGGGACTTGGAGTCTATTCCTCTTCACAGCATCAGCATTTAGTGCTATTAACTCCACAAGACATACAAGAAAAGCATTTTAACTTCGATCCAAGTTAATCACTTTCAAATGTCTCAATACAATGCAAAGCGGGGTGGATGTAACAGGACCCCTGATCTGGAGCAGCTGGCAGGACAGACGTGAAGGGCTAACAATAAGATGCTATGCGGGGCCTCTGCATCAGAGGCCCTCCTTCTCATCCTACAGGTTTCAATTTCATCTTATATCCCAGATATTCCAGCTAAAGAGACATTTCTCACCTCTCCGCATCATTCCACCCTGCCCCAGTCCATTCTGATCATTCTCAAGGCCAAAGTGACAAAGGAGGGAAGGGGGTCATAATTTATACAGAGCACACTACGGCCGCGTAGGTTGGGCTGTACTTCGCTGGTAAGGGATGATGTACTCAGCAAGAAAAAAAGAAAGGCAACCATTGAGGCCTTGGCCAATTATGTACATGAAAGAATCTGGCTGTATTCCAGGTAGAACTGGAAAAAAAACCTGAAGCTCCATGTAGGAATCCAATGCATGGGGCTCACCCTGACCATCTGACAGTGAACAAAGTAAACGAGCAGCCCGTGATTCCTGGAAGAGAAGGCTCAGCAGCTGCTCGCTCTCCTGAACTTCACTTACACGTGAGGGAGAATGGGGTGGGGGGGGTGATGTCAGAAGCTTCACTACCAAGAGGTTCCACAGTTCCCACAGGTAGAGGCACACTCACTCACGCCAGGGACTCAGAAGCAACAGTGACAGTGCAGAGAGAATAGAGTTCCAAAGGACAAGGCTGCCTCAGCCTGCAGGTAACCGCACACCCTTCTTGGCTGCATCATCTTAGGCTTGCAGCTCCTGAGCTGCCCCCAACCCCTCACTGCGCCCCTGACCGACATCAGGGGAAGTGGTAATGGATGCAAGTCCTTTGTGCTCAGTAACCTGGCTTGTGGGCAAACAAGGGCAAAAAGATGGCAAGTGAGGTCATTATAATTATAAACAACGCTGTGCTGAACATTCTTAGATGTACATCTGTGCAGCTCTTGGATTTTTTTTTTTCCTTAGAATACATTCCTAGACAAGTAACGACGAGATCAAAGTCTATGAATTGTTTCACACACATATTGCCACAAACTACTTTCCAAAAAAGTTAAACCAATCCATGTCCAGCCCAGTGGTGAGTTCACTGCACTGCAACCAGCCACTCCACATATTGCTCTTAAAAAAAATTTATTTTTGGTGGTTAGCCGCTGTAGTGTATACAGAAATAGAAACATAATGGTGTACACATGAAACCTGCATGATATTATAAACCAATGTCACCCCAATAAAAAGTAAATTTAAAAAATATCTTTAAAGAACTCTGAGAGACACCTACCAGATTCTATTACAGTTTCAGTGATATTTGGAGGGACTTTTTTCCAGTCCATGAGGCAGGGTCCAGACTGAGATGAGTTACACCACTTAATTACATAGTCGCAGGTCATGTTGGGGTTGTAATTCCAAGTGAGGAGGATCCTATTTCCTATTCCAACAGTCTGCTCTATTTTGAGATCATCTTCAAGAAAGAAGGATTTTTATTAGTGTTAAAAATAATGTTTTAAGGTAAACCTCAAGAAAATGAGCCAGAATTATACAAATCATTTCATTGTACATACACTGCAAAATGGGGCTAAACTAGATAAACCTTTAGCCAAGTTTAGAAATGCTGCTCTGTGGCAATTACTTGGTCATACAGATCAACTCTGCAGCTGGAAAAAAACAAAACAAAAAAGAACCAAGGATCAGGCAGTGACATAGCTGGGCCGGGACATGAAGCTCAAGAGCCATGATGAATGGGGCACAGGGAATGAGCACTAGAGGTCACGGCACAGCAGCACAGGGACAGGAAGCTGGAGAAGAGCAGGCATGGGGGGTCAGAATCGCCTCTCTCATCATCCATTATGGATGTGAGCTCCACGAGAGCAAACGGGGGCCCCTGCCTGCAGCTCCACTCTGGGCACAGACCACGCCAAACAGGAGCACAACCCCATGCAGTGAGTGAATGAGTGGGTGCGCCAGCCCCTCGCTTCCCTTCAAGGGAGACTGCTGTCCCACGGGTGGGAGGAAGGGATTCTGGAGACAGGACAGGGATGAAAGCTATGGGATGGGATGGCCAGTGTGGACAGAGAGCAGTACGGATGTGTGAGGTGCAGAGGTTGACAGAGGGCGCTGGGGGCCATGGTGAGGTTTGACTTCCCCACCTGCTAGATCTCAGCCTCAGCGATAAGGGAGGCCCAAGGTTGGGAGTAAGTAATTAGTGTGGGTTAGGACAGCGTGGACAAGAGGGAAATTTTCCAGAGAAACAGGGGAAAGAAGTAATTTCTCTAACTGATGCATATTTAAGAGCTCAGTAAAAAGCCATGGAAAGGATTTTTTGAACAAAATTTGCATTCATAAGCAACTACTACTGGATACAAGACAACAATTCGGCTTGGAATACAGAAGACCCTGGATACAACAGCTTCTTGGCTCAATGTGACTAAAAAACCCACACTGTCAGCCTGTGCTGAGGCAGTAAGGCCTTGTTCTGAGTTGCAATAACTGTCTGAAAGCTGATGGCCAGACCATTGTTAGTTCTGTAAATTACTACCTCCTGAGAGACACACAGAAAAGGTAGGAATATAGCTTCTGAATTAAAAGATAACATCAGTTCAGTTCAGTCGCTCAGTCGTGTCTGACTCTTTGCGACCCCATGAATCACAGCACGCCAGGCCTCCCTGTCCATCACCAACTCCCGGAGTTCACTCAAACTCATGTCCATCGAGTTGGTGATGCCATCCAGCCATCTCATTCTCTGTCGTCCCCGTCTCCTCCCACCCCCAATCCCTCCCAGCTTCAGAGTCTTTTCCAGTGAGTCAACTCTTCGCATGAGGTGGCCAAAGTATTGGAGTTTCAGCTTTAGCATCAGTCCTTCCAATGAACACCCAGGACTGATCTCTTTTAGGATGGACTGGCTGGATCTCCTTGCAGTCCAAGGGACTCCCAATAGTTATTGCCTATTATTGTGACAGCCATGAAATACCTAACCTAAACCGGCAGCTTATCTTGCCACGGGTGTTCATACATCTTTCCCTTGTCTTGTTTTTGCCTCCACAGCACTGCCTGTGGACCTCTCCTCTCTAGCATACACTGCTATCTGGGCTCTGGCTGCTGCTGTGTGTCTTGAAACATACTGTGTGTCCCTATTCCTTCCTCCTCATGTGTCCACAACTGACTGGAACAAAGAAACAGTTATGCAACAAGCAGTCAGACACTGCCCAGTGCCCTCAAACAAGAACTGAAAAGGTACTGAGGACCCAAACTGGACCAATTTTTCTTCCTTCAGGAGTGGGTGATCATAGAAAGGTGACCCCATACTTGGGTGGGACAGCAAGTTGGGGGGATCAGATAATGACTCAGAAGAGGAGCTAACTGGGCGAGGAGGCAGAAGTGGCCACTGAGAACTTGGGACTCAAAAAGTTGTCAAGGCAACTGAGCAAGAATGGACAGCTACTGTTCAGTTCAGTCGCTCAGTCGTGTCCGACTCTCTTCGACCCCATGGACTGCAGCATACCAGGCTTCCATGTCCATCACCAACTCCTGAGTTTACTCAAACTCATGTCCACGGAGTCAGTCATGCCATCCAACCATCTCATCTTCTGTCGTCCCCTTCTCCTCCTGCCTTCAATCTTTCCCAGCATCAGGATCTTTTCAAATGAGTCAGTTCTTCACATCAGGTAGTCAAAGTATTGGAGTTTCAGCTTTAGCATCAGTCCTTCCAAGGAATATTCAGGACTGATTTCCTTTAGGATGGACTGGTTGGATCTCCTTGCTGTCCAAGGGACTCTCAAGAGTCTTCTCCAACACCGCAGTTCAAATGCATCAATTCTTTGGCACTCGGCTTTCTTTATAGTCCAACTTTCACATCCATACATGATTACTGGAAAATCCATAGCCTTGACTAGACAAACCTTTGTTGGCAAAGTAATGTCTTTGTTTTTTTAATATCCTGTCTAGGTTGGTCATAGTTTTTCTTCTAAGGAGCAAGCGTCTTTTAATTTCATGGCTGCAGTCACCATCTGCAGTGATTTTGGAGCACCCAAAAATAAAGTCTGCCACTGTTTCCACTGTTTACCCATCTGCCATGAAGTGATGGAACCAGAAGCCATTATCTTAGTTTTCTGAATGTTGAGTTTTAAGCCAGCTTTTAAACTCTCCTCTTTCACTTTCATCAAGAGGCTCTTTAGTTCTTTTTTGCTTTCTGTCATAAGGGTGGTGTCATCTGCATATCTGAGGTTATTGATATTTCTCCTGACAAACTTGTTTCCAGCTTGTGCTTCATCCAGCCCAGCATTTCTCATGATGTACTCTGCATAGAAGTTAAATAAGCAGGGTGACAATATATAGCCTTAATGTACTCCTTTCCCAATCTGGAACCAGTCTGTTATTCCATATCCAGTTCTAACTGCCGCTTCTTGACCTGCATACAGATTTCTCAGAAGGCAGGTCAGGTAGTCTGGTATTCCCATCTCTTGAAGAATTCTCCAGTTTGTTGTGGTCCACATAGTCAAAGGCTTTGGCATAGTCGATAAGGCAGATGTTTTTCTGGAACTCTCTTGCTTTTTCGATGATCCAGCGGATGTTGGCAATTTGATCTCTGGTTCCTCTGCCTTTTCTAAATCCAGTTTGAACATCTGGAAGTTCACGGTTCACATACTGTTGAAGCCTGACTTGGAGAAGTTTGAGCATTACTTTGCTAGGGTGTGAGATGAGTGCAATTGTGTGGTTCAGTTCAGTCGCTCAGTCGTGTCCGACTCTTTGCGACCCCATGAATCACAGCACGCCAGGCCTCCCTGTCCATCACCAACTCCCGGAATTCACTCAGACTCATGTCCATCGAGTCGGTGATACCATCCAGCCATCTCATTTTCTTTCGTCCCCGTCTCCTCCTACCCCCAATCCCTCCCAGCATCAGACTCTCTTCCAGTGAGTCAACTCGTCGCATGAGGTGGCCAAAGTATTGGAGTTTCAGCTTTAGCATCAGTCCTTCCAATGAACACCCAGGATTGATCTCCTCTAGAATGGACTGGTTCGATCTCCTTGCAGTCCAAGGGACTGTCGTAGTTGGAGCATTCTTTGGCACTGCCTTTCTCTGGGATTGGAATGAAAACTGACAGTCACTGTAACTCATCAAATTTAAAGGGTCACTGAGGAATTTTAAAATTATATAAAAATTCTTTTCTAAAGCTTATACTGAAGATGCAATTTAGACTTTAAGAAGAATTTCTTATCAGTAAAAGATTTGTATTAATAAAGAATTGTCTTATCAATGAAGCTGTCATTTAAAATGAGTATTTCTTCCTAACTGTTTAAAAATAGCCTAGCTGATGTGTCAACTGTCATGGTCCTGGGGAGATGTGTGAAAGCAGTTCTGAATAAACTGTTAAAATATTTCTTCCTAAGAGTAGTATCTACCGCCATAACTCTACAACATTATGTGTTAAAGTAATTGGGTTTTGTACTTATTTTCTCCATCAGTGTAGATGCTTCCAGGCAATACTGAAGGCTACTGCCTCTCCCCGAGTATTTGACAGTAATCTGCCTGTTCTTCCTGACTCAGTAGCAGCAGCAGAGGGTTTGAGAGGAAAGCTGACATTATGAGAGCAAGCAACACCATCACAACGTTTCCCCTTGGTTTCCTGCCCTTATATACTACTTTTACCTTAAGCACTTACCATTGGGAATTTCCAGACTAGCTATTTTAGAAGGTGGTGATGAGCCAGCAGAATTTTTTGCCACCACACTGATGATGTAGTCATTTTTATCAAGCTGTAATTCTGCCTTGTGTTGAGGATCAGGAATCTCAGAAAGGGATTGTGTTTCCTCATCGGACGAATATGATACATTATAAGAAAGTATTTTTCCATTAGCTTCATTAATGGGTAAAGGCTATTAAAAAAAGAAAAATAAATTCTGTTATAAAAATTGGCAAAGGTGATGCGACAAGGCAAGGCCACTGAGTCTAAACTTGATATTTCACTAATCCTAACAAAGTAATGTTAGGAAACATGAGTCATTAACAGTGCACAACACAGACTTTAAATCTACTGAGATCTGGATAAACCAGAGAAACGGTGCTGAACAAAAACTACCCCTGCTGTAAGCAGTAGAGTACACAAAAATATAAAAATTAAGTAACAATATTTAGCTTCATATTGTTCAGAAGGAAACCAAAAGAAGAGATGAGAAGCAGTGCTCTACTTAAAAATAAATATTAAAAACTATGGGATCATGTTTTTTAAATAGTTATTGTTTTTTCATTTTAAAGTAGTACTTGCTCATTACAGAAAATGTGGAAAATATTAAAAAGTTGGAAGAAAAATCTCCCATATTCCCATTTCTTAAATATTCTTACATTCTGGTATTTCCTTCAAGCTGTTTTTCTAGATGGAGACTTTTATTAAAATTGCTTCAATCATACTATACAACTGTCTTTTTTTCACTTTTCTACAATACATACTTTTTTTGGATAATACAGCTATGTATATTTCTAACGGCTTTATATTTCATATAGCATTTGTTATTAGTTTACCTGAATATTTCTTAAATAAGTAGAATTTAAGTTGCTGCCATTTTTTTCACAATAAAATGAACCTTTTGGTTTTTCCACAGTTTTTCCCCTAGTTAGGATTAATTCCTTAATGTGGGGTCCCAAATCTGGATTTACAGGAAACAAACATTCAAACGTCTTTATTTATATATCTAAACTGCTTTTCAAAACAATCTCTCCAATTTAAACAGCAGTGCATAGGACCCTCTGATCCAGCCACTAATACTGTGCTGAAGACACAGAGGTCCCCGATAGCTCTCTGATGGCCTGGTCCAGTGAACACGCTACCATCCCAAGAATTGTGGGTTTCATTTGATACTGTCCATTCCTTCACATATTACCCCCATTCCCCTGGTTTCTGCACACTATTTTCTTCTGGTCTTCCTGCCCTTCTAACCTTCCCAATCTCCTCGCTGGATCCTCCTCCTCTGCTGGTTCTTCAGATCCCGCCACCACCCACCGCTCCACAGTTGGCCTCTTTCCACACTGTGTGCTCTGAGTGATCAAGTTACATGCTACTCAAAGCTATGTCTTTAGCTCAGACCTCTCCGGAGCTCCAGAGCCTTACATCAAACTACTGCCTACTGAACTATACTTGATCATTCTAGTGGCACATGTTTTAAATAATCAACATGTCCAAAACAACTTAATTTTCCACCCAAATATGGCAGAACCATAAACTAGTCACTGAAGTTAGAATCTGAATTGCTTCAATATTTTTAATCCTTGGGTCAAACATTCATCTAGTCTGAAAATATCCTAAACTGTCTACATTGAAGTCATTTGTACGATCATTCCTATATTTCTGTACAATCTGACAGACAACTGAGAGCAGCTACGGGATTTTTCCAATTAAAAATAAGAGGGGATGCATAGTCATATACAGACGACCTCCAAGTGATGGAATGTGTACACAACATGCTCACAGACTTCAAAGATTCACTTTAATCAAAGCCATACTGATGTCAAGTGTTTGTAAAAGTTTACTTTAAATAACAAAATGCACTATTTAAAAGAATCTGGTTATAACTGTTCCTATGAAATTTGATGTAGAAAACTGTTTGTGGTTTTGTGTGTGTGTGTGTGTAATTAATTTATTTTTTATTGGAGGCAAATTATTTTACAATATTATATTGGTTGGTTTTGCCATACATTGATATGAATTTGCCCCGGGTTTACATAAGTTCCCCCTCCTGAACCCCCCTCCCACCTCCCTCCTCCCTTTATCCTCCCTCTGGGTCATCCCCGCATGCCAGCCCTGAGCATCCTATAACATGCATTGACCCTGAACTAGTGATTCATTTCACATATGACAACATACGTGTTTCAATGCCATTCTCCCAAATCATCCCACCCTCACCCTCTCCCATAGAGTCCCCAAAGACTGTTCTATACATCTGTGTCTCTTTTGCTGTCTCGTATACAGGGTTATCATTTGTATCTTTCTAAATTCCATATATATGTGTTAGTATACTGTATTGGTGTTTTTCTTTCTGGCTTACTTCACTCTGTATAATAGGCTCCAGTTTCATCCACCTCATTAGAACTGATTCAAATGCATTCTTTTTAATGGCTGAGTAATACTCCATTGTGTATATGTACCAAAGCTTTCTTATCCATTCGTCTGCAGATGGACATCTAGGTTGCTTCCATGTCCTGGCTATTATAAACAGTGCTGCAATGAACACTGGAGTACACGTGTCTCTTTCAATTCTGGTTACCTCGGTGTGTATGCCCAGGAGAGCGATTGCTGGATCATATGGCAGTTCTATTTCCAATTTTTTGAGGAATCTCCACACTGTTCTCCATAGTGGCTGTACTAGTTTGCATTCCCACCAACAGTGTAAGAGGGTTCCTTTCTCTCCACACCCTCTCCAGCATTTATTGCATGTAGACTTTTGGATAGCAGCCATTCTGACTGGTGTGAAATGGTATCTCATTGTGGTTTTGATTTGCATCTCTCTGATTATGAGGGATGTTGAGCATTTTTTCATGTGTTTGTTAGCCATCTTTATGTCTTCTTTGGAAAAATGTCTGTTTAGTTCTTTGGCCCATTTTTTGATTGGGTCATTTATTTTTCTGGAATTGAGCTGCAGGAGCTGCTTGTATAATTTGGAGATTAATCCTTTATCAGTTGCTTCATTTGCTATTATTTTCTCCCATTCTGAAGGCTGTCTTTTCACCTTACTTATAGTTTCCTTTGCTGTGCAGAAGCTTTTGATTTTAATTAGGTCCCATTTGTTTATTTTTGCTTTTATTTCCAATATTCTGGGAGGTGGGTCATGGAGGATCCTGCTGTGATTTATGTCGGAGAGTGTTTTGCCTACGTTCTCCTCTAGGAGTTTTATAGTTTCTGGTCTTACATTTAGCTCTCTAATCCATTTTGAGTTTATTTTGGTGTATGGTGTTAGGAAGTGTTCTAGTTTCATTCTTTTACAAGTGGCTGACCAGTTTTCCCAGCACCACTTGTTAAAGAGACTGTCTTTTCTCCATTTTATATTCTTGCCTCCTTTGTCAAAGATGAGGTGTCCATAAATGCGTGGATTTATCTCTGGGCTTTCTATTTTGTTCCATTGATCTATATTTCTGTCTTTATGCCAGTACCATACTGTCTTGATGACTGTGGCTTTGTAGTAGAGCCTGAAGTCCGGCAGGTTAATTCCCCCAGTTCCATTTTTCTTCCTCAAGATTGCTTTGGCTATTCGAGGTTTTTTGTATTTCCATACAAATTGTGAGATTATTTGTTCTAGTTCTGTGAAAAATATCTTTGGTAGCTTGATAGGGATTGCATTGAATGTATAAATTATTTTGGGTAGTATACTCATTTTTACAATATTTATTCTTCCAATCCATGAACATGGTATATTTATCCATCTATTAGTGTCCTTTTTGATTGCTTTCAGTAGTGTTTTGTAGTTTTCTATGTACAAGTCTTTTGTTTCCTTAGGTAGATATATTCCTAAGTATTTAATTCTTTTCGTTGCAACAGTGAATGGAATAGTTTCCTTAATTTCTCTTTCTATTTTCTCATTATTAGTGTATAGGAATGCAAGGGATTTCTGTGTGTTGATTTTATATCCTGCAACGTTACTGTAATCATTGATTAGCTCTAGTAGTTTTCTGGTAGAGTCTCTATGGTTTTCTGTGTAGAGGATCATGTCATCAGCGAACAGTGGAAGTTTTACTTCTTCTTTTCCAATTTGTATTCCTTTTATGTCTTTTTCTGCTCTGATTGCTGTAGCCAAAACTTCCAGAACTATGTTGAATAGTAGTGGTGAGAGTGGGCACCCTTGTCTTGTTCCTGACTTTAGGGGAAATGCTTTCAGTTTTTCACCATTGAGGATAATGTTTGCTGTGGGTTTGTCATATATAGCTTTTATTATGTTGAGGTATGTCCCTTCTATTCCCACTTTCTGGAGGGTTTTTATCATAAATGGATGTTGAATTTTGTCGAAGGCTTTCTCTGCATCTATTGAGATAATCATATGATTTTTATTTTTCAGTTTGTTTAATGTGGTGTATTACGTTGACTGATTTGCGGATATTGAAGAATCCTTGCATTCCTGGGATAAAGCCCACTTGGTCATGATGTATGATCTTCTTAATATGCTGTTGGATTCTGATTGCTAGAATTTTGTTAAGGATTTTTGCATCTATGTTCATCAGTGATATTGGCCTGTAGTTTTCTTTTTTTGTGGGGTCTTTACCAGGTTTTGGAATTAGGGTGATGGTGGCCTCATAGAATGAGTTTGGAAGTTTCCCTTCCTCAGCAATTTTCTGGAAGAGTTTGAGTAGAATAGGTGTTAGCTCTTCTCTAAATTTTTGGTAGAATTCAGCTGTGAAGCCGTCTGGACCTGGGCTTTTGTTTGCTGGGAGATTTTTGATTACAGTTTCAATTTCTGTGCTTGTGATGGGTCTGTTCAGATTGTCTATTTCTTCCTGGTTCAGTTTTGGAAAGTTGTATTTTTCTAGGAATTTGTCCATTTCTTCCAGGTTATTCATTTTATTGCCATATAATTCCTGATAGTATTCTCTAATAATCCTTTGTATTTCTGTGTTGTCAGTTGTGATCTCTCCATTTTCATTTCTAATTTTATTGATTTGGTTCTTCTCCCTTTGTTTCTTGATAAGTCTGGCTAGTGGTTTGTCAATTTTATTCACCTTCTCAAAGAACCAGCTTTTGGCTTTGTTGATTTTTGCTATAGTCTCTTTTGTTTCTTTTGCATTTATCTCTGCCCTAATTTTTACAATTTCTTTCCTTCTAGTGACCCTGGGGTTCTTCATTTCTTCCTTTTCTAGTTGTTTTAGATGTAGAGTTAGGTTATTTAGTTGACTTTTTTCTTGTTTCTTGAGGTGTGCCTGTATTGCTATGAACTTCCCCCTTAGCACTGCTTTTACAGTGTCCCAGAGGTTTTGGGTTGTTGTGTTTTCATTTTCATTCATTTCTATGCATATTTTGATTTCTCTTTTGATTTCTTCTATGATTTGTTCGTTGTTCAGCAGCGTGTTGTTCAGCCTCCATATGTTGGCATGTTTAATCTGTTTGTGGTTTTGATTTTCATAAATCAGCAATGAAAACATATTCTCCAGTAAGGTTTATGCTCTAGTAAAACATTATGCAATTCATATTTTAGCTAAAATTTTAGAAAACTTTGTAAAACTTTATAATTGCTATACTGTAACACATTTAGGGAACAACAAATTACGCTGACTGATGGATATAAAAAGTTGGTTTCCTATTCACTGAAGAGAAAATACAACATAAACACTTAGGATTCTAACTTGTGGTTTCTGGCTGCATTTCTGACTAAAGTGAGATAGATGAAATTCATGAAATCCTCGGTCCTTTATAAGTCTCATAAAATCAAACTGAAGGATGCCTAGACCTGAGACACAGATCCTCACTACAAGGACTGTGGTATGTCTGCAGTGATGAGGAATCTGGGAATTTTAGAAGTCAGGCTACATTCTCATCAATAATGTCAACTAAGCCAGTCTGGGAAATCCTGGCTCCCTAATAACCCAAGAACCATATGGAATTTAAGTAGTTTAGCATACTAAAGTTACTTAAATATTCAAGGAAAAATAAGACATTTACCTTCCAATATATTATTAGATTTTTTCCATCAGAACTCCACTCCCTCCAAGTATCTGGTCCCTTCGAAGGAACTAGAAAAGAGAGTTAAAATTTAATAAGATCAGTAATTGGCATGGCAGGGTTTAAAATTGAAATTCTCAAGAAAAATGTGAAGCAGTTAGTGCTTCTAAGTCATTTTCCACTTAGAAAATGGAGCAATGGAAAAGCTGAGCTCCGAACACCTACAAAGCACAAGGTCCCTTCAGTTCAGTCACTCAGTTGTGTCCGACTCTCCACAACCCCATGAATCACAGCACGCCAGGCCTCCCTGTCCATCACCAACTCCCGGAGTTCACTCAAACCCATGTCCACAGAGTCGGTGATGCCATCCAGCCATCTCATTCTCTGTCGTCCCCTTCTCCTCCCACCCTCAACCTTTCCCAGCATCTGAGTCTTTTCCAGTGAGTCAACTTGTCGCATGAGGTGGCCAAAGTATTGGAGTTTCAGCTTTAGCATTAGTCCTTCCAATGAACACGCAGGATTGATCTCCTTTGGTCCCTTACAATGGGTTAAAATCACCCTCACATCCCTCAGATGGATTGGGGCTGCCTCTCCATCTCACATCCTCCAACCTCCCCTTACTCAAGCCGGCTCTGGCTATAGGCCAGCTTCCTGATTGTTCTAAAACACGCAGAGGACACCCACTCCAGTCTGTCTGTACTTTCTGTGTTCTCTCTTCCTCTGCCTGGAACTTTCCTCCCCTGAATCAACTATGTAGCTTCCTTCCCTGCCTCCTTTATATCTCAGATCAAGTGTTACCTCATCAGTGAAGTCTTCCCCAGCTATCTTATTTAAAATTTCACCCCCTCTCCCCAACCACTTGGCCTTCATTCCCTAGCCCTCTCTCTAGTTTTTATTCTTTTCCATGGCACTCACTGCCACCCAAAATACACTATATATGTAGTTTAAAAACTCATTTCTAATACTCTATCCTCTACACTCCATGGGCAGAGTGTGCTGTTTTATTCACTGCTCTATTCCTAGTGACTAGATGATTCCTGACACATGGTGGATACTTATAAGTATTTCTTAAGTGAATTAATGCCTTTATTCAATGAGATGTAAATAAAGTGTTTCCTCTTGGCAACAACAGCTCATCAACTAAAGGCAAAAGCTCCTGTGGTAACTAGTTTCCAAAAGGACCAATGGTGCTGGTCACGCCCCCTGACATTCAGTGTGGTGGTCCCTCCTCCACTGTATCAGGCTTGGCTTGTGTGGCCAGTAGGGTACAGGAGACGTGATGCATGTTCCTTCTGAGACTAGGACATAAAGACATTGTGGAAGCTGCTTTGCTTTCTCTTTGATCACTGAATCTGGGTGCTGCTGGCTGCCATTTGAGGACGCTCCAGCAGCCCTATGGAGAGGCCTGCATAGTGAGGAATGGAGACCTCGTGCCAACAGCCATGTGAGTTAACCATCCTGAAAGCCAATCCTCTAGACTCAGTCAAGCCTGCAGCCCCCACTCACATCCTGATTGTAGCCTCCTAAGGAACTCTAAGCCAGAGCCACTCAGCTAAGCTGCTCCTAAATTTCCAATCCAAAGACACCGTGAGATAACAAATGCTTGCAGTTTTAAGCCACTGAGCTCTGGAGTAATTTGTCACAGCAACAAATAACTAGTATATTCTCTGTCGGGACTCAAGCATGATCCAAATAATTCTTGGATGCATTGTAAAGATCCTCTCATTTCTCTCATCTTCGTGTGAAGAGACAAAATCTGGGTTAATATCTATCAGTTTCTGCCTTACTGTTTCTCTGCTTATTGCTTCCCCCGTGGTTCAGACAATAAAGAATCTGCCTGCCATGCCAGGGACCTGGGTTCAACCCCTGGGTCAGGAAGATCCCCTGGAGAAGGGAATGACAACCCACTCCAGTATTCTTGCCTGGGAAACATATGGACAGAGGAGCCTGGCCAGCTACTGTCCATGGGGTCGCAAAGACTTGGACACGACTGAGTGACTAACACACATTACATTTTTTGGAAGAAGTTTGATAATCCCTATATTATATAGTGCAAATAAATCTTTTGTTATCTTTTATTGAATAATTTCTGAAAATTACACCTATTTCTAAATTTTTGCTGTTTGTTTGAAAATTGATATCTGGATCAATCAAGAATAGAATCTCATTCTGTCTTTAGAAATTATCATACTCAGAAAACCAGTTACCTGATTTTATAGATATTTTGATCTGGGTGTACCACAAAAACTAAAGTTCAAGAACTTGTAGTCTCGACCATCTTTAGGCCTAAGTCACAATATTCTACCAAATTAGCTTTATTAATAATTGCTTTCAATAAAGAAACACTCTAAATAGACTATTATAATTAAAATACCAGGAATAGGAAGAAAAAGTGTGAGAAAAATCACCCCATAATCTTACTAAGTTTCAAGTTTGGTTTCCTATGTATCATCCTAATATAGTTATAATCATATTGTGGATAAGGTAGCTTAGACGTTTCACGTAACATAAGCCAAGCATTTTTCCACATTATCACGAAACTAAAACCCATCATTTAAAATCTTTGTATGGTATTTTACTAGTAGGTATTAAATAATTACACAATTTATCTAAACATTCTCCTACTTTTAGTCATTCTGGTGACATTTTCGTTTAAAAAAAAAAAGGTATAAAATTTCAGGATCCATAGTAATAATTAGCCATAAATTATTCAGTTAACTTACCGGCTTCTGTGGTTAAATACTGTTTTTCATTGCTCCATTTGCTCCATTTCCAGAAAGGGTCAGTGGAACAACGAATCCGAAAAGTATACATGGTATATGGATTTAACTTGTCCACAGTAGTAAGATAATTTGAACTTTCTACCCCCCTTATTGTGACATTCCGCTATTATAAAACAAACATATATATTATATATGTAATATCATGTGTATATGAATAAATATATATATACATATATTTTTTAGAAGAAAGCCTCCCAAACTTGCAACATAAATTGACTGAATGTCCTAAGACTTTACCTCTATAAAACCAGACAGTTCATCCACTATATTTTAATTCTTACATAAAATTCAAAATCAGTGAAATTATGTTCTGCAATAGCAAAAAAATTAAGGTATAGTTTTAATCCAAATGTTGAATCTAAGTAATAATGGTCAATTAAATCATGCAGAGATGATGATATTCTGTCAATGGTTAATGGTGATGCAATATACCTTAATATAATTTAGTAATCTAAGATGACCTTGAGTATTAAATAGATTATTCCGATATTCGGAAGCTTACTGGAGGCAGGCAACATTTATGCATTATTTTTTACATGGCACTTAGAACCTCTAGTGCAGTGCTAAACATGTAGAATATCCAACAAATATTTAAACCAAATAAAATGAAGATGAAGCAATCTGAAACAAATTTGAGGATTTGCATGCCTCCAGAAAGTCTCTGAGTTCCCAATTACTTATTGCAAAGTAACTTTTTGTGTTACATTTTGCAGTTTGACTGATTTTCTAGAAATTATCAGTACATTTCCAAATAACTATTTAAGTAGAATGTCATTTATTTTAGATCTACCCCAAATTACAAGATGGTGCAGCATAAAAGTCAACTTAAGTATTTAAAATGTATTAAAAAGTCATGTTTTGACTTATAAGGACCAATTATAACTTGCTCCTATTGCTGCACTTAGCAGTTTTAAAAACCACATCTTCTCTCTGCTGCTGATTAGTCCATTAACTAACACAAAGGCTACAGCAAAAACTACTTATTCATTCACAAATTCATTGAGCGCCAGTAGATCTGGACACGTTCTGAGTAGCAGAAGTCATACTCATATTCTATAATACCTAGTACTACAATCGTTTTTAAGTGCTAAATGCAACACTGTTATGATGTGTGTATACACACACACACACACACACACATAAAATGGCTCTTAGGAAACCTCTATAATAAGTAATCTGAGATTAAATGTGAATTTACTTAATTCTTTCTGAAAACTATGTATCTTATCCAAAATAATGTCAAAGGAAGTTTAGAGGAGAATCTTACTCACCAATTCGTGCTCTGAGTTAGTTTTACTAATTTCAATTTGACATAACAGTTTAATTTTTGTAAAGTTGCCCGGTAAATGCCAGGAAAGTGTCACAGCTGTTGAATTAATGTCCTTTGCTTTGACTGAAGTAGGAATACGGGGATGAACTGTAAATATAATTTTCAAAAATTACTTTAAAAGTTCTTTTCTAATATGACAAATGAGAGCCAAAGAAAACAAAAAACAGGAGATGTGTTATTTAGTGCTGATCAACAATGTTCCATCCAGTGTTTGTGGAAGACAAACCTCACATTTATGGCCTGACACCAGGCCAGCATTGCTTAAGAACCATTCGTGCTCAAGGTTGCTCAGTTAGCACCAGAAATGCTAAAAGGTAGTCTCTACCTTTAAGAAACACCTCCTTTACTTGAGGAATGACAAACAGAAAGAAAGAAAAACAACAAGAGTATATACATTAAGTCCTAATGTGTGGTATAGATATTAACAGGTACTGGAATTTGGCTGTAAGTGTAGATGTGGGCTTCCATGGTAGTTCAGCTGGTAAAGAAGCGGCCTGCAATGTGGGAGACCTTGGTTCGATCCCTGGGTCGGGAAGATCCCCTGGAGAAGGTAATGGCTACCCACTCCAGTATTCTGGCCTGGAGAATGCCATGGACTGTATAGTCCATGGGGTCACAAAGAGTCGGACACGACTGAGTGACTTTCATTTCATTTCAAGTGTAGATGTACAGTGAAGATGGGACTTAAGATAAGCCTTAGAGGATAAACCAAAGGAAATTGGCAAAACTATTGCAGAAAAGCATTTCAGGCTGGTATCCTGGCAAGAACAAAGGCACAGTGAAGCAAACTACACACTACATTGGTTATACTGCATACACCAATTTGAGTGACAGGAAACAATCATGGGAAAGATGGTTGAAATGGCAGAGGGCAGATAAATACATACAAACCTGCCACTCAAATATAAAATGTAGCCTTTCTGATTTTAGGGGGAAAAATCAAGAAACAACGAAGATGAAAAGAAAGAATAACTGATATAAGTGACTTACATTTACAAGTAAGGCAACAGGACCATCTACTAATCACTTGTAGGCTGTCTTCTAATGCAAATGGTTTAAGCCCTTAGGCCCTGACTGTCTCTAAGAGAAGGTTTCTATGCTGCTGCTCCGTATATTGCAGAGCTGGTTTCAGCTGACATATGTGGAAAGACCACAGGAATGAATGCCAAAAAGACTGACCTCTTTTATTTCTGTTTTGATCTATATATTAATAGGGTTGGTAAAAATTCAGAAATTACCAGTATTAAAATGGAACAAACTATTTACTGATACATAAAACTATGTGGATGGATATCAAAGACATCATCCTTAGTAAAAATGCCAACTTCCTGTGGTGCAGTGGTAAAGAGTATGTCTGCCAATGCAGGAGACATAAAAGACAGTTCAATCTCTGGGTGGGGAAGATCCCCTGGAAGAGGAAGTGGCAACCCACTCCAGTCTTCTTGCTTGGAGAATCCCATGGACAGAGGAGCCTGGCAGGCTAGATAGAGTTCATGGGGTTGCACAGAGTCAGAAACAGCACAAACGAACACACGAATGCCAAAGGTTACATAGTGTATGACTCCATTTACACACATTCCCCATATGACAAAACAACAGACGTTAAGAACTGATTAGCTATTTTCCAGGGACAGAGATTCGTGTGTGTGGTGTTTGTGTGTGTGTGTGATTCATGTTTGGGAGGAGGTGGGCTTGCTAAAGTGACAGCAAGAGGCAGTTCCTTTGGGGTGATTATGTACCTTAACTGTACGGGGGGGTTACATGAATCTATACATGGAGCTGACTGCACAAAGCTACACACATAGCACACACAATTAAATGCATAAAAACTGGTGAAAACGGAGCAAGGTCAGTAGTCAGGTTCAGTATCGAACCAGGAGGGTCAATTGCCTAACTGAAGTACAGTTCCGTAAGATGATACTACCGAGAAAGTTGGAAGGAGGACTCTATTATTTTTGCAACCACCCCTGAGTCTACAATTATTTCAAAATAAAAATTTTTTAAAATTGGGCAAAAATATTTTCAGAAAATCAAAATTATTAGATAAAGCCACTTACAGTTTCTATGAAACTAATAAAGTGAAACTTGAAATTTTAAATGAAATTTTAAAAATGCATACTAAGTAACTAAAAAGGAAATAATCAGTAAAAAAAAAAAAATCCCTAGAAGCACTTTTTCATTAACCTCAAGACATTTTAGCACTTCTAGTTATTTTTAAGACACTGACTTATGCAGCAACTTACCTTTTTCAGTTATGTTAACTAAAAGTGTTGATTCTGTCTGACCCAGAAGATTTTGAGCATTCAATGTAAAATTGTATATTTCTTGATTTGAAAGTATTTGAAAGAATAACTGGTAGCTTTCATTTGAGGACACTTCATCTCTGTTAAATCTAACATATTTTCCTGAAAAACTGAAAAAGAGAATATTAAGGAATATTAAAATAATTTCAAAATGGCAAGAGATATATTACAGAAAAAAATGGGTGAGTAAATTTCAAGAGAGTTTTTCCAAAAAGGCTTTATTTCCAAGTGTAGATACTCAGGGAAGAAAATATATATAATGCAAACAACAGAAGAAAATAATCAGCCATATTCCCACTACCCAGAGAGTCTCTGTTCATATTTGAGGGTTCTTCTTTCTAGGCTTTTAAAAAAAGATGACAAGATGTTGAGTCTGCAATGTGTTTAAATTACAGTGTTTATAATATACCTGATTTTCTACAGCATATTTTGTTTTACATCTTTTGTATAAATGAAATAGAACATCTCCTTATGTCATTTAAACATCCTTCCAGTGTGCTCCCTACTGTCTGACAACCTCTCCCAGAGACCTTCACCTTTCAAATAAAGTGTAACTTGTACTGCGTGGGCCCTCCAAGGACGTCGGTCTTCCTGGATTCCAAGTGCAAATGATTTCTTTTAAATCATATGTCTCACAGTTCAGTTTTTGAGGAATGTCTGGTGGATCTAATCAAAAAATGAAAAAAAAAGCAGTTACTTTGGTTACATATACCTTCCCTAAAAAATGTTGCATTTTATAAATGCTAATTACATTTTGGCCAATTTTTTTAAAAATAAAATAATTTGCTTATTACATTTTGAATGATGCAGCAATTACCATTCTTTGTATAGCATGTTGTGTCAGAGTTCATATTACATTAGGAACGATGGATTAAAATATACCTAAGAGTGACTATTAGCTCATTTGGAAACTTCCTCCTGCAACCTTAAGAGATCAACTATCATGTTTTTCCCTTAATCCTATTTCAGAATCCACCAAATCTCTCAAAGGAACCTGTGTGCAACTATTTCAATCAGAAAAATCTACAGGTTAAAAGTATTATCATCTATCATCTTTATACTGTGACTTGAAAAGAAGTACCAAATCATATTATAAGTCAATATAAGTCATGTTACAAGTTTCAGAGTTCTTAAATAAGTTACAAGGACTATTATTCACAAACTAATTCTTGGTAAAATTCTGCATCTCCCTATATTCAAAGTGACTACTACTCTTTTGTTTTTTAATGAAACTATTCTGTTTTTGTAGAGGCAAGACAAGGAAAAGAAAAACAGTTGTCTTTGTTCTGACAGACCTTAGCGTGATAAATTAAAATTCTACAGTGTAACAGTGATTATAGAAAGTCGTATTTCTATAATTTTACCTAACCAAGCATACACAGAAACTTGGTATTTCCTACTGTCATTTTCTTTTTTTTTTTTTTAATTACACATTTAATTGCACATTGTTTTCTTTTTTTTGTTGTTGTTGACAGAGTAATGTCTCTGCTTTTTATTTATTTTTTTAAGTAATTATTTTTTATTGGAGGCAAATTATTTTACAATATTATATTGGTTGGTTTTGCCATATATTGACATGAATTCGCCCCGGGTTTACATAAGTTCCCCCTCCTGAAGCCCCCTCCCACCTCCCTCCTCCCTTTATCCTCCCTCTGGGTCATCCCCACACGCCAGCCCCGAGCATCCTATAACATGCATCGACCCTGAACTAGTGATTCATTTCACATATGACAACATACGTGTTTCAATGCCATTCTCCCAAATCATCCCACCCTCACCCTCTCCCACAGAGTCCCAAAGACTGTTCTATACATCTGTGTCTCAATTGCTGTCTCGTATACAGGGTTATCATTTGCATCTTTCTAAATTCCATATATATGCGTTAGTATACTGTATTGGTGTTTTTCTTTCTGGCTTACTTCACTCTGTATAATAGGCTCCAGTTTCATTCACCTCATTAGAACTGATTCAAATGTATTCTTTTTAATGGCTGAATAATACTCCATTGTGTATATGAACCAAAGCTTTCTTATCCATTCGCCTGCAGATGGACATCTAGGTTGCTTCCATGTCCTGGCTATTATAAACAGTGCTGCAATGAACATTGGAGTTTAAAAAAAATTATTTATTTTTAGCTGCATTGGGTCTTTGTTGCTGCGTGGGCTTTCTCTACTTGCGGCTATCTTCATTTGCAGTGCACAGGCTTCTCATGGCAATGGCCTCTCCCATTGAGGAGCACAGGCTCTAGGCACATGGGCTTCAGGAGTCACAGCACATAGGCTCAGTAGCTGTGGCGCATGGGGCCTAGTTGCTCCTTGGCATGTGGAATCTTCCCAGACCAGGGATCTAACCCGTGTTCCCTGAACTGGCAGACTGATTCTTATCCTCTTAGCTTATCCACCAGAGAAGTCCCTACTGTCATATTTATCTAATCTATCTTCCGAGGAGGTTAAGTTTTTGTTAAATAATTATCTACTCGGTGAAAAACTCTAAAAGATAAATTTATTTTTAAAAACCTGTATTTTTAAAATAGTCCTTAGTTTATCAAACAAGATTTAGAAAATTTCACATACTTTCCCCAGGGATAAGCATTACATCCTTCAAAGTACTTGGGGTAACATTAAGAGAAGTAATGAGTATTTATATGAAAGTTTAACAACTGGTAAATAAAACTAACATTGACTTATTTATTTTGAAAACCATTTTAAACTTAAGGCCAAACTTTTAGTCATTTTATTTAACTCAAATATCCAAAATTTTGGTGATATTTAAAATGCTGATTATTTTAGGATTTGGTAGATTTTTTTAAGTTGAAATACTTAAAATCCAAAATAACAGGAGCAAACTAGACACAAGTGGAAGGAAAAACTGAAGGAGAAAAAAATATGAAAGGGCAGTATTTAAAATGTAATGCTTTTAAAAAAAAACAACTGAGGCTAAGTAAAAAGCCTGGTATAAATCAACTGTCTTTCTATATAGCAGCATATAGAAAATGCAATTAAAAAATCAATTTTTAATAGCACCAGAAAACATCAAACACCTAGAAATAAATTTACAAAAAGATATGAAAGACCTCACCTCACTAAAATAAATGAGACAAAATCTAAATAAATGGAAGGCTATATACCATGTTCATGGATTGGAAGACTCAATATTGTAACAAAAATCTTCCTAAATTGACAGATTTAATGTAGTATCAATCAAAATCCTGGCAGGTTTGAATCTGTATGTGTGTGTAAGGGAAAATTAACAAGCTGATTCTAAAATTCTTTTCAGCCTTTTCAGTAAATAATGGGTTAACAGGATACCCATAAGGGATAGAAAAGTGAATCTTGACCCCTAACTCACACCACAGACCTTGTTACAGGTTTCTAAACACTCTCTCTGAAGTAAAGATTACTGCTGCTCCTGAATTAACAAATGATCAATATTTCAACCTCCAAATGTTAAAAATGAAAGCTAAATTATGAATTAAGTAGATTTTCCTTAGCATTGTAATAAAAATTAGAAAATTGTCAGAAATAATAGTGAATATTATCATCTTTTAAGTTTTAATTTTTACCTCATTCTTTTACATTAATATTTCACTGTTTGGTATCACTTATCAAGTAGTTTCCCTTCACTGGTTCTTAACTTTAGACTTCATGATCATTTATGAGGAATGTTGTAAATCATTTCCTAAAATTCCATTTAGGAAAGAAAATTTAATATTTTAAATTTGTAAAATTTAAATTTGAATGTATCCTCACTCTCACTTGAATTCCAAAATGTTTACTGGGAAGGCAAGAAGTAATTAAGGTTACAGCCATCAATCTGAGAAGAGCACCTAATGCTGGTTATTCCCTTGGAAATCTATCAGCAATTGAATGTAATTCATCATAAGTTTCTATGGAAGTATGAAAAAATGGCTGAAAGCAGCTGATGGAGAGCACCACTGAGAATCATTTAAAAAAAAAAAAGGCATAAGAAAAATCATTCTGTGCCACCAGGGAAGCCCACGTGATCAAAGAAAATCACAAAATCTATTCACTACATTTTATACACTTTACTCATGAGATCCTCGGACCACCCAGAACTTTTAAGTTCAGAATGTGAGGTGGAAGAGAAGCACTGCTAGAGGCAAAACCATCAGTGCTCCTAACAGTACAGTTACCATAAGGGAGGGGAGAGTAAAACTCTACATACAAAATGATCTGTGGATGGGTAACACAAGCCATCTAGGTAGGGCAGTCCACCTACAACTTCTGGAAGCGTCATGGGACAGAGGTATAACCATGTTAAAAGATGCCCCTGCGTTACAGAGTCCACTGTACACAGAACACAGTGAGGGGACCCTTCCTCCCACGTGTCCTCCAGCCACCCTATCATCAGAGAAGTGCAGGTTATGCTTTTGAAAGATTTTGTGCAAAGTCCTTACAATTTCTTTAATTTAGGTACTTTACAAAAAATAAAAGCACACTTTAATCAAGTGGGAAATTAATTTATATGAAAAAATTCCTAAACAATGGAATTAAGAAATATTACATACTAACTGCCTCTGATGCAACATAGCTGTTAACTAAGAATTTAAAAATTAGCAGTTGAATGTCTCAAATCTTATTATAAAATCTACAAATTATATATATATATATATATATACATTCTTATGGGGCTTCCCTTGTAGTTCAGTCAGTAAAGAATCTGCCTACAATGCAGGAGACCCAGGTTCGATTCCTGGGTCAGGAAGATCCACTGGAGAAGGAAATGGCAACCCATTCCAGTATTCTTGCCTGGAGAACCCCATGGACAGAGGAGCCTGGCAGGCTATATAGTCCATGGGGTCACAAGAATCGAACATGACTTAGCGACTAAACCACTACCACATATATTCTTATATGGGGCTTCCCTGGTGGCTCAGATGGTAAAGAATTCTCCTGCAATGTGGGAGACCTGGGTTCAATCCCTGGGTTGGGAAGATCCCCTGGAAACGGGAATGGCTACCCACTCCAGTATTCTTGCCTGTAGAATTCTATGGACAGAGAGGCTTAGCAGGCTATAGCCCATGAGGTTGCAAAGAGCTGGACACAACTGAGCAACTTTCACTTTCACAAATTATACAATTATGTAAAAAACAAGCTTAGAACTCACCTTAACTTGCTTGAAAAAAAGCAAAAATGGGTACCTTCTTATGTTATTCATCAAAGAATAAAAAAAAAAAAACAAGAAAGAAAGAAACTCATCCCCCAGAAATAAACATTAAGGCTTTCCAAGAAGACCCAAAAAACATTAACAGGAACTCTTAAAAAAAAAAAAAAAAAAGTAATATACTTACATCCCGCAAAAACAACTGTTCCAAATATGTTATCTTCTACTGAGAAAACCACATTTGTTCCACTACTTGCAGAAGCAGAAATATTGCGAATCTTGATTGCAACATTTTCCCCATCAAGATGGATAAGGGGACAATGTGTACTGCCAATCTGTGCTGATAACACTTTCTCTTGAGTCACACAACACACTGTTATATCTGAGCCTGCAAGTATCACTTTGTCTTGAGGAAAAACCCTAGTCTGAGAATCAGGAGGCCCTAGAAAGAGCAAAAGGAATTATAAATACTTCAGAAGTCTTTTACATAAATTAGCCCAGTGTACATAAACCACAGTTAGGTACTTTGAAATAATGGTGACTCAAAGAAAAAGTACACCCTCCAGGTTTCAAAGGAGCAAGACATATACAAGAAATAAAAATGTGTGTGATTTTGCTTATTTATGATGGGGTGATAGTGGGGAAGTGGAAGGGATTGCAGATCAATGTATAAGGTTACAGGTTAATATTAATATCTAAGAAGTCCAAAGGTTGATATTAAGCAGGTTTATATCCACCATGTGAAAAATCCATACCAAAAAAAGCTGCATGTTAAATAATCCCACTTCTTTGAAATTACTCTATGTGTTTAGATCAGATGTATTACTTTCCATTAGCCTACATATATGGTTAAGTATTCCACATCCTAAAAAGCACTTTTTGAAAAAAAAAAAGCCCAACTCTCTGTATGTTAATGAAAGCCACCCTTTTGTTTTTATTTTCCTAGCCAATTTAAGAAAAGTATCTCTAGTTTCCTTTCTACCTACTCATTGCTTAATTTCCTGCTTGTACTTTAATACTTACTAAAATGGTTCTCTGGCCCAACTGCTCAATCAAATGGCCACTTCTTAGTAATCTTTCCTTCAACTTCCAGAGCATCTGGTATCTTCCTAAAGTCTTCCTTTTCAAAATTCCCCTCTCTCTTGGGGTGCAGACTACTGACTTTTGCTACTCTTAACCCTCTGGCTGCTATTTGCTTTGCTGGGCTCTTTCCTCCATCATCCCTCCTCATACCAGCTTCTAAGGGATCTGTCCTTGGTCCTCATGCCCCTTTCCTTGAGTTATGTTAGCCTCCAATATTTAAAAAATTTCACATCACGTATATTAATGATCCTCAAACACACAGCTGACCCTTGAACAATACAGGTTTGAACTGCCTGGGCTCACTTATACATGCATTTTTTTCAATAATAAATACAACAGGATTTGTGGTTGGTTGAACCTTTGGGAGTGAAACCACAGATATGGGGGTTTCATGGGTGCGGAGGCCAACTATAAATTATATACGGACTTTCCACTACACAGAGGGTCAGAGCCCCTAACCCCCCAGTTGTTCAGGGATCAACTGGATAACTCCAGTTCCAACTAATCACCTGGATGCTGAACTTGTATTCCCAACTGACAATAAGAAGTTGCTCCCAGATACTTCACAGCTACCTCAAACTTAACACTCAACACATTAAAATGAAACTTATCTTTCCTACCCAGTTTGTTCACATTGTTCTGCCTCATTGGACAGAATCACCAGATGCCCAAACCAATAGCCTTTTTTGGCTCTATTTCTCCCCTACCAAATACAGTCACTAATTCTGTCTTTTTTCAGTGTTTTCATACCTCTCCCCTTTTTTATTTCTAAACCCAGCTGTCCTACTTTATACGTGTCTTTTGCTGAACTACAAGATTCTTAGTAATCTGCTTGCTCCTAGCCCTCCTTCCTCTGGCCATTTCCCCATACTGTCACTACAGTGAATAATCCACAATGATCACCAGCCTTTTTAAGGACTTCATTTTACTGTCAACAGTATTCCAGGCCCTTTCTCACACTGCCAACATTATACCTGCATATGAGTTTTGGTCAATGTACAGATGATTTGGGGTAAACTTGCAGATTCCCATATTCTCTGCAATAACTCTGCAGCTCACAGGGGTCTGCTCTATGGGCAAGAAATTAGGAGCTAATTTTTAAAAATATGGACTTGATAGCATTACATAAAAATCTTAAATGTTCTTTAATGCTGATTCAAACTGATTTTTAAACCTAGACATTTATCCAATCCGTCTAAATGTCCTTTAAGAAAAAAACAATAGATTTCTGAAGCCTCAGAGTTTTTGAATCAAAATGTTCTGGGATGGAAGACTTGGAAGATCCCTAGGTGACCCTTCGTGCATCCAAATGGGGTTCTGAGAACTAAAAGCTTAAACTCAGCCCTACCCTTAAGCAAGACTAATCTAATTCATCTGAAACAAAAATTTTCAAATATGCACTTACAGGAGATGTTCTTCAGTAGGCTCCAGTCACTCCACTCTTTGAGACCAGAGAACTGAGGATCATCAATGTAGCATCTAATCCCCACATAGTGAATGGCACACTCCAGGGGCATGTCTGAAGTCCAGTTCCAATGAAGAACTGTATCTTTGCCATTCAGAGTTGTGCTATAGGTCACCTGCAAAGTAAACAAAAACACAAAACTCTATTTTCAAGTAGTATGCTCTGCTTTCCTTTAGGGTTAAAAAACAAACTGTATATAATTACCAGCAAAGTAAGCAAAACTGTTTTCTATAACATATTAAGGAGAGTTGGAGTAACAATAACTATGATTCACTTATGTTTACTTCTTCAACTTTAGGGCCTACTTCTTTTTATACTGATGTTAATATTATAAAACACTCAATACACTTCATGAGAAAATACACCACTGCCTGAAATGCTCTTCATTTCTCATAGAAAAAAATTAATAGATTTTTACCTCCAAGAGTTAAAATCAGAAAGAGAAGAGCATTTCTACAAAATAAACTATTACTTTAGATTAGATATATTTTTTATAAAAGCACCATACATTTCAAATTTTACTTTTAAATATGCAATTTACAATAATATAAAAATTCTAAGTTCAGTTGTGGAATATGGGGAAGATTTTAATCAAATACATGAAGATATACTAAAAGTGACCTTGGGACTTCTGGTTAAAAATGACAGATTAAATAAATGTATTTCCTTCTTTTTATTTCATGAAATTCCTCTAACAACAGGACAAGATTAAAAAAAAAAAGGCACAGATGCACAAGGGCAAAAAATTAAAAAAAACACCACCAGTAAGATTTTGGACACTGGAAAACAGATGGGCAAAGGTAACTGACTCAGAAGACTCGAGAAGAGTGAATTTTAAGCCTCCACTGAGAAAGTCAGAAACAATGTGATTTCGATCACAAAAAGGTCACAGGGCTCAGGAATTGGTTGTACTAGGTTTTCCTGGAAATGCACAGTGCAGTTAAGGTGCTAAACTGGTAGCCTGCCTAAAAGTTATTTGAAGATATATTAGGCCCTCAAATTCCCTTCCACATTTTGTTCTACCAAAGGATTATTCTTTACCGTGGCTGAAGAATGGAGATTAACCCTTTGTAAAAGTGAAACAGAATTTCTCTGAATTTAATAACCCTAGGAAGAACTAAGAATGGGGAATACCACACTAAAAACAGGGAGGCTGCTAACTATGCATTCTAAAGGCTAGGGCACTCCTCCCTTCCTCCCCTACTCAGCACCTAGGATACTGACAGCCAAGTACATATTCATTAGGTTAAGAGTCTAAACAAACTTTTCTAAGGAGCATATGAACAGGTCAAGATAAAAACCTAAAACAACATTAAGATTTTTACAGTTTGACAGTCCATCCTAAACAAGTATAATGAAGCACTAGTCAACAAGTCCCACCCAGGCAAAAATAAGTTCCAGTTAAAACTTGCTTTATTTTTTAAGACTCACACTTAAACAAGAGCAGCAATCAGAATGACCATCAAGTGAGAAAAAGTTATAATATGAAAGTCAAAGTTCAAAATAAAGAAAAAAAGCAGCTTGAAAAAACAGACTGCATAGAAAGAAAAATAAAAAATTGAAATCTGATATCCTCAAAGAAGAGATACTATATCTATGAAAGAACATGATAAAAAAAATTTTTAAAGGACTAAGAATAAAAATGGGATCTCTTGTATATTAAAAAGTATATTAATAAAAACTTCAAAAGTACAAGATAAAATTTAGGAAAAATTGCTCAGAAAATAAAATACTGATGCTAAGGATGCTAGGAAGTCTTAAAATACTGATGTAAGAATACTAAGAGAATTAGAGAAAGGTTAGAAAGGTCCAGTCTCTAAAGAACAGAAATTCTAAGGAAAAAAATAGAAAACAGAGGAAATCAAAGACATAAAATATGAAAATGCCCCAAGCTGACAGGCATGTGTTTTCAGACTGAAAGGGACCTAATGAATGTCCACTGCAACAGATGAAGATAAATCCATAATAAGCAACAAATAGAACAACGGCTTCAAAATCATGAGAAAATTTCCCAACCTAGAATTCTACACCCAGCTAAACTAGCAATCATGAGTGAATGTAGAATAAAGACATTGTCAGAAATGTCAAGTCTTAATGTTTTTACCAAGTAGCATTTTACATTCCTACCAGAAGGGTATGAAAATTTCGATTTTTCTGTATCTTTTCAACATTTGGAATTAACAGTCTTTTAATTTTGTTGACAACTAATTTAAAATTTTTTAATAAAATATACTTGCAAGCTACCTGCAGTTAGCAGGGCATCAACAATAAACAGCAAATAAATTTAAGCTTCCACCAAAATGAGAAAGTAAGATGAAGACATGGAATTCAGGAAAAAGAGAGCCAATCATAAGAAAAATAAAAAAGGAATCCTCTGGATGAGGATGAACCATAGCTTTCTAACAAATGTGTTGAAACACACAGAGGTTTGTCCTGAATGGGTTATAGGCATGCTCAGGTATTAATCTCTTCAAACCAAGGGTTGGCTACTACAAGTGGAGGCTTCTGGAAACCTCTGGTCACGAGAATACTTATTTATCACACTCTGTGCTTTACAAATATTGGCAGCATCCATGTGAACTCTTATACGACAAAGGTTGGGAAGTAAGTCAGAAGGTCCTCAGAGAGATTTACTCACAAAGGGAAAACTGATAAAATATTAATATGCTTGAACATTTACACAGATTTATACAACCTAGAAAGAATTTAGAATTGAATTAATGAAGCAGACAAGTAAAACTAAAAGCATAAAACAATATGAAAAGATGTACCCCCTCCAAAAAAGGAAAAGTAAGAACAGTATACAGTACATGGTTCAGTTATGAATTGCGTTTATATAAAATACTGATTACTGGCCTACCAAAAATTATAACAGAATGACATTGGAAAAACAGGAAGCAGAAAGAGAGCATGAGCACACGTATAAGTGCATATGCATGTGTCTGCGGCTGGGAAGTGAGACAGGATTAAATTCTTATCTTTCATTGTGGGAAGTTAATAAAACAGTGCTTAAAACTTAAAAAAAAAAGGAAGAGTAACATAAGTGTGCTCACTGGAAAAATGGAGACAAATAATAAACGAATCAGCTAAAAGAACTGAAATGCACTGTTTACAGGCGAGAAAAACAAGAGGAGGAAAGGGGCTGCATAACTTCCAGGTGTCACGCACATTCTGGTCTGTGCAGAGCACAGCTTCCACAGCTGTTTGTGAGGCTGTGGGCAGAAATCTTCAAGTTCTAAGCGAAACACTATAAAAGAAACTTATAAATGAAACATTTGTATTAGTAGTGTTTTATGATCTTTAGTGATCTTTAAACTATTACAAAATAATAGCATTATAATCTGTCGTAGAATGACTGATTACAAGCAATTCTGCCTAAAATACTAATCCTAACAATATAATTACAAATAAAAATGTCACATTTTACTATGCAAAGGAATAACGTTTTAAAATTAATTTGTTCTACTGCTATTTTTCTGGCTTCTTGCTATTCTTCTTCAAAGATCATACTCCCCAAAGTAGGGAATTACTATTTTGACATTGCCATCTTGTTATGCATCTTGTGGCAGTGAGGTACACAACCTTAGAATATTATCTCCATTCATTTCTGCCTGATTTCACTTATATATCAAACAGTATCCTTCTGACTCTAGCATCCGTAAGTTAGGGAAAAAAACATCTATTCCCCAAAGGAAGTAATGACAATGAAGAGCTGTTAAGGAGCTTTATAAATATCATATCATTTACGGCAGCAAATATTAGCACTACTTTACAAATAAGAAAAAGGTTTTGAGAAGTCATCCTAAGTTGGTACTTAGTAACCCAGAATACAAATGTTAGACCATAATAAAAAGCTACACAATACAATTTTAAAGAAGTCATAGTTTTCTAAGACAACAATGCTGCTGCTGCTGGTAAGTCACTTCAGTCGTGTCCGACTCTGTGTGACCCCATAGACGGAAGCCCACCAGGCTCCCCCATCCCTGGGATTCTCCAGGCAAGAACACTGGAGTGGGTTGCCATTTCCTTCTCCAATGTGTGAAAGTGAAAAGGGAAAGTGAAGTCGCTCAGTTGTGTCCAACCCTTAGTGACCCCACGGTCTGCAGCCTACCAGGCTCCTCCATCCATGGGATTTTCTAGGCAATAGTACTGTAGTGGCTTGCCATTGCCTTCTCCGACAATGCTAGATGACATCAAAGTTGGCTGCAAATCATACTGACATTAAAATTGAAGAAAAGAGACAGCATTTTAGATTAAGGTAATTAGAATGGGCTTCAAAATAAGGATCTGACCTGGGTCATGAAATGTGTATTCAGTTTACACAGGTGAAAAGGAGAGGGAGGGCATCTTAGATGAAGATAACAGTACTGATCATGTAATATAAACTTTACTGGTTAACGGAGAGCACAGACTCTGCAATCAACTGTCAGTTGGGGTCTGAGTCTGGCTCCTTCACTTAATGTCTTCCTGAGACTGTATATCTGAATCTGTTAAATGGGGATGACACTAACAGTGCCTCCCCCAGAGGCCTGTTGTGAAGATGCAAATTATTAACATATAGAGAGCTTTCACATCAATGTCAGTAACACCAGAAGCACTGGATACATGATAATCACAATTATGGCTGCTGTTGTTTCAAGGGTATAATATACAGGTTGTCTATAAGGAAAAATAAGATCGTGACTATGAAATACAGAATAATCCTATTTATTATCTGTACTATCCTACCTATAAACTTTGGCAAAAAAAAGTGTAAAATCATGTTCTTCTAATTCTTAAGTCTATAACTAGCTATATATCAAGTGCATTAAAGAGTAAAAGGATAAAGAGGGAATTCCCACATACCAGCTGTCAACCTGTTTTACTACAATGTCTCACTATTCCTCAGACAAAGAACAAAATGAAGACAGACCATAAAGTAACTATTCATATACAGTATTAAAAAAAAGCATGTACTACTAATATAAGAATGTTATTTTGGATTGAGATAAATTCAAACTTACAGATTTATGCAAAATTTCTCAACAATTACTATGCCTAAATATGTTTCGAAACATTTATGTTTATATTTATAGTGTTAGCTAATTTATAATAATAAGCAAATGAAATTATATGTATATTTTTATTCCATTTATGCAAAAATATGCATATAAAAAGGCTAGACAGGAATATACAAATATATTGTTTACTATAAGTGGCAGAATCATGGATTAAACTTCCCTTAATTTCCTAAACTTCCTATGTTACACATTATTTCATTAATTTAGTGATTTTTTATAGCATACAGTTTTTAATGAATTCTAAAGGGATATCTGATCTACTTCATTAATAATCAAAAGGTTCACTTTAAAATTTAAAAAAATTATGCAGTTTCTTTAGTGTCACAGGAAAAAATCTATTTTTGTTTAAACTTACTAATTTTACAATCTCCATATTCTTTTTACGTAGAACTTTAATTTCCCAGATGACATTTGAGTAATGTGGAAAAACAGAACCTTTGTCATTCCACTTTAGGTGTAACGTAGAAGTTGAGAAATCAGCAGACAAATTCAAGATCTCTGGAGTTTCTGGAATTAAGGCTTAAAAAAGGAAACAAAAGATAAAATTTAGTAAAAGAAGTAACGTTCTTCATATTGTAATTCCATTAATCAACGAATTTTAAACTTTATTCCTTCTTGATCCAAAAATAATTAAGCAGTAAAGCAAATTCTTATACCTAGTACTGAAAAGAGAATAAATATATGTATTTATATGAACAAGCAGCTCCCAGTGATTCATCAGCCAAATCTGAGGAAATTATTTACCAGCCAGCTGTTTCAAATCCATAACACAAACAGCAACTGGGTTCCCACAACACTCTGGTGTCACTGGGTCTGGGATCTCCAAACAGGCAACATCAGAGGGAAGTGAAAGAGCTTCCGGTGTATGGATTATGTAAAGTTGGCCTTGGTAAAGCTTTCCATCTGCGTTCTCTGCTCCCTCCCCACTCATCTTCAATGTCACAGTCTCCATACTAGGCAAAGTCACCCACTTCTGGATGCAGTGAACTACAGCTGGCACTGGCACATTGTTATCGCTAAGTTGTGTCTGACTGTTAGCGACCCCAGAGCCCACCAGGCTCCTCTGTCCATGGGATTTCCCAGGCAAGAATACAGGAGTGGGTTCCCATTTCCTTCCCCAGGCGATCTTCCCAACCCAGGGATCGAACCCAAGTCTCTTGCATTGGTAGGCAGATTCTTTACCACTGAGACACCAGAGAAGCCCACAACTGAAAGAGGCAGCAGTAAATAGCAGCAAGATGGTGGTAATGAGATGAGGATGCCAATGGGGTTCCATGAAATCTAAGAAGCACCTGGCAGGATGTGGGAAGTCTTTCAGAAAGGTTAGTTTGCGGTGGTGGGCAAAAGGCCTGTAGGAAACAGAGAAAGAGATAACGTGACCCAGCAGGAGACAGCCAGGCTATGGTAATAAGGATACAGCTCAGGATGTCATACATGGAAAAGAAAGGACAAATCTAATGCACATTTCAAAGAAATGAAGGATTAGATGAAAACATCTAAGATTTCCTCAAGTCACCAGCCAAGAAAGCAAGAAGAAAGGCAAAAGGAACCATGCACCATTGTGAAGGGAGGTGGGAGCCAGGCCATGGCTAAGCGTCAAGGAAGAAGAGACCATCACTGAGGCAGGCAGCAGACAGTAAGAATGGGGACCAGTGAGAGCACACACACAGACTCCAGAGGAACTCACCGAGTGCAGCTCAAGAAATGAACCTAATACACAGATACAAAACAGCCAAAGCTTGAGAGCTAGTGACCCACAGTCACACTTTCAAGAAACCAGAGAACCCAGCAAGAATCCTGAGAGCAAAAGATGTGGAAGCAGCAGAAGGCAGAGAAAAGATCTGGGATCGCCAAGATCAAAAGAAATGGGCTGTCATCCAGGCCCAAGAAAACAGAGTTCAGAAGGTTCAGAAGTTCAGAAGGTCTGAGAAAAGACCACTGATGGTGATGAGGGTACCATCAATTCTTAAGAAGCAATGCTGGCAGGGCAATTGGCGCTGAAGCTGCATTACAAAAGGTAAAGAGAAAAACCATGCTCAAGGATAGGGCCTCTCACAGGGAGAAAATGGTAAACTGGTAAAAAGAAAAAAAAAGCAGAAAGAGTAAGGAATTCTTAAAAATCTTCAAGTCTTTGTACCTACGAGGCATGAGTATCGTATGTAAAAACTCAGGGGGTCAGTGGAAAACACAGACAGTATGAGCCTATTCTATAAAATTCAGGCCTTCTAGTAGGTAGGGCTCTTTCTTGCCTGTGCTCTCCCCAAATGACAGTTAAGGTGAAGGTAAGTTCAAAATCACTGCAGATGGTGACTGCGGCCATGAAATTAAAAGATGCTTGCTTGGTGGAAGAAAAGCCACAACAAACCTAGACAGCATACATATTAAAAAACAGAGACATCACTTTGCTGACAAAGGTCTGTATAGTCAAAGCTATGGTTTTTCCAGTAGTCATGGACAGATGAGAGCTGGACCATCAGAAAGGCAAGTGCGGAAGAACTGACTCTTTCAAACCGTGGTGCTGGAGAAGACTCTTGAAGGGTCCCTTGGACAGCAAGGAGATCAAACCAGTTTATCCTAAAGGAAATCAACCCTGAATATTCATTGGAAGCACCAATGCTGAAGCTGAAGTTCCAACACTTTGGCCACCTGATGTGAAGAGCCGACTCACTGGAAGAGACCCTGATGCTGGGAAAGATTGAGGGCAGGAAGAGAAAGGGGCAACAGAGGATGAGATGGCTGGATGGCATCACCGACTCAATGGGCATGAATCTGAGTGAACCCTCAGATAGTAAAGGACAGGGAAGCCTGGCGTGCTGCAGTCCATGGGGTTGCAAAGAGTTAGACATGACTTAGTAACTGAACTATAACCGTTATATAGCTACATAAATACAGTAGAAGATTCTTTATAAGAGAAGATTAAGTGGGAAACCACTTTTAAAAAAAGGAGCAAATGAGCAACAAGCTGATTCAGAGCCAGAAGGGGCAAGTTCAAGGTGGCAGGGCAACCACCAGAAAGGAGACGCTGCCAAGAATTTAGATCCTTCAAATGTTTCAAGAAGTCACAATGTAGTAACTTAAAATTATGCAACATGAGAGTATTTTATTAAGGCAACACTCATCTATTAAAATACTTCCCTCTCTGAAAAGTACACATAATTAACATTTTATCGAAACAGCAGTAGTCTACTCTTCAAAACCCAAGTCACATCTAATATTTCAAGCTAAAAACAGAAGCAGTCATAATTACAAGTGAAAAGATTAAACACACTTCTTTTCACGATTTCATAGTAAACTGCTTTCATGCACCTGGGAAGCTCCCCTAAGCGCCCATGAACTGTCATCTGCTTTTCTCTCCAGCTAAAATGCACTTGAGGACAATGTTAACTTGCTTTCTAGAAACTAGAAACTTTTCAGCTAGAAAAAAATATCATCAGTCTTATTTGTGAAGCTGGTATATCTTTGCCCATAACCTCCATGTCCCTTCTGCCTTAGGATATCAGAAGATGGGAACTTTCCCAGGTCTTTCTAAAAGGATCCACAGTATTCATTCTGCCTCAGACAGATCCAAATCTTTGTTTTAAGAAACTTAAGAGATTAAAAATCTTACAAAGACTTATTTTTGTTCTTGTCCTTGTCAATTAGAAGTTTATTGTATGTGCTGCTGCTGCTGCGTCGCTTCAGTCGTGTCCGACTCTGTGCGACCCTATGGACTGTAGACCACCAGGCTCCCTGTGCACGGGGATTCTCCAGGCAAGGATATTGGAGGGGGTTGCCATGCCCTCCTCCAGGGGATCTTCCTGACCCAGGGATCAAACACGCATCTCTTCTGTCTCCTGCATTGGCAGGCAGGCTCTTTACCACTGGTGCCACTTGGGAAGCCCAGAAGTTTATTAGATATATGTATATACGTTAAATCTCTTCTTTGCTCTGTATGTATACTTTTGAAAGGATCTTAAGATCTGGAGAAAACTTAATTTATCATAGTTTTATTTAGTAGCAAATTGCCAAAGTACCCAAATCTTCTGATGTACAGCTCCATACCATTTCACAGCATCTCGTGCACATGCTAGATGTTCAAAGGTTTACTGATGGACCCACCTCCCTCTCTTGTATTCATGTAATTTGCTATTTGTTTTCTTGAGTACTGGTAGTAATAACTTAGCATTGGGATACTGCTTATCTAATATTCTAATCATGATCAGAACCATTATTATTAAAAATGCTATCTGGCTCAGTGGTAAAGAACACGCTTGCCAATGTAGGAGACCTGGGTTTGATCCCTGGGTCAGGAAGGTCCCCTGGAGGAGGAAATAGCAACCCATTCCAGTATTCTTGCCTGGGAAATCCCAGGGACAGAGGAGCTGGCAGACTGCAGGGTCAAAGAGTCAGACATGACTAAAGTGACTTAGCATGCACAATAAACTTCTAATTGACAAGGACAAGCACAAAAATAAGTCTTTACAAGATTTTTAATCTCTTAATAACTCTTTGTAAGAGTTGGTCTATTAGTCAAATGTTACCTACAGTCTGTCCTGATTTGCCTTTCTAACACTGTTATCTTCAAGTAGTTTTCCAGATGGAATGTTCTTACTCCCTACTAAAAAAGCAGACAACACAAATTGGCTCTTTGACGGAGTCCTGGGGAAATTTTTTAAAATCTGGAATAAAATTAAGTTAGATTCCTCATACCTCACTACAAAATAATTCCAGATGGATGAAAGATTTAAGCATGATAACAAAACCAAAATCCCCCAAATATCATGAGATTCTGTTATATAAAAATGAAAACTTGTGGTGTTAAAAACACCACAAAGTTTAAATTTGGGAAAATATTTACGGGCAAAGATTTATAACAAATAGGACATAATCAATAATCATACTATGCAGAGAGCGCTTGTGAACGGAGAAGGAAATATGAAATTCCAACATGAGAGAAAACTTACAAAGGACACAGATAGTTCAGAGAAAGAATAAAAGTGACAGAATTTTTTAAAAGTAAACACAGAAATATAAAAACAACAATGCTGTAATTTGGGGGGCCATCAGATTGCAGTGGCCAAACTAAGAGAGAAGGACGATATGTGTAGTCCTGGCCTGGATGCAGACGAGCAGGCATGCTCTAATATGATGTCTGCGAGAATGCAAAAAGATTCAAAATTTTGGAGGAACAACTGGTAATGGATATCAAGAGTCATAAAAAGGAAATGTTTCCAACACAGCATTCCCAATTCTACAAATTTAGCTTAAGAGTATCATCACACAAATTCAGCAATGTAGATGTGCAAAAAATGTTCACTAAAGCACTGGACATAATATTGAAAAACTAGAAGTAAAAATCTCAATGATAATAATCACTGACAATCCCAAACTCCCTAACTGTCCCTTCCTGCTACCCTTCCCACCTGGTCTGGAACTGGTATGCACACAGTACTATATTTCAAACGGATAACTAATAAGGACCCACTGTCCACATAATCAAAGCTATGGTTTTTCCAGTAGCCATGTATGAACGTGAGAGTTGGACTATAAAGAAGACTGAGCGCCAAAGAATTGATGCTTTTGAACTATGGTGCTGGAGAAGACTCTTCAGAGTCCCTTGTCACAGCAAGGAGATCAATCCTGAATATTCATCTGAAGGACTGAGGCTGAAGTTGAAACTCCAATACTTTGGCCACCTGATGGGAAGAGCTGACTCACTGGAAAAGACCCTGATGCTAGGAAAGATTGAGGATACAGGAGGAGAAGGGGATGGCAGAGAATGAGATGGCTGGATGGCATCACCAACTCAATGCACCTGAGTTTGAGCAAACTCTGGGAGATAGTGAAGGACAGGGAAGCCTGGTGTGCTGCAGTCCATGGGGTAGTGTAGAGTTGGACAGGACTTAAGTGACTGAACAATAATAGTAACTGTATAGAACAGGGAACTCTGCTCAGTATTATGTAACAACCTAAATGGGAAAAGAATCTGAAAAGAACAGATCCATGTATATGCATAAATGGAAAGAAAAAAAGACATCAATCTCGTTCAGCTTTACAAGGCCTCTAATTAAAATGAGAAAGTGGCTCAGATGGTAAAGAATCTGCAACAATGAAGGGGATCTGGGTGCAATCTCTGGGTCAGGAAGATCCTCTGGAGAAGGGAATGTCTACCTATTCCAGTATTTTTACCTAGAGAATTCCATGGTCAGAGGACCCTGGTGGTCTTCAGTCCATGGGGTTGCAGAGTCAGACGCAACTAACACACACACACACATTTGATTATAATAAATAGTATAATAAGCAAAAAAATAAAATGTAACTTGCTAAAAATAAAATACAATTTGCTAAAAAAAAAAAATCAATGACAAAGTAATTATGGTATTCCTCCATTCAATGGAATACTATGCAACCTATAAAAATGGAGATTTACATAATGGTTTGAAAATCTGTATATTCTGGTAAGCCTATTATAAAGTAACAAACTTTACTGTTTATACGCACACACACAGAAAATACATGTAATTAACACTATTTAACAAAATACAAGTATTAACAGTATTTCTCCGCAGGTACTGGCATCGTAGCTGATCTATACAAAATAATCTCACATGGATCTCATGTACAACAACAGAAACATGGCTCTTCTCTCTTTTATCTTGAAGACAACGTTAAATAGCACTTTCCCTAGACCAGCCAGAAAATGAGAGAAAATGAGACAGGTTCGAAATTCCTGGACAGCATGCTTGTTATTATCCTTTCAAAATCTGTGTTATCTCAGACACAGAGCACTCCAAACATGCATTCTGTCTGTAAAACTGGACAGATCGCTTATATTTCCTTTCCCTTGCTTCAGCGTAAGTCATCCTTATAAGACTCACTGTAATATCATTATGACACCATCCCATAATAGTTGTCAGAAGGGAACACACCTGTTTAGCCAACCATTAAAAGAGTGAAGACAACTAGGGTTTTTAAGATCTCACTGCACAGAAAAATTTCCATTTCCATCAGCCTGTGTTTATTCATGCTTCCACCCAGCTCGAAGCATTATATCCTAGGTATTCGGTCAACACATCTGTAAAAGATACCGGCGCAGTGCAAAGCACTGGACTAGACACTCGCGGCAGAAGACAGAGTCTCTGCCCTCGGGGAGCCCATTTTCTTGTAAGGGAAACACACAGGGAGCACCGACTTACATAATAAATTATTTATGCAATTGTGAGAAATGAAACAAAAGAGGAAACACAGACTGCCGAAAGGAATGGGGTCTCCTCTGGGCAGGGATGGTCAATGACGAGTTCCCTGAGACGGCTGAAGAATTCTGAAAGGTGTGCAGGAATCTACAAAGTAGACGGGGAGGAAAGTTTCCAACTGCGGGAAGGACCTTAACCTCTGCAGCATCTGTTTGCGTGACCAGAGGAAGAGTCTGCTTTCATTGTGACCTTCCACAGGTGGAAGTGTGATCACTGGGTACATGGGACTATTAGTATAACAACAGATATCAAAGATTTCTGTCAACTACAAAGCACTGCAATGCTAACAAAGGCACCATTCTGAGATATTTTCAAATCAATTTTCTTTCCAAATACTTACAAACATTTTTTTCATTTAGTATGAATCTACTTTTGGAACTTCCAGACTCATATAAAGGGTTTACTGTTATTTCATAATCACCAGGAAAAAGAGGTGGGAGTTTGGTATTTTTCTCCAGTCGATAACAAGAATGGGACCTGAAATATAAGAAATCAAAATTCAATTAGCAGATAAAATTGAGTGCATTTTCATAAAAACTTGATTGACAAAAGATGCACTGAAAAATACTTTATGTTCTTTTGTATACAAAAATATGACAGATCATATTGCTGAAATATAAGAGATCAAAATTCAACTAGCAGATAAAATTGAGTGCATTTTCATAAAAACTTGATTGACAAAAGATGCACTGAAAAATACTTTATGTTCTTTTGTATACAAAAATATGACAGATCATATTGCATTTCAAGACTGAAAAAAGAGAGCAAAGTGGTAAGTCCATCAATGTAGTGGTAGTAACACTAACTACACTGGATCAGAAAATAAATGGAGTAAGCAGAGATGATTCTCTCCAGAAACTCAGGATTTCAGCATGCCCTTCAAAGCCCCATCCCAACTCTCTCTGTGCAGGCTTGTCCCCCACCTCACACACCTGCCCCCCACTTGTGGACCACACCATCGCAGGGTTTCCATCACTGGGACTTCAACTCAGCCTGTCTGCTCCTCTGTCTTGGCTCACGGTTCAGTCATTCAAAACGTTCTCATCAGCTCTGCTTTCAAAGAGCTTCTAGTTTCCCACCCATTACCTCTCAGACAAAAGTGCGTTTTTCCTCTGTGGTTCCACGGGCTTTTGTATCTTTACAGGGCATGTTTACACACTCTGTTATTCACATACATTTCTAACTTCCCATAAAAATTTTAATTCAAGCAAAAGGACTTTGGGTGCCTACTGCATCCCCGCCCTGTTCCACACAGGCTTCCTCACATTACTCACTTAGGACTGAGGACTTGAAAGGGTCGGCTCGCCTCCTCTCAACCTCACCTGTGAGGTTTCTTTATGCGCCAGCAACACAAAACCACCTGAATTCTAAAAATCAGGCTTTTCACACATTGATACCATTGTACCCAATATCCTCCCTGGCTGGAATGGCTTTCTGTCCTATTTCTGCTGAGCAAATTGAGTATTCTGACTCCACAACCATGCTGACAGCCTCTCTGGACCTCATACTCCTTAGTTAGTGCTCCCTCAGGCCATCAGAGACAATTTCCATCAGCACTTAATCCACAGCATCGTTATGATCTGCTTCTTGTGAACTCCTGGGGCCAGGATAACTTCCTCTCTGTGGGGCCTGTGGTGGTTATTAGTGTGATTTACCAGATTTTTCGGATTCTCCCCTTCTGGGTTCAGAGAAGGATGGCCCTTCCCTGCTCCTCTGAAGCAAGGCATGGCCATGTGACACTGTTCATGGAGAAACTGAGTGGAAGTCACATCTCTCATGTCAGGAAGGAAGCTCTGCAAGGCTGTGCTCCCCTTTTGCCTCGTCCCAATGTATTAAAAGATGAGGGTCCCCTGGCCTGGGTCCCTGAGGGCAGGACGAGGGGCAGAGATGCCAGATGACCCGACGATAGACACAAGACACAAGCAAGAGTAATCCTTTATTTTCACTGCAGAAAACAAGGATATAAAACCTGAGGGTTGTCTCTGTAACAAAACCAAGCTCAACTTGGCTGATAAACGAGCACAACACCTAGACTAATGCCCGATAAATCTACACGCACTGGGAAAAAACTTGAGTGTACTTAAACCCACATTTATGTCACTTTACAGTAGGACCACTCATCAGTACATGGTGCTTGGAGCTCTGTACCGAACTTCTCTGGCACTGCTAAACAGCTCCAAGGCCTGCTGGGGTCAGGGAGGAGCACGCAGAGTATTCTGGCTTGCAGACACCCTGAGGGCTTCCACTGCAGGCTCCAGGACTTGTAGCTACTGCAAGATCACCTGAGAGATAAGGTGGTGTGACAGAACCTGCCACTTGCTTCCTAGCACCCACCTCCCCACTCCCCTGAGTGACATTACCCCAGGTTTACTCAGGCACATTGCCATCAGCTCTGAGAACACATCACCCAGCCTCTCACGCAAATAGGTTTGGCCACTGGATGAAGTTCTGCCAATGAGATGGAGGCGGACATCTCTTTAGGGAGTCTCTAAAGAAAATCACTTCTCCCTGAAGAAAATCAGCCTGTCTGTCCTTCCGGCTTCCTGGAATGCAGACATGACAGCCACCCTGGAGCATAATCGTGAACCAGGAGATTACACACTCAAGATGGCAGAGCACCACGGGAAACAAGAAGCTGGGTGGCCATGTGCACCCGCGTCAGCCTTGAACCGCCCACTCCGGACCTTTTACGTGAAAGTAAATGCCTATCTACTAAACTGCTACTGCTACTACTGACATCTTCTACTGGAATCTAAACTCGAACCTCACTGATACAGGCAGGCATTGGTTTAGGACAGACCAGTAAAACTTCCCCACAGCTTATCAGAAGCCACAGCCCATGAGAAGTATGTCCCATACTCAAAATTCCCACGACAAAAGTATCAAAGTCACAGCCAAGAGAAGGGTTTGTTTCCAACCCAACTGAAGTTAAGAGTCGCCTTTTTAGGAAATAGAGAGCTAGGATTTAAAATTTCTTTCAAAAATTTCCAGAATAAAATCTTTATGTTCTAAAATGAAAGACAAGGAACCTTTAGGTTATAACTGTAAATTAACCAAAGTATTTCCATTACCGGTTTTCAATGCAAACTTCATAAGCAGCACCATGACCTGCTCCAGAAGGTGCTCTCCAAGAACAGTCCCACACTTGTAAATTGTTAGTTACACATTTCAAATCATGAGGGGTCCCTGGAGAAGGAGAAACAACACACACACACACACACAATGCATATTAATTTAACTGCACTGTAAAGGTCAACAAGTCAAACCATCCCCAGATATAAGTACAAGCTATGTGTCTGCAGAGGGCCCAAGTTCTTTATGCAGAGATGAAGCTGCAGTCACAGGAGGTGACTGGTTTTCTATTTCTTTTTTGTAGCTTTGGTTTAAAGAAGCTAGCGAGTAAACTGATGAAAGTGGGCCAACCACTAGGCCACTTAGGGGTTAGGCCTCTCTCAAAAATTCCACGTCCAGGCAACTAATATAAATAGAGGGAGTGAATGTACAGATTCGATGAAGGGACCAAGAAAGGGCCTGGGAGAATTTTAATCTACAGTGACCCCATTTGCAAAAAACAAACAAACAAACAAAAAACGTTTTTTAAATAACTCTAAGTAAAAATAAAAACTTTGTGTCTCTTATACCACAAACACAGCTTCGAAGCACTCTTAACCACTACTGCTTCACAGCTTCCTACCAGACTGCCACCTATACAGAAATCCCATAGCCAATCTTTAGGTTTTTATGAAGCACATCACATACATGGTAATAAACTCACATGAGTCTCTAGGAAATAGACATTTTGTGTAGGCCTAAACAACTAAAAGGTGACACATAATTCAGAAGATGATAGTCCTAATAGTACCGACTGACACAACATTGGCTCATGGAGTACATAAACACTATACAATGAAAAACTGTCATTCTAAAAACACAATGGAAAAGAAGGAAAGGAGAGGACAGAAGGAGGGAAACAGGGAGGAAAAATGGAAGGAGGGAGAAAAGAGAAGGAGGGAAAGCAATCAGAGTGTGAAAAAAGGCATTCTATCTCAGATTCTCCATATAAATATCTATTAAAAAGGCTTCTTCCTTAATTTTTACATTATTGGTATGATATTCACTATAGCAATAAATTATAAAGCTATAAGAAAACATTAATGGTGAAATCTGCTTTGGCTATTAAAAAAAATTTTTTTTTTACAATTAAAAGTCAAAATAGAGTAGCTATGGTTCAGACATCCTGGGAAATAACTATTTCCCAGATATCCTGAAAAATGATATTATGGGTGTGATTTCAGATTAGACGCTGTGACCTAATGTAGAACTTAATGCTCCTGTAATGCATTTTTGCTTCTGTACTTTGCTTGCTGCTCGTAAAACCAAAGTTACTCCATTTTAAGATAAGGTTGTTCTTAAGTAAAGATTCCTAAAATTGTTTTTGAAAAAAAAAAAAAATTAAATAGATGGAAAAAAAAGAAAACAAAAACATCAGAAACACATTATAAATCATTAGTAACATAATAATGTTATTTAATAGTAATTTGGGGGGAAGAAAAGGTATGTTTTATTATGAAAATAATATAAAAACTAAGTTCAGAGGCAGAGGATGAAAATGTTCTTTGTACAGTAAGCTACGGAACACCTACAAACATTCTTAATGCTTTTAAATAAGATTAAAATGAATAATATAAAATTCAAAGTAGATATTTGGATTTCACTTATGTGACATTCTGAAAGGCAAAATTACAGACAGAAAATAGACCAGTGTCGGCTGGAGGTGGGGAAGGGAGGGGCTCACAGCAGAGGAGCAGGGGCATTTTCTGGAATGATGGATCTGCCCTGAATCTTGATTGTGCAGGCGGTTACATGACTGTATGCATTTGTCAAAACTTCCCTGGTGGCTCAGAGGTTAACGCGTCTGCCTCCAATGCGGGAGACCCAGGTTCGTTCCCTGGGTCGGGAAGATCCCCTGGAGAAGGAAATGGTAACCCACTCCAGTATTCTTGCCTGGAGAATCCCATGGATGGAGAAGCCTGGTAGGCTACAGTCCACGGGGTCGCAAAGAGTCGGACACGACTGAGTGACTGAACAGAACAGAACAGAACTTTATCCTAAAAGGGTGAATTTTATTTTATTCTAACAGGAAGTCATACCTTACTTTTTTAAAGGGGGAAGAATACTTAGATCTATCTCTTTAAGGGCTTTTTTAAAAGAAACCAAAAGTACGTTTTAAAACATGACAAAGAAATGAAGTTTAACCACAACCTGAAGGGTTCCATATAGACTCAAGATCACTTCCTGATCAAAGCAATAATGATGCTGCAATCAGTTCATCTTCTCTCACTCTGATGCACTTACTTTTTTTCTGGCTGTTTACTTGATCTGTCAAATACAGAAGCAGAACTGTGAATAGGAGCCACTGGAAACCTGAAGCCATCCTCACTCTTTTGCTGTCCACCAGCCTGGACGGTCGTTTCAAACATAAAGAAATGTCCATCATCCGTGCGCTGCAATCAGTTCTGCATAAGGAGGAGAATTTCAAATGGTGTTCAAACTGGTTCAAGACACTCCTTATCCTGTGCACATCAGCACTGAAAATGGATACTGACAAATACCAAAACCTGCTGCGCATTAAAGCCAAGGACAGACAACTAGACTCAGCTGCCCTGGCTTTGGGGGACGTGCCAGTCGGACACAGCTGCTGCTCCGGGAGCTGTTATAGGGTCAATTTTCAAATGACAGGCTTCAAGTTCAAGAATACAACAGAGCACATACTTATCAACCCTCAGTACTGCTAGAATAGAGAAGAGCAGTGCCTAAAACCGAGGTCTTAACAATTTTAAGTCATACATGAAATGGCATTTTTAATTAGTATATATTAACTTTTACAGTCACTTATTTACGAGAAGTCATACTGGTTTTCTTTTCCATGTGCATTGTGATGTTAAGTTTCTATTTCACGTACTTTTAAACAGTTTAAAGAAAACAGTAGGGTCATTAGTCACATATGGGGGACTGCAGATGTGGCAAAAATACTGACAATGACACACACATGACTGAAACGGAGCAAACACTCCAACAGCACCAGCGGGGAAGGGACCACGGGCAAATGAGATTTCAACCCTATCTGTTGAAAACTGAAAGCACAAGGACGAACAGAGACCGGCCCTGGTGAGCAGTAGTGGGGGCTGCAAGAGGGAGGCACTGCTCAACCTGAGAGCTCCCAGAGGTACCTGTCAGCCCACCCAGCACCAGGGCCCCCTCTAGACACCAGAAAGTGAGCCAGACAAAGTCCCTGCCATCGAGGACCTTAGATGCTAGTTCTGGAGATACATAAGTAAACAAGAAAGAAATTTAAGGTCCTGATAAAAACTTTAAAAACCAGAGTAAGTCGATGTGCATGGAAGTGTGTGAGTGACTGTCTATTCTCTGGGCTGGGATGTGACTGACCAGAAGCCTGACGTGATAAGATCAGGGAAAGAGTGGCAAGAGCAAATACAAGGACCCTAAGGCGAGGACAGGTCCATCTAGTCAAGGCTATGGTTTTCCCGTGGTCATGTATGGATGTGAGAGTTGGACTGTGAAGAAAGCTGATCACCGAAGAATTGATGCTTTTGAACTGTGGTGTTGGAGAAGACTCTTGAGAGTCCCTTGGACTGCAAGGAGATCCAATCAGTCCATTCTAGAGGAGATCAGTCCTGGGTGTTCATTGGAAGGACTGATGCTAAAGCTGAAGTTCCAATACTTTGGCCACCTCATGCAACGAGTTGACTCACTGGAAAAGAGTCTGATGCTGGGAGGGATTGGGGGCGGGAGGAGAAGGGGACGACAGAGAATGAGATGGCTGGATGGCATCACCAACTCGATGGACATGAGTTTGAGTGAACTCCGGGAGTTGGGGATGTACAGGGAGGCCTGGTGTGCTGTGATTCATGGGGTCGCAAAGAGTCGGGACACGACTGAGCGACTGAACTGAACTGAAGGCGAGGACAGCTCACCAGGTTCAAAGGTCAGGAAGAGGGGCTGAGAGGATGTGGGCTGGTCATCTAAAGGACACGTGCTTTTATGGGGTCGAGAGATAAGCCACTGGAGTGTTTTCATCAGGGGACATCCACGATTCGATCTGCACTTTGGGAAGATTTCTCTCACTTCTACATGGAGCACAGACTCTAGGGGATAATGGAGGCTGGGGAACCAACGTCCAAAAAAGATAATCAGTGATGAGGACTAGGGTTCTAAAAGGAGGTGCTGACAGGCCATCAGATACAGGATCTGTTCCAGAGATGCGGGCTTCCCTGGTGGCTCAGAGGTTAAAGCGTCTGCCTCCAATGCGGGAGACCCGGGTTCGATCCCTGGGTCGGGAAGATCCCCTGGAGAAGGAAATGGTAACCCACTCCAGTATTCTTGCCTGGAGAATCCCGTGGACGGAGAAGCCTGGTAGGCTACTGTCCACGGGGTCGCAGAGAGTCGGACACGACCGAGCGACAGAACGGAACGGAACGGAACAAGCCATTATAGGCAGGGCAGGGTGGTGGTTAAAGACAGACAGGTTCTGAATCTCAGCTTCTGTACCTACTGTGTAACTTGAACCACTCTATGCTTCAGCTTCCCCATAGGTAAAGTAGGGATGATAACTGTATCTTTCTTGTAAGTCTGTTGTGAAGATTAAACTGTAAACATATGCAAATCACTTGGAATAGTGCCAACGACATATAAGTGCTATAAGTGTATTTTGTATGTTATGTAAGGTGAAGAGAGAAGTCAAAAATGACACTAGATTGGGTGGAAAAATAACTCTGGATGGACAGTGCATGCTCAGTCACTCAGTCATGTGTGATTCTTTGTGACCCCAGGGACTGCAGCCCGCCAGGCTCCTCCATCCATGGGACTTCCCAGGCAAGAACACTGGAGCGCATTGCAATGTTCCACTCCAAGGGATCTTTCCAGCCCAGGGATCGAACCCATGTCTCCTGCACTGACAGGCAAATTCTCTGCCACTGAGCCACCTGGGAAGTCCCTGGATGGATGTGCTGTTCTTAGTCGCTCAGTGGTGTCAGACTCTTCATGGCCCCATGACTGTAGCCTGCCAGACTCCTCTGTCCATGAGGATTTTCCATGCAAGAATACTGAAGTGGGTTACCATGTCCTACTCCAGGGGATCTCCCCGACCCAGGGATTGAACCCAGGTTTCCTATATTGAAGGCAGATTCTTTACCAACTGAGCTACCTAGGAAGCCCAAGAATACCAGATTGGGTAGCCTATCCCTTCTCCAGGGAATCTTCCCAACCCAGGAATCGAACTGGGGTCTCCTGTATTACAGGTGGATTCTTTACCAGCTGAGATATCAGGGAAGCCCCCTTGGATGGACAGTGGTACCATTTAAGTTCTCTCTGCCTGCATGAAGGTGGAGGCAGTGATTCATGGAGCCAAAGCTCAAGGATTCCAAGATCTGTTAGAGAAGTCAACTTTGACCTGCACCTATGCCCTACTCCCAATAGAAGTGTCCTCCCTGCAGAACATCAAGGAAATGCTGAGGACACAGAACACTAACAAAGACGTGGCTGTCAGAGCAAAGCCCTTCCCAACTGGCCCTGATGCCGTCCTCTAAGTCACGATGTTCCCAGCCACTGTTACTTAATGAAACCTGCCGGCCAACAAGTCCTCAAAGCGTGCTGAAAATTCCTTGCCAGACCTAATATTACCTCACTGTATATTGGAACAGACAACTAAGGATCATAAAACATATAAAAAAGCCTAAGTCGTTAGAGAAATTCAGGATAAAAAGTATCCCAAAGGAAAATAAAAATTACTCCCAGAGGAAATAGGGATAACATGAGACACAGGAAAACTAGAGACACACACACATACACACACAAAATAAACAGAAAGCCACCTCTAAATAGTATTCTCTAAGTAGACATGGCACAGTCACAAAAACAAGAAGAGGATGCAATAAAAAAGGAAAAATCAGAAACAAAAATAGCTCTTACACATTACATACATTGGCTGATATTAAAAGACTTCCAATGAAAGATAAAACATTGAGTAATCTTTCAGAATAAACAAAAGACAGAAAAATGTGAGAAGAGATAAAAGCAACAGGAAATTGGGGGGGGGGACACAGTGAATGAACATCTGAAAAACTGGAGCCTACTAACTTACTAACTCAGTGAAAGCAAATGACAAGATGGCCGCCTGTCAACTGCTGAGCACTGTCACACATGGTCCTAACCAAACAAATACGAGGGACAAGCATACAATTCAAGTTTTCACCATTAGTTTCTGGATGAACAACTTCCTAATCAATCTCAGGGTTGCTGAGTTTACTTATTAGAGTGAAAATGTATTCATGTAATGTCTAAAGTTAGGTGGCGTGTACAGGAAGAGCTGAATAAAGAGACCAAACATGACCATACCATGACTAAAACAACCACAACCCATATTCACAGACTGGCTATACATTATCTTGAAATAAAACAATCCTTCGCTACAAGATTACATTTGTTCTAGAAAAGAGGAGAGTGTCCCATTAAGTGGCAGGTGGGGGATGGAGGCGGCTGAGGACAGCTCTGGATGGGGGTGCTGTGGACTTAAGACTTTCATCCTGGCTCCGTTACTAATGATGGTGTGACGTGAGTGCAAATCACTCGATCCCTCCTGGCTTCAGCCTCAACCAGGGTGGCATGGAGACAAGCTCTGCCCAGGGTCTCTATGAGAGATGCCCCCGAGGTAGGCAGGGATATTCCATTCCCTGCGGGCAGGCACAATCACACGGTGGCAACAGTCCCGTTAGGGACTCCACTGAGCAGGTCTGCGAGGGTCAGGGTCGGGGTGCTCAGGAACAGAAGAATCAACGCCACTGTCACCAAGGTCGGCTTAACTGAAAATAGCCAAGACGATAAAAAGGACTTTCTTGTTACAACATTTACACAGAAAACCTTGAGGAAGACATTTAGGCCATACAGTATCAGTATGCTCATAAAATATCTGACTTCTCTACCAAAGGGACTGACTGGAGGCTGGAGCAACAGTGAACCGAGCTTTCCAGTGAACAGGAAAATGAGGACACAGGAAACTTGTCTCTACTCCCTCCCGATAGATACACTGTCAGAACTTACTTTTTTCCACCAATGCCTTATTCCTTAGAGGAAAGCAGACCTTTTATTGAATTTCAGGAGCTAATTTTCAAAACTAGGCGAGCTGTCTCTCAACACATCCGTTCCGTTCTGTCGCTCAGTCGTGACCGACTCTTTGCGACCCCGTGGACTGTAGCCTACCAGGCTTCTCCGTCCATGGGATTCTCCAGGCAAGAATACTGGAGTGGGTTACCGTTTCCTTCTCCAGGGGATCTTCCCAACCCAGGGATCGAACCCGGGTCTCCCGCATTGGAGGCAGATGCTTTAACCTCTGAGCCACCAGGGAAGCTCTCAACACATAGAAGAACACAAATGTAAATGCCAAAAGGGTAAGAGGGAAGAAATTACACAGCAGGTGCCAACTAGAGCCCTGTGTCCTTGCATGGGGGAGAGCCACCTACTTCAAAAGTGGCAGCTATGGGCCTTGTTTTGCCAGATTTTCTTCTTTTTCAAGATTAGATAGAAATCTGGGATTTTACATGAAACACTGAAATCTTTAAGCATAAGCAGCTCATTCATATTTTTCAAACATCCTAAAGGCCAAACAGTGGACTCATTAGAAAAGGCCCTAATGCTGGGAAAGACTGAGGGCTGCAGGAGAAGGGGGTGACAGAAGGTGAGATGGCTGGATGGCATCACTGACTCAATGCACATAGGTTTGCGCAAACTCTGGGAGACAGTGAAGGACAGGGAAGCCTGGAGTGCTGCAGTCCATGGGGTTGCAAAGGGTCGGATACGACTGAGTGACTGAACAATAACGAAAGGCCAAACGAGGTATGTCTTTGGGCTGCCCAAGGGCTACCAGTGTGTCTCTTGAAAGATGTAATTACCTTAAAGGATTCCAAAATGTTGATAAATCTTTCTGTTTAGGAAAACTGATCATGCAGAATCAATTTATAAAACTGCTGACCTGAAAAAAAAAAAAAAAAGATCTATCCTTTGCTTGTTTGTTCACATGTCTTTGAATATATGGGCCCTGAGTGTGTATCCTGAGAGCCGGGGTGCAGAGCTCGGCCCCTCCCACAGAAGCTCCACACAGGTGCTGTTTTCATTCCCCTAGGCTCTGAGAACTCTGCCTCCAGGATGCGTGAGGTCCCAGGTCTTTCTGCTGAGGACAGTTAGAAAAAAAAATGGAGAAAAGCAAAGCTAAAGACAAAAGAGTACCAGGAACTGCAGTCCTGATAAACTCGGTTTAGTTCTGATAGCTTGTTTGTTTTTTCTTTTCAGGGGGTGAAGGGGAGACAGGAGGGCAGAGAGGGGGTGGGAATGTGACAGCAACTGAGCGCATTTGGTTGACGCAAGTCTATCCTGCCCTGAGACAGGGCTTGAGAAACACCTGCTTAGGTGGGGGGAGGTGAGTAAAAACCCAAAGCATCTTTACCCTGATCCCCTATCCTGTCATCACAGTGAGACAACTCCCCTGTCATTAACTCATCAAAGGAATGCGACACCTGAAGGAGAAAGCTGCTTAACTGTAAGACAGCAAAACAAATGTGCAAGCAGGTGGCTTAGTCTGCAGGAGAGGAGATGTCTGGATGGTCACCCCGAGGAAGGGAGACTAGACGGAAAGCAGACAGTGTCCTACTGCTGGGTCCCATCCTACCAGTGTCCCTTTTCTTACTGTTTTCTATTAGGGAAGATAAAAATCATAAAAAAAAAAAAAAATCCCTCTGATCATCATCCACTTTCTTAATTCCACTTCTCACTCGTACCCCCTACTCATAAGATCTCCAGTTCCTCAAGCTCAGCCCCCTGGATAAGGCTCCCCAGGAACAGAAACTGCAGGTAGGTAGACTCTACTGTATTATTAAAGTCAAATGCAGGGATTTAAGTAAAACGAGATGTACCCATGGAAAACCCCAACCTGGCTGAACTGGGAAGCAGGGAGCAGTGAGGAGAGGGAAACAGACTTCTCAACACTGAGAGCTTAGAGGCCGTCTTTCAAAAGCTAACTGAAAAGTATTTCCACACTTGAATTCTTTACTCAGACCACTAACTGAGAGAATAAAATATATTTTAGAAAGACATACCAGATCTCAGAAGGTACTTCTTCCTTGTGGCCATTCTTTGGAGGCTATTAGAGGATGCTGTCTGTTGTGTAGTCACTAAGTCGTGTCCGGCTTTTTGCCACCCTATGGACTGTAGCCTGTCAGGCTCGTCTATGGGATTCTCCAGGCAAGAATACTGGAGTGGGTTGCCATGCCCTCCTCCAGGGGATCTTCCCCTCCCAGGGACTGAACCCGTTTCTCCTGCATTAGCAGGTGGAATTTGACCCTCTCTTTCCAGGCCACACTAAGATGGATTCCATTCTCCTAGCTGCCCGGACCCCTTCATGACACTATTTGTGTGTTTTCCCTTCTGCCTGGTGTTCCCTCTGTACTCCTTTCTGCCACCCTCTGCTCAGTTCACCTGGAGACTCCTGGTAGGCAGCAGGATGAGCTCACCATCACCTCCGTGATCCCTCCCGGGATTCCCTGAAGGTCTGCTGCTCCTTCTGCTTCCATGACACCATGATTCCATCTCTACGACAGAGGCTGCACAAACTCTGGCTGGTGGGCCAGACAGGACTCATTTCGGCTTTTAGAAATAAAGTTTCACTAGACAGAGCCAAGCCCATCTGTGTACACCACGCCCGTCACATCACATCACCGCACTGGGACTGAATGGCTCCCACAGAGACTGCGGGCCCAAGCCTAAAATAATGTCCACCTGGTCCCTTCCAGAAAACCTGCTGACCCCTTCCCCATTCTGTAATTCTTCCCACAGACGACAAGCTCCTTGAGAGAAAACACTGTCTCTCTCTTCACTGTAAGCCATAGCCCCCTACTCCCGCCTTGGATGAGCACAGTGCCTGGCACTGAGCAGACCCTCAAAATTCCAGCTGGCTGATTCGTGACGGGACACCAACAGGAACGTGAATATGTGTACGTGTGCACACTATGCTCTGGCTGCTGGCTCCATACTAACTCACGTACTACCAACACTGGGAACATAGGCTGGAACTGTAGCTCCCATACCATGCACTCAAGTGCCCCAAGGCACAGAAGCAAATGAACTCAGGTACGATATTACATTTTAAATTTTCGGAGGTAACAAAGTGACATCTGTCCAACACTGTCAGGACCTTCAGTTCAGTGTAGTTCGGCCTGAACACTAGGTCATGCCACAGTCCTCTCAATGGAGTCCTATCTTTGTAAAGCCGGAGGGAAGGCTTGTTGGATGCTGTGATAAAGCATAAGTATCACCCAAAGACCAATGGAGAGGTGTGGAAACGAGCTGGCAGTGCCCAATCTATTCCCAAGTTTTGAGAAGTTATGGAGTACACAGCAGATTCATACACATGACTTTTAAAGAAAGATATGATTTCCTTTAGGTTGATGTACATTATTTTTTCAAACTGCTACTTTAAGTGTCAGGTCATACACACTTGCTAAGTTGTCAGGACCTAACAAATTCATAAAAAGAACTGTAAGGTATTTCTTTTGACCTGGGGCACTATAAAAACATCAGTGAAACACTAAGGACACTATGGACCGAGAAAACTTGGGACTTACATTAGAGAACAGCTGAAGTGCTCAGGAAATTCCAGTATCTTATTTTAGCCTGCCTTCTGCGTGCGGAGAGTGATGCTGAAATTCAGGCTTTGCTACGGTGTAAGACTCTAGCTGCTGTTTTTCTGAATTTCCTAGGAATATTTTATACACTCTCATCCTGATGTTTCGTTTCTTGGGATCCTGACATTCCTGTCACTTTTGGTCATCTCCATTCCAGCAAGAACGTCCTTGTTAATTCAACAGTCTGTTCCTTATCAACTTCAGCATGTGACAACAAATTTGAGCAGTGACTAAAATGCTTTGAAGGTTCCCACTGCTCCAACATCAGGCAGGGCCTTGTTCTGCCTGGCAGGACGAACCTCCACACTTCCATAGTCTCAGGTCTCCTCCCAAACTGTGACTAGGGAATGGCCCCTTCCACCCACCAACATTCTCCATACCTCAATGCTTCCCAAGCTTCGGAGGCCCCTGGAAGCTCCACCCCACTGAAGAGAGACATTCGCCCACTCCAATGTCACCTCAGCTCAGCCATAGCAGCAGTGACCTCAACAGCCTTCAAGAAATGTCAACGAGCATCTATCAGACAAACAAACTTGTTCTTCCCTGAAAACTCTACTACTACAGTAAAGAAACAACCTGAAGAACATTCCTTCTTGTTCAAAAACATGTCAAGAGATCTTCAACATGCAAGAAAGCATGATACAAGTTCACCTTCAGAAAGAACCAAGAGCAGCTCCATTCCCCAGTCCATGCTTGCCCACACTCTTGCTGTATTAAGGGTTACCTCTTCTTTTCTACAAAATTTTAATCTCTTCCAACTGTTAGCCAAACATCTCATTTTCTTGCTTATGTAATCAAAATACATTTTCATATGTTTACTGGTGATTTACAATGCTTTATTTGCAAACTGCCTGTTCTATCTTTTGCCTCTCTTTTTAATTAGGCATTATTCCTTACTGCTCAATTAGAAAGAAACATCACAATTCACATTAACTCTGTCATGTATATTGCAAATATATGTCCCAGTTTGCTTTCTTACTTTCCAGTGAAGTTTCTGTTTGACCTTCAGACTTCTCAATTCTGTTCTTTACAGTTTCTGACTGCAAACTTCTTTCTCATGCAAAGATTCTATAAATCGCCACCTTTGAGAAATCTGTGAAATATCTAATCTTTGTCACTGTCTTCAAGTACAATTGAGACTTTTAACATTTTAGACTTGAATCCATATGAAATTAACTGTGGTGAACAGTAAGGGCCAGGGACCCAGCTCTCCCCTCTCCCCATTGTCCCAATGCTGGTTATTAAATAACACAATCTTTCCTCCGCTGACTTGAGATGCAATTAGGACTCCATTCCTTCTCAACTTCCTCGTGGAACTCCTTTAACCCCCTGCTCCTTCATCACACATTCTTTCACTGAACAGCAGACTCTATTCTTGTGGCTTTAACCATCACTCATAACTAATGTGCTAATGGTAAAGAACCCACTTGCCAGTGCAGGAGACGTGAGAGACGTGGGTTCTATTCCTGGGTCAGGACGATCCCGTGAAGGAGGGCCTAACAACCCACTCCAGTGTTCTTGCCTGGGAAATGCCATGGACAGAAGGAGCCTGGTGGACTATGGTCCACAGGGTGGCAGAGGTGGACACAACTGAAGCAACCTGGCCTGACACGGCGTAACTAATGACTTTTAAATGTGTATTTCCAGAATTGTTATCTTCCCAGTTACAGATTAAGCATCGACTGGACAACTTCTTATCTGCAGAAACCCATGCAAAGGAGGTCTTTGAGGAATGACAAACTATTTTGATGCTACATACCCACTTAGATATTTCACAGATTCCTTAAAAACTCCACACGTGCAGAATTAAACTCACTTCCCCTTCCAAATCTACCCCTTGCCAAGCCCTATTCCTATGCATGGCACCAGCCTCTCCTGGGTCACACTCAACTTCTCCCCACTCCTTCCACCTATTCAGCAGTTCTACCTCCACAACATGCCTTGACTCTTTGCCCTAGAACCGACCCCCCACTTCCACCCCCACTGCTCTGGCAGGCCCTCATCAGAATCTCTGCCACAGGTCACTCACATCACTACCTGACTAATCCCATGGCCTTGGGCAGGGGTTTCCCACATCCATCTTCCACAGTGACTCACCTAGCTCTGAACAGCATGACCATCTAAGTTTCATCATTCATCCAAACTCTAGGCTGAATGCCTGGAGATTGTCACATCTACCACCCTTCTATTCCTGTCCCTGGGGCATCTCTGCCTCCTGGCTCTTTCCAAGACCTGCATGTCCAGACACTGATGGTCTCCTGATGTTCCTGCTGCATTGTGGTGCATTTCTATTTTGGTCATTTATCACATCGTACCAGGTATCTCAAAGATTATTCTTGCCCTCCTTCCCACCCCCATTAAAAGTTCCCTAAGAGCAGAGATTGGGAAAGGTTGGGAGGAGAAGGGGACGACAGAGAATGAGATGGCTGGATGGCATCACCGACTCTGTGGACATGAGTTTGAGTGTACTCCGGGAGTTGGTGATGGACAGGGAGTCGCGGAGAGTCGGACACGACTGAGCGACTGAACTGAACTGAACTGAAGAGCAGAGATTCGTCTTAACAACACTCCTGCATCTAAGAGAGCTTTATATGCAATACACGTTTATTTAGTGAACTGAACAAATCCACCCAAATGGCATCTTGGGTAAGGACTTACAATATTTTGATGATACCCAATTATTTCTTTACATTCTGACGAGAAAGCTGAATGCTATGCTTTTGAATGCACCTATCTGCTATAGATAAATTTATGAATTAAAAAAACAATATTGGCTCACACTGCTAGAGGATTTTTTAAAAAACATATGAAATAAAACTATCCTTAAAGCTCTTTCTAAACTCTAAAATGAAAAAATTGATAATTATATCATAGTTTTGAGCTGGTGAAATGGTGGGTTTAACTGAGTCAACCTGAATATGTAATTCATAACTACTATTTTTCAGATATCATGCATTGTTTATATATTATTTATAATAGGCAAGGCACTGTTTTAAGTTCTTCAAATCCAAGAGTGGATTTAACCCCCATAACAACATTATGGAGGTCGTATCATGATTGTCCTTCTTTGTATAACAAGAAAACTGAGATACAAGAGGCTTCTGACATTTGCTTGAGGTCACACAGCTAGTCAGGAGTGGAACTTGGATTTAGATCCAGGTCTGACTACAAACCTCATCTCTAGACCATTACACTAAATGTGGAGCAGAAGTCACTGAAGTGGGGCAGTGGGTCCAGGGCTCCAGTCCCCATTCCACTCACGAGGCAGCAGGCATGGAGCCTTGGACAAAGCCCCTCATGTCTCTAAAATCACACAGCTATGACCCAGGCCCCTACAGCTGTTTTCCTCATGGGATACCTTGCCTGTCATGTCTGTGAACTGGGAGATCTAGAATGTCAACAGGAATGCTGCTCCCCAACCCTGGCCAGCTGAGCACTGTTCCTGGTGGAAATACCCCTCACTCTACCAAGCCCTTCCAACCATCACAGCAGGCCAAAGGTCAGACAGTCAGTGTCAGGGGGCAACACAGCAAACTGCTACCATCTTACTATTCTCCTTCCAGCTCAAAGTACATTTCCCATTGGTCAGCTGTGACTCAGCAGGTGCTGAGACATACCACAAGGGCTAGCCTGATGAAGGGGGCGACGCTGGCCCCAGGAGTGCAGTGAGGATGGGAGAGCTGAGGTGGGCAGTCCCCAGTTAGCACCTTACTTCCATATTACCACCAGGCAGGAGAGTCTGGTAGAGTCACAGATCTTCAAGGTTTTCACAAAGAGGCAGAAATGCAGGGGTTTTGGTGTTTGGTTTTTTTCCCCTTTAATGTGAAATCTTTATTTTTAAATGTTGGCAACTAATTCCTTCTTCAAAAATCAGTAGGTAAGTCAAACAAAACACATTTGCAGGCCAACTACAATTCTTAAGGCACCAGTTAGCAACCTGTTTCAGAACTCATCAGCATGAAAAAAATCTTGTCTTGCTGTTGAAATAACCCTAAAATATAAACTGAAGACATGTATTTCAGGGCACAGATATTGACCAAAATGTGCCTACATGTTTTCTAAACATTCTTCAGGGTCGGACTTTGAAGATTCCCTTCTCCAAATGAATTCAAATACCTTTTCAACTGGTTGTATTCTTCAATTCCAGATCTTAATATCATAGGCATCATTTTAGAATACAAATGCTTATCAAAAAGACAAATGAAAACTGAAATAAAACCTTGAGCATATGACCAGGGTTATAAGGTTTTCTAAGTATGAAGCACAGCACTTACCTAATGTTATATTTGAGTCTTCTACATAAGGCGGAACAGAGTATGACAAAACAGAACCTGAAATAATTGGCATTTGTCAAAACTATCCTGGAAAGGGGCATTCAATCAGGACAGCAGATACTATCAACACCTAAGCTTGACGTTGATCCTGGATAAGATTACAAAACGCATTAGGCAAGGAGCCCTAATTCAACGGAACGCAGTCCCACCTAACCCCCTACTTGATGAGGCCAATGAGCTGGAAAAGCCAGTGTCAGAATCACACACGAAGGGTTTGGCTCTGAAAAGACCTTTCCTGACATCAGAAAGGTGTTTATGAGCAAGACGGAGGGATACAGGTTGTATAAAAAGAGGGACGAGGGCTCTTTCCCCATGTGATCAATCCCACCCAAGGGGTGCTAATTAATCTAGGACGCCAAGCTAGATCAAGATTATGGAAAGATGTGGCAGAGTTCTGTATTCCTTGACATTTTCGTTAATGAAATGGAAGATGATTCAGGAATCATATTCATCAAATTTGTGGACCAAAATATGGGCAAAAATAACAAATATACTGGATGCAATAATGAAGATTCTCACAATTAATTTAACAAACTAATTCAATAAGATAAATTTAGCATTAATAATTTCATGGTCTCAAATAAAATGATGGTGATGATGACAATAACACATAAAACACTGTACAGTTTGGAGGAGCTGTGACTTAACAGCAACATGTGGGAAAAAAAAAAAGAAGAAAAAAACGCTGGCTGATGCAGTAGGCCAATAATGTAACAGAACTGCCAAAATAACAAGGAGAGGGACAACTCCACCGTCTACTTATTTTATCATCATGTCTGAAATCTTGTCCTCTTGTGACATTAAAATTGAGGGATTCATTTTTAGTCTAAAAAAGTAATAAGCAGATAATCTAACATTAAAGTATTATTAATATAAAACATAAACTATTACTGTTATCTTTATTACTGTCCAAATTATTATAAATTCTTACTTCAATATAAACCATACTCTAAGTATCCGTATCTTTTCTCTTCACTGGTGCAATCTACTCCCTATTTTTCCCCCAGCTTTACTGGGATATAATCTGACAAACAGAACTGTATGGATGTGAAGTACGCAGCGTGATGATTCGATACGTAGATGTGTACAATGTGAAATGATTACCACACCCAAGCTCCTGTCACCTCACAGCGGTCTTCTCTTCTGGGTGTAGTAAAAATGCTTAGGATTTACTCTCAGAACAAATTTTAGGTATACAATACTGTACAGTAGTTCAGTTCAGTTCAGTTCAGTTCAGTCGCTCAGTCGTGTCCGACTCTCCGCGACCCCATGAGTAGTACTGACTATCAATTCCCAGACTTCATCTTATAACTGACAGTTTTTGCCTTTTGACCAACATCTTTAGCTTAAGTGGCTACCTCCTCACTTCCACGTCACGTACTCCGTTTTATAACCACCCACACTAAGAATCACTTGCGCTTTTAAACTTTTAAGGGTGAGGCCTCAGCAGATCTGCATCTGAGAGCTTTAAACACACTGTCACCAACTAGCAAACTCTGGGAGAGAATGAAGGACAGGGAAACCTGGCACGCTGCACTCCCTGGGGTCGCTGAGAGTCAGACACGACTTAGTCACTGAACAGAAGTTTAAGAAAAGGGTGTGATGAACTGAGCGTGGGAAGAGCAGAGCCACTACTGCTGCACATGTCATTATTAGGAAATACTGCCTCAACATTATTAGGAAAATAAAGACAAATTTCTAGGGCCAGGCCTGGCTGGGGCCCTGTTGGGGCATCTTCCCTTTGGTCTACACTTCTGCCAGGTTGCTGGATTCCTAGTTTCCAGGTTGTTGGATTCCCAGGCCTCCCTGACACAACCTGGAGTCACCCTCTGAACCAATGGTCTCACATGCCTGAAATTTCCCCTGGCTCTCCCTGGCCCATGGAGAAGGTGCCAGCTGTCATCATGGCAGGAGGCTCTCTGCTGTTCCAAGCTGTCTAACTTCAGGCCTTTGCTCGCACCGGCCCTGTATTCAAGTTCCAACGAAAGCACCAGGCTCTGTTGTCCTCTGTCATTGCACACCTTACCCTCTACCCATGTCTTTCCCACTCTTCCTTATCCACTTAACAAACACCAACGTGTCCTTCAAAACTCCGCTCACACTGCTAGTGATCCAACCCTCCTCAGTATCTTTCCTTATGGATTCCCCAAACTGAGACAAATTTCAGTTGCCATGCATCCAGTGTTGTCTACCATGCAGCAGAATTAAGAAGAAAGTAAAAATATCAAATATTTCATATGGCTTTTATCAAAAGCATAAAGACAAAAGGCAGATCACACCCACTCAGCAACATCTGTGACCTGTTCTGTCGCTGTAAGCATTTGAGTTTTTGATCCCAGCAATGCAGCCCATGGAATGCGTGAGTACAGCAATCACAACTTTGACGATTTGTGAATTGAAAAGTTCCAAACCACGGTTGTCTGTAATTTTATTGAAGCTGGCATTTGAGAAAACAGTGAGTTGGCTAAACTCTACACCCAGCCAACAGAGCCAACAGTCTAATGTCTACAGGTCAACACAGCTTTGTTGCTCTGCATTTACTATTACATACTCAGTATATCTCAAGACAGGTAAAGAGTATTTGTGACAAGGGAACCCCCCACCCGAATCAAAACAAGAAAGCCAACTGCTGGTTCCAGCAGAGGCCGGGGGAGCAGAGTGGGCCATGGAAAGCAGTGGTATAGATGGAAAAATTGTGAGATAAAGAAGGAATAAAATGTCGGCTTTGCGAGTGGCTCCAATCTGTGACATAACTTCTACATGCATTCTCCACAGGGATAAGAAAAAAATGATTTATGATACCATCTTATTAGGCTATATGAGAAAAATAAAATGCAAGGTCAGTATTTGTCATCAAGGTCCTGAGACATTTTCCATGAACACTGAGGATTTATTTTACATCAAAATATTTACAGCTGCTACCAACTTTAAAAGAACTGTCCCGACTCAAAAAACAAATTACAAAATTAATGTATTTTGATATACTGTCAAATGGAAACCTCACTTTAAACTGCAGGTTTTACTGCCTCATCCTCAGTGAGACCATGTGCTAGAATTTTTCAAATGGTATATCCATGGATATCCATCCATCCTAAATTCATGAATAGGAACCTATTTTAGTAATTTTACATAAAATAATCTCAAAAAGCCATGTCCTTCACAGAAGACACATAGTAGCAATTTTAAGACTGTTAGCCCAGGATATTCTAACAGACGTGTAACACAAGTCATCACTAAATCATCAGAGAATGTCAAGGTGAAATAACCTAGTCAGCACCTCATGTACTTGGTGTAAAAAGCAGGAGGCAATGTCTGTGTTCACTGAAAAGTAACATTACAACATAGTTTCTTTCAAAATTGCAGGAGAGGAAATGAGGCCCACTTGATTGTCAGCAGTGGTAACACAGGTTTACTGAGTAGTTATGCCTCCTAGCCTTGGACTGCCCTGGTCACTTTCCATGTCATTCAAGTAGTGAGGGCGTGTCTGCCCTGGGCACTGCTGCCTATTTGATGCCTACCCACTGGGGAAAAAAAGCCCTCAATAGTTGTTGAATGAATGAATCACATTTCAACAACTAACTCTGTGAGTAAAAAAGATTGGACCCTGACATACAAGAACTTATACAGGACTGTTAAAGACGATAACAAAAGGGGGGAAAAAAGCTTTTGACTCAAAAAATCTCTTGGCAATGGAAAGCATTGCAGTTTTAAAGTAAATAATAACTCAACAAAGTATTTCTCAGTGACCAGAAGCAATGAAATATTTCATCAGAATGCCTTAAAATGCTTCTTACAAGAGTTGATAAAAGTTATCTGATTAGAAATCTGTCTTAGTAGGAATATCAGCCTTAATCGTAACAGAATTGTGAAGGCAAGGTAGCATTTACCTAACACATACTAGCTGTGGGCACCATGAGCTGGATATTATTATTACCTTTTACAGGTAAGAAATCAGACACAGAAAGTACCCAAGTTCATACAACCAGCAGATCAAAAAGGGAATCTGTTCTCATTCCCTTCACTACAAAATATGCTTTAAATGTTGGAAATCCAGGAAACCAAAAATGTTTAGTCGTTAAGTCTTGTCTGACTCTTTGGCGACCCCTATGGACTGTAGCCCTCTAGACTCTAAAAATAGCAGTCACCTGTACTTTCAACACAAAACACATAGCATTTGGTGTATAGTCTTCCTGGCATTTTTCTACATAACAGGTAGAAAACTGAGGCTCTGACTTGCTTGCTTGAGCTCTCTCTCTGCCTCTTTCTCCAAGAACAACAACAACAACAAAAAACACAAAACACTCCTAGATCAAGTTACATATACTGTTTGGCAGTTTGCTTTTTCAGTTTACAAACTCAGAATATCTTTCTATATCAAAACATACTTCCCTACCTCAGTGTCAATGAAGAAAGGGTTTTCCATTACATGTGTATGCCACATTTTATGTAATCAATATCCCTATTATTGAGCATTTAAGTTGTTTCTAGTTTATAACTATCATAAACAAAGCTGCAAAAATCATTTTTGCAAATTAGAGGTTGGGTTTTTTGGTGTACTTTTCATGGAGGTCACCAAAATTTGGAGATGAGGTTTTTCCCTAATTTGGAAGAGAACTCCCCCACCCAATGTTAAGATACCCACTACGTGGGCTTCCCATCAAGGGAAGAATCACGGTGCCAGGAGAAAGTGACCGACAGGAACATGGGGCCCACATGCCTATGTAGGCGAGAACTGCTGCTATAGATTGGTCTCCATACACAGGCTTTATTTTTTTTTCCCCTTAGTTTAAATTCCTAGTGGTGGAAATGCCTGACTAAGGGACATGGCACATTTTTGAGGCTTTCGATGAGTAATGCGAAATTACCCTCCTGGAAAGTTGTAACAATTGAAAATACCCACCAGCAGCATTCGAAAGTGACAATCCCCCAAACCTAATAGTTAGCAAGATTTGTTTTTGAACAGTCAAATCCCTATACGGCTCTAAGTTTTAAAAACAGTGAAACTATTGATAAAACATATCGAGAAAAATAGCAACCAATGTGGACAATAAGTGTTGGATTTTACAGTACACATGTTTTCAAATACAAAATATAAAACTTTGACAGCAGATCCCAGCAGAATGAACAGAATGAATGTTAAAAAATCGAGTGACACTGGGCCCTGAAAAGTGCCAAGCCAGTAAGACTGCACATCTTTGTCTGCCCACCTGGTTAATATCAGGTTTCACTGCTGGGCTCTAACAGTAACATGCTCTATTGTTTACAAGAAAAGAAACTCACAAAATTGTATATTCTCTCAAATTTTATAAGGACTATCTTATAGTTAAGGTGCAATCTTAAGTTCTCAAAATTCTTACAATAAATAAATATCTGAATGTCTACTGTGGGCTGGGCACTGTTCTATGGAGACAAAGCAGTGAACCCCACGGATCCCCTGCTGTTCCAGAGTGGAGCGCAGAGCCCTGCCGTTAGGAATTAGCAAATCATAGTTACAATGCCAGTCTGGAACTCCTGGATTCTTAGGCAAATGAGAACACCTCTGGGGCTTGGTTTCTGCAGCAGTAAACTTACAGTTGACCAGAAGATCCAAGGCCCTTTCTGGCTCTTAAATTCTCTACCTTCTTTGGTTTTGTTTGAATGCTGAAGCTCCTATTGCTCGTCAGTACTTGGCATTTTAAGCTATATATAAGACTACATATAGTCCTTCCTTAGAAATCAGAACCAGGCTCTCAGCCCCTTCCTCCCAAATTTTACATCTAGAGTAAAACTCTGGTGATCCAGGTAACTTCAAGGGATAATATAATAGGATCAGGTTTTACTCACATGAAGATTTATGCTCCCAATTTAACTGTTTCTTTGAAAAGGATCCTAAAATGTTCCTGTATCCTTCGCTTTTCCACTGCACTATAAATACTACAGCATGAAACGTGAAACAGGACCCAGTGCCGTGGCGGCTGGTCTCCAGGCCTGTGGCTGGGAAGGCTGGCACCCAGCTTTAAGGTGGCGTGCCGGCAGCTGCAGCACTGGGGTTGTGGCACTGGAGTCTCAGCTCGCTCCAGCTTACTCTCACCCCCAATTCACAGGCACATTCTGTCCACAGAATGTCTGCAACTCACTGCCCCACCAGCATTTCTAACAGGAGAAATGGGGGCATGCCTTCTGCCACCACTTGTTATTTTTCACCACATGTTCCCACCCCCACCATTTCAACTGTCCTCCAATCCAGGGTCTCCGTAGAGAAGCCTGCTTCTGCAAGCTGTGAAAGGAAGGCAAGGGGCCTCAGTATTCCAAGTCACCCATTGAGAAGAACCACACACTTTCTACAAGCATTAGCACCTTTCTGGAGGTCTTTCAGGATACTACCACTTAATAGTACAGGTGCAGATTCTCAGCTTTGGGTATGTGATTTCAAGTCTTCCTCTGTACCTGCCCTACAAACCAGAAGAATGTGTAGAGGCAAGGTTTTCTCATATTTCTGCAAAAGTACATGAAAAACTCACCTACTAAAAGGTTTTCTTCAACTTCCAACATAAAAGCATAAAACAGTAAAGGATACACACAACCTCTGCCCGCAGAAGCAAACGGGAGCAGCCAGGACTGGTAAGAATGTATGTGTTGTCAATTGCAGACAATGTAAAGTCAACCTAGAAGTCCTGCATCTCTAGAGTTCACAAAGGAAATGGAAAGGTAGTAGTACCTGTACTTTGACTCAAGCACCTAGGCCTGTACATGTTCCGGTGACCTATAAAACAGATGCTGACGGGCTTCTGCTAGTTTGCCTGAAGGGTTTTTGCTGCAAGGAGCCGGACAAAAGACTAAAGGAACTTGATTTAAGATTTCAGAGTCACAGAATCCATCCTTTACACAGCACGTGCGCAGAGTTTATGAGAGAACACTGGAAGATAAAATTATCTTACATGGGAGCAACTTACTGGGTTCAGGTATCAACCAATTAGAACAGGAAATAAAAACATCAAATCCCCTCATTCTGCAAGATCATAGCTCCCAAGGTTGGACAGGACCTCAAGTCACAGTTAAGAAAAAGGCAACAGATTCTAATTAGGCATCTACAACAATTGCTTGGCACAACACTCATTTCCCAAGATTTCAGTTAATCTAAAGGAACATATATTTAGAATGACAAACAGATTAGAAGTTGGGAAGAGGAAATACCACAGTTCCTGATACTCCCTAAAATAGAACAGGCACACATTCTTCCTGTGAGAATAAAAGTACCTGCATAAAGTACATATATTTTATGGGCTCATTAGTCTGTAATCTGCCCCCAAAGAATTCAAACATTCACTATAATAAAAAAGGCCTCTCTGAAATTTTTACACTTAAGCAAAGGGCTAATACACTAAAATCGAAGATGGAACTTCTGACTGAATTACTCAGATATCACTATAACGTCCTGGAAAATTAGGCACATTTTTAAGGCTTCATAGTTTAATCTCAGGGAACAGAAACAAAATGCAACTCACTTAAAGCTACAATCTGAGAAGATGCTTTAACAGTGGGATGGATCTGGTAATGTCAAGGGCCACAGCCAAGATGGGGAAAACTCAGCTCAAAGACTCCCAAATCTAAGTATTTTGAGAAAAACCAGACAAGATTATTTCTTAAACTCTCTAATTATTAGTTAATTCTCTAAATATTCACAGCACATTATGACCCTGGCTAAGCAATGAAGAAGCAGCAGATCCACAACTGCCCTCCTCGAGCTTCCAGCAGGTGGAGGAACCCCACCATCCAAGGTCTCTCTTCCATGTCATTGAACCTTCCCTGCCATTTACAGATGCCCAGGACACCCATCCCAGCGCCTGCTCTCTCCCACCAGCCACTTTTTGATCAGAAACTCCAGCCACACTGGCGGCCATCTGTGCCTCTGCTGTGCGAGGCTTGGTCCCACCGCCTGGCCTTTGCACAAGCCATGCCCTCTGCGTATGTCATGCCCTCTGCCTGAGCCACCACTCCTCCAGATCTCCAAGAACACACTCAACTCTCGGTTTAAATTCACTTCAGAGAGGCTCCCAGAGCTGCTCAGTCTGAAACCGTGGCCCCACCCTGTCCCCCCTTTATCTCAGCAACCCGATTTTATCAATTCTCCAGCACGCCTTGCTCTCTGACCTTATTGTCTTATTGCTTCTCTGCTTTGTATCCATCTCCCTCACTAAGAGGTGAATTCATTAGAATGGGGTCTCTGTCCTGTGCATTGCTACATTTTTAGTCTCTAGAAAGTTGCCTGGGATGTAACAGATGCTCGGTAAATACTTATTTAAGAAGAGCAAATACAGCCAATATTAGCAGTTTTGTACAATGACAGATACTAAATAACAAAGGAAAAACAAAACACCTTAAACATGAAAAGGTTTCCTTGGTCATTTAAAAAAAGGATTATTATAGTTTCTTACATTAGCTCTAAAAACACTTTCAAAAAGAAGCATAATGGAAATATAAAGCTCAGCACTGAAAACTACTCAAATTTGATAATGTATCTGGCTCAACTGCTAGCTAGCATGAGTCTTCAACAATTTATTGTTTTAAAAGCACTCTAAGAGACCTCAATTTTTAATTTAAAAGGGCCAAATATTTTCTAAAAGCATACTTCTCCTTAAGAGTTACCAGTAACCTTCTCTCAAAGTGTACAATTTATAAACATATTATAGCAACATTAAAATATGAGATACCAGTGATCTTTCGCAGAAGGCAGGGGTGTCGGTGCCTAATGGCAAACAAGTTTTACGAAACACAACCTGCCTTTATCTCCAACTTAACCAAAGGTATGAGCCTCTTCTCTATGTTCAAAATATTTAAACTCCTAAGAATTTTTCTTACAGATTATTCTTAAAATTTTATATCTGTTCTTCTATTTCTTTTGTTGAGACAAAGAGCTAAGGTGTTAATCAAGGAATGCCACCTTAGTAACTGGCCCTGGTGTCCCAGGCTTCACCACAAAGACACCAGAGACCCTTATGGATCACTTTGAAATTATATAAAAGGAAAGAGTGTACACTGGAGAGAAGGGGCATTCATTTCCTGGAACATGATGCAAAGAAATAAGTTACCACTGCCTTTGGGAATAATTGAAACTCACTTAAAAACCTCAGAAACTAATGTTTTACAACAGTTCTATAGCAAAATAGTAGAAACAATCTACTACACATACCTCAATAAAGAAGAGGTTAAATAAATGATGGCTCATCCTTAATGGGGTACTCCGCAGCTGTTGAAGAAGAGACAGCTCTGAGGTACTGATGCAGAGACTGCCAAGATTTAGTACTCTGCCGGGAGGGGAGGGTAGGGAAGGGGAGGGCGGGGAGCTGGTGCAGAATAGAGTATACAATGTGTCCTCAATTGTGGAAAGTCAAATAAAAAGAACACATACAAAATGTTTATACTAGCATAGGCTTTATCTGGAAAGGTATACACAGGGTTCTGGGGAGAACAGGGTGCAGTGGGGGACGGGGGGTGGGGAAAGGAGATACACTTTTCACTCCATAGCTTTTTATACATGCTGAATCTTCTAGAGGGTGCATAGGCAGCTGGTCCCACAAATAATGGTGATAAATTTTAATGTTATAATAATTTATATCATTGCCAACATATTATTGAACAATGACCATCAATAAGCAGGTTTCAAAAATCACAGAAGTTTGTTCTCTTTGACAGCAAAGTTCCTGATCCTTATTTCCCAGAAAAGAATCCAACTCTCCAGTAATTAGAGAGGCGAGCTTGTGATCTCACCTATTACAAAGCAAATAAACCTCAATTCAATTCTTGGAAGGGAAATTTAAATCGAGCTTGTAACTACCTAATGAAGTCTCCAAATCAACAGTTTCCCCTTGGCTATAAAACAGAAAGTCAACCTATGAAACAAGTAAGAGGACAGTGTTTTTAAAAACATACTCTATACTTAGGTTTCCTTTCCCCTGCCAGGCTAAGACAAGGAACCCTCTGATATTAGTGAAATGTGATTTCAGATCTGTGGCAAAATCAGCGTTTAAGGGAAGGGACAAGCATCATTTGCACTAAACAAACGCTTTCACTTTTCTAGGAAAGGGAATTTGCTTTAAATTTAATTTAGGAATCATTTTTGGACCCCTGACTAAATGATACTACTAAGTCACTTCATTTTACTCCAAGCAAGTTTTTTTTTAATTAAATACAAATTTGAAACTGAAAACAAACAAAGCAGAAGGCAAACTTTAAACTGAAACCTTTCCGTCAGAAAACGTATCTTAAATGAACACATTAAAAAATGCAGAGAAATTCATTTCCATACAAATGTTATTCAGTAGCAGCAAATATGCTATATCAATATTTGAGTGTAATAACACACCCATACAAAAAAGAGCACAGAGGTACCCAACCGCAAATAAAACACCTCATATATTTTTCGTAGCCAAAGGTGAGGATGCAGAAGGTGGAGACCAGAATCACATTATTCAAGGCGTAAATTCACAACATGTGAAGTGCAGAATTTTCTGTCGGTCAGGACTTATGATTCCAGCTCTGTCTTTTGAAACGATGCATTTAAAACTGGAATCTATTATGAAGCCTAAGTTTGACGGTCAACTCCTTAAACTCTGGATTCAATCAGTATAGCACCTTCGGATACAAGCACATAAAATCAAGGTAAATCAAATACACCATGAATACAGAAGGGACAGCGAAGTAGCCTTAATGAAGAGATGAGGCACGGGGGTCATTTGGTTGATCGCATCACTTAAGAAAAATAAAAATTAAAGCTCCTTCCCATCCCCCAGGTAGCCTGTGGCCTCAGAACTTGCTGCCCTACGTGCGGCACAAGTTCGCGGCCGGGGAGTCGGCGTCCTCCGGGAGCCCGGGTGGCCCAAGGGCGCGGAAAGCGGCGCGACCCGGTGCGCCCCATCCCCCGCCCGGGTCAGTCCTCTCGGGCGCTCCCGGACCCCGGGGCCAAAGCCGGCCCGGGCGCTGCCCCCAGCCCCGCGCCGGCCGCCCGGCGCCGGCGCCGGTGCGCCCAGGGGACCCGGCTGCGGGGCCCGCTGCTCCCACCGCCCACGCCTCGCGCGCGCCCGCCCGCTCCCAGTACTCACGGGCCGCCCGCGCGCCGCTATCTAGCCATCCTCGGCCGCCGCCCGGGGGCTGCGCGGAGTTCGCAGTCGCCCGCGGGCTGGAGGCGTAGAGGAGCGGGGCCGGGCACCACCCGCCGCCTCCGCCGTCCCGCCTCCCCCAGGCCCAGCACAGGGCTGCTGCAGGCGGCCGCGGGCGAGGGGCGGCCCGCTGCCCTCCGCGAGCTCCGCGAGACGCCGCCGCCGCCGCAGACGCGCGGAGGCAACAGTCACGGCCGCCGCGGTTGGCGAGACGCTCCAGCCCCGACTGCGGCGCGCGGGGGCGGGGCCTGCACGCCGCTCGGCGGGGGGCGCCGCGGCCCGGGTCCCGGCCCCGCCCCCGGCCCCGCCCCGCGCGCCCCCGCCGGAAGCCGCCCGCGCGCCCCCGCCGTCACCCCTCCTCGGGGCCGCGCGCGCCCGGCGCTCTTCGCGGGGCCGCCCCCTGGAGCCGGGGGAGAGCGGCCGCGCGCGGGGCTCCAGCGCCGAGGGTGGTGCTTCCGCGGAGAGTCCCGTCGCGAGGCCCGTCTCGGAAGGTCACGGAAGAGTCGGGGAGAGGAGCGGCCTGGCCCGTGCAAATGGTCGGGAAGGCCGGCCTAGCGCGCGGCGGCCCTGCAAGGAGAGCGGCTCCCGAGACGCTGTCAAAGCGCATTGCAAACGTTGCATGGAGGAGAGGACGACCTGCGGCCGTGATTTAGCTTCCTCTGTAAATACACTCGAAAACTAGCCTCTGTGCCGGGGCGCGGATGGTTGGGGGCGAGGGAAACGACACGGGAGCGATTGCTTAGATTTTATGAATAACTTATAATATCCCAGGGCTGGGGCGCTGCCACTCCGGGCACTTTCCTCCTGCCCACGCAGGGCTCGCTCGGCCGGAGAGGGCCTGCGGGGGCATTCGGAGTCATCTAGTCTTGCCTCCAAGGCGTGGTGGGCTTATTCGTGCGGAGAAAAAACGGAACTCTTATTGGGGTGAGATTTTTCTTCCTTGCATTGTTCCCATTTCCGCAGTTTCACTTGGCCTCGGTTTTCGTGCAGAGTAATGCACCAAATGTAATTAGCTGGAGAGCGTTTGATGGCGCAGAATCATGGTTTGAAGATGTTTACCCTCTATGCCGGACACGTTTGATGATGTTCTCTTCAGCACAATTAATTTTGCAAAGTTCAGAAATGTGCCAGATGGAGCCCCTGGCACGCAGAGTCACAGGACTCTGCAGACACACCTTCGATAGGAAGCCAACTTGTTTGTTTCATTTGTGATTTATTTGATGCACCAGCACAAAGCCCAACGTGTTTTTATAAGAGACCTTTGGATGAAATTCCAAAGCATTTTCTAAATTGGCAAAACGAACCTTATTTTCTGAGGCAGTATTTCCCTGTTGATAATGTAACCAAAATGGGCACAAAAACACCATCAGGTACACTGAAAAGTAGTCTCCCTAAATGAAAGTGTGTGTTTCACAGTAAGACATGGACCCCACTTGTGTTCTAACGGCCAGCTTCATTCATATGCGTATTGTAAACGCCAAAACTAATGCTTCCTATTATCTCGGAGACCTTGTTTGCAAAACAGGCTTCCAAAATGTGTACTCGAACCCCTGTTTTAGATGCTGCTTTTTGTGTTACCCTGTTCTTGAGTCCTTGGTGGTTTGGGACATTTATCTCATTTAAAGAGATTTTAATGGATGAAGGGGTTCAACAAAGAGGCACAAGTGCCTAGGGTCTAAGAAAATTGTGATGTAGCCCCTACGTGAGGTGGAGAAATTTCTTTTGTGGGGAAAAATCATAGTTTTTAAGCGTATTACATAGAATGCTTACTTCTGTGACTTAGACATAGAAACTCTTGGGGGAATAATAATGCCTAGCAACTATTGGATACACTCTGTGCCTGGCACCATCCGTCAGCTCTTTTAACCTGCACAATACACCTGTAAAACAGGTACTGTTATCACACGAAGGGGTACGTTGATGCAGATTTTATGAGAAATTTATGCAATTTGGGTGGTCCTCCCAAAGGAAAAGGAAAAACAAAACAATGCAGCACACCCAAGCTGCTCCTGCACCACCCAACCCGAGGGAAAGTGACAAAGGGAAAACTGAAAGGGAAGGAGATCTCAGTCTCAGCTGATGGTGGTTAAAATATCTTACTTTTGCCAATTGTACAAAAACACGACCATGTGAATGTATTGCCTTGTCTCCTGCCAGGGACTTGGATGTAGGGCTGGAACCATGCCTTAAAGCTTATGCTTTAATTAGATTCAGAAAACTTGCCTCCAGTGCACACCCCCATATCACAAGTCAGGGAACTCAGGAACTTGCCACAGTTTTCAAGAAGCACCCCAGGACCCACACCATACCGAGGTCTGGTTTGAAGAGCCGTGTTACACACACTTTTCATGAGAAAAAGTAGATTTTATATTTCCATAAGAAAGCAGGGGCTTTAAAAATATCTTAGCAATTTTCTGATTACAACCAGAAACTCAGTTTTGCAGCACTTGATATGGTCCTGCTGAGTTGATAGTAGGAAATTTTCCTTAATGATTGTATAAAAGGTGGATTAACCACTTTGGATTCTTAAAGGAATTTAACTTAAAGTGCCACGGATTGACACTGTTATCTCCCTTGTCATAGACAAGTCTGTTTTGGAAATACTATTTTATATAATAATTAAGTTTGTAAACAAACAGATATTGCAAAATAAATATCAAAACATACAATTTGTTTGATGCTTATGTTGTATAATATGAAGAGTCTGACAGTAGTTCTTATTCACTGTTTGTGTTGAACCAATAAAGAAGGAAATGGAAATGACTACATAATTAGAAGCAAGAAGGTAAGGTATATAATAAGCTAAAGTTGAATGGGAATAAAGCAGCAAAATGTTGAACGTAAAATACTTATTGGGTAGCTAGAATTGATTTCCTTGTTAATTATTTTACGCCCAAGATTTGTGTTCTTCTTTCTAGCTATTCTCCCTGCTTTTCTATTGTGTTCATTTCTTTCTTTTTTTTTTATAAGATTTCGTTTGAAATATTTAAACATAAAAATAATCTTTAAGTGAAATAAAAATCATCACCACACCTGTAATGGAAATTTTGGAAATGAAAGGCATTGTTCTTTGAAGGGATCCATCACTCCCAAAAGCAGCAAATGTGAGGTGATGGGGTTTTGTTATTAAGTTACTCATATCTTGGCTCACATGCGGGCTTCTTGGGATGTGTGATCTAACTCATGTGCTGTTATCAATCAGTGGGACAAGATATGGCTTTCTTCCTGGAAGAAATTTTGGAACCAAATAAAACTACAAATTAAGCATGGTTATTAGCCAGAGAATAGTTGAAATGAGTGAAGCCATTCTTCATTTTAAGCCTGACTGATAAATGTAGACTTAAAAATTGGTTTATTTTAGAAAGTAGTTTTGGACAAGGTACAAAACTTTAATTAGATACATGACAAGAAGATAGATGAGAATAATCAGATAATTTTCCCTCCATGTTATGTTCTGAGTAACCGAAGTAGTTTGAAATGTGGTGTGAGGGGCATGAAAAATGCAATAAACACCATGAAAGATAATATCTTCCTGGGATTCTGTTTAAAATACTCTCTTTCAAATAGATTTTGGGGGTGTTATGTAAACTGTTTTGGTTTATATCCTCAGCATGGCCCCAACAAGATTGTATTTTGTCTTTTGCTTATTTTTACCAAAGTCTTCTTCCAAGGAGACTTCAGGTGGTTTATATGAAAAACAAATATTTTTCTAAAAAAGGAAAAAAAAAAAACTTCTGGCTAAGACAAACAATAGCATTTGAGCACAAAATTTAGCTCCAGGCTTCCTCACAGCCAAATGAAGTAGAGGGAAATGAAGATTTTTGTAACTTTTATTGTTAAGTGCAAGGAATGGCAAAGTAGAGTTTATTTTGAAGAAAGTCTTTCCTGGCTCACGCTGGGAGAGAAATTTGTCATAAGGGACCTTATATGATGGATATTCCAGAGTCTTAAGTTAACAGGACACTACAATCCACTTCAGTGGTTTCAGCCATCCTTTGATGGCAGGCAGGGCCGGCTTTTTTTTTTGTTTTTCTGGTGGAAACCTTTGAAATTGCTATTGTCGTAAGTGGAGATACTCATACAGGGTTATTTTCTTTTTTCTAATACTGCCCCGTGAAGGCAAACCAAAGACAATATCGAATCTTGGAGCCGACTTTTTTTTTTTTTTTCCTGGTGGAAACCTTTGAAATTGCTGTTGTCGTAAGTGGAGGGACTCATACAGGGTTCTTTTCTTTTTTTTTAAGACTGCCCGTGAAGGCAAACCAAAGACATAATATCAAATCTTGGTTTCCCCAGTTTCTTTGTGAAAAGGACTTCTTTAAAATACCTCTCAGAAGGTGGCAGAGAAGACAAATGAATTCATTTCTATAAAGCCTCTTGTTGCACTGTGTTTGCAGTTTTCCTCAGGCAAAGTGTGTGTGTATAGTTTTTCCTCCTCTCTTATAATGTCTGTTACAGTAAATCACCTCGGATCCCTTTCTGAAGACTGCGCTGAGTATGTGACTGACACAAGGTAAGCAATGAATATTAGTTACAAATTGTATCCTTATCACCACTTCTACTATCACTTCTAAATCAATCAAAGCAGGTAGCTGAGTCTCTTCGGGACTGTCTCTGGTAGTTGCTGCTGCTGCTAAGTCGCTTCAGTCGTGTCCGACTCTGTGCGACCCCATAAACAGCAGCCCACCAGGCTCCCCCGTCCCTGGGATTCTCCAGGCAAGAACACCGGAGCGGGTTACCATTTCCCTCTCCAATGCAATGCATGAAAGTGAAAAGTGAAAGTGAAGTTGCTCAGTCGTATCCGACTCTTAGCGACCCCATGGATCGCAGCCTACCAGGCTCCTCCGTCCATGGGATTTTCCAAGCAAGAGTACTGGAGTGGGGTGCCATTGCCTTTGGGTTAAATCCTGTTATCCTCAGTGAGTAAAGCTTAGAAATTGATTTGAGGAGCACTGAGTAAGGACTGAACTGAGAAAGGACAGTCCTTTCCCCCAACAGACTAACATTTAGTTAATTCCCTGGTAGACCCAGGCTTCCCAGGTGGCTCAGTGGTAAAGATTCTGCCTGCAGTGCAGGAGCCCCAGGTTCAATCCCTACATAGGGATGATCCCCCCGGAGGAGGGCATGCACCCCACTCCAGTATTATTGCCTGGAGAATTCCATGGACAGAGACGCCTGGTGGGCCCCAGTCAATGGGGTCAAAAAGAGTCGGACACCACTGAAGCGACTGAGCACAAGATCTGTCACCTCAAGAATCCTATTAAAATTCTTACACTTCTGAGAGGTTAAACATCTTAAGCTGTTGAGGTTGCCCCTGAACCAGAGCCTGGGGCTTGGGGGTACCAGGAATGTAGAGAAGGAGCCACTGAAGACAGCAAACCCTCACCTGGAATGAACCCTGCCCCACGGCTCTGCTCTGCTTTGCTGCAATCGCCTTCCTTCCGGCTGGATACTGATGAGCTACTGTCTGATGGAAACTTCACTTCAAAGCCTTGCCTTCATCTCCCTCATCTCCTCGTTTTCCTTCCTGCCTCTTCCGTCTTCTCGTTTCTGCTCTGTCTCCACTCACACCACACGTCTTATCTGTTGGTCCTCCATCCCTTCAACTGCAGCTCTTTTTTTTTTACTTACCAAGCTCTCTCCTCTGGCCTTGCTTGTCTTTTTCTTTCCCTATATTCTTTATCTGTTGTCTAGAGTCATTGAGGGTCAAAGCAAGACGTTAAAATTGACGCAATGCTATTCCGTATAGTCCATCATAGACCCAGAATCCTGTGCTGTTACTCAGTTCAGCTAATGGATCCCGCAAAAGAGCTATTTACTCCAATCTTGGTGGTGATATTAAGCCCATTATTTAATTTGTTCCTCCAGTTACTGCACTCAGTGTGTTGCCAGAGGCATCTTGCACAGATGGATAAAGAAGCCAAAAGATTAAGGAATTGAGCTGAGGTCAAGCCAGAGGCAGTGGAGCGGTTCGAATTTGGACCCAAATTCCTTAAATCCTTGGATATATTATTCTAACTAATGCACTTAATCCACAGCCTTCGATGTTCTGTACAAGACCAAAAAAATCTAAAACCAAACGAGAGTGAGTTTTTGTTTCCAGTTTCTGACTGTGGAGAATTTTTAATGGTTACACATTTGCCAGCAGAGCTAACTCAAGGTCTCTAACACATCAGGTAGCTGAAAAATAACGAGTCAGTTATATAATTAATTTTAATAACTGCAATGTCCCTGGGGTTTCCTTTGGGCACCTCACTTGATACACCGCCTGGGTCTCACATCGGAAAACAAAAGTGGCCATCACTATGGAAGCTCTGGCCAATAGGGACGTTGCTGTTGATGATTTCCATGCTGGAACTTAAAGGTAACTGAGGACAACACTCTCAAAGGAGAAGTCCACAGCTCTCAGATTCTCTTCTGTGACATGCCCAAGAAATCTGAGGTTTCTGACTGTTTTGTTTCATTACAGAATATTACATTTAAAGAGCTGACAGAAAACACTGCCGGAATTAAGATATCATCCAAATCAAACTTCAGTGCATTTAGAATTTTGTTCTACTCACCTCGATAGGCCTAACATGGACTACATCAATTAATCTAGCCTCACTAGATGTTTTTTTCTTTAGGAAAGAGAAACAGGTGTATAGGTGGCCCTCAAGTTGGGAGATGAGTATTAATTGATTATTAGCATGAATAGTCTCAGCGCAGGGCACTTTGTGTTATATGTATTAGTCCCACTGACATACATGACGAAACCAAAGCTCAATAGCAAAAGAAGGAAAATAACAAAGGTCTGAATTTCAGGCTAATTCAAAAGCTTCATTATTCTAAATTAAAAGACATTAACTAAAAGTAAGGTTCAAAACACTTACTTGCTAGATACCAGCAATGAACATTTATTGAGCACTTACAGGGTTCCGGGTTATACCAAGTTGCTCCATGCTCCCTGCAACCTAGTGAGTTTCAAGGAGGGCTGTCATTCACATTTACAAATGAGGCTGCATGGATGTTGACAACAGTTTATTTCAAACCACTGCAGTGTGCCTCCAAAACCCACACTCCTGATTACTGGGCTCTGTGTTCCGCTATCAGTGCCAGCCTGGCTGCTCACCCCTGCACTGCTTCCAGTTTGTTGCAGCTGCCGTCGTTTTGACCCAGTGCTTTGCAAAGCCCTTCTCAGTCCGAAGCCACACTCTGAATGTTCTCCCGTCTCTCCTGAGTCCAGTTTGCTCCTCCCCTTTGCCTCCGTCAGCACAAACCTCTTTCTCTCATATACCCCTATTTCAGTTTTTCTTACTCAGTGAGACAGATGAATTGCTATTTCTTCTGGGTATTGTTTGCATTCTGCCATCTCATGCAGGACCAAACCCAAGTTTCTCCTCTCTGCATTGAGACCTCATGATCAGATATTCACACTAACATCTACCTCTGTGGGGTTACTGCTTCCTCAAAGTGAAAGTGTCTCTATACTCAGAACCCCAACAGCCAGGAGCACCCCAGATACTTCCAATGGATTAAGAGAGTCGCTTTTGCCTATGCCTTCCAACGGTATTTTTATTTCACGTAGAGCAGTTTTGTTAGGAGTTTCTTAGAATTACCATATAATTATATCTGTTGAATCCTGAATTTTCAATACATGTTTCCATCTTTAGAAAATAAGAAATTTCAGTTAAAGAACAAAGAAGATTAGTAATTCACAGATACAGTTTTAAGTATAATAGACATCCATGAAGAGAGGATGAGACGGTTGGATGGCATCACTGACTTGATGGACATCAGTTTGAGCAGGCTCCGGGAGTTGGTGATGGACAGGGAAGCCCGGCATGCTGCAGTCCTTGGGGTAGCAAAATTCGGACACAACTGAACGACTGAACTGATTGTCATTTTTAGATTTTTAAACTCAATATTCAACACTTACTCATTGAACGCTTACTACATACAAATGTGAAGGGTTCAACAGTGAGCGAAACAAAGCCCTTATCCTCATGAAATTTTCATTGTTAAGACTCTTTCAAAACACAGAATGTAATTAACTTCCTATTAGTTAAGTATTAACTAATAGAAATTACTTTGCTGGTAGCTCAGCTGGTTAAGAATCCACCTGTATTGCAGGAGCTAAGTTCAATTCCTGGGTTGGGAAGATCTGCTGGAGAAGGGAAAGGCTACCTACTCCAGTATTCTTGGGCTTCCCTGGTGGCTCAGCTGGTAAAGAATCTACCCACAATGCAGGAGACCCGGGTTTGGTCCCTGGGTTGGGAAGATCTGCTAGAGGAGCCTGGCGGGCTATAGTCCATGGGGTCACAAAGAGTCGGACATGACTGAGCAACTCAGCATTGCAGTTTTCTATTGCTCTGTTTGGGCTTTCCAGGTGATGCTAGTGGTAAAGAACCCGCCTTCCAATGCAGGAGATATAAGAGATGTGGGTTCTATCCCTGGGTTGGGAAGATCCCCTAGAGGAAGTTATGGCAACCCACTCCAGTATTCTTGCCTGGGAAATCCCATGGACAGAGGAGCCTGGTGGGCTACAGTCCAAGGGTCGAAAAGAGCGAGACTCAACTGAAAACCTCAGCACAGAGTACACTGCATAACTAGACTGAGTTTCATATCTAAATGCTTAAAGCCTTAACGTTTGATTTCTCAAAGGCCCCAGGTTAATTACAGCTCATAAAAGTACTAGAAATTAACATATACTATCTAGCCTAAAATATATAGGGAATTTGTTATTCCTTTGATTTTAAACCATTTTTTACTGGCTAAAAGTCAAAATATGCATACATCTCAGTTGGCATAAAGTCAACACTTTCTTCACTTTAGATATTTTCTAGTTTCTGCTTAAGAGACAGTGAACCAGAAAATAATTGTGGGCTTTCCCCCCCCAGCCACTAACACACAATAGGTCTACATATTATTTTCCTTCTTAGTTCTTTTATGTTCTGTCTCTAAAGTCTGGTTCACTAATTTCCAAAGATGTTAGGAAGTTAATTAGCGCTTCATGAAAACAAGGGACTCCTGAATCACAGAAGTTTGGGTGACAAGGAGTTACATAATGTGATGTGATGCGATGTGATAATACAATATAACATAACATACAGTGTAGAGGACACTGCCCAATAGTCATCCTCTCATCTTTCAGTAACAGTATCCTGATTTCTGGTTAGGGAGCCACTCCCCCGCCATGCCTACTCTTTCAGTTCTGGGGGTCCATTTTCCATTCCTTGGCTTTACAAGTGATCATAAGACAAGTGAGGTGTTCCTGGCTATTTAACAACTCATTCTGCAAAGAAAAAGAGCCTTGATTCACAGTACTTGCCAGTTTCCATGGCGTAAATACTCCCACCATGGCCAATGTCGGGCTACCAAGTGAAATCGCTGAATGTGGAATTGGAGAGGCACACACTTGAGTTGTGGGAGCCCCTAGCAGACTGTATCAGACATACTGAGACTCAGAACCAGGACACTTAGCCCTCCGGGCACGTGACTCGAGCCAGACCAGCTCCTTAGGCCCAATTCCTTGACATTTTTTGGTGGGGGGAAATTGTTGTGGAAGGCGTACTGTCTTTAGCTAGGTTTGCTGACTGAAGGGACTGGAGCTGATGCTGGTGATCTGCTTCCCATGTGGCCCATTTCAAAGGAGGCTAGCTGAGAGTGCAGTCGATGCAGAGGGGTGGAGAGAGACCAAGTTCTGGTATCACTCTTTGAGTCCCTGGATCTGTACCAGCCCGAGCCTCTTGATTTTGCAGTCACATGAGTCAACAAATCCCCTTTCCCGGCCTTTCTTTCTTTGTCTCTCTGTCTCCCTCTATCTCTCTCTTTGCTTATTTTTCTTTTAATACATCTGTTTGCATTGGGCTGCCCATGTGGCTCAGCTGGTAAAGAATCCGCCTGCAATGTGGGAGACCTGGGTTTGATACCTGGGTTGGGAAGATCCCCTGGGGAAGGGAAAGGCTACCCACTGCGGTATTCTGGCCTGGAGAATTCCATGGACTGTATAGTCCATGGGGTCACAAAGAGTTGGACACGACTGAGTGGCTGTCACTTTCACTTTTCTGAAGTAGGTTCTATTCTTATTTTCAAAGAGAGACTCACTAGTCTCTCCTGAGATTAACATTTCGCAGAGCAACCTGGGAACTGCTCTTCAGGTTCATCCCCCACCCCACGCCCCCATTCACTTTACAGGGTACTGGACACTCTGAGGAACTTCCTCGTCTCTGTCTTTACCTAGAAGCCAAAATTGGTAACTGTCTTCTAAACTTCTGGTGTAACTGTTCTAAAGACTGTTCAGACTCGACATATTTGAAATGAAACTCATGTTTTCTACTGAAAGTACACTCCTTGTATGTCCCTGATTTTCACTAACTTCTGCACAAACTATGTTCCTGACTAGGGATACAACAGAGAAGAACACAGTGTTCTTGTCCTTACAGAGCACTCATGCTAGAGAGAAAAAAAAAAAACACCAACAAACAGGTTAAATAATACAAAGTCAACGTCAACTTGAAATAACTGCTTTGGGGGGAAAAATGAGTTTCAGGGATAGAAAATGACACAGGTCGATATTCTAAGTGGGGTAATTGGGCTGCCTCCCAGAGAAGGAGTTTTTGAGGAAAGAGGTATAAATGAGGAATAAGTGACAGATGTAACCTTGGGAATATCTGGGGACTGTGGGATATGGTTGAAATGTTCCAGAAATGAACAGAGGCCAGGGTGGTGGAGCATGGAGAGGTTGGAGAAACATCAGGGAGTCAGATTAGGTAGAACACTGTAGGAAGAGCAAGGAATTTTCATTTTCTTCTGTATATGATCCCTCTGGTGTACATGTGAAGAGGGGACCATTTCTATGATGGTCAAGAAGAGAAATAAGGAGGTCATTAAGGGGTATTTTACAGTTGTCTGGAAGGACTGATGCTAAAGCTGAAACTGCAATACTTTGGCCACCTCATGCGACGACTTGACTCACTGGAAAAGACTCTGATGCTGGGAAAGGTTGGGGGCGGGAGGAGAAGGGGACGACAGAGAATGAGATGGCTGGATGGCATCACCAACTCGATGGACATGAGTTTGAGTGAACTCCGGGAGTTGGTGATGGACAGGGAGGCCTGGCGTGCTGTGATTCATGGGGTCGCGGAGAGTCGGACACGACTGAGCGAGTGAACTGAACTGAACTGACAGTTGTCCAAGGAAGGCATCAGGCTTCCCAGGTGGCCCTAGTGGTAAAGAGTCCCATGGACAGAGGAGCCTGGTGGGCTTCAGTCCATGGGACCACAAAGAGTCGAACATGACTGAAGTGACTTAGTACACACGGGGGACAGCATGCTAGCTTAGACCATCAAACTTCTAGCTACCTTGTTTGGGCATCTTCTTTGACTTGCCTTCTCTTTCACTTACTACATGCCCAACTGTGGGTTTTATTCCTACAGAGCACCAACAGTCATTGGAAGCAGGTGGAGTTTCCCAGAATGCAGACTTTAAGGTATGAAGGAGGAGGTGAATTAGGGAGAGCTCTTGGGATAATCGGAGAAGGCAATGGCAAGCCACTCCAGTACTCTTGCCTAGAAAATCCCATGGATGGAGGAGCCTGGTAGGCTGTAGTCCATGGGGTCGCTAAGGGTCGGACACGACTGAGCGACTTCACTTTCACTTTTCACTTTCACACATTGGAGAAGGAAATGGCAACCCACTCCAGTGTTCTTGCCTGGAGAATCCCAGGGACGGGGGAGCCTGGTGGGCTTCCGTCTATGGGGTCACACAGAGTCGGACACGACTGAAGTGACTTAGCAGCAGCAGCAGCAGCTTGGGATAATGGCCTTTCAAAGAGAAGAGGAAGGGGATGGGACTGGGCAGAGAAAGAATTTCAACAGCAGAGTAAGGAGTTCTGAAGCTGGGATGATCCTTCAGAGTTGTTCCCAGCTGGAGTGAGAGATGAGGGCCTTTATACCCCCACAATAGTCAGTCACTGGATGCCAGTCATTCTAGGAGGAGGAAGGCATGACCTTAGGTAAAGGGGCTTCACAGCTGAGGGATCTCTGATGGCATCATTCCCAGTGAGGAGGAGAGTAAGACTTTTATTCCTGAAAGGGGGTCTGCATACCATATCACAACTAACCCATCCCGTTTTACATTTGTCACTAAAACTTCCCTGAATTAATTAATTCCTCATTCCTCCTGCTTAGGATAGAGCCCACCATGCTATCTCCAGAATTATACTCCAAGTAAAAGTCACATTGGGCTTCCCCAGTGGCTCAGCAGTAAAGAATCCACCTGCTATGCAGGAGACTTGTGGGAGACGCTGGCAATAAAACAACAATAAAATCCATCTAGGTGGCTCAGTGATAAAGAATCTGTCTGCCAATGCCGGAAATGCGGGTTCAATCCCTGGGTCAGAAAGATCCCCTGGAGGAGGAAATGGCAACCCTGCTCTGGTATTCTTGCCTGGGAAATCCCGTGGACAGAGGAGCCTGGGGGCTACAGTTCATGGGGGTAGCAAAAGAGTTGGTCAGGATTTAGTGACTAAACAACATGACAGCAACAAAATCCTCACTGTTGCTTGAACCTGCAATGCTCTCCTCCCACTTAATCTGATAAAATCCATCCCTCAGGGCTCACTCAAATTCTACCTCCTCTTTCCCCAGAATTTCTAATCTAGTCATCGGTTCCATTCTGCTGGGAGCAAGTTGCTTGTGTTTTAGCTGGGTAAGCAGAGCAGAGGCCAGGGCCGGCGGCCGAGAGGAGCTACCCCACGTCCAACAGGCGGTGGCTGCGCGGGCGTAGGAGGGCCGAGAGGAGCTACTCCGCGTTCAAGGTCAGGAGGGGCGGCCTTGAGGAGATACCCCTCGTCCAAGGTAAGGTACAGCAGCTGCACTTTGCTGGAGCGGCTGTGAAGAGATTTTCCACGACCAAGGTAAGAGAAACCCAAATAAGACGGTAGGTATTGCTAGGGGGCACCAGAGGGCAGACAAACTGAAATCATAATCACAGGAAACTAGCCGATCTGATCACATGGACCACAGCCGAATGTGGTCCACTGGAGAAGGGAATGGCAAACCACTTCAGTATACTTGCCTTGAGAACCCCATGAACAGTGACAAAGGGCAAAATGATAGGATAATGAATGAGGAATTCCCCAGGTCGGTAGGTGCCCAGTATGCTACTGGAGCTCAGTGGAGAAATAACTATAGAAGGAATAAAGGGATGGAGCAAAAGCAAAACCAATACCCAGTTGTGGATGTGACCAGTGATAGAAGCAAGGTCCGGTGCTGTAAAGAGCAATATTGCATAGGAACCTGGAATGTTAGGTCCATGAATCAAGGCAAATTGGAAGTGGTCAAACAGGAGATGGCAAGAGTGAACGTCGACATTCTAGGAATCAGTGAATTAAAATGGACTGGAATGGGTGAATTTAACTCAGATGACCATTATATCTACTACTGTGGGCAGGAATCCCTTAGAAGAAATGGAGTAGCCATCATGGTCAACAAAAGAGTCCGAAATGCAGTACTTGGATGCAATCTTGAAAATGACAGGATGATTTCTGTTCGTTTCCAAGGCAAACCATTCAGTATTACAGTAATCCAGGCCTATGCCCCAACCAGTAATGCTGAAGAAGCTGAAGTTAATCGGTTCTATGAAGACCTACAAGACCTTTTAGAACTAACACCCAAAAAAGATGTCCTTTTCATTATCGGGGACTGGAATGCAAAAGTAGGAAGTCAAGAAACACCTGGAGTAACTGGCAAATTTGGCCTTGGAGCACGGAATGAAGCAGGGCAAAGGCTAATAGAGTTTTGTCAAGAGAATTCACTGGTCATAGCAACACCCTCTTCCAACAACACAAGAGAAGACTCTACACATGGACATCACCAGATGGTCAACACCGAAATCAGATTGATTATATTCTTTGCAGCCAAAGATGGAGAAGCTCTATACAGTCAGCAAAAACAAGACCAGGAGCTGACTGTGGCTCAGATCATGAACTCCTTATTGCGAAGTTCAGACTTAAATTGAAGAAAGTAGGGAAAACCACTAGACCATTCAGATATGACCTCAATCAAATCCCTTATGATTATACAGTGGAAGTGAGAAATAGATTTAAGGGACTAGATCTGATAGATAGAGTGCCTGATGAACTCTGGACGGAGGTTTGTGACATTGTACAGGAGACAGGGACCAAGACCATCCCCATGGAAAAGAAATGCAAAAGAGCGAAATGGCTGTCTGAGGAGGCCTTACAAATAGCTGTGAAAAGAAGAGAAGCGAAAAGCAAAGGAGAAAAGGAAAGATATAAGCATCTGAATGCAGAGTTCCAAAGAATAGCAAGGAGAGATAAGAAAGACTTCCTCAGTGATCAATGCAAAGAAATAGAGGAAAACAACAGAATAGGAAAAACAAGAGACCTCTTCAAGAAAATTAGAGATTCCAAGGGAACATTCCATGCAAAGATGGGCTCAATAAAGGACAGAAATGGTATGGACCTAACAGAAGCAGAAGATATTAAGAAGAGGTGGCAAGAATACACAGAAGAACTGTACAAAAAAGATCTTCCCGACCAAGATAGTCACGATAACGTGATCACTGACCTAGAGCCAGACATCTTGGAATGTGAAGTCAAGTGGGCCTTAGAAAGCATCACTACTAACAAAGCTAGTGGAGGTGATGGAACTCCAGTTGAGCTATTACAAGTCTTGAAAGATGATGCTGTGAAAGTGCTGCACTCAATATGCCAGCAGATTTGGAAAACTCAGCAGTGGCCACAGGACTGGAAGAGGTCAGTCTTCATTCCAATCCCAAAGAAAGGCAATGCCAAAGAATGCTCAAACTACCGCACAATTGCACTCATCTCACACGCTAGCAAAGTCATGCTCAAAATTCTCCAAGCCAGGCTTCAGCAATATGTAAACCGTGAACTCCCAGATGTTCAAGCAGGTTTTAGAAAAGGCAGAGGCACCAGAGATCAAATTGCCCACATCCGCTGGATCATGGAGAAAGCAAGAGAGTTTCAGAAAAACATCTATTTCTGCTTCATTGACTATGCCAAAGCCTTTGACTGTGTGGATCACAATAAACTGTGGAACATTCTGAAAGAGATGGGAATCCCAGACCACCTGACCTGCCTCTTGAGAAACCTGTATGCAGGTCAGGAAGCAACAGTTAGAACTGGACATGGAACAACAGATTGGTTCCAAATAGGAAAAGGTGTACGTCAAGGTTGTATATTGTCACCTTGCTTATTTAACTTATATGCAGAGTACATCATGAGGAACGCTGGGCTGGAAGAAGCACAAGCTGGAATCAAGATTGCTGGGAGAAATATCAATAACCTCAGATATGCAGATGACACTACCCTTATGGCAGAGAGTGAGGAGGAACTCAAAAGCCTCTTGATGAAAGTGAAAGAGGAGAGTGTGAAAAGGTTGACTTGAAGCTCAACATTCAGAAAACAAAGATCATGGCATCTGGTCCCATCACTCCATGGGAAATAGATGGAAAAACAGTGGAAACAGTGTCAGACTTTGTTTTTTTGGGCTCCAAAATCACTGCAGATGCTGATTGCAGCCATGAAATTAAAAGACGCTTGCTCCTTGGAAGGAAAGTTATGACCAACCTTGATAGTATATTAAAAAGCAGAGACATTACTTTGCCAACACAGGTCCGTCTAGTCAAGGCAATGGTTTTTCCTGTGGTCATGTATGGATGTGAGAGTTGGACTGTGAAGAAGGCTGATCGCCGAAGAATTGATGCTTTTGAACTGTGGTGTTGGAGAAGACTCTTGAGAGTCCCTTATACTGCAAGGAGATCCAACCAGTCCATTCTAAAGGAGATCAATCCTGGATGTTCATTGGAGGGACTGATGCTAAAGCTGAAACTCCAATACTTTGGCCACCTCATGCGACGAGGTGACTCACTGGAAAAGACCCTGATGCTGGGAAAGGTTGGGGGCGGGAGGAGAAGGGGACGACGGAGAATGAGATGGCTGGATGGCATCACCGACTCTGTGGACATGAGTTTGCGTGAATTCCGGGAGTTGGTGATGGACAGGGAGGCCTGGCGTTCTGTGATTCATGGGGTCGCGGAGAGTCGGACACGACTGAGCGACTGAACTGAACTGAACTGAAGCAGAGCAGTGAAGTCCTCACTGTTTCACCACTCCTCCATCCCCAGCAGCATTAGCACAGGGGGCTTCTCATAAAGTGTGGAGTGACTTGTCTATTTCAGCCTTCATCAGTGGCTTAACGATACCCTGAACAGAGGGCAGCAGAACAGAGGGTCAAGCAGAACTTCTGGATCTCTACCACTTAGGTTCAAATTTACCTCCATCACTTACTAGATCCATAATCCTGGGAAAATTTAACCTTTTATGCCCCAGTTTGGGCTTCCCTGGTGGCTCAGAGGCAAAGAATATGCCTGTAACGCAGGAGACGTGGGTTCAATCCCTGGGTTGGGAAGATCCCCTGGAGGAGGGCATGGCAACCACTCCAGTATTCTTGCCTGGAGAATCCCATGAACAGAGGAGCCTGGTGGGCTATAGTCATACACGGCTAAGGCGACTGAGCGTGCATGCACACCCCAGGCTATCCATCGGTGAAACCCTCATTTTCATAATCATAACACCTACTTCATATGATTGTTGTCAGGAATAAACTAGTGTAATTAGAGCATTTAGAACAGCGGCTCCTACTCAGTAAGCACATATAAGTGTTGCCCCTATTAGGGCCTGTGCCACACCAGTCCACTTGTTGACCCGTGCTCACCCATGGTCATCAAGATGGCCACAGAGGAGACCACTGCCCTCTCTAGGCAATATATATTCAGTGAAAGGGCCTTCACACAGCTCTTCTGCAGGGAAATCTGTTAACAGAGCTCTTGTTTTTCTCTTATGAACATTCCTTTAATGAGTGAAGAAATTCTTGCAAAATGTCCTGGAATTCTCTGCTTTCCTGGGGCCCTTTCAGTCTGGACTCTGACCTGATTTTATAATGAAGATTATGCACTTTTCCAGTGTTGCAAGGGGGAAAAAAAAAGCAACAAAGCATCACATTTATAAGTGAATAGATTCAGACACTTTTGACCTGAGAAGAACTTTAGAGATCACCTAGTCCTGGAGTCAAGAAAACAAGGAGATTATGTGACTTGTCTAATTCATACAAATTTATCCAAGTTATTAAAGGAAAAAGTTACTCAATAACATTATCCAGTTTCTGCCCAAAGATGCTATTTTCTTTAGTATGTATAATTCAAACAAATGTAGGTCTAACTTATTAATTCTCCACAGAACAAAAAAAAAGAAATCTCATTTATTTCTCAGACTTACTGTTTAATTAAAAACGTCTCCTTGGTTTGGTGCAATACCTAGTGGTTTCATAATCAGCTTTTCTTGTGAGAACAAATAGTAACCATTATCATTCTTTTAGTTATGTATTCATTCATTTACTCAAAAGTTATTTGTGAAGTGTCTTTTATGTACCAAGCAGTCAACTGAAAGTTGGAAACTTTTAAAATGAATGAGCCTTAGTGTTCTGTGACTGGCCCACATCTGTGGGATCTGTGTGTCTGCTGGGTCATTCAGATTCAAGCAACTTCAGAACATCTGTTCAGGCTCGGAATTGTCAGTCACAAAGCCAGTGATTGGACTCAGAGCAAAGTTGCCATTTATACAACCAATTCTCATTAAGTAAGAATTGTTCTCTTAAAAAAAATACTGTGGACTGGTCTCTGCCTACCTCTGTCTCTCTTTCTCACTGATGGAGCTCTACAAACACCAGGACCAAAAAACATGGCATTCTAAATTTTGTAGTACAGCATCATGTTATTATAACACAATTATCAATGCAGATATTATCATGTTCCTATGATAATAATGTTCAATTCAGTTCAGTCGCTCAGTTGTGACCAACTCTTTGCAACCCCATGAATCGCAGAACGCCAGGCCTCCCTGTCCATCACCAACTCCCAGAGTTCACTCAAACTCATGTCCACAGAGTCGGTGATGCCATCCAGCCATCTCATTGTCTGTCATCCCCTTCTCCTCCCGCCCCCAATCCTTCCCAGCATCAGAGTCTTTTCCAGTGAGTCAACTCGTCGCGTGAGGTGGCCAAAGGATTGGAGTTTCAGCTTCAGCATCAGTCCTTCCAATGAACATCCAGGATCGACCTCCTTTAGAATGGACTGGTTGGATCTCCTTGCAGTCCAAGGGACTCTCAAGAGTCTTCTCCAACACCACAGTTCAAAAGCATCAATTCTTCGGTGATCAGCTTTCTTCACAGTCCAACTCTCACATCCATACATGACCACGGGAAAAACCATAGCCTTGACTAGACGGACCTGTGTTGGCAAAGTAATGTCTCTGCTTTTTAATATACTATCTAGGTTGGTCATAACTTTCCTTCCAAAGAGTAAGCGTCTTTTAATTTCCTCACTGCAATCAGCATCCACAGTGATTTTGGAGCCCAAAAAAATAAAGTCTGACACTGTTTCCACTGTTTCCCCATCTATTTCCCAGGAAGTGATGGAACCAGATGCCATGATCTTTGTTTTCTGAATGTTGAGCTTCAAGCCAACCTTTTCACTCTCCTCTTCCGCTTTCATCAAGAGGCTTTTTAGTTCTTCTTCACTTTCTGCCATAAGGGTGGTGTCATCTGCATATCTGAGGTTATTGATATTTCTCCCGGAAATCTTGATTCCAGTTTGTGCTTCTTCTGAAAAAAAATTCCATGGTCACCTCAACTTGGAAAATTCTGGGTGCGGTGATGGACAGGGAGGCCTGGTGTGCTGTGATTCATGGGGTCGCAAAGAGTCAGACATGACTGAGCAACTGAACAGAACTGAACTGAACATTAAAGAGGTTCCTTGTAGTGTGCTTTATTTCCTGAAACTTTAACATTCTGATATGCATTATGGATCTCTACGAGGAGAATAAAGGATTTGACCTAAGTCAAACTAACTTGCCCGTGGAACCCAGTGTTTGCAGTACATTGTCCATGAATATGTCCAAACCCAAGGTCAGTTTAGTCAGTTTCTACAATCCACCATCCATCAGGTACTTGCTTTTATCTAATTAAAAATATCCTTGTATAGTTTAAGCCTACTTTTGTATTCTATATTTCATGCTACATTTTAATATTTTTATAGAGAAAAATGACTCAAAGTCATCTGTGTGAGAATCTTATCTGTACTTGAAGATCATTATGAAAGCACCCCTCGGCATTGTGCTACTAGCTGCTGATGCAGCTCCCATGGCAGACATCTCCAATCCATCACAGAACTCTTTACCCAAGTGAAGTTCCACTCGGGTCTGAAAGAAGGCTCATAATCTTTCTCAAAACCATGCTTTAGACAACAGTTTCCAGTCCATGAAATTTAGGCTGCTGGATTGAATTGATCTTGCCTTCTTTGTTCACAATATCCACTCATGACAAGGTACCTACTATGTGCCAAGTATTTTGCAAGTTCTCCTATTGAGAATCTCTCACTTCACCTCCATTTGGACTGGTAGCATCTCACACCCAAATTATTTCAATCACCTCCTAACCAATCATACTGCTTCCTTCTGCACTAAGAGGATGATCTGAACTACTTCCACGTTCTCCAAGGCCTGCAGGATTTGAACCCTGCCTACTGCCCCCCACCCTGGTCTCTACTTCTATCACTCTCCTGAGATGCAGTCATGGAACCACAGCTGTATCGGCAGGTCTGGAAGCTCAGCCATCTCACTACACTATTAGGAAATCGAATCACACTAAGGCACTCGCTAGAGGTGAATGTGCACAACACACGCTAATTTATTAATTTACGGTGAGAAGTGGAGCAACCCGACCAACCGGAAGTTTGTGTTGGCATGTTTATCACCTCTTTCTGGAGGCTATAAAGAGTAGTCACTGAGAGCTTGTGGGCTGGAATCAGACTGCCTGAGAGTGAATCCTGCCTCTGTACTTCCGTTCCGTTCCGTCGCTCAGTCGTGTCCGACTCTTTGCGACCCCGTGGACTGTAGCCTACCAGGTGTCTCCGTCCAGGGGATTTCCCAGGCATGAATACTGGAGTGGGTTACCATTTCCTTCTCCAGGGGATCTTCCCGACCCAGAGATCGAACCCGGGTCTCCCGCATTGGAGGCAGACGCTTTAACCTCTGAGCTTACTAATGGTGATTTCAGGCAAGTGGGTCAGTGTGTCTTCAGTGTCTATTTCCCTATCAGTAAAATGAGCATAATAATAAAAATGTACCTGCCTGGATTGTTATGATGAGGATTGAATGAGATTATATACTTGTTGGGCTTCCCAGGTGGTGCAGTGGTAAAGAATCTGCCTACCAATGCAGAGACGCAGGTTGGATCCTCGGGTCAGAAGAGCCCTCTGGAGGAGAAAATGACAACCTGTTCCAGTATTCTTGCCTGGAGATTCCCATGGACAGAGGACCCTGGTGAGCTACAGTCCCTGAGGTTGCAGTCAGACCAGAATGAGCACACACACATACACTTGTTACGTGCCACTTAGAACAGACGTTGAAGCATAACAACATAATAAATACTTGTTGTTCCTAGAGTGGAGATCTAGCTAAACTAAGTTAATATCATAGCAAAAGGAATGAAATAATGTTAAACAGATTTGTTTCAAGTTGCATTAACCTTGTATATTACTATTTCTGTATTCATCCATTTAATAGTTATTGATATCTAAGTAATTTCAGATATACCAGATTCACTTGGTAGTCCCACATCCCATAAATGTAAATAAATTCTTTGATAGATATAGAAATGCAAATGCACAAATTAATCTATATTTTTGCACTTAACTAATTCTGTCCATTTCCTGACCCCAAACTCTCCTTACCTTCTGTTTAACATTTTTAAAAATCAACTTGATGTCAGTTTCATCACCTAAAAACCCTGTCTGCCCCTTCACCCATCTTCCCCCTCCTCCACGTGCCTTCTGCCTGCACACTCGCTGTCCCTTTTCCTCACACGTGCCAAGATCCTTCCCTCCTTAGAATTCCCTCACGCTGTTTCATCTGCCTGGAATTTCTCACCTCCAACTCTTGTCCTGGCTCATGTCTGCTTGGTCCCAGAAAAGCCTCCCTGGTGCCCAGACTAGGTTCCGTTCCGTTCCGTTCCGTCGCTCAGTCGTGTCCGACTCTTTGCGACCCCGTGGACTGTAGCCTACCAGGCTTCTCCGTCCATGGGATTCTCCAGGCAAGAATACTGGAGTGGGTTACCGTTTCCTTCTCCAGGGGATCTTCCCGACCCAGGGATCGAACCCGGGTCTCCCACATTGGAGGCAGACGCGTTAACCTCTGAGCCACCAGGGAAGCCCCAGACTAGGTTAGATCCCTTCATTGCACTTAACCATGATTGTAATTAACTGATCATTGTTTACTGTATTATGCCCAGTAAAATCAATGAGCACAGGACCGTTTTCTATTGTTCACCACTGAGCCCCCAATACCCTGAACAGAGGTAGATATTCAATCAATAGGTGTTGAATGAATGAATTTAGTCTTCTCAATAATCTATATTTCCTGCAATGGAAAAGTCAAAGACTGGAGCTGCCAAGTGATACACCCAAGTCACACAGTCAGGTGTTTCTGATTCCTATCTAAGCTCCTTATTACCCCACACGACTGCCACTTGATTTCTGCACACTACCTGCCTATCTGCACGCAATTTCTTTCCATGGCTTTAACTACACTCTGCATCCTTGCTGTCACATTGTTTTCCATCCTGGGATCTGGACTTTTCCTTTCACCCTTGAACCAATTCAGATCTTCCCTGTCATATTTATACAACTTGCAGCTCTAGCATATGCTATATTTCGTTTTACTCAGACCTCTCTTCTCTCCGACAATCTTGCAATTCCACTCTTAGATGTATACCAACCATAAATGTGTGTGTCACCAAAAGTCACGCACTGTAATTTTCATAAAGCACTACTCATAATAATCCCAAACAAGAAGTTACCCAAATGCCCATCCAAGTAGAATAGACCGACTCTTTTGTATCCACACAATGGCATATAATATAATGTCATATAATGTGACAATGAGAATGAATGCTTTACAACTTTACATGACAACTTGGGTGAATCTTACAAACGTAATGTTGAGGGGGAAAATGTCAAGTACATGTTATTAATATATAATTCTATTTATAAAACGTTCAGAGGCTTCCCGGGCCGGTCAGTGGTGAAGATTCTACTTCCCAACTCAGGAGACATGAGTTTGATCCCTGGTCTGGGAAGATCGCACGTGCTGCAGAGCAACTGAGCCTGGGCTCCACAACTATCGAGCCTGTACTCTAGAGGCTGGGAACCACGACTACCGAGACTTCGTGCCACAACTAGTGAAGGCCATGCACCCTAGAGCCTGTGCTCTGCAACAGGAGAAGCCACTGCAGTGAGAAGTCTGTGCACCGCTACTAGAGTGTAGCTCCTGCTGGCCGCAATTTGAGAAAAGCCCACATAGCAATGAAGACTCAGGACAGCCAAAAATAAATAAATAAATTCAATACTTAAAAAGTTCAAAAATAGGCCAACTATAATATTACAGGTCAGGATAGTGGCTACTCTGGGAAAAATAGCTATTAGAGGAGATGACGAAGATTTTCAGGGCACGGATGATGTTCTGTTTCTTGATCTATGTGTTACTTAGGTATCCGTGTTTTGCTTGCAGAGATACATCAATATGTGCATTCATAGTGTGTATACTGTTCTTTATGTATATTAGACTTTAATAATAGGCTTTATGAAATGACTTCGTATCTGTTTGTTTCTGACAACTTCAATTTACAGAGGCCAGTTTGAAATCTAATGCTACTGTCCAACATGCTGCCTGCTTTTTTTCCAAGTGGGAACTTCCTGTGCATGCAAAGAGCCTCCTTTGAATTGCTCAAAATCTCACTTGAAAAAAAAAAAGCTGCTAATGGTGACAACAAAAATGTTCTCAGGAAACAAACTGACCCCAGTTGAGAACCACTGGCCTAATAGGGCTTAAATGATTTCCCCACATGTATCCCTTTCCAGCTTCCTCTCTCACCCACTTTTCTGTCCCTGACCTGTCAAATCCAGCCACCTGGCCTCCTTGGTGTCCTCTGAATAGTCCAGACATGTTCTCACCTCACTTCTGCACCAGCTGTTTCCTCTGCCTGTAACATTCCCCTCCAGGTATCTGGAGTTTCACCCTCTCACCTCCTTCAAGGATATGCCCAGAGGTCACCTTCTCAGTGAGGCTTTCCCTGGCCTCCTTATGTAAAATTTGAATCCTCTGTACTCTCTATCTGTCTGCTGCTGCTAAGTCACTTCAGTCGTGTCCGACTCTGTGCGACCCCATAGACGGAAGCCCACCAGGCTCCCCCTTCCCTGGGATTCTCCAGGCAAGAACACTGGAGTGGGTTGCCATTTCCTTCTCCAATGTGTGAAAGTGAAAAGTGAAAGTGAAGTCGCTCAGTCGTGTCCGACCCTTAGCGACCCCACAGACTGCAGCCCACCAGGCTCCTCCGTCCGTGGGATTTTCTAGGCAAGAGTACTGGAGTGGCTTGCCATTGCCTTCTCCGCTCTATCTGTCTAGCTTGCTTTATTTCTATCCAGAGCACTTATAACCTGATCATCTAGCATAAAACTTATTTCGTTTGATATCTGTCTCCCTTAAGAAAATATAAGATCCTAAAGGGCAAGAATTTTGTTTTCTTCACTGCTCTGTCCCCTGTGCCTAGAACAGTGCTTGACACATAGTAGATGCTCAATTAAAATTTGTTGAATAAATGAATGAATACAGTTGAGAGCCCAGTTCAGTGTCTGACATCCAGATTAATTTAGGATTTAACCACTGTCTTACTGTTCTTCTTGTAAACTCCATCCCCCCAAGATTAGGGTCTACCCCTTACCTCCACGTGGCGCCATGACTTTGGTAGACTAGCACTCTTGATTGTGACTACTTCCTTCCTTCCCACCTCCTCTGGTCATGCTTAGTCCACCTGCCAGGATGTTCACCTGTCCCTCCCTCACCTCCACCATCCTAGTGCAGGCTATCTGTCTGGATCACCACCTTCCTGTCCCTAGAGTCTCCCAGTGCTGTGATCCTCTGGTTTCTCTCCTTCCCTGCCCTGCCCCTGCACACTGTCCCCCTCCCTCCTCTTGTCCCAGCAAACCCTCACCCTGGTACCACCTTCCCAGAGGTGGACATGGTTCTGTTCTCCAGCTTTAACACAACCTACTTACGTCCCCAACTCTATAACTTCCATGTGCCAAAATCTTGGAAAAGTCAAGACATGATGTCTCTCTTTTTCCTCTGTTCATTTACCATGAAACCTGAAATTGTGGCAGGCCTGTCTTTCCATGAAAGGCTGCCTGAGTTTTCTTGCTTCCCCTTGACTATAACATGAGCCAGTGTTCAGAGCCACAGAAACCTGACACTGTTCAATAAGCAAGCAGCTGTAAACGCCAAGAGTCAAGATGCCTCAAATGAAGGGGAACTTGGAGTCAAGGTTGGTCATCATTTTTGTTGCATTAATGTGACAATAGACAGTTTCTTTAGCAGACGTCACAATAATGTCAGCAGGGACGTCTCTAGATATGGTAGTTAGTTGCCTGTGATAAGTAAGAATCAAATAACCAGACACATGATTCTTCTACATAAGGTTTGTTTGTATGCCTGTTGTAGGAAGGCGTTTGGGCCAAAATCCAGATACACCCAAAGCACAAACCTAGAAAAATTGGCAAAGCAACACTTTAAATTTTTACCTAGAAATAGATCTGTGGACATAATCCCGAAGTGCTCAATAAACAAAACAACTGATTGAACCATAATGCATTTGCCTGAGTTAAAACTGAAGATCATTTATCAAACTGTCCACAGAATCCGTGATTTGAACTGACACTGATGACATAAACAGATAATCAAGATTTGGAGAATTTCATGGCTAGCTCAAGGAATTCAAGGACACTAGTTGAAAAGATGATTATGATTTGGTTTCTGGACATCTGGCCATGGGATCCAGCCAACCCTCCTCTCACCTCCCTCCTCTCTCTTCCCATGCTGACTTCTAACAGTTTTCCTATGAGCTACCAAGGAAGGAGCTGACAGATAAGTCCTCCATGCCCTTGAACTTTTCAATGCCTGAGTGCTATGTGGGAAGACAGCCATTTATCACCTTCACAATGGCCAGGAGGCTGCAGGGGCAGGACAGGAGTCTTATTTCCTGGTTGGTTCTCTGTTTTCTACAATGGTCTGAAAATGATAAATACACATGTTATCATATCAGCCCTGCCGAGGAGGAAATGTGACACGGGAAAGGGCAGAAATAGCTCAATTTGCGTGATCACACAAGTTATGTATGGATTATATGCATCAGATCTATTTCTCTACAGTCAGATGTTGAAATATTGAGTGTTAAGGTTGTCAAGATCTGCATAGAGTTTAATAGTCTTCCTAAATAGACCTCATTTTATTAATTGCACTCCCTTTACATTTGAACTTTAAGAAATAAAAGTGACAGTTATGTTTTTCTTTTTCTAAAAAAAGGAAGCCATATTTTACAAAAATCTCATGTTTGGAATTTCCCAAGTCTCTGATAAAATGCCCAAATACCTAGATCTTGGCAGAATTCCAAGTCATCTAAGAAATGACTCCACAGTGCTTCAGTGAATGGTGGCATAATGCAAAACATGTTGAGCCTGTGTTGAGCCATTAATTAGTGACATTTATTGAACACTCATTGTATACAAGGCATCATATTAATGCAATATACAAACAAAAATATGAGAAAGGGAGTCTAATTATACTAACACAATAGGTAAAGGATGCCTTTTTTTAGATAAAAGGAATAGGGTAATGAAGAAACAACTTTATTTATGAACCTCCTTACCTTAACATTGTTCCCTGATAATAAGTGAAAATATGAACTATAAACAGACAGACACAGCAAACTCCAAACCTGTTTTTGTCAAGAAACTTGATGTGAAGCCTCTTGGTTAACACTCATAAGTGAGTCAGTAAAGGTCATAATGAAGACCGAATTGCTTTCCTCTGTGATATTTTGAGAACTCTGTAGCAAACAGCTCTGATGTCAGCCTTTTAATAATTGACTTAAGGGACAAAAGGTTGCCAGCACTTTTTTCCCCTTAACTTTATGCATCTATAGAAAATCTGGCCCCCATGGAAACTAAATAATTATGAATTTCAAGCAAGATTAATAGGTATGCAGGCTTAACATATCTAGTGGGGAAAAAATTCATTAACGTGCAACCTTGAAGTAGAAAACACAGGTTCCTATGACTGCAATTAGACCTAACTGAAATCTACAACACTGGGTCCCTTGCAGATATTTTCCAAGAGGGAATAGGCAGTTTGCTTAATTCAAGCACTTTGGAATATAATTGCTTGCTTTGTTCGTTTTAGAGGGAAAAGTCCTCTTTTCGGGAAAGGGGAATCCAGTGTGTGAGTTTCCTTCCCTGTCAGATTGCTAATCCAGAGCAGAAGTGTCATCAGCTGCAGTAGACAGATTGAATTTTCCCTGCCCTGTCTTCATTGCCCCCTTCCTGCTGGGAATAACATGAACCTTTTTCTTTCGGGGAAACCTTTGTGATTCAGTAGCTGTAACCCATTCCTGTCTCCAGAGATGAATGCAGGGCTCAAAAGGTCAATCTCTGGCCTCAGTGATTGAGTCAAAGATTGGCATTGACCCAAGCCAGACCGATGATGCCCAGTTTGGGGATAACTAAATTGGTGGCCGCCATCTTGCTTCTCATGGGAGAATCTTCCTGAGAGTGAAGCTAACACAGAAGAAAGCAGAGCTGAGAGATGGAAGAAAAACAAAACAAAATATACTTGAAACCATCTTTGAAAATATTTTGGCCATGCCATGTGACATGTGGGATATAATTTCCCAGACCAGAGATCGAACCCACACCCCCTGCATTGGAAGCCTGGACTTTTAACTACTAGACCACCAGGGAAGTCCCTTGAAGTTGTTTTCTGAGCGTCTAGATCCAGCTATAGGTGAAGGCTTGATTCTGGCTGACTGACATTCTTAACTCTGTTCCTTACCTGCTCAGGTTTGGGACTTCAACTTGATCACATCCTGCCAAACTTCTTTGGTACAAACTACCTGCCTAGATTCCACTCCCAGCCTTCTAGCCCCCAATACTCCAGGTAGTGCCCTGGAGAGCCCCCTCCATAATCTTCCTCCCATGAGAACCTGCACACCACCCTCATTTTGCTCTCTTACGTACAACCTCCCCCACTCCCAACCATCCCATAGGTAGGTCTGGCCTCCAGTTTTAACATGTCCAACTTGTTCAACCAGCAACTAAACTTCATTCCCTCAAAACCATGCACATTTAGTTGTATAACCAATAAATCTATTTTGTTGCGGGTGGTTCAAATTCAGTTTCTGTCACTTGCAACTGAACGTCCTTAATCATCATCTGTTCTGTTCTGTTAAGTCGCTCAGTCGTGTCCGACTCTTTGCGACCCCGTGGACTGTAGCCTACCAGGCTTCTCCGTCCATGGGATTCTCCAGGCAAGAATACTGGAGTGGGTTACCGTTTCCTTCTCCAGGGATCTTCCCGACCCAGGGATCGAACCCAGGTCTCCCGCATTGGAGGCAGACGCTTTAACCTCTGAGCCACCAGGGAAGCCCCCTTAATCATCATAGATGGCAGATAATTTTTTTCAAGCATGTTGGTTATTTTGGAAGAGTCAAGGGTCACCTAGAATCAGGTTTTTTGAATGTGATAGTCATTCAAGCAGAGAGTACCATTGTGTGCATGAAATATTTTGTGGTCAAATATAACGAAATATAATTAATATGAACTAAAATGTGAAACTAATTATATATGCTTCTAGTAATTCCAAAGAGGAGTCTCCATGGTGCCTCTTTAAATTGAAATGGTTGAATACATGTTATCATAAGATTGGTAAATAAGTGAATAGCTTTAGAGTAACACACTCAAGTATGGCTGACAGGCCACCTGCACTGGTACTTTCTTGGGAGGATGGTTTAAAATTCAGATTCCATGGACCCATTCCAAGCTCATTGAATCAGCATCTCTGAGAATTGGACATGAGAATGTTCATTTTAGATAAAATTCCAGGGTATTTTCTAGGCATACAAGAGTTTGAGTATAATTTGCTTCTAAGTTCTGCTTCATATATATATATTTAGTAAACTTTCAAGTGTCACTGTGTGAATCTAATGAATAATTTTAAGAACATCTCATCATTGATAAGAGTGAAGCTGAATGGGCACACCTATAAAAAGCAGTAAGGTTCAGGTAATTTACAAAGGCTTAGAGGCAAGATGTAGTCAGCTCAGGCCAAGTTCTCTGTGGTAGCTCAGCTCAGTTCAGTCGCTCAGTCGTGTCTGACTCTTTGTGACCCAATGAACCACAGCATGCCAGGCCTCCCTGTCCATCACCAACTCCCGGCATTTACCCTAATTCATGTCCGTTGAGTTGGTGATGCCATCCAACTGTCTCATCCTCGGTTGTCCCCTTCTCCTCCTGCCCTCAATCTTTCCCAGCATCAGAGTCTTTTCAAATGAGTCAGCTCTTTGCATGAGGTGGCCAAAGTATTGGAGTTTCAGCTTCAACATCAGTCCTTTCAGTGAAGACCCAGGACTGATCTCCTTTAGGATGGACTGGTTGGATCTCCTTGCAGTCCAAGGGACTCTCAAGAGTCTTCTCCAGCACCACAGTTCAGAAGCATCAATTCTTGGGCTCTCAGCCTTCTTTATAGTCCAACTCTCACATCCATACATGACTATTGGAAAAACCAGAGCCTTGACTAGACTGACCTTTGTTGACAAAGTAATGTCTCTGCTTTTTAATATGCTGCCCAGGTTGGTCATAACTTTCCTTCCAAGGAGTAAGCGTCTTTTAATTTCATGGTTGCAGTCACCATCTGCAGTGATTTTGGAGCCCAGAAAAATAAAGTCTGACACTGTTTTCACTGTTTCCCCATCTATTTCCCATGAAATGATGGGACCAGATGCCATGATCTTAGTTTTCTGAATGTTGAACTGTAAACCAACTTTTTCACTCTTCTCTTTTGCTTTCACCAAGAGGCTCTTTAGTTCTTCTCTGCTTTCTGCCATAAGGGTGGTGTCATCTGCATATCTGAGGTTATTGATATTTCTCCCGGCAATCTTGATTCCAGCTTGTGCTTCTTCCAGCCCAGCGTTCCTCATGATGTACTCTGCATATAAGTTAAATAAGCAGGGTGACAATATACAACCTTGACGTACTCTTTTCCCTATTTGGAACCAGTCTGTTGTTCCATGTCCAGTTCTAACTGTTGCTTCCTGACCTGCATACAGGTTTCTCAAGAGGCAGGTCAGGTGGTATGGTATTCCCATATCTTTCAGATTTTTCCACAGTTTATTGTGATCCACACAGTCAAGGACTTTCGCATAGTCAATAAAGCAGAAATAGATGTTTTTCTGGAACTCTCTTGCTTTTTGATGATCCAGCGAATGTTGGCCATTTGATCTCTGGTTCCTCTGCCTTTTATAAAACCAGTTTGAACATCTGGAAGTTCATAGTTCACATATTACTGAAGCCTGGCTTGGAGAATTTTGACCATCACTTTACTAACGTGTGAGATGAGTGCAATTGTGTGGTAGTTTGAGAGTTCTTTGACATTGCCTTTCTTTGGGATTGGAATGAAGACTGACCTTTTCCAGTCCTGTGGCCACTGCTGAGTTTTCCAAATTTGCTAACATATTGAGTGCAGCACTTTCACCGCATCATCTTTTAGGATTTGAAATAGCTCAACTGGAATTCCATCACCTCCACTAGCTTTGCTCGTAGTGATACTCTTTAAGGCCCACTTCACATTCCTAAGGACTCCACTCCACTTCCTAAGGACTTCACATTCCAGGATGTCTGGCTCTAGGTGAGTGATCACACCATCGTGATCATCTGGTTCACGAAGATCTTTTTGGTGTGTATTCTTGCTACCTCTTGTTAATATCTTCTGCTTCTGTTAGGTCCATACCATTTCTGTCCTTTATTGAGCCCATCTTTGCATGATATGTTCCCTTGGTATCTCTAATTTTCTTGAAGAGATCTCTAGTCTTTCCCATTCTATTATTTTCCTCTATTTCTTTGCATTGATCGCTGAGGACGGCTTTCTTATTCTCCTTACTATTCTTTGGAACTCCGCATTCAAATGGGTATATCTTTCCTTTTCTCCTTTGCTCTTTGCTTCTTTTCTTTTCACAGCTATTTGTAAGGCCTCCTCAGACAGCCATTTTGCTTTTTTGCATTTCTTTTCCTTGGGGATGGTCTTGCTCCCTGTCTCCTGTACAATGTCATGAACCTCCATCCATAGTTCATCAGGCACTCTATCAGATCTAGTCCCTTAAATCTATTTCTCACTTCCACTGTGTAATCAGAAGGGGTTTGATTTAGGTCCTACCTGAATGGTCTAGTGGTTTTCCCCACTTTCTTCAATTTAAGTCTGAATTTGGCAATAAGGAGCTCATGATCTGAGCCACAGTCAGCTCCTGGTCTTGTTTTTGCTGACTGTATAGAGCTTCTCCATCTTTGGCTGCAAAGAATATAATCAATCTGATTTTGGTGTTGACCATCTGGTGATGTCCATGTGTAGAGTCTTCTCTTGTGTTGTTAGAAAAGGGTGTTTGCTATGACCAGTGCGTTCTCTTGGAAAAACTCTATTAGCCTTTGCCCTGATTTATTCTGTACTCCAAGGCCAAATTTGCCTATTATTCCAGGTGTTTGTTGACTTCCTACTTTTGCATTCCAGTCACCAAAATGAAAAGGACGTCTTTTCTGGGTGTTAGTTCTAAAAGGTCTTGTAGGTCTTCATCAGTTCAGTTCAGTTCAGTCGCTCAGTCGTGTCTGACTCTTTGCGACCCCATGGATCACAGCACACCAGGCCTCCCTGTCCATCACCAACTCCCAGAGTTTACTCAAACTCATGTCCATCGAGTCGGTGATGCCATCCAGCCACCTCATTCTCTGTCGTCCCCTTCTCCTCCCTCCCCCAATCCCTCCCAGCATCAGAGTCTTTTCCAGTGAGTCAACTCATCGCATGAGATGGCCAAAGTATTGGAGTTTCAGCTTTAGCATCAGTCCTTCCAATGAACACCCAGGATTGATTTCCTTTAGAGTGAACTGGTTGGATCTCCTTGCAGTTCAAGGGACTCTCAAGAGTCTTCTCTAGCACCACAGTTCAAAAGAATCAATTCTTCAGCGATCAGTTTTCTTCACTGCTGCTGCTGCTGCTGCTAAGTCACTTCAGTCGTGTCTGACTATGAACCATTCAATTTCAGCTTCTTCAGTGTTACTGGTCGGGGCATAGACTTGGATTACCGTGATACTGAACGGTTTGCCTTGGAAACAGAGATCATTCTGTCGTTTTTGAGAATCTCTGTGGTAACAAGTGGCTTAAAATATTAATGGCTTACAATATCAAAGGTTGACTTTTATGCATTTACATATCCATCACAGAACACTCTAGAACTCACGGCTATTGGAACCATCCTTCTCTGGGACATAGCTGGTCCTGTAATGGAGGGTAAATGGCATAGGGGGATCTCAGGCTGGCTCTTAAAGTCTCTGCTCAGAAGTGATACATGTTACTTCCAGCCATATTCCATTGACCAAAGCAGGTCACATCACTGTTCTTGTGCTCAGTGGAGTAGGGAAGGATAATTCTATAGAAAAAGACATTAAGGGGAAGAGCAGCGAACATTTTGAATGGAAATATCATCTACTCCATAGGACATTTGATCAAGAAGGTTATGCACTCTTGAAAAACATGGGGGAACCTATGGTCAGATAAGGGAGAAGGCAATGGCATCCCACTCCAGTACTCTTGCCTGGAAAATCCCATGGATGGAGGAGCCTGGAAAGCTGCGGTCCATGGGGTCGCTGAGGGTCAGACACGACTGAGCGACTTCACTTTCACTTTTCATTTTCATGCATTGGAGAAGGAAATGGCAACCCACTCCAGAATTCTTGCCTGGAGAATCCCAGAGACGGGGGAGCCTGGTGGGCTGCCGTTTTTGGAGTCGCACAGAGTCGGACACGACTGAAGTGACTTAGCAGCAGCATGGTCAGATAAGTTTGAGGACTGCTGCTTACTCTAGCCACTTCTGGAGCTGCACAATGTAACCCAGCATATTAAAGGCTTTCAGAAGTCCTGCAGTAGAAAACAACTAATATTATTAACCCCAAGTTTCCAAGCTTTCTTTCCATGGTGTTTTCAAACACCATCTCAACACATGTCAACAATTTGACATTGGACAAAGACATCATTTGTGCTGTAGACAAAATAATATTTTCTTCTTCTACGACTACAAGGTAGGCATGTGGGATGTTCCTAGTAGAATCTTGCATAATAAATTTTGTGTTCAGTTTAGTTCAGTTGCTCAGTCATGTCCGCCTCTCCACGACCCCATGAATCACAGAACACCAGGCCTCCCTGTCCATCACCAACTCCCGGAGTTCACTCAAACTCATGTCCACAGAGTCGGTGATGCCATCCAGCCATCTCATTCTCTGTCATCCCCTTCTCCTCCCGCCCCCAACCCTTCCCAGCATCAGAGTCTCTTCCAGTGAGTCAAGTCGTCGCATGAGGTGGCCAAAGTATTGCAGTTTCAGCTTTAGCATCAGTCCTTCCAATGAACACCCAGGATTGATCTCCTTTAGAATGGACTGGTTGGATCTCCTTGCAGTATAAGGGACTCTCAAGAGTCTTCTCCAGCACCACAGTTCAAAAGCATCAATTCTTCGGTGATCAGCTTTCTTCACAGTCCAACTCTCACATCCATACATGATCACAGGAAAAACCATAGCCTTGACTAGACGGACCTTTGTTGGCAAAATAATGTCTCTGCTTTTCAATATACTATCAAGGTGTAGCTTCAAGCTATTCATGTGTTTAAAAAAAATTCTGATATTCTACTAAGTCATCAAAAAAGCCTGGGGAATTCTATGCAAATATCTTTCTTGTTATTCTTTTTTTTTTTAATTAATTAATTAATTTTAATTGGAGGCTAATTATTTTACAATATTGTAGTGGTTTTTGCCATACATTGACATGAATCAGCCATGGGTGTACATGTGTTCCCCATCCTGAACCCCCCTCCCACCTCCCTCCCCATCCCATCCCTCAGGGTCATCCCAGTGCACCAGCCCCAAGCACCCTGTCTCATGCATCGAACCTGGACTGGCAATCTGTTTCACATATGGTAATATACATATACATCACATTTTCAAAAAACCTTTTTTGTACTGGGGTATAGCCAACTAACAAACAATGTGATAGTTTCAGGTGAACTGCAAAGGAACTCGGACTTACATATACATGTATCCATTTTCCCCTAAACTCCCCACCAGTTCAGGCTGCCACATAACATTGAGCAGAGTTCCATGTGCTATAAGGTAGATCCTTGTTGGTTATTCATTTTCTTTTTCTTTTCTTTTTTTCTTTTTTCAAAAACAATTTTAGGAATCTTTACTTAAAAACAATCTTATCTTAAAATGGAGTAACTTTGGTTTTACGAGCAGCAAGCAAAGTACAGAAGCAAAAATGCATTACAGGAGCATTAAGTTCTACATTAGGTCAGAGCGTCTAATCTGAAATCACACCCATAATATCATTTTTCAGGATATCTGGGAAATAGTTATTTCCCAGGATGTCTGAACCATAGCTACTCTATTTTGACTTTTAATTGTAAAAAAAAATTTTTTTTTTTTAAATAGCCAAAGCTGATTTCACCATTAATGACGTCAGTGTTTTTCTAGGTATGAGAAGATGCAAGAATTGGAACTCATAAAACCTTTTTCTGAAAAGATCTAACTATCTGAAGGCCTGTTCTGCCAGTTTTTGTTTTTTTTTTTTCAGAGCACAGAGTGCCTCATTCCTGATTTTCACCCTGAACTTCTTTCACGGGGTGTTGAAGGTCAGCAGCTTGCAATGGTCATGATGTAATCTTTGTAGAGGCAGCTGGCAAGTACCAACTTCCAGTCAGCAGGGTCCCTTCATAGCCACATATCTGAACTAGTTAAAGTCTGTTGAAATTTAGTAGCATTATTAGAGAGCACTTAAGAAGTAAATCTAATAAACCAGTTCTTCCAGGTATGATGAGAGTATTCCAGAAAAGATTTTACTTTAAAATCTTCCTCATTACCATGTTTGGGATTAGACAATTCCTGTAAATTGAAGCAATACACTTTTTTTTCCGCATTTATGGGAACTTGTCATTTTACAAGTTGATCAGCAGTTCTGTAGTTACAAATAAACATGAAAGTACTCAAATCTTTCAGCATCATGATGGGGGAGGTCATTTCCTACTTTTTCTCTACCTCCACCCAATGCATCCTTGTATCCCTGCTGGGATGCTGGTGATGTACAATGTTTTTGCTGCTGTGTAAGTGGAGGGTGTTGTTTCTCAAGTTACTGTGTGGCTAGAGCATGCCACAAACAGAGGTGGTTGTGGTCATTGCCCAATTTTTCCACAGTTAAGTCACTGGTGGCGAACACCATTTTTGAAAACCCATGTTCTGTTCTCTGTTGCTTTCCTCTGCTTTATCACTGCCTCTCAGTCTTTCCCTGGCTCCTCTTCCTGATCTATTCATCACATAATGGAGTTCTTCTGATTAGTCCCTTGACCTTTTCTCAACTCACTCTGCATATGCCTGCCAATGTGAATGAGTCCACTTTCTAGGCTTGGGCCCCACCTGGATCTATCTCCAGCTTGCCCCTGAGGTTTAGTGTGTGTGTGTGTGTGTGTATGTGTGTGTGTGTGTTAGTTGCTCAGTCATGTCTGATTCTTTGTGACCCCATGGACTACACCCACCAGGCTCCTTTGTCCATGGAATTCTCCAAGCAAGAATACTGGAGTGGGTTGCCATTTCCTCCTCTAGAGGATCTTCCCAACCCAGGGATTGAACCTGGGTCTCCTGCATTGGCAGGCAGGTTCTTTGCCATCTGAACAATCGGACATGCCTCCCGCCCTGAGCTTTGGTATCATATTCTAATTGCCGAGAGATGGTCTCCCCTTGGTGCTGCATATCTGCCTCAAAGTGAACGTATCCGAAACAAAACTCTTCATCTTCCTCCCAAACTTGTTTTGATATTCCATTTCCCATTCATTGTTTCACTATTTAGTCTCCTGATTAAAAATGGGACATTATCTCTGACCCCTCCATTTCTTCTACCTAAGACTCCAACTCACGCCCATATTCAGTGCAATCTCAGAAGTATGAGACTTGAGACTTCCTCTCTATCTCCATGTACTGTCTTGATTCAGATGCCGATCCCATCTGCCTGGATACTGAGAGTGTGGTATCGTGGTGAAAAGTATGGGTTCTGGCAGCCAGACAGCTTGGGATGGAATTCTGACTCTAACCACTTCTTATAGACTGATGAAGCCAAGTTATTTAACCTCCCTGTGCCTGAGTTTCCTCTTCTACAAAGAAGGATCATTACGTCATGCTGTGCTTAGCCACTCAGTCATGTCTGACTCTTTGTGACCTCATGGACTATACCTCGCTAGGCTCCTCCATCCATGGAATTTTCTAGGCAAGAATACTAGATCAGTTGCCATTTCCTACTCCAGGGATCTTCCCTACTCAGGGATCAAACCTGCATCTCCTGCATTGGCAGGCAGATTCTTTATCACTGTACCACTGGGAAGCATAAAGATCCTTCTGGTCACTAAATGGGGCTGTTGTGAGGATTACTTTGGTAAATATATGCAAAATGTCTCCGTTCCGTTCCGTCGCTCAGTCGTGTCCGACTCTATGCGACCCCGTGGACTGTAGTCTACCAGGTTTCTCCGTCCATGGGCAAGAATACTGGAGTGGGTTACCCTTTCCTTCTCCAGGGGATCTTCCCGACCCAGGGATCGAACCCGGGTCTCCTGGATTGGAGGCAGACGCTTTAACCTCTGAGCCACCAGGGAAAATGTCTAGCACATTATAAATGCACTTTGAGTGTTAGTTACTAGTAGCATAACAACATCTTGGCTCATTTCACTGGTACTAGTATTTTTCCATTCTCATTAGAACCACCTTCCTATGAGATAAATCTTATCATGTCACTCCTTAGCTTCTACTGACTTTCTATCATTTAAAGAATAAAGTTAACTTTCCTAGCAGGACATGTAAGACCCTTCAAAAACCTCTTCCTTACTGCCCTTTTGGGTTTATTTCTGGCCACATGAGGCTTTAAATACCGGGTCTGCACTAAACTCACCGTTTCTCAAACACTCTATATCCACCTGATACTTCTGCACCTTTGCATGTACTGCTTGCATGTTTGTCAGCTTTCCTAAGTTGTGCTGCTTTAACGACCATCCGCAGGTCTCAATGGTTTTCAATAACATAAATTTACTTCATACTTAAATTATAGGCTGTCTGGAGGGCAGCTTCAACTCTACTCCAGAAGTCTCCTTTACTCTGAGATCTACACTGAATAAGCAGTCCCTTTCTGAAAATGGTTTATCATGTGGCAGAGGGGAAAGAGTGACCTTGGAATGTTATGACAGATCTTAAAGGTTTTGTTTAGAAGTGGCACAAAACACTTCTATGCAGATTTTATTGGCCAAAGTAAGTAACTTGGCTAAGCCTGACCTTAATTAGGGTGGGGAGATTCAACCTCTCCTGTCCCTACATATCTCTCCCTATATTAGGAAGAAGAAACTAACAATTAGAAGCAATAATATAGTCTCCCATCATTCCCTATATTTGAAACACCCTCACATGTCCCTGCTTTCCCCATTTTTCAAAATCTTCTAAGCCTTGTTATCACTTCCCTTATGGAATTTTTCTGTTGGCACCAGACAGCTCATTTCTCATCATTCTTTCAGGACTCCAGCCCCATTTTTAATAAAGTGCTTGTCAAGCTGTTATTAAAAGTATGTGTTTACATCCTCTTTTCTCTCATGGGCAAAGGCTACAACTTCTCGATTTCTCTATCCCTGGCTCTAAGCATCCTAGGACTTGGAACACGTCAACAGAATGAATGAATGAGGCAGTTTGTTGCTTGGCCATTTATAGGCAAGGTTGGTTAAGCTTTTCTGCTAATACACAGTGGGAGGTGGCCAAGTAACTAAGTAACTCCTTTATGCAGGCAGAAAGGAGACTTAAAGACCAGTGAAAAACGCATGTGCTTTTTTTCCCTCCACACCCACCAAATATTATGTCATTTTCTTATTTTGCCCTTAGTCCATGGCTATGCACCAAGACAAAATGCTTTGGAAATACACTATCTGTGCACGTAGCCTTGGAAATTTGTATACATGCAATATTCAAATGAAAGCAGATTGTGCCTATATAGTTTGTTAAAACTTTGTTTCAAATCCAGTTATCTACTGAAAAGACTGTACCAGTAAAACTGTCTTGATGAACTATCAATAAGTCTTACCGTCAGCAGCTTTTTGGGAAGATACTAAATCAAACTGACAAAGTATTCGGTTTCACCTCCTAAGTATTGCAGACTTATTCTCTGTCATCTCTCTCCTCTGGTACCGTCTCAGTTCAGGTTCTTATCACTCCTTGCACACACGCGTGCTAAGTTGCTTCAGTAATGTCTGACTCTTTGCAACCCTATGGACTGTAACCCACCAGGCTCCTCTGTCTATGGGATTCTCCAAGCGAGAATACTGGTGTGGGTTGCCATTTCCCCTTGTGGGGGATCTTCCCAGCCCAGGGATTGAACTGGCATCTCATATGTCTCCTGCATCGACAGGCAGGTTCTTTATCACTGAGCCACCTGGGAAGCCCTCATCACTCCTTACCTGCACTTTTACTACAAACTCCTTCTTGGTTTCTCTCTGCCCAGAATACCCTCCTCTAATCAAGCATGACTTAATTGATGAAGGATGCATTTCCGTTAGGCATCACCTTCCTTCTACACTCTCTCCAATGCCCTCTTTTTCAGTTCAGTTCAGTTACTCAGTCGTGTCCGACTCTTTGTGACCCCATGAACCGCAGCACGCCAGGCCTCCCTGTCCATCACCAACTCCAGGAGTCTACCTAAACCCATGTCCATTGAGCCGGTGATGCCATCCAACCATCTCATCCTCTGTCATCCCCTTCTCCTCCTCCCCTCAATCTTTCCCAGCATCAGGGTCTTTTCAAATGAGTCAGCCCTTCGCATCAGGTGGCCAAAGTATTGGAGTTTCAGCTTCAACATCAGCCCTCTGTTTACAAGTCCTCCAATAGGGTTAAATCTTCTCCCTGTATATCTTTTTATCATCATGTTTTATCACATCACATTGTTTGTTTATATGTCTGTTTACTCTTAATGGAATAAGAGTTTTCCGAGAGTAAGTATTGTGGTGTAAGATTCATCTCTTAATCAGAGCAAAGTGCCTTTGAACACACATAAGGTGCTCAATTAATGTTTGGTACATTGAGGTACTGTTGAACTGAAGGCAAAAATTACAGCTTACACATTTTGTGCTAAATAATACAGTACAATTAAAAGGAGATTTTGATCTGGGCTTTTAATGTGTGATTTTCATGATTCAAGAAGAATGCAGTGTTTATGTTTTGATTTAATTTATATGAATTTTAACTTTTACATATAAGCTTTGTGCAAAACTTTTTGGAAATGAACTAATTCTCATGAGAATTTTAGTTGACTAAGAAAAAAGTCTATGAAAATTACCCTTGTATGGCTAAAGAAAATTTAGAAGATACAATGCTTCTTTATTATCCTTGCCACTGAAAACAAAAATGAAATTTTTACTGAGATATAAAAACTAAAGAAAGAAAGAGAATTTAAGTTATGTGTGCCTTAGAAAAACAGTATGACATGCTAATTTGGCCAGATCTCTTGAAAGAAAAGAAGCCAAGTGCAAATTACGTTTATCTAATTTAGCTCAAGAATGAAATTTTCAGTTTTGGTAACTCTAACACATGTTATGTAAGAGATCATGGGTATAAGAGGGAGAGAAAAAGGGCGAAAGAAGTTGTAATTAAAGTAAATCTTCCCAGAACCCTGGATTGCACCAGGAACGTGGCCAGAATAAGCAAGGCTACTGACTTCTGCCAGGGTCATGTTTAGAGGTTACTTTATCATAGCCCTTGCTTGAAAAACATAATTTGAGCAAAAAAGGGTTCCCAGTGTTCAGTGATCTCCATGTGCTTCCCATTAGGGTCGGAAGAAGAAATGCTGTGGTGTCTTCCGCAAACGGAATGGAATGGGAGTTTTCAGGTCTCTTTCCTATTTGGCAAGAGATGCCAGCCTGGACATCAGGAAGGCCCAGCTATTTCTAGAGTACAGGGGCACACAGCCATAGTGACACCTAGGAAGCACTGCAAATAGTTACTTACTCCTTTTCCAGACAGGAAAGCATCTAGTTCAGCTCAGAATTGCTATCTACCTTAATCTAAACAACACTATGATTTTTGAAGTCTAAGTTAAGAGCAAAATATTATTAGTGATCTCCTTTGCTAGCTAAGCTCAGATTTGAAAGCCCCCTGAAATGGCCTGTCAAATCTTCACTCCAACCACTCCCTACCAAGAGAGAAGGGCAGATCACACAGGCCAATTAAAACCTTTTTCTCCCTCCCATCAGCAACCAGGATAGTGTGAAGGCCAAACCAAGGGAAGCATCATGGTCAGTTGCTTATCCAATATCCACTTCCCTCTTTTTCCTCACTTAACGCTTGTCCAGCTAAATATTCTCTTTTCCAGCCAATAAAATACAAGGAGATGTTTGCCTGGGAGTTCTGATAAAGCCTTTGCCTTCCTGTTAGAAGGAGACAGAGATAACATTCTCTTCCTGCTTTCACAGCACATATGATGTCAACTACAGCAAACATCTTGGAACATCTTGAAACATAAGGCTCTAAGGATAACAGAGCAGAAAGATAGAATGACCTGGGTCCCTCACAGCATTATGAACTATAAACAACTCCAGCAATCACTTAACTCTGGATTTTTGTAATGAGTGAATCCCCTATGCATTGAAGCTACTATGGTTTGGGTTTTCAGTCAAACATATCCCTAACTTATATACCAAGTCTATCAACAGAAGCTCAATTAGGGATTCTCAGAAGAAAGCCAGTCTCAGGCTACTAGCAGTAGAGAGATAACAGTTTAGAAGAGGTAGAAGCTAGTCAGATTTTTCTCCCCATTTCCAAATGTCCCTTCATTTCCCCTGCAACATCCTCATGAAATTTTGGACCAGTCGTCTTGCTCGTGCTTAGTTTCTCAGTGGTGTCTAACTCTTTGCAATGCTATGGACTGAGGCCCATCAGGCTCCTCTGTCCATGGGTTTTTCCAGGAAATAATTCTGGAGTAGGTTGCCTATTCCTCCTCCAGGGAATCTTCCTGACCCAGCGAGGAAACCCACATACCCTGCATCTTCTGCATGGGCAGGTGGATTCTTTACCACTGAACCACCTGGGAAACCCCAGACCATTCATAGAAGATGGAATTAAACATTCCCATTTAAAGATATCAGTCCTGATATATGAGGTACCAATACTATGACTTCATTGCTTTGAATCATAAAGTTTCTTCCAGTACTAAGAATCATTAGCATCTATTCTGCCCCTGTAAGATTTCAGCAGAGTTTGCAACTTAAGAGGCTGAGTTAAATGAAAATAATAGAAGTCTTACACTTATTTATAATTTTAAATAAAAGAAGATATGGCTTTATCCCATAAAATTTTACATAATCGCATCTCTATTAGGAAAACTCTAAATTCCAGTGGGAGGTACAGTTTTAACCTTTTATTACTCAAGTTTAAGATTCAGGTATAAGACTTTCATGTGGATTCTATAATTATCTTTTGCAAATTATGTTTTTATATGATATTCATTGCCATCATTTTCCGAGTGCTAACATGTAGGTTTCTATAGGCATAGGTCATATTTCTGTATTTTTTTAATAAAAAAATAAACCTGGTAACATCTGTTGATGGACTGGGTTATGGATGTGTGCACCTGGAGTACAGCCAGGCGCATGCAAACATACAATTACACTCGAACCATCACATCAAAGCCATTTTCTATCCTGGCTCCAATTTTGGTTTGGCACATTGTTTCATCTCGTTCTGCTCCAGAACTCTGCAATAGTATTGTAAAGAATGGATAGAAATGGGCAACTTGCTAATCTTCTTTTAACTCTCCCAGTTGGAGAGGTGCCCACCGAAGAATTTAGAAATGAAACAAATTCATCACTAAACATTTCTATTAATGATAACAGCCACCATTGGCTGAGATATTTACCAGGTGCTGAGAGAGGTTCTGAACTCTGTGCAGACATCTGGCCCTCACACGTCTGGGAGGAGATCTCAGTCTCCCGATACAAAGTCCTTCATGCATCCAGTCAGTGCGTGTTAGAAGCAGCCTCTGGGCTGGACTCTGGGACTGCAGCAGAGCAAAAGGCAAACCTGCCGCTCCCCAGTCCATGCTGGGCACCACTTTCTGCATATACACAGATGTATCATGCAGTCTAATGGAGGGCTGGGAGAGGAGATATCCCAGTGCAACAATAGGGAAGAAAGGGAAACTAGGAGCATAACGACAAGCCCTAAATTAGAGGGGGACAGGAGGTAAAATCTTACTGAGAAAACGATGTTTAAACCTAGACATTCAGGGTTACTCACTTAATGGGAGAAGAGGTACTGGCACTGGGGATGAAATACTTCCAGGCAGATGAGACAAGACATGGTTGGTAACACAGTATCAAGAAAGGGCCAGAGAGCACTTCTGGGGACTGAAAAGGGGCACTGTTGGGGGAGCTAAGAGAACCAGGGATCTATGTAAGAGGGACGCTACTTTGTGGGGCCATGTTTGGGACTTCATCCTAAAGGCAAGGTGAAGCCATCTAGAGGGGTAATTGTCACAGTTTTGTGCGGGTGTGAATGTGTGTGTGTGGGGTGGGGTGGTGGGAGTAAAAACCGTGGGTGAGTAGGGAGAAGAATAATCAGATTTAAATGAAGAATCAGAGAAACTCCCGCCTTTGTCCAAAGTCACTCCAAAGCCAGAATCTGCTGTCAGGGCGCTTGATTCCCACCCTCTGCTCTGCACCCATCATTCTCTGCCGTCTTCTAACTTTGCCAGCTCTCTGCTAGGCAGGGTGCGTGCATGCTCAGTTGCTCAGTCACATCCAACTCTTTGTGACCCCATGGACCGTAGCCCGCCAGGCTCTACCGTCCATGGGATTCTCCAGGCAAGACTACTGAAGTGGGTAGCCATACCCTTCTCCAGGGGATCTTCCCCACCCAGGGATGGAACCCTTGTATTGTAGGCAGATTCTTTACCATTTGAGCCACTCGGAAAGCCAAAGCATGATATGAGACTCTTCAATTAGTCCCCTTGGCTTTAAGTATTTTTAACCAAACTTATTGTTATAAAGCCCCATGAAAGTCATTACTTCATAGAAAAAGAAAAATGGATTTTCAATTCTCGCTAAATCCCAAAGTACATTTTTAACTTTCCAATTTTTTTTTTCTTTTAGGTTAGAAGTTGTATCCACTTAGAATTGTTAGTAGGACATATGACTTTGCTCAGACAAATAAGGAATAAAATATAAAGTTCAGAGGTAATATTTGCTTAGATCTTTGAGTACCTTTTTAAAAAGGCCTTAGTTCCCTGAGGATTAATCAAGCACCTCTCAGATTTTGTCTTTCAAAGCTCAAGAGAGGAATGGTTTCTAATAGGATAAAAGGTATATTAAGACCTGAACTGGGGAACTTGCCTGAATGTTGTTCTTCAGAACGAGGTTTGCTTTGGCAAATTTTATAAAATACGCCAAGCTTTTCACTTTGTTTTCCAGATTATTTACCCAGTCTAAATCATCTGTCTGTAGGTTAGCAACATTTTTATATACTCTATCTATCAGAATTAAATGGATCAGATTATGCACATATTTCTTAGTATTAATTTAAATTGAGGAGATCTATGATACTACCGTCATGTATCACAATTGTGTTCTTTAGAATACTGCCTTCTTAAAGTGTCAAGCTAACCCCTCCCCCATTTTTTTACAAGTAACTACTGATCTTGCTAGATCATGTTTAAACCTGAACTAGTAATGCATAGTGTTATACTTCAAAGAACTACAAATCTTAAAGTGCATGCTCCTTAATCATAAAAAAGAATAAAATGGATCAAAATAACTTTGCTTATTAAAAATAATTAGATTTTTAACAACAGTCAGTTCTCAAATAAGTGAAATTGAATCCCACATTGTATGGGAAAAAACTTGTTCTTGAAATGCTATAAAATTCAAAACTGGTGTTATTAAATCTAGCAAATTAGGGGAGAGGGTAAGGATAAGATTTGATTGCCTTATTCAATTAAAGAACATTGTGTAGAAAATATTGGAATGCATGATTCAAAGTTTACTTACAAATTGGAAAGGAGGTCAGAAGGCAAAAAAGAAAGTGTGTGTGCATGTGTGTGTGTGTGTTTGTCCTTCCCCGCCCCTGCTTTGTCCTCAGGCAGGATGTAGCCCCACCATTTAAAAACGGGGTCCCTAGGGAAAGGAAAAAGCCCTTAGCTAAATCTTCCAGATCAACGTGGAAACTCAGAATGACTACGGTGGGTGTGGTGAAATTTGTTCTTTTCACAATTTAGAAACTCTCTTCTCTTAATTAGAACTAGGTCTTTTGCATGTTTTTCTCATTTAACTTTCAAAAGCTCAGAGGTGGATTACATATTGATTAGTACCATCTGATGTTATTCTGAGACACATTCCATCCAGCAACTTACCTTCTGGATGATTAAGTGACTTTACTAAGTGACTTAGTAAAGGCAAGATCTAGAATTAGTTTCAAGTATTGTTTCTTATTTTCCCTTTCTGTCCTAAATATAAAGATACAGAATTTTATCGCTTACCTTCTGGCAATAAATTATTTCCATGAGAGAACAGATTGCTAAAAAGGATCCTTCAACTCTGATGGGTAGAGACAGATCCTGTAGGGGAGGCTGATTTGCAAACTGGGGACTTTCTGGGATGATTGGTCAAAGAGAGATGAGAGGAGGGTATTGGAGGTGAGAAAGGAATGATGTAATGTAGGAAGGTGAATTATTTTGTAACTTTTCCTTGGACCCTAAAGACCCATGTACCATTGTGAACAGCATTTTGATGTTTATTTGACATGATGTCTCCACCCTTGTGCTGGGCATAGCATACAGAGGGAAAGCAGCCATCCTATTCTAGTAATACACATAACTGGGGACCTGCATATAACTGCTACTTCAACAGGGAAAAACACTTTCAATAATGATAGCAAATAGGAAGAAGAAATGTCATTTATGAAGCACTTCAGTTCAGTTCAGTTCAGTCGCTCAGTCGTGTCCAACTCTCCGCGACCCCATGAATCACAGCACGCCAGGCCTCCCTGTCCATCACCAACTTCCGGAGTTCACTCAAACTCATGTCCACAGAGTCGGTGATGCCATCCAGCCATCTCATTCTCTGTCGTCCCCTTCTCCTCCCGCCCCCAACCTTTCCCAGCATCAGAGTCTTTTCCAGTGAGTCAAGTCGTCGCATGAGGTGGCCAAAGTATTGCAGTTTCAGCTTTAGCATCAGTCCCTCCAATGAACACCCAGGATTGATCTCCTTTAGAATGGACTGGTTGGATCTCCTTGCAGTCCAAGGGACTCTCAAGAGTCTTCTCCAGCACCACAGTTCAAAATCATCAATTTTTCGGCGATCAGCTTTCTTCACAGTCCAAGTCTCACATCCATACATGACCACGGGAAAGAAAAACATCTATTTCTGCTTCATTGACTATGCCAAAGCCTTTGACTGTGTCGATCACAATAAACTGTGGAACATTCTGAAAGAGATGGGAATCCCAGACCACCTGACCTGCCTTTTGAGAAACCTGTATACAGGTCAGGAAGCAACAGTTAGAACTGGACATGGAACAACAGACTGGTTCCAAATAGGAAAAGGTGTACGTCAAGGTTGTATATTGTCACCTTGCTTATTTAACTTATATGCAGAGTACATCATGAGGAACGCTGGGCTGGAAGAAGCACAAGCTGGAATCAAGATTGCTGGGAGAAATATCAATAACCTCAGATATGCAGATGACACTACCCTTATGGCAGAAAGTGAAGAGGAACTCAAAAGCCTCTTGATGAAAGTGAAAGAGGAGAGTGAAAAGGTTGGCTTGAAGCTCAACATTCAGAAAACAAAGATCATGGCATCTAGTCCCATCATTTCATGGGAAATAGATGGAAAAACAGTGGAAATAGTGTCAGACTTTATTTTTTTGGGCTCCAAAATCACTGCAGATGCTGATTGCAGCCATGAAATTAAAAGACGCTTGCTCCTTGGAAGGAAAGTTATGACCAACCTTGAAGGTATGTTGAAAAGCAGAGACATTACTTTGCCAACCAGGGTCCGTCTAGTCAAGGCAATGAAGCACTTACTACACATCAAATATCGTCATCGTTAAAAATTATTAACATTTATTGGGTCTTATGTACCAGACACTGTTCTAAGATCTTTGCATGTATCATCTCACTTAATTCCCATAATTACTCAATCAAGTAGACACCACCACTATCTTCCTTCAGAGAAGAAGAAACAAAGACACAGGCAGGAAAGCTACTTGTCTAAGAACCCAGGAGCCAATTCCAGGGATCTGACTCTGAGGACTCTAGATGATTTACACGTTGCATTCAAAACATTTGTGATGACTCCTTCCTCCATGCCAGACTCTGAGAAAAGCTGACACAGACCCTGCTCTCTTGGAACTTACACTTTAGCAGGGAGAGACAGTAGGCAAGCGATGATATAAACAAATGGGTCACTGCAATGGCGCTGAAGCCTCTGAAGGGTTTATACAGTGCTCTGCCCTGGTCTCCCGTAGTCATCACTGCTATTCCTATTCTTCACCGCAGAAGCAGGGTTTAGGGAGAGAAAACATACTTGAGCACTTGGCTGAGGACAATTGACTCAAACTCTCCCAAGTTAGGAATCAATTATTTTACTCAGGGGTATGTCACATTTAGTGGCCATTAGCAAATCACTTAACTTAGAATCCTAAATGGTAATTACATGCACATTAAGATTTCCAGAACATGAGTTTTACTTTAGCACAACTCACCCTATTTTCAAATGCAGAGACTTCCTACTGCTTATATAACAGAGACCAGACATTTAACTGACCACTCGCATGGGCATACAGGCAAGGCAGACTCAGCCAGGGAGGCCGCGCTTATACTGCAACTTTTCATCTGTTTTGTGGAATGTAGGCTTTGGATGAAAGACTGTGTTTATCTCTGTCCAAAGCACTGGAAATAAAAGGTCTGTGCAGATGTTTTAAGGACACCGTATAGACTATTCACAAACTTTTGTGGTCAGTTGAGCCACTAGAGTCAGGACCAATGACTCACTCTGAACTGGGTTCCGTTGGTTCTTAAAATATTGTTTCAGTCTTCTCCTTAGCAAAGTTAATGTGTTCATCATCAACACTGCTAGTTGGGGAAGTGGGTGGTGGGGGTGAGATTGTGTGAAGTATTCCATGTGATCACAGCCTGTTTCCAGGGCCCTAGTCATTCCCAGGCTACTATTAACCCAAGGAACGTCTTAATGTGGGAGGCAGGTCAAACCAGAGCCTCTGGTTCAGATCCTTCCTTCTATGAAGGAGAAAGCTGAGCCTCCAGTATGACCAAGGTCATGGGCCTGCTTGTGGCACAGAGAGCCAGCCTCCTGAGAACCCCCAGCCACAACTCCTGACTCACACCATGCTGACTCCTGAGACGAAACTCTTAATTCCCTTTATTTCCTTTGATGTTATTCTTTCTTCTCTTCCTCCTCTTTCAACGCTTCAAAGTTGTGCCACAATCTTCTAAAATGGCATGTAGTAGCCCACTTACAATGGCTTACAGTGACTGCCAACTAAAGCATGAGTTACGTAATGCTACTCTGTTTTCTAGGGGTATGGAGTCTAAAACATTTAACAGAGAGAGACATAAAAAGGCATAGACAAGGAATGTTGGGAGAACCTCATACATTAAGTATATTTTATAAGACATCTTCATGTTCTGGGTAAGAAAATAATATATTTGATGGTGATAAATGTGACCGATGTGAGAGCTGTGTATTTTAGTGATGAACGGGGTCAGGCAGAATTCAGTTACTTTTCTAATTTGTCAGGGAGGATTCAAGAGGACAGGGAGGATTCAAGTATGAAGCAGGGGAAATTCTGAATGCTATCAGCATGGATGATCTGGCTGATGCAAAAACTTCAGTCTTCACTGTCCAGTACAGTAGCTATTGGCCACATGGGCTATTTAAATTAAAATTATTAACATTAAATAGAATGAAAAAATTCAGTCCCTTTATTGTATTAGCCACATTCCAAGTGCTCAATAAGTAACATGAAACTAGTGGCTACTGTATTGGGTGGCAGAGATGTAGAGCATTCTCATCACTGCCGAAAGGTCTTTGGGATAAACTGACACAGAAGATGCATCGGAGAAGGCGGGGGGATGGCTAAATGGAGAAAGGGGACCATAAAGTAATTAAAAAACGGGGTATAGATAAGAAGAAATGAGGGAAATGGTATACATAGACAGGTTCCCGAGAAAGAACTAAAACTAGATTTCCTCTTTGATTCCAGGCATTGACTAATTTTTTAAAAAAATGGTATGTCTCTGGGCAGAAGCAACCTGGTGGTTTTAGCTGGTAGATATTCCTCTGTACAAAGAAAAGTATACCTTCAACCAAACTCTGGAACAGTAAAAAGATCAATGGTTTCTAGGGCCTGGGGAAGGGAAGCAAGGGAGGGCATTATGGGAAGTGAAACACAGGGGGTTTTTAGAGCAGGGAAACTCTTCTGTGTGATACAAACGTGGTGACTACAAGACATTGTATACTTGCCAAAACCTGTACAACTACAAAGAGGGAGACCTAATGTAAACTATGGGTTTCAGTTCATAATAATGGATTAATATTGGCTCATCCATCATAACAGATGTACCCCAACTAGTGCAAGATGTTAAGAATAGAGGAAATGGGAGGTGGGGTGGGAGGCGGTGGGTGGGAACATGCTGGAACGCTCTGTACTTTCTGTTCAGTTTTTCTGTAAACCTAAAACTGCCCTAAGAAATAAAACTTATGAGTTAACTCTTTCTCATAAAATATTTTCAAGCGCTCTCAAAGTCTTCATCTTCACGTAAACACTGAGATGACAATAAAACACATTAACCTAGTCTCAGCTGATAATCTAATGTAATATTTAGAGAGATATACGTATATACATACTTGTCATGTAGAGAGAAAACAAAAGACTGTACCTTCTTGCAACTGTCCACAGCACAGTGTCAGGCGCTCATCCTGGTGAGCACGAGCTGGATTTGAGTCCACACTTGCTGCCTTCTTCGGGTGTCTTTGTGCAGTGCACGAACTGCACAGCTGTACACAGCGGCCCTAGAGGACCCCAGCCATTGCTATTATGGGGTTCCAGCCAGTGACTGGGGACAAAGGAGGACCCTGTGTCTAGGATGCCGAACTGAAGAAAGAGTCTGTTAAGAAGAGATCATAGTAAACCACATAAGGAAAAATAAAAGAACCTGACATTCAGAAACAGCAGAAAAGTTAAGTGGTAAAACGTCAAAAAGGATGAGAGAAACAAAACCAGGAAGACAGGAGCCAAACCACGGAATACTGTACCTGGAAGCCTACATACAGCAGCAGCCACAGCTCCCTCTCGGAGCTGGAATTCAGAGCTGATAGTGGTCTTGGCGAGTGTAGTTCTGCACGGTGAAAGGCAGGGTATCTGGTGGGAGAGACAACTTTGAGAGAGGGTTAGGATTTGAGGATGGTCACTCCAGGAGGCTATATATACTCATATGGCATAGGCTGGGGGGCGGAGGAAAAGAGGAGAAAACAATGCATCCCAACAATGCCTGGAATGCTTCAGTTGTGCAAACCAAAACACATGGGAAAACCAAGCTATGTCTTGGATTGTGGTTCAAGGAACTAGTAATGGGATACAAAGCTTTTCCTTCCAGGCTAGTGGCGTGAGCCCAGCACAGGATAGGAGTTAGCAAAGTGCTTTAGACGGCAGAGTGAAAGGAAATGATGCGGCCAGCCTGACCTTCTAGTATTTTGAGTAATCCTGAAAAGAACCACCTGCCACAATAGGTAACCCTAGCAGCCAGCTTCATGGAATGTCTGGGAAGGGAAGCTGAATTGTGATACCTACTTCATTCTCAGCACCCAGGGGAGTCTCTCCAGAACAGAACTAGAGCACTGTAGAAAATTTCTACTGCCCCTGGGAAGAGAGATCAGGGCTTCCCTAAACTTGGGCCTTGGACTCTGCATTCAAATCACCCTGGGATACTTATTAACAAGGCAGGCTTCTCAGGGCCCAATCTAGACCAAGTGAAGCTGTGTCTTAGGGATGGGGCTCTGGACACCTGCATTTTCATCAGGTACCTATGTGTTTCTTAGGTACTGGGCATTTTGAGGGTTACAGATAGAGACATGTTTCTCAGCTTGCACTAAAATCACCGGGAGGGCTGGGTAGCGCAGATGCTGGCCTCACCTCTGGAAGTGCCAAATGCACTCTCTGGGATGGAGCTAGAGAATCAACATTTCTAACAAGTTCCCAGGTGATGCTGCCGGCTTTTGGGCCTGCACTTTGAGAACCACTGCAACACAGAGAGAATCTCTTCACCTGGAAATTTCTTAAAAGCTACGGAAAGTATAAAACTCCACTAATCATTCATCCGCATAGTTGAACTAGTTCCTACCACTCCGGTATTCAGATGACTAATACCCATGACCTCTTTCTCACCTTGTTAGATAACTTGAAGCTGTAAACTGACAACATGAAAAGGGATCTCACCTGGCCAGCCCTAATCTTGTCTCTTGTCCTGCTTCCAAATATTTATATTATCACCAGCCCCGTCCTTTCCTCCTGTTTGGCGGTGACCTGCAGAAAATCACTCAGCTTTGTGTTATCCTGGACTTCAGCAACTCAAATCAACCCTTTTCTTTCCTTGCCATAAAGAGATAAGCTGCAAAACAAAACAAAAAATAAATTAAAAAAAAAAAACAACGCTTATGAAAAAACGAAAAAGAGAAACCTGAAAATATTCTGAAATTCATAAAGTGTTATTTTGGGGAGTCTTCTGGGACAGGATGTCCCCATCATTAGCGAGAGGAAGCTCAGCTTCTGATAAGCACTATTTGGCCTCTCACAGATCAAAGAGAGCCATTTACTGAAGGAAGGGATGGAAGTATTTGATGGGGCCCTTCGGCAGACTCCTCGTAAACAGGATAGGCTCTATCAATGAAAGCATATACGCAGCCAGGCCACCGTCCCCAGAAACAATGGGACAGCAACAACAGTAGGTGGCAAGGAAAGAGCCTCGGTCCTGGCAAGATTGTTCTGCCAAGAGAGTGGCCGTAAACAGGATTAGTCGTAATGAGATTATCAACTCAGGACCTGGAGGTCTGAGTTGGAGAGTTCAGTGTTGCACGAAGGAAAGACACAGAAGTAGCTTGTAGGGTGAGAGGATGACAAGGCAAGGGGCAGGGTCTTCCCCTTCCTGAAACCCACTGGACCAGGGATGCCCTCTCTCCTGGGCTGAAAACGTAGTATGATGGCAAACACTTTTTGGAAGGAGCAGAAGAGCCAGGAGCTAAAGCCTTAAGCGGTTCTCAATCAGGGGACATGAGCAGTATCTGGAGAGATTTTTGGTTGTCACAACTGGTGGGGGCAGGGTGCTATTAGCATCTAAAGGCAGAGGCCAGGGAAGATGCTCAGCATCACACAATGCACAGGACAGCCTCCCACTTCCAACAAAGAATTACCCAGCTCCAAATGCTTGAGAGGGCTTCCCCGATGGCTCAGTGGTAAAGAATCCACCTGGTAAAGAACCTGCAGGAGATGCAGGTTTGATCCCTGAGACAGGAAAATCCCCTGGAGGAGGAAATGCAACCCACTCCAGTGTTCTTGCCAGGAAATTCCATGGGCAGAGGAGTCTGAGGGGCTACATCCATGGGGTAGCAAAGAGTCAGACACAACTGAGCCACTGAGCTCGCACGCATGCATGAAAATGCTTGAGAATACCTGTGTTGGGGTGGTTACGAGGGACTCCAGACAGGATTTTGATAAATGACAAGCTGGATACTGAGCATGAGAAGCGACAGGAGGTGAGAGGTGGCAGGAGGGAGGAGGGGGTGGGAAGAGCAGGCAAGCACTTATTAAACCTGAAACTTGAGGTCATCACTTCCCAGGTGAAAACTGGTTCAAAACACAGAATCATTTATGTATAAAGCACAGATATGTCCATGGCACCTAAACACATGAATATTTTCTGTGATATTAAAATTTCATAGGAGCCAGCAGAGTGATTAGGGGAAAAAAATGTCTCAAAAGGCTCCTTAGGGAGATGATAATGAAACAAAGGTTGAGAGACAGAGGGCCATTGGTCTAGATTAGAATCGAGACTGAAATGCTTTCTCCAGCTGCAGCCAGGAATCACGTGGTGGGATCTTACTAAGAGCTGAATCGGCGGCAATGGCTCCAGGACTGAAGATTGGTTTCTTTTTGCTTTAGAGATAAAATATAAAGAGCCTTGTGCTTGAAGGCACACTTTCCACCTGGCCCCATCACACTGAAACCCAGCACTCTTGGTCTCAACCACAGTGAATCACTCCTGTGCTGCTCGCCCCTCCCAGGTCCTTTCCTCTCCTTCCCCCAGCATCTCTCAGTGTCTAACTGCAGCTCCTCCACCAAGGACAAAGGACTGAGAGCAACTCTAACTCCCTCAACCCTTGGCTGCTTGCCCCTTCTCCATGCTTCCCTGGGGAAGAACAGTAGTTTACTCCTATTGTAGCATTGTTTCCACTTTATTGTAATAATTCACTACCTCAGTGGCAGGCATTTGCACCCAACACAATGCCTGGTCCATAGTGGCCCCTCAATTTTTTGTTTAGTCACTAAGTCATGTCCAACTCTTGCGACCCCATGGACCCTCCAAACCTGTTGGTTAAAACATGAAAGAATTTGCGCTTACTACTCTTGGTGGCTCAGAGGTTAAAGTGTCTGCCTCCAATGTGGGAGACCCAGTTTCGATCCCTGGGTCAGGAAGATCCCCTGGAGAAGGAAACGGTAACCCACTCCAGTATTCTTGCCTGGAGAATCCCATGGACGGAGAAGCCTGGTAGGCTACAGTCCACGGGATCGCAAAGAGTCAGACACGACTGAGCAACGGAACGGAACGGAACTCGCTTTGAGACAGTAATAACCTTCCTCGTCCTACAGAGTGGTCTCTGGATTTCCCAGATGAGGAACAGGTGTGCCCTTTCGTGCCACTTCCTGGGTCTTCAGGTTCACCTAGACCTTGGCCAAGAAGGGGCTTCCCTGGTAGCTCAGCTGGTAAAGAATCTGCCTGCAATGCAGGAGACCCTGGTTCTATTCCTGGGTCAAGAAGATTTCCTGGAGAAGGGATAGGCTACCCACTCCACTATTCTTGGGCTTCCCTGGTGGCTCAAATGGTAAAGAATCTGCCTGAAATGTGGTAAACTTGGGCTTGATCCCTGTGTTGGGAAGATCCCCTGAAGAAGGGAATGGCTACCCACTCTAGTATTCTTGTCTGGAGAATTCCATGGAGAATGGAGCCTGGCAAGCTACACTCAATGGGGTTGCAAAGAACTGGACATGACTGAGCAACTTTCACTTTCACTTTTGGTCCAGAGAGACACGGCAGGCTTCTTCAGAGCTGTGCTTCCAGCAAGAGTGCATCACTTAGAAATGGGTTACAGAACCAAGAACAAGGACAGAAAGTGAGTCAGGGTAGGAGTTTTACAAAGTCAAGGCCTTTTAAGACTCCTTTTAGAGGAGACACAAATACTTTGGCCACCTGAGACTCCAATACTTTGGCCACCTGATGAGAACTGACTCATCAGAAAAGACCCTGATGCTGGGGAAAACTGAAGGCAGGAGGAGAAGGGGACGACAGACGATGAGATGGTTGGATGGCATCACCGACTCGATGGACATGAGTTAGAGCAAGCTCCGGGAGTTGGTGATGGACATATGGGGAAGCCTGGCGTGCTGGAGTCCACAGGGTCACAGAGTCAGACATGACTGAGCGACTGAACTGAACTGAGAAGGGACACCAAAGGCCATGCCACTTAAGAGGTCTCCACTTAACAGAGTTTGAAAATCACTGCCTTGAAATCTTAGAGCTAAGTCAAGCATTTTTTTGTAAAGTGGCCCCTAGTTTGACTGTAAGTGTTCTGGCACCAGTACTAACAGGCTCACCAGCCCAAGTGCAGAGTCCATTGGGCAGAGTAGTAATAGTGGAGATGGTAGGCAGGCAGAAATGCCATCTGGAGACTGAAGCGCAGGTTTCAAGGTGTAGCTCTGTGTTGTCATTAGTACAGAGAGGGCTGTGTCACAGGTGGTCCCTGAAACTGTGGGAGTGGGTGCAATCACAGAGGGATGAACGTGCAGAGTGACAACAGGACTGAGCAGGGAAGACGGCAAACAGTTCCTCAGTGTCTTATATTTTCAGTTAATTTTTTAAAAAATTTTAATTGAAGGACAATTGCTTTACCATGTTGTGTTGGTTTCTGCCATATATCAACACGAATCAGCCACAGGTAAACATATGTCCCCTCCCTCTTGAACCTCCCTCCCACCCCACTCCCCATCCCACCCCGTGAGGCTGTCACTCAGTGCTGAGCTGAGCTCCTTGTGTTATGGAGCAACTTCCCACTCACTGTCTATCTTCCAGACGGTGATATATATGGATCTATGCAGATGCTGATTGCAGCCAGGAAATTAAAAGACACTTACTCCTTGGAAGGAAAGTTATGACCAACCTAGGTAGCATATTAAAAAGCAGAGACATTACTTTGCCAACCAAGGTCTGTCTAGTCAAGGCTATGGTTTTTCCAGTGGTCATGTATGGATGTGAGAGTTGGACTGTGAAGAAAGCTGAGCTCCGAAGACTTGATGCTTTTAAACTGTGGTGTTGGAGAAGACTCTTGAGAGTCCCTTGGACTGCAAGGAGATCCAACCAGTCCATTCTAAAGGAGATCAATCCTGGGTGTTCATTGGAAGGGCTGATGCTAAAGCTGAAGCTCCAATACTTTGGTCACCTCATGCGACGAGTTGACTCACTGGAAAAGAGTCTGATGCTGGGAGGGATTGAGGGCGGAGGAGAAGGGGACGACAGAGAATGAGATGGCTGGATGGCATCACCGACTCGATGGACATGAGTTTGAGTGAACTCCGGGAGTTGGTAATGGACAGGGAGGCCTGGCGTGCTGTGATTCATGGGGTAGCAGAGGGTCGGACACAACTGAGCAACGGAACTGACTGATGCCGCCCTCTCAGCTGGCCGCACCCTCTCCGTCCCCACGTGTCCACAAGCCTCCTCTCTCTGCCTGTGTCTCTATTGCTGCCCTGTGGTTTTTATGTGCAGCTTATCCTCTCAATTAGATTGCGGATGCCTTGCTGTTGTGGAAAACGTTGGATATATAAAATATTTTTTGCTTGTTTTGTTTTTCATCATATTATTGCTTAATAAATAAGAATTAATTTATTGCCTAATAAATCAAGAATTAAACAAATGAATGAATTAGAACTGTTTCCTCCATCTTTAAATTTCTGAAAAGAGTTTTCTTTTTCACCTCCGCTTCCCTTACTTTCAACAGTTTGGGTTCTCCACCCTCATGTGAGTGACACAGCTCTTTAGCAAGTTGCATGTGACTTCTGCTTGCTGAATCCATTGACCTCTTCTCGATCACTGTTATCAAATTCAGGTTCAGCGTCTCACTGCTCAAAATCCAGTAATTTGAGAGGCAAATGTCAATAGAAAGGAAAGATGTTTTAATCAGAAAAGCCAATTATCTGGGGAGATTGTGGAATCATGCCCTGAGATCAACTTCAAAGACTGCTCAACCATGATAGAGAAAAGTGGGGAATAAAACAGAGATATCACTTTGCTGACAAAGGTCCGTCTAGTCAAAGCTATGGTTTTTCGGTAGTCATGTATAGATGTGAGAGTTGGACCATGAAGAAGGCAGAGCGCTGAAGAACTGATGCTTTAGAACTGTGGTGTGGGAGAAGACTCCTGGACAGCAAGGAGATCCAACCAGTCAATCTTAAAGGAAATCAACTCTGAATATTCATTGGAAGGACTCATGCTGAAGCTCCAATACTTTGGCCTCGTGATGCAAAGAGCTGACTCATTGGAAGAGACCCTGATGCTGGGAAAGATTGAGGGCAGGAGGAGAGAGGGATGCCAGAGGATGAGATGGTTGGATGCATCATCAACTCAATGAACATGAGTTTGAGCAAACTCTGGGAGACAGTGAATGACAGAGGAGCCTGGCGTGCTGCAGTTCATGGGGTCGCAAAGAGCTGGACGTGACTCAGTGCCTGAACAACAACAACGATCACAGTCAGTCACTGAGGCAGGAGGTTGGATTCTGTGTAATTCTGCATTGTACCAGGCTGGCCGACTCTTTCTTCAGGTGTTATTTTATTTGCATGATCTGCCTATAGGATTGCTAAGGGGACTGTTGGGGGTGGAGAGTCATTTTTTTAACAGCTTAATTCTTCATTCTTACTTCATTTTATCTAGGGAAAAAACCAACAGTTTTAGCAAGGCTTGGTGTGCATTCAGGAGAGCATAAGTCAGAAGTATGGTTAAATTGCCTTGTGATCTCATTCATATAATTAGGTTCTTTCAAGGTTAGAGGGGATAGAAATGGACAGAAAGGAAAGGGGCAGAAGAACTGCTATCAGTTCCCCACCAGCAAACATCATTCCATTTCTATGGGATTAGGGGCAAAGGTCCATCTTCTGTAACTTCATCCTGACACAGCGTGCTGTATACTCAGAGTGGAAGATGGCATCAGGGATTTGTAGCATCTCTTTTCTGACAACTTTAGCTGCCGACTTACATATGCAGGTAGAGCAAGCTACAATTATTTTTGATGTCTGCAAAGATATAGATTATTATGAGCAATAATGTTAATTCCAGGGCTTCCTTGGTAGATCAGTGGTAAAGAATTCTGCCTGCCAATGCAGAAGACAAGGGTTCAATCCTTGGGTTGGGAAGATGCCCTGGAGAAGGGAATAGCAACCCACTCCAGTATTCTTGCCTGGAGAATTCCATGCACAGGGAGCCTGGTGGGCTACAGTCCATGGGGTCACAAAGGAGTTGGATATGACTTAATGACTAAAGAACAACAACAATATTAATCCCATTCTCTTAAAGCCAGCTCTTGGGATTGTACTGGCCATAGATTCAGTATTGCTCAAGATGAAGCAGCTTATGTCATAGCTACAGTCTGGTCATCAAGAAGTTAGCTTTTTTCCTCTCTCTGGAGGCAGTTATAGTATCTGTAAAACAACTCAGGAATGTGCATCAGACAGAGTTTGTGATTCTATTGTCTAATCATTAATCGATCAGTTTTGTACTTGCTGGGGGAGGAGAACTCCAGGGTTCTGCTTGGTTCAAATCCCCCCTTTTCTTTGATTTTCCTCAATCCTTAGAAGGAACAGGTGCAGAACCCGGAAAAGGCATATAGTTTTAAATCAATAGGTTAATCATACCTTGGCAGAAGAACCCACAGGGTCAATACTCAGTTTTACCATCAGACACTACTTTGAGAATTACTGGTAGCATCCGAGTCTGATACAGCTCAGAAAATTCAAGTTCTCAGCAATACCAGAAAGTACTGAAATCATATCTACAATGGCCACCTAGTTTTACCTTGGATGTCTGAACCACTACCCAATTTTGACTTTCAAATGCATTTTTCTCTTTGATGACCAAAACTGATGTCACTGTTAATGATTTCAGTGCTTCTCTAGATATGAGGAGGTACAAGAATTTGGGTTCATAAAATCTCTTGGAAATATCTAACAATCTGAAGCTCTATTCTGAGAGTTTTTCTCAGCACACTGATCTCCATCCTGAGCTCCTTTCAGGGTGTGTTGAAGGTCAGTGGCTGCAGCAACTTGTGACTTAATCCTTGTAGAGGTAGATGGCAAGTGCCAAGTTTTAGTTGGCAGGGCCCCCAAATGGTCATAAATTCAATCATGACTTGGGAGGCATTTCATAACCGTTTCATACTGTGGTGTTTGGAATGCTTATTCCAAGGTCAGGACTAGGACTTTTTGTGTGCTTGTGCTCAGTCTCTCAGTCATGTCTGACTCTGTGCAAATACAGGGATTGTAATCTGCCAGGCTCCTCTGTCCTTGGAATTTTCCAGGTAAGAATACTGGACTGGGTTTCCATTTCCTACTGCAGGGGATCTTCCTGACCCAGGTATCGAACCCACATCTCTTACATCGCCTGCATTGGCAGGTAGGTTCTTTAGCACTGTGCCACCTAGGAAGCCCTAACAGTGGCCAAAAGTCTCTGGGTCGCCTGTCTTACTAGTCTGTTATAGTCCAGGAAAGATAATGCTTCATGTTTCTTCTTCCCAAAATCTAGAGTTACACTACTGCAATCATTGATCTCATATAGAACTACATATCTGACCAAATGCTTCAAGTCTTCTAATCATCATTATTTTTGTCAGAGGCCCAATCACACATTTGGTGATATAAGCAGTAACAATTTTGCAAAACAGGCAATATATTAATAATATAGTTAGCAGTATTAGTAAGATCATAAGTAAGAATTTAAGTCAAGAGGTTCCATTAGGTACATCCCAGTATAATTCCCAAGTCATCTGATTTAGTCTGCTCTGTATCAATCCTAATCTTTAAGGGAAATTATATATTGGCATTGTACATAAGGCACTCAGCCCAATTTCCCCATGTTACTAGACTGGCTATCCTTACTATGGCTTAATTATTCCCAACATAAGGGAGTCCTTAAGCTTAAACGACCATAGCCTGGTGTTAACCACATAAGTCCATCCCATAGCTGTGAGAGGACTTTGTTATGGCTAAGGTCAGAGAAGGTATTATTAATCAGTCAGGAGAGGGGATCTCACCTAGTAATAATATCAATAGTGGTCTGAGCAGAGGTATAATTTCTTTCTTCAAGAATAAATTTCCTAAGGGCTGTGGAGTAGAGAAATCCACCAACGTAACCCAGAAGTACTGGATATAGGATTGGATTGACGATTGGATTTGTTTTAACTCTGCATAATATTGTGAAATACAGTTGGTTCATAAGCAAAGTATAAGCAGTTATCAAAGTAGCTGGTACACAGGCCTGATCTGGCATCTTGGGCCAGCTGTCCACTTCAGATGTCATCATCTGCTCATCCTGGTCTGGTAGCTTCCCCTGAGTTTGAGCTTTGTTTTAAGATTACTTTGAGGCTGGCAGTCCTCTCTATAGGCCAGTCCAGTGCAGGGGCCCTTTTTAAGTGGAAATGTTAATACGAGAGTCAACTCCCTTCAGTTTTGCTGTGCATGAGCTAGTTTGTTGTTGTTTGTTGTTGCTTGGTGTCTCAGTCATGTCCAATTCTTTGTGACCCCATGGACTATAGCCCGCCAGGCTCCTCTGTCCATGGGATGCCCCAACAAAAATAATAGAATGGGTTGCCATTTCCTTCTCCAGGGGATCTTCTGGATCCAGGGATCGAACCCATGTCTCCTGCATCGGCAGGCGGTTTCTTTACCACTGAAACACAAGGGAAGCCCATGAGCTAGTTAAGAGTATTGAATAAAGGTCCTTTCATCAAGGTTGGAGTCAGTCCTTTAAATTATGCCTTTTCTATATGCATAGGGCTTTCCAGGTAGTGCTAGTGGTAAAGAACCCGCCTGCCAATGGAGGAGATGTAAGAGAAACAGGTTTGATCCCTGGGGCGGGGGAAGATCCCTTGGAGGAGGAAATCATAACCCACTCCAGTACTCATGCCTGGAGAATCCCGTGGACAGAGGAGGTTGGTCCATAATGTCGCAGAGTCAGACATGACTGAAGCAACTTAGCATGCACACAGTATGCATAATCTCCTGGTTGCAAGTCTGATCTCTCCAAAGATAGATTACAAGATAAGCTTCAGAATCAAACTGGGAGTATTCTTTTAATAATTCAGTTAAGCATTGCAACAATCTGACATAAGAGCAAGGCACTATCTGGGGAGTGAGTGGCTGCTCAGGCTTAGCTGCGGTGTGTGGGATCTGTGTTGCGCCACATGGCATCTTCCATCGTGCACAGACCCTCTAGTTGTAGCCGCGGTGTGGAGGCTCAGTAGTTGTGCTGCGAGGGCCTTTAAGTCGTCTGAATTTGCTTTTAATATCTTTTGTCACTTTAGTTCAGGGAATAAATATTGTCTTATGGTGACCTATGATTTTATTTCACCAAATGTTTTGAAGCTTTTGACAAACTTCCCAAATTTCCAATTTATTTGAAGTTCTTTTAATCTCTCACTAACTGTGGGATGCTTTAGAGGACCCCTGAGGCATCCCAGAAGGAAATATTTAACCAAGATAACAAATAAAATTATAACATTATACCAGGACATATCCAAATTTTAGAAACTTTATATCATTTCCAGAATGTTTCTATTAATAATACCCATACAGTATATTCTAAGGTTTACCACTCAGGTGATAATGTACTCCATATAATTTAACATAAATAATCTTAGTTAAATTTAGGTTTGTGAAAGTCTTAATCACTCAGTTGTGTCCTATTCTTTGTGACCCCCATCTACTATAGCCTGCCAGGCTCCTCTGTCCACTGAATTCTCCAGGCAAGGATACTGGAGTGAGTAGCAATTCCTTTCTCCATCTTCCTGACCCAGGGATCGAACCTGGGTTTCTTGCATTGCAGGGAGATTCTTTACCATTTGAGCCCTCAGGGAAACCTCAAGTAAACTTATATAAGCACTGAATTTCCTTTAAGCAAGTGAAGTAGAGTTTATTGACAAATTAATTTTGATAATACCATACAAAGATAGTTTACACATAGACATATAAACAGACACAACCAGAGCTCTCATAGCTGCATTTTCTAAACTTAGTCATGAATCAGGTAGTATAATATAAAACTCACAGTTTATAAATAATAGTTGGAATAAGTTTAAGTTTACAGGGCTCCTCTCCTCATTTCCCCCTTCAATCTCAAGACTTAGAGATGATCTAGATAAGATAAATGTTTCTGAGAGTCCTGGTTTCAAGGCACAGAGAGAGAAAAGCAAGTTCTCCTAGAAGGACGTTTTCCCTCAGGGTCACAATTCTGAAAAGATGTTTTATCAAGCTAATATTTTTTCTAACTGCGTATGCAAAAAGAACCAGTTTGAGAATTTTTCAAAAGAGGTTCACCTTCATCAACTTTCTATGAAATCTAATATTGTGGCCACATCATGTTATAATAAAATATCATCTTTTTCTTAGTCATAGGCTCATAGTTAAAATTTTTCCATTGAGACTGAATTCACCCAAGAGGGCTATGCACTAAACAGAACCAGAATTCCCTATTTCAGAAGGCGAAATGGTGATCACAGATCACAACACAGAACACCAAGTACAAAGAACACACATGCACGGCCGTCACAGACAGACCAGACCTTGCCCTAATCAGCCACTCCCCGAGATACAAATAACTCAACAGCATATGCACATCAGAACAAACTGTCCCCCAAGACAGCACTGCTTGCCCAAGGGTGGTGCTCAAAAACCACCCTGAATGTCAGCTACACATCAGGATCAACTGACCACAGAAGGAGGCTGCCTGGGCACTGTCCAGTGGACAAATCCAGTTCCTGGAGCTTTTAAACTTGTCTCAAGTGCACTATTCCATTTCCGTGGACCTCCTAAAGCAAAAATTAGCAGTCAGTGCAAAGCAGTAGAGACCGGAGAATCCCCAGAACTGATAGTTCCAGCGGCTACTGAGACCTCCCTGAGAAGTCCCCCTCTCAAGGCCACCACAAGCAGATGGCTCATCATGACTATTCCGAAGGGCTGCTGCAGCCATTGGCCTTACTCTGGAAAGCCCAGAGGAGCCAGACAACATGAGAGCACAGGCCCACGGTGGAAACCAGAATCCATCGCCCAACTCAGGTTTGGCTTAGAAAGCCAATACTTTGAGAGGCAAGGGTCGATAGAAAGGAAAAGTGCTTTAATTAGAAAAGTCAGCAATCTGAGGAGAAGATGGATTCATGTGCCAGGACCAACTCCAAAGATTCTGCTCAGCCATGACAGTTTGCAAAGGAAAAAGAGTGGGAAGAAAGAATCTCAGTGAATCCTTAAGGCAGGAAGTTGAATATCACATCATTCACCGTTGCATGCAGACTGGCTGACTTTTTATTTGGAAGCTATTTAGTTTTCATGATCTGCCTGCAGGATTGCTAAGGGCACTCTTGGGACTAGAGAGTTAGTCATGTTTTTAACTGCTTAATTCTTCATTTTTATATCATTTTATCTAGAAGAAGAATCAACAGGTTAGGAAAGGCATGGTGTGCATTCAGGAGACCGTAAGTCAGGAGTTAGGTTAAATTGCCTAGTGATCTCATTCCTATAATTAGATTCTTTAAAGGTTAGAGGGTAACAGAATTGGACAAACAGGGGCAAGAGAGCTGCTTTCATCATCTTCTGTAAACTCTGCAGCATTCAGCACAGTAACCACACCTCCTTCATTTACTATTGCCTTCCGTGGTTTCCACGTCACCATGTTCTCTGTTCTTTTTGATCTTCCTGAATATTACTGTATAGCCTCTCTTGCTGGCTCTGTTCCTCTCTTGGTACCCTGAAAACTGAGGATTTCTCAAATTTCTTTTTGTCCCTCTCCTCTCCTTTTTCAAACTCTACCTTGACAATGGCATTCATGGTCTTAGCGACAACTTCTATGAAAATATCTTCCATGAAGATGTCTTCTGTGAAGATGTCTTCTAAGAAGATGTCTTCTATAAAGATGTCTTCTCTGAATCTAAGATTCAAACCCTGATGTGTTTCCTGATCACTCTGGACCTAGTCCTCTGGACTTTAGGAAAGGAGCAGAGTGCAGACTCCCTTCCACAAAGTGACCATTAGGCCTGGGTTAATGCTGAAAGCCTACACTGCCCTGGTGGAATAGACAAGGTCAGAGGCTGAACAGCCCACTGAAAGGAGTGGCAGCAGGAGAGCTGACTTTAGAAGAACCCATCAACCAGGACACACACTTGAAGGACTGGAGTAAAGATGGGAAAAGGAAGAGATGAAAGGTACAGGTAGAAGTGGTGACACCTTAAGAGTTCTCTCATGGACCTGGAGTTCTGACCATGGCACAGCTCTTAAATGGGTTAGGGTGCCCCTTACAGGATCAGGAACAAGACTTGGGCACTGATTTCCAGACCATGTTTCCATGGGGCTCTGCCACACCACTGCACTGGTACTCTGACTTAACATTGCCACATCGTTACACTGGGACCTACTTCCTCCTTCAGGTTCATTTGGCATCTGCTCTCCAGGGTTCTGCACTTGGCTTCCCTCTTTTTCATTTCCTATTTTACTTTGCTAGGCCATCTCATTTACTCCCACAGCTTCAGATGCTATTTTTAGGTTGAAAACTTCCAAAGATATATATCTCCAGCCTGAAATCCAGATCAGTAATCCTACCTATAGATTCCACAGAAACCTAAAAAATTGACATGCCCAAATGGAAACCATTGCCTTCTCCTTCAAGCTGACTGTTCCTAAACTTGTCCTCTCTTTCCTGATAATGACACAAGCAACCACCTGATTATTCAAACCAGAAACTTCAGAGTCATCTCTGACTCATCCATCTTCCTCCATCCCTAAGTCAACTCTGTCTCTTAATCAGTTGCTCATTTTTCATACTTTCCCTTCTCCACGGCTCGTTTGTTGGTTATCTGCCATCATCTTTCATGTGGATATTCCAGCAGTCTTCCAACCAGTTACTTGCGTCTTTTTACAACCTCCCAATCTGTCCTCCAGGCCACTGTAGTTTGCTTTTCAAAGCAGGAAGTTGAACTTGCTCCATGGTTCAGTAACTCCTTGGTGCTCACTGCCAGATAAAATTTAAACACAATGTCTGGCACAGTCTCCTTCCTCATTTGCCCTCTTCCTTCTAGATTTATTTACAGCCATTTCCCAAATAGTACCTGGGGCTTCATCTACATCTATTGACAATCTCCTGAATGGCCCTGCTGTTTCCTAATGCCATACGTTTGCGCATGCACGCCACTAGCTCAAATGCCTTTTTCCTTTATCCTAGTGGTCTGCCAACTCATCCTTCAACACTCAGCTCTTATGTCAGCTTCTCTTTGAAGCCTTCTCTGACCTTTTCTTATTTCTCTAATCCTTCCACCATCACATCAGTGTACATACCTGGAATCTAGCACTTAGCCGAATGAGTTGTAATTTCTCATTGAGGCTTTTATCTTCTCCACTAAAATCTGAGCTCCTGTCTTCTGATTTCCCTTTGCTCCTCAGCCAGCACCAGTCTTCTAAACCATGTTTTTTTAGAATCCTAGTCCTATGAATTATTAAAAGGTATTCTTCAAGGGAGAATCTAAGGTCAAATATATGTCGGGGGAAAGCTACATATTGACAATACACACAAGCTTAGGGACTGTTCAGCAGAAACTTGCTTGAACTGGTTTAACTCAGTCCCTCCAAATGTCAGGGCAAGAGGAAAGCCTTGTGAAGATCCTTATAACGCACAGGCAAGGGACCAAGGTAGGGATGTGACCTGGGTGACCCTAGAGAACAGAGAAGGCTCAAGGGGCTCTGGAGCACATCTGGAGAAAGCAACCTCCAGCTCTCACAACAGGAGAGTCACCAGTTTAACCCCCAGGGGGGAAACTCTCTGGTAGCCTAATACTTCCAGAGACTGACCTTCAGGATTGGATGTGAATATCAGAAGCATTTTATTATACAAAGAAAGTCAACTCTTCTTGGATGGCCCCCTCATGTCTTTGTTTTGGTCAGATTCAGCTTTGAAATGGCCTTCCCCAGGCTGAATTCCATCCCTAAACTCAACTCACTTCACACCTTCCAGCTGTTATCCTATGTTGTTTCTATTTTTCTGCATATGACATGTGCTGTGTGCTGTGCTAAGTCATTTTAGTTGTGTCCGACTCTTTGAGACCCTATGGACTGTGGCCCTCCAGGCTCCTCTGTCCATGGAGTTCTTCAGGCAAGAATACCGGAGTGGGTTGCTATTTCCTTCTCCAGGAGGTCTTCCTGACCCAGGGATTGAAACCATGGTTCTTACATCTCCCGCATTGGCATGCAGGTTGCTTACCCCTAGTACCACCTGGAACTTGGGTACTTGGAGGACGTGTGGGACATTTTCAGCAGCTGCTGAGGCTGAGGGGACAGGTCTTTTTTGTACTGCTTCTGCCCAGAAGAAAGAGAATTCACTAGGTCCTATTTAACTCCCAGATCCATGGATGGAAGAAGGGAGCAGAGTAGCACCTCTGACTTGGATGTCCAGTGCATTCCCCCACAGAAGGCCAACCATTTAAAAGACAGGTTTGCATGGAGGCAGCCCCACATAGGGCTGTAGGACAGGGACTGCACTCAGGATTGCATGGACTGCAAGCCTGGCTTCTCCACTTACTTCTCTGTGACTCTGGGGAAATTACTTGATCCCTCTTGTGTTTTCTTATCCGTAAAATGAAGATAATCATCCTAGTAGCTACCTCCAAGGAATCTTATAAGAACTAAATGAATTAAAATTTATGTGGAATTTAGAAGAGTGCCTAGCTTGCGGAAAAGGCTATTTAAGTGTTATAAAATCCATCAATCAGTATTAGTTTCTGCATTGGGGCAGACCCAAGATGAGACAAATAATGGCCACATAGTACAAATTAGCTATAGTTCCAGCACCTACTGTTTAAAAACAGTAGTAAAAGCTAGTAGTTCTATTGTCTGATTCCATCCCCAGACAACTTATGAAGTGGGTATTATTTTCATGCTTTAGAGAGAAAAGAGGGTCAGAGGTTACCATGTTCAATGATGTACAGATCCACATTAGGTGAGGGAGCCAAGCTTCAAATTCATGTCTGTCCCAATTCCAAGACTTTCTCATCAGGTGATGACTTTTTCTCATTGGCGATGTTTGCTGCTGCTGCTGCTAATTCGCTTCAGTCATGTCTGATTCTGTGCGACCCCATAGATGGCAGCCCACCAGGCTCCCCCATCCCTGGGAGTCTCCAGGCAAGAACACTGGAGTGTTCCAATGCGTGAAAGTGAAGTCGTTCAGTCCTGTCTGACTCTGTGCGACCCCGTGGACTCGGGTTACTCTGTTTGGGTCAGAGGCAACCTGTTACTTCCCTTGACTTACTAGTCAGGAAGTGGTTCATAAACCTCTTTAATTACACAATTCATACCATAGCTCAACTATATGTTTAGAGTTAATTAATACTTTTATTAGAAAAGTTAAACTTTCATGTGACACATTTTTTTCCCACATACCACAATGAAAAGGAAGACTCTTGGCTCCTTCAGCTTCTCCATTCCCACCAGTTCCATTCCCCAAAGTTCTGGATAACATTTCAAAAACAATCTATGCATTTGTAAACATCTTATTATAATCTCTAGAAATGAGATCCTACTTCATACATGGGTGTCTTCCTATTTGCAGACCATCATAAGGAGTGATGGTTCATTAACCCAGGGTGAGTGAAGCAGGGGATCAACACACCTTACTTAACAACACTCCACTCATGACTCATTGTGACCATTGAATATGAGACCTGGAAGCCCCAGAGATGAACCTACTTCTCCCTTTCCATTAGACAAGCAAGTAAATCAATTCCCAGAGAGGGTAAGTAACTTTCCCTGTCTCACAGTAAGTCAGTGGTAGAGAATCACGAGAAGACTGGCAGTCAGGTGCATTGGGTTATATGCAGTAGTATAGGTAACAAGTGTCACAAACTTGGAATTGACTTAGAGGTAATCATGATGATATCAATGATATCTTTAACCTGTCAATCAGAATTCTGGATTGTGCATCTACCCTACATCTGTCTCTAGAGAAGCTGCTTCTATCAGAAATAATCTATGCATTTGTAAACATTTTTTAGAGAATAGACAAATGAGATCATAGTTTCACAGTGATACAGGCTTCATTGCTTATATTCCCAATGTACAGATGAGAAAAAAGAGGTACTAGGAATGACTCAGCAGCTCACCACAAGAATCTCCTGGATGCCTGCCTGGCCTTCTGTCAGATGCACTTGGTTGAATTGCTTTTCAGTATTATTACTGAGGTCTTATTGTTGAGAACACCTTCTTTGGGTTTCCTGCTTATTTCTAAGCTGAATAAAATGTGTGTGTGTGTTATTTATTTTTTTTTCTGTTTGCTTTCTCAACCTTCAGCTTCCATGACCTTAAAAAAAGAGAAAAAAAAAAAAAAAGGAAGTACAGCTGTGCTGGTCTAAAAGCAGCCTGTTTGCAACATGATATGGGACCTGGACCGCGAGCTGCTAAACCCTGGTGTAGGGTTCTCTAAACATACTTCAACCGTTTTTTCCAAGTGGCAATTGGTTTATTTCCATTGAAACACTTGAAGATGATGAATTTACAGTATATTTCCTACTCTACTGAATGAGCAATGATAAAAGGGTAATTATGTATATAAGAAAGGAAAATAACTAATGGATTTTTTTAAGAACAGACACTCTTTAGCAGTCCTCACATTTAGCCAAATTCTTTGTTAAAGTTAGAATTGGTTAATACAACATTCTCATGGTTCATAGTTTTTATTAAGATTGATATTTGATGGACCCAACAGTCCAACATCACTTTCTACTTTAAAATGTATGATTCTTTATACAAAATCATTTGCTCCATAAACCTGGGAAACCTGGTGAATATGTGAACCAGTTCTGGAAATTGTTTCTGAGTTGTTTTTCTATTTGATTCAAAGAGTTTACTGTATGTGTGTGTGTGTGTGTGTGTGTGTGTGTGTGTGTATGTGTGTGTGTGTGTACACATATATATAATATAATATAACATATGTGATATTATCTATGGTTTTGCCAAAGCCATAATCTCCTCTTTCAGTGTAGGCATAATGAGTGATCTTTCTGTATGAGAATAGCACAGAAAAGCACAAAGTGATAGTTCCTTCCAAGTCCAAATGGTAGAATTATATGATTTAAGTTGTGGAGTCAGGACTAATCTCATAGGCTTTGGAAATTGCTCCCTCTCATCCTCTCTAACCTCCTTCCTCTCTTTTATCTAAGGAGAGTGAAGTAGGTAAATATGACTAAATTTATGAGAGTGGAAGGAAATGCGGTGAAACTTTTAAGGTCCTACTTTAATACCCATGACTAATGAAACATTCATTATGGTGTTAAATAAATCTTCAGGAGATTTCAAAGCAGAGTCTGCTGTTCTTTTCATCCCATTATCTTACCATCCAGGAGCCCTACCTTATCAAGGATTGCTTCTTCGCATTGGTTGTCCTTAACAGTCCAGTCTAAATACGACATTTTAGTTCTTCAAAAGTGGCATTTGAGTCCCCTCCCAACCCTTCTACATGCCTCACACCACTATGATCACCTTTAGGGTTCTTCTTGCTGCCTTGGGTAAAATTCCCATCCTCACAGCCAGACTTGCCTTCCTTTGCCAAATACTTACAAAAGCGATGCCCTCCCGGTCGCCACCAAATTCTCCATAGGAGCTTCTGCTGCTATATTTCTAAAATATGTCACCCAAGGGTGACTTTGCTTCCCCTCCTCCCCACCCAACAGGGGGTCATTTGACAATGTCTGCAGACAGTTTTGGTTGTCACAACTATAGGAGGAGAGTGTTATTGGCATTTAGTGGGTAAAGGGTGCTGACTTATAATGCACAGGACAGCCCCTCACTACAAAGAAGCATCCAGACCCAAATGTCAACAGAGCCGAGGCTGAAAAACCCTGTTCTGAGTGATAGTGGAGGCCTCTATTCTCTTCTACGACCTTTGGCAGAGAAACGAAAACACACCCAAATAAAATCTATCCTCCAGGCACACGTAGCGGGACCCACTGTTCTCTCCCTCACTTCGTAGCTCAGGACTGGAGGAAACAAGCAGGCTCTTGTAGCACCAGTCTCTTCCTTCGTCATGTCGTTTCTTCTCCCTGCTGGACAGGAATTGGGACAGAGGGGCTCCATCCAGAGAGAAGAACCCCTTCAGATCAATGGTTTTCAACCCAAGCTATATCAATGTTCATGTCATTTCAAATATTTTAAATATTTAGAATGTGGATATGCAGAATTCAAACTGAATTGTTCTGGGATGGGGTCTGGGTGATATTTTAAAAAAACTCACCTGATAATACCACTGTGTAGCCAGGGTTAATAGCCCCCTGAGCTGGCTGCCTGGTCATGGTGGGGAGAGCAGATCTCCCCAAAGAGTTGTGGGAAGTTATTCTTCCGGGGCCCTTTAACATCACAGAACATCCAACCTTCTAGCAGAAGGGAAGTCTTTCAACAGTATGGTCAGTGTGGGAAGTCTTTCAACTTGGTCATCTGGGAAAATGCAGATTATCTGAGTGTCTTTGTTCAAAGTCTTTCTATATCTCCAACTTGGATTTACTGTAATTTTTAAATATTTATCAAAATCAGGAAGAGAGTAAATCAAAGGTTAAAAGCTATCTCCATAATTAAGCATTTCCTGCTAGCTATTTATTTATTAGAGAAAAAATATCTTTTCCTCTTTCAGATAGATAAAATAATCCTAAATTAAAGCTTTCAGATGAATTACAGCTTATGAAACATAATGGGATAGTAGCATAAATCACAAACATTGTCTCTATGAAATATGCAGTCTCTGTACATTTCCTCTCCAATTCAAAACAATGGAGTCTTTACAAGGCAAATTCATCTAGCGTTAAACTGGGAATCATTACCGTGTTCTCACTGATGAAACTGTTAAAAATCCTTCTTGATGCTCAAGAATCCTATTAAATAATCTATAAATTAAGTATATCATATCTAATTTCAGTTTATTTCCTATTCTACTGCAGCCACGCACTCGACATTCCAGAGTAGAATAAGCACGAGAAGTTGAGAAGCATGAAACCTAGTTCACACTACAGTATCACTTTAACAAGTCACTTTCCCTAGGCTGCTTCTGAGTCACAAAAGTGATGGTATCCCCAGGTGATAGGTAAAATCCGTTTCAAGTTAAGGAATTAGCAAGAAGGCAGATTAACAGTTTGAGTGTGTTAGTCACTCAGTAGTGTCTGACTCTTTGGGACCCCATGGACTGTAGCACACCAGGCTCCTCTGTCCAGCATTGCAGACAGATTCTTTTACTAACTGAGTAAGTAACAATGAACTGTCTGGTTTTCAGTCTTGGCATATAGTGTGGAAACATGGTATGTATCAATTTAATAAATATTTACTGAACCCTCTTGCTAAAAAAAATTTGGAGCATTGCTATGGAGGATTCAAAAGAAATAGCAATTATATCTCTGAAGTTTTACTATAAATAAGATTATAATTTGGTTGCAGAGATACAGTCACATCAGGTAAAAACCATTTAGAAATACCAAATGGCATTTCATTAAATTGGTGAACATTTTTTGGAAATCTACTGCATGAATTAGATCCTACCCTAATGAATATCACAGATAACAGTGCTGACAGGTTTAGGGAGCAGTGGAAACTTTTCTTCTTTTCTGTAAGCTGCAGTAACCCACTCCACTGACATTGCAGTTAGTGGCCTGCTGTTATCTACTGTATCGAGTATCCTTCAAGTACTTAGCTTACTACTGTGGAAATAACACCTGTTTCTCCTATTCCCGGGTAATTCTAAAATTTCTCTCCCTATCAGTTGCTCCACCAGCTGAGAGGAGCACCTCTTCTGGGTTCCACTGTATGCTTCTAAGTTGAGAGTTGGTTCAGTTCAGTTCAGTTCAGTTCAGTCACTCAGTCGTGTCCGACTCTTTGCAACCCCATGAATCACAGCACGCCAGGCCTCCCTGTCCATCACCAACTCCCGGAGTTCACTCAAACTCATGTCCATCGAGTCCGTGATGCCATCCAGCCATCTCATTCTCTGTCATCAAGGAGGCCGATGCACACACACACACCTGAAGCTTGGGGATGGGCACAGGGCTGGGGACAAAAATGTACAAACCTCTGGCAATGGCATGGTGTCAGAGGATAGGAACAGGTTGCCAGGCACAGAATTAGAGAAGGAGCCTTGTACCGAGTAATTCCAACATTCACAGAAGCTAAACCATGTGCTCTGCCCAAGGTCCCTGGAATTGTCTCTTGTCACCATGTGTAGGAAGCAACACCATGGGAAAGGATCCACCATAGTGCAGCATTGATGGTTTCTGTCTCCATAAATAGAAAGTGTAGAAAACAGAAAGATACACAGGAGAGGCAGTGGGACAGATTCCCAGGAAGCCAAGGAAGCACAGCCTCTGGCTCCTGTACTAGCTCTGGCCAACCCCCTCCAAGATCCTGGATATAATTTTGTGTTTGTAATTCGGTACTTTTTTCTTCTAAGAGGGCTCCCAAATTAAGTGAGCTCAGGCCTCACAGAATCTGACTCTGCGTCTGATGGGAAAATTAAAGAACAGGGCATGAAACCAAAACCCCCCAGTGACCTGACAATTTGGCATCCAATGGGGCCTTTTGATACAACTGCTTGTGCTGAGTCAGCTAGAAGTTGTGGGCAAACAGATTCTTGAAGAAAAGCTTTATTGTTCAAAGCTACTTCCTGACCTATTCACGTGCACCTCAATCAGAGGCATGGTGACCACATTGTGCAAAAGAAAGGTAAATCCTAGGTCAAGGTTGGGAAAATGGAGTTCAGCCCTGGGCAGCACAGTTGGCTGACAGAGCACCCTGTGGGCAATTGACAGAACATACCTACCCTGCCAACCAAGAGAACATCTAGTTCTGCAAACCTAAAAAGTTTGAAAAAGACAAGGAATGGATAGGCAGACTGGCTGCCTAATTTATAAGACCCAGTGCAAAATGGGAATGTGGATGGGCTTCTTGTTCAAAAAGTATTAAGAATTTCAGGATAATAAGAGTGTAAAGCCAGTCCCTTGGACTGCAAGGAGATCCAACCAGTCAATCCTAAAGGAGATCAGTCCTGAGTGTTCATTGGAAGGACTGATGTTGAAGCTGAAACTCCAATACTTTGGCCAACTGATGCGAAGAGCTGACTCATTTGAAAAGACCCTGATGCTGGGAAAGATTGAAGGCAGGAGGAGAAGAGGACGACAGAGGACGAGATGGTTGGATGGCATCACCGACTCAATGGACATGAGTTTGGGTAAACTCCAGGATTTGGTGATGGACAGGGAGGCCTAGCGTGCTGTGGTCCATGGGGTCACAAAGAGCCAGACACAACTGAGCGACTGAACTGAACTGAATTGAAAGCCAGGAGCAGGATTGGTTCTAAGCAGGAGGCTTACATGGCTCTGGGTTTCCTGGTGGCTCTGAGGGTAAAGAATCTGCCTACAATGCAGGAGACCAGGGTTCGATCCTTGGGTGGGGAAGATCCCCTGGAGAAGGGAATAGCAACCCACTCCAGTATTCTGGCCTGGAGAATTCCATGGACAGAGGTAGTCCATGGATAGTCCATGGGGTTGCAAAGAGTCGGACATGACTGAGCAACTAACATAAGTTCTTGACATGGCTCTACCAGTCACATGACCATGATGTCAGCACTGAGAACAGGAGAAAACTTAGGGGGTTCAAATTTGCTGGGCGTGTACTATATTCCAGACAGAGGGCAAGACATTTACAATTCATTTTATTTCATAACAACATGCAAGAAAAATACTACCAACATTCCATGGGTGAGAAAAAGTCTCAAAAAGGTTAGGTTATTGTATACACACACACAGGTAGTATGTTTATGTGAGTTTAAGGGGACAGAGAAAAGAGAATAGAAGTCATTGCCCAATGACTTCTGAACCAGGAACAAATGGGTTTCTAGTATTAAGCTCATTTAACAAAGCTAAGATGTCAAAACGGCTTGCTTACTATTTTTGAGAGCCATAATTGAGGCAGTGAGCAGGCAACTGAAAGCACAATTGTCTTTTACCATTTCCTTGAACTGTTTAGCTTTGTACTATAGGGAGGTTGTCATTTCAACAAAAGCAGACACGTCTGGAAGCTTCTAGACTTTCGGTTTTTGTATTTAGCTACCCTGGTTGGCACAGAGTTCAGTGACTAACTGCTTTATTTGCAATTTATTTATATTAAAAGCGAAATGTCAAGTTCACACAGGGTGAAATAAAGGCCTCTTTATAAATATGCAAACAAACACAAGTGTTCACTGCCAAAAATATCCAAACAAAGCAAACCAGAGACAAGAAATATCTCCTCAGCTCAAATGGTAAAGTCCTTCCACATGGCCTCTTCAACAGATGAAAGGAAATCCTGACATCCAAGACCAAACTCAATCAAACGCTAACTTAATGTCATCCCTTAGAAGACACCAAGTTAAAGAGGTTTGCTACTTCTGTGACTAACGTGAACACTCTGGACATCCACATTACAAACTGAGGCCAAAAAACTTCTAATAAGAAATTGGAATTTTTAGTATTTTGCCCAACTGTCTCCAGGTGTTCGAACACGTCCCTATCATCACTTATGCCTGTCTATTTACACACATCTATAAAGTTGACTCACTGGAAAGGAATCTGATGCTGGGAGGGATTGGGGGCAGGAGGAGAAGGGGACGACAGAGAATGAGATGGCTGGATGGCATCACCGACTCGATGGACATGAGTTTGAGTGAACTCCAGGAGTTGGTGATGGACAGGGAGGCCTGGCGTGCTGTGGTTCATGGGGTCGCAAAGAGTCGGACACAACTGAGCGACTGAACTGAACTGACTGAACTGATAAAGTATCACTCTGCCCTCACTAAGTCACTTCAGTCATGTCTGACTCTTTGCGACCCCATGGACTGTAGCCCACCAGGCTCCTCTGTCCATGAGATTCTTCAGGCAAGAATGCTGGGATGGGTTTTCATGCCCTCCTCCAGGGGATTTTCCCAACCCAGGGACTGAACCTATGTCTTTTACACGTCTCCTGCATTGGCAGGCAGGTTCTTTACCACTAGCGCCACCATGAAGATTTCCTTTATAGAAAATTGTTTACTTGAGTGTAAACATACACACACATGTTTATATTGGAACTTCAAACACAGGTGTTCTTATCTTTATGATGCTTTAGCAAGGAGAGTAACAGGAGGACCTGCATACTCCTGAATCCCAGAGCTGACAGACATGTAGCTTCTAAAGTACATGTGGATCCGACATGATTATCACCAAGGAGACACGACCTGGTATCAATACAAGGAGCTGGAAGTGAGCCTGGAAGTTGCCTGTGCCAACTCCATGGCCCTTGAAAGTGGTGAAACAGGTTTGGAACTTACTTTGATCCATACTCGTGAAACTCAGGGCTTCCATTGGGAGGATAGTTTATAGGATTGTGGTTTTGGTACCTTTTCTGAGAAGGGAAGAAATAGAAATTGGCATCTTTTCTTTCACCTATCACCCTATATAAAAGTAAGAGGCAGGGCTACAAACTCAATCACTCCATATGCAGAAACAATCTCCCAATGATAGGAAAAGAACAGGCATAACATGTTTGGTGAACTCAAAGGTCTGGTCTTAAACAAGGAATTTAGGTTATTCTCACAACCTCGTCAGTAACTGAGGTACATTTTGGTCTACTTCATGAAAAAGACACGGCTGAGATCTTGTTCCTAATTTCAGAGGTAGGGGAAACCCTGCATTTCTTAAACAAATAACACAACATGTAAAGAAAGCCCAATACTTATTCCAGTAAATCTTTATCAGTTTATTAACAGATATATAGTATAAAGTTTGCTGACTTACGAACAGGAAGGAAATCACTGGAAGAACAATCTTTATTAATTGATCCAAAAAAGGAGGCCAGAATATCCTTATCCTGTCTGTTTTAGGGAATGTCATCACCAATGATGTACAGGGGCCCAGGACTCAGAGTAGATAGTTTCTGTTGTAGAGACAAAATGCACCAAGGCCAGAGCGAGATGGCTGGTTTAAATCTCATCTCCGTTAGTTCCTGACTTTGCTAAACTCTCAGCATCAGTGTCCTCGTCTGTAAAATGGGGATATTAAAATCATCCTTTGAAAATGCCGCCATTTCCTACTTATTATCTGTGCTCCTTTTCTTCCCTTTCAGAAGATGATTTTATTCAGTTTTATGACATTTTGTTAGAACACTCACTTCCCAGACTTTGATAAAGTTGGGGTGGCTGTGTGACTTGTTTCTGGTAATTGAACTCAAAGCAGGTGTCATTGAGCTGGGATGTCCTGATGGAGATAAATTCAATAGGCAAATGCTTTTTGCTCTTCACATCCCTTCTCTTCCTGCTGGAAATGGGCTAAGGACCCAGAGATAGGATGAATCCCGAGAAATGAAGTCACATCCTAAGAGTGAAGGGACAAGGTGGACTAAAAGCCTTGCTCCTTGAGCAGCTGAACATATCCTGGATTGCTCGTCCTTGAGTTCCTTGTTGTATGGAGAGAAGAGGAGGAGGAGGAAAAGGAAGTGGGGGAAGGTGGGATGGAGGAAGAGAAGGAGGAAAAAGGAGAGAACAGAGGAAAGGAAGGAAGGAGAAGAGGAGGAAACTGCCATTCATTAGGTCAAGCCACATGCAGCCAAATACAACCCTGAGATACTACCCATCAAGTCTGGTGTGACGATTGCATGAGAGTGACGTTCTTAGCACAGAGCCTGGAACAAAGACTTTAGGAATGGTGGTGTATACTGAGTTACTTACAGGAATGAGCGAGGGGCCCATCCTGAGCTGTAGAGGAATAATTCCCAGCTGAAGTGGGTACCTTCCTCCACCTGAACCAGGTGACCTGGCTTTTCGGCAGCATCATTCCATCCATGGCTTCAGGGGAATCTGTTCAGTGCTGCTTCCTCAGCAACCGCAGAGCTCGTGTCATTTATCTTGCCCCCTAAACTGCCTCCAGGAGTGGTGCCACATCCAATGTCATTTCAAGGCTAGTGAACCCAGTATGATTTTGAATGTCATTAAAATTCCTGTTTTCTTTTCATTGCACTTTATAGGGAAATTTAAACTCTTAAAAGAACCAGATGTGGTACCTGGCGCAGGTTCATGGCCCAGGAATTGGTCTAAAAATCAAACTTAATGACTGCTTCCCCTAATAACTTCCACACCCAAAGAGTTAAGAAAGGCAGTCTTCCTAGGAATGGAGTCTTCTAAGCTAGAAGTACCAAAATTGTGATGGTAGCACCTCAAAGACCCTGCACATGTAACATATGTGATGAACATGGGATGGCCTTGTCCTTCCTGGTTTCTGCACAGTTTCAAGATAATGAAAGAAGTATTTACAACTTGAAGTAAACTCGTATTGCCATTCAGATATAATGCTACTTTGGTTCACAAAATTAATTTATCATTTTACAGGTGGAAACCAATTTATCTACATCTGAGTTTGACCTCCTTTTCTTTTATTAACAGTTTCATTGAGGTATACTTTTGTGAGGTGGAAGCTTTGCTGAGATGATATACAATAAACTGCATGGATTTCAGGTGTACAGTTTGATAAGTTATGACATATGAAGACACCTATGAAACCATCACCGCCATCAAGATGACGGTTCTATGTTCATTATCTTGTTTTTCTTGTGCCCTTTTGCAACCCTTCCCTCCTGCCCCTCCTCACTGTCCCCCAGCTCTCGCTCCAAGCATCTACTGATCTACTTTTTATCACTTTGGATTAGTTTGCATTTTTCTATAATTTTAAACAAATGGAATCATGTAGCATTTGGGGGGGGGTGGTTGTCTGGGTTCTTTCACTCAGCAAACGTGCATGCTAAGTCACTTCAGTCATGTCCAACTCTGTGTGACCCTATGGACTGTAGCCCACCAGGCTCCTCTGTCCATGGGATTCTCCAGGCAAGAATACTGGAGTGGGTTGCCATGCCCTCTCCAGGGGATCTTCCTGACCCAGAGAAGGAACTAGAATCTCTTATGTCTCCTGCATTGGTAGGTGGGTTCTTTACCACTAGCACCACCTAGGGAGACCAACTATTTTGAAATTCATTTATGTTTTGCCTTTATAAATGATCTGCTTCCTTTTATTGCTGAGGAGTGTTCCAGTTGTATGGATATATCATAGTTTATTTATCTATTCAACTGTTGACGGGCATTTGTTTCTAACTTTGTACCCTATTACAGATAAAGCTTCTAAGAACATTGTGTACTAGTCTTTGTATGGACATATGCTTTCATTCCTCCTGGGTAAATACCTTAGACACTGTTGGCAGAAATGTAAACTCGTACAGTCACTATGGAAAACAGTATGGAGGTTCCTAAAAATGTTTTAAATAGAACTACCACATGATCCAGCATTTCCACTTTTGGGATATATATCATAAGATAATGAAAACAGAATCTTGAAAAGATATCTGTACTCCCATGTTCACTGTAGCATTCACGAGCCAAGACAGGGAAACAATCTAAGGGTCCACTGGTGAATGAATGTATAAAAAAAGATGTGATAAATATATATATATATATATATATATATATATGCAATGAAATATTATTCAATCACGAGAAATAAGGCAGTCCTGTCATTTGCAAAAAAACATGGAAAGACCTTGAAGGCATTATGCTAAGTGAAATACGTCACACAGAGAAAGACAAATACTGCATGGTATCACTTACATGTGGAATCTAAAAAAGCCAAACTCATGGATACAGAGAGTAGAATGGTGATTACCAAGGGCTGAAAGGTGAGGAAAACAGGGATATGTTGGTCAAAGGTGAAAACTTTTGGTTCTAAGATGAATAAGTTCTGGGAATCTAACGAACAGCATAATGATTCTAGTTAGCAATACTGTATTATATACTCAAAAAGTTGTGAAAAGAGTATATCTTTAACTTCTCACCACAAAAAGAATCTTATTATCCATTAGCTAACACTACGATGGTCATCATTTTGCTATACACAAGTGTATGAAATTAGCTTGTTAACTAACCAAATCAATACCTTAAACTTAACACAATGTTATACCTCAATTATATCTCAATAAAGTGAAAAACAATACACATAAAAGAGAAAACAGAAGAAGAAGAAACTGCCAGACTATTTTCCAAAGTAGTCGTACTGTTTTGCCTTCCCAGGAGCAGTGTGTGAGAGGGCCAGTTTTCTTGCTTTGTTTGTGTAGGTTCGTGTTTCCATCTGGCATCATTTTCCTTTTGCCTGCAGGACTTCTATTAACACTTCTTGTGATGAAGTTCTGGTTTGCTGGTGATGTATTCTTTCAGTGTTTGAAAGTCTGGAAGTCTTTATTTCACCTCTGTTTTAGAAAGACAGCTTTGCTACTGACAGCTTCAGACCTTTCTTTTTTAAATTAATGTATTTATTTTAATTGGAGGCTAATTACTTGACAATATTGTGGTGGTTTTTGCCATACATTGACATGAATCAGCCATGTGTGCCCCATCTCTGAAGGTATTGTTCCACTGACGTTTTGCTTACAGGTTATTTCATTTATTTTTTACATTTTTTTCTAACAAGAATTAGCTGCCATCCTCATCTTTGTCAGTGTGTCGTTTTTCCTGATTGCTTTTAAGATGCTCTCATCGTCTCTGGTTTTGAGTAATTTGACTAGGACAGGCCTTACTATGATTTTTCTCATTGGTTTTGTGCTTGGAGTTGATGGAGTTCCTGTAGGTTTCTAGTTTTGACCACATCTGGAAACCTTTTGGCCACCATTTCTATAAATACTTTTTCTGTATTGGTTATTTATTGCCACATGACAAATAACTCCAAACTTTAGCAGCTGAAAATGATACACATGTATTATCTCACACTTCCTGGGTCAGGAATTTAGGCACAGCTGAGCTGGTGCCTCTAGCTCTGAAGCCCTCATGCAGTTACGATCAAGGAGCTCCTGGCAGTTGTCTGCCCAGATTCCAAGCTCACTCACATGCTTGTGGGCAGTCTACATTCCTTACCACCTAGATGTCTCTAGACTTGGTATCTCTAGACATCAAGACCGCCTCATGATACAGCATCTGGCGTGGAGAAAAAACATCCAAGAGAAAGGAAGTGCTTCCAAGATAGGATCCAAAATCTTTTCGTAATCTAATTTTGAGATTTATAGCCCATCACTTCTGCAATATTTTCTTTCTTAGAAGGGAGTTAATAAATTGATCCCACCCTCAGTAGGTGGGGATTAAAGAAGACTGTGAGTGCCAGGAGGCAAGGATCATTGGGGAAGCCATCCTAGAAGCTACCTACCACCCCTGCTTCTCCTTTGGGAACTACAGTTACACATGTACGAGGCCACTTGAAGTTGTCACGGCTCAGTGATGCTCTGCTTTGCTTCTTTGTTTTTTAATTTGTTTCTTTTCCTCTGTACTTCATTTTGGATCGTTTCCCTTGCTCTGTCTTCACATTTGTTAATCATTTCTTCTAAAATGTCCAGTCAGCTGTTAATCCAATCCAGTGCATTTTTTCATCTCAGATATTTCACTTTTAAAAGCTCAGTTTGAGTCCTTATTATCTTCTACATCTCTGCTTAACTTTCCAAACATATGGTAGAGTCATCATAACTGTCGATTCTGGGTCAGTTCCAATTGGTTGCTTTTTCTCCTCAGTTTCCTGCTTCTTGGTACTTTTTTATTTGATGCTACACATTATGAATTTTACCTTGTTGGATGTTGGGTATCTTCGTATTCCTATAAACATTTTTGGGCTTCCCAAATAGTACAGTGGTAAAGAACCCACCTGCCTATGCAGGAGATTCAAGAGACTCAGGTTCGATCCCTGGGTCCGGAAGATCCCCTGGAGATGGAATTGGCAACCCACTCCAGTATTCTTGCCTGGAAAATTCCATGGACGGAGGAGGCTACCATCCATGGGGTCTCAAAAGTCAGACTTACCTGCATGACTGAGCACAGGCAAACACAATAAACAATTTTAGCTTGTTTTGGGACAGAATTACGGCACTTGGAAAGAGTTTGATGCTTTTGGATATGCTTTTAAGATTTCTTCAGTGGGAGTGAGACAGAGTTCAGTGTTCGATAATAATTCATTGAATTAATAATTTATAATAATGATTTGCCAACTACTGAGGCAAGACTCATCTGTGTAAACTGTGCCTCCCCATTCCCTTTGCGGCCTGATGTTCAGTATCTTGGACACCATCGTTTCACATACTTTAAGAGAGTCATTCTGGTCCTCGTTTTCTCCATCTTGGCTGGAACCCGAAGACTGGCATCTAGGCAAAACAGTTTGAATGGGCATCAGCAACCTTGCTGAAGTGGCTGATGTTTATTCTTTCCTTTTTTTTACAGTGGATAGGGATACAGGACAAACCCTGGTGTGTATGGAGACAGGTCAGGGGAGAAGGAAGTGAAAGTTACTCGGTCATGTCCAATCTTTGTGATCCCATGGACTACACAGTCCATGGAATTCTCCAGGCCAGGATACTGGAGTGGGTAGCTTCTCTCTTTTCCAGGGGATCTTCCCAACCCAGGGATCAAACCCAGGTCTCCCACATTGCAGGTGGATTCTTTACCAACTTAGCCACCAGGGAAGCCCAGGGGAGAAGGAAAGGAAGGGTAATCTTTTCCTTCACATTTAGAAGCTGCTCTACACAACCGGATCCACATATTATTTCTCCAAAACTCATCTCTCATGCTGTCGTTGAATCTTCGTCATAGGCTATCCACTCAAAGTTCTGAAGCTCACAGATATTCAGATCTTTTTCTTACAATCCAGCACTAAATTATGACCAGACTCTGGCTACAAGTGCCTGGGAAGATAATCTTTCTTGGTTCATGTCTATGTAGTTAAATTAAGAAGCTGATTCATCTCTAGTAGCTACACTAAACCATTTGGTGCTGTTCACCAATGGTCATTAATGTGTCAGCAGCATGTCTGTGTAAATCCTATCTCCTGCCTGTGAAAAGAATACTGATTAGTTTGGCTATACCAGAATCCAATTAGCATTCTCTCTTCACATCTAATTTTTTTAAATGTAATTTTGTTAATGTGAATTTTAATAGTGATTTATAGTCACTGCCTCCCTATCCCTTGTCACATAACTAGGTACCTTCTTTTTGAGGTCAAAGTCCAACAGGAGCAGCCTTGTACATAATTTTCATTCTTTTCCATTTCCTGTTATAATATCTTTGTAATATTTGCAATCTCCTACTTGTAATCATACTTAACTGCACCCCGTTCTCAGGCTGACTTAGTGCAATCTTAATGGCAGACTTTACAAAGCATATGTTTCCTGGAAAGACTGTTGTGCATTAGCCGGGAAGGACAGGACATGTTCATGTAAACTCTCTGAGAACCACCATCCCCTATGACCAGAGGAAGAGAGTTCAGACCAAGCTATGTAACCCAGAGGGTTTGTCAAATGCTTTAGTCAGGGCAGGGGGACAGTATCAGCTCAAAAACAGCTTAGACATTTCTGAAGGGGGGACAAGATCCTTGATAAGCACATATGATTAAATATTTTTTCTTCCTGTAACTTGTTACAAATCTGACATTTGTCTTACTGATACATTGACTTCCACAATCTGCATAGATAAGTACCAAATAATTACCAGAAAAATAACGCTGCTGTGTGGGAAATGGCACCCTCCCAATCTAAGGGAGCCAATGTGCATTCCCCAGCCCTTACTGGAGAATCACAAAAGCACATAGGAGAAACAGATGTGGCAGCCTTGAAGCAAGAGGAAGCTTCTTGGAGCTCTAAAAATTTGAGGCAGTCAAGATTGTTGTGGTTAAGAGTATAAGTTTGAGGGCATGACTCTCTGGGTTCAAACCTCAATTCTACTATTACTTTCTAGCTGTGTGAACTTGGGGAAATTACTCAACATCTCTGTGGTTTGATTTTTGCCTTCTGTAAGATGGAGACAGAGTAGTATCTATTTCATAGAATTATTGTCCTTTCACAGCTTGATTTAAATAAATTAGTAAGTGGAAAAAACACTTACACCAGTGCTTGATATATACAGTGTTTAGCTGCTATTTTTCTTTTTTTATTAATTGAAATATGTTTGACATATAACATTGTGTAATTAACTCACTGGAAAAGACTCTGATGCTGGGAAAGGTTGGGGGCGGGAGGAGAAGGGGACAACGGAGAATGAGATGGCTGGATGGCATCACCGACTCTGTGGACATGAGTTTGAGTGTACTCTGGGAGTTGGTGATGGACAGGGAGGCCTGGCGTGCTGTGATTCATGGGGTCGTGGAGGGTCGGACACGACTGAGCGATTGAACTGAACTGAAATTTCAAGAGTACAAGGATTTGAACTGATACATTCATATATTGTACAGTTAGACCTCAAGATATTGCTAATTTAGTTCCAGATCACAACAATAAAGCCAGTATCACAATAAAGTCACAAGGATTTTGTGGTTTATCAGTGCATATAAAATTTTTATTTACACTATATTGTAGTCTATTAAAGGTTCAATGACATTATGTCTGCAAACACAACTGCATGTCTTAGTTAAAAAATACTTTGTTGCTAAAAATTGCTAACAATCATCAGAGCCTTCAACAAGTTTTCACCTTTTTGGGGCGGAGGGTCTTGGCTCAATGTTGACAGCCATTGACTCTGATCAGGGTGGTGGTTGCTGAAGGTTAGGGCAGTTGTGGCAATTTCTTAACATAAGACAGCAATGAAGTTTGATTGACTCTTCCTTTCACAAGTAATTTCTCTGTAGCATGCAATGCTGTTTGATAGCATTTTATTCACAGTAGAACTTCTTTCCGAATTGGAGTCAATCCTCTCAAACCCTTTTGCTGCTTTATCAACTAAGCTTATGCAATATTTTAAATCCTTTGTTGTCACTTCAACAGTCGCCAGGGGATCTTCCCCTGGAGAAGATTACATCTCAAAAAATCACTTTCTTTATTTGTACATAAGAAATAACTCCTCATCCATTAAAGTGTTATCATCAGATTACAGCAATTTGGGCACATCTTCAGGATCCACCTCTAATTCTAGTTCTTCTGCTAATTCCAAAACATCTGTAGTTACTTTCTCTACTGAAGTCTTGAACCTCTCAAAGTCATCCATGAGTGTTGGAATCAACTTCTTCCAAACTCCTGTGAATGTTTATGTTTTGACCTCTTCCCATGAATCATGAATGTTCTTAATTGCATCTGGAATGGTGAAAACTTTTCAGAAGGTTTTCAACTTACTTTGCCCAGATCCATCAGAGGAATCACTATCAATGGCAGCTGTAGACTGATCTGTTGCATTTCTTAAATAATACAACTTGAAAGTCAAAACTACTCCTTGGCCCATGGGCTGCAAAACTGATATTGAGTAAGCGAGCATGAAAACAACATGAATTTCTTTGTACAGCTCCATGAGAGCTATTGGGTGAGCAGGCGCATTGTTGATAAGCAGTAATATTTTGAGTCTTTTTTTCCTAAGCAGTAAGTCTCAATGATTGGCTTAAAATATTCAGTAAACCATGTTTTCAACAGATGTGCTATCATCCAGGATTTGTTGTTCAACTAGTAGAGCACAGAGAGTAGATTTAGCACAATTCTTAAAGGCCCTAGGATTTTCAGAATGGTAAGTGAGCACTGGGGCTTCCCAGGTGGTGCAGCAGTAAAGAATTCACCTGCCATTGCAGGAGATGCAGGAGACATGGGTTTGATCCCTGGGTTGGGAAGATCCCTTGGAGTAGGAAATGGCAACCCACCCCACTATTCTTGCCTGGAAAACTCCATGGACAGAGGAGCCTGGAGGGCTACAGTCCATGGGGTCACAAAGAGTTTCAAACAAGGCTGAGCAACTGGACATACACACACAGATGATTGGCTTCAACTTCAAGTCATCAGCAGCATTAGCCCATAACAAGAGAGTCAGTCTGTCCTTTGAAGCTTTGAAGGCAGGCATTGACTTCTCCTCTCTAACTATGAAAGTCCTGCTGCTGCTACTGCTGCTAAGTCACTTCAGTCGTGTCCAACTCTGTGAGACCCCATAGACGGCAGCCCACCAGGCTCACCCATCCCTGGGATTCTCCAGGCAAGAACACTGGAATGGGTTGCCATTTCTTTCTCCAATGCATGAAAGTGAAAAGTGAAAGTGAAGTCACTCAGTCATGTCTGACTCTTTGCGACCCCATGGACTGCAGCCTACCAGACTCCTCCATCCATGGGATTTTCCAGGCAAGAGTACTGGAGTGGGGTGCCATCGCCTTCTCTGATGAAAGTCCTAGATGGCATCTTTTTCCAATATGAGGTTGTTCATCTACACTGAATATCTGTTGTTGCATGTAGCCACCTTCATTAATGATCTGAGCTAGGTATTCTAGATTACTTGCTGCAGCTTCTACATCAGCACTTGTAGCTTCACCTTGTATTTTATGGCATGGAGATAACTTCTTTCCTTAAACCTCATGAACAAATCTCTGCTAGCTTGAAACTTTTCCTCTGTAGCTTCCTCACCTCTCTTGGCCTTCACAGAATTGAAGAGAGTTAGGGCCTTGCTCTAGACAAGGCCTTGGCTTAAGGGATTGTTCTGACTGGTTTGCTGTTCTATTCAGACCACCAAAACTTTCTCCAAAATACTTATCTCACTTTCTTGACATTCAAATATTTCTGAGGTAGCACTTTACATTTCCTTCAAGAACCTTTCCCTTGCATTCAGAACGTGGCTACCTACTTGACACAAGAGGCCTAGCTTTCGGCATATCTCAGCTATGGACACGCCTTACTCACTAACCTCAATCATTTTTTGCTTTTGATTTAAAGTGGGAGCTGTATGACTCTTGCTTTCACTTGAACACTTAGAAACCACTGTGGGGTTATTAATTGACCTAATTTCAATATTGTTGTGTCTCAGGGGATAGGGAGTGAGAGAGATGGGGGAATGGCCAGTCAGTGGGGGTGGTCAATGCACACACAACATGTATCAATTAAGTTCACCATCTTATATTGGCACGGTTGTGCCCCTCTTCAAATAATTGCAATATTAACATCAAAGACAAAAGATTACAGATCACTGTAACAAATACAATAATAATGGAAAAGAGTTTTAATCTTTTCCAGGCATATACTCTTGAATGGGATTCCTGGGTCATATGGTAGTTCTATTTTTAGCTCTTTAGGGACTGATGCTAAAGCTGAAACTGCAATACTTTGGCCACCTCATGCGACGAGTTGACTCACTGGAAAAGACTCTGATGCTGGGAAAGGTTGGGGGCGGGAGGAGAAGGGGACGATGGAGAATGAGATGGCTGGATGGCATCACCGACTCTGTGGACATGAGTTTGAGTGAACTCTGGGAGTTGGTGATGGACAGGGAGGCCTGGCGTGCTGTGATTCATGGGGTCGCGGAGAGTCGGACACGACTGAACGACTGAACTGAACTGAACTGAACTGAAGGAACCTCCATACTATTTTCCATAGTGGCTGCATCAATTTATATTTCCACCAACAGTGTAGGAAGTCCCCTTTTCTCCACATCCTCTCCAGCATTTACGACTTGTATACTTTTTGATGATGGCCATTCTGACCAGTGTGAGGTGCTACCTCATTGTGGTTTTGATTTGCATTTCTCTAGTAATGAGCAAGGGCTTCCCTGGTGGCTCAGTGGTAAAGAATCCACCTGTAATGCAGGAAAGGCAGGTTTGATCCCTGTGTCAGAAAGATCTCCTGGAGAAGGAACTGGCAACCCACTCCAGTTTCTTGCTTGGGAAATCCCCTGGACAGAGGAGCCTGGCAGGTTGCAGTCCACGGGGTCACAAAAGAGTCCAACACGACTTAGTGACTAAACAAAAACAGAAATAATTAGCAATGGTGAACATATTTTCATGTGCCTGTTGGCCATCTGTATGCCTTCTTTGTAGAAGGCATATTCTCTCTATTTATGTCTTCTGCCTATTATTTTATTGGGTTGTTTGCTTTTTTCTTATATTGAACTGTATGAACTATCTGCATATTGTGAAAAATTTTATTTATTGTTAATTAATATTCATTTAAATGACTACTTGATTCAGTTACAGAATAATTCTAAGTATGCTTGGAAAGATTGGATATGTTGATTTACCCTTTAAAGTGTAAATTTTATGAAATTTAAATATATATTAAGTGTTTCTGATAAAAAACTGGTGTCCAGACTTTGAAGATAAAGTATAAGAAAAAAGGTGGCAAAATATTGATATTTTTAAAATACTTAACTGCATGGTAAAGTGATAATATTTTGGATATACTGAATTAAAGAAAATATATTAAAATAATTTTCCCCTTTCTCTTTTTACTTATTAAATGTGGCTACCGAAACACTTAAAATTATATATCGTATTGAACGGGGCTGGGCTAGATAATGAGGGAGCATATTTGCTTTGCTCAAATGTTTGGACTTTATCTTCAAAGCAATGGGAAGAAACAGGATCAAATTTACATATTCCATATTTACACCTCAGAAAATTTAGCCTAGCAGCTGGGAGGGAACTGGATTTGAAGGAAATAAAATCAGAGCTATGGAGATCATTTGGTCGAAAAATGTAGGCAAGAAAAAATCATGATGTGACTAGTGGATGGCAGTGTGGTGGAAGAAGGGGGCCTGTTGAAGAGGTAGATTTCCTAAGGGTGAGTAAGGAGTGTCCAGGTTGACTCTAGGGTGTGTGGACTGGAGAACTGGATGGATTCTCCGGGGGCAGAGCCTGGAGAGTGAGGAATGGAATTTAACTTACATGTCAGGCTAAGTGACTTTAACAAAACCATCCCTGATCCTTTACCTCTTTTAATCAGATTGCGCAGGCTCCCACAGCCCAGATATTGCTATTAGGAACTACTGGCTAAGTCGTGTCCAACTCTTTGCGACCCTATGAACCGTAGCCCGCCAGGCTCCTCTGTCCATGGCATTCTCCAGACAGGAATACTGGAGTGGGTTGCCATGCCCTCCTCCAGGGGATCTTCCCGACTCAGGAATCAAACCCTCGTCTCTAATGTTTCCTGCATTGGCAGGTGGGTTCTTTACCATTGAGCCACTGGGGAAGCCCACTGGCTCTCCTGCTGCTGCTGCTGCTGCTGCTGCTAAGTCGCTTCAGTCGTGTCCGACTCTGTGCGACCCCATAGACGGCAGCCTACCAGGCTCCCCCGTCCCTGGGATTTTCCATGCAAGAGTACTGGAGTGGGTTGCCATTGCCTTCTCTGACTGGCTCTCCTACTTTTTCCCAAATATGTTCCTGAATTAAGAAGCACAAAATGTAGTCCTGAAATTCTCTCTCTCTGCTACTGCTTAAAAACAGCAACAAATAAGCCAGATATCTTCCAATCTCCTCACTACCATAGTTAATAGTCCACTTTGTACTCAGAGGGCTTCTGGAATGCAATGGGAATATTTTTAAAATGAGAATGAAAGAAAAAATTTTGGGAGATGTTCCTCCCCAAGGGATGCCGTGCAGTTCCGTAGGAAGAACAGAGGCTTGGAATCCAAACATACCTGTCCTGGGATTTGAGATCTGCTCCTTTCTGGTTCTAAGTCCTAGCTCATGAAAGACTCACAATCAGTATTTGTTGAACAGATGAAGTTTACTTAACTCCTCTGAGCCTCAGTTTCCTGATCTGAATAAATGAGGATTTTCACTATGAAGGGTTATTTTTCACATGAGATCAACTGGTACAAAAAGCATCTGACACTTTAATACTCAGTAAATGATAGCATTTTTTATTACATCTTGGAATAAAGTTTAAACAGAGTGCAAAACTGTTTGTGGTTCATTTCAGATGCGGCACACGATCTGCTTTGCATTCAGACTACCAGTTTGTATAGTTTCAGGGCTGTGTGGACATGACTGGCATATATCACTTAAATCATGAGATGATCCTATACCCTAAACTCCTGTGGGCATCCAGCAAGTCTCCAAGCAGGGCTGTGGGACCACTACCATGGCTGCTGTTAATTGTCTTCTTTTCCTTGTCCTTCTCTCCTACTTTCATGTCTCCTGGGGAAGAAATCTTAGAAACTCAAAATGCTGAAAAGAGGACCAGAGGGATCTGAGCCAGGATGAAGGTGTTGGATTACCCACATACTGATTAACTAAAGTTGGCTGTACCTGAAATGACAGCTGATACTATTGTGTATTAGCTGAAAGAATCACCATTCCATGACCTGCCCTCCTTTCCATGCTGAGTGGGTAGCAACAGCCTCTAAGTTTTGCTTTTTATCACAGTTCAACAAATATTTATGCATAAAGCACAAAACGCAGGACAATCACTCTTCTCTGTCATCCAGGAACAATTCAACTGTTTTCCTCAAAACTTTTGCAAGAAACTAACCCATTTTCACCCGCCAGGCTAGAAAGGGGGCATCTAAGAGCCATTAAAAGGTGTGAGGCAGGCCACATGGCCAATGAAATGCCATGATCATGTTCCCAGAGAAACAAGGTCTTAAACCTTTCATCAATCATGGAGTGTTTGCAGAGTGACTCCATGGTATCCTTTTATGCAGACTCCACTGAAGACATGTCCTGATCCTTGAGAAACTTATCATTTATCAAGAGCAACACAACACACACTTGAAAGAAATAGAAGTCGACTGAGCACTTAATGGGTGATATTGACTTGTAAGTGGAAGAAGAGTTTCCAGAAAGGAGAAACTGGAGGCTGCTGATGCCGAAAAGGTCTACATGAAGAAGAAAGAGGTTAAGCTAGGCTATAAAGGGTGAGTACGATTTCAGTAAAAGGAGGAATGGAGGAAGGACCTGGAAAGTTCATGTGTTTGGTGGGTGTGTGTGTGTTGGGGGGGCGGGATGAGGTCATGGAGGGAGATTCAAAGGCAAGGAGATGCTAATAAGTACGGTACACACCACCCACTCAGCATCCTCACCCCCACACTGTATTTCACCCAGTCCCTTCCTGTCCCCCCACCCCGTCTTAAGCCTCACTTCACATTTTTCTTTTGTCAGCTTTAAATTTCCTCTTTTCTATGTCTGTCTTCACCACCTTCACTAGTAAATGGACTTAAAATCACTTTGAATGCCTTGAGTATGGCTTTCTTAGCTTCCCAACAAAAGCAAAGACCCTTGTGAGTTCCCAGCTCGAGGCAGAACGCATGCTCAGTGAATGCAACCCAGGGGCAGAAGTTGAATTTATTTCCCTCCACAGCCAGCCCCTGAGAGGACCAAAGAGCTCCATGACTGCTGTCCTGGCATTCTGAAGGCAAGAGGTGGGGGACCAAAATGTTGCTATTAATAAAAAATGCAAAAGAATCCTTGGGGGAGACAAAAGCTCTGAAATTGTAGGGTCACTTGATAGCTAGCATTGAAAGCACTCATTTGGTTTGTCTCTCTGTTTCTTTTTCTCCCCTTCCTTCTCTTTATTTATTTTTTTCTGGAATTTTACACAAATGGGTTCATTCACAGAGAAAGCCAAGTTTTGGGTACAACACCTTCCCAAAACAGAGGCCTTTGAAAACATTGGTCTGGATCAAGATGCAATGCCCTTTCCCCTCACCCCGACCCCATCCCTAAATCACTCCCTATAATTTGTTCAGCTTGATGCTACCCTGAGTGTCCAGGCGGTTGGGACCCACAGCTCCTTTGGGATGAGAAGGGAAGGCCTCTGTCCTCTTCTCTCCTCTCAGAGGCTCTGAGGCATCTGGCCCTCTGCCTGGCTATGCCAGAAAGTGGCATGACCAGCAGGGCGACTGTGGTCAACACAGGAAGAAAATCTCGGGTATTCACAGCTAAACTATGGTTTGAGAAATACTGGCGACAGAGGGTTGGCTGGGTAAAGGAGTGAGAATAGCAGCAGACATGCACTCTTTGACTCTGCTTCTCCCTGAAACAGGCTCTGAAAGAAGCATAGAAAGGATCCCAATGTTCCTGGGCGGTTGAGGGGGCGAGGGTGGCGGATTGCAGAGTGGCAGCCATATGGTGAGCGCCAGGGCTGGCCCAGCAGGACTTTCCTTTGGAGTCTTCTTGGGGGTAACATAGGGACCCTCAAGGCCTTTTCCATGACCTGGGAGTAGCATCCTTTGGCCCTAAGAAAGACTCTCTGGAGCCCAGGATTTTCCAGTCTGGCTCAGATCCCCAGATGCCTCTTCCACCAGAGACACCTCCCATTATTTCTGAGCTCCAGTCCGTCAGCTTGTGCTGCGGAGACCCTGGGATCGGCATCACCAAGTTGAGTAAGGAATCTACGCACATTAGTTGGACATTTCTTTCAATTGCTCCTTTTCAAGTGGAACAGAAGTAGGGCAAGCTTCTCTCATGGTACACGTGTCTGGCCTCTGCAAAACTAAACTTCCCCCACCCTAACTCACCACCTTACATAAGCCCCAAAGATCTGGGAAACAGATCGGAAGTTGGCTGTTTGTATTTCACTCCCTTTCTGTTTCTTCTTTAAAATAAATGAACCTGGATGTGGACAAACATATTTATCGCAGAAACTTGCACCCTGGGACAGGGCCATGCGCTCCACACTCCGTTATTTTTATTCACTTAAGAGAATCAGAAAAAGCACAGGAGGCCCTCAGGACATGCAAATTAAATGTGGCAGCTGAAATTGGCATCTTTGGGAGCAGCTGGAGCAAGCTGGCACCCACCAGGCAAAGCATTTCAAAGGAATTGAGGCTGCTGTCGCCAAATGAAGGAACACCTGGCAGGCTGGGGGGACAGTTAAAAGGAAGCAATTCCTCTCTCTTTAGAGCCAAGCTTTGCACACTGCCCTCCAGCTAAAGAAAATTATGAGAGGGGGTTCGCTTATTCAAAGGCCTTCAATGTGGATGATTGTTTTTTTCTTTGGTAAAGACTGATGTTTAAAGAAAATCCTCTGGCAGGCTGATGGCAATCTTGTTTGTACCAGAGCAATAGAGCTCTTGGTCATAAATATGCGAAGCATAATGAAAAGATTACGGCTCAGTGGCTGGGGTGCAAATTGGTCTGGGTTGTTTACTGCCTGAGGAATGCCTTCCCTCCACCCTTCTCTTCCAGTGCAATCCCACACACAGAGGAGAATCCACAAAGGCAAATACCTTTTTCATGTCCCATTCCTCTGCTTCCCAGAGCCTGCCCCACTGTGGACCTGACTATGCGGATGTGAAGATCCACACCCACACGGGAAGGGCACAGTGGAAGGGAGGTGGTTAAAGAAATAGGTTCCCTGGTCCAGGACTGGCCAGTCTGTCAGGGGCCTTGACTAGTGCTATACAGTTTTGGCCTCACACAGAGAGGGTTGGTATTGGACTAACCATGAATTAGGGTTGGCGTCAATGATCTCTGAGAGATAAGAGGCAAACACTAAAGTTTCCCAGTGTCCATGCTGGCCTGGATGTACATCTTTAAAGAGGGTGTTTGAATGGGTGACTAAATCAGGCTGGAATTCTGGTTTTGTCTTTACCGAGCCCTGGATCCTTGGGCAAGTGACTTGTCCTCTTTCCCCACACCAGCTTCCTCTGTCCTGTGAAGTAAAAATGACCCAAGAACACAAAGCATCATGCCTGAGCCATGGGATGTCACCCGAAACTGTCACCCGAGCATCAGACACAGGAGTGCTGGAGAGGGAGGAACGGTCTTTCACGGCACTGTCTGTCTGTCCCTGGCTTCCCAGGAGCCTGAGTTTACTTAAAATCTGTTTCCTACCTTAGCTCTGCTAAAGCCTCTGGTTCCAGTCTCCCATCAACCTGGGCCTGCTGCTACCTGCTGCCATTCTTATGCCAGACCTTAGTGTTCACCACTCTGTCTTCATGCACAGCTTAGGATTTTAATCCTTCTCTTCTTCTGCCTTGTCACTTTCCTTGAGAAAATAACACCATGCACTGAAGCACTGAACTGAGGCAGAAGAGTTTTCTTGTTTGATTCAGTTAGGTTTTTAATCTTTGCATTTGATCCCACGGGTTTCCTCCTCCAGATCGATGAGGCAATTTACGCGTGGATGCTTAGCTTGTTTCTGTAAAAGCCAGGTCTAGAATTTAGCCTCCTAACCATGAAAGAGATAAAAGGAAGAGATTTCTATCAGGGCCCTGGCCAGAAACAGTGGTGCCCTGGAGCTGAGTTATATGAAAGCTTGATGGAAGGACTATTGACAAAGATGAGGGTAGGGGACCCACAAGGGATAAGGCAGTAGACCAGAGCAAGTAACAATGGGGATGTTACCCCCTGTAAACCAAAAGGGATCAGGAAAGGGAGCTGTTACCAGAAGTAGATTCACAGAGCTGTGCAGAAGTGGGCTGTCTGATAGAAGCCATGACCCTCTCAGCCAAGGGATTCAGCCCTGGCAGCCTCACAAGAGAGCAAGGGGAACAGTGACCTCAGGCTCACTCTGCTCCTTCCTCTGCTTCCCTTCTGGCTGAATCTATCCGAGAGCTGGAAGGGAAGAGATCCAAGTGGCAATCCCTACTGACTAGCCTCCTTTCTGGCGGGCAGAGGGCATGGTGAAGAAGAGCACTTTAGTCAAACGGAAGACAAGAAGCTTGTGTGTTAGGAAGGTGGGAGTGGGGGACCAGGAATGTACGAAAGAGCAGCACCGACTTTAGGAAGTATAAACTCTGGGCACTCTTGTCAGTGAGCCCTCACCCTCTCAACCTACACCCTCCTAATTCCTACTAATCTCTCTCTCTATCTCTAGTAAAATATCCAATTTCCATAGAACTATTTCTTCTTTTAAAGAGGCTACAAATTGTTTAGTAATATATTATGGAATTTACAAATAACAAATAATTAGACTAGAGTAATCACAACAAACAAAACACTGTACAGCAATAATATCAATGAGACTTGCAGTAAGAAAGAGCCTTAATGTGTTCTTTCATATCACTCGTCTCCCTCCGAAAAGCTGAGGTACGTGAATGCACCTGCCCCCACCACCTTATCCCTCTCGGTGCCCTTCTGTGAAGGAAGGAGACGTGATGCTTACAGTCTCTTAATGCTTTCAGGACATGATCAGCTACTTTCTCTTTGTGGCCACCATCAAGTCAATCAGGCTCCCTGATGCCAACACTTTCCTCCTTGCCTTCATCCAAAACATTAGTCTAATGTTCCATGCCTTAGAGGCCATGTTTTTCCAGAAAACTACTAAACTAACTTGTAAACGAGATTTTTGGGTCCAACAGTATTTTCTGTAATAACTTTTTCTTCCGACTTTTTTTCCCCCATCTTTCCACCTCAGAGCTTGTAATATTTAGTTGTCCTGTCTCTAACAGTGAAGAGCAGGGACTTCTCTCTGGTCTCACGGTTTCACTGTTGATTGAAGATTAAAATCCTTATATGGAAGTTTTCCTTAGGTTGGATTCCCTGGTAACAGGTTCTGAGGCAGAGAGCTGCATATAGAAATCTTATTTGGGAAAAGTCTTGGGAGATGTACATGTAAGGACCCAGACAGGGCAGGACTAGGGAAGCAGAGCTGAGTCACACAAGACTTAATCGTTCCAACGGACACTCCAGAGCTGGGATGGCCCTTAGGAGATGTCTTACTGAGGCAAATAAGTCAACCTTGGCTTTCTCACATCAGCCAGTCATTGGTCACTAGCTGTCTCTGGGAGAGAGGATAACCTTAGGAGAAGTGGTTCTCTGGAGCCAAGGACAATAATATATATATATTATATATATGTGGTATATAATATTAGGACTATTATACACCATTTATATACTAGTCCTAATACCTGAGACATGAGTATGCTGTTCCTGATGAGAGGACTGTTGACAGAGTCCTGCAGCGTCCTCTTTAGCTAATAGTAATTTTGCCCCATCGGGAAAAAGCATCTTCAGGATTCTGATTAGCCTTGTTTCTTGTCAAAACTTGGGATGAACAACAGCCTTACAGCTGCAGTTGACCTTATGTTCATAGCTGATACTCTGGTCCGTATCTTCTACCACTCACCCCAGGCTTCTCCCAACCTCAGCCAACACATCTGCCTGTCTAGGTAGATCACCAGCTGGGGTCCTAGACCCTCTTTGCTGAGTTACCAAGACCTTCTCAGGCTGTGGCTGCTACCTGTGCATAAAGCACTAAATTCAGAAATGGGAACACTGAAAGACATCCATCCAAGACCCTGTAGGCAAGAAAGGCAAAGCCGTATCTGGGATGTGTGTCAATCCTGGTCAAGATACACCGCCCCTCTACCTAGAGTGGAGAAAATTCAACAGAATTGATTTGATACCAAACTACTGATCGGTCTACTTGAGTGAGGGTGCCAAATTAGAGAGCAGCATTATGCTTTGTTACAGGCAGGTTGGATGGACATTCAACAGCTTCATTAACTAAACCAGCTTTTGTAAGCATGCTGCTGGGCCCACGCGTGAGCCTTCATTTCTGCCATCAGGGCAGCTCTATTTGTTGTTCAGTCACTCAGTCGTGTCTGACTCTCTGTGACCCCACGGACTGCAGCACGCCAGGCTTCCCTGTCCTTTACCACCTCCCGGAGTTTGCTCAAACTCATGTCCATTGAGTTGGTGATGCCATCCAACCATCTCATCCTCTATCATCCCCTTCTCCTCCTGCCTTCAATCTTTCCCAGCATCAGGGTCTTTTCTAATGAGTCAGCTCTTTGCAACAAGTGGCCAAACTATTGGAGTTTCAGCTTCAGCATCAGTCCTTTCAGTGAATATTCAGAATTTATTTCCTTTAGGATGGACTGGTTTGATCTCCTTGCAGTCTCTCTGCAAGGGACTCTCAAGAGTCTTCTCCAGCACCACAGTACAAAAGCATCAATTCTTCAGTGCTCAGCCTTCTTTATGGTTCAACTCTCACATCTATACATGACTATTGGAAAAGCCATAACTTTGATTAGATGGACCTTTGTTGGCAGTGTAATATCTGCTTTTTAATATGCTGTCTAGGTTGGTCATAGCTTTTCTTCCAAGGAGCATGTGTCTTTTAATTTCATGGCTGCAATCACCATCTGCAGTGATTTTGGAACCCAGAAAATAGTCTGTCACTTTTTCCATTGTTTCCCCATCTATTTGCCATGAAGTGATGGGACCAGATGCCATGATCTTAGTTTTCTGAATGTTGAGTTTTAAGCCAGTTTTTTCACTCTCCTCTTTCACTTTCATCAAGTGGCTCTTTAGTTCCTCTTCACTTTCTTCCATAAAGGTGGTGTCGTCTGCATATTTGAGGTTATTGATATTTCTCCTGGCAATCTTGATTCCAGCTTGTACTTCATCCAGTCTGTCAGTTCGCATGATATACTCTGCATTTAAGTCAAATAAGCAGGGTGATAATATACAACCTTGATGTACTCTTTTCCCAATTTGGAACCAGTCCATTGTTCCATGTCTGGTCCTAACTGTTGACCTGTGTACAGGTTTCTCAGGAGGCAGGTAAGGTGATTGGGTATTCCCATCTCTTTAAGAATTTTCCACAGTTTGTTGTGATCCACACAGTCAAAGACTTTTGCGTAGTCAATGAAGCAGATGTTTTTTTCTGGAATTCTCTTGCTTTTTCTATGATCTAATGGATGTTGGCAATTTGATCTCTGCTTCCTCTGTCTTTTCTAAATTCAGCTTGAATATCTGGAAGTTCTCGGTTCACGTACTGTTGAAGCCTAGCATTTGAGATGAGTACACTTACACAGTAGTTTGAATATTCACTCTATTCATGAGTCCATTATATAAGCACTGCGTTGAAGAGAACAGAGGCTGTCTGACATCTACTAACTGAGTCACTTCATTATTTAGTGCGTCTTCTTCAATGTATCCTATCTGTGGTGCCACCTCCAAGAGCCCATCCAAGTGCCTCCTCCCCAGACATCTTTGTCCCACATCTTTCAATTATTCTCTTATGAGGCCCTGGCACACTAGCCAGGCCATCTGCCACATGCTCTGCTCCTAAGAACCTTGCCAGATAGCAACTGTTTTAGGTGGAATACCCTGGAAATCAAACTCTGAGACAGAGTGCAGAAGGTTTATTTTGGAGTGCACTCAGGAAATACATCTATAAGGAACTGACCAAGCAGACCTGGGAGAAGGGCAGATTGAAACAAGGAAGGAAGATCTTTTTATCCTCATATCAGTTAGTCATTGGCCACAGGCTGCCCCAGTTAGGGGGTCATAATCTTAGATGAGACATATCTTCAGCTAAGAGCAATTCCTAGTGAGAGATTTCACTATGTGGTCGAGAGACAATATTTCTCAGTCACTCAATCATGTCCGATTCTTTGTGACCCTGTGGACTGTAGCCCACCAGGCCCTGCTGTCCATGGAATTTCCTAGGCAAGAATACTGGAGCGGGCTGCCATTTCCTACTTCATGGGAATTCCTGACCCAGGGATTAAACCCATGTCTTCTGCCTCTCCTGTGTCTCCTGAATTGGCAGGCAGGTTCTTTACCACTGTGCCACTTGGGAAGCCCTCTGGTGACTTGAAGATGATTATCTTAGTCCTGAAGAAGCAATCTTGGTAGTGAATCACAGTAGCCCTGTGATCTACAGTGGTAGATCATAACTTTGTTCTAAGTCAGGTTCAAGTTTTATCTATTTCTATTACCCAAAACTTAGTGGCTCTAAACAGTGAACGTTTATCATCATATGGTTTCTGTGGATCAGGGATTTAGGAGTAGTTAATGATCTGGTCCTGGTTCAGGGTCTCTCACCGGCTGTAGAGAAGATATGGGCTGAGGCCGCAGTCATCCGAAGGCTTGACTGGGGCTGGAGAATCCACTTTCTTGATGACTCACTAATATCTCTAGCACATTGGTGGTGGGTGTTGGCAAGAAGCCTCAGTTCCTGGCCACATGAACCTTTCCATAATGCTGCTATGAGAGTCCTCATAACAGAGCAGCTGATTGATCCATGGTCATGTGACCCAAAAGAGAGCAATGCAGAAACCATAATGTCTTTTATGACCCAATCTCAAAAGTGAGACACTATCACTTCTCCAAATCTTTATAATCACATTGTCCCTATTCATTGTGGAAAGAGACTATGCAAGGGTGTGCGTACCAGAAGGCAAAGACCACTGGGGTCATCTTGGAGACTTAGCTTACAACAAAGAGGTTCACAGATCTAGAAGTCTTGAGCCAAGGGTCCGTCTAGCAAATGCTTATGTCATTTTAATATTAACTTGGTGTCTAAGGGAGGTGGAGGTAAAGAGCTATAAATATCTGGATCTTGAAGGTGGTTGGAAACCATCATGTCCCTCCCTGCTACATTGTTTAATAAAGTACACATAACCATGTTTCCAGAAAGCAATCCATCACTGCAATAATCTCCTATTGCTGCAGATTATGCCAACATTTAAAATATTTTATTGCTCTAGGAATAAGTTGGAAAAATCATATCATTGTGCTTAAAGGACTTGTGCCAAAAATTGTATCCCTTCTGATTAGGATCTTCTCATATTTTCCAGGATTCTGTAGAAAAGCTTGTATATCATCATCTTGTAAATCTAAACACTAAATAGTGGTTTTATGACTATTTTACACTTTTATTCAATACAAAGTAAATGGTGATTATGCTCATAAACAATTATTAAGGCCTGCTAGCTGGCGTTCCAAAGGTAAACAGCTAAACTTGGCTTGAGGGACACTATAAAGAAATAAAGATACATGGTTCCTGCTCTTAGAGACATTGGCATTGTGTGAGGGATATAGCACAAACCCATCATGATGTCATAAGAACTAAACAGATGTAGAAACCAAACTGGAAACTTACACAGAAATAAAATCTTAGCAAAGTTCTCTCTGGCCTCCACCGATCAACAAAAACTTTCCCATCCCAGAAATAAGCTCAATTTGAAAATAGAAGAGCAAGTGATGAAATGGAAGTAATGAGAGGAGGGTCCGTGGTCCACACTGCCCATCACCTTAGTGGCCCAAAGGAGTCAACATGAGCTGTAAATGGAAGGTTGCCTCCAAGACGCCCTCTCACCCACCAGATCACACCACGTCCCCTTGACTGAGGGATGCCCTTTTGCCCAAGGCTCTAATTCGTTTCCATGACTACCAGGAAGCCCAGAACAAACACATTCCTCCCCACAGGAATGACATTTATTTTGTAGGTAGAAAATCAATATCCTTTATTTTGTAGAGATGTGTACAATTGGTTTGGAAGCACTGCACTCAGTTCTGATAGGAAAAGTCTATGTTATCTGAACTTAGTTGACATGCTGGGCTTAGAATCAAGTGGGCTGAGACCTTTCACTTAGTTACTCACCCATTCAACAAATTTATTCATGCAGGGACCATGTTAGGCAAGGAGAACATAGAGCTTAAAAGAATAAATAAATAAGTAAAAGAATCTCTGTTTTAAGATCCTCAAACTGTAAAGGGAGAATAGACAAATAGATATTAATTGAAAAACCCAGTGATAAAAATGTGTGATGAGCTTTGGAAGAAAAATCTTAGAAATTATTAGGTAAAGATAGGGAAGAAAGATAGAGGATGAGATGATTGGATGGCATCATCGACTCAATGGACAAGAGTTTGATAAACTCTGGGAAACAGTGAAGGACAGGGAAGCCTGGTGTGCTACAGTCCACGGGATCACAAAGAGTCAGGCATGACTAAGCAACTGAACAAAAACAAAAGGCTAGAAAATGCGCTCTAAGCAAATGAAACAACATTTTCTAAGACATGAAAACCAGAAAGAACATGACTTGTTCAGTTAATTTCAAGCTCTGGCTGAACTTTAGGGAACTTGTGGGGAATGGGTAAGAGACAAAACTGACACTAGACTGATCAGGAGAGATTTGGTGAACCCAGGCTAAGAGTAAGAATTTATTCTGAAGGTAATTGAGAGCTTCTGAAGGATACTAAGTGGAATGAAGTGATTATATTGGCTTTAAAAAATCACTCTGGGAGCAGCAAAGAAGGATAAGAATGGACCCAAACGAATCCCCAGGGAACTCCCACATTTACGAGGGAAAACAGAGCCAAGAGAAAAACCAAGAAGGAGTAACCAAAAGATCAAGAAGAAATCCAGGCAGTGGGGTTGTGTGAACTAGAAGGAGAGTGTCTCAAGAAGTGGGGAGAGAAAAGTGTCCAACGCTGTAGAGGACGAGGAAGGCGAGGACTGAGATATGTCCATTAGAGTAGCAACCAGGAAGGCACTGGAGCCTTTAGAGAGAGGAATTTTGTGAAGCAGGAATAGGTAGACTGCGGGTTAAGTGGGAAATGAGATCGAGGAGGAGACGGAGAGGACCACCTTTTAAAAATCTTGGCTCTGAAGGGATGAAGTTCCCTCTTCGGAGGAAACATGTGAGGCAAGGGTTTTATTCTTTTTTGTAAAAAAAGATCAAGGAGATTTGAGCAGATTCCCTTGTGAGTAAAAGTTGTAGGAAAGAGAGCAGGTAAATAAAGGGGAAATTTCCAGAATATGTGGGAAGGAACAAGAGGTAGGGCATGGTTGGAGGGCTTTGCCTGAGACCAAAGATACTTCTTTTTGGTCTAATGAGAGGGCAAGGGAGAGGATGGTGGTGCTGACCTGGAGAGGGCTCCCTCTGATGCTTCTGCTTCTCTCTGTGAAGGTGAGAGGATGGTCTCTGCTAGGAGGGTAGGGGCAGGCACTGGTAGGCTTGAAGACCTGGACACAGGCATAACAGTTGGACATAGGCGCTGTGAAGAGTGGAGAAACTGTCCACCTAAACTCGGAAGAATTCTTATGTTAAAAGTGTATGGCAAAACCAATACAATATTGTAAAGTAATTAGCCTCCAATTAAAATAAATAGATTTGTATTAAAAAAAAGTGGCAGGTTTCTTTCATCTAATATGGGAGGAAAGAGAAAGTCTGATGCTGTGAGATTCTGTGATGTCAGACAGTTCAGGTCAATTCCCAGCCTTCCTTCTTCAGTATGTGAATTCTCTCTGAGGTTCCTGCCATGTTAGAGCTCAGTTCTCTTTCTTTTCTTACTCCTTAAAAAAAAAAAGTAACTAACTATACATCAACAAACTGGCAGTGCGTCATAACCGAGGGGAGATGGCACTTCCTCTCTGAGCCTGAAAAAACAAAGTGATTCAGCTTCTGGTGTATTAATTAGAGCCTGGTTTACTTCCATGAAAATAGAATCTATTGTACCATCTTTATATATTTAAACCTTCTGTGACAACAATTTCTGGAACATATCCAGAGCGAAGCTCTGGCAAGGCCCTCAGTCTACTACAATGCTTATTTTCTGAATGTGTTAGACAACTGCACTCAATTCCGTATGCATTTATGAAGCACCATCTGTGTACCTGCAACTATCTCATAAAATCTAGATAAAATTTTCCTGTTTTATCTGGGGCCTGAATAACAACTTTGTCATTGTATGTCTCTTTTGTGGAAAATTTTATAACCACAGCAATGGTATAACTCTTAAAAGTTTATTTTTGACCATTCTGTGTTCCAAAATTATTCAATGATTTAAAAACAAAGCAAGAAAATACACACAAACTCCAGCTAATTACTGCTCACTCTGACACCCCAAGGATTGAAATCAAAGGAGAGGCTTGAAGATGAGATCAGTGCATGAGAATGGGGAAGAAAATAATAAACTCAAGTCCCCCAACCAATCATTCCTCTGAAACAAAACTCATGTCTCTTTGGCCTTGCTTTTGTTTTGGGAAACACAGAATCCCTGGGCAAGGGAGGCCTTTCCTTTGTCTTGATCTTGGGCCATTCCCACTAGAGCTCAGGAAACACCCCCCCCCCACCCCGCAATAGTTATTACTCTTCAATTTGGAGAGCCAGACACCCTGACATGGTGGGAAGTTGTGGCAATCTCTTGGCTTTTGCAGCCAGCTGTTACTCATTTTAATTATATTAAAGGAAGAAGCATGCAGCTTCCAGCCCAAGGGGCAGCCATGGTGCTGCCTTGAATCCAGGGCAGGGTTGGAGAATGGGCTCTTCTCTTTTCTCCTTCTGATGATCTAGTTCAATTGTTCAATACCCACACTCTTTCAAAGCATTTTGCATTGGCAGCCATACTCCATATCATGTATCTAGTCATCTGTTGAGTTCAGTGTCTGTCTTTTTTTAAAAGTTATTTATTTATTTTTTATTGGAGGCTAATTATTTCACAATATTATATTGGTTGGTTTTGCCATATATTGACATGAATCCGTCCCGGGTGTACATGAGTTCCCCCTCCTGAACCCCCCTCCCACCTCCCTCCTGCCTTTATCTTCCCTCTGGGTCATCCCCTCACACCAGCCCCGAGCATCCTGTAACATGCATCTACCCTGACCTGGTGATTCGTTTCACATATGATAACATACATGTTTCTTTCTATGAAACTGAACACACCGAGAAGATGGCCTCAGGTCTCTTTTCTTTACTCCTATTTACCCAGTACCTAGAACAGTGCCAGGCACAGGTAGGTGCTCAGTAAGTATTTGCTGAACTAATTAAATGAGAATTAAACTTGAAGATCTCGTGTTGATGCTATTTCCACAATCACATATTCCCACAGGTGGGAAGAAGGTGAGAATAGTGAGGACGTTGATTCTGAGCATCTGAAAACTATGAGGTTCGCAGCTTAGATGATGGAAGAAAGTTTTCTGTCTCCTGAAACCCATGGCTACAAGCATGAGCACTGTTGTAACTCCTACTTCTTCCAAATGAGGCTGAAGAGACCAATGGGTGATGGTCCATTTGCTTTCATGGGATGAATGATTGGTATTTTGGGTAATGCCAGCAGCCTTGAAGAATCACACATTTTTAGGGATAAAAGATCATTCATCTAGGCCAATTTCCCAAATCATAGAGTCTTTTGAGTTACTTTTTAAAAGAGTTTAGCCTATGGAATGCATCTATATTTCTAAAATCAAACCATGTTGACTCTTTCTGGGATAATTGTATACGTTATTTTTCAAGTGGGATATTGAGTGGCTGAAAGGGGAGACTATTAATAATTACACTGGACCAAAGGCATAATTAGAGACTTTCCTAGAAAAGCCAAGGTGAATATGTGATTCCTTAGTAAGTGGGATTTATATATAGGACTTTTAGAAACATGAGATCCATGGAGAGAAAATCATATTAAAATGGTGTGACGAAGCCTTTAAGAAGTCTTCTCCAGGCAAGAACACTGGAGTGGGTTGCCATTTCCTTCTCCAATGTGTGAAAGTGAAGTCACTCAGTCGTGTCCGACCCTTAGCGACCCCACGGACTGCAGCCTACCAGGCTCCTCTATCCATGGGATTTTCTAGGCAAGAGTACTGGAGTGGCTTGCCATTGCCTTCTCCGAACATTGGTCTAACAACTGGCATTCCAAGCTTCCTTTCAATACACCAGAAAAAACACAAAAAACAAAAGCAAACAAAAATCAATACCCCGAGAAGGTGTGATTGACCAAATTCAAGTAAGAAACCTGTTATTCTAGGACACACTACATATTTTAAAGTTTTTATCACAATTAATTAGCATTTGCATCATTAAGAGTAACTTTTGGGTTTTACTTTATTACATGCTCACTGTCAGAAATGTTAGAAAGTAAGAATTAGAAATGGGAAGAAACAGCACTTCAAATTCTATCACATGGAACTTCCCTGGTGGTCCAGTGACTAAGACTCTGAACTCCCACTGCAGGGGGCCTGGGTTCCATCCCTGGTGAGGGAGCTGGATCCCACATGCTGTCTCTAAAACCTGGCACAGCCAAATAAATAAGTAAATACTTTTAAAAACTCTATCACCTAGAAACTAACACAACTTTGTAAATCAACTGTAAAAAAAAAAAGAAGAAGTCTTTCTTCTGCTTTTGGGCAGTTTTTCGCAAGTTCCCCCAAGCCGGAAAAACTGATCTTCATTCACTGCTGGAAACTTCTCCTACCTCAGTAAGGTGCTTGATATGCACACTTTCTCTCCACATAAATCGTGCAAGCTTGATGTGAAGACAGAAATGCCAGCTACGAGCAACTGGGAACAACCTTTTTTGCTCTTGAGCCAAATAATTCCAAGGCCCTTACATCAGTTTCCTTCTTATGTTATTTTCCAATCTCTTTATCAGATTTCCTGGCCTCCTCTGTGCCTTTTCATTCAATACCCAGAATCGAGCCCAGTGTTGCAGGAAGTTATCTGGTTGACATGATTTCCAACTGTACCATAGCTGTGGAAACCATCTCACAAAGAGAAGGCAGTCCTGGTTCTCAGCCCCTATGATGGGTCAACATTCCTCTCTGAACATTCCTGTAAGAATTTAAAGCCCATCAGGGCTACCTGTTAGGCCTCAACCATGTTGTCATCACCCAGACAACAGCAGCTTGTTCTGAAATAATATTTTAGTAACGAGCTACCACAAAGACCTCCAGCTTGTCTAAACAATAGATATGAATGAGTTTGCTAATATGGCAACTTTCCTAGGGCTTTTCCTTTCCTAGGGCTTTTGCACAGAAGAAAGTAGTGACCAGGCACTCAAATGCCACAAACAATGCTGAGAACTTGGGAACTGCCTCCTGCTCCTGGGACAGTCAGTGCCGTGGAGGCCCGTCTTGCAAGAATGGGTTAAATGCATGCACTGTGTCATCCTTGATTCTTGCCTGGCCAATCCAGGCTCACAGACTCCAAGACCAATGTGGCCTAAAGGGCCCCTCCAGATGGGCACAGGTAACCCCCTTCCCTTAAGATGACAAAGCTAGACAGCAGCTTTTTCCTGTTAAGACAAGTCTTGGAGATGATGGAACAGTGTGTCTCTAAACATCATGGCGAGTTTCAGTAAATTCTGTGTCTCTTTTATCTGATACAGTTTCTTCCAAAAAGCCAGAACTGTTCCTATCTCCTAGATCTCTTTCAACACAGTCACTTTAATAAGACACGAAGAAAAATAAGTTTAAAATATCCTTATGCTGAAATCTTCTATAAGGGAGATGAATCAAGGGAACCACATTTTTATTCAAGCTTCAACAAGCTGCAAAACATTGACTCTTACCTCCACCTCCTTTTTACCAAGTAGATGGCTTCTGGAAAAGTTTTGGGAGAGTTGAACTTTCATCTCAAAAGACCCAGGGGAGTTTGTTATTTAAATGATTCCCTGCAGAATTATTTTTGTAAAAGCAAGAATTCCTCATTTCAGCCCCTTTTCTTTCTTTCTTTGATGTTTTGAAAATTCTATTTTCAGATATTGTGGCTGTGCAAAGTGATGACTGGACAAGGTCTGTAGTTTACACTAAAATATGATTGGTGTTAGACCAAAGGATGTGGAGGTGTTTCTTTCTTCTACATGGACTCTCCTGAAGAGGTTTACCTTCTTCTCTGCCTGCCACCCGCTCCCACGCTTGATTCAAATCCAAGACTGACTTTCTCAGATGGCAAGATGATTGTTCTAGAACCCACACAGTAAGGATCATTTTCACTGTGTGCCTTCCTCTCCTTAGCTCCTGTGGGCAGATGTCTGAAAACCGGGCTTTACTTGGTCAATTACACAAACTGAAAGTACATTTTTATCCCATCATTGACTGATAGCTTATTCCTGACAGCAAGAATAACCCCAGATGTTATCAGAAATAGAAACACAGAAATTGAAATCATGTGGCCTTCCTCTGTAGAGGTTTCAAATGGGGCCAAGAAGAAACGGGCTTCATAGTTGAGGGGAGTGCCACCTTCCGAAAGCAGTCTCTCACTCAGAAATATCTGGTGTTCATCTGGCAATAAACTAGCAATCGCGAGGAACTCCAGCAAATACTGACTGCTCTTCATTTTACATTTTATATTCTGACAGACCTAGTCCAGGCAGTCTCCCCAGCTTGAGTGAACCAGAGTCATGGGGGTTTCTGTGTTTGCCTATAAGTTAAAGTGCATTCCCCCTCCCCGCTTCCTTCACTTGTTTCCTTCCTTCCTTTCTTCCTTTGTCCCTCCCTCCTCTCTCTTCTTTCCTTCTTTCTTCCTTTTGTTCTTTGTACTTTTTTGGAAGAGAAAATTGTGGATGATGGACAATGAATAGAAAGGGACTACAGTCCTTGAACTTTGAGATTGCATCTAAGTACTGCATTTTGCACTCTTGTTGAGGTCAGTTTTCATTCCAATCCCCAAAACAGGCAATGCCAAAGAATGCTCAAGCTACTGCACAATTGCACTAGCTCTAATAGCTTTGCCCTGCTTCACTCTGTGCTCCAAGGCCAAATTTGCCTCTTACTCCAGGTGTTTCTTGACTTCCAACTTTTGCATTCCAGTCCCCTATAATGAAAAGGACATCTTTTTTTGGGTGTTAGTTCTAGAAGGTCTTGTAGGTCTTCGTAGAACTGTTCAGCTTCTTCAGCATTACTGGTCGGGGCATAGAATTGGATTACTGTGGTACTGAATGGTTTGTGTTGGAAACAAACAGAGATCATTCTGTCATTTCTGAGATTGCATCCAAGTACTGCATTTTGGACTCTTTTGTTGAGGTCAGTTTTCATTCCAATCCCAAAGAAAGGCAATGCCAAAGAATGTTCAAACTACTGCACAATTGCACTCATCTCACACACTAGTAAAGTAATACTCAAAATTCTTCAAACCAGGCTTCAACAGTACATGAACTGTGAACTTTCAAATGTTCAAGCTGGTTTTAGAAAAGGCAGAGGAGCCAGAAATCAAATTGCCAACATCTGCTGGGTCATCAAAAAAGCAAGAGAGTTCCAGAAAAACACCTATTTCTGCTTTATTGACTATGCCAAAGCCTTTGACTGTGTGGATCACAACAAACTGTGGAAAATTCTGAAAGAGATGGGAATACCAGACCACTTGACCTGACTCTTGAGAAACCTGTATGCAGATCAGGAAGCAACAGTTAGAGCTGGACATAGAACAACAGACTGGTTCCAAATAGGGAAAAGAGTACATCAAGGCTGTATACTGTCACCCTGTTTATTTAACTTCTATGCAGAGTACATCATGAGAAACGCTGGACTGGATGAAGCATAAGCTGGAATCAAGATTGCCGGGAGAAATATCAATAACCTCAGATGTGCAGATGACATCATCCTTATGGAAAAAAGTGAAGAAGAACTAAAGAGCCTCTTGATGAAAGTGAAAGAGGAGAGTGAAAAAATTGGCTTAACGATCAACATTCAGAAAACTAAGATCATGGCATCTGGTCCCATTACTTCATGGGAAATAGATGGGGAAACAGTGGAAACAGTGGTTGACTTTATTTTGGGGTGCTCCAAAATCACTTCAGATGGTGACTGTAGCCATGAAATTAAAAGATGCTTACTCCTTGGAAGAAAAGTCATGGCCAACCTAGATAGCATATTAAAAAGCAGAGACATTACTTTGCCAACCAAGGTCTGTCTAGTCAAGGCTATGGTTTTTCCAGAGGTCATGTATGGATGTGAGAGTTGGACTATCAAGAAAACTGAGCACTGAAGAATTGATGCTTTTGAACTGTGGTGTTGGAAAAAACTCTTGAGAGTTCTTTGGACTGCAAGGAGATCCAACCAGTCCATCCTAAAGGAAATCAGTCCTGAATATTCATTGGAATAACTGATGCTGAAGCTGAAACTCCAATACTTTGGCCACCTGATGCGAAGAACTGACTCATTAGAAAAGACCCTGATGCTGGGAAAGACTGAAGGCGGGAGGAGAAGGGGATGACAGAGGATGAGATGGTTGGATAGCATCACCTACTCAATGGACTTGAGTTTGAGTAAACTTTGGGAGTTGGTGATGGACAAGGAGGCCTGGTGTGTTGCAGTCCATGGGGTCGCAAAGAGTCGGATAGGACTGAGTGACTGAATTGAACAGTCCTTGAAAAATCTCGTTAGTGATATGAGTACAGGTGCTGTGCTAAGTCGCTCAGTTGTGTCCGACTCTTTGAGACCCCATGGACTGTAGCCCGCCAGGCTCCTCTGTCCATGGAATTCTCCAGGCAAGAATACTAGAGTGGGTTGCCACACCCTCCTCCAGGGAATATTCCCAACCCAGGGATTAAACCCAGGTCTCCCATATTGCAGATGGATTCTTTACTGTCTGAGGCACCAGGGAAGCCTGTGAGTACAGGAGAATTTGTCAAATTCTGTGAAGGTCAGCTGACACCAATATTATGGATTGATTCCTTTAATTTTCTCTAGAACAAAAATACCTGGAAGGCAGGCAATAAATGGCTTGTAAATGAGATGCAATATTAGCAGATTGGAGGAGATTGATAAACATAGTTAACTGAAGTTTTATAGCATTTGTTGGTAGCATCTCAAGGTCCCACATACTAATTTGACCTTCCCAGTTTTGATTTGCAGACCCATATCATTCCAGGGAAGCTTGTCTAAATGAATCCGTGTATCCATACTCTTTTCTATAGGCATATCAAAAGGAGAGCAAGCAACCTGAGCTAGTACAACAGATCCAAAGGACTTCTGTTGGGAATGCTGGGACAAATGCTTTGCCCTCTGGATATGAACAAGGATTCACATATTGTCCCAGGAGCTGCTAGCAGCCACCCTATAACCAAAAGAATCACAGGGTGAAGCCAATTTCAGTGAAGTCAAAGCAGACAGAAAGAAATCAGGTTCATTTTGACATCCTTGAGCCATTGGATTGAACCTTACTTGAAGCCAAACCTACAACTAGATTTTTCAGTTATGTTGAGCCAGTACATCCCTTTCAGTTGAAGTGAGTTGAAGTTTCTTACATACACAACCCAAATGTTACCAATTTAGAAAATCCACATCTTTGACTAAATGAAACAGTTTGGGCCAGGATGGGATACACACACACACACACACACACACACACACACACACACAAAGAGCACCTGGTCTGTGCACAATGGAGACCACACGATACACAATGTGTGAGACATGTGGAGAATACACAATACATGAGACATGCCCTTAAGATGATAGTCTGATTGTAAAATAAAATCAATGCACGTGTTAAGTGTTAGAAAATAACATGCAAATGGCATTCACTGCTACCAAATGTTGTGCTTTCAGAGAGGGGGTCAGTCAGTGAAAGAGAATTAGAGGCTTCATGGGCTAGTGAGACTTAGGTGCATGTAGGATGGAGTTGGATGAAGAAGAGAAAAAACAAGGGGAGAAATGTGAGCCAAGAGACCCTGTGATCTAGGGCATCTTTACCCTCAAAGCTATAACCTCCATCAGTTTGCTTTATATACTATTCAGCATGGCTTCTGGTGATGCAATAATAATAAGCTGAAACTGACCCTTTGCTAAAGAAAACCAATATAAGCTTTTCCTGGGCACACTTCATCACTTTCTCCTGTGCAAAAGTCTGGGTGAAATTCAGTTGTCTAGGCTCTTCTCTCTCAGCTCCCTGCATAATTTCTGCTTCTGAGTTACAGGAAATTTCTTTCTGAAAAGCCATTTGGAGACAGATTGTAATATAATGCTCTTGAACATTCCACTCTAACAATCGATAAAGGCAGCACTGCCTGCAGAAATCATCAAGCACAGGATGGAATCTAATATGCACAGAGCTGATAGTTTAACTCAAGAAGCCCACGGATCCTTTGCTCGAAGCTGTGGCCCAAATTCGTTTTCCTGTCTTTGTCTTATATTTTTATATACTTTTAAGGTCAAGCTTTTTGAAGTAGCTTATAGTTATTTTATTCTATTTTAGTGGTTCAAGGCTGCCACCAAGGTCAAATCTACGCAAAAATAAGCATGCTGGCAACCAGCAAAGAGCCTGTTATTCTAGGAAGAAATAACAGGGCCATCATGACCCTGGGTCCCCTGCACGCCCTCCTCACACTCTCCTTTTGACTCTTTAAGGAAGAGGCTGAATGCTCATGGCCAGTATGTGCCAAGCAAGCCAGAACTGCCTTCTTGGAGAAGATAAGCTTTTCTAGTAAAGAGACATCCTGTCCATATTGAATCACCACGGGGTTGGGGATGGGAGATTGTGTGGGGAGAGCACTTTCATTCTATTAACTGGATTAGGAACAAGATGAAAAGCAGTGTTTCTCATTTCTTCTCTTCCCACCATGGTTATATTCACGTTCGCTTTTTGGAACTGTCTTCTGAGGATATGTCCCACAATCATCAGATCAATGTTCTGAGCTTGTGCTTAAAATCACGTTTTGTATGTATGTGCAAGCTCAGCCATGTCTGACTCTCTAACCCCATGGACTGTAATCCGCCAGACTCCTCTGGCCATAGGATTTTCCAGGCAAGAATACTGGAGTGGGTTGCCATTTCCTCCTCCAGTGCATCTTCTTGACCCAGGGATCGAACCCACATCTCCTGTGTCTCCTGCAATGGCAGGTGGGTTCTTTACCACTGAGCCACCTGGGAACCTTTGGAGGATGCTTAGTGTGTCTTAAACAATAATGAGTCATAAAAAACAACACCCTCTGCATAAGATTTAAAGAAAAATCATTCTCACTTCGATGACTGTTTTTATAGAAAATCTGAAGTAACTTACAGTAATGAAAGAAATACGATCCTTTGACCCTTCCATAGCTCAAGGCAGCATTCAGAGCTTTGCTCAGGGGTTTCGGTGTTGCCTTTAGAACTGACATAAAGATAATTTATCAAACGGATGTTACTTTTCTCATCATTTCATCTGTGCTCACCCATGCCTGCCTCCACCACTGCAACCTACATATTTATATAATTATAGAATTAAGAAGAGGACAGTGATTTCAGATCTCTTTATGATGAACTGGGGTCAGGATTGTTCAAGAATGTAATGAAAATGCAAGGATTTATTCTCTTGGATGTAGGTATATTGAAAAAGTGTTATTGCCCCAGGCCATTGAGAGGCCAGTACATCTTCAAAAGTATTAAACACACTAAAAACCCAAAGAGTGATCCAGAAAAGAGGACTCCCTCTAAATCCTTAGCATGGTTAATCAGGAATAGAATACAGTGAATTGCTATTCAACAATGAAGAGGAATGGACTGTTGATACTTTGTACAACATTGATGAATCTCAAAATAATTATGATCAATGAAAGTGGCTAGATTATATTTACACAAATTTCCAGAAAATGTAAGCTAATCTACAGGGATAGAAAGCAGAGCAGGAATTGCTCAGGTAGGGAGGAAATGCAAGTAAGGGCACAAGAAAACTTTTCAAGTTGAATCATATAATCATTGTATTAATTGCAAACTAAAATATTGGCACTTGCCATCCACCTGAGCAAGGATTAAATCATGAGCTGCTATAGTTACTAACTTCAATACTCCCTGACAGGTGCTCAGGGTGGAGATCAGGACTGAGCCACTGTGCTCTGAGAAAAAACTGGCAGAACAGGCCTTCAGATAGCTAGACATTTTCAGGAAAAGGTTTTATGAGCCCAATTCTTGTGTTTCTAGGAAAGCACTAAAACCATTAACAGTGACAACTGCTCTTCATGACCAGCAGCAAGCTTCTGCCACAGTGTGTGCCTGACTGCACGTACCCACCTTCACTAAAACCATATGTGTCACCGGCCCTCCCCCACCTCTTCAGGGCAGTTTCTCAGAACAGTCTGGAGTGCTGTCTCCCACGCTATAGTCTTAATAAATAAATAAATATGAATAAATAAATATAAGTAAATAAAACCTACAAGTAAAACAACTCACCAACTCTTATATTCCACATTTTTTTTTACAGTTGACAAATTGTGGAGATGTTTGCACAGGTGTATTCATACCTCAAACTGTATCAGACTGTACACTTTACATGTGTGGACTTTATTGTTTGGTATCTCAATAAAGTTGTTTTTGAAACTCAATGATAGAATAAATAGACAATGGGGAATGGCGGAAGAGAGAAAAATGTGAGGGAATATTTTTCCTAGCACAGCCCAAACACTTATTTTGGGGTGCAGTTCCTTCTAGTTTCAACCTAGTGTCTCAAAAGTGAGTTCTTATCTTGATGTGTGTGCTTAGTCACTCAGTCGTATCCGACTCTTTGTGACCCTATGGACTGTAGCTCGCCAGGCTCCTCTGTCCATGGAATTCTCCAGGCAAGAATACTAGAGTGGGTTGCTATGCCCTCCTCCAGGGGATCATCCCAACATAGGGATTGAACCCAGGTCTCCCACATTGTTAGGTGGATTCTTTACCATTTGAGCCACCAGGGAAGCCCAAGGATACTGGAGTGGGTAGCCTATCCCTTATCCAGGGGGTCTTCCCAACCCAGGAACTGAACAGGGTTCTCCTGCATTGCAGATGGATTCTTTACCAACTGAACTACCAGGGAAGTCCCTTGTTTTGACTGTTTGCTTTATATTTCCAGAGAAGAATTATATCTAAACCACAGCAAGTGGTTTACAAGATAACCACTTGTAACTAACTTAGTTCAATATCTAAGGAAATCTCTTTTGGATATATATCTCATCACCTATACATTGTGTGTACATTAATAATATCTTTCTTCTGGATACTTAAGCTTCCTTATTGGTTACCATAAGAGCTTTAAAAAATTTTTATTGAAGGATAATTGCTTTACAGAATTTTGCTGTTTTCTGTCAAACCTCATCATGAATCAGCTATACATATACATATATCGGCTCCCTTTTGAACCTCCCTCCCATCTCCCTCCCCATCCCACCCCTCTAGGTTGATGGAGAGCTCCTGTTTGAGTTTCCTGAGCCATACGGCAAATTCCCATTGGCCATCTATTTTACATATGATACTGTAAGTTTCCATGTTACTCTCTCCATACATCTCACCCTCTCCTCCCCCTCTCCCCATGTCCATAAGTCTATTCTCTATGTCTCTTTCTCCATTGCTGCCCTGCAAATAAATTCTTCAGTATCATTTTTCTAGATTCCGTATATATTTGTTAGAATATGGTATTTATCTTTCTCTTTCTGACTCACTTCACTCTGTATAATAGGGTCTAAGTTCATCCACCTCATCAGAACTGACTCAAATGCATTCCTTTTATGCTTGAGTAATATTCCATCGTGTATATATACCACAGCATAAGAGTTTTGATGGGAAAGGTTCTACAACTCTCAGTCCTCAAATAATACATGTAATTGTGGGAAAATAAATGAGCATCTGGATGATTGACTTGGGTCCTCAAAAAAAATCTGTGGCAGGAAAGAAAAAGGTAAACACAGGCAGAAGACAAGTAACAAGCACATGCAATGAAAGGCCCTTGATAGGATCATCGTTGAATCAAGTCAACTGTAAATAGACTCCTTTGGGACAACTAGAAGGCTTTAGGTATGAGTGTGTGGGAAATGATATTAATGAATTCTGTGAGTGGGAAAATGGCATGGCTACACATGAAAATATCTATAAAGATTAGAGTTGTGTATAGAAGTATTAAGGGGAGACACTACTGAAGTTTGGGATTGGTTTTAAAATCCTTTTGCAGAGAAAAGTGGGGAAAGCATGGAGCAACTGAGGCAAAGCTCAATTGTCAAATCTGGGTGATGCCATTGGACGATTAAGTAAACTGTTCTTTTCACCTTTGCATATATTTGGATTTTTCAAAATGAGAAATGTTTAAAGACTTGGTTAAAGGACTCATCACATTTAGAATGAGGAGAGGGGGCATGAATCATTTGGTGGTGTTGTTCAGTCACTCAGTCGTGTTCGACTCTTTGTGACTCCATGGAGTACAGCCCATCAGGTTCCCCTGTCCTTTCCTATCTCCTGGAGTTTGCTCAAATTCATGTCCATTGAGTCAGTGATGCTATCTAACCATCTCATCCTCTGCTGCCCCCTTCTCCTTTGCCTTCAATTTTTTAAAGACTTTGTTAAAGGACTTGTTACATTTAGAAAGAGGAGAGGGGCATGAATCATAGTGATGACCAAAGAAGAAAGGAAAGAACTGACCTGCAAATAAGCAGGTGGCTTGGGAGGAGGGAGTGGTGACTGGTGGCTATGGAGCTTCCTCAGATCTATTTCTGGAATAGAAATAAAGCCTGCCTGAGCAACCTTAGGAAAAACTGGAGTAAGTGCCCAACCTCCCAGGTGTGTGTGAGGGTTAATGGCCTTTTCTGCAGCCCCAGTGGATGCCCTGAACTATTCAAGGGCCTCATATTCTCCCAAGTGTCCTTATGAGCTCCTGGATCAGATGACAGAAGGCTAGCCCCGCATTCTGCTCCTGTCCCCAGTGAGGTTGATTTTCCAGAAGCCTTAATCTCAGAAACACTACCATTTTCTCTGATGCCTTTGAATTTGGAAATCCATCTCTCCGTTTCAGAGCTATTTATCCCTTGCGGTCCTCCTCCCAATGGCACCACAGACAAGAACCAGGCGACAAGAAAAAGTGAGGTGACCCCAAACAAGCTCTCCTTCTACATTTACAGGGCAGACCATGACTTTTCTCAAGGCCCACAAATTATAGGGAGAGAAAGGGTGGAAAAATCCAGAGGAAAAAAAAAACACCACCACCTAACCATACCACCCGTAAAAACATGCCAGATGGGAGGGGAAGATGTCTATAATTCTACTGGTTTTCAAATGTATTTATTTAGTTCAGTCATTTATGAAGCAAACCCCAGAAATTCCAGGCATCTCTCCTAAACAAAAGAACCACTAATGTTTGCCTCTGGTCAGCATGTAAAACTTGGTGAGAACCCAAATGTTAGACATAGCTTCCTAAGGAAGCTCAGATCTTAGATATGGAGGGCCTGCCACGTACTTTCTTATCTAGCTGTCAGAGTTCAAGCCAGAGTTACCAACAGCTGGAAGAACCTCCAGGAGATACTCTTCCTACCTATGTCAAGGGGAAATTTCCTCCAGGACAGTCACCAAAACAGAAGCAAAGGTAATTATTTAAACCACGGCACTGCTAAGATGTTCTTTTTGCCCTGAGCCTCTCAAAGCAATCTTGATTCAGACTGTCTAGATTTTACAATGTTATCAGCCGTCAACAGATTTCAACCTTCCTTGAAAGTGCTTCCAATTGTTTCAGTGGCTAACGCAACCTAAATCAACACTGGATATAGCAAAGAAAACAAACCACTTATAAACGTTCCCATACCTGCCAAAACTGGAAAGCTATAAATAGGGGGTAGCAAACACTGTTCAAAAATATTTCTCAGGGAGAAAACAGGCGGAAAAGAGTGAATAATTTTCAAAGAAGGGTTTTTTAAAAAGTTAGTTCATTTTGCTTCATTTCACTTGGAATTTCTGTGGCCATAAGAAAGGGAGGAAAACAACATCCATGATGGTACGTTTCCTACACCCATAGGATGTTAAAACATCAGCTTGATTGAAGCGATTACATTGTATACAGTCTCAACAGAGTGTTTCATTTAGTTTGTCATTTCTCCTATTGCTTCTGAGAGAAGGAAAAATTTTTTCCATACCATTATCAGCCTTTTTGCACTTTTAAGAAAATAGGCTCTTTTCTTTCCAGAGAAAACTTGGTTTCTCAAGGTCATTTAACTACTAAACCCGAAAGGGAAAATGAAAGTGTTAGTTGCTCTGTGGTGTCCATCTCTTTGTGACTCCATGGACTGTAGCCTTCCAGGTTCCTCTGTCCATGGAATTATCTGGGCAAGAATACTGGAGTGTGTAGTCATTCCCCTTCTCCAGGGGATCTTTCTGACCCAGGGATCAAACCCGGGTTTCCCGCATTGCAGGCAGATTCTTTACCATCTGAGCCACCAGGGAAGAACCAAGGTTTAAATCTAGAGTTAATTCTCATGTTGAATTGCCCAGCTCCTTCTTTAATCATTTAGTCTGCTGTATTTGTCTTTCAGACATTTAACTCTGTTGTTAAGATCTCACCATTGTTGATCTAAGGAGCAGAAATCTTTGGAATTAAATACTTTTGAGTTAGAATCAATCTTCTGCCATTGCTAGTTGCGCAACCTAGGCTAAGTTCTTAAACTTTATCCACCTCAGTTATTCCAGAAGTGTCCCATGTGGTTTGCTTCTTAGAATCTTGTGATTAGTTGATCTGGCTACTGATTCAATGATTAAAAATAAATCTATTTAGGAAAAAAGTCTGAGGGGATAAAATAATGTCTTTTGTGTACAGAATCCTGCCACTAAATTTCTCTTCTGTAAATTGACTGAAATGAAATAGTTACGTGAAGTGCTTAACATGAGGTGTATACAAATGTTCAATAAATAATGCGATTATGTTAATACTAAATACCTTCTGATTGTAGTTTCAGATACATCATTTCCTAGATTAAAATGACAATAAATGCCATGTACCTGTAAATGACACCATTTTCCAAGGGACAGTTTGATCCAAAAATGCTGGTGAAGCCATAAACTTCATCTTCCTCTTCTACAGCACAGCTTTGGCAACACTGATTCAAAATAGATGCTTTGTTCATTCTTGTACTATTTTCCTCCCTTCTGTTTGGAATCTGAAGCATTCTTTTTTAGTTTCTGACCCTATAAAGGAGAAGAGCCACCAGACCAAGAGTATTCAGAGCCTAGGATTAAATGTTGAGGTGGCCCGGCCTTTATATGCAAATAGGCAGCCTTGCTGCAGACCCTGAAGAACGTTATCACTCTAGGAAATGTTTCCCAAGATCAAAAAGAAATTCCACAGGACTAAGGACTGTTTATCAACCCCAACACATTGAGCTGTTTCATTCCTTTTGAGGGGCAATTTTAGAAACACTCCATTGCTTAATTTGTGTAAGACATACACACTGTGCGTGGTCCCCCATAGGCATGTATGCTCTCCCTGTGTAGTTTTGAATGTTGTTTTCATCCTTTCTCGTCTCAAGGTCTACATGTCCTAGAAAAGCATGCAGGAAGGCTTTGTTTCTATTAAGCATACTGATCTTCCAAGGAGACGGGTAAAAAAAAAATGTGTTATCTGGGTCCTCCAGGAAGCAGGTGCCAAGATGGGATTAAACATGCCAGGATTTAATAGGGAAAAAGCCTGTGACAGACCCCGTGTAGGCAGCTGGCATGGCTGGGACTGTCAGCACAAGAGAAAAGAGGAAAGAAGTTTGGGTGGATGCATCCTAGTTGGCCTTGCAGAGGTTTATCCAGGGGGCCAGGAAGTCCTGGAGTGAAAGTTGGCCGTTGGGGGAGTCCTGTGTCACCCTGGAATCGCTGCTGTGAGCAGTCCTGGGCTGGAACCAGCCTGAGGACAGTGGTTGCAGTGCAAACGCAGCTGGATCTCAGATCGCAGCAGCTGGAGTCAGTTTTGCTCCAGTTGAAGGTCTTTGAGGCACATTGTCACTCCCTGCCGCAGGGTCTCTTACAGAGGTCTCAGGCAGCTGGAGAAGGCAGAAAGGGTGCTGGTGGAAAACGGGAGCTGACTGCTCCCCCGGACACACACACTCAGAGTGTGTGGGAGACCTGCATACTCTGAAAGGTACAAATACATCCCTTTCTGCAAAGTCACGTGCATCGGACAAAGTCCCCGCACTTCTGTGGGCTTGGGGTGCTGGCATGGGGAACATTCTGTCACGCTGACCTGGTCACTCACAGCCAGCTCCTAAGCAGAGGGGACAGTCTGTCGTTCTCCTGGACAGGAAACATGTCTTCAAGGGGGTGTTGGTTGAAGAATTGAGGAGAAAGAAGAGAAATGAAGAAAAGGAGAGAAAGGTAGAGAGAGTGTATGAGAGAGAAAGCTAAGAGCTTCCGATTCACATCCAGGCCTCCATTCTGTGCTCTGCATGGAACAGAATAAGTCAGGAGAGCCCAGGCAGGTTCCCCCAGCAGGAAGTGACCTTGGCAGCTGGGGTCAGGAAGCTTCCTAAAGGAGAAGTCGAGTCAAGTCAATGGCTCTGGTGAGGTCGGTGGGTCTCAGTGGAGTAGTTTCAGTGATGGACTTTTAGCACTGGAATCCACTCTCTGTAGGCAAAACAGAGCTGGGTGGAGGACAGGCCTTCCACAGGGTAGAAACTGGATGAACTGAGGAGCCAGGTCACAACTTCACACACACTCGGGTGATAATCTGCTTCAGTGGATGTTTGAGAGGACCTTGCAATTCATTCAAATCTTATGGATGACCTGCTCGTGTTTATGCCTGGAATAGGCATTGTGAGTGAAAACAGAGCTTTTTCTTGCCCACACGGGGCTATGTTTTAGTTGGGGAGATAATATTAATAAAATTACCTGCAAATAAGTGCCAAACTGTGGCTATGTTGCTCTGAAGGGGGCTGGGCACTAATGTCATGAAAAGATAGAATGGGGAGATTTGGTTTACTCCAGAAAAATCAGAAAACATCCCTGAAGAAGTAACTGCCAGCTGAGATCTGAAGTTTCAGACAACCTTAAACTTGCACAGGAGAGTGTCAGTGTGTGTGCGTGCTCAGTCATGTCTGACTCTTTGTAAACCCTTGGACTGTAGCTCTCCAGCCTCCTTGGTCCATGGAATTTTCCAGGCAAGAATACTGGAGTGGTTTGCCATTCCTTTCTCCAGGGGATTTTCCTGACCTAGGAATTGAACCTGTGTCTCCAGCATTGCAGGCAGATTCTTTACCACTGAGCCACTGGGGAGTCCCGGCACACAGGAGAGGGCAGAGTTATTGCAAGTAGAGAAAGCATATATGCAGCATACACACAGCAGCCCTTCAGTGGGAGGAGAAATGGTGCCTGGGAGACTGGAATACAGACAGAGACCCGTGGAGCCCAGCCAGACAAAACACTGGAGCTGCAACAGGGGCAAGGTTAAGGTCAGGTGGGCCATTTTAGGGTCTTCATTTTTGTCCTAGAAGCAGAAGAAGGCTTTAAAGTGGGGAAAGGATAATAATGACATTTTCATCCTGGGGGAAAAAAAATCATTGTAGCTGCAGTGTGGAGCTGAACTGGAGAAGGTAAGAGGGAATGCAGGCAGAATAGTTAGTGCAAGAGATGCTGGTGGCCCTGACCAGAAAGGAAGTGAAGGGGTTCAAGAGATGATTAGGGGACAACATCAAAATTGAATCTCAGTGACTTAGACATGGGCTGAGATAGCAGGAGTGAGGCCAAGGTTTCTGGTTTGCACACCTGGCACGTGGGGATGCCCTCACTGGTTTAGGTTGGGGGAGGGTGGTCACAGCAGAAGGATGGAGGTGGGAAGTGTTCCTTTGGGACATCCAGGAAGAACCATCAAGTAGGTGATTGCATCCGTGGCTCTAGTTTCTGAGAGTCAGGGTGGAAAGGTGGATTCTCCGCCTTCCGTTGTGCTATCCTTAAGATGGCTCCATGGGGGAGGGGGGATACACTGGAGAAGAGAGCCAGTGCGTCTGGGCATGTGGGGTTTGCACCTGCTTGCCTGTCTCTCCAGGAGCAGCTTTCTGTCCTGGGTCTTTGAGTTAGGCTGCTCGAGAACTTCTGATACTGAGTAAACAGGGCTGGAAAGAACCCAGTTAGCAAGGGATCAGAGGAGACCTGAGGAGGGGCTCGTGAGTCCTTGACAGAAGGAAGTTCTGGGGCCTCATGTTGGTCCTTCATACTCTTGAGTACCCATAGTCTAACAACCCTGTTGACCTCTAATGTGATTTGGTTTCCTGGGAACCTGGAAAAGCACAGCGTGTTCCGGTGTGTGGACACAGTGTTATCTTTGGCTTGGCCTGAGGCTGCCCCGGGTGCACAGCAGTCCGGATGGTACTCCTGCCACCTGCAGGACAGAAGCAGGGGCGTAGCCTGGTCCTGCTGCTTGTCTCCCCATAGTGAGGGGACACAGATGCTCCACAGGCAGAAACAAGGAACTGCTTTCCCCACGAAGTTACACAAATAAGAATCACCTGTCCAACAAGGGTTTCAGGAAGTTGGGTATGGGCACCAATGCATTCCTGGAGAGACTGGGGGACAACTGAACCCCTTATCCCATGGAACATCTCTGGAAGCAATGGGTGGGCAAACCCCAGGTCTGTCTGATTGGTCTGTTTTTGTACTTCCTTAGATGCTGTTGAAACTCGTCCTACCAGGGGATGGGGACAGATTTAATCCCCTGAATTTGGGAGAAGGAATTAAGGAAAGTGCCTCAGTTTCTGTCTCTTCTCTTTTGGAGCCTGTCCATTTGCATGAAATAGGAATTTTCATCTGCTCAAGAGTTTATCAGTCAAGGCCCTGGCCCTGGGTAAGACTTGCATTTTTCTCACTTTGCCTCTGACCAGGAAGGTAAGTTGTATTCTGCAGCACCCTCTTAGGAAATCCACTGGGACTTTCTACTAAACTCTGCTTTCTAGTATCAGCTTTGTCAATGCTAAAGCTGACTTTAAAAAATCTCCATCTGCCTACTTTTCATGTCTGAGTTAAACAAAAAAACAGGACTGTCACTTCTGGACCCCTTAAAACTCCAACATATACAGAAGACTCTGGAGAACATTTTGAACTTGGGTGAATTCCAGGAGATGCTGAAGGACAGGAAGGCCTGGCATGCTGCCTTCCTTGGGGGTCACAAAGAGTCAGACAGGACTTAGCGACTGAACAGCAACAGTCCTGGGGATCTTTCTACCGCTTAAACATGAGGCATCCTCCCTGTTGAGAGAATTCAGCCCTTTGAGAGGATTGAGCTTAGCCTTCCAACCACTATGTTGAATATGATCTGGTATAAATAAGTATATGACAGATACTTTTTTCCATCAATAAGTATAAATCAGTCATACAGCTATTACAATGCAGGGAAAATTGAGGGGAAAACATGTTTTTATGCCTTTCCTGTACTCACGGTCTGGGCAGGCAGGGTTTTTTCCATTTGCTCCTCCAGATCCATTTTCATCCTTCTTCGTTCTGCCATGCGCCCCAGCAGGCCAGCCTGGAAGAACTGCATCAGTGGGCTCCTGCTGGGCTCAGTCCATGGAAGGCACTGGAAGGAGAGAGGGAGTGGCAGATCAGGGCGTTCGTGACCTCAGTCTCCTGTTCTGGTCCTCCTTCTTGACTGACAGCCAAACTCCCCTCAGACGGCTCCTTTCCCACATTACGGCTCTGATTAAATTCGAATCAATTTGACTGAATTCGAGCTTGCGCCTTCAAGCTTAAGGGCAGCAGTGGCCACTCTCCATTATCATCCTTGTGGTGTTTCCCCATTCCTTCTGACTCCCTTCTCCTGGCCATGCCTCCACAAATAGTTGCCTTTTTAATACTCTTCAATGACCACCTTGAATGCACTCTTTTCTGTGGAGACCCAAGCACTATGTTACGTTACCAAGAGTGGACCAAAAGACATCTGAACTTCTATTCAGATTATCTGCCATGTTCACATGTTCCCTGCCTTGCATGCAACCAGTTACCATCCGGAGAGATGCCTCTCTGGGGGGCTCTGCTCCTCACGCACATATCTCCCAGCTCAGACACAGTTCCGAGCTGTCTGCATCAGTCAACAGGCAGGAAGAGCATGGCAGGATTGTGAGTATCTGCATTAGAGGTGCCTACAGCTCCATGTGGTCTCAGAGTTCTGTCATTCTAGGAAGTTTCAACACCACCCAATTAAATTCAGTCTTTGCTCTTGGCTGTGTGCAAAACTAAGTAAACTGTTGGGATCAGATATGCTATTCATTAGTCTTACTCCATGGGACACCCAGTTTGCTTTCATAGTATCTGGCAAGTATCCTAGAGTTAGGCAGGAGTGAGCACTTAAGGATAATTGTCTTTATTGGATGTTTTCCTGCGGGTCTCCAAAGTGGACGAGTTAGGCTTTACTGGTTCTGGAAAATAGAGAATAATGCACTTAACCAACACTTACTGAGCATACATTATGAGGTAGACACTGCACATCCATTCTCAGTCGCTTTGGTGATATCTGACTCTTTGTGACCCCATGGACTGTAGCCCACCAGGCTCCCCTGTCCATGGGATTCTCCAGGCAAGAACACTGGAGTGGGTTGCCACTCCCTTCTCCAGGGGATCTTCCCGACCCAGGGATCAAAGCCAGGTCTCCTGCACTGCAGGTGGATTCTTTACTGCTGAGCCACCTGGGAAGCCTGAGGTAGACACTGTACTAGGCATTTTACATATTAAAGTTCCCAATATCCACAACAATGGTGAAAAAGTTATCATCATTTCATTTCACAAGTGAAGAGACTAAAGCCCAGAGAGATGAAATGATTTTCCTCATGAAAAAGAGCTAGTGATTATGGGTCAAAATTTGTACCTGGATTAAAAATTACTATAACAATTATTTTATCTGCCATTTTGGTTCCTTGTTTCTGAGTAAACATGCTTTGAACTTTGTCACTAACCAGCTATGTCATGTTGGACAATCTGCTTTGCCCTCTTCCCTCTTCCAGAGGTAGAAATATGTTTTTTTTTGGAAATAGAGAGGAAAATGTGCAAACAACGAGGAATAATGATAAATAGGTAAGATGAGGCTAGAGAGTAGGTTTTCCTTAAAAAAAAGAAAAGAAAAGGTAGGTAAAAAAGCTTAAGTTCTATAAGAAATAATGGTTAATGTCAGTTTTCAGACAAAGAAATGATATGAAAACTTTGGTGCTTTGGCAAGAAAAATATGACAGTCATATTCAAGAAGTAAGTTGTTCTCACAGTGGTTAAGTTAATAAAAGATGCATTCCTTTGTCAGTCTCTTTAAAAGAATGTTCCTTCCAATTCCATGGAAAATGCCCCTTGGGAAGGCACAGCCTAGACTATAATCCTTGTTTAGTAGGAAATATTTAATTGAAACAATGCCTCTCTTTGTTAAGCATAGAAAGAGCTTGTATTCTCCCAGTAGGTGCGGTACTGAGGGCCTGGGACACATGCCCCCTGAGTCCTAGACAGAAGGGCTGAGAGAAATAGAATGGTCAGGGTAAGAAGATTTAAACACAATGAGATCATGTCCCCCAGTAGGTGTATAACTGGAAAAGCACGGAACAAGAAGATACATCAACCAGGAAGGCTAAAGTACACCCCACCCCACAACAATGTGGTACTCACACAGATGAGAAAACAACAGAGATCCTGCAATCTGCCGAGGCATAGAGTTTTCAACTTCTTAGTAACAGGGCATCTGTGAAGCCACTTAGGATCTCAAAGGATTACAACTCGAGTGAACATAGACATAGAAAAACATGTGTCGTTCCTTCTAATGGCAAGAAATTTGAAAACTAATTTAAATTTAATTTAAATTAGAAATTTAACATCTACCTTGGAGTGTATCTAGTAGTCGCTTAAATACACATATCAGTTCAGTTCAGTTCAGTCGCTCAGTCGTGTCCGACTCTTTATGACCCCATGAATCACAGCACACCAGGCCTCCCTGTCCATCACCAACTCCCAGAGTTCACTCAAAGACATTACTTTGCAAACAAAGGTCCGTCTAGTCAAAGCTATGGTTTTTCCAGTGGTCATGTATGGATGTGAGAGTTGGACTGTGAAGAAAGCAGATGCTTAACACATTTCAAATGAACAAACCATCTATCAGAAAGCTGTAATTTTTTTCAGTCCTATTGAGCTATAACTGATGTAAAACATTGTGTTAGTCTACTGAAGGTGTACAATATAATGATCTGATACATGTATGTATTGTTAAATGATCACCTATTGTGGTAGTTAACATCAGTCACTTGATACAATTTTTTTCTTGTGATGAGAACTTTAAAGATCTACTTTCTTAGCAACTTTCAAAAGTGTGATATTGTATTGTTAACTATCATCACTGTGTTGTTCATTACACCCCTAGGACTTATCTTATAACTGGAAGTCTGTACCTTTTAATACACACCCATGTCCCCTGAATTCCCTGCCTCTGGTAACCACCAATCTATTCTCTGTTTCTGTGAGTTTGATTTTTATAGATTTCACATGTAAGTGAAGTCATATAGTATTTGTCATTCTCTGTCTGACGTACTTAACTAGCATAATGTCCTCAAAGGGTATACTTTTTGTTGTAAATGGCAGGATTTCCTCCTTTTTGATGACTGAATTACATATATATATTATAACAATATATGTATTATACATATATATACATGTATGTGTATATATATAATGTAAGGTGTTATATATATATATACACACTTTATATATATATATATATATAAAAGTACCAGTTCAGTTCAGTCACTCAAGCGTGTCTGACTCTTTGTGACCCCATGAATCACAGCACGCCAGGCCTCCCTGTCCATCACCAACTCCCGGAGTTCACTCAAACTCACCTCCATCGAGTCGGTGATGCCATCCAGCCATCTCATTCTCTGTCGTCCCCCTCTCCTCCTGCCCCCAATCCCTCCCAGTCCCTTGGGCAGAAAGATCAAACCACTTGATCTCAAGGGAGATCAACCCTGAATATTCACTGGAAGGACTGATGTTGAAGCTGAAGCTCCAGTATTATGGACATCTGATGCGAACAGATGACTCATTGGAAAAGTGCCTAATGTTGGGAAAGATCGAGAGCAGAGGAGAAGAGGGCATCAGAGGATGAGATGGCTGGATAGCATCACTGATGCAATGAACATAAACTTGGGCAAACTCTGGGAGATGGTGACAGACAGAGAGGCCTGGCATGTTGCAGTCCATGGGATCGTAAAGAGTTGGATATGACTGAGCAACTGAATAACAACAATATATATATATATATATACACACACACTACATTTTCTTTTTCCATTCATCCATCAATGGATGGACACTTAGGTTGTTTCCATCTGTTGACTAGTAAATAATTTGGCGATGCACATGGGGAGGCATATATCTTTTCAAGATCATGATTTCATTTCCTTGGGTTATTTACCCAGAAATTGAATTATTAGATCATATGGAAGTTCTGTTTCTAATGTTTGGAGGAACCTCCACTGTATTTCATACTGCCTACACCACTTTATCTGATAGATAGAGTGCCTGATGAACTCTGGACAGAGGTTCGTGACATCGTACAGGAGACAGGGACCAAGACCATCCCCATGGACAAGAAATGCAAAAAACCAACGTGGTTGTCTAAGGAGGCCTTACAAATAGCTGTGAAAAGAAGAGAAGCGAAAAGCAAAGGAGAAAAGGAAAGATATAACCATCTGAATGCAGAGTTCCAAAGAATTGCAAGGAGAGATAAGAAAGCCTTCCTCAGTGATCAATGCAAAGAAATAGAGGAAAACAACAGAATAGGAAAGACAAGAGATCTCTTCAAGAAAATTAGAGATACCAAGGGAACATTTCATGCAAAGATGGGCTCAATAAAGGACAGAAATGATATGGACCTAACAGAAGCAGAAGATATTAAGAAGAGGTGGCAAGAATACACAGAACTGTACAAAAAAGATCTTCACGACCAAGATAATCACGATGGTGTCATCACTGACCTAGAGCCAGACTTCTTGGAATGTGAAGTCAAGTGGGCCTTAGAAAGCATCACTACGAACAAAGCTAGTGGAGGTGATGAAATTTCAGCTGAGCTCTTTCAAATCCTGAAAGATGATGCTGTGAAAGTGCTGCACTCAATATGCCAGCAAATTTGGAAAACTCAGCAGTGGCCACAGGACTGGAAAAGGTCAGTCTTCATCCCAATCCCAAAGAAAGGCAATGCCAAACTACTCCACAGTTGCACTCATCTCACACACTAGTAAAGTCATGCTCAAAATTCTCCAAGCCAGGCTTCAGCAATATGTGAACCGTGAACTTCCAGATGTTCAAGCTGGTTTTAGAAAAGGTAGAGGAACTAGAGGTCAAATTGCCAACATCCACTGGATCATGGAGAAAGCAAGAGAGTTCCAGAAAAACATCTATTTCTGCTTCATTGACTATGCCAAAGCCTTTGACTGTGTGGATCACAACAAACTGGAAAATTCTGAAAGAGATGGAAATACTAGACCACCTGACCTGCCTCTTGAGAAACCTGTATGCAGGTCAGGAAGCAACAGTTAGAACTGGACATCGAACAACGGACTGGTTCCAAATAGGAAAAGGAGTACGTCAAGGTTGTATTGTCACCCTGCTTATTTAACTTATATGCAGAGTACATCATGAGGAACGCTGGTCTGGAAGAAGCACAGGCTGGAATCAAGATTGCCGGGAGAAATATCAATAACCTCAGATATGTAGATGACACTACCCTTATGGCAGAAAGTGAAGAGGAACTAAAAACCCTCTTGATGAAAGTAAAAGAGGAGAGTGAAAAAGTTGGCTTGACGCTCAATATTCAGAAAACTAAGATCATGGCATCCGGTCCCATCACTTTGTGGGAAATAGATGGAGAAACAGTGGAAACAGTGTCAGACTTTATTTTGGGGGGCTCCAACATCACTGCGGATGCTGATTGCAACCATGAAGTTAAAAGACGCTTACTCCTTGGAAGGAAAGTTATAACCAACCTAGATAGCATATTAAAAAGCAGAGACATTACTTTGCCAACCAAGGTCCGTCTAGTCAAGGCTATGGTTTTTCCCATGGTCATGTATGGATGTGAGAGTTGGACTGTGAAGAAAGCTGAACGCTGAAGAATTGATGCTTTTGAACTGTGGTGCTGGAGATGACTCTTGAGAGTCCCTTGGACTGCAAGGAGATCCAACCAGTTCATTCTAAAGGAGATCAATCCTGGGTGTTCATTGGAAGGACTGATGCTAAAGCAGAAACTCCAATACTTTGGCCACCTCACGGAAGAGTTGACTCACTGGAAAAGACTCTGATGCTGGGAGGGATTGGAGGCAGGAGGAGAAGGGGATGACAGAGTTTGAGTGAACTCCGGGAGTTGGTGATGGACAGGGACGCCTGGCGTGTTGTGATTCATGGGGTCGCGAAGAGTCGGACACGACTGAGCGACTGAACTGAACTGAACACCAATGACATTCATAACAACAGTGCATCTAGGTTGCCTTTCTCTACATCCTCACCAGCACTTGTTATCTTTTGTTTTTACAGAGGATGAGATCTAGGACATCACTGACTCCATTAGCCAGAAAGGCATAGGTTTATTTCTGGATTCTCTATTATGTCCCATTGACTTTTATGTCTGTTTTTATAACAATACCATATTGTTTTGATTACTATAGGTTTGTAATAAATTTGAAATCAGGAAGCATGATGGTTCCAGCTTTGTCCCTCTTTCTGAAGATTGTTTTGGCTATTCAGGATTTTTTATAGTTCCCCTCAAATTTTAGGATTATTTTTCCTATTTTTGTGCAAATGCCATTGAAATTTTTGATAGGAATTTCATTAAATTTGTAGATCACTTTAAGTAGTAACAATTTTTAATAATATTAATTTTTCCAGTCCATGAGCACATATCTATTTACTTGTGTTATCCTCAATTTCTTTCATCAATTTCTTATAGCTTTTAGTTTACAGATCTTTCACGTCCTTGGTCAAATTTATTCCTAGGTATTTTATTATTTTTAATGCAATTGTAAATGAGATTGCTTTTAAAATTTCTCTCTCTGATAGTTTTATTAGTGTGCAGAAATGCAACTGATTTTTGTGTAGTGATTTTATAGCCTGCAACTTTACTGATTTTGCTTTTTAGTTTTAACAGTTTTTTGGTGGAGTTTTTAGGGTTTTCTATATATGATATTATGTAATCTGCAAATGGACAGTTTTACTGTTTTTCCCAATTTAGATGCCTTTCATTTATTTTTCTTACTTATTTGCTCTAGTTGGGACTTCCAGACTATGCTGAATAAAAGTGGTGAGAGTGAACATCCTTGTCTCATTCCCGATCTTGGAGGAAATGCTTTCAACTTTCACCATTGAATGTGATGTTAGCTGTGTGTTAAGAGTTTTTATCATTAGTGGATGCTGAATTTTGTCGAATGTTTTCTCTGCATCTATTGAGACGATCATGTGACTTATCCTTTATTTTGTCACTGTGATGTGTCACATTGATTGACTTGCAGATGTTGAACCATCCTTGTATTTCTTAAAATGTCCAGTTGTATCATAGTGCATAATATTTTTAATGAACTGCTGAATTCAGTTTGCTAATATTTCATTGAGAATTGTTGTATTATATTCACCAGAATATAATTACAGAAAAATTACAATTTTCTTTTCTTATAGTGTCCTTGTCTGGTTTTGGAGTCACAGTAGTGCTGAACCCATAGAATAAGCTTGGGAATAATTCCTCCTCGTCTGTTTTTTTGGAATAGTTTCAGAAGGATTAGTATTGATTTTTCTTCAAACGTTCGGTAGAATTCACCAATGAAGCCATCTGGTCCTGAATTTTTGTTTGCTTAGGGATTTTGATTATTGATTCATTCTTTCTTACTAGTAATCAGTCTGCTCTGATTTTCTGTTTCTGCCTGATTCAATGTTGGTAGATTATGTGTCTAGAAATTCAGACTATGTTGCTCAACAGAAGAAGAAAGAAAATAAAAGAATCACAAAACAGCCAAAAAATAATTAACAAAATGGTAATATAGGTCCATAGTGTAAGTCTCTCAGTCATGTCAGACCCTTTGCAACCCCATGGACTGTAGCCAATCAGGCTCCTCTATCCATGGAACTCTCCAAGCAAGAAGATTGGAGTGGGTAGCCATTCCTTTCTCCAGGGAAACTTCCCCATCCAGGGACTGAACCCAGGTCTCCTGCACTGCAGGCAGATTCTTTCTGTCTGAGCCTCAGGGAAGCCCAACATGATTATTTTAAATGTAAATTTACTAAATCCTCTGATCAAAAGACACAGAATGACTGAATGGATAAAAAACAAGACCCAGTTATATGCTGACCACAAGAGACTCATTTTGACTTTAAGGACACATACAGACTCAAAGTAAAGGGATGGGAAAAGAATTCCACACAAATGGAAATGAAAAGAAACCTAAGGGAGCTATACTTGTATCAGACAAAACAGACTTTAAGACAAAAACTGTAATAAAAAAGTCATTATATAAAGGGATCAACCAGTAAGATGGTTATAACATTTGCTAACATTTATGTACCCAGCATGCTGCTGCCGCTGCTAAGTCGCTTCAGTTGTGTGTGTGTGTACGACTCTGTGCGACCCCATAGACGGCAGCCCACCAGGCTCCCCTGTCCCTGGGATTCTCCAGGCAAGAACACTGGAGTGGGTTGCCATTTCCTTCTCCAATGTGTGAAAGTGAAAAGTGAAAGGGAAGTCGCTCAGTCGTGTCCAACTCCCCACGACCCCATGGACTGCAGCCTACCAGGCTCCTCCATCCATGGGATTTTCCAGGCAAGAGTACTGGAGTGGGGTGCCATTGCCTTCTCCCAGCATCAGTTCAGTTCAGTCGCTCAGTCGTGTCCGACTCTCCGCAACCCCATGAATCACAGCACACCAGGCCTCCCTGTCCATCACCAACTCCCGGAGTTCACTCAAACTCATGTCCACAGAGTCGGTGATGCCATCCAGCCATCTCATTCTCTGTCGTCCCCTTCTCCTCCCGCCCCCAACCTTTCCCAGCATCAGAGTCTTTTCCAGTGAGTCAACTCGTCACTTTGGCCACCTCATGCGTCGAGTTGATTCACTGGAAAAGAGTCTGATGCTAGGAAGAATTGGGGGCGGGAGGAGACGGGGATGACAGAGAATGAGATGGCTGGATGGCATCACCGACTCAATGGACATGAGTTTGAGTGAACTCCAGGAGTTGGTGATGGACAGGGAGGCCTGGCATGCTGTGATTCATGGGGTCGCAGAGAATCGGACACGACTGAGTGACTGAACTGAACTGAGCTCGTCGCATGAGGTGGCCAAAGTATTGCAGTTTCAGCTTTAGCATCAGTCCTTCCAATGAACACCCATGATTGATCTCCTTTAGAATGGACTGGTTGGATCTCCTTGCAGTACAAGGGACTCTCCCAGCATAGGAACACCTAAATATATAAAGCAAATATAACATACCTGAAAGGAGAAATATACCATAATACAATAATAGCATGAGAGTTTGATACCGACTTTCAACAATGGGTAGATTATCTAGATGGAAAATCAATAAAGAAACACTGGACTTAAGCTATATGTTAGACCAGATGAACTTAACAGACATTTATAGAACATCCCATCCAAAACCAACAGAATACACATTCTTTACAAATATACACAGAACATTCTCTGAGATAGATTATACATTTAGCCAAAATAGATGTCTTTAACTTAACGCTATATCTCAAGGACGGAGAAGGCAATGGCGAGCCACTCCAGTACTCTTGCCTAGAAAATCGCATGGACAGAGGAGCCTGGTGGGCTGCAGTCCATGGGGTCGCTACTAGTTGGACACAACTGAGTGACTTCACTTTCACTTTTCACTTTCACACATTCGAGAAGGAAATGGCAACCCACTCCAGTGTTCTTGCCTGGAGAATCCCAGGGACGGCGGAGACTGGTTGGCTGCCGTCTATGGGATCGCACAGAGTCGGACACAACTGAAACGACAGAGCAGCAGCAGCATATCTCAAGGAACTAGAAAAAGAGGAACAAACTAAGCCCAACGTTAGCAGAAAGAAGGAAATGACAAAGACCAAAGCAGAAATAAATAGAACTAAAAAGACAATAGAAAAGATCAATGAAACGAAGAGCTGGGTTTTTTGGAGAAGACAAAAATAGACAAATTGGTAGCTAGATTCACTATGGAAAAAAAGAGAAAAGATTAAAATAAAATTAGAAATGAAAGAGGAGACTACTCATAACACAGAAAATACAAAGGATTGTAAGAGACTACTATGGTCAATTGTATGTCAATAAAAACCCTCATTTTTAAAATGAAGTAACCAAAAACTGAAGTGTAGTAATTGGCCCAAGGTCACCAACTAGATAGTGGTAGAACCCAGACTAAAACACAAGTCTCCTGACTTTCAATTGAATGTTTTGCCTCACTCCATGGTGGCTTTGGCTCTTGTGTCTGAGGGAATTGGGTGTACATCCACCATGGAATTGCAATTGAGGAATGTTGAGGATCAAATCAGGTAATTATAGCCATCTTCCTGGGCTTCTGTTAGGTTCTTGTGACCCACAGGTCTCCATGGTGACATCCTGGAGAGGAAGCACCACTTCTACAATGCACTCAAGAGAATCTTGCCAAACACATGACTTTTACAGCCAAATCAAAGGATAAGTTATAGGGTAGGAGCTGACTCAATGTGCATGGATTTCTTGTGAACCCTCAGCTTTACTGAAAATACTAAACATCTCTTCTGGCTTCCTTTTTTGTCAAAACACGAACACTGTGGAGGCAAAGCGGAATCTTGAAATACTATTGACAAATCTAACACATAAACAAGGGACCATGAAAGTAAGAAAAAGAGAAAAGAAGAGAAACAGAGGGGGAGAGAAACCAAAATAAGAACTAGAGAAGGGAGAAAGTAAATAGATGCTTATGAAGCCATTTTCTCCTGGGCCGCACCCTCCATCAGAAATCTGAAAGCTGGGCTCTAAGTTAGGGTCTCTGAAGTTATTCTGAGTTTCTTTCCATAGTTTTTAAGTGACTAATTTTTTTTACCAAGATCCCTGTGGGGAAAATTGGTATTCTCTCAACTCAGCAAAGTCTATTGACAAAAGACTAATTCTCTCGGTTCTTCTCTGGAGGTAAAGAGTGACTAATGTGAGGCTGAGGGAGAAAGTTCAACAACTCTAAGAGTTTAGACACCCCCCAGCTTAACAATTTTTCACAGCCACCACTCCTGCCAGTGGGCACTTTTTCTCAGTCCCCTCAGTGACAACAGATGCTTCACAGAGGTGGCCCTTGGTGACAGTAGCAAGGAGCCCATAGTCTGCTCACAAACAGTAGAGAAGCTCCTCTGATGAACCACAGAAACAGCTGTCAGCGTTTACTTACGTCAGCATTTACTTTGTTAGGTCTCAGAGTCTCTCAACTCTTCTGGTAGTTTCTATGCTTTTCAACAGGAGGAAGATTACATACAGCTTTCTCAGCCTCACTTCTTAAGGCCTACTCCCAGCAAGTTCCTGGTACCATCTGACCAGCAATTTCACATTTTTATATATACCCTCGAGAAAAGTCTTGTACATGTTCACAAGAAGACCTGCAAAGAGATTCACTGAAACATTCTTGTAGTGGAAAAGTCTTGGAAACTACTTAAACATTCATCCACAGGATATGAGATAAATACAGGTTGCCGCATTCTTGGAATGTACCAGAGTAGATAAAACGAACAAAATGGAGCTAAATGTAGCAACCAGGATGAATTTCAAAAATATAATAATGAAGACAAAAAACCGTATATAGCAGGGCACCTTTTATATAAAGTTTGGAAGCATGTAAAAGTATGCTTTTTACCTCACACTGAAGAAGTAAGCATGAATCTGAAGAAACTGAGAAAAAAATTATGGTGATATCTCTGTGGGACGGGGCTTCCCTTGTGGTTCAGATGGTAAAGAATCCACCTGCAATGTGGGAGACCTGGGTTCAATCCCTGGGTTAGGAAGATCCCCTGGAGAAGGGAAAGGCTACCCACTCCAGTATTCTGGCCTAGAGAATTCCATGGACTGTACAGCCCATGAGGTCGCAAAGAGTCGGACACGACTGAGCAACTTTCACTATGGGAACAGACAGAGTAAAAAGCAAGGGCCTGAGGCCTGAGGTGAAGATATGTTTGATGAGTTTAAGAGTAAGCAGTCATTGTAGCTGGAGCAGAATGTGTGGAGGAAGGGAGAACACAGGAAATAAGCCCAGAGAGGCAGCCAATTGTCAGACCGTGAAGGGCCTTGGAAAGTTTTGGCCCCGAAACCTGTGGTGTGAGGCTTAAAATTAAGGCCCAGTATTATGATCTGCATTGACATGGGTTGAGGGGAGTAGGAACACCTCCAATGGCATACCCACACACCCACAAGTGCCACTTCCATTCTGCTTCTGCAGAAAATACTCCTTAGCCAAACACCCCTCTTATCAACTGGACCAGGTAGAGTTCCTGCTTACTTTTCTATTAGTCAAACTCCCAGTCACATCCTCCTGTGGGAACCAGTGGGTGCCACACTCTCTTAATACTGCAAAGCCTTCCTCCCATCACTCCTGGTGGTCCACACTGTTTCTGAATGAAAGCCCCATGTGGCCATGTGCGGTGTGCAGTGGACTCATCCCCCAGGCTGTGAGTATACACAAGTGTGTAGACGGTCAGTTTCATCCGTCCAATGCCCAGGAAGATGGCTACAATGGTCTGTGTTTTGATCCCAGACACGATCCCTCCCTCCCAATGGGGTCAACAGGAGATAATTATAAGAGTCACAAGATTTGACTTATGCTTTTTCTGCTTCATTGACTATGCCAAAGCCTTTGACTGTGTGGATCACAATAAACTGTGGAAAATTCTGAAAGAGATGGGAACACCAGACCACCTGACCTGCATCTTGAGAAACCTGTATGCAGGTCAGGAAGCAACAGTTAGAACTGGACATGGAACAACGGACTGGTTCCAAATAGGAAAAGGAGTACACCAAGGCTGTATATTGTCACCCTGCTTATTTAACTTATATGCAGAGTACATCATGAGGAATGCTGGGCTGGAAGAAGCACAACCTGGAATCAAGATTGCTGGGAGAAATATCAATAACCTCAGATATGCAGATGATACCACCCTTATGGCAGAAAGTGAAGAGGAACTCAAAAGCCTCTTGATGAAAGTGAAAGAGGAGAGTGAAAAGGTTGGCTTGAAGCTCAACATTCAGAAAACAAAGATCATGGCATCTGGTCCCATCACTTCATGGGAAATAGATGGGGAAACAGTGGAAACAGTGTCAGACTTTATTTTTTTGGGCTCCAAAATCACTGCAGATGCTGATTGCAGCCATGAAATTAAAAGACGCTTACTCCTTGGAAGGAAAGTTATGACCAACCTAGATAGCATATTAAAAAGCAGAGACATTACTTTGCCAACCAAGGTCTGTCTAGTCAAGGCTATGGTTTTTCCCGTGGTCATGTATGGACGTGAGAGTTGGACTGTGAAGAAAGCTGATTGCCGAAGAATTGATGCTTTTGAACTCTGGTGTTGGAGAAGACTCTTGAGAGTCCCTTGGACTGCAAGGAGATCCAACCAGTCCATTCTAAAGGAGATCAATCCTGGGTGTTCATTGGAAGGACTGATGCTAAAGCTGAAACTCCAATACTTTGGCCACCTCATGCGACGAGTTGACTCACTGGAAAAGAGTCTGATGCTGGGAGGGACTGGGGGTGGGAGGAGACGGGGACGACAGAGAATGAGATGGCTGCATGGCATCAACAGCTCAATGGACATGAGTTTGAGTGAACTCCGGGAATTGGTGATGGACAGGGAGGCCTGGTGTGCTGTGATTCATGGTGTCACAAAGAGTTGGACATGACTGAGTGACTGAACTGAACTGAACTTAAAGGGATATTGGGAAAATGAACTACAAGGGGGTGAAAACAAAAACATGGAGCCCCAATACAGGGTGGTGGCATCCTCCTGACAGGTCCAACCTCTCACACAGCGGAGACAGGAAGAGGTGGTGGGAAGATGGGACTCAACTTAGATGCACTGTGAAGGCAGAGCTGGGATGACTGGCTCATAATTAAATATGAGTGTGAAAGAAAGAGAGAAGACAGTGTTTTTCTTCTGATAACTGGTTGCCATTTTTTTCATGTGGGAAAGCTTAGAGAAGGACTGTTACACAGTGAATCTCCTTGTCTTGTACAACTTGTCACATGAATCAGAAAAAAAGCAAGAGTCTACCTCATTTGATTTTAATACCAAACCCAGTGTAAGAAGACAAAATCGTTTATGAATACAGCTTCACTTATGAACATGTGCATGAGAATCCTAATTAAAATATCAGCTACCGGATTCAATGATGAATTTAAAACATAAAGCATGATCAAACAGAGCCCATTTAAGAAAAATGGCTTAAGAAAAGAAAATATAAAAACATTAAAATGATTCACCACACTATTGGACTAGAGGAGCAAAATTACATGAATATCTCAAAAATGCAGAAAAGGCACTGGATAAAATTCAAAACCTATGTTTTTTAAATAAACTCTTAGAAATCTAGAAATAGAGGGTAACTTCTTTACCTCAATAAAGACTTTCTACCAACCATCGACTGCAATCATTAAATTTAATTGAAAAGTTTAACTGTGATTTGCTTAAGGTTAAGAACAAGATACGAATAACGGTATGAATGCCACTCTTCAACAGAGCACAGGAAATCCTGGTCATGGCATTAAGACCAGGAAGGAAGGAGACCACATTGTTATTATTTCAAGGTATAATATCACAATCAAATGCCCAGAAAACCTAAGAAATCAGCAAACTACTAAAATTAAAATGGAGTCCAGCAAATTCTTTAGGTATAAAAAACCATGTGTAAAAAGTGTTCCTATGCATAGGCAACAGTGACCCCATGGACTGTAGCCTGCTAGGCTCCTCTGTCCATGGGATTCTCCAGGCAAGAATACTGGAGTGAGTTGCTATTTCCTACTCTAGGGAATATTCCCAACCCAGTCGAATCTGCATCTCTTGTGTCCCCTGCATTGGCTAGTGGGTTCTTGGGAAACCCCAGTAGCCCAACAGGCAATATAATAGAATGTAAGATACTACTCATAGTAGTAACAAAACTACAAAATATATATCAACCAAAGAAACAACATCTTTATAGAAAATAAATGTTAAACTATTAAAGCACAAATCAGAAAATCTAAACAAATGAAACACTGAACAGCATATAGAGTAACACCTTGCTTTAATATCACACAGAGTTAAGTTTTCCTTGATTAATTTTTAAATTCAATGCATGTGTGCTTAGTTGCTCAGTTGTGTCCGACTCTTTGCAACCCCATGAACTCTAGCCCACCCCATGAACTCTAGCTCCTCTGTCCATGGGATTCTCCGGGCAAGAATACTGGAGTGGGTTGCCATTCCTTTCTCCAGATCTTCCCAACCCAGGGATTGAACCTGTATCTCCCGTGCATCTCCTGCACTGCAAGCAGATACTTGACCACGTAAGCCACCAGGGAAGTACTTCAAATTCAGTGCACTCACAATAAAAATCCAAGAGCGAAACTTTTTTTAACATGAAAAACAAATTCTAAAATTTATGTAGAAAAATAAGAATTTTCGAAGAGTTAAGACAAAATTTAAAAAGACGATATACCAGCTATCAGAACATATTACAAACAGAGGAAACCTTTATTGATAAAGCTAACAGAAGTGGCAGACTGGGAGAAAATAAAAACAACAGCTGAAACCCACAAAGAATTAAAATTTAAAATACGTGAATAAACTTTTGTGATTCAGTTAATATTGTAAACGAAGTTTAAAATAGACTGTGTGGGGGCGAATAATTCACCATATCAGATAATATAACAAATTATAAGCCATAATGACAGAAACCAGCAAAGTTGTACATACAGTAAGGAAAAAATGGGCAAACGTATATAAAGAAGTAAATCACGCAAGAAAAAGCCAAATGGCTAATGATTAGTGGAGAATGTTCTACCTTCCTAGTTATCAGACAAATGTAAATTAAAACCACTTAATAAAAGAGATCAGCAAAAAATTAGCCAGAAAATAACAAGTGTTCATGAGAAAATGGGGACATGGTAATCTTTATACATCACTGGAGTAAGTACAGAGCAATGCAGGATTTCTAGAAAGCAACCTAACAGTGCAATTACCAATGCATGTATACAACAACTGTAAAACCCTACTCCTGACTTTATATTGCAAAGGAACTCTCATCTAAGTGGATATAAAGCCATATTAGAGGATATTCATGCCAGGTTGTTGGTGGTAACAAGAATTTGGGGATAAGCTAAATGTCCATTGATAAAAGGAAATTGATAAAAGAAATGTATAATGTGATAAGATGGAATCCTAGGTGACTACCAGACGTAATGAACAAGATTTACACGTAGCAACATGTTGTTGTTCAGTCGCTCAGTCGTGTGCAACTCTTTGCGATCCCAGCTTGCTCAAACTCAGGTCCACCCACGTCGTATAGTAGCAACAAGGATGGACCTCAAAACAAAATTTCAGTGAAAAAAAGAAGAGTAAAAAGAAAGAGATTCAAAGCTTGATAGCATTTATGTAAGTCAAAAACACTGACACAAAACGACATTATTTTTCAAGGATATACATATCTAAACAAACAAAGGGAAAACAAATTGCAAAGACATAGAGTCCAATAGAGTGAGGGCACATAGGAGGAAAGAGGCAACACAGAATGAAGAGGAAAACGTACAAAAGTGGCGAGAGGGCACTTATCTGGACTGAGGCTGATGACGGGCCGTGAAGAAAACAGTTTTAATGACTCAGTTCTCTAGATAAAGAAGACGTGCTACATATGTACAATGGAATACCAGGCAGCCATAACAAGGAATAAAACAATGACATTTGCAGCAACATGGCTAGACCTAGACATCATCATACTTAATGAAGTAAGTCAGACAGAGAAAGAGAAATACCATGCAATATCACTTATATGTGGAATCTAAACTATGATACAAATGAACTTAATTACAAATCAGAAACAGACTCATAGACATAGAAAATAAACTTATGGTTACCAAAGAGGAAAGGGATTGGGGGAGGGATAAACTGGTAGTTTTGGATTAACAGATACACATTGCTGTATATAAACTAGGTAAACAACAGGTTTTTCCAGTAGTCATCAAATCAGTCAATCCTAAAAAAAATCAATCCTGAATATTCATTGGAAGGACTGATGCTGAAGCTGAAGCTCCAATACTTTGGCCACCTGACACAAAGAACTAACTCCCTGGAAAAGACCCTGATGCTGGGAAAGAATGAAGGTGGGAGGAGAAGGGGATGACAGAGGATGAGATGGTTGGAGGGCATCACCGACTTGATGGACATGAGTTTGAGCAAGCTCCAGGAGTTGGTGATGGACAGGGCAGCTTGGTGTGCTGCAGTCCATGGGATTGCAAAGAGTTGGACACGACTGAGAGACTGAATTGAACTGAAACAACAGGTGGGCTTTCCCAGGTGGTTCAGTGGTAAAGAACCCACTGACCACTGCAGGAGACATGGGTTCAATCTTGGGTCAGGAAGATCCCCTGGATAAGGAAATGGCAACCCACTCCAGTACTGTTGCCTGGAGAATTCCATGGACAGAGGAACTTGGTAGACCACAGTCCATGGGGGTCACAAACAATTGGAAAGGACTGAGAAACTGAGCATGCAAAGAGCAGGTCCTATGTGGGAACTATTAATATATTCAGTATCCTGTAATAAACCATAATGGAAAAGAAGAAAACAAAGATTACTCATTTCTCACATGAGACCTACGAAAGACAAAGCAAAGAATGGAAAAGAACTAAAAGGAATGATGAAAACCCTTCTGGTTGATTTTTGTCTCTTTGTGTTCTGAACCATCTGTCTCACTTCTTCAGAAATGAGTTTAACCCATTATCTAGGACTCAGTCAAAGAAAAGCTGTCTTCTTCAGGACACTTCTCTCTTTAAGCCTCAGTTTCTTTACATGTAAGTGTGTCCATCCACCAGGTTTGATGGGCGGATTAGAAGAGCTGACCCATGAACATCTCTGCACAGTGTCTGGTTCAGGTTACATGCTCAGTAATCAGTGGTCATTATTTGGATATGCAGAAGGTTAGAACTTCACGAAACCTGGGAGGCAAGGGAGTCAAGTCTTATTTCATGAACATGGGACTGGATGTACAGAGAAATTATGTGACTTTCTCATGGTCTGGAGGTAAAAGGGAAAAGAGAAATAAGAAGGCAGCTCAAATTATTCTTTATCCAGTTGTGGCCACTACTACCCACTGCCTCCTCAGGCTTCCTTGAGAAGATGTATACAAATCCATTTTCCTAAGATGAAGGGAAATTTTTATTAATGGCATATTACATATATGTATATTACCACACAGCTTGTGTGATCTTAGTTCCCTGACCAGGGACTGAACCTTTGCCCTCAAAAGTGAAAGTATGAAGTCTTAATCACTTGACTGGCAGGCAATCGTGGCATATTTTTTAAATCATGGCATATTTAAATCCATGTCACTATTTCTGGCCAATGGAGTACTGTGAAAGGAATGAAAAATACAAAAAACAAAAAATACTATTTATCCAACTCTTTTTAAAAGATAAAATGCAGTTTCCAAATCATGCCAATGATTGTTCAAAATTAGGAGAAAAAGTGCCTATAGAGTTAGGGAAAGGAAATGACAGCAGGGTAGCAGTAGGTATCAGGGTGTACCAAGCCAGGTCAGCAGACTGGACAGTAACTTGAGGGCCATCATCTTGAGACCCTGCAAAGTAGAAAAGGATGAGAAATTTAAAACCAGGGCTTTCCACCACCCTCTGGAAAAATGCTTTAATTACTTTGTCTTCAAAATCAAACGTGGCGGCTAGCAAGTTGCTGCCAACAGTGGGAAGTCTGCCATTCTGATGGAACGCTGCTATCCCTGTGAAAGCATCAATATCATGAACTATTTTGAATGCAAGAGAAGAGCCAATCAAGGCCATACAAAACCTGGGGGCCTAGCCAGGATTAGAACATCAGCTTCAGCCACAATGTTAAATACAATGAGAGTATATATGGTGGTAGCATCGAAACAGGATGGCTTCCAAGAACTCAGTGCTTGAAAGCCCAAAGACAGAATCTTGACGATGCCCTGGTATAAGTGGTATTATTATTTAACTAAATAGACCCCTCCCCTGGAAGCAACTTTCCTTCTCCTGCTCTTCATTAGCTGTGTCCTATTACTTTTTCATGCCACCCAATATAGAGTGTTTTGGAATTTGCTCTGTAATCCAGTGCTCTTATGTCTCAGTTCAGTCGCTCATTCATGTCTGACTCTTTGCAACCCCATGAATAGCAGCATGCCAGGCCTCCCTGTCCATCACCAACTCCCAGAGTTCACGCAAATTCATGTCAATCGAGTCGATGATGTCATCCAGCCATCTCATTCTCTGTCGTCCCCTTCTCCTCTTGCCCCCAAGCCCTCCCAGAATCAGGGTCTTTTCCAATGAGTCAACTCTTCACATGGTGTGGCCAAAGTATTGGAGTTTCAGCTTCAGCATCAGTCCTTCCAATGAACACTCAGGACTGGTCTCCTTTAGGATGGACTGGTTGGATCTCCTTGCAGTCCAAGGGACTCTCAAGAGTCTTCTCTAGCACCACAGTTCAAAGGCATCAATTCTTTGGCGCTCAGCCTTCTTCACAGTCCTACCTCTAGGGGCAAACAATTGCACTGTATTTTGTTTCCCCCCTACTGCACCCCAGAAGGAAATCAAATGTCTTCTGGTACATTGTCTTTCTATCAAATTTCTTCCTGTGAACTCTGACTTCTGTTGGTAATCTATTTTCACTCGTTCAACAGCAATGAAAACAGAGAGTTGTTCAACTTCGGGGGCATAATGGAGAGCAAACCATGAACTCTGAGGACACTCAAATGCCAAGCAAGGTTTTTCCCAAAAATCACTCCTTGGAAAAAAGAGAGAATCCCTTTATATTTTGAGTTTCTTACTATAGAGTGTTCTCATCATTATTTTATTTCTAATAACACCATTCTTTTCAGGGAAAATACATTATCCTGAAACACTTGCAATCAATGCAAGATTCTGATGTTTCTAAGTGGACCTGGTGAACTTCAATACATATTTAATTATTCTTTCACTCGGATGAATGGCTTCATATTTGCCAAAGTGGACGTTGATGGTGAACAAGCTTTCTAAATATCACTTTTTAAAATATTACACTAAGTGGTTACATAGTGGATATTGAAAATATGTAACTGTCAGATGAAAGAAAACAACTGTCATAGTGCTATGCTGCAGCTTGGAATAAAACTGAAATAAGATTATGGAAAAAATATGACCTTAGTAAATTCTGTAAAATATAAAATATCAAATTATATTAATTATTTAATTTTATAATGAGTAAAATGATTAAACATATGTAACTAAAGTATTTATAAGTAGATGATGAGTGATTTTTAGCTACATCTCTAAAATTTTGGGGGGTGGGGGAATGGGAGGACTTATCTGGAGGATGGAAGAGGGTCTCACGTTTGGCATTGCCTTATACTAGGGCATGTACGGTAGACATATACACAATGGCTGAATCCTAACCATGGTTCCTGGATAAGAACTATCAACACTTCACAGCAACTTCTTTCCTGTGTGTTCTTGAGAAAGTATGTTTACCTAACAGTCTTTATCTTGATTCTGGGTCCTTAGTGAAAGATGGCTATTTCCTACACATGACCAGGGCAGTTTATGACAAAAGCGCTTGGGTCTTACACAAGGAAATGAGTGTTTGAAGTATTACTTCACAAGTTAGCCACTTCAGGAGACTCTATACATTTACTCAAAGAATGCCGATCACAGACCAGAGCTGCTGGGGAAGCCGTTTTGAGGACTGCCTTCAAAGAGTCAGTTCAGTTCAGATGACAGAGCCAGGCTCTGCCCTTTATAGACAGCCCTTTTATTTTAGCTTTTAACCCCAAATGGTTACACTCACGCCATTTGCCAGATTGGCCTCTGGATGACTTTCAGCTCTTTCCAGAAATCATTAAATCCACTCCCTTCCACTGGCTCCCATCCCCCACCCCACCCCAAAGGATGAAGACTTGGCACAGAGCAGGACTCTCAGAAAAATGCTTTGCAGGCTCCGAAGACAATTCCACATGAGGAGTTCCAAATGTTTAGAGGAAAAACAACATAATTAGAGTAAGTATATGACCTCCCAATGAGAATAAACTGAAAAGAGACAACATTCCGTTGGGTTCTAAGTACAGGGAGATTTGTTTTTAAAAATCATTTTATATTCTTACCTCATGTTTGAAATTTACAAGCCTTGCATTTCACTCCAGTAGTCAGGTGTAACAAATACTTTTATCTGCTTGCTGTAAGCCTTAGCTTAAAAAAAATTTTTTTCAGGGACTAAGCCTATAAACTGAAGCACTATTTACAAACGTGCTATGCACTTTACCAAGAACAAGGAAGCAAAATGAATATGCTTGGATGAAATGAAAGCATTTTCAAAATGAAAAATTTAGATGCTTTAGCAAAACACTGAAACCATCATCCCAAGTAACAATAGTAAACGTAGAACTATAGGCGAGCGTGATGGACCAGAGAAGTGATGAATCATCACCTTCAGTTACTTACTTACGGAGGGTATTGTCATACTAAAGCCTATAACTTTCAGATGTTCGGAAAATTAAAATTATATGGACCTGTCTCATTTGCAGGCTTGGTTAATACATCTCTCCTCCTACATTTTGGCTCCAGCATGCTACGTTCTCTTCCTATATAATATTTGGGTTTTGTCTTTCCTGGGCAGTTATTTTGTTATGAATTTATTGCTATTCATTTTTTCAACACAGTCTCCTAGCATATAACCTATTCCCTGTTTGGAAATTACACTGTGTTAGAAACTTATTTTTATTTTTTCAAGCCACTGGGGTATTTTTTAGTCAGCTCACTGAGGCATTAATTTCCCAAGTAGGAGTTGCTGAGCCTTTCAAAGTTGTCAAATAGCCAACTTGTGAGTTGAGAGGAAGAGCCAATAAATGCAGACATAATGCAATTCAAACCGGTTGAGAAATATTACTTTGGGGATTTAAAAAGTGAAAATGAATCCAGGGAAATTTGCTAATTCTTTTGGATAGAATTTTAAAATTAGGGAATGAGGGAAAACAAATTAGACTTTACATATTTGGCTATCAGAAAAGCATTTGATTCAGAAGAGTAATTTTACGGTTAGATTAATTTAAGCTGGGTTGACTATTTGAAGACTAAGATGCAATAATTCTAATATGGCACTGGTTAGGCTCACATTTCTCATTACCTCTAGAGAGAACACAGTGGTGCCAAATACAGACCATTAAGATAAATCCTTTCACTGTGCAAAAGTTTTAGGAAACTTTTTCCAGGAACTTAACCCAGAGGAAAACCCAACAGAAAAATAAAAACGATTGACATTTGTACACACTACAGCATTTCTCTGGGTTCTGTCAGGTCATTTTTTAGATATTCTCAGGTCAGTTCTTAATTCCTACCTCTGGCATCTCACTGCAACAAGAGCAGACATTGAGTGAGTGTTTGCAATTGTCAAATGCGTACATGATGGGGTCAGAGTCGCAAACTCTTTTTTAGGTTTAGATATGTTTCTCCACATGAATTTATCTCCAGGAGGGAGAGATTTTGTCTCTCTGATCTACTGTTAAATCCTCAGAACCCAGAAGAGTGCCAGGTACGTGGAAAGCATCAGCAATCATTTGTTAAGTTTTATGGGTGAGGAAACTCAGGGACCTCCAGAGAGTAACAATGACACATTTGTTAAGCTCCCTGAAGTCTTCAGACAACTGTTCCATTTATTCTATTTTTTGTGGACATGTATATTTTACAAGGGCATTGCCTTCCATTTCTGTCATAATTACACACACACACACATACATATACATTTGCTATTTTTTCTTGTTTTTTACTTCAGCCTCATCCTGAGCAATTACATCTAAGAAATCATGAATTTAGTGAGCTAGTTATATAATAATTGTTTTCTAATACACATAAAAATAAATACTAAGCTTTCAATTCAAGAAGGAATAAAAACTTTGGCTATGTACCATCAGAAATCATCTCACATGTTACAAGGTGCTATGCCTACCATATCTGGGGCAACTCTGTTATACTGTATCCTTATAACAACCCTATAGGAGAGGTCCCTTGAGCAGAGCAAAGCAGGTACTGTAAGCTCATTTACCAGTGAATTAACTGAGGTGAATGGACACAGAGTCACACAGCTAATAAGTGGTGAATTTAGAACTACAATCCTCCCAATATTCTTCATTGTCAATTTACTGATTTCCACTGTTTTAGGCCTTTAGCCAAAGACTTTGACTGTGTAGATCACAAAACTGTGGAAGATTCTGAAAGAAATGGGAATACCAGACCACCTGACCTGCCTCCTGAGAAATCTGTATGCAGGTCAAGAAGCAACAGTTAGAACCAGACATGGAACAACAGACTGGTTCCAAATTAGGAAAGGAGTATGTTAAGGCTGTATATTGTCACCCTGCTTATTTAACTTATATGCAGAGTACATGTGAAATGCCGGGCTGGATGAAGCACAAGCTGGAATCAAGATTGTCGGAAGAAATATCAATAACCTCAGATATGCAGATGACACCACCCTTATGGCAGAAAGTGAAGAAGAACTAAAGAGTCTCTTGATGAAAGTGAAAGAGGAGAGTGAAAAAGCTGGCTTAAAACTCAACATTCAAAAAACTAAGATCATGGCATCTGGTCCCAGCACTTCATGGCAAATAGATGTGGAAACAATAGAAACAGTGAGAGACTATTTTGGGGGTTCTAAAATCACTGCAGATGGTGACTGCAGCCATGAAATTAAAAGACACTTGCTCCTTGGAAGAAAACTACAACCAACTGAGATAGCATATTGAAAAGCAGAGACATTCCTTTGCTGACAAATGTCCGTCTAGTCAAAGCTATGATTTTTCCAGTAGACATGTATGGATGTGAGAGTTGGACTATAAAAAAAGCTGAGTGCTGAAGAATTGATGCCTTTGAACTGTTGGAGAAGATTCTTGAGAGTCCCTTGGACTGCAAGGAGATCCAATTAGTCAATCCTAAAGGAAATCAGTCCTGAATATTCATTGGAATAACTGATGCTGAAGTTGAAACTTCCAATACTTTGGCCAACTGATGCGAAGAACTGACTCATTTGAAAAGACCCTGATGCTGGGAAAGACTGAAGGCGGGAAGAGAAGGGGATGACAGAGGATGAGATGTTTGGAGGGCATCACTGACTCGATGGACATGAGTTTGAGCAAGCTCCAGGAGTTGGTGATGGACAGGGAAGCCTGGCGTGCTGCAGTCCATGCGGTCACAAAGAGTCGGACAAGAGTAAGTGAGTGAACTGAACTGAACTATTTTATTGCTCCCCCAACACTCCTGGGGAAATCTGTAGCTAAGCTGGTATTTTCTTTTTCTCAAGGGAAGACTAAAAAATTACTGGTGGATGCTTTCCTTATTAGTTCGGATGGCAAAGAGTTGGCCTGCAATGAGAGAGACCTGGGTTTGATCCCTGGGTCGGGAAGATCCCCTGGAGAAGGAAATGGGAACCCACTCCAGTATTCTTGTCTGGAAAAATGCTATGGACAGAGAAGCCTGGCGGGCTACAGTCCATGGGGTCACGAAGAGTAGGAGATGACTGCTCATTGGTAACAATGAACACAGGACAGAAAAGGGTAGACAGTTGGGTCATAAAGGGGAAAAAATAGATTATTAGCTTAGACAAATATACTCCCAGGATGTTTATTTGCACGTAAATATATATAAAGCCAGAGAAGGCAATGGCAAGCCACTCCAGTACTCTTGCCTAGAAAATCGCATGGACAGAGGAGCCTGGTGGGCTGCAGTCCATGGGGTCGCTACTAGTCGGACACGACTGAGTGACTTCACTTTCACTTTTCACTTTCACACATTGGAGAAGGAAATGGCAACCCACTCCAGTGTTCTTGCCTGGAGAATCCCAGGGACGGCGGAGCCTGGTGGGCTGCCATCTATGGGGTCGCACAGAGTTGGACACGACTGAAGCGACTTAGCAGCAGCAGCAGCAGCATATATAAAGCCAAGCAAGTCTCATTTGTCATAATCATGTCAACAATAGTTGAAGTAGATAAGCATGCCTACGGTGAACCAGGGGTGTTACCTGCACTATCTCATGTATTCCTCATGGCGGGTAGGTTTCTTGCTCAGAGTAACCTTCTCAGGATCATGGACCTAAGAGGGAGCAAAACCAGACTTGGAAGAGTCTCTCTGATAGATTCCTTCCTTTCCCTCTCCGCAGTTATTTCCTTAGTGGTGGAAAAGCATCATACCAGCCTTCAGTGCATGCCCACATTTTGGTCAGACAATGAGATTAAATAATGCTGCATACCGAAGAGCTTAATTGACCTATATAGGCCCACTGCAATGGGCAGCTATGAGATGTGGTCATGACTATGTGGTACATATTCATCTGAGATCTGGCCTAAAGCTTTGAATGACTATGGAGCAGCTATAGAATCTATGTTTTATACAAACTTACCTCAAATGGACCAAGCAGTCCACACTGAGCTGTGCAGTAAAGTCCTGAAGTTGCCTAAGGTGCCCACAAAATCCTTAAAACTAGTCTGAATGAATAGAGTAGGCCAAGGTCAAATGGCTAAAAGTCCAAAATAAAGCCTTCCAAGGCTGCCATAATCTCAGCCCATATTTTTTAAAGTAACTGAATGATCTTATCTCTGAGTTCAAGAAAAAATGATAAGGAATGTTTCAAAATCCATCCTCCCAGCTATCAGCCGGCTGGCTGATATCTTCATGGGCTATATATACTGCTCAGTTCTCCCATGCATTTGACATCATATTCTGATAGACAGGCGATGTCTTGTAATAGATGGTCTAGAAAGCCAGAGACATATTTTCCCCTAATACATCCCCTGTTTTTAAACTTTCAGCAAGTTATGATGAAAAGACCTTATAAATATATTTTTTAAACCAGTTAATAATTAAACCAAAGAGAGAAAGGGGGAAAAAAATAAAAACTTTAGCAATGCATCTCAGGTTACACACCTTAGGATCAAGAAGTCCTGACAAAACTCTAAACTTTAAAATACCTTCTGTGATTCCAGTCATCACGCTATCCTTAATAGAAACTACATAGAAAGCTCTTGAGATGGGGAAAATACCCACATTTGGAAGGATCGGAGAAGGAAGCTCCAGTTGATTATGTGTGGAGGAGCTAGAGGAAAGTTAGGAATTCCAGGATTCACACAAGCCTGGCAGCTTCATATGGCAAGGAGGAAACGGCTGTGAACAGTGTGATGTACAGAGCTGGAGGCGAACAAGTTCCATACGGAAAGAGCGAAGGAACAGAAGTCCTGCCTGTATTTCTGCAGACAGCCTCTTTTTAGAAAAGCCAAAATCACTGCAGATGCTGATTGCAGCCATGAAATTAAAAGACGCTTGCTCCTTGGAAGGAAAGTTGTGACCAACCTTGATAGTATATTAAAAAGCAGAGACATTACTTTGCCAACCAAGGTCCGTCTAGTCAAGGCAATGGTTTTTCCCGTGGTCATGTATGGATGTGAGAGTTGGACTGTGAAGAAGGCTGATCGCCGAAGAATCGATGCTTTTGAACTGTGGTGTTGGAGAAGACTCTTGAGAGTCCCTTATACTGCAAGGAGATCCAACCAGTCCATTCTAAAGGAGATCAATCCTGGATATTCATTGGAGGGACTGATGCTAAAGCTGAAACTGCAATACTTCGGCCACCTCATGCGACGAGTTGACTCACTGGAAAAGACTCTGATGCTGGGAAAGGTTGGGGGCGGGAGGAGAAGGGGACGACGGAGAATGAGATGGCTGGATGGCATCACCGACTCTGTGGACATGAGTTTGAGTGTACTCCGGGAGTTGGTGATGGACAGGGAGGCCTGGCGTGCTGTGATTCATGGGGTCGCGGAGAGTCGGACACGACTGAGCGACTGAACTGAACTGAACTGAACTGAAACTTGTAATTAGGGTCATAGTTTCTCAAATTCTCTCTTGCAAATTTGCATCACTTCAGGGTGTTTCTCGGTTACTTTGCTATTTTTAAAGACTTCCTTACTCTAGTTTTTTTTTTTTTTTCTTTTATTGAACTAAAAAAGAAAAAACAAAAAACTGTTCCCGGGGACTTCCCTGGTGGTCCACTGGTTAGGACTCCATGCTTTCACTGCAGGAGGTGCTTGGTTCCATCCCTGGTCAGAGAACTAAGATCCCGTATGCCACGTGGCATGACCAAAAACTTTAAAAGTCAGAAACTTAAAAAAAAAACACCAACAGTTCCCGTGAAAAGTGCAGTGGTTCTAACTCAGAGGCTATGCTCCAAATCACCAGTGCACACCTGATTACACACAAAGTGCCTAGAAGGAACTGTGAACCTTCTAACTTCTGTTATAACATGGAATCAACATCACAGTCTTGTGTCAAAGTATTAGTCACTAAAGTGTACCCTAAGGCCCCGTGACCACTCAGCCTATGAAAGGACATTCGAAGAAAATAGGTAACAGTCAATAGCAATGTCCAGTAGTTCTTGTTTCCTCTTCCACAAGGGATTCTAAGAACAAGGTGCCACTGGGGACTCTTCCTGGCGATCCAGTGATTAAGACGTCCCCTTCCACACAGGTGGTGTGGGTTCCATCTCTGGTTAGAGAGCTAAGATTCCCACATGCCTCCTAGAGAAAAAACCAAAACAGAAAACAGAAAAAAACTGTAACAAATTCAATAAAGACTTTTAAATTAGTCCACATCAAAACCAAACATCTTTAAAAGAACAAGAAGAACTAGACTCCCCCAAGTGTTTGCCTTCCTTAAGGACATAGGGTGGCTTGGGTGGGGTTTCATTTCCCTGTTATTCCCCCTCTCCCTCCTGGAGGCTGCACTTAGTTGCCACAGCTGCTATCACTTTTATGTGATGCTGGAGTCAGCCCACTAGCTACTGCTGTGTCACTCCGTTCTTTTACTTCTGTGGGGTTCTTTTCCGCTTGCTCCCTCATGGAGGGCTCAGGATGGCTTTTTCTTTGCTGAGCCTGCTGCTGTTTCACTCAGATGGAGAACAGAGGAAGGGGACGAGGGGAGGGAAGATGGACAGGTGGGGAGTTGACTCTTCAGTGTTACAACTCTCTCGAGGCTCCTCAAAGGCAAGTTTCACTCTCATGTCTCACTGCGTCTCTAATGGACCACCAGGGAAGCTTATAGGGTATCCGTTCTCTTACAAATCACTATTTCCACAGGAACCTGGAAAAAGTTCCCTTGGACATTTGGGGCTCTCTACTGAAAGTGAAAGAGGAGAGTGAAAAAGTTGGTTTGAAGCTCAACATTCAGAAAACAAAGATCATGGCATCTGGTCCCATCACTTCATGGGAAATAGATGGGGAAACACTGGAAACAGTGGCAGACTTCATTTTTTGGGGCTCCAAAATCACTGCGGATGCTGACTGCAGCCATGAAATTAAAAGATGCTTACTCCTTGGAAGCAAACTTATGACCAACCTAGATAGTATTTTAAAAAGCAGAGACATTACTTTGCAGACCAAGGTCTGTCTAGTCAAGGCTATGGTTTTTCCTGTGGTCATGTATGGATGTGAGAGTTGGACTGTGAAGAAAGCTGCTCACCGAAGAATTGATGCTTTTGAACTGTGGTGTTGGAGAAGACTCTTGAGAGTCCCTTGGATTACAAGGAGATCCAACCAGTCCATCTTAAAGGAGATCAGTCCTGGGTGTTCATTGGAAGGACTGATGCTAAAGCTGAAACTCCAATACTTTGGCCACCTCATGTGACGAGTTGACTCACTGGAAAAGACTCTGATGCTGGGAGGGATTGGGGGTGGGAGGAGACGGGGACGACAGAGAATGAGATGGCTGGATGGCATCACCGACTCTGTGGACATGAGTTTGAGTGAACTCCGGGAGTTAGTGATGGACAGGGAAGCCTGGCATGCTGTGATTCATGGGGGGGCAAAGAGTCGGACATGACTGAGCAACTGAACTGAACTGAACTGACAGAATTTAAAATTCCTAAGTTTTTAAGCTAAACTTATTTTAAACAGTCAGCTTGATGCCTTGGCACATTTCCCATCTTCTCCTCAGGATAAGTTATCACTCCTGTCTGTGAGCTCGTCAAGATGCTACTCTGTGCATTCCCCATATACCTCAATATGTCCAACTATCAGTACAAGCATCCAGCCCTTCTCCTTGTCTTCAAGTATCCTTTGCTCCATTACTGCTTCCCCAGGGATCTACAGGATTCTTAGGTGAATGGTACACTCATGAAACATACTCTGGGCCATGATGGTTTCTAAAATGAGTGTGAAGGATTAATTCTTCACTTTACTCCAGGACTCCTAAACTCTAATGGAAAAAAATGTAATCAACCAAAATGGAAGACACTATAGAAAGCATGCCTAGCCTCCTGCCATGACTATCACCTTCCCTTAGCAGGCAACCTGGCTTCCTTCTGGCCACCAGCCATACCTGGGGACCTCAAATAGCAGGAGGTAGAATTGAGAGCAACAGGCAAGTCTCTGAACTATTGGTGACAAATCTACTGCATCACTTGTGGAGATCTAGCCTCTCATCTTGGAGCCATTCTTTGTTGTAACGTGGGTCTGTCCTCTTGCCTTTCCTTTCTGAAATCATATTGCTTTCAGTATTTTTTGAGAATCTAGCTGGTGATCCCAATATGCTTACTTAGAAACTGCATCCTGTCCTCAAGAAACTCACATTCTGAATTCATGGAGTCAAGAGCAGGCCCCCTTTTTCAGTGGCTGTCTTCTTGATTGAGACCCTGCTGAAATGCAGAAAGCTGAAATTCACCTTTCCCGACAGGGTCAATTTGATCTATATCTCTGGCTTCTCCTGTGCTGCTGCCCAGAAGCCTGGGTGTTGACACAATGGAAAGATAAAAAAAAAAAGTCCCAAACAACTACATTAAACACACACACACATCTTGCATATTTCATTGTGTGACAGTGGCAAAGAGCAGTCTTTAACCTTTAAGAATTAATGGAAACTCTTTAATTAGGAACATTTAAAACTAGGAGACACTCAGCATCAAAAGGAAATACTGAAAAATTTGAAATATTAACACGTTAAGCTTATTAGAATCCTTTCACAGTTCTGAAAGGGCATCATGGGCATGTTCACATTTATTCTTTGATGTGTTTAACCTTTCACTCTGGCCTTTTTCAAACATACACAAAACAGAGAGAGTGGAATATTGAATCCTTGCTAACCCAATATCCAGTTTCAACAATTATCAACTCAGACTGAATCCTGTTTCTTCTATAACATTCACACACATTCCTCTTCTACCCTCATTGGAATTTTTTTTTCATTCAGTTGGATTTATTTAAAGTGCAGTATGAAGAGGAACTAAAAAGTCTCTTGATGAAAGTGAAAGAGGAGAGTGAAAAAGTTGGCTTAAAGATCAACATTCAGAAAACTAAGATCATGGCATCTGGTCCCATCACTTCATGGGAGATAGATGGGGAAACACAGGAAACAGTGGCAGACTTTGTTTCTTTGGGCTCCAAAATCACTGCAGATGGTGATTGCAGCCATGAAATTAAAAGACACTTACTCCTTGGAAGGAAAGTTATGACCAACCTAGAGAGCATATTAAAAAGAAGAGACATCACTTTGCCAACAAAGGTCCATCTAGTCAAGGCTATGGTTTTTCCAGTAGTCATGTATGGATGTGAGAGTTGGACTGTGAAGAAAGCTGATCACCGAAGAATTGATGCTTTTGAACTGTGGTGTTGGAGAAGATTCTTGAGAGTCCCTTGGACTGCAAGGAGATCCAACCAGGCCTTTCTAAAGGAGACCAGTCCTGGGTGTTCATTGGAAGGACTGATGCTGAGGCTGAAACTCCAATACTTTGGCCACACCATGTGAAGAGTTGACTCACTGGAAAAGACCCTGATGCTGGGAGGGATTGGGGGCAGGAGGAGAAGGGGACGACAGAGGATGAGATGGCTGGATGGCATCACCGACTCGATGAACATGAGTTTGGGTAAACTCCGGGAGTTGGTGATGGACAGGGAGGCCTGGTGTCCTGTAGTTCATGGGGTTGCAAAGAATCAGACACGACTGAGTGACTGAACTGAACTGAACTAACTTTATAAGTGGTTGACCTACTGCCATTATTATAGGTTTGCCTTTAGCAATGAGATGTTTTACTTCATAATTTTCATATTTCTAATTGCAGTCATTTCTTTTCCACTTATAGAAGTCCTTTTAACAATTCTTATAAGCCCATTTTAGTTGTACTGAGCTCTTAGCTTTTGCTTATCTGTAAACTCTTTGAGTGAGTGAAGTCGCTCAGTCGTGTCCGAATCTTTGCGACCTCATGGACTGTAGCCTACAAGGCTCCTCTGTCCATGGAATTTTCCAGGCAAGAGTACTGGAGTGGGTTGCCATTTCCTTCTCCAGGGGATCTTCCCAACCCAGGGATCCAACCCAGGTCTCCTACATTGCAGGCAGACGCTTTACCATCTGAGCCACCAGGGAAGTCCCTGTAAAACTCTTTATCTCCATCCAATTTAAATGATAGCCTTGCCAAGCAGAATATTCCTGGTTGTAGACTTTTTCCTTTCTGCTGAAAAGTCAGCTGATAGTTTTATGGGAACTCCCTTGCACATAACTATTGTTTATCACTTCTTTCTTTTAAGATTTTTTTTCTTGATCTTCTAATTTTTGTCATTTTAATTGTAACATGTCTTGGTGTGAGCCTCTTTGAGTTCATCTGGCTTGGGACTCCCTGTGATGCCTATACCTGAATGTCTGTTTCCTTCTTCATACTAGAGAAGTTTTCAGCTATCATTTATTCAAATAAGTTCTTTGCTCCCTTCTCTCTTCCCCTTCTGGGACCCCTAAAATGTGAATATTAAGCTGATGTTGTCACAGAGGTCTCTTAAACTATCTTCATTGTTTAAAATTATTTTTTCTTTTTTCTGTTCAGCTTGGGTGGTTTCTACTACTTTGGCTTCCAGTTCATAAATTAATTCCTCTGTATCATCTAATCTACTATTGATTGCTTCTATATCAGTAGTTATATTTTGAGCTTCGTTTGGTTATTTTTTGTATTTTCTAACCATCTGTTAATTCTCACTGTATTCATCCACTTTTCTCCTAAGTTCACTGAGCATCTTTATGATCATTACATCAAGCTCTTTATTGGGCAGGTTGCATATTGCTGCTTGGTTCTTCTTCTGGGGTTTTGACTTTTTCCTTTGCTTTGAACTTATTCTTCAGTTTCCTCATTTTGTCTAATTTTCTCTGTTTATTTCTATGTATTAGGTAAACGGGTTATGTTTCCCAATCTTAGGGAAGTGACCTTATATAGAAGTCCTTTGGGGTCCAGCAAAACCTTCCCTCTGGCCACCAGATCCAGATGTTTTAATGGCATCTCCTATATGGGCTTCATGGGCCCTTCTGCTGTGTCAGGACTGACTATTGTAGGCAAGCTGGTAGGCAGGGCTGGCTCCCAGATCAGTTGGCTGCCAGGCCCTGGCTTATGCAGTGGCCACGTTATGCAGCTCACCAGTGGATGGGACAAGGTCCTGGGGCTACTAGATTATTCTGAAACAAATTACAGACTTTATGCCATTTCATTCATAAGTATTTCAGTATATATCTCTAAATGATAGGGATTTTAAAAAATTATACATAACATACTTGAAATAATTTCTTAAATGTCATAACATATCCAATTAGTATTCAAATTTCCCCCCAGTTGTTTTTTTTTAAAATTGTTTTTATCATTGCTTTGCTGTCAGGAGCAAAAAAGTTCCACCCATTGCATTTGATTGATGTGTCTCAAGTCTTGTGATATACAGCTTCCTCCCTCTTTCCTTGACTCTTTCCAATTTATTTGCTAAATCTACCAGTTTTCTTATCCTGCATAGTTTTCCACTGTCTAGATTTTGCCAACTTTATTTCCACGCTGTTGTGTAAGATTCTCCTCTGCCCCCTTATTTCCTGTAAACTAAAAATTAGATCTAGAGTGTCATCTGATTCAGGATCCGTGTGTGTGTGTGTGTGTGTGTGTGTGTGTGTGTGCATATTTCACAGATTGGTGTTTTGTAACATCTTCAGGAAGTATGTTATTATTTGTCTCTCTTTTTGTGATTTTAGCAGCAATTATTTATTTTTAAAAACTACTTACACCCAAATTTTTTTCTGAGCTGATATTATACATATTGTAAAATGTTCATTAGAAACACCTGCAAGTTTTATTGCAGTCTTCGCCCATTTTCATTTCTATTAGCTAAAGAGCATTCTTTTTTTTAAGCATCAGCTTCCAAAATTCCCACCAGTCATACTTGTGTGTCATTTCTTCTGCAGTGAGATGGTGACACTTGCCCTGATTTTTCCTCCATTTCCTTCCTACCCACTGCATCCCTCAGGAAGGGAATATGAAAATCTTGATGGTGCCATCTGGTATGTTATAACAATTCCTTTAGTGTATTGTCTTGTTTTTACAGTAATTTTCCTTTGCCTGTCCCACAGTGACTGTTTTCCTAAACTCTTACACTTGCCTCTAAGATTCTGACCACCAGTTCCAATGTGTGGGTTTTCCCCCCATACCACCAAACGCTTCTCTGACACCAGCTGGATGATTACAGTTCACCTCAGGTTTGAAACTATCTGCCTGGAGATAGCATCAGATTCTACCAGTTAAAGGCTCAGTCCCATAAGATTGCCCTACCACTTTAGATGCCAACCATGAATCTAGGTTTTTATCTGTGCTTTGGACTGATTGGTAATGAATCGGAGGTTCCAGAGCCCCTCCTTGGGTTTGATTAATATGCTAGACCAGCTCACAGAGCTCAGGAAACCAGTTTACTCACTAGATTACTGGTTCATTATAAAGCATATTAAAGGATACTAATTAGTAGCTAGAGAAAGAGGCACATAGGGCAAAGGAGCTTGTATCTTTGTGGAGTTTGGGGCCTGGCACAGAGACACATGGAAGCATTCTGGTTTGAGAATGTTCCTTAGACCCTGTCCTTTGGGTTTTTCTCGAATCTTCATTATGTAGGCATGACTGATTATATCACTGACCACTGGAGATTGATTCAGCCTCAAGCCTCTCTCCTCTACCCAGAGGTTTGGGGGGATAGGACTAAAAGTTACAAGCCTCAATTGTATGGTTGGTTCCCCTGGCAACAAGTATCCATCTATGGATGTTTTCCAAAAGTCACTTTTACATAAACTCTGGTGTGGTTAAAAGGGATTTGTTATGACTATCGAGACACCTTTATTGCTCTTGTTACTTAAGAAATTTAGAGTTTCAGGAACTCTGTGAGAAATGGAGATAAAGACCAAATACATATTTCTTATTAAATCACAATATCACACCTTCCTTTTCTTTCTCAATTTGATTTTTGCCCATGCACAGTATTCACTATACATGAAAATTTTATTACTTTGCTGCTGATATCTAAAGTCCTACAAGTTGGAGGTCCTGACTCAATCTACTCTTTTCCTTATCTCTGATTTCTTGCCTAATCCAGGCAATGTTGACACTCTTATTCATTAAATTCCCTTCCCTTTCTAGGCATTGGCTGTTTTCTGATTTACCTCCTACCTCTCACATCATTTCTTCTTGGTCTCCTTCAAAGTCACCTCTTCCCCTGCTCATTTCTGAAATGTGACAGTTGCCCAATATTTTGTCTTTGGCTCTCTTCTCCTTTCACATGATGCTGAGCGGCCTGATTCATCCTCTTGGCTTCAATAACCAATGTAGGAGGATGACTCCCAATTCTAGACCTTCTGCCAAGGCCTCTCATCTTAGGGCTAGTATTGTATATCCAACTGTTTACTAGAAATCACTCTCAGACAATTTCTCCTCAATAGGAATGGAGCAGAACCCATTACCTCTCATTTCCAGCCTGCCTTATCCCACACCACCACCCCAAACTTGCTTACTTCATTCTCTAGCTTTGTGAGTTACACCACTATCAACCACAGTCATCAGTTCAGAAACCTGGACTCTTCCTAAGCTCCCTTCTCCCCTATCATGGCTGATCAATCACCATTCGTGCTAACTGCTCCCATTCACGCTTTGTCATTTCCCCTTTGCCATTACCATTCCCCTTATTGCCTAACTTGTTTGCTGCCTCCTAAATTCTGCCCTTCCTATTCATTCTCCACACTGCTGTCAGAATAATCGTTCTAAAACACAAATCTGAGTCACAGTACTTCACACTTAAATTCCAAACTTGATACGGCAATCTTCATTTAAGCTTTGTCCACGGTCTCTGTAGCCCACACTATACATTCCAGGGATCATATGCAGTAACACACGTCAGTTTACTAACACTTTGCCTGTTTTCCATTTTGGGCCTAAATATTTGCTCTTCCTCTTCTGTTGTACAGTATTCCATACCTCTGTGTGACTGTACATGCTCTCCCATCCTCCCAACCCTCTGCTGGCCCTGGCTTCCCTTTTAACACCTGGGCGGTGGTTACTTACCTTTTAAACCTCAGTTCAAGTCTATTTACTTCAGGAAGGCTTTTTTTGAAATATTAGTTCGTGTTTGTCACTCAGTCGTGCCCAACTCTTTGCAACCCCATGGATTGCAGCCCACCAGGCTCCATCTGTCCATGAGATTTTCTAGGCAAGGACACTGGAGTGGGTTGCCATTTCCTTCTCCAGGGGATCTTCCCAACCCAGGGAGTGATCCCAAGTCTCCTGCAGTGCAGGCAGATACCCCTTCTCTGTGTTCCTAAAGTTCCCTCCATTACTTCTGTCATAGCCATACACAGTTCAATATCAATTTATTTGCCTCATAGACTGTAAGCAATGTGCAGGTCTTGAGGTTTAATATTTGTGTCCCCAATAATAGACTGAGTGCCTGGCCCATTGTGGGTGTTCAGTCAAGGCAAAAATGAATACAGCACAGAGAAAGACAAATGTCATATGATATCACTTATATGTGGAATTTAAAAAGGTGATGCAGATGAACTTATTTACAAAACAAAAACAGACTCACAGAGACAGAAATCAAACTTAAGACTACCAAAGGGGAAGGTGGGATAAATCAGGAATTTGGGATTAACAGATACACACCACTATATATAAAATAGATAAACAATAAGGTCCTACTGTATAGCACAGGAACATTGTTCAATATGCTGTGAAAGTGAAAGTCACTCAGTCATGTCCGACTCTTTTGTGACCCCATGGACTATAGCCCGCCAGGCTCCTCTGTTCATGGAATTCTCCAGGCAAGAATACTGGAGTGTGTAGCCATCCCCTTCTCCAAGGGATCATCCTGACCCAGGGATTGAACTGGGGTTTCCTGCATTCTTTACCAGTTGAGTTACCAGGGAAGTCCAAATATCTTGTAATAAACCATAATTTAAAAGAATATATATATATATATACATATATATATACCTGAAACTAATACAGCATTGTAAATCAACTATCAGTTCAGTTCAGTCAGTTCAGTCGCTCAGTCGTGTCCGACTCTCCGCAACCCCATGAATCACAGCACACCAGGCCTCCCTGTCCATCACCAACTCCCGGAGTTCACTCAAACTCATGTCCACAGAGTCGGTGATGCCATCCAGCCATCTCATTCTCCGTCGTCCCCTTCTCCTCCCGCCCCCAACCCTTCCCAGCATCAGAGTCTTCTCCAGTGAGTCAACTCGTCGCATGAGGTGGCCAAAGTATTGCAGTTTCAGCTTTAGCATCAGTCCTATACTTCATCTTAAAAAAATGAAGCCCTATCTCTTTTCACTCATAGTGAGTTCAGGCCCTCATCATCTCTACCTGGATAACAATTCAGTTCAGTTCAGTTCAGTCACTCAGTCGTGTCTGACTCTTTGCGACTCCATGAATCACAGCACGCCAGGCCTCCCTGTCCATCACCAACTCCCGGAGTTCACTCAAACTCATGTGCGTCGAGTCGGTGATGCCATCTAGCCACCTCATTCTCTGTCGTCCCCTTCTCCTCCCGCCCTCAATCCTTCCCAGCATCAGAGTCTTTTCCAGTGAGTCAACTCGGCGCATGAGGTGGCCAAAGTATTGCAGTTTCAGCTTTAGCATCAGTCCTTCCAATGAACACCCAGGATTGATCTCCTTTAGAATGGACTGGTTGGATCTCCTTGCACATTAATTACTTATAATTTGCTTTTTCTGATTTCAGTCTCATCTTTCAGCTCTGATCCTACCATTTTCCTCTTTAAAATTCTACCACTCCCCAATTCTGATATTACCACTTAGTAGGGCAGGGGTCCTATTGAAAGTTGGGATTGCTGTATTATGCATATAAATGGTGTGGAGGCAGAAAACTGGTTGAGAAAAACTGGCCTATAAATTAAACAAAGGATCCTCAACATGTGTTTTTGTTTCTCATTTAACCTCCAAACAGTCTTGGACCCAGCTATTCTAGACCTTTACTCTTTCAACCAAACCAGAATGCCCTGGGCTCTCTCGCATTGGTTTCTGCTAAGAAGGCACAATATGACGTCTTGAATTCCTTTCTCTCACATAATCCTCATCCTTCAAAATCCATCTGAAAAGGCCCGTCTTCTGTGATGCCTTCCTTGATCCTACATCCTCCAGCTTGTTACAAATCTCATCACTCTTCCACTTAAGGTTCAAGCTCCTATTTTAGTGACTGCATTTTATCTTTACTTTGCCCTGCATCATGTAATGGAGGGAGGTGTTCATAACACTCTCCCTCACTAGGGTATAAAACCGTTAATGGAAATAGAAGGTGTTTATCATACTCATTTTGCAGCATCATCCTTGACCACTCCCTTCTGTAACCCTGAGCCCTCTAGCCCAGCACATTCTCAACTGTCAGTATTTGCAGATCTGATTTGCAGTTTTCTTAGTAAAAGTGGCTCTTCTCCTACAGCCCGGTTTTACTAGAACTCACCAATCCCTTCATCTACAGACACTAATTTCAAAGTCTCTTGAAATTTTCTATTCTTTTCTTTTCTTCCCACAGTAGACCTTTGGCCTTATCTCACCTTGAATCCCCAAATTCCTCACATTTCCTTCTGCCAGGACTTTACTTTGCTAGAGGGGGAAAAAAAAATGCTACCCTAATCCTTTTTGGAAATATTCTCATTTTAGCATGCTCAAAATTTCTTTCCTCTCCTTCCTCTATACGCATACTTTAGGCCCCATATTTGTTTCCTTCGAGAGACAATCACTCCCTGCATCCCCCGCTTTCATATTTTGAGCCATTATGCCTCTCCATTTCTGCTTCTCTGGACAGAACACTGTCAGCATCTCATTTTAAAATCTTAACTCTTTAAAAACTCTTATCGTCCATCCATTCTTTTGTCCTCCTCACAATGCAAGAATGAGAAATGGGTTTCTTTTCCCTGATTAAAAATACCTTGCTCCGATAAAGCCCAGCATCCCAGTTTCATCCACCGGAACTCAAGTGTCACCGTTGCTTTTAATCGCATGTATTTTATTGCATCCATTAAGCAATAAAACATTTCAGTTCACATCCTATGCAAATAGTCGGCTGCAACCAGCTCTAACGTAGGAAGAGAAACACTCATGCCCACGTTATTTCGTGAGGCAGGTTTGGGTTAAGAGGACATTCCTCCTGCACTTTTCTTTTCCTCTCACCTTCTGCCTAAGGGCCCCTCTGTTGTCTCCACTTTTCCCAGTTCATTTTTACCTTATGCTTCCTCTCCATTTGGATTCTAACTGGGCCTTCCTTTCCCTTTCATTCTCTTTGTATAGCTTCTGCTAGTCACACTTCAGTCTGCACTGATGTGAATTATCTCTTTCTTCTCTGAAAGTTCACTGTAGATTTCGTATGGTCTGTTTACTGCCCGGTGACTGCAGAGGGAATATGGCATAGAGATCAACATCCTGGCCAGATCTGGGGGCTCTGCTCAGTTTTTTTCTAGTTGTGTAATCACGGGCAGTTGTTTAACACCTCTGAGCTTCTTCTATAAAGTGGGGATAACGGAGTACTTGGCTCATGATGAAGATTAACATTAGCACTAGTTATCACTGGCTCTTTGATTCCTATTAGATTATGGAACAAGTATCTTGCACCTAGCATGTGCCCAACCACATAGGCCCTCATTCACCTCCCTCGCCACCATTTTTAAAACAAATGCGTGTGTGTGTTTGGTAGAGGATATCTCTGGCAAAGAAAAAAAAAAGTAGGTTATACATCATCCCTGTCTTTAACCATTTGGCTCAAGGACTTGGGCGTCTGTAAGGTTTACACACAAGATTTTTTTTTTTTTGCATTATCCCTTTATTCAGTGAATTTTTGAGTACCTACTATGTAACATAGATTTTTCAAGGCACTGAGATTATAACAGAGATGAACAAAACAGACAAAGTTTTTTAACAGTCTAGTGATGATGTGAAATATTAGTCAAGCAATCATGATAGATAAAGTGTGATGATTATGACTACATAGGAAATACAGGTTGATCTTTGAGAAGTTCATTTATTGACCCTTATTCATTTATTTAATTTATTTAGCAAATATTTTTATTATTTAATATGAAATAGGCATTGTTCTAGGAACTGCTGGTCAGCAAGAAAAAATCAAAATACCTGTTCTCATGGAGGTCAAATCCACAATGCTGGTTTTTATCAGCACCACACACCAAACCAGTACTTTCTAAAGGGTAGAATTCATAACAAATGTGAAATCTAAAATTATGTGGGTGGTACACAGACATTAGTAGTTTTACATTTATATTCATTATTTTATTTTACTCATGATATAGGCTGTTTGTGACAGTTTAGACAATGACTTCTTCTTCCTAATTGAATTTAATTTTAAAAGGCTGAGTTCAGTCAAAGAAAAGAAGAGTATTTAGTAAATAAGTATGGATTGTATGCTGACTTGGAAAAAATGTTATGGTGATTACCAAAAAACAATGCAAAACCCCCACAAAAAAGTGAAACACACCTTTCACCTGAAATAAAATGTTGTCCAGATGTCAACAGTATCATTCCATTGCCCAAACTCTCAGGATAAACTTTTCATTATTTTAAAGTTTTATAGCTATATGACATAAACTCAATGGAGAGGGGATGAGAGAAGTAGGGATGGAGAAAACAGATTTACGTTTTTTCTTCCACTGTAAACTGTATGAAAGTAGGGAAATTCTTATTCATAATTTTCAACATAGTATACAGCAATTAGTAGATGCTAAATAAATGCTAGGTGAAGCAATGAAAGAATCAATTAATGAAATGGGAAATGCCCTATTGTACCATTCAAACTACAGTGAATACTCTGGCCTGACTGAATGTAATTAGCCACAGGGCACGAGAAGGAACAGTCTCTCTGAACCAGTCTACAAGAACAATTTAGGACTCTGCCCTAAAGAGTCAAGAGCTGCTTTTATAATTGAAGGAACACAAAAGAGATTAATCTTTCTGCTGTGTAACTGCAGACCAAGTGGTATAGCTCGCCTTGTATCACTGCCATAGAGAAGCAGAGATAATGAAAAACCCTCACCAAGTTAGTTATATGCATTTTTTAAAGGACTGATTAAATTACCAATAAGACCCTATTAGGTAATCTTTTGTCATCATCAGGGTCTCTGTATTATGCTAACCATTAAAGAGAAATCATAGAAACTGCAAATTATAGACAGTTCTCTTTGAACCTATAAAAACTGAAAAAAGGGGCAAGGAGTAAGTAACCTTTGAAAAGCAGCATCCTGACCAAAACAACAAAAAAAATACTAAAATATGGTTATTTTCCATATTTTCTGCAGCTTAAGAATAAAATTTTTTATATCCCTTATTTCGAAATGTTAATTCCTGCTATCCTTAACTGGTGAGGAAACCATATTTTCTATGTTGAGAGTTTCAAGAATTTAAAGGTTATTAAATTTTTTTGCTTATAGAAAATCCTAATAACTAAATTTCAAAGAACTAAGGATTCAAGTATGATGAATAACCCATGTTCTTATTTTTTACTGTGACAATTTAAATAATGATTCCGTAAGAGGCAATCTTTCTCAGTCATATCAGTTCAACCAGGAATTATCTTCTTTCCTTTTCAAACTTTGATTGTTTCACAGTTATGAACACATGTCATTATATTGGGGATATTGCTCTTCACATGCTAATAACTAAATAATTACTGAACAGTTTTAAGCTTATATAAAAACAAGACTGCACCAGGGTGTCTCTTTTCACAGGGTATCTCTATTTTCTGAATTCTGGCGCCTTCTAGTCGCAGAGGGCAAATGAAGTTAATATCCTAATCCTGTTGATGTCATGCTTGGGTTTTCTTGTCAACTGTCATGAGAAATGCTGTCATTAGGCAGGTTTGGTAGATGCCCACTTCCAAGTCCTCTTGCCTCATTAGACCAATTCATAAAGCTTTCTGAATCTATTTGGTAGAAATGGGATCCAGACACCCACATTTGAATTAAATTCTCTCAGCAGTTACCTCTCAAAGAGCAGTCCATCTCTCTGCTCTCTTTTCATTGGCTATAGTAGGAGTTGAGTAGCATAGGATGAAGATGGACTGCTTGGCTTTTAAACTTGCCATTCTCCAAGGAACATGAATATGGTCTCCTCAATTTGAACAACTGCTGGGAGCAGGATTCAGTCCCTGATCTTGCCTAAGTTCACTGTAAATAGCTTGACAAGGGGGGAAACTAGCTTTCTTCTTCTTGCTAATACATTGATATACACTGCTTAGATCCACTTACAAGTAGTTGCTAGCCAGTCCTTTGACTGCCTTTGCAAATCAGTCAAAGGATCTACCACTTTTCTGTAACAAAACAAATGATTTCTTAGTGCTAACCGGCACTTCCAAGATAAAAGAGGCTTTGCTGCTGCTGCTGCTAAGTCGCTTCAGTCGTGTCCGACTCTGTGTGACCCCACAGATGGAAGCCCACCAGGCTTCCCCGTCCCTGGGATTCTCCAGGCAAGAACACTGGAGTGGGTTGCCATTTCCTTCTCCAAAAGAGCCTTTACAAGCCTGAATTTTGTAAATCAAAACTATGGTAAATACAACATACAGAGCATACTGTCTTTTCAGGGACTAAATATTTTACACTCACATTTTTGTTTGAGGACATGTCAAGTAAGTCTTTTCCTTTCAGTTGGCATTTAGAGAACTAGCCACATGAGCTGCTACTAGCCACACACACACCTTCCTGCATGATACTGTTCCTTCCTGTTCTCCTTATCTGTACCTGCGAGGATGCAGTTTTCTCTTGTGACAGGCCATGGTAGGGGAAACTTTTATCACCATGGGGTTTGGAGATCTCAGTAAATTGAAAATTGCAAATGGAATCCACTGGGCTTGAGTTCATCAGCTATTATGTCAGATGACCTTTGGCGGTGTATAGCACAGGAAACTGTATTCAGTATCTTGCAATAATCTATAAAGTGATGGCATCACTGACTCGATGGACATGAGTCTGAGCAAGCTCCAGGAGTTGGTGATGGACAGGGAAGCCTGGCGTGATGCAGCCCATGGGGTCGCAAAGAGTCGGGCTTGACTGAGCGACTGAACTGACTGACTAAAAAACCATATTTCTCCCTAGCCCTTCTTTCTTCTCCAAGCCTCATCTTCAAGCTCATTTTCCCTTCTGCTCAGGAACTCGGTCCGTACCACTTGTCCCTCAGTGGAGGATCTCCACCATCCCTCTCGTAGCCAGAGACCGAGCCCTACCCATAAGCTTTAAAGCCACCAAGAATGCCTTTGAAATTTGTGCTTGGTTTGCTAAGATCTCCTGGGAGTCTACTGGGTCATTGTATGTAGTACCTATAAGCAGCAGGACTGGGGATGGGAAGATCCAGAACTCTTCTCACTCTGGGATATGTCACCAGTCCTCAGGGAACAAACAGAGGTCTAACTTCCATGGGAACCCCATCATCCATTACAGCCCTCAGAGCTGGGTCCAGAATAAGCACAAAGCCAGAACAACACGCACTCTCAGCCAATTTCCCAAAGACCAGGACACTAGCTTTTCAATTTGAACAGGAAAAAAGAACAATTCGAAACTTTGGGTGGCCCAGGCAAATTAACTGTTTGACTCCAAGTGAAAGGACTGCCCTCTCTGGACCTTGCTTTCCTGATCTCTGGAGGAGAGGGCTGCGTCTATGAGGAGTCGGGGTTAGTCGATTGTTAAGACTTCTTCCATCATGAGCTTTCAAGATTCTACCAGGCCAGTCACGTGCTCAGGTGTGTAGGTATCAACAACCATCCTGGATGATCTAGTACAGCCATGACTTCAAATCTTTTCTCTAATTCTCAAATCATGTGCACAATTTTCACTTCAGAAAATACTGTCAATTCGAGAGTGTCTCCTGCTCATTTATGATGATGTTAGCTGATTTGCTTGCTTGCATGTGGGCTTCCCTGGTGGCTCAGAGGGTAACGCGTCTGCCTGCAGTGTGGGAGACCTGGGTTTGATCCCTGGGTCAAGAAGATCCCCTGGAGAAGGAAATGGCAGCCCACTCCAGTACTCTTGCCAGGAAAATCCCTGGTAGACTACAGTCCATGGGATCGCAAAGAGTCGGACGTGACTGAGCGACTTCACTTTCTTGCTTGCTTGCATGTATGTATTCAGTTGCAGCCCTCTGGGCCAGTGCTTGATAGAAGTGTGACTCTGCTCATACCCTCAGCGCCAGCCGGTGGCCAAGCCCAGCTTGGCAGCAAAGCTTTTTTTATTTAAGCTAGCACTTATCTGGCATTTACAGTATACCAAGTACTGCTCTGCCATGACATGCTAAGCCACTTCTGTTGTGTTCAACTCTTTGTGACCCTATAGACTGTAGCCCACCAGGCTCCTCTGTCCCTGGGATTCTCCAGGCAAGAATACTGGAGTGGGCTGCCATGTCCTCCTGCAGAGGATCTTCCCGACCCAGGGATCGAACCTGCGTTTCTTACATCTCCTGCATTGGCAAGTAGATTTTTTTTTTTTTTAACCACTAGCACCACTTGGGGAGTCCCAAGCACTGCTCTATGACTGTGCAAATATCAGTTCATTGAATGTTCACAGCCATATGAATTGAGAATTTTTATTATTACCATTGTACATATGGGAAATGGAGGCACAGAGAGGTTAGTAAGTGACCCAAGTCACACAGTCAGCGAGTAGCCAAGCCAGCTCTTCACCCTGCTCTAAGCTGCTGCTCTCAGCTCCAGGCACTTAGGGGGAGCAGCTGGCTTTGCCGGACCCTTTGCTCTGGCTCATGGTCTATGTTTCATTCTGACTTTACTATCTCCAATTTCCTCTCCAGTGTCCAAGGGTCCATCACAGTGAATCTCTTAGCAGCTTCAACCTCTATGCAACTGTGATGTAGTGGAGGATGCTCTGTCCTCCCAGGCAAAACGTGTGGGTCACATCCCCACTCTACCACTTACTGGTCCTGGGACTTCAGACATCCATCACCTGCCTCTACCAGCTCATTTGAAAATGAGGCTATTAATACCTGCTCAGCAACAGAGGGGACATCCACTGAGACCACACCTGGGGAAGTACCTTGAAAATTATAGAGTGATATAGACACCAAGGGATAACGTCAGCACCTGGCACCTTGCAGGTGATAGTCATTTATTACACATTTGTTGAATTGATCATATATAGGAAGCAAAACAAAACTTAGGCGAGCCTACTGACGCAGGAACACGGCCAGGCGAGAGGGTAGCCCTTGCAAGGTCCGCAGTAGAGGAAATGCAAATCATTGTTTCCTTAAGGCAATGTACCTCTAAAATGATTTATTCTAAGTAGGCATCTTGTCTTCAAAGAAGCCCAGAAGCCAGACACTCTGGGACCCATGTGTGTGCAGAGCCAGGTGAGGAGATGGGCCAAACCACAGGCCTGGGTTCAGAGTAGAGGGTTGGGTGGGGCTGGGTGATGGAGGAAGCTGCCTGGGATACTTAGGAGGGAGGCTTGTATCTCCTGAGGGCAGCCATCCCCTCAAGGTGTCCTGTGAGCTTGGTTTAGTTCAGTTCAGTCACTTAGTTGTGTCCGACTCTTTGTGGACCCCATGAACTGCAGTACGCCAGGCTTCCCTATCCATCACCAACTCCTGGATAGTGCAGATTTGCTCAAACTCATGTCCATGGAGTTGGTGATGCCATCCAACCATCTTGTCCTCTGTCGTCCCCTTCTCTTCCTGCCTTCAATCTTTCCTAGCATCAGGGTCTTTTCCAGTGAGTCGGCTCTTCACATCACGTGACCAAAGTATTGGAGTTTCAGATTCAGCATCAGTCCTTCCAATGAATATTCAGGATTGATTTCCTTTAGGATTGACTGGTTTGATCTCCTTGCTGTCCAAGGGACTCTCAAGCCTGGTGACAAGGACCAAAAGTAGTGCCAGTCAGAGCCAAGTTTTCACTAAATCTAAATGAGAGACGTAAGATACCTACCTTCTCAATCCCTGAAAATAGAAACTTGAAATGGAGAGCCCCTAGTTCCACCCTGTGTCTGAGGTGGGTCCAGCTGACCCCCACTGATGCCAGCAGCAAGCCCTCCCCCCACCACAGGCTCTGGCGAGGTGCCTTGGGCTTCAAGCAGCTCTCTCATGCTCTGAGAGCTCAACTCTGCTCAACTCCGCAGACTTAGAGCAATCAAGGAGCCTCTGAATGTCAACAGTGTCCTTTTCTCAATGAAAAAAAGAATTAAAAAAAAAATAAACAAGTCCTGCTGGCTTGGAGGGATCTCTGTGAGCTTCCAGGAAGTAACACTCCCACCTCCAGCTCATTTTTAGGGGAGGGGAAACATGGCCTGTGGGCAGAGTGGCGACTCCTTAGACACCACCTGCTCTGTGTACAGCCAAAGAAGTGGGACCACTGGGGCAGCCAGGACCACTGAGAGACTGCTGTGCCCCGAGGAGGGAAATAAACATCACTGCACACATATCCAAGGGAGACAAAGTGTGGGCTTGAGGTGAGAAAGGCAGAGTCCACACCACTGCATCTCCAAATATTTTTACAGGAGGTTGAAAGCAAAAAAAAAAAAAAAAAATTACCCAAAACTCCCCACAAGCCCAAACAAAGCCTCAGTGTGTTCCCATTTACAGCCAGTCTGATAATCACACCCGGAGCCTTCTGCAGCTGGACTGCAACTCAGCGAGGGGAAGGCGCTTCCTATAAACAAAGGCCAGCAGAGATGCCTCGCCTTCCTCCCGCTCCTCCGCCCCGCCTCTGCAGAGCCAGCAGGTCAAACAACTGCTTAACCTCTTGTGTTAATTAAAATTTTGGCTCCCTCTTGCCAAGTAAGAGCCAGAGATAAAGGAGAAATACACTGGTCATTGGAACTCGTGAAGGAAGCTTGCATGCAGGCTGCAGGCTGCTCAGCGTCCTCCCCACCCCCGAAACTGGCTCTATGCACACTGAGGCAGGCTGACATTCCCCTCACTGCCCCCTACCCCAACAAAGCTGCAAAGGTCTGCTCTCGGGGAACACAGCATCACTCTGCCCACCCAACGTCCAAGCAAGGGTTGCAGTTGCTGGAAGATGGTTTTCAGTAAGATGGTAGAAACTTAGAGACCTAATCCACAGCCAAACTGTGGGATCGGTGCAAGCTGGTTCCAGACTCTTGCTTCTCTCCCTGGAAGGGAGCCTTCTCCCTCCAGTCTCCTTCCTGTTTTGTTTTTTTTTTTTCTTTATGCACTTTCCTCCTAAACTCCCCAAGTTTAGCTCGGCTTCTCTAGCCTTCACCCGCTTTCTCACCATCCCTGTGAACTCCCGTGTTCTCACTCACATCTGAACTTTGACCTCAGCGTGACACAGCTCTGGTTTGAGCCGTATAGTCACTTCTTGGCTTCTCTGCTGTCTCCTCTGTTATTTACATCTTCCTGTGCTCATCACACTTTGCTTTCTTCCCCCCAGTGAGTGTGGAAGGTCCATGAAGGCAGCTACACAACAGAAGGTCTGATTCATCTTTCTGCCACAGTCTCTAAGATATCAGTATCTTTTAGAGGTCGAGTACCTCTTCAGCCACATGTTAGCTATCTAGTCTCTTCCTCTCTCAAGGTCAAGCTTGGCTTCTGTTGCATCCATGTGCTTTCCTGCCACAGAACCAGCACCCATCTCTCACTTTCCTGTCTGCCTTACTCTTTGCATTTTTGATGCTTCTTGTCTCATAGGTTCTAGCAGGTGTAAGGGCCTACAATGTCTTCTCTCCACCTTTCCAGCAACCCGTGGACTTCACAAAACCTGGCCACTCAGCTGCTGCTTACTATGTGTGTGTGTGCGTGCTCAGTCCCTTCTGTCATGTCCAAAGCTTTGCCCTATGAACTGTGGCCTGCCAGGCTCCTCCGTCCATGGGACTCTCCAGGCAAGAATACTGGAGTGGGTTGCCATGCCCTCCTCCAGGGGATCTTCCTGACCCAGGGATCGATCCTGGGTCTCCTGTATTGGAGGCAGGTTCTTTACCACTGAGTCACCAGAGAAACCCAGCTTTACCATTTTACAACTCTATAAAGCATGGGATTTTGTTGTAATAACTCCTTCCTGTTTTCTGTGTGTGTATACAAATTTTGATTCCTTCAGAAGACCGTATGGCAGTGGCTTCTGGTCTACAGCATATGTAAGTACCACCTGGACACTAATTAACATAAAGCCCAGCTGCCAACCAGAGATTTTAAGAGATCATGGGTCTATAGGAACCTAGGCTGGATTTTGAGACAGTGATTCTCAAGCTCCTCTCTGTAGATTAGGACTTTAGTTGTTTCTACATCACCCATGCTGTGGACCAAGCTGAGGCTAGTGGAGATGGCTGCTCCACGAGGTCACCAGGTGGTTGATTTAAATGACTCCCATCTAAACTGGTCTTCCTAGCCAGTCTATCTTCCACTGTGGGGTTAAAAATGTTCACCTGCACCCATATACACATCCCCTCCCCACACCCACACACACCAGATTAAATGATCTCTACAACATACATCAGGAAAATCCCTCAAATTCCAAGCTAATTGACAGAGATTCCGTGGGTAGTTAGCAAATACTTCTCCCTTCTCTACTGAAATCAGCAAGAACAATAGCTGGCCCTCAGCCCAGCCAGTAAATACCATGCCATCAGGGTTCTCTGCAATTCTCAGTCTCTTTCTACAATATCTATGAAACTCAGAATTCTCTAAAATAAGAGTCCAAGCCTAAAAGAGAAGTTTTTATGATACCTGGAAGCAGACCACTCATATGTTTTGAGTTAATTTGGCATGACTGAAAGAATTTTCACATTTGCAAAAATATCAGAGTTCATTTTTGGCCTCCAAAGAGCTGAAATATAGCTGTTTTCAAACGCTAATGAATTTGGCATGAACACTGCTTCTCAAAATCAGTGTGATTTTTGGAAGACAAAAAAAGTGAAGTGTGAACTCATGTAATAACAGATTTCAGAATCACAGAATGTTGAGACTAAAACAATACTAGACATTACCTTGTCCAGACCCAACTTTTAGGTTGAGGAAACTAAGGCTTTGTCTTATATTCTTAAATAACAAAACAACAATAAAAAACTACAGTTCCCCAAGGCTACTTTATCCCATGTGGAGGGTTTCAGTAAAACATAAAGGAAGATAACTGAAAGTGCTTTTCGTGGGACAGGATGGTCTGTGAACGCAAGGTGTTCACTGGGGCTGAGACAACGCAGGGAGAGCAACAGACTAGGAGGCAGAAGACGTGTGCCAAGACAGGGTTCCTTGTCCTGTCTGGGCCACGTGCTGCTGCTGCTAAGTCACTTCAGTCGTGTCCGACTCTGTGTGACCCCATAGACGGAAGCCCACCAGGCTCCCCCGTCCCCGGGATTCTCCAGGCAAGAACACTGGAGTGGGTTGCCGTTTCCTTCTCCAATGCATGAAAGTGAAAAGTGAAAGGGAAGTCGCTCAGTCGTGTCTGACTCTTAGCGACCCCAAGGACTGCAGCCTACCAGGCTCCTCCACCCATGGGATTTTCCAGGCAAGAATACTGGAGTGGGGTGCCATTGCCTGCTCTGTCTTGGCCACGTAGAAACCTCAAAACCCTGAACAAGTCCTGACTAAGTTTTAGTCTTTTCACCAGTAAAATCACGGTAGTAATGGGGCTGTTTCATAGATGAACTGAAGCCAAGTGTGTGAAGTGCATTACAAACTCTCAAATTTCTATGATCCCAGCCATACAGCTACACATGTGGGGCTGTACCGAATGGTCTGCTTAGAGTTAAGTCTCCATGCCCCCTTACTTCAATTCCTTTTGCCTAACGTACCGCAAGGAGATCCAACCAGTCCATTCTAGGGGAGATCGATCCTGGGTGTTCATTGGAAGGACTGATGCTAAAGCTGAAACTCCAATACTTTGGCCACCTCATGCATTGAGTTGACTCACTGGAAAAGACTCCGATGCTGGGAAAGGTTGGGGCTGGGAGGAGAAGGGGATGACAGAGAATGAGATGGCTGGATAGCATCACCGACTCTGTGGACATGAGTTTGAGTGAACTCCAGGAGTTGGTGATGGACAGGGAGGCCTGGCGTGCTGTGATTCATGGGGTCGCGGAGAGTCGGACACAACTGAGCGACTGAAATGAACTGAACTGAACTGAACCACCAAAGTGTAAAATCCAGTTTTTGATCCTGGTTCTTTATGACATTTTTGCAGTCTCTGATCTCAGCCTACCCAAAGAAGAGTACCCCAGGGATGCCCATTTCCAGGCTGGATCCAGCAGAGCATAAGTACAAGGCAATGTCTCCCATTTCTGTCTCCCAGGACTGCATAGTTCTCTGACCCACAACAGTTCCTTGACATTTATCAACTTGTACTAAAGGAAGCAGAATAGAATGGAAAAGAATGGAGTTGAATTTTGTAAAAATGAATTCAAGTCCATCCCTCCCCAAACTCTGGTATCCCTTACAGAAAAGACCTAACTAAGAAGGTCTTATCTGATGAGATACAGAGCTTTTTTAAAATTTATTTATTTTTAATTGAAGGATAATGGCTTTACAGTATTGTGTGGGTTTCTACCAAACATCAACATGAATCATCATAGGTTTACCCATGTCCCCTCCCACTTGAATATCCCTCTCTCCTCATCCCTCCCCTCTGGGGTTGGTACCGAGACTCAGTTTGAGTTCCCTGAGTCATACAGCAAAATCCCATTGGCCATCTATTTTACATATGGTAATGTATGTTTCCTGTTACTCTCTCCATACATCCCACCTTCCCCTTTCTCCCCCCTTCATAAGTCTGTTCTCGGGGTCTGTGCCTCCATTGCTGCTGATGAGATACAGATTTTTTTAAGAGGTGAGTTCTACCTATTGCCAGAGAGTGAGGCAAATTTTTTTCTTTTTTTAAGTGCACTTTCCCCAGGCCTACGATCTACTTTTCCTGGTAGAAAAGTATCCTCTTCTTCCAGGAGGAAGTGTATAGATTTTCTATGTGGGAGAATGGTGCTGATTCACCACAAGCTTTTATTTGAAAACTCTCATTATGGGCAAAATTATTATTATTTCTCTTTGGTGGCTCTGAGGTTTTTCTAAGAACCATAATGAGGATACTCCTAGAAAAGGAAGACAGTAACTCAAGCAATCATTTTTCTGGTTTGCTTTATGGTCCAGTCTAGAAAGTGCGGCTCTCACCATATCTCTACGTGAGCCCAGCTGACTTTCCTCAGAAGGAGGTCTTCATTTAAACAGCACCTTGATACAATCATAGCTCAGCAAAACCTCCAACAGGAGAGACTAGGACACTAATTATATCTGGGTCAAAGACGTCACAAAATGTTTAAATGCCACAAAGCTCTGTCAGCTATTAGTGTTAGACTGTGTTGATCACAGCAAGGGCCAGCTAAAATGGGGTGGTCTCTCTTGGAAGATCTTAAGTCTTGACCTATGGGGTGAATTCCTCCACCTTTTAGAATATATGGGATGTTCTGGAATGTCATGGGACGCCCTCCATGCTGGCAGTTCTCGTAGATTCCTTGGGACAAAGTCTTCCTCAGTGCTTTCACCTCACCTCTCACCTTCTCCACCTGCTAGAGGATGAAGCCCCACAAGGAAAGGAATACCAAAGCGTGACCTGAAAACACACTGGCAAACATTTCAGTTTTACATAAGAGACAATTAGGAACCACTAGAAGAAATGAGGTTGACACCTGAAGAAGACAGTTTTGCTACTCTGTGTAACAACGGAGCCATCATATGTTTTAATGGGACTGGATCTTTGTACAGCCCGCTAGAGTTTACAGAGTCTTTGCACAGGCATGATCTCATTTGACTGTGGCACCCTGAGACGTCAGGGGATTGCTGCCCTCATGCTGGAGATGAGGAAGCCAGTGCTCAGAGGGTCTTCAGACCCAGGCTCCTCACCCCACCCCAGCCCCCAGCCCTTCAGCAGTCCCTTTATAGAAGGCAGTTGATAAATGCAGATCCAGGTCAGCGGACTGGCCATCTCTCAGCAGCACTGTGAAGGCAGGAAATGAACCCTGAGTGCCAGGCAGGAGTTAGCTCTTTTCTCCACACTTTCTACTGGACTCCCCCAACTCAAACTTCCTGGATTCAAATCCCAGCTGCCAGCCGTGTTAGAAGTTGCCTTTTTAGGTAAATCGTATGCTCAGTCTGTGTCTCAGCTCCTTAGGTGTAAAATGGAGATGAGGCTATGCCTTCCTTTCAGCATTAATGTGATGGTTCAGTGAAGCAATCCGCTTGATACAGAGCGCTGTGTTAAGGACTCATCGCACATTACCTATATTATACTAATACCACTCTTATTTCCTTTCTTTTCATACATGAAGAAAGAACAATTAAGTGGAATGTTGCTGAGACTGGGATCTAGTTTGACTCCACAGATCTTCCTTTCTTTCCGCCTTCTGCTACCCCTCTCTGCTCTTTTTCTTCCTCCTGGCCTTTTCCTCCTTGGCAAGCTGCCTGTTGCCCTTTCAGGTGTTTCTGTTTCCAGGCTGCCTGTATCAGAATGATCTGAGATCCTCCCCACACGGACAGAACCAGAATTGCTGGAGCTGAGCCTCAGGAATCTGCATTTTCCACAAGCAGCCCCATGGACTCTTCTGCACCTTGACAGGGGTCAACAGCCGCTGACCCAGAGGGACCACTGCAGCAGCTGTCACTGCCCAGCCTGTCCCACCTCCCCCTTCTAGGAAGGGTTCTAAAGCCCTGTTGCTGTGGGCTCCTTCCCCTGCATATCCCCTGTCTGCTCTTTCATGATGGGCAGTGACTAGTGATGTAAGACTGATGTAGCTCACTCTGTGATGACTGGTCATTCCTATCCACTTTGAGTAATGTGTCAGTGAAGCAATGTCTTGCTGCTGCTGCTGCTAAGTCACTTCAGTCGTGTCCGACTCTGTGTGACACCAGAGACAGCAGCCCACCAGGCTCCCCCGTCCCCGGGATTCTCCAAGCAAGAACACTGGAGTGGGTTGCCGTTTCCTTCTCCAATGCATGAGAGTAAAAAGTGAAAGTGAAGTCGCTCAGTCGTCCGACTCTTAGTGACCCCAAGGACTGCAGCCTACCAGGCTCCTCTGTCCATGGGATTTTCCAGGCAACGGTACTGGAGTGGCTTGCCATTGCCTTCTCCTCAAAGTTAGGCAGGCATATCAGAGCAGCTAAGGGGTAAGGACTCAGTCGTGTCCAGCGCTTTGTGACCCCATGGACTGTAGCCTGCCCAGTTCCTCTTTACATGGAATTCTCCAGGCAAGAATACTGGAGTGGGTTGCCATTCTCTTCTCCAGGGGATCTTCCCAACCCAGGGACTGAACCCAGCTCTCCTGCATTGCAGGTAGATCCTTTACCCTCTGAGCCTCAAGGGAAGTAAGGGGTAGGGAGCACTGTGGAGAAGCAGGGGTTGAGCTACGTCCACTCCATGCACAAGAGCCACCATGCACAAAGATTCAACAACTACCCACTTAGAGAATCTCAAACTGGACTGGAGTCAAGCCTACAAAAATGAGATAAAACAGCAGAGCAGGCAAGTGCAAAGGGGGGTGGGGAGGGGAACCAAATCAGTATTTGTATTAGAGTTTTATCTTATCTCGAAAGTCCAGCAGATCCTTTCCAGAGAGGAGGCTGGATGTCATTTATTCCAGCTCTGCAGATAACAGTTAGCTGCCCCCACTCCCAACCCAGGAGTCCACCGAGAAGCTTTTACCAGATTCTGCTCCGAGGCTGCGAAGACTGAACCTCAGAATGTAACCTTGAGGCAGACAACATCTCTGATTTCATATCATGATGATTCTTTTTTTTTGCTGAAATTTCTTCTTAAATTGGACTTAATCTCTGCTAAAGTAAACAGCTGAAGATATCCTAATTCCTGGGAGGATATCAGAGATTGGTGCTTGAGTGGGGGAAAGAGATGAGGGAGTGGGGAAGAATGAAAGGAAAACAACTATTAACTATTAAACATTTACAAGAGTTAAAAAATCACATATCATTTGGCATTTTTTCCCTCCAACTGCTCTGGCCCCATTAAAGGCTAGGAAAGGCCAGCCTCTCGCCATGGAGAGTTTGCCTGATTGCATCTTCTCTCTCCAAAAGTGGGAAGGGTTTCCAGGGTCGGGTTTAAAAACACACGTCCTATGGGCAGCCACCTGTGTTCCAAATGGAAAGGAAGTTGCTCTATTTGCCTGGGTTTGAGGCAGTCTCTTGTTTTACAAACTGAACTTGGATCCACTTTACAAAAGGCAGTATGCAACTATATGTGAATAACATGTGGATCAGCTCTACAACTCAGGGTCCGGGGTGTGTTTTTATAACAGTACAGAAACACTGCTCTCGGCTTTACTTTGCTTGCCAGAGCTTGGGGGCAAGGAAGCAAGCAGTTGAGGGTCTGGGTGTGGAAGGAGAGGGGCAAGGATAGAAATAAAGAAGTTCTTCGTGTGCCTCACCCTCCCTATGAGGGTAGGCCTTGCTTTAACACCATATCATCCATATACTTTCATTTCTGGAGCAGGTTTCTGTTCTGTTCTGTTCTGTTCTGTCGCTCAGTCGTGTCCGACTCTATGCGACCCCGTGGACTATAGCCTACCAGGCTTCTCCATCCATGGGATTCTCCAGGCAAGAATACTGGAGTGGGTTACCGTTTCCTTCTCCAGGGGATCTTCCCGACCCAGGGATCGAACCTGGGTATCCCGCATTGGAGGCAGAAGCTTTAACCTCTGAGCCACCAGGGAAGCCCGGAGCAGGTTTAATGTCACTATTATAACTTTGTGTCACCCAATAGTTTGGATAATGGGTGTTTGGATTTGGGACTTGAAAATCCTGTCATTGCAATCGTAAATTCTGTCTTCCCTGCCCGCAGATCCCAGGTGGGGACAGTGCAGGTGAGTCATGCCCCAGAGCCCCTCTTAGGCCCTGCAGAGCTACCCAACATCAGTGGCCAAATCATCCTCAGGTACCATCTAGTCCAACTCCCTCATTTTACAGATGGGCAAACTGAGGCCTAGTGGTCCAGTATCATTGTGATACACTGAGCTGGTGTCTAAACACAGGTAAGGATTTGGGTCCCTTGCATTTTTTTTGGTCCAGAAACTGTCCTGTTGCTCTTTAAGAGTTTACCAAGAATAGACAAGATATGAATATACCTTCTAAAGTCATCATTTTAAAAAGAAGAAAGACAAATGGACAAAAGTAAAGAAGGAAGTAAAAGTAAAGAAGGGGCTTCCCTGGTGGCTCAGATGGTAAAAGCGTCTGCCTACAATGCGGGAGACCCAGGTTCAATCCTTGGGTCAGGAAGATCCCCTGGAGAAGGAAATGGCAACCCACTCCAGTACTATTGCCTGGAAAATTCCATGGATGGAGGAGCCTGATGGGCTATAATCCATGGGGTCACAAAGAGTCAGACACGACTGAGCAACTGAACTGAACTGAACTGAACTGCTGGGCCTCAGTGCTTATCTTTAAAAGAGATAGTAATGCCTATGTCCCAGGGTTGTGATTTGCCTGCAATGCAGAAGACCTCGGTTCAATTCCTGGGTTGGGAAGATCCCCTGAAGAAGGGATAGGCTACCCACTCCAGTATTCTTGGGCTTCCCTAGTGGCTCAGACAGTAAAGAATCTGCCTGCAATGCAGGAAACCTGGGTTTAATCCCTGGGTTGGGACGATCCCCTGGAGGAGGGCATGGCAACACACTCTAGTATTCTTGCTTGGAGAATCCCCATGAACAGAGGAGCCTACCAAGCTACAGACTGTGGGTCTCAAAGAGTTGGACGTGACTAAGCACAGCACAGCACAGCCTGGGGTTGTATAAGGATGAAAGGAGCTAAGGCACAGATCCTGGCACGTGTGAAATGCTTAATATTCAATAAATGTTGGCTCTTGTTATAACCCCAGTGCAGCCATGCAAGGGCTTGAATAGACTGCCAAGGCATCAGTCCTGGGGGCCTGTCCTGAAACCAAACTTCCTCCCTGCCAGCTCCTCTCTTCCGGCCCAGGACCCTAGCTGCCCAAATCTGCCCCTCCACCCCCTCAACAGAAGACAATAAAGACAATTTTAGCACTGATGGCTCTTTGCAGAGAGGTGGCAGGGACTAGAAATGAAGTGGCAAGAAAAACATGGGTTAAAGGGTACTGGTAGCAAATAAGAATGGAAACAAAAGGAGAAGTTAAGGGGGCTCGTTTCACCCATCATTCCAGCACTGGATGATGTGAGAAAGCCTTTACAAGTATGGGGAATGTCAGATCCAGTTACCAGCATGCCAGTCCTCCATGGATGCTTGTTGCTGTTGTTCAGTCACTAAGTTATGTCCAACTCTTTGCAATGCCATGGACTGTGTAGCTCACCAGTCTCCTCTGTCCATTGGACTTTCCAGGCAAGATTACTGGAGTGGGTTGCCATTACCTTCTCCAGGGGATCTTCCTGACCCAGAGATTGAACCTGCAGCTCCTACTTGGCAGGCAAATTATTTACCATGGTAGCAAAATGAATGCCTATCATTTTTCTCTTACTTTGCATAAGTTACTAAACATCCTGAGTTAGTGCAAAACCTTGTTTCCTTCCCCTGCCAAAGACCATTAAAACCACGTCCTGTGAAAACTGGTTTAAGTAACATTCTAATCATGGACTGCTCAGTCATTATACAATGAAGTAAAGTGAAGTGTAGTGAAGTGAAGTCACTCAGTCATGTCCGACTCTTTGCGACCCCATGGACTGTAGCCCACCAGGCTCCTCCATCCATGGGATTTTTCCAGGCAAGAGTACTGGAGTGGGTAGCCATTTCCTTGTCCAGTGGAACTTCCCGACCCAGAGATCGAACCCAGGTCTCCCACATTGTAGGCAGACGCTTTACCATCTGAGCCACAAGGGAAGCCCCATTATACAATAATTGTTAATATTTATAAAGATCTCGATTCAACAAAGATAAAATAATATTCAGTATTGTTTTCATGAGAAATATATTTGCTCATATTCTGAGTCTCTGAAAACTGGCCTTTCATCTTTGGTGCATATTAACTAGAAAACACTATTTTCCAGCTGTATCAGAAAGTACAGTCCACTCTCTTTCTTAACTCAAGATCTGCACTTTTCGAGTTCCATTTATGTTCTTGCGAAACATGTGCCCAAAAGAACAACAGGATAACATTTTCTCAAGACAATATTTGTTTTGCAGAGTGTATCCCTGATACTGGACACCACCCAGCTGTTGGAGACCCTGGAGGCCGAGGGTCTGAGGTTCTGACATTGCAATTCAAACCCCAAAGCACAGAGGATCTTCATTTTGGTTTCAGAGAAGTCATTATCTTCATTTTTTTTTTTTTTTGGGACACTGAGCTGACCCCCAAGAGATAAGAACAAACAGAATGTGTTCCATCGTCCTCAAGTCTGCTGCATCAGCATATATTTTTCACTTAAAGCTTTTAAGTATTTGACTTATACATTGACGAACACCCCCAGTGGACTATTAGGGTTTGGTTTAATCTTCAAGAAAACTGGCATTAAAATAGACCTTTTCCCAGCAATAATCATCTCATTTATGATAAATTATTCTATTCTCAGTACCTCTGAGACACATGAGAGCTTTTATGCAATAAAGAAGCCATTTATTTCCGAATATTTTAATGCATGTTTCCATATTTTTCTCATTTTTAATGCAAGGGCCATTGACAGATTGTAAGAGAATGTCTTTTAAAAGCAAATTTATGGCAAACATTCTAGTGAAATGGATAGCAGCATGCATCAGTGCAGAGCTGTATTGTTGAAAGGAGCAGGGCAGAGATGTTCTAATTCTCATTTACGTGCATAAAAGAGTAACCTCGACAGAGAAAGACAATGTTATTGGGCAAATTGATAAGATATGGGAGACCTCCATTCAATGTGGGCGCCATCCTTTGATTTGCTGTATGTACTTAGTTGTTTCTATGTCTCAGCTGCCACCCCTGAAATGCAGGGGGAAAGAGACAGATGTCGGAGAGGGCATGGTGACTCCTTATGAAAAGAGTTGAGTCTGAACTTTTATGTGTCAACTAAAGGCTGTTTTGAGAAGACAGAGAATCCAGGAGCAGATAATATGGTCTTTGTTAGAAATTTGATCATTTTGATTTTCGAAGCTGCTGTTTTAGAGCTGTTCATCTGGGGACCATCTACCTGAAAAGCCTTAATTGGGTTCTTAATTGGGTCGGTGGTAACAGGGTTTGGAAGGAGAATCTCAGGATCAAAATATACATATCTTTTGCTTCTGTGTTTTTTATTTATGCCAGGCTTTTGAGGCAGGAAAAATATCTTTTGAGAAATCTCCTCAGATATACAATTCTGATATGCTGCCTAACTAAGAAACACTACATTTAGTATGAGATTTAACTGCAATCTTATGTACTGTCAAGAAAATGCATTCTTGACGAGAGCAATACAGCACTTCTGGGAAACCAGCTCCCATGGATAGCTTGTGACATTCTTTTGGTAAAATGCTCAGTGCGTTTTCTGGACATTAATACTGTCCATCAGTAAAAAAAAAAAAAAAAAAAAAGTCATTGTCTATGTATCAAGTTAATTCAAAGTCACATTCTGGACAAAAGAGTTAAAGACTTCTGGATGAAGAATCTATTGAGCAGAGAATCTAATTATAGTTCTGGACAGATGAGCTATTTTGGCCTTGGGGATGTTGCCTAACTCGGAATATTGCATCTAGCTCTCAATTCCCTTCCAAGCACCTGGCAAAAGAAGAACAAATATAATAAGAGGGAAATGATAAGTCAGTGTGAGGATGATTTAATAGAAGCAAAAGCGAGAAGGAAAGAGTCAGGCACGCACTGCCTTACTACTATGTGCCAGGCACTGTGTTGTATGTTCCCACTGTTAGAATGGAAAAATGCAACAGGAAATGTCTAAGGATGCTGGATCCTGGAGACCAATGGCTCCCATCTGCTCTAACATGGAAGCCAGTAACCATGTTCTGTAACTACTGAACACTTGAAGTGTGGCCAGTGCAAATTAAGATGTGCAGTAAGTGCAAACTACATACCAGATTTTAAAAATTTGGTTCAAATAAAAAGCATGTAAATTATCTCACTGATATTAAATAATGTTGATCTGATGATATTTTCATTGGAAGGACTGATGCTGAAGCTGAAACTCCAATACTTTGGCCACCTAATGTGAAGAACTGACTCATTGGAAAAGACCTTGATGCTTAGAAAAATTGAAGGCAGGAGAAGGGGACGACAGAGGATGAGATGGTTGAATGGCATCACAGTCTTGATGGACGTGAGTTTGAGCAAGCTCTGGGAGTTGGTGATGGACAGGGAAGCTGGGCATGCTGTAGTCCATGGGGTTGCAAAGAGTCAGACATGACTGAGTGACTGAACTGATCTGAACTGAACTAATATTTTAGATATTGGGTTAAATAAACTGCATTATTAAAATTAATTCACCTCTTTCACCTTATATAAGCACATGACATCTAGGGGATGGGTCTCGGTCAAATTCCTTTGAGTCAGTTTCAAGACAGTCCTAGGAGCTGGGACCACAAAGAAAGTACATGTATACAGGTAGCTGGGAGTTGAGAATCCGCATTTGAGTGACTGGGCAAGAAACTTGGGACTATGTAGCTACTACAGGCTTGGGATCTGGGAGCCAGCTGTCTGGGTTTGAATCCCAGCTTGGTTAATTCCTGTGTCCAAAGGCACAGTTTCCCCAGATATAAAATAGTTCCAATAGTTGCTTCAAAGAGTTGTAGAATAAAACGAGATGCATGGTAAGTGCTTGGTAGGTACACATAGTAAGGAGGAATAGATATTGGCTGTTGTGACAGTAGAGGAGTCGTAGGATAAAGCTCTGAAGACTGCCACACGAATCAGCACATTTAGAGTCAATGAAATGCAGAAATACTCATGAGCTAGCCAGCTTGGCCCTGAAGCAGAAAAAAGAGATGTAAAAGAAAAATGCTGTAACCTTAGATTTTATTCCTCAGGAGATGAGGGTGTTGAGATCCTTGAGGACAACTCTTGAATATGGTTGTTTGGTTAGTTTGACCTCCCTTTGCCCATAGTAAAGAAAGAGTCCCTTATCTTGAGTGGTGAAGCATCTTTCTACGGACGAGGACCCCCCTGAGGACCCTCAGACACCACACTGTGGCTCCAGTGTGAATGGACTGGCATAGCAGCCTGGCCAGAAATAAACCCGGGAACTGCCTACATCAGACATGAACCAGGTGGGGTGGGCCAGTACAAAGGGTTGAGAAAGGATTGGAGACTTTCTTCTCAGAGTGGTCAAGAAGTGGCATGTCACAGCAGGTCAGAGAGGAGAAGGAATACAACAAGGAGCTTCTGGAGGCTTCTTAAGTAGTATCTTCTATTTACAACTCATCCAACTCCACTGCAATGTCTTTGGGAAGGATGCTTAGAAGCTAAAGATAATTAAGTGTAATTTTCCTAGATTTGGTGTATCTCCTAGGAGGTGTTCTTCTGCAGCTCAGGCCACAAGGACCACAGGGAAGGAAATTTTACTGTGGCCAATGGAAGCCAAGGGAGCATTTCAGAACCATTGGCTGTTTCACTGCATTACGGAGGAGTTTGGTGGAGGGTGATCTTGGATTGGAACTAAGGGAAAAGAGTTTGGGGACAGATCTTGAAGAGTGGGCTCGTCTTCCTTCCTATTCCTCTATCAAAAGCTACATATTACAGGAAACCTAGTCTCTGAGCAGAGAAAAGCCAGTCCCTTGATATTACTGGCAAGAATTATAACATCTCGCTGAGGAAGACATTCTCTATCACAACAGGGAGTCTCAAATTAGTCAAAGACTTGGAATGGTTTCTTGATAAATGAAATGTAATCAATTTTGGTGACTTCTTTGGGGGATATTACATGTCTTGTTCCATTCTCTTTGTTTACTTTGGATCAACACTGAGGTCAAGTGGACAGTTGTTGGTCTCATCCCAATAGCCCAGAACATATGAACACATCTGCAGCCCAGGACACAGCACTCAAATGACCAGATGTAAAATGTGGTGCAAGTGAACCAAACAGTTGAGGGGATACACTCTGTAGCCATTAGAAAGCCGTATATGTAATAGTGACATTTAAAAGAGACTTGACTTAACAAGTCAACACAAAATGTTCAACCAAGTTTAACTCTCATATAATGCTATTGGGCTTCCCTGGTGGCTCAGTGGTAAAGAATCTGCCTGCAGTGCAGGAGACTTGGGTTCAAACCCTGGGATAGGAATATTCCCTGGGGAAGGGAATGGCACCCCACTCCAGTATTCTTGCCTGGAGAATTCCAGAGGCAGAGGAGCCTGGCAGGCTACACGTAGTCCATGGTGTTGCAAGCAGTTGGACATGACTGAATGACTAACACACGCAATGCTGGTGGGAATGTAAATAAAATAAATGCCTCAGACACGTTACGCTCCTCAGAAACAATTCCACCCCTATGAACATACATAACAGAAATGCACACACGTGTGCACCAAGACACATGGACGAGAATGCACGTGGCCACTATCCCGGAAAAGTCCTTATCAGGGCACCTCTTTCGCATGACATCAAAATCTCCTCAGCCTCACATCTGCTCTTACAACTGATTTCAGGCAGGCTTTGGCTTCTGCAGGTACAATTGGTATAATAGTGCCTTGCCTAGGGCCTGCACCATGTACACCTGACTTCCTGCAATGCAGTCTCTCTGACCTGGGATTCTTTTGGAAAACTCATGCATGAATAACCTGGGAGAATAGGAGAATTTGGGCTGGTGGGATAACTTTTGGTCAATGGGAGACAGGAGCCAATAGGCGATAAGTAAATGTTTCCACTTTGGTTCTCCCTGGTAAACAGTTCTGTAACGTATATCAGAAGGCCCCTTAGGAGATACTGATGGAATTGAACAGCAGCTAACTTTGCTGCTGCTGCTGCTAAGTCGCTTCAGTCATGTCCGACTCTGTGCGACCCCATAGACAGAAGCCCACCAGGCTGCCCTGTCCCCAGGATTCTCCAGGCAAGAACACTGGAGTGGGTTGCCATTTCCTTCTCCAATGCGTGAAAGTGAAAAGTGAAAGTGAAGTCGCTCGGTCATGTCTGACTCTTAGCGACCCCATGGACTGCAGCCCACCAGGCTCTTCCACCCATGGGATTTTCCAGGCAAGAGTACTGGAGTGGGGTGCCATTGCCTTCTCCAAGCTAACTTTAGGAGTAGTTAATAAAATATCTGTACGTTGGCCTCCCCTCTTTTTCAACTTCACTCTCCCAGGCCTGCATACTTGCTCCCAGGGAAAGTGTCCACAGTGTCCACAGGCAAACCAGTCTTGAGGTCTCCTTTTGGGGGAGCCCAGACTAAGACAGCTCAATTTGGAAACCACCCAGTAGTAGAGTAAATAAACAAACCATGGAATAGTCATAGAAAAAACAGTTAAATTCCATTTCAGAAAAATGAATGGAACTCACAAATATCACTTCTCCAAGGGATCTTCCTGACCCAGGGATCAAACCCAGGTCTCTTGCACTGCAGGCAGATTCTTCACTGGCTGAACTACCAGGGAAGCCCCCCTTCACAGAAAAAACGGTTAAATTCCATTTCAGAAAAATGAACGGAACTCACAAATATGCCAAATCAAGAAGCTAGGTAGAAAAGAATATATGTTCTAGATTCTATTCATACGAAGTTCACAAGCAGGCAAAAGGAAATTGTGGTATTAGAAGTCGGGAGAGTGGTTACCTTTGGCAAGGAGGAAGGGGGCATTAATTGGGAGAGGTTAGGAGGGTGCTTCTGGGTATACGGTCAACATTGTCTCTCTTGAACTGGATATTGTTATGTTACCTGTAGGGTTAGCTGGCAGGGAGGATATTGTTATATGGTATTCACTTGATGATAACTCCTTCAGCTGAGCTTTAGATTTTGTACACTTGTGTTATACGTGAATAAACACTGTTTTAAGAGTGCTTAACGACTAACCCTTTACTCAACAAGCTGGTTTTAGGAAGATCACCATTTATGTCTACAGTCTACTGTTTTTTAGTCGCTAAGTTGTGTTGGACTCTTGCAACCCCGCAAACAGTAGTTTACAAGGCTCTTCTGTCCATGGCATTTCCCAAACAAGAATACTGGAGTGGGCTGCTGTTTCCTTCTCTAGGGGATCTTTCCAACCCAGGGGTCAAACCTGTGTCTCCTGCATCTCCTGCATTCGTAGGCAGATTCTTTACCACTGAACCACCTGGGAAGCCTACAGTCTACTGTTCAGTTCAGTTCAGTAGCTCAGTCGTGTCCGACTCTCCGCGACCCCCATGAATCACAGCACGCCAGGCCTCCCTGTCCATCACCAACTCCCGGAGTACACTCAAACTCATGTCCACAGAGTCGGTGATACCATCCAGCCATCTCATTCTCCGTCGTCCCCTTCTCCTCCCGCCCCCAACCTTCCCCAGCATCAGAGTCTTTTCCAGTGAGTCAACTCGTCGCATGAGGTGGCCAAAGTATTGCAGTTTCAGCTTTAGCATCAGTCCCTCCAATGAACATCCAGGATTGCTCTCCTTTAGAATGGACTGGTTGGATCTCCTTGCAGTATAAGGGACTCTCAAGAGTCTTCTCCAACACCACAGTTCAAAAGCATCGATTCTTCGGCGATCAGCCTTCTTCACAGTCCAACTCTCACATCCATACATGACCACGGGAAAAACCATTGCCTTGACTAGACGGACCTTGGTTGGCAAAGTAATGTCTCTGCTTTTTAATATACTATCAAGGTTGGTCATAACTTTCCTTCCAAGGAGCAAGCGTCTTTTAATTTCATGGCTGCAATCAGCATCTGCAGTGATTTTGGAGCCCCCCAAAAATAAAGTCTGACACTGTTTCCACTGTTTTTCCATCTATTTCCCATGAAGTGATGGGACCAGATGCCATGATCTTTGTTTTCTGAATGTTGAGCTTCAAGCCAACCTTTTCACTGTAGGAGATGCCAATTTCAGTTCCTTCCCTAGCCGAGAGGGTAACATGAACAAGTGAAAATGACCCAGCAGGATTGTGATTTTCTGAACAGGGTGGGTTCTCTTTAGTTTCAGATGGTGTTGTGGTAGTAAACTGGTGGTCCAAAAAAAACCCAAATGATCAAAAGAGAGAGAGAGGGAAAGAGGGAAGGAAGACAGGGGAAGGAAGGGAAGGAGGGAGAAAGAAAGGAAAGAAAGAATGAGAAAGAAGGAAAGGAGAGAAAGGCAGGGCAGAGATGGAGAAACAAAAGCCCTAATTTGTAGTTTGGCTAATGTCCAAGACGTAAACCCCACTATGACTGATCTTTGGCTATCACCTGTGTAACAGCTCACTCACAACACCTTATCATTCTGAGCACCCTATCTTTGGCTCTTAGGAGCTATTCTGAGCTCTCCACAGCACACCACCAGCTCTAGACATTAGTCGGCATGTATGAAAATGATTCCAGTGTGTCCTGATCTTGAAAATTTTCCAAGGAAGCCAGAAATTTGGATTTGTATGTGAAAACTCTTGATTTTTAAATGATATCAGCTAGTTCACATTTTTCAAAAGCATTTAACAAACCAAGAAAGAAAAACCACATCTGCAAGTTAGATTTGGCCATTAAACACCAGTTTTTGATCTCTGGTCTCTCTGATGAAGCGTAACCTTTCGGATGGAGGACTGACTCTGAGTGGCCGAACAGTGCAGTGAATGGAGTGCGACCTGGGGCTTGGTTCCAGTTTTACTAATGAAATGGCTTTGCTTGCTAGGGCCTCAGTTTCCCCATCTGTATTAGGATGCCTTCTGAAGACATTTTTCTCATATGGGAACTTCGTGGTTTGTGTAGTGAGCATCCAAACACATGAAGTTATCTTTTGTGTTATGCTGTGTGTGCTAAGTCATTTCAGTCATGTCCAACTCTTAGTGACCCTATGGACTGTAACCCACCAGCCTCCTTTGTCCATGGGATTCTCCAGGAGCGAATAGTAGCGTGGGTTGCCATGCCTTCCTATAGGGGATCTTTCCAACCCAGGGATTGAACCTGCGTCTCTTTGGTCTCCTGCACTGGCATCCTTTGGGACTGGACAAACTCCACAACATGGCAGGGACAATTAAGTGGTGCAGGGCTGTTGACAGATATTCCAGGTTTGAAGGTCCTGCTTTTTCTCCTTCCACCTCTGTCATTCATCAATGAGAAGGTGAGGTTTTCTCAGGCTAGCAGCCTAACAATGTCCAGTGGCCCTGCTGGGGAAGTCCAATCTTGATCCTCCACAGGTCTTGAGTTCCTTGATTTCTGGGGGAAAATAGATTCACTTTCTTGAAAGAAAACAAAGCAGAGCAGGGAGACTTTATCTCGGCTTGTGCTGTGGCTCTGCCACTTGATAACTGTGGATATCAACTTCACTTTCCTCTCCTGAGTTCCTGCCTCACAACGATTGTAACAAAAAGCATCAGCTGCTTCACATGTCTATAGCACAGAGTCTCTGCAACAGGGTGTCAAATACATGTTAATCACCGTGATTACTGTTACGATTTATCAAGGCATCTCTTTAGAGGTGGCGAACAGCCAACAGCTCAGATCCTCGTTAAAATTTAATCTTATGTCCCTTCGTGTTTCATTTGGTCTCCTTTACTCTGTTATTTTAGAGATTCGGCCAGAGTTAATATTTCTGTAAGACTCAGACTGGTCTGGACATGGATGTGCTCATCTAATCCAGATTTACAGGCTCAGGAATGCTCACAGAGAGAAGCTGCTATGCATTCTGTTGGAGAAAATTCACACGCCAGGAGGAAAAAGAATCAAATGAAATATTTGAGAAGGCAATTGGGTAGTTTAATCTGTGCTCCTAATTTAGTTATAGATAATATGCATATGATCCCAAAGACAGGATTAGTAATTATATCAGAGCTTGAGATAAAGGGGAAAATGGGTCATACAGATTCTGTTTCTGAAATATTGATATTTAGGTCATCGATGACTTTTTAAATTAATTTTCATTTTTAAAATATTGCATTAAAACATCTATCTTGAGCACTAAATTTTTGGCACCCCTCTAAATTTTGCACTTGAGGCAAAATGCCCCATTTGCCTCACTCTAATCCTAGACATACAGTCCTGTGAGTGGAATAATCTTTTTGGGGGGAGGATTATTTCTACTTTAATTCAATTAAGAAAATGACTCAATATCTTCACATAATGAAGCAGGTTTTCCTGGAGAAATCATTGAACTCGGAGTCAGAAAGCCCAGATCTAGTTTTAACCTGGGTGTATTAAATTGCTGAGTACAACACTAGACTTCTCTGAAATTCTGTATCTTTAAAATAAATTCCCTGGTATCTCAGGTGGTAAAGAATCTGTCTGCAATGCAGGAGACCTGGGTTCAAGCCCTGGGTCAGGAACATTCCCTGGAGAAGGGAATGGCAACCCATTCCAATATTTTGCCTGGAGAATCTCTATGGACAGAGGAGCCTGGCGGGCTACAGTCCATGGGGTCACAAAAAATCAGACACGACTGAGTCTAACACATACACACATAAACAATACATATCTTTTTGGTGTAGGCACAAATACATGAATGCTTTAAAATGTTATATTAACCTTTTGATTGCTGACTTTTTTTTCATTTTTTTTGCACCCCCTATATGTGCAAGGAGTATTAGTAAGAGTTCTTGGTCGCAAACAACAGAATTCACTGTGCTACCTCAATTGTCATCACTGGACTATATTGGTATTTCACCAAATATCATCACTGAGGGCTAGATAATTGGGTTTGGAGACTACTCAGCTAGACCAGTGCTCTAATTACTACTCCAGGACAGACACTGCCATTTCAGCACTACAGGGGAACTGCTACTGGGACCATCTCAACTTCTGCATACCAAATATCTCCTTTCCACCCTTATCAGAATTCTTCCACTCGGCAAACTTCCTGACTCTGCAACTTCTCCTTCAAATAGAAGTTTTGCCTCAATTCATCTGAGGAGGATGGGCCCAAGTCTCTATCAGCTGCAAAGGGACTTGGGAAAATGAGGTTCTGACTCCTTCTTGGGGAAGTGGGACCATAAATCTGGAAATTTTCAAACCAAGAAAGAGTACCAGGAAAGTGCTGGGCAGCCAGATGGCATGATGGATGTCCACTGCAAGCAAGTGGTTTTTGCAGGCTGGGTCAGCATTCATGGGTGTATGTACAAAAGCACAGGGCAAGGGACTAAATGTTCACTTGGAAAATCACCTCCCTCTTCTCTGACCTCACACTCACACTTGAAGCCATTCCATTTCCCTGTCTCTCCTGAAAGCAAAAGTGTTTATGAGAACTCGAGCTGAGACACTCACTCCTGGTGTCCCTATCACTCACTTAAACACTTAGATTCCCCCACTTCCTTTCCGTAATCTGCTAATAAGTGACTGACCTGCCCCACAGGATGCTCTCTGGACTCATTAAATCTGAAAATGCTTGGGAAATGCATCTGCTAAGGCCTGCAGCCAACTGTCATCATGGTCAGCTTACAGACACTCTCTCGGGCAGCAAAATATTTTCAAGTTCTACAATCCTGGCTCTGGCCCATCCTTTTATTTTCATCTTACCTAGCCTGGCTAGATTCTCTATACAGGACACAAACATTCAAAATGAAAATTCTGTCTGTCTCCCCTTTTATCGATTTCCAGAGGCCCAAGGTACTAACACAAGGAAAGTGCTGTGAAATGAAACAGTGAATTTCCTGGGTGTACTTCCTCTTCTGGACTGATCTAACTTAAACTCTCTGGAGCTTTTGTCTCCCTTCAACTGCTGACAATGGTGTGTTGGACTGAGATGCAAGGATTTTTCATCCACATAGTCATCTATCTTAATTAGGGATTAAGGGATTAATTAATTCCTTAAAATGAGATTTCTTTTTTTTAGAGATTTTTTTTTAATGTGGGCCATTTTTAAAGTATTTATTGAATTTGTTACAATATTGTTTCTGTTTTATGTTTTGGTTTTTTTTCTGAGAGGCAGTGGGGTCTTAGCTCCCTGACCAGGGATCCAACTCTCATCCTCTGCATTAGAAGGCAAAATCTTAACCACTGGCGCACCAAGGAAGTCCCTAATATGGACTTCTTGTGTCCTGTTCTAGTCTGAAATTTGTGACTGCCTCAGTGTGTGTGTGTGTGTGTGTACGTGTGTGTGTGTGGTTGCTTTGCTTCTTCCTTTAGATTGTGAATTGACTGACAATGGAGACAAGGGCTCATCTCTGCTTCTCACCAAAAGTGCCCCAAGAAAAAAAATCTTCAAGAAAAAACAAGTGCAGTTAATGACAGATTTTTTTTTAAAAGTCTATTTTTTTATGAAATAATTTTCTTGGCTCCTTTCTTCCTTCCATCATAAGTTAGTTGGTTTTGCCACTGAAACAATGTAGGAAGTGGAGATTGCTAACGGTAACATCATAGATGGCTATTTAACCAATAATATTGCTAGAAATTTTTATTGCAAAGAAAAGAAATAACAAAACCTCTTTTTTCTATACTACTACTTAGAGAAAACATACAGACAATAATTCCAAGGAAGAAATTATTTTGGAAAGGTTCTATAACTTGAAGTAAAGTGAAAGTCACTCAGTTGTGTCTGACTCTTTGCAACCCCAAAGACTATACAGTCCATGGAATTCTCCAGGCCAGAATACTGCAGTGAGTAGTCTTTCCCTTCTCCAGGGGATCTTCCCAACCCAGAGATTGAGCCAGGTCTCCTGCATTGCAGGCAGATTCTTTAACAGCTGAGCCATCAGGGAAGCCTAAGAATACTGGAGTGGGTAGACTATCCCTTCTCCAGTGGATCTTCCCATCCCAGGAATCAAACTGGTCTCCTACACTGCAGGCGCGTTCTTTACCAACTGAGCTACCAGGGAAGCCCCTCAAGGAGTAACTTGAAGGAGGCTGGAACTCAAAGACGAGTGGGTTACTTTGGGGAGAAGGAGGCAGTGGAAACACCTATGGGAAGGCACGCTGAAGACATGAAGTCCGGCAAACCGGAAGATGCCAACACTGAGTCTTAATTCAATCTAATTTCATTCCAAATACCAGGGTAGTGAAATCTCTATAACTATTCTTCGGTTTATTAGACTTAATACAGCTTGTCTTTTGGCTCACTGAGGAGACCAGTAAAGAAGAAGAAAGGATGCATTTCAGGGTAATAGGCAAGAGTTGAAAGAAAGTGGAAAGAAGATTAAAGTGCATGTCTCACCAGGTGTGAGAGAGAAATTCCCTGGCGTGGAATTAATGGAAGGAGAAGAGTGTATTACTCTTTACTGTGTGTGTGGTCCTCATAAATGTTGCTTCTCATGTAAGGCCTTATAGAACGCGGGAAGTGGGAAGAGCACAGGCGTGACATGCTATGATTTATATTCCTTAAGGGATCCTACTTGCTGCTGTGCTTGTTGGGGGAACAAGAGGAATGGACTGGGCAGTAGCAGGGGATATGGTGAGAAGCGGTCATATTCTGGGTATATTTTGAATCATCGAGATTAGTGGATGGTGCTGATACACTCAGCCCAGTGGATTGGTTAACTGTAAAAGAATATAAGGTAAAGTCAGGAGAAAGCTCTTTGTCTGGGGTGTATGGAAGACGTAGATCTTCAAGGGCTTCTTGTCCTATGTTGACTCTTATCGGCAGAGCTGCAGCAGGCTGAATGGAGGGAGCATTTGGGCTCTGGATTGGGCTCATCCACTGGCACATTGGAAGAGAACACTCATTGCTCTAGACTTACATTCAACAAATACTTATTGCAGGCCTACTGTGTGCCAGGCAGTATGATGAATCCTGGGAATAGTGACAAGCTAGTGAACAAGGTCACCTCACAACACTTATAATCTAACTACTACGTTGCTTTATGGACATGAGTACAAAACTTCCCACTTTCTCGTGCATGCATGCTCAGTGGTTTCAATTGTGCAACTCCAGGGACTGGAGCCTGCCAGGCTCCGCTGTCCATGGGATTCTCCAGGCAAGAATACTGGAGTGGTTGCCATGCCCTCCTCCAGGGGTTTTTCCCAACCCAGGGATAGAACCTCATCTCCCATATCTCCTGTATTGCAGGCAGAATTTTTACCCACTGAGCCACCTAGGAAGTCTGTATTTCCTCACTTCTACTCAATTTTTCTCATGCTTTTCCTCTCATCAAAATGCTTTCTTTTCTCTGAGGTCTATCTTCACCTGTCATATCCTTCTCTGGTTCAGCTCCCAGGTTGCCTTCTTCGTGAAGCCTCCCTGACTTTTTATCTTTAATTTGCAAAGCCCCTTTTGATACCTTTCCTATAATACTCATTACACTGGAATATGCTTTTTGTATCCATGACTCTCCTCTCTTACTAAACTGAAAATGCCTGGAGCCTGAGTCTTGCCACTCGTCTTTACATTGGCCAGAGCACTCGGCACATACTTGATCCCCAGGAAGTGACAAAAGAATGAATATAGATTCCCAAGGGAGAGAGCACCAGGACAGAAGCACAGAGGACCGAGGGCATACGCAATGATAGGAGCAGCAGACAAGAGAATTCAGAGGAAAAGACCGAGAAGGAAGAGTGGAAAGAGCAAATGCAGAAGGAAACAGGGCTGAGGAAGGGAAAAAAATAACGAGCTGCTCAGTCGTGTCCGGCTCTTTGCAACCCTATGGACTGTAGCCTGCCAGCCTCCTCTGTCTATGGGATTCTTCAGGCAAGAATACTGGAGTGGATAGCCATGAGAGGCGGCAAATAAACAGAGCTGCCACTATAGTGAATCTCTGCAAGGATGGGGTCACTGGCGATCAACTAGGGGACGTGGAGTGGTGGAACAGAGGCCAACTTGTAGGTGGCTAACAAAGGGATGATGCAGTGAATGTCGCCACGCTTAAGTCAGCTGTCACTTTTCCTGGATTACTCTTTATCTGTACACCTCGTTTATTGGTTGTTCAAGGTATCTCTGTTTCTCAGGGTTTGGTGCAGGACACAGAAAGCAATCCAGGCATTTCCTATTGAAAGCACTGCAGGATAAGTCCGGAGGCTGCCAGTGGACATTGGTTTTCAAGTTGAAATCACTGGTAGCGTCCAGAGAACAGGCTACTGCTGCTGCTGCTATTGTGATGACCACCACTGTGGCTCCAACTGCCTCAGCCCATGAAGCCGGACCCTGGAGGCCAGGCTGCAACACTCAGGTCTCTTGGAGTTGACTGGTAGACACCACTACAGCACACAGCCTCTGCTCATGTCTGCCTTCCAATCTACACGAGAGGGCTTCTAGCTCCTACGAAACCTTGGAAGGGTCATTTTCAGCCTTCCAACATCTCCAAAAAGAAAGAGGGTGAAATGGGGGTTGAGAGCACTCACCCAGATACATCCCACAGCACCCCAAGGCCATGTTACTGTCAATTGGCATGGAGGTTCGGTGTGCCAGGGGCTGCCAACTTGTGTGTTCTCCAGGAACACTATCCTACCTTCAACTTCAGAATTTATGTCTCCCTCCTGTGCAATTCCACAGTTCATTATTTTTTTCTTATAATATTGGTTACATTCTCCTGTTTTTTATAGTTAATTGGGTATGTGTGGCTCTTCCTCACCAGATTACACATCTCCCCCAAAATATAAAAACTTGTGTCTTGGTCGAATCAGGCTGCTATAACAAAAGTACCATGAAAAAAAAGCAGTGCCATAAACTGGGTGGTTTATAAACAACAGAAATGAATTTCTCATGGTTCTGGAGGCTGGAGAGCCCATAATCAGGGCACTGGCAGATTTGGTGTCTAGTGAGTTAGCCCCCTACTGATGGCTGTCTCCTTTCTGTGTCCCCACATACAGGGAGGGATGAGGGAGCGCCCTGAGGTCTCTTTTCCAAGGGCACCAATTCCAGTCATGAGAGCTCCAACCTCATGAACTAATCATCTCCCAATAGCCCCCTTGCCTCCTAATACCATCCGCTGGAGAGTTAAGTTGCAACATATGAATTTAGAAGTGACACATGCACTCAGCCCAGAGCGGCTTTAGCCACAGAAACTGTTCTGTTACCATTGCTATTGTGTCTTGGTTTATCTCATTTCGAAATCCTAGCCACTCTCTGGGTGCTCAGTCTTGGCTCCTTAATTTTGTTGTTGTCGTTCAGTCGCTCAGTCATGTCCAACTCTTTGCGACCCCATGGACTACAGCATGCCAGGCTTTTCTAACTCACTGTCTCCTAGCTTGCTCAAACTCATGTCCATTGAGTCAATGATGCCATCCAATCATCTCATCCTCTATCACTCTCTTTTTCTCCTGCCCTCAAGCTTTCCCAGGATCAGGGTCTTTCCCAGTGAGTCAGTTCTTCATATCACGTGGCCAAAGTATTGGAGCTTCAGTTTCAGCATTAGTCCTTCCAATGAATATTCAGAGTTGATTTCCTGTAGGATTGACTGCTTTGATCTCTGTGCTGTCCAAGGGACTCTCAAGAATTAATAAATGATGCTTAATGCTCTGTCTTTATAAATCATAACTCTTCCTCCCAACACTTCCCACTTCCCAATCCTCTCCCTCTCTCTAATACTTCCCTCATATCATTCACCCTACCCGTAGGTCCCAGATACATGTTGTCGGAAAAGAAAGCACTATTTTTAAAAAAAGGATGCTTGGGGCTGGTGCATGGGGATGACCTGGAGGGAGGATATGGGGAGGAGGGAGGATATGGGGAGGAGGGAGGATATGGGGAAGAGGGAGGTGGGAAGGGGGTTCAAGAGAGGGAACACATGTATACCCAGGGCGGATTCATGTCAATGTATGGCAAAACCAACCAATATATTAATGTAAGGTAATTTGCCTCCAATAAAATAAAAAAAAAAAAAAAGGAAGTGAGTTCATCTATTTTAATTGAATAAGATGCTCAGTTTTCCCGGGGTAACCAAACATTATCAGGCCGCCCTGACTCCAGGGACTGAATGACTCTAAGTTGCTGGGGAGCTGATGTGCTGAGTACAGCTTGCAACCGCACAACTGTTGCCTTACTCTGTCTTTGGAGGGAATATTGATGAAGATGAATGATGAGTTTACTGAGATCAACGTCACTTCCCTTGTTTCATGCAAAACCTTGATGTGGCTTCCAATATTTTTCAAATTAGTTTATGACCGTGGTGATAATGTGTGTGTGTGTGTGTGTGTGCGTGTGTGTGTTAAGTCACTTCAGCCATGTCCGACTCTCTACAACCCTATGGACTGTAGCCCACCTGGCTCCTTTGTCCATGGAATTCTCCAGTCAAGAATACTGGAGTGGGTTGCTATACCCTCCCTCAGGAGATCTTCCAGACCTAGGAATTGAACCTGCAACTGCTACGTCTCCTGTACTGGCAGGCGGGCTTTAATTTTTTTTTTTAAACCACTAGTGCCACCTGGGAAACGTGGCTATAATATACTAATATTATTCTAAGGTGACTTGCTATAAATACTGTATCAGTTCAGTTCAGTCGCTCAGTTGTGTCCGACTCTTTGCGACCCCATGGACTGTAGCACTCCAGGCCTCCCTGTCCATCACCAACTCCCGGAGCTCACTCAAACTCATGTCCATTCAGTCGGTGATGCCATCCAACCATCTCATCCCCTGTCGTCCCCTTCTCCTCCCGCCTTCAATCTTTCCCAGCATCAGGGTCTTTTCAAACAAGTCAGTTCTTTGCATCAGGTGGCCAAAGTATTGGAGTTTCAGCTTTAGCATCAGTCCTTCCAATGAACACCCAGGATTGATCTCCTCTAGGATGGGCTGGTTGGACCTCCTTGCAGTCCAAGGGACTCTCAAGAGTCTTCTCCGACACCACAGTTCAAAAGCACCAATTCTTCAGCACTCAGCTTTCTATATAGTCCAGCTCTCACATCCATACATGACTGTATATTGAAAACTATATGAAATCTTTACACTCAGAACAAGGTACGATTATACTGGACAGACAGCCTTCTCTCTAACTTCACGGTTGGCTGCCTTAGACAGTCTTCCCCACAGTGAGGAGAGTGGAGAGAGGCCTTCGGAGAACAGGAGCCAGGCCTTCTGCTGAGTACTGGGGTTGGGTGCCCAGACCTTTGCACAGCTGTTCTTAAAAGAGACGCAACGTGGTGTTTTGCACATTTAACATGCTGCAAAGATATTTTCTTAGTGTTGGAAGATACAACAATAAAACACTGACAGCTGAATTCGGAGGCCAGATGGTTTGATTATGCTTTTTCAGACTGAGGTGTCTGATTTGCTAGTGTATAAATTTACTTCCAGCAATAGGTCGTGGGCATCTGAGGAATTTGGGGACAGACAGCTCATTCCTTTGAACGAGAAGCAGCAAGTCTAGATCAAAGGTGAGTCCATGGGGAGGGGCTGCTTGCAAAGTGGTTTCAACCTGAGGAAAGAGCCTGTCTCCAGTAGGTGGGGAAGGAAGCCCACGGCTGTGGGCAGACAGGGGTAGGGCCCCGCAGGCTCAAGGGGTTCCCTGCCTCGCCCCTTCCCCCGGCAGCACCGCTCTTTCTCTAAGTACAATGTGGAGGCCTTAGAGGGAGCGGGCTGGCCTCAACACAACTGCTTGTCTCCGCTGGGTTTAGAAGCTCCTAGTCCTCGGAGCATGGTTCCAGGGGAGCCATGCCAGGTGAGTGAGGTCCAGGGATTCCCAGGAGCATACAAGACCAAGCGGGTCCCTTCCTGTGAAAGCTCAGCTCCATGGCAACGCCCCAGGATGTCCCTGCTCTGAGCCCACTTCCCTACCGCTGCCTTGAATTATTCATCAGCTTTTGCAGAGAACAAAAGACAGTCATCCCATTTCTCCAGAACTGACTGTCCTCAGGGAAACTTAAAATTCATCACGAACATCCTGAACTTGCCCATGCACTTGAGGAAGGGACAGCAAATTGTGCCACTGAACCCTCCCCCTCACCCTCGGCTTCCAGCCTGGCTGAGTCCCGTGGAGCCGGTGTCTCTGGCTACTTGGCCCTTCACACTGGGCTTTGCTCTTCTGATCACTGATCTTTAGGACAGGCGTGTATCCCAGGCCTCCCACTGGATGACTCTGACATCTCAGTAGGCACTGGGGGTGGGGACAGACGCCCTGGGCTCAGCCCTAGGGCCACGCTCGGTAGGCTTCCCTTCAGAGAAGCTCGACTCCTGGTTCTGGGCCTTCCTGCTTCATATGAGAATATTAATGGGAGACACAAAAGAGGCTTTGTCTCCCCACTAGGGACCCCACCCCCTTTCTTTTAACCCAAGACCTTGACTGTTAGTTCACCAAGGAAATACAGCGCCTCAGGCAGAACCTGCTCACTTCCTCTGCCTCTAAACTTACTCAGAGAGACACCCACTGTCTTCACACCACTGTCTCTTCTCTTCCTGACTCCAGGGAATCTTTTTTCTCAAACACTACTGTCTCTAGCTACGCTATTTGCTTAAACACCCAGGCCCTCTGCTAAAAACCCACTAGCTTATGTTCAGTCTCCTCTCACAGAGCGGCAGTGTGACCTGTGGATTCGGGAGTTGGAAGCCTGGGCTGAGCACCCGTGCTGCCCCCCACCAGCCTTGTGACCTGAGGCAGCTGCAGGCTGCCCCCACCATTGGGGTAGTTCAGCAACTGTCAGGGTTTCTGGCAGATACTAGCACCCTCTGAAGATCAGTATTAGAGCAGTCCCCAGCAACCTCACGAACAGCACCTGTCACCGTGGTGGCCAATCTGAGATCAAACTCTGAAACCAGTGCCAACATTTATCAGCAAGCATGCACAGAAGTGTCACCCACGATCTGATTTTATAAGCTTGATTTGGCCCGGCTCCGTCCTCAAACACGCCAACAAGGACCCTTCGAAAAGGAGTTTAGGGGGTGGAGAAAAGGGAACTCTCATACACTGTTGGTGGGAATGTAAACTGGTGCAGCCACTATGGAAAATATGGAGGTTCCTCAGATCACTAAAAATAGTTGCCATATGATCCAGCAATCCTACTCCTGGGCATATATCCAGACAAACCCCTAAGATACATGTACTCTAGCGTTCATTGCAACACTATTTACAACAGCCAAGACATGTAAGCAACTTAAGTGTCCACTGACAGATGAATAGATAAATAAGATGTGCTATATATACACAGTGGAATACTTATTTAGCCATAAAAAAGGATGAAATAATGCCATTTGCAGCAACATGGGTGGACTAGACATTATCATACTAAGTGAAGTTAAGTCAGACAGAGAAAGACAAATGCCATATGATATCACTTATATGTGAAATCTAAAATATGATACAAATTATTTATAAAACAGAAGTAGACTCAAGACAGAATAAAAACTATGGTTATCAAAGGGGAAAGAAGATGGGGAGGAATAAATTAGGAGTTTGGGATTAGCAGATCTACGCTGTTACATATAAAATAGATATACAATAAGAACCTACTGTATAGCACAGAGAACTATACTCAGTATCCCACTGTTGTTGCTGTTCAGGCGCTCAGTCATATCCAACTCTTTGTGACCCCATGGACTGCAGCACACCAGGCTTCCCTGTCCTTCATCATCTTCACATGAGTTTGCTCAAACATATGTCCATTGAGTTGGCGATGCCATCCAAACATCTCGTCCTCTGTCGTCCCCTTCTCCTCCTGCCTTCAATCTTTCCCAGCATCAGGGTCTTTTCCAATGAGTCAACTCTTCGCATCAGGTGGCCAAAGTATTGAGCTTCCTCAATACTTTAGGGTTGATTTCCTTTAGGAATGACTGGTTTGATTTCCCTGCAATCCAAGGGACTCTCAAGAGTCTTCTCCAACACCACAGTTTGAAAGCATCAATTATACAAAGGCACTCAGGCTTTTTTATGGTCCAACTTTCACATTCATATATGACTACTGGAAAAACAATAGCTTTGAAGAGACAGGACGTTTGTCGGCTAAGTAATGTCTCTGTTTTTTAATATGCTGTCTAGGTTTGTCATAGCTCTTCTTCCAAGGAGCAAATATCTTTTAATTTCATGATTACAGTCACCATCCACAGTGATTTTGGAGCACAAGAAAATAAAATCTCTCACTGTTTCCATTGTTTTCCCATCTATTTGCCATGATGTGATGGGGCTGGATGCCATGATCTTAGTTTTCTGAATGTTGAGTTTTAAGCCAACTTTTTCACTCTCCTCTTTCACTTTCATCAAGAGGCTGTTTAGTTCCACTTAACTTTCTGTCATAAGGGTGGTATCATCTGCATATCTGAGGTTATTGATATTTCTCCCAGCAAACTTGATTTCAGTTTGTGCTTCATCCAGACTGGCATTTCCCATGATATACTCTGCATATAAGTTAAATAAACAGGGTGACAATATACATCCTTGTCATACTCCTTTTCCAGTTTAGGATCAGTCCGTGGTTCTAATTGTTGCTTCCTGACTTGCATGTATGGATGTGAGAGTTGGACTGTGAAGAAAGCTGATCACCGAAGAATCGATGCTTTTGAACTGTGGTGTTGGAGAAGACTCTTGAGAGTCCCTTGTACCGCAAGGAGATCCAACCAGTCCATTCTAAAGGAGATCAATCCTGGATGTTCATTGGAGGGACTGATGCTAAAGCTGAAACTTCAATACTTTGGCCACCTCATGCGACGAGTTGACTCACTGGAAAAGACTCTGATGCTGGGAAAGGTTGGGGGCGGGAGGAGAAGGGGATGACGGAGAATGAGATGGCTGGATGGCATCACCGACTCTGTGGACATGAGTTTGAGTGAACTCCGGGAGTTGGTGATGGACAGGGAGGCCTGGCGTGCTGTGATTCATGGGGTCGCGGAGAGTCGGACACGACTGAGCGACTGAACTGAACTGAACTGACTTGCATACAGGTTTCTCAGAAGGCAGTAAGGTGGTCTGGTTTCCCATCTCTTTATGAATTTTCCACAGTTTATTGTATTCCACACTGTCAAAGGCTTTAGTGCAGTCAATGAAGCAGAAGTAGATGTTTTTCTGGGATTCATTTGCTTTTTCAATGATCTAGTGGATGTTGGCAATTTGATCTCTGGTTCCTCTGCCTTTTATAAACCCAGCTTGAACATCTGGAAGTTCACATTTCACATACTGTTGAAGCCTACCTTGTAGGATTTTGAGCATTACCTTGCTAGCATGTGAAATGAGTTCAATTATGCAATAGTTTGAATATTCTTTGGCATTGCTCCTCTTTGGGACTGGAATGAAAACTGACCTTTTCCAGTCCTGTGGCCACTGCTGAAGTTTTCCAAATTTGTTGGAAAATTGAGTATAGCACTTTAATGGCATCATCTTTTTTTTTTTTTTGGTAATTAATGTATTTTTTATTGGAGGCAAATTATTTTACAATATTACATTGGTTGGTTTTGCCATACATTGACATGAATTCGCCCCAGGTTTACATAAGTTCCCCCTCCTGAACCCCCCTCCCACCTCCCTCCTCCCTTTATCCTCCCTCTGGGTCATCCCCGCATGCCAGCCCTGAGCATCCTATAACATGCATCGACCCTGAACTAGTGATTCATTTCACATATGACAACATACGTGTTTCAATGCTATTCTCCCAAATCATCCCACCCTCACGCTCTCCCACAGAGTCCCAAAAACTGTTCTATACATCTGTGTCTCTTTTGCTGTCTTGTATACAGGGTTATCATTTGCATCTTTCTAAATTCCATATATATGCGTTAGTATACTGTATTGGTGTTTTTCTTTCTGGCTTACTTCACTCTGTATAATAGGCTCCAGTTTCATCCACCTCATTAGAATTGATTCAAATGTATTCTTTTTAATGGCTGAATAATACTCCATTGTGTATATGTACCAAAGCTTTCTTATCCATTCGTCTGCAAATGGACATCTAGGTTGCTTCCATGTCCTTGCTATTATAAACAGTGCTGCAATGAACATTGGAGTACATGTGTCTCTTTCAATTCTGATTTCCTCGGTGTGTATGCCCAGGAGTGCGATTGCTGGATCATATGGCAGTTCTATTTCCAGTTTTTTGAGGAATCTCCACACTGTTCTCCATAGTGGCTGTACTAGTTTGCATTCCCACCAACAGTGTAAGAGGGTTCCTTTCTCTCCACATCCTCTCCAGCATTTATTGCATGTAGACTTTTGGATAGCAGCCATTCTGACCGGTATGAAATGGTATCTCATTGTGGTTTTGATTTGCATCTCTCTGATTATGAGGGATGTTGAGCATTTTTTCATGTGTTTGTTAACCATGTTTATGTCTTCTTTGGAGAAATGTCTGTTTAGTTCTTTGGCCCATTTTTTGATTGGGTCATTTATTTTTCTGGAATTGAGCTGCAGGAGCTGCTTGTATATTTTGGAGATTAATCCTTTATCAGTTGCTTCATTTGTTATTATTTTCTCCCATTCTGAAGGCTGTCTTTTCACCTTACTTATAGTTTCCTTTGCTGTGCAGAAGCTTTTGAACGTTGCAGGATATAAAATCAACACACAGAAATCCCTTGCATTCCTATACACTAATAATGAGAAAATAGAAAGAGAAATTAAGGAAACTATTCCATTCACTGTTGTAACGAAAAGAATTAAATACTTAGGAATATATCTACCTAAGGAAACAAAAGACTTGTACGTAGAAAACTATAAAACACTACTGAAAGTAATCAAAGAGGACACTAATAGATGGAGAAATATACCATGTTCATGGATTGGAAGAATAAATATTGTAAAAATGAGTATACTACCCAAAGTAATTTATACATTCAATGCAATCCCTATCAAGCTACCAATGATATTTTTCACAGAACTAGAACAAATAATCTCACAATTTGTATGGAAATACAAAAAACCTCGAATAGCTAAAGCAATCTTGAGGAAGAAAAATGGAACTGGGGGAATTAACCTGCCGGACTTCAGGCTCTACTACAAAGCCACAGTCATCGAGACAGTATGGTACTGGCATAAAGACAGAAATATAGATCAATGGAACAAAATAGAAAGCCCAGAGATAAATCCACGCGCCTATGGACACCTTATCTTTGACAAAAGAGGCAAGAATATCAAATGGAGAAAAGACAGTCTCTTTAACAAGTGGTGCTGGGAAAACTGGTCAGCCACTTGTAAAAGAATGAAACTAGAACACTTCCTAACACCATACACAAAAATAAACTCAAAATGGATTAGAGAGCTAAATGTAAGACCAGAAACTATAAAACTCCTAGAGGAGAATGTAGGCAAAACACTCTCCAACATAAATCACAGCAGGATCCTCCATGACCCACCTCCCAGAATATTGGAAATAAAAGCAAAAATAAACAAATGGCATCATCTTTTAGGATTTGAAGTAGGTCAGCCACAATTCCATCACCTCCACTAGTTTTGTTCATAATGATACTTTCTAAGACCCATTTGACTTCACATTCCAGGATGTCTGACTCTAGGTGAGTGAGCACACAATCATGGTTATTCAGCTCATTACGATCTTTTTTGTATAGTTCTGTGTATTCTTGCCACCTCTTCTTCTGCTTCTGTTAGGTTTACACCGTTTCTGTCCTTTATTTTGCTATCTTTGCATGAAATGTTCCCTTGGTATCTCTAATTTTCTTGATGAGATCTCTAGTTCCTCCCATTCTATGGTTTTCCTCTATTTCTTTGCATTGTTCACTTAGGAAGGCTTTCTTATCTCTCCTTGCTATTCTTTGGAACTCTGCATTCAGATGGTTATATCTTTCCTTTTCTCCTTTCCCTTTCACATCTCTTCTTTTCATAGCTATTTGTAAGGTCTCCTCAGACAACCATTTTGCCTTTTTGCGTTTCTTTTTCTTGGGGATGGTCTTGATCACTGCCTCCTGTACAATGTTATGAATCTCTGTCCATAGTTCTTCAGGCACTGTATCAGATTGAATCCCTTGAATCTATTTGTCACCTACACTGTATAATCGTAAGAGATTTGATTTAGGTCATAGCTGAATAGCCTAGTGGTTTTCCCTATGTTCTTCAATTTAAGTCTCAATTTTGCAATAAGGAGTTCATGATCTGAGCCACAGTCAACTCCCCATCTTGCTTTTGCTCACTGTATAGAGCTTCTCCATCTTTGACTGCAAAGAATATAATCAGTCTGGTATTGACCATCTGGTAATGTCCATATGTATAGTTGTCTCTTGTATTGTTGGAAGAGGGTGTTTTCTATGACCAGTGTGTTCTCTTGGCAAAACTCTGTTAGCCTTTGCCCTATTTTATTTTGTACTCCAAGGCCAAACTTTCCTGTTACTTGAGATATCTCTTGACTTCTGAAAATGACATCTTTTTTGGGTGTTAGTTCTAGAAGATCTTGTAGGTTTTCATAGAATCATTCAACTTCAGCATTACTGGTTGGGGCATAGACTTGGATTACTGTGATATTGAATGGTTTGCCTTGGAAATGAACCAAAATCATTCTGTTATTTTTGAGATTGCACCCAAGTACTGTATTTCAGACTCTTTTGTTGACTATGAGGGCTACTCCATTTTTTCTAAGGGATTCTTGCTGACAATAGTAGATACAATGGTCATCTGAATTAAATTTGCCCACTCCTGTCCATTAGTTCACTTATCCCTAAAATGACAGTGTTCACTCTTGTCATCTCCTGTTTGACCACTTCCAATTTACCTTGATCCGTGGACCATAATAGAAAAGAATATATATATATATATATATATATATATATATATATATATATACATATTTAGTAGTTCTACACCAGAAACTAACATAATATTGTAATTCAACTATACTCCAATTTTTGAGTCACTTCAAGTTCAGTTCAGTTCAGTTCAGTCTCTCAGTCGTGTCCGACCCTTTGCGACCCCATGAATCACAGCACGCCAGGCCTCTCTGTCCATCACCAACTCCCGGAGTTCACTCAAACTCATGTCCACAGAGTCGGTGATGCCATCCAGCCATCTCATTCTCTGTCGTCCCTGTCTCCTCCCGCCCCCAATCCCTCCCAGAATCAAACTCTTTTCCAGTGAGTCAACTCATCACATGAGGTGGCCAAAGTATTGCAGTTTCAGCTTTAGCATCAGTCCTTCCAATGAACACCCAGGATTGATCTCCTTTAGAATGGACTGGTTGGATCTCCTCGCAGTCCAAGGGACTCTCAAGAGTCTTCTCCAGCACCATAGTTCAAAAGCATCAATTCTTCGATGATCAGCTTTCTTCACAGTCCAACTCTCACATCCATACATGACCACGGGAAAAACCATAGCCTTGACTAGACAGACTTTGGTTGGCAAAGTAATGTCTTTGCTTTTTAATATGCTATCTAGGTTGGTCATAACTTTCCTTCCAAGGAGTAAGCGTCTTTTAATTTCCTGGCTGCAATCAGCATCTGCAGTGGTTTTGGAGCCCCCAAAAATAAAGTCTGACACTGTTTCCACTGTTTCCCCATCTATTTCCCATGAAGTGATGGGACCAGATGCCATGATCTTAATTTTCTGAATGTTGAGCTTCAAGCCAAACTTTTCACTCTCCTCTTTCACTTTCATCAAGAGGCCTTTGAGTTCCTCGTCACTTTCTGCCATAAGGCTGGTGTCATCTGCATATCTGAGGTTATTGATATTTCAAGTTAGATGGAACAATACTTGGACAGCATATGTTTTGTGTGCTCAGTTGTTCAGTTGTGTCAGACTCTTTGTGACCCCATAAACTGTAGCCCACCAAGTCCCTCAGTCCATGGAATTATCCAGGTGATAATCCTGGAGCAGATTGCCATTTTCTACTCTGGGGGACAGCCTAACCACCCGGCAAAGACTGGGGAGAGGGGTTTTGGGAACATGACCACCTCTGGGATATGAATTACTGATTAGCAGACTTCAACTGCTAATCGGTAATTAGCAGACTTCAACTCTTTGTGACTCTAAAGACTATAGCCTGCCAGGTTCCTCTGTCCATGGACTGACGTTCTCCAGGCAAGAATACTGGAGTGGGTTGCCATTCCCTTCTCCAGGGGATCTTCCCGATCCAAGGATCAAACCCAGGTCTCCTGCATTGCAGGCAGATTCTTTACTGTCTGAGCCACTAGGGAAGCCCAAATTGCACATACAAACAACAGAGTGACAGTTGCGCTGAAATATCTTAAAGTAAATGATCACACATACAGTATCAGAGTAAATGACTTCAGCTCTCTGCCTCCGTTTCCTCATTCTGGAAAATGGCAACAATTATGATATCTACCTCACAGCGATATTGGGAGGATCAAATGAATTATTTAATATACAGAAAACATTCAAGATAGAGCCTGGAACATAGTAAATACTCCATAAATATGCTTGCTATTACTGAAGTTCTTGAAACTCACTTATTCCCATCAACCACAGTACTCTTCCTTCCATCTCACCTTCCCATTTATGTATATCCTTTGCTGCTAAACTTTTTCAAAAGCTAGCCTTTATTCTACGTCTCCATTGAATCAATTTTACATCTACATCAATTTTCCACCTAACCCTCCTTTTCCATCACATTTCTTATTTAATTCCTCAAACATTTGGTAATCTCATAACAATCGCATCTTGAGCTGGGTGCTAGGAAGGGTCTCAAGAGCTTTATTTGACAAAATCTAACCCCTTAAGAAGCTCATGATAGAGTTAAGAGAAAAAAAGCCCAGCTCTAAATGCCTTCAAGGCCAGGATCTCCTCCCAAAATGTGATTTTAAAGTAGAAGTAGTACTGTTCATATGTCACTCATGGAAATGACTCACTGTCCCCAGGAGAACACACATCAGTGTCTTCATAGTCCTAAGAATTGTGAGGTTCCAAAAACAGAAGAGATCAAATAGTCCAGTATTCTCTCAATTCCAGGGTGTTTTATGTTTGACACAAAACTACTTTCTACAGCAGTTTAAGATTCTTGCCCCCCCGCAAACAAAACCCAATCAAGTGACAGGTTTAAGTGTAAGTTAAAATTTTCCTTGAGTAGCAGCAGAATTAGTTACTATATAACTTGAATATAATACCCATGCCTGGGGACATGAGGACAACAGAGAACTGTCTAGTCAGTATCTGGGCCAAAATTGCTGACTACTGTGTAACCTCCAGCAAGCTGAGACAGACACCCCCAAAATTCCCTAAGAAGATAATTCCTAGAACACAGCAGGATGGTCTAAATTATTCCCTATTTAAATTCAGAATGGGTTAAAATTGGTGTAAGAATACTAAAAATATCAAACAACAGTATTAACAATATGTGTTAGGGTATGATACTTTATTGGTATTTTAGCTATGTTAACATTCGGGGTAATTTGGCTTATCTGAGTTATAAATAAACCAGTGCTGAAATGTCAGTTTAAAATGTTAACAGTGTAACTAATTCACATTTTTTATTTTAGGTAGCTATTGCATTGTTTTATATAGTATTGAAATATCCAAGAAACCTTAAGCTTCATCACACTTATAAGACTGTGACTTATTAATTCTTTAAGAGGTTATTTGTATACTCGGGATGTTTTGGTAAATCAGGCAATTGAATTACTTAAAAAGGAAACCAAATGTATTCAATTTGTATGTGCAGTTGAACACATTTAAAGTAGTTTAGCCGAATTTGTAAATGATACAACATTTAATCTAAGACCTTCAAAGGTGATTTTTCAAATTTTTGAGATATATAAATCCTAACCTATTTATAAGTAGAATTTGAGAGATGAACTTGGGTTTCAAGTGTGCAGCTTGGTAAGTTAAACTTTAGTGAAATTGACAGTGTTAGTTGCTCAGTCGTGTCTGACTCTTTGCGACCCCATGGACTGCAGCCCGCCAGGCTCCTCTGTCCATGGAACTCTCCGGGCAAGAATACTGGAATAGGTAGCTATTCCCTTCTTTAGGGGATCTTCCTGACCCAGGGATTGAACCCAGGTCTCCTGCACTGCAGGCAGATTCTTCTGTCTGAGCCACCAGGGAAGCCAACATTAAACCTTAAAGAAATAAAAACACATAAAGCTAACCCCCTAAATAATATCTTTCCCATAGGAACTGCTGTCAGGTCATTAAAGCAATTAAACAATTATCTTATATTCATCCTGCCTTTGCCTTCTAAGTCCTTATAAAACTACTTGGGTGTATATCTCAGCTCTCTAACAAGCTCATTTGTGGCGTAGACTGGATCACCTATTGCTGCTGTATCCACCAGGGGATCAGAAACATGATAGAGTTCTCAGCAAATGATCTCCTCTCTTTGGGACCTGGTTCTCCAACTCTACATAATAAGTACTGAAATACAAGATCTAAGATGGCAATTCTTTTAGTCTCAGGACCTTTTAGTGCTCTAAAAAATCAGTTCAGTTCAGTTCATTTCAGTCGCTCAGTCATGTCCGACTCTTTGCGACCACGTGAATCATAGCACACCAGGCCTCCCTGTCCATCACCAACACCCAGAGTTCACTCAAACTCATGTCCATCGAGTTGGTGATGCCATCCAGCCATCTCATTCTCTGTCGTCCCCTTCTCCTCCCACCCCCAATCCCTTCCAGCATCAGACTCTTTTCCAGTGAGTCAGCTCTTCACATGACGTGGCCAAAGTATTGGAGTTTCAGCTTTAGCATCAACTGTTGGATTACATCTATTACTATTTACTATAATAGAAATTAAAACTGGGAAACCTTTAAAACATAAGAACACAAAAGCACACATTCTACTTTTCATCAAGCAAAGATGTCATGATGTGTCATGGAGCCTCTGGATAATTCCTTGGTACACTTGAAGGAAATCAGAGAGTGTCATTTTAAAAACATGCCTCTTTGACATAATATTTATCTTGAGCTGAAGGCAATTAAGAAGCAGTAAACATAGAAAAAGCTTCCCCCCACTGCTATCAGCCTAAAGGCAGGGAACAGTTTCTTCTTTTACTGGAGATAGACTCTTATCAGTCCAGTAATGGCACCAGAGGAATCTTCAAATAAACCTCATTAAACTAACCCTTATCTTTCTAGTCATTTCTTTACTATTCTTATATTTAGCCCAAGCTTCTCGGTCTTGTCAGTTCTTCACAGATTTACTGTTTCTTTGTCTGAAAGGTATAAAAGCTTCCTGCTCTGGCACTTCAGGTCTTGAGTCTCTTGTGAAGGCTCCCAGGTACATGTAAAAATTCAAGGGACTGTGTATGCTTTTCCCCTCTTAGTCTGTCTTTGTCAGTTTCCTTTTCAGATCCAACCAGGGACCCTAAGAGGGTTGAGGAAAACATTTTCCTCCATTACACATTCATAAGAGAATGAAGATTTTAAAAAATATCATTATGGGAATAGTTTTGACCTCATGGACCTCACACCCCACCCTGAGGACCACTGACCTAAGAGCCCTGGTACAGTGAGACTCATAAAGGCGACTTTGCATTTCATTAAGCAAAGGGCAGACTGGGAAGGTTACTATTTTAACTTCAACCTGGAGATGCCTCTTCACACTCTCCTGCTTTCTCTGTGGCCTTCAGAGCTGTGGGGATCCCATGGCTCAAGCTGCCTTAAGAACCTCCAGGGCATCCCAGCTGGCCTCAGACCATCCCTCCCAACCACCCTATTCCTGCCAGACCAGGATCAGGGTCCACACTCCCAGACACAGCCAGTCCCTAGGACAACGGGGTGCCCAGAGAAAGAAACTTCTGGAGCCACTGGGAAACAGACTTCTACAGGACTGGCTTTTCCTTAGACCCAGAGAACCCTTCTGCCCAAAGAGCCTTTGTGGCAAACATCCTACACCAGAGGCAAGATTCCAGGGAGGTACAGGAGAGTAGGATGAAACACACAGAGCAGGCAGCACCGACAGAGGGTAGATGCGGCCAGGAGAGGGGTAAGCCATCACCACCGACAGGAATGCTGAGGGGTTCATCTGTGCCTGGGAGCCCAAGCTTGGAGAAGCCCAAGTTCTCAGAGTCAAGGCCCAAAGCCCTGACGGCTAACAAAATAACCCAGCTAAACGGCAGCTTCACCGAGATGGCAGGATCCCAGTGAGTCTATTACTCCCCCACTCCCATACCCAACTCCCATTCTCCTGGAGGATTGTGAGCAGTGCAGGATGACTGTGGGGGCACACTTACAGTCAGGATCCACAAGCGGAGTCCATTGTCACGCCCATTCACATCTGAGCAAGCACATCTGAGAATGAACTGTTCCAGCTCAGGTCCATCAGTTTCACATCCTCTCAGAAAGCAGACAAGACATCCTGACAGCAAAGCAGAGACAGCTCAGAAGTGTCATGGGCCACAAACCCATCTCCTGGCAAAATGGCAGCATGGACTGGCACCTCCCCACCACCCTCTTCCCTTTCTGCATTTTTCTCCCACCTCTCAGGCCAGAGATCTATGAAATACTTTGTTCTGGGAACTCTTAACATTCTTGGAAAAATTATATATCCTCACACATTTTTAAGTGAACAATATAACATTTTTATGGCAAGTTTATATAATTGAGAAATATATAACTTCTGGCACACTGACTTTTAAAATTGTTAAATCACTCAATTAAATGCATGAAATATCTACCTTCATCTATTTGAAAAACTCATGAACAAGCTCTTTTTTAACAGTCAGAAATTTTCCATCATTTATGTTCCTTGCACTCATATTTCCATCTATGTTACCTGCAGAATCTTGCTTTAATATAATATACTTTTAAGCTTAGAAATATTTTATTGATTACCATATCATAATTCTTGGCAATAAATATGCACATAAGTTAAAGTTTTACATATTAAATTTTCTAGATTCAATCCTTATGCTATTATACTTCAATACTGAAAAAGTTAAAATTCCCTGCACCCATAAGACTCTACATGTTAATCAGTATTCTAGATTGATTTATCATTACATTTATACTGGTACATAGTTGAGTGAAATAAATGATTCTAAGATAAAATTTTAAAATAATAATTAAACATAAAAAAGGAAACTATCCTTTTTAAAAGATCAATTTATATATGATAGATGAATTTTGCTCATTGCCAGAATAAGACAATAGTTTGTGGAAATTACGGGCAAAAAGAAGAGAAGCCATTGGGTCAAAAAAGGTGTGGAAAAGTTGAAGCAAACAGAAAAATTTTACCCAAACTTAGAAAATGAATGTAGATTTATAATACACAACAATCTTCTGGCAAAAACTAAAGGAAATTGTTCCCCCATGTGTTTGAGTAAATACTTAAGAAAATAACCCATATAACTTTATAAAAAGCAGCCATGAAATTACAAGACGCTTGCTCCTTGGAAGAAAAGCTATGATCAACCTAGACAGCGTATTGAAAACCAGAGACATTACTTTACTGACTAAGGCCCATCTAGTCAAAGCTATGGTTTTTCCAGTAGTCATGTATGGATGTGAGAGCTGGACTATAAAGAAAGCTGAGTGCCGAAGAACTGATGCTTTTGAACTGTGGTGTTGGAGAAGACTCTTGAGAGTCCCTTGGACTGGAAGGAGATCAAACCAGTCAGTCCTAAAGGAAATCCGTCCTGAATATTCATTGGAAGGACTGATGCTGAAGCTGAAATTCCAATACTTTGGCCACCTGATGCGAAGAACTGACTCCTCTGAGAAGACCCTGATGTTGAGAAAGATTGAAGGTGGGAGGAGAAGGGGAAGACAGAGGATGAGATGGTTGGATGGCATCACCGACTCAATGGACATGAGTTTGAGCAAGCTCCAGGAGTTGGTGATGGACAGGGAAGCCTGGCATGCTGCAGTCCATGGTGTTGCAAAGAGTAGGACACGATTGAGCAAATGAAGTGAACTGAACTTACTTTCATTTGAAACTGTAAATCTTTCACCTCCTCTTATTTGAAATCAAGGCAAAATATGTAATTGTAGACTCAAACACCAATATTCCATATTGATCCTTTATTTGGAGGATTTTTCTCTGCACTGCAGTGCACCTTAGTAAGACACTACCTGTGTGATAGGTTCGTGTTTATGTTCAGTTGCTCAGTCATATCCAACTCTTTGTGACACCATGGACTGTAGCCCACCAAGCTCCTCTGTCCATGGAATTTACCCAGGCAAGAATACTGGAGTGGGCTGCCATTTCCTACTACAGGGAATCTTCCCACCCCAGGGATCAAACTCATGTCCCTTGCATATCCTGCACAGGCAAGTGGATTCTTTACCTTTAACGCCACCTGGGAAGCAACAGGTAGAACTTCCTTTTGAAAAGTACCCCAGGGCCACAGTCAAAGGTGACTTCAGCTATGAAATTAAAGGACACTTGATCCTTGGAAGAAAACCTATGAAAAACCTAGACAGTGTATTAAAAGCAGAGACATCACTTTGCCAACAAAGGTCCATCTAGTCAAAGCTATGGTTTTTCCAGTAGTCGTGTACAGATGTGAGAGTTGGACCATAGAGAAGACTGAGTGCTAAAGAATTGATGCTTTCAAACTGTGGTGCTATAGAAGACTCTTGGGAGTCCCTTGGACAGCAAGAGATCAAACAAGTCAATCCTAAAGGAAATAAACCCTAAATATTCATTGGAAGGACTGATGCAAAAGTTGAAGCTCCAGTACTTTGGACACCTGATTCAAAGAGGTGACTCATTGGAAAAGACCCTGCTGTTGGAAAGATTCGGGGCAGAAGAGAAGGGGATGACATGGGATGAGGTGGTTGGATGGCGTCACGGATTCAATAGACATGAGTTTGAGCAAGCTCTGGGAGATCGTGAAGGACAGGAAACCTGGTGTGCTTCAGTCCATGGGGTTGCAAAGAATTGGATACGACTTAGTGACTGAACAACAATTGACACACTCAGTGGGTAAAGAATCCTCCTGAACTGCAGGAGACACAGGTGACTCAGCTTGGATCCCTGGGTTGGGAAAATCCCTGGAGAAAGAAATGGCAATTCATTTCAGTATTCTTGCCAGAAAAAAATAGAATGGACAGAGGAGTCTGGTAGGCTACAGTCCAATGGGTTGCAAAGAGTCGGACATGACTGAGCGACTAAGCATGCAGACAGACAGACAGACACACACACATACATGAAATGTTTTCAAGAACCAGCTCACAGCTTTTATTCAGCTGAAGTATAGCTGTTGTACTATACTATAGTGAAGAACAGGGAAGCCTGGCATGCTGCAGTCCATGGGGGTGGCATAGAGTCAGACACGACTTAGCCACGGAGCAACAACAAAGGTCAAAGGTGAGGTGGGACATGAGAACTAGCAGGACACCCAGGATCTGCCCTCAGAGGCATCAGTGTTGAGAAGTAACACAGGGAAACAGGGACCTGGAAATCCTCTTGGATTACGCATGTCTGTGTAGTCCATGGGACTTTGTGTGCTCCTAACGGTGGGTTGTTCTGGGCACCCTCTGCACATCATCTGTCCCTGCCATGCACATAGCCCAGTGTCCATTTCCTTCCAGCCAAAGATCTCAAGCCCCCACTGCAACAGGGCATCCAGAGCCATCTTCCGAGTTCCAGTTGCTCATTTCTCCTTCTCCTTCCTCCTCTGTCCCCATCCTCAACCATCCAGGCTCAATCCTCATTCGAAGGGCCTCAGATCTTGCTTTCTGACTGTCGCACAGTAAGATGTGCAGGCTGGTGAACTGAGATGGTCCAGACACTCAATTTACAGCCCCAAGGGAAACCATTTCTAAAGGCCTTGCTCTGGTTGGTGAAGGAGGTGAGGACACTCCTGTCTTCCTACCTCCTATGATCTTTCTGCATTCTTTCCCATCTCCTGGGGCCTCTCCAGTGCCTCTCCAATTTCAAGACACTATAAGCTGCAGATCCCAGAGGGACCAACCAGAAATGCCTCCTGAATATCACCTGTTTTCTACCCCTGGATCCCTCAAAAGGCTCTCTGGAGCTCAGCTTCTGGAAGGGGTGGCTTAGGAAAGGGGACACCACCTAGTAAAACACGTTTCCTTGGCATCCTCTCATTTTCTCTTGCAAACTCCTCCCGTCTCGCCTCCCACACTGCATCCTCCCTTCCCCTCCCTAGCTGTCTCCCAGGCAGGTATTTTTAGGTTCAGGGGCCTCCCTTGCTGGCAAGCAGAGAAAAGGAACGCCCAAGCACCTGGATCCCCTGGGGTGTCCTTGACTCAGAAACCCAGGGGTCCCTTCTTCTTTAAGCCCCAGCCTGACAGCTCAAGAAGTGTTAAGAAGTCCCTGGAATTGGAGCTGTTAGATCTGGATGGTTGCTCTGTTGAATAATTTTGTAGCTATAAAAGAATTAATTCATTTATAATCTTATCAAATTGTAGTTTATAGACTGCTTAGCAAGGCCATTAACCATATTACTGCATGTTATGCTGAACAAAATATATAACGACTTCCTGGGGCAACAAAGACATTCTCGTGTATTGAGCGATATGTCAGTATCATTATCCTCATTTTACACATGAGAAATAAGATGTTGGCCTAATCCACGCAGTAAATATCTGGTAAAGAGGAAATGTCAGCTTGGGTGTTTCTTTTACCTGATTCCCAAGCCACACTTGTCTACGTTCCCCACTGCCTCTCAGCTTCCTAGCCTGGTTTTCAGGGCCCTTAATAATCTGGCCCTCTCATGCCTTTCACATCTTTTCTCCGTTACATACAACGCTACACTTTGTAGCTTGTGGTGGTACCCAGTCGCTCAGTTGTGTCTGGTCACACACCCATCTTTGTGACCCTATGGACTGTAGCCCGCCAGGCTCCTCTGTCCATGGGATTTCCCAGGCAACAATACTGGACTGAGTTGCCATTTCCTCCTCCAGGGGATCTTCCCAACTCAAGGATCGAACCTGAGTCTCCTACATTGGCAGGCAGATTCTTTATCACTGCACCACCTGGGAAGCCTTATATCCCTTCCTATACCCAGGGTATACCCAAGGTAAGAGGCAAAATATAGAATAATCAACAAGGCAGACACCATCTAACAATAGATAGCTGGAAAGGCTCAAATGTTAGCCCTGCATGCCTATCAACTTCCATCCCTATTCTGAGGGTACCTGCCATCCCACTTAGATTCATACTGTCCTCTTGACCTTGACATTCATGCCAAACCCACCCTCCATGCATTTCAGTTCTTGAGAAAATTACATTCACTGGATTTTTTAAACCTTAGATTCTCCCAAATAGGATATTTATGAGTAAGAAGGGATTCCTAAATTGAGAGTCCTGAAAGAGAATATGGAGAGGTGACATCCACCGAACAGTGTAAGTTACTCTGCCTGCTTTTCATAAATTTGTAATCTCTTTGGGTCAACTACACAGAGAGTAATGATAACAAGACCTATCTTGGTATCTAGTTTCAAATAAGTAGTAAATGCTTGGGCTGCAAAGGGAAGGCCGCAGGAGTTGAGATCTGAGCTGGGCCTTGAAAAATGTTGAGAATCTGGGGAGGAGGTGGAAGGTCTATTGGCGAGGGCTAAGGGTGAAGCACCAGACAAAGTGCAGGATCAGAGACAGCCTGATTCCCATGGGCAAGACTGTCCCTCCCCACACACCCATCTCTGTGCCAGACTGAGTCATAGCGCCCGGTTCTCCTTTAACTGCGCCACCGTTTCCTACCCCTGTGGCTCCCTTCTCAGTTCTGATGGGAGACGGAGATTGGCTATGTACAGCAGAGACTGCTAGTCAACATGCTATCTGCCCTCCCTTTTTTTCTGGAAATAAAACTTAGTGCTGGCCAAGAGGATATAAACAGAAGTGGTGTGCACCTTCTGGAAAATGTCCTTAAAGGGAAGTGGCTTATCCCCCTCGCCAACCCTCTTGTCTCCTTCCTGCCAACTGGAACACAGACGCTGTTGCCGAGGGTTATAGAGCCCGGGTCCCTGACAACTTGAGAGCCTGGCAGCCCTGGACTGTCCCCAGATGTCTTTTATGTGAGAAAGAAAAAAGCCACTGCTAAATTTTTGTCCTTTGGATTTTCTTGTTTTTGTCCTTTGAAGCTAAATCTAACGTTAATTTTACACTCTACAACTGGCGTAGACGCCACACAAGAAAAATGACTGGGTAATTTAACAAAAGGAAGAATTATTACTCTACTTAGAAGTTAGAAATGGAAATTAAAACCAGGAGAGGCCATTTTGTCTGCTAAATTCCAAAAAAAGAAAAATGATCAAATTCAATGATGATAAGGCTTCAGGGAAATAGGTAGCCTGGTGACAGTGTTATAAATTGCTACAATCCTTCTGGAAAACACTAGGCTTAGCTCACTTGCCTCAAGTAGGTTTCAGTACTGTTCACCAGTGATCTGATTTTTAAAATATTGGAAAATCAATGAATTCAGGAGTAAAAATTTATAAAGATGATGATAGCAGAAAACCAAAACTGCCTACATAAGGTACTACAGGGGACTGATAAATGATAACATTAATTTGATGGAGAACCATTTAAAACAAATATAACAAATATAATAAAATAACTTGCAAGGGTACATTTAAAATAATGTTACATTTTAAAAATACTTCCGAAAACTGAATATACCTTGGGATGGCAGCTGTCAAATTATGGCTGTTTGCCCAGTTTTGTGCTTTCAATCAAGTTCAACCCATCCACACAACATCCAGCAAGAACTGAGTGTCCCAGATCTGCTCAGTGCAAATTCCTGGTCTCGCTCTGTGCTGCTACCCTTCCTGTTCTTACAGAAATGATTCCTTCCTGTTCTTTTTGAAGTTGCCTTGTTCTTGAATTGGGGCTTTTATAAGGTGGTTTCCAGTGGAATATCTCAGGTGGCATATCTTCTAAGAATCTTAAGGGTATTGTTTCATGGCAGCCAAACATGTTCAAAATAGAGAGATGCCAGTCTTCAAAAGAATCATGGATGGTTGAAGCATAGCAGACATGAGTGACAATAATAGAACACCGATGCCATTTTAAAGAGAGTTGTACTAAAAAACAAAAACTATAGTAACACTCTGGACAAGACAAAACTCTGGTGGTTGCCAGCATTTGTCGGGGATGGACAGGCAGAGCACAGAGGACTTTTCAAGCACTGAGAATGCTCTGCATGAGGCCATAATGAAGGAAGTGTATTAACATCATTATGTTGTTGTCATTCAGTCACTAAGTTGTGTCCGACTCTTTGCAACCCCATGGGCTGCAGCGGACCAGGTTTCCCTTTCCTTCACCATCTCCGGAATCCTTCACCATCTTCCGAATCCTTCACTCTCTTCCTGAATCCTGTTCAGATTCACATCCATTGAGTTGGTGATGCTATCTCACCATTACATTTGTTCAAAACCGTAGAACGTACAGCCTCATGAGTGAACCCTATGTAACTATGGACTCTGGGAGATGAAGATGTGTCAGTGCAGGTCAGTGGTTGTGCCAAATGTACCATCTGGAGGCGGGTCAGAAAACAAAGATTGTGGCATCCAGCCCTACCACTTCATGGCAAGTAAATGGAGGAACACTGGAAACGGTGGCAGACTTTGTTTTGGGGGGCTCCAAAATCACTGCAGATGGCGACTGCAGCCACGAAATAAAAAGATGCTTACTCCCTGAAAGAAAAGTTATGACCAACCTAGACAGCATATTAAAAAGCAGAGATATTACTTTGCCAACAAAGGTCCATCTAGTCAAGGCTATGATTTTTCCAGTAGTTATGTAGGGATGTGAGAGTTGGACTAGAAAGAAAGCTGAGCACAGAAGAATTGATGCTTTTGAACTGTGGTGCTGGAGAAGACTCTTGAGAGTCCCTTGGACTGCAAGGAGATCCTACCAGTCCATACTAAAGGAAATCAGTCCTGGGTATTCATTGGAAGGACTGATGTTGAAGCTGAAACTTCAATACTTTGGCCACCTGATACAAAGAGCTGACTCATTTGAAAAGACCCTGGTGCTGGGAAAGATTGAAGGCGAGAGGAGAAGGGGATGATAGAGGATGAGATGGTTGGATGGCATCACCAACTCAGTGGACGTGAGTTTGGGTAAACTCTGGGAGTTGGTGATGGACCATGCGGCAGGCCTGGCATGCTGCAGTCAATGGGGTCGCAAAGAGTCAGACACGACTGAGCGAGTGAACTGAACTGAACTGATGTATGGGGGACTATCCACAATTCTTTTTAAGACTAGCATCTCTCTATTTTGAGCATGATTGGCTGCCATGGAACAATACCCTTAAGATTCTTAGAAGATATCCACCTGATAATGGGGGATTATGCTGATAATGGGGGACTATACCAGGACTATGCATGTGTGGGGGTGGGGGTATATGGGAAATCTCTGCTCCGCTCCCTTAATTTTGCTATGAGCTGAAAACTGCTTTAGTGAAATAAAATCTTAATAAAAAGCAAATAAAACCATAACCAGCATGGAGTAAAAGTGTCTGAGATTTCATAAATTGCAATATAGCCCTTGGGCACCCAACTTTTTCTTTGAGTAGGAATTAGGCTCAAAAAGCTACTCAGGGGCCAACACAGGCTAATTCTTATGGAAAAGGAATGCTGTCTCAGAAGACAGAGCCAAGAGCTGGACAGAGGCGCCAGGGGCAGTGGAGAACAATGGGGTAGGAAATTACTTCCAGGGAGCAGAACTGGGTCCTGCTATCAGAGCAGGGCAACCTGGCGACATATGCCTGGCAGGATTCCAGAATTCTTAGGTGTCAGCGTCACTGTGTGCTTTCCTTTGAATTCTCTTTTTGAATGGGTATACTTACTGCAATTATCCTGTCCCTGGATTTCACTGTTTGTTGCATGTGTGCACAGCATATAACTTCTCTCTTTCATTTACAGGTTTCTAGATCCAAAAGAGTCACAGCCAAGAACTGCCTCATCCCCATTTGAACTAGAAATCACAGGATTCTAGACTCTGAGCCTAACACTATAGTTAAATGAGACTTTGGGGGCCTTCAGAGGGAGAAAGTATATTTTGCACATGTTTTTGTTTTGTTTGTTCAGTTGCTAAGTTGTGTCCGACACTTTGCAACCTCATGGACTGTAGCACGCCAGGCTTCCCTGACCTTCACCATCTCCTGGAGTTTGCTCAAATTCATGTCCATTTGAGTCAGTGACGCTATCTAAGCATCTCATCTTCTGCTGCCCTCTTCTCCTTTTGCCTTTAATCTTTCACAGCATCGGGGTCTTTTCCAATGAGTAGGCTCTTTACATCAGGAGGCCAACATATTGGTGCTTCAGTTTCAGCATCAGTTCTTCCAATGCATATCGAGGGTTGATTTTTTTCTTTAGGATTGACTGGTTTGATTTCCTTGCAGTCCAAGGGACTCTTAAGAGTCTTCTTCCGCACCACAAAGGGGCATAAATATTTGGAATTAGGGGGAAAGCTTTGTTTGCTTTTGTAGTAATGGGCACCAAGGATTCATGCCTCCAGGTAGTCACTTCCTACCTTGACTTCAGTCTTGGCCAGTGACTTGCTTTGGTCAATAGGACATCAGCAAACAGAGTGCAAGCAGAGACTTAAAAAGAAATACTTCTTATTGTGTCTTGCCCTCTCTTGCTGCTCCTATAGAGCCCTTCTACCACCATTTGAAGAAGCCCAGGCTAACCTACAGAGGATGAGAGATCACATGGAAAGAGGCCCCAAGCTGTCCCAGCCATCTCAACTGAGGTCTCAAAGATGTGAGTGAGCCCCACTCCAGCCCAGCTGATTCAGAGTAGAAGAAACATCAAGTTATCCCATAGAATCATATTTGTTGTGTTAAGCCATAAAGTTTTAAGGTGGCTTTTTAACCAACTAACCCAAGAAGATTCAAGCTGAGGTAAATCCACCATATGAAAGATGGGGAAGGTAAATTTGAAGAGGAGAAATCTCCGGGAAAAATAAACGTAATGTGTGGGCAGTCTCCCAAGACAAACAAAAGCAGATTCACTGAGGGAGATCATACTATGGTGCATGGGGAGCCAAGAAGAAGAAACTGCCAGAAGTAAAGTCCAATGGGAAAGCTGAAGATCGAAAAGTGATGATTTGGAAATTTTTGAGATTAAGAGGCAAAGTGGTGGGAGGAATGAATGGGTCAGGATGAGTGATTCAGAAATAAGCCTTGAACAAGGGTGAACTGCAGATCTTCTTTCTATGAAGTAGCTAACTGGTGATTAGCATAGTGTGCAGTAGAAATACAGAATCAGAATCTATGATGGTGGGACTTCCCTGGCAATTCAATGGTTAAGACTCCACACTTTCAGTGCTTCCACTACAGGGGGCACAGGTTTGATCCCTGGTCTGGGAACTAAGATCCCACATGCTGCATGGTATGGCCAAAAAATGAAAGAATTTATGAGGGTGTGACCCAGGAACTGCCATGCTTTACAAGCTCCCCAGGAATTTTTAATGTATAATTTCTTCTCAGTGACCCACACTATATGTTAAGGAATACTGGAAGGGGTAAACTTTGTCAAGTTCCTATTATACCCTGCCCCAGGACAATGGATGCTCTGTAACCAAGGAAGATCAATGATTCTCCAATCTAGGTGCACATTAGAATCATCTGGGAAACCTAAAAATACATATTTCTACTATATATATTTTATTATTCTATATATGGGGCTTCCCCAGTGGCTCAGCAGGTATAGAATGCCCACAGTACAGGAGGCACATGAGATGCAGGTTCGATCTGTTGGGGAAAATCCCCTGGAGAGGAAAATGGCAACCCACTCCAGTATTCTTGCCTGGAGAAATCCATGGACAGAGGAGCCTGCCGGGCTACCATCCATGGGGTTACAAAGAGTCAGAAACGACTGAGGGACTAAGCATGCATGCATGTATACATGAATGTCTAGGCCCTACTGCATAGGAATTCAATCTCAATCTTCAAGACAAGCATCTAGGCATCAATATTTAAATTAAAACCTTTCAAGGTGATCATGGGGTGGAGGAAGACTCTGGAAGAGATGATGTAATCCCTAAACCAAGAACCCCTCAGGTTTCTGAGAAATGAATAATAAATGCAGAATCTCACTGAATCTCCTCATTTTCATATATTTTGTGATTGATCTAAACTGCTATTAAACTCAAAGAGTTGGTGACTAATGGCTATTTCTGAGTCAAAAATGAAATAGCACTTATTTTCATGACGTAATAAAAGTCAAGTGAACAGTTTACTCAGACCATGAATCAGTGAATGCAATTATCTGAACAGAGTCTAAAGTTATCTATGAAAACATATTTTGATGTATTGTTATGCAGGATTTCAATATTTTGGTAGAAATGTTTAAACTACTAAAAAAAATACTGGTTTTATAAATGAGTAGAGCTAGCCTGATATTTGAGATAATAAAGAGTAGTTGGGAGCCATGACAAATCAAATTTGTGTGAATGGGCAAACTTTTGTGACAGCCAAACATAAAAAAAAAGATTAAAGGTCCCTTTAGCCTATAGGCTGCCAGTCTATGGACCTTTGAGTCATAATAGAAACTGCTATAATATAGATATAAATGTAAGTATGGAATTACAATAATTAAGGGGTCTGAAAAGACTCTGATGCTGGGAAAGGTTGGGGGCGGGAGGAGAAGGGGACGACAGAGAATGAGATGGCTGGATGGCGTCACCGACTCTGTGGACATGAGTTTGAGTGAACTCCGGGAGTTGGTGATGGACAGGGAGGCCTGGCGTGCTGTGATTCATGGGGTCGCGGAGAGTCGGACATGACTGAGCGACTGAACTGAACTGAACTGAAAGGTTTCAAAGAAGGGGTGGCCATGGAAACAATTGAAAGGCTGAGGATTTTTTTTCATATTTTAATTTAAAAAATGTTAAACTTTTCATCTTGAAATGATTTCACTTGCAAGCATGTTACAAACATAGGGCAGAAGTCCTGTGTATTCATCACCCAGATTCTCCAAAAGTTAATATCTAACATAACATCTGCACAAAGATTAAAATCAGAAAATTTCCTTTAATAGACACTGCTATCTTATTCCAATAGCTTTCCTCTGTCTTTCATTATCTCGACATTTTGAAGTGCGTTGGTCAGTTATTTTGTAGAATGGCCCTCAGCTGGTGTTTGCATAATGTTTGCTCATAATTTAAATTAAGGTTATGCATTTTTGGAACAAATACTGCAGAGTGATACTATATTCATCTGAGAACATCACAACCAAAGACATAGGATGATGACTTGGACCATTATAGTGATGAAAGTTTTAATCACTGAATTTAGGTAGTGCCTACCATCTTTCTCTATAATCATGTCACTATTTTCCCCTTTGTAATTAGTTAGAAGCTTTGGGGAATATACTTTGAGATTACCTAAATATCCTATTTCTCATCATATTTTTTGCTAATGTCTTAGCATTTACTGATGAATCTTGCCTGAAACAATTCTCACTGTGGTGTTTGACAAATGTTTGACCTTAATCCTTCTACATTTATTAGTTAGAATTCTACTATCCTTTTTCTTCTCTGTCATTTAAAGGCTACCCACTCCAGTGTTCTGGCCTGCAGAATTCCATGGACTGTATAGTCCATGGGGTCACAAAGAGTCCAACAGGACTGAAGGACTTTCACTTTCACTTTACATCAGTACAGTTTGTGTATTCTTATTTTATTCTATGGGTTATAATCCACTACTAATATTATTTATTTTGCTGTTTATGTTGTCCCAGATTTGATAATGAGAGCTTTTGAAAGTAGACTCCTGTGCCCTTTTGACAGATTGTCATCATTTGTTTTTTAATATTTCCTTATAGCTGGCATCATGAGACATTTCCTACCCATCTTATACTTTCTCTGCCTAGAATCAGCTACTTCTCCAAGAAACCATAGTAACTCTCATTGGATAATAGTGTTCAGAAACCAAAATATGAGCAATTGGTGTGTTCATTGTTACTGGTATTGTGTCTAGGGCTCTCTGAAAATGGAGCTAGAAAATAAATGTGTGAACAAACAGGCTTATATTTATGTATATTTCTATATGCATCTTTATATCAAAAGCCATGAGTTCCACGTGGGGTAACCTCCAATATTAATCCAATGTTACATTCACTCTAGTTTTTCTCCTTTCCTTAATTATAACTCCTTTCCCTGGCCATGAGAAATTTGGCTCTCATTTTCCATAATTTATTAACTTATTTGCTCAGTCTTAGGATAAACATTAAATGGTTTTAGACAGTGGATATCTTTGAGTAGGCAATACCTACATACACCCATCTTCCCATACAGGCATATTTTCAAATGTTCATTTATACCTACAAAAAGTACACTCATTCTGTCCCCCAAAATAGACAACTAAAGTATCATCCAATTACTACATCTAGTTCCAAGTCAGGACTTCTGAGTGACAAAAATACTTTTTTCAGTCATTGTAGCTCTTCATGTTTAGTTAAGACTAATTTATCAATCACCAAGACATTCGGTATGTAACAGCAGACAAAGAATACAGATAACTCCAATGAAAGAAGTCTCAATCATAAAAAGAGGAGAACTGGGAAAACACACACTCTCATGAACATAGAAATCCACTGGCGAATAATACATAAAAGACATAATTCCCCTGGGGTGGGTATGAGACTTGGGGGTGAGAACATAACTTAGTCTAATCAGGGGGAATCTGAGGATGCTGGCTTGGAAATGGCAGTACTAAGAACTTTCTTCCTTTTTTCCAGCATCATGATCATATTATCACCCTGCTTATTTAACTTATATGCAGAGTACATCATGAGACACGCTGGGTTGGAAGATGCACAAGCTGGAATCAAGATTCCCAGGAGAAATATCGATAACCTCAGATATGCAGATGACACCACCCTTATGGCAGAAAGTGAAGAGGAACTAAAAAGCCTCTTGATGAAAGTGAAAGAGGAGAGTGAAAAAGTTGGCTTGAAGCTCAACATTCAGAAAACTAAGATCATGGCATCTGGTCCCATCACTTCATGGGAAATATATGGGGAAACAGTGGAAACAGTGTCAGACTTTATTTTCTTGGGCTCCAAAATCACTGCAGATACTAATTGCAGCCATGAAATTAAAAGATGCTTACTCCTTGGAAGGAAAGTTATGACCAACCTAGACAGCATATTCAAAAGCAGAGACATTACTTTGCCAACCAAGGTCCGTCTAGTCAAGGTTATTGTTTTATCCAGTGGTCATGTATGGATGTGAGAGTTGGACTGTGAAGAAACCTGAGCACCAAAGAATTGATGCTTTTGAACTGTGGTGTTGGAGAAGACTCTTGAGAGTCCCTTGGACTGCAAGGAGATCCAACCAGTCCATCCTAAAGGAGATCAGTCCTGGGTGTCATTGGAAGGACTGATGCTGAAGCTGAAACTCCAATACTTTGGCCACCTCATGCAAAGAGTTGACTCATTGGAAAAGACCCTGATGCTGGGAGGGATTGGGGGCAGGAGGAGAAGGGGATGACAGAGGATGAGATGGCTGGATGGCATCACTGATTTGAGGGACATGAATTTGGGTAAACTCCAGGAGTTGGTGATGGACAGGGAGGCCTGGCGTGCTGTGATTCATGGGGTCTCAAAGAGTCGGATACAACTGAGCGACTGAACTGAACTGAACTGATCTGATAGTGCTCTGTCAGTGGAGGAGTAGCTTAGTCAACCAATCTGGCAGCCTCTGGTTTTCTTCTCTTGGAGGCTCTTCTTCATTCATTGACATATCTAGAGAAGTTTTCCTTTCCAAGGGCTACATAATTTTAGCACCCCTGATTCTGTGCGTGTGACCTCAAAGAACCTGAGACTGCCACAGCATTTCAGCTGTCAAGACTGTGGTTGTCCAGGATTGGGATGTCTTTGGTGACACAGTTCCTTTATAGGCTTAGGTATCATTAAGACATTTGACTAGTCACTTCTGCAGGCTGGGAACCACAGACAGAGAGCCTGTCTCCAGTTGTATTTGAGTCTAGGAAGTTCTATTGTCTAACAGCAGACCTCTGTTGTATTAATTATATTATCATCCCCTTAGACCTTAATGTCATGGATGCTACTTTCATCTTGGCTTCTGCTACTGGACAGTTTCTGATACTAACTTGGAGTGGAATGATTTGTTCCCTGTCCTTGGTTCCATCACAGCTGCACTTGTTTGCTTTGTCAGGTGGGAACGATTTCATAGGAAGTATTTAAGAGTGACCTAAGGGGATAGGCTTGTCTTTTGCCCCAGCTTTACCTCCTGTCTTTACTTGTATGAACCTTAAGTTGGAGTCAAGTATTTGGTCTTTGTAACATTGCCGGATTCCAGGCATTTTTCTTGCCATGCATATCCAGAGAGAGCCTTCTAAGTAAAACCATACTTCCTTCTGTTGTCAGATGGGACACTTCGTCTGAAGATTGTTGCTTTATTGGAGGACCTTACTAGAATCCCAAATCCTGAATTTTTCCTGCCATTTTTTCCTGACGTACTTTGTAGGCACAAGCCTGAGTCCCAGCAGGCCACTACTCTTCACCTCATCACCTCTGCTCAGACAAGTCCACATTTTAGGTTTGTATTTTACTGCAACCCACTCCTGGAATCAAATTCTGTATCCGTTATGAATTCTCTGGTGGAATAAACAGAAAAGCTGGTTCAAATTTGCTTAAGCAATAAAGGAATTTATTTGCTTTTGTAACTCAAGTTTCAGAGATAAGGCCAACCTCAGAGTTAGCTTACCTCCCAGTGGGATTCACCCACTGTGCTCTCTCTCCTTGTCTGCATCCTCAAGTTCTTTCCATTTTAGGAGCAAGATGGCTCCAACAATCCCTGTCTTTATGTCTTTATCCTCTGATTCTGAGAGGAAAAGCAGGGAAAGCAACTTTGATATCAAGACTGCTGCCAGAATCCCAACTGGACTATTTAGGTTATGTAGCTCCCTTAAACCACTGGGGAGTTGAATATGTTTGGCTTAAGTCAATCAGTACCCATCCCATGGGTGGTATGTGGTAATAACTGACATCAAATTGAAAAGAACAGACTATCAGAAAGGGGAAAGAGGATTCTGGGTAGACAACTAATAATATTCCATCACCAGCCCTCTTAAACTTTCTACTAAGCCTCTTAAAAATAACTTCATGTTATCTTTTTTCCCCAAAGATATCATTAATCTGTATTTAAAATTGTTTTATTTATTACATGTCTCTCTTTGAAGAATCTCAGTCTCCATGAGAACAGCGACCTTATCCATCTTGTTCATTTCACTTATAATTTAATGGCTGGCATTCAGTAAATATTTGCTTAATGAATGAATGAAGGCATTGCATTTATCCTGCCTCTCTGAGACCTTACAGCATAATGTCCCAAACCTCTAGGGCAGGCATACTTTACTTGAGATGCTTGGGATTAAGGCTTCGCAGCTGCTAAGTGAATAGCCAAAACCTGAACTCCAGCTTGCTGATCCCACATATCGTGCATTTCTGACTATCCCAAGCTGTTCTTGTATGCTAAAATAAGCCCTCAGAGCCTTAGCACAGCTGCATTCATAATATATATAGGAAATACATAAAATATCATGACAGTCAATGTCCGAATAGTAATTTGAAAGATTAAGAGGAGTCTAAAACTGGCATGAATTGATATTTATTTTTCTGATATTAACTACCAACATGCTCTGAGTGAAAATCATATCCTGCCTAATGCCATATGAAGGAATGGGATTAATCTCATTTTCCTACGGCAATTTCCTATAAGGCACATTATAATTTTGTTTACTGCATGTTACCTCTGTTGAAGATGAATCCTTTTTACCAGATAGAGTAGTCTGATCAACAGAGCAAAGAATAAATAGTAACTGCTGTTTACTCTGAGCTAGGTACTTCATTCATTCATCACCCCTTCACTCATTCACTCACATCTTTCCATTCTTATGCTGTTATTGAATATTTATATAGTACCTTCCATGTGGCAGGTGTCATGCTAAGGGAGAGAGAGACAACAGTTAGCACAGTCTAGGGAAACACTGTAGTCCATCGATTAAGGTAACAAACTGGAGTCAGAAACATCTGAGTTTGATACTTGGTTCTGATGTGACCTGTGAGATCTTGAGCATACAGTTACTTTATCTGTGTCTTAAATATGCTTCTTTGCATGAAATTGTTCTTTGACTCAGAGTTGTGAGACTTGAGTGAGATAATATAAATGCTATATTTGCTGTGTCTGACACATAGTATTTGCTCAGTTAAATGTTATGTTAAATTACCAGATGATCCCTAGCTTTAAGTTGCTCATGATGAGTGAAGAAAACAGACATATATGTCTTTACACTTAATTTTACCCGAATGATCTGACATTAGTGTTATTTTTCCCATTTTATAATCAAGAAAATTGAGAATTTCAATAATTTATTCAAGGCTTCAATTAATAAGTAAATGAGGCAGATGTCAAAATTCAAAGATGCCTGTGCCCAAAGCCATTTTCTCTCTAATTGTCTGGATGAGATATTGAGAGACAGTAGTTCTAGTCCTGATTTCAGTCCAGTGGTTCTCAACCCTGAAGAGCTTTTATAAAGCACCAAATGCAAGGACTCTGGGCTTCCCATGTGGCCCTAGGGGTAAAGAATCCATCTGCCAATGCAGGAGACATAAGAGATGTGGGTTCAATCCCTGGGTCAGGAAGATTCCCTGGAGGAGGGCATGACAATCCACTCCAGTAATCTTTCCTGGAAAATCCCACGGACAGTGGAGCATGGAGGGTTACAGTCCATAGGGTCACAAAGAGTCGGACACGACTGAAGCAACTTAGCACACACACATGCCAGGACTCTGTTGTAATTCAGTTAAATCAGAATATTAGGATAAAGGCTGATTAGGCATCAAATATTTTCAAAATCTCCCAAGCAGAGTCTAATGGTTAACCAGAACTGAGCCCTCCTCAACTCTCTCAATATTCTTCCAGCCTTGACAGTCTGATCCTTCTCTGTGAAAGAATATGAAAATGTTAGTCGCTGGGTCATGTCTAACTCTTTGTGACCCCATTGACTGTGGCCCATCAGGCTTCTCTGTTCATGTAATTCTCCTGGCAAGAATACTGGAGTGGGTTGCCATTTCCTTCTCCAGGGGATCTTCCCTACCCAGGGATCAAGCCTGGGTCTCCAGCATTGCAGGCGGAATCTTTACCGTCTAAGGCACCAGGCAAGTCCTATATAAGGCAGAAATTGTTAGGATGAGATCAGCCTGATGAAGCTGGTATATTTCAGGACTTTCTATGGAACTGGGGTTCCACAGTCACAACAGTGTACTTTAAGGGGAAGGCAAGTGTGGGCAGAAATCCCTTTATCTCAGGCCATAGCCATGGGTTATAAGACGTACCACAGTATCCACTTGGCATACCCAGTGGCCATGTAAGTGCTGGTGAAGGACAATGGTGAGAGCTCAATCTCCTTCAATGGTGCACTGACAGATCAACAGCATCCTTCACACATGCAGGAAGGAGCAGCCTGGGAAACGTCCCAAATAAATGCAGCTGCTCTTTGTTTCTGGAGAGGATGCCAATAACATTTTGTTCCTTGGGGTTCTCAAGAATGAAACTGTGTGCATAGCTATAAAAACAAACAAACCCCTAGGGATAATTATCATATTAACCAATATGTCAAATAGACATTTATTTAAGCTAATTAATCACAACTTGTATTTTGAGCTATATTCTCCCAGACTTTATATTGAGATATTCAATATAAAGAAGGGAAGAAGAAGAATTTATTAGGGGATACCCTCTGGGACATTTTAGTCAAAGTCAAAGCTTCTGAAGCTTCCTAAATTGGGGTCATTTCAGGAACTCATCCCAGAGTCTGGTAAATCTAACTTGCCCACTCTCTGATGTATTCCCCTTAGCAGTTATGTAGGATACATGGTCAGGTATCACTGTGCTTATTTCACTGAGTTGGAAACTGACACATCAAAAGCTTAAGTGACTCACTCAATGACTAGAAAATGCATAGCCTCCATTCAAGCATACATCTCTGGATTCTAAATTCTCAGGTTATTCAGTTGAGTCAAGAGGAAATTATACTACTCAGGCACACCATAGATGAGAAACCAACCAACCAAATGAAAGCAGAGACATTCTAGTAAAAACACTGGCATTGGATTCTCATTACTTGTTACTGACAAGCTAAGGCTTTTACTATTTCACTCTCTCTCTGGAAATCAAGAAGAACATGTACCAGGTTACTAGGTGGGACCCAGCCTCTGGTTGGGTCAGATCTTTCTCCTTTCTCTTTACCCCACTCCTGTCTCAAGTAGCAAGTGATGCTGAGACTCTGTGTATCCATTCTCCGGCATAGGACAACTAACCCAAAAATGTTCCTTAAAGGTTGAATAAGAAAATTACCATCCATGAAAAGATAGTTGAGAAAGAGAAATCATAGCTAAGCATGGGTATGAGAATTCTCAAGGCCAGAAGATATGACTTGGGATCCGACAGAGTCTGCAAAAATGATGAGTGTCCTGAAGTGCTTACCATGGTACCAGACCCTGTTCTAAGAATTTTATGTATATTAATCCACTTCATCTTTAAAACTCTATAAGACAGGTATCTATTACTACCTCCATTTTTAAAAGGAAAATAAATGAAGAATAGAGAATTTATGTAGTTTGCTCAAGGTCACACAACTAGGAAGAGAAAGAATCAGCCTCTGAGTTTGATGTGTTAATCGATGTGCTCCTGGTTAAAGTGTTAGTCATTCTGTTGTGTCGGACTTTTTGCAACCCCATGGACTGTAGCCTGTGAGGCTCCTCTGTCCATGGGATTTCCAGGCAAAAATGTTGGAGTGGGTTGCCGTGCCCTCCTCCAGGGGATCTTCGCGATTCAGGAATCAAACCCACGTCTCTTATGTCTCCTGCATTGGAGGCAGGTTCTTTACCACTAGCACCACATGGGAAACTCACTCAGTTGTGTTCCAGCTGTTGCTATCCCATAGAGTGTAGCCTACTGTCTCCTCTGTCCTTGGGATTCTCCAGGAAAGAATACTGGAGTGGGTGGCCATTCCCTTCTCCAGGGTTTCTTACTGACCCAGTGATTGAACACAGGTCTCCTGCATTGCAGACAAGATTCTTTACCATCTGAGCCACTAGAGAAACCCATACTGAATGCTAGGATTCTATTAAAAATACATTTGAATCAGTTCTAATGAGGTGGATGAAATTGGAACCTATTATACACAGTGAAGTAGGCCAGAAAGAAAAACACCAATACAGTATACTAGCACATATATATGGAATTTAGAAAGATGGTAACCTTAACCCTGTATATGAGACAGCAAAAGAGACACAGGTATATAGAAGTCTTTGGGACTCTGTGGGAGAGGGTGAGGGTGGGATGATTTGGGAGAATGGCATTGAAACATGTATATTATCATATGTGAAACGAATCACCAGTCCAGGTTCAACACATGAGACAGGATGCTCGGGGCTGGTGCACGGGGATGACCCAGAGGGAGGATATGGGGAGGAGGGAGGTGGGCGGGGGGTTCAAGAAGGGGAACACATGTACACCTGGGGCGGATTCATGTCAATGTATGGCAAAACCAACCAATATAATATTGTAAAGTAATTAGCCTCCAATAAAAAAAAAAAGAAAAAACAATGATGTAAATTAAAAAAAAAAAGAAACTTTTTTTCAGAGAAAGACTTCCAGTCATTCTTTAAAAATATTATATCTTCTATTTCAAAAGAAAACTTGCCTTTTAAGGTTTCAACTTTTTATTATGGACTATCTCACAGCTTTTAACATGAAAATCTCATCAGAGGAGGCAGAATAGAGGAGCTCTTCAAATCCAGAACTAGACTAGATCAGTTGATCAGGGATATAGGTCTGCCAAGGCGGGTGATGAAGAGAGAAAAGCAATCTTTTTATGAGACAAATACAGAGACTGTGTGTCTAAAAAGTGCTCACAAATCACGGTATGCAAAGACACCTCTGTGGAATCCGTACTCAGATAACTGAAATACTGAGGAGCTGGACCCTCAGGGAATGCGTTCACTTTTCTCCCACCCACTGACCTCTAACCTCTGTTGGGGTCTTTCTTCCTCACATCTTGATGGGAACCCAAGCTGACCCCTTCCTTTTCCTGTCAGTCAGGTTTCAAGGGTGTCTCATTTTCAGGTAAACAGTCCAGCTGGTCTAACCCAGCACTTGAGTCTCTCCTGCATTTCGAATCGCCCCTCCCGTCCTACTGCAGGGCTGCCCCGGGGCTCAAATACCTGCATTAAGAAAGGGAGGAGGGTATGGACCATTTCCTATTCACCCTCTCACACCCTCTCCCCTGCTGATACTGCTGCTCTTAACTCCTCAGAGGGCTTCCGCGGTGGCTCAGATGGAAAAGAATCCACCTGCAATGTGGGAGACCTGGGTTCGGTCCCTGGATTGGGAAGATCCCTTGGAGAAAGGAACAGCAACCCAATCCAGTATTGTGGCCTGGAAAATTCCATGGACAGAGGAGTCTGGCAGGCTACAGTCCATGGAGTCGCAAAGAGTCGGACACGACTGAGCTACTTTCACTTCACTTAACTCCTCAGGACCAGGTAAGGGCAGGGGGCGGAGCCTTACTGACCTGCACTGTAGCGTTGTGGTTGTGAGCCCTCTACATGGCACATCTTGGCTTTGTCTTTCACTCATCCTTTCCGCTAGTTCTTTGGAGACCTCCTTGCTGGAGACAGTTCCCAGAGGAGACTAACATCTCCTAGCTGGCCACTCATGACCCCTTCAGCGCCTGTGTGACAGTTGACCCTTCAGTCTTCTTCTGCTGGGTTGTCTAGTCCCTGAGGGCAGCCACCTTGGGTGGGGTCCTTTCAAGGCAAACAGAGCCTGGCTTCCACTTGAGGTAGAAAGGTTAGTAAGAGAGGGTTTCTCTGAGCCCAAAATACATAAATGACAAGATGACGTCCACCCTCTCCCACCACAGAATTCAATGTTATTTACTGTCCCACCAGCCCTCCCTCTTCCCCCAAACCACTGGGTACAATTCCATCAATTTTTCCCCTTTGGACTTTCATAGGCCCTGTGACCTGCCGACTCTGGAGAACACGTGTCAAACTCTGCCCCAAATTCTTTTAAATCCATGGCAGTTTTGAGTTTCTATAGTAATGCAAGCAGCTAGTTTGGGGGTGATTGGGCAAGATTAATTCTTCCCTCCTGGCCAAAACCCTGGTATCTTCTACCCTGTCTCCTACATTTAATTTGAGTAGGGGGAGGGGAAGAAATATTTTGGGCTCAGAGAAACCCTCTCTTACTAACCTTTCAGCACTGTTGTTGCCTTTTTATGTGTAGGTGAAGGTGGTGATGCACTGTGGATTGCAAAACTGGTTCCAACCTCGTAGCAAGGCCTGCTGATAACCTCACATCTACTGCCCTCAGTTTTGAAGCCTGACAATCAGGTCCATCCTAATTCACATCCTGCTGCAGAAGTCAGAGAGCTGGCCACTTCTGTAAGGTGCTTAGAGGCATTTTGGTCACCCTAAGAGTAAGCACATTAGCACCTCAAGATGACTTCCAACATTCAATTTTAATATTTATAAACTGAAATTTTGCTTGCTGATTTTTCTAACCATAGAATGACTCCTAAAATTTTTTGAAAAGAAGGAAAATTTTTTCTTTCTTTTAGGCATATGGAAAAGTAAGGTAGGTATAATATAGAAAAGGCAATGAAGGAAGCTTAGTTCTACAAATATACCAATCACGTAAAGGTATAGAGGTCTTAGCAAAAGTCTGAGCAGAATGCGAGCTTCTAAAAGCAGTCTTCACCCCCTGCACTAATGCTGAGCCACAGAAGAACTTGAATAAATAAATTCCATCTCTACTCCTGGAGAGGAAGAGAAGTATCGTGAGACTGTACTATTAAATGCCTAGTGAAACTTCAAACTCAGAGAAATAGAAAAATATAAATCTCTCTCACATTACAGGGAAATTGATAGCTAGATGATCTCCTCTATTTTGACAGGTTGATCTATAAGCTGTTCTTTCTATGTCATTCTTTCTTCCTTCTTACAGAGTCTGTGTATGAATCATCACACTCTGGGTGAATCATAAAACTATGTGAGTGAACACGGATAATTACATGACTTTTAACTGGAAAGGAACAATGGCTTTAGTTCCCTGATAGAGCCATCTTACCCAGCCATAGATTTGCTCTCAATGTGCAGCCAAGAGTCATGCTTCCTTGGTCAGAGGGTCTGATTGTCTGATTTCGTGGAAGGTTCAGGCTCAGTGACCAATAAGACTCCGAAGGGCAGCAGCTGCATGTTTCCCTGAATCCTGGTCCCAACCAAGGGGAGCAGCCCTTTCCCAGGGCTGGCAGTGCCCCAGGCCCCCACATGGACCCTGGCTCTCCTCCCTCCATGGCCAGATCCCTGGGCCTGAGCCTGGATGGTGGCAGGAGGCCAAGGCATATAGGAACAAACTTTCCCCCTTTCCACTCTCACAGGACATCAAGTTGGCACAAGAAGGGCCAAAGTACAGGAGATTGGCTTAATAACTGGGATTTAGTCTCTTCCTTCAAAATAAAAATAACATGCATTCAAATTACAACATGTTCCCTTAACAATACTGCACAGATTATTTTTGGAACAGTGGTTCCAGCTGTGGCACCCTGCTCAGTACCTTCCTTCCAAGGGTCTCACATGCATTAGCTCATTGGGACCTGACACCCAGGGGCTTGTTGTTGTTTAGTCACTAAGCTGTGTCCAACTCTTTGTGACCCCATGGACTCTAGCCTGCCAGGCTTCTCTGTCCATGGGATTTCCCAGGCAAGAATACTGGAGTGGGTTGCCATTTTCTTCTCCAGGGGATCTTCCGGACCCAGGGATCGAACCCACATCTCCTGCATTGGTAGGCAGATTCTTTACCGCTGACCCAGCAGAGAAGTTCGTAGTTGGCACTAATACTCTGAGCCCTCTTTTAAGCCGTGAATCACTCCACTGGTTGTGACTTTCTTCCAGTCACACAGCTAATTACTCCCAGTGTCACAACTTAAAGTCAGTTTCCTCACCCTTAGAATTCTACCACCTTAATGGAGAGGAACGCTACATAGCACTTTGAAAGAATGGCTAATTTTTTTCTGATTACAGAAGTAATTTATATTTATCAAAAGAAAACCACAAAAAGTAAGGAAAAAAAGAAAGAAAATTGTAAAAACACTAGGAAGCACCAGGAAACAAAGAAAAATCACACATATTCCCTGTCAGACACGACGGCTGCTTTTAACATTTGGTTGTTTGTATAATCTCATATGTCCATTTTTCCTTTAAAAATGGTTTCATATTGTGCATACTGGTTTCTTAGGAAGTTTCTTTCATTTTCTTCCCAGTTATAAAGGTAATACACACTGATTATAGAAAAACCAAAAATTACAATCATAAAGAACATCAAAACCATCCCGTAATCCCACCCACCAAGAAGTAACCATTAAAAAGCAACTTCATTGAATTTGACATTTAGAAAGCCCATAACCTTGCAACATGCCCCTAAGGCAAGAGTAAGATGTTTTCGGGAAAATGAAGAAACTAATACTTTGCCATTATCCTGACTTAGAAACTAATCTGATTTGTCTAGAATGAATGCCTCTGCATTTCTGCCTCCTTGTTTGTATATATAAGTAAGAGTTTCCAATCAACTTCACAAGAATATTTTCAGGATCAATATTAAAACATTGCTTGAGAATTTTGAGTGTTCTGAAAGAAATATACACTCTCCAGGCCATGGGCCACATTCATTCAGCTGGAGTCCTCCTGCCAGGCCAGCCCACACAGAACTGGGGCCACATGAAAACAGAATAAGGTGGTTTGGCTGGAGATCACACTCTGGTTTTATCTGGGCCAGGGAATGGAAGGAGCTGACAAAGCAGAGCAGGATGTGTAAGATCACTGTTCCTCGTGCAGTCAAACCATCCAAGTCACGTCCATGTGCAGGTGCTAAAGACTTTGGGAGGGAGACAACTCTCTTTTCCAGGGCATTTATATTGACTTTTCTCTGAAATCTTTTTATTTTGTTGCTAACTCTCTAAATTGCCTTGAAAATAGTCATCAGCATGGGGAACAGTACAGCATCTAAATTACATTTTTCTCAGGGATATGACTGTGCTGACAAGAATTGAGTTGACACAGTGGCTTAACCAATCAACTGGCAGTATTGAGATTGGAAGAGGAAAGTGTCTCAATACTGCAGAACGGGAAGTCTCAACGGTAACTGACAAGGCAGGTGGATTTTTATTATGGTTGCACAGAGGCCCCTAGAAGCAAGCACTCAGGTATGTGCTAAAGTGAAAGTGAAGTCGCTCAGTCATGTCCGACTCTTTGCGACCCCATGGACCATAACCTACCAGGGTCCTCTGTCCATGGGATTCTCCAGGCAAGAGTACTGGAATGGGTTGCCATTTCCTTCTTTAGTGTGCTAGCTTGCCAAAATAAAACAGACTCAATCAAACTGATGAAAACCTTAATCTTCCTCCCGACGTGTACCAGCCCACTGTTGTCTCATGTTATCCCCAGGCCACGTGCTCCTCAAGGCCTGCTCCTTCTCCTGCACATCCTTGTGGATATAGTGAATGGCACCACCACTTACCCAATTGTTCCCAGTCCAAATTCCTCAGCATCATTCTTGAACACTCTCCCATCCTCATTCCCCAAATCTAATTACCAAGTCTTGCTGATTCTGCTTTCTAAATATGTCTCAGTCCTCCACTTTTTTCCCATCCCCAGTTTGCCCAAGCTACAGTCATCTGTTACCTGGCCCACTGCTATCGATCCCTCACTGGGGTCCCATTTCCATTCTTGTCATCCCCCAGCCACAGCAATCCTTTGAAAACACAAATCTGACAGTGTTCCTCTTCTACCAAGAACCCTCTAATGTTTCCCCACAGTTCTTTTAATCAAAGAGAAATTTCCATGCAGTAAAAAAATCACTCCATGGAGTATATAATTATGGAGATTTTTCACAAACACAGAGTGGTATAACCACCACAGCATTCAAAATATAGAACAGTTCTTTTGAGTAATTACGAACAAAACTGTTATAAAAACTCACAGAGAGTCTTCTGTGTGAAAATAAGTTTTCATTTCACTTGGATGTGGTGTTTCTGGATTGTATGGTAAATGTACATTTATCTTCATAAGTAACTGTGAAGCTATTTTTCAGCTATTTTTCAAAGCGGCTGCACCACTTGCATCCCTATGCTGGTGGGATAAAGTCCAGACTCTACATTAGGTCTTCAGAGTCCTTTACCCCTAGCTCCTGCCTGCCTCTCTATCCACAGCTCTCTCTATTACAGCCCCCCTTTCCATGCTTTATCACCCAATCTCACTCAAACTTCTTTCATTACTGTGATAAACTCTTACTAATCTCCAGGACTTCCTATATGCTCAGTCTCTTGCCCAAGATAACTGTGCATCCATCTTTACCTGAAGAACTTTTTAATCTGACCAACTTGCTGGTTTAAACATCACCTCTTCCAGGAAGCTTTCCCTGAATCTCCATTAGGATCCCCTATGTATGGATATTTCCCTCATTCCCTCACTCAACAAAGGTTTGATGAATAACCTGGATCTAAGTTCTGTTCCAGGCACAGGGGAGAAATCGGTGAATAAAATAAAGTCCAGACTCACATGGAGCTGGGAGATTAGAACATCGGGTGACAGCCAGCACTATAAAAAACTAGAGCAGAACACGTGGGGTTGCTATTTTAGACAGGACACCTCTGAACAGAGGACATTTCTGGGAGAAGAAGTGTGACTGAAATAAAGAAGGAGCTCTGAAAATAGCTGGGGAAAGATCATTCCAGGCAGAGTGAACAGCAAGGACCAAGATGTTAAGATAGGGACTTCCCTGGGGGCATGGGTTCCATTCCTGGTCTGGGAACTAAGATCCCAAAAGCTCCAAGACATAGCAAGGAAAAGAAAAAAAATTTTTTTTAAGTTAAGCAAAGACATTACTTTGTCAACAAAGGTCCATCTAGTCAAGGGTATGGTTTTTCCAGTAGTCATGAATGGATGTGAGAGTTAGACTACAAAGAAAGCTGAGAGCCAAAGAATTGATGCTTTTGATCTGTGGTGTTGGAGAAGACTCTTGAGAATCCCTTGGACTGCAAGGAGATGCAACCAGTCCGTCCTAAAGGACATCAATCCTGGGTGTCATTGGAAGGACTGACGCTGAAACTGAAACTCCAATACTTTGGCCACCTTATGCGAAGAGCTGACTCATTTGAAAAGACCCTGATGCTGGGAAAGATTGAGGACAGGAGGAGAAGGGAACGACGGAGGATGAGATAGCTGGATGGCATCACTGACTCAATGGACATGGGTTTGGGTAGACTCTGGCAGTTGGTGATGGACAGGGAGGCCTGGTGTGCTGTGGTTCATGGGGTCGCAAAGAGTCAGACATGACTGAGCAGCTGAACTGAACTGAACTGAAGACAGAAAAGAGGTGGGCATGAGAGGCTGACATATTTGGGAAGCAGCCTAGAGACCCTCGATGGGAACCTAGAAAGGTAGGGAAGAGGCAAGGAAGATGAGGCTACATCTCGGGGTGTTTGCATAATGCCCTCCACCCCATGAAAGCATCTGCCACACTGCATTGTTACTCCCTCTGAAGTTGCCTTCTCCTCTCAACTGTGGGCTCTTTGAGGCCAGGGACGGTGTTTGCTCTGTTCATTACTTGTTGCAAGCTCTTACACTGTGACTCCTGCATGGTAGGTTCTTTCTTTTTCTATTTTTTGAAATATAGTTGGTTTACAATGTTGTGTTAATTTCTTCTATGCAGCAAAGTGACTCGGTTATACATAGATAAAGCTTTTTCCATTATGGTTTATCACGGGATAATTAATATAGTTCCCTGTGCTATATGGCAGGACTTTATCGTTTATTCATCCTATATATACTAGTTTGCATCTGCTAATCCCAAACTCGTAATCCTTCCCTTCCCTACTCCCTCACTTGGCAACCACAAGTCTGTTCTCTATGTCTGAGAGTCTGCTTCTGTTTTGTAGATATATTGATTTGTAACATATTTCAGATTCCACATATAAGTGGTAGGTTCTTAAAAAATATTCAAATGAGTGAATCAGTAGTTGGACTACTTCAGCGGCACGGTCTCTTGATCGAATGACAAATTCTCGAGAAGATGGCATGAGCCCATATTACCAGCAGAGAAAAGGAGGCTCAGATTACTGAAATGACTTTCCCAGAGGCAGAGGTGAGTAACGTGGCTGGAATTCAGCTTCCTCGTCATTGTAGCTCCCCCTCACAAGATCTGCACTGTCTTTCCTGAACCAAGAAGTAACAAACTCTCATACCCAAACATCATTCTGCCCATTCTCATTCTCTGTGTCTGATGACCTTGAATCTGAAAGAATATCTCTGGACCATTCCTTAGAGGTAGCAGGTCGTTTTTTTTTAAGCAGTCCAGGAGCTGGCAAATGTTTCTTTTTTTTCGACACACAGAATGATTAAAGAAAAAACTGGGGCATATGATCTTAAAAAAACAAAATTTCTTGTTTATTTTGAAGAAGTCTGAAGCTGTGGCAGTGCTGGCTCTGTAATGTCTATGGAAAAAACCCATCAGCCTGAGGAGTGACTGTCCCTTAATGCAGAAGTGCATCTCCACTTTGCCACAGCCCTCAGAACTCTTTGGTGCCTTGTGTCTGGTCCATTTCAAAAGTTTCGGTTACTTGCCTGGAGGGTGACAAAATGTGGTTTCATGCCCCATAGCACATGCTGCAAAGCTTCAACACTTCGGCCACCTGATGCGAAGAGCCAACTCCTTGGAAAAAACTATGCTGGCAAAGATTGAGGATAGAAGGAGAAGGGGGCGGCAGAGGATGAGATAGTTAGATAGCATGACCGACTCAATGGACGTGAGTTTCAGTAAACTCTGGGAGATAATGGAGGATAGGGAAGCCTGGCATGCTGCAGGCCATGGGGTTGCAGAGACTCAGACACAACTAAGAGACTGAACAACAGCAAAGCATAAGCTGCCAGGTCCCACGGTGGAGGGGCTTTGAGAACCAGGGCCAGTCCTCTGCGTATTCTATTTCTCTTTTCAGCACATGTAGGCGGTTGAGTTCAGAATAGGATGACTAGGTAGAGTAGGCTAAAAATCAGGAAGTCAGAAAAGAAAGGTGATGCCCCAAAGAGCAGCATGAAGCAGAAGATATTATGAGAAGGCTGCAGGGGAGCCCGCGTCCCTCCACCCAGCTCAGGGTGCCGGCCTTCAGGTCTCACCTGTCGATAAGTCCACGTGGTTTACAATGCCAGCCGACAGTGCCCCTGCTTTCCCCTTGACTATATAACTCAGTACTTCAGATGCTGTATACTGTCTAGATTACCGTTCTATCAAAGACATCAATGCATATCAAGCAGTACCAACTCAAGTCATGGTCTGGCTTGGGAGAACTCCAGAAGAAAGCTGGAAGGAATTTTCCATGCCAAGTTATGTAATCCAGGGACTACCACAAATCCTGGCACACAGTTGCTGAATAAATACTTGTTGAAGACAAATGAACCTCGTGTGAGTTACTTTTCCTCCCACTTCATCTATAAAGCGAGGGGTTTTCATTTAGCTACTCTGTAAGATGTTATAGAGCTCAGACATCCTGCAGTTCTATGGATTTCTAAGTAGTTACAGGCAAAGTGGAGGTCAGCAATAAATACCAGGGTCTCATCCATTTCCTGGACAGAGTAGAACAGATTTTAATGATGGCAGAAAAAGAATCAAGAAGGCTCTGATTTTCCACTGCTGAGCTGAGATAATGCCATTAGTCACAGCTGTGTATCTCAGCCCTGGTGTCAGAGCGTGTCGATCCAGAGTTTACACTCTGCATATGAGTGAAGTTTATTGGTTAAAAATGAATTCATCAGAAATTTGCCTCCAGGACTCGAGACATGTGGCTGGAATGGGTGTGATATACAGGTGAGGCCAGCCTGCACAGGCCGGCCAGGTGGCTGGGGCTGCCCGGCTGCTAGAATTTAAAGAGCCCTCCCAGGCCCCTTGCTGGATGATTTCCTTCTGTTCCCCTGCTTCAGTGCCTAAATCCCCACTATTGGTCACACCTTTGAGTTAAGGCCCTGAAAGATGCAGGCCAGATGCTCCAATATGCGAAGAGGGATTTTAAATCAAAATATTTGCATTCATTACATTCATTACCCCTTTGGAAGAGTAATTTCTCCAACAATAATGATGATATTTGCCATCTATTATTGAGCACTGATCCTGTCCCAAGCCCTTTACACATGCTGAATGCTTTTTATTTTCATCCACACAACCCCCTCTGTGACAAGTACTATATTTAGCCCTGTTTATAGGCTTGGCAAGAGCCAGAGGTCATACAAGCCTAAGTGGAGTCAAAACCAGATTCTAGATTCTCTCTCTTTCTCAGAATACACAGAGAGAGACTGACACACAGTGCAGTGCACAATCTCAATGCACAGATGGGTACGTGTTTCCATACGCATACCCGTATACAACCATCACTCAGACTGAGACAGAGAACATTTCCAGCACCCCAGGAGGCTCTTCTCCTGGGGTGTCCCCTCACCCAGAGGGACACCTGGGTCTTCCCAGGCATCCCCTCCTAGTCAGTCCCTCAGCACCCCTCCTCTGCAAAGGATTCAGAACCTGAAAATCTACCTATTTGGCTATGTGAAGGGAGGTGGTGGCCCAGGCACACTCACATGGAGGGAAAGAATCCAAAAAAAAGAATATTGGGAGGGGGCAGGGTACTGAGGTAGCAGGAGGGAGCTGTCCCTGGGGAGAGGGGCGGGCTTGTCCCCAGGTGCCCGTGGCCCCTGCAGCACACCCAGCTACTGCCTGGTCGGCTGGGACAGCATCTCCAGAGCATGAGGACCTAAGCATGCAGAGACTATCGCAGGAGTGCAGGTCCTGCATATCAAGCAGTGCTGGTCTCTCCCACTGCCGGGAATCCCCGTCTCTAACAAGAAACAGAATGCTGACAAGTGAAAAGGAAATGTGTTTGCTGGCACAGAGTCTGTGGGGTGGGAAGACAGGCCAACGCAGGGCTCCCACAGGAAGTTTCAAACCCACTTTATAATTCTTAGTTTCGCTATCATCAACTCTTCCCACATCCAAGGCTGTGTTTTCACTTTGCCGTGTTTAAATCCAGCTTCTCCCTCCTCTTGCCTTTCTGTCTGCCCTACAGATCAGGATGCTAGTTTGGAATTGAATAACCTCCTCGGGCTTCTGCACAGCCCTGATAGCATCCTCTATGAGACAGCTCTTCTGCCAGCTGTCAAGTGTTGACCGGCAGCTTATATTTGATTATTCTTATCTGTGCTTCCTTAACGATGCATCACCCTATCTCCAGCTCTGAAGTCCTAAATAGTTGGCAGGCATTAGAAGACACACCTCAGGGAAACCTGGTAACTTAAACCGCAGGGCAATTGAAGATAAAGAGCTGTATATGTAGGTTTTTGCTGATGGAAAATGAGGAATGAAATTTCGCAAAAGGATGGAAGACTGAAGAAAGAGGGAAGGCAGGATGGCTGAAAGGAGAATGAAGAGTGGTAGGAGAGAGGGAGAAGGAAAAGGGAGAAGAATGAAATAAAGAGCATGAGAGGGAGAAGGAGGAAGGCGACAGTGAGAAGGTGTGGAGGGGGAGACAGGAAGGGAAACACTGAGAACAAGTGGAGGAGGGAGATGGCGGATGGAGTTCAGACTTTCCAAAGACAGGAGAGGAGTCTGTAACAAGACTTGTTATTTTTGTTAATTGTTTATAATAACGGAGTAGCCGAACACTACCAGCATCTAAGTCAATGGATGCTTATAGAAAACTAGCTGCCAAACATTGCAAATATTAAATATTCTGCCCTGTGATGTCCCTAAATGCACTCACACTTAACAGATAACGGGATCATTATGTAGATAGACCAGGAAATACGTTTGGCTCTTGTCAGTCACGTCCCATTTTACATAGCTGCTGCTGCTGCTAAGTCGCTTCAGTCGTGTCCAACTCTGTGCGACCCCATAGATGGCAGACCACCAGGCTCCCCCGTCCCTGGGATTCTCCAGGCAAGAACACTGGAGTGGGTTGCCATTTCACAGCTGAGAGATTATAAAAGATGGGAGAGAGAGAGGCAAATAGAAACAGTAGGGCTGTGTATTCTCTTCTTAACAAATTCAGTTGGAGAGACTTCTTCAGCTCTAACCAACCATGCTACAACTGGACATGCTGCATTTCCAGAACATTCCATTAAAGGAATCTGGGAAAAATGTAATGCACCTTGAAAAAATTTCTATCTAAGCCATTTAAAATTTTTGTGTCATGTTTATAGGGAGTAAAGTGATATTTGCTCAGTCATGTCCAACTCTTTGCAATCCCATGGACTATAGCCCCCTAAATTCCTCTGTCCATGAAATTTTCCCAGCAAGGATACTGGAGTGGGTAGCCATTCCCTTCTCCAGGGGGTCTTCCTGACCCAGGGATCGAACCCTGGTCTGCCACATTATGGGTAGATTCTTTACTGTCGTAGCCACCACGGAAGCCCTATAGGGAGTAAGTGAAAGTGAAAGTAGCTCGTGTCCAGCTCTTTGCGACCCCATGGACTATGCAGTCCTTGGAATTCCCCAGGCCAGAATACTGGAGTGGGTAGCCTTTCCCTTCTCCAGAGTATCTTCCCGACCCAGGAATCGAATCAGGGTCTCCTACACAGGAGGCGGATTCTTTGCCAGCTGAGCTACCAGAGAAGCCCCAGTAGGGTGTAAACTCTCTGTTAAAACTGAGCCCCCCAGAATGGTGCATCCCTCCCCTTCTCCTCTGTGAATTCTACAGAACCCAACTTTTCTTGCATGAGTTTGTCTTCAAAGTTACAGAAGGCCTCAGAGATCTGCTAAAGGGTGGGTCTGTTTGGTTGTTTTGGGGGCAACAAAACATTTTACATTTTAGCATTCATTTACCATTCAATAATGTCCCTTGCTAGTTAAAAGACTCCTACAGTTCAGAAAGTTAAAATTCTACCAATAAAGAAATTCATTTGAAGCACATAAAAATAATGGTTCAAATGTATAATGATACTCTACTTGCATTTTTCCTACATGTGTAAGTATAGTGCTGATATCATATAAAAAATAAAATTCTGAATCTAGTTATCTAAATTTAAATCTTAGAAAACCTGTTTAAAGAAGGCATCTTAGTGAACTGGAAACACTAGAAATTACATGCCTTTAGTTTCAGCACTTCCTCATCCACTGAATGAGTATTATTCTTTGGGTAATTCATTTATTTATTTATTCATCATTCATTCCAGAAATAATTTGTTGAACTTAGTATGTGCCAGAGTCTAATGGTATTTGAGGATGTGGCAAGGGAAGGCTCATTCCTGTCCTCCATACTTCCTCATAAAATGTAACTAACTGTACCTAATCAGTTCAAAACTTACTCATGTGATATCTGTCTCTTCACATTAAGCCATTAACCTTACAAGAGAAATGACCGTGCTATCGTTCACCTTTCTCTCTTCCATCACTAACCCAAAAATTGACACATGGTATTTACTCAGTGGGCTTCTCTAGTGGCTCAGTGGTAAAGAACCCATCCGCAAATGCAGGACATTCGTGTTTGATCCCTGGGTCATGAGGATCCCCTAGAGAAGGAAATGGCAACCCACTCCAGTAGTCACACCAGAAAATCCCAGGGACACAGAAGATTGGAGAACTACAGTCCATGGGGCCGCAAAAGAGTCAGACATGACTTAGCGACTAAACAACATTTACTCAGCAAATAGTCATCCAATGTATGCATTTACCATAAGTTAACATTTAAATAGCACTTAAATCCTTTATCTCATTTAATCTTGATAACAACCCTGTGAGGTAGGTCCTCTTCTCCCCATTTTACAGTTAAGGAAACTGAAAAAAAAAGAGAAGTAACGAGACTTGCCACAGATCACATAGCATAACTGAAATTCAAATCCAGGCAGCTGTCTGGTGCTAGAAGCTGCGTACTTATCCACTATACTCTATTGTCCATGGATGTATCAGTGAATAAACGAATTCATGAATGAATAAATGGATTTAAGTAGTTTACAGGCTCTGGACCATAGGATCATTAATTGTGATATGAAGATATCGGATTTTTCCACCCGAAGTTTAGTACAAGTTCTTGTAACAGTTATCGGATTAACATCAAGCACCCTCCATTTGTTACTAAAAATGTACTATCTGGTGTTCAGGAATGCCTGAGACTAGTGGCCTATATACACTCTGCTATGCTTTTGCATTTCTGATCCCTCCACTTGAGTTGTATCATTCCCAAACCTGTACTTACTTTTGTACTTACTCTAAGCACATAACTGAATTTAAAATTATGTAAATGCATTGAATATAACTGGAAAAAGAAGTAAAGCTGTTGTTTCTATGAAAACTATACTGATCTAGATACGCAAGGATGAGTCCTATCTGTATGTCTAAAATCTTTTTAAATAAACAGTAAATTTATTTTCACTATTTCAGCATTTTAATGCTGAAGAGGCAAGTAAAAAGCTTTGGAAATATTTTTTAAATGCAAGAAGTTCCATTTGAAAGTTGCTTCCAAATAATGTGTGAAAGAGACGATGAAGATGGTACAAGAATTGTAAAACATCCTGAAGGAGTTTTCACTCAGATCCCTTTGCCTGTGGCTTTCAGTTCAGTTCAGTTGCTCAGTCGTGTCCGACTGTTTGTGACACCACGGACTGACTGCATGCCAGGCTTCCCTGTCCATCACCAACTCCCAGAGTTTGCCCAAACTTATGTCCTGAGACTAGTGGCCTGTATACTCTTTGCTATGCTTTTGCATTTCTGTTCCCTCCATTTGAGTTGTACCATTCCCAAACCTGTTTGTGCCTTTTGTACTTACTCCAAGTACATAATTAAATTAAAAATTGAGTTGGTGATGCCATCCAACCATCTCATTCTCTGTCGTCCCCTTCTCCTCCTGCCTTTAATCTTTCCCAGCATCAGGGTCTTTTCCAATGAGTCAGTTCTTCACACCGGGTGGCCAAAGTTTTGGAGCTTCAACTTCAGCATCAGTCCTTCTAATGAACACCCAGGATCGATCTCCTTTAGAATGGACTGGTTGGATCTCCTTGCGGTCCAAGGGACTTTCAAGAGTCTCCTCCAGCACCACAGTTCAAAAGCATCAATTCTTCAGCACTCAGCTTTCTTTATGGTCCAACTCTCACATCCATTCATGACTACTGGAAAAACCATACATAGATTTGATTAGAAGGACCTTTTCAGTAAAGTAATGTCTATGCTTTTTAATATGCTGTCTAGGTTTGTTATTGCTTTTCTTCCAAGGAGCAAGCATCTTTTAATTTCATGGCTGCAGTCACCATCTGCAGTGATTTTGAAACCCAAGAAAGCCTATGGCTTTAGATTCTCACATAGAGAAAGCACTCAGGGACATTAGACTGTAAGGAATCTCAGTCAAGAAACCCATTTTCCTAGATATCCATTTAGACTGACATTAAAAGGTAAGGGAATGAATGTGCATTTATACATTTTAAGACAAAATGAAACACTTTGAAATGTGTTCCATAGGGTTAATAGAAGCTTGTGCCTTCATAGAAGTCCTTGAGTGTAACTTACTGAACAGCAGATAAGGTAATGGCTTATTAAAACCCCCTCTGTTTGTTTTTTCTAGCTTTCTATTTTTAATTTTTTAAAATTTATTTATTTTAATTGGAGGCTAATTACTTTACAGTATTGTAGTGATTTTGCCATACATTGACATGAATCAGCCAGGGTGTACATGTGTTCCCCATCCTGAACTCCCCTCCCACCTCCCTCCCCATCCCATCCCTCTGGGTCATCCCAGTGCACCAGCTCCGAGCATCCTGTCTCATGCATCGAACCTGGACTGGCTATCTATTTCACATATGATAATATACAAGTTTCAATGCTATTCTCTCATATCATCCCATCCTTGCCCTCTCCCACAGAGTCCAAAAGACTGTTCTTTATGTATGTGTCTCTTTTGCTGTCTCGCATATAGGTTTATCATTACCATCTTTCTATATTCCATATATATGCATTAGTATACTGTATTTGATGCTTTTCTTTTTGGCTTACTTCACTCTGTATAATAGGTTCCAGTTTCATCCACCTCATTAAAACTCATTCAAATGTATTCTTTTTAATAGCTGAGTAATACTCCTTTGTGTGTATGTACCACAGCTTTCTTATCTATTCGTCTGCAGATGGACATCTAGGTTGCTTCCATGTCCTGGCTATTATAAACAGTGCTGCGATGAACACTGGAGTACATGTTTCTCTTTCAATTCTGGTTTCCTCAGTGTGTATGCCCAGCAGTGGGATTGCTGGGTCATATGGCAGTTCTATTTGCAGTTTTTCAAGGAGTCTCCACACTGTTCTCCATAGTGGCCGTACTAGTTTGCATTCCCACCATCAGTGTAAGAGGATTCCCTTTTCTCCACACCCTCTCCAGCATTTATTGCTTGTAGACATTTGGATAGCAGCCATTCTGACCGGTGTGAAATGGTACCTCATTGTGGTTTTGATTTGCATTTCTCTGATAATGAGTGATGTTGAGCATCTTTTCATGTGTTTGTTAGCCATCTGTATGTCTTCTTTGGAGAAATGTCTGTTTAGTTCTTTGGCCCATTTTTAGGTTGGGTCGTTTATTTTTCTGGAATTGAGCTGTAAGAGTTGCTTGTATACTTTTGAGATTAATTCTTTGTCAGTTGCTTCATTTGCTATTATTTTCTCCCATTCTGAAGGCTGTCTTTTCACCTTGCTTATAGTTAAAAACCCCTCTGTTTTTAACGTGCCTTTGCTAATTGAGCAAGTTGGTTTTTTTTTTTTCCTTCTTTCTTTAATTGCATATCCTCCAAGCTTCATGTAACCTAGGTAATCTATAACCAGATTTCTTAACCACCCCTATAGATAAAGTCTTCTGATTCTTTGTGACCCCATGGACTGTAGCCTACCAGGCTTCTCTGTCCATGGGATTTTCCAGGCAAGAGTACTGGAGTGGGTTGCCATTTCCTTCTCCAGGAGATCTTCCCGACCCAGGGATTGAACCTGGGTCTCCTGCATTGTAGGCAGACGCTTTACCATCTGAGCCACCAGATTTCTTAACCAGACCTATAGATAAAGTCTTCCATATATGGATCTCTACAGTAATGGGGGTGTGCAGTGGGCAGGGGCTTAAGTTGTTTTTCAGAAACTGAAGTCAGCTCCTGCCCAGTTCAAACAGATCAAAACTGGTTGGGTCCACCAATTCCAAAGCTGGGGCTGCACCAGTGGCTGATGGGTGACCTTTTGATGTCAAAGGGATAAAAACTCCACCTTCAGGTCATGCTGAGCACCTCCATTTTTGAACATGCATCCCATGAAGACATGCAGAACAATGGTTCACCTTTTCCCCACCTCCAATCCCTTTTCTTGCCCTTTTCTCACCTGCTCATTTATCCCATAAGCATATCAAACCCCTCACCTCTGGGGAGGCAGATCTGAGTCTTGCCCTCCTGCCTTCTAGCCTGACTGCCTTGAGGATAAACTCTTGGTTACAAACCTGGTCCTGTCAGCTTTTGGTTTGCCTGGTTCACTAACAACTTTAGGCATGTATGTATCATTCTCTAGGATTTCCCTATGCAATCAACATTTGAGTAGGTGCATATGGATTGCAAGAAACTTCTTCAAAATCTTGTTTCATCCTGAAGTGTACATGAAATTTGCACCCCATTCTGTGGTAGATATTAATACTGCTCATAAAATATTTACAGTTCTTCTAGACACATAGTAGGATTGCCCCTCTTTGAAGATAGGTGGGGCTCTATAATATGCTTTGGCCAGTGAGCTGTGTGTGCATGACAGGGGCCATTCCAGATGGCTATGTATCCGTTGGAGGGGGTTCTCACTCATGTCCGACTCTTTGTGACCCCATGGACTGTAGCTCGCCAGGCTCCTCCAAATATGGAATTCTCCAGGAAATAATAATGGAGTGGGCTGTCACTCCCTTCTCCAGGGGATCTTCCCAACCCAGGTATGGAAAACGTGTCTTCTGCATTGCAGACCGATTCTTTACCACTGAGCCACAGGGAAAGCCCTCTAGATGACTGTGTTAATACCTAATCATGATTTGCTATAGTTGTCTTTTCCTCCCCTAAGACAACAGGCAAAGTTCTACAGAGAAGCTGCTCCTTCAATCCGGATCCTATAATGAAAACATGAAACAGGCCCCAGCTGACTGTCATGGATGTGTTCTGAATGAGAAATAAGCTTTTTTGCTTTAAGTCACCAAGATTGGAAATTGCTTGTTATCACAGCATAATCTGATCTATCTTGAGTAATACATATTCCATGATGCATCTGTATTCATTTAAATTTGTAAATAACCCCCTCCAAATCTGAAGATACACTGAGCACCGCAGAGAGACACACCACCTTGATTTAGTGACTTTGTGGGCTGTGTATGCTTTTTTCCCACATGAAAAGCATACAGTCAGAGCCTTTAGGATCCCTTCAAATGCTGATATTAGGTCATGCTGTGTATGAGGAGAGAACAGGCACCCCATGAATGTTGTGCCTATGTCGCTTAACTAAACCAAATAAAATTAAATTAATTTGATTGGAGAGCTGTTATATCTGATTGTGGAGCAATTGATTAGATTTCCATTGAGTCAATCTGATTTCATTGTTATTGTTCCAGTTGTCTCAAATGAGGGAATTGGATTGCACAGTGATCCAACTGATTGTTTTGGCAATTGGCCTGCCAAATGTTGACCATGTAGCCAGCACCACTGTTTGACCCTGGGACAGGAAGTGTAATTAATTCCCTTGAATGTTGAATTCAAGCATTTTTTCCCTACAAGCTGCTGTGTGTCAAGTACTGTCATATACTGAAAAATATTCATCAGCTGTAAATATTTAAAATGTACAATCTCTCCTGTATACACGCCACACCAAAAGGTCTAAACATTGTACAATGCTATAAACTTTGACTGGGTCTTCAATTTTAAACTCTTTGTAGGCCTTTGTTCCCTGTAGGGCTTCATTCCAACATTGCATAAGGATCAAAAATGGATTGTTCCTGCCCCTTAAAAACAACTGATTCTAATTCCATTGATTGAAAATGAAACTACTTATGCAATGTTGGAAGAATAGACTCTAGGCTTCAGGGGACCAGTGACTTGTATACTCTATACAATACTGTGTGCACCTAAACAATGCCTGAGTTTGTTGTTAACAATATTGGATGGCTACATGAATGAATAATTAACTAATGATTGAGAAGTCCCAATATTTCTTTATTTCAGTTATTTTTTCAGTGAAGCAATGGAACTTCATGATTAAGTGTTTTGGCTTTGCAGTTTGTCGAGTCTGAATTTGATTTCTGATTTTGCCATTGTTGCAAATTGCATTTTCCAAAGATGGTCACAATAATACCTCCCACTCCACATAGTCTTTTGCAATATGAACTTAACACTCCCTCATAATGAGGTAGCCAATGTCTCCCCTCTATTGAATCTGTGTGAACCTTATGACTGGTTTGAGCAATATAATTCAGCAGAAGTGATGATGCACCAGCTATAGACATAAACCTTAACTGGCCTGGCAGCTTCTGTTTCCTGCCTGTTGGAAGCCAACCACCAGATAAAAAGCACAATCCTTTGAAACATCAAGGTTCTGATTGAAATCTTGCATGGATAATGAAAACACAGAGAAGGAATACATTTTGGGAGAAAATTGGATGGATTCATTATCAGGCATGTTGAATATGCCTCACCTTTGGGTATACTGGACAAACTATATAGAGCCAACTCCCTACTAAAATGATGCTCCAGAGCCTCTTCATGTGGCATGTGGCATGAGAAAGCCTGATGATGAGGAGTCAGTCTGTGGACTTTCAATTTGGTACCGTTTGTTGTTACATTAAATCCATACTGGTTTTTTATTTGTATCTATTCATTTATTGGCCATACCTCACAGCTTGTAGGATCTTAATTCTCTTACCAGGGGTTGGATCCGGGCCACAGAAGTGAAAACACCAAATCCTAATGACTAAACCAGCAAGGAACTTCCTCCATACTATTTTTTTTTTTTTTTAAGAAGAAAGACTTTTTCTTTATAGGTTCTTGGACACATCATTTTAGTATGGAGCTGGCTATATAGGTTTGAAACTCAAAAGAGAGATATAAGTTGGAAATATAAATTTGGGAGTCAACAGCAAATAGACGATAACTGAAAATATGAACACAACTGAGGGTATGTTTTTATGAAAGCACACAGGGTGAGAAAAGTAAGTGGTCCTGGGGCATAAACAGGAGGAACAGAATTATTTAAGAAAAGGGCAGGGAAAGGACAATTGAAAGAGATGAGGAACCAGGGGTACAGAAGGGTAGGTGGAAGCCCAGGGGAGTTCTGTACCACAGACACTGGAGGGGGACTTCAAGAAAGAAGGTGTAGGGATGTCCCTGGTCATCCAGGGAGTAAGACTCCGCACTCCCGATGCAGGAGGCCCAGGTTCAATCTCTGGTCAGGAGGTAAGATCTCACGTGCCTTGGGACGACTAAGCCCACCCACCACAACCACAGAGCCAATGCCACAGCTAGAGAAGAAGCCCGGGACTGCAATTACAGATCCTAAGTGCCGCAACTAAGGCCTGACTCAGCCAAATCAACAAATTAACTAAAGGATGTATTCTTTGCAAAAAGTCTTTCTTCTTTAAAAAAAAAAATAGTATGGAGGAAGTTCCTTGCTGGTTTAGTTGTTAGGATTTGGTGCTTTCACTTCTGTGGCCCGGGTCCAACCCCTGGTAAGAGAATTAAGATCCTACAAGCTGTGAGGTATGGCCAATAATGAATAGATAAAAAAAAAAATACAGTATGGATTTAATGTAACAACAAATGGTACCAAATTGAAAGTCCACAGACTGACTCTTCATCATCAGGCTTTCCGATGCCACATGCCACATGAAGAGGCTCTGGAGCATCATTTGTATTCAGTCCAAATAATCAGACTCAGTGAAGTTGTGAAACACATCAGTTTGCATGAATCTACTCTTCCTGCAAGGAGAGCTAAATATGGAGAAGCAAAGTGGGGAGAAGCAACGTTTGAAGGGCGAGCCTGCAGAAACCAGCTCCAGTGATGTTCAACAGGGCTTTGGGCTGTGAAGATGCTAAAGGAACAGATAGACTACTGGGAAAAGAGCAGACAGACTCAGGCTGCTTCTGCGGGGCCTCCAAGTACTCCCACAGACAGCTGAGATGGCATTGAATTCAGCACACAGTGATTGGTGCATGAAGCTGAGGGATTGTGCTTACTTGTAAAGTGTGTAAGTGATTTTTGACTAACACAAGATTTTTCAGCTACTGTAACTGGTGACAATTTCCAAAAGAGATCCAGAATTTCCAATGTCTTCTCAGTTAATATCTCTCTTCCACAACTTTCTTCCGAAAGAGGAAAAGGAATTAATGATCTCATTTCTCCCTGGGCTAAATCGTGGCAAGGCAAGGTTGAAGAATTTCCCCAAGTCCTAAACTGAAGCAATCTTAAGACTTCCATGAATTGCTACATAATTCAGAGACAACCTCCCTGATACATAAGTCATCTACAGCTTTTAAAGGACTCTTCTATTTCACGCTTGTGACAACCCTGGAAGGAAAACAAGGCAAGTCACTTCCATTTTACAGATGAAACTCAGATTCTAGGGAGTTTGACTTAACCAGTTCCTATCACTAAAAGCAGCAAAGCAAAAGTAGAATTTTCATTTTTTCTCTCCTGGTCTTCTGGTGAATTCTGTTGGTTGAGATAAAGCACAATGTAGCTTGATCTTCCAAAGCTGGGGCTTGCACAATTACTGTGCCTGCAAAGTTCATGGAAAATAACCAACAAACACATTCTGGGATAGCCTGGGACTTCAAGGTCAAGAGAAATATTCAGGGCTATTTTAACCAAGTTGTTTGACAGCTAATTTGAGTTGCTGAGAACATGATGATATGCAAATATCATACTGCAGTTTGATTATTAGCATTGATTATTAACAAATATTTCTTTGTAAACCAAGTTTTCCTCGTCTGGTATGAGGGTGGCCTTGGGGCTCAAGAGAGTGTTCCTAAGAAAATGGCCAATGTGTTTCCTTTCTGTGTGTCCCCTCAAAACTAACGAGACCTCCTCCCCAAATATAATGCAACACAACTTTGAAGAATGTGCAGTCGTTTTTCACTACTTTTCCCCTTGCCTTTATCAGAGACCAGAGTTTTGGCATCTTCATTGTGTCATTAATTTTAGTTATGTTCTAAACACAGAGTAAGGAGGTCTTCAAGGCTAAGGGTGACTGACAGCATTTAGACAAGTCCAGTTAAGTTTCTTGTGTTTGGAGAATCTTGGGAAGATAAATAAATCACTGAAACTTTCATTATGAAAACCACCACTTGGCCATGGTGGTGCTTCTCCTGGGAAAGCAATGAAGATTTATGGCGGGATGAAGGGGACAGCCAGGAAAGCAGTCCCTGCCAGGAGCTGATTCCCATCGTGGACTGAACTGACTGAAGCATCCAGCTGAACTCCAAGCATGCCCCTGTTCTCTGTCTCCTCTGACGCCCTCCTTGGCAGTTTATCTTTCTTAGTAAAGTTGTGACCTAAAGATACTTCCTTCACTTAAGTAATCAGTACTGGATGGTTGTGTGGAGGCAGTGGCCAAAGGCAGTCAATTGATAATGCTTTGGCCAACACACTCAAATCCTGCTGTTTGATCCCCAGGGCCTCCCACTACCCTGTCTGCCCTTAAAGTTCCTGTCTTCCCTGGTGGCCCAGTGGTTAAGATTGCATGGTCCCAATTCAGGCCACCCCAGTTCAATCCCTGATCAGGGAACTAGATCCCACATGCCTCAACTAAAGATTCTGCATGCCACAGCTAAGACCTGGCACAGCCAAAAAAAAGTAGCGCCTGTCTTCTCCCAGGACTCCTTTGTACCCCAAGTATAGCCTTAAGATGAATGAAACTGAAAGGGGTTTTCTTGTTCTTTAGGAATTCCCACCTTCCATGTCCCTTGTTCCTGTTCCCTCCCTGGATTCCAAGGCCATCTATGAACGATGCTTATGAAGATCTCAGAGCTCACTGAGAAAATCAAAGAAATTTGCATGCAAACTAATTATTAAATGGCATTTAGGAATTACTGTTAACTTTATTTGTTAATGCCATGGTGGTTATCTAATTTTTTTTAAATGTATGCAAGTTGGACATACACTTAGAGAGGAAATGGCATAATGTCTGAATTTGCTTTTAAAATAAAGGAGGAAGGGGTAGGTCAGTCAGGATCCCATTAGGAAACAGAATCCACTCCACATATTGTAAACAGAGAATTTAACAGAAAGAAGTATTAACCAGGTCACTGGAAGGCAAAAAGAGAACCTGAGATATGATTAAAGTAGCAATTGAAGGAAGTAGTTACAGCCCTAAGGCTGGGGAATAAAGGGAAGTGGTTGCACTTGGCAACCTGAAGGCTTGACAGAAGGTCCCTACTCAGCAGGAACACAGACCTCTGAGAGGATCTCTAGTGTCTGAGCTCAAGGAGGGGTGCTAAAGTCACTCCTGATCTCCACGTACTCTGGCCTCAGTCTCCCTCCAGCGCTGCGGCCAACAGGGTGCCAATTGGGAAAGCAGAAATGAGGTTTGAAGAGCCCCAGATTCTCAAGGAGGACATAAAAGGTGGGCCTGGAGCTGAGGTAAGAGCCTCACAACTAGCATGAGGGAGCTACATTAAAGGAGACAGCAGACAGAGACTAATCACTGAGACTCAGCGGTGCATCCGTGAGGGTTGACATGTGGTTCTCTATACTTCTGTATATATTCAAGAATTTTCTATAATATAAACAATATAATGAAAAAAAGGAGCTGGCAGTTTCACTTTGAAAAAACCTTCTTTTAAACAGACTCACAGACATGAAGAACAAAGTTGTGGTTGCCAAGACAGAGGGGAAAGGGGAAGGCATGGATTTGGATTTGGGGATTACCAAATGCAAGCAATTATATACACATATAATTGAATCACTTTGCTGTACACCAGAAACTGTGTAAACACAATTTACACCACATTGTAAATCAATCATACTTCAACAGAACAAAGAAAATTTAAACCGTTATTATTATTATCATTTTATGGAAAATATCAAAATAACTTTAACGAAAATTTTAAAAAATTAAAGATCCATCTACAATTATGTCATCCCAAAAAATATCCCAAATTTTCTGTTTTTTCAACAACATTTTCAAGCAATTTCAAACAGTATTTTCAAGATGTGATTTATTAATCTCAAACCCCAGGAGTAACTGGCCTCTTCAGTACACTGAGAGTTTTGTTTTAACCATCTTCACCCTTTCTCTGCTGCTGCTGCTGCTGCTGCGTCGCTTCAGTCGTGTCCGACTCTGCGACCCCATAGACGGAAGCCCACCAGGCTCCCCAATCCCTGGGATTCTCCAGGCAAGAACACTGGAGTGGGTTGCCATTTCCTTCCCCAATGCATGAAAGAGAAAAGTGAAAGTGAAGGTGCTCAGTCGCGTCCGACTCTTCGCAATCCCATGGACTGCAGCCTACCAGGCTCCTCCGTCCATGGGATTTTCCAGGCAATTTTTGACATTGCCTTCTCCGCACCCTTTCTCTATCTATAGTCAATTTTCTACTTTAAGACAGAGTGAGTTCTCAGTCTCTATCTCCATCTAAGGATATGACCTAAAGATAGATAGATGAGACTGACTGACAGAGAGACAGACAGACAGGTGATAGATAGATACCCCTTTAACTTTTCTCCATATATCTTTTCTTTTCCTCTCATCATTCCTACCCCCTTTTTGAATTTTCTTCGGTTAGTCCACGGACATACTGCAATCCACAGGGTTTAGTGGAATCGCAAACAAAGGCTATAACTGGACGTGACCAGTTAGTTCAAATGGTGCTCTCTGTGTCTCCTGACTGACCTACCCCTTCCTCCTTTATTTCAAAAGCAAATTCAGATATTATGCCATTTCCTCTCTAAGTGTATGTCCAACTTGCATACATTTAAAAAAATTAGATAACCACCATAGCATAAACAAATAAAGTAAACAGTAATTCCTAAACGCCATTTAATAATTAGTTTGCATGCAAATTTCTTTGATTTTCTCAGTGACCTCTGAGATCTTCATAAGCAGTAATCAGTCACTGAGAGACAGCTATCCCTAAGGAGAGGATGCACTTAAGAAATCATGACTCCTTTCCTCTAAAGGCAATTCCTTTAGAGTGAAACTCCACTGTGATCCTTCAACAGCCAATGATCCTAGTGGTTGGAGAAATAAGTGCATTGATCCTGAAGTGAGGACCCAGGAGGCTATATCACACAGTCCTCACTATACAGACTCTATGTATAGTTCCAAAATTTGCTTTTAAACCTAACGGTATTTCCTGGTAATCTCTCCTTTTTAGTAGTTAGGTTAATCTCATTCTTTTCAATGGTTGCATAGTATTCCAGAGGATGATGGACCACAGTTTCTTTACTCTTTCTCTGTTGATGGGCATTCAAGTTATTTTCAACTTTTTATTGTTAGAAACAATCCTACAGGCCAAATGGATTTCCAGTTTCGGATAGTGATGGAATAAGTCCCTTCCAAAGGATGCTCTTTCTCCTCTAGAAACAATGATAAAATCTGGATATAATACAAAATCTACTACTTGAAGTCACTAGAGAGGGAACAGAAGCAGAAAGACTATAGTGGGGAGTGAATGCTTAGAGGAAAGAAGTGCTATGGTGTCAGTCCCCCATTTCTGTAGCTTTTAGCCCAAGATTGATGCAGTCCATTTGGCACCTGGCAGCCTAGTGGCGAGGGCACTAATGGAAAAACCCACAGTCTTTCTGGCTTGCAGAATCCAAAAAGTGAAGCTGGGAAGCTGTGAATGAAGTGAGTATAGGAATCCTGGGAGAGAAGAGAAAGGAGGCTGAGAAAGGATCCCTACATCCTATCTAGCCACATCTCAGTCTGACCTCTGAACCAAGTACACATAGAAAAGAATAAAGCAGCTCAGCTACAGCAAATGATTTGAATCTAGAGCTGCCGCCCAAAGAAACATAATTTGCAGTCCAAGCCTAGTCAAGGAAATTGCCTGCTAAAGCAAAGGCAACAACAAACACTAGAGAAAAGGAAGGGAAACCAGAAACTTCATAACTTTACATTCATAATACGTGATACATTCACAAATAACTTGACATATAAAGAATCAAGAAAATGAAGCACATTCTCAAGAGAAAAGAGAGTGAACTACATCTGACCCTGAGATGAAGTAGATGTTGAAACTAACAGATAAGAATGTTAAAGCAGCTATTTTAACTATTCTTGATAAAACAAAAGCAAAATATGCTCCCAAAGCATGAAAACACAGGAAAACTAGCAGAGATAGTTAAACAATAAGAGAGTGAAAATTCTAGAAGTAAAAAATTGCTGAAATTTTAAAATTATTGAATGACTTTAATAACCAAATGGAGATGTAGAAAAAGAATAAGCAAACTTGGAAATAACTCAATGATATTATCTATGTAGATGAACAAAGAAGAAAAAATACTGAAAAAATGAACAAGGGGTCTCTCAAATAACATCAAATGATTAACATACAGTAGTTTCAGAAGAAGAAGAGAGAATAAATAGGGCAGAAAATAATATTTGAATAATGGTCAAAAGTTTCCCAAATTTGTTGAAAAACAAAAACTTAATTAACTTGGGTAGATTCAACATGCCTTGTCAACACCAATTAGGATAGACACAAATATACTAGCATTGTAATACATCACAGTTAAACTATTGAGCTATTGTCCTAATAAAGGACAAAACTGGAAAGCAGCAAAAGAAAAATGATGCATTACATATAGGGGATCAGAATCCAATTAAGAAATGAATTTTCATCAGAAACCATGGAGGCCAGAAGAGAATGGGACATCATTAAAGTGCTGTAAGAAAAAACAAAATAAAACTATCAATACAGAATATCTTATCCAGCAAAAATATTCTTCAAAGATAATGGCAAAATAAAAATTATTTCAGATAAAAGTAAACTAAGAATTCGTTGTTACTAGATCTACACTGTGAGAATGCGAAGTGAAGTTCCTTAACTGAATGGAAAAGATTCTAGATGGAAATCTAGATCCTCAGAAAAGGATGAAGAGCATCAGAAATATTTTTTTTAAAAGCTGGAGAAATGAAAAAGATTATTTTTCTCTCAACTTAAAAAATAAATCTGTTAGATGCAAAAAGTGTGACATTGACTTGTGGGATTTATAATACAGGTATATGTGATACACATAACTAAGAAAAAGGACAGAGAAGAGGTGGATATGGCTCTATATATTTGCAAATTTTCAGTATTTTACATAAAATGTTATTGTTACCATGTTAACTGTGAAAAGTTAAGAGTATATATTGTTGACTAGTGATTAATAGTCAACCACTAAGAAAAAAAAATGCAAATAAGCACAACTAAAAAGCCAATAAGAAAATCTAAATAAATTTAAAATATTCAAATAATTTTTAAAGGCAATAAGTGAAAAGCATAGACTAAAAAATAAAGGAGACAGGTAAAAAGCAAAAAATAACATTTGGTTGGCCTACCCAAACAGATCAATAATCACATTAAATATTAACAGATTCAACAATTTAATCAATAGAAAGAGATTGTCAGAAAGAACTTAAAAACTACCATCTATAAGAAATAGATGGGGAAACAGTGGAAACAGTGTCAGATTATTTTTTGGGGCTCCAAAATCACTGCAGACGCTGATTGCAGCCATGAAATTAAAAGACACTTACTCCTTGGAAGGAAAGTTATGACCAACCTAGATAGCATATTAAAAAGCAGAGACATTACTTTGCCAACCAAGGTCCATCTAGTCAAGGCTATGGTTTTTCCCGTGGTCATGTATGGATGTGAGAGTTGGACTGTGAAGAAAGCTGATCGCCGAAGAATTTTCTTTTGAACTGTGGTGTTGGAGAAGACTCTTGAGAGTCCCTTGGACTGCAAGGAGATCCAACCAGTCCATTAGGAGATCAGTCCTGGGTGTTCATTGGAAGGACTGATGCTAAAGCTGAAACTCCAATACTTTGGCCACCTCATGTGAAGAGCTGACTCACTGGAAAAGATTCTGATGCTGGGAAGGATTGGGGGCGGGAGGAGAAGGGGACGACAGAGGATGAGATGGCTGGATGGCATCACCGACTCGATGGACATGAGTTTGAGTGAACTCCGGGAGTTGGTGATGGACAGGGAGGCCTGGTGTGCTGTGATTCATGGGGTCGCATGGAGTTGTACACGACTGAGCAACTGAACTGAACTGAACTGGTAAGAGACACACTTTAAATCTGAAGACATAAAGAGGCTCATAGTAAATGAATGGAAAAAAATATATGTACTATGTAAATAGAAAGCCTAAGAAGACTGCAGCGGCTATGTGAATATTGGACAAAATAGATTCCAAAATGTTGTGGGTTGAATTGTGTTTCCCAAAAAGATATGTTGAAGTCCTAACCACCCCTGGTTCCTCTGAATGTGGTCTTATTTGGAAATAGGGTCTTTGCTGATATAATCAAATTGAGATGAGGTCATAGTGGATTAGGGTGGACTCTAATCCAGTTACTGGGCTTCCCTGGTGGCTCAGATGGTAAAGAATCTGCCTGTAATGCAGGAGACCTGGGTTCAATCCCTGGATCAGGAAGATCCCCTGGAGAAGGGAATGGTATTTTGGCTGGAGAATTCCATGGACAGAGGATCCTGGTGGACTAAAGTCCATGGGGCCACAAAGAGTCAGACACAACTGAGTGACTAACACTTTCACTCAATCCAATAACTGGTGTCCCTATGAAAGTGAAAGTCACTCAGTTGTGTCTGACTCTTTGTGACCCCATGGACTATACAGTCCATGGAATTCTCCAGGCCAGATTACTGGAGTGGGTAGCCTTTCCCTTCTCCAAGGGATCTTCCCAACCCAGGGATCAAACCCAGGTCTCCCAAATTGCAAGCAGATTCTTTACCAGCTGAGCCAGCCACAAGGGAAGCCCAAGAATACTGGAGTGGGTAGCCTATTCCTTCTCCAGTGGATCTTCCTGACCCAGGAATCGAACTGAGGTCTTTTGCATTGCAGGTGGATTCCTTACCAACTGAGCTATCAGGGAAGTATCCCTATAAGAAGAGGAAAATTTTGACATAGAGACATGAAGACGGTCAAAAAGACAGTGTAATGACAGAGGCAGAGATTGGATTGACAGATCTACAAGCCAAAGAATACCAAGGAGTACAGGCAACCATAAGAAACTGGGAGAGGAAAGGAAGTATTCTTGCTTGGCGCCTTCAGAGGGAGAATGGCCCTGCTGATACCTTGATTTTGGACTTCTAGCATCCAAAACTGAGCATATAATTTCTGTTGTTTTAAACCACCCAATCTGTGGTACTTTTAGTTAACCCCAGGAAACTGATACACAAGACAAAAAGCATTACTAAAAATAACATGGGCTGTTTCATTATAACAACAGGTCAATTCATGAGGAAGGTGTAAACAATCATAAATGCGTCTGAAACTAAAAACAATCACAGAATACATGAGATAAGAACAGACAGAATCAAAAGGAAAAATTGAAAATTCCACAGCCTTAGATATTTTATCAATCCTCTTTCAGCAATTACTGGAAAAACGGACCAAAAAATCAGCAAAGACATAGAAGATCTGAAAAATACACTACCAACCACATAAATATATAAAGGAAAGAAGAGTTGTTAGCCTTGGAACATTCTTTCCTGCTTTCTGCAATTTTCCCGGTGTCCTCAATTACAGTTTTGGTCTTTTTTTCTGATATGCAACATATTTACTCTATTTCCCCCTCAAATTTGTGGTTGCAAATGTTTTTAATTTACTTTTTAAAAAATATCTTTCATCTTACATCATTTATGCAGCACTTCTTTTTACTCTTTCTTCTTGGTCAACTATTTTAAAAGTTCTCTTTTCTTATCTTCCACCCATTTCTCCTTTTTGTTCTGTTTTAAATTTATACTTTCTCTTGTAGATTTCTGGTTTTCTTAAAATAATAGTGGCAAACATTTCCAAATGCTCTATTGTCTTTTAATCATTTTACCACAACCTTATGAAGTCTATGCTATTATTACCATTGTATAGATGAGGGCATTAAGGCACAGGGAAGTTAAGTAACTTATTCCAGGTCACACAGTCAGTAAATGATGGAGCCAGATTCTAACCAGGCAGTCGAATTCCAGCATCTGTGCTCTTAACTACTAGGCTATGAAGTCTGTCTCCCTAGATTGCCAAATTAAATATTTTAGTTCCTATTTTATAATAACTCTTCTTGTATTTCCTCTTTATCTACTTCCTCATTTTCAAAGGTTTTGTTCATTTTATGACATATTATTCTTCATAAATTACTTCTTCTTCTTAACTCTTTTGTCATAAAAAAAAAAAAAATACTTTCCAAGCCTCCTGTGGTAGACTGAAAAATGGACCCTCAAAAGATATCCATGTCCTAACCCCTGGAACTTCTGGAAATTATTTTATGTGGTAAACTCTTTGTAGATGTGATTAAGAATCTTCAGATGCAAAGGTTGTCCTCTATAGCCCGCCAGGCTCCTCTGTCCATGGGATTCTCCAGGCAAGAATACTGGAGTGGGTTGCCATTTCCTGATCTTTCTGACCCAGGGATAGAACCCAAGTCTTCTGTACTGCAGGCAGTTTCTTTACTGTTTGAGCCACCAGGGAAGCCCTGGATCACTTGGGTGGGCCTTGAATGTAATCACATGTATCCTTAAGAGAGAAGCAGAGGCAGATTTGACACACAGAGGGAGGAGAAAGCCATGTGAAGACAGCAGATGGAGATTTGGAGATGCAGGCGTCGAAGATGGGAATGATAGAGTCACGAGCCAAAGAATGCTAACCATCTCCAGAAGCTGGGAAAGGGGGGAAGAGTCTCCCCTAGAGCTTCTGAAGGAAGGAGAGCCCTGCTGACACCTTGATTTTCCAGTGATACTGATTTCAAGTTTATAGACTCCAGAATGTGAGAGAACAAATTTCTATTCTTTTAAGTCTCCCAGTTTATTACAGCAGCCACAGGAAACACATCCTTTTCTTTCAGTTACACTGTTAAAATTTTTTTCTTGCTGCTTCTTTCAGGAAAAGAGAGAATTTTATTATATCATTTTTTACACTTGATCTTAGCCAAAAGGCCGAGAAGCAATGATATATCATTTTTTAAAATAGTAAATATAGGCCCATTTTCATTAAATAGTTTCCTACCAAGTTTAGGAGTTTCCTGATAGAACAGAGAGGACAGAGCAGACATGAACATGTTTCCAGAAGTATAAAGTGTGGTTCAATACCTAAAGATGATCTTCAGAAACTGGTTTTTAATTTTCAATATTTCCAAAGACCAGGAAAGCCCCAGGGTGACTTTTCTGCCTCTATTTAAGAGATCTGAACCATCTCTAACACTGGCATGACCTCTCCATCCTGCTGGGTTGTTAACTCATTGAGGGCAGGAATTGATTCCCCAAACACGCTGCTATCTGCCCCTGGGTCTTTGGCCAGAAACTACACAAGGAAGATGAAGAAAAACTGTGTATCAACAGCTGTGTTTTCCTTTTTCTTGCCTTTGCTGAGAGAGAAAGAGAAAGAGACTCATGTTTAGGTCCATACTCCGCACAGCTCTTAGCTCATAAGAGCCCTTTATCAAAGTCCATTAAGATATATAAGGTGTTTGTTCACTATCATCATTAATATAATTATAATAATGTGACTTGTATTATGTTTAAAAGAGCAAGAAAAAAAATATTAGATGCTGTGATTTGTATGTGCTTTGAACTCGCCAAACAGCTTTGAAGGTCAGAGGAAGCAGTTTGATCAAGAATTAGAACATATTTTTGAACTTTCAGAATTGAAGGCAGCAGGGGCAGGACATAGAAGTTCAGGAAATGGATGACGGTGTAGAGAAAACGGTGTCATTTCAGAGTACATCTGAATATATAGAGCTAACCACTTTCCTCCTCATTTTAACAAACACTTGCTCGGCTGAATTCTACAGCTTCCAGCTCTGCTTCAGAAGGTCTTTGTTGATCTTTACAAGGACAATTAAGTGGCAGGAATGTGTAATATAGTGAAACACTGCCAAAACAAACAGCACTCTTAAAACGTTACGTCGAAGTGGCCATTGTTGCTGGTGTTTCTGCAAGAGTCAGAAACCACTTGCTAATAGCTTAATTCCATTTCTCTGCAGACAAGCCGATCCAATTGCAGAAGAGGGACCCTGAGGTCTGCTGGTTAGAGAAAAGTCCTGGAAGCCTGAGCGGGCCCACGGTTTACAGCATAGCTGAGCAACTGACTCACTCTGAAACCCAGGGTTGCATTGTTTAACCTCACGGGGCTTGTTGTCCATCCAGCTGGAAAATGTGGAAAGATGTGAGGCTGAACTGAAAATCATTTGTGGCCCCGCTGATTTGCTGGACCACAGGATACAGTTTGAGACTGCCAGACTGACTACCAGCCCCGTGAGCCGTGACTGGTAAAGATACACCTTGCAAGAAGCAACAAGAGTTCATGCTGGTGAGAATCTCCTCTAAAGGAGAAAGAAGCCTCTCTGCAGAATCAGTGGGTGAGGATTTCTAGTTTCTGTCCCTCTCTGGTCTCCGTCAATAATCAGATTTCCCTAAATGGACCTTCAGTGGGTCTTAGTAGTATCTAGATCCCCAGCTTGCCAGCACATGGTGACTGTGCTTGGCAGGGTAAGTACCTGTGCCCCTTGCACCTTGCTCCAAGTATCTGCAGAGTTTGTGGGGACTGAGGGTCAGATCAGATCTGCTGAACCAGAGAAGGACTTGAGGGAACAGAGGAGCAAGGCCTGGTTTCCAAACAGGAGTTAACATAAAACACATGCCTTTGAATGGAAAGAAAATTGATTGAAATTTGGTGAGTTAAGTTAAAAGGGAAAACAATTCGAGGAAGGGACTGTTTATCTCAGGAAATTGACATTTGGTATTGGCTTTGGGTTTCTGAAAGGCAATAAAGTATCCCAGGAATGATGGCTTCCGATCTGGGAACTTACAAAATGTTGGTAGCGCGAGACTGGCCTTTGAAGGTGACACATCTGATAAAACCTACAAAAGTCTAGATGGGTAATAGGTAGTTTACTATAAGCCACAAGGGAATTTCCAAACTGCCTGGGAACCCGATAAATTTTGCTTCAATTGACCCTTTTATTCCCAAGGCTAATAATAATTGGTTTGTGTTTAAAACACCTTTTAGCTCAGCTAGCAGGTCAAAGGAGAGTTATTTTGGGTAAATAAACCATTAGGATAGAAGCAGAAATAACAAGACAAACATGGCTATTTACTCACTGTTCACAAATCCACATACAGCAGTTAATAGAGTTGAATATATATACATATCTCTGCATCCCATCATGGATGAAAACTATCATCTCAGTAAGAGTGACTGAAAAAACACTCAGAACCCACATGAAGTCTGTCCTCTGCCTCGTGATTCTGGACTTGACTTCAACGTTTGAAGCCTTTGGTGTCCTGTATAGGATGAGTCGTGTCCAACTATTTGCAACCCCAAAGACTGTATCCTGCCAGGCTCCTCTGTCCATGGAATTCTCCAGGCAAGAATACTGAAGTGGTAAGCCATTCTCTTCTCCAGGAGATATTCCCAACCCAGCGACTAAATCCAGGTCTCCTGCCCTGCAGGCAGATTCTTTACCATCCGAGCCATCAGGGAAGTCCTATGGGATGAGTACTTAATTCTACCATTAACTCTTGAAGAATCAAGGGAGTGACACTTCTTTGAATATTTTTGAAAAGTTTTCATTTTTGGAATTATATTTTTATACTCTAATCAAGTATACAATGATAAAATTTAAAAGAATGAGGAAAACATAACCAAAAATGAAATACAAACAAAAAGAAGCTTACCTGTATTTTTAAATCAATGACAGTCTTACCAAAGGAGAGGGAAAAACCAACTTAAACAATTTTTGAACACAGTATCTTTACTATATACCCTTAGAATGAAGATAATAAGAACTGTAAATAAATATGAATTCCAGTTAATTGAACTGTTTTCCACAGGTGAGTGGCTCAGTTAAGTATGAAACTACTCTTAGTATATGATAGGATTAAAATGTAAATATAATGAGGATAAAAGGACCAGATTTCTCAGGGTCAGAGAAGGTTGTGTTAGATTAGAACTGGAGGTATCAATATGACCTCATGGTTTATTTTATATCTATATCTTTACTGATACATAATTTACTTCTATATGTTTATAGGTACGTGTATATACATTATCTATTACTTATGTCCACTGAGAAGGCCCAGAAGCAATGACACCACAGTAGCAATGAATACATCTATTGTCTAGATTTTAGTTTCTAAATACCATACCGTTCTTCACTAAAGCAGAATCACTTGAGGAAATGGCTGATTTCATGGCTGGGACATGATGAGTTCAAGATGAGTTCAATTTCAAAATGAGTATGGAATATCTTCTTGTATAATAAACTGTATAAGAAAATCTCAGAAAATAAGGCACAGAAGGAGGTCTGAAGAGGCCCCCTCTGCCAAATCTAGAGTAATTTGAGCATGAAAATACATGATATTTACAGATTATCTATTGAATAAAATAGAAATCCATAAATTCATACTGACATGAATTAATGAATAATTGGAGTAAATGAAGTAGAAGGGAAAACTAATACCTATTATAGAGTGCAACAAAATAAATATAAAAGGAATAGAGTTTTAAAAATCATTTCACAAACAGCCTCATAAAAGGCAGTTCAGCAAGAATCATCAATAGATACTAAAACTGGTAAGTGAAAGTTTGAGAAGTTTGATAATGATATATCTACAGAGTCTCAAAATATCTTTTCACAAAGTACTTATTAATGACAAAGGGAAATGGTAAATTTAATGAGAAGAACCTGCCAAACACCTCCTGAACCTTGTAGTCCAACTTACCATTGCCAGTAATGGCACAAACTGACATTATGCACCTACTGATGTGATTTGCTGAGAATAACACAAGGTGACCTCTGCAGTGCTCCTGCCAAAAATACATAATTTCACTCTCATCATGAGCAAACACTGCAGACTCCTGAGTCAGGTTTTCCTCTTTGGTATGCTTATACTTTTCCACGAATATTTCTAGCATTGCATTTATCACATGCACTATAAATATGCATTGATGATGCTTCTCCTAGACTGTGATTCTTAGGGTCAGGGATGGCTAATATTTCTCTTTGTATACTTCTAAGTATACTTCCCACATATAACTCAATCATCACATATATTATGCATGCATGCTCAGTCGCTTCAGTTGTAGCCAACACTTTACGACACCATGTACTATAGCCCAACTGGCTTTTCTGTCCGTGGGATTCTCCAGGCAAGAATACTAGAGTGGGTTGCCATGCCCTCCTCCAGGGGATCTTCCTAACCTGAGGATCGAACCTGTGTCTCCTGCATTGCAGGTGAATTCTTTACCACTGAGTCACCAGGGAAGCCTTTGCATATATTATACTGTATTTCAAATACTCCTTTGCATGGCTTTCTCCCTTGTCTTATTAGTTAGGAAGTCCAACTAATAATGGCTTAAACAAGAAAGGAACTTGATTACCCTATAAGAAATTAAGTCTGGACATGCACAGTTCCAAAGCTGGATCACCAGCTCAATGATGTTATAGCACAGGGTGACTGCACCACATGCATCTCTGATTTGACTGGTCTTTCCTTCAATTTCAAGATGGTTGCCACTGTTCCTTATACCATGGTCTTCTGTAACAGGACCATAAGAGGTAAGGAAGTAGGTGACTGGCTTGGAAGTAGGTTATTGGCTTATGTCTTTTAGGAAGATAATTCTTCCCTAAATCCTCAGCAGACTTCCCCTTAAGTTCCATTTACATGTTCACTCCTAGACAAATTACCAATCATCCCCTCTGCCCAGATATATTATTGCCTGAACAAAACTGGGATTCCATTAAGAAGAAAGAATGGGGGTCATCTACTGAGTGGACAGCATGAGTGCCTGCCATACTCCCCTGGTTGGTTAGTTTAGTCCCTAAGTCATGTCTGACTCTTGCGACCCCATGGACTGTAGCCTGCCAGGCCCCTCTGTCCCTGGGATTCTCCAGGCAAGAATAATGGAGTGGGTTGCCATTTCCTTCTCCAGGGGATCTTCCCGACTCAGGGATCAAATCCAGGTCTCCTGCATTGCCAGCAGATTCTTTACCAACTGAGCTACGAGGGAAGCCCCTACTAGACTGCAAATTCCTTGATGGCAGAAACTGATTCTTATTCATTTTTTTGCACCTCCAGCATCTGACAATAGATGCTCAATAAACACTTGTTGAATGAATCAAAATGCCCAAACATAGTATAATAAAAAAAATAGCAAGCATGGACAATAACAACATTACATACTTGTACAGATTCTTATCATTTTGGACCCTGGTTTTTAATTCTCAATTCCCTCCAAGAGGGAAGAGAGGGCTGAATTTATAAAGGTTTTGGTATTTTAGGGTGGTTAATTTGGCAAAAGTAATCTAGAATGTGTGACGTTTACAGGGAAAGAGGCTGATCTCTCCCAATAACAGATAGGGAGATGTTAAAGCATCTGTTGAGATACTTTATATGTTAAAATTTGGACAGCTGAAATTGTATATCATGGGAAATTTCTATAAATGATTGCTCAACATTCTGTTCTCCCATCAAGATTTGAACATTCAGAAGAGACAAAGAAACCAAGTCTTCTAATTATTAGTGAGGCAGTCACTAGAATGGGGAATGCAATTAGTATGACCAGTTTAGGTTAACCATTCCGGGTGGGGTGGATGCTGATGAGAAAATCTGCATGGCGACGGGGCCAGTTTAGGAGTTATTGCCACACAGTAGGTTCAAATGTTTTGAAAGCCTGAACTTGTTTTATTTATTGTGGCAAAAGCAGTTATGAAAGTAAGATGGAAGAGATACTTTGAAGAGGGAACAGTCATTAATTTAATATGGGGGAGGGGAGAAGCAAGTGAAAGAAAGGAATCAAAGGGGTTTTGAGGTTGAACTAGATCCTCGAAACTGATCTATAGCAACAGCAGAGAGACGAGGAACCACTTACAATTTCCAGAAACTTGGACACCATTCCCAGACTTAAAGTTCAGTTGCAGTTAACAATGAGCAGACAAAACCCCAAGTAACTAATACAGGACTCAGAGCATTTTACTATGTGGCAAGGCAGGGGTAAGGTCAACAACAAACATAGAAAATTCTTAGCGCGGCTTATGATCATCTCCCAGAAAGTTGGAAAGGTGGTAAGGAGCACCATTATCCTGCACCAAATTTTCATCAGTTGAGAAAAATTAGCTAAGAAGAAAAGGGAAACCAGGCAGAAAAGAGCAAACTCTTTAAACTCAGGGTAAAGCAGGGAAGGACAGCATAAGCTCAGTCCAACATGGACTTCAGTGTAAGCAGGGTGGATTCTCTGAGTTCAGAGCAAACATTGAAGGTAAGAGACTCCCATGAAGACAGTCAGACTACAATTCCACCTGATGCAGATGGTCCGGGACTGGGAGGGGTGGCCACAAAAAGTTACATGGTTGCCCATGCTACTCTCTGATGACCCAGATTTTAAAAGAAAATCCATTAAAAGATGGAAGGAGTCATCATCGCATGGTGTATTAAAACCTTGGCTATGGAACTGGATAGAATTGAAGGGCAGGGGGAAAATCCTGGCACTGACTCTTGGTAGCTGTGTGGCCTTAGCTAATTCGCATATCTGCCCTGTGCCTTTATTTTCTTATCTTTAAAACTGTGTATAAGAAGTCCTCCCATAAAAAGAGAACCTTTCTACACTGTTGGTGGGAATGGAATTTGGTACCTCCACTATGGAGAACAGTATGAAGGTTTCCTAAAAAAGTAGAGTTACCATATGATCCAGCAATCTCACTCTTGGGCATATATCTGGAGAAAACTCTAATCTGAAAAGATACATGTACCCCAGTGTTCACTGTAGCAATTTTTACCATAGCCAAGACATGGGAAAACCGAAATGCCCATCAACAGAGGAATGGATAAAGAAGATGGAATATTATATATATGTGTGTGTGTGTGTGTAATTGAATATTGCTGCTGCTGCTGCTGCTAAGTTGCGTCAGTCGTGTCCAACTCTGTGCGACCCCATAGACGGCAGCCCAACAGGCTCCTCCATCCCTGGGATTCTCCGGGCAAGAATACTGGAGTGGGTTGCCATTTCCTTCTCCAATGCGTGAAAGTGAAAAGTGAAAGTGAAGTCGCTCAGTCGTGTCCAACTCTTAGCGACCCCATGGACTATAGCCTACCAGGCTCCTCCATCCATGGGATTCTCCAGGCAAGAGTACTTACTTACCCATTAAAAAGAATGAAAAACTGCCATTTGCAGCAACATGGATGGACATATTAAGTAGTGACATAAGTCAGATAGAGAAAGACAAATGTCATATGATATCACTTTTATGTGGAATCTAAAAAAATGAGCTTGATATTATTCCCATGTCAAAGTAGGAAAACTAAGGCTCACTGGCCTGAGAGAACTGTTTACAAAACAGGAACAGCCTCACAGACTTAGAAAACAAACTATGGCTACCAAAGGAGAAAGGGAGAAAGGAGTCATAAATTAGTAGGTTGGGATTAACATATACATACCACTATATATAAAATAGATAATCAACAAGTACCTTATTGTGTAGTATAGGGAATTCAATAATCTGCAATAACCTAAATAGGAAAAGAGTCTGGAAAAGAATAGATATATTTTTGTGTATAACTAAATCATACTGCTGTACACCTGAAACTAACACACCATCATAAATCAAGTATATTCCAATATAAAATTAAAAACAGAAGCCCCCTCCCCAGCAGGTTGTTGTAGGACAAAGAAGATAATCAACACAGAGCATACATATTACCATAGTGCTGGGCACAAGGTGAGTGCTCCATGTATTCATATATATATTTGCTGCTGTTGTAAAAACAACAACAAAAAAATGGCTGTTTCCACCCATTTTAATAAAAGGAGAGAAATGAAGAAAACCAGAAACATGCTCCATAATTCCATTTTCAAGATGAGTCTCTCTGGCATGCCAGAGAATTCAATCAATGGAGAGAAACACCAAACAAAAACAGCCCCCAACAAGCTTGCCCCAGCTCTTCTCCCCAAATGGAACCACAGTTTCTTAATACTTTCAGAAAAAAATATTCCAAAGAATGGAATTGTAGCATGTATATTATCATAAGTGACCAGTCCAGGTTCGACGCATAAATTTTCCTCTGTTCATTTCTTTGCATTTGTGCTTTTTTAATAAAAATACTTTTAACTATAAAGAAAAAAAAATTATAAAAAATAAATAAATAAATAAATTTTGAGAAAGTCACAAAAAAAAAATAATAAAATAAAATAATTTAAAAAATAAATAAATAAATAAATAAAGGCTAAACAGGAGGAACACAAAAATTTTAGAAGTTGGTCAAATAGGGCATGTTAAAAAACTGATGACAGACCCAGAAGAGCACACACTTGATTCTCCTCCTCCTTTCTGCTTCCTCCCTCCTTCCTTTCTTTCCTCCCTTCTCTCCCTGTCTTTCTTGATATTTTTCCATGTCAGATAGGAAGACTGAAGCACACTGACCTGTGACAACTGAAGAGCAGCCAAGAGAGGAACTCACCTAAGCATCTGGTGGGTCTAAATGAGATCAGCAGGTGGGCTGTGGCGAACTGGGAGAACCCAGGGAGGAAATGATGAGAACGCTGCTCACTAGACCCCAAATTTCAAACAGTGCTGGATGCCCAAATAACACACCAGTCAGCTCAGTGTGCAACTGGAGCCACCGTCTAGAATAGGAGAAATCTGAGTGAGCTGGAAAAGGTGACTTAGAAAGCCACCCTGGGCTAGACCTACGTCTTTCCCGACAGGTTTACCAGACCAAGAACCAAAAAGGAGTGCTGTAGACACAATGGATCTGGATGTCATGAGGCAGTTGGCAAGGTTTCTTATGAAATTCTTGCCAAAAAGTAGAGACTGTGTTCTAGGGGCAAAGAGTTTCATGTGGATTCCTAATTAGCTGGACAACCAGAGGCAGAGGATGCACCCTGGAGGGTGACCCAGAGGGTGGTGTCCAGAGAAATGTCATTCGTACCATCCTACCACACAGGGACACAGTTGGCAGGAGACTTTAGCCTTATCTGACATCCCATTTTCAAGGCAGAATGTGCTTTAATGTTACATGTGTAAATGAAAATTAACTTCAAAAAATGCTAATATAATAAATAAATAACAAATACAATATAATAAAAATGCAATCATAAAATATGTAATACATTTATAACATTTAATTATTAAACTAATGTATATTAATAAGAAAAGTTTAGTAATAATATATCTTTTTGATGTTCCCCCATCTTTTTCAAGAGAAATCCTAATCATCTATGTTACTTGTGCTAGAAAAATGGCTGCAATTATTCACCCCTTCCTATATTTGCATGCTTTGCCACAAGACCTTGCAGTATCTCCCATCAAGAGATGTCTCTGTCCCTTGAATAAAGTGGTTTTGTGACTTGCTCTGGCTAATAACACGGGGCAGAAGTGATGTCATGCCTATTCCAAACCTAGGTTTTAAGTGGCCGTGTGTATTTCTTTCTGCCGTCACTGTGTGCACAAGCTCTGGCTAGCCTGTTGTATAATGAGAAGCGCATCATCTGGACACCCAGCTGACAGCCTGCAAACTGCCAGCATGCAAGGGAGGCCATCCAAGACCAAAACTGCCACCCGACTGACTCATGAGCAAGCCCAGTCGAGACAAGACAGGCCTGGGCCACTTCGGCAGAACTTTCTAGCTGATCTGTTGACTCGTGAGCGGTCATAAAACTTTACTATCTTCAGTCGTTGGGTTTTGAGGTGGTTTGTCATGAAGCAATAGCCAACCGTTGCAGTCCATGCCTGTTCTACTTTATCTGTCTTGCTACTCTGGTGCTCATAACTCTGCTTCAGCCATGCTCTGAACAAAACACTATGCTGACTTCTCCACAGCTCTGCAAATGCAAAACCTCTGCCTGGTCAACTGCCTCCTCCCTCAGGCATCCTCCTTCATCCAGGTGACTCCTCCTCCTTGGAGACTCATGTCAGGCCCGGCCTCTGCCAGGTGGAGCCCAGAGCCGCACACCCCCTCCAGCCTCCTATTGGGTGCCTCTCCTGCTGCATGCTGCTGACGGCCCCTATCTATACCTTTATCACAGCACTCAGCCTGGGTTAAAATCATGCGTTTACTCAGCCTACCCTCCTTCCTGCACTGTGAGTTCAGTGAGGAAAGCAGTCTTATCCTTTATTTGTTATTCCAGCAAAGAGCACAATTCTTCTCCAGTAGTTGTTAGTATTCACTGCTCCACTGTGTCCTATTTTTTGCAACCCCAAGGACTGTAGCCCACCAGGCTCCTCTGTCCATGGGATTTCCCAGGCAAGAATACTGGAGTGGGTTTCCATTCCTTTCTCCAGGGGATCTTCTCAACCCAGGGATCGAACCTGGGTCTCCTGCATTGCAGGCAGATTCTTTACTATCTGAGTCACCAGGGAAGATTCCCCAGTAGTTGATGTTCTATAAATGTTTGTTCAGTCAGTTCAGTTCAGTCGCTCAGTCATGTCCGACTCTTTGCGACCCCATGAATCACAGCACGCCAGGCCTCCCTGTCCATCACCAACTCCCGGAGTTCACTCAAACTCATGTCCATCGAGTCGGTGATGCCATCCAGCCATCTCATTCCCTGTTGTCCCCTTCTCCTCCTGCCCCTAATCCCTCCCAGCATCAAGGTCTTTTCCAGTGAGTCAGCTCTTCACATGAGGTGGCCAAAGTATTGGAGTTTCAGCTTTAGCATCAGTCCTTCCAATCAACACCCAGGATTGATCTCCTTTAGAATGGATTGGTTGGATCTCCTTGCAGTCCAAGGGACTCTCAAGAGTCTTCTCCAACACCACAGTTCAAAAGCATCAATTCTTCTGTGATCAGCTTTCTTCACAGTCCAACTCTCACATCCATACACGACCCCTGGAAAAACCATAGCCTTGACTAGATGGACCTTGGTTGGCAAATAATGTCTCTGCTTTTTAATATGCTCTCTAGGTTGGTCATAACTTTCCTTCCAAGGAATAAGCGTCTTTTAATTTCATGGCTGCAATCAGCATCTGCAGTGATTTTGGAGCCCCCAAAAAAATAAAGTCTGACACTATTTCCACTGTTTTTCCATCTATTTCCCATGGAGTGATGGGACCAGATGCATGATCTTAGTTTTCTGAATGTTGAGCTTCAAGCCAACTTTTTCACTCTCCTCTTTCACTTTCATCAAGAGGCTTTTTAGTTCCTCTTCACTTTCTGCAATAAGGGTGGTGTCATCTGCATATCTGAGGTTATTGATATTTCTCCCAGCAATCTTGATTCCAGCTTGTGCTTCTTTCAGCCCAGCGTTCCTTATGATGTACTCTGCATAGAAGTTAAATAAGCAGGGTGACAATATACAACCTTGATGTACTCCTTTTCCTATTTGGAACCAGTCTGTTTTTCCTTGTCCCCTTCTAACTGTTGCTTCCTGACCTTCATACAGGTTTCTCAAGAGGCAGGTCAGGTGGTCTGGTATTCCCGTCTCTTTCAGAATTTTCCACAGTTTGTTGTGATCCACACAGTCAACTGAGGCTTTGTTTGTTACATGATATCAATTAAATGTAAAGAGAGAGAGAAAGAGATAGAAAGAAGGAGGAGATAGGGAGGGTGTGTCTATTTAGCCTTGAAAAAAGAAGATATAAAGGGCTGACAAATTTAGTAAAAGATATCGGTAGCTTGGGAACAGCTCCAGGTTACCAGTTAGATCTTCACTGGTCCAGACTAACCACCTGATGAATTTCAGCTCCCTTAGCCATCTCCCCTTAGAGGGTGACATGTGTTCCTTGAAGCAGGAGATGCCACCAATGATGAAAACTCTTTAAGGATAGCTGAAAAGACACATGAAATCTATCAGGTGTGAACCAAGATCATGCAGTCCTAGGTCTGAGGGCCTGTCTCCCATCCACAACTGAGTCACTGATGTGATTATTTTCAGGAACCAGAGGAAAGCAATCCTAGACACAGTGTAATGACTGCACAGACAGCATGTATTCATCACTCCAAGGAAAAGACTTCAAAGTGACATGATCACTCTCTTCAGATAACTTTTTTAAGGGTTGCTATATGGAAAAGAAATTTGCTGTCTCTCAGTCCCAAAAGGCAAAGTCAGAACCAATGGAGGCTGAAGTCAGGCAGACGTATGGGTGAATTTCCTAATCATTGTGTGCATTAGTTGCTCAGTCGTGCCTGACTCTTTGCGACCCCGTGGACTATAGCCTGTCAGGATCCTTTGTGCATGGGATTCTCCAGACAAGAATACTGGAATGGGTTGCCATTCCCTTCTCCAGGGGATCGTCCCAACCCAGGGATCAAACCCGGGTCTCCTGCATTTCAAGAGATTTTTTACCATCTGAGCCACCAGAGTGAACAACTCTTGAAAAATAGTGCCGTCTTTGGCCTTGGAGATGTCCAAAAGAGAGACTAGCTGACAACAATATCAGCAAAGCTGCAAAAAAGTTTCATGTTATGGGAGTAGATGGAGTCCCGCCTCTGATAGGCTATTCACCAAAAGACAGTCCCATGTGGGAATTAACACATCCGCACTTCCCATAGGCTACCTGACAACCGCCTGCCCAGTTGTAAACACATGTGAAGGTGTCTGCCTTACTCTAAAGAGGCTCTTTCATGCAAAAGCACCTCTGCCTCAATCACACTTACTCAGAAATCCCATCCCCTGAATGGAGTTGATCAATCCAGAATAGATATTTGACACCAGCCTGAAATTCAAAAATGAAAATTTGGGTACTGAGGGGTGACTGCCTTCTGAGGAACATAGGCAGCTGCTCTGCAGAGAAATACAGTAAGAAGTGCTAACTGAGCAACTACTGTATACCAGGTACTGTTCTAGGCACAGGAGAGCTTACAGGAAAAAAAAGCAAACAAAAGTCTTGCTTTCATGAAACTCACATTAAGTAGGGGCCAGAAAACAAAGATGAGAGGCAAATAGAGAGCAAAAGAGCATTCCTGAGTTCTCTAACAGACCCCAGAGACCTGGTTCTATGAGAAACACCAATGGTTCTTCAATAAACGTCAGGGTTTGCTTATGCCGACGGGAGGTGGTTTCTGTGATTTCCAGCCCCCAGACTCTGCATGAAATGCGTTTGATTCTGCATCTATTCTCTGCACAACCACTCCGCGGCAGGGGGACAGGGGAACTTTTAAAGATCAATAGGTCAGAAGCTCATGGAAAGGAAGAGAACATTTTTCTTGCCACCCTTCCATATATCAGTTCTCAGATTTAGGGTCTCCAGGTTTCTAGTTTCCATAAGGAAGACAGAGGGAAGCTGCTTCCCCAGATATTCAGGATGGCAGAGCAAAGGTTACATGATAGGCAGAGTTTTATGATCTCGGCTGCATCCAGGTATTATTATTATTATTTAATACATCTACATAACAGGGTGATCAGCAAGGAAGCACATTCTCCACCCAGGCTTACAATAATAAATAAAATCATTCCAAAACAAGAGAAAAAATAAAAGCTCTTTTCTCCCAAGAGCTTACAGGGGAGAGGCAAGTCAAACAATACAGGACATAGATATGGCCTGAGATGCGTCCAGGGAGTTTTAAATAGACCGTGTCACCGTGTGGTAGGGTTTCCAGGGGCTTTTTGAGAGCACGAGGGGAGAGCTGTTTGGATGACCATTGAGCTAGCATGCTCAGCAGAGGGGTGCAGGTCCTAGGACATTGTGTGCCCCATTCTCCAAGGAGCCTGTGTTCCTCAGGCTTTTAGTTTTAGAATTTTCAACTTATTAAGAAAGTAGAAGAGAGATTAAAAAAAAAAAAAAACTTGCCATTTTGCCAAATCTGCTTTTATTTTAATGACTCCTACAGTGAGATGCAGATCTTCTTTCAATTTTCTACTTGCTGATTAATTTCCTGTTGACTCTGAAGATAACTGAAAACCTTTTGGATGAAGTAGAAATAGCCTTCCTTGCAGTGATTCTTGGTAATGGGATGGAGTCACTCAGGGCCAGCCTTTAGGAGCTTCCTCTGAGCTCTGGGTAGGTGGGTGGTTTGGATACATGTTAATTTAAAATGTGTTCACTCATAAACATATTCAAAATAGAGGCATTCTTTTCCCTCTTACAGTGTTCCAGGCAAGAGGGAGGTTCAAGTCATGTTCTACTCTGGAGGTCCGTTCTAGTCTTAAGTTGTGAAATCAGCTCTGTCTGCCCTCACCCGCCTTCCCAGGCCCCTTTCTTTGACTTTTCCCTTCAGTCTTGATACTTTCCTCTCTCTTCCAATGTTCAGGTCTCTATAAAGTTTTATTCATCATACCCAGTTACAACCTGCTGGAAAGAAAAAGACTTTTATATTAGTCATATACACTTGAATATGAATTTAAACCCAATTACTTCTCCTGAGGGCGTGCGTGCATGTTAAGTCACTTCAGTCATGTCCAACTCTTTGTGACTCCATGGACCACAGCCTATCAGGCTCTTCTGTCCATGGGATTCTCCAGGCAAGAATACTGGAGTGGGTTGCCATGCCCTCCTCCAGGGAATCTTCCACACCCAGGGATTGAACCCCTGCATCCCTGTCTCCTGCACTGGCAGACAGGTTCTTCACCACTAGCACCACCTGGAAACCCCCTATAGATTAACCCCTGCATTGGAAGGGCAGACAGGTTTAAGAGAAAAGTCATAGGCTGGTTGCTCCAAGACCCCAATCTAGTCTTGTGTGTCCTAAGCCAGACACTTCACTTCTCAATTTTGATTGTTTTAAAAAAATTCTATAACATCAGAGGCTCAATGAGATAATTGTTGCATCTCCTTCCTGTTAATTTTAAAGCTTTCGACTTGTATTCCCAATATGAGCAGGGGGCGTCTGAGGAGAGCTGGAACCTCCAGGCCTCTGAGTCAGTCACGCTGTGCTCAGCTGCCTTCATCTGGATGCGGGGGATCCGAGGCCCGTCCAGCAACTGAGATGTACTGTCTGTAGATTTCCTCTCCAGGAAAGTTCCTGCCAAGATTTTATGTGAGGAAGGTCACGATCGTTCTGCTGGGTATTTACCCGCACTTGAAATGCCTAATACTAACTTCGTGATGCTCACCTAATCCAGCGTGACTGCCACCATGACAGCTTTAAGCGTTAACCAAACGCGTCTGTGTAGAACCACAGTCCCCTTGTGTCCCCAGGGGCTCTCCTGAAGGGACAGAGGTTCCCAACCTGGGTTCCTGTTAGACCCCCAGAGGAGCTTCTAAAGGTCCTGTGCCCGGGTCACCTCCTAGACCACTCTGGTCAGTCTTTCTCCCTGTAGTGGACTAGACAGCAAGATTCCGAAAAACCCTCATGATTCTGGTTTCCCTCAGAGCTGAGGACCCCTGTTAAGACATCTGAGGTGGAGCTGTGTTTTCTAACCCCTGCCAGGGCTTAAGAAGGGGTCTTCTAACCCCTACTCTACCACACCTCTCTTCTTTTTCTCAAAATCTATTTCATTTTGAGATTAAGGAGTCTCCACTTTATTACTCTGTATTTCACTGGGGAAATCAGACTTTGCGCCCTTTCATCTCAACTTCTTATTTGACCTTGAATGACACGACTGAGCGACTGAACTGAACTGAACCCACATGTCGGCCTCCTGAGTGTCCTAGTCCCTCAGACTGTAGGATTTTTCTGTCCTTTCATATGTTAAATTCCATTAAGCCATGTTCGCCCAACATATCTAAGCATTCCTGGGGACCTAAGTCTCTGTGGATCCCTCTCGTTTCCCCTAAACCTTTTCTCTCTCTGTCTTATATTCTGCCACCATTCTCTTCATTATTGTTTTTCTCCATGATTGACACCATCTCTATTCCTTTATCCCCTCAAAGCACTGCTAACAAAAGACTGTGTGTCACGTTATGGAGAGTCGAGTGTTAAGGAAGGGCATTAACACATAGAACAGCAGGCATTGGCTCAAAACTGAACGTCAGGCTTCATCGTCAGGCAACCATGGAAAATACCAGTCACACTGAATTCTATTTTACTTTTGGGGCCACATCCACTCAAGAGACTTTTTCATCTTTTCTCTCCCTGTTAGTTCCTATTCCCCCAAACTCCTGACAATATTTTTTATGCAGGGAAATTTACCTATCCACACCTTAGACTACACTAGTCTCTGCTGGCTTGAACACGTCCCTATCCTCATTAGTTTGGCTGAAACATAACGGGGTGCACAGTGGTTAGCATAACATCATTCCTTTAGCCAGGTCACTTTTTTGAGCAGAGACCCCCTCCTAAGTCATGACTTCCCATGTCTGTCCTCCTTGTTTGTTTGCCCTCGTTCTGTAATGAGATCAAGTCCTTGATTTAACAATCAGTCCATGGCTGGGGAGTGCCAGACTATCCACTGTGACCTTCTGCCAGCTGCTGGTTGGGCCAACAGAGCATCAGAATTGAGAGGCTGGACCAAGGATGATCCAGCAGCTCCACTTAGGGATGAACAAATTCAAAAGCAGCCTGGTATCAGCTGGGAAGGGTGGAATGGTTCATGGTGGGCACTCGGGCCTCCTGGGTTCACATCCAGACACATGGTGCTGTGGCCCTGGGTGAATTACTAACTTCTCATAATAGTGTGCTATCATTAACTCTGAGGCTAATAATAGAGGATAGGATAATGTAGCTCATCAGTCTGATAGAATAAATGAACAAATACATGCAAAGTTCTTGGACTAGTGTCTGGACATTGGTACATGTCAATCTTACTATGACCCAGGGTCCGAGAGCCAGACAGAAAATACCAGATCGAGAATCCAAGCCTTTCAGTTTCCATTCCCCCATGGGTCTTACTCTGCCATGCAATAAAGAAGAACACGTAGGTGAGTCCACAAGACCTTGCCAACAAGCTGAATAAACAAAACGAATAACGAATACATCTGAAACAATTAGGGGCAGCCATTAGGGAATGACAGAAGGGACAAAACAGAGATTCTCAAGCTTGGCTACACATTAGCCTCATCTGGGGGATTTTTCCAAATTCTGATGCCTAGACCATTCCCCTCCCAATTAAATCAGGATCTCTAGGGATGGGGACTCAAGCATCAACATGTTTCAAACCTCCTGCTGCTGCTGCTAAGTCACTTCAGTCGTGTCCGACTCTGTGCGACCCCATAGACGGAAGCCCACCAGGCTCCCCCATCCCTGGGATTCTCCAGGCAAGAACACTGGAGTGGGTTGCCATTTCCTTCTCCAATGTGTGAAAGTGAAAAGTGACAGTGAAGTCGCTCAGTCATGTCTGACTCTTCGCGACCCCACGGACTGCAGCCCACCAGGCTCCTCCATCCATGGGACTTTCTAGGCAAGAGTGCTGGAGTGGCTTGCCATTGCCTTCTCCGTTCAAACCTCCTAGTTAATTTCAAAATGTAGCCAAGAAGGAAAATCACTGGCTGGAGCAACCATGACACCTTGATGGGCCATCTCAGCTTACAGAGGTGACACAATTTGCTTCTGCTGACGACAAGGGCTTTCAGAAAAGCCTGAACCTGACCAAATCTTATTACTCCTCTTCCAGTCATTATTTTTTTAGGCTATCATTGATTAGGACTTTATTATGTGCCAGACTGGACACTTGTCATGCATTACCTCATTGACTAATACAATGATCCTATGAGACCAGTCCTATAATTAGCCCCACTCTACAGACACAGAAACTAAGGGTTGGAGCGATGATGTCACTGAGCCAAGGTGACACAGATGGATCTGGGACTCAGACGCAGGCCTTCCAACCTAGGGCCTACAGAACCAGAGCCTGATTCCATCTCACTGTTCTGCCCCCCGAAGCATCCTTTTCCAGAAATGCTTCTCTCACCTGCCACTCACAATCTGAGGGCAGAACTCTCCCCAGCCTCTCACCATCATCACCTCCACCTTCTCCAGCACCATGACCCCAACCTCCATGCTGGTCATTCTTGTAAAATACAGCTTTTTTTTTTTTGCCTCTGCTTTAATCCCTCCACCCTAAAAGAGATCAACTGTCCCCTTTCCTTGTCACAAACATTTACACAGCCTTTTTCTTGGTAATTCCCACTTTTAGTTTCCTTTATGGTTCCAGCTACTTTTATTCCTAAACTGTTGTATTTCCAGCCTGCTTTGTAGCCATCTGGCCTCGTTCCACTCAGAAATATTTGGCAGAGTATAAGGCAAACCTTTGTCCCCATCTGCTGTGTTCCCATCTCCAGTCTTCCGGAGTATAATCAATCATCTTAATCACCTTGCTCTGAAAAGTCTTCATCAAAGGCATTTGCATTTTCTTTTCTTTTTAAAGACCAAACTCGTTATCTCATTTATTTCATATATATATATATATATATATAGAGAGAGAGAGAGAGAGAGAGAGTCTATTGCTAGTTAACAATTTCTCCACAAATTTATAAATTTAAGGTTTATGCGAACCCTGCATTGATCAGGTCTATAATGCCATTTTGCCAACAGCATTTGCTTACCTCATGTCTCTGTGTCACATTTGGTAATTCTTGCAATAATTCAAACCCTTCCATTATTATTATATCTGTTATGGTGATCTGTGATCACCTTTGATGTTGCTGTTGTAATTATTTTGGGAGCCACAAACCACACCTGTGTTGAATTTAATTGATAAATGTTTATGTGCTCTGACTGCTTCACTGACTGGCCATTCCCGCATCTCTCTCACTCCCTATTCCCTGAGCAACAATATTGAAATCTGGCCAATTAATAACCCCACAACGGACTCTAAGTGTTCAAGTGAAAAGAAGAGTCACACATCTCTCACTTTAAATCAAAAACAAAAAAGTGATCAAGCTTAATGAGAAAGGCCGGTCTAAAGCTGAGATATGCTGAAAGCTAGGGCTCTTGTGTCAAAGGCAGCCAAGTTCTTAATTCAAAGGAAAAGTTCTTGGAGGAAATTAAAAATGCTGTTCTGGTGAACACATGAATGATAAGAAAGTGAAACAATCTTATTGCTGATGTGGAGAAAGTTTTAGTGGTCTCGAGAGAAGATCAAACCACTGCTGATGTGGAGAAAGTTTTAGTGATCTCGAGAGAAGATCAAACCACTTATACCATTTCCTTAAGTCAATGCCTAATTCAGAGCAAGTCCCTGCTGCTGCTACTGCTACTAAGTCACTTCACTCGTGTCCGACTCTGTGCAACTCCATAGACGGCAGCCCACCAGGCTCCACCATCCTGGGATTCTCCAGGCAAGAACACTGGAGTGGGTTGCCATTTCCTTCTCCAATGCATGAAAGTGAAAAGGGAAAGTGAAGTCGCTCAGTCGTGTCCGACTCTTCGCGACCCCATGGACTGCAGCCTACCAGGCTCCTCCATCCATGGGATTATCCAGGCAAGAGTACTGGAGTGGGGTGCCATCGCCTTCTCCGAGCCAATCCCTAACTCTCTCCAATTCTGTGAAGGCTGAGAGAGGTGAAAAAGCTGCAGAAGAAGTTTGATAATAGAAGTTGGTTCATGAGGGTGAAGGAAAGAAGTCATAACATCAAACTGCAGGGTGAAGCTACAAGTGCTGATATAGAAGCTGCAGCAAATTATCCAAAAGATCCAGCTAAGATCATTAATGAAAGTGGCTACACTAAACTAACAGATATTCAATATAGAAAAATTCAATATATATTGGAAGAAGATACCATCAAGGGCTTTCAGAGCTCGGGAGGAGAAGTCAATGCCTGACTTCAAAGTTTCAAAGGACAAGCTAACTCTCTTGTTGGGAGCCAATGTAACTTGTGATAAAGTTGAAGCTAATGCTTATTTACCATTCTGAAAATCCTAGGACCTTAAGAATTACACTAAATCTACTCTTCCTGTGCTTTGTTAGTGGAACAAGAAAGCCTAGATGACAGCACATCTGTTGACAACATGGTTTACAGAATATCTTAAGCCCGCTGTTGAGATCTACTGCTTAGAAAAAAGATCCCTTTCAAAATATTACTGCTTATTGACAATGTACATGGTCACCTAAGGGCTCTGATGGAGATGTACAATACTAATCTTATTTTGTGCCTGCTAACACAACATCCATTCTGCAGTACAAGGATCAAGGAGTAATTCTGACTTTCAAGTTTTATTATCTAAGAAATACAGTTCATTAAGCTATGTGTGCCATAGATAGTGATTCCGTTGGTGGATCTGGACAAAGTAAATTGAAAATCTTCTGGAAAGACTCACCATTCTAGACACCATTAAGAATATTTTTGATTTTGGGGAAGGGATCAAAATATCAACATTCACAGGAGTTTTTGAAGAATTTGATGACAGCTCTCATGGATGACTTTGAGGGGTTCAAGACTTGAGTGGAGGAAATTACTGCAGATGTGGTAAAAATAACAAGAGAACTAGAACTAAAAGAAGAGCCTGGGACTTTCCTGGTGGCACCATGGATAAGAACACATCTGGTAATGCAGGGGACACTGGTTTAATCCCTGGTCTGGAAAGATTCCACGTGCTGTAGAGCAGCTAAGCCTGTGAGCAACAACTACTGACCCAGTGCTCTAGAGCCCACAAGTCACAACTTCTGAGCCTGTGCCTTTCAGAGCCAGCGAGCCACAACAAATGAGCCCCTCTGCCATAGCTACTGAAGCCTGTGCCTGTGCTCCACAGCAAGAGAAGCCACCACAATGAGAAGTCTGTACACTACAACCAAGAGTAGCCCCTGATCGCCTCAACAGAGAAAGCCAGCCCGGCAATGAAGACCCAGCACAACCAAAAATTAAGAAAAAATAAGAATAAAGTAATTAACTAAAAGAAAGAAGTGGAGCCTGAAGATGCAACTGAATTTCTGCCATCTGATGATAAAACTTGAATGTATGAGAATTTGCTTCCTATGGATGAGCAAAGAAAGTAATTTCTTGAGGTGAAATCTACTCCTGGTGAAGATGTTATGAAGGTTGTTGAAATAACAAGTATTTGGAATATTACATAAGCTTAGTGGATAAAGCAGTAGAAGAGTTTAAGAGAGCTGAGTATAATTTGGAAAGGTCTACTGTGGGTAATATTAAAACTCAATATTCAAAAAACTAAGATCATGGCATCCAGTACGATCACTTCATGGTAAATAGATGGGGAAACAACGGAAACCCATGGGGAAACAATAAAAACATGACAGATTTTATTTTCTCCAGCTTCAAAATCACTGCAGATGGTGACTGCAGCCATGAAATTTAAAGACACGTGCTCCTTGGAAGAAAAACTATGACAAACCTAGACAGCATATTAAAAAGTAGAGATACTACTTTGCTTAAAAAGGTCTGTATAGTCAAAGTTATGGTTTTTCCAGTAGTCATGAATGGATGTGAGAGTTGGACCATAAAGGCTGAGCACCAAAGAATTGATGCTTTTGAACTGTGCTGTTGGAGAAGACTCTTGAGAGTTCCTTGGACTGCAAGGAGATCAAACCAGTCAATCCTAAAGGAAATCAATCCTGGATATTTATTAGAAGGACTGATGCTGAAGCTGAAACTCCAATACTTTGGTCAACTGATGCAAAGAACTGACTCACTGGAAAAGACCCTAATGCTGGGAAAGATTGAAGGCAGGAGGAGAAGGGGATGACAGAGGATGAGATGGTTGGGTGGCATTTCCAACTCGATGGACATGAGTTTGAGCAAGCTCCGGGAGTTGGTGATGGACAAGGAAACTTGGCATGCTGTGGTCCATGGGGTTGGAAACAGTCAGACATGACTGAGTGACTGAACCAACTTACTTACTGTGGGTAAAATGCTATCAAACAGCATTGCATATTACAAAGAAATCACTTATGAAAGGAAGACTCAATGGATGTGGCAAATTTCACTGATGCCTTATTTTAAGAAATTACCACAGTCACCCCAACCTTCAGCAGCAACCATCAACACTGAGGCAGGGCCTTCCACCAGCAGAAAGATTACAACTTGCTGATGATGGTTAGCATTTTTTTAAGCAATAAAATTGGAGAAGGAAATGGCAACCCACTCCAGTGTTCTTGCCTGGAAAATCCCAGGGACGGGGGAGCCTGGTGGGCTGCCGTCTATGGGGTCACACAGAGTCGGACACGACTGAAGTGACTTAGCAGCAGTAGCAAGCAATAAAATATTTTTAACTGTATGTACATTGTGTTTTTAAACATACTACTATTGAACACTCCATAGGCTACAGTATAGTGTAAATATAACTTTTATATACACTGGGAAACCAACAAAATTCTGTGACTCGCTTTATTGCAATATTCACTTTCTTCCTGTGGTCTGGAACTGAACCCACAGTATCCGGAGATATGATTGTAACACAATTTGTCAATGCAACCCAGGGCAAAGAGGGGGCAAATCCTCCCCTTAAAACAAAAAACCCTCAACTCTAACTTTTATGAAGTAGAGTTAAATGTGGGCTTCCCAGGTGGTTCCAGTGGTAAAGAACCCAACTGTCAATGCAGGAGACATAAGAGACAAGAGTTCAATGCCTGGGTTGGGAAGATCCCCTGGAGGAAAGCACGGCAACCCACTCCAGTATTCTTGCCTGGAGAATCCCATGGACAGAGGAGTCTGGTGGTCTACAGTCCATGGGGTCACAGAGAATCAGACACGACTGAAACGACTTAGCATGCATTTAGTATGCATTCTGAGTCAAATGTATGTGGATAGGAAAAATAGGACTTTTTGTGTTAATAAAATCCTTACATTTGAAGGGAAATGAATCCTTGTTATGGTGAGGTAGATTTCATTTTGAACTTTCAAAGAGAGAGTAAGCCATGAGCCAAGTGGAAGCCCTCTCCTTCTTTTCTATTGGCCAAAGCTCACCACTATACATACCTGCCTCCCTTAGCCAGTCATCTCAGAGACCCAAACGCACCCTTTTTGCTGTTCAATCAGAAGTTAGCCCAAACAGAAAGGCCATTACACAGAACAAAACAAAAGATAGTACCAAATGATGTTCAGTTCAGTTCAGTTCAGTCGCTCAGTCGTGTCCGACTCTTTGTGACCCCATGAATCACAGCACGCCAGGCCTCCCTGTCCATCACCAACTCCTGGAGTTCACTCAAATTCATGTCCATCGAGTCAGTGATGCCATCCAGCAATCTCATTCTCTGTCGTCCCCGTCTCCTCTCACCCCCAGTCCCTCCTAGCATCAGACTCTTTTCCAGTGAGTCAACTCGTCGCATGAGGTGGCCAAAGTATTGCAGTTTCAGCTTTAGCATCAGTCCTTCCAACAAACACCCAGGATTGATCTCCTTTAGAATGGACTGGTTGGATCTCCTAAGACTTAGCTATTTTTCTAGGGTATGATGGGCTTAACCTCGGCAAAAGGAATAGAAGCAGGAATATGAAAGTTAATCAGAATTAGTTTCAGCTGTATGAAACAGAAAATTATAATGACTTGGGACTTCCCTGGGTGTCCAGTGGTTAAAACTCTGTGCTTCCAATGCAAGGGTTGTGGATTCAATCCCTGGTCTGGGAAGTAAAATCCCACATGCCGGATAGCATGGCAAAAACAAAAACTGGAATGACTTGAAGAAGAAAAAAGATTCTCTCTCTCTCTCTGTCATGATTAGGAAGGCTGGAGGTAGCCAGAGCAAGACGGGTAAGTAATTCATGGGTGCAGGGAAGCAGGCTCCTTCTCTGTGCTACTCTGCCACGTGCAGTCTCCATCACTGAAGTAACATCACTGTCAAAGTGGCTGCTGGTGTCCCGGTCACTGCATCTATTTTCCAGTCAGTGGGAAGGGAAAAAGGGAAAAGAAAGCCACCTGCTTCTCCATTTAAGGCCACGCTGTGGAGGCTGCACATACACATACCTGCATCCATTGACCAAAAGAGAATCATATAGCTACACCTAGTTGCAAGAGAGACTGGGAAATGTAGTCTTTATTCTGGGAACTTAGTGTCCAGATAAAATCAGGCACTTAAAAGGGGAGAAATGTCTATCACCGGATAACAAGCAGCCTCTTGTACAGCTCCAGTGACCTGCTTGCCCCTTTAAGAGAGGGCTCACTGCCCTAACTCTTGGGAGTGCCATCAGCAGGCAGCCTTCAGTTCAGCTCAGCCACAGAGCATGCCTGACCCGAGGGCCCGCCCATGTTCACTGACTGATTGAGGTGGGTGCATGGAGGCTGGCCTTCCAGCCCAGTGTGGGAGCCATTTTTGCTCTTGAGCCCCTCTAAGGTTGGCTGAGGTTGCTCCTGAGGAAGTCTGAAGTTCAGTTTCTCCTTTATCCCAGTCCGGCTCCAGCTCTTTCACAGCTGTTGTTTCAAGGACACCGCCTAATAAACTTCCTGTGCTGTAAACTCTCCTTCCCAGGGAATCCAACCTGCCGTGACGGGGAAAGAGGACTTCCAGAGAAAAGACTATAGGAAGTAAAGAAAAAGAATCAGGAATTAGGGATGTACATGAAGCTGTTAGTCAGAGTTCTCCAGAGAAACAGAACCTACAGGATGTGTGTGTGTGTAAACAGAAAGAGGTTTACAATAAGGAACTGACTTCCCCAGTTTCAGAGACTGTGAGACCCAATCTCAAGCAGGCCAAGTCCACACGTAAAATGAACCATCAGAGACACCCTCTCAAGGCCCAGGAAGTTCCCTCTGGATCCTCCAAGGATTTCCCTTCACCTCCCAGTACACACATGCACACACGCGCTCACACCCACTCATGTACACAGGCTCAAGTGGTGGACTTTTGCACCTACAGTGGTGTAAGCCAGCAAGTTGCCTGATTTCAGCATCCCCTCCCAGGCCCTCTAAAGTAAAAGACTTTACACAATTCTTGGGTAAAGACTCATTCCAGGCATTGAATAGTAACTTCAGGAAAGGTGACAGAAGTCAGGATCCAAAAAACACAAAAAGGAAAATGTCTCTCCACCCAGGGCAGAGGTGGCAGCAGCAGTTCAGTGGCTCACAAGGCTCTGGGCCATGTTTGTGCAAACAGTAGCCAAGCCAGGGAAGCTCCTTCTTCCTTAATTCATGTCCCAGTGAAACAGAAAAGAAGAAGCCGTCCCTGGGGGTTCAGCAGGAATGGGCTGAGCTGTTGCCCAGCACAACCTCCCGGCTCAAGATAGGTCTAAGTCCATCCATTCTTCAATGATCTTTACCCTTATTTGTCGTCATCATCTCCTTTTTTTTTTTCTGTATCAATATAAGTGTATATTACAATCACTTTTGTCTTTTCTGTTCGATTACTGGCAGCCCAACTAGGAAAGTTTAATATTTACCTAAGAGAGTCAAGGATGGCTTTCCTTCTCACGCGCACTCAAAAAAGTCAATATCAAGATCTCATTAGAATGTTCTCATAACTTTCCTATCCAAAATATACATATACAACACATATTCTATAAATGTATACTATATCATATAACCTAAAAGAATATATATGATATAGTCTATAAGTAATAGTGGGATATTTAGAAAATATAGATTACTGGTTCTCAAAATCCTTGTTAGAATATATCCAAGCTACAACAAAAGAAACTTGGAAGATGCAGGATGTGGTTTAGAGCTGGGTGGCTTGTACTGATCATTAAAAAATAGCCAAGTCCCCCTGGGAAACTGAGACCCAGAGAAATAACATGCTTTGTCCCCAAACAGCAAGTCAGTTGTGGAGTTGGGTTTGGACACAAGTCTTGACCCCTATGACACATCATAAACATGTTTTCTTCACTTCTTAATTTCATACAGTAAACCTTCATTTTCAGAAAAACAGTCTCACATGCAAGTGGGACTTTCCATGGTTTGCTAATGGATTGGCAGATGATACTTAAATTCTCAACCTGACTTTTCTTCTCATTATATCCACAGTGGGGTCGTCAGTGTCTTGCCAGGCACAGAGAAGGAAAGGATTCTGCTCATGAATCTGGATTCCTCGGAGTTAGCTAAACTGCCCCAAACTTCAAAGATTTGCAATACCTGACATTTTACTGTATTATATAATATAATAGTCATCCTCTCCCCACCCCTAATCTCCATCAAAAGTGCAATCATGTACATAAAGAATGACCTTTTAAAAAAAGAAGTTGAGCATTCTTCCTTGAAACAAGCACAGCTATGCTTCTGGTGTTGCAAACCAACATAGGCCATCACAGCCCCTCCCTCCAGGAAAATTAATAATCCATGAGGGTTTTCAGGAATTGCTAGAAGGATGACACCCACCCTTTCTAGATTTCCCGGAAGAATCTTGATTTCTTTCTGAAAAATAAGTCCATTAAGCATGTAATGAAATTTGCTTTGATTTTTTAGACCTTGGTAAATGTTTCATGTCCATCAAAACATTCATCAGAAAAAAAAATAATAACCCTGTGTTGGACCTTGCATGCTGAAAGTGTGTTCAGAAATGTGGGGGCTGTAACGCAGTGGGAAGAACAAACCAGAAGACAGCAGCCTCCAGGCAGAGCATCTCTACCTCGGCCTGGTCACCGGCTCCTCCCACCTGCCCGGTCCCCAGGTCACTGACTGCAGGCAGCAAACGCTGACACTCTGCTCCGTACGCAGGCACGGCCAGCACCCTAATTTCTCCTTCCAAAGCAAATCTCACCTTGCCTTTTGCAGAAGATGCACGTGACTCATCTTCCCCTCTGAGGGTTTCGTGATGACTGGCTGCAGGCCGTACATTCAACTGAGTCATGAGTGCAGAACTGCCAGCTGTGCCCATTCAATCATACTTAACACTCAGAAGTTCTATGAAACCCCGAACACGCAAAAACTACTCGAAAGCAGGGCCCGGATCAGATCAGCAGTGGAGGGCGTCTCCCCCTCTGCTGTTCCCTCTGCCATTTTCCCTGACCACCTCCTCTAGTTGCATCTCTTTTTCCAACTAAAAATAAACAATATAGATTAACTTTTTTTTTCTTTTGGTTTCTAAATACTGTTCTTTTTCTATTATTGAAGTATAGTTGATTTATGGTAATTGTATTAGTATCACATGCGTGGGCTTCCCTGGTGGCTCAGCACTCAAGAATCCACCTGCCAGTACAGATGACATGGGTTTGATCCCTGGGTTGGGAAGATTCCCCTGGGGAAGAAAATGGCAACCCACTCCAGTATTCTTGCCTAGACAATTCCATGCAGGAGCCTGGAGGTTGCAAAGAGTCAGACACCACTGAGTGACTAAACAACAACAAAATCGGGTGTGCAGCAAAGTGATTCAGCTTTTTCTTTTTTTGCAGATTATAGTCCATTAGCTTCCCACGTGGCGCTAGTGGTAAAGAACCCACCTGCCAATGCAGGAGACATAAGAGACCTGGGTTCAATCCTTGGGTCAGGAAGATCCCCTGGAAGAGGGCATGACAACCCACTCCAGTATTCTTGCCTAGAGAATCCCATGGACAGAGGAGCCTGGTGGGCTACAGTCCATGGGGTCGCACAGAGTCAGACACGACTGAGCGACTTAGCATGCAAGCATATGTTACTATATGATATTGGGGTATCACTTACTGTATACAGTAAACCCTTCTTGCTTATCTGTTTTATGTTTAGCAGTGTCATTCTTTCCACCTTTCTGTCATCCCCTCTCTCTGCACCCCTGCACCTCCAGTCCAGTCAGATCTGCGTGTGAATGGCGAGCAGCACAATCTCTCTCCTCCCCGAAGCTGCTGTCAGTTTCTGGCTGCAGGAATCAGAATCTTGTCAACAGCCCCGAGCCAGAGCGTCCTGTGTTCCCCACCCTTTCTTCCCGTCACCTTCCCATTCATTTCCTGTGAGTTCTGACCCTTTCTTGGGAACATTAATTAACCATGATGCTTTTTTATCAGAATTCTAGGAAAGTGGATATCCGTATGACTCACACTTCTGCAGTTTAAAGCAGTATTTACTATATTTAATTGAGCAGATGAGTTTTGGTTTTTGTTTTTTTTTTTTTTACTAGACATTCACCGTATGGATTTACAACCATCTGTGCGAAACCATTCTGGGAAAGAAAAAAAACAATCAGCACCACTAGTTATAACGAGGCTTTGCCATATCACTAAAACTCTGAGTGAAAACATATGGGATGGTTATCTTTAAATGATCTCATAAATGTCTTTATTTAGGAATACAACAGATTTCTTTTATAATGCTCGGTTTAAAAATAAAACACCACCCTTGGAAACTATATTCTACTACTCTTGGCTTGACAAGAAAAGGCTTTTACAACTTATATTGTTAGAAATTTTAAAGGAGTCTACAATTTCTACAATCATGAGCTTGTTAAATAAGCTATGTAAATTTATGTGGACCAGGGTTTAAATGAATTCAGGCCTAAATAAATCAAACCCTAGCTAGACCATGATTTAATTAAAAATTGACAATATGACTCATGGCACTTAAGTTTACTGATGTTTATTGCCAAAAGAGGCATCATGGCTACAGCAGAGAGAAATGCAAGAAGGCTGACAGACTCTTCAAGGTTAAAACAGAGGTACGAAGATGAGCATGGCATGGTAGAGTCTCTATAACTGCTCAAATAAATGTATTCAGACCAGTTTGACAGCAAGTAAACTCACAAGGTAGTCATAAAAATCCATAGATGTACATTTTTATTTTCAGCTTTGATCCCTCTCATCTAGGGTTTGGGGGCTTTAGGTTTCTCTTTACCTTCTTATGAATATATATCTATATAGATATAGATGTCTACATATTTTACATAGAGATCTTATGATTATACTTTATATATCTTTTCAAGCTTAATTTTTGTTCTTGTTTTCACTTCTAATACATGACTTTTATAGAGTATTTTCTCTCCTTTTTGTCTATTTTCTGGAATATACCCTCTGTACCTGGCATCCCTATTTGTTTCTGAGATGCTTCTGCAAGTTTGGTGACGAGCTTCCTTTCTGGAACACAGGCAGATCACCTTTCACTTGGGAAGGCCCCTCTTCAGCCTGTCATCCCCCCCAAGGCCCAGAGACCACAGCCAAGGTCCCCTAGCATGAAGCAGGTTTCAGGGAAGGGCAGGTGCAGCAGGTGGAGAAGGCAATGGCAATACACTCCAGTACTCTCGTCTGGAAAAGCCCATGGACAGAGGAGCCTGGTGGGCTGCAGTCTATGGGGTCGCGAAGAGTCGGACACGACTGAGTGTCTTCACTTTCCCTTTTCACTTTCATGCATTGGAGAGGAAATGGCAACCCACTCCAGTGTTCTTGCCTGGAGAATCCCAGGGACGGGGGAGCCTGGTGGGCTGCCACCTATGGGGTCGCACAGAGTCGGACACGACTGAAGCGACTTAGCAGCAGCAGCAGGTGCAGCAGGAATGTGTCTGAACCAAAAGCAGAACAAACGAGCAGACGGGTATGTGTGTGCTTATGGAATACCAGAGCACTATTTGAAACCCAGATTCTCTTAGAAACCTGAGGGCACACAGCCTTGGCAATCACCTATCAGTATCTGACTCCCAGCTCCCTAACGGACCAGGTGGAAAGGAGGCTGAAGTACCACAAAGAGGTTGAGTGAGTGACATCTGTTTCCACCCTGGCTATCTCCTCTTGTCTCAGTGCAGCCCACGGGCCCCATCTACAGCTGGCTCCTCCCCAGGGTTCCCTCTGAGCAGTACCACTGTGCAATGGATTCTTCCACCAACTTCTCCAAGGTAAGTCTTTCCATCCTATTTGTGTTTTAAGGAGAGTCTTTAATGGCTTCAGACAAAGGAGTCAATAATTTAGGAGTTTCAGGACTCTGGCAGGGTGAGAAAGGGGTTTCTCCCTTAAGACAAAAGGTCCGTTGGTGTCCTCCACACCATCCAGGGGTTTCATGGACCTGTGCTGCCCACCTCCCTACAGCAGAGCCCTCTCTTCCTCTGCAACCAGCTGGTCTGAAAGCTGCAGGGCTTCAGGAGTCTGGGAAACACTAGGGCTCTCAGGGGAGGACGGAGGCCTGTACTCGCCCACACCCTGACCTTACTCAGGAGACTGGAGAGGGAACTGGTGTTCCTTTCATTCTTCAAGACGAGTTTGGTCCTTCCTCCTCAGATTCTTGAACGACTTTTGGGAGAGTCAGATGGAGAGAAACACGAGATTAGGACCACGTTTAAGATTCTGCAGAATTTTCCAAGGATAGCCAAAGCCCGGGGCCTAGAAGCCTCCTCCCTGCCAGTTGTGATCAACCAGGGAGGTGAAGCCGGGGAGAAAGGACACAGTTCATGCAATGACGGAGGCACACGCTGTGAGCAGAGCTGGGCTGATGAGCCTGACTTGGGAGACCGGCAGCCTTTGCATTCTGCACTCTTTTCCTCCAATCCTCCCATAGAAGTTGGCAACCTGAGAGCTGAGCCGGGCCGTGCATTAGCCTACGGCGCCACCTAGCCACCCTAGAGGGTACTCAAGAAACACTGTGCCAGAAGGTTTTAGGGGGTTTTTTTGTTGTTATTTCCACACCCAGAAAAGGGGGTTTCCATTTCATTCACGGAGTTCTGGGAAATGGAATTTGTATAAAACCTTTCTTGCACACGATGGAAAACATTTATTAGTGTCTAATGAGAGAATGTGGCCTAAAAGCAATTGTAATAAAAACTTAGGAGGGTAAGAGTACAGGGCTCTACACTTGCATTTTCCCCAGTAATAGCTGTGACTGCAGTTTTTGCTTCAAGAAGTTGATTCTGCCTCAAGTTATTGAATATACCTTACATTATAGACTTTGTTCAAATGACAAAGAGCTACTGTTTCTCCTATTTTCTTTTCTTTTTCTTTTCTCCTCCAGGTCAGATTTAGCTCTGGGTGAGGCCTAGGAATCCTGAAGGGAACGGAGGCTCATGAGAGACCAATTCTATGGGGAAACTTGGGGCAATATCAGTCAAGGGACATTATGGAAAATTTATGACACTGCTGAACCCCCTGCCATGTTTTCAGTCAGATGAGGCTGTCCCTGCTCCCACAGACCCAGCTCCAGAAGGAAATACGGGAACTTATCAAGAAAGCAGGTACATCCTCACCATAGGTGCTATGCTCCTGCTGGCGAAGCTGGAGCTGGCCTTCCCATCTGAGATGGATAAAGCTCTGAGGCCAATGGACTGAAGGTTGCCTCTAAAGCTTCTGGGGAAAAAAAAGATGTCTTAATGACTGCATTGGGAATAGGCAGTCTTTGCCTAAAGGCTCAGGAGATCTTGGAGATTGTAAACATGATCTCTGGAGCCAAATGCCTGGATTCCACATGTGCTTCTCTGTTACCTAAGCTCTGCCTCAGTTTTCTAGATAATGAGTATAATATTAGTATTTATTTCATTAGGTTTTGGTGACTATTGAATGAGATAAACTATATAAATGCTTCAGATAAGGCTTGAGACATGGCAGGCACTTCATAAATATTAACTAATGTTTAATTATCCTAGAATTGAAAGGAACCACCGATGTCTTCTTGCACTGAAACAGTTTTTGTTAATTAGCATAGCAAATTGTGCCTATGTAGCAAGTCTCAGTGGCAATTTCTTTGGCTGTCCCCACATTGGCAGCAGAAACAGGAGGTATACATACAGCTTTAAAAAAAAATTTTTTTAAGGGTTTCCCTAGTGGCCCAGTGGTAAAGAATCTGCTTGCCAATGCAGGAGATATGGGTTCAGTCCCTGATCTGGGAAGATCCCACAAGCCTCAAAGCAACTGAGCCCGAGCCCTAGAGCCCTGGAGCCACAACTACTGAAGCTCACGTGCCCTAGAGCCCATGCTCCACAGAGAAGACACCGCAACTAGAGAGTAGCCTGTGTAGCAACAAGACCCAGCATAGCCAAAAATAAATAAAATTATTTTCAAAAGTTTTTTAGGAGAAAGCATCCAACAAAAGGAAAAGTAGACCACCAGTTTATCTCAGTGGACACGCAAATAATGCTGTTAGCTGATCAGGGTTTTGTTTGTTTGTTTTTTTGTTGTTGCTATTATTATCCCTCTCCAAATCACAGTACCATCTCAGGTTGATTCAATGAACTTTCCTGAACAGTCCTATGGCCATATAAGGCTTTCTTTCATTTATTAGTTTGTAAGTTTCTTGAGTGCAAAAATCCTGCCTGGTCACTCTATGCCTCCAAACAACCAAAAACTGTTATATAATTCCCTGGTGGCTCAGTTGGTAAAGGATCCACCTGCAATGCAGGAGACCACCTGCAGCACAGGAGACCCAGGCTCAACCCCTGGGTCTGGAATATTCCCTTGGAGAAGGAAATGGCAGCCCACTCCAGTATTCTTGCCTGGAAAAAGCCATGACCAGAGGAACCTGTGGGCTACAGTCCACGGGATGGCAACAGTTGGACACGACTTAGCAACTAAACCACAACCACAATTTTGGATTAAACACCTAGAGAGCTTGAAAGTGGTGCTTTTTCTGAATCATAGTAATATGATTAAGAGTCAGACATTATTAATCAAATGAAAATGGGTCTTAACTTAAGAAGCATCTCTTAAGCGTCAGCCCCTAGATATCATCATTGACTCTGGGCCATTATTGTTTTCCACGAATGCCTCACAAGAATCAAATTACAACATAGCATTATGAACAGCCCATTTCATGGGAAGTGGTAAACTGATGCCTTTTCCCGCAAGGTGAGGGACTGAAGAATTTACCAGAAAGCCTTGACATGGTGAGTAATGCCAATGAAACAGCACTTTATCTCTGGAAGACAGGGGGTACACATTAACATACAAGCCTTTTAAGCTGCAGCCAAAGTGCAACGCTTCCCTGAACTTCACGGACCAAGATAAATGAGGTTGTGGTCAGGTTCCAGTGCTGGAAAATGGCTTGACAAGTTTCATATATGTTGTGTCTCTAGGTTTCATTTATTTATTTAACCCTAATTAAAGGTTTTTCCCGTGGTCATGTATGGATGTGAGAGTTGGACTGTGAAGAAAGCTGATCGCCGAAGAATTGATGCTTTGGAACTGTGGTGCTGGAGAAGACTCTTGAGAGTCCCTTGGACTGCAAGGAGATCCAACCAGTCCATTCTAAAGGAGATCAATCCTGGGTGTTCATTGGAAGGACTGATGCTAAAGCTGAAACTCCAATACTTTGGCCACCTCATGCGACGAGTTGACTCACTGGAAAAGACTCTGATGCTAGGAGGGATTGGGGGTGGGAGGAGATGGGGACGACAGAGAATGAGATGGCTGGATGGTATCACCGACTCGATGGACATAAGTTTGAGTGAACTCCGGGAGTTTGATGGACAGGGAGGCCTGGCATGCTGTGATTCATGGGGTCGCAAAGAGTCAGACACGACTGAGCGACTGAACTGAACTGAAACTCTAATTAAACAGAAAAAAAGAAGATGAATATTAATTTGACCTGAGAGCAGAGTATCACACTCTTTCTAATTTTTAATGCTTACCCGGCAGTCATATTGCAGAATTATAGAATCTCATCTAAATTGGATCTGCTGCTAAGTCACTTCAGTCGTGTCCAACTCTGTGTGACCCCATAGACAGAAGCCCACCAGGCTCCCCCGTCCCTGGGATTCTCCAGGCAAGAACACTGGAGTGGGTTGCCATTTCCTTCTCCAATATCAATAGCCCTTAATTAAACATTCTTACAATTTTTTTAAAGATGGGAAGACATGGATAGATATAAAAGGCTTTTTGACTGCTACAACATATAGCATTTGCTTTCAGGTCTAGTTGCAATGTTTTGTATTAGGCATACTCAGAAATACAATCTTCATTGGTTTACAGTGATTTACTCGTGTAACAGCAATTGCAATCCATGAGATCTTCTGACTTAGGGAACAGCTCTTTTTAATTGAAAACTGTGGCAAAGACCACCTGACCTGCCTCCTGAGAAATTTGTATGCATGTCAAGAAGCAACAGTTAGAACTGGACATGGAACAACAGACTGGTTCCAAATCGGGAAAGGAGTACGTCAAGGCTGCATATTGTCACCCTGCTTATTTAATTTACATGCAGAGCACGTCATATGAAATGCTGGGCTGGATGAAGTACAAGCTGAAATCAAGGTTGCCGGAAGAAATATCAATAACCTCAGAAACACAGTTGACACCACCCTTATGGCAGAAAGTGAAGAAGAACTAAAGAGCCTCTTGATGAAAGTGAAAGAGGAGAGTGAAAAAGTTGGCTTAAAGCTCAACATTCAGAAAACTAAGATCATGGCATCTGGTCCCATTACTTCATGGAGAATAGATGGGGAAACAGTGGAAACAGTGGTTGACTTTACTTTGGGGGGCTCCAAAATCACTGCAGATGGTGATTGGAGCCATGAAATTAAAAGACGCTTACTCCTTGGAAGGAAAGTTATGACCAACCTTGATAATATATTAAAAAGCAGAGACATTACTTTGCCAACAAAGGTCCGTCTAGTCAAAGCTATGGTTTTCCCAATAGTCCTGTATGGATTTGAGAGTTGGACCATAAATAAAGCTGAGTGCCGAAGAACTGATGCTTTTGAACTGTGGTGCTGGAGAAGACTCTTGAGAGTCCCTTGGACTGGAAGGAGATCAAACCAGTCAGTCCTAAAGGAAATCTGTCCTGAATATTCATTGGAAGGACTGATGCTGAAGCTGAAATTCCAATACTTTGGCCACCTCATGCGAAGAACTGACTCCTCTGAAAAGACCCTGATGTTGAGAAAGACTGAAGGTGGGAGGAGAAGGGGAAGACAGAGGATGAGATGGTTGGATGGCATCACCGACTCAATGGACATGAGTTTGAGCAAGCTCCGGGAGTTGGTGATGGACAGGGAAGCCTGGCATGCTGCAGTCCATGGGGTCGCAAAGAGTTGGACACGACTGAGTGACTGAATTGAACTGAACTGAACTGTGGCAAATCAAGCACAGGTTCTTCTTCTATATTGTTATCAGACAGTGATATATTGGAGGTGGAAAAAAAAACCACTGGCTTCTCATACCTCCACACTGAGCCAACACCCAGCCTCTGACAGGCACCAGTGATCTAATGAAGTGTAATACTGTACAAATGATCTACTTGGCTGAAAAATGTGGTCAAATACATAGACATATACACTTGAAGACATATGACTTTGTATTGTTATTATTCAGTCGCTCAGTCATGTCCAACTCTTTGCCACTCCATGGACTGCAGCACACCAGGCTTTCCTGTCCTTCACCATCTCCTGAAGTTTGCTCAAACTCTTGCCCATTGAGTCGGTGATGCCATCCAACCATCTCATCCTCTGTCGTTCCCTTCGTCTCCCACCTTCAATCTTTCCCAGCATCAGGGTCTTTTCCAATGAGTTGCTTCTTCGCATCAGATGGCCAAAGTATTAAAGTTTCAGCTTCAGCATTAGTTCTTCCAATAGTCAGGACTGATTTCCTTTAGGATTGACTGGTTTGATCTCTGTGCTGTCCAAGGGACTCTCAAGAGTCTTCTCCAACACCACAGTTCAAAAGCATCAATTCTTGGTGCTCAGATTTATTTGTGGTTCAACTCTCACATCCATACATGACTACTGGAAAAATCATAGCTTTAACCTTTGTCGGCAAAGTAATGTCTGTGTTTTTTAATAGTCTGTCTATGTTGGTCATCGCTTTTCTTTCAAGGAACAAGCATCTTTTAATTTCATGGCTGCAGTCACCATCTGCAGTGATTTTGGAGCCCAAGAAAATAAAGTCTGTCAGTGTTTTCCTATCTATTTACCATGAAGTGATGGGACCAGATGCCATGATCTTAGCTTTTTGAATGTTGAGTTTATGTCAGCTTTTTCACTCTTCTCTTTCACCTTCATCAAGAGGTTCTTTAGTTCCTTTGTGAATTCAATATAATTCCAATTGAAGTTCCCCTTGGCTTTGGAGAAACTCAGGAAGTTCATCCCAAAATGCACATGAAGGAGCAAAGGACAAGAACAGAAAAAACACTCCAAAAGAAGAACCATATGAGAGAACTTGTCTTCCAGATATTAGAATTATTCTAGGGCTAAGGTAATTAAGATAGTGTGGTATTAGTGAGAAAGATATAGATGAAGAAGTACAGCAGAATACAGAGCCCAGAATCAGATCGAGATATATGCAGAGATCTGACTGGCTTTTTCTAGAGCTGACATTACAGATACCTGTGTGCCTGTGATCAGTTGCTCAGGTGTGTCTGACTCTTTGTGGTCCCATGGACTGTAGGTGGCGCTAGTAGTAAAGAGCCCACCTGCCGATGCAGAAGATGCAAGAGACTTAGGTTCGACCTCTGGGTTGGGAAAATCCCGTAAAAGAGGGCATGGCAACCCACTCCAGTAGTCTTCCCTGGAGAATCCCATGGACAGAGAAGCCTGGCAGGCTACAGTCCATAGGGTTGCACAGAGTCAGACATAACTAAAGCAACTTAGCATGCATGAACTGTAGCCTCCCAGGCTCCTCTACCCATGGAACTTTTCAGGCAAGACTACTGGAGTAGGGTGTCATTTCTTACTCCAGAAGATCTTCCTAACCCAGGAATCGAACCCAAGTCTCTTGAACTCCTGCACTGGCAGGCGGATTCCTTACCACTAGGACCATCTGGAAAGCCTGACTGATGCCTAGGGAAAATACACATTTTTTTTAATATGTAGGTCTGGGGAAAACAAATCACCCACATATTTCAAAAATAAAATTAAACTCTTCACATCACACATAAAAGCCAAATTCAGGTGTAGTAAAAATTTAAATGTAAAAGTAGACTTAGAAAATTGAGGAAATAATATAAGGGAACAGTTCTATGATTTTCTGGTTTAGAAACATTTCTCTGAAAAACTATATGCTACAAAAATATATGCTAAAAAATAATCCTTAATATGAGATTAACTTTATTAAAATTAAGATTTTTATGTTCCTTAAAAGACACCATAATGAAAGTAAGAAGTTAAGTCAGAAACTGGAAGGTTTTTGCAACACAGAGCATTAATTTCCAGAGTATATAAAGAGCTGCCATAAATTGATAAGAAAAAAAGAAACAACCCAACTGACAAATGGACAAAGTGTTAAACATGTATTTCTAAGATGAGAAATAAACAGACAAAATTTAATGGAAAATGGGCAATAATACTGGAAATTAGAAAAAAATACACAAAACCACAATGATCAGATAACATTTTACAGTTACTATACATACAAAAAGTAAGAGCCCTGATAATACCCAGTATTACTGAAAATACACAGCAATAGTTACACCATTTAGGAAAATAATTTGGCATCATCTAGTAAACCAGAAAAGTAGCTAACCTCTCTGACTCTGTAATTCCACCCCAAGGTAGAATCCCTGGAGATACTTTTGCACTGTGAACCAGGAGAGATGCAGAAGAATGTTCATAGCAACCCTGTGTGTTTGTAATTGGAAAAAAACAAAAAAACTGAAACCAGACCAAATGTTAATAAACAATAGAGTGGATGAATAAATCATGGTGTGATCACAGTGAATACATCAATGAACGAATCAGAAAGCTACACTCATCAACAATGAAATTCAGAAAGGAAACACTGAGTAAAAAAAGCAATTAGTTGGACGAACTCAGGCAGAATGATTTCATTTATACAGCATTCAAGAACACGCAAAACTAGATAGCATATTGTTTGGGGGTTAAAATACATGAGGTAAAACTACAAAGAAGCTTCCCAGGTGACACTGGTGGTAAAGAACCAGCCTGCCAATGCATAGACGTAAGAGACATGGGTTTGATCCCGTAGACAGAAGGGCCTGATGGGCTAAGTCCACAGGGTTGCAAAGAGTTAGACAAGACTGAAGTGACTTAGATCGTGAGCACAATGACTCTATGGGCTTTCCTGGTGGCTCAGACGGTAAAGAATCTCCTGCAATGCAGGAGACATGGGTTCCATCCCTGGGAAGATCCCCTGGAGAAATGAATGGCTACCTACTCCAGTGCTCTTGCCTGGAAAATCCCATGGACGGAGGAGCCTGGCAGGCTGCAGTCCATGGGTTCACTAAGAGTCGGACATGACTGAGCGACTTCACTTTCACTTTTCACTTTCATGCATTGGAGAAGGAAACGGCAACCCACTCCAGTGTTCTTGCCTGGAGAATCCCAGGGACGGGGGAGCCTGGTGGGCTGCCATTTATGGGGTTGCAAAGAGTCGGACACGACTGAAGCGACTTGGCAGCAGCAGCAGCAGTAGTTATCTCTGAAGAAAGGGAGGAGGAGAAGGAAGGGAAGGAATTCAGAAAGAGTGCTTTGAAGGCTTCCAAAAATATTGGAATCCTTTTCTTTTTAAAGTGGGTGGTTGGTAATGGATCTCTATTGAGTTATTATTATTAAAACTCCCCAATTTAAAAAATTTTTTTCTTTTCATACTCACATAGAAACTTCAGAAAGAGCACAGAGAGTTTCTACGTATCCCCCAGTGACATCATCTCATGTAAGCATAGTTCAATGATCAAAACCAGAAAAGTGACTTTGGTGCAACGCCATGAAGTAAACTGCAGACCTTCATTCAGATTTCACTAGCTGTTACCTGTACTGTGTGTGTGTGTGCGTTGTGTGTGTGTACACTTCTATGAAGTTTTATCCCATATACAGATTCTTGTCACCACAAGCACAATCAAGATGCAGGACTGTCCCATCACCACAAAGAAACTTGATAGTCACAACCTCACCCCAACACTAACCCCTGGCAACCCCTTGTCTATTTTCATTACCATAATTTTGCTGCTATATACATTTTTAAAATGTTCTTTTGTATCTATTTAAGATCTTTTAAAAACTTAACTTAGATGGGGGAATTGCTTAGGACCTGTAAAGGTTATCCTGACTATCTCGTCCTGCCCCGTGAGGTAAAATTCCCCTGGACTTGTTGAACTGCTCATCCCAACTCATCTCCCTCACCCCTGCCTAAGGGGAAAGATAAAGACACTTTTTTCTCCTCTTTAGAAAGCCATGTTAGATTCAGGAGACCACCTTTTCTTCTCCAACCTGCTCCTCCCTCTTGACCTCAAGCCACTGCAACAGGTGCTAAGCTATGACAGTCTCTGTTCATAGGGTGAAGGAAGAAGTTAGCCCAGCATGGGGAAAGTTACCAAGCAAACTAAACACAGATGGAGAAATTGCAGATACACTGAGAGCCATCTGATCTTGACTGGCAGCCGTGGGTGTTACTCAGTCATGCTTCACAGTTCTCATGTCTTTCTCCCACGCTGGCTGGCTCCTTTGGGAGCAAAGTCCCTGGCTGATCTCAGACTCACTACAGGGACAGCCAGTTTACTTTGAAACCCAGTGCTCTAATCCATTTGAACCCCAGCCTTCTGGAGATAAAGCCATCCCCTACTCTGTGCCTTTTTATGAAAAAACAAACAAAACTGTTTTCCATCTGGGCTCTTGTGATACCCCTGATGCTTACCGCATCTTTCAAACCTGGCTCAAAACAGTCTCCACCCCCTCCCTTTCTCCCTATGGCTCTCCTCTTTCTAGTTAGGTGTGTTTTGTTTTGCTTCCATTTTACAGCACTCAACCAGGCATGTATAGGCAGGCCTTGTTTTTGGCTACATCAGTCAGTTCTTGGAATCGTCCTCCTAAAGGGAATCATGTTTCCTTCTAAGAACAATGCCGTGATCGGAGCCTGCATTCCTGAAGAAAGTCCAGCCACAGTTAAATGAGTTTATTAAAGTGTATTCCTTGGGATATTATCATGTGATTTGATTGCTGTGGACAAATAACTCCAGAAAAGACAGGATTTAACAAAGTTAATCCCCAGCCCCTGCCACGGCAAGAATGCGCAGATCTTTTTTGTGTGAGGTCATTTTTATAGATCTTTTTTGCAGGGAGAAGGAGGAGGTTTCTATGGGCAGGCTACTTGAGTCTAAAACTACCAAATTAAAGCATATATAGGATAAAAATGTATCATTTTTTTTTCAAGCAATGTTAAAAGAACCGAAAGCGTTATTCTCCAACTTCTATAAAACAAGCATAAACATGTGTACGTGATGACTAACTGCAGATCCACCCTCCACGTTGCTGTCTCCCTGTGGGAGCTGACCTGTAAGAAAAGGCTCCTTTGCTCTTCACTCAGGCCTGTTCCACAAATATTTCCAAAGCACTTCCCAATAGCTCATCTCCAGAGAACTCCAAATGTAGTTAAGACTCAGATGCTCTATTGAACTTCTTACCAGAAGGAACAACCCCCTCCACTCCCTCTTAATTCCATTTTTTCAGGGGCAATGAGTTTCAGCTCCTTTGATGTATCCCTTCATATCTCTGGGGGAAAATGCTTTCATTGCTACTTTTTGATAATTCTGTTTTAGACATTATCCATCAACTTTCCTCTGTGGAGACAGAGGTTGCTCTTTTCTATACACACACATACACATACATGTACACACACAAACACACAGGGTACATTGTCCACTCACTCATGGTCCCAGTAAATACATTACTACATGCTCAGTCACTTCAGTCGTGTCCGACTCTTTGCGACCCCATGGACTGTAGTTCCCGAGGCTCCTCAGTCCATGAGATTCTCCAGGCAAGAATACTGGAGTGGGTTACCATTTCCTTCTCCAAAATACATTATTATGATTATACCTAAATGACAAAGTTTAGCAATGTAAAAAAAGTATGATTTTTTTTTTTTCTATCCACAATTTTCTGTCCCTAAAGGTAATATCAGAGAAGGCAATGGCAAGCCACTCCAGTACTCTTGCCTAGAAAATCCCATGGACGGAGGAGCCTGGTAGGCTGCAGTCCATGGGGTCACTATGAGTCAGACATGACTGAGCGACTTCACTTTCACTTTTCACTTTCACACATTGGAGAAGAAAATGGCAACCCACTCCAGTGTTCTTGCCTGGAGAATCCCAGGGACAGGGGAGCCTGGTGGGCTGCCATCTATGGGGTCACACAGAGTCGGACATGACTGAAGTGACTTAGCAGCAGCAGCAGCAGCAAAGGTAATATATGTCTTTCTTTTCCATTGGCTTATTTTCCTATGTATTTATTATTAATTTATTTCTGAACACTCCCCCTGTAAATCTCCTCTTGATATATTCAAACAAATTACGTGCTTCATCAGTTTCATCTTCTTGAAAACAATGCTTCTAGAGCCTTCTGGCCTGCAATTATCTGGGTAGAATGATTTCTCACCCTGCCTCCTGTTTTCTTGAAATCTCCCTTTCCTATCACTTTGGCCGTTTCTTAATATCTTTCTTGGACTGTATCTCTTGTTTGCTTCTATATTGGTTTACTTCCTTGTTTTGGTGGAGCACACTCTTCAGCAGTTTCCTTAGAAACAGTTCGTGGAAGGTAAAGTTTTTGAGAGATCTCATTAATTTGAAAAATAGCTTATTTTGTGAACTGGGGTATCTTGGGGACCAGAATCCTAGAGAAAAGCTGCAGGTGTGGTCAAAAGCCTCCCTGCATTCTGACTGCGATTCTTCTCCCTTCTCCCCACCTCGAACTCCCCTCACTCTGCTCCATTGAATAAGGAAAGTGGACGTAAGCAGGTAAGTGGGAAAATGGTAAGACTCTGGCTAGGCGGGACCTCAGAGCCCATCCAGGCCACTGTACACCAGAGGACTGCCCACAAACCATTCATTATGCACAAAATACAGTTTGGGGGGAAATAGGGATTCATGGCCTTAATTTTTAATATTTTTGAAACATTCACAAGTTTGCAGAAAAATTGCAGGTGCAGAGGAAGAATGTTTGTTTCCTGAACCATTTAAGTCAATGGTCAAATGAAAGCCCCATTACCACCAAATTCTTTGGTATGTTTTCTCCAGACAAAGGGCATTTTCCTATGTAAACAAATACAACCACCAGAATCAGAATACTGACACTGAAATGTTATTACCACTGAATTCTCAGACCCTCTTAAATTTCACCATTAGTCCCAATCATGTCCTTTACAGCAAAAGAATCCAGTCCAAGGCCACATGCTGCACGGCATGTCTTTTTAGTCTCCTCTACGTCTGTCATAGTGTCTCCATCTTTGTTTGATTTTTATGACCTTGACACTTTTGAAAATCACAGGCCAGTTATTTTCCAGAATAATCTTTAGCTTGGGTTTTCCTAAAACCTCCTTTTTAGGTTCATGTTTTGCATCTTTGTCAGGGCCATCACAGAAGTAATGCTTCTGATGGCATCTAGTCTATGAGATAGACACACAATTTCCATTTGCCCAATCCTGAAATCTGCCAGTGTCCCCCACTGTACAGCTGCACTTTTCTCATTTGTAATTAATGAGTATTTTCTAGAAAGGTATTTTGAAAATACATAAACACATCATTCCTTATCAAACTTTTAATCTATTCAATATTTATTTACTCTCAAGTTTTTTATTTTATTCTTTGGTTTATTATTGATAGTATCGTTAATTATTTTGTTTTTCAAAGTACCCCTGATTTGGCCAGTGGGTGTCTATTCAAGCCTGGGTCCTTATCAGTCTTTAAGTGATGGTGTTTGGAGGTAAGACCTTTAGGAGGCAATCAGGTCATGTGGGTGAAGCCCTTACAATGACATTAGTGCCCCTGTAAAAGAGGCCCCAGAGAGTTCCCTTGTCCCTTCTGCCATGTGTGGTTACAGTGAGGAGACAGCTGTCTACAAGCCAGGAACTTCTCACCAGGCACTGAATCTGCCAGCACTTTGATCTTGGACTTCCCATTCTCCATAACTGTGAGAAACAAACTTCTCACTTATAAACCACACAGACTACGTTATTCTGTCATAGCAGCCCAAACAAACTAAGACAAGGAATTGAGTACAGCAAAAGGCATGGTGTTAGGGTGGACCAGCAAGGCAGAGAAAGATTCAGGAAGCAGTGCTAAACCGTATTTCTTCATTATAAAAGCACATGTCAACCTCTTCATAATTTCTGAGAGGCTACGGGCTTCCCCGGTTGCTCAGTGGTAAAGAATCTGTCTGCTGATGCAGGAAATGTAGGAATGTGTGCTTGATCCCTGGATCAGGAAGATCCCCTGGAGCAGAAAATGGAAGATCCCCTGGAGCGGAAAATCGCAACCCATTCCAGTATTCTTACCCGGAAAATTCCTTGGACTGAGGAGCCTGCTGGGCTACAGTTCATGAGGTTACAGAGTCAGACATGACTGAGAGAATGAGCACACATACACATTGCAATAAATATAAAATAATTTTAGAGAAAGAGGTATTACAGCAATGGAAATATGCAGAGATGATTTTTTTTTTAACTAGTTGGCAAGCTTCCGATTCGTAGGGCTCAAATGTGCTATTGATCACCCCAAACCTCTCCAATTCTACACTCACCCACATTACCACCACCCCACCACTTTATCTTTAATAACCCATTTGGTAAATGCTGATGATAATAGTATTAAATGGGGAATTCCTTGGCAGTCCAGTGGTTAGGACTCAGCACTTTCACTACTGTGAGTGTAGTTCAATTCCTGTTCAGGGAACCGAGATCCCACAAGCCATGCAGCGTGGTCAAAAAAAAAAGAAAAGAAAGGAAATCAAAACAAAAACAGTATTAAATGGCTTGGAATTTGACCATTTGAAACTTGTTGGTGAGGACACAATAGAATGCTACAATGACAACCCTCAAAGTTTGACAACTGTCTAGTGAAACCAGCATGAAAATGTATCTTGACACACGAGTGGAAAAGAAAGTTGCTTTGCAGGAAAATGTAGAGCTCAAAGGACATTTTAAGTAAGATATTGGGGGAGGATAATTTTTTCAAGATGAATAATTCCTAGAATATTATTCAAGTATAGTAATAGTAAGAATTTAAGAAACTGGCAGCTGACCATGAAACCTCTAAATTTGAATTTATTTAAAATGAATACAATCAAGCTATTCTGATTACTGTAGCTGAAGTGATATGGTCAGTGCTGAGTTTTACAGATTAATGCCTCTGTGGTTTATGTTCTGATACCCATAGAGAATCATTTGTTGAAGTTGTTTGAAATAGTTATAAATGGTGTCTTAAAAAAACAAATTTTCTCCTTAACGGCAATTTATACATTCAGTTCAGTTCAGTCGCTCAGTTGTGTCCGACTCCTTGCGACCCCATGAATCACAGCACGCCAGGCCTCCCTGTCCATCACGAACTCCTGGAGTTCACTCAGACTCATGTCCATCAAGTTGGTGACGCCATCCAGCCATCTCATTCTCTGTCGTCCCCTTCTCCTCCCACCCCCAATCCTTCCCAGCATCAGTCTTTTCCAGTGAACTTGTCGCATGAGGTGGCCAAAGTATTGGAGTTTCAGCTTTAGCATCAGTCCTTCCAATGAACACCCAGGATTGATCTCCTTTATACATTATGCTTTTGTTTTTCTTTTATATTTTCTTTTCTTTATTACTATTTCTTTCTTTTTTATAAACCACTTTGCTGAGGGCTGACTTTCAGTAGGTCTCAGTGAGGGAGCTGCTCTGCTATTTTGCTTATTTAATATGTAATATTGATCCTGACAATGATATTGGATTTTTTAAAAAACCCTTATCTTTTACAGATGTTCTAAAATATTTGCTATTGAAATGACAGAATGTTTCAGATTTGCTTCAAAGCAATCCAATGGAATGGAAGACAGTGACGAGACATAGAAATGGTATAAGATTGGACAGGAGTAGATCATTGTTTAAGCTGGGTGATTACACAATGCATGATACATGGGTTTTATATGCCATTTTCTTTAATTTTGTACATATTTGAACTTTTTCATAATACAAAGTTTTTAAAAAATAAAATCAGATCTCTTAGGTGAGAAGCTGGGATCTTTGGTGGTTTTGATGGATGCAGTCTCTAGAGGATTGAAATAAATTCATCTCTCTGATGGGTGGCACAGGGAGCCCCTTGAAAAGGTAAAGAAACAAAACTTGGCTGAAGACAAAGGGGATTTCATCCTAGGGATCTTAACCCTTGGCTCACAGAAAGCTCCAAGGCTGAGCTCCTCCACCCCTTGGAGGAGTGGTGGGCTGCTCTCGCCTCTGAGTCAGGGCTTTTCCTGACTTGGCTTCACTGGGAAGACTGATTCGGGAGAAGTCAACTGAGTAAGAAAGAATATATCTATATTTTTTAATAGATTGTCCCCAAAAAAAGCTTATTCCAGAGGTTTCATATTTTCATCTGAAGCAATTACACACTCTAGCAGAAGCCCTGATAAAACATTGGTGGGAGCCTTCTAAACTTCCTTATTTATCTCTCTGCAGAAAAAAACAAACAAATAAACAACAACTCAAAATCAGATGAATTTCCAGAGGAAAAATTTATCAAAATAGTAATACTTTAACATTTAACTGTGTCGATCACAATAAACTGTGGAACATTCTGAAAGAGATGGGAATCCCAGACCACCTGACCTGCCTCTTGAGAAACCTGTATGCAGGTCAGGAAGCAATAGTTAGAACAGTACATGGAACAACAGACTGGTTCCAAATAGGAAAAGGTGTACGTCAAGGTTGTATATTGTCACCTTGCTTATTTAACTTATATGCAGAGTACATCATGAGGAACGCTGGGCTGGAAGAAGCACAAGCTGGAATCAAGATTGCTGGGAGAAATATCAATAACCTCAGATATGCAGATGACACTACCCTTATGGCAGAAAGTGAAGAGGAACTCAAAAGCCTCTTGATGAAAGTGAAAGAGGAGAGTGAAAAGGTTGGCTTGAAGCTCAACATTCAGAAAACAAAAATCATGGCATCTGGTCCCATCACTTCATGGGAAATAGATGGAAAAACAGTGGAAACAGTGTCAGACTTTATTTTTTGGGGCTCCAAAATCACTGCAGATGCTGATTGCAGCCATGAAATTAAAAGACGCTTGCTCCTTGGAAGGAAAGTTATGACCAACCTTGATAGTATATTAAAAAGCAGAGACATTACTTTGCCAACCAAGGTCCGTCTAGTCAAGGCAATGGTTTTTCCCGTGGTCATGTATGGATGTGAGAGTTGGACTGTGAAGAAAGCTGATCGCCGAAGAATCGATGCTTTTGAACTGTGGTGTTGGAGAAGACTCTTGAGAGTCCCTTATACTGCAAGGAGATCCAACCAGGCCATTCTAGAGGAGATCAATCCTGGATGTTCATTGGAAGGACTGATGCTAAAGCTGAAACTGCAATACTTTGGCCACCTCATGCGACGAGTTGACTCACTGGAAAAGACTCTGATGCTGGGAAAGGTTGGGGGTGGGAGGAGAAGGGGACGACGGAGAATGAGATGGCTGGATGGCATCACCGACTCTGTGGACATGAGTTTGAGTGTACTCCGGGAGTTGGTGATGGACAGGGAGGCCTGGCGTGCTATAATTCATGGGGTCGCGGAGAGTCGGACACGACTGAGCGACTGAACTGAACTGGGGTGATTAAGTTGAAAACATAGTCATGTAATAAGTTATTTCAAACTGTTCATTGACTTTATGTTTTTAAATGGCAAAAGAGATTTAGTTTCTTCCTAACAATACATCGGTATTCATATAAGACCTTTCTTTTTTTTCTAGTGGGGTTTATTTTTGTTTGTTGTAATTCTCATAGAATAAAAGGTTCAAGAGGAGGAACTGTGAGACAGAAAACTGAAAAGTTTGATTACTGAAGGCTTTTTTTCCCCCACTGCAGTCATGCAGGATCTGAGTTCCCCTGAGACATGCCCCCTGCAGAAGCAGTCCAAGGCTTTAACCACCAGGGAATTTCCAACCACTGAAGGCTTTGAATGCTAAATTTCCATCAGTATTTAAAAGAATCTTTAGTCATCCACACACAGATGAGTGTCTAGCCCCTCTTTAGACCACCCTTTCTCTGCAGAAGTCAACTCATTCCTTTTAACTTTTCCTACTTTGTTCTACAAACTGGCAGTTACTAAATATGTAGCCATGGGCACCTTTGCAGGCAGCCTTGGAAGCAACACCAACACAGAAAAGACATCCCACAGGCAGTGTCTGGAGACCAAGAGAAATATTCTAAGCTCAATATTTACATTGGAAGTTGGGCTAGATTTGATTTTTTTAAAAAAACATTAATTTCTTTCTTCTCCCACTCCATGTGTGTGTGCTAAGTTGCTTCAGTTGGGACCAGCTTTTTGTGATGCTATGGACTGTAGCCCGCCAGGCTCCTCTGACTGTAGAATTCTCCAGGCAAGAATACTGGAGCAAGCAGTTTGCCATTTTCTCCTCCAGGGGATCTTCCCATCCCAGGGATCGAACTTGTGTCCTCTGGGGCTCCTGCGTTGCAGGCAGATTCTCTACCACTGAGCCACCAGGGAAGCCCAGGAATACTGGAATGGGTAGTCATTCCCTTCTCCAGGGGGTCTTCTGGACCCAGGGATTGAATCCAGGTCTTCCATATTGCAGGCAGATTCTCTACCATCTAAGCCACCAGGGAACAAAGATACTATCTTACAAATATGAACTTTGGACTTGACCAAGTGAATTTCATTGGCCAAAAAATGTGAACAGATATGATGAGACCAGAAACTTCTATTGGGCTTGTGTGATTTGGCTTCTCTTAGGCTTCTGTGATCTGCCATGGGAAGAACATGTCCTGAATAACTCTCCATCAGGGAGAACACTAAAAACACAGAGGAAATCTGAGCCCACTCAAGCCTGAAGCCAAGCCCAGGTGACCAGCAGCCTGAAGCAGAACTATGAAAATAATATAGGAGTTCTTCTTGCAAGTGACTAAACTCTGTGATGGTCTGTTATGCAGTATTATTGCCTCAGTGGTAACACAAAAATCATCCACATACACAAGGAAATTGAAACCCAAGAGCAGATGCATTTTCTAGTCACCGTGTAAAGCAGTGACTCTTAACCAACTTTAGACTTAGGAACCTTAAGATTTTGATAAATACCTTGATCTAATTCTTCTCCAAGCTTCCTTGATTCTTTATGTTTCTACCCAGGTTCCCATGTGAGTCCACCTGATTGGCAAAATCTAGAACATGTCTGGACTGCTAGTTGCAAGGGGCTTGGTAACGAGTAGCTATTTAACTTTCCAGCCATTGAAACCTAGGAGGAGTTTACAATGAGACTCAAGGGAACTTACTTGTCAACCTACTCTTTCTAACACACCATCCCAAGAAGGAGGAGTTGAGGGTGGGTTGGGGGAATGAGAGGATGAAGTTAGGGAGAATTAGAAGGACCTGGTAACCCAGAAATTGTGACAAGAGGCAGCAGGAAGAAGTCAAGGGTTAATCACTTAGATTAAATGATGCAGAGGAACACCATGCAAAAACATAAAGAATCGATTGAATTGGGCAATAATGATATCCCTGGAGACAAGAAGAGGGGCTGTTCCACTTGAATGGTGAAAAGATGAAAAGTTAGAGACAATTATTCCCACGGTACAACTCTTTACAGAACCTTGATTGAGAAAGGCGGCGGAAGGATGTGGTTACTATCCGTGTGATCCTTGTAACAGTGAATCATTCCCCACTGGTGGATTGGTCAAGGTGGAGACTGGGAATAGTCTCAGTGTCTCTCTTCATCATTTTTTACATGATCTTTTCCCCATTCTCTGAATGAAGGGGTCTTTCCTTGGGTCTCCCGAGTCTTCTTCTGAGTCAAGGGAAATGACTCTCCAGAGTCCCCGTGTATTTTCTTGTCAGACTGTGAGTGCTCAGACACTCAGTTGGGTCCGACTCTTTACAACTCCTCAGACTATAGCCCGCCAGGCTCCTCTGTCCATGGAATTTTCCAGGCAAGACTACTGCAGGGGGAAGCCACTGCTTTCTCCAGGGGATCTTCCCGACCCAGGGGTCAAATCCACATCTCTTGCATCGGCAGGTGGATTCTTTACCACTGCACCACCTGGGAAGCCCATTCAGCATTTTTCAGATTACCTGAGCCCAAAGCTGAGAGAAAGTCCCCTGACATAGCTGCCATTGCTAACTGTGTTCCACCCTGGCCCCACGCAGCCTGTCTCTCATGACTGCCTCCTGACCAGGTCTGTCCCTCACTCGTGCTCACCTGCTTTGCCCTACAGTCCATACTAATTCTCACACTGTGCCCACAGATCTCAGGACTCACAGGTTTGGAAGTCAAACCATTCCTGGCCTAGGGTGTTGTTGGTTGTCATTCATTCACACAGTCGTGTCCAACTCTTTGCAGCCCCACGGGCTGCAGCGCACCAGGCTCCCCTGTCCACCACCAACTCCCAGAGCTTGCTCAAACTCAAGTCCATCAAATCAGTGATGCCATCCAACCATCTCATCCTCTGTCGTCCCCTTCTCCTCCCACCTTCAATCTTTCCCAGCATCAGCGTCTTTTCCAATGAGTCGGCTCTTCACATCAGGTGGCCAAAGTATTGGAGTTTCAGCTTCAGCATCAGTCCTTCCAATGAGTATTTATGATTGATTTCCTTTAGAATTGACTGGTTTGATTTCCTTGCAGTTCAAGGGACCCTAGAGAGTCTTCTCCAACACCACAGTTCAAAAGCATCGATTCTTCAGTGCTCAGCCTTCTTTATGGTCCAAGTCTCACATCCATACATGACTACTGGAAAAACCATAGTTTTGACTATATGGACCTTTGTTGGCAAAGTAATGTCTCTGCTTTTTAATAAGCTGTCTAGGTTGGTCACAGCTTTTCTTCCAAGGAGCAAGTGTCTTTCAGCTTCATGGTTGCAGTCATCATCCGCAGTTATTTTGGAGCCCCAGAAAATAAAGTCTGTCACTGTTTCCATTGTTTCCCCATCTATTTGCCATGAAGTAATGGGACCAGATGCTATGTTGGTAAAGACTGCTAATAACCTCCCAATATCCATCTTCTCTTCTTCCTTTTAGTACAAGAACCTACAAGTTTACCCTGAGCCTAAAAAGAGATTAATTAGTTGGCTTATCAAGCATCTAGATATGACCATGAAATTACGTGTGAACCAAAGGGAGTCTCTCTCCTCCTTCCTTCTAGGTGGAGAAAGGTGACGGCTGAAGCACTCTTGGAAGCCATGCATTGAGCAGGTCTGAGCTGCCCTATCTATTCAGACTGCTCACCTCTAGACTGTCAAATAAGGAGGAGATAAAGTCAGGTTTTAGGTAAACCACATATTTGTTTTAGACTGTACCTTAAATAATACAATAGCCACAAGACCTATCCCAACAACGGCATGGCCAGGCTGCCAACATCTAGGGCTGGCCTCACAGAGGCCACTGCATCTTTCTGATCTGACTTCTGGTCTGATGGTCACAACAACGGCATGGCCACGCTGTCAACATTTAGGGCTGGCTTCAGGGAGGCCACTGTATCTTTCTGGTATGACCTCTGGTCTCATGCTTTGTTCTCTGCCTCTATCTGACTAAAATAACATCCAAAGATGTCTCTCATTGATTGTGATATTTGGAGAACCAGGGGTAGAATGAATAGGACTTGATAGGTTGCTCCTGGAAGCTCTGTTTCTGTTTCCTTAGAAACAATATATATTTCCTTAGAAACAATATTCTCCATGATCCTCTGGCATTCATATCAATTAGTCTACAACAAATCCAAGCTCTAACACTTAACAGTAATACTAATTAACATTTCTGTGTCTCAGTTACAAGATGGAGATAATTTTGTACCTGTATCCAAAAAGTCGCTGCGACAATTGTTTTAAGTGATTACAGTTCAATGATCTTATTTTGCAAATTTTAGAACAAAACATGACCATGTGAACCAGTGCTTCAACTCCTCCCTAGATCTTGGAACCTTACAGGGTCATTAGAGAATGACACAACATAGACCCAGGGCCACTAGCACGTAAGGCACATTTGCACTTACTACATGAAGGCGAGGGCTCCAGACTGACACGTGACTCAGGGCTTGGCCAGCAGAGCAGGCCTAGATTTTCAGCCCTTACTCTTCCCTGGGCCAGCTGCCTTCAGCATCACACACACAAGGCTGCTGATACACCTGTGACATGGGTGTACTTTCCAAAGCACTGAGACAATGGGGCAGGGGTGAATGGGAGCTAAACTCAAGTCCTTTTCTCTCACCAAACTGTTGTGTCTAAGCATGAAGGTACCTATGCCTGAGAAAAGAGCATTTCTGCCTTCACACAAAGGCTCTGTCTCTCTGCCAAACCCTGCACCCACTTCTTAACGAATGTGCAGAAATACCATCAGGCTGTGGGTGGCCCAGCGCATTACACCAGCACCCGTGGCAGCCCTGATAGCTGGCACCAAGTAGGTACTCTGCAAACATCAATGTTGCTCCCGAGGGGCCTTCCATTCTTTCCTGCCTGTATAATCTCCTCCTTACTTGCTCACTCTTGTATAACAGTGTCAAGTTAATTAGCATATTTTCAAGGAAGTAATTGGAAACCTAAGTTGTTCTAGGAAGTTGCTTTACCAGTGTATCCCTGGGTTTGATTGAGCGGGGCAGGGGCGGGGGGTGGGTTGGAGGTTAAGGGGGTGCGGTTCACACAAGATGGCACCTTAGGGATTCTGCCAGGTCCCTTGGCTGTCTGAATTGGCACAACGGTAGGAAGAAATTTGAGGTTGCAGCTCTTGGAAACACCCCAAACTCATTTTAGGTAAAGCCAAGCCAAAGGGCTGTTCCTGGCTAGTACCAGAGTCTGGGGGTGGAAAGCTGGGAGGCCAAGTATCAATGCCCAGCCGTGTCAGACAGGTCTTGCCACCTTCATGGGAAGGCTTGAAACATTCCTTCAAGAGCCTGTTCTCTAAAATGTGGCCACTAGAGGGCACCTGCGGGTCTCTTTCTTTCTGTAGTTTGTCCAACTGAACTGATAGGTTTGCTGAGCTGCTTTGGACCTTACTACGCCTGCCAAGAGATTGAGGGCAGTTATAACAAACCTAGACAGTGTATTTAAAAGCAGGGACATTACTTTGCCAGCCAACGTCCATATAGTCAAAGTTATGGTTTTTCCAGTAGTCATGTACGGATATGAGAGTTGGACCATAAAGAAGGCTGAGTGCCAAAGAATTGATGCTTTTGAACTGTGGTGTTGGAGAAGCCTCTTGAGAGTCCCTTGGACTGCAAGGAGATCCAACCAGCCAATCCTAAAGGAACTCAATCATGAATATTCATTGGAAGGACTGATGCTGAGGCTGAAGCTCCAAAACCTTGGCCACCCGATGGGAAGAGCCAACTCACTAGAAAAAACCCTGGTGCTGGGAGTGAAGGCAGGAGAAGGGGACGACAGAGGATGAGATGGTTGGATGGCATCACTGACTCAATGGACATGAGTTTGAGTAAATTCCGGGAGATGGTGAAGGACAGGGAAGCATGTCCATAGGGCACTGCAGTCCATGGGGTCGCAAAGAGTCAGACATGACTGAGTGACTGAACAACATACCTCACAGGTTAGGTTATGAAGGTGGAGAGCAGAGGCTTTACATGTTCACCCACATCATTTCAGCTGAATGAGCTACCTCAGACATTCAATTTCTCCATCAAAGGACACATACATTTGATAAAGGAAAAGGCTAACTTATACTCCCAATGGCATTTGAGAATTAACTGTTGACCTGCATCCTCATTAACACTGGACATGATCAATTTTGTACATTTTTCTAACATGATGGATTTAAAATACATATGGAGAACATCTGTTTTTAATGAGTTTCTGTATTTTGTCTCTTCCTCGCTTGTTATTATTCTTTGCCCTATGAGTGCATGCTCAGCTATGTCTGGCTCTTTGCAATCCCATGGACTGCAGCCCACCAGGCTCCTCTTTCCATGGAACTCTCCAGGCAAGAAATCTGGAGTGGGTTGCCATTTCCTTCTCTAAGGGATCTTTCGACCCAGGGATCGAACCTGTGTCTTTTGCATTGGCAGGTGGATTCTTTACCACTGTGCCACCTTGGAAGCCCCATTCTTTTCCTTATATGGATGTTAAAGCTGTTATGTATTTTCTTTTAATGCACAAAGCCTCCCTGTACAGGGAAATATGGTTTCCATCCCGCCTTGTCCTACTGGAATACACGGCCACTTTGCCCAGTTCTTGTTCTCGTGCAAACCCTGTGGCCGTCTTCTCAGAAGGACTGCTCACTCTGCGAAACTGCTCTCCTTTCCTAGTTTTGTGACTGAGCCTGTCGCTACGGTAGCACTGCTGTAGATGAAAACCTCCTGCAAGGCCAGACCAGGTTTTCTTACTTGCTCTGAGCAGCAAATAGATGCTACTCAAAAAGTGTTACAATTGACAAAGATGGGTTTCAGACTTGGCTTCTCCCTCCCAAAAGAATAAACAGAATATAGGATTCTGACCACAATTAACGTGTAAAACAGGGAGTTTGGCTAGCATCGATGCCCAAATTAAAATAAGCACTAAAGCAGACAGCAAGCCTTCTGCTGATTCAAAACAAATGTACTAGCATAACTTCAAATTCACAGTCTGCAGCAACTTATAAGGGAATTTTAAGTGTCAGCTCTAGTTTCAGATGACCTAAGGATTTCTTTCCACTTTAAAAGAAAGTTTTTCAGATCATACATATTTCTTTTTAAAGAAATACATGATCACTGAAGACAATTGGCAGTTTCTTCAAAAGTATCAAAAAATGACCTATCACCCTCCCATTTGAAGATAACTGCAAAGAACATATCATTTATTTCCTTCTAGTTTATATTTATAAGCACACATATAATGTATAAATACTATGTTTTTTCCAAAACAAGAATCATAAGATTCTGTATCTTGCCTTTTCATTTTTATCATTGGTATCGGCCTGTCATTAAATACATTCTGAAACCTGATTTTCAACGGCTGAATATTTTATTACAAAGGTATATCATAATTTATTATAGTAATAAGCTTCCTTCTGTGTCCAATGTCTTCACCCCCTCAAATTCCTGTTTCCTCTTCCTGGGACCATAGGCTGCTTCCATTTCCCAGCCTCCCTTGTAGTTTGGCTGGACGATGTGCCTGAGTTCCAGCCAGCGCAATCTGGGTGAAAGTGACTGGCTCTGGCCTTAAAGTCAACCCACGCCAGCCTCTTGCCCTCTTTCATTGCTGCAAGTACGTGTGGAAGCCATGTGTCCAGAAGCAAGGTGATAACCGGGAAGCAGCCTCTATCCTCGGCTCACCACTTGGAAAAGACAGCTTGACTAGCATCAGACTATGACCTGAGTGAAAAACAAACCTCTTCGTGTTGCTCCACAGAGCCCAGTGAAATAAATATCTGAGTGAAAGACCTGCAAGTTGCTTCCAACTTTCCATTACTGTAAGTAAAGAGCAACAAATTGGTTATACGCAATTATGTTGCTAAAATAACTAAGCAGTATAGTACTGGAGTTTTTTCCTGTTTTAAATAAGCAGGTAGTGATTATTTTCTTCTTCATATTTTCCCATAATTGTATAGTTTTCTACGGAGAACTATTTTTTTAACTTTTGTAATATTATTGTGTTTTTAAAAATTTACTTATTTTTAATTGAAGGATAATTGCTTTACGGTATTGCATTGGTTTCTACCAAACATCAACCTGAATCAGCCATAAGTTTACCCATGTCCCTTCCCACCTCCCACCCTTCTAGGCTGTAACAAAGCCCTGGCAAATTCCCACTGGCTATCTCTTTTACATATGGTAGTGTATGTTTCCATGTAATTCTCTCCATACCTCCCACCCTCTGCTTCTTCCCCTCCCCAGCCGTGTCCATAAGTCTGTTCTTAATGTCTGTGTCTCTATTGCTGTTCTGCAAATAGGTTCATCAGTGCCATCTTTCTAGATTGCATATATATGAGTTCAGTTCAGTTCAGTCGCTCAGTCGTGTCTGACTCTTTGCAACCCCATGAATCACAGCATGCCAGGCCTCCCTGTGCATCACCAACCCCCGGAGTTCACTCAAACTCACCTCCATCGAGTCGGTGATGCCATCCAGCCATCTCATTCTCTGTCGTCCCCTTCTCCTCCCGCCCCCAATCCCTCCCAGTATCAGAGTCTTTTCCAGTGAGTCAACTCTTCGCATGAGGTGGCCAAAGTATTGGAGCTTCAGCTTTAGCATCAGTCCTTCCAATGAACACCCAGGATTGATCTCCTTTAGAATGGACTGGTTGGATCTCCTTGCAGTCCAAGGGACACTCAAGAGTCTTCTCCAGCACCACAGTTCAAAACCATCAATTCTTTGGCGACCAGCTTTCTTCACAGTCCAACTCTCACATCCATACATGACCACTGGAAAAACCATAGCCTTGATTAGACGGAACTTGGTTGCAAAGTAATGTCTCTGCTTTTTAATATGCTCTCTAGGTTGGTCATAACTTTCCTTCCAAGGAGTAAGCGTCTTTTAATTTGCATGTTAGTATAGCATATTAAAAAGCATATGGTCATACACACCGAGGAAACCAGAATTGAAAGAGACATGTGTACCCCAATGTTCATCACAGCACTGTTTACAATAGCCAGGACATAGAAGCAACCTAGATGTCCAGCGGCAGATGAATGGATAAGAAAGCTGTGGTACATATACACAATGGAATATTACTCAGTTATTAAAAAGAATGCATTTGAATCAGTTCTAATGAGGTGGATGAAACTGGAGCCTATTAAACAGAGCGAAGTAAGTCAGAAAGAAAAACACCAATACAGTATATTAACGCATATATATGGAACTGAGAAAGATGGTAATGGTGAGCTTATGTGCGAGACAGCAAAAGACAACAGGTATAAAGAACAGACTGTTGGACTCTATGGGAGAAGGCGAGGGTGGGATGATTTGAGAGAATAGCACTGAAACGTGTATATTATCATATGTGAAATAGATTGCCAGCCCAGGTTTGAGGCATGAGACAGGGGTGCTTAGGGCTGGGTGCACTGGGATGACCCTGAGGGATGAGATGGGGAGGAAGGTGGGAGGGAGGGTCAGGATGGGGAACACATGTACACCCAAGGCTGATTCATGTGAATATATGGCAAAAACCACCACCTCCAATTAAAAAAAAAAAAAAGAATGTATGGAGAGAGATAAACAGCATTATCTGGGGGACAGTCCCTGAAGCTGAGGTGTCTGGCCATGGACTTTCTGGAACAGGGCCCCACTTTTCCGTGGGAGGGTCTGTGTTCCAACCCAGCTCCCTGTGGGTTAGGGGCTCTAGTTCCCCCAGTTCTAAGAAGCCAAAGTCTAAAACAGCTGCCAGGAGCCCATATTCTCAGACAAGTGATGCACAGCATGCAAACTCAGGCTGCATGGAACGCAATTCTGTCTGTTCACTCCAGATGAAGCCCACTGGTTGACATGTAGAACTAACAGGCAACACTTCAGACCAGTGTCTCATTTTTGGTGTTGTTAATTGTTGCATTTTTTAAAAATTTAATATTTTACTGTATGGATGTGAGAGTTGGACTGTGAAGAAAGCTGATCACCGAAGAATTGATGCTTTTGAATTGTGGTGTTGGAGAAGACTCTTGAGAGTCCCTTATACTGCAAGGAGATCCAACCAGTCCATTCTAAAGGAGATCAATCCTGGGTGTTCATTGGAAGGACTGATGCTGAAGCTGAAACTGCAATACTTTGGCCACCTCATGTGAAGAGTTGACTCACTGGAAAAGACTCTGATGCTGGGAAAGGTTGGGGGCGGGAGGAGAAGGGGACGACAGAGAATGAGATGGCTGGATGGCATCACCGACTCTGTGGACATGAGTTTGAGTGAACTCCGGGAGTTGGTGATGGACAGGGAGGCCTGGCGTGCTGTGATTCATGGGGTCACAGAGAGTTGGACACAACTGAGCGACTGAACTGAACTGAACTGAACATAATTATATGGATAAAAATTCAAACGATATGAAAAGGAAGAGTTAAAACTCTCCCCTCTGTCCCTCAGTTGTCTCCCCCAGAGGCAATTAATTTTATTTCTTTTATATCCCTAAAGAGATTATAATTGATGATAACTTGAACAGAACAACCCCCCCAAAATAATAAATGTGGCTCCTCATATTCTTTGATTTTTAAAGATATTACCATAAAAAATAAAAACAAATGATAAAAAAAAAAACGAATCTGCACAGACAGGTCTAAAATGAAAAACTACAAGCCCTCCCTACACATTACCCCCATTCTTAGCCCTTCTCCCCAGGAACATCCACAGTCACCAAATTTCTTGTAATCCTCCTCCAAAAGGGCTCATGCATATATGCCATAAACACTAACAAATTAAATAGATACATGGACATACCACATACACATTTCTGACTCTTTTTTCACTAAATTGAGTATCTTGGATATATTTCCACAGCAGCTCATAAAGCACATAATCTTCCTTCCTTTCCTTTGAAAGGATGAGTAACAGAGTTTTCAGTAGTCTTCTATTGTATGATCTTCAGTTTGTTATTAGTTTTTGCTATTACAATGTTTTTCCTACCATCACCCCATTTCCCCCAAATGTTTTTCTAATGAGCATCTGTGTGTGTGTTACAATTTTGCAACTATGAATATTTGCAAGTCTACATTTCCAGCTAAGTGAATATTATTACTTTTTTCTTCCTGAAAAGAAGGGGTATTTTCAAAGGAAATGGTCTATTGTCATTCTTTTCTGAAACATTTATACTTTAATCTTTAGGCATCATGTTCCAATAACTTCTAACAAAACAATTTTTATGATTGTTTTTGCTATGAAATCTAGTAACATTAATTTAATAACATTTTTTTCCTTTTTGGGCTTTTTAATTTAGCTTGGTTATTTTGTATTGAATTTGAACATTTCTCCATGGCCTGTTTTCAAAAAAATGCCCTGGGAATGTGGAAATTACCTGAGTTTTATTCCACAATGACTAAGTATCATCAAATAATTGCTGTTATGTTAGAATTGAATGAAAGAACCTACATTTTAAAAGCTGACAAGATTGGATATAAAGGTGAATAACTTTGGGAAGTTTTCATTTTAGTCTAGATGAAATTTACACACAAATGGAATCACCAGATAAAGATATACCTTACCATAACTACCTCAAATAAATTTGTTTTTGGCATTTCAACAAAATTCATAGGAAATTCAAGGACAAGTTTCACCAATCCTCCTTTCGTTCCCCACACTCTTTCCTTAGTAGTATGGTGTTATATCAGCTTCCCTGGTGACTGAGATGGTGACCTGCAATGCAGAAAATGTGGGTTCGATCCCTGGGTTGGGAAGATACCCTGGAGAAAGGAAAGGCTACCTATTCCGATATTCTTGCCTGGAGAATGCCATGGACAGAGGAGCCTGGCAGATTACGGCCCATGGGGTCACAAGGACTTGGACACAAAGCCTCTTGATGAAAGTGAAAGAGGAGAGTGAAAAAGTTGGCTTGAAGCTCAACATTCAGAAAACTAAGATCATGGCATCTGGTCCCATCACTTCATGGGAAATAGATGGGGAAACACTGGAAACAGTGTCAGACTATTTTTTGGGGCTCCAAAATCACTGTGGATGCTGATTGCAGCCATGAAATTAAAAGATGCTTACTTTTGGAAGGAAAGTTATGACCAACCTAGATAGCATATTAAAAAGCAGAGACATTACTTTGCCAACCAAGGTCCGTCTAGTCAAGGCTATGGTTTTTCCAGTGGTCATGTATGGATGTGAGAGTTGGACTATGAAGAAAGCTGATCGCCAAAGAATCGATGCTTTTGAACTGTGGTGTTGGAGAGCACTCTTGAGAGTCCCTTGGACTGCAAAGAGATCCAACCAGTCCATTCTAAAGGAGATCAATCCTGGGTGTTCATTGGAAGGACTAAAGCTGAAACTCCAATACTTTGGCCACCTCATGCGAAGAGTTGACTCACTGGAAAAGACTCTGATGCTGGGAGGGATTGGGGGTGGGAGGAGACGGGGACGACAGAGAATGAGATGGCTAGATGGCATCACCGACTCGATGGACATGAGTTTGAGTGAACTCCGGGAGTTGGTGATGGACAGGGAGGCCTGGCGTGCTGTGATTCATGGGGTCCCAAAGAGTTGGACACAACTGAGCGACTAAACTGAACTGAACTGAGAGATTTAACACTGTTACTTTTTCGTCATGTTATTAGTACTCATAAATTTTTATTCTAACGTGATGTTTAAGTTAATAGATTAACCTTACACAAATCCAGCAGGCTTTCGGCAGTTTCCAGATTGAAGTCTAAGGCAAAAATATTTGAATCTTTTGAAAAACTGGATTGTTTCAGAAGAATATTTTATTGGAGAGAGAAATCTACCCTAGGAAAGTGGAAAAAAAAAAGCAAACAAGTTCCTTCTATTTTCTCCCAACAACTTCATCATTTAGTACTTCAAAATATAACTGTAGGGAGTGTCCTTTCAGTCATAGCTAAGTAGCTCTCATTAAACTGTCGCTCCTACATACAACAATATCAAACACTAGGAAAAATACAAATAAAAAACACATAAAGAGCAGTGGAGAAGTGACAAAAACAGTAAGATTCTGGAAGAGAATTAACACTTGGAACAAAGGAAAGAGTATGGAGTGAGTTTCCCATATTTTATGGCCCTTAGCCTGAGACCCCACAAGTCTTGTGCAGTATGAAGGTAACTAAAACTCTGTTAGAAAGTCTACAATATTTCTGGCTTGAAGAACCAGAGGTCAGAGTTTGATGCAAACACATTGGAAAATAAAGTGAGAAACAGCAGAAAAGAAATAACTAGAAAGGAAGAAGCTTATATTCTGTGCTTGAACTTATATCATTGATAAACTATGAATCATGACTGTGCAAGACAGAATTCAAAACAGCTTAGCTAAAAACAAGCCCACCACCAAAAAAAAAAACAACAGTGAATTTGGATTTAGGCTGCTACTGCTGCAGTCAATATCTTGTTTGCTGTTTGAGTCTAACCACATTTGCAGCTGCTCAGTCGCTCAGTCGTGCTTGACTTTTTGTGACCCTATGATGGAGCATAGCTCGCAGGTTTCTCTGTCCATGGGATTCTCCAGGCAAGAATACTGGAGTGGGTTCCCATTTCCTCCTCCAGGAGATCTTCCCAATGCAGGGATTGAACCCACATCTCCTGCACAGTAGGCAGATGCTTTACTGCTGAGCCATGCGAAGTCCCTAACCACATTAACTGCACATTTAAAAAAGAAAATCAATGTCACTGGAGGAATGTAATAGAACTCATTTTCATAACATAATATTGACAATGTCCAGGTTGTAATCCAAAATTACTTGACAATCCAAAAATAAATAAACAAACCAGGAAATGCAATACATTCTCACTTGAGCCACAATCAATATAGCCTGATTTTAAGATGTCTAGATATTAGAATAACCAAGTAATGCTCTAAAAGCAGTAATTAGAACTATGCTCACTGAGGTAAAGGAAAATATGCCCAGCATGAGCTAAAGGATAGTAAATATCAGGAAAGAAACAGAAAATATATATAAAAAAGAAAAATTTGAGAATTGAAATATACACTACCTATCATACAAAATTTAGTAGGTGAATTTGATAGCAAAACTAAGATGAGAGGAGAGGAGTCAGTAAGGTTAAATAAAGTTTGATAGAAGGTTTCCAGTCTAAAAAACACAAAGGAAAAAAGTGAAAACAATAAAGTCCCAGGGCATTTGGGACTATATGAAGGGAGAGGTCTAACATATGAGTAACTGGATTCTAGGAGAGTGATGAGAAAGATAAAAAAGTAGAAAAAAATTTGAAGAAACACTAGCTGAGAATTTCTCAAATTTGGTAAAAGACATAAATTTACAAATTCAAGAAGCTCAACAAATGTCAAACCTGATGAATAATGATAATAATTTTTTAAAAAATCTCTAAACACATCATTGTCATACTGACAACCAAACAGAAAGAAAAAATATTGAAAGCAACCAGAGAAAAATGACAGATTATATATACAGGGAAATAATAATTTGAATAATTGACAACTTCTCAACAGAAACAATAGAGATCAGAAAATCACACAACATTTTAAAATTTTGAAAGGTAAAAGCTGTCAACTGAATATCCTATACCCAGCAAAAACATCCCTCAAGGATGAGATGAAGTGACGTGTCAGTCACTCAGTTATGCCCGATTCTTTCGGACCCCATGGACTATAGACCACCAGACTCCTCTGTCCATGGGATTCTCCAGGCAAGAATACTGGAGTGGGTAGCCTTTCCTTCTCCAGGGGATCTTCCCAACCCAGGGACCCAACCCAGGTGTCCCACATTGCAGGCAGATTCTTTACCATCTGAGCCACCAGGGAAGCTGGATGGGATGAAGTAAAGACATTAAACACACACAACTAAGAGAGTATATCTCCATATCTGCACTTAAAAATGCTAAAGGAAATTCTTCAGGCTTAGGGAAACAAGAACAGATGAAAACCTGGATCTCTGGGAAGACTGAAGAACACTGGGGTGAAGGTAAACATGTAAACATAAAAGACTATTTTTCCCCTTAATTTCTTTAAGATGCACATTACATGCCAGCTTTATCTTGTCATAAACACAATACATTTTATAACCATAGCATAAAGGACAACAAGCATGGCTAAATGGACCTGGTAGGTGAAATGGTTTAATATTATCTCAAGCAAACAGTAAAGATTAAAGATGTATATCTTAATCCATTAGGCCACATACCAAAAAGTTCTGTAAAGAGGAACAAGAAAAACCCAAAAGGCAAATTTAAAATAAAATTCTTTTAAAAATTCCTATGATGTAAAAGAAGGCAGAAAAAGAGAAACAAAAGGACAAAAAGCAGGGAGAATGAAAGAGAAAACATATAGTAAAGTGACAGGTTTAACTCAATCATATCAATAACTACCTTAAATGTAAGTGTGTTCAGTTCAGTTCAGTCGCTCAGTCGTGTCCGACTCTTTGTGACCCCATGAATCACAGCACGCCAGGCCTCCCTGTCCATCACCAACTCCTGGAGTTCACTCAAACTCATGTCCATAAAATCGGTGATGTCATCCAGCCATCTCATCCTCTGTCGTCCCCTTCTCCTCCTGCCCCTAATCCCTCCCAGCATCAGAGTCTTTTCCAGTGAGTCAACTCTTCGCATGAGGTGGCCAAAGTATTGGAGTTTCAGCTTTAGCATCAGTCCTTCCCATGAACACCCAGGACTGATCTCCTTTAGAATGGACTGGTTGGATCTCCTTGCAGTCCAAGGGACTCTCAAGAGTGCTCTCCAACACCACAGTTCAAAAGAATCAGTTCTTCGGCGATCAGCTTTCTTCATATTCCAACTCTCACATCCATACATGACCATTGGAAAAACCATAGCCTTGACTAGATGGACCTTGGTTAGCAAAGTAATGTTTCTGCTTTTTAATATGCTCTCTAGATTGGTCATAACTTTCCTTCCAAGCACTCTCAAATTTAAATGCAGAGAATGTACTTTTAAAAAAACTTTCAACTACATGCTCTCAATAAAAAATGCTGTTTAAATATCAATATGAACATGACTATAAATTTATTTTAGGTCAAGATTAGCAAATCATTTTCAAAAGTTTCCAAAGTTCCCACCTGACTCTCCCTCAAAGTATTTCCTTCCTGACTGGATTAATGTTCTGTCCTGTAGTATTAATCACTATGTTCATTTTTATTAATCCCCATAACCACAGGCCAAAAGAATAAAAGCAGCTATCCAAGCAAACACATATTCAGCATTATCCCTAAAGCCCATGGAGCAAAAAAAAGAAAAAAGATCCTTCCCTAGTGGCTCAGACGGTAAAGAATCCACCTGCAGTGCAAGAGACCTGGGTTCGATCCCTGGGTCAGAAAGATCCTCTGGAGAAGGGAATGGTAACCCTCTCCAATATTCTTGCCTGGAGAATCCCACGAATAGAGGACCCTGGCAGGCTACAGTCCTTGGAATCACAAAGAGTCAGACACAACTGAGTGACGAACACTACTACTGTGGTCTGGTTTCTGATGGTTTCTGGAGTGAGGTATGAAAATTATTGGAATACGCAGGAGAGGGTGGAATGTGTAGAAGCAATCAATCCTTCAATCAATCTTCCACTAATATTTAGTTCAAGCAAGAAACTCCTATAGAACTCTTAAGGATGCTGTTATCTCTCACTTAAATCCACTTAACAGACACTGAAGGAAAGCAATTCATACTCAAGTACTTAATGGAATCCTCTGAAATTCTAAAATATGAAAGCTCCATGTGGCCCTATAACATTCAACATCTTGCTTTGTCATTGTCAGCTCCCTTTTTCGTTTGCTTTTGATTTTTTAAAAAAATATACATATTTGGAAATGATAACTGTCTCTTAGCTAATCAAGATTTATGATATATTTTAGATTAGAAACTTTTCGAATACATTTACCAAATAACATTTTAATTTCCATTGTTCTCTTAGAAATAATGCCAATGTCACCAACAATCATAACCACAGAAGCATGCTTTAAAACCTAAAAGTGAATCTTTACAATATCAAATGTGATAACATCCAAAAAGAAATAGAGAATTCTTATCCATGAAAGTAATTGTAAATCATTATCCACTACTTACTTGATGAAGCCACTTTCTTCAGAAAACTCCCAATTCCTTCAAATTCCATCAGTCCGGTTACCAAATACTGCCAAATATGTAATTACAGATATTTGTAGCCGTTGAACAAATAGAATAATAATTTATATTTCACAACTTACATAGATGATTTCATACATCTATATCTATATGTGTGCTAAGTTGCTTCAGTCGTGTCCGACTTCGCGACCCCATGGACTGCAGCCCGCCAGGCTCCTCTGTCCATGGTGATTCTCCAGGCAAGAATACTGGAGTGGGCTGCCATGCCCTCTTCCGTATCATCTATGTAATATTACTGATACTTACAGAACTGGATATCCCCTGAGAAACTGGATAGGGTAAGGCTAACCAACACTCCATTCATGCCTCTCCTATCATAGTGTTGCAGCAAAAATGGAAGTGAGTGAGTGGCCTTTGGCACATACCAGCCAAACAGGCCTGCAAAAGTTAAAACCATCTTGGTCATTCTTCAGCTGTTAATACTAACAAACACTTGTAGTTGGGCTTGTCCTTCATAAAGTTACTTACTCTCTGACTCTGCATAGATTATACCCCACACCTGGCATTCTTGTTCCCCTACAATGGCTTGGAGCATTCTGCATTTCAGAAAAAAGGCCATTTCAGGGAAACCAGACCCGGTTGCCGAGTTGCCTCAGGCCAGCTGTTGCTGTTTTAAAACTTTGCAAAGAAAGAATAAAAATGCTAGACCTTCATGAGGATATAAAACCTCTCTCTATTCCCCAGAGATGGGGCACAGTACTTGAGGTGCTAGCCTGCTATGTATTCCCCTTTGCCGGGCAAAGATAAAGCCATTTTTCTATTTCCTCCAAACTCGGTTTCCGTGTTGTTTATTGGCACCGGTGGACAGGGGGCCAAGATTTTGGCAACAACAGTTACATATAGGAGACTTTCTGGTGAAAGAGGGTAGATGAGGAAGGATGGATCAAGAATCATTCCCAGGTTTTTTGATTTGGTATCTGAGTTAAAAGTTGGGGCATTCACTTAAGAGAATCAAAGGGGGAAAAGTGAAGCATTTGAACTTGAACATATTGATTTTGATGTACAAATAAGTTGGCCTGGAGTTCAGATGAAATAATTGCAATGGAGAGGAAGATTCAAGGTTCATCAGAGCACAAGTGACCATGGAAATCAGGAGCATGGACATGATCATTCGGGAGACTGTGGATTCAGAGGAGAGAGTCAACGATGGAGCCCTGGGACAGGCCAACATCTAGGAGACAGATGGAGAATGAAACAGGGACAGGGAAATGATTAAAGGAAATTTTCACATATTGAGGTATTTAAGGAAGTCATTCTGGCTTATATACAACTTAACCTGAACTTAATGCTAACTAAAACAGCCTGTCTCTGACACAGAGAACTCAAATGGGAGCTCTTTAACAACCTAGAGGGGTCGGGTGGGAAGGGAGATGGGAGGGAGGTTCCAGAGGGAGAGGGACACACGTATACCTATGGCTGATTCATGTTGATGTTTGGCAAAAACCAACAAAATTCTGTAAAGTAATTATCCTTCAATAAAAAAAAATCAGAAAAAAAATACATTGTCCACCTGCTTTAATTATGAAAGAAAAGGCAGCACTGACCAGAAGAATGTCCATGTTAAAAATAAAGATTAAATGCATCATTAAATGCCTCCATTCCTGGGATACCAGGGCTGATACTCCTTTAATAACAAAACTCCCTTTCCAGATGCCAAGGCCATATTAACTCCCTGTGTATGTGCTGATCTGTTTTTTTTTTTTCAACCTTAAAGGAATGTATCCCTGACTTGTTTAATGTTCTTTGCTTTGACAACATATTAAACTGTGCTGAAAACCATACTTCTCTGTACCTTTCTCCTGGCTTCTGCTGCTGGCCAGTCATCCTTGGATTCCTTGAGGTAGAATAACTCCAATCTCTGCCTCAGGAATCACATGGTGTTCCTCCTGGGTTTCTGTGTCCACATTTTCCTCTTCCTATAAGAATAACAGGCATTGGGTTAATCCAGTCTCAACTTGATGAAATTTACAAAATCTATATTTCCAAATAGGGTCATAATCTGAAATTCTGGGTGGACGTGAATTTTTGGAGGACACTACTCAACCTAGTACATCATCCTAAGGGAATGATCACAGATTTACAGGTGCTATACTAACTAGTCTCTAGAAAGAGAAGTATATACAAGGGATTAGAATGGTGCATAAAATCAGTGAATTTTATGTGGACACCTGTTGAAGGATGTCATCGAGAGGATGTCCCCTCTGGTTGACCCGCCAACCCCAGACAATCAGAGCCTCCTTATCCCTTCCCCTGTCCTTGGAATATATGTTCTGCTGGCCATAACTGTACCAGGAGCCATTTTCAAGGATGCAACCTTGAGAGAACAATGTGTTGTTGAGATCAGGGAGTCTGTACACTAGACTGAACCCCATTAAGGCTTCTATATATCTTTTAAGATTCTGGTAGGTGGGTGAGGAGATTTGGAGATGTATTCATCTCACTACCGTTGGAGACAAGCCTCCTATGTAAGTTCCTTGCTTATTTAAACTGCCACCTACAAAATCAGTCCTGAATATTCATTGGAAGGACTGATGCTGAAGCTGAAACTCCAATACTTTGGCCACCTGATGCGAAGAACTGACTCATTTGAAAAGACCCCGATGTTGGGAAAGATCGAAGACAGGAGGAGAAGGGAATGACAGAAGACAAGATGGTTGGATGGCATCACCTACTCAATGGACATGAGTTTGAGCAAGCTCCGGGAGTTGGTGATGGACAGGGAAGCCTGTCATGTTGCAGTCCATGGGGTCACAAAGAGTCGGACACACTGAGCAGCTGAACTGAACTGAACCAATCTGAATTGGTCTGCCTCTCCTTGACCTTTGTGTAAGGGGGCCAATTTAGAATTTCACCAGGGGAACTGGAGGGTCCTGAACCAACAGCAGGGAATATTTTGCAACTTAGTTTCTTTCAATTGTTAGAGGAACCCAAAGCAAGTTAAGACTCACTTTGCAGAAATTCATCACACTCAGTATTTTTTATGTGGCATGGCAACTGCTCTAAGAAACACTCCTCTGTTCCTATAAAGAAGAAATTAACTTTTTTTTTCACTCTATGAAAAAATCAACCAGAAAGCCTTCCTCACCCTCAGGACCTGGTTTGACAGAGCTTCCATAGCCAGATGGCTAAACTAATGGACTCTAAAACTCTTAATGAGAGATGTGGCAAAGTACCTTACATTTATTTAGAGAAGAGTACCTTTAACTTCATTATCATTAAATATTTACTATATGCATCATGGACTTCGTGGCATCATCAGATACAACCTGTCTAAAAAGAACTCTTTCCGTGGGATGGCATTGGGAGGAGCAATAAACATGGACAAGCATAAAAGTATTTGGGCTTTAAACATAAAATCACTTGGACGGATTCTGACATTATGAGCCATTCAGTCAATTCAAGAAGTGATTCTAAGATATGATTCATGGGTGGTCCTTCTCCATTACTCCTAGTTCTCCCAATCACTGTGGTACTTTGCAGCACCCGAATCTCATCAGGCTTAGTCGCCCAGAGCCAGGTCCCATGGACAAGACTTCAGAGCTGTAGGGCACCCCTGCCCAACACCCCAGCCCCACCAATCTCCCTCTGAGTCCAAGGGTGGCAACACAGCAGCTGTATTTAGATGGTTTCCATACCAGATCCCAGATGAATGTGCCTTTAGCTAGTCCATCATATAACTATGGTGGCGATGGTGGTTTATTGGCTAAGTCTTGTCGAACTCTTGGAACCCCATGGAGTGTGTAGCCTGCCAGGCTCCTCTGTCCATGGGATTTCCCAGGCAAGAATACTAGAGAAGGTTGCCATTTCCTTCTCCAGGGGATCGTCCACACTCAGGGATGGAACCAAGCTCTTCTGCATTGCAAGCAGATTCTTTACCGACTGTACCACCAGGTAAGCCCCCATGTAACTGTGAAAAAAGGGCAAATACGCGTTTCAAGGGCCCTGTATTTGAAATATGTATTTCAAAGATTAAATGGCATTATTAAGAGAAAAAGTAAGCCACGTTATAGCACACATAGCTCTTTGTGTAAGGCTACGGGACAGTTACTGCAAGGGCAACTCTGTCTGCCAGGGAGTTTCTAGGGAGGAACGCGAACCAGGATCCTAGAATTCAAATTTTATTGCTCTGAACTCCACACAGTCGGAAGTTTGCCTGGAGCGCTTGTCTGTGCCCAAAGAATCTCTGCCGGGAAGCCCAGGGGGTGTGCCTCCAGACCGGGATAACAAGTGGCCCCGCGGGACCCCACCGGCTTGGCCCCGCGGGATCCCACCCGCTTCGCTCCGCTCTGCTCCCGCCCGGGTGGCCCGCCTGGGGGGCCGCAGCCCCCGCCCGGTGCCCGGCCCGCCGAGTTTTCGGTTTCCCCTTTCCCTTCCCAGGCCTCGCCCACTTCCTTTCCCACCGGTCCCCGCCCGGCCGCCGAGGCCCGGGGTCCCGCACCTCTGCAGGATCCCATCCGCTCTCCCCCCGGGGGACCCAAAGGAAGAGGATTCCTGTGGGTCCCAGGAGTGCCAAGAGTGCGCAGCGAGACGGGAAATTGCAAAAGTCCTCGGCCCTCTGCCCTCCCCCGCGGCTTTCCCGTAACTCCCGCCCCTGGGCGCGCGCCCCGCGGCTGATTCATAGGCCGGGCGCGGGGCCGCCCTGAACGTCCGCACCCGCGCTGCCCGGGCCTCGCACCGCGGCTCGGCAGCCCCGCCGCCGACGACTCGGCCCGGCTCGCGGCGCCCTCGGCCCGCGGGGTGAGTACCCGACCGCGCGCCCCGCGTGTCCCCGCGCGCGCCGCCTCCCTCCGGGGAGTCCCCGCCGGCCCTCGCCGTCCGGACGCGGCTCGGAGCGCAGCCCCCCGCTCTCTGCTCGGTGCCCCGAGGCCTCGCGTTTGCTCGGGCTGGGGGGTTCGCTCTGCCCCGAGAAGGCGTTTCGAGGGGTCCTCGCCGTGACCCGCGCGCGCCGCTGGGGTCGCCACGACGGCGCCCTCCCTGCCTTTACGGTCCCCATCCCACCGCGTCCTTCGCAAGGCAGTCAGGGGATATTTGTGGGGTTAAAATTCCCATTTGACCCACTTTTGCCTCGTTCCCGGCACCCCGAAGTTAATTGGGAGTTAATTGCGGTCTCCAGCTTTCCCTCACGCTCCTTTAGCGCCTACCTGACGGTCAGACCTTTCTCGGTCGGGACCTCCCTCCGCACCGGGAGGCGGGAGACGCTTACACGCAGGTGCAGCCCGGAAAGTTATGGGGACGCGGTGGTGTCCGGGGTGGACGCCAAGCGAATGGAAGGAGCACCGAGTTGGCTGGTTGGGCGATGGAAGCCTTGTATTTGTAACCGCGCCGCCTCTCACCCTTTCCTAGGCAAAAAGCACGGAGGGGATCAGTAACTTGTCCAGGACTGTAGAGCTGGCTTTGGTGGCAGTGACGTCGCGGAGCACTGAGAGCCCTTTCTTGACAGCCCTTGGCCCGCTCGTGCCTCCATCCGTCCTGCCAGCCTGACCTGTGGCTGGAAGCACAGTACTCACTGCCACGGGGCAAGGGTGCCTGGTAACTGACAAGCTAAGACTCCGGACAAGTTTATTCTCCAACTCAAGAGGGATCAGTGTAGTCAGAGGCTACGATAGAACTGAATGTGGTGTATTTAATTTGAGCTAGAAGGAAAGAGCTAGACTTATTCTCAAGTCTAAACTGACTTTAGGACGTGGGTCAGGTTAACTTATGGCCTCAGCCTCTGTTTCCTCCTCTAGGAAATAATAATTGTTCACACTAACTATGGATCAGGAACTAAGTACTGCAGGTATTTAAGCTTCACCACTGAGGTGGGTAACAGTTTTCCCATTCTGGTTTTATCAGTGAGAAAACTGAGGTCCAGAGAAGTGAAGCAGCTTGTCTGTGGTCACACAGCTAGCAAGTGACAGAGGCAGGATTTGGCTTCGGAGGCTTCTGTAACCACTGTCTGTGTCTCAAACTTTAGGACCCTTTGTGGAGTGCCCCCCGCCCACCCCCCATCAGTTCAGTTCAGTCGCTCAGTCGTGTCCGACTCTCCGCGACCCCATGAATCACAGCACGCCAGGCCTCCCTGTCCATCACCAACTCCCGGAGTTCACTCAAACTCATGTCCACAGAGTCGGTGATGCCATCCAGCCATCTCATTCTCCGTCGTCCCCTTCTCCTCCCGCCCCCAACCTTTCCCAGCATCAGAGTCTTTTCCAGTGAGTCAACTCGTCGCATGAGGTGGCCAAAGTATTGCAGTTTCAGCTTTAGCATCAGTCCTTCCAATGAACACCCAGGATCAATCTCCCTTAGAATGGACTGGTTGGATCTCCTTGCGGTACAAGGGACTCTCAAGAGTCTTCTCCAACACCACAGTTCAAAAGCATCAATTCTTCGGCGATCAGCTTTCTTCACAGTCCAACTCTCACATGCATACATGACCACGGGAAAAACCATAGCCTTGACTAGACGGACCTTTGCTGGCAAAGTAATGTCTCTGCTTTTTAATATATTATCAAGGTTGGTCATAACTTTCCTTCCAAGGAGTAAGCGTCTTTTAATTTCATGGCTGCAATCAGCATCTGCAGTGATTTTGGAGCCCCAAAAAATAAAGTCTGACACTGTTTCCACTGTTTTTCCATCTATTTCCCATGAAGTGATGGGACCAGATGCCATGATCTTTGTTTTCTGAATGTTGAGCTTCAAGCCAACCTTTTCACTCTCCTCTTTCACTTTCATCAAGAGGCTTTTGAGTTCCTCTTCACTTTCTGCCATAAGGGTGGTGTCACCTGCATATCTGAGGTTATTGATAGTGCTTCATTATTGTAGCACTCTTTCCTGAGAGTGCTTTGCCTCTCTCCTGAGCTGCTTTAATCTGTGCTCAGAGACCCTTGAATCTGAAGGGCACCAAATAGTCGTAGTGGCCAGGGGTTTCCAGACTTAGCTGTGCCTCAGAATTATTCTTGGAGTCTTTAAAAGCACTGGACACTGGCCTCAATTACCTACTCAGAATCTTCAAGGGCATGCTGAGTTTGGTACCTCCGCTGAAAGCTTTCAGTTTTGTTAGAATGCCTCCAGCGGCAGGGAGCTTACCACTTAACATTTCATTGTTGGATAGGGCTAATTCTCATCTGTAACTTGCCTCCTTGTGGGCCTGTTCTGCCTCCTGTTGTCTCAGCAAATGTGTCTAAACCTTCTGTATCAGTGGCCCCCTTGAGAGGAAACGGCTGTCTTAGGTGTCCAGTGGGGACTGGAGCCACACTGGGGAGAACACTTACTTACACACTGGGTTTTTCCTTCCTACCTCTTAACCTGAGAGACTGGGGACACCTGCAGTGGTGCTCAGAGGTATTCCAAAGTCTCTGTAGTTTTTTGTAGCCCATTTGTCCTGAAAAAGGAACCAAACTAGGAAAACGATCATGGTTGTGAAAGAGGTGGTACTGTGATTTGACAAGAAGAAAGAGTGTGTTTTCCTTGTGGGGATATTGTAGGCTCAAGCAGAAGGAAAACTGAGCAAGTGTCATCTTGCTCACTTTACAGGAACACTGAGCCCTAGCCCTGCTTTCTCTGGAGGAAGTCCTCTTTGACTGAAAAAAAATATATGAAATGGGGAAATACAAGACAGATAAGAAGTTGTGAGAAATTCCCCTCCCTCCAAGCAGGATTCCTCATAGTTCTGTAGCACAGATTTCTTTTATAGAATTTGTGTCCTTGTGTTCACAACCTTCTATTGGTTTTCAGAAGTTATTTACTCTAGTTTATCTGTTTTATTTTTTATGTTTTAAAAATAATACAAATAATAAATGAATATATATATGAAGTTTAGGGGGAAAATGTAGAACTACCTTTGTCACTCCTATTCTCACTCAGAAGAGGGAAATTTCAGGTTGGTACCTATTATTCCAAGACTTTTTTTTTGGAATACATTTGCAAATATATGGGTAGTTTAGTTGCTAAGTCATGTGTGACTCTTGCAACTCCATGGACTGTAGCCTGCCAGGCTCCTCTGTCCATAAGATTCTTCAGACAAGAATACTGGAGTGGGTTGCCATTTCCTTCTCCAATATGTATATGTACTATGTTTTAATAAATGTAAATGAGATCTTACTATCATTGTGCAGCTTACTTTTTCACCTCCAAGTCTTAGACCTCTGTCATGTCTGTATGTACCTCTTTTATTAATGGCTACATTCTAAAGAAGTAATATTTATTCTTATTTATAATTATGTTAGCTAGAGATATTTATTTACCCTTTCCCTCACTGATGGACATCGAAGTTAATTAAAATTATTCAGCATTAGCAACAGTGCTTCAGGGAAAATTGGGCATTCACTTTTGTGCTTAAGCCTGAGTGTAATATCTTAGGAGAGAGATTTGTGGATCAAACAGTTTATCCATTTTTCACTTTGATAGATAAAACTCTTCAAATTGCACAGCTGACCCTGCCCCCCCCAACCCCCCCGCCAGGTACTATGAATAATTTAAACTCAGCACAGGAGAATTTGTTTTCCTCATCCTTCCTGACACCGGGTATTATCTTTTTTAATCTAAATTTTCAAATCTGGTGAATAAGTGAAACTCAGTAAGACATTTTAATTTGCATTTTGCTGATTACTGCTGCAGTTTAATATCTCTAATGGATTGTGTGTTTTTTCTGTGAATTACCTGCGTATGTCCTTTGCTCACTTTTCTAGAGAGTTGTTTTCTCTTATTTCTGTTTACTGCAGAAGCTCTACAGGTATTCAGTTTCTTAATCTGTTGTCTCTTATAGAGGATGCAAATATTTCTTCTAGTGTAAAGCTCCTTTTCCCAAATTTTTTCATTGTGGTAAAATACATAATATAAAATTTACCGTTTTAACCGTTTTTAAGTACACAGGTCTGTGTTATCAAGGACATGCATACTGTTGTGCAAGCATTACCACCATCCATCTCCAGAACTCTTCATCTTGCAAAACTGAAATGCTGTACCCATTAAATGATAACTCCTCATTCTCTCCCTAGCCCCTCACAACCATAATTCTACTTTCTGTCTCTATGAATACTCCAGGTACCTCATAAAAATGGAGGAGTCATATAGTCTTTGCATTTTTGTAACTGGCTTATCTCACTTAGCAAACTGTCCTCAAGGCTCATCCCTGTTATAGAACGTATCAGAATTTCCTTCTTTTTCAAGGCTGAATAATATTCTATTGTTTGTATATACCACATTTTGCTTATTCATTCATAATGCTTTTATTTTTAATTATCTTTTGCTGCACAGAAGTTTTATTTGTTTATTTTTAAATGTATTTATTTTATTTTTGTCTGTGCTGGGTCTCCGTTGCTGCGTGGGCTTTTCTCTAGTTGGGGCGAGTGGGGGCTACTCTTCCTTGCGATGTGCAGGCCCTTCATTGTGTGACTTCTCTTCTTGCAGAGCACGGGCTTCAGTTGTTGCAGCTCATGGGCTCTGGAACACAGGCTCAGTAGTTGTGATACATGGGCTTAATTGCTTCGTTGCATGTGGGCTCTTTCCAGACCAGGAATGCCCTGCATTAGCACGTGGACTCCCATCCACTGTACCACTGGGGAAGTCCTGCAAGGAAGTTTTAGATGTTTGTGTAATTGACTGCAATCTAATCACTTACGTGCTTTGTCTAGGTTAGAAAGATCTTTTTCACCTGAAAAGTATTTCTAAGCTTTTATTTTTTTCTAATACTTTTATTACTTTGGTTTTACATTTAGCTTTTCAAAATACCAGATTTGTGTATAAGATGAAAGATAAAAATGTTACAACTTTTTTCTTAAGTTTTAAGCAGTTGATCCAGTGAGGCTCTGAGTGCTCACTTCTGTCTCTTTCACAATCCTGCAGACTGTAGCATGCCATGCTCCTCTGTCTGTGGAATTTTCCAGGCAAGAATACTGGTGTGGGTTGCCATTTCCTTCTCCACGGGATCTTCCCAACCCAGGGATCAAACCCACATTTCTTGTGTCCCCTGCATTGACAAGTGGATTGTTGACTGCTGTACTACCTGGCCTGGGAAGATATAGTTGATTCAATATAGTTTATTTATAATCATACTACTTTTTTCCAACTCATTTGAATTCTATTATTTATAGAAAAATTCCTATTTATATAAGGACCTGTTTGAGGTTTCTATCTTATTTCATTGATCTATTTTTGTCTCTTCTTCTGCCAGTTTCACTCGTATCACTGCATCACTTCTGCTATAACTTCAGTTAAGTTCAGTTGCTCAGTTGTGTGCGACTCTGTGACCCCATGGACTGCAACTTGCCAGGCTTCCCTGTCTGTCACCAGCTCCTGGAGCTTGATCAAACTCATGTCCATAGTGTCCAGCCATCTCATCCTCTGTTGTCCTCTTCTCCTCCTGCCTTCAATCTTTCCCAGCATCAGAGTCTTTTCCAATGAGTCAGTTCTTCGCATCAGTTGGCCGAAGTATTGGAGTTTCAGCTTCAGCATCAGTCCTTCCAATGAATATTCAGGACTGATTTCTTTTAGGATTGACTGGTTTGATCTCCTTGCAGTCCAGGGGACTCTCAAGAGTCTTCTCCAACACCACAGTTCAAAACCATCAATTCTTTGGTGCTCGGCTTTCTTTATAATCTAACTCTCACATCCATACATGACTACTGGAAAAACCATAGCTTTGACTAGATAGACCTTTGTTGGGAAAGTAATGTCTCTGCTTTTTAATATGTCATAGCTTTTAATATGGTCATAGGTTTTCTTCCAAGGAGCAAGTGTCTTTTAATTACATGGCAGCAGTCACCATCTGCAGTGATTTTGGAGCCCAAGAAAAGAAAGTTTGTCACTGTTTCCCCATCTATTTGCCTTGAAGTGATGGGACCAGATGCCATGATCTTAGTTTTTTGAATGTTGAGTTTTAAGCCAACTTTTTCACTCTTCTCTTTCACTTTCATCAAGAGGCTCTTTAGTTCCTCTTCGCTTTCTGCTATTATGGTGGTGTCATCTGCATATCTGAGGTTATTGATATTTCTCCTGGCAATCTTGATTCCAGCTTGTGCTTCATCCAGCCTGAAATTTTACATGATGTACTTTGCATATAAATTAAATAAGCAAGGTGACAGTATCCAGGCTTGATGTACTCCTTTCTCAATTTTAAACCAGTCCATTTTTCCATGTCCAGTTCTAACTGTTGCTTCTCGACCTGCATAAAGGTTTCTCAGGAGGCAGGTAAAGTGATCTGGTATTCCCATTTCTTTAAGAATTTTCCAGAATTAGTTGTGAAGTCAAAGGCTTTAACATGGTCAATGAAGCAGAAATAGATGTTTTTCTGGAACTCTTTTGCTTTTTCTATGATCCAATGGATATTGGCAATTTGATTTATGGTTCCTCTGCCTTTTCTCAATACAGCTTGTACATCTAAAAGTTCTTGGTTCATTTACTGTGGAAGCCTAACTTGAAGAATTTTGAACATGACCTTGATAGCATGTGGAATGAACACAATTGTATGGTAGTTTTGGATTGCACTTCTTTGCGATTGGAATGTAAACTAACCTTTTCCAGTCCTGTGGCCCCTACTGAGTTTTTCAAATTTGCTGGCATATTGCGTGCAACACTTTCACAGCATCATCTTTTAGGATTTGAAATAGCTTAGCTCGAATTCTGTCATTTCCACTAGCTTTGTTTGTAGTAATGCTTCCTAAGACCCACTTGGCTTCACACTTGTGATATCTGGCTCTCGGGGAATGACCACACCAGCGTGGTTATCCAGGTCACTGAGACTTTTTTCGTACAGTTCTTCTGTGTACTCTTGCACCACTTTTTAATCTCTGGTGCTTCTGTTAGGTCTGCCTACTGTTCCTGTTCTTTACTGAGCCCATCTTTGCATGAAGGGTTCCCTTGGTGTCTGTAGTTTTCTTGAAGAGATCTCTAGTCTTTCCCGTTCTGTTGTTTTCCTCTTATTTCTTTGCCCTGTTCACTTAAGAAGGCTTTATCTCCCCTTGCTATTTTCTGGAATTCTGTGTTCAGACATGTATATCTTTCCCTTTCTCCTTTGCCTTTCACTTCTCTTCTTTTCTCTGCTGTTTTTTAGGCCTCGTCAGACAATTATTTTGCCTTCTTGCTTTCTTTTTCTTGGGGATGGCTTTGGTCATTTTCTCAGTGAGTAGCAGTGCTTACTTTTTCAAACTCTTGCCGGTGCTAGGTGTTAAGTCTTTTAAGTCAGCTTTGCCAGTTGGACACCACACAGACACACACACAGATATAAACAATTGCAGCCTTAATTTGCATGTATTTAATTATTAGTGACAGTGTCTAGTTTTCCTTTTTGGTTATTAATATTTCTTTCTCTTTTATAAATTATATAGTCATGTCATTTATCAGTTTTTCTTTGGAGTTTCTTATCTTTTTCTTATTGATTTCTAAGAGCTTTTTATATATTTGGGATATAACCCTGTGACATGAATATTGAAACTATTGTTCCCAGTTTGGTTTTGGACCTATTATATGTCTAAAATATTTTCAGTGTTCATTTGATTGTTATAGCAGTCTTTACTTTTGCTCCTGGTTTCACGTCATGCTTGGCAGATTATACAAATATTGACCTATGTATTAGTCAAGTAATTTTTTCTTCCATTTTTGCTAGACATAATTAAATAAAACACTTTATGAGTGTAGAGTATATGATAATGATTTTACTTACATGCATCATGAAATGTTTATCACAGTAAGTTCAGTGAACATCCATTGTCTCATATAGATACAAAATTAAATAGAAAAAATTTTTCCTTGTGATGAAAACTCAGGATTTTCCTCTTTTAACAATTTTCATATATAACATGAAACACTGTTAATTAATTATCTTTATCATGCTTGTATTTATTTTATACATAAATACATCCCATGTATTTATTTATCTTATATGTGGAAGTTTATACCTTTTGACTGCATTATCCAATTCTCCCTACCCCTACCTTCTGCCTCTGAAAACCACAAATCTGATCTTCTTTTCATAATAGTTTGTTTGTGACGTGTAATCAGCTTTCAACACTATGTTAGTTCCTGGTATGCAATATGGTTATTCAGTATTTCAATACATTTCTAAATGATCACCATGATCATTTAGTCATCTGTCACCAAAGATATTACAGTATTATTGACTATATTCACCACACTGTACATTTCATATCTGTGACTCATTTATTTTGTAACAGAAAGTTCATCCGTCTTTATTTCCCTCATCTACTTCTCTTCTCTTCCCACCCCCTTCCCTCTGGCAATCACCTGTTTGTTTTCTGTATCTGTGACTTTCTTTCTGTTTATAAATTACCTATGTTCATTTTTTCAGATTCCACACACAAGTAAAATCATATAGCATTTGTCTTTCTCTGACTTGTTTCACTAATAATAATCTGTAGCTCCATTCATGTTATTGCAGATTCCAAGATTTAATTCTTTTCTGTGGCTGAGTAATATTCCATTGTGTATATGTGCAACATCTCCTTTATCCATTTATCTATTGATGAGCATTTAGGTTGCTTCCATAGCTTGACTATTATAAATAATGCTGCAATGAACTAGGGGTACATATATCTTTTCAAATTAGTATTTTTGTTTTCTTCAGAACTCAGAAATGAATTTGCTTCTTCATAGCAGGCTTCCCTGATAGCTCAGATAGTAAAGAGTCTGCCTGCAATGCAGGAGACCCAGGTTTGATCCCTGGGTCCCCTGGAGAAAGGCATGGAAACCCACTCCATTATTCTTGCCTGGAGAATCCCGTGGACAGAGGAGCCTGGTGGGCTACAGTCCATGAGGTTGCAAAAGCTTGGACAAGGCTGAGCGACTAACACTTTCACTTTCATGGTAGTTCTAATTTTTAATTTTTAGACTAATCGCCAAGCTCTTTTCCACAGTGGCTGCACCAATTTACATTCCCATCAGCAATTCAAGAGGATATGTATACTTATGACTGATTCACTTTATTGTTGGGCAGAAACCAATACAACATTGTAATCAAGTATCATCCAATTAAAGCTAAAATTAAAAAAAAAAAACAGTGCAAGAGGGTTCCTTCTCTGCATTCTCATCAGCATTTGCATTCTTACAGTTGTGAGGTGATAGCTCCTTCTAATTTTGATGTGTGTTTCGCTGATGTTTAGTGATGTTGGTCATCCTTTGCTGTGCCTGTTGGCCATCTGTATGTCTTCTTTGGAAAAATGTCTCCTCAGGCTCTCTACCCATTTTTTAATTGTGTGTTTTTTTTTTTTTTATGTTGAATTGTATGGGTTCTCTGTTTATTCTAGTAAATTTAATGGTCTTGCATTTTTATCTTTGTTCATCTGGATTTTATTTTGTTGAAGGAAATGAAGCTCTACCAATAATGATCAAACTAACATTAATTGGGCTTACTATGTGTATGATCTCATAATCTCGTTTGATCCTCATGGCAATCCTATGAGGTAGGTTGTTTAATCTTATTTCACAGAGAAGAAAATCAAAGCCCAGGTGGTTTAAGTAACTTGCCCATCATCATACAGTTAGTAAGTGCCAGAGGGGGACTGGACTCTAAGTAGTCTTATGTCAGAGTACCTGTCCGTAACTATTACAGCTTCCTTTTCCCACACGTCTGGGTTAGTACCATTTGGGGGAATAATGTATTTTTTCAAATGAAGTATCACCTTTGGCATTTACCAAATGCCTGCATATTCTTTGGGTCCAGGTTTTGCAGTTCTTTGACTTCACATACAACAGAGACTCACCTTTAATCCTAGCTGGAATCACAACTAAATATTGCTTTAAAAAAGCAAATGAGCAGTGTGTGAGTCAATTGAGCCTCATAACTGAGGACTGATCTTAACAAAACTGGTAGAAACACTTACCTGGGTAGGTTTAGAGAGCAAGGGAGAAGTGCTTGAACCTTGGGTGTACCTCTGGAGGAGGAAAGGATGGTGAAATTGGAGTGAAATTACCCTGTGGGTTACCAGCCCTATGCTGTAACAGTGGAGGCCCTTTCAAAGGCAGTGTTACTCGCTCAGTTGTGTCCAACTCTTTACGACCCCACGGACTTTAGTCCTCCAGGCTCCTCTATTCATGGGATTATCCAGGCAAGAATACTGGAGTGGGTTGCCATTCCCTTCTCCAAGGGATCTTCCCGACCCACGGATCGAACCTAGGTCTCCTGCATTACAGGCAGATTCTCTACCTTCTGAGCCACCAGGGAAGTCCATTCAAAGGCAAGGCTCTTTTAAAAAACTGTAAGAAGAATGAAACATGGAAAATGTGGGGATTCTCTAAGAAGTGAGCAACTGTTTGCACTGCCACATAGAACTCTTCCATAAGGTACACACACTGGGCACATGTCCTGTCTCAACAGCTTCTTTCTTTAAAATAGTATTTGCATATAACATCATCAGGGCACTGAGCCAGTTTTAAAGAGGTTGGTAACACACCCATGTTCTTGGGAAGCAAGTTCATGTTCTTAATCATCAAGACTGATTAAGCTGCTTCTCATGGGGATTATTTGCAGTGGGGAAACTTCCCAGGAATAAATATTTCAGTAATGACTGAACAAGAAGCGCTGATGAAGAGGGACAGATTTTTCAAAATCCGTGCTTTTACTACACATGTAATATTTATACTGAGGGATGTTCAAAGGCCATCTTCTTTTTGCAAAGAGACAAGATTTGAATGAGAAGTTCTACAAAAAAGTGGGTGATTTTTCTTTCCTTTCCTCCAATTTTCCCCCCGGAAAAGGAATGTCAGTGAAAGACATGTATGAATTAGGCAACGTTTGACAACAGAAAATGTAGACAGGCCTGAAAAGAAATCTATTTTAATTAAAATTTAATGCAAAGAAGAAAGAATGCAAGAAAATTGGTACACGTTTTTACTCATTAAATGGATATTGACTGGGTAGCAACTATATTCTGGAACTGTGATAGGCAGTGGGGAATAAGATCCAAGCCTGTCCTCAGGCAGCTCATAGTCTGGGTGGGAATAATGGAGATCTGAAAAATAGAAATAAAGAAAAGATTTGGTCTATATCCATTAATCCTATAGCCCTAATGACAGGTACAAACTATATACTACAGACTTATCTACATAAAATAGATAAGCAACAAGGAATTACTGTGTAGCACAGAGAACTATATTCAATATCTTGTAATAACCTATAATGGAAAATAATCTGACTGTGTGTGTGTGTGTGTGTAGCCAAATTGTCTGCTATATACCTGAAACTAACACAATATTGTAAATCAACTATACTTCAATTTTAAAACACTAGGAATTTTTTTTTAAAAAAAAGAAAAATAACATATTGTCGGGGGGAGGGGAAGGGATAGTTAGGGAGCTGGGGATGGACATGTATACACTGCTACATTTAAAATGGATAACCAACAAGGACCTACCATAATAGCACAGGAAACCGCTAATGTTAGGTGGCAGCCTGGATGGGAGGGGAGTTTAAGGGAGAATGGATACACTTACGTGTATGGCTGTTCACCTGAAACTGTCAAAACATTGTTGATTGTCTATACCCCAATACAAAACAAAAAAGATTTTAGGAAGAGAGAGAGAACAGATTTGAGTAAGGACAAAGTCATGCAGTTGAGGCAGAAAAGTATTTTTCCTGTGTGAATTCTGCTACCTTGTACTTCTCAGACTTCCTTTTCTCATTGAAAATTGCATGCAGCCTTGCTCTTCCCTCACAGTTGGAGAGAGAGAAAGCCTGTTGAATGAATGGGAGGACTGGGGAATTAACTAGAGCTTTGGAGGAAAAACCAAGCCCTGAGTGCCCATGGGGGGACCGTGCCAAGAGGCCGGCTGATGCTGGACATGCCAGCCCTCATCCTTGAGGTGATGTAGGAGCGCCTAACCTAGTCCCAGATTTTTATTTTGATCTGGTAAGGGGGCATGGTGCACAGTGTGAAGTGCCCCAGAACTACATGCCTCTTTCTTTTTTCTGTCTGTTCTCCTCTGGAGATCATCCAGTCCTGTGGCTTTATACGTGTGCACTGAAAACCCCTGGGTTTGTCCCCTGAGCCAGGACCCCTTCCATGGACTCCACACTGTGTAGCTAGCTGGCTGCTTGACATCTCATTTGAATATCAAGTAAGCATCTCAAGTTAAGATGTTACAAATTCAGTCCTTGATACAGCCCACTAAATCATTCTTCTGCTTCTCCGTTAATGGTGATTCCATTTCCCAGGCACTCAGTCCAGAATTCTGAGAACCATCCATGATGTCTTAGTTTGTCGCCACCCCTTACATTCTGCCAGCTCTGTCTGTAAAATCTCTCCCGAATTTCATCACCCTTCCCACTGCCGCTGCTGTCGCTGCACCCCCGGGGTCTAAGCCAGCAGCAGCCTCCCATGGACCATGGCCTGAGCTTGCTCCTGCCACTGTTGCCCAGTTCAGTGTCTTCTCATTAAGGGTCCTTCCTGTGCAAGGCCACATTACTCCTTTGTTTAAAAGTCACCAACAGCTCCCATCTCACTCAGAGTAGAAGCCAAAGTTTCTAAAGTGTTTTCCCTGCCTGTTCTCCCTTTCTGTGGGCTGTCTGATTTCTCTTGTCACTCACTTCCTTGCCCCCTCCAAGCCCTGGCTGTGTGTCGTGCCTTGACTATGCCCAGCGCTCGGCACCTCAGGACCTTTGCGCAGCTCACCCCCTCACCTCCAGGCTTTTCACTCTATTGTGGGGGTCTCACAGGGAAGCAGCTGATGCACTCATGGGTCACCCAAGGAAGATTGGTGTAGAAAGGGTGGAGGGGAACCACGTGGGCTGTGTGTCCAGTCACCTGGGGCCTTGGATAAGAATCCCTGGTGTCTGTGTTTTTCCCACAGTGTCAGAATCTGTGCCTACAGGAAACCTGTCCACAGTGCATTTCCCAGAGGGGGCTCCACAGCAGGGAGGAGCTCCACAGGGCTCCCTAGAAGGTTCTCCCTCAGGACTCTTGTTCTGCAGGTTTTGATAAATGTTATTGATTTTACCGGAAGATTTTCAGACAACAGCTAGGACTCCTAGTCCTTCTGCAAAACGTCCTGAGTGGTCTGGAGCCTGCAGTATCTGGATGGTGGCTGCCTAGTCACAACACTGGACAAAACCACTTTGCTCTGTGTAGGCGTTGACCACTGGGTCACAGCCGCCACCCGTCCAGTGGGTTGTAAAACCATGCCTGTGAGAACTGATGAAAAGAAAACCAGGAGATTCAATGGCAGCTGGAGCTGAGGTCCCCAGCTTCACAACCAGCCATGTGTGAGATGGTGGAAAAGGGCAGGGCTTCAGACAGGACTGTCCTGGTGATTCTACCCAGACCATAGACATACATCCTTTGTAAATTACCATATCTTCAATTCTGTTATATGACAACTTGTATTCTTTAGTTTCTGGTTACCCTTAACTGGTAGGTGACCTCTAACTCCTAGTTTTAAGTTTCTTTGCCCCATGACTTGTTTAATTTTTGTGACTTGGTAAATATTTGATTTACTGAGACTCCACCTTTTAAGAAGCATCTTAAATAGCCCTTTCATGTGAGGGACACAAGGCAGCATGTGTCATACCCCTGGAATTACCTGCTTTTGAATTGAGGGGATGAGCAAGGAAATAGCAACCCACTCCAGTATTCTTGCCTGGAGAATCCCATGGACAGAAGAGCCTGGCAAACTACAGTTCATAGGGTTGCAAAAAGTCGGACACAATTGAAGCGACTTAGCATGCACGCTCTTCTCACTGTGGTGGGTCCTTGCATTCCTTGTGTGACGTACATACTAGGAGAATGGGACCCTGTGCCGTCGACCAGGATTGGATGGATATTTAAATACACAGTGAATGTCAAAACCCCACTGTGGCATTTTCCTTTGCCTTCACTTTGGTTTTCAGCAGAAACTCTTTTCTCTTGAGTCAGTCTTCCTCCTGGCTTTGATATTCAATTGTAGTAGGAACCCATCTGAAGTTGTCCGTAGAGATTTCAGCATGGTGTGAATGACCTGTTGTCAACAGCTGAAGTAGCAGAAAGTGGTGCTTAAAGGATCAGGAAGAAAAGCTGTCGTTTGCAGACTTTTGCTCCTGTGTAAGCAGATCTGACCACTTGAGAGTAATTGAATGGTTTGGTTTACCCTCTTCCTGTCTTCACTATTGTCCCATTTCTTGTAAAATACTGTTCTAAGAAAACAAATGGATAGTGTGGGCAGTGAAAATGGATGATCTGGTTCACAGAACATCTAGCTTTTGATGACCCTAAGCAGACTAGATGGAGGTGAAAGTTGATTTTCAATTTTTCTTTGCTTCTCTCTGCGATGAGTCAGAGTTTGCAATAGAAAAGTGAAATTCAGTACTTCCCCTGACTGACGTGTTTATTATTAAGTGAAGAACATATTAGCCTTCTTGAGACCATTCAGCTTATTCTTTGTGCCCTCATATTGTACAACGGTCAGAGGACCTGATGAATCAGCAGAGCCCTTTTGGCCCACAGTTCATAACCCTCTTGGAAGACAAGAGCACCGGAAGTTCTCTTGAACAGTGCCACCCTGCCTGTCCCCTTCAGAGACCTGTGCGCGTTTCTCTCAGGTGACATTTTAAGGAGAGAGACAGGGAAGAGGGGAGATGACTCCCCTGTGAGGAATTAATTCGAATGGAGCTCTTCTGAGAGTGTCGCTGGGTTTTTCTGCCTTATCTTTCTTCACCAAACTTTGTCTGGTGTGACGAGATTGGTGACTCCATTGCCTGTTGCCACACAGCCTCAGCGTCCCATCTGGGAACAGCTGCCCCGGGGCTGGGGCATGACCGGCTGCTTTCTGACCTGGGCTGGCCGGGCTGGGGCAGCGTAGGCGACTCACCTCTGTCTCGTGTTACTCATCCTCCTTTTGGGTCCAATAGAATAGCCCAGAAATGTACTTTTCATGCCGGAGGCGGAAACACAAAAGAGCAAGAGGAAATACATAAGGTCTTCTGAGGCCTAGGCTCCAAAAGACACACTGTCACTTCTGCCTTATTTATGAGCCAGAGCAAGTCAGATGCAGCAGGAAGATCAGCTCATCGTAGGGTGGGGGTGGAAGAAGACTCCAAATTCACAGTGACAAGGGGTGTGGATATAAGGAGGAAAGGCAAGTGGGAGCTGTTCTAAAGTTTACCTATTTGTTTTTGTTTGTGTGGCTGCCTCGGGTCTTCGCTGCAACATGAGTGATCTTTGGTTGCGGTGCGAGGGCTTCTCTAGTTGGGGTGCATGGGCTTAGTTGCCCCACCTCCTGTGGGATCGTAGTTCCCCTGACCAAGATTCTAACCCTTATCGCCTACATTGGAAGGCAGATTCTTAACCACAGGACCACCAGGAAAATCCCAGAATGGAAGCCTTTAATGCCATTATCTTCCACAGTAGGTTCAAAGAAACCTGCTCATATCTAAAGTTAAATTTTTCTTCTTTGTAATTTTATCTTTTTCAGGAAACAAGACACTATGGCTCTCTTCGCAGTCTTGCAGACAACATTCCTCTTGGCATTGCTGCCCTTGAGAACTTACCAAAATGAAGGTAAGAAGTGGAAAGAACAATAAACAAAAGAAAATTCACATAGAAAAAAAAAAAACAAGGTAACTGGTGCTTTGGAGAAAAATGGACAGGTCATTTTTCTTTGGGAATTACCTGGAATTGGTGAATAGCGGTGAGTAATTTAGTCTCCACCTTCCCGATCTTAATGGCTCATTTTAGTAACCTACACCTTAACCCTGATTTCCTGGCCAATGGAAACTTGTCAGTAGACTTAGTCCCTCAGAATTTCATGATTAACATATGATCCGTTGCCCTTGGCAGAGGAGTTCCTTCTGTACTTGGTGTGTAGAAATGAGTTAAGTGATCAGAGTTAGAACAAGTTGGAATGTCCCAATTCGTTGAGAGGCCGTTGTCGCCACTGTAATATGCTAAGTGCTGAAATGCTGTTTATGGCTAAAGAAATAGTATTTGTCTCTTATCTACTTACCCAGTGAAGGTGCATGTCTGTATGCTCGGTCACTTCAGTCGTGTCCAACTCTATATGACCCTAAGGACTGTAGCCTACCATTCTCTGCTCTGGAGAATGGGATTTGTTATATTGTATACTTGTTAAAGTATAGTTATTATAAAGTATACATACTATAGTATATGTAGTATAAATATATACATATTAAATATAGCATAAGTGTATATGCTAGTAAAGTACATATACTTTAATAAGTTTACTTTCAGTTCAGTCGCTCAGTTGTGTCCGACTCTCCGCGACCCCATGAATCACAGCATGCCAGGCCTCCCTGTCCATCACCAACTCCCGGAGTTCACTCAAACTCATGTCCATCGAGTCGGTGATTCCATCCAGCCATCTCATTCTCTGTCGTCCCCGTCTCCTCCCACCCCCAATCCCTCCTAGCATCAGACTCTTTTCCAGTGAGTCAACTCATCGCATGAGGTGGCCAAAGTATTGGAGTTTCAGCTTTAGCATCAGTCCTTCCAATGAACACCCAGGATTGATCTCCTTTAGAATGGACTGGTTGGATCTCCTTGCAGTACAAGGGACTCTCAAGAGTCTTCTCCAGCACCACAGTTCAAAAGCATCAATTCTTCGGTGATCAGCTTTCTTCACAGTCCAACTCTTACATCCATACATGACCACGGGAAAAACCATAGCCTTGACTAGACGGACCTTGGTTGGCAAAGTAATGTCTCTGCTTTTAAATATGCTATCTAGGTTGGTCATAACTTTCCTTCCAAGGAGTAAGCGTCTTTTAATTTCATGGCTGCAATCAGCATCTGCAGTGATTTTGGAGCCCAAAAAGTCTGACACTGTTTCCACTGTTTCCCCATCTATTTCCCATGAAATGATGGGACTAGATGCCATGATCTTCATTTTCTGAATGTTGAGCTTCAAGCCAAACTTTTCACTCTCCTCTTTCACTTTCATCAAGAGGCCTTTGAGTTCCTCTTCACTTTCTGCCATAAGGGTGGTATCATCTGCATATCTGAGGTTATTGATATTTCTCCCGGCAATCTTGACTCCGGCTTGTGCTTCTTCCAGCCCAGCGTTCCTCATGATGTACTCTGCATAGAAGTTAAATAAGCAGGGTGACAATATACAACCTTGACGTACTCCTTTTCCTATTTGGAACCAGTCTGTTGTTCCATGTCCAGTTCTGACTGTTGCTTCCTGACCTGCATACAGGTTTCTCAAGAGGCAGGTCAGGTAGTCTGGGATTCCCATCTCTTTCAGAATGTTCCACAGTTTATTGTGATCCACACAGTCAAAGGCTTTGGCATAGTCAATGAAGCAGAAATAGATGTTTTTCTGGAACTCTCTTGCTTTCTCCATGATCCAACGGATGTTGGCAATTTGATCTCTGGTGCCTCTACCTTTTCTAAAACCTGTTTGAACATCTGGAAGTTCACGGTTCACATATTGCTGAAGCCTGGCTTGGAGAATTTTGAGCATGACTTTACTAGCGTGTGAGATGAGCATATACATATTAATACAATATATGATGAGAGTTTTTACCTTTAATGTTAGTTCTTCTAGAAATAACATCATATTTTGTGGCTGTAAGCTATCCCATCTTATGAATGGGCCACAGTTTGTTTCCTTAAATGTTTTTGAACCAGATGGAGAAACTGGTGGGGAAAGTTGGAGAGCCTGTGACTAAGTCTATGGCTGTCTGGTTCTAAGTCCACTCTTTTTGGCCACACTCCAATACTGTGTTGTCGAGAGCTGGGCCAGGAACCCTGGGTCCTGGTTGGGTTCTGTGACCTTGGGAAAGTCACTCCCCTTTTTTTAGCCTCAGTTTCCTCCTCTGAAAAACACTGGGACTGGACTGAATCACCTCCAAGGTCTCTGTCTCTCTGACTTTACGTTGGCATTTCTCACCATTTCCCCAGGATGTCCGAGATTGCTTTCCACTCGGACTTTATTTCTGACTGCTGTCTACCGAGTTACCTGAGTCAAGCTCCTCTTTGTCTAAAGCATCACAGGGCAGCCTTCTAGAGCTTCCCGAAGCACTGGTGATATAGGGTAGGTGACTCACTGATTCAGTAATGAGTCACAGAGTGTCTGCACGGTGACGGGTGTTACAGTCTTGATTTCAGCGAGATGAGTAAGACTTAGTGCCACCTTTGTTCAGCTCACAGTCTTCATGCTGTGATCAGGGTTCAAATACGGGGTGGGAAGAGCTTCAATGGGAAGAAGAGACCACCAGGAAGGACGAGTTATTGGTGAGGGGCGGCTGGTCAGGCAGGCACTTGAGATCGTGCCAGTGCTGTGCTGGATCTCTGTCATGTGAGATCTGCTGTGGGTAAGACGTTGTGCCAAGTTCTGGGGACTAGAGTTCAAAGATGCGTAAGACTCTGCCTCCCAGGAAATGTGGATCTAGAGTGAGACAGACAGCAACAGCTGACCATACCATATAAGCAGGGTGAAATGAGGGTTAGGAAAGGTGGACTGATTTTGTATGCACTCTGCTTCTCTACACAGTTATTAAAAATAATCCAACCCCCCTCCCCATTCCATAAGGGTTCTGCCTTTTCATTCCCATAAATCTCCCTTTAGTTCACTTCCTAAGTCTCCCTTTGGTTCACAGGTTTAGGGAGAGAATGAATAGCAGCTGCTGCTTTCTGCTGTCTGTAACTAAAAAATTAGACATTTTATTCACAAAGAGGATAAAACCTCTAATCAAATAATGATAGAGGATGACTGCCCTGTTGGGCTTTGAATGTTCAGGAATCCCAACTTATTTCATGTACCTTTGAATGAATGGGGCATGATAACTAACTCCCTCTGCCCAAACTTGTTAAGAATCAGAATGCCAATTTATTAGGTCTAAGTGGGGAGTAAAACATAGAAATATAACAGGGACTCAGCTTTTCGGTGCAAATCAACTCAGAAGACTAAATTATGCATTCTGAAGTGTCATCTTAGTGAAGTGAACTGGATATCTTAAAGGAATATTTATTTTAAAATCTAGCATATTATATGGTTCTGAAAGTTACATATGATTTCTGGAGAACATTTGCAAAGTACAAAAAAGCATAAAACAAGAAAATTAAAACCAACATGACGTTGTAAGGTGATTATTCTCCAATTAGAAATTAAAATCACTCAACCTCACCATCCAGAAATATTGACTGTTAACATTTTAGTTTTACTATTCTTTGTAGCTTTTTAAAAATAACTGAAGTGTTTTAAAAAAATATAAAATGGGGTTATAGTTCAATTTGATTTTTTAAATGTATGAAAAAGGTCAAGAAAAACTTACGATTTAAACTTGACAGTGGAGTGAGAGTGGAATTGGTAGGGAATTCAGTATCTGTATTGGTAGAATATTTTTATCATGATCATGTATATTTTAAAAATAATATTTATTGATGTGAAATTTACATAACATAAAATTACCAATTTATGATTAAAGTGAACAAATCAGTGGCATTTAATACATTCAAAATTTTTTGCATCTACCACTTCTATATAGTTAAAAAATTTTTTTGTTGTCTCCAAAGAAAACACTGTAATCATTAATCAATTATACCCATTCCTCCCTCCCTTGGCCCCTGGCAACCTTCAGTCTGCTTTATCTCTCTGTGGATTTAACTGTTCTGGATATTTCATGTGAGTTGAACCATACTAGTTGAGACTGTTTGTATCTGGCTTCTTTTGCTTAGTGTAATGTTTTCAAGGTTCACCTGATTTGTAGCATGTATCAGTACTTCATTCTTTCTTCACTTCAGTCGCTCAGTCATGTCCGACTCTTTGCGACCCCATGGACTGCAGCACACCAGGCTTCCCTGTCCATCACCAGTTCCTGCAATTTGCTCATACTCACGTCCATCGAGTCGGTAATGCCAACCATCTCATCCTCTGTCATCCCCTTCTCTTCCTGCCTTCAATCTTTCCCAGTATCAGGGTATTTTCCAATGAGTCGGCTCTTCACATCAGGTGACCAAAGTGTTGGAGCTTCAGCTTTAGCATCAGTCCTTCCAATGAATATTCAGGACTAGTTTCTTTTAGGACTGATTGGTTTGACCTCCTAGCTGTCCAAGGGACTTTCAAGAGTCTTCACCAACACCATAGTTCAAAAGCATCAATTCTTTGGCACTCAACTTTCTTTATGGTCCAACTCTCACATCCATACATGACTACTGGGAAAACTGTAACTTTGACTATACAGACCTTTGTTGGCAAAGTAATGTCTCTGCTTTTTAATATGCTGTCTAGGTTGGTCATAGCTTTTCTTCCAAGGAGCAAGTGTCTTTTAATTTCGTGGCTGCAGTCACCATCTGCAGTGATTTTGGAGCCCCCCAAAATAATCTCTCACTGTTTCCATTGTTTCCCCATCTATTTGCCATGAAGTGATGGGACAGGATGCCATGATCTTAGTTTTCTGAATGTTGACTTTTAAACCAACTTTTTCACTCACTTTCATCAAGAGGCTCCTTAGTTCTTCTTCACTTTCTGCCATAAGGGTGGTGTCATCTGCATATCTGAGGTTATTGATATTTCTCCCAGCAGTCTTGATTCCAGCTTGTGCTTCATTCAGCCCAGCGTTTCTCATGATGTACTCTGCACAGAAGTTAAATAAGCAGGGTGACAATATACAGCCTTGATGTGCTCCTTTCCCGAATTGGAACCAGTCTGTTGTTCCATGTCCAGTTCTAACTATTGCTTCTTGATCTGTATACAGATTACTCAGAAGGCAGGTCAGGTCATCTGGTATTCCCATCTCTTTCAGAATTTTCCACAGTTTGTTGTGATCCATACAGTCAATGGCTTTGGCATAGTCAATAAAGCAGAAGTAGATGTTTTTTCTGGAACTCTTGCTTTTTCAATGATCCAACGGGTTTTGGCAATTCAATCTCTGGTTCCTCTGCCTTCTCGAAATCCAGCTTGAACATCTTGAAGTTCACAGTTCATGTACTGTTGAAGCCTGGCTTGGAGAATTTTGAGCATTACTTTACTAGTGTGTGAGATGAGTGAACTTGTGCGGTAGTTTGAGCATTCTTTGGCATTGCCTTTCTTAAGAATTGGAATGAAAACTGACCTTTTCCATCTCTGTGGCCACTGCTGAGTTTTCCAAATTTGCTGGCATATTGAGTGCAGCACTTTGACAGCGTCATCTTTTAGGATTTGAAATAGATCAACTGGAATTCCATCACCTCCACTAGCTTTGTTCATAGTGATGCTTCCTAAGTCCCACTTGACTTCTCATTCCAGGATGTCTGGCTCTAGGTGCATGATCACACCATCGTGGCTATCTGGGTCATGAAGATCTTTTTTGTATAGTTCTTTGGTGTATTCTTGCTACCTCTTCTTAATATCTTCTGCTTCTGTTAGGTTCATACCATTTCTGTCCTTTATTGTGCCCCTCTTTGCATGAAATGTTCCCTTAGTATTTCTAATTTTCTTGAGGAGATCTCTAGTCTTTCCCATTCTGTTGTTTTCCTCTATTTCTTTGCATCGATCACTGAGGAAGGCTTTCTTATCTCTCCTTGCTATTCTTTGGAGCTCTGCATTCAGATGGGTATATCTTTCTTTTTCCTCTTTGCTTTTAGCTTCTCTTCTTTTCTCAGCTATTTATAAGTCCTCCTCAAGCAACCATTATGCCTTTTTGCATTTCTTTTTCTTAGAAATGGTCTTGATCACTGCTTCCTGTACAATGTCAGAAATCTCCATCGGTAGTTCTTCAGGCACTCTATCAGATCTAATCCTTTGAATCTATTTCTCACTTCCACTGTATAATCGTAAGGGATTTGATTTAGGTTGTACCTAAATGGTCTAGTGATTTTCCCTACTTTCTTCAATTTAAGTCTGAATTTTGCAATAAGAAGTTCATGATCTGAGCCACAGTCAACTCCCAGTCTTGTTTTGCTGACTGTTTAGGGCTTCTCCATGTTTGGCTGCAAAGAATATAATCAGTCTGATTTTGGTATGGGCCATCTGGTGATGTCCATGTGTAGAGTCTTCTCTTGTATTTCAGGTTATGAATATACCACAATATGTTTGTCCATTCATCTGCTGATGGACATTTGGGTTGTCACCTTTTCGCTGTTGTGAATAGTGCTGCTACAAACATTTGTGTACAAATATTTAAGTCTTGCAGTTCTTTAGGATATATATGTAGGAATGAAATTATTGGGTCATATGGTGATTTTAACTTTGTGAGGAACTTTAAAAATGTTTTCTCCAGTTCCAAAGTCATTTTACACTCCCACCTTGATATACAATGGTTTTAATTTCTTCATATCCTCAGCGATGCTTACTTCCATTTTTTTTCAATTATAACCCTCCTTGTGAGTATAAGATAGTATCTCATTATGGTTTTGATCTTCATTTCCTTAATGATGTTGAACGTCTTTTCATGTACTTATCGGCCATTTGTACATCTTTGGAGAAATGCCTATTCAAGTCATTTACCTGTTTTTAAAATGGAGTTGTTTGTCTTTTAGCTGTGGAGTTGTCAGAGTTCTTTATAAATTCTGGATATTAGATGAGTGATTTGCAAAATATTTTCTCCATTTGTAGTTTTTCTTTCCACCCTTTTGACAATGTCCTTAGATGCACAGAAGTTTTTAATTTTGATAAAGTTCCATTTGTCTGTTTTTTTTTTCCTTTTTTGACTCATGCTTTGGCATCATATCTAGGGACCCAATGCCAAATCCAAGGTCATGGGAGTCCAGACTAAGATTCTAATTGGTATCCTAACCATTCCCAGCATCTGATCTATAAAATTCACAAAGAATGGATATCTTTCTGGGAAAATAGTCATTGATGACTAATAACTTGGATTTTATGGCCATTCTTATTAACTTTGCTTCTATAGAATGAATTTTCTGAGAGTTTTTTTCTAAACTCTGAGGATAAAACCTTATTTAGATCCTGAAGCTGTCTATCATGTGGACCATTAACATGGAGAACTTCATGCTTGTATCTACCAAGAATACTTATCAACTTTTCTGGCTAGGTCCAGAGCCCCATCCTTATCATCTGGCAGGACATGATGGGAGCCACACTTCTCAGACATTCCAGTCCATGTGACCTGTGATATGGGCAAGATGTTCCTGCCTTCACAGCTGGGGAGCAGTGCAATAAAGGGGGACAAGGCTTGGCATTAAAGAGCTCCATACTGAAGCTCCACATCGCTTTGTGTACATTCTTTAAGCAATCGAACTTGAGTTTCCTCATCTATAAAAAATGACTGTCTCATTTTCACAGTGGGCATTTCATGAGAAAAAATATGCAAGGCACCTAGCAGCATGCCTGATAAACTTTATGTGCTCTGTCACGGTCTTTGTAGACCAGGACCTGGGGACTAGAGTCGATGAGAAGAAGGACATAGGCGACCCAAGTCTCTAGTGAAACAAGGGTGCTTTATTTGCAGAAATGCACGTTTATATATCTTCATACAAGGCAGCTTTAGGCAGTAAAAAAATTGAGCAAAAACAAAGCCAAGCAAATAACAATCTTCAAAGGGCCGGAAAGCATTCCATATCCTGCGTAAGAGGGACATAACTGAATAGATTACATTTAAGTAAAGTCACTGAAGGGAGTCACTGAAAGGAATCCAAGCAGGTGCCCTTTCTCATGATCTCAGTCCTGAGAACTGCGTGCAGCTCTGATCGCTCCTGTTTTCCAGGAGCTGATAAGGAATAGAGAGTCCTTGAGAAACAGCACACAAAAGAAGAACATATTGGATCCGTTAAAGCTGAATGTTCCCTGCCAGTGCTCAATCTTATTGTTGCTGTTATTTTTTTACCTCCCTGTGAGAAGAATACAGGCTACCCAGGTGACTCAGGAGTAAAGAATCTGCCTGCTGATGTAGGAGATGTGGGTTCCATCCCTGGGTCAGGAAGATCCCCTGGAAGAGGGAATGGTTACCCACGCCAGTATTCTTGCCTGGAGAATCCCATGGACAGAGGACCCTGGAGGGCTGCAGTTCATGAGGTCACAAAGAGTTGGATATGACTGAGCAAGCACATGCACACATGCGTGAGAAAAGCAGCACATCTAGAATGACAGTTTGGGAAAAATTTTTTTCAGTAGTAGAGATTCATTCCATTTTTATTCTCAAAAGAAGGTAATTGCTTACCATTTAAACTAGGTGCCAGAGAGTCTCAGATCACTAGGGGAAAAATCCCCAAAGAATTAGAAAAATGAATGCTAAAAATATGATATGTGCTCCACCACGAACCATCAGCTACCAGTTGCTTTTATCAATACACTCTATCTTTTCAATACCTTTGCACCATTCCCAGTGTACTTTAGATGCCCTCAAACCAACCAGTGAAGCCACTTGATTCAACAATACACAATTCTTTTTGAGTCTGTATGGCATTTCCTCTACTTATGTAAAAAGTGATGTTTTGTTCTTCTCCCAGAATTAACAGTGATCCCACTCACTCCATCAGGGCAGATCCTCTCTCTGGGCTGTTTTCCAGCTAACTGACCTCAGCAAATCTGTCCCATGTTTGAATCTCTCCTCTTTGACAGACTCTGTCCCACCATTAAACACTCTAAACTTGCAATCCCTCATTGTTTCATAGAGGTCTCTTGTGTCTCTCACTTCCTTCCTTGAGCTAGAAACCTTGTGGTGATTATTTCATTTCACACTAGGTGTCTAATCTCATCCACAGAGTTCAGTGAATTCTTGCTAGAGGTGTTTTAAGTTCAGTGCATTGAGATTTAAGCAATAGCCTCTAGAAACGGGGCTTGTTCTCACTTTAAAGCTGTTTAATAAACTATGAAATATTTGTTTTTTTTTTTACCACAAAGCATATGGGATCTTAGCTCCCCAACCAGGGGTTGATCCCACATTCCCTGCACTGGAAGACAAAGCCTTAACCACTGGATTGCCAGGGAAGTCCTCTAAACTATGAAATACTGACTTTCAAAAAGAAAATATTTTTCATTTTAGATGTCCAGAACTATGAAATTTATAGAAAAAACCCTCTTTCTTTATTCAGCCTTGTTATAAATTTCTAAACCATTTAGATTGTTCAATGAAGTATCCTTTTGTGTAACTGTCAATATATTAATTTGCTGTGTATCACTGAGCAACTCATTTCATTCATCTTCATCTGCTGAGTGATTTCTAAATTCCCTCCAGCGTTTCAGTGTCTAATTCTAGAGTGTATATGTGCGCAATGTTTTTCAAAGCTAAACAATGATGATATTGAACAGTTTAATTATCTGTGACTATTCAATCATACTCCTGTTAAATGTTACTTCATATCCTGTTTTGGTCTTTCAGTCTTGTCTGAACCTTTACCATTAACTCCTGAATCACTGAACGTTTCCATCAATTCTACAAAGCAGTGTTTGCATTTACAATGGACTGTCCACAGCCTTGATTATCATCAGGAATTAAAAATGGTTTTTCAGATACAGATCAGTAGATTTAAAGCATCCAATGTCATCTGGATGGTAAGTATTTTTATTCTTGGCTCAGTATTTTAAAAATCCTTTTCTAACACCATGATTTGTCTTTCATGACATCCTCCCCCAAAGTCCCAATATGGAATCATTTTAGCAACTCAGAACAGTTCTAAATAATCACAGTTCTGTGTTTTTAGTTAAGAGGATCCGGGACAAAGTAACATGACAATTCTAGTTTGGTAGGTTGGGTGGGCTGAGCTATAAAAACAGAGAATTTTCTCAGTTCTTCTCTGTTCTCTATGAAAGTTGTTGGGGTCTATCCTCATGAAGACTGCGTTCCAAAAATCCATGATCAGCCATGTTATTCCTCGTCCTTCTTCCTTCTCTGCCTACCAAAGATTTTCCTAAATCAGATGCAATAGTTTGGCAATTCTCATGTCAGTGTGGCTCTCAGGCAGTTTCTTTACTAATACTGTACTGAAATATAAGGAAGAAAATGTTCCAGCATTTTCTCTTCTACCTAGCAAAGAGGTCTTTCATGGACCGTGTCAGAGAGTAACTTACCGTGTCCTTTGTTTCCTCACATGTGGCTCTTTCTGTAACAAATTAAATTAAGAAAATTCTGAACTTCATACTCTTTTTGCCTTTGAAATATTTGGGATTGATGTCCTCTAGCCTGGTTTAATCATGGTTGTGTCTGTTTTGCCTGATGCGTTCCCATTTGGTGCATTGGGGCACTTTGGTGGTTTCTTTCAATGACCATTTGTGGTCCAGAGAGCCCTAGTAATCTGTGCCCACATCATGATCATTTATTATCAGGGGAGGTTGAAGGACAGTGAAATACTTTCTCACTGAAGGGAAACAGAGCATTTGCCTAGAGGGAAGTGAAACACGGATGTTTTATTGCTGGGGACCTCTGTTTGCTAGTGGACAGCCACTCTTCTCTCAGGCAGTGGAAGCATGGATACAGGGACCCAGAGGATCAGTTCCTTTAGTAAAGCATAAAGGTCACTAACTTTAAAGGTTCCAGTTACTTTTATGATCTATCATCACCTTTGAGATCTGAATGAGTGGCCTAAATATCGTTCTGACTATTGATCTAAGGTTAATACTAGGTCTATAATTTTACCCCTCAAAGAGCAGCTTCCTACCGTGAGAATTATTTGATGTTCTTTTTTTTTTTTTAAGGCCAAAAACAGTAGTTTATTTGGGATTTGTTAGGACTACAGGCCAGGAGACACAGATCTCAGAAACACTTGCATTGTGTTCCCTGGTTTTTGATTTAAAAAAAAAATTATTGAGATATAATATAATTGCTTTACAGTGTTGTATTCATTTCTGCTGTAAAGCAAAGTGAATCAGCTATACATATACATATATCTTTTCTGGATTCCTTTCCCATTTAGGTCATCAGAGAGCACTGAGCATCAGAGTTCCCTGTCCTATAGGTTTTTGTTAGCTATGTATTTATATGTAGGATGTGTATATGTCAATTCCAATCTCCCAGTTCATCCCACCCCTTCTTTCCCCCTTGGTGTCCGTATGTTTGTTCTTTCCATCTGTGTCTCTCTTTCTGCTTTGCAAATGGGTTCATCTGTACCATTTTTGTAGATTGCATGCAGCAGCAGTGCTTGTATATAGCTATTCACTCCCCAGCCCTTCCTTTCACAGGGATAATTTTTGTATTATCAATGGATACACTTGTTGATTTGGGCCTAGTACAGCATTGAACAGAGGTCATGTTGAGGCTAAGAATTGCCTAGGGAAAAGAAATTTGAGTGGAGGGCTGGAGGAATTTGTGGAAAACTAGCTCTTAACCATTAGTGAAAGTAACATTAACCATAGACCAGGTAAATTCCATTCTTTATTCTTCTAAAAGATAGTTCTTTTTTTTCACCATAGTAAAGAAAATAATGGTAGGAAAGCCTGATCTGACAGTTGTTCACATCTGTTTAGACCTTTGATTCAGGTACTAAGTTCTCTTTTCAAGGTAAAAAGAGAAACCTTTTTCTTTCTTGTTAAGTAGGTTTCTTGCTGCTGAAATCTACTTGTAACCAACCAAGGCTGGAGGTGTTTGAGGGTAGAGTTTTGCCTTGTCCATTACATGGTTCCCATAACATCCAGCCCAGCCTGATGCCTAGGTCACAGAAAGGTTTGTGATGCTGCTTTTTTCTGTTTGTCATGTATTCATTTGACAAAAGGTAATCACACCTGCCTATGCCAGATGCCAGGAACAGGTAAAGAAAACTCAGCTTTGACTTGAATAGTTTGCAGCACAGTTGAGAAGATAGTCCAAGACATACACGGCAACACCAAGAGGATGATTCAGAAAACCTGCCATGACCCGCCCCTGACCACGCACACACGGAACTCTCTCCCTTTGCCTGCTGGGGTTGAGGGTGTAGGACCTACCATAGCCAGAGGAAGAAACAGTCCCTCTCCAGGCAGCTCCGTTTCTGACTGGAGCCCCGGGCTCCACATGGGGGTTATGGCCACACGCAATCTTTCCCAGTCATCAGTCACCATGCATCCCAGAAGAGATGATGCCATGAGAAGCTGCTGTCTGAACCTCTTGGGCCTGCAGTCAAGGACAGACCTAAGGTCCCCTCTACTTAAGGTTCAGAAAGCCAGCTGAGAGAGGCTGCTTCTATCTGGACCATAATCTCCCTTCATAGGGCAGATCCCTGAAATGCAACCTCACTCTTGCTGAGAAGAAGCAGCTTTCTGTTCTCATGGCTCCGATTGTGTGTTCCCAAATAAGTCAATGGATAATAATAAATAACTATATTTATTTATGTTAAATTTATAAATTTATATTAAATTAAATATGTATTGTAAATAAATAAAACAAGGCAAATAGATGGGGGAAAAGCTCCAAAATCACTGCGGATTGTGACTGCAACCATGAAATTAAAGGTACTTGCTCCTTGAAGAAAAGCTGTGACAAACCTTGACTGCATTATTTTGCCAACAAAGGTCTATCTAGTCAAATCTATAGTTTCTCCAGTAGTCTTATATGGATGTGAGAGCTGGACCATAAAAAAGGCTGAGCACCAAAGAATCGATGCTTTCAAATTGTGCTGTTGGAGAAGACTCTTGAGAGTCCCTTGGACAGCAAGGAGATCAAACCAGTCCATCCTGAAGGAAATTAACCCTAAATATTCATTGGAAGGACTAATGCTGAAGCTAAAACTCCAGTACTTTGGGCACCTGATGCTAAGAGCCGACTCATTAACAAAGAACCTGATGCTGGGAAAGATTGAAGGCAGGAGAAGGGGGGTGACCGGGTGGGACTCAGTGGACATGAGTTTGGGCAAACTCTGGAAGATAGTGAAGGACAGAGGAGCCCGGTATGCTACAGTTCGTGGTGTCACAAAGAGTTGGACGTGACTTAGCAACTAAATAACAACAAATAAGCCGAAGGACAAGCGTCTTGACCCAGGTGCTTGCAGCTGGTCCAGGGACTCTGAGCTGGATCCCGGCTGGTGCCGACCACTCAAAACTCACCACATAATCTCACGTTGGCCTGGGTTCTGCCCTTGGCCTTTCTAGTTGCATGCTTTATGGTTCCGTCCGTGGCAGGAGAAAGCAGAGTAGAGTAACCACTAAAGCTTGGAAGGAGGCCTGGAGCTTGAATCAGGGAAGAATAAGCTCAATTCTTGGGAACGGATCAGTGACCTCACTTGGACATCATGTAAATGCCAGTTTTTCATGACTTACTGATGTCTGCCAGGGCCAATTTAAACTTGCGACTTCAATGAATGAAAACAGCCCAAACACAAGTCATCACATTTTTAAAAGTCACTGAATTGATGCATTCAAGGAAAGTTTTATCTCCTCCACAACATGTCTATAAAGACCACAAAGCACAACTTTGTGGTTAGACAGAATCCACACAAAGAAGGTCTGGGAAAAACAGAGCTCGTGACATATTAATGAACTGATGAAATCATTTAGCACATAGTTTTAGACTGTGGGCTCAGGTCCAGGCCTTGTTCAAGGCATGGGGCTATCAATGCTGAGCAGAACTAAGGAGATGATCACAAAGTTAAGAGGGTCCTAGATGTAAGGAGTTCAGGTTGCTGACAATGGGCTATGGGTTGAGATTAGGCCTGACCTTCTCTAGCAGCTTGGAGGAAGGACAGTTGGAGTCAAAGTAGGAAAGAAGATTAGAAGCTAATTTAGCATGGAGAATGGAGAGGAATGTTCCAGGAAGATCCAGCTGGGGTGAGCAGAGGCCCTGAGTGAAAGGGGCTGGGAGCTTTCAGGCTTGAAAGCATGGGGCACGTGGGGTGGGCAGGACAGCCAGACCACATGTGACTCTGGGGGTCATGCTCAGGTGTTGTTTTTTATCCTGGGAACAGTGAGAAGGGGTGATGAGATCACCCCTTCAGAGTGATGAGATCTGATTAAAACCACTCTGGTTCCACAGTGGGGAGAAGTTGGGAGAATTGGAGGAGGTGAAGTATGACCAGTTTGAATTGAGCAGTGGGGTTGGTCCAGAGGAGAGGGGCCTGGAGTAGGTGATAACAATGGGGAGGAGAGACGTGACTGAATTCCTGAGGGATATAGGAGGCGAAATCCAGTCTGTGGCTTGTTCACATTATAGCAAGGTCACCATGACTGCTATAATGTTCATATTATAGCAAGGTCACTGACGGACTAACAGCCAGTTTTTTGTACTGGTTTTTAAATAATGGAGAAAATGTACCCGAGACTGTGCACATTAAATAGTAAAAGTTTCATGGGTCAGGACCACAAAACTTGTTAAAAACAATGTTTTATAGGGATGTGCTGTGCTGTGCCTGGTTGCTCAGTCATGTCGGACTCTTTGTGACCCCAGGAATGTAGCCTGCCAGGCTCCTCTGTCCATGGGGATTCTCCAGGCAAGAATACTAGAGTGAGTTGCCATGCCCTCCTCCAGGGGATCTTCCCAACCCAGGAATCGAACCCAGGTCTTCCACATTGCAGGCAGATTCTCTACCATCTGAGCTACCAGGGAAGCCCAAGAATACTGGAGTGGATAGCCTATCCCTGCTCCAGGGGGTCTTCTTGACCCAGGAATCAAACTGGGGTCTCCTGCAATGCAGGTGGATTCTTTACTCCCTGAGACACCAGGGAAGCCCTTTATAGAGATAGGTATACAATGAACTGAAATAACGTAAGCATTTTACAAATAGGGGTTCTGCTTAGAGTGGCAAAGGACATGCATGATTAGATGCCCTTCAGGTGGACTAAACAGTTCTCCTTCCAGAATAGTGTTTGGTTCTGCCAAGGGCACCATATAAGGCTGACAGCTGGGCGAGGGGAAGGCATAGTAGAGGGAAGGCCTCCAAGTTTGGCAGCTCCAGGTGGCATGTGACATATGTGTTGCCCCCTCCTCTTCACTGTAGGACTTGCCATTTGCCCTTAAAAAATGGATGCAAACTCAGTTTTCCCTAGGAAGGTCAAGGTATCTGTTATCCTTGTCTTACAGCTGTGGGGGCAGAAAGCAGGCATCCCACTGAGGAGCATCGGTGCTTGGAGCTGTGGTCCAAGAAGAAGAATAAAGCCCAGTCCCTACTTTTGCAGTACCATATTCAAGTCAGAGGCTTGACCATAGATGAAATGCCACCAACTACCGACAGTAGTTGAGATTAGGCCTTACCTAATGGACAGGGAGGCCTGGCGTGCTGTGATAAATGGGGTCGCAAAGAGTCGGACACAACTGAGTGACTGAACTGAACTGAACTGACTGAAGGATACATACCGGAGAAAGCAATGGCAAGCCACTCCAGTACTCTTGCCTGGAAAATCCCATGGACGGAGGAGCCTGGTTGGCTGTAGTCCATGGGGTCGCTACAAGTCCGACATGACTGAGCGACTTCACTTTCACTTTTCACTTTCACACATTGGAGAAGGAAATGGCAACCCACTCCAGTGTTCTTGCCTGGAGAATCCCAGGGACCGGGGAGCCTGGTGGGCTGCCGTCTATGGGGTCGCACAGAGTCGGACACGACTGAAGTGACTTAGCAGCAGCAGCAGCAGCAAGGATACATAGAGACTGAAAGTCAGGGGATGGAAAAAAGATATCCCATGCAAATGGGAATCAAAAGAAAGTGGGAGTAGCAATAATCATAACAGACAAAATAGACTTTAAAGACTGTTATAAGAGATAAGGAAGTATGGGAGGGAGTGTTTGGGGGCGAATGGATACATGCATATGTATGCCTGAGTCCCTTCACTATCCACCTGAAACTACCACAGCATTGTTAACTGACTGTACCCCAATACAAAATAAAAAGTTATAAAAAAGAAATAAAGAAGGTGAGACATCACTTTACCAACAAAGGGCCGTATAGTCAAAGCTAAGATTTTTCCAGTAGTCATATATGGATGTGAGAGTTGGACCATAGAGAAGGCTGAGTGCCTCATAATTGATGCTTTTGAATTGTGGTGCTGGAGAAGACTCTTTTGAGAGTCCCTTGGACAACAAAGAGATCAAACCTGTCAATCCTAAAGGAAATCAACCCTGAATAATCAGTGGAAGGACTGATGCTGAAGCTGAAACTCCAGTACTTCAGCCACCTGATGCGAAGAGCCAACTTATTGGAAGAGACCCTGATGCTGGGAAAGACTGAAGGCAGGAAGAGAAGCGGGCAGCAGAGGATGAGATGGTTGGATGGCCTTACTGACACAATGGACATGAATTGGAGCAAACTCCAGGAGTTAGTGAAGGACAGGGAAGCCTGGCTTGCTGCAGTCCATGGGGCCACAAAGAATTGGACTTGACTTAGCGACTGAACAACAGCCATCATATGTAGGGGAGCTTGGGGAGAGGTGGGGGTGAGAAGAAACCAGAGGAAAGAGTAAGCAACGCTTCATGAAGATGGGTATAATAGGCTTGAAGGTTGAGACTCATTCCCAATTCAGAGCGGGGGGATGGGGGTGGGGGCACTAAACCAGGGACACTACATGAGGGAACACTGAGAGGTAAAAGCACAAAGCTGTTCCAGCAGCATGGGGGCAAACCACTGGTTCTTGAGAGAAGAGTCCTGCAAGGGAGAAGCAGGGGTTGGAGTCAGATTGCAAATAGCAAAGTGTAAAAGGAGCCATTGAAGTTTATTGAATTTAAGAATGAAAATACCAGTGTTTTAGAAAGATGAAGGCTAAAATCTATGCAGGAAAAGCAAATTGCATTTCAACCTGGACAGGCTTCCCAAGAGCACAGTGTAAGTTCTGCCTATGTGGCTGACATCCCTGGGTACTAAAGATTGTGAAGGTTGGAGCTCAAGGAGGGCAGTGTGGTCCATGTGGCCACCACATCTGAAAAGACAAGAGACAAAACCAAGGGGATCATGGGAAGTGATCTATTAACTTCTGGGCGACAGTGGAACTCCTGGGTACCATGAAGGGCTGCCAGCTCTGCTGAGGTTTGATCTGATGAATATTAGAAAATGCTTATCAATCTTGCTTATTTTTAAAAAGGTGCCTTAGTTAATTCTCTGGTTTGCAAGAATTTTCTCAGCATGCTCTTATGACCAGAACTGTGCGTGTACCTCCTTTCTCTGATCTTTTCCCCGAAGACTCAAGGAGTGTCTGTTCTCTCTCTCACTTACTTCACGTGATCCCCCTGGAACTGGAGGCCCAAAGAGAATGGGAGCCAGGTTTTCAATAGGCAGGAGGCTATGGCTGGTTCCTTGCTGTACCATCAGAGCACAGGAGCTGGCTGCCTGGAAACAGACTGAGCTTGTCCATATCCTGGAGTTTTAGTGGACTCTTAGGTGTGTGCTTTAGGATAAGTCCAGCCAAGCCATTTTTCAGGACTGCATGGCTATATGCTTCCAAGTTTTTCTCTTTATTCCTAGGGGAACTACAGCACTACTGTGAAGCGGAACCAAGTCCTGCACTGGAGCTGGGAATCTGAGCTCCCTTTGGAATGTGCCATGCACTTTGTAAGAATGAGGACTATGGTGGATGATGCCAGGATTCCTGCACCCAGGTTCTGGAGTAACTGGAGTTCATGGGAAAAAGCAGATGGTAAGAAGTGAGGCTATGAAAGAGTGAGGGGGTTTACTGTCTAATATTTCTTGGGGATCAGTAGTCAAACGGTAGAAGTCCTTATTGAGGAACTCCAGGTAGACACCAGCATTATTTATATTTGGCTCCTATTGGATCTAAAAAGCATGGATATGAGACTTGCCACTGGGAGATAGAGGTCTCAGGATTTTAATATTCTTGCCTGGAAAATTCCATGGACAGAGGAACCTGGCAGGCTACAGTCCATGGGGTCCACAAAGAGTCGGACACAACTGAGCCCATATGCATTGGACCCAAAAAGCATGGATGTGAAACTTGCCATTGGGAGATATAGATAGAGGTCTGAGGATTTTCCCTCTGAATTTATTCATTGAGATAATTATGCAAATTCAGACAAGGTAGGATTCATTTTCCATACGTGTGAAGTAGGTACATTATAGAATGCTAAGTGAGCAAAGCAAAATATAAATTGTACATATATTTTTATTAGAACAACACAAAATGTGTATACAGCTAGAGCAGAATTTGGGAAACTTTTTCCATCAAGGACAAGATAAGAAATATTTTAGGTTTTACAGCCCTACATGCTCTACTGGGGCTATTCAGCTCCACCATTGTAGCATGGGAGCTGTCATAGGCAGTGTGTAAATGAATGGTGTGTTCCAATAAAACTTTATTTACAAAAAAACAGATGGTGGTGCTTGGAATTGGCCCATGGGCCATAGCTTGCCAACCCCTAATGTGGCGAAAAGGCAGGGAAATATGGAAAATTGGAAGTAGTTCTTCATTTGAATAATGAAATCATGGGTAATTGTGTTTTAAATATCTCTTAATTTTGGTTATTTTGTTGTAATTAAAATTTAGCATTCTTCACAATTTCGTATGCTTCACCTAAGCTATAGGTTAGCTGTAAAGCAGTGGCATCTGATGCTCTCAACTATATACCTTGATAGGTTATCTGAAATTCCTACCAAGAGAACCATTCCTTAGCTAAGTATTTATGCAAATTTAACTCAGACTGATAACACTTTAACCCACAAGAGACCCGATGATTCGTTTAATACTAATAGAATAAAATCTGCTTCCCAGTTGCTGCTTTCAACACTGTATGTCTTTAGTTGTCACATCTCCCCTAGGAAATACGTATAATTCTCATCCCTTTTTCACAGATGAGGAAGTGGAGGCACAAATAACTTTAAAAAAAAAAAAAAATTAAGGTCATCAGGCCACTAAGTGGTGGAGCCAGAATTCTTACATGGAAAATCTGGCTCCATAGGCCATGCTCTTAACCATCACATCTTATTGCTGAGAGACACACTTAGAGGAAAAGAGAGAGAGAGAGATTAAAAAGATAGTAACAGAAAAAGAAAGAACAACATTATCAACAACTTTGGTACAATGCATTCAGTTCAGTTCAGTTCAGTTCAGTCGCTCAGTCGTGTCCGACTCTCCGCGACCCCATGAATCACAGCACGCCAGGCCTCCCTGTCCATCACCAACTCCCGGAGTTCACTCAAACTCATGTCCACAGAGTCGGTGATGCCATCCAGCCATCTCATTCTCCGTCGTCCCCTTCTCCTCCCGCCCCCAACCTTTCCCAGCATCAGAGTCTTTTCCAGTGAGTCAACTCGTCGCATGAGGTGGCCAAAGTATTGCAGTTTCAGCTTTAGCATCAGTCCCTCCAATGAACATCCAGGATTGATCTCCTTTAGAATGGACTGGTTGGATCTCCTTGCAGTATAAGGGACTCTCAAGAGTCTTCTCCAACACCACAGTTCAAAAGCATCGATTCTTCGGCGATCAGCCTGCTTCACAGTCCAACTCTCACATCCATACATGACCACGGGAAAAACCATTGCCTTGACTAGGCGGACCTTGGTTGGCAAAGTAATGTCTCTGCTTTTTAATATACTATCAAGGTTGGTCATAACTTTCCTTCCAAGGAGCAAGCGTCTTTTAATTTCATGGCTGCAATCAGCATCTGCAGTGATTTTGGAGCCCAAAAAAGCAAAGTCTGACACTGTTTCCACTGTTTTTCCATCTATTTCCCATGAAGTGATGGGACCAGATGCCATGATCTTTGTTTTCTGAATGTTGAGCTTCAAACCATTAGGTTTCTCAAAATTGTAACCTCCACACTAACCCCAAAATTGATAGAAAAGCTGATTATGCCTGTAAAATTTGTATTAAATTATACTTGATTTATAATATCATGTAAATTTCAGGTGAATAGCACAGTGATTCAGTTATACATTCATATGTATTTTTATCAGATTCTTTTCCCTTATAGGTTGTTACATAATATCGAGTGTAGTTTCCTGTGTTATATACTAGGTCTTTGTCGGTTATCTATTTTATACACAGTAATGTTTATACGTTAACTTGAAACTCCTAATTTATCCATTCCCTCTACTCTTCTTTCTCCTTTGGTATCCATATGTTTTTTTGGGTTATTTTTTTTCCTGTATCTGTGAGTCTCTCTTTGTTTTGGAAATAGGTTCATCTGTGTCATTGTTTTTTCTTTTAGATTCACATATAAGTGATATCATATGTTATTTGTCTTTGTCTGGCTTTCGTCACTTAGTGTGATACTCTCTGCTGCTGCTTAAGTCGCTTCAGTCATGTCCGACTCTGTGTGACCCCATGGACAGCAGCCCACCAGGCTCCCCTGTCCATGGAATTCTCCAGGCAAGGATACTGGAGTGGGTTGCCATTTCCTTCTCCAGTGATCCTCTCTAGGTCCATCCATGTTGTGCAGATGGCGTTACTTCATTCTTTTTTATGGCTGAGTAAAATTCCATTTATATACATGTGTATATATATACACACACACACACCACATTTTCTTTATTCATCTCTCTGGTGATGGATATTTAGGTTGGTTCCATGCCTTGGTTATTGTAAATAGGCCTGCACGGATCTTTTCAAATTACGGTTTTCTCTGGGTGTATGCCCAGGAGTGGGATTGCAGGATCATGTAGTAGCTCGATTTTTGGTTTTTTAAGGAATCTCCATATAGTTCTCTACACTGGCTTGCACCACGGTGTTGGAGGGCTCCTATTTCTCCACACCCTCTCAGCATTTATTACTTTTTGATGATGCCCATTCTGACTGGTGTGTGAGGTGATACCTCATTGTAGTGTTTTTTCTTTTGCATCGTGGTTTTGATTTGCATTTCTCTAATAATTGGAGATGTTGAGCATCTTTTCATGTGCTTTTTTGCCATCTGTTTATCTTCTTTGGAGAAATGTCTATTTAGGTCTTCTGTCCATTTTTGATTGTCTTATTTGTTTTTTTTCATATCGAGCCATATGGACTATTTGTATATTTTGGAAATTAATCTCTTGATGGTTTCATCATTTGCAAATATTTTCTCCTGTTCTGTAGGTTGCCTTTTTCTTTTGTTTATGGTTTTCTCTGCTGTATAAAAGCCTTTAAGTTTGATTGAGTCCCATCTGTTTATTTTTACTTCATTACTCTAAGAGGCTGATCCAGAAAGATATTTCTGTGATTTATGTCAAAGTGTGTCTTGCCAGTGTTTTCCTCTAGGAATTTTATAGTATCTGGTCTTACACTTACGTCTTTAATCCATCTTGAGTTTATTTTTCTGTATGGTGTTAGTTCAGTTGCTCAGTCATGTCCGACTCTTTGCGACCCCGTGGACTGCAGCACGCAAGGCCTCCCTGTCCATCACCAACTCCCAGAGTTTACGCAAACTCATGTCCATTGAGTCCGTGATGCCATCCAACCATCTCATCTTCTGTCATCCCCTTTTCCTCCCGCCTTCAGTCTTTCCCAGCATCAGGGTCTTTTCAAATGAGTCAGCTCTTCGCATCAGCTGACCAAAGCACTGGAGTTTCACCTTCAGGATCAGTCCTTCCAATGAATATTCAGGACTGATTTCCTTTAGGATGGACTGGTTGGGTCTCCTTGCTGTCCAAGACTCTCAAGAGTATTCTCCAACACCATAGTTCAGAAGCATCAATTCTTTGGTGCTCACCTTTCTTTATAGTCCAACTCTCAGATCCATACATGACTACTAGAAAAACCTAGCTTTAACTAGATGGACCTTTGCTGGCAAAGTAATGTCTCTGCTTTTTAATATGCTGTCTGGTTGGTCATAACTTTCCTTCCAAGGAGCAAGCATCTTTTAATTTCATGGCTGCAGTCAACATCTGCAGTGGTTTTGGAGCCCCCCGAAATAATCTCTCACTGTTTCCACTGTTTTCCCATCTATTTGCCATGAAGTGGTGGGACCAGATGCCATGATCTTAGTTTTCTGAATGTTGAATTTTAAGCCAACTTTTTCACTCTCCTCTTTCATTTTCATCAAGAGGCTCTTTAGTTCTTCGCTTTCTGCCATAAGGGTGGTGTCATCTGCATATCTGAGGTTATTGATATTTCTCCCGGCAATCTTGATTCCAGCTTGTGCTTCCTCCAGCCCAGCGTTTCTCATGATGTACTCTGCATATAAGTTAAATAAGGAGGTTGTCAATATACAGCCTTGATGTGTTCCTTTCCTGATTTGGAACCAGTCTGTTGTTCCATGTCCAGGTCTAACTGTTGCTTCTCGACCTGCGTACATATTTCTCAGGAGGCAGGTCAGGTGTTCTGGTAGTTACATCTCTTTCAGAATTTTCCACAGTTTATTGTGATCCACAGTCAAAGGCTTTGGCATAGTTAATAAAGCAGAAGTAGATGTTTTTCTGGAACTCTCTTGCTTTTTCAGTGATCAGACAGATGTTGGCAATTTGATCTCTGGTTCCTCTGCCTTTTTGAAATCCAGCTTGAACATCAGGAAATTCATGGTTTACGTACTGTTGAAACCTGGCTTGGAGAATTTTTAGCATTACTTTACTAGCATGTGAGATAAGTGCAATTGTGTGGTACTTTGAGCATTCTTTGGCATTGCCTTCCTTTGGGATTAGAATGAAGACTGACCTTTTCCAGTTCTGTGGCTACTGCTGAGTTTTTCAAATTTGCTGGCATATTGAGTGCAGTACTTTCACAGCATCATCTTTTAGCATTTGAAATAGCTCAACTGGAATTCCATCACCTCCACTAGCTTTGTTCATGGTGATGCTTCCTAAGTCCCACTTGACTTCACATTCCAGGATGTCTGGCTCTAGGTAAGTGATCATACCATCGTGATTATCTGCATTGTGAAGATCATTTTTGTACAGTTCTTCTGTGTATTCTTGCCACCTCTTCTTAATATCTTCTGCTTCTGTTAGGTCCATACCATTTCTGTCGTTTATTGAGCCCATCTTTGCATGAAAATTTCCACTGGTATCTCTAATTTTCTTGAAGAGCTCTCTAGTCTTTCCCATTGTGTTTTTTCCTTTGTTTCTTTGCATTGATCACTGAGGAAGGCTTTCTTATCTCTCCTTTCTATTCTTTGGAACTCTGCATTGAAATGGGTATATCTTTCCTTTTCTCCTTTGCCTTTCGCTTATCTTCTTTTCTTAGCTGTTTGTAAAGCCTCCTCAGACAACCATTTTGCCCTTTTGCATTTCTTTTTCTTGGGGATGGTCTTGATCACTGCCTCTTGTACAGTATCACGCACCTCTGTACATAGTTCTTCAGGCACTTTGTTTTTCAGATCTAGCCTCTGGAATCTATTTGTCATTTCTACTGTATAGTAATAAGGGATTTTATTTAGGTCATACATGAATGGGCTAGTAGTTTTCCCTACTTTTTTCAAGTTAAGTCTGAATTTGGCAATAAGGAGTTCATGATCTTTGCTGGCTGTATAGAACTTCTCCATCTTTGACTTCAAAGAATGCAATCAGTCTGATTTCAGTAATGACCATCTGGTGATATCCATGTGTAGAGTCTTCTCTTGTGTTGCTGGAAGAGTGTGTTTTCTATGACCAGTGTGTTCTCTTGGCAAAACTCTGCTAGCCTTTGCCCTGCTTCATTCTGTGCTCCAAGGCCAAATTTACCCATTACTCCAAGTCCAGTCCCCTGTAATGAAAAGGACATCTTTTTTGGGGTATTAGTTCTAGAAGGTCTTGTAGGTCTTCATAGAACTGTTCAACTTCAGCTTCTTCAGCATTATTGGTCGGGGCATAGACTTGGATTACTGTGATATTGAATGGTTTGCGTTGGAAATGAGCAGAGATTATTCTGTCATTTTTGAGATTGCATCCAAGTACTGCATTTTAGACTTTTTTGTTGACTATGATGGCTACTCCATTTCTTCTAAGGGACTCCTGCCCACAGTAGTAGATATAATGGTCATCTGAGTTAAATTCACCCATTCCAGTCCATTTTAGTTCGCTGATTCCTAAAATCTCGATGTTCACCCTTGCCATCTCCTGTTTGACCACTTTCAATTCGCCTTGATTCATGGACCTATCATTCCAGGTTACTATGCAATATTCCTCTTTACAGCATTGGACTTTACTTCCATCACCAGTCCCATCCACAACTGGGTGTCGTTTTTGCTTTGGCTCTGTCTCTTCCTTCCTTCTGGAGTTAGTTCTCCACTCTTCTCTGGTAGCATATTGGGCACCTACCAACCTAGGGAGTTCATCTTCCAGTGTCCTTTTTGCCTTTTCATACTGTTCTGGGGACTGGGGAAACAGACAGGCACAAACAGAAACTTGTATGCACTAGGGCCCAGGAGAAAGGCACACTGACCCCACAGGAGACTGACCCAGCCTGGCCCGTGAGTGTCCAGGAGCCTCTGGCGGAGGCGTGGGTAGGCAGTGGACTGCTGCAGGCTTCGGGGCACTGAGTGTAGCAGTGCCTGCATGGGACCTTTTGAAGGAGGTCACCATTATCTTCATTACCTCCACCATAGTCTGACCTCAGGTCAAGTAACAGGGAGCGAACACAGCCCTGCTCTTCAATAGAAAATTGGATTAAAGATTTACTGAGCATGGCCCCACCCATCAGAACAAGTCAGTCTCTCCCATCAGGAAGCTTCCATAAGCCTCTTATCCTTCTCCATCAGAGTACAGACAGATTGAAAACCACAATCACAGAAAACTAACCAATTTGGCCACATGGACCACAGCCTTGTCTAACTCAATGAAACTATGAGCCATGCCGTGTAGGGCCACCCACGATGGATGGGTCATGGTGGAGAGTTCTGACAAAATGTGATCCACTGGAGAACAGTATCCTTGCCTTGAGAACCCGGTGAACAGTATGAAAACAGTATGTATGGTGTTAGAGAATGTTTTAATTTCGTTGTTTTACATGTAGCTGTCCAGTTTTCTTAGTACTGCTTATTGAAGAGGCTGTTTTTTTTCTCTATTGTATATTCTTGCCTCCTTTGTCATAGATTAATTGACCATCGGTGAGTGGGTTTATTTCTGGGCTTTTGATCCTGTTCCATTGATCTATGTTTCTGTTTTTGTGCCAGTGACATACTGTGCTAATTACTATAGTTTTGTAGTATAATCTGAAAGCAGGGAGCCTGTTTCCTCCAGCTCCTCTTTTCTGTCTTAAAACTGCTTTGGCTTCTCAGGGTCTTTTGTGTTTCCACACAAATTTTTTTTGTTGTAATTCTGTGAAAGATGCCATTGGTCATTTGATAGGGATTGAATTGGATCTGTAGATTGCTTTAGGTAGTGTGGTCATTTTGACAATATTGATTCTTCCAATATAAGAATAGGGCATATCTTTTCATCTGCTCCTGTCTTCTTTGATTTCTTTCAAGGCTGATTATTCCTAATCCCCAAAGCACTGGCTCTCAACTGGTTGCACACAGAAGCACCTGGGGATCTTAAAATCCTACCCCTCAGGCCACTCCACTTGGGTGACCTCAGTGATGGCAATTTCCGAGCCCTGGTGGGCCAGAAGCTAAACTGAAGGGCATGAAGTGATCAGGGGGTGATGACAGCTTAGTGATAGGCAGAGGCAGCTCCTTGGGGAGTGGAGGAGCAAGTAGAGAGGAGGTAGGAGGCAGGCTTGGAGAATGATGAGTAGGATATACAGAAAGAAGACAGAAGTGAAAGGAGATACTTGGGTGACTAGCATCTGAGAAGCTGGAAAAGGAGTGATTTACAGGACGATTTAGAGAGTCTGAGGGACACGTGGCTTGGGAACCAGGCAGAAGCTGGTGGGTATGAATGTGGCTTTGCCACTTGTAGGGTGAGCGAACTTGAGCTCAATCCTGACTGTCCCTTTGCTGTAAGGTGGTAAGGATGACAAGAGAGAAAATAGGTAAGCACTGAACATGGGACCTCCTATAAGACTAGCATCAATAGAGAGCAGCTATTGCTGTCCTGGAAACCAGCCGATCACTGGCAATAAGAGGGTCATCCACAGGGCCACAGGGCATTTGTCACTGTGCTGTCTCAGCAGTGAAAGCCAGAGCAGTGATGTTCCCATAGTGATAAGAGTGATGGTACACAGGACTTTTTTGCACACAACAAAGTTTAGGTTTGTTGTGTGCAAAAAAGATTTTTAGGTTCCTATTTTCTCTGCTGCTGCTGCTAAGTCACTTCAGTCGTGTCCGACTCTGTGCAACCCCATAGACGGCAGCCCACCAGGCTCCCCTGTCCCTGGGATTCTCCAGGCAAGAACACTGGAGTGTGGTGCCGTTTCCTTCTCCAATGCATGAAAGTGAAAATTGAAAGGGAAGTCGCTCAGTCGTGTCTGGCTCTTAGTGACCCCATGGACTGCAGCCTACCAGGCTCCTCTGCCCATGGGATTTTCCAGGCAAGAGTACTGGAGTGGGTTGCCATTGCCTTCTCTGCCTGTTTTCTCTAGTAGGTAGAAAAAGGTAAGGTTATCTGTTGAGAGTGAGACAGGAGGGGGCTGGTTTGAATTTGAGCCCAAGTTTGACTGAGCTGTCTTCTCTTATCTTTCAGCCCAGAGTTCACTTGGAGATCAACCATTGTATGTTTTCCCTAAAGATAAGCTGGTGGAAGAGGGCTCCGATGTCACTATTTGTTACATTTCTAGGAACCATCAAGATAACATATCCTGTTATTTGGAAGATGAACTGACATATGGAAAACAACTTGATCAAAATGTATGGGCATTCGAGTTGAAGAACGTTTCTTTCTTTAGGAAATCCGGGACCAATTTCTATTGTAAGGGCCGAGGTATTCCAGAGGGCCTCGTTCTTTTTGTCTCAAGTGAGTGGACCCATTCTCTGTGCGCCCCCCCTTCCCATTTCCCGTGGAAGAGATCAAATCTCCTTTTCCTTTCCCAGAGGAAAGATTTCTACTCGCGGCCTCAGTTGTCTATTGTTTCCCAAGCCTTCTAGGAGAGTCTCTGTCAGAGATACTCTGAAGCAATACTTGTCGGATTTCCTGTTGTTTTCTTGAGCTTACTGAAATTTTATTCCTAGAAAATCAAGTGATAAAAAGGAGAAAGTTCAGGTCATGACCTGGACCACTGAGAAAATATCCTGTTTTCTGTGAGCCATGCTGGAATGACCACAGGATGGCGGGGCGGGGAGGAGAGAGGCTGCAGGCTGGATGGCCCGAGAGAGGCGGCCAAGGTCATAATTGGAAGACCTGGGTTTGAATCTTCTTCCCATGGCTGGGTGTACCGTCTTGGCCAAGTTTCCCGCTCTGTGAATGGGTCTAGTAATGGTTGTAGTGAGGATCACAGGAACACGGGCAGGGCTGTAAGATCAGTAGCGGCACCCACAGGACTTCAGCAGATGAGGCCTTTACTGCTCTTAACTGGGTGGTGAAGGGGAGAGGAGGCAGCATTGAACTTCTCTTGCCGATCTGTGTATGCTCCCCTTCCCCCGACCTGCCGAGGCCTCCTGTTTTGTCTTGAAGCCTCTGCCCTCCCCCCCCCCCCCACAGTGGGGCAGTACCTGCAACTCCTCCCCCGCTGCTTTCCCTGCCACAGGCCGTCTCCAGTCTCCTGGACGCTTGCTCACCCATACTCCTTGTGTGTCCTCTCAGAACAGCAGTGCCTTGGGGACTTGGAGATGCCGCACGTATGTTCCTTAGGACTCTCAGCCTTCAGCTGCTGAAGCTAGCAGGTTCCCCAGATCTGGCTTCCTGGCCTCCCAAGCACAGCCCAGGCTCTCGAAGCCACAGCATCCAACACGAAACACCAGGCAACACTGACTCCATTCATTCGTCACTTTGCTCATTCTGTCTGCACGTTGCCAGACTGCTGAGTGCTTACTGGCCAGCTCTGGGGCTACCAGTGCAGACCTCACCCAGTCACTCCCGCTGTCCCTGGTGACATCCCAGCAAAGCACCAGGGAAGGAAGGAGAAGGGGCCAAGGTGAAGTACCCGAATGTGACTTTCTGGAGCTGCTGATGCGCTGGCCTCTATTGAAGTTAACTTTTCAGTGTTCAAAGCAACTCTGTGGCCTCAGATCCCAAAGAGAGCTTTCCATTTCAATTGTGTTTTAACAAAGAGCTTCTGCTCAGTGTTTCATCTGCGTTTTCTTTGTATGGACAGAAGTGCTTGAAGAGCCCAAGGACTTTTCTTGTGAAACCCGGGACCTGAAGACTTTGACCTGTACTTGGGATCCCGGGAAAGACACTGGCTTGATTCAGCTGCCTTCCTACACTTTATTTGAATCGTAAGTGAGCTCTGGTTACATTAGTGACGGATTCTTCCTTGTTTGAGGTGCTTGTGACAACATATCAAAAATTTTCAACAAATATTTTCCCACCACCTTGCCAGGGTTAGGAAGAAATCCTTAAGGGGTCACAAGTATATAATACTTTCTAGCTAAGTTTTGTGAAAGGAAAATGGAGCCTAAAAATAATAAGACCATTAGTTGTGAATCTTGTTGTGAAATAACTGTATGGTAATCTGAGTGAGTGAGTGAAGTCGCTCAGTCGTGTCCGACTCTTTGTGATCCCATGGACTATAGTCCACCAGGCTCCTCCATCCATGGGATTCTTCAGGCAAGAATACTGGAGTGGGTTGCCATTTCCTTCTCCAGGGAATCTTCAACTTTTTAAGAGTACCCAAAGTAGAGTCCCTTGGACTGCAAGGAGATCCAACCAGTCCATTCTAAAGGAGATCAATCCTGGGTGTTCATTGGAAGGACTGATGCTAAAGCTGAAACTCCAATACTTTGGCCACCTCATGCGACGAGTTGACTCACTGGAAAAACTCTGATGCTGGGAGGGATTGGGGGCAGGAGAAGGGGACAACAAAGAATGAGATGGCTGGATGGCATCACCGACTCGATGGAGGTGAGTTTGAGTGAACTCTGGGAGTTGGTGATGGACAGGGAGGCCTGGCGTGCTGTGATTCATGGGGTTGCAAAGAGTCGGACACGACTGAGCGACTGAACTGAACTGAACTGAAAGTAGTAAACTAAGGAAAGTTCTCACAACCCACACGGGGAAGTCAGCAATTCATCCTTACATATTTAACCACATAAATCGAGTTTTTTGAAACGGTATTTTCATCGTCAGTATTTGCTGGTGATGGATCGATGCTGTTGCGTGGAACATAGTTTGAAAGCCACTGAACATGTCCCCCAAGGGATTCAGGGACACACATCTGTGTTGACAAAAGTGTAAACCCTGAAATTGTTGTGTGTGTGTTTTTTTTTAAGATTTTCCGGGAAAAAGACACTTTGTAAACACAGAAACCGGTGTGATTGGCAAGTAACTCAAGACCCACAAGAAACGTATAACTTTACACTCGTGGCTGAAAACTACTTTAGAAAAAGAAGTGTCAATATTCTTTTTAACCTGATCCATGGAGGTGAGACTTGAGTGTAGCTCACTGTGGTCACTGGCGTAGCTTTGTTTGACACACTGTGTGATCAAGTAAATGTGCTAGAGATTTCTGCCTAGTTCACATCCTAAGTGAAAGTTTTAGTTTGTAACTATTGTTCATGCCACGCTTCTCTTCACGGGTGCATGCATGGCCCATGGTCCCCATTATTTGTTTGTGTTGATAATGTAATAAATGCCAAGGAGCTTACCTTCAGTTCAAACTAGAAATCGGATAATAACTTATGTCATCTCCCATCCCACAGCCCCCTGTCCCGTTCCTTCCACTACGGAAATGGCAGATTTATTTTGTGTGTGCTTGTGGATATATTCTCATTTCTTGTGAAATCCTGTTTTCATTTTGTTTTAATGCATATCAAAGACATCAAGCTATATGTAATAATCCTCGTAATTGTTTTTATATAATATTAAAATGCTAACACTTACTTATATTATCCAGTGGTGTAGTCCATTTGTTTTCACTGCTATAAAGTATTTCATTGTGTAAAGATACAGTATTTTATTCATGCATTTCCTTTGATGGGTTTTCAGATTGTCTCAAGGTTTATGCTCTTGGATACAGTGTTAATAAGAGTATTTTGATCTATATATCCAGTAAACACCTATAATTTTTTTTTGTTTTTTTTTGAGTGTATACCTATACCTAAGCATAGAATTGGTGAGGATTCAGAAAATGTAAATGTTCAACTTACAAGATAACGCCAAATTCATTTCCAAAGTGACTGTAGCAGTGTATTCTCTCCAAATTGGTATTGTCGCCCTTTTCATTTTTGTCAGTTGAATGAATGAAAAGTGGTATTTTGTGATGGATTTGATCTGCACATCTCTGAAGCTGGATATCGCTGTTTGTGTTTTGATTATACCCCCTTCTCTTTTATGAAATGCAGAATCTTTAAGCATGCTGTTCGTTTTTCCTGGAATGCTTGTCCTTCTTTTACCTTCTTAATTCTACACATCATTTAGATTTCAGTTTAATTAACACTTCAGTCAGTCAGCTAATTACAGGGTGATGCCAATCCAGCAGGCACTTTGGATCCAGCTGTGAACAGGGTTGAGTAATTGCCCCTAATGAGTATCTGTGCTAGTGTGTGCTGGGGGAGAGGGTGGAGAGGTGGGTGTGGAGACACGCAGTAAATATATAAACAAGTTAACAGCATAACTCCAAGCATTGCTGAGTCCTGTGAAGAAGACAGAATTGAGGAAGGAGAGTAGAGAATGCCTGCGCTGCTGCTTCACATGGGATGAGGGCACTGAAGGGTGAAGTGGAAGAAAACCTCTAGAGCATTTGGAGCAAAAGGAATGAATTAGAAAAGGTCTCGGGATGGGAACATGCTCTGGATGTTTCAGGGACACAAAGAATGTCCTGTGTCTCTCCTGTGAGAGAAAGGAGACTGGAGTGGTGGGCAATGGCCAGGTCACACAGAAGCTCTGGAAGGGGGTAAGATGGAAGGTGTTTTTATTTCAGATATTCAATTGATATCTTTCAGTTCTAAAATTTCCATTTAATTCTTTTTTAAAAACTAGTTTTTTCTCCACTGAGAAGTGTTTTTCTTTCTGTTCATTTCAGGTGCATTTACTTTTACCTTATGGATCTGTTTTAAAGTCTTTATCTAATCATTGTAGCTTCAAGGGAGTCATCTTGATGCATGAGTCATCTCGAGGTTGATATCTGTTGATTGACTTTTCCCTTTGAAATTGATGGCATTTTCTGTTTTTTGGTTTTGTTTTGTATGTCAAATGATTTTGAATTGTATTCTTGCCATTGTTAAAGTTACTTTGGTTAGACTCTGGATTCTGTTATATTCTCTTTGATAGGCCACTTCTCCAAGTTTCGACTCCCCTCTAAGTTCTTCCCTGTTTTTGTTTAAGAGTCCTCAGTTTCTTTTTATATTTTTCCAGAGTTTCTAATATAATCAATGAGAGAGAAAGGCTGTAGTTGGCTTACTCCATCTTAGCTGCAAGTCTGGTTTTATTTGTCATTTTCTCAAAAATAAGCAAAAATGCTTATTGGGTAAAACATTGACAAAACGAAATGCCTATTTACCAAAGTCTTTTTGGATCTATGCTTGAGTTTTTTTTATTTTTAAATTTATTTTGGCAGTTCATCCAATGGCTCCCTATAACTTATTCCCTAAAAATGTCAATGCCACACATGCCACCATGACCTGGAAGGTATACTCCATAGGAAACAATTCTGCACTTTTGTGTCAGCTTCAACTCCTTGGTGAAGGAAAAGTGATACAAGTAAGAGCTTAACTTTCTATTTTCAAAAATTTCTTTATGTCTGAACAGAGACTAGTGAATATAAAATCTCTTGAAATTTTTATTTCTCTGTGGGTTCAATGGAAGGGATCATCTGTTTACAAGGTCCAGGAATATTACTCAACCACTAAAAAGAATGAAAGTAGGCCATATGTAGATATATGGATGCACCAGTCTGTCATACAGAGTGAAGTGAGTCAGAAATGGGAAAAAAATTATCATATATTAATGCATAATGTGGAATCTAGAAAATGGTACAGATGAACCTATTTCCAAGGCAGAAATAGAGATGCAGACATAGAGAATGGACATGCGAACATGGGGGTGAGGGGAAGGAGGAGTGGCATGATTTGGGAGATTGGGATTGACATATAAACCCTACCATGTATTCGGTTGGTGCAAAAGTAATCATGGTTTTGCATTGTTGAATTTTACTGTTTGATATTAGAATACATTCTTAAATAAATGTAGTTATGATATGCATCATTTTAATGTGCACTTCTCACTTTATGTTTTTTGCTAATGACTTGTGACTTGCTGTTTATTTTATATTTATTTTAGACTAGGGAAATGATGTTAGACAAAAAGCAAATTCAAACCATTTTATTAGAGTTCAAAATGGGCCATAAATTAGCAGAGGCAACTCGCAACAGCAATGCATTTGGCCCAGGAACTACTAACGAGTGTATAGCGCAGTGGTGGTTCAAGAAATTTTGCAAAGGAGACAAGAGCCTTGAAGATGAGGAGTGCAGTGACTGGCCATCAGAAATTGACAATAACCAATTGAGAGAATCATTTTACAACTACAGAAGAAGTTGCCAAAGAGCTCAGTGCTGATCATTCTATGGTAATTCAATATTTGAAGCAAACTGGAAAAGTGAAAAGTCTCTGTAAGTGGGTGCCTCATTAATTGACCAGAAAGCACAAACATCATCATTTTAAAATGTCATCATTTCTTATTCTATGCAAAAACAGTGAACCATTTCTTGATCGGATTTTGATGTGTGATGAAAAGTGGATTTTATATGACAACTGGTGATGACCAGCTCAGTGGTTGGACCTAGAAGCAGCTCCAAAACACTTCCCAAAGCCAAACTTGCACCAAAAAAAGGTCATGGTCACTGTTTGATGGTCTGCTGCCTGTCTGATCCACTACAGCTTTCTGAATACTGGCGAAACCATTACATCTGAGAAGTAGGCTCAGCAAATCAATGAGATGCACTAAAAACTGCAGTTCCTGGCATTGGTCAGCGGAACAGTCCCAGTTCTTCTGCATGACAATGTCTGAATGGACATTGTACAACCAATGCTTCGAAAGTTGAATGAATTGGGCTGTGACGCCTTGCCTCATCCACCATGTTCACCTGACCTTTCGCCAACCAACTACCACTTCTTCAAGCATCTCAACAATGTTTTGCAGGGAAAATCTTCCACAACCAGCAAGAGGCAGAAAATGCTTTCCAAGAGTTTGACGAATCCCAAAGCACCGATTTTACGCTACAGGAATAAACCAACTTATTTCTTATTGGCAAAAACGTGTGGATTGTAATGGTTCCTATTTTGCTTAATAAATATGTGTTTGAGCCTAGTGAGAGTTGGACTGTGAAGAAGGCTGATCACCAAAGAATTGATGCTTTTGAACTGTGGTGCTGGAGAAGACTCTTGAGAGTCCCTTGGACTGCAAGGAGATCCAACCAGTCCATTCTAAAGGAGATCAATCCTGGGTGTTCACTGGAAGGACTGATGCTAAAGCTGGAACTCCAATACTTTCCCACCTCATGCGACGAGTTGACTCACTGGAAAAGACTCTGATGCTGGGAAGGATTGGGGGCGGGAGGAGAAGGGGACGACAGAGAATGAGATGGCTGGATGGCATCACCGACTCGATGGACATGAGTTTGAGTGAACTCCGGGAGTTGGTGATGGACAGGGAGGCCTGGCATGCTGTGATTCATGGGGTCACAGAGAGTCGGACACGACTGAGCAACTGAACTGAACTGATAATGATTTAAAATTCATGGTCCAAAACCACAATTACTTCTTTACCAACCTATATAAAATGACTAGCGAGAAGCTGCTATTTAGCACAGGAAGCTCAGCTCGGTGCTCTGTGATAACCAAGAAGGGTGGGATGATATGAGGTGGGAGGGAGGTCCAAGAGGGAGGTGAATGTGTGTGTGTGTATATATATATGTATATATATAATGTATACATGTAGACGATTCATTTCATTGTACAGCAGAAGCTAACACAACATTGTAAATCAGTTCTATTCCAATTTAAAAGAAAAAAAGGTCCAGGAAATTATTCATAAACTTCTAGAATTTAGAGATATTTTTCCTCAAAGAGCTAGTTGTACTCCAGGTCTAAATGTTCTGTGTGTGATTTGGCTTTACAATAAAGTGTGCTCACCAGTACTTATGTCTTCTTCTTCCTCCCCACCTCATCTTTTTTTTTTTTTTAAATCAAGCAACACAATGTCTCCGTCAGGGTGAATGGTGAGTACCTTTTAAGTGAACTGGAGCCGGACACAGACTATATGGCCCGTGTATGCTGTGCTTATGCTGACCACTTCTGGAAATGGAGTGAATCAATTAGCCAAAAATTCACCACAGGTGAAGCTGGTACGTTCAACTCCCTGACATCTCAAGAATCTAAACTGACTGACAGGAGATGGGTGAGCTTCCCTGAGAACTTCTGATTGTACCAAAAACTCAGGGGTATTACAGCAGAGGCTGAGTACCATCTTTAAAAAAAGAAAAAGTGAATTTAATACCTAACGAAATGTGGGTGGGAAGACATCTACCTCAGACATTTATTTGCCATCCAAGTTATTTCTACTGAACATTTTCTCTGGGATTTTTAGCTTTCCAAAGTGGTTTCTAAGTTCCTGGTATTGCTGGATTCCTGTTGGAACTGGGGCTCTGTAAATAAGTGTGAACTTTTCATTCAGGCCTGGGGACAAACAGTAGCATTTGTGCTGAGGAAAGCTCTGATGTCATAGAAAACAGCCTTGGGCTGTGTTTGGAAAGGTAGTATCTGGAAACTTAATCATCATTGTTAAGTCGTTCCAGCGACAGCAAACTGGGAGCCTTCTCATGATGCTCTCAGAGGTTGTTTCCTCAGTAATGACTGAGCAGAGAGTTTTCTTCCCAAATAATTATGTTTTAGACCACAAGTATTGCTCAGGAGATGAGATGGCTCAGCCCTGCATTCATCTCCTTCCAATCCCATGTAATAGTCATACCGTTGCCCGGTTAACACATGAGGCAGCCTGGGCCCCTAGACTGGGGAGACGCGCCTAGTTTGCAGTTAATGAGCAGCAGGGACCTAACAACAGTAAACAGAGCAGAGTGTTTAGTATGTGCCAGACGCCGCTCCAAGGGTTCCAGTGTTTTCCTCCAATCCTCCCACCGCCGTGCAGCAGCTCCTGTTAGTCTCCTCACTCGGTGGATGAGGCCCGGGAGGCACAGGGAGGATGAGGAGTTTCACAGGCCCCGCCAGCAAGGGGCTGAGTCAGGACTGCGGCTCACACCCAGGCCAGCTGACTCCAGAGCTTCCCCCTCACCCAGACTGCAGCCTGCCTGGCGTGTCTCTCGGGGGTGTTATTGCAGCCTGGAGAGTTTGTGGACTCAAATCCGGGCTGTTCTGCTGCCTAAGGAAGGATTATATATATTTGATTCCATCTTGCTATTCGTGTCTGTGGGCTGTGGAGTTTTTTTCTGTTTCAGCCTGGAGGGGACATTTTAAAGCACTCTGAACTGAGGGGGTAGCGAGGGCAGTGCACCAAAATCCACACCTGGGCTGGTCACAGGAGGTGCCCAGTAGGCTTTCCCTTCGTCAGCCCCTCCAAGAGTCCACTCATCTTTTTCTAGTCTTATAGACCCCCCCCAAGAATCCTTGGAGCAGAGAACCCTGATCCTGATGGTAATGTGGTGTATTCCTCAATTGTGGACTTCAGGTGGCTCAGTGGGTAAAGAATCCTCCTGCAATGCAGGAGACACAGGAGATGCGAGTTCAGTCTCCAGGTCAGGAAGAGCCTCTGGAGAAGGACATGACAACCCATTCCAGTATTCTCGCCTGGAGAATCCCATGGACAGTGGAACTATAGTCCATGGGGTCACAAAGAATTTGACACAACTGAAGCAACTGAACAAAGAAGTTTTTGCTTCATCCTAATACTTTGTACTTTAATATTGCTTTGCTTTGGGATTATTTTTTGCAAGTGTATTCCAACATTATACCTAAACTTAGTGGAAAGAAAAAACTTTGCATTTTTTTTTAGCATTTTTGGTAACTAGTTTATTTAGATTATAATTTCATAAGTCTGAAAATGCTTAACTTTGCTTTTGATGATAATAAAAGCAGATGAATCTACTGATGATGAACCTATAGATACTTTTTCAACTCTGATAACACTTTGCTCAATGCTGGCAGAGTCAATGTTTATATGTATTTTAATCCTACTCAAGCAGAATCACGGTGAGCAGAGATAAATGACCCCATGAGAAGATATTGTAGTGACATAAATATGGAGCACCATCAGCTATGCTGCTGTTCTCTTTTCGTGCAGGTGGTCACGTACAAACCAGCAGCGGAAGATTCTGCACTGAGGTCTTATGGGGCCTGAGATTTTCAATATGTTTTTGACAATATTGGATTCTCTGATGGCTTGTTTAGCAAAGTGAAATCTGCCTGTTAATAGATTTTAAAAATATATGGTCACCTTTATGTTGTGCTAGAAAGTGTTAGCAACTACAGAAAAAAAAAAAAAGACTCTTAAATTTCAGAGGTTTCATCTGGCTCAGATGGTAAAGAATCTGCCTGTTATACAGGAGACCTGGGTTCAATCCTTGGGTCAGAAAAATCCTCTGGAGAAGGGAATGGCAACCCACTCCGGTATTCTTGCCTGGGGAATCATATGGACAGATGAGCCTGGGAGGCTAACATCCATGGGGTCGCAAAGATTTTAAAAATATACAGTCACCTTCATATTGAATAGAGAGTATTAGCAGCCATATGAAAAAATTTTTTTTCATTTTTTTAAAAAAAAATTTCAGTTGTTGGGGACTGTATATTTTCATAAAGCAGAGAATTAAAATTTTATGTTATGTTGCAAAACAGTTTCTTCCACAGAGATATGTTGAATCCAGTCATAAATCACTGGCCTGCAGTTTAATGGCAAGAATGACAAGGCGGCAAGGTCTTCTGGAACAGAGCAGGGAGAGGCGTGCAGGGGGAGGTTTGCAGCCTGTGCCCCGAGGGCCCACACACAGGGAACTTCCCCAGGCTCAGGCCAGGAACTGGGGGATGGGTGTTCTTGGGGAGGAGGGGGACACGGAAGGGGTCCCAGGCTCTGACCACAGCCACGGGCCAGCCAGTGTGCAGTCAGGAGAACTGGGCTCCACTTGACGGTGTCCAAGTGCAGCCTCCACCAGAGAGGCAAGGAAGTAGCAACGGTTTACTTCACCTAGAAATTAGAGAAATGGAAAATTTGACTAACTAATCTCCTAGCATTGGACTGACGCAAGGTTCCAAAATTCCTTGGTAGCTTCTAGAAGCTCTGAGGCTTGAGTTTCACAAAGGGCCCCGTGTCACATCCCGTTCCGATGTTAGCAGCCCTTTTGTGAAGCACCTACTGTGTGCCTGCCCCTTGTGAGGAGTGAACAGTGTGGCCATGGCCAAGTGGGTGGACATCACAGAGAGGGAAAAACCGAGATGCAGGCCTCAGGTCGGGCTGGCCGTGGTCACTTAGCTGACCGAACTAGAGGAAGGTTGAAAGTATTGTTCTACGTCCATGTTGTGACCCAGGAGCTTTCCTTTGGTTCATTTCAGCTCCTTCGGAGGCGCCCGATGTCTGGAGAGATGTGACATTTGTGTCAGGACATCCAACGGTGACCTTGTTCTGGAAGGTAAGAGGCCAGAGGTTTAGAAAGACATTTTTGCTGGTCATTAACTTTTCACCGAGATTAGATACTGATGTAGTCTTTTGATTGGAAGGACTCTTCCCAGGAATCCACTAGAATTTCTGACCTGGTCTGGGAACCCCCGCTCCGCATCCATACCCCTAACACTGGACCAGTGCCTCCTTCCTCGGCAGCCTCTTGCCTTGCCCAGGTGGCTGGTTCTGTTGGTTAGAACTGCATCTCCTAACTTCCCCACAGGCCTGCTCCTAAAATCTTCAAGGCCCAGGGCATGAGGAGAAGTGGAGAAATATATACCATATTTTAAAGTTATGAATATTTATATTTGAAAGTTATAAGTCAAGCTAAAAGATTGTAACAGAAATCAATCTAGTCTTTTTATGTTGACTAACATGCCTTCATGACAGCGTGGAAGGCCTGGTTTGTGTTGAGATGGTGGTGGTGGTGATTTAGTTGCAAAGTCATGGCCAACTCTTTTTGATCCCATGGACTGTACCCCACCAGGCTCCTCTGTCCATGGGGATTCTCCAGGCAAGAATACTGGAGTGGGTTGCCATGCCCTCCTCCAGGGGATCTTCTCAACCCAGGGATCAAACCCAGGTCTCCCACATTCTTTACCATCCGAGCCACCAGGGAAGCCCCACTCAGAGCTCTTGAATTCCTCAGTGTTTAGTGCTAAAGCATGGCTGTGCTGGGGGAGCTGGCCCCAGCACTTTTCTTCCCATCTCCACTCTGGTCCTCCCCACTCGGGGGCTCGTGCACACATGTGGACGCGCCAGTCTATACAGGCGGGTTCTGTCCATACCCCGAGCCAGCAGCTGCCCCAGCCTGATCTCAGGTCTGGGGGTGCACACATCAGGGGGCACCATCTGGCTGGGGGTTCAGGCCTTGGGAGTGGGCTGAGGGTTGTGTGGACAGAGAATTCTCTGCAACCTGCAGGATCATCTAAATGAGGGACCGTGGGCCCTGGGTCTGGGGAAGCACAGCCTGGGGGCAAGGGGGTGACACAGCTGGTGGAGGGAAGCATTCCAGGAGCCCAGCCCCCTCCTCTCTGGGGTTACTCCTGTCTTCCCTGCTCCGTACTCACTGTGGTGGAGGTGGTTCAGCTGCTGTCTTGTCTGACTCTTGCAACCCCATGGACTGCAGCCCACCAGGCTCCTTTGTCCATGGGATTTCCTAGGAAAGAGTAGTGAAGTGGGAAGCTATTTCCTCCTCCAGGGGATCTTTCCAACCCAGGGATCAAACTTGTATCCTGCATTGCAGGCAGAATCTTTACCGACTGAGTCCATATTCACCAAGTGTGTTTTAATCCAGGCTAAATAACCCCCTTCCTCTCGATTCCTTAACTGGTCACCCTTTGGACATGATATGCTCTTAAGCTCACCCCCAAATGATCCTATTCTCTACTCAAGTTTAGTTAGAATGTCTGATTTCAAGTGTGGTTTATTTAGAAGGTTATTTTCTCTCTTAAACTGTTTTAATTTGCTCTGTGTGTGTGTGTGTGTGTGTGTGTGTGTGTGGATAAGGCAATCAAAGGAGAGAAAAGATGAGAAAGTAATCGAGCAAACTCTTATTCAGAGGGAAGCCCAAGTTGAAATGATTGTCAATATTTTTTTCAGCCTCTAGCAAAAGTACATACCAACGGGAAGATCCTGTTCTATAATGTAGTTGTGGAAAATCTTGATGAACCCTCCAGTTTAGAGGTCCTCTCTGTCCCTGCTCCAGCCAACAGCACGAAAGTAACCCTCAATCAGAGTTCTTACCAGATCCACGTCACGGCTCACAACAGTGCGGGCTCTTCTCCAGCTTCCACAGTTGCCATTTCTGGACATCCTGGAAATGGTGAGTTTCTTTGGTTTTGTTTTTCTTCTCTAGGAAAATGTTGATGGTGTTATTTGGTAGATATGGATAAACTGGAAAGAGTAGTTTGGAGAGACAAAAGATGTAGCTGCCAAACACTGTCTGTCATTTTCTTTGGGTCGAGGCATGTTGGTGGGTTTCTAGGACAGTTCTCGGTGTGGGAAGATTTCAGCCATGGCTCAGAACATTTCCCTTCCAGGGATTCTTCCACTGATTTGGGAAGATATCTCAAATTTTATTCAAATAAATGCAACACAAACAGAGTTAGAGTTGGTATGAACATGCTTTGTGGCTTATGGAATATGAGTTGCATTTCTTTTATGGCAAAATATTTTATCAATCTTGGCCACAAGGAGAACTAGCATCATCTTTCAAGAAGGGCTTTGCCAAAGCTGTGGAATAAATGGTGATAACTGTCTAAACACTTAGCCTGTGAAAGTCCAAACAAGGTGGAGACGACCATACACGTACGATCAACAGTGGAGTTACTTTCCTTCCTGGGAGAGCTATGAGAAGAGGTTGGTTGTACTAACCCGCCCCCAGTGGTACACACTCTGAGACACTGCACACTTGGACAGCACCACACAGACATCCTAAATTCATTTGTGAACCTTGCAGTAATGTCACCCTTCAGTTACTGCTGTAAAAATCGTCAGACCCTGCTTGTGGGGTTAGGTCAGGTCGCTTTATACCTGTTATTCAAATTAGGCTTACATGTAGGTTAAACGGGCTAGATTGGAGGGTGTTATTATTTTGTGTTATTTATTTTGGTTAAGAACCATCCAGTGTGTCAAGTAAGAAAAAGAAATCCGGATTGTGCCACAGAAGAAAAACTAAGGAGTTACTTGACATAACCTTTGCTTTTGAAGAACTGTATCAGAGAAGGAAGTGAATAGTTGTATTCTGTCTTTATTAGGAACAGAACAGGAAAGCTGGGCATTTCATTCGCTCCTAGGGGAGCTGATAGATAAAAGAAACACTACGTCCAGTGAGGCTCAGCTCAAACAACTCTGCTAAACACTGTTCTCTGTTTTGGGGTCACCCCATCTGTGGGTTCCCACCCCATCTTCCTTCCTCATGCCCTGCCTTCAGAACCCACTGCGTCCCCTTGTGAGGCTCTATCCACCCTTCCGATATGGTCCAGATTCTTATGTCTCTAGAGTGGATAAGGGCACTGATGTGCTATGAGACAGACCAAGGAGGTTCAGCCAATTCATGCTAAAGCGTGAATGACTGAAAATAAAAGATTGCCTTTTTCTTTGCCTTTCCCTTCACTTCTCCAGACATATTTGCAAGGTTAGAGATGCAGCTTGGGAGAGTTATGCTTTAAGTTTGGGGTGAAATTATAGTCAGTGTGAATAAATGGAAAATGTCAGTTTCAACATGAAAGAGATTTGGGTCTCTGATGAAGAAAGAGAAGCTGTGTGGGTAGGATAGACACAGGCCTTCGTGGGGAACCCCTGACCTTATACCTGGGGCTGCACATTTGTTTGGGTGCTCCCAGCTGGATGATAATTTGGTGCCCTGGAAAATTTAATAGCACCCATCAACATTCAGCTGTAATTAGAATTGCCAGATAAAAGAAAAGATGCCTCATCAGATATGAATTGCAGAGAAACAGGAAGTACATTTGGAGTATTAAGCCCCTCTGATGCTGGGAAAGGTTGGGGGCGGGAGGAGAAGGGGACGACGGAGAATGAGATGGCTGGATGGCATCACCGACTCTGTGGACATGAGTTTGAGTGAACTCCGGGAGTTGGTGATGGACAGGGAGGCCTGGCGTGCTGTGATTCATGGGGTCGCGGAGAGTCGGACACGACTGAGCGACTGAACTGAACTCAACTGATGTCATATTTGCTTGTACCACACTGGTTGCCTCTCTGAACAGCTGCTTGCACGCCCAGTCCTTGATCAGAGTCTGCTTTCACTCAAGTGACCACCTGGGTCTGCTGCCTTCTGAACAGTGGGAGGCTGTGGGATCAGCCTTGGAAACAGAAGTTCTCATCCCTCCAGATCTAGACTGACCTGCTTGAAATCAGCAGAGCTGTAGTCCGTTGAGACCATCATCTTTTGTCCAATTGTCGGATGTTAGGAAGACCCCCCAGGTGCATAAAATACGTTGAGGCAGCATCCTAGGCCATAAGTACATAAGTTCTGTCACACCCTCCATAATCTGACTGAGTACGCACGTGAATCGTTGTTTCCTTTTTTTTCTCTGCGATCACCTCAGTTTCTGCCCCTAACATCTTGGAGACAGGAGTTCATTCCGGGGCAGCCAGCATTGTGTGGGGGAATAAGCTGAATTAATCAAGGTAATTTTTGAAAGTAGATCAAGTACCAGACACAGTTCTAGGTCAAAGATCAACTACTTTTCAGTAAAAAGGCAGAGCATAAATATTTTAGACATTAATGTAGGCACAACAATCATCATTTTCCGATCTGTGTTCTCTATCCTCTGTTTTTAACAACACTTTAAAAACCTTAGAACTGTTTTTAGTAAAAACAAGCTTTCGAGGCTGGATTTGTTCTACCAGCGGTCCTGCCTGCTGATCCCTATCTTAGGAGCTGATGTTTCCTTGGGTCTCTCAGGACAAGGGACATTTGAGGGGTGGGTGTGAATATTTATTGGGAGTGAGAGGTAGGAAAAACCTGATGAAAACATCCCTCCTGCCCTTATCCTAAGCCCTGTTGCAATTACAGGGGGAAGGCTTGGAACTGCTAGATACACAGCACGTTCAAGCTTATTTTTTTTAGATATTTTTGCAGAATGTCTGATTAATTAAATCTGAAGCATTGCCCTCTTTGTAACGTACAGAAAATGTTGAAGAAGGAAGAATGAATGGTACAGAGGATGGATTTCCCATGTCTTGGAAACCCCAATCCAGAAATGCCACAGGTTACGTTGTGGAGTGGTGTGACGGTCCCCAGAACCTGCCCTGTATTCTCCGGTGGAAAAACCTAGGCCCCACTACCACAGGCACAGTCATTAGCTCGGGTAAGAAGAACCTTCTATATTACCATCTTGCTCCATCCACCCGGTTCAAGTAGGATTTCTGGACCATCTCAGATACTCTGTGCTCACTGATAATGCCAAATTCCACGTGGGTCTTGGAGTTCAAGTTTTGCAGTGACGTGGCCTAAGTTTTGACCTTTATATTTACTTTTACAGAGCCATCCAGATGTAAGGCTGGATAGGTGTTCATAAGGTTCATGAATTTGTTCTAAACCAGCAGTCTCAAATGAATAGCAAAGGAACTTTGTAACAGTTGTCCTGAGAGCTTTTACAAAAGCAAAGATGTAGATTTGGAAGACATAGGAGTAGAGTTGATGGGAGTTGATTATCAACTCCTTCAGTTTCAATACAACTTGTAGAGCTTGGTCTCTCCCAGCCACACTGGATTTGCCTTTTCCAGGTTGCAGGTGTAACAGTTTAAGGAGCCTAGGTCAGTGGCTTGAGCAGTGGGTTAGTGGCGCCATCTGCTGGGAAGGAGGTAGAGATGTAGGAATGTTGATCCAGAGAGTGATTGATGGAGAAGGAAATTGCAACCCACTTGAGTGTTTTGCTGGGAAATCCCATGGACAGCGGACAGAGGAGCCTGATGGGCCACAGTCCATGGGGTTGCAAAAGTAGGATATGACTTAGCGACTAAACCACCACCCCCCACCACTTGAGGGTGACAGAGGAGGCCCAGTGGGGTCATTCGGGTGGCTGGTGGGAATGAGGAGGAGTCTTCCCCTGTCTTGAGCAGCGTTAGAGGTTAGGGGTGCGGGGAAGGTGAGTTACTGGAAGCAGATCTTCAGGCGCTTGCCTCTCATGGGTGGAGAAAGGGCGAGTCGCTGGCGGGAGACTTACAGTCAAAAGAGAGTTTTACATGGTTTTCTGGTTCTGGTTGAATTCTGTGCACCCCGTTTTGTGCACACGGATAAGGGTATTTTGAGAGCTCTTAATCGAGAGGATGATGTAGAAAACAGTCCCCCTTTGTCAGAAATGCTGGAGGATTTCAAGGCTCAGGGGAAGGAGGGAAGAAGATGGTAGAGATGAAGGGCAGAAACTCCGAGGAACAGTTTTAAGGGGACCCAAATTCATTTTTCATTCTTTTCCTTTTCAGAAGTAAAGAGAACGTCATCCTGTGTTATTGACAATCTGTTGACTTTTCTTCTCTAGGTGCTTTTAGACCAGGGGTTCGCTACAACTTCAGAATTTATGAAATTTCTACAAAAAGGATGGCGCATTTATTAGAGAAAAAAGCTGGCTATTTGGAGGAACTGGGTGAGTTTAAAGCATTTACTGTGTCCATGGGTAGGCGTGTTCAGGACACTTCAGAGACTCTTTGCTTCAGCTTTAGGAGAATTACAGCACCTATCCTAATTCTCAGTGTGCTATTAATTCTGACCATTGGGCTTTTTAAAACATTAATTTTTAATCATAAACATAAAACAGTTTCATTAAAGACAATTCATGAAATGTTATGCAAAAGAAGACAAAACTCTGGCCGACTTTGCCACCCAATAGCACATATCCAGAATTAATGTTTTGTGTGTGTCCTTTCTCAGTACAGGCATATACTTTTATATAAAAATCAGATCTTACTCTATGCAGGTTTGTAAAGTCCTTTTTGACTCATGTCACTAAGTAATATTTAACTTTTCAGTCATTATGAGTGCAAACTGCCTCATTGTTTGCATATGGCAAATCACCCATCTTTGGACTTTTAGGATGATTAATTCTTTTCAATTAAAAACTATAAAATTCACCCTCAGTTTTCTTGTAATCTCTAATATTCAATCTCTCTCTTTTTCTTGGCCAAATCCCCTTATCCCTTATATGACTTACCATTATTTTAGCTGAATCTTTGTCCATTGCTCTGATAATGGTTTTTAAATAAAGTCCTAGAGGTCAAATAAAGTCTGACACTCTTTCCACTGTTTCCCCATCTATTTCCCATGAAGTGATGGGACCAGATGCCATGATCTTCGTTTTCTGAATATTGAGCTTCAAGCCAACCTTTTCACTCTCCTCTTTCACTTTCATCAAGAGGCTTTTGAGCTCCTCTTCACTTTCTGCCGTAAGGGTGGTGTGTCATCTGCATATCTGAGGTTATTGATATTTCTCCCAGCAATCTTGATTCCAGCCTGTGCTTCTTCCAGCCCAGCGTTCCTCATGATGTACTCTGCATGTAAATTAAATAAGCAGGGTGACAATATACAACCTTGACGTACTCCTTTTCCTATTTGGAACCAGTCTGTTGTTCCATGTCCAGTTCTAACTGTTGCTTCCGTCTAGTCAAGGCTATGGTTTTTCCTGTGGTCATTGTATGGATGTGAGAGTTGAACTGTGAAGAAAGCTGATTGCTGAAGAATTGATGCTTTTGAACTGTGGTGCTGGAGAAGACTCTTGAGAGTCCCTTGGACTGCAAGGAGATCCAACCAGTCCATTCTAAAGGAGATCGATCCTGGGTGTTCATTGGAAGGACTGATGCTAAAGCTGAAACTCCAATACTTTGGCCACCTCATGCGAAGAGTTGACTCACTGGAAAAGACTCTGATGCTGGGAAGGATTGGGGGCGGGAGGAGATGGGGACGACAAAGAATGAGATGGCTGGATGGCATCACCGACTCTGTGGACATGAGTTTGAGTGAACTCTGGGAGTTGGTGATGGACAGGGAAGCCTGGCGTGCTGTGATTCATGGGGTCGCGGAGAGTCGGACACAACTGAGCGACTGAACTGAACTGGAGAGGTCAAATGCTCGAACCAGAAGATTTAAGCTACTTAAATACAGTTTTATAGTTTTGAAGACTCTTGGCAGATATACTGTGAAATTGCTGCCCCTCTCAGACATTGTTCTTTGATTCCACCAGCAAGGTGGGCAAGTTTTGATCCTCTCATATGATTGCTCATTTAGCTTCTTGGCAGCCAGGGTCTCACACCCACCAGGAGCTGGGAGGCTGGGTCCTTGGTTACCTTGCATCAATCAGACCAGCTCTCGGTATTCTCCACTGAGTGGGTACTGTCCCAGACAGGCAGGAGGGGTGTTTCTGTGTGTGCTTGTGGGCACAGGCCAGGCGGGCACCAGCCTATGTGCTGAAACAGGCTCAGGGCAGCCTCAGAATAAACTCTTCCCCCACTTGGACAGCGCCTTCCCAGGTGGCACTAGTGGTGAAGAACCCTCCTGCCAAGGCAGGAGACCTAAGAGTTGTGGGCTCAATCTCTGAGTCGGGAAGATCCTCTGGAGGGGGGAATGTGGCCCACTCTAGTCTTCTTGCCTGGAGAATCCCATGGACAGAGGAGCCTGGTGGGCAAGGTCTATAGGGTTGCAGAGTAAGACACGACTGAAGCGACTTAACACACACACACATACACTTGGACAACTGTGAGTTGCCACTGCCTGGAAACTAAAACTCCCTTCAAAGCCACCCTGACCTCTTCAAACATAACCCTTCCTCCTCCCTTTGCCCCACGTCAGTTCTTTCTCTAAACACTGTTTAGAATTCATGCGCAGAAAAAAGTCTAGGGAAGCCTTTCTTTTTTGCTGTGTGACCTTGCACAAGTTATTGAATCTCTTTAGGCATCCATTTAGAGGCAAGGCTTGAACAGGACGAAGCTTGTTCCTTCCCAGCTCTCACGAACAAAGTCAGAGAAAAAGATAAGAGTCCGTCACTTGTCATGAGCACCTATAAGAGTGGGCTGTGGTTCTACCTTCAATTTACATGAATGCTCTGAGACTGCTTCCAAATTGTGACTCTTACATTATCTCAACTTCCTTTCTTAGCTCCTTCATACAACCCTCAAGTGGTCATGAGTAACTTGACCTCCCACTCCTTCACTCTGAGTTGGAAGGATTATCCCACCGAATCTCAAACCGGTTTTATACAAGGGTACTATGTCTACTTGAAATCCAAGGCAGGGGAGAAGTGCCACCATGGATTTGAAAAGACAGTTCTTCCAGGTGACACTTTCTGTTTTGTTTTGTTTTCATCTATTTACAGTTTCAAGATCTCCTTACTTGAAATCATTGGAAAGGCTACCAGCCATCTCTGATCGTGTCCAGGCTGCTTTCTGTGCATGCATGCTCTAATGATCGAATAGCGTCCTTAAATTAGTAGGGTGGACAGGATGATGGGGTCCAGGATTTTAACTTACTTAAAAACAATGTGGCCCAGTATTTTTAGAAGCACTTGAAGTACTCCCAGCTCCTTAAGAAAACCTACTTACTGCTCAGGAAACTTGCTTGCTAACCTCATTTTCTTTTTTTGACTTTGTTAAAGCTTATCACAATGTATTCTAAGTAGCTCTGGCAAGCTCTTACTTTCTCTCTGGCAGATTTGAGTCCCCCCGCCCCCCGGGCCCGCCCCCCCCACCAATCAGGAGCAACTCTTGCTTAGTGGAGTGTTTGTCTTGCTTGCCATTTCCCAAACATCTTAGTGTTCCCAGTGTGATGAAATTATGATTCATTTTTGATTGGTTTAGAAATGTTGGCAGTGCCAAGTCCACTACTGCGTGACTGTCTCACAAGATCTTTATTACACTCTTAAAACTCCAATACTTTGGCCATCTCATGCAATGAGTTGACTCACTGGAAAAGAGTCTGATGCTGGGAAGGATTGGGGGAGGGAGAAGGGGACGACAGAGAATGAGATGGCTGGATGGCATCATCGACTCAATGGGGGTGAGTGTGAGTGAACTCCAGGAGTTGGTGATGGACAGGGAGGCCTGGCATGCTGTGATTCATGGGGTTGCAAAGAGTCGGACACGGCTGAGTGACTGAACTGAATCATTTTTTTCTTCTTAAAAAAATTTTTTTTTTTTTTTAAAAAAAACCACAGATAATTCAGTATGTTGCAAATACACAATTGACAACCCGGATGAAAAGACATTTGTTGTGAAAGCCCTACAGCCAGAATCTGTCTATGAGTTTCTCGTCACTCCTTATACAAGTGCTGGTGAGGGTCCCCTGGATGACTTCACAAAGGTCACAACTCCGGATGAATACTGTGAGTTTTTCCAAATCAAAACTCTTCTCTTAGGAGTTCCTGGGAAACTGACAAATGACACACACAGTTGTGGACTTTGTCTAGATCAGGAATGTTTAAACCTTTCTTCTCTGTCTCTCTCTGTCTCTTTCTTTCTCTAGATGAAACTCATGAAAGAAAAAAAAAAGTTACACAGAATCCCACAACATACAATAGATAAGAGTGAAGCTAATCTGACTGATCTATGGCCTAGAAACTTTCTCAGTCCCAGAACAGTTGGAAAATCACAGATAGAATATTTTAGTGTTGACTTGGGAAGACCCTTATGAGTTCTGTCTAGAGAGGGGTGGGGGTGTTTTGGTCAGCAGAAATATATGTACATGTGAATGACGTGTCAGCCTTCAAATGCCCTTGTATGATTTGCTTTTATAAAAGCGGATGTTTAACAACCTATCTGCACTGTTCTTTGGTGGATTTGCAAGCAGTGAGAACAGGAAGATGGTCATTTATGAAAATGAAGTACAGGTTGATATATATGAGAAATAAAAGTAGAATAATTACCTAGGTTATGACTTAGGTAACTTAATCAGGCCCGAACTAGAAGGGGTGCATTAGTCAGTCTTTAATGAGTAATAAAATACCTTGTCGTACTGCAGAAGACTCTTGAGAGTCCCTTGGACAGCAAGGAGATCAAACCATTCAGTCCTAAAGGAAATCAACCCTGAATATTCATTGGAAGGACTGATGTTGAAGCTCCAATATTTTGGCTACCTGATGTGAAGAGCCCACGCATTGGAAAAGACCCTGATGCTGGGAAATATTGAGGGCAGGAGAAGGGGGTGACAGAAGATGAGATGGACATGAGTTTGAGCAAACTCCAGGAGGTAGTTAAGGACAGGGAAGCCTGGTGTGCTGCAGTTCATGGGGTCACAAAGTGTTGGACACGACCTAGTGACTGAACAACAAATAACAAAAGTACCTCCAAATCTCAGTGGCATACAGAAACAAACCTGTCTTTTCATGCTCCTGGCTTGGCTGACATAGGTTGAAACAGGTGGGACTCCAGGCTTCAGGCACGTTTAGGTTTGTTCCATGTAGTTTGTTAGTTCCCTGAGGCTCAGGTTGAAGGACAGTGGCTCTCAGGGAGCAGCTCTGCTCATGCATCACAGGAAAACGAGAGCAAGCCAACCCTAAGCACACTCAACTCAGCTACCAGCGTGACCACTCCTCACCTCCCATTGGTCAAACCAAGTCATGGCTGAGCCTCCAAGTCAGGGGGTGGAGTAGACTTCTCATACAGAGAGGGAGTGAAGAATGGAGAGTAATGATCCATGCTGTCAGGAGAGGTGACGAGTCTGAGCCACAAGTATTAAGGGCAAATGGATCCCTGTGTTGGCTGGCTGGTGTCTCACCACCGGTCAGACCGCACTCACAGTGAATCTTGCACAAACAATTTTGAGGCATAACAGACATGTCAAACTCATTTCTTTGAGGGGAAAGCAGTCACTAAAAACATCCCTTTCTGTTCCCTTCTCCAGCCCATATACTGTTACACATCATTCTCCCCATGATTTTCTGCGTTTTGGTCGTCATGATCACCTGCTACCTAAAAAGCCAGTGGTAAGTGTGTGGGGGAACGTTTTATCCAAGAAGAGAGTCAAAGAAAAATCTAGAAAGGAATTTAGTAAGATAGAAATCACACCGGATCATATGAGGCAAAGTGTTCGAAGGGAAAGGACAAAGGGAGATTTGGTAAAAATATGAAAAATTTTGAATAATCTTGTTTATCAACAGATAAGCAATAAGTCAGTACATAAGTAAACTATTTGAAAATATTGCAAAACTTGTTTAATAGCAATAACTAACATTTATATTTCACTTTACCATGTGCTTGGCAGTGTTTTCAGTGCTTTATATGTAACAACTCACTTAATCCACCCAACACCATCACTGCCATAATGATCTCCACTGAAACAGTGAGGAAATCAAAGCATAGAAAGGGTAAAAAGCTTGCTTAAGGTTACAGTGTTAGGAGTGATAAAGCAAGGGTTAATCTGACTCCAGGTTTCTCACTCTTAACCATTCCACTCTATTGCAAAATTCAGTGTGATTTTCACTGGTTTTCCAGGTTGAAGGACAAGTGTTATCCTGACATTCCAGACCCTTACAAGAGCAGCGTCCTGTCATTAATAAAATTCAAGGTAAATGCTGGGAAATTCTAGGGATACCATGTACTTATTAAAGACCAACCCAGGGGTTGGGCTATAATAATCATACATTCCTAGACCTCCTCAGGAAGATATAACAAAGCAAGAGCCACCCCTGCTCCCCCAGCCATGAAATGAGTGAACGCAGCTTTGATTTCTGTCAGGGGCTATCCTTTGGTTTTCAGCATCACCTCCAGATAACTTGTGACCAGGATAAATCACACAAAAAAGTGAAGCTCTCAGTGCATTTCACATACTTTATATACTGTGATACACACATATTATCTTTGCTCATTTTCTGTTTCAGGAGAATCCTCATATAACAATAATGAATGTCAACGACTGTGTTCCAGATGCTATTGAAGTTGTAAACAAGCCTGAAGGGAGTAAGACACAGTTCATAGGCACTAGGAAGTCACCCACAGAAACTAAAGGTACTAAGCCTACCTATCTTGACCTGCTCCCAACAGAGAAGAACTACTCTGGCCCTGGACCTTGCATCTGTTTTGAGAACTTTACCTATAATCGGGCAGCTTCTGACTTGGGTTATTGTGGACATTTCCCAGTAACCCCTCAAGCCCCACCCTGTCAGCTGGGACCACTGACTTCACCTGAAAATTTACTAAAGACGCTGGAACAAAACTACATGAACTCCCTGGGAGAAATCCCAGCTGGAGAAGCTAATTTGAATTATGTATCCCAGTTGGCTTCCCCCATGTCTGGAGACAAGGAGAGCCCACCAACAAATCCACCAGAGCCAGCACTCTGTTCGGAGTATAAAATGCAAATGGCTCTTCCCCTGGGTCTGGCCTCCCCTCCCCCAGGTGAGGACAGCAGCCTGTCCTCCACTACCCTCTCAGATCCAAGTCAACGCCACTAAGCGGAGTCCCCACTTCATGTCCGCATGCTGCAGACACTAGTCGCAGCACAGCTGGCACTATTCCATCACCAGATACCTCGGGGCTTAATCCCACTCAATTATCACCACTGGAAGGTCTGATTTATATGATTTTGCTAGGTTTCAAAGGTCAGAAGCTATGAAATTTAACATTTGTGCTTGGAGCAGGCTTGCTGTGGAAATGGCAGGATCGTGGGAACAGGCTTACCTTGCTCTTGGGTGTTTCACGCTCACCTTTATGACAGCAGACCTGGCACCTGACAGAGAGACAGACTGCATCCACTCAGTATTGGACAGGGTGGCTATGGTCCTTGAAGTTCAGCTTTTGGCAAGAAAGCATTTCCAGTAAGTTTTACCACACATTTCATATCTGAAGGGTAAAGGAACTAGATTTCAGGCCATAGAAGATTTGTTATGGGAGCATAAATTGTCAATGTTAATTTATTCTGGGTGTGTTTAATGAAGTCACGTATTTGAGACCAAAACAGATTTTAGACTTGCTTTGAAGTGGTGACAGTAGTAAGATGAACTCTTCCTATTAGACCTTATCTAATAGGTAAGACATGCAAATGAATTGATGAGATCCCCACAGTTGTCCGTTGTTTACCACAGTTAAGGAGTGGGGCTGGCACGGAATCCCTGCCTCAGTGTCAAGATTATAGCACTCCTACTTAGTAGATATGTCTTCTACAATTTTTGATGACTACCTCAGAATAGAAGGAAAATATGTCATTAATTCCATTCACATTTTATGGCTCATCTTTTTTTTCCCCAAGAACTATGATATATACATGACCTGTTTTCAGTAAGCCTCTTTTGGATTCTCCAGTAGGTTGTCTGGGCCAAGATAACACCTTCACTGTCTCCTTATATTCCTATGATGGTATAACTGCAAAAGGCTACACAGAGTGGGAGCTCCTTAACGGCTTGGCAGCAGCTTTGTCTCTTTGAACCAATATATGCAAAGCACCTACCTGCTGTATAGCAGTGTTCAGTCATGCTAGAGTTCCTTCCCCTTCTCTCTGCCCAACAACCCTTAATGTTTACGTATCATATTTCTAAATAAGCATGATTAGGGGCTCCTTTCTCTTTGCTGTGGTGGAGATGGCGCTGCCTGTGCCTCCGGTACCAAATGCCCTGTGTCACACTGTTCCACACTATGAAGAACAAGAGAGAAGGAGCCACAGCTGAAAGGAAGATGGCTGTTAACTGACCTAAATATATGCAAACCAGGACTTCTGCTCATTCAACTTTTTCCTTCCATATAACTATGCTTTTGGCTGGAATAATGGACTGTGTACACCTAACATAGTACAAACAAGTATCTTGATTAGTCTGTTTTGAGAAGACTTTGGGGCCAGTATTGTTATCATTTAGCCTCTTTGTGTCTGTCATGATGTAATCATAAAAATACATAGAAACATCAATGACGGTGATGACTGATTTGTAAGTAGTATCTTTTGTAAAGATTTTCTTTAGAAAAATAATGCACAAAACCTTGAAGTCATTTCTGTTGCAGTAAGCCTTAATTAAAATATTTCATCACTGCATTATTTTGTGTTTTCTCTATATCAATGAAGTGAAACTCTTGCAATTATCCTAAGTGATAAATCACATTCTGAGCTTACTAGAAATGTAAATTCCTAGGTGCCACCACAGATCTCCCAACCAAAATCTCTGTGGCACAAGGCCGGGAATACATCCCAGGCACTCAGATACACACTCAACTTTGAGAATCACTGACCTGAGTCAAACAAAGATGTCTTTCTGAAATGTAACAACACACCAATGGGAAATGGCTCGGTTTATATAACTTTGTCCTTACAGTATCACTATGACCCTAGTTTTGGCTCTAAACATTCCTTTCCCATGTCCATAAATAACCAAATGACAGTATTTAAAGACTATATTCCAATTAACAGTATTAAGAAGTGTTATTCAGAAACTTTGCAATTTGTGTCAGAATTACCAGGATTAAAAGAAAAAACCAACTTGTGGTGAATTTCAAATATAGATAGAAATAGTTTAACAAACTCTTATGAACTATCCCTGGTAGCTCAGATAGTAAAGAATCTGCCTGCAATGCAAGAGACCCGGGTTTGATCCTTGGGTTAGGAAGATCCCCTGGAGAAGGGAATGGCAAGCCACTCCACTATTCTTGCCTGGAGATCTCACGGACAGAGGAGGCTGGTGGGCAACAGTTCATGGGGTTGCAAAGAGTTGGACACGAATGAGCAACTTAACACTACTACTATGTACTATCATCAACCCCAATAGCCATTAAACCATGGTGGTTTTAGTCCATCCATCTCCCCCCTTGATACGATTTTGAAGCAGATCATGGTTTCATTTGTAAATGTTTTTCTAAATTGGCTTTACTTTTTCTAAAATAGCCATAATACCTTTTTAATAATCACACCTATGAAAAAACAACAGACTCAAAAAATGGGCAGAAGATCTAAACAGACATTTCTCCAAAGAAGATACAGATGGCCAGAAAGCATATGAAAAGATGCTCAACACTGCTAACTTTCAGAGAAATGCAAATCAAAACTACAGTGAAGTATCACCTCACATCAGTCAGAACGGCTACCATAAAAAAGTCTACAAACAATCAATGCTAGAGGGTATGGAGAAAAGGGAACCATCCCTCCATCACTATTAGTGGGAATGTGAATTGATACAACCACTGTGGAGAACAGAATGGAGGTTCCTCAATAAACTAGAACTAGAACTACCATGTGCTTGGGCTCCCGCTCAGTCGCTTCAGTTGTGTCTGATTCTTTGGTGCTCAGTAACTTCGATCGTGTCTGACTCTTTGCAACCCAAAGGACTGTAGGCCACCAGGCTCCTCTGTCCATGGGATTCTCCAGGCAAGAATACTGGAGTGGGTTGCCATGCCTTCCTTCAGAGGATCTTCCCAGTCCAGGTATAAAACTCACATTTGCCTGCATCTCCTGCGTTGCAGGCAGCTTCTTTACCCACTGAGCCACCTGGGAAGCTCTTGTGATTCAGCACTTCTAATCCTGGGCATATATCTGGAGAAAATAATAATTTTACATAAAGTAGGAATTTTAAAACCTTCAAAGAGGGATTTCCCTGGTGGTTCAGTGGTTGAGACTCTGTGAGTCCACTGCTGGGGGCGTGGTTCAGTCCCAGGTAGGGGAAGCAGGATCCAGCAAGGCATGGCCAAAACAAAATGACAACCTTCAAAAAGATACAATTGAAAATATAAAGCCTTCAAACTTAGTAGTTAAAATAGTATTTACAATAAATATATCCCCATTTAAAGGACAATTGCTACATTTAAGCAAACGTAGTTGTCTTTGTCCTCTAAGCATTAGAGGAAGTTTTCATAATTTTGTTTTGTTTTGTAAATCAATACAGAATTAGTTGCTATGGTCTGAATGATCACCTCCCTCCCCACATTCCTACATTGAAATCCTAACACCCAGGGATGATGGTATTAGTAGATGGGGGTCTTTGGGAGGTCATGAGGCTAGAGCTCTCATGAGTGGGAATGATGTTCTTATAAGAGACACTACAGTTTCCTAGTACCATCAAGCCTTCAAGGACAAAAGACAGAAGAAGTCTGGGACATGAAGAGGGCCCTCACCCAAATATGTTCACACTCTAATTTCACATTTTCAGCCAACAGAATTGTGAGAAATAAATTTCTGTTATTTATAAACTGTCCAGTCTTTGGTATCTTGCTATTGTTGTTCAGTCGCTAAGTTATGTCCAACTCTTGGTGACCCCATGGACTGCAGCACTTCAGGCTTCCCCTGTCTTTCACTATCTCCTGGAGTACTTTATACACCAGAGTTTAAAAAAATGAAACAAACTTTCTGAAGCTCAGCTATATTGTCAGTTTTCAAAGATGAGCAGTATGATAATGGTTAAGTGTGCTTTTTAATTTGAGGGACAACTACATTTTTGTTGAAAAACAAAGTAGAAGGCAATATGAAAATGATACACATAAATGTGTTTAAAAACCAAACTATCCAAAATAAATCTATTTCTGAATACATTTTACCACATTCAATCAATGATTACAGACCCTAACTTTGACACTGAATTTTTTTCTCCAGGATTGACCTTTTGCCACTAGGTGGCTGTTGGCTAGCTTACCTGATCCAGTTTCTGTGAAAGTGAAAGTCGCTCAGGCATGTCAGACTCTTTGCGACCCCATGGACTCTACAGTGCATGGAGTTCTCCAGGCCAGAATACTGGAGTGGGTAGCCTTTTCCTTCTCCAGGGGATCTTCCCAACCCAGGGATCGAACCCAGGGTCTCTGCACTGCAGGTGGATTCTTTACCAGCTGAGCCACAAGGGAAGGCTAAGTGAAATCAAATAGCTTACACAGAAAAGTTACCATCATACCATCATTGCTCATTCTATATATTAATTACTAAAGTCGGAATTGTTCTGAAGATAGATCTACTTTATCAAACCTTTCGCAATAACCTGAGATAAAAAAAAAATAACTATAAAGATGTTTGATTAGATTATGAAGTATTTATAAAGTATAAATACCTATTTTAAAACATTTGGAACAAGTCACTACTCATTTGAAAAGACCCTGATGCTGGGAAAGACTGAAGGTGGGAGGAAGGGAACGACAGGATGAGATGGTTGGATGGCATCACCGACTCAATGGGCATGAGTTTGAGTAAACTCCGGGAGTTGGTGATGGATAGGGAGCCCTGGTGTGCTGCAGTCCATGGGGTCACAGAGTCAGACACGACAGAGCGACTAACTATGGGTTACTGAACCAGATTCTTATCTGTGTATCTAAAAGTCACTTTTACCTAGAGTTACATATAACAGCCTCAGTGGTACATAAATCAACAATGATGGTTTTAAAATCTGAAATAGAACAATGACACAAGTTTAAGAATTTTTAAGTACATTTTATTAAGAATGTATCCCTTTGATAAGATTATGCTTCAGGAGGCTTTTAATGCCCTTGACATAAACTGTACACATTATACAAAAACAAGAAAACCACGAAAAAAAATCAAGGTGAGCAAAACCATTTAGGGACAAACCTTATTTAAATTATACACAACTCAATGAAATATTCTTACGGAAAATATATAAATACTTTTCTTTCTATGTTACAGTTATACAATATAAATCAGATTTCAATGTCTGTTCAGTGACCTACAAACACCAGAACCTCCAAATATGTAGCAGCGTATTACTAAATAAAAAAGAAGAAACTTATGTGGTTAGGGAGCATTAAGTCTGAGATTTTTTTCACAGTCCCTTACCACTTTTCAAAACTAATTTACATCATTTGTTTTACAATGCAGCTTCAGGGTTTCTGACAGGCCAATAATGGAACATTTTTCAACTATTATCTATGAAAGTTTTTAATCTCTCCCCTCCTCGGCCCAAAGACTTTGCATTTTGTGCTAAATCAACCTATTAGTGGCAAAATTACAAGATATACTTTTTTGGCATAAATTATATTTTTCAAATTAAATATTTTATAAAGAAAGTCAAACAAAATGTGCAATTTATGCGTGCAGTGGCATAGCTATCCACCTACATTACAAAAATACTCTAAAGGGGAGAAAATCCACATTCATTAAAGAAACCTACTATGAATGAAAACTACCCTGGGAACCTAGAACTAAAAGAAAAAACAAATGCTTCTAGAAAGATTCTCACACAGATGTTAATGTTGTCTGATAAGCATTGCTATTAATTTTATTGGTATGCTTTTATAATCAAACTCTCACTGTAGTGACAGTCTTGAAATGAAGCTGGTAATAATGTATTTCCTGAATGGAGAGACAAGGGAGACCTTTCCCAACTGACATTTTGGAAGATCTGAAATGTTCTTTTTATTCCAACAGCTCTTATCAAACTCTCTCAATTAATTCTTTTTTTCCCCTAATTTAATGGATTGTGAATTTGAGACAAAACTGGAAACATAGGACAAAAGGGGAAAAACCTTACTTCCAAAGGACCTTTCCCAAGGTAGTTTACAAAACTCTCACACAAAATTAGCACCTCACTCTCACCATGCAAAAGTAACTGCAGTTATAATTTGGATGACAGTTTGATTGCTTTTTATTGCTTAGTGATCTGTGCTTTAATGTGGGGATAAAAGGCATCCTCTGAATGGAATGAAAAAAATTTTTTATATAAATAGCAGTAGACAAATCTGAATAAGTATTCACACCTCACTGTTGAACACTTTGCATCTGTAATATGCCCTGAAAAACTCAGCTTTAATTACTTCAAGCTCTGGATAAAAGAGCTGAAAACTATTAAAGCCACACCATTTCAAAAGGACTTATACATAAGATGTTAGAGTAACTAGTAAAATAAAGTATATACCTCCAAAGAGCCTCTTTTAATGTCAATGTCTTACAGAATGCCCTTATGCTACCAATCTTTGTTAGAAAATTTTTTATTAGGGAGAAAAGACTTTTTCCCCCTTCAAATCTACCTAAGCATAAACAGGAAGTAAAAGTATAAGAAATTTTAGACCATGTTTAATTACAAATACTAATTTCTAATTTCCTTATTTATCAGTATTTACTTAGTATGTGAAGCTGAAATCTGTTCTTGAAAAAAATTTCAATTAGAAAGAACAATTCACTTTACAATTAGAAATTCACAGTTTATAACCAGCACAACTGCCCAGATTCCTCCAAATTATTCAATAATTACCAGTAGTACAAATTTATATGGACTAAGATTAATTCTAAAATCTTGAAAAACTACAGTATTGACATTATTTTGGTATTTTATAGTCTGGTAATATCTATTACATATAGATGCTTTTTTCAATTATTTCTGTTACCACTGACAACATCCCTAATCTTTTCTGCTATAATTTAACATTTTAAACACCTAAGTAAATCACTTGGCACTGCATGTGAGCATTTTTCATCGTAAAAGTCTACTTTTATACAAATAAGTACTTAAAGAAAACGTATTAGACCTGTCAGTGAAACATGGATAAACCAAATAGCACTATACACTTAATATAGACATCTTTTTTTTTAATTACTGAGAACCACAAAGCTCTGAGTATCTCCCCAAACTAAGTGCTAAAGGCAAATATTATGATATATACATACATATCTTTCAAAGTAATAATCCAAAAAACTGTTCAGGCTAATAGTAACAAAGACTTCATTTCAGGATGGATGAGTGAGGTGGGGTCCAGGGATGAAGATGTGTGTGTGTGTGTATGTGTGTGTATAACAAAAAAGAATTTACTGTTAACTTTTGAGGGATTAAACCACAGATTTTATACTCTATATTAACTGAGGTAGTGTTTAAAAATGAATGTCTAAAATATGTTAATCCCATCATTAATAAGATTACTACATTACCTCCTTTGGAGTTTTAAACCACTATTTGGTCTAGTATCTCTGACATTTGGTTCTCTGGAAGGCAGTTTCATCATCCAAGACCAAAGACCAAGGTAACAGGCAACGTTCTTAGAAGTACTGTTGACATTTAAATAAACACGTGGGTTCAGTGATAAATTAAAAGTTAAAAAAAAAAGCATCTGTTTTATCTTCAATTGGATTTTATGAAGGAAAATCTGAAGAACCACTTTTTAACGTAAGCAGCAGCTTACAGCCCTTATCTGCTTTGTTATAATGTAAGTTGCTACACAGTGCACATAAGAACAATTCACTGAAGTGCAGTCAGAGAGGTGTTATGAAGTGAGATGAAATGCTTCATCTCAATCGGAACTTTCAGTGCCAGTAAATTAAAAAAAAAAAAAATCTCTGTGAGTTATGCTTTCTAGTTCACAGGGTTCTTTACAGAGATCTCAAAGAACAAAGAACAAGCCCATTATAAAAAGAACTGTAGTAAGGGAAAATACTAGTCCCCGTACTATGACTGTGTCAGAGCTAACGTGTAACTGTAAAAATGGTCTAAACAAATCAATTAAAAAAGGGTCCTAATCAGTCCAGCTGGATTTTTTTTCTACTTATATATAGACCTCAAAAAAGATCCTTTCATTTACAAGCATTCTAATGATGATGGCCATGCTTTTTTTAATATACAAATTTGCATATATGTTTAATTCCTGTAAAGATTTCCAAATATCTTTAGACATACACAAATTAAACAAACAAATAAAACTTTGCCCTCATCAACTTTAACAACTTCACAAATGTGATAAAGGCAACTACTGTACTCATAAACTCACCTATCACTGCATTTAGTCTGTGCAAAACAAGAACACTGATATAAAAATTAAATTACTGCTGCTTTAAAATTTGGTACTTAAGGCTTTTCACTACAATTTTTAATCGTAATAATGTTTCACCAAGGATTTTTTAAAAAGAAACTATGGCTCTTCTTTTCCCATGGAATGTATAAATTGTAGGCAACCTTATCTTTTCCTCAAGAGATCCAAGGTGTTATTTAATGCTTTCTTTTCCTTTAGGCCTAAATTAATAGTGCTTTGTTCAAGTTCCTGTTAAAATGGTGATGTGAGAAGCTAATGGAAATGGAAGTGCACTGAAAAAATATGCATTTTATAAATGAAAAATACTGTAAATTATAAAATAATTTTCTGATTTTAATCAGGAACTGTAGTGAAAAACCTTAATTGGTTCAAATAGCCTATAATATAACACATTGCAACAAAACTGAAGAGATGGAAAACAAGTAAGAATCTTTACGTAAGTCTAGTCACATAAAAATAACTTAGAAGTCCTGGTTGTTGAGGCTCTTCTTTCACTTTGAGGTTAAAAACCTCTGAAGTAGTGTTATAAACATGAAGAAAAAAGTGGAAGGGCCAAAGATCCCCTTCTAATACCAGCAGTTACAGAACATCCCATTGCGCTAACAGGATGCAGCCTCAAAGACACTGATTCCTGGCTTCCAAAATTAGTTAACAAACAAGGCATCTTTATATTTACCCTAAAAAAGGAATTCAGAAATAATGGTGTGTAGGGTGCTTCTGCATACCGTACTGTTCCACTGTTACTATGCTCTTAAAATGAAAAGTAGAAAACCCATGTAGGTACTCAGTGCTTGGATCTTGCATACAATGGTAACTAAAACTCTTAAAACTGTGGCAATGAATAATGAACCCCTAAAGGGGCTCCACAGAGGGGAGAGGAAGTTGTTTTGGTTAGGGAAGTCCGCAGTTCCAATTGTTCATGTACCAGTAATTGCTGGAACAGCGTATAGAAGATACTCCTGTCTTTGCTGCCCAGTCAGTCGGCTTTTTTGAGGCTTTTAGAAGTCCACAAATATGAATATATATATATATATATAGTCTACATCTATATACATCATAAATATGAGGTCAGGATTCAGCAGATGTATCAACTATAGGTTGCTTTGGTGGTATTGCCAAGACAGCCTCTGCTTCTTCATGCATCTAGGGAAGAAGTGGTAAATTATTAACGACTTTCTAGTCTATCAACAGATATAATCTCAAAACTTTTAGTTTAATTCAAACAAATATTTTTGAAAGATAAAGTTCAGAAGTACAAATCCTACTTACTTGTAAAAACTGTACATCCTGAAATAATTCTTGTATGAACCTCCGACATGGAAGTCTAAATGTGCAATGCGACAGCAAATGGGAAACCTCAGAGTAAAGGCATATGTCATCAAATGTTTGAGGATACTTCTCTTTAATTCTAAAATGAAAGAAAAGACTAGGATGTGATAAAAATTATAGTAATGACTTACCTATTTTCTTTCAAAATATCATTTTTAAATATCTTTTTCCTCTGGATATACAGATCAAGTGACATATCTGGAGTGAGGGCACAAGAATATAAAATAGTAAATATTCCTACCTCGCACTTAAATTATAACTATTTTAAGTTTGGGCTATCTCTTAAAATGATAAAAACCCAAACACTTCTTAGAAAGTAAGAAATACTCTTTTTCACTGGCCTGAGAAATTACAAAATTTATTTATTGGCCTAGAATAACTCGAGTATTTTTAAAACTAAGCTTTAAAATAGAAATAAAATTTTAATGTTAAACTGAAGTTACACTTTGACTGGGCTCTGTCTTTGTATCTTTAAGCATTTAGTAGTGGTTCTCGCCTGGTCCAGCACCTCAGAACCAGCAGTGGGGTGGGCTAATACAGGTGAAGGACCCTCTACACTTAAAGCTTCTGGCCAGGAGGTCTGCAGTGGGGCCCTGGTATATGTGCTACTACATTTTGTAAAGTCCAATGGGAGACCCTGAAGTGCATTTCATTTTTTGAGGACCATGGCTTTAAATAGTGCATATCAAAGATGTTGAAGATAGCCTGAATATTCTTTTATCATGTTGCTGTGATTTAGAAAAGCAAAAAAAAAATTCTGCAACTTTTATTAAAAGAAAGGAGTAAAAATATGGAAAAATTAAACCAAGAAAATGTCACTTATTTTTATGTAGGCCAGCTTTTCTTGAGCTTTATGGTCTCAGAATTATTCTACTTTCTTAATAATTGTTGAGAAACCCCAAAATCTTATTTTTTGTGGGCCATGAAAGGTGAAAGTGAAAGTCACTCACTCGTGTCCAACTCTGTGTGACCCCAAGGACTATACAGTCCATGGAATTCTCCAGGCCAGAATACTGGAGTGGGGGAGCTTTTCCTTTCTCCAGGGGATCTTCCCAACCCAGGGATCGAACCCACATCTCCCACACTGCAGGCGGATTCTTTACTTTTACTTTTGTGAGCCATAGCCATCAATAATTAACATACAAGAAATTAAAATTTAGAAAATTTCAAAACATTGATTCATTTAAAAAATAAAATCATTACATGTTAACATAAATACATATATTTTAATGAAAAATAACTATATTTTCCAAAACTAAGAAAGTGAGAAGAGTTGTTATTGTTTTACATTTTTATAGATCTTTTTAACGTCTGGTTGAATAGAAAACAGTTGGATTCACATACCTGCTTCTGCATTCAACTTATTACCATATGTTAGTTTGGTTGAAGGAGATGAAGAAAATCTAGGCTCACTCAGATATGCCATGCAGTTGAGAACTACTGATGTAAAGCTAATTGATCAAACTTTTAAAATATTCATCATAAAAAAGCAAAGAATACTCATGCTCAAAGTTTACTTACGTTAAAAGCCCAGTTTCATGACATTTAGTTGAAACTGAACTACTCAAATTAATGACTAATCTCAGAACTTCTTTGCGAAGGAGTATACGGCACATTGGTGTATCATCTGGAATTGTTTTAACACCTGAAAAGATCAAAATATTTTATCTGTATCACAACAGAAAATTACTATAACTCATGGAATTTGTTTTTAAACTTTACCAAAGATACATATAAAACTGAGATAAACTGCACATGACCTGCCAATCATGTTGGGATCAAAATTCTTTCTAATGAAAGCAGACAGCTAAGCGAGTATGTATCAGCAGCTGATACAGGTACAATAGTTGACTAAATGTACCTCAATAAAACTAAGCTGTCATAGATTTGAGACAACTAATTAACAGCACTCATCATTAACAACAAACAACTAAGTATAGTTATATTAACAAGGTTTGGATTTAAATCTGAAAACTTACCTAGTAGCAATTCTGTACTTTTGGTGCTGCTGGCTGAGCCTTCTTGAGACACTCCATCACTGCATCCAGAAATGCCAGAAAATTTAGAGGGAACTACTTCTAAAGGATTATGGATAGTCTGCTCACACCAATCAGAATATGGAATGTCTTGAAGGTCTGAAGAAATAAATTAATTCAATAAACAGATCAAAATGGCTTAATTCCTATGCTTGCACTATATACCACAAAGGAATGGCTCCTTGTAATTTCCTTCCAGTCTCTTCAATAATTATTTTCCAAGGTAAAGATTTTCAAAGTAAATTTACAGACTGCTCAGATAGTAATGTGTTAAATTCTAAAGACATTTATACATAAGTTTTATTTTCCTAAACTACAAAAATAATAAATATGTGTTTATTTAATTCATATAAAGATATATATAGAATAAGTGAAGGTCTTTTACTTACCCCTTTTCCATGCCTCTAACCCCTAAACTAAATAGCCTTCTCCTTAAATATATAAAAATTCAGATCTTCTGCTATTTTAAATTTCTCTTTCCTGCTCTTTAGGTGTATAAGTGAGATTACACTGTATCTATTATTCTATCACTTGCTAGTCCTACCATTTAATAATCACCAATATAACAATCATAGTTCTCCAGACTTATCAGTTCCTTCCATAGGGTTAAACTTACTATACTATCCATGCATTGCTAAGGTTTACTCCTAGATGGGAATTTAAAATCAACTAGACATCTTATGTGGCTAAAATAACATTAATATTTTTTATTTAAAAGTTCCCTAAGCACTTAAACTAAGTGATTAGAGCAAATGGAAATCAGGAAATCTTCAGTTATCCTTTTAGGAGGTAACACTGGGCAACCCAGAAAATCATGCAACCTTAGTACGCTAAGAGATTCAGAGAGAAGAGACATCATCAGTCAAATGGTAAGGCCTCTTGATAGTTAGTCCTATCCTCTTTCCACTACAGTACACTGTCAGAGTAGTAATAAGGGTTTTTTAAAAGTCCAGGAAACTAGACCTACATCAACACATACTATTCTCCCTATGCTGCTTTCAGTAGAATAGATATCACTACCTCATCTCACCTTTAAGTACTTCCTAAGATTAACAGTGACATAACACTAAGCAGAATATGTTCTGGTTCCTCAGGATATCAACTTAGCATAGTTTTAGTATCTTGGTTACTAAGAAAATCATGCATCTGTCAGGTACTTAAAAGTAACATATGCTATTTAAATTATACACTGATTTTAAAAATAAAACTACTGCTAAAAGATCTGAGAACTAAAGATGTACTTAAAAACCAGTAATGCTGAATAACCAGTTAAGAAATGACTATGTTATTTTGAACTCAGTAAGCTTCCCAGGAAGTAAAAAGACAAAATATTCCAGCACAATGAACAATAAGAAAATTATACTTCCTTTGTCAACATTGTTTCTGAAAAGTTATAAACATATTCATTTCAGCCTCATCTTCAACCAGTGATGACTCCTAACATTCTAACCTGTTACAACCACATTTTATTTCTAAAGATATCATCCATTCTTATTCCCCCCCCCAAAAAAATCACGCCTCTAACTAAACAAAGCCAAAAGAATTAGTTTCTCCCACTGTGGTGGTGTAGTTGCTAATCATGTCTGACTCTTGCAACCCCATGGACTGTGGCCTACCAGACTCCTCTCTCCATGGAATTCTCCAGGCAAGAATACTGGAGTGGGTTGCCATTTCCTTCTCCAGGAGATCTTCCTAACCCAGCAATCGAACCCAGGTCTCCTGCATTGCAGGCGGATTCTTTACCAACTGAATTACAATGGAAGCCTCACTGGAGTCGTCTTCACATCTTCTCCCACTGGAAGATGTGAAAAAGCATCCTAAGAATAGTGGTAACAGAAGGCTTTTAATCCATGGGGTATCTTTTGTGTGAAACTTGCTAAACCATATGAACAAAAAATTTTAATGAAATAATTATATGTGCTAAATGGAAACTTCAGAGAACACGTGGGTAGAATATTGGCACTGTTTATTAATCAGTAGGATATGGAGAACCAAAATTTCTTGAAATTGGGAAGCTAGTTGACCTACTTCTTCTTAGTCATGAAAGATAATGTCTAGCACTCTGTTAAATGCTCTAACTGTGCGTACTAGACTGATGATATTGACTTTTAGGGACCTTTATTTTGAAAAGTATTCAATGCAATGAAACTTATACACTTTTACTCAACAAATTTTATTTCAAGATTATTTTTAATGTGGATGAAGCATTATGTCCATAAATTGAACCTTTTTATCTATGTAATTGATATTTAATTTCTTAACTGTAGCTGCTGCTTTGTTTCCTCTCTTTTTAATTAATAATATTCTGTACTGTCCTCAGTTGCTCAGTTTTGTCTGACTCTTTGCAACCTTGTGGACTGCAGTCCGCCAGATTCCTCTGTACAAGGGGATTCTCCAGGCAAGAATACTGGGGTGGGTTGCCATGCTCTCCTCCAGGGGATCTTCCCAACTCAGAGATCGAACCCAGGTTGCCCTCATTGCAGGCAGATTTTTTACTGTCTGAGTCACTAACTCAGCTTTATTTTATCTTTTAATTAAAAATGGAGACATGAATATAGGATAGATCAGCCTCTAAGAGATTGCATACTTTCTTTATTCCCTGTATCTGGGCATAAGGCTGAATCCAGCCTTATGTGAGAAAGAATAAAAAGCTCTAGGGAAAAAAATTATATAAGTCCATATATATGGGTTAATTCAGAAAACTCGTAAGCTAAATTCTTCCTATTAGAAAGTGAATTCTCCATATAGCAGATATTAAATGCTGAAACAATTCAAGAAAAAAATCAAGAATTTCTGTGAGGAGCTCTGATCCACCCGATCATCATTTCTCCTGGGCAGCAAGAACAAGGAGACTGTTGTTGAAATGAACAAGGAGATTTTCCTTAGGAACACAGTAAGATCATTCTAATTGAACTATCAGAATTTATGAAAGAGTATTATTTCTAATGTAAACAACTTAGTGTGAGTCACTATTAATGGGCAGCTTAGTGAATGCTATTCTTACACATGAGTAAGTACCAAAACTACACCATAAGGCAGGTATCATTACTCCCATTTAGAAATTTAAGAAAAAATTAAAAGTAAAGCTCAGTGAAACTAAGTATATTGCCCAAGATCAAATAAGATGGAAAAGTTTGGTTTTGAGCCTAAGTGCTCTTGACACCAAACCTCACACCCTGCTATGTTTACACCAGGGGTCTGAGTATTTCCTGAAGCTGTGTCACTTCCTAGTCTCCTCCATCCCCAGCTGTACATTTGGGCGAGGACAGCGAGATGGGACACCACCTGATGTTCCCCTACACCATCATCTGCATACCACTGATCTTTTGTATAGACTGCTATTGAAACATGGGTTTTACACCTAATATTTTTGAAAACCACCACTGTCTCTTTAGGGCCCTCCTTTACTCAATGTAATCTTTACCCACTCCTCACAAATCTGTCAGTTTAATAATGCAGACAGTCAAACCAATCTCCTTGCTATTATCCTTTATAGTCTTCTGGGTTTTTTCCAGTGCTCTCTTTCACAGATGGACTGATCTAAAACACTAGTTTAACCCACTTTTAGTTGGTTAGCTACAATATGGCAAATGAAGTGGTACACATAAAGTGCACCCCAAAGAAACATATAATGCGGCCAACATTTTGCCTTGCATACTTAACAATACATTGCACAAACATCTGAGAAGGTGGTAGACACAGAATACAATATTAGGAAACAGCCTAATCGCCTTTCCTCTGAGCTTTAACATTTTTTGAACAAGTGCCACTACCAACATTACCACCAGATTGAAAGTTTTAAAAAATGAGAAGTCTTGTGTTCAAGTCCTGATGTCTCTTTAAAATTATCATTACACAGCAGAGGGACGACTTCAGACTACTGCAAACTACAGTAATCCAAACAGTGTGGTAGTGGCACAAAAACAGACATATAATATATAGATAAAGGAAAAAGAATAGACAGCCCAGAAATAAACCCATGAACATATGGTCAATTAATCTAAGAGAAAGGAGGCAAAAATATACACTGGGTAAAAGATAGTCTTTTCGAAAAGTAGTGCTGGTACAACTGCACAGCTACATGTAAAAGCATGAAATGTTCAAATGAAACACTAGAACATTCTCCAGCACCACATACAAAAATAAACACAAAATGCATTAGAGACCCAAACTTCTAGAGAAAATCATAGGTACAAAACTGTTTGACATAAACCGCAGCAATGTTTTTTTGGATCTGTCTCCCACAGTAATTGAAATGGAAACAAAAATAACCAAAATAAACTTAAAAACTTTCGTACAGCAAACCCCCCCCCAAAAAAAAACACCAAACATAAAGCAAAAAGACAACTTACAAACTGGGTGAAAATATTTGCAAACAATGCTTCTGACAAGGAATTAATTTCCAAAATATATAAATAGCTCATACAGCTCAATTAAAAAAAAAACAAAACAATCAAAATGTGGGCAGAAGACATAAACAGACATTTTTCCAAAGGCAGAGAGATGACCAGGAAAAAGCCAACAAGCACATAAAAAGATGCTCAATACCACTAACTATTAGAGAAATGCAAATCAAAATAACGAGTTATCATCTTACACCAGTCAGAATCAGTTCAGTTCAGTCGCTCAGTCGTGTCCGACTCTCCGTGACCCCATGAATCACAGCACGCCAGGCCTCCCTGTCCATCACCAACTCCCGGAGTTCACTCAAACTCATGTCCACAGAGTCGGTGATGCCATCCAGCCATCTCATTCTCGGTCGTCCCCTTCTCCTCCCGCTCCCAACCTTTCCCAGCATCAGAGTCTTTTCCAGTGAGTCAACTCGTCGCATGAGGTGGCCAAAGTATTGCAGTTTCAGCTTTAGCATCAGTCCTTCCAATGAATACCCAGGATTGATCTCCTTTAGAATGGACTGGTTGGATCTCCTTGCAGTCCAAGGGACTCTCAAGAGTCTTCTCCAACACCACAGTTCAAAAGCATCAATTCTTCGGCGATCAGCTTTCTTCACAGTCCAACTCTCACATCCATACATGACCACTGGAAAAACCATAGCCTTGACAAGACAGACCTTGGTTGGCAAAGTAATGTCTCTGCTTTTTACTACACTATCAAGGTTGGTCATAACTTTCCTTCCAAGGAGTAAGTGTCTTTTAATTTCATGGCTGCAATCAGCATCTGCGGTGATTTTGGAGCCCAAAAAAATAAAGTCTGACACCGTTTCCACTGTTTTTCCATCTATTTCCCATGAAGTGATGGGACCAGATGCCATGATCTTTGTTTTCTGAATGTTGAGCTTCAAGCCAACCTTTTCACTCTCCTCTTTGACTTTCATCAAGAGGCTTTTGAGTTCCTCTTCACTTTCTGCCATAAGGGTGGTGTCATCTGCACATCTGAGGTTATTGATATTTTTTCTGGCAATCTTGATTCCAGCTTGTGCTTCTTCCAGCCCAGAGTTCCTCATGATGTACTCTGCATAGAAGTTAAATAAGCAAGGTGACAATATACAGCCTTGACGTACTCCTTTTCCTATTTGGAACCAATCTGTTGTTCCATGTACAGTTCTGACTGTTGCTTCCTGACCTGCATACAGGTTTCTCAAGAGGCAGGTCAGGTGGTCTGCGATTCCCATCTCTTTCAGAATTTTCCATAGTTTATTGTGATCCACATAGTCAAAGGCTTTGGCATAGTCAATGAAGCAGAAATAGATGCTTTTCTGGAACTCTCTTGCTTTCTCCATGATCCAGGGGATGTGGGCAATTTGATCTCTGGTGCCTCTGCCTTTTCTAAAACCTGCTTGAACATCTGGGAGTTCATGGTTCTCATATTGCTGAAGCCTGGCTTGGAGAATTTTGAGCATCACTTTACTAGCGTGTGAGATGAGTGCAATTGTGCGGTAGTTTGAGCATTCTTTGGCATTGCCTTTCTTTGGGATTGGAATGAAGACTGACCTTTTCCAGTCCTGTGGCCACTGCTGAGTTTTCCAAATTTGCTGGCATATTGAGTGCAGCACTTTCACAGCATCATCTCTCAAGATTTGAAATAACTCAACTGGAATTCCATCACCTCCACTAGCTTTGTTCATAGTGATGCTCTCTAAGGCCCACTTGACTTCACATTCCAAGATGTCTGGCTCTAGGTCTGTGATCACGTTATCGTGACTATCTTGGTCATGAAGATCTTTTTTGTACAGTTCTTCTGTGTATTCTTGCCACCTCTTCTTAATATCTTCTGCTTCTGTTAGGTCCATACCATTTCTGTCCTTTATCGAGCCCATTGGCGCAGACACGAGAGACCAGTCAGAATGGTTATCATTAAAAAGTCTACAAACAGTAAATGCTGGAAAAGGTATAGAGGAAAAATGAAACCTCTTATACTGTTGGTGAGAATATAAATTGGTGCAGCCATTATAGGGAATGGTATGCAGGTTCCTTAAAAAACTAAAGAGTCACCATATGATCCTGCAATCCCACTCCTGGCATATACCCAGAGAAAACCAGAATTCAAAAAAAAAATACATGCACCCCAATGTTCATAGCAGCACTATTCACAACAGCCAAGACATGGAAGCAACCTAAATGTCCATCAACAGATAAATGGATAAAGAAGTTGGAATGTTACTCAGCAATGAAAAAGAATGAGATAATGCCATTTTCAGTAACATGGATGGACCAAGAGATCGAATTAAGTCAGAAGAGAAAAACAAATACGTGATATCACTTATATGTGGAATCTAAAAATGATACAAATGGACTGATTTACAAAACAGAAATAGGTTCACAGACATAAAAAACAAGCTTATGGTTACCAAAGGGGATGGGTGGAGATAAATTAGGAGTTTTGGATTAACACATATACACTATTACACATAAAATGGGTAAACAACAAAGGTCTACTACATAGCAGAGGGAACTATATTCAGTATCTTGTAATAACCTACAATGGAAAAACATATGAAAGAGAATACACCCATACACACATGTATGATTGAATCACTTTGCTGTACACTTGAAAGTAACAAAACATTGTAAATTACCTATACTTCAATTTAAAAAAGGAGAGGAACTGTTTTTTTGTTATCTGCCATGGATAATAGGGCTTCCCAGGTGGTTCAGTGGTAAAGAAACTGCCTGCCAATGCAGGAGATACGGGTTTGATCCTTGGGTTGAGAGGAACCCCTGGAGGATGAAATGGCAATCCACTGCAGTATTCTTGCCTGGAAAATTAGATGGACAGAGGAGTCTGGGGGCTACAGTCCACGGGATCACAAAGAGTTGGACATAAATGAATCATGGATAATAAAGGTATCTCCCTTCTGATATATAAATTCCTTAATATGGCCGATAGCAGTGCTTCTCAAACACTAATGTATACATGAATAACCTGGGCATCTTATTAAAATGCTGATTCTGAGTCTGTGTGGGGCAGAGTTTGAGACGACATTTCCAACAAGCGCTCAGGTGACGCTGATGCTGCTGGTTCACTGCCCACTTTGGGTAGAAAGGGCTATGCAGTACCTGGTCTCTACCTATCTTTCTAGGCTGATCCAGTATTTCCTCTCCCTTCACTTTCTGGGCTCCATTCCCAAGGGTGCCCCATGCTTGCACCCATCAGAGAAGACTTTTGCTCATGATCCTTCCTCTCTCTAAAAATTCTCTATACTCCAGTCTTCATTCAGTAAGGTTCTATTTATTCTTTCAACCACAGCTCAACAGCAATTCTTCAGAAGTCTCTTCTTTGATCTGCCTATTTGATGTTTGTTGTTTAGTTGCCAAGTCATGTCCGACTCTTTCTGGGATCCCACAAACTGTTGCCCATCAGGCTCCTGTCCATGGGATTTCCTAGGCAAGAATACTGCAGTAGGTTTGTCATTTCCTTCTCCAGGGGATCTTTCCAACCCAGGGACTGAATCTGCATCTCCTGTATTGCAGGAGGCCTCTGGCATTGCAATCAGATTCTTGACCGCTGAGCCACCAGGGAAGCTCACGTGGTTCTATTCCTTTGCTAATACCAGGCAGCAAGTAATGGTGGCTCAGACAGTAAAGAATATGACTGAAATGTGGGAAAACTGGGTTCGATCCTTGAGTTGGGATGATCCCCTGGATAAAAGAATGGCTACCAGTACTTTTGCCTTGGAAATCCCATGGACAGAGGAGGAGCCTGGTGGGCTATAGTCCATAGCGTCACAAAGAGTTAGATATGACTGACGGAAAACTTAATACTTGCTATTAAGTTTTGATGTCACTTGTCACAAATGTGGTTGTTATATTTGTGTACTGATTGATTGGTTGATCAATCCATTTCCTTCTCCATTGGATACACAATATAAGAATAGTGTCTTTTTATTTTTTCCTCTCACAATTGTCTTCTTAGCATCTAGTTCAATGCCTGATCCCCAGAGTGACATAAATATTAAGTTGAATGCATGAATGAGTAGAGGTTCAGTATCTTTTTAAAAACTAGCCTGCCTCCTTTCATACCTCTGAGAGGATATCAGTAGTAAATTGTAATTATTTCCCAATTAAGAGTTATTCTCCTCCCACTTCATATCACTTGAATAACAAGTCAAGGGGTTCTAATGGCTGTGCCAAGGTGAGAGCCTCATTGACGGCAGCAATTCTTCCACAAGTCTCAAACTTGATGAGTCTCAACTTGATTACTATACTGGAGTGGGTTGCCATTTCCTTCTTTAGGGGATCTTCCTGACCCAGGGATCAAACCTGGGTCTCCCAGGCTGCAGGCAGACTCTACTGTCTGAGCCACCAGGGAAGCCTAACTAGCTCAGCAACAGATCACAAATGAATTTGCTGGACTGTCTTGTGACTGGGTAATTAGAGGGCTGGCTTCCCTATTTCCTGTTTGACAAAGAGAAAACAGTATAGCAAAACTCCACAGTAAGTGCTTCCTAAGTATTTGCTGAATGGGTAAATAAACAGAACTTATAAGAACTAAAAACTTCATAAACAATGTATAGACAAATGACTTAAAATAGAATCTTCTTTTCTGTGTACAATACATCAGAACAATACTGACCAAACCTTTCACTCAACAGAAAATGAAAATAATATAGCAGGCTGAGTCCCTGTTCATAGTGGGCAGTGTCTTGTCCAAGGGTTTGTCAAACCCAGGCCCTACTGGGAGAGGATTAATCTCTCAGCACATCCATAACCTATTCAGTTATCAGTGTGCCGAAATCCATCAACTGGGAAGCTCTTAATCAGAATACCATGGAGAAGTGTAGATGAATGACCCAGAGAATTCTGGTTATCACTAGGTTTTTCTGAGGATGGCGAAGTGATATTCACCAAGAAAAGGTATCTATAGTTATATTTTAAACATACATATCATATAAAAAAGCTGAATCTGGGTCTGATTCACTTTCTGCCTCAATAAAAACATACTGAGTGCTTAGTATATAAAGCAGTATGCAGCTAGGTATTAGAAAATAAAAATGAAAGGGCATGACAGACTATACCCTGAAGCACCTTACTGAGTGGAATGGGAACAAATAACCAACAATAATTAACACAAGAGACCTATGTACAAAGGGCAATAAAAGTAAAGAGGAAAAAGTGTCAATATCTGACTAAGAGGGTCAGACAAAGCTGTGAAGATAAAACATTCCCATCTCTGAGGATGAGGTGGGCTTGACAAATGGACTCTATGTGGCTATGTGTGAGCTTGCATGTGTGTGAGAAGGGGAAAGTGCAAGAGGGAACAGTATGGAAAACACACTTTTCAAGCCTAGAATCGTGAAAAAGAACACAGTCTGTTCAAAAACACCAAATAACTCAGTAATGGCATGTCAATTACAAGATAGGAGAATGGTGATAAAAACAATTGACGGATCAGACAGAGTCTTGTGTGCTAGACATGAAAAGTCAGTAAAGAACTGTCAACAGACTAATCCAAGGCAATAGTATGAAAGGTGAATTGCAAGGGGACAAAATTGGAGACAAACACTAACACTCCACAGGTAGATGCTGAGGGACTGCACTGAAGCTGAGGTAATGAGATGGAGAAAGAAGGATGATCAATAGGGCTGGGAGATGTCTTGTGACTGAAGCAGATTCAAATTCAGGTGGATTCATCCAGACAGACATAATCACTCACCTGAATGACTACATATTGCACTCAGTTGGTTACTGGGCTGGAAACCCAGAATTTCAATACAGACACAATAAAGGCAGTTATCATCTGTATGTTCCTGTAGTCCAGTGTCTTCTGTACTTTCTAAAAACAAAGAAGCATCTGAATGGATTGAATTCATTATTTCCGTAAGACTCATCTGCTGTCGTAGCAAGTGAAAAGAGTTTTTTACAAGACCTCCAGTTCCAGATGGAAGACCTGTGTGAGTAAATATAAAACATAATCTGAGGAAGATGGCATCAATGACACTTCTTTCAAGGTGCATTAAACTATGTGAAATTTTAAAGAAGGGAAATTAGGGAAGAAAATGAGAACACCTTTTATGACTCAAAATCTAACCTTAATTGGGGAGAAAAACAGGATAATTTGCTTTAAATTAGGAAAATAATTAACATCAGCAGATATATTTATCTTAACATGAGGTTTTAAATACAAAATAAAAAATTTATACAATTAGGTAACATTCCAATTCTTCTCAATATTTGCATAAAGAAAAAGTAAATAATCTGGGGTCTAAAAAGGTCCTTGTTAAGAAAAAAAATCAAGATTATAAAGCTTTAAATCTGTGGCTGATATGCATATATTAATTAGAATACTACAGCTCATAGCAAAGAGAAATCATGTAATGTATATAATTTTTTTCTCTCTTTCCTCTCTCCAAAAAGGGTAAGTACTAAATTTTTTTCATATATTATATGTTTAAAACAGAAACAACTGATCTGGTTTTTGTCTTCTTGAGGGGCTAGGTACTTAGTTCCCCCCCAAAAAAGTTATGGTTTAATTTTAAATTGACTCAACTATTTTGCTGCCCAAAATTAAGTACATGTGAATTTTTAGTGTCATCCTACTGATAAGAATTTTCTTTTTAATCTAAAGAGAACAAAAACTATGCATTACCTCCAGCATCATGGGCAAATACTCTTGCACCTCGATCATCATGTGGAGGTATATTTTTTGTTTGAAAATAAGGAATATCCTTTACCTGAAATAGATATAAGTCACGGTAAGTCCTATTATAAAAAGAAATTCATTTTATGAATATTAGAAAAATTAAATGAAATATAATTTAAATGGAATTACTGGAGCACATGAACCTATAATGAAAAGATACTAAAGGAAGTTATATTACCAAAACTTGACAAAATAACATAAAACCGTTAAGATCCTTATCTATCCTTAGTTACTTAAATGGATATTAAAATAATTATTTTAGAATTTATCTAAAGTGTTTTTGGTCTTCTAGACAAATGTGTATTCTTAATTCTATCTACCATCTAGAGATTTGTTTTTTGTGGGATTACCACAGTATGTGGCTGCCATGTATGAGATAAGCAGAATCAAAGGATTAAATAAAACAAGGGATATACTGTACATTTCAAACTTAAACTATGTTATAGGTCATTTATATATCAATTAAAAAAAACAGTAAGGAATAAGTCAAACGTGACTGAAAAGCAAGATTAGGACTTAAAATTTCTATAGAGAATATACAGATAAAGAAATCAAACAAGATGCTGATTTAGTATGAGAAGAGAAAAAGGATAATGTTTTGGGGACTTACAGGTGCTAAAAAGAGTAGAGAACAGTCGAGAAAGGTGGAATAATTCTCATGGTAAAATTCTTTAAATAAAACTGCCTAACAATATCACCTTCCCTAAAATTAGTATTCACTCTAAATTATGATTTCTAGTAAGCATTTAATAGAATATGAAAAGAACAGTAAACTAATTCAAAAGAAACCAAAAGAATTTATGATACCTGGAATATATCATTGATATCTACTGGAAGAGCAAGACCAATATAGTCATCTGAGCTACCATATGTCGCACTGGACACCATGGACCTCACGGAGGAGGATCGCTGCAGCGTATTTTGGTTAATAGGACTTAATAAATCTTCTTTATCTAGCGAAGCATAACTTAAAGCTTTCATGAACCTAGAATATCATTAAAAAAACTGCATTAGTTTCTTCATTTGCTATAGCAATCAGATAAATAACTATAGTCTATTTTCTTCTGTATCTTCGAAAAGGAGAGAAAGCGTGTCAAATACTAAACAGTGCCATCTTATGTACTGAGAACATATGAACATTTGAAAATATTTATCTCTTATAAATTGATATATAAAAGTTCATTAGTAACGTTGACTGTTGACCAAAAACAACTGTTATGGTCTCTCAGGTAAAAGTGAAAAGGTGAGCAATTAAGGTAACTTTCAACATCTAGAAGTAAAAATAAAAACAAAACTGACCTCAGAAAACAGAGGTATTATCCAAATATTAACTTCACAGTCACTTGAGACTGCCAGATTTGCTATCATACAAGTCAGGGCACGTCTACTAATTCTATTTAATACTACTTTTATTAAAATAAGCTTAATCACTTATTCTTTTGTAATTACTTTATCAACATAAGATTTTCTAACGTAGCAGACAGACACAAAACAGTAAAAATGGTATCACATATAAATACTACAAAAGATAGTTTATATGAAGCACTGATGTTTCCTCAATACATTCCTTACCAGGGATTCCATGACATGGAATACTAACATTTCCATAAGCTATACCTTCCTTACACAGGTTTTTATTCATGCAACAGACATACTAATATTTATTATATGCCTGCTTTGTATATGCAAGGCAGCACTCAAGGCTCTACGGTATACGTACACTGCTATCTGAAAACTCAATCATTTAAAATGTAAAAATGTAGCCTGATGATAAAGAATTATTTTGAAAAGCATACAAAAGTCTTATAACTAACTACTAAAAGTAACATAGGAAAAACCACTCCTAATTTCTACTAATTTCCACCTAAAAATAGGTCAGTAGTTTTTAATTTGTACTTTTATATCTTTCTAATTCCAGAGAACTCGTCAAAGACTACTGGACTGAAGGGGAAGATATTATTGTTATACTTGCCTCCACAATACCTATTTCAATCAGAGTAGCTCCATTTTTACATATTCTTCACATTGGGTTTCCACAGAAATGTTTTTGTGAAGAAAGGGTTTCTCTACTTAAAAAGTTAATGCTTAAAAAAAATGCTTAAAACCACTGATCTACGCCAATTGCCTCCAAGCAATTGAGGCCTACATATTTCAAAATTCATGAATTTTACTATACAGAGTTACAACAGTAAACAATTGAGAGGCTTGTCTGCCTTTGTTCTGGATTGATGAGGCTTGCAAAGCTTTTGAATTCCAAGGAGATGAGACATTACAGCATAATTATGGAACTTTTTCCAAGTTCCTTCACTCAGTGCCAGGATTAGATCTCAAAAGATTAAAGATTCCTACTCTGTTTTCTTCTGCTACGCCTCAAAGAAACATCTCAGAAAGACACGGTTTTAAGACTGCTGGATTCATGCTAACCATTATACCACAGTATGAGAATGACTATTCTTCTAATTTTATAGGAAAAAAATCTCTTCAGCCTCGATCCAAACTATTTTAACAAATGTGTAGTTATCATCCATCATTTTCATTTTCTCTGAATTAACCAAAAGAAAGAAGTGGGAAAAGGAGGACTAATATTGACAGTTTTTTCCTCCATGGAACCTGGTTAAATACTAAATGCTAAACACAGTTTGAAGAATAAATGGAAGATTTGATTAACGTAAGATTTCTGTTCAGCATTCATTCCTTTGTACAGCTATTCTTGTTTCTCTTGACTGCTTTTTCTCATTTTTATTTTTTCCCTCTCCCAAGAAACGAAAAACATATAGTAATCCTCTATAATGCTAATAAGCTGGAATTTTACTCCGGAGTACAACTTCCATATACCCATCTCTCATTCTAACAGCAAATACAGGAAATAAGATACTAAGAACCCAGACTGATTAGGAAACAGTGATTTGGAGTTGTCATTTCTGGTTTATTCTAATGAATAGTTAAGCAATGAAACTTTTTACCTGTGCTGTAATCAGTTTAGATAGAAATTCCTGCTTCAACAAGACAGAATAATCCTAACTGGGTAGAATAACCTTAAGTGGGTGGTCCAGAGTTAACAGTGCTTTGTTTATTGTACTGAGCTGGAAGATGGTGATGTCCTTACTACTTACTTTGGGTGCTACATTACTGCCCCTGGCTGAATGTTACTAGCTGCTATAGTCTAGAGTTTTCAAATACTTTGCTTTAGTATAAAAGTTTCCTCCTTTGCTACCAATTTCAACAGCTGTTCTTTCTTGTCACAGTGTCCTTACCAGTAAAAGTTTTTAATTATTGCTTCTATAGGCCTGAAAAGCTGATATCCAAACTTGTTAGAATAAACACCGATAAATTTTGAATGTGGGTCAGAGGTACCTCCTTTGAATAAAATTTGTGAATGTCACTGCATAGATTTATACTAGTGAGTTGTTGAGAGGGATGAGGTTGTCAGATAGATATGACAGTATTGCATAAAGGGAATGTAATTTACTATCTGCTGCAAGGAGTCTCTTCTACTAAATGTGTTAACATTACTGAAAGAAAATTCCTTCATAACTTAACAACTTGATTACATAAGAGTCAAATGGATTAAAGAAATAACTATCAATAATAATAGTGATAATAACGATGATGATGATAATAGCTAACTTTTATCAAGTGCTTAATTTGTGCTAGGAACTAGGCTCACTACTTGGCAAATACATCCATTTAATAAATGTAAATGAATAATCAAAAACTATAGAACATTTCTAAAAGTACTTGACCCAACAAAAAATCAGGTTTCAGAAATTTTTGCAAAAATCAAATTTAGCAATGAAACTCTTTTATAGATAAAATTTACTACTTTGACCAGCTTGATATAATCTTTACCTACGGCAGAAATCTCCCAAATGTTCTTTAGCACAGGCATACTGCAGTGCTGAATTCTTTGGTTCCTACTTAATTATCACAGCTACTTAAACTGAGGGTTTCCCTTGTGGCTCAGTGGTAAAGAACCTGCTTGCAAATGCAGGAGACGCAGGTTTGATCCCATCATCGGGAAGATTCCCTGGAGAAGGAAATGGCAACCCACTCTGGTATTCTTGCCTGAGAAATCCCAAGGAGAGAGGAAACTGGCGGGCTACAAGTTCATGGAGTCGCAAGAGAGTCAGACACGACTTAGCGACTAAACAACTTGAAGCTGGAAAGACTTGTACTGAAATTTTGCTATCTTCAATAAAAAAAAAGGTCAACTTTTGGAGCCTTAAATTGACCTACCTGAAAAAGTTGTTTGTTATTGTAGGTCTTAAGCTCCTGATTCCCCCGACATGCTTCTTTTTAAAATCGATCCTTGCAGAAGCGAGAAATAAATAAAAAAAGCTTGTGACTTGTGTGTCCTTGCAAAGCATGTATGTTTATTTCCAGGGCCTAAAGGAGTTTATTTTCCCCCCTCGCAGCTGCAAGAATCCATTTCAAATCACATCCGGGTAACTAGGAGCTTATAGCCTACTACAGTAAACAGTAAGTCAGTTCTGAGGCTTATGTAGATGTAAAACTTGACTAACGCTTTACATTTAAGTCTGTTAAAATTCAACCATGTTCATTTTAAAATGTGTATTTGCTCACCTGCTTGGTGTTAACCTGGACTCAAAGCTGTTGGCCTTCATGGTGATGGTATCAGTAAACAGCACATCTTTTGCTGGGGATGCCAAAGCTTCAGAATGAGATAAGGATGGATGCATTCTTTGCTGCTGTAATCTTTTCAGGGTAGCGTAGCCAAAGGCATCTCTAGAACTTGTGTAACTAAAGTTACAGTCTGCTAGACTTTTAATTGTAGCAATAGAGGGTGCTTTAAGGGACTGTGCTCTTCTAGGAAGAGTATGAGAAGAACCTGGAGGCACCAGGGACACTGAGTTTGACTTAGAGAGAGAGAGATGGTTAGACTGTGGCGTCAAATAGTGGCTTGTCTTAACAGTTTTAGTACTTACCACAGTACTCATACTCCCACAGTCTGTGTCCACAGTCGCAGGATCTACACCTACTGTCTCTCGTGAAGGACTTGAACTCATTGAGCTTATGCCACTTGTTGTAGTATCTGTATTAAAACTCTGGCTACGTATCTTCATATGTGAGCTCGATGAACTTTCTACAACTAATCTCTCTCGGCTTGTGTTTTCTCTGTGATTCTCTGTACCAAAACTCTTGGTGAATTTTAAGTCATTCTCTCCAATACTTGGAGTACTACCAGTGTCTTCAATGTGCTTATTCCCAACAAATGAAGTTTCTAATTGTAATGTTTTCTGTACTGTGGATATGGGTGTGAAATCATCACTATGATTAAAGTCAACACTGGGCTCTGTAAGCGTTCTGATCCGCCTGTTGCTTGTCTTATTTTCAGATGACAGTTTCCCTCCTTTTGGATCACTGCTGCTACGATGTTTTTTATTAGGCAAAGTAAGAGAATTTAAGATACGATTCTTCACAAGTTTACTAGAAGCAAAGAAAGGGAATGGATTTTTATCCTTTATAGGTCCAGGTCGGTCATAAAATGCTGGCTCTGCATCTTCATTGATGTCGAGGAAAAATGTACTAGTGCAGCTGCTGCCAAACCGGTCATCCTCCATGATGAACATACCTATGATCAAAGGATTGATAATAAAAGCACATTAAAAAGGACAAATAATTATGGTAACTTTAAGTGACCTAGCTGAGGAAATTTTTGTCTAATAGTCACCTGGAAAAAATGCTTTCAAAAATAAAGAGTTAAGACTGCTGAGCTAAATAAACAGAGCTTCCATGAGATCCAGAATTTGTATTTGAATAAAATATAAAATTATGTCATTATGAAATCTTCTGTTATTTAAAAAAAAAACAAAAACTATAGGACTCATTATGTCACAGCTTATCTGAAGTTTCTTTTGTATCCCAGCAAGTTTCCAAAACCTCCAAATATTCAGGATAAAATTAAAGGCAGAAAGGAGACTTGACTATGGATGTTTATTCAGTTGGTACAGGTTCCTGGTGGCTTATACTTCCAATCACAATAGGCAAGAGAAATCAATCTTATAAGAAATGAATGTACAATCTTGAACAACATATACTTAGAATCGAGTCACAACATTTTAAGTTCATGTTTAAACGAATTACACTTATTTCTCATTTTGTCTTGAAGTGAAGTGAAGTCGCTCAGTCGTGTCCGACTCTTTGCGACCCCATGGACTGTAGCCTACCACGCTCCTCCGTCCATGGGATTTTCCAGGCAAGAGTACTGGAGTGGGTTGCCATTTTCTTCTCCAGAGGATCTTCCCAACCCAGGGATCAAACCTGGGTCTCCCTCATTGTAGGCACTTTACCATCTGAGCCACCTAAGACACTCATCTAAATTCAATGCCTACCTCTCTCTAACAAAAGATTCAACCCAGGTGATTAATGACATCTACGGGATTGTATTTTATTCTTCTGTTGAATAATTCGGAGAAGGCAATGGCAAGCCACTGCAATACTCTTGCCTAGAAAATCGCATGGACGGAGGAGCCTGGTGGGCTGCAGTCCATGGGGTCGCTACTAGTCGGATACGACTGAGCAACTTCACTTTCACGCATTGGAGAAGGAAATGGCAACCCACTCCAATGTTCTTGCCTGGAGAATCCCAGGGATGGGGGAGCCTGGTGGGCTGCCGTCTATGGGGTCGCACACAGTCAGACACGACTGAAGCGACTTAGTAGCAGCAGCAGTTGAATAATTAGAAGTGATTTCAAATATATTCTGAATAAAGGCAAAACAAAATCTTAATCTTGCATACTGCACTGTTTTTCCATATTATGTCAATTTTAAGATGTACATGTTTCACACTTAAAATCTCTAAAATCAGGATGTATCTTGCAATACGCATCTTTTTTTCTTACACAGTGGTGTGCATATTATACTTTAGGATGTCTTAGATCTGGCAAAATGTTTGATAAATACTGCCCTATCCTCTTAAAAAAACTGTCTTAAATTTTTGCAGCTAGCACCATTTAACACAGGGCTTAAAAATTTAATCCATTTTTCATTTAGTTGATTTTTTAAAACTTCATTCAGTTGATTTTTGATACTCCCTTTTAGCAGTTTCACCATTTAATTTTAAAATTGAGCTTTTCTTCTAAAAATGAGTATGTGAATATAATATCTCTTAACAAACATATTCTAGCACAACAACCCTATATATGAAAAATGAACTAAAGAATTAGGTAAAAGATGACAGTAGGTGAATAAACATTTACTTATTAGAAATTGGAAAAAAAGGGAGAGAGAGGGGAGAATGGTTCTTCTGGCACATGATTTATTATTTAACTCTGTAAGTAGGAGTTTCCAACAGCTATTTAGAAAGCAAAGGGAAACAACAATGTATGCTGATGGCTATACTCCCTGTTGTGAAAAAATACACATTCTCCAAGAGGCTATTACTGCCAAATTATCTCAGAAAGAAGTAAATTAAGAATGTAAAAATTCATTTAAATTTTTATATCAGCAGTGTTAGTTTTGGCTAACTTCATATGATGCTGTCACAATACTCACTGGATGGTGCAGATTCACTTTCACTATTATGCCTAGAGCTTGTTGACTCCGAGTTCAAACTTAGGGTGCTTGGGACAGATGAGAGTTCATTACAGAGTTGTTCTACATCATCTGGAACCACTGGCCACAAATGTTTACGACTGTGCCTTACAGCATCCCAATTGTGACATTTTAGAATATCACAGCCTTGCTTGGTTTTGGCTATGAGCCCAAGAACATATACACAGGTCCTGTAAGTAAAAAGTGAAGTAATGACAGTTGATAATTTCAAACTGAGATTTCTTAAAGCAACCATAAAATATTAGTTTGCTATATGTACACTTGCATTTTATTTCATAAGCTATTAAAAATAACATGAAAATCTTCCTAATAAAATTATTAATTACAAGGAAATAATTTCAAAGAATTATAATCAAATAAAAAACATATATATACATATACATTAGCTTTTCTGAAATAAATTCAGAATATTTAGGCTAATGGAATACTGGACTATTTGGACACATGCTAAACTCTCACTGTTTACTTGCAAGGTAAAAGACAATACTATAATGTTAAAAAATAAAGTAATATTAAAAAAGGAACTCCAAAAAAAAAAAGGGACTCCATAAGATGTTTAATTTAATGCATTGAAAAACTATAATCATAAACTATTTTTCTCACATCCAGATGTGAACAACAGTATACACAACAGAGATTTCTGAGTTAAATCACACACCCTCTGACTGAAAGAACTTCACACTGTTTTGCAAGTTTCAGTATATCTGGAATCACATTTTCTTCCTGTAGCAAATTGAGACCCCAATTAGATGAGCCAATATTTCCCTAAAAGAAAGGAAATCACATGTCAAATATATTTCCAAGAGTAACTCTAAAGACATTTGAAAAGCTACCTATAACACAAAAAATCTAATGACATCTATTAGAAAGAACTGTGGGAAAAAACCTCACATAAGGAACTTTAGGAATTAAAGTTCCATTTGTCTTATCAAGGGGCTTCCCTGGTGGCTCAGATGGTAAAGTGTCAGCCTGAAATGCAGGAGACCCAGGTTTGATCCCTGGGTCAGGAAGAATTCCCTGGAGAAAGGAATGGCAACCCAGTCCAGTACTCTTGCCTGAAAAATTCCATGGACAGAGGAGCCTGGTAGGCTACAGTCCATGGGGTTGCAGAGTCGGACACGACTGAGCAACTTCACTTCACTTTTGTCTTATCAAGAAAAACAATAAGCTTAATTATTTACTTTCTCATATTTAAGTGGGCAGAGACAATCTTGGCTTTAGAATACTAATCTAAGAACAAATTCCAAATAAAATAATTATTATTTAATATCAATGGAAAAATGAGTAAAAATTGAAAAATTTAGAAGATCTCATAGAAGTGTTTAATACAAACCAAGGCCCAAAGAGATGCTTTCAGTTTTTTAATTTCTTCCCATTTATCCAAATCTGGTGTACGAACATTGTGACAGAGTTCTGTAATAATATTCTGGAGAAGGAAAAAAAATGCCATATGATTAACAATACATTTTTAACATATTTTCTTATTGTATATTAAAATCTATTTAAGGTTTATATTTAGTAATTTCTACATATTTAAAATCTTAAAATAATTTTATGCAAAATTTCTTAAGAAGCAGCATTAGGAGATGTGCTCTGAGCTCATATACTAGAGCTGGGAACTTATTAGGCAAGTGGCTTTCAGCACCTTACTCCATCTCCCCATGCCTTGATTTCCTGAACTCTAAAACAGGAATAATAATAGCCTCTGTTTCATAAAGTTTAATGATTTAAGGAATTATTACATATGAAGTTTGACAAAGTACTTGGGACTTAGTATTATAAAATGTTACCCATTAATTATCATTATTTCTTTTAGACAGAAAATAATAAATTAACAACTAGATCTTCCCATACTATGGAGGTAATGACACTGAGAAAATCATTTAAATTTTCAGCAAATTTTAAAAAATTAATATAAAGATACACACCTCAATAATCTTCATGGATAATATAAAAATACATGAAATTATGGAGTATATTTATGTAAAACTTTTGCTCCTGAGAGGAACACTGATATGAAAAGGGACTGAACATCTAGGTTACTACTGTTAAGAAACACACAAATACTTCTGTAATTATTCCTAAAATATGAAAACGGTCATACTTATTGAAAAGACCTAGTAGCAAGACATACTCCCAGCGAAAATTTGATGTGCATGCTATACTCAATATTTCATGAAGTATATGAGAGTAGTTAGATACTAACAAATAGCAGCTGATACTTTCAGTTTGTTACTCACCAAAGGTAACTGAATATGTTTCAGGTTCAGTTTAATTTCCCAATGAGAGGAATGAAGATATTCAATTTTTCAGCATGTTTTTTTTTTTTACTAAGAAGATGAACTTTCCCAACAAACTAGAAAGGAAAAGAACTTGGACCTTGACTGGGTTACTTATTCTACATAAGAAATTACATATGCAAAAGATTGTAAATCAGGGAAATGTATGCAAGCCTGTTTATGTGTCTAAGGACTGCAAGCACAGAATGCCAAAGTCAGTTACAAGACGGAGCTTTAAAAGCAATTATACCACTGACTTTAAGGCTGTTGAGAAGTTTTTGCGAAGATAACACTTTAGTAATATTAACTTTTTTCTATTACTGTAGCTATTTAAAAGAAAAAAATTATGTTTTTACCTGTACTTCCAATAAATGACAGCCTGTTTTGTGGTGTACCAGTTGTCCATAAAGATGTACAGGTAGGTAGACATGAGGACGCTGTAATCTAGTATGATAAAAATGATTGATAAACCTACTGGCTCATTGTAAACATACTAATGTATAAAATGACTTATAAAATATGAGATAAACAATTAGACAATCACTCAGCATAAATAAAAATATGGAGGTGGAAAGGCATTAGAGTTCTTCTAGAAAAAATAAAAGTTTAGCTGGTTTCAGAGTAATGGTAAGAGACCTAAGACTAGAAAGACGAGGGTTAAACATGAAGGGTTCTAAATGCTCTACAAGTCAGGGAATGCAAGTTATGAATGCCACTGAATTTTGAACATTCAGTGCTGTGCTTTAAAAAGATTTTTCCTATGTCAGTGTAAGAATATCCAAGTACTCAGAAAACTTTAAAAAACAATGATTTATAACAACATGATTTTAAATTTTATGTTTGAGGACTAGCAATAAACTACTCCATTAACTGGACTATACCTTTGGTTACTCCGACGAACATAGTTGTCACCATCAATTGGCTTCCGGTAAGTGGTAAGTGCTTCATTAAGCTGTTCTTCAATCAAGTCAACATATTTTGAATTATATTCCTAGAAAATAATATTGTTTAAATTATGTATACTAAAATAACAACATTTACTAAATCTCTAATATGTTAGTTACCCAGCAAATCTTGGAAGCACAAATAAAAGAAAAATGAACATCTTTTTCATTGTCTAGGAAATTTGAGAAATTTTTGAAGAGCACAGATATAACAAGCTATTATCAATGCAAAAATGTTCTACCACATCCATACCCATAAACTCTGTTTATACTTTTCCCCATTTTCAATTAATATTTTGGGGTCCACTTAAGTAAGTTAAAAATTTTGTTTTTCATCTTACTTGAATTCCTTTCCTCATAAAAAAAAAAAAAAAACTAGTTTCTTAATATTAAATCCTAAAGATATTCACTAGGAATTTTAAAAGGAAATTAACTGAGTTCTATCATGTTAGCACCTTTTGAAAAATAGTGTCTCTTTCTTCACTGATTTAAATCAGGTCAAATGTAAAAAATATTTCCAACTAAAACCTGGAAAACTTCTAGTCAAATTATTTAAAATGAGGCAGTCAATCACACTACCATCTTCATTGCAAAAGATCTCCACTTTAAACTGTTCAGAAGAAATTGGTAGAACCTCTGAAAAGCAATTTTCCAGTACTTATCCAAACTTAAATTAATATACTTTTTGACTTAACAATTATACTTTAGAAATTTGTTCAACAAATATATTTGCACAAGTATGCAAAGAATGCAAGAATATAAAGCAAATACTGTTTACAAAACTAAAAAGTTGGAAACAACCTAAGTGCCCAAAATACAAGAGTGATGATAAAAATTAGGGTACAGTCATATAATTTACTATGTAGCCACTGAAGAGAATTCAGTTCAGTTCAGTTCAGTTCAGTTGCTCAGTCGTGTCCGACTCTCCGTGACCCCATGAATCACAGCAGGCCAGGCCTCCCTGTCCATCACCAACTCCCGGAGTTCACTCAAACTCATGTCCACAGAGTCGGCGATGCCATCCAGCCATCTCATTCTCGGTCGTCCCCTTCTCCTCCCGCCCCCAACCTTTCCCAAGAGAATTAGATAGCTCTAAATGCACAGCTCTGAAAAGACATCTCACATATACTGCTAAAGAAAAAAATTAAATACAGCCCTATTTACAGGTGTGAAGGAATTCATCTGTATTTTTAATTGAAGAATATATACTTACAGATGTACAAAACATCTTTAAATGTACACAAAATGTTAACAAACATTACCTTCAAAAAAGACAGAGTAAGGGGGCAAGGAGATATTTTTCATTTTATACTACTTCAATTTGAAGAGTTACCTTAACTCCCTACTTAGAGAGTCTAAAAGCTTACTTTTTCTGCTTTTCTTTTAGATTCCTTACTGTGCAAAAGTAATGTTTAAGAGTTTAATTATATTATCAGCAAACCAAATTATTACTACTGCTATAACACTACCATAATTTTCTTTAGACATGAAAATCTCAGTACAAAAATACAAATTAAGGCAAGTATTTTGAGCTTTATGCAGGAATAGTTACATTCATGAGGTACTGTCTGGCTAGCCTTTTGACCAGTGGCTGGTCTTTTGACCATGTGGAACACACTAGCAAAGGTCAGAGGTATGGTTTGTGACGATGAAATGCAGTGAGTTTCTGATGTGGATCATCTTGAGGATTCTGCCTCAAGGAGGCAGGGAGGGGCAAGACCCCAAATGAGGAGTATACCTCTAGATACTAGGGGGTACTGTAAGTAAGCAACCAGAGGAGCCACTTCTCTGGTCAAAGGAACTACAACTGAGAGATCTCCAGAGAGAACTCTTTCATAAGAACATAAGCCCTGAGTAAAAAGAAAAATCAACATCTGCAATCTGCCCTCCCCAAAGCTAACAGCCCCAGGTAACAACCGCATCAGCTGGGTAAGACTATCCATGAATTCTCATCCCTTCCTCCTCCTCTCCCTCCTGCTCGAAAGCTGGAGAGGCCCTAACTCTGCAGCTGGTAAATGGGGAGGAGATAATCAAGAGTGATGAAAGTGAACCATACCCCCTCTTTTATTGCAGGTTTCTAAGTCTGTACCAAGCCTGGTCTAGAAGAGAAAGTTTTAAATCAAATGAGTAGATTTTCAGGATGATTCTGGCCTGGATGTTTTATTACCTAGAAAAAGTGTCAACTTTATCATGGCATGCTGCAAACTACTGGGAGAAAATCAAACATAGAGGAAAGAGCATCAAGGGCTCTGGAATCAAAAAGTGCCCCTGACTCTGTTATTTTCAAGCTTTGTGACCTAGGATAAATTAGGTTACTCATCTTAGCTTCCACATTTTCCTTCACAAAACAGAAATAATAGAAAACATTTCACTGAGAGCTGCTGTGAGGATTAAATGAGGTAATACTTGAAAAGCACTAAGTTTAATAGTAGGCAATCACTATTCACTAATTAATTTCCCATTCACTAATTAATTTGAGAGAGTAGACTATACTGTCTTTGTTTTTACACCTCCCATTTACTGGCTAAACTCACTATAACTGCAAGTTAGCATCTGTTTGCAACTTTCTACTGAAATTGCTCTGGCAAAATTCACCAATGACCTGTCACATTTAACAGTGTTTTTTCTAGTGTTTACCTTATCTGACCTCTCTCAAGAATATATACCACTGGCCTCTCCTTCCTGAAGCATCCTTTAGTGAAATCATTCTGATAATTTTTCCTCAGTGTCCCCATCCTTTTGTTCCTCTCATTAAAGCAGAGTGTTCTCTAGGGAGCAATTTCCAGTTTTATTTTTTTGTTCTTTACATTTCCCTTGGTGATCTCACTCAATTCAAATTTCAACTACTACTATTCACTGACAACTCCCAAACTGTCATCTTCAGCTCCAGATCCACATTTCCAAGTATTTTCTGGTTACCATCACTTGCCATCCCATAGGCAAGAGCAATTCAACTTATTCAAAATTTAGTATCCTCAACCCTGCAACTCACAGTCTCTTAATGATGAGCCATTATTTACTCAAGCATTCAAATCAGAAACCATAAGAGTCAAGCAGTCCTCATTTATTATATCCAATCAGTTCATGAATTTTGTCCATCTTATTTTAACAATGCCCAGAAAATGTGTCTCTATCAAACCTCACCACCACTGAAGTTCAGGCTCTTACCAATTTTGCTTCTAAACTAGATACTCGGTATTCCTAGATATTTTCACTTTTTTTTTTTCAAGTGAGGATAATCTTCTGTTTAGGGAATGAAACTATTAAGTCTTTATTTCAGTTTTCCAATTCACCAATTACTGAAAGACTCCATGCCTGAAGCTGTATGCTTTACAGTTACAGTATTTCTTTTCCATCCAGTTTTATCGAGAGATAACTGACATCCAGCAGTGTGTATATCCAGCATAATGATTTGACTTACACACATCTGAAATAACTATCACAATATGTTTAGTGAATATACATTACTTTATATAGATACAAAACTAAAGAAATAAAATACTTTCCCTTGTGATAAGAACTCTCAGGATTTACTCAATAACTTTCATATATAACATTGAACAAAGCTAATTATATTTATCATGTTGTACATTATATCCCTAGTACTTATTATCTGATAAGTGTATAAATGGAAGTTTGCATCTTTTGACTGCCTTCATCCAATTTCCTCTACTCCCACATCCCACCTCTGGTAACTATAACATAGTTTCATTATTTTTTTCTAAATGAGACTATCTTATGAAATATGGTTCAATATAGACAATATAAACAATGATCTGAATTCAATAAGGAAAATCTGGGAATCATTTATGTTAGGACTGATTATTCTATGAGCTCATAAGATGCTTTGATGATTTATAATGCTTCAAGTGAACTGAAGCCACAGTGATGACCAGCTAAAGAAAAGCTACAGAGAAAACCAATACCTTCAAACTAGTCCCTTCTTCCTAGATTTCCCTATTATGTACAATAGCAAGAAGTTTGCTCTCAGATTTATGAAAAGTCTACCCTAAAATGAAGTTCAATAGTTAGATTATTATATCTGCACAGCAGAACCGTTTGAAAGCAAAATTTCAACAGAAAACATACAAAATCAACAGCTCACACTATAAAATAACTGTAGTTTAAAAAATGGATAAATATGAATATAAATAATTAACAGAATTTTAAGACCTGACTTCATATGAGTATTTAAATATTTAACTTTAATTTCAAAATCCTCAAATGTATTTTCTAAAATAAAAACATACAAACTGAAACTTATTCAACAGAAAGTTACCTTGTGCCATTTTTCCAACTGTTTTGTTACATAACCCCTTTCATTCAAATAAGAAAATCCTTTTGGAATGGAGAGAAATCTGTAAAGTGCAACAGGCAAAAGTTTAACATTGGGTCTCACAAAAAATTTGTTTAAGAAGCTAAAGCTCAAACCAAATACACTTAAGCCCAAAGACTTTAAGAACAGTGCCTTAAAGAGGTCAATTATCTTATAATTTCAAATACAAATACTTTGGAAATCTTTGCAAAAAACATGAATCCAACCACAGTAAAGAAAATGTTATGAAAAGAATAAGGACACATAGAAATGAAAAAGAAACACTATGGAAAACAATGAAAAGTCAGAGTTTCAGTATTAAAGGATGCCCAATATTCTAAAATGGGCCTCTTTCAGAAGTTAACAGCTAAACTCTTTAGAGTGCTTCCTTTACAGATTTGAATCCAGCTTTAATATACACTGCCAGAGAGCACACAAAAGAAAACATAACTACAAGAAAAATTTTCTTAAAATTTACCTCAGGAGGAGAAGCAAACCCTTGTCCCCAAGGTGAGATAAAGCTGGCTTCATCTGAATAAGTGCATGAAGATTGGCCTAAAATAAGTAATTATTAGGCAAATTAATAACTTCATGAAGATAGTAAATTCTCTACTTCCAAAACCACTATATCACATACCTTATAATTTCACACAGTTTTCTATCAAATTTGAATATTTTCATAAAAATTCATGTCTAAGTATTTTATTATAAGATAATGAAACTTCACCTTGTCTTCACATGCTTCATCGAGAATATCAAGGGCCTCAGAAGAAATAGTTTTATTTTTATCATGCAGCTGGGTCACTAGTAATTCAATTCCCCAATTATTGAAGAATTCAACATTAGCTCTCAATAATACTCTTAAATGTTTTGTTGCATACAGTCTGCAGGCCTATAAAGATAAATGAGAACATTAAAAAACAAAAACCAACCACCATCATCCAAACTTCACTATAGACAGTCCATCTGACTGTTTTAGAATAGTTTTACACTTGAAAAGGGCAGAAAGACTGGAATCGACAGTCTAGCCCTTGATACAAATGTTTTTTAGTCCCAGTATAATAAAATACTGTATCTATCTAGCTGCTTCAAAGCACTTCTCTTTATATAAAAATATGGGTACTGTAGTCGAGTTCTCTGGACAAACTAAAATTTAAAAATAAACTCAAACTCCATCCCATAGTCTTAAAATCTATAATTTTATTAGGCTAAAATTTATAAAATACTGAACTAGTTAGGAATTTATAGTTCTGCCGCCTATGTTATACTCACATCAGTGGCTGCTGTTAAGATTTTGGAAAGGATGACCCTGGCCAAACCATCTCTGCTGTAGTCCAAGCTTGAAACGGTCAGTTTTAGCAAGTGATCTTGGTTTTTCAAGGAGCAAAGGTTAAGTAAACTAAAAAAATGATGAAAATAATAAAGGTTACTAGAAATTACTGTACTGATTCATTAACTCAACAAATATTTAAAAATTCCTAATAAGTATTTCTAAAAGAAAGCACTTAAGAAATATCCCATTTTTAAAAAAGAATCAGAGCATCAAGACAACTCTAATTAAAACTTTTTTGTATTTTGACAAAACTTTTTGCCTTTTCATACTATTTGTGGGGTTCTCAAGGCAAGAATACTGAAGTGGTTTGCCATTTCCTTCTCCAGTAGACCACATTTTTTCAGAACTCTTCATGACCCATCATCCATCTTGGGTGGCCCTATGGCATGAGTTAGATAAGGCTGTGGTCCATGTGATTAGTTTGGTTAGTTTTCTGTGACTGTGGTTTTCATTCTGTCTCATGGACAAAGAAGCCTGGTAGGCTGCAGTCCATGGGGTCGCAAAGAGTCGGACATGACTGAGTGACTTCACTTTCACTTTTCACTTTCATGCATTGGAGAAGGAAATGGCAACCCACTCCAGTGTTCTTGCCTGGAGAATCCCAGGGATGGGGGAGCCTGGTGGGCTGCCATCTATGGGGTCACAAAGAGTTGGACACGACTGAAGCGACTTAGCAGCAGCAGCAGCAGCCCTCTGAAAGATGAGGATTAGAGGCTTGTGGAAGCTTCCTGATGGGAGGGACTGGCTGTGGGGAAAACTGGATCTTGCTCTGGTGGTAAGGCCAAGCATAGTAAATCTTGAATCCAATTTTCTGCTGATGGGTAGGGCTGTGTTCCTTCCCTATTGTTTGGTCTGAGGCCAAACTATGGTAGGGGTAATGGCGACCTCCTTCAAAAGGACTTATGCCAGCGGGCTCCCAGGACTGTTGTGTCCATGACCCTGCAGCAGGCCACTGTCAACCCACGCTTCCACTGGAGACTCCAGGACACTCACAGGCAAGTCTCCTGGACTTCAAGATCAAACCAGTCAATCCTAAAGGAAATCAACCCTGAATATTTATTCATTGGAAGGACTGGTGCGGAAGCTGAAGCTCCGACACTTTGGCAACCTGATGCGAAGAGCTGACTCATTAGAAAAGACCTTGATGTTGGGAAAGATTGAAGGCAGTAGGAGAAGGGGACAACAGAGGACAAGATGGTTGGATGGCATCACTGACTCAGTGGACATGAGTTTGAACAAGTTCCAGGAGATGGAGGACTGGGAAGCCTGGCATGCTGCAGTCCATGGGGTCACAAAGAGATGGACATGACCGAGCAACTGAACAACAACAATAAAACTTACCAAATACAGGTACACAGACTAAAAAGCATACCCTTTCTGATCACATTAAAAATAAAGTTTAGGTATAAACTGAGACAGAATCTGGGAATGCTCACCATTGAAATACGCTGCATTTTTCCAGCATTTTGACCCCATGAGGGTGGCAAGAAAGTGTTCCAATAAATAAAAAGTAGTGTTGACTAAGGGTAGTCAATAAACCATTATTTTGAAGGCTTCTTTCAGGTTTCATTCCAGAAGAGGTATTGAGCCACTGAACAATATCCTTTACTAGATCTTCTAAGTATCCCTGCCCATCCTAAAAGCAAATACATTATGATATTGCTAGAAAAGCAGTTAGTGCCTACAATTAGAAAAATCAACTTGATTAATCAAGTCCAAAACATTTAATAATAATGAAGTTACTAATAACAGACATTAATCTCTTGAGTATCTGTTCTTTTTAATCCCATTCAATGCAATGCTGCATGAGATGGTATTATTTTCCATTTTACCAAAAGAAAACCAGGTCTTCTAGAAGGCAAATAACTTGTCCAAAGTCACATAAATAGCTAATGACTAAGGATAAAGATCTAGGTCTGGGCTCATTCTATGTTTCTAAATATAGCTTAAACATATTCAAAAATAAAAGGAAGGGGACAAATTCAGTGAAAAACATGTGTTCTGGGAAATATTCAAAGTGCCTATTACCTCTTCAGACTCAAGAAGAAATTCTGTAAACTGACAACCCACAACTGTGAGCTGCTTGGACTTGACAAAATCCAGATCCAGATTGGCGTATAACTTACTACTGGGCTTGTAAAAATAAAGTAGTCTTCGTACAAACCTAAGATTAAAATAAAAAGTCAGCAACAAAGTAATAAACCAAACAATTATTTTAGAGTCTTAACCACAGCTTTTGAGTATGTTTTGGGTTTAAACCATTGGGGTAAATGGCAAAAAAATTTAATAAACACATTTGGTATATTTTACACACACATGTGTGCGCGCGCACGCACACACACACACACACGAATAATCCTTCATTAAAAAAATATCTTCATGAAATAAGAATTTTATGGTGAGATGCCTGATATAAAATAGTGGAGAAGAAAGATGCTAGTAGGAAAAATGCAAACATAACACTGCTAGAAGATACACAGTTGGATAATTATGATGAAACCACCTGGATATAAATTTTCATTCTTCCTTTTCTTTTTGACAAGTATATATTTTATTTTACTGTTAGGGCTTTTTTTTTTAACTCTATTTTATTCTAGAATATATAAAATTTTTCTTCTACTATACTTTAAGAATTTAAACTAGATAACTGCACACAAATGTTACTATACTATGATTTTGTCAGTGTTTCACAATTAGGCAAAAAGTCAACCATAAAAGCTTCAGGTAAAATTTAAACAACTGAATTCATAAAGCAATGGATGATATTTTCATGTTATAATTTTCAACATTATGTTCTAAGCTTCCATTTAATTTAGCTCAATTTAATTTCTACGCTATTATCCAGTCTAATAGATGCCAGGTCCAGGAGTTGGAGAAACAAAGTTGAGTTAGACTTCATATCTGTTCTCACAAGTCTGAAAAGTCAGTGCTACGCTTCTTTATCCCAATGTAATTTATATGTTCTATACATTTCTCAAAATATGAATAGATGATAATAATCAATAATAATACCAATGATATGAACTTCTCAAAAACATGAAGTAAAAGCCCTCTTATTCAAAGAATTCAACACTGGTGGTTGGGTAATCTACACTCAGAAGGAATAAAAATGCATGGGGTACTAGAAAACAGCATAATACCCTTAAGTATTGTATATACTATAAACATAAGCTGTTTTATGGAAGGTATGGCTGGTTAAGGGCAGTATAAATAGGAAGAATGGATAACCCTCCAAAGTCACATGAAAAAGAAATCAGAATACTTAAAATGGCCATTGTTTTGAGAGGGAGACATTATGCTCTTAATATATCATTCTCATATGTTAGGGCCAAGATTAGTACATGGCTGATACTCTTGATTTGATAAAACTTTTAAGTATTTCATTTGTTCCAAAACTAAAAACAGAATGTAAATAACCAGGAAAAGAATTAGCTGATGATTTTTGGTTATAAAACACAAGCTATATATAAAAATATATATCAATATGTACCTACTGAATACCAACTATTAAAAAGAAAGAATGTACGTTTAAAACATCAATTATTACTTTTAACAGGTATCAGGCATAATATAATTCAAAGCTAAGTTCTTTATATTTAAATGCAAAACAGTTCTTACATACCTGTGCAACTGTTCATCTTTATAGTTTCTTAGATTTACATTTGGCCACTAGAAAAACATAATATGTATTTATTACTTCCTAAACATATAATTATGATAAATTATAATGAATAATAAAATGAAAACAATCAAGCCATTATCAAGAAGTATCCTATCATACCTTAAGAATGGTCCCAATAAGATTCCAATTCCATTCAAGATTCTCTTTATGTTGAAGGACTTGACTATCTCTAAGGTTCATTAGAAGAGCTTCCTCTGTATCCTGAATCACCAGAAAGTAATAAGAAAAATTAAGAAAAACTGGCCTTATATCAAATAACAGTTGAAATTTTAAATATAAAAAGAAAAATTTTTCATTTAAGGAGAATTATCAAGGTTCTTTTAAAAGTTATAAAAACTCAGTTCAACTGCCCAATCATTATAAAACTTATTAGAATCTTTTTGAAAATCCATATGTGTGAATAAAACTGCTAATCAAGCATGTATATGCCTACTAAAATACAGTGGTTAAGAATTAGGAAATTAAAGTAAAAATCACATCTTCTGCATCAGTACCTTAAGAACAAATATATCTTTCTGAGCTCGGAGATACTGATCCCGTTTCTGATGTGTAGCAATTGCTTTCTGAATAATGTGATCTAAATGAAGGCTATAAGGTTTAGGTCCTCGTTTTTTCATTTCATGGAAGCGTTTTAAACAGTTCAAAGCTGCACTGGCTCGCCTAAATGAGGAAAAAAATTCAATTAATACTTTATCAGGGATAGCATAATTTTAAAGAGATCACTTTGGTAAATTACTCTATTGAAACTTACATAAATGCAGGCTAGATACTGTTACTAAAAAGTAAATGATTTAATCAATTTGGAACCACAAAGAAAAAAAACCCAAGAACACTGCTGATTTGTATGAAGAAACACTAATTATTTAGATTCAACAAAACATACTAATTTTTTCTTATAGTGGTGGTGGTACAGTTGTATGTTAGTTTTAAGAACTCCCTCCTCAAGGTCCAAACTGAAGTTTTACATATTTTACTTTAAAACTCTGCTTTTCACATTTAAGGCCTTGATCCATAAGAAACTGATTTTTGTTTAAGGTATGAGGTTGGATAACCAATGATTCCAATATTAACTGAACAGTTTCTATTTTCCCTACTAATCTGCAACTGTAAATGGAATCCTTTTAAAAATTATTTTTAATTCCCTTTTTAGGGTATATAAAAAGTACAGCTTTCAAGAATTTGGTGGCAGTCAAGTCTCAACTTCAGAAATTATATTAAATACTGGGTTCAAAATTTAAAAACCTTGAGATGTGCCCAGATTGGCAAGTACTTATCAGTAAAGACTGCTTACCAAGCTCAAAAAAAAATTCTATTATCATTGGAATTTTGAAGATAAATTTGAATTCCTGATGAATGCTAAAATCCATGGCCATAAGCTGACTCAGAGAGTTCAGGTCTACCAGGCTTTGATAAAGTAAATTTTTCCATGAAGAAACTACTCAAATAAGAGCTGAATGCTACCAATACCAATGTAAGCCTGAAGTCAGAACTGATGATCCCTAATGCCCTCAGTTTATAATACAACTTCAATCTGTTAAATAATAGTATTTTCATTGGTAGATTTTAAATTAATAAAATAATACTATTTATTTATACTGAGGCCTTTATGTGTACTTTAAAGTTAATAAAGCTAACTAAACTTTTGAGAATTGTAGTATAACTTAACAAAAATTCCTGTTTCTGACTAGCTAATGAACAATATTTTAAAACATTATGGAAAAAAAAAATGAAGCCTAAATATATAAATTTTTCTTATCATAAGAAAAATTATCTAGCCCCTGGACTAGACATAATCTTTATCAGATGAAAAAAGATTCCTACTATCACTATACAATCAAGCTCCTCCACTTTACGTTTTAAATTATATTTTATTATAAGTCTTCGAATTCCAGCAGAGTTACAGCTGTATTACCATACTTTAGTTTATAAATTCTGTATCTGCAGTATTTCCTTCAGCATTAAGGGTTTAGCTTACTTCAATGCCTAAAGTATGGGCTACTAAATTCCAACATTTTTTTCCTCAACATTTTTAACCCCACATATTAAAAAAATTACAGTCAGTCTTTGTGCTTTAATCTGATATAATTTAGACATTGAGAAAGAGACTGAATTGTTGCTCAAAACATACAATAGTCCAAAATACTCTTAATCCCAATATTTTTACTGATCCAGTAGAAATTTTATGTCCTTGTCCAGAAACATGTGAGAAAAGGTTGACTTTACCAAGCCAAAATACTTTGTAGCCTAAAATACAAATTATTTTAAAAAACTACAAATTTTCCTCTTATCCAAAGACTTCACTAAACGAATTCTCAGGAATAACCTATATATACTACTTTCTTGAAAAGAAAATAAGGACATTAAATATACTACACACAAGCTTTGCTAGAACTTGGATACTTACAATCTCTTTTCCTTAGGGATATCAAAGGATGCAGCCATATTCATTAGGGTTGGCAGGCAGTGCAAATGATGGCTATGTGAATGAGGAAGAATTGTGTTTGCCTAGAACGAAAAATAGTATTTTATAAAAAGTTGAAAAAGAGTATGTTATAGATTATCCACAGATATAATGCCGAAGACTGAGATTTTACTCATGAAGTTAATTATTTACTTTCTAATACATACTTATTATTTTTATCTTATTTACTTTCATCAAGGATGACATGTAACAAATACAAGGATACAGGCTCAGATTACATTAATAAAACTCTAAATTCCACAGATCCTTTATCATAACTTTAAATTATAATCTTAAGTGGTACCCAATTAAACTCAATTCTTAAATAATTTAAAAGGATGATAGGTCAAAACTTAGATTCAGTGCTATAATGTTATGTTAAAAGTAGGATTAAAATGCTGGATGCAATATCATAATTTACAAGTTTACCTCTTATGTTTAGAAGCCAGCTTCTCAAAAGAGGTTTGTCTCATAATTCCAATAATCTTTAAAATAAGAAACCTGCCTTCTGCTTTCCAAACAAAACCTGCAATACTAATTCTTTCATAGGTGGGCTTAACAGAGCAAGTGGCTAAATAACTTACTGATAAACAAGACAGTTATCATTAAACTGCTTAACTCTCTTTTCCTCACTCACAAAGCTGAACTTCTATATAGAAAAAACCCTGGTGATGGAGGGGACCAAACACAACTATAAAAACAAAAAATAATCTGACAGTAATAACAAGCCATAACATAATTTCAAAAGATTTGCCATAGGGTTACTTCTTCCTTAATGAGATCAGAGTGGTTCTTTTTATTTAGTATTTTATTAACTAATGGGCTTCCCTGGTGGCTCAGACGGTAAAGAATATACTTGCAATGCAGGAGACCTGGTTCAATCCCTGGGTTGGGAAGATCCCCTGGAGAAGGGAATGGCTACCCACTCCAGTATTCTGGCCTGGAGAATTCCATGGACACAGGAGCCTGACAGGCTACAGTCCATGGGGTTGCAAAGAGTTGGACATGACTGAGTGACTTTCACACTTATTAACTAACAGACTTAGAAAAATAAATTTCTAACTTGCAAATGGTCAGAGTACCCTCACTGCTTCATCTGCTAGGAATTGAAAATGATCAGATCACTTGGCTAGCTTCTTGTTTCCACAAGTTACTAATGTCATAAAACCATGTCCCCCCAAAAAAGATTCCCACCTTTCAAAACAAACCTCAACTGACAAGTTTACAGAGAACTACATGTTCAAATAAGGCAGTTATATTTAGATTTTTCCTTCACAAAGTTTTCTAAAATTTAGGCACTTACTGTTATCAATTTAATCCCTAGCTGACTGAAGTAATATCTACAGTTTTGTAATTTTGTGATTTTTAGGTAGGAAGTCATTCTAAAGATTCTAAAGAAAGATATTTATGGACTCAAAATGTCAACATTGAAAGTGAGTATTCAGTACTTTATTTTTTTTCCATTTAAAAAACTAGCCTATATATATATGATACAAAGTATCAAGGGCTCTTTGTAATGCAAAGATACATATCCAAATAAAGGCAAACTTATGTTCTTGAGATAATGCAAAGTAACACTGTTAAAATAGCCTTGTTTCATAAATTAAAACATTAATGTACAAAACATAATCAAAAGTTGTTAAACTTACCATATGTAAAAGTTCTCCTAAAAGGATGGTGGCTCTAACTGAGATATGGTCATCACTGTTTGTTATTACCTCAACCAAACCCTTTGAAAATAAAAAGAAAATATCACAGTTGCAAAACAGCATACATGAACACATCTATGCATCATGTTTGTTGCTCTGAAAGAACTGTTAGAGAAAATAAAATAGAAAAAGGTTTATAATTCTTACTTCTAAAAGTCCATTACGAATAAATGCTGAGAGTATCAGTGCCAAATAATTATCCATGAGGTCTGGCCTGGAAATAAATACAGCACAGAAAAATTAAATCTTGTTCCATACACTAGAAAATTTAACAATAGCAACTGTAATAAATCTGAATTATTTCTGTACTTAAATTCTACCTGGATCTGGCACGATGAGGAAGAATAGTTTTTGCCTCAGCCGCTACAAAGCCATCTGAAAGCCTCCAACTGTCTTGGAATCTACCTGGATCTAAAATAAATGTAGATAGTTAGAAGAAAATAATACATCAATGAAACACTTTAAATAACCATCAGCTAAACAGGCTATCCATGGACAGAGGAGCCTGGCAGGTTACACTCCAGAGGGTAGCAAAGGGTCAGACATGACTGAAGCGATTTAGCACAGCATAGCATACAACCAGGCTATAAATAATTTTAACTGATGGCTAAAAAAAAAAGACTCAAAAAGGCGTACAGAAAAAAAATGATTTCTGTAAATGAAGCGTTTACATAAATCTAACTTTAACTTTCTTCATTGAAGGGTTTAGAGTCATTTAGCTAAACTAAAATTTTAAAAATCAAGTAATCTAATTTGAGAATTGAGAATCTCCTCTCTTCCTTTCTTGATCCATCCTTCTATTATTAATTTCACTACTAACTTCAGGAGCTAGGGTGATAGAGAAATTCACCTGAGATTTTATTTTTATATTAATTTCATGCCACAAATATGCAATAAGAAAAGAAAATGATATCCAATACTTATTTTAGTATTTTCCCATGGAGGGACTCAGCCTCCTTTAGGTAAGTCACTTAAAAAATTACAATATATGAACAGTGAATGCACTTCAATACTTACCTACACTGAGCAGTGCTTCTATGAACTCTTCAGTCACAACAGGTAGAGGAAGACGAAATATATCATAAAGCACTTCAAGGAGACCTCGCTGAAAGTAAAAAAGAAAATACAGTTCATTTGTTTTTATAGAACAAATCTTCACTTAAAATTTTTTAAATGTCCTATTCACAGATTTAAAAATTGGTAAAAACAGAACTACTATATTTTAGAAAACTACTGTATCTGCCTATATTAAAGTGCTGAATGCTTACTACATATACATGATGTAACTTTTTCAATAAATCTTGTATTATCCCCATAGTAGACATGAATAAATAGATTTAAAGGTTAAAAATAATTTGCCTAAGATCATGGAGCTATAAATAATAAAATCAAGAGTCTAACCTCAGTTTGGCCAAACTCAAAAGAGCATGTTTTTTGCTGAGTAAGAAGTCAACTGAATTGGAAACTTTAGTTCCCTACTTATAGATCTTTCCATCCTTAATTACATCCCTCCATGGTTTAGATGCTTTTATTTTTAGTTCACATTTTAAGCAAGGCACCTCTAGCTAATATTTATACTAATAATTAGAAACAGGGGGGCAAGTTTTGTTCCTTTGAACATTAAAAGAAAAACGTAGAATGGGAAAAGGAAGAACCTTGTGAAGAGTTAATTTCTTTCCCTCTAATTTCAATCTGTTTTAGCTGTTTTACACAATTCTTATACATTAATAATTTAGAAAGTGAAGTGTTAGTTACTCAGTTGTGTCTGACTCTCTGCGACCCTGCGGACTGTACCCGCCAGGCTCCTCTGTCCATGGAATTTTCCAGGCAAGAAAACTAGAGTGGGTTGTCATTTCCTTATCCAGGGGACCTTCCCAACTCAGGGATAGAACCTGGGTCTCCTGCATTGCAGGCAGATTCTTTACCATCTGAGCCACCAGGAAAGCCCTAATAATTTAGGACTATGTCTAATAAATAAGCATATAAGTACCCCAATTTTAATCAAAACCACTAATTATAAAAATAAAAGTTAGAAGGCATAAGTTGCATAACTACTACGCTTACTTTTCCCTGAGTAAAGTTTTCTGTATTGCTTGAAACTTTTACAATGAGAATGCCCCTGTGAAATGTCTATACTTTTTATTAAATAAAGCGTAGCTAATTTCAAAGAAAGAAAAGGCATAATTAGTGTCACAGTTTAATCTAATTTTAATACATCCACAGTTTCTAACTACAGCATTGTTTCAAATGATTCATATTATTTTCCATAGTGTTCAACTAAGTCGTAAATATTTATTCTTGTATTTTTAAAATGTTCTGTGATACAGATGAACAATTCATGAGGAAAAAACACCACCTGAAACTTTTCTCCAATTAATTTCCTCCACTAAAATTCCTGGGATGATACAGTGTAATTTTTACCTACCCTTATTTCCATATTTGGAATGCAAAGTACTCCAATTAGAGACTGAATCCCAGAGTTTCCAGGTTTACATAAATTAATAATACCTATAAAGGATAAAAAGAAAAAAAAAGATCACTGATTTGAATTTCAAAAGACATATTCATAATATAAAATGTGACATTTTTCTAAGCTAAATTACACTATTATATTATTTGATCATCATAAGTGATAGTATATTTCAAACATTCTCTGAATTTTCCAACTAAGTAGAGACTATCAATAATTTTACCATTTAAATTACATCCTAAAAGGTTCTCAAGAAATTCTGGACTACTCGGCAATAGAAATAAAAGCAAAAATATGGCTTTCTCTGGGTATATGCCTAGGAGTGGGATTGCTATATCATATGGTAGCTCTATTGATATTTTTAGTTTTTTAAGGAATCTCCATATGGTTCTCCAATAGTGGCTGTTTCAATTTACATTTCCAGTAACACTGTAGGAGGGGTCCCTTTTCTCCACACCTTCTCTACATTTACTGCCTACAGATTTTTTAACAATGCCATTCTGATCAATGTTAGGTGATACCTCACTATAGTTTTGATTTGCATTTCCTAATGATATTGAGCATTTTTTCATGTGTCTTTTGGCCATCTGTATGTCTTCTTTGGAGAAATGTATATTTAGACCTTCCACCCATTTTTTGATTGAGTCATTTCATTTGGGTCTTTGATATTGAGTTGCATGAATCATTTATATATTTTGGAGATTAATCCCTTGGTCAGTTGCTTCATTTGCAAATATTTTCTTCCAGTCTAAGGACTGCCTTTCTGTTTTGTTTATGGTTCCCTTGGCTGTGCAAAAGCTTTTAAGTTAAATTAGATCCCATTTGTTTATTTGGCTTCTTTTGTTTTTTTTTTCACTACTCTAGGAGAAATTAATAAAAAAAAATTAAAAAAAGATCAGGCTGTGATTTGGGTAAAAGGGTGTTCCGCCTATATTTTCCTCTAAGAGTTTTATAGTGTCTGGCCTTAGAGGTGTTTAATTCATTCTGAATTTATTTTTGTGTATGGTGCTAAGAATGTTCTAATTTCAGTCTTTTATACGTAGCTGTCCAGTTTCCCAGCACCAACCACTTATTGAAGAAACTATCTTTTCTCCACTGCATATTCTTGCCTCCTTTGTCATAGATTAATTGACCATAGGTGACAGGGTTTATCTCTGGACTTTCTATCCTTTTCTATTGATCTATATATTTCTGTTTTTGTGCCAATACCATACCATTTTGATACTTGTAGCTTTGTAGGAGGAGAAGGGAATGGCAAGCCACTCCAGTACTCTTGCCTAGAAAATCCCACGGATGGAGGAGCCTGGTAGGCTGCAGTCCGTGGGGTCGCTAAGGGTCAGACACGACTGAGCGACTTCACTTTCACACATTGGAGAAGGAAATGGCAACCCACTCCAGTATTCTTGCCTGGAGAATCCCAGGGACGGGGGAGCCTGGTGGGCTTCCGTCTATGGGGTCATACAGAGTCAGACACGACTGAAGTGACTCAGCAGCAGCAGCAGCTTTGTAGGATAGTCTGAAGTCAGGGAAACTAATTCCTCTAGCTCTATTTTTTCTTTCTCAAAATTGCTTTCACTATTTGGGACCTTTTGTGTTTCCATACAAATTTTTGTTCTAGTTCTGAGAAAAATGCCATTGGTAATTTGATAGAGATTGCATTGAATCTGTAGACTGCTTTGGATAGCATAGTCATTTTCACAAACTAAGAACACCAAGAATATGTGGTACATACATACAGTGGAATACTACTCAGCAATAAAAAAGAAAAATGCCATTTGCAACAACGTGGATGAACCTGAAGACTGTCATGCTGAGTGAAATAATTCAGACACAGAAAGACAGATATGATATTGCTTACATGTGGAATCTAAAGAAAAGGGGACAGGATACAAATGAACTTACTTACAATACAGAAGTAAAGTCATAGATGTAGAAAACAAACTTATGGTTACCAGAGGATGGAGGTGGGGATAAATTGGAAGACCAGGACTGACACATATACACTACTATGTATAAAATAGATAACTAATAATAACCTACTGTATAGCACAGGGAACACTGCTCAATACTTTGTAGTGGCCTATTTGAGAAGAAAATATTTTTTTTAAAGTGGATATATGTATAACTGATTCACTTTGCTGTACACCTGAAACTAACACAACATTGTAAATCAACTGTAGTCCAATAAAAAATTTTTTACAAGAAAAGCAAAAATGAACAAATGAGACCTAATCAAATTTTTAAGCTTTTACAAAGAAAGGAAACCATAAACAAAATGAAAAGACAACTTACAGAATGAAGAAAGTATTTGCAAATGATGCAAATGACAAGGGATTAACTTCCAAAATATCTAAACAGCTCACACAACACAGTAACAAAAAGCAAAGCAATCTAATAAAAAAAAAGGGAAGAAGACCTAAGTAGATATGTCTGCCAATAACACATGCAGATGGTCAATAGGCACACAAAAAGACTTTCAACATCACTAATTATTATTAGACAAATGCAAATCAAAACTACAATGAGGTATCACCTCACACCAGTCAGAATGTCCATCATTAAAAAGTCTACAAATAATAAACATAGGAGAGGCTGTGTAGCAACAGAAAGCCTCTCACACCATTGGCAGGAATGTAAATTAATGTAGCCATTATAGAAAATAGTTGGAGGTTTCCTTAAAAACTAAAAATAGAGTTACCATATGATCCTGCAATTCCACTCCTGAGCATATATCCAGAGACAACTCTAATGTGAAAAGATACATCCACCCAGTGTTCACTGCAGCACTATTTTAATAGTGAAGACACAGAAGCAACTTAAATGTCCATCAACAGATGAACAAATAAAGAAGATGTGGGATATATATAAAATGAAATATTATTCTGCCATAATATAGAATAAAATGTCATATGCAATAACACAGATGGACCTAGACATTATTATCATACTAAGTGAAGTCAGACAGACAAAGACAAACACCACATGATATCACTTATATGTGGAGTCTGAAGTATGATACAAGTGCACTTATTTATGAAAACATAAACAGACTTGCAAACAGAGAAAACAGATATATGGTTACCAAGGGGGAAAAGAAGTGAGGGAGCAATAAATTAGGAGTTTGGGATTTATAGATACACACTGCTATATATAAAATAAACAAGGTCCTACAGTTTATGTATAGCATAGACAACTATATTCATTGTAACAAACTATAATGGAAAGAATATGAAAAAGAACATATATATATATATCTCTGAATCACCCTGCTATACACCAGAAGCACATTGTAAATCAACTAAATTTCAATAAGAAATTAAAAGAACACATCCCAAAACAAAATAAACAAAAGGAAAGACGTTTGGGACTACTATCTTGCTTATTAGGTATTTATAACATTCTACACTATACTTTAAGGTAAGAAACTTTAGCTATGTATTCAACTAACATTCTTAAAATCTTTTTTGGCACAGATCATGTTCAAATTTTTTATTTAAATGCCGAGGTTATCATCAGCATGTTGACTTACAAATGGTCAATTTTAATTCTGTGTATTAAACCCCTCTTGGTTCTAATGATAACACATAAAAAAAGACCATGTTAACATTTAAATGAGATGCTACAATAAGTTAACATTTGAGAAAATAGTCAAGTTTGTCTTATACTATATAAAGTAACACACCTCTGTTACTTACCTGCCCATGACCGGAATGTTGCTATGATTCCCATTTTACTGGCTAGAAACCTTGCTTCTCTGTCTTCTCTGTTGGGTGGGGTGGGGGTAGAGTCAAAGAAATTAAATGTTTAAATAAAAAGTAAGTTTTTCCCTGTTACTATATCAGAGTAAGAGCTATCACTACTTAATATTTAAATATTTACATAGGAAATTTAAAATACATTTAAAAAATAAGATCTACCTCAAAGCAAATTACTCAATTATGTATTGATCACGCCTTCCCACATGTGAAATTCACGTCTTAAAACAAATTATAAATTCTGCTTTTCTGAGTTCTACTTTCCCTGCTCTTTCTGAAAACTATTCTTAGATAGCTCATTAACACCGGTGAGCATTAGCAACACCACCAGCCTGCTTAAGAAGCTTCTCTGTCAAAATACTGCCCTTTAGCAAAGAAAATTACCACATAAGCCTCTTACTGTTACTACATGTGTTCTCTTACTTCAAAAGTCTTGTCCCAAACTTATCTGAGCAAGCTTATTCTACTTATTCTACCAAGCAAGCTCAACAAGCCGTATCTTCACTGATATTATTAAATAATTAGATACTATTACTAATTTGCTTCTAACTTCTAAGTTCATTCAGGTTGTTGGCAGAATTCACTCTCTTGCTGTTGTACAACTGAGGTTTCAGTTTTCTGTCAGCTGGGGCCTACTACCAACTACTTTCTTCTCTTATAACTGGTATCCAATCATCTCACTTGTTTCTTTCTATATAATAGTTTATGACAATCAATTAACCAATACAACTATTTACATTGTTAAACACTGTTCATGTATGGCATATGGCCAGTTTTAATACTTAATTAACGATCATGTACTTTTATGCTACCTCAACCATCTCTACCCTGTCAATAGTCCGTTTCTTTTCCGTGCCATATTTTTCATTTTTCTAATAAAGTTCTTAACAGTTTGAGAATACAAAAATCCAGAGAGTTGGTAAGGGGGAAAAAAATCATAAAGAACAATGAAAGAAAATAAAATTAAAGAAATGGTAAGCAAGCAGTTTATAAAAGTGGAATAAAATAGTTAAAAATATGCCCCCACACTTACAGACCAACCACACTGAGTTCTGCTGCACTAATCAGCATGAGACTATAACAGAAACTTATAAAGTGGGGACAGAGGGTGGTGAAAGAAATGAGAATTAGATAACTGTGTGACTAAACTTTTGGTGCTCCTTATCTTAAAACTGTTTGTGACACACTTGTATCGACTGCCTGGTAACCCGTTCTCTAACCTATTCAATAAATTGGCAGCTTTATTGAAAAAAAAACAAAACCCATCCATTTCCTTATGCCCTAGCCATAATGTACCCATGCTACAGAAACTGCCCATACTCCAGAAACTTAAGGAAAGCAAAGTATTGAACCAAACAGGAAAGATATGATTTTGGTGGAATATACTCCCCACCCAATCACAACTCTAAGCACCCTGGTTCATTTCTTACTTATCCTGGTAGGCAAAATTCTAAAAATGCCCCTGTCTTCTCAAGACACCAGGTCTTAATCCCTAGATCCCTATGAATATGGTATCACTGCCACGACTGTGATTATGTTTATATCATACAGCCCCACAGACCTTAAGATATGGAGATCATCTGGTAGGTTTGATCTGGAGAGCTTTCTCTAGCTGGAGGGAGAAGAGGAAGTCAGAGAGAGATTCAAAGCACAAAGATTCAAGGAATTTCTGTTGTGTTCGAAGATGGAGAGTGCCATGTGCCAAGAAAAGAAGGTGGCCTTTACAAGGTGAGAGAAGGCCCTAGTTGACAGCAAGAAAACAGGAACTTCAGTTGTACAAGAGCAAGGAATGAATTCTGCCAATAATCTGAGTGACCTTAGAGATAAATGGATTCTTCACTAAAACCTCCAGATAAGAACCATGCAAGACCTCTAACCCACTTAATTGTGAACTAATAAACTGATGCTATTTTAAACCATCATATTTATAATGGTTTGTCATGAAGCAACAGAAAATGGATACATTCTTCATCAGTAAGGAGAATGCCCAAGTGTCATAGGGAGCCAAGAAAGAAAAGGGCTGAAGAATCTTAATTCATAACTTTGCAAAAATAAAGTCTGAGAAGTCTTAACTAGAGAACAACTATACTTAATTTCTTAGCTCAGGAAATGATGTTAGTTAGCATGCAGTCCATCCACAGTGATGGAGGTATTTCAAGATATGAAACCACTATTTTTAATTCTGGAGAAAAATGAAAAACAACAAAAATATGCCCATTTACAATGTTCCCAAACTTAGTGGAGAAACTAAAAAAAACATGTTATCTCTAAAAATAAGTATATCTGCAATTCAACAAATCTACTATTCTAAACCTGATAGCATATTTATTGGAATTGTGTCACTGGCGAAACTCCACACATAGTGTATTATTTGACCTCTAAATCAATTTAAATATAATTATTCCAGCATTCCTAGTGAACATGTGCTTTTCTCTCCCAAAAGACTCTGAAAAATCATCCTACTTCACTTCTGGAAAATAATCTTTATCTCTTTTTATTTCCCTATTTACCTTACTCTCAAAATTCTACATGGCTTATCTTTCTGAATACTCAATTTAAGGCACCTCTTCATTCTACTTATTATTATTTGGTTCTTTTAGTCTTTCAATGTAATTATGCTAAAAATATGTACAATGGTGCTGGAGAAGACTCTTGAGAGTCCCTTGGGCAGCAACATCAAACCAGTCAATCCTAAAGAAAATCAATCCTGAATATTCATTGGGAGGACTGATGCTGAAGCTGATGTTCCAGTATTTCAGTCACCTGATGTGCAGAGCCGACTCATTGAAAAAGTCCCTGATCCTGGGAAAGACTGAGGGCAGGAGAAGGAGGCAACAGAGCATGAGACGGTTGGGAAGCATCACCAACTCAATGGACATGATAATTTTGAGCAAACTTTGGGAGACAGTGAAGGACAGGGAAACCTGGCATGCTGCAGTCCATGGAGTTGCAAAGAGTCAGACATGACTTTTTGAACGTGAACAACAACAAACATACAATAGAGAAATGATTAAAGGTCTAGGTTTCTACTGCCACCTACCTTAGATTTATTAAAATAAGAAACTAACTCCAAGTCTTTAAATTTCCCAAAAACTTACTTTTAATTTTTTAAGTCATAGTTAATTACGAGAGAACTACAATACAACTCCATGAAATAGGAAATTTACTTAAACTCATTTTGCTCCGGCTTGACATACAAATCAGGCAAATCTAAAAGTTTTAACAGCAACACACATGGTACTCACTTTAGCTGTCCTTCAGCTGTATCTGGACTATGTCTGTAGTGAAAATCGGTATAGGGTGCTAAAATTCGCTAATAAAAGGAAAAAGCAAGAAAAAGAAAAGAGTCCTTATTATAAAATGCACTCTTCCTTTAACAAGCTAAAATTCATCCAACTTCTCTGTATCTCTAATAATCCCAACTAGAGCTTATTTGAAGACGTAGAGTTTTTGAACTTTTAAATTGACAGGTATCGTACCTATTAAACAGTGTACAAATCATGAATGTGAGGTTTGATAGATTTTTCTCAAACTAAACACACTCACTGTAACTAGCATCCTAAAACCCTCCTTCTTCTCCCCGCAAGATTACTACACAGATTTCTAACACTATGAGTTAGTGTTGCCTATTTTTGAACACTATTTAAATGTTTTTATTCCATAAATTCCATTCTTTTTGTTGCTAGCATAAAGAAATCCAAGTTATTTTTGTATACTGTCCTTTGTATTTAAAAACCGTGTTAATAAGTTCATGTATTTCAGAACTTAAAACTACTATAATTCATTAACCTAACCCCCCTGCTCTGCACTGATTACATTATTGTGGTCTGAATTTTATTTTAAAATACTTAAGACATTATAAATACTGCTTTTGACAATGAGTAGTCTTTATATTTAGTCATATGTGTACCTTTTTTTGCCACCCTTCATTCTTTCTTGCATTTCCTTGTCTCAGATCATTTTCATTCTGACTAAGGATTCCCTTTAACCTTCCTCTGTGTCTCTCATTTTTTAAATAACAATAAATATTTATTAATCTCACATAGTTTCTGTGAGTCAGGACTCTAGAAGAGTTTAGCTGTGCAGTTATGACTCAGGGTCCATCATAACATCGCAGTGAAAATACTGGTCAGGGCTACAGTCATCTCCAGACTTGATTAAAGCTGTAGAATCTGCTTCAAGATGGTTCACTGACAACGTGCAAATTGTTATCAACAGGGCTGAGTTCCTTCTCATGTGTGCCTCATTATGGGCTGCATTACTATCTTCATGACATAAAGGCAAGGAATCCAAGAAAGAATAGTAGATTTCCTTGGGTCTTTTTATGTAGCCTAAAGAAATCTTTATTTTACCTTTGTTTTTGAAAGACATTTTCTCTGGGGCTGCTGCTGCTGCTGCTAAGTCACTTCAGTCGTGTCCGACTCTGTGTGACCCCATAGACAGAAGCCCACCAGGCTCCCCCGTCCCTGGGATTCTCCAGGCAAGAACACTGGAGTGGGTTGCCATTTCCTTCTCCAATGTGTGGAAGTGGAAAGTGAAAAGTGAAAGTGAAGTCGCTCAGTCGTGTCCAACCCTTAGCGACCCCACGGACTGCAGCCTACCAGGCTCCTCCATCCATGGGATTTTCTAGGCAATAGTACTGGAGTGGCTTGCCATTGCCTTCTCTGGGGCAGGTGACATTATTTTCTTTTGCACTCTAAAGATGCCATTCTACTGTCTTCTGAGTCTACTATTTCTGTTGGGAAATCAGCTGTCAGATTTGTTCCTTTGAAAGCAGTTTTTTTTTCTCAAGCTGATTTTAAGATTTTTAGTTATCTTGGTTTTCAACAATCTTACCATGATGTACCTATGAGTTGTTTTCTTTATATTATCTTGAGTTTTCTGAGCTTTATGAACTTTCACCAGTTTTAAAAACAAAGTTTTGACCACAGTTTCTTTGGATATTTGCTTCTGCTCATTCTCTCTCTCTTCTCCAAACACAACAATGATGTTTTATCCCTTTTGTTCTGTTCATTTTCTTCCTATTCAGTTCAGTTCAGTTCAGTTGCTCAGTCGTGTCCGACTCTCCGCGACCCCATGAATCACAGCACGCCAGGCCTCCCTGTCCATCACCAACTCCCGGAGTTCACTCAAACTCATGTCCACAGAGTCGGTGATGCCATCCAGCCATCTCATTCTCCGTCGTCCCCTTCTCCTCCTGCCCCCAACCTTTCCCAGCATCAGAGGCTTTTCCAGTGAGTCAACTCGTCGCATGAGGTGGCCAAAGTATTGCAGTTTCAGCTTTAGCATCAGTCCCTCCAATGAACATCCAGGATTGATCTCCTCTAGAATGGACTGGTTGGATCTCCTTGCAGTATAAGGGACTCTCAAGAGTCTTCTCCAACACCACAGTTCAAAAGCATCGATTCTTCGGCGGTCAGCCTTCTTCACAGTCCAACTCTCACATCCATACATGACCACGGGAAAAACCATTGCCTTGACTAGACGGACCTTGGTTGGCAAAGTAATGTCTCTGCTTTTTAATATACTATCAAGGTTGGTCATAACTTTCCTTCCAAGGAGCAAGCGTCTTTTAATTTCATGGCTGCAATCAGCATCTGCAGTGATTTTGGAGCCCAAAAAAACAAAGTCTGACACTGTTACCCACCTGCAAATGCTTTGATTTTTGACTTCTCTTTCAGTTTACTAATGACACCTTCTTGTCCAAAATGAGTTTTTAATTTCATCTAGTTCAGAATTTCAGGTATTATATATTTTGATACTAGCTCCATTTGATTTATGTTTCATATTCCAATTAGATGGTAAAATTCTCCATTATTTCATCTGTTTTCTTCTTTTTCTCCATTTTTCTTAATAAGTTAGTCATGGTTGTTTTAAAATCTTTTCCCTCTGGCTGCAATATCTGAATCACCTGTGGATATGCGTCTATGGAATTCCTTTTGAGTTTTCAATTACACAGTCATAACCTTTTGCATGTATCCTTTATTATTTACATAGTCAAATTTCTGACTGAATGATGGACACTGTAAATTTGATAAAAGGTTCCAAGTGAAGTTATCTCCATTAAAGACGGTTCATCCTTTCCTCTGTAAGGTCAATTAAAGGGAGTGATCAGCTTATTCTAATCACTGAGTTAAACTGAGACAACACTGCAATTTTGTTAAGATTTGAGTGTACCTTTGGTTTTCCTTTTTCTAAAGAATGGACCTCCAAAACTGTAAATAGAGATTTTAGCAAACTTTTTTTCCTCTTCAGCAGTGAGAGACTTAAATCTTTAAGTACTCATCCAGAATTGCTTCAGAATTTGGAACATGTTAAGATCAGGAAAAAGTTATCAAATTAGAGTGAAAATTTATAAAAACATAATTAATAAAAATGGAGACAAGATTCTCTTAACAGCAGACTCTAGGATGAAGATAATGATAAAGTAGAAGATAATTAATGATTTAATATCCAAAGCAATCAGTATTTATTGAATATTAATTGTGTCAAGTACTAACTAAAACATTTACGTAGATTACAATGAATATATGTAAAACATCTGGAAATATTACCTTATTATAAGCTTTACAAGAATGCTAGTTGCTATTACTATTACCATTATTATTATGATATTTATTCTTCACAATAATTAAAGTAAAAACCATGACTTATTTTACCTAGTAAAAAATGGATCCAAAAGAGGCTAATAATTTGCCCCACATCATAAAGCTAGTAGGTTATAGAACAAAAAAATCAAAACCAGATCTGTAAAGCCTGAAGTCTATGCTCTCAATCACTATGCTATACCAGGGGAATCTTGTTAAAGAAAAAAGAACTACCATTTGTAAAAAAAACAAGAGAAAAGCAAAGATGGTAGTGTATTCTTTGAGGGTTTTTTATACACACAAAGGCTTTGCTAATCTGCTGTACAATTATATAGGTAAAAAAAAAAAAACCAGGTCTATACACATCTTTCTTTATTGTGATCATCTCTGCAATCTTAAAAGCAGTTTCCCCACTTGATAAAGAAAAAACTTAAAGCAAAATACAGTGTGAAATATGAAAAATACCAGCTCATTCCCACTGGATGCCCATGAATAATATATTTAAAATCATTTATTAAGGAGAAAATTGTACTGAAATTTGTTAATGATACAAGCTAATGTCAATTTTATAATATAAAACTATTTCTAGTAGCCCTAATAAAACCAGAACTATAACATTTAAGGTAAGTTTCATAAAATGATCTAAACAGGCAAAGTAGGGAACAATAAATCTTTCATAATTTGCATAATTTCACACCCAAACACAAACATATTAAGCTTACCCTGAATAATATCTGCAATGGACTACAATGTAATACTGAATATTTTCACACAAATAAACTATAAGAAGAGTCTGTGGGAATTCTCTGGTGGTTCAGAGGTTAAGACTCTGCACTCTACAGCCAAGGGCCCAGGTTCAATCCCTGGTCAGGGAACTAAGATCCCACAAGCTACAAGGCAAGGCCAAAAATGACAGGGGGAGGGAAAGAAAGAACACAGCTTGTGATAATTTTATTCCAAACTCTACTACATAGTTTATTATAAAAAACAATAGCCTTACTATTTAAGACTAACTGAAAAAAACAACACTGAACTAGTAAAAACAGAAAAACAATAATGTCTTCTTAAAAAGATATTTATTCTATTTCTTTCAATTGTATATGGCCATTAGTTGCCAATAAGTGTTCCCAAGTTCAGAAAATTTTAGCATGGTTTAATAAATAAATAGTATATAATTAGCAGGAGCTATTCCCACACAATTAACACACTACAGTCCTTAGAAATTGTCTTCTTAAACAAACAGGTAAATGTCTATGAAACCTTAATTGTGCTCAAATTTGCTCAGTCAAGTTTTCACAGATAATAAAAAAATGAATAAACTTCACATGTTTTAATGAAATATTCTTGAGAATTCTTTCAATTCAATCCAAATTGAATTAGTGAAAAAATATTGCTGGAATAAGCCAAACTTTATTAGTTAATTTAGGTTTAATAATTAATGCTGTGCTGCATCTATTAACTTTAAAATTTCAAATAAAATTTCAAAGTAAGAGTATGTATTTAAAGTCATATTTTAAAATTACAAGAGAACATTAAAGTTCCTACCTCTAATTCGACATCAGCTCGTACATACTGTCGGGTCTTTGGATGATTAAGAAGGTGCAAAATTGTAGTAATGAGAGCCTCATTTATTCGACTTAATTGGCAATCAATCACATTTTTCAAGATGGTGTTCAGTCCACCTCGAAGGGCAACCACCTCTGGATTCTGAAGTGCTAAAAGAAAAAAGAAAAACTTAACATATTATATAGGGGATAATTAATAAATAATCAGAAATCTTGGATTTTATTTTAAAACTGAGCTTTCTGACTGAAAAAACTTTCTACTGTTCAGTAAAACATGGACAAAAATTTTTTTTATTAGTGTCTTTTGAACTGTTTTTTCATATCCTTTGTCCATGTTTTACTGAACAGTTCTTTCCTGTCAATTGCCAGGAGTTCTTTATATAGTGGAAAGATTAGCCCTTTATCTGTTTCAAATCTTTTAGCTGATTTGTAATTTAACTTTAGATTTTAAGCTCAGAAATTCCTCCCTTACTTCAAAGATCAGGCATTCTCTTTGTATGCACGCACACACACATGTGTGCTTTAACTGAATTCATGGTTAACATTTCAGTTTTAAATCTCTCAGGAAATAAGACTCTGATTTAATATTGATAAACTCAGTTTTTTTCAAATGTTTATTCAATTATCCCAGCATGCTTTTTGAACTTTTCGATGTGTAAGGGTAAGCAACTATTGACTCTTTTTTATTTTTTCTCTCCTAATAACCTAGCTTAAGATTTTTTAAATACATGTGGAAAAAAAACCCTTCCCCTCCATTTTTTTTTTCATAGTAGCATCTTATTTCGCTTTATGTAGGTATGTGTGTGTTTATATATTTAAAATGTTACTTTCATTTTAAAAATTGCTAAATTTACACATTTTTAATGCTCTCAATTTGATTACACTATATTTGTAAGTGGTGAGAATATACTGAGAATATATTGAGAATTATTTGTTCTTTGAAACAATATTTTAAGACAGAAGTGAGTAAGTCTTTTTCAGAGGCAATTAATTCATCAAGTACTTCTATCGTTTGTGATCCATCATGTGTTCCACTTTAAATCAACTGGAAATTAAAATCTTTGAAAATCCATTCATTTCAGTAAGATTTTCAATTATATAAAAAGTTTATCTCATACTTTTCAAAACTCCTATTACATTCTCTTTTTTATCCTATTAACCTTTTCTTTCTCTGACCTTTGCATTTTTCAAACAATAGGGTATGTTTACCTATCTGTGTATCTAAAACAATAGTGTCTGTGTATCATTTTCTTCCTTCAATTAACACAGATTAAATAATCTGTCTTGTTCACTAAGAGTGAAAATCATTATTGCTTTCCTCTTGCTTATCTTAAAATTGACTTTTTTTCTTCTTTTTCTCTTTCTTGGGTTCACTCACTATTTTCATTATGTTTCGCATAATTATAAAAGTATCTTCTAATGAAAAGTTAACTTGAGTATATGACTTTCCAGGAATCCCACTTATTGATAGGTAGTCAAATTTTCATGATTTTTAAAAAATTTCCTTAATCAAATTTCTTTCTCTTTAAACCAACAGGTATCATGGACAGTATGTTTTAGACTCTCAATTAAAGGCTTGGCTCTTCAATTCCTTTAAATTTTGTTATTAATTTATTTAATCTAGAGTGAATGTAACCTATACTATTTCAGTGGGGAAAAATATGATCTCTTGTCATTTAAAATTATATTTCTTTGGTTATAAGGGAGGGTGAACTTTTAAACTTTTGAACTTTAAAATACTTTGATAAGCCATGCATTTCTTTGAGAATTACTTTTCCGACTGATCTGTATATAAATAAGTTCTTTACCTATCATGTTTGTTATATTTATTTTTTCTTTGTTCTGGCATTGCATGTTTTCTTATCTCCTTATAATAAAATCTACAGCTGATGAAATGTTTGATTTCTTCCGATAATTCAAAACACCCTTTCCTTACAATCAGAAAAATAGTCATCCATTTTTCTCCCCATATTTTCCACATTTAACTCTTTAATCCTGTGTTTAGAATTCCTTTTTTAATGCATAGTGAATTGTTTTTCATTCACATCAAGATACACAGTGTGGTTAACTAATGTCTGAGAATCACATTTTAAGAGATTTTATTCTAATTACTAGAATTTGGACAATTCCTTATCTTAAATTTCATGATAAGTAAAACTTTTAAAATTTGTAGAATTTAAATGTCTCTTTGAAATAATCTGTTTAAACAGCAACTCCACTACTTCCCTATCAGGAATGTCCTACTTTTTCATATTCTTATTTTTAACCAACAGCTAAAGAATTCGCATTAAAAAATGTTATATATTCTTTCTAAAATACTGTATTTTTATTACTCAAAGAATAATTCTGACCTAGTTCACAGATAATGGCAATGCATGCTCGAACCATTCTGTCTCTTTCTTGAAGTCCATCATTTCCAACTGCTATTAATGAGTTGGCCACAGAGCTAGGAAACAAGGAAGCATTCACAGTAATCATCTGTAACAGGAAGAAATCAGAAAAAGAAATTATTTCCTAATACATTTTTTAAACCTATCTTGTTCAGACAGAGGTGTTTAAGACTACAGAATATTTTTAAGACCAAGGCATCAATTTTAATCTTCTGCTTCATATGAACATGTCAAAGGGCTAATACAACAGATAGTTGATACAATAAATGTTAATAATCATTACCATGGAAAACAGTGTTGGCTTTTTTCCCATAATATTCCAGACTATAAATTAGTTGACTAACAAGATATAATCTTTCAGAGACTCTAAGTTCCTCCAGAATAGGAGCCTATTCTAGAGGAAAAATGGAGCTTTTGTTGTTGTTATTCAGTCACTAAGTCTTGTCTGACTGTGCAACCCTATGAATTGCAGCATGCCAGGCTCTCCATGAACAGAATGAAAAGGCAAAAAAATAAAAAAGCTTAATTCTATTTTAAACAACTTTCCAGTAACCAGACAAACTAAACCAGTGGTGACAATAGCTGTCAACACACTTCTGTATTAATACATTCCTGATCCTTTCTTCATATATAATCACTACTACATCCTATCAATTTACCTCATTAATCCAATTCTTTTCACTTTCAAACTCTGATTTGGGCCCTCATTCTTTCCTATTTTGATTGCAGTAAAATGAAACATAATAATCCCCCATCTCTAACTATCATTTGTTGCTACACTGAAAGGCAAAGTTTAAAAATCCATTATCTATTTTTTTAAGCCCTCATTTTTTTCGGATTGTTGTGGCGACTGCTCTCAGCTCTCAGAGGCCATCCTTAGATCCCAGTCACGGAGAGCTCACTCAAGATTATTTGCTATTTCAGAGCAGGCAGGAATCCCTCCATAATCTATTTCTAATATTTCAAAAACTGTGCTGGAAACATTATACCCCTGGTGATAAAAACTTTTGTTGAATCTCACTTTAAATGAAAAGTTTAATTGGCAATAACATTTGGAATACTGAAAACATAACATATATCTTCCATTTGGAAAACAAGGAAAAATTATGTAGTTATTCAGTTCAGTTCAGTCGATAAAAGACTATTTATTAGATGAAGTATTTCAAAATAACAGATCCTTAGAGTGGGAGTAGATGAAAATGTTTTCTTCAGTTTGGGTGGTTATAAATATTGGGGATAATCAACCTGTCCTGGATGTAACTATATTCAGAATTCTTCTGAAAAATAAGACTTGTATCATGACACAATTAGAGGATACAATATAACTAAATTAATATCCAGTTAGGTCCTTTAGAGATTCAAAGGAAAGATCTATGTTGGGTAGAGTACTTGTAAATGTATGACAAGGTTCATATGAAATTACAGAATACTGCTCCATGACATAAAATATGTAAGTGTCCAATAATTTTAAAATCTATAAAAAAACTTCCACATTTGTTTCTAAACAGTATCTTTCATTAATTAAAAATGTTGGAGAAGAAAGGAAAAAGGTATAAGAAACTGATCTTTCTGGGTGAGAAAATTCTCATATCCTATGACTATAATTTGTATTTTAATACTTACTGATCTATTATTACACTTATAAGGACTGTAAGACTTATGCAACATATTCTAAAAAGAGCTGGCTGGAAGCCAGGCCAACTGGCTTTCAGGGCCAAATCTAATATTAATAAACTGTTACCTTGGGAAATCAATCTTCTCAATGCCTTAGTTTTCCCATTTGTAAATGAGGATGCATATGATCCGATGATTTCTAGAATTTCAAGTATTAAATTCTAATCTATGAATCTCAAGTGTAGTGCTATAAAATCGTTATCTGTAATCTAAAAGCTTTTATATATGAAACCATTCTTATTTTCCAGGAAAACTATATGCAAAGAAACTCTTAAATTCTGTGTAAATTGGAGGATGTTTTTCTTACAAATCAATGAGCAATCAGTGAGGGAAAAGTCATTCAATTTAATATTTGTTGAAATAAAAGTTTAATCATCTCTTGATAGAACAGATATATATATGTAACAAATATAAGATCATAAGTATGTAATAAATTTGTAGAACTGTTATAAAAGAAATTATAGAAACACTGACTTTTCTATGGGAAATATTTAAAATTTCAGCTAAGACTGAAAGATGAATATAAGGTTGAAAGGGGTGGAAATGAAAAGAGCAGGACACAAGCAATGATCATAGCAGTGGTGAAAGACAACTTGTCTTTAGCTAATGGCATAATGAGATAGGTCATAACTGGTTAGCCAAAAAGTGAGCTCTGAATGTCAAGATAAGCAGGCTGTGCTTAATACCAAAAGGATTCATGAGCCAGTGCAGGTTTGGAAATTTGGAGAACTGGATTTTTCACTCTGGTTTAGCCAGTATCTTGCTGTGTATCAAGGGGCAAGTGATTCCTTTAACTGAATCCCTTTCAACTATTAAAAAAAATCTGTGATATATTAAATTCATGAATGCTGAACATGAAAGTCGCTCAGTCGTGTCCGACTCTTTGCGACCTCGTGGACTCTACAGTCCATCGAATTCTCCAGGCCAGAAAACTAGAGTGGGTAGTCTTTCCCTTTTCCAGGGGATCTTCCCACCCCAGCAATCAAGCCCAGGTCTCCTGCATTGCAGGCAGATTCTTTACCAGCAGAGCCACAAGGGAAGCCCAATAAATTCATACTGCATGAATAAAGAAATGATGTATGAATAATAGCCTAATTAGGCAGGAAGTAAGAGCTTCCCTGGTGGTTAAGTTGGTAAAGAATCTGCCTGCAATGCAGGAGACCTCCTACAATGCAGGAGACCTGGCTTTGATCCTTGGGTCAGGAAGATCCCTGGAGAAGGAAATGGTAACCCACTCCAGTATTCTTGCCTGGGAAATCCCATGCACAGAGTCGCCTGGCAGAGTACAGTCCATGGATTCACAAGAGTCAGATAGGACTTAGCGACTAACCCACCACCAAGAAGAATTTAAATTGGATAAAGAGTAGCAAGGGCTGCTCAGTGGGAAAATAATAATAGAAAATGAGGGAGGTAAGAATCAGGAAGGATTACCTAGATTAGAGAGAAGAAAAAAAAAAATTAAACACATAAAAAAAACAAGCAAACAAAAAAATTCCCTAAATGAATGAAACAGGTGAAAAAGAAGAAAAAGTAACATGAGTATTCTGAATTATTCATAAAGTAATTATACAAAAGCAACAGGTGTTTTTGGTTTTCCTTTAAACTATAAAAGATTAATTGTTGTTTAGTCACTAAATTGTGTCTGACTCTTTGCAACCCCATGGACTGTGTAGCCTGCCAGGTTCCTCTGTCCGTGGGATTTCCCAGGCAAAAATATTGGGGTGGGTTGTCATTTCCTTCTCCGGGTATCTTCCTGACTCGGGGACTGAGCACAAGTCTCTGGCACTGGCAAGCAGATTCTTTACCACTAAGCCACATGGGAAGCCCTATAAAACATTAATACTTTCACTGAAAATTTAAAAACTGTTCTAAATGCATACAAAAAACCCGCACTTGACCTAGCAATTATATTGTTAACATTAATTTCTACTAATTCAGTTGCCAAAATGTTGCTGCAAAAAAGAAATACATGCTTTGATTGTTAAAAGTATAAGTGAAATTATAGTTCCTCTGGCCGACAGAGGCCACTGTTCATTCAGCAAGCATGCTTTCCCTTTTAAACTAACTGCTTTTAGCTAAACCAAGGAGCCCTGCAACACAACTCTTGCTTTGAGACTGTTTTTACCACCAGGTACAAGCAATTTTCTTGCCCTTGGATCCACAAATGATACCTGCCTCAAATTACTCTGTTCTTTAAAAGATAACAAAATTATATTTTTGTTATGGCATTACTAAATTGTTTCAAGGGTCTGTTTATTTTTACTGGGTTATTTACAGATTAAATAGTAACTTACATAAAACACTGAACAAAACTGAAAGAAAATAGTGAATAATTCAAAGAAGCTGAACTGAATCCATTTGGGTTTGTTTTTCCACCTGAATGCAGTTTCTAACGCAGCAACTCTCAAGTTGTGGTACAGAAAACTGACAGTCCCTAGGATATTTTCACAGATTCTGCAAGGTCAAAACTATTTTCATAGTAATTCAAAGATATTATTTGTCTTTTTTACTCTCACAAGTACATATGGAATTTTTCCAGAGGCTTCAATGCATGTGAAATCACAAGAGATTGGATATAGAAGCAAATATGACAATCCATCTATCTTCTATCAGAACACTACAGAAATTTGTATAAATCTAAAATAATGCCACTCTAGTCATTAATTTTCTTTTTGAAAAATAGTTATTTTTATAAAAATATGTTGTTTTTGTTTACTTAATAATGAGTTTATTTTTAATATGTTAATATATCTTTAAATTTCTCACTTTAAATTCCTAGTAAGATAAATACTGACAAATGTATAACTCAAATAACCAAAGAGTTATTCTAGGTTTTTCAGAAACATATTTTGTTTTTTTATCTTGAATTCTAAAAATTACTGCAGTAGGAAAGGTTGTAAGTAAGGAAACATAAATCTAATTTTTAAATTTAAATATGAAGAGTCAAATCATGATGCCAAAATAACAATTTTTACCCTATAACAAACATTTTTTTTTAATCTATCTCCAATATCACTCTTAACTAGAACTACAAGTTTCTTTGAAGACAATTCATCCATTTGCTTCTTCCTTATTATGCTCACCTATGGGTACTATTACTAACCATAAGCTGGACAACTGGAAGAAAAAGAAAAAAGAGGGGATCAAGTTAATGCACAAACTCAATATTCTGCAATTCTGGAACATGTGCTGAATTCAAAAGTGAGGAAAGAGGAGAAGAGCTAAAAAATGTTAACTGCTAATTTTAGATATTTTTACATTAAAACAAACATATACTGAATGAGTCTTACAAATTTTTAAGTTGAAATATGATACTTCAGAATGAAAGATGATAAAATTTTTACATGAGCCGTATCCTAACCAAATTAACTCAATTCAGTCTATTCCTCTGCCATTAGGGCATCACATTAACAATTAAAAAAAAAAACCCTCCTGGAAAGCCTATCATTAGGAGCATTATGGATTATCCTCAACATCTTCTTTTGCAGAGTTTAGATTTTGACCTTTTATTCTGTACAATGGCCTGAATTGTTTATTGCAACTGACTACTGATGTATCCAAATTCACCTTCAAAACAGCCAGCCAGCAATTCCTTTGACATTCATTTAAACAGCATTAACCCCAAGTATATAATTAAGACAAAACGGGGACGCCACACAAGTAATCCTCTTTCTCCAATAACATATAAAAGCAGTAATTTCTTTATATGTATAATAAAGGAAAAAATATTCTGTACAATGGACATTTTATAAAAAAATACTGTCCCAGCTATACCCAATCACATAGAATTACACAAAATATCTATGCTTACCTTGCAGTTTAATAGACCTACTTAACGTCTATCATTTCAACAAAATAAAAATGTTTAATGAAAATTCAGTCTTTAAATTTTAATAGATTTCACAAGACAGTGTAAATCTAAAACTGTAAAAATGCGTAACATGAAAACCATATATCTGCCTTTATTCTCAGACATGGAGCCTACCTTTCTGACTAACCGAAGTGCTTGTGTCCTCTCCACCTCATTGCTCTGCTGTATGTCAATGCACCTGAAGAACATATGAAATATTTAATTATTGATAAAAATCTTATTAAACAAATGTTTGTATCATACCATGATCAGACAGACCCATGTTCATGTCAATACGGTATTTTTAAATGTTAATATGTGTAATTTTTCAGTACCAGCAGATATTTAATTTAATATCTCCAGTGATAAATACTTGTTATAAATCAAAACTACTTCATTTAAAACTCCAAGAAATACAGTAAGTAAGTAATTTACAGAATTATATACATTTACTAGAAAAGAGTCTGATGCTAGGAAGGATTCGGGGTGGGAGGAGACAGGGACAACAGAGAATGAGATGGCTGGATGGCATCACCGACTCGATGGACATGAGTTTGAGTGAACTCCGGGAGTTGGTGATGGACAGGGAGGCCTGGCGTGCTGTGATTCATGGGGTCGCGGAGAGTCGGACACGACTGAGTGACTGAACTGAACTGATACAGAAATAATAAACATATTTATAAAGCAAAATATCAGAAATCTACTGAAAAAGACATTCACCTATCTTTGATAAAAGTTCACAGGTATTTTTTTAAATATTGTGAAGGAAAAATATTTCAAGCCTACGGTTTAGTATTGTGATTTTAACCACAGCCTAAATTTTGCATGTTATGACTACATTAAAAGTCTTACATTAGTCATAATAACTCTATTTTACTAAAATATAATTTGAAATGTGAATGTACTTCAAAAATTAATGCTCAAATATGACTTAACTGACATTAAAGTTCATTAAATTATTCAATTTCCAAAGAGCTTTGGTTTATGTGGCAGAATAATTCATTCTTATGTTTAGACAGTTCACTATTCTAATCAATATTTTATATATTGATAAATAGATAACTTGCTATTCAAAAAGCATTTCTGTTATCTGAATATAATTAATCTAAAACAATTTTATCAAAAAGTAAATAGACACAGAATTCTATTTCTGGCCACAAAAGATCTGAACAATCCTCCTGCCAAAGATAACTATAAAGGTTAAATATGTTACTTTATAAAGCAACTGCGAAAAGGGCAATGGAGAATAATCCCTGGAAAAAAGTGCAAGCTCCATATTCACTCTGGTTTTGTACCTGGAGACTCTTGCCAATTCCCACTTTTAAGCAAATAGAGTCCTAAAAAAAAACCCAAAAATCTTGCTGTACTGTGTAGAGAGACTGAACTCTGGAGCAGCCAAAGTGGTTGGGACTTGAGGGGGAAAAAATCTCAGAGAAAAAAAATAGAAGAGTAAGCAAGAATCTGCATGCAATCTTCTTTCCAAGACATTTGCCAATTTCTATGTTATGCAAATGTGGGGTTAAAGTCCAAAAAACCAAGCAAAAAGCTACAGCTGAGCAGCCAAATAACTAAGCAGAAATTTTAGCAGGTATATAATAGTGTAAGAAAGATGTTAGGGCTCGAGGCTGATCAAGATGAAGAGGTTCTGCTGAACATTCACATTTTCACTTGAGATTCTCAATAGATACTTCCTAGCTAAGGCAAGGGAAAAAACAAATTTTAACAGAATCAGTGTAATAAATCAATACTCCAGAATAAAGCATAAGTCTATAAACAACATGATCCAACAGCCAAAAAATTTAATATACAAAGTTCACATGCAATCATATAATAATATGAAATATGCTTTAAGACAAAAATAAAAAAGAGGTCAAGTAGCCAAAATCCAAGAAAATGACAACAGAAACAAAACTCAAGTGATTCACATATTGGAATTGTTGTAAGAGATCTATAAATAATTATGACTATTATGTACAAGAGAATAAAGCAGAGATCTAGAATGTTTAAGAGTAAAATATAAATCACAGAAATACAGTAACTGAAATTCAAAATTCGAGACACTGATTTACTAGCACAATGGAAGAAAAAAGAAAGAAACAGGTTAGTAGAAAGCACAAAGGTTAACAACAACAAACACTGAAAATAATGTTACAGTAAGGGCATCAGAGACATGTGGGAGAGTGGAAAGATTCAACACTGTATAGCTGGAGTATCAGGGGATAGGAGAGAAAAGTAACAGAAAAGTTTTTAAAGCAGCCAAAGGAGAAAAAGACATTATCACTTACAAGAAGCAACAAGAGAAACTACTTACTTAGAAACAAAATCCAGAACACAGTAACTTAAAGGACTGAAAAATAGTAACTGATAAAAAAATAGCCTTCCAGTGGGAAGGTAAACAAGAGGATTTATTGACAAAATATGAAAGATATCAACTCCAGTATACCTATACTATGAGAAAACAGTAATGGGAATTCAAGAAAGTGACCTAGACAGAAGTGTAGAAATGTAAGAAGGAAGAATACTGGAATGAGTAAATAACAGGGAAATATCAAGAGTTCCAATTTAATACAATTAACAGGACTATCCTGTGGGTTTACAAATATATATAGAAATAAAAATGTAACATGACAAAATACAAGAGGGGAGGTGATATGGTCAAATTATAAGAGGTTCTGGGTGTAATAAAAGTGCTAAACCTTAATATACCAAGGATAAATGTAATCTCTAGGGCAACTGCTAAAGAAGAAAAGGCTTTAAAGCCAATACAGTAATAAGATTTTTCTCCCCAAAGAAGCAAAAAAGGACAGATGCAAGACCAAAAGAAGCAAAAAAGGACAGATGCAAGACCAAAGAATAAATATGACAAGCAGAATATGAACAGCAAGACAGCAAAGTCAAATATATGTGAAAAATAAGAGCAAGATGACAAACTCATAAACATATATGTATAATTACATTAGATAAAGCCCATAGACCCTGCATATAAAAAACTACTAAACATAGTCTAAATAGGCCAATCAAAAGACAAAAATAGTCAAACTAGATTTTTTAAAAATATGTATGATGTTCACAGGAGAGAAACTTAAATTTTTAAGAAAAGGAAAACAAAGTGAAAGGACAAAGAAGGCTATATTGTGCAAATCCTAAATAAAAGAAAGAGAAAGTTAGTATAGCTATCTTAGTATCAGATAACAAGAACACTCAAAAAAGAAGTATTACTAGAAATAGACACATTATTGTAACTATAAAACAATTAGCCCAATGAGAAGGTTTAACAATTCCAAATATGAATGCAATAACAAAGCTTCAAAATATATAAAGAACTGACAGAGGAAGTAGAATATCTGAATAGTATTTTGCCAGTAAACAAACAAACAAAAAACATGACTTCATAATATTAAAACTTCCCCCCCCCCAAAAAAAAAAGGCCCAGATAGATTCACTGGTGAATTCTACTGATCATGTACGGTAAAAAACAGTATATTAGGTAAGTTTTTATAAAAATTCTTCCAGAGAATATAAAGAAAGAAATATTTCAAAAGTTGTTTTATAAACATACTCTTGATACCAAGATCAAACAAGATTAGAAAAATGGAAAAAAATAGGCAATACCTCTCATAAGCATAATTGCAAACATTTTTCCACAAACTATTACCAAACCAAATACAATTAAAAATAAAATAAAAGACATAATGAGCAAATGGTGTTTACCTCAGGAATGCAAACAAGGAACATAAAGAAATCCACTAAAAATCTACAAAAAGTATCATAAACAATGGCAAAAGCCGAACAATTTCAACTTGAGTTCAGGAGCAAAACAGTTATCCAATTACCTTTTCTAGTCAGTGCAATATTCTAACCAGCACAATAAGGAGGAAAAGAAAAACGTAAGAACTGGAAAGAAAGAAATAAAATGGTAATCAACTAGAAGTAATACTCCGTTCCATTCCGTTCCGTCGCTCAGTCGTGTCCGACTCTTTGCGACACCGTGGACTGTAGCCTACCAGGCTTCTCCGTCCATGGGATTCTCCAGGCAAGAATACTGGAGTGGGTTACCGTTTCCTTCTCCAGGGGATCTTCCCAACCCAGGGATCGAACCCGGGTCTCCCGCATTGGAGGCAGATGCTTTAACCTCTGAGCCACCAGGGAAGCCCAGAAGTAATACTAATGTACACTAAAACTCTAATAAAGTAACCTTAAAAAACAATTAGAATTAAAAAATGAATTTAGCAAGATCACTGAGATAAGAATATACAAAAACAAAACTCTACAATTATTTTTCTATATGTTAGCAGAGAGAACTATGAAAAAAATTTTTAAAATACATGAACACTATCATGTAATAAATGCCTTAGGATAAACCTGACAAATATGTGCAAGACCTCTGTTAGAAAACTACAAAATGTTGAGAGAATTTAAAGTTCCAAATAAATAAACACTAAGAAGACTTGATATTAAAATGTCAATTCACCCCAAATTAATCCAGAGCTTTAATGCAGTTACTATTAATACCTAGGAAAGTTTGACGGTAATGGACAAGTTGATTGCAAAATTCATGTGGAAATACAGAACTCAAAATAACCCAGAAACTTCTTTCCTCAAGGAGGACTTACACTAACAGATAACAACTTACTGTCAAGCTACAGACACTTGAAACTGGGAGAAAATAGAGCTAGAACAAACAGGCCAAGTAAAGAATATAGGGAAAGCAAAAATAGATCCATACTTATCAATTACCTAACTTACAACAAAAATGAAACTAATTTAGAACACAAAAGGAAAATCTTTTCACTAAATGCCTCTAATATTTTTATTGGATATTGATAAAAATGAATCAAGACCTGACAATTATTTCAACATATAAGGAATAAACCCTTCAGAAGAGATCAAAGAGACCTCTCTTCCAAAGAAGACCAAACTCATTAACCATAAAATAAAAGACTGCTATATTGGATTTTATTAATTAAGAACAGTAAGAAAACAAAGTAAACTGACTAGGAGAGGACATTCTTAATTAGTATACTCCAAAGGAATCATATCCAGAAGACATCAAGAACTCCTACACAAAAAGATAGACAATCCAATTTACAAATGAGCAAAAAACAAACAGGATATCCAAACAGTCAACAGACAAATGAAAGGGAAATGGAAATTAAAAGCACAATGAAACTCACAATGAAAACTACAGCAAAAAAGGTATAACTAAAAACTGAAAATAGTAAATGCTGGTAAGAATATGGAGAGACTGGAACACACAAGTATTTCTGATAGGAATGGAAATCAGTACAACCACTTTGGAAAACTGCAATGCAGTGAAAGTGAAGTCGCTCAGTCATGTCCGACTCTTTGCAACCCCATGGACTGTAGCCTACCAGGCTCCTCCATCCATGGGATCTTCCAGGCAAGAGTACTGGAGTGGGTTGCCATTTCCTTCTCCAGAGGATCTTCCTGACCCAGGGAGCGAATACAGGTTTCCCACCTTGTAGGCAAACGCTTTACAGTCTGAGCTACCACGGACTTTATTACTAAAGTTAAATATACATAAAAACTTATCACCCAGCAATCCCACTCCTACATATGTACCTAAAAGAAATGAGTGCACAAAATCCACCAACAATTTGTGCAACAAAGTTCAGGGCAGCTTTATTCAAATTAGTCAAACACTGAAAATAACCAAGAAAAAAAAAATCAACAGAATAAATAAATTACACTCTATTTATAACATGAAATACTACACGGAATTTTTTTTTTAAATCAACATGTATAAATCTCACAGATAACATTAAGGAAAGAAGAGTAACATATACTTCCAATATATGATACTCAAAAATAAGAAAATCTAGTCTAAAATGAGAAGAGTCAGAGCAATGTTTACTACTGATTGGGGGACACAATAGAACTTAATTGGAATACTGAAAATGTTCCATATCTTATTTGGGATAATAGGGTACTTGGTTGTACCTACCTGTAAAAATGATAGGTTTTACACTAAAAATCTGTATACTTTATGATAAGTATGCTAAAACTTAATATATGATTTAAAAAATATATAAAACAGAGGGCTCTAAGAAAATTACCTAGCTATTAAATAGTCCACTTTCAATTTTAGCACCTTCTGCAGAATACTGGAGTCTTGGATGAGATACCGAAGAGCTCGAAGCCCTGCTGCCCGCACTTCTTTTGCTTCATTCAATAAAGCTAACCGCAAGCTGTACGAAAACAAAAAGTCATGCTACATGAGTTACAAATACACACAAAATTGTGGTATCAAATACTTCCTCAGCTGAAATAAGCAAAGCTATTCGTCATTTTACATATATAAAAATTATTCACTGTAAGCCATGGCACTTCACTAACGTTGTTTTTTAATTTGTGCCTCTTTGGTATATTCCTACCTTCTGTAGTTTATAAAAACAAAGGGAAATTATATATGCCTTTTTCAGGCTTTATCACATATGCCTCTATAATCTATCACTCTCTATTCACCTACCTGTTTCACTTCTTTCAAAGAATCACTGGTTTAAGCCAATGAATAAAAATGCTTTATAATGACAGTAGGAAGAGACTATTTATACCAATTTTAATTCCTAAGCATACCAAAAAGATGGCTATGAAACTGTAACACTGCCTTCGTAGGCTTGAGCAAATCAGGTTTGCTATAAGCACATGTTGTCTTAGGTGAGATGTAGAGATAATTATACAGGTTCTTCTTGCTCTTGGGAATAACATGAGAACTTTTACTTTGTGTTTAATTCAGAAGTTAAGACTGTACAAGTCCAGGTACTTTTCAACATTAGTTGATTATTTGCATTTGAAAATTACAAAATACCAATAAGAACAACAGGATAACAGTTGAAAATGTTAAAAATGTTGGCGATCTTAAATTTTTCTAACATTCACACAACTGTTTCTATAAAATCAATACAAGGTGTTACAGTAACCTATTTTTAGTTTAAAATGACTAAAACTGAAATTACTAAAATTCAGAAGATATGAAGAAGGGAACTGAACTATACTTACCAAATTATGATATCTTCATAGTTAAAACCCAGTTTTTCTTCACTGTGGCCAATATCACAAAGCAGCTGTCAGAAAAACAAGTATACAAAAATGCATTATGTTTTTGCCTACTTACACACATTATTTTTTCAGACAGGAAAATAAGATCTTTGTCTTTAGTAAAATTTTGAAAAATATATGATTCGACTGTCAAAATATGAATATTTATGTCTATCACCTAATTGTTTTTCTGACTTGACAGTTCTAGATTTCGTGACTTTGTTTGAAAACTAAAGTTATTTTTTATTATTCTTTTCCCCCCTTCATACTTCTAATGTTTTTAAAACTATTCTTTCAGTGGTTACCACTGAGATTACAACATGCATTTTTCGAAATTACTAGAGTCTAACAGAAATTACTAGTTTATCATGTCCTCAATAAAAAGACTCTTTAAATACTTCATTTCAATTTATTCCTCCCACCTTTGCCTTTGTTTTTTCTACCTATGTTTTACTTTGTTTTTAGTTAGTTCAATTATCAATTTATATTTTACTCTCAAATTCACACCATTTCCAGCATTCTTCACTCCAGTGATACCTTTATGGGGTATTCTCTCTTCTCCCTAAAGAAACCTCAGTTCATTGTTGATGATATGTTTTACTAGTGTCTTCATTTGTTTTATAGTCAAGGTTGCTGGTAATGAATTCAAAACAATTTCAAGATGGCTTCCATTGTTTGTTGAGAAGTCTGATATCAGTCTTATTACTGGTTCCTAAGAAGGTCAGGGTGTTCATTGGAAGGACTGATGCTAAAGCTGAAACTGCAATACTCTGGCCACCTCATGCGACGAGTTGACTCACTGGAAAAGACTCTGATGCTGGGAAAGGTTGGGGGCAGGAGGAGAAGGGGACGACAGAGAATGAGATGGCTGGATGGCATCACCGACTCTGTGGACATGAGTTTGAGTGAACTCCAGGAGTTGGTGATGGACAGGGAGGCCTGGCGTGCTGTGATTCATGGGGTCGTGGAGAGTCGGACACGACTGAGCCACTGAACTGAACTGAACTGAAGGTCAGATTCTTTTTTTTCACACTCCATTCAAGATATTGTTCTCTATCTTTTGATTTTCGCATTCTAACTGTTCAAGTGTGGTATTATCTGTATTCCTGCTTAGGAAAAACATAAACTTCTGAATCTCTAGGTTGATATATATTATCAATTTTAAAAAACTGCATATCTTCAAAAAATTACTTTTGGCCAATTCTCTCTCCCCTTTTTCTGATAATTCAAATGTTTGATCTTTTTGGTATAGCACAAATCTCTAAGTCCTCTTTTTCTGTTTTCTCCTTTATCTTTATTTCTGTCCTTGAGCTGGGTATTTTCTATTATCCTGTCTTCTGATATGGCTAATCTTCTATGATACCTATCCAGGAAGTTTTTAACTTGACATAATGTGTTTCCATTTATTTTGTACACATCCAATATCATAATAAAAATCATTTTTCACCTATTTTCTCCAGTTTCCTCTATGTTCTTGATATATTAACCACATTTTACTATTTAAAGTGTTTATCATCTAAATGGATACGAATGATATAGATCTGAGTCTGTTTTCATTATTTGTTTTTCCTTTTGTTCTGGTCATGCAGTCCTATCTTGGTGGATTCAATAACCTTTGTACATAAAAACTTGCAGAAGTTCCTGATGACATCTTTCTCCACAAGGGGTTCACCCTTCTCTCTCTTCGTGAGGCCAACAGACAACAGCGAGTCCTGATGAGGCTGCTGCCCTGGTAAGACTGAGTCAACCTCTGGTTTTTCCTTCCGTCCCCTCCTTCCCCCAGGTTTCAACTGAAAGCTTGTTGTTCATGAGACCAATCTCAAGAGAATGACACATCTCATTTTTGCTTTACAAAAACATCAGGAGCTCCACCTTGATTTTCAAAGATTTTCTACTTAGGATTTTAAGTTTCCCATCCCAGGATTCAACATATGTACTGAGAAAAGAATCTCCTTTACTTGATTTCCACAGGTCTCCATCAAAAGCTCTGTGCTGTTTTCTCCATCTTTCAGCAATAGTACTCCTGGGACGAAAGTATAAATTATTAGCTTCCTGTCCACACTCCACATTAGTCAGTACTTCCCAGGTAAATATTGTTGGAGAAGTTAGCTCATTTCCACAAGATTCTTCTCTGAAGTCTTGGTTCCTACAACACTTACAGTCTGAGTAACTGTCTGATGCCTTCACACAGGCTCTCCTTGTTTTTGACCTAGTCTGTTTTGAAAATTTATCTAAAAGCTATATGCATGCATGCTAAGTCACTTCAATCATGTCTGACTCTTTGCAACCCTATGGACTGTAGGCTGCCAGGCTCCTCTGTCCATGGGATTTTCCAGGTAAGAATACTGGAGTGGGTTGCCATTTTCTTCTTCCGGGGATCTTCCCTAGCCAGGGATGGAACCCGTTATCTCTTACGTCTCCTACATTGGAAAGCAGATTCTTTATGATTAGCACCACCTGGGAAGTCCCAAAAAGTTCCTCAAGTTATTTACTGGACCAAACTGAAAAGAATTAAAAAGAAAATCAATCATTCAAGTAACATGAAGTATCAGAAGGGTCTTCAAGTGCTACTATTAATCTTCCTAAGTATGAAATTATAAGGACTTCCCTGCTGGCTCAGATGGTAAATAATCTGCCTGTAATTCAGGAGACCCGGATTTGATCCCTCAGTAGGGAAGATCCGCCAGGAGAAGAGAATGGCAACTCACTCCAGTATTCTTGACTGGAGAACTCCATGGACGGAGGCACCTGACATTAACTACAGTCCATAGGGTCACAGAGTCAGACACAACTGAGCAACTAACACACACACAAAGTTACAAATGTCTTATTTAACCACATAGAAAAAACCAAAGTGACCAGCACAACTGCCTCTGTGAAAAGCACAATACTGTAGCAAACAAAACCTAATGATATAAATTCACTATTCTACTGGTAGGATCCTTGTAAAATTTCCTGTCCAATTTCTTCTCCAGAGACAAAAAAAACAAAAACAAAAAGAGATCTGTAAATAGAACAGGGCCTGGGCCGGAAAGAGGGGGGCGTGGTGAGGAGCAGAGAATAGATCATGTGTCCACAGGGCTACTGAGAGGTGATCCTGGCTTTCTGAGTCTGGGTGGCATCCACGTGGCCCCCAGACCCAATCCGGAGATCCAGGGCCCACCCACTTCTGTTCCACACCGCCTCCCACTGCCTCCCTTCTCATCACCCCTGGTGGCTGTCTGCATCAAGACTCCCTGGAGAGCTGGCAACTGTGTCTACAGAGGGAGGCGTAAGGTGGATGTGCCAGGCGAGGCATTCAAAGGGACCCTGGCTTTGGGAAGGCAGTTTTGGGAGCCCAGGTCTATTGGTTCTAGGCCAGGAAGCCTTGAACTTTGGCCTGCTTGGTCAGGATGCATGTCCTTTCCCCAGGAGATGTGACCTTGGAGCTGTGTGCAGAGCTAGAGTGCCTGGGTGTGTGTCTGCTTCTTCAGCCAAGATCGTCCTAAGAGTGCCTACTTTTGTAGATAGCTCTGTGGTTTCAGAGGTGTACCCAGGTGGCGCTAGTGGTAAAAAACCTGCCTGCAAATGCAGGAGGCATAAAAGACTGAGGTTTGATACCTAGGTGGGGAAGATCCCCTGGAGAAGGAAATGGCAACCCACTCCAGTATTCTTGTCTGGAGAATCCCATGGACATAGGAGCCTGGCAAGCTAAAGTTCACAGGGTCATAGAATCTGACATGACTGAAGTGACAAGAAACAAGGGATCAGTTCAGTTCAGTCGCTCAGTCATGTCCCACTCTTTGTGACCCCGTGAACTGCAGCACACCAGGCCTCCCTGTCCATCACCAACTCCTGGAGTTTACCCAAACTCATGTCCATTGAGTCAGTGATGCCATCCAACCATCTCATCCTCTGTCATCCCTTCTCCTCCCGCCCACAATCTTTCCCAGTATTAGGGTCTTTTCAAATGAGTCTGCTCTTCGCATCAGGTGGCCAAAGTACTGCAGCTTCAGTTTCAGCATCAGTCCTTCCAATGAACACCTAGGACTGATCTCCTTTAGGATGGACTGGTTGGATCTCCTTGCAGTCCAAGAGCCTCTCAAGAGTCTTCTCCAACACCACAGTTCAAAAGCATCAACTCTTCGGTAATCAGCTTTCTTTATAGTCCAACTCACATCCATACATGACTACTCAAAAAACCACAGCCTTGACTAGATGGACTTTTATGTTTAGGAATACAGGAACCTTAGATACTGTAACATTTTCACAGCAGGGAGAGACTATAAAAATGATCACTTTATGTGGTAGGAAAATCCTATATAAATAGGTAAATAGGCAAAACAAGCTAAAAAAGCTTTCCTTCACAGGGCTCTATCCAAAATGATTATACTGGTATTCCTATAGAATTCTTAAAAAGTCTGAAATATGATAAACAAAGCCTTAGAGGATCAAAGAGTATGAAAAATTTATTGTTTTTATTGTGTTCTGCTGTATCATATTTAAGTGCTTCAATAATGAGAAGGATGAGACTTTTTAAACATCCATATAGATTTAAAATAATAATGTAAGATTTCGTAAGCTTTGGGACAAGAGAGGAAAGAGATGACAAAAGAGGAAAAAGCAATGGCATACCTAAAATTAAAAGTTAAATGATATATTGTGCTATGTCCTAAGTCACTTCAGCCGTGTCCGACTCTTTGTGAACATGGCCTATAGCCTGGCAGGTGCCTCTGTCTATGGGATTTTCCAGGCAAGAATACTTGAGTGGGTTGCCATTTCCTACTCCAGGGAATCTTCCCGACCCAGGGATCAATCTAAAGTCTCTTATGTCTCCTGCATTGACAGGCAGGTTCTTTACCACGAGTGCCACCTGGGAAGTCAATATTACCAGCAAATAATATATTAGTCAAAAGTATTTATAAAAACATAACAGGCAAAAAGGTTTAGGCCCTATATTAGTTTGCTAGGGCTGCTGTAACAAATAAGCAAACTGGGTGGTTTATAAAAATAAATTTACTTTCTCATGATTCTGGAGGCTAAAAGTTCAATATCGCAGTGTCTTGACACAATTTTTTGTTCTCAGGGCCTCACTCCTTGGCTGGTAGATGGCCATCATCTCTCTGTGTCGGCACATGATCTTTCCTCTATGTATGCTGTGTCTTTATCTTATCCATTCACCAATCACACTGGATTAGGGACCACCCATAGGATTTCATTATACCTTAATTACCTCTTTAATGGGCCAAGCTCCAAATAGAGACACATTCTGAGGTAATGGGAGTTAGAACTTCAACAAAGAAATTGGTGGGGAGGTTTGAGGGGGGATGTGCAGCACAATTCAGCTCATAACACCCCACCCTCACAGTAAAGTAATACAGGCAGGTGCTTACCATGTGAAAGGCTAAACAAATTGCAAAAAGATTAATAAGAGGCAAAGAAAATGCACAAAACAATTTACTTAAGATAAACATATATCCCATTTCCTAAAATCTGAATCAAATACACCAGAAAATGCTATTTAAATAAAGCTTAACAAACTGGCAATAAACTGTTTTTCAACATGATTATACTAAATAAAAAAACACACTGCTGATGGAATTATAAGCTAAACACATATGGAAAAATAAGTTGGAAAAATGCAACAAAATCAGGACTTTCTTTTGATGATTTCTACTAAATAAAATAATTTAAAAAGTGAAGTAGGTTCTTCCAGATGTTCAAGCTGGATTTAGAAGAGGCAGAGGAACCAGCAATCAAACTGCCAACATCCATTGGATCACAGAAAAAGCCAGAGAGTTCCAGAAAAACATTTATTTCTCCTTTATTGACGACGCCAAAGCCTTTGACTTTCCAACAAACTGTGGAAAACTCTTCAAGAGATGAGAATACCAGACCCCTTACCTGCCTCTGAGAAATCTGTATGCAGGTCAAGAAGCAATAGTTAGAAGTGGACAAGGAAGAATGGACTGGTTCCAAATTGGGAAAGGAGTACGTCAAGGCTGTATATTATCACCCTACTTATTTGACTTATATGCAGAGAACATCATGCAAAATGCCAGGCTGGATGAAGCACAAGCTGGAATCAAGATTGCTGGGAGAAATATCAATAACCTCAGATACGTAGATGATATTATCCTTATGGCAGAAAGCAAAGAGGAACTAAAGAGCCTCTTGATGAAAGTGAAAGAAGAGAGGGAAAGAGTTGGCTTAAAACTCAACGTTCAAAAAACAAAGATCATGGCATCCTGTCCCATCACTTCATGGCCAGTAGATGGGGAAATAATGGAAAACAGTGACAGACTTTATTTTGGGGGGCTTCAAAATCACTGCAGATGGTGACTGCAGTCTAAAAGACATTTGCTCCTTGGAAGAAAAGCTATGACCAACCTAGACAGCATATTAAAAAGCAGAGACATTCCTTTGCCAACAAAGGTCTGTCTAGTCAGGGCTATGGTTTTTCCAGTAGTCATGTATGGATATGAGAGTTGAACTATAAAAAAAGCTGAGTGCTGAAAAGTTGATGCCTTTGAACTGTGAGTTGGAGAAGACTCTTGAGAGTCCCCTGGACTGTAAGGAGATAATCCAGTCAATCCTAAAGGAAATCAGTCCTGAATATTCCTTGGAAGGACTGATGCTAAAGCTGAAACTCCAATACTTTGGCCACCTGATGCAAAGAACTGAGTCATTGGAAAAGACCATGATGCTAGGAAAGACTGAAGGCAGGAGAAGGGGACGATAAGAGGATGAGAATGTTGGATGGCATCACCAACTCGATGGACAAGAGTTTGAGCAAGGTCCGGGAGTTGGTGATGGACAGGGATGCTTGGTGTGCTGCAGTCCTTGGGGTCTCAAAAAGTCAGACGCGACTGAACTGACTGAACTGAAAGTAGCTTCAAGCACAAGATCCTTATGACATGATTTACAAAAATAAGGAACTAGAAACAAATGTTCATAAAGGAGAAACCTATGTAGCAGTATTAATATTACATAATACTGAAACACAAAACACACTAAGTCGCTTCAGTCGTGTCCGACTCTTTGCGACCCCATGACCAGGCTCCTTTGTTCGTGGGATTTTCCAAGCAAGAATACTGGAGTGGGCTGCCATGCCCTCCTCCATGGGATCTTCCCAACCCAGGGATTGAACCCACATCTCTTACATCTCCTGCATTAACAGGTGCGTTCTTTACCACTAGGGCCATCTGGGAAGACTGGAAACACAAAGAACAACCTGCATAATGCATCAATGAGTTAGGGAAAATATTCTTAAAAATATACATTTCTTAAAAAAAAGGTATATACTTTTTTTAAAGATGTCCACACATCCCCATTTTATCACCAAAAAAGAAAGTACAATCATAGGTAATTTATTTTTCTTTCTGTGCTTTACTGTATTTTATAAATGTTTACAATGATTATCTATTACTTACATTAGCTAAGAAGGATTATATATACAGTATAACATTCATAAATAGTAACAGAAGTCACATTTATTAATCATGACTATTAATCATGTCAACCCTAGAAAGGAAGTAATATTTTGGTAATAAAGACAACTGAGACTAGAGATGGTAATAAGACCTCCAAACATCACAAAGCTATTATTAAATGCTAAAGCCAGAAATGAAACCAAACCAGGCTGAGTCCAGAGCCCACTGAAATATGACTCTACTTTTGTATTAAAATTATTTATATATGCAAAGCAAAAACAAACAAAAATTTACATGGGGGAGGAGGTAGATTTAAAAACAGAATAACTGAATATTATCATTTCCCCAGCCACAAAAATGGTATGAACCAAGAATCTGGAGAACCATACTCTTGGCTATAAACACATAAAATGAATAAGCGAATTTATTATATTTTTCTAGAACAGTTAGCAAAAAACACACATACAAATACTGCCCATTTCAAAGGATTAACAAACACACAAAAAGACTTCATTACTTAAAGACTTAAAGACAAAAAGACTTAAAACTGCATTACTAGAAACATGGAATATTCGAGATTTCACAAATATTTTAGATTACTATCATTGTCACTGTATGGTACCACATATTAATAAAAAAGAAAATTAAAAGGACATCTTATCATGGTGTTATCACTTAGATTTTCGATATGTTCTAATTCATAAACTTAACAGAAAAATTAAACTCAGAATCTGTTATTAAAACATAAAATATTGTTTTTCTAAAATGGGAAAAATGTTAGTTTCTTAAACTAACTCCATTTCTAAAAAGGCAGTGTTTCCATTCTTCTGCTACATCATGTTAATAAAATGAAATGCTTTGAAACTTAAAAATATAGAAAATTTTATCCGGTTCAAGACTTAGTTTCTCACCTAAGTATGTACTTGATTCTCCTTTCCTGCATTTTCTTTTTCACACTTACTAGATATCCTTGCAGAAAACTCAGTGAAACATAATTTCAAAATTATCCCCTGACTGTTCACCATTTAACATTTGATAGAATTAGCAGTTTTGAAAGGTGAAAAAATTTTGTCTAAGTTATTATGATTTCCTAAAAGCACACAAAATTTGGAAATTATTTAGAAAGGAATTTCATTTTCCGCTACCTAATATAAATGTATTTATACTGAAAGAAACGTTTCTGAGAAAAATGTCCACTCAGCTGGAAAATGGAAAATCACAAGTAACTAAAAACAGTTTACAGTGAAATTTATTTGTCATAATTATCTGCCTATTCTCCAGGGATAGTAACAGATATTAAGGCTATCCTTTCAACAGTGGCTAAATCGTGCTTTCATATTGTTTGAAGAAGAACTAAAGAGACTCTTGATGAGGGTAAAAGAGAATGGAAAAGCTGGCTTGAAACTCAACGTTAAAAAAAATAGTATCATGGATCCAGTCCCATCACTTCATAGCAAACAGAAGGGGAAAAAGTAGAGACAGAGACAGATTTTATTTTCTTGGGCTCCAAAACCACCGTGGAAGGTGAATGCAGCCATGGAATTAAAAGACACTTGCTCCGTGGAAGGAAAGCTATGACAAACCTAAACAGCACATTAAAAAGTACAGATATCATTTGGCTGCCAAAGGTCCGTATAGTCAAAATTATGGTTTTTCCAGCAGTCATGTACAGACATGAGAGCTGGATCATAAAGAAGCCTAAGCATCGAAGAATTGATGCTTTGGAATTGTGGTGATGGAGAAGACTCCAGAGTCCCTTGGACAGCAAGGAGATCAAACCAGTCAACCCTAAAGGAAATCAACCCTGAATATTCATTGGAAGGACTGATGCTTAAGCTGAAGCTCCAATACTTTGGCCACCTGATGTGAACAGCTGACTCAACAGAAAAGACCCCGAGGCTTGAAAAGACTGAAAGCAAAAGGAAAAGGGGGAAAAAGAGGATGAGATGGTTAGACATTATCAACCACTCAATAGTCATGAATTTGAGCAAACTCCAGGAGACAGTGGAGGACAGAGGAGCCTGGGTTACACTGTCCATGGGATCACAGAGAGTTTGACACAACTTAGCGACTGAACAATTGTTTCCAGATATATAGAAGAGGTCTTAGTTATCAGTCTTAATGAAAATATCCCTTTTGAATTAGAATTATCCCAAGTAGAGACTAAACTTTCTATATGTAAACAATGCTCATATATCAGGAGTAAGAAATTAGAGAAGACACTGATAAGATTCTAAATTTTCCACTATCAAAGGAACATTACACTTTTACTTTTAATCACCAGGAGTTCATCTATTGTTAAGTTTCAAAATATTAGGAATAACTTATTTTAATAAAAAAAATTTTATAGTGATTTACTCTCTTACCAATCACCTCCCAATTTAAAAAAACAAATCCTACAAATCAAACCCTTTTACTTTTAACTCTAACAAAAAGGTGGGCAGAAATAGCAAGAACACTGAATTGGTAAATTTAAATAACAGGAATCTCATCTTGCCTCAACTACTGACTGAATAACTAATTACCCTTCAAATTTTTTCAATCATTAAGTAACAAATTTTTTCAATTCTACCTTAGCTATTATTGGTAAGTTCCCTTCTCTGTGTAAAATATTAAAATGTAACAATGCCTGCCCTATTACATAGGTTTGTTAATAGTAAGAATAAATTACTGTTTAGAAATCATTGAAAAATCTTTCAAAATATAAGAATTAGCAACTCAATAGTCACTTAAAATTATTAGACATCACACATTTCACTGGCGTTCTGCTGCTTCCCACCCCATGTGTTTTTATGACTATCAGTCACAAAATACCTAGTTTACTATCACTAAATAGGATCAGAGTTCGGACAGAAGTTGTAAGAGAAGGCTAACCTCTTATTATTGAAAGCTGTAAAGATGATATATCTTAGTCATATGGAAAGTGTTTGAGAATGACACTAACCTAAAAGAAAAGAGCTGAGAAATGGAGAGAGAGAATGTAATTAACATTTATTCAACCCCTAGGTCATTCCGCCTGAAATTAAGATTTTACTTTTGGTCTTGCTTGTCACGAAAGCAAGTAACTTCCTTTTCAGTTCAGTTCAGTTCAGTCGCTCAGTCGTGTCCGACTCTCCGCGACCCCATGAATCACAGCACGCCAGGCCTCCAGCACGCCAGGCCTCCCTGTCCATCACCAACTCCCGGAGTACACTCAAACTCATGTCCCTTTAGCTCAATTGAATTAGTTTGTTAAATTTGTTACTTATACATCAACTTAAGCATTCAATACCATGTGAAATTCACAACTATTTCATGAGCGTTAACTATTAAATTTTTCAATGTAAACAAAATATTGCTACATGATATCTTATATCTAAATGGGGTATGGGATTACCCTGGTCCAGTGGTTAAGATTCCAAGCATTCACTGCAGGGGGCACTGGTTCAATCCCTGGTCAGGGAACTAAGACTCCATATGCCATATGGCACAGACAAAAAATAAACGAATGAACGAACGAGGTGAAGGTTTCGGTAACACGTCACCGGTATAGTGAGGGACAGGGGAGCCTGTCGTGCTGTAATCCACGGGGTCTCAAGAGAACCAAACATGACTTAGCGAATGAACAACAACAACACTGGTATATTCTGCTTAATAAAATCCATGTGCAACATCAGTCAATCTATTTGTTATCCTTAACTCACAAAAATTCCTTACAAATTATTTCTGACAAATATAAAATATTCAAAGGTGGCTATCAACAATATTATATTTTGACAAAGTTAGAAGTCTTAATCATCTCTAGGTAATAAAAATGCCTGACATGCTTATTAAAATTTTTAACTTTAAAAAACATAATGATCAGCTAAAACTGGACAGTTAAATTCTATGACCATTTTACTTATAGGGCTTTGAGGGTTAACTGAAGAGTTCTCCTGAAGAAACAAAAGAGAGAGTAACCAAACATTAAAAAATCTTGCCACAAATTAGAATTCCACAGCATAGTCTTTTTAGAGGGTAATTTATAAGTAGGTTTTAAAATAAAAAGTACAAATGCTCTTGGCTAAATAACCACACTTTTAAAATTCTATTCTGTATAAAACAGTACATAAGAGTGTTACTAATACATTATTTAAAATGGAAAAAGAAGTAGGAAATACTTGCATTTTCTAATGATGGAATGATTAAATAAATTACGGTATATGTATTATACATGTGTATGTATATTTGGACGCATATACATATATATGGATGGATAGATACGCACACACATCTATCAACACACATATGCAGCTACAAAAAAGTAGTGGATCTACATTTATAGAAAAAGAAAGGGCTCATGATATCCTGGGAAGTGGATAAAACACAAACCACAAATCTCAAGATCTCATTAAAGAAAACCCTTATGTACACATATAATAAATGTCAAATAAACTGAGCATTATATCAGACATTTCTAGTTTAGCTTAACTCTTACAACACAGTAAAATATACACAAATACACATTTATAATTATACCAAAGAAGAATAAGAATAAATACCTTCTAGTGGTAACTTCTGAGAAATGGTCCTTTTGTTGGGGTGAGGAGGTGGATGGCAAAGAGATGTGAGACAGGACTTTCACTTTTTACTGTATATTGTTTAATACCACTATTATTTTTATATTTAATTTATATAATTTTGAAGCTTTTTTAAACAGAACAAGATTCCTTTGCAGCTTTTCATATATGAGATTAAATATAGGGAAAGAGTTAAAATGTAAAAGAGCTAAAATATTTTCACCTTCAATAACAGGTCTTTAGATTATCAGCATGTTGTCAGTTTCAAAAATAGAATGCTAAGATTATTTTCATCAGCAGCCTGTTATACACAATACTTTAGTGAAATGATGTCAGAAGGCAAGCATGGGTGTGTGACATTCACGTGGTCCTAGGATCAAATCACTGGCACCCTCTCTTCATACCTTAAAAGGAGGTTTAATTCTAGAGATAAAGCCCACCCTCTACAACATTTCAGCCCCACTGATCTACTAAATTAACTTAATCCTAATAGGCATGCTATACTTAATAACAAATCAAATGCTGATACAAAAGAAAACTCTTATTCAAACTGCAAAATCATTCCAATGTAATACCTTTAATTAAACACTTGCAATGTGCCAAGATTTGGGGAAGAGAGGGATACAAGAGTAAAAAAATAAATACTACATATTTCTTGTGCTTAATTAACTCAGTTTAATAAGAGAGCAACACAATAAATAGTAATGATAACAAAAAAACATAAAATTTAGTAGACACGTATAACCTATTATGAGAACACAATGAAGGGTGACCAACTAATTCCTGTCTAACTAGTCTCCTAGAATCATAACCCTTTTTCTTATTGTCTTATTCTGCAGAGCTATTCTTAAAGACTCCTAAGAATTTCTAAATATTACACTATAAATTAATGAACTTACAGATTGTACCAAAAAAACACCAAATCTGTAAATATTTTTTAACCTAGCTTGAACAAAATGGAATTCAAAGACACATTATGATTTATATTCAATAAGCATTTATTTTGTGCTCGGTATTTGGAGAAACTTTATAATAAAACCTACAGACATTTACTTACAGCACTGGTTCTTAACTGAGATGATTCTGCTCCCTAGGAAACAGTTGGCAATGCTTGGAGACATTTTTACTTGTGACAACCAGTGGAGGTGTGCGACAGGCATCTAGTGGGTAGAGGTCAGGGGTGCTGCTAACACTACAATGAACAAGACAGCTTTCCCAAACAAATAATTATCTGGCCCAATAAGTCAAGGTTACTCAAGCTGAAAAACTTTTACAGTAACAGCTTACTAATCTCCAACTCAAGCTATTAAACAGACTCACCTTTTTACAGCCAACAAAAATTCCTGAAAAGTAGCAAAAAAAAAAAAAAAAAAGAAAACAAAAAACAAACCCTAGGTTGTAAAGCATTATCTGGTATGGAGTACAATTATGTGCCAAGCACTGTATTGGGACCTTGCCTCTAACTGCAGCAAAACTACCTCTGAGTAAAGAAATCTGTCCAACACTGCCTTTCTAGTTAGGGTCAGAGATGGGCTATTAAGACCTCACTCACTTGATCCGAAGCTCAAACTTTTCTCACTGTTATCACCAGGCAGCCAAAGCAGATTTTACCAAGTCTCATGTTTATGGACTTTACTAATGGAACGGCCTCTCACACCCTGACCCAATGGTTAGGCTCTCATATTCCAGAAAAATTCTTGTAAGTTTGCTTACCTGATTGTTAAATCCATAAATAATTTAAAACAGAAAATAAAAGGGCTGCTACAAGCTGATACCAGAGCCAGAGAGAAATGTGAAAACTACAAAAAGGATATGGCAAAACAAAAGACAAAAGTACAAGAAGCTCAAAAGCCTAGGGCCTTTATTACAGAGGCCTTCTACACAGTGATACGACAGGGAAAAGGAAGGAAGGAAATAGAGAAGGAAGGAGAACTGAGGGAAGGGGAGAGGGGAAGGTGTAGGGAAGGATGAAGAGAGAGGAAATGAACCAGTTCCATTCAGTTCAGTTCAGTCGCTCAGTCATGTCCGACTCTTTGCAACCCCATGAATCACAGCATGCCAGGCCTCCGTGTCCATCACCAACTCCCGGAGTCTACCCAAACCCATGTCCATCGAGTCAGTGATGCCATCCAACCATCTCCTTCTCTGTCGTCCCCGTCTCCTCCTGCCCTCAATCTTTCCCAGCATCAGTGTCTTTTCCAATGAGTCAACTCTTCGCATGAGGTGGCCAAAGTATTGGAGTTTCAGCTTAAATATCAGTCCTTCCAATGAACACCCAGGACTGATCTCCTTTAGGATGGACTGGTTGGATCTTCTTACAGTCCAAGGGACTCTCAAAAGTCTTCTCCAATGAACCAGGAAAGGAGGGAAAAAGAGGAGTAGAAGGAGAGAGCAGAGGTAAAGAGAAACACGAGAAGAGCCTGGAAGAACACAGATCAAAGAAAGACCAAGTGGAGGGAACAACTTTGTGGAAAACCATGGGAAAAAATCAAAAGGAAACAAAGAAATGGAGGGGAGGAAAAGGGGAAAGAGAGCAACTGACCTTAATCCATAAGAAACGGAGATCTAGATAGAAATATATGAAGAATAGAGAAGGGAAAAAGAAAGCTATCCAACAGATTACAAGAAATAGATGTCTAAATCACTCCTAATTCAAAAAGTTCTATACACACACTGTCTATGTTTAGTAGTTACTAGCCACACACAGAAATTTGTTTTAATCTGAACAGAGATATGCTATGACATACACAATTGCACAACAATTATACCAAAGAAATTCTCACACTGTTAAGAAAGTTCTAGGACCAACAACAGATTTCCCAACCTGGGCATCCTGCAAAGGGACTGAGAACGCCCAGGGAATTTGACCTTGGAGGCCAGTGGGAGAATGAGCCACTGGGTGCAATCTCAACAATGACAGAATAATCTGTTTCCAAGGCAAACCATTCTATATGACAGTAGTCCAAGTTGATGCCCCAACCACTAATGCCAAAGAAGCTGAAGTTGAACAGTTCTATGATGACCTATGAGACCTTCTAGAACTAACACCAAACAAAGATGTCCTTTTCATCATAAGGAACTGGAATGCAAAAGTAGGAAGTCAAGAGATACCTGGAGTAACAGGCAAGTTTGACCTTGGAGTACAAAATGAAGCAGGGCAAAGGCTAACAGAGTTTTGCCAAGAGAATGCATTGGTTATAGTAAACACCCTCTTCCAACAACACAAGAGAAGATTCTACACATGGACATCACCAGATGGTCAACACCAAAATCATACTGATTATATTCTTTGCAGCCAAAGATGGAAAAGCTCTATACAGTCAGCAAAAACAAGACCACGAGCTGTGGCTCAGATCATAAAATCCTTATTGCAAAATTCAGACTTAAATTAAGGAAAGTAGGGAAAACCACTAGACATTCGGGTATGACCTAAATCAAATACCTTACAATTATACAGTGGAAGTGACAAATAGATTCAAGGGATTAGATCTGATAGAGTGTCTGAAGAACTGGGCAGAGGTTCATGACATTTTACAGGAGACAGTGATCAAGACAGACCATCCCCAAGAAAAAGGAATGCAAAAAAGGCAAAATGGTTGTCTGAGGAGGCCTTACACATAGCTGAGAAAAGAAGAGAAGCTAAAGGCAAAGGAGAAAAGGAAAGATATACCCATCTGAATGCAGAGTTCCAAAGAATAGCAAGGCGAGGTAAGAAAGCCTTTCTCAGTGATCAATGCAAAGAAATAGAGGAAAACAACAGAATGGGAAAGACTAGAGATCTCGTCAAGAAAATTAGAGATGCTAAGGGAACATTTCATGCAAAGAGGGGCACAATAAAGGACAGAAATGGTATGTACCTAACAGAACCAAAAGATATTAAGAAGAGGTGGCATTAATGCAAAGAAGAACTATACAAAAGATCTTAATGACCCAGGTAACCATGATGGTGTGATCGTGCACCTAGAACCATTCCATCCTGGAATGTGAAGTCAAGTGGGCCTCAGAAAGCATCACTATGAGTAAAGCTAGTGGAGGTAATGGAATTCCAGCTAAGCTATTTCAAATCCTTTTAGGATCATCTTTTAGATGATGCTGTGAAAGTGCTACAGTCAATATGCCAGCAAATTTGGAAAATTCAGCAGAGGTCACAGGACTAGAAAAGGTCAGTTTTCATTTCAATCCCAAAGAAAGACAATGCCAAAGAATGTTCCACACAATTTCCACACAACTGCACTCATCTCACATGCTAGCAAATGTTCAAAATTCTCCAAGCAAGGCTTCAACAGTACATGAACCGAGAACTTCCAGAAGTTCAAGCTGGATTTAGAAAAGGCAAACAACTAGAGATCAAATTGCCAACATCCACTGGCTCATCAAAAAAGAAAAAGAGTTCCAGGAAAACATCTACTTCTGCTTTATTGACTATGCCAAAGCCTTTGACTGTGTGGATCACAACAATCTGTGGAAAATTTTTCAAGGGATGGGAATACCAGACCACACTACCTGCCTCCTGAGAAACTGTATGCAGGTCAAGAAGCAACAGGACCACACATGGAACAAGGGACTGGTTCCAAACAGGGAAAGGAGTATGTCAAGGCTGTATATTATCACCCCACTTATTTAACTTATATGCAGAGTACATCATGCGAAACGCTGGACTGGATGAAGCACAAGCTGGAATCAAGACTGCTGGGAAATATATCAATAGCATCAGATATGCAGATGACACCACCCTTATGGCAGAAAGCAAAGAGGAACTAAAGAGTCTCTTGATGAAAGTGAAAGAGAGAACTGGAAAAAGCTGGCTTAAAATTCAACATTCAAAAAACTAAGATCATGGTATCTGGTCCCATCACTTCATGGTAAAACAGATGCAGAAACAATGGAAACAGTGTCAGACTTTATTTTCTTGGGCTCCAAAATCACTGCAGATTATGACTGCAGCCATGAAACTGAAAGACACTTGCTCCTTGGAGGAAAAGCAATGACCAACCTAGACAGCATATTAAAAAGCTGAGACATTACTTTCCCAACAAAGGTCCATTTAGTCAAACCTATGGTTTTTCCAGTAGTCATGTACGGATATGAGAGCTGGACCATAAAGAAAGCTGAGTGCCAAAGAACTGATGCTTTTAAACTATGGTGTGGAGAAGACTCCTAAGAGTCCCTTGGACTGCAAGGAGATCAAACTAGTCAATCCTAAAGGAAATAAGTCCTTAATATTCACTGGAAGGACTCAAGCTGAGGCCGAAACTCCAATAATTTGGCCACATGATGTGAAGAACTGACTCACTGGAAAAGACACTGATGCTGGGAAAGACTGAAGGCAGGAAGAGAAGGGGATGACAGAGGATGAGAATGTTGGATGGCATCACTGACTCAATGGACATGAGTCTGAGCAAGCTCCAAGAGTTGGTGATGAACAGAGAAGCCTGGTGTGCTGCAGTCCATGGGGTTGCAAACAGTCGGACACAACTGAGCAACTGAACTGAGCTGAAAACACACACACTTATCTTCCAAGATTTAGTATGAAAAAATATTAAATATCTCATTGATATTTCATACTAATTACATAAAATGATAAGTTGGATATAGTGTATTAAAGAAAATATATTATTAAAAATAATTTCACACTTCCTTTTCAGTGTGACCTGCTAGAAAATTTAAAATTACGAAAGTGACTCACGTGTGTTTCTACTATACTGTGCTTCTCTAGAGTTTAACAGTGCTCTAGGATCCATTCTCCATGCTAGGCTTCAACAGTAATGTGAACCAGGAACTTCCAGATGTTCAAGCTGGATTTAGAAATGGTAGAGGAACCAGAGATCAAATTGCCAATGCCCACTGGATCACAGAAAAAGCAAGAGAATTCCAGAAAGACATCTACTTATGCTTCACTGACTACACTAAAGACTTTGATGATGTGGATCATAAAAAACTGTGGAAAATTCTTAAAGAGATGGGAATACCAGACTACCTTATCTGCCTTCTAAGAAACCTGCCTGCAGGTCAAGAAGCAACAGTTAGAACTGGACATGGAACGATGGACTGGTTCCAAATTGGGAAAGGAGTACGTCAAGGCTGTATATTGTCACCCTGCTTATTTATATACAGAGTACATCATGTGAAATGCCAGGCTGGATAAAACACAAGCTGGAATCAAGACTGCCAGGAGAAATATCAATAACCTCAGATATGCAGATGAAACCACCCTTATGGCAGAAAGCAAAGAGGAACTAAAGAGCCTTTTGATGAAAGTGCAAGAGGAGAGGGAAAAAGCTGGCTTAAGTTCAACATTCAAAAAACTAAGATCATGGCATCTGGTCCCATCACTTCATGGCAAACAGACGCAGAAACAATGGAAACAGTGACAGACTTTATTTTCTTGGGCTCCAAAATCACTGCAGATGGTGACTGCAGCCATGAAATTAAAAGACGCTTGCTCCTTGGAAGTAAAGCTGTGACAAACCATGACAGCATATTAAAAAGCAGAGACATTACTTTACTGACAAAGGTCCATCTAGTCAAGGCTATGATTTTCCCAGTAGTCATGTTGAACCATAAAGAAAGCTGAGTGCTGAAGAGTTGATGCTTTTTAACTGTGGTGCTGGAGAAGACTCTTGAGAGTCCCTTGGACAGCAAGAAGATCAAATCAGTCAATCCTAAAGGAAATCAGTCCTGAATACTCATGGGAAGGACAGAGGTTGAAGCTGAAACTCCTATATTTGGGCCACTAGATGCATAAAGCCAATTCATTAGAAAAAGACTCTGATGCTGGGATAGATTGAAGGCAGGAGAAGAAAGGGACAACATTGCACGAGATTGTTGGAAGGCAACACTGACTCAATGGACATGAGTTTGAGCAAGCTCCAGGAGATGGTGAAGGACAGGGATGCCTGGCATGCTGCAGTCCATGGTGTTGCAAAGAGTCAGACACGACTGAAGGACTGAGCAACAAAAAAAGGACCCATTCCGGTGTCAAAGTGAAATAACAGAAATCACTGCCATTCTTACATTCATTCTTCTTTTAGAATCCCATTTGTAAACAATATGGAAGTACATAACTACATATCAATCTGATTATAACATGAACCAGGAGGTCAAACAAGACATAAAAACTGTTTTTAACAGTAAAATGAAGTCAAGTGCTAAGACATGTTACTATTAGACCTGGGTGAAGAATGATGACATAAAACTGGGAAATAGAGTAAAACCAGGAGATACAATTTGCAACCGTGAAATAACTCTAGGTCTTAAAAACCTGACATTACCTGAGTAGTACACTGAAGAAACGTATTTAAAGATTTTCAACACATTCATAAAAATGAAACATACAACAAGGATATTTTTGAAAACCCCTTCACAAGCACTTATTCAATGTTTTTGAAAGTTTTTTAAAAAATCACTTTGTCATCACTCATACAAGATAATTTTAAATCCCAGAATGTTTCATTAAGAAAAAAATTAATGTAAATGTATATTTCACTAACTTTGGGAAGAAAAAAACTAATCTACTTTGTATTTATTATATAACACCTTATTGGGGAAAAAAATTTGTTACATAGTGATTATATTCTATTTCTATGAAATAAAATCAAATTCAAGCCACAGTCTAACTATCAAGTAACAAAGAATTAAACGTTTTGGAAAGATTAAAACAGTGTGACTCAAATTTTAATGTACACCCAAATTCATCTGAGATATTCATTAAAATGTAGATTTTCATTGAGTAGGTTTGGGGTGGGGTTGAAAAGTGTCCATATCAAACTCACTCCAAGGTGACACCAATGTTGCAGGTCTATGAATCACACTTTTAGTAAGCGGCTAAAACAATTATTCCTACATTTAAAATGTACAACAAGACACTGTACTCAATATTTATAACAGCCTATAAGGGAAAAGAATCTGAAAATGAGTATATATAATCTGAATCACATGCTGTACACCTGATACTAACATGACACTGTAAATCAACTAAACTTCGATAAAACATAAAAAAAATAAAATGTAAAATAATTTATATTTAGAAAAATAAAAATGGAAATAAATTCTCCCAAAGGAAGCATCACCTCGAATAACAGGTATTTTAGTGTTTCCACGAGTTGGCTACAGCATTACCAGGCTCCCAACCATACCAATCCATCTATCAAACTTGGGAATTCTTGGTGGCTAGTAGAGATCAGGTCAATATTTATTTGGGACAAGGGCCCTAACATTTATGTTGAGTTCTGAGATCCAGATAATAGGAACAGAGTTATCAGGAAAGGAGAGGAATTGGTAATATTTCTCTAGAAATCATTACATTTATGAAATGCAACACACCATACTCATGTACCAACATATTTATCATATGATACCCCATAAAAATGAATATTAAAAGGCAACAAAATTACATCCTTACGTGACTAATAGTGGAGACTGAATTACCCATTTCTCAGTGATTTCTTTTCCCTTTATTCTCTTCTGAACCTACCAAATATTTGACAACAAATGTCAAATACTTCTCATTATTCAAATATACTTTTAAATTTAAAAACATGACAAAAATCCATGATAAAGGGCCAAGGAAACACTAATATTGAGGGAATACTGAAGAATTTCTTGTTAATGGTAGTTAAGATATAACTAATAAGGACAATAAGGAAAAAATAACTTAGGATGATAATGTAAAGACTGAAGTTACTTACCTTAGTAAAGTTATTCAGATGGCCTAGCTTTCTCATATTTGATACTCCTTGCAATTTGGCCACATTTTGGAGAATCTCCCTTAAGTTATCAGAAGGTTCTAGAACAGATAAAATAATTTAACATAATTTTAAAGATTAAAATAATTTTTAAATAATTTTATTTTCCCTAACAAAACACATGAAACGTGCAGTATTAAAACTTCACAACTTTGACTCGGTTTTTTTTAAAGTCTTACATTCTGTCTCAAATCTACCTACTTAGGAAACTTCATAGTTTATGTGGATGACTCACTGAATGACCGTCACCTCTCTACTCCAGTTATACCTATGGTCTGACTCTCTACATCACCTGGAACTATTTAACCACTAATTCTAAAACTCCAACGCCAACTAAAATAACAACACCTTTCACTTCTGGCCATAATGTAGTAACAGGAACCAAACATACTGTCTTATATGAATCAACCCAAAAACTGAAAAAAACATAAAAAACAACAATTCTCAAAACACTGGACATTAAGTAAAGAAAAATAATCATTGAGAAATGAAAAAAAAACCAAGAATGCTCTACAACTGCCCTCAGTTTACTGTCATTAGAGTGTTTCCAGGCCTTGATGCTGAGAGGAGATGCCCAGGCAGACTGAGTGCAAGAGACAGAGCTCAGAGTCCAAGGAGAACAAACAGTGTCAGAGAACACAGCACGGCGCAGAGAGAACACTGAACGTCTGCAAAAGGACCCTCTAAGTAGCCATTATAGCAGTAATCGGGGCATGTGTATGAGGAAACTATCACTCAAAAAATTAAAGGGAAGAGCATCATGTGTTTACACAGGACAGGGAGAGTGCTTATTTCTAATGGCCATACTGAAAACCTTAATAGTGCATGGGGCATTGGACAGAGTATTCAGAAAAGTCTTGGCTCAGTGGTGGGGAACAATCACGTACAGACAAAACATTTCTTTGATTCTACCTAACAAATAGGCTTCCCTGGCAGTTCAAGTGGTAAGGAATCTGCCTGCCATGCAGGAAGGCCCGTTTCAATCCCTGGATTGGGAAGATCCTCTGAAGAAGGGATAGGCTACCCACTCCAGTATTCCTGGGCTTCAATGGTGGCTCAGATAGAAAAGAATCCGCCTACAATGTGGGAGGATTTGGATTCGATCCCTGGGTTGGGAAGATCCCGGAGGAAGGCACTGCAACCCACTCTAGTATTCTTGCCTGGAGAAACCCCATGGACAGAGGAGCCTGTCAGGCTACAGCCTATGGGGTCACAAAAAGCAGGACACGACTGAAGCGACTAAGCACACGGCACACAACAAATCTTCAAAGCAAGATTTGAAAGAATCAAACTGTTTCCAAATAACTAAAACGTCTCAAACCAAAGCTCAGTAAGAATCATAAAAGAAAACCAGAAAACACCTATTGAAGCAAAATTTACAATGCCTAGTATCCAAATATCATTAGACATGCAAAGAAGCAGGAAAACATGACTCATAGTAAGCAGAAAAATTAATCAACTGAAAATGACCCAAAACCGACACATATTATTAGGTTGGTGCAAACATAATTGCGGTTCGGGGCTGTGAATTTTAACTCATTATAACTAGGTTCAAACACATTTTTATTAATCAAAATAGAAACCATTATAATCAACACATTTTTGTCAACAAGAAATAAGTTTGTTTTTTCCTTTGGCGCAAAAACCCGTGCTTCAGGCTTTGATAAACTCTTGGAAAGCACTTTCCACATCCTGCTGGTTGTGGAAGCACTTTCCATGCAAAAAGTTATCGAAATGCTTGAAGAAGTGAATCAGTTGGCGAGAGGTTAGATGAATGTAGCAGATGAGGCAAAACTTCATAGCCCAATTCATTCAACTTCTGAAGTGTTGGTTGTGAGACATGTGGTTGGACGTTGCCATTAAGAATTGGGCCCTTTGTGCTGACCAATGCCAGCTCGAGGCTTTGCAGATTTCAGTGCCTCTCATCAATTTGCTGAGCAGTCTCAGAATGGTCTCAGGGGGATTTAAAAAGCTGTAGTAGATCAGACCAGCAGCAGATGGACAAATGGTGACCATGACCTTTTCTGGTGTAAGTTTGGCTTTGGGAAGTGCTTTGGAGCCTCTTCTCGGTCCAATCACTGGGCTGGTAATCGCAGGTTGTCGTATAAAACCCACTTTTAGTCATGCATCACAATCAAAAAAAAAAAAAAATGGTTCTTAGTTGTTGCACAGAATAAGAGAAGACAACACTTCAAAATCATTTTTTTATCTGCTCACTAGGCACCCAATTATCAAGCTTTTTCACTTTTCTAATTTGCTTCAAATGCCAAATAATCAAAGAACGGTCGACACTGAGTTCTTGGGCAACTTCTCACGTAGTTGTAAGAGGATCAGCATCAACGATCCTCTCAATTGGTTGTTGTCAACTTCCGACGGCCGGCCACTGCACTCCTCTTCTTCAAGGCTCTCGTCTCTTCTGAAAAACTTCTTGAACCACCACTTCACTGTACGTTCGTTAGCAGTTCCTGGGCCAAATGTGTTACTGATGCTGCAAGTTGTCTCTGCTGCTCTATGACCAATGTTGAACTTGAATAAGAAAATCACTCAAATTTACTTTTTGTGTAACATCATTTCCCTAGTATAAAATATAAACAGCAAGTAATGTAAGTCATTAGCAAAAAAAAAACAAAGCAAGAAATGTACATTAAAATGATGCATAACATAATCACATTTATTTAAGACTATTCCAATATCAAATGGCAAAGTTTAACAATGACAAACCTCAATTACTCTTGCAACAACCTAATACAATAAGCAGAAAAGGACATTAAAGAGAAGGCAATGGCAAGCCACTCCAGTACTCTTGCCTAGAAAATCCCATGGATGGAGGAGCCTGGTAGGCTGCAGTCCGTGGGGTCGCTAAGGGTTGGACACGACTGAGCGACTTCACTTTCACTTTTCACTTTCACACATTGGAGAAAGAAATGGCAACCCACTCCAGTGTTCTTGCCTGGAGAATCCCAGGGACGGGGGAGCCTGGTGAGGTTCCGTCTATGGGGTCAGAGTCGGACACGACTGAAGTGACTTAGCAGCAGCAGCAGTCTATATTTCAAAACCTTAGGAAGAGGCATGAAAAGTGCAAAAAGCACTCAAACTGAATTTCTGGAGACGAAAACTATAGTGTCTCAGATGTAAATATACTGGATGAGAAAAAAAGCATAATAGCTTTTATAGAAAGTAAGAGTTGTGAATTTTGAAGACAAAGCAATAAGAATTTTCCAAAATGTAACACAAAGGGTAAAAAGAAAAATGAAAAGACCAACAGAAAACTACAGGGATTCAAGCAGCTTAACAAAACTGCAATATGTGTAACCGGAGTCCCTAAAGAAAAAAGTTTGGAATAGAAGAATTACTTGAAGAAATAATAGATGAAAACTTTCCAAGTTTGATCAAAGTAAGCCAATAAATCCAAGCAGCTCAATCAATCTCAAGTACAAGGAAAAGGACCAAAACTAGACCAAGGTACATCATAATCAAATTACTCAAAATCACTGGTAGAGGAAAAATCTTAAAAGCAACCAGATTGAAAAAAAAAGACTGCAGCCATGAAATTAAAAGACACTTGCTCCTTGGAAGGAAAGCTATGACAAACCTAGACAGTGTATTAAAAAGCAGAGACATCACTTGGCTGACAGAAGACCACATAATCAAATTTATGATTTTTACAACAGTCATACACAGATGTGAGCGTTGGACCATAAAGAAGGCTGAGCGCGGAAGAATTGATGCTTTCAAACTGTGGTGTAGGAGAAGATTCTTGAGTCCCTTAGACTAAAGGAAATCAATCCTGAATATTCATTGGAAGGACTGATGCTGAAGCTCCAATACTCTGGCCACCTGATGAGAAGAGCCAACTCACTGGAAAAGACCCTGTTTCTGGGAAAGATTGAAGGCAAAAGGAGAAGGGGGTGGCAGAGGATAAGATGGTTAGACAGCATCACAGAATCAATGGACATGAATTTGAGCAAACTCCAGGAAATAGTGGGGAGAAGGCAATGGCAAGCCACTCCAGTACTCTTGCCTAGAAAATCCCATGAACGGAGGAGCCTGGTAGGCTGCAGTCCATGGGGTCGCTACAAGTCAGACATGACTGAGCAACTTCACTTTCACACATTGGAGAAGGAAATGGCAACCCACTCCAGTGTTCGTGCCTGGAGAATCCCAGGGACAGGGGAGCCTGGCGGGCTGGCGTCTATGGGGTCGCACAGAGTCGGACACGACTGAAGTGACTCAGCAGCAGCAGGAAACAGTGGAGGACAGAGGAGCCCAGCATGCTACAGTCCACGAGGTCTCAAAGAACAGGACACGACTTAGTGACTGAACAACAACAAAGACAGACACGTTACAGACAGAGAAATAAATAGAAGAATGACAAATTTCTCCCGGAAAACAAAGCAAATGAGAAGACAAGGGAACATCTTTAAAATACTAAAAGAAAAAAAAAAGCTTTTAAAATGCAAAAACAATTCTTAGTTCATCTGTTTTTGTTTCAAAAACAGGCCAAAACCAGAAATTGCCCCATGGCTGAGAATCTGCCAACCCTTGGATACAGTGTCAATATTCAAATTATTTTTCTATTTGCTTTAAACAAAAACACAATCTAAAAAAGAAAAAAAAAAATTGTCACATTATTGCTACTTTAAGACCACTTTCCTTTGAGATTTTAATCTGTTAACACAAACTAAGGAGCTATTTGTTTTGAATAAGTGTTTTCCTCAGCAAATGAAACATCACATTGTTCTATAAATTTAGCTTGCATCTGCTTCTCTCCATTCTGCTATACTCAGTGTAAGCCATGACAACCACACATTGGTTAGTGTCAAACCACTAAGCATATTACATATCCTAGCTATCTCCAATCTCTTTGAAATTGTTACATACTAAGATCAAACCCCACCAGGACCTCCCTGGTGGCTCAGATGGTAAAGAGCCTGCCTGCAACATGGGAGACGCAGGTTCGATCCCTGGGTCAGGAAGATCCACTGGAGAAGGAAATGGCAACAAAACTCCAATATTCTTGCCTGAAAAATCCCACAGATGGAGAAGCCTGGTGGGCTACAGTCCATGGGGTCGAAAAGAGTTGGACACCACTGAGTGACTAAGACACAAGATCAAAATAGTCAATCTTAAGGGAAATCAACCCTGAATACTCATTAGAAGGGCTGATGCTGAAGATGAAGCTCCAGTATTTTGCTGATCTGATGCGAACAGCCAACTAACTGGAAAAGTGCCTGATGATGGGAAAGATTGAGGGCAGAAGGAGAAGACTGTGTCAGAAGATGAGATGGCTGGATGGCATCTCAGATGCAACAGATGTGAACTTGGACAAACTTCGGGAAATGGTGAGGGACAGGGACCTGGCATGCTGCAGTCCATGGAGTCCCAACGAGTTGAACATGCCTGGGCAACTGAAAAAGAAGATCATTCATTTAATTTCAGAACATTTCCTACAAATACTGGATATATTTCTTTTAACCCCACTGGAAATTTGATCTAATATTAGATGGTTTCAGTTCAGTTCAGTTCAGTCGCTCAGTCGTGTCCGACTCTTTGCGACCCCATGAATCACAGCACGCCAGGCCTCCCTGTCCATCACCAACTCCCAGAGTTCACTCAAACTCATGTCCATCGAGTCTGTGATGCCATCCAGCCATCTCATTGTCTGTCGTCCCCGTCTCCCCCCACCCCCAATCCCTCCTAGCACCAGACTCTTTTCCATTGAGTCAACTCATCGCATGAGGTGGCCAAAGTATTGCAGTTTCAGCTTTAGCATCAGTCCTTCCAATGAACACCCAGGATTGATCTCCTTTAGAATGGACTGGTTGGATCTCCTTGCAGTCCAAGGGACTCTCAAGAATGCTCTCCAACACCACAGTTCAAAAGCATCAATACTTCGGCGATCAGCTTTCTTCATAGTCCAACTCTCACATCCATACATGACCATGGGAAAAACCATAGCCTTGACTAGACAGACCTTGGTTGGCACAGTAATGTCTCTGCTTTTCAGTATGTCATCCAGGTTGGTCATAACTTTCCTTCCAAGGAGTAAGTGTCTTTTAATTTCATGGCTGCAATCAGCATCCACAGTGATTTTAGAGCCCAAAAAACCAAAGTCTGACACTGTTTCCCCATCTATTTCCCAAGAAGTGATGGGACCAGATGCCATGATCTTCGTTTTCTGAATGTTGAGCTTCAAGCCAAACTTTTCACTCTCCTCCTTAGATGGTTTAGGGTATGTCTTTATAATCAGTAACTCTTTCATCTTAAACATGGAATGAAAACAGCTTATCACTGTGTGGTATCAGAACTCATACAAAAAAAAAAAAAAACCTGCAAGGAACTATCAATAGATCACTATTAGTAATATCTTTTTGTTATAAATGGTACCTGTTTGGAGACACCGAAAAAGAAAAATTATAAGCAAGCCAATGATTTTTAAATGATATAACTATATTTGAGAACATAAGACAATTTTTAACAACACTTGTGCTAATTCAAAACCTATAGCAGTTTGCAAGTCAAGAGTTTACTAAAAGCCAGTGTGAAATTCACCTACTGGAAATACATAATTTAACCATCTTACATCAATTTATAATCGAGTAGTCAGACATCAAACAATTTCACTAAAGCAAGGACCCAGTTTCTGCTATGTAATATGTGACAGGACTAATACAATGATTAGATTGAAGATATAGTTTTCAAAAAGGCTTGCATATTTCTAATTATTGCCTATTTTCTAGGTACAAACTGACTGCAGACATTTTTGAAAAGCCACAATTTTGCAACAAAAATAAAACCTCGAGTCTGAACTCACTCACTCAAGAAGTATTAACTGAACACCTACTATGGTCAGGTGCTGTTTTAGGTACTGGGAATAATACATCAATGAACAAGAAACATCATTTCTTACTGGACCTTATATACAATTGGAAGAAAACTGAGGATTAGCAACAAAAAAAGCCACAAAATGAAAACTGACAGGTAGTCAGAAGCCAATACTGTGTCAAATTTTGCCTAATAAATACTGATATAAAATGAACCTACCACACTTTAATGCACTGTTGTTGTCAATCCAAATCAAAACAAATTAGCCTTTCTTCTTTCCCCTCCTCATCCCTTTGTCTTATATATAATTACCATCTGAGCCACCAGGGAAGCCCATACAATTACCAGGAACCCCCAAACAGAATTGGAATATGGAAGAACTTCTAAGTTTCTTCATAATATATTTCCTGAAAGAACATGCTTCCTCCCAGAAACTCATATTTCTTCCCAGACAAATTCAAAAATAGCATTAGGGCCATTTTAAACGTCAAATACTACAAATGCTCATATGTTGCAATGTTCTTATGGGGATCCATAACTTCAAGTACTAGGGTAAATTTTCCCTGGTTAAGTGAGAAGTCCCTGGTTTCTTCCTTATTTGCTAGATCAGAAGTATCTAAACATTTTAATTAAAAAGATCCAGACAGTAAGTATTTTAAGTTATAAAGTCTGTTCTGTTGTAACCTCAATTCTGCTGTAATCAAGAAAGCAATAGAGAAAATAGGTAAGTAAATGAATGTGGCTATGTTTCAATAACAATGGCTCATGATCTGTCAACTGTCAACTCCTATGCTAGACAGTCAGAACTTAAAACTACATAAACAAGCTGAGATCAATGGGCTTTTTATTGGGGGGGGGGCGCGAGTGCACAAGGGACAGAATTTGAGGAGGAGTTTACCTCTCTTATTTCCTATTAGTTTCACTTAATGTTTCCAATTCAGCCTCTCCAAAACTGTGATATGTGAAATGTATAAAGCACAAATCCACTAGGATTTCCCTGAAGCCCAGTAGTTTAGCCCAGAGCTGCATTAAGGAAAAAAGAGAAAAAACAAACAAAAAAAAATGTGGCTAGAAAAAAAGAGGGAAAAAAAATGTGGCCAGCTGGCAATGATGGCCAACCATTCAAATGCAAGGAAGCAAAACACAAAAGAACCGCTAAAATTACAGTTGCTCTTTTCCTCTTATTGTGTAACTTGTAGTCCTATGTATGTTCCCAGTGACTCTCTGGAAGTAATGAAATAACTATAGTCAATATTCAGCAATTTAATATTATATAAGCACAAACATGCATACATAGATACAAATATATATACAGAAAACCACCAAAACTACAGTAAAGAAACCTTTTATTTATCTCTATATGTGAAGAAAGCTGATCGTCGAAGAATTGATGCTTTTGAACTGTGGTGCTGGAGAGGACTCTTGGGAGTCCCTTGGACTGCAAGGAGATCCAACCAGTCCATTCTAAAGGAGATCAATCCTGGGTGTTCACTGGAAGGACTGATGCTATAGCTGAAACTCCAATACTTTGGCCACCTCATGCAACAAGTTGACTCACTGGAAAAGAGTCTGATGCTGGGAGGGATTGGGGGTGGGAGGAGACGGGGACGACAGAGAATGAGATGGCTGGATAGCATCACCGACTCGATGGACATGAGTTTCAGTGAACTCTGGGAGTTGGTGATGGACAGGGAGGCCTGGCGTGCTGTTATTCATGGGGTCGCAAAGAGTCGGACACGACTGAGCGACTGAACTGAACTGATACATCTATAGACACACATATATATATTCATTCCCCCTTTAGCTTAATTCTCCATGTATGTACATATACATACATGCACAGATGTATATATATATGCATGAGTAACCATGCATTTATTTTAAAATGCTTCCAATATATACTGCTTTGTAACATGCTGTGATAAATATTATTAATAATATCCTTACCTTTCAGTAAATATATAGCATAAAATTGATACTTAAATAAATTTTGGTTTAAGTACACAGTAAATTAACGACCAAATACTAGTGGCATACGTTTACTTGAGAGTAATAGAAAGAACAATTCTGAAATAAAAAAGAACTGGATCTGAATCTAGCTTGCTGCTGCTGTTGTTTAGTTGCTAAATTGTGTCTGACTCTTTGAAACCCCACAGACTATAGCATGCCAGGCTTTGCTGTCCTTCACTATCTCCCCAGAACTTGCTCAAATTTATGTCCATTGGGTGGTGATGCTATCTATATCTATATCATCTCTGCCACCCCCCTCTCCTGTTGCTTTTATAATCTTTTCCAGCATCAGAGTCTTTTCCAATGAGTCTGCTCTTTGCATCAACGGCCAAAGTATTGGAGCCTCAGCTTCCACATCAGTCCTTCCACTGAATATTCAGGATTGATTTCCTTTAGGATTGAGACTGGTTTGATCTCCTTTCAGTTCAAGGGACTCTTAAGAGTCTTCTCCTGTACCATAATTCGAAAGTGTCATTTCTTCAGTGCTCAGCCTTCTTTATGGTCCAACTCTTGTATCTGTACAGGACTACCAGAAAAACCACAGCTTTAAAAGGAATCTAGCTTAATCACCTTCAAACCATGTATCCTTGACTAAGTTACTAAGCCTCTGAGGAACCACTTTCTTATACTGGGTTGGCCAAAAAGTTCATTTTGGGTTTTTTCCATAAAATGTTAAGATAATAGTGAATAAATGAGTGAAAGTCACTCCGTCGTTTCCAACTCTTTGTGATCCCATGGACTCTGCAGTCCACGTAATTCTCTAGGCTAGAATACTGGAGTGGGTAGCCGTTCCCTTCTCCAGGGGATCTTCTCAACCCAGGGATCAAACCCAGGTCCCCCTCATTGCAGGCAGATTCTTTACCAGCTGAGCCACAAGGGAAGCCCAAGAATACTGGTAGCCTATCCCTTCTCCGGTGGATATTCCCGACCCAGGAATTGAACCAGGTCTCCTGCACTACAGGCGGATTCTTTACCAACTGAACCATCAGGGAAGCCCAAGGTTTACTAATTACCTAACCTTGAAGGCACTGTTTCAAGGTGTGAGGTACAACTTACTTAGCAGAGCGTCTAGCCCATAACAGATATTCGATAAATAGCAGCAACTATTATTAAAATTAGTTATTATCTGCTTACAAAAACAATTTTTATGGATCAATTATGTGAAAGTTATGTGGCCAGCCCAAACAAATCTTTAATTCACATATTAGTGTGTCTAAATTAATGAATTTTGGATACATGTTTTAGCGTACTATTTTTATGATCCAAGATTTGCTCATTTTTGAAGTAAAATCTTTTATTTGCCTTCTTAAAAATGCCAGAGTGATGAGTGGGAGCAGAGTAGGACAATATTTTCTGTGATTTATTTGTGAATATACATGAACAAATGCTAATGAGCATCAAGCTAGAAAACTTGGATGCATAAGAATGTAACAAAATTAAATGTGACTACATAAATCTGATATGTATTACTTAATTACATCTTAACATTATCTATGTTTATTGTGAGCAGACATAAAGGATTAAAAATACATGGCAATACCTATAGTTAGTATCTCCTTTGCAAAAGCCAGCAACACATTTGTCTCCTTCATCAGCAAGGACAGTGAAAGTACATCTTCTCACCCTTACCCACAGGTCCAAAAGGTGAGGAAGCACTGCTTCAAATTGTTTAACATCTCCTGAAATTCTAACAATTATTAATATCAAAGAGTTATACAATTTAGGAGGGAAAAGATCTATCAAAATGATAGCATCCTGGGAAAACGGCCTTCCTTTTTACCTTTAACGCAAAGGAACTAAAAACTTCTTCAGTTCAGTTCAGTCGCTCAGTCGTGTCCGACTCTTTGCGACCCCATGAACCACAGCACGCCAGGCCTCCCTGTCCATCACCAACCCCCGGAGTTCACTCAAACTCATGTCCATCGAGTCGGTGATGCCATCTTCTTAGGAGACCCTTTTCTATTTTTGATAGAGTAGTAGAATATTGCCCCTTATACTGATGCCAAACTCTGTCCCTCTGTAATTTTCATCCATTTGTTCTGGTATAAAATCTGGAATGCAGAATAGGAATTATCTACCCACAGTACTGAAAATGACCATTTTTTCCTCACAAGCAACTAAAGCAGACAATAATCTTCTTTTAATCATTGTTGTATTTTAAATATAAATATGTAATAGAGATGGACGAGGATAACCTATCAATTACTTCTGCAAGCAAATCAGTTTAGTTATAAGCTCCTTAAATGTTAGATTTATTGTACTAAAAATAGAATAGTTTCATAGGACTACTTTAGAAGAATGATGGACACGAAGCACCTCTTGAGAGAGAATAATTCGTTTAGAGGCAAGACTACAGAAACAGCAAGATGGCACTCGGTTTCTTTAGCCAGGCATGCCCCTTCTTTCCCTATCTGATTTGGAAGAAATCCTCATTCCTCAGAAGTCTGACTCAGATGTGTAAAGGTTTTCCTTAACCTGCAAGCACCCCTCTTTATATTCTCATGATACATTCTTCATACTGCTATCACAACAGTTATGACAAAACATGCATCTGATCTAAGTTCTAATTTAAACCTATCATGCCAGTGTGATTAATACCACCTCCTTTCACTCCCCGAAGTATCCTAGGCTGTATTGTAAATGATATGACCACCAGAGGTATAGTTAGTTAAAACTCAACCACCACTGGTGTATTTTCTTACAACTAAATCTTTTCTCTATCTCCTTTTCCCAGAAACTGGAAGAGAATAGTTTTGTTGGGTTCTTGTTCCAACATCCTGGAAACAGTATAACAGGAACACAGGTTTCCCCTCTAGATTGTATTTGGCTAAATAGAAATCTAAAATGTATTTTATTACTTGTATAACTAAAAATACAAAGGTATCCTATAAAGTAGGGTTTTGATTTATCTTGGGAGTAAGTTCTTTTTTTTTTTTTTTTTTGGTTTCTTTTGGCCATGTGGCATGTGGGATCTTCCCTAAGCAGGGCTTGAACCCACAGCCCCTGCATTGGAAGTCTTAACCACAGGACCACCAGGAAAGTCATCTAAGTTTTATTCAATTGTACATTTCAGGGTTCACTATGTCAATACACTATGCCAATTGCTTAGATGAGAAATATTAGTAAATATAAGATATAGTCTCAGGTCTGGAGATCAACATGAAATGGGAATAGGTGTGTATATATATATACAACACTTACTAGTAATACTATGGGAAAACAAAAAGTTTGATAAAGACTTCACTAGGCTGTAAGACAAGTACTACAACATATTTTGCTAATATTTTTACATGAAAAATCTGTTTTCATCTCCATACCAACCATACAAGGTAGGTGCTAATATTATCATTCTCATGTTTAAAAAAAATGAACATTAGTTCATTTGCCTAAAGTCACATAGATATGGTAGTAAGATCTGAATCTAAGTTATCTGACTCTGCTACTGCTAAGTCACTTCAGTCGTGTCCGACTCTGTGTGACCCCATAGACGGAAGCCCACCAAGCTCTCCCGTCCCTGGGATTCTCCAGCCAAGAACATTGGAGTGGGTTGCCAGTTCCTTCTCCAATGTGTGAAAGTGAAAAGTGAAAGTGAAGTTGCTCAGTCGTGTCCAACCCTTAGCGACCCCACGGACTGCAGCCTACCAGGCTCCTCCATCCATGGGATTTTCTAGGCAAGAGTACTGGAGTGGCTTGCCATTGCCTTCTCCGTATCTTATTCCATATGCAATCGCCCTACATATGCAATTCTGTCTTTCAAAGGAGAATGTATCTTCAGTGTACATACTAGTTTGTAATTACATGATAGTCTGACCTTCAGTTCACCATTATGATGCCATCCTAATGGCATGATACACAGTATCATGTCTGATACACAGTAACCACCCCAAAAAACATTTACTGAATAGATGCCCCACATCACACTGTGAATACTAAAATTTAAGAATTTATAATGGAAATGCTATCTTCTAATTAATTATAATAATGACAATAACTATAATAGAGATGCATATAAAAAAGCAGCAAATAAGAAAGATCATACTGCTTTAATGTATCTGTTTTTCAATTTCTATTGCTTTGGAAAGGAATCACACTTTCTAAGGTAAGAATAAGGTTATTTCATATGATTAACAATGAACTGCCTTGACCTTAACTATTTACCTTACCTAATTATCTTCTAATCATTTCATCATCATTTATTTTTACATGGTAAGTAATCTGTGAATTTTTAAAGATTTTCTGGTAAAAATAACTTAGATGTTTTGGCAGAAAATGAAGAAGAGTTGGGGGAAAAATATGAAGTACTTCCTTAAGAGTTCATCTCCTTCCCTTTTTTACAGCAAAATTAGAGATCAGAATGCTTAGGCTTATCACACTTGTTATGAGATAATTCCTAGTACAAAATAGTAATCAAATTCACAAAGCACTTTCACTTTGTGAACACATACAAAGTATACACAAAAGCCATTCACCGGGCTACAAAAAAGATTCAAAGAAATCTTGGTCATCACATTATTTTATTGCTATTTTTCTGCGGAAAATCTATGAAAAGTACTGTCTGCAATCAGAACATTTTCTAAGATGGTGAATAACTAAAATCAATTTCCATATAAAGATTACAATCACTAGATGTTCTGCTTAGTCTGTTAAATCATTAGGTTTCCACAGTCCTCTCGTCAGAAATCTTTCATCATAAGAAAAAAGTTCTGTTTCTCTCTGAAACAATTTACTATGTAAATCAACCTTGTAAAAGAACAGAACAGCTGTGCCTAAAAGCTGAGACAATTAGTTGTTATATACCCCCAGCCTACTAGATTTATTTACAACGTTAGCTGTACATTTTGCTTGTACAGCTATTCTCATGTTTCTGTTTTTCTCTATGAAACAACTATTTATAGGTAGGATCACTTGTCTGACAAGTGGCTTCTATGAATGTACTTAAGGACTTCCCTCTCAGAGACTGAGGAGCAAAGGGTACAAATACACTTTGGCTGCAGGACACAATTTGAATGCGAGTTAGAAAGTTGAAAAATTCTATTACAGTGTTATTTTCTAACCTTTCCATTTGTATTCTTGGTTTCACACCTTACTAATTCCAGTATTTCCATCATTAATTACTCACTATTTCTAATTGACCTGTCTCTTTTACCTGTCTTTAAAAAAAAAAAAAAATGCTTCTGCCCAATGTTTCCCATTTTTGATGTGACATTACTTCTACCAAAATTCTCTGAGACTCAATTAATTCTTACCTCACCTTCTAAATTCTACCAATTAGGTATCTAGGCCACCATTCCACTAAAGTTGTCCTCTGCAAGTTCACTATTTGCCCAATGTAAAGGTTTTTCCTCAGATTTTCAAGCTCCCTGACTTTTCCATTATAGTACTATTGGCCAATGATAACCAAACCTACCTTCTTTCTCTTGGTTTCTATAATCACACTATCTTGGTCCTCTTCATACCTATTTCTCACTGTTGCTTATGTACTTCTCTTAAAGGTTTGCATTCCTTCCTCCTATTTTATACTCTTTAATATGACCAAAAATTCTATCATTTCCCCTTAGGTTTCTGTTTTCTTTGTCTCCGTAACACTAACAAATTCAATTTTAACCTTTAAATAAACAAAGCCTCAAAGTTTCAATTCTACATTTTATCATTATTCTACATTTGCTGAAAAAAACAAATCTATTTTCATGTTTGGTGATCTGTCATCTCAAATTCAGTATGTCCTGTAATCAAATTAATTCATCCTTTAAAAAAAATAAACAACTTTCCAAAATTTCCTTCTACGGCCAATAGTAATAATGTCTGAACTAGAAAATTACATCCAGGACAACAAATATCACTGAGACATCTTATACAGACTATATCACAGTAGTATCTTGTTTTTATGTACTACTAAGTTCTCAATCAGTGCCCTGTGGATATTACCACATGTAGTATTCTGTTTATGCTTTTTATGGCTCAGTAAATCATTTATATACATCAAAGAAGACACATCTCATCAAAATTATCAAGACAAAAACATAATTACTAATGTGGAGTCCCAGGCATGAAGGAGACACATGATATATTAAGCTTTTTCATGAACCTTGGTCAATGGTGATTTTAATTGTGCAAAAATGCCATAATACACAATTAATTTGTGTAATACAAATGTAAACAAACTCTCTAATTAAAAATTTACTACTTGTTATTCTTCCATACATTTCACTCAGGCAGGCATAAATAACTGAATTAGCACCAATAATCAAAATCTAAAAGTAAATTTACAAATGTTTGAATTTAACCTTAAAAAAGCTCTGAACTATTATAAAAATATAAAGCACTTCTTTGGTTATCTCTTGCATGATCAGGATGTCTAATTGCTAATATTTTTATATTTATTTATGCTTTCTGGTAACGCCTTTAAATATAACTGCTTTACATACTTCTACTACAGGACCTTCGGATGAGCCTTTGTCTGACATGCTGGTTAGACACACTGAGATAATACAAATTCTGGTGAGGTTTTGCTGCCAAATAAGTTTAGGTCAGGTTAGGTTTTGTCACGTCACTTTATTTACAAAAAACAGCTTTCATTTTCAGGGTTTTTGGTTTTTCAGAACTGTGGATAATAATAGGCTGTGGGTCTGTACAATTAATATTACCAACATTCCAGATCCTGCATTCTTTCCTACAACAAAGTCATCAAAACTGTTTCTCCCAATGACACAAAATATGTACCAATACTGAAGTATAAATTTAGATCTCCTTAGTCAAGATGAGTAAAGTTCAATAAGGAAAAAACTTGTCACCACAGAGAATTTAATCCCCAACAAATAACTTTTCTATCAATTCAGAATAAAAATTCACTGTTTATGATTAAAAAAAAAAATTGGAAAGAAAGACTTCGCTTCAGGGCAGCTACCTGGCTACTAAAATACATCTGGGAACTCCAAAATGGGTGCTACCTCGCAGCAAGTTAGAAATGTAGAATCTTGCACCCTCCCATACATACCCAATCTGACTTCTCATTAAATCAAGATCCTCGGTGTTACATTTGTACATTTATGCAGAAAAAGTTAACCTAACAGGCCCAACTGCTTTTCCTTAAAAAGGTCTGCTTACCAGGTTAGTTGTTGGCTTACATCTGGAAACAAACTCTGGGAATGTTTCTACCACCCTAACTGTAAGAGTGGCTTCCTGGCCCGAAAACTATTTATGCAAACAGTATGGTTTATGCTGACCATCTGCATTCACTCTCTGACTCTGGATACACTTAGAACACTTATTCAACAGAGGCAGAGAACAAAGAAAAGTATTTCTAGGTAAACTGAAAAATAAAAAGAGACTTCCCTGAGACACTGAAGCAAGTGTCTCTGGAACCTAGATACATTCTTTTGCACAATCAAAAAAAATCTCAACGAGAGAATTTTAACTTAAAGTATTCCTTGGTCTACCATATTCCCGGGCAAGAAGCAGAGGCAAATTCAACCATTAACCATCACTCCAACCCACCCACCCAACTAAGAAGCCACCCTTGCCCTGGTTATAAACAGAAGGAAACATGAAAACAAGTCAGTATCAATAGAAACAAAACAAAAAACTAAAAAGACTTTAAATATTAGAATTACCATATACATAATACAAACAATGAAATAATATTTTATATATCTAAAGTTGGGGTGGGGGGACTTCCCTTGTGGTTCAGTGGCTAAGACTCCACGCTCCCAATGAAGGGGGCCCAGGTTCCTGGTCAGTGAAGCAGATCCTGCGTGCTGCAATGAAGATCCTGTTTGTCACAACTAAGACTCAGTGCAGCCAAAAAAATAAATACTAAAAAAAACAAAAAAAGAAAAAACTTGTTCCATTAAGGGTCAGATTAAATATTTCAGGCTTTGAAAGCTATAAATATAAGGTCTTTTTTTATAAGTAATTAACTCAGTAATAGTAGCACCAAAGCAGGTTTGCTGTTGCTGCTAAGTCGCTTCAGTCGTGTCCGACTCTGTGTGACTCCATAGACGGCAGCCCACCAGGCTCCCCTGTCCCTGGGATTCTCCAGGCAAGAACACCGGAGTGGGGTGCCATTTCCTTCTCCAATGCATGAAAGTGAAAAGTGAAAGTGAAGTCGCTCAGTCATGTCTGACTCGTAGCGACCCCACGGACTGCAGCCTACCAGGCTCCTCCATCCATGGGATTTTCTAGGCAAGAGTACTGGAGTGGCTTGCCATTGCCTTCTCTGAAAGCAGGCATAGACAATATTAAATGAGCATATCTATGGCTGAATAAGACTATTAGAAATGCAGCTTTGTAAGCCTTACATCACAAGATCTTCAAGCTATAACTTGCAAACTTTTGGTTTAAAAGAAAGAAAGGACCGGAAACATAAGATTCAAAATTTACAATTATCTAAGCAGAACTTCTTAAACTAAAAACAGCATGACTGAAATTTTAAAAACTCAATGGGGGGATAAAAGAATAGATACAGTTGAGAGGAGAACTAATGAACTGAAAGATGTATCTAAAGACATTATATATCACTAATGAACTGGAAAATGTATGTGAAGATGATATGTATATGATCCCCCCAAAAAAGCAGACAAAATACATGAAAGAATTTAAAAAACAAGAACGACAATAAGAAGTCTAACATGTATTTAATAAGAATCCCTAAACAAGAAAAAATGTAGGAGATGCAATACTCAAAACCTCAAAGATTGAGAATTTTTCAAAATTCTTCAAAAACTTAGAATCAGGACATACAATGAATTTCAAAATAGTACAAACAACCATCTAAACACATTTTTTTCAAGATATTTAAAGGCAAAAGAAATAATACATAATCTGAAAAGACAGATTATGTAGAAAGAAAAGCAATGTGATATATATTTAAAAAAAAATGAAACCAAAAGTGTATGAATCCTGACTCAAAATGTTAGACAGGAAATCTAAACACTAAATACTAGATAATCTAAAGAGAATTACTGCTAATTTACTTAGTTGTGCTAATAGTATTGCAGTTAAATATTTTAAAGTCTTTATCCCTTAGAAATACACACAGATGTATTTACAATAAAAATAATATAAGCCGAGGTTTGCTTTAAAATTATCCACAAAGAAAAAAGGAAAATATACAAATGAAGTAAGACTGCCCCATATGTTTATAATAATTGAAGGGGGATAAGGAATATATGAGGGCTCCTTATATTTTTCTTACATATTATGACTGAAATTTTTCATAATAAAATATTTTAATGAAAGTCTGATAATCCCAAGTATGTGGATCAAGAACAACTCTAACATATCTCTACTATGATATTATTTTTTTCAGATAAGCAGTAATTCTACATCAAATTATACAACCTACAGTAACTTATGTATGAGTTCCAGAATTCATATACAAGACTATATATAAAATTATTCTTTATAAGAGCAAGGAACTACAAATGACCAAACATCCAAGATTAAAAGAATGAATAAATCACTGTTATTTATTTAATAACATTTACCTTCTGGGTTTTCACCCTAATACTTGACAGACACTATGCTAGGATCTCTGAACAAATTTTCTCGTGTTATACTGTAAAAATCTTGTAAGAGCCAGAGTATTACTACGTTGGTATAAAAGTAATTGCAGTTTCAGATCCGAATTTTAAATCAGTATAACTAGGCTCAATCACATCTTTAAGAAAATAGGAATCATTACAGTCAACCCATTTTTATCAACAAGAAATAGACTGGTTTACTTCTGTAGCATAAAAAATTCATGCTTCAGGATTTAACAAACTCTTAGAAAGCATTTTCCATGCAAAACGTTGTCAAGATGTTTGAATACGTGGTAGTCAGTTGGCAAGAGGTCAGGTGAATATGGCAGATCAGGCAAAACTCTGTAGCCCAATTCATTCAACGTTTAAAGCACCTGTGTGACATGTGGTCAGGTGCTGTCATGCAGAAGAACTGAGCCATTTTCTGCTGACCCATGCTGGCTGCAGGGTTTGCAGTTTTCAGTTAATCTCACTGATTTGCTGAGCATACTTCTCAGATATAATAGTTTCGCTAGGATTCAGAAAGCTGAAATGGATCAGGCTGGCAGCAGACCACCACACAGTGACCATGACCCTTTTTGGTGCATGTTTGTCTTTTGGAAATGCTTTGGAGTTTCTTCTTGGTCTAACCACTGAGTTGGTTGTCGCTGGCTGTCATATAAAATCCACTTTTCGTCACATGTCACAATCCAATCCAGAAATGGTTCATAGTTGATACACAGAATAAGAGAAGATGACACTTCAAGACAACGATCTTTTTGATTTGTGGTCAGCTCATTAGACACCCACTTATCAAGCTTTTTCACCCTTCCAATTTGCTTAAAATGCCGAACAACCAAAGAATGGTCAACACTGAGTTCTTAGGCAACTTCTCGTATAGTTATAAGGGGATCAACTTCAATGATCCTCTCAGTCGGTCACTGTCAGCTTCCAATGGCCAGTCACTGAGCTCATCTTCATGGCTCTCGTCTCCTTTGCAAAACTTCCTGAACCACCACTGCACTGCACATTCATTAGGAGTTCCTGGGCAGAATGCACTGTTGATGTTGCAAGTAATCTCTACTGTTTATGACCCATTTTTAACTCAAATAAGAAAATCACTTGAATTTGCTTTTCGTCTAACATCATTTCCATAGTCTATAATACATATAAAATAAACAGCAAGTAATAATTCATCAGCAAAAACTGTAAAGCAAGAAATGCACATTGAAATGATGTATAATATAGCCACACTTATTTAAGAATGTATTCCAATATCAAATGGTAAAGCTCACCAATGCAAAAGCAAAATTACTTTTGTACCAGCTAATATAACCCTTCCCACAAAAAAGAAAACTTAGGCTCAGAACATTAAATAGCAAGTTAGGTATTTCCCTGCAGATTACGGAGCAAGAATTTGAATCAAGATCTTCCCTATTACAAACTCAGTTTTCATTTCACAGAATAATTAGGAATGTATATTTTCAAAAAAAGAAATGTCAGTTTTCTACGCAAAATAGTTTACTTTGATAGTATTAAAAATATCTTTTTCACAGCATTATAAAAGTAAACTGTGGTTAATGAAGACCTGCACAAATTACCAATAAGTTCTGAAGTAATACTGTTTCAATTTGTAATTCCTATTTTATCTCTGCATGAGTCTGTAAGCATATAACAAAATCAACTGGGGGTAAAGGAGGCAGGGTTTGACAAGTTTATCTCAAACAACCTTCTTAATATTGTTACAAGTCTCCTCATCTCTGATCTACCTATAATATTTAGAAAGACCTTTTCTAAGTCTCACAACTTTAAGTGATCTCTAAAGTTTCTGCTACCTCTAAACTCTCAGTACTTACTCAGCTTCAAGGTTCCACACCAATAAACTTCAACTACACTATTTCCTGCCTACCTCTTCTAGTTTCTCATTCTCCACTCTCCCTCTCCCCAAGCACTTTCTATCTATGGTTTCTTCCTATCTCTGGGCCTTGGTATCATATACTCATTCTACTTGACTTTCCCCCTATATCTTCACTTGCTGCCTCCCTGTTAGTCCTGGATTAACTAAATATCAGAGTTTTCCCTGACAATCCCACTAACCATCTATCAACTTCCTTTCTCATACTATACTTTTACATTATTTCGAGCATTTATTTCTACTTAAAATTCTGTGTTGACTTGCTTTTATCTGTGTTCTCCCTACTAGAACATAAACTCCTCAGTGGAAATATTCAAGGTTTTCACCATTGAATCATCAGCAAAAGAAAATTACCCAGCACATAGTAAAGGTAAATAAATATTTGTCAACTATGACTAAGGGAGGCAGGAGTGAACAAATTATAGCAATATTAAAAGAAAGGTAACATACAGTATGTTATAGAAGCTCAAATAATGAAGATAGTCAACCCAGCTGAGAACGTAAGCATTAACTTTGTGGAAAATGTGTTTCTAGTTAAGAGTGAAGAGAACAGTTTGGAAAACGATAGAACTAGAATAGGGATAGTAGCTATGAAGCCAATGCAATCACCCAAGAAAGAAAATGAGGCCTCTGTAATGGTATGGCAACAGAAATGGAAAAAAAGATTTATCCAAGGAGAGGGAAATGGCAACCCACTCTAGTATTTTTGCCTGGGAAATTCCATGGATAGCAGAACCTATTGGGGTGCAGTCTGCTGCTGCTGCTGTTAAATAGCTTCAGTCATGTCCGACTTTGTGCGACGCAATAGACGGCAGCCCACCAGGCTCTGCCGTCCCTGGGATTCTCCAGGCAAGAACACTGGAGTGGCTTGCTATTTCCTTCTCCAGTCTATAGGACTGCAAAAGAGTCAGACATGACTTAGCAACTAAAACAACATATTTTGTTTTATTTTCAATTTTATTGACGTATAGTTTATTTACAATGTTGTGTTAATTTCTGCTGTATCAGTTATCAAGTGAATCAGTTATAAATATACGTATTCTTTTTCATATTTTACTCCATTACAGCTTATCACAGGATACTGAATAAAGTTCCTAGTTCTTAAAAAAATTATTTTTTCAGTATTTCAAAGATAAAATCATTATCATCTGGTCACAGATTTGACATGCAGAAAAAGGACAAAGAATGAGGTCAGAGTGTCTCCCGGGTGCTCTCTTGGGTGATCTGGCCCATTAAAGTAATGCGCTGAAGACCCAGATGGAAATACAGAAAGATTTTTATAAGAGTAAGGTAATTAGTAACTGTGAAACATAGAAAGCTTGATATACATGGCCACATGGTTAAGACATTGAGTAAGCTGTTGAAAAAATTGGTCTGGAGCCCTCAAACTAAACACAAATTTGATGGTCATTTATTCAGCCAATAAATGATTTATGGTCACTTATCAAGCAGATATAAGGCACTGGGGCTATGCCAGGCATGGAGGATACAATGGTGAACAACACCAAGGGCTTGTCCTCACAGAACTTACATTCCAGGGAGATAATAAATAATACTGCAATTGGCAACAGTGACAAGAGCTATGGAAGAAAACAAAACCAAATGGAAAATGATGGAGATGAGGGTTACAACAGATGATCAGAGAAGGCCTCACTGATAAAGTGGTATTTGAACAGAGTTAAATGGAGAGAACAAGCCTACTAAGATTAGGGGAAGAATAATCCAGACAATGTAATAAGTACAAAGGCCCTGAGAAGAGAGTAGATAGGAATGAATAAAGACAGGCTGTTTTGCCAAATATAATGAACAAAAGGAAGACTTAGGAAATAAGAATGGTTGTGAAGAAGTCACTAACTAGATTATAGTGGCAGTCATCACATATAGTGGTTTTTATTTTTAAGGAAAACTATTTCACATATATTCCAGTATTTAATACAATGCTAAAATACAGCAGATGCTCAATGAATTTTTTTCAAATTAATGAATGAATAAATCAAATGGAATTCCCACTACATTTGAACCCAATTTATGTTTAACCACTTCCTGAACTCCAATTCATCCCAAAGGAGAAACCAAATACCAATCTAAAAGTCTATACTATAAGCTTTAGTAATCTTCAGAAGCAGAATTTTTAGAATAGTTGGAACAGTGACATCATCGCTAAAACAAGTATGTGCCCTTCCAAGAGGACACCTTAGAAGGAAAACATCTCCTTCATAACAAATAATTTCTAGACTGCTGAACAACACATCATTTGATAAATCCTTCACACAATTGGTAATGTTTTGATAAAATATCATTTAGACCAAGTTCTGATCATGTTGGTGAGCCAACAATTTACCACAGTAGCTCAGCTCTATGCTAGTAAAAATCATTAAAAATAGTCTGGAAAAAAAACTACGTACCAGTATTACAAGAGCAGTAACTAATATAATCCTGAAAAGCATGGTTAAAAATATAGATTTACTGCATTTAACCATTCCTCATTAATAAAATCAAACAAGCAATGACTCAAAATTCACCACTAAAAACAAGCATTCTTTTGGTAACTAATAATCCACACAGTTTAAATCTGGTTCAGTGAACTAAATATTCTAGACTCAGAATCAACAAGGATATTCCAAGGTTAATGAATGTTCCCACCTTCAGGGAATTACAAAGTCACCGTTTTCCATACTTTCAAAGAGTATATGCATAAGAATCACCAGAAGACTAGAAATGGAATAAGAGAAATAGAAATCAATGAAAGAAATTGAAAAAATGAGGGAAAAATAGAGAAACAATCACATGAAGACACTTTGTAACTATTAATGAGGTCTTCCACTGAAAATATTACTGCAGTGAGGTCCAAGAAACGCTTACCATCTACCCTTTTTCTCCATAAAAATATTTTAAGTGGAGTGAATATTAATATTTAAAATTACCAACGTTTAGAAAACTCACTTCATCAAAACTTCTTCACCTTCAGTATAGTTGAATATTGCTTCACTTTCACATTTACTCTTGTTTTTGCATACTGAAATAAGTAAATGTTATTCTATCTTACTCATTTATACTAAGCACATGTTGCCAAATTGCTGTTTAAGTATTTAATCAATTTCCTATGCAATACTCTCTTCTACTTTCTTGAGGATATGCACACCAAGAGATGGGCAGTAGAATCTTCCTCACAAAGCACTGCCAACTCAGAGGAAAAAAAAAACCTAAAATTCAATAAAAGATTAAGTAAAAAACAAATGAAATAAAAAACAATTAAAAGTTATCTTAAATCAAGGAATAGAAAACACTATCAAGTATACATAGGAAAAGAAAAACTAGTCCATTTCAATAGCATGTCTTATTACAGTAGTCACCAGAAGACTAGAAATGGAATAAGAGAAATAGAAATCAATGAAAGAAATTGAAAAAATAAGGGAAAAATAGAGAAACAATCACATGAAGACACTTTGTAACTATTAATGAGGTCTTCCACTGAAAACATTATTGTAGTGAGGTACAAGAAATGCTTACTATCTACCCTTTTTCTCCATAAAAATACTAAGCCAATTTTCATAATCATTCTACCAATTTAATGAGGTCAACACAAAACTTTCATTGGACTGGAATTCTAATTTTTCCAACTTTCTAACTGGTAGCTTTGAACTCCATATGGTGATCTATTAATTTTTCTTTAAACAGTCATTTTGAAAAAAAGAAAAAAATTTCACCTACCCAGGTGTGTTAATGCCTAAAATCTATTAAAAGGTCAGACTGAAGAGGAAAAAAAGACATATTCAGAAAATGATTTTAAAAGTTTTTTTAAAGTTGGAATTAGTGGAATTATTCCAAATTCTATTTAATCACATAATTCACTTCCCTTTCAAATTAAAAAAATCCATATATATCATGATACATCTGACACACATTAGCAGACTTGGATTAAAATAACTTCGACTTTACATACAACACAGTGATACAACATACTATTGAGCAAATGAAGTTAATACAAAAGGGTATATGTAATATAGAAGAAAATCACATAAACTTCAAAAACAGGCAAAACTAATCTATGGTATTAGAAGCCAGAATAGTGCTGTCTTTGGTGGGGGAAGTAGTGCCTAAATGGAGACAGAATGGGAAATTCTAGGGTATTGATTGCAATATTCTGATTCTTGACCTGGGTTCTGATTATCAAAATGTTCAATTTGTTAACTTTCATAGAACTGTAAATTTATGACAACTCTCAGATCTACATTTTCTCCAATTATAAATAAGATTTACTGCTTTCTTACTATAGTAAATATTTTAACAACAAAAAAAGATGTTTTAACAGCTCCACACAGTTTTTAAGTACTGTACTCTACAGTACCCCCATTCTACAAACCCAAAATGAATATTAAAATTGTTTTTCTTAGTCTACTCTCAGTAAAATACTTTGTCTTTTATTTATGCCCTATTTGTCTTGCTTTAACCACATCTACTCAAAGTTGAAACAATGTCCCATTTTTTTACAGTTCACACTTAAACTCTCCCTCTTCTCATCTCCTTTGCTTTAACTGACCATGTAAAAAACACCTAATATCTATTTATATCTACCTGCCAACTGTAATATTTTACAAACATTTCACTAACTCCTCCAATAGAGATGAGAAAATATACTCAGAAAAGGCAGTTTGTCCAAAGTAAAAAAATTCCAAGAGGCAAGGTTCCAAAGCTTAGGCGCTTACAGTTCCAGACTGTCTATGTATCAAGCACTGTTTAATCACTAAGTCCTCTCCGACTCCTTTGCGAACCCAAGGACTGCAGCCCGCCAGGCTCCTCTATCCATGGGATTTCCCAGGCAAGAATACTGGAGTGGGTTGCCATTTCCTTCTCCAGGGGATTTTCCTGACACAAGGATCGAACCCATGTCTCCTGTGTTAGCAAGTGGATTCTTTACCACTGAGCCACCAGGGAAAGCATGTTATTAAATGTTGTCCGCATTACTTTCCATATTAGTATCCTACTATTTTATATATTTTTTACCTTAGTCTATATCTTTATACATATAATCCTACTATTCAAATTGTAGACATATATAATAACTTTATCAAGTCATATCTCACCTACCTTGAACTATGCTATGAAGCAATTACCTGTCTTGAAAACAACCAGGATGCAAAAGAAAGCACTCCAAAAGATGTCAATAAAAATTCAAAGTATATATCATCAAAGTTTACTCACTACAGTTCACGTTATTAACAGTAAAGCCCTTTAATTCCTATAATCACAACTTATTTATCCTTCTTTTCCATATAATGTTAACAAGTCCCGTTAAAGTTTCTATTTTACATCACAGTAATACAAAAAAACTTTCTAAAGTAATTTCAAATATGCTAAAAATAGACATAATATTTATACACACACATACTTCCCCCAAATCCATTCATATTCAAGTACCTCAGGTGAATATTTAGTGGCAATATACTTATTTTTAAAATAATTATATTTTTTCTGAGACACTTATAATATAGAAATAATCACTGATAAAAGTAAAAATCTCCTAGGACTCAAAAATTAAATCTAAAGTTTCTTAACAAAACAACTATTACAAGAAACAATAATATAGCAAAAGGCAACTGCCACAGTCTATCCAAATCTCTTATGCTTTTTATTTCCTTTTGAAAACCAGCATTTTTTAAAATTTCTTCATTATGCCAGGTAAAACAACATACAGTTATATATTCAAAACAATGTGGAAACAGGAACACACAACACTTAATTCTCCCGTGACAGAAAAGGGCTATTTTAAGGTTTTATTAAAAATACAAAGTGATTTAAACTTTAAGACTACACCAATCTAAAATTTAACTCATTACAAAGTCATAAAATTTTATGTTAAGAATTATTCCTACATGAAATACAGAATCCTACACAATTTAAGAATTAATCCAATTCATTTTATACCACATTACAGCATTCAAAAATAACACAAATTACAACCTATAGTAATAAAATCACAAATCACTCTAAATAAACAAGGTAAAAACAGCTATTTGCATTCAAATATCCCACTCCCATGACTTCATACTAACATTCTGTGACAGATATGAATAAAATTGTATCTACAACACATTGTTAAATAAAACATTCCACAGTATTCCACTTGCCACCCCTAGAGAGTGCCATATAGCTAGAGGTTAGAGTTCATAGCTCACCTACCTCCAACCACGGGAGTCTTCTCACTCACTCTGCAACTCTATTCCCCTCAGTTTTTCCTTTTTTTTTCCTTGGGGGAGGGGGTTGGTGGTGATGGGGTTGTGGCGAAGGTTAGGGAGTATATTATACAGAATTATGAGTGAAAGAAAAACCAGGGCAATTAAAAGTTTCACTATATGAGGGATGAACAATTAAGCATGGAAATAACTAGCAATATTATTTTAAGATGTGATTTCTCAAACTATTAATAAAAAATATATATGTATACACATCTAAAAACAGTTAAATTCACTTTTATCTGGCAAGCTGTTTCTTCTAAGTAACTAAAAGTACATTACTTGGCAATCTTTGTTTACAGCTTCTGTGTCTCTTCACTATTTATTCATTGTAAAAAACACATGAAATTACACTGGGTTCTGAACAAGATTACTTGCAATCCCCGCAAGTTGCAATTCAACTTTTGTTTTGCTCCTGAGTGTTAATTTCCCCAAACACGTCATCCTTTACCCAAATAATCAGAGGGTAGGATGTCTGGATTTGGCAACAAAACAGTCCATGTTTTTCAGGATAATCTTAATTTCAAATATTCTCTCTCACCGTCAGCTTCCATGTTTAAAGTCGGAAAATACGTTTAAAGTCAAAGTCATTTTAATGTGGGAAATAATAAAACACTTCTAGTATCTACTTCCAAACTGCACATATCTAGAAATAAGTTTGATACAAATTTACAGAGCCCTTTGAGCATGCAATATTAATGAAGGGGAGATATACTACGAACCAATGGAAGTAAATTATTTATGCTTAGGTTTGGAATGCAGCCAAACATCTATATACTCATAACCAGAAGCACACAATTACTTTACAGCATGCCTAAAATCTCTGTCTAGTTAAATACTACCTTCAAAGGTTTGAAAAGCGCTGGTCTGAAATATAATCAGCCTTCAGTAGATTTATATACAAAGCTCATCACCAATTTTTTCTCAACAATATGCCAGGAATATGTTAGTTCAGAAAAGTAAGTACAATTTTTATTTAAACACTACCCTTTTATGCAAAGGTATTACAGGTGTCAACAATTTGATGAGGATTCCCCTCTAGGTCATTCCTTATCTATCTCCCATTTTTTTCCTGAATTCCTCTAGCTTTGGTTTCCTTTATAAAGATAACTGGCAGGTGCTTCAAATACTACGTCCTGATACAGGTATATCCCAACCATAATATAAACTCTATAAAGCCAAGAATTATCCCTTCCTGATTCACATTAACATGTACTACAAAAATATGCTGACTCAACATTGTTAACAAACCATTACAAATCCAAATTTTTCAACATTTTAGGATAAACAAAATGGCAAAGTAATTGAAGGGGCCAGATTCTTCAAAATTCAGGTAATTAAGGTTAAAAACTCTTGCATATTGCTTACTAATCTCAATTGACTCCTTGAACAGGTATGTTTGAAGCCTTGATACATCCTCAATTTTATTATATTTTATATAAATTTTGTCATTACTAGTCACATCACTCAGTTTATGGAATATGTCTGACTAGACAACTACATAAGAGGAATGTTAAGAATGTACTTAGGTTTATGTTCTCTTTCAATCTTATGATTCTGAACACATGAATGTTATATTTAGCTAGTTTTACGTAATTATTTTCAATTTAGTTTGGCATCTGTATAATCTTCTAAGTACATTCATCCTATCAATTTAACTTTGAAGTAGCTATTCAGCTTTAACCTGGTCATAGTAACAAAAAAAAGCACAGATAATACAAAACAATGGATGATCCCAAAAGCATTAACAGTCAACTCTCAATTATTCATATGTGGATTACCTAATAAATATTTTAGCCTGTTTACATCCACTATTCTAAGAGTATTTGCTTAAGAAATGAAAGATACATCAATCTACAGTAGGGGATGGAAGAATACAAAATCTTCCCCAACCATATGTAAAATTATTTATATATTTAGAATTCTTCCACTATTATTTACCTTTTAATGAAGTGTAGATAACTGAGAGTGGACTGTATTCAGCTTGGTGATAGAGGTACAGATACACAGGCATGCAAACCATTCACTCACCCCACTGTGCTTTTCACAGCCCTATTTTCAGTAGCCTGAGACCTGGGAGGGGGAGGAGGCAGCAAGTCACTGCAGATGATCACTTAAAAGGAAATTGAGAGTTGACTATAAATTTACATTTAAAGTACTATGAAATACCATACTCCTTCATGTACTCATGCTGTTGATGGGAATCCTTCTCACAGTAATTTAACAAGTGATTTAACAAGACTTTCTCTTTAACCTTTCGATATCCCAGAAACACCCTGATGCCTGAGAATCACAAAGACTGAAGATGAGAGGGCTACGCATGTCAAGTAGTATGCATTTTGGAGGTCAGGAAACCGAAGCCTACAGAGGTTAAACAAGCGTGCCAGATCAACCTCAGATTAGGGGAGAGAACCAAGTTCTCCAGAACTCAATTTCAATGCTACAGCTCACAGTGCCTTCAACCCAAAGCTCTCTCCCCTTGGCTTCAAAGATCACAATCTTGCTCATTTTTAAGCTTTCTTCTCTTGTTGGCCTCTTTCCTTTTATTGATCCCTGTGCCGTGACATACACTCTAATCAGCATATATTCTAACATCCAAATCTTTAGCTTTTTCTCCATTTACATTCTTCCCTCTCTCAAGGCCCTAAAGCAGAGAACAATCAGATCACAAGTTAAAAACAATTACAAAAACATCCATGCCAGAAATTGCTGCTACCTCTTAAACGTCTCTGAGAGAATCAATCATCTGAAACTCAAAGTGCAAAGCTGAACTCATTATCATCACTTCCAAAACAATTTCTCCATTTCTTGGCACCAACACTTTCATTGTCAAGTCTGCAAATTTAAATACTCTTTTACTTCTACTCTCAATATTGTGCCCCTTTTCTCATCTCTCTCTCCGTTCTTCCTTACATGTTTCAGTTATTATTATACGATATATGCTGAGGAAGAAGCTTCAGATCCAGTGAAAAAAGAACTGAGCAAAGAACTTAAATAAGGCAATAGTAAGTGATATTTAGAAAGGAATAAACAAAGATGTGGAAAAGTAGAGGAGGAAGCAATGAATTCCCAATGGGATGATAAGGAAGGATTTTCCCAGAAGTGGCATATGACCTAGACCTTAAAGAATTAGGATTTCTCTAAAGAGTGCTGAAAACTGAATTCTAAGCACAGAAAACAACCTATGCAAAGTAAACAGAAACTGCATGCCATGTGCAAGGAATAACAAACAATCGTCTCTGACTAAAGCAGAGTCTCGATCAAAGGCACAACAGGATCTCCAAGGAGAAACAACATGAATGGGGAATGTAGGTGCTTAGACTAGCAAATTCTCCACAACCCCCCTTTGAGAAGCACTGTGTGAAAAGAAGGGAGTGCTTTACCCAAGCAAGCTATGTGGAGAGACAGACTGACTAAGAATGGTATGGTTAAGATAGTATAGAAGAAAATAACTCTGGAATCACAAAAGGCCTTCAATACCAAGCTAGGGAATCTGGACTTTATACTATGTGCAAAAATGAAACTATTAAGTGTACATGTATTGTTGTTGTTATTTTAAATAAGAGAAATGAAAAGATCAGATACAGATTTCAGGGAAATAATCCTGGCAATCATATAGCAAAGAAAATGAAAAAAGTGAAAGAAAAGAATATTTTACTGTCATCCAAACCAGATAATGCGGAGAAGGCAATGGCAAGCCACTCCAGTACTCTTGCCTGGAAAATCCCATGGATGGAGGAGCCTGGTAGGCTGCAGTCCATGGGGTCGCTAAGGGTCGGACACGACTGAGCGACTTCACTTTCACTTTTCACTTTCACACATTGGAGAAGGAAATGGCAACCCACTCCAGTGTTCTTGCCTGGAGAATCCCAGGGACGGGGGAGCCTGGTGGGCTGCCGTCTACGGAGTCACACAGAGTCGGACACGACTGAAGTGACTTAGCAGCAGCAAACCAGATAATGAGGTCATCCAAATGATATAATGTGCATAGACCAACAACAATGAAAATAGGAGAAGCTGGATTCAGTAGGTATTTCAGAGGCAAATTGGGGAAACATGGCAAATGAACACAGTGGACAAGCAATAGGTCTCTAGCTTGAATACCAAAAGATGGTGGTGGTACCAAGAAAGTGAAAAGTGGGTAAGTTTTGGGGTGCAAAATTTTATACAACACAATCTCTGACAATTACCTACCACACATACACGCTAAGAAGTTTTGCAAGTTTAGAAGAAAAAGTGTGAACAAAAATGTAATTATCGTAACCATCTCAATTCATGAATTTTTTGAAGCCATGAGTGAAAAGGCTGCAGAAGGTAGCATCAATAAGAGAAAGGACAAGAAAGTCAAGAACAGAACCTTAGGGTACACTTGCTTAAGGAGCTGGAAGACCAGCCAGTAAACAGAGAAAGAGTGGCATGAGAGTTAAGGAAAACAACCAGAGTTTTAAGACTAGCAACAGTGTAGTAGCTAGAAGTGCACAATCTGCAGTTAGTCACTCACTAGTTATTCAGGTAAGGCTGAATAACTTACCTTTCTGAGTTGCAGTCATTAAAATTTTAAAAGTCTGTATCTTCAACTGTAAAACAGGGATAAGAGAACCTCAAACAGCTGTCGGGGCTTCCCAGGTGGTGCAGTAGTAAAGACTGCCTGGTAATGCAGGAAACACAAGAGACAGGGTTCTATCCCTAGGTCGGGAAGATCCCTTGGAGAAGGAAATTCGAGAAGGAATTTCCACTCCAATATTCTTGCCTGGAAAATCCCATGGACAAAGGAGACTGGCAGGCTACAATCCACAGGGTGGCAAAGAGTAGGACATGATTGAGCACGCACGCAGAGAAAGAGTTGTTGAAGATTAAGTAAAATAATATGCTTTACTGTCTGGAACAAAACTATTAATACAGTAGTAGTACTAATAATAGAATGGGGAACTTAAAAATGCCAATGAATTTTGCATGAGGTAACTATCATCCTTTAAGAAAACTATTTTAAGTACAGGGGGAGAGCTGTGCTTACAAGACAAGGACTTAAGAAAGAAAACTGGAGTGAGGATAAACTATTCTGTGTGTAGAGCCTATGAAAAAAACGACTTCTGAAAATCTTTGTCTTTATCGTTCCATATGTCTCACCATCATCCCATGCCTAGAAAAGTGATCCATAGGAAGAATACAGCAAATGTTTGCTGAATATGAGAAAATTAACCTAACAGGAAGTAAAGAAGCAAGAAATCTTCTACAAGGAATCGTAGGGGAAACAGAATCAGGAGCATAAAATTCTTTTCCAGTTTAGCCTTGGAAATAAAGACAGATGCTTTATCCTCTGATTTAAGAAAACAGAAGGTGAGTATAGGTGAAATATAAAGGGGAGAAGACAGGTAGATTCACATTAGACAGCTTCTATCTTCTTAATAAAGAAATAAAAGAAATAAAATCCTTCTCTATGCAGGGTAGGAGGATTCCAAAGTCAGCTTAGAATCTGGAGAAAAAAATTAGTGGGTTCATCCATTCCAACATATATTCAACTTAATTTGCCTCCAATACCCTGGTCTAGTGCCCCATCATCTCTTAGAGTCTATCAGTGGCCTACAGAGCAGCTCCTCTTCCTGTCTTTACTCTTCCCAAGGTGTGGTATATTCTCTTAACATTAAAGCCCACATTTCCTTCCACTATGTCCACTACTATTTTATGAGAAGTCAATCCCTCTGTGAAGCTGCCTCTGAGCCTCTCCTCAAAGAGTTAATCATTCTCTCCTCTAGGCTACTTCTGTTCCTTGTACAGTTTGATTAATTTATTGTTCCATATTGCAATCACTTCTTTATGTCTGTTCCAGTAAAATCTGAAAAAGGGAGTAATATCTTCCTCATCTTTAGTCCTCCAGCACTTAATTCAGCATTTATTACATAAAAAGCAGTCAAATGTTTGTTTTGTCTAACTGACGTAAGTGATTAAACATGAGTTTAATCCTAACTAGAAAAAAAAATCACAAAACACAAAGTGTTCAAATCTGCATCATTCAGATAACCTCCCTGCTTTTCTAAGTATTAAAGAGCAGCTAAGACAGTCAACCTTTTCATTCCTACTAATGGAAAAATAAAAGGATTGGTCAAAAATATGAAAGACTCAATACTTAATAAATTATATTCTAATATTTATATTTGAATATACATGTTTCCATGTCCTAGGAATTCACCTTGAACACAATAATTAAATTATACTAGGAAGGGTTTCTTATTCCAGGAAGAATACTCTCTCTTCAGGTTATTCAGTACCAGGAAGAGATGCCCTAGTAGACTGATTAAAAAAAAAAAAAAAAAGACTATCCTTGCAGTGGAAGTGGTTAAGGGAAGCATTTCAGTTTCAAAATAAATTTTGGCATGCAAAACAGAGAGTATTTAATGATACCAACAGCAGTTATCAGGGACTTTCACAATTAAGTAACTGCCTGAATAAAACTTGAAGCAACAATTACCAATAAATCAACTATAGGATCTCCTACAATGAAGAAATTTCTGAACTCAAAATTAACCCATAAACAATTTTTAACTGAAGCACTTTCATACAAACCATAGCAGTAACATCAAAACAAAAACTAAAGAACCTTAAACCTCTCCTGGGCTTCAAGAAGCTTGCAAGGATGGCCAAGTCTCATTACCAAGAAATTTTCTGGAATCAGGAAGAAAAACCATAAAGTAGAATATTTAATATTTTTAAATGAAATACAACATTTCATCCTAAGTACATATAATAGATTGTTCTTTACTTAGACCTAATACTGGTAATGTCAGTTTGTTTGGTTTTTTTTACTGTTGTTATATTCAAGAACTTATAAAGTGCTGTATGTCAATTATCTCCCAAGAAAAGAAGAAAAAAATGATCACAGTAGGGGTGGGGGCCGAGGAAACAAACTATGTGATGGGGACATACAAGAGTTTCTTATAAGTTACTATACTCACGTATTCACATATGATTTATATAGTTTGAAGCTTAACAAATTGAAAAATAAAAAAGAATTCCAGTTCAGAGAGATTTTACACAATTAATTTTATGTCTCAAAAAAAAGAAATCTTCAATACAGTGATTCCTTGTTAAGAAGTTCATAATACTCAAAACAATCATCTGAAATACTTTAAATGTGATATCAAGAAGTTTTTCATTGTTTAGGAAAGCAACTAATATTTAGCTAACATCACTCACAAAGTCCTAGGTCCCATTCTGAGTACTATATGGCCTAGTTCATCTACTTCTCATATTCTTAACAACCTTCAAGAATAACCTGAAGTTAATTTTTTTTTAAGCTGAAGAAACCAAGAGTTAATGAAGGTTAAATAACTGCCCCCAGTCACCCAGCTGAGATTACAACTCAGAACTATTTGACTTTATACTACACACTGATGGCTCCTCAAGGAATTACAATGACCATAGCCTCTATTTTATAATGAACTTTGTTAGCTACACAATGACTTTCTCAAAGGTTACATAAAAACAATGAGAATGAGAGCAAACACTGCCTTAGCATTTAAGAAATTTTCTCGGTTACTCAAACTTTATCTAAAACATGCCGTAATCCAATCCACAAACAGCTGCCCTTCAGCTGCAACCCAGACTGCCCCACAGTTCTCAAATGATTACGGAAGCTTAATTCCTCATGAACTTTCTTCATGTTAGATCCACAAGCCTTCTAACAATGAATGTTTGTCAGAATAGCAATTTTTCTAACAAAAGAGTCACTATACAAAGAATCTAACTCAGATTTTTCTTATTCAAAACTTCCTTAAGATTTAAGAACAGTTCTCACATGTCCTCTCACTCTTAGCTGTATATTGCTTTTGCAATCAGTTTCAACTAGCTGTGCATACTTCATTCTGAACTGAAATACATCTTGTCAGGGCAAGCGTTTTCTGCACTTTTTGTATTGCTATTATCCTAGAAACACCTATAGACACAGATGGTTACCTCTCAGGGAATATAGCATTCTAAATAGTAAATATACAGCTATCTGTGTACTTGAGTAAAACTGGAGTAAATCAAAGGAATCAACTCAAATCTGTACATAAGCTCTTTTACTACCCCAAATTTTGACACCAGACAAACCACTACATATAGGAGACCAGCAAAGTCAATTTAAAGCACAAGTATAATTCATTTTCTAGTACCACATTCAAACAGATTTTTAATGCACAAATTAGACCCAAGATCTATCGAATAAATGGTCTTCTCACCTTCATCTAAAACATACATGCACATATATAAATCATTAAAACTACATCTTTTACAAAACTCAAATGCTAAATTGAGCCCTGTGGGAATCTTGCTTATTTTGTTAGGAAATTTACTAGAAAATCTTTTCTCTCATGTATTTTAAACAGACTTTTCATATGCATGTTATAATCAAGTTTCCTGTTACACAAAAGTCAAAAGTTTTACATCTCTCTACATTAATATCCAAACCCTATCTGCTGAAAAAAATGTTCTAATTTAGTGCGTTATTGATCTGATTAGTTGTCATTTCTATTACTTAAGCCCTATTTTATTGTAGAAATTCCGCAAAAGTACCTTGTTCACCCGAAACTAAGTCCCTGAACTTTCGGAATAAAATATTGTTACAAAAATATATTGTAGCTAAATTAAAAACTAGCCTTTCAGTCCACGAAACAGTAATCTTACATTATGATATACAAAATAAAACAAATTAGAGAATGCGCTATGCTTTAAATACAGAGATGATCCTCAACAATGAGCCCGCATCTAACAAATACCGTAAATAAGCCATTAAGTCAAGTAGAACGTACTTTAAAATTTTTATATAGAATGGTTAAAAGGACTCTTTCTTTAAACTTCCTAAAGTGTTTTTCAGATCTCAAAAAAGAAACTGGTTCTATACAGCTGAACCAGGTTACACGCTAAGTTTCAGCGGGTGTGAAACGACTTCATCGGAATCAAGAGACTGAATCTTGTTTACCGTGGAAGAGAAAAGAAAAACCTTGTATATAACTACCAAATCCTCAGCGAGATATTGAATAAACTCCAGTTATGGTGACTGATGAAAATATACTGGCCAGTAGCCGGATTAGGTCCTTAAAAATATAACCCGGGTTTACCCAGTTCCGAAGGTGTAAACAAACCCGTCGCCACTGCAGAAGGTAAACAATGAACCTGCAGCGAGGGTGAGGGGGCGGTCTTTGCCAACTACAGTCTCAGCGGCCCGGGAAAGGGAAACCAGAGGGAAACACACACACTTCGCAGAAACCATGGGGCTCTGGGTTTCGCTACCGACTTATTAATGCTGCGGGTCCCCCAGGGCGCTGGGCAAGGAGAAAAGCATCACGCGCTCGACAAGGACCGAGCAGGTCCGGCTTTGGCGCTGGGGGACGGGCAGGGCAGGATGTGGTCGCTCTTCCCTCAGACATCCTCTAGCAACCTAAATAACAGCCTCCACCTCCCTCCGGCCGCCCCTGGGATTCGGCTGCTTGAGCTCCGGGATAGGACGACTGCGCTCCCCCCGGGGTCTAGCAAACCCAGAGGGTCGGGGACTCCGCCGAGTCCCGCTTGGTGCTCCCGGGCAGCGCAGCACCCAGAGGCCCGGAAGAGGGCTCGGGGAGAGGAAAGCGGGCACCGGGAAGGGGGATGGGTCCGGGAAGACAGCCCCCGACTCGCTCCCGCGGGCCGGCAGGCGGGGCTCGGGCTCCCGTACCCCCGCAGGTCCCGTGCGGGGCCGGTCCCCAACCCCGGCTCCTCCCCAGTAGGACGCCTTGGCCGGCGCCCCGCGTTACCTCGGGTCAGATCCAGCGGGACGTTCTCCTCGCCGCTGTCATTCCGCCCTGCGCGAAACAGACACATAGCCCCAGTTAGGATTCGCTCCCAGGCCAGCGGTGGCAGCCCTGGCTCCGACCAGCGCCCCGGCTCGCTTTCCCCGCCCAGGGCCCGGGGGAGGCAAGTGCCAGGGGTGGCGGCTGCCGGGCGGCGAGGGGCGAGGGCTGCAGCGGACTCACCTCGTATTCGGAGGTTCTTCAGCGAGCGGCCGCGGCCGATCGCCGCCATATTGACGGGTTTCAGTCACAACACCGGAAACCTCGCCCAATCGCGCGAGAACCCCTTCCCCTCCCCGCGCGCCGCGCCCGCCCCCAGCGGCATCGCTCCCGCCCCTCGGCGGCGACTGGCGGCGGGCAGCGGGTGGTGCCGGCTCACCCGGGGCGCGGAGGGAATGGGATACCAACTCGGGATCTCGATAGCGCTTTCGACGGAGGGTGGAAGGCGCCGCGACGTGTTCGGCCCTCCCGGGCACGTCCGCCAGGAGGGGGCATTTCCCACGAGGGGAATCCCATTGATGCGAATTTGCAGCGTGGAGGATGCTTCCCGTCCAGCCGCCGCGGAAACCGTAATCTAAACCGACGCTAGGTGGGAGGAGGCCGTGATGCGCCGGACTGGCCACCTGCTGAAACCATCCTGTATGACTGTTTTCAAGTCCTGAAATAAACAGCCCTTCTTCCTTATTCATCAATTAAGACGATTTTATTAAAACAACAATACCAAAAAAAAAAAAAACCTACACCGTTTTAATGTAACTAAATTCTGCCTAAAGTCGCTTTGCTCCAACCAAGTTAACACATAACAAAGTTTGTTCTCCGACCTCGCTCAGACCACCGTGCTAAGCAGCCTTGCATTTGATCTTCAAAGCCACACTCAGCCAGGCTGGCTGCTTTTAAGTGGAAGTGGTCGGGTGGAAGTTTTGGTTTTGACCGCCTGGAGCAGAACCCGAGAACGGGATGAAGAAATCAGGGGTGCAGGGTGGTGGTCGCTGGAGGTGGGTGGGATTGTTCCCGCGCACGCGCGGGCGTCTGCAGGCCCGGGGAGAGGGTTTCCTCTCTTCCTGGAACCAAGAGTAGTGGCTGAAGCCTCTGTCTGGGTTTTCCCTCTGTTTAGCTACTGAAACTGGCTAGTGCAGATGTTGTGGACCAATATTTTTTATAGATGAACCTAACACTTAAGTGTAGAGACTTTAATCACTATATATGCATCTGGCCACAAACCCAAAAACTTTGTTTGACACTAGATTAACTTATTAACTTTTTATTTGGTATTGGGGCACAGCTGATTAAAAACTAGATTAAAGAGAGGGGTGAGCATTTCGTCTCTTCCTATTTATTCCTCAACGCTTTCCTGTCTGTTCTTTAAGACTGGAGGTTGATTAACAGTAGAGATCTTGCTGTCTTTTCCCAGCTAGCGGTTAATGCATTGTCCATAATAAATAAGTATTCAATAAATAATGAATAATCTGAATAAATGCCCTACATTCCTTGTTTCAACGCTCTTTTTGCTGTTTTTTTTTTAAGCTATTTGTAGATACCAATTGCAGTCGTTAATAATAGGGAACAATGGAAAAAATAACTAAAGTAGAAATTATGCAAATTATTGGAGCCTTTGAAAATGACGATGCAGGTCTGGTGTATTTGTAGGAAATAATGTTCATGATATTAAATCAAGCAAGAGATTAGTTCTCTTTTTTATAAACACTTGAAATACATAAAAGTATATAAAATATTTTACATATCTATGTATAGAGAGAAAAGTCTGATATATACATCAAAATGTTAACTTTTTTCTCTTTTAAGTGGTGGGATTAGACATAGGGTTTATCTTCTTTTTTGCTTGTCTGTACTTTTAAAATGTCCTATAATCAGTACATATCAATTTTAAAATAAGTAAAAATTTTAATGAGAAAAATAAAAGCAGCATAGTGTAGCATTATCAAGAAAATAAAAGAGGAATACTTATTCCTTAAGATACTATTTTCTGTATATTCCTGGTCCTTTTCTTAGGAGATCTGCAATCAGATATCTGCTACTGATACTGTTCTTAGATTCAAGGATGTGATACAATTAGCCTACTTTTTAAAAATATACTCTGATATTAATGTTCTAGTTACAGCTTAAGGCAAAACTTGAAGTCTAGTTAGGACATTAAAATTTTGTATTTCATCTCTTTATGTAGCACATTTCACCATTTTAGAAAAGTAGAAATCTAGCAATGAAATTCTACCAGCTTCTTAGGATTGTTCCAATTTTCAACCACCCTTTAAACCAATTAATGCAATTCTCATCTATTCTGGATTAACTCTTTCCCAGTACAATTTAACTTCGTTTTATTTTTCAGTCTTCCACGAAAATTGAGTACAACCGATACAGTTTTAAGTGACTTAAGATACTTGAGAACCTGAATTTAACACTCTTTTATCTTTATAATTATCTATATATGTTCCTATTTAAAGATCATTATTCAATTACTCCATCTCTTTCAGGAGAAAAAAATCATCTTTCTCCAAGACTTAAATCTTACAATGAAACTAGTTTTTTCCTGTGTTACCATCTCAGTCATTTGACTGGCTGTGTTCTCCATGTCTGTTCTTAAGCTGAATGGCATTTCTGATAAACACACATTCTTAGTGTTTGCAAATGACATTCATCTAGGAATCAGGAGTTTCGGTAAATTCTAGTAGGTAGTACATTTTACATTGTTATGTTTGCTCTTTAAACCGTAATACTACATTATTAATCTTGGGCTGTTTTAAAATCTCTAGTTACTTTCTAAACTTGCCAATAGTTAGCCATTTCTCATTCTGAAACTTGTTTTTCTTCCCTGTTTATTTTAGCCCATCCCTCTGCCTTACTCATTTTGTTTACTTCTTACTACTTCTCCAATTTTCCAGGTCATTTTGATTCTAATCTGGTCATTGAGAATGTGACTTCCTCTTCTTAGTTTTCATTTCCCAACTAAGTTTCATTTACTGTGTGAATGACTTTTTTCTTGTAGTATTAGTCATTGATAAAAAATCTTACATGAGGTTAGGTCCAAGACCACACCTCTGAAAGATAACTGCTTGATTCCAAAGATACAATGACTTCACTGATAGTCATTCTCTGGGTTCTATTTCTGTCCAATTACACACAGTTAATAATTCTAATTATATACCAAATTGTATCAGTTTCAGATACAGTGGTAACTCTGAACAGAAATGAAGCCTTGCCAAAATCTTAGTTCCCTTTATCTATCTGCCTTATTACATAGGCCATATGAAGATAAAGTAAGTCAAAACCCACATTTGATCAGTCTATTTTTTAGTAATTTCATCCCTTAGTTAAACCACAATTTAACATCTGGATAAAGGCCATTACAATGACAGATGGTGGTCTAGAATAGATATTATAATCCCACACAGGATTGACAACTACAAATTGACCTTCCCTCACTACCTCTTTGGAACAGTTCCTCAGAGCTATCTGAGATGCTGTCTCCCAGGCTGCAGTCCTCATTTTGCCCAAAATAATACTCACATTGTGCATCGTTTTAGTTGACAGGATTAATTATGAAGATTCAGCCTTGTCACAGCACAAAGTTGCTTCTTAGTATTATTCCTTTCAATTTCAATCTCTGTTCCAAAACTTAATGTAAATTTCATTTAAAAAAAAATTCTGTAAAGTATAAAGGCCCTTAATGAAAACAGCTTTAAATAAAATTAAGAGTATGTTTGTGAAAGAAAATGAATAAATTCATAAAATCTGGAAGGGTATGTGCTAAAATTTCAAAAGTGATTATCTCTGGTTGGTAGCATTTTGAGTGATTTTCTTTTTCTCATTTTAATTATTCTAAAACAAATTATTACTTATGAAAAACTTTTTAAAGGAAAACTGTTTTAGAGAAATTTTGTTGGCTATCTTAACCACAATTATAAACATTTGATTGTAAAAATTTGTTAAGCGGTGGACCTATCAAAATTGTTTATGTATCATTATTTAAAAAGAACATTTCTACGCATACTCTAATACATGTATATTAGCTTTTTTATTAACTAAAATATAAAGCCTAAAGATGAAATTAAAATGGCTCAAAGTAATTTTTTATGTTACTTTACTAATGGTGCAAGTAAAAGCAAAGGAGCTAAATATACTTCAGTATTTTAAAAATCTCTTGTTAAAATCTTTGTGATATAGCAATTCAAAAGTCTAATTCTAAGTAGAGTTTATTTGTATATTGAGTTTCAGTGGCTGGAATCTCACAAAAAAGAAGTCAAAAGTTGAACTATTGGCTGCAGTTTCTAAATCATAATCCTCGTTTTTTCAAATCCATCCAAATTCCAGTCATTCAAAACTTGTTAAATGTAATTTAGCTAATGAATGTCCATCTCTCCTCACGTCAGTTCGTTTTCATAGCAAACAGGAAGGCATATCATTTAGAAATATTTATCAAATAATTTCAAAATGGTTTCAAAAATCTTTATCCATAATATTCTAAGCATATTAGTAACTCTGTTTCCATGATTTTTAAGTGTGTAGATATAAAATTTATTAAGGTGACGTATTTATATTTGTTTTCAGAAGAAAAAAAAAATCACAAAGCTATGTGTTTCCAAATACCTGTTATTTAAGTGCTCTCTTCCTAGCACACAGTTCTCTGAAAATCATTAGCTTTATTAGTCTCACCATGTCTACCTTAAAGGAAAATATTAAATTTAATGTCTTTTTAAAATTTCTGATAGATACAATGCTACTGGACATGATCAATCATCACAAAAAAACAGTTTGGCACTAAATAGGTATCAAACACCTGCAAGATACAAAAGCTCTTCATAGTCACTCCACTTCTCGTTTCAAAGCGTGTGAAAACAAAAACTGTATTTTTCTGTTTATGTGTGAATTCCTTTAAAATTATAATTTATAGAAACCTCTGTTGCTTTTTTCATAAAACATTGTTTTTTTTAAGGTAGTTCTTTACTGATAAGGATATATATTCTTTGGTACATCTTTGCTTTGGTGCTGCAAAAAAAAGAGCAGTTATTGGTGTGTTTTACCAATGAACAGAATTTAGCAAACAACATAAGCTGAGACAAGTGTCATTTATGCTTCCATCCAAGTGCACAGGAAAACTTCCATAATACCTATTTGTTCAAGTACCTTTTTCTTCAAATTGTCAGTTAATTTGTTTTTTCTTTTCCTTTTTTTGTTTTGGTTGGCCAATAGGACTGCATTTAAGTATTTTCAACAAATAATTTTCACTGTGTGTTTTTTAAGCTTTTTTTTTTTCAACCATTGCAGGAAATGCCACTATATGATATGGACCTCTTTGTTGCTGAGAAGAACTATTTTTTTGCAAAGCGATGAATTCAGTGCTTTGTTGTGTTCAGTTGCTCTGTCATGTCGGATTCTTTGCAGCTCCATGGACTGCAGCATGCCAGGCTTCCCTGTCCTTTGCTGTCTCCCGGATTTTGCTCACTTGTGTCCATTGAATCAGTAATGCCATCCAACCATGTCATCCTTTGTCATCCCCTTCTCTTCCCACCCTCAATCTTTCCCAGCATCAGGATCTTTTCCATGAGTCGGCTCTTCGAATTCAACACTGTATAACTTCTAACATTACTGAAAACAAAATAGAAAATTATTTTCATAATATCTTCAATTATCTGCATAATATTTTGAAATATTTTACTAATCAGATAGCTTTATACTATAATTAGCTAACATCCCAAAGAACAGTGTACACTTAGAGTTAAATAATATTAAAAGATAATGTGCATAAATTCATATTTCACATAATCTCAATCATTTCAATTTTTTAAAATGTTGACTGACACTGATATCCGAATACATTCAGTTCAGCTCACTCAGTCGTGTCTGACTCTGCAATGCCATGGACTGCAGCACACCAGGCTTCCCTATCACCAACTTCTTGAGCTTGCTCAAACTCACATCCATCGGGTCAGTGATGCCATCCAGCCATCTCATCCGATTACATTATCATTGCTTTTTCCTTATAATGATGTTGATAAAGTGCTAATATCAGGAATGTCTGATTTTCCACATTTTAAAATCTCGTGCTTGTGCTTTCATTCTTTGTGTTATATACACACACGGTCCTTTGCAAGATTCTTTGTAAACCATATATCCACTTTTTGAAAGATAGTTTAAAATATACTCCTTAAATCCACTTATCTGGATGTAATATATGGACATATGATGCCCAAGTGAAAGACTTCGTAGGGGAGCGTTGTGAATTCCTCTGAGTTTCAGAACACCTAGTCTTCCCTCAGGATACCTTATATGACTCATGCCAATTTAACCTACTAACTAAATGACAGCTTGATTGTTAATCTGCGTAATAAATACCAATAGTTTAATTTATTTTATCTTTTCTTGATCTTTTCCTAAAAAAAAAAAAATCTCCAAAACTTTTCCACCAAAAGCCTAACAGTGTACTAAAACTAGAGCAACAGTGAACAGATGGAGAACTGGAAAAGCCAGGCTCTCTAGAGGGCAAATGCCAATAGCATACTGGGGCTTTGAAGGCCAAACCACTACCAGAAGGTAGAAAAGCAGAACGTTGACACTTGTGGTTTAAGCCCAAGGTCCCAGAAGTGGACCGAGGTGGACCCGGGTTGGTAGTGCCCCCTGGCTTCCAGAAGTAGCATTTACAAATCCTTTCTGGGAAAAAGATAGGCTCTATGTAACTCCTAGGCTCTTCACATTTAAGAATAACAAATAAAAGTCCATGTTAAAAGGTCATTAAAATCATAGGAAAAAATCACCATGAATAAGAATCAATAGAAATAAAAATCAGAATTATATCCCACCAGCCTCAGATATTGATGATCAGAAACAGAATGTAAGTAGGTAACTAGTTAGATGATAGGTAGATGGATAGATAGATAATTTTTTAATTAAGAATTTCTGATTCCATCCACGGTGGACAATAGGTGTTTGGTTTACTTTCCCACAATAAATATTAATCTAGATATATGAACAACTGTTTTTAGGCATTTAGACAATATATATAGTGTGGACCATGACCTTGAGATTAAGAAAGAACGTGAAGTGGCTCAGTCATGTCTGACTCTTTGCAGACCCCATGGACTGTAGTCTGCCAGGCTTCTCCATCCATGGGATTTTCCAGGCAAGAATACTGGAGTGGGGTGCCATTTCCTTCTCCAGGGGATCTTCCCGACCGAGATCGAGCCTGGGTCTCCCACGCTGCAGGCAGACTCTTTATCATCTGAGCCACCAGGAAAGCCCAAGATTTAGAAGGCGATTAAGAAACAAAGTCAACTCAACATTCTCTCTTGCTTTTTGCCTGCTGACACCTTTCAAAATAAAACACAAATCTGTGGAAACAAAATAGAGAACAGAAGTCTCACTGAACGGAGGAAAGAAAGATTAAAGTTCAGAAATAATGAAGCAATTGAAATTTGAGGGACAAAATACCAGGAAGGAGGGAGCTGTACAGAGTAGGAATTCCAGAAATCTGTACATGAATCCTTTTGATTATGTAGCTGAACTGAAAGCTGCATAAGTATTGGTACTTCGTGAGACCTGGCAGAGAACAACTCCTGGGGACTCTGAACTAAACAGAGAAGATCCAAAGTTTGCAGACCGGTGAAAGACAGTATGAGTTCCAGCCAGGAAGTAGAGACTTCAGTGAACACGCGGAGCATTCATTTAAGACTTCCCAAATGGCTATTATTTAGGGAAAGGGGTGAATGGAGAATCCTCAACACTCATAACTTAGGGGAAAACCTGCACCAATCCTAAAATAAAGAGTACTATAGATGCATCCAAACAAAACATGAAACCAAGTCTGAACAGGATCAAACTGATTTGCCAATACATTAGCTAATGACTAGGGGGGAAAAATCACAAAGCCATTAAAAAGAAAACAATATCCCAGTTCTCAAACACATACCTTTTACAATGTCCAACATATAATAAAAATTCTATGAGATGTGAAAAACCAGGAAAATATGGGTCATCATTAGAAAAAGAGTCAATTAAAACAGACACAGAAATAACACAGATATTGACACTAGTAGAATTTTATAAATATAGCTAAATATTTTACAGTTGGACGTGATAAATAGACAGATTTCTTTGACTAAAGAAATGTATACTGTTAGAAAGAACCAAGTGAAAATTCTAGAAAAGAAAAATACAAAATTAAATTGTAAAAATCCATCAAATGATGACACAATAGACACTAAAAAATAAAGGACCAATGAATCTGAAGAGAGAACAATAAAATGACTAGAGAAGAAAAAGAAAGAAAGAAGAAAGAGCATGGTTCTGTAATCCACGTTAAAAAAAAAAACAAGTACACAGCCTGAAACATATGTAATTGGAGTCCCAAGAGAAGTAGAAAGAGATTGGGACAGAAAAACAATGTGTGAAGAAATAATGCTGAAATGTTCCAAACATTATGAAAACAAAAACACAGATCCAAGAAGCTGAAAGAATCAAAAGCAAAGAAAACCATTCCCAGATATATCATAGTCAAATTGTCAAAAATCAAAGATAAAGAGAAGGACTTCTCTGGTGGTTCAGAGGTTAAGCGTCCACCTGCCAATGCAGGGGACACGAGTTTGACTCCCGATTTGAAAAGAATCTACATTTTCCCCTGATTTAGGAAGAATCTGTGGGGCAATTAAGCCCATGTGCCAGTACTGAGCCCATGTGCTTCAATTATTAAAGCCCACATGCCAAAGCCCATATTCTGCAACAAGTGAAACCACTGCAAGGAGAAGCCCACACACCTCAACTAGAGAGTAGCCCCCACTTGCTGCAATTAGAGAAAAGCCCACAGGCAGCAACAAAGACCCAGTGCAGCCAAAGATAAAATAAATGAATTTTTAAAAAATTAACAAAGAGAGAAAGAGAAAAATCCTTGTTTGTGCAGCTTACAGGATTTTAATTCCCTGACCAGGGATTGAACCCTTAACCTTGGCAGTGAAAGTGCAGAGTCCTAGTCCCAAGAGAAAAATCTTAAAAGCAAAGAGAACCAAAAGCAAATTAACTACAAGCAATAACAATAAGAATTACTGGTGACTTTCAGTCAGAAAAAAATATAAGCCAGGCAGAAAGAATATAAGATATCAATTAAATGACATCCTTAAGATGAGAAAGGAAAGAAATGTCTACAGTCTAGAATTCTGTATCTAGTAAAATCAGTTTTTAAAAAATGAAATAGAGACATTTTAAGACTTGCAAAAATTTGAAAGAATTTTTCATGAACTGATGTATTCTACAATATATGTTGAAGGTAGTTCTGCAGACGAGATCTACATGAAGAGATAAAGAATGCGGACAACAATGGTTAATATATATGTAAATGCAAAGATGCTTTTTAAAAGATAATTTCTTGTTTAAAGCAAAGGCAACAACAATGTATTGTGGGTTTAAATTATAGAAGTAAAATGTATGACAAAACTGGACTATTATAATGTTCTTGTAGTATGTATGAAATGGTGCAATATTAGTTCAAAGTATACAGTGATTAGTTAAGATTGTATATAATATAAATAGCTACATAGGAGATTTCTGAACTTCCATGTCAATTATTTTATTAAAAGTCTGTAAATTATACACTTTCTGAGCTTTCTGACTTTAAAACTTACAGCAAACCTACAGTAATTAAGGCAATGTAGAACTGGCATAAGGATAGATGAAAGTACGAGGCAAAATTCAAAAGAACTGCAAAGATAAAGAGATAAATACACATTTGCAGTCAACGACTTCAACTCTCCTTTATCAGTAATTAAGAGAACAAATACACAGAAAATCAGAATACACATTCTTTTTAATGCAAAAATAGATACAAGAGAGGGCACAGTTTGGGCCACAAAACAAATTCCAAGAAATCTGAAAAATTGAAATCATGTGAAACATGTTCTCGGACCATACAAAGTTAAACTAGAAACCAATAGCACAAAAAGGTCTAGAAAGACTCCAAATATTTAGAAATTAAACAGAAAAGAAAGAGTCCAAAGGTAAATTAAAATGTATTTTGAATTAAATAAAAATGACAGTTTAGTATACCAAAATTTTTTCATGAAGCTAAAGCAGGGGAATTAACAGTATAAAGTGCTTTTATTTAAAAAAAAAAAAAAAGATCTCAAATCAGTTGTTTAAACTATCACCTTAAAAAACTAGAATAAAAACAACAAATTAAACCCAAAGTGAGCAGAGGGCAATAAAAAAGTTAAGTGCAGAAATTAATGAGGACAGGAAAACAGAGAAAAGCAATGAAATCAAAACTTGTTTCTTTGAAATAAATGAGTGATAAACTTCTAGCCAGACTGATCAAGAAAAAAGAGAGAAGCTGCAAATTACAAATATCAAAAGTGAAAGATGGGACATTACTGTCGAACCTCCAGCTATTAAAAGACTACAAAAGGAATATTCACAGCTTGATGCCAGCAAATTTGACAACTTAGATGAAAAATGGACCAGCTCCTTGAAAGATACAAAATACTAATGGTTATTCAAGAATCTCATTTATAGGTATTAACAAAATGACTCTAAAGTTTATAAGGAAAGGCAAAAACATAGAATAGCCAAGACAATACTGAAGAAAAAAAAATGTATATTTTTTTGACTAGGTTATACAGCTTCTAGGGTTTTAATTCCCCTACCAGGGATCACACTGGAGACCTTGGCAATGAAATACCAAGTGTTAATCACTGGACCACCAGGGAATAAGACAGGGTAATTTTATAGAAAAGGATAGATGTAAATGAAATGAACAAAAATAGAGCTCAGATATAGTCATATCTTCAATTAATTTTTTTACAAAGTTGGGAAGACAATTAAATGTTGAAAGGACAGTCTTTTCAACAAATGTGTTGAATAAATTGGATATCCACATACAAAATAAATTTTGATCTTCATTTCATGCTCTATGTAAAAATTAACTCTGAATGGATCATAAACCCAAATATAAAGCCTAAAACTACAAAACTTCTAAAAGAAAAGAGGAGAAAATCTTTGTAATCTTTGGTGAGGCAAGGATTTCTTAGATATGTTGCCAGAAGCATGGTCAATATGAGAGAAAAACTGATAAATTGGATTTTATTAAAAAGAAGAACTTCTGCTCTTAGAAAGACAATTTTAAGAGAATAAAAAGATAAATGATAGACTTTGAGAAAATATTTTCTTTTTTAAAGTAGTGTATAATTAACAAATAAAAGGATTCCTAACATTGAGTTAATTAACACATTTCTCACCTCATAGATTTACCTTTTTTGTTATTGCTGAAAACACATCTACTCTTTTAATAAATTTCAATGACACAATACAGTATTATCAACTATAGTCATGTTACAGATTAGATCCTCAGAATTTATTCCTCTTGTAACTTAAAGTTAGTACTCTTTTACCAACCTTTCTTTATTTCCCCCACCTCCTGCCTCTTGCAACCACTGAACTGCTCTCTGACTCTATAAGTTCCGTTTTTCAGAGTCCATATATAAATGAGATCATCCAGTATTTGTCTTTCTCTGGCTGGCTTATTTCACTTAGCATAATGCCCTCCAGTTTGACCCATATTGCAGACAGTAGGATTCCTTTCTATTTTTTATTGATAGTGATGGTTATGTGACTGTATGTGTTTGTTAAACTTATAGGACTATATATTAAAAAGGTCAAATTTATCTGTATATAATTTTGACCTTTAAAAAATGGAAGTAAAAATTACCCCAAGATGTAGAAAATATACAGAGTGTAGTATAAGCTCTAACATACTTTAAAAGGATTCTCAGAAAGAAGGAATTGAGATATTAGAGAAGATTCAATATTTGAATAGATTAGGGTTTACATCTTCAGGGATTTATTAAAAATTCAAATTTACAAATATGAAAAGGATAAAGTATGGCAAGCAGGATAAATAAAATGAAATTCACACCTGGACACTACATAGTGAAAGTACAGAGCATCGAAGACAAAGAGTTCTTCAAGGCAAATGTAGAGAAAACTAGATAACCTACAGGAATCCTCAGCAGAAATAATAGATGCCAGAGGAAATTCTCTTTAAAGTGGTGATAAATATGACTGCCAACCAAATGTCTGTACTAAAAAAAAATAATCTATCTTAAAGAATATAGAAAAACAAACATTTCTAGATAAATGATGGGAACATTCACCACCAAAAGACTTGACCATAGGACTCTTCATTATATGCATTTCAAGAAGAATAAAATAGTTTTGAAAGGACAGTCTAAGATACAAAAGAATGATGAGTAAAGAAATTAGTAACTCACGTAAACAAATGTAAACAAAAAGTTTGCTTCTGAAAATATTTTAATATTAGGGATTAAAAAGGAAAGAAATAAAATACCGGACAATATTAGTTTGTTTTGTAGGAGTGGGGAGCTGAATTAATCTGTCCAAAAATGCTTATATTGTTCCAAGGGAGGGGATAAGTAATTAACCAGTTTTAAACTTCTTGAAGTATGCTGAAAAAAATGCAAGTATAACGACTAAAAGAAGAACAATGGATTACAGAGTTTACACATGAGTGATATGGGATTATGGAGAATGAACTAACAAAAACAGCAAAGGAAGAAATAAATCGGTCTTCCAAAAAAAGACAAGAAGGAGAACAAAGAAGCATAAGACAAAACGGAAACCTGGCAGACAGAAAATATAATGCAAGATTAAAAGCACATCTAATTATATGTACACAGATGGAATGCTTTATCTGCATTTAATTATAAATTGACCAGTTAAAAGTCAGAAATAATTAAATTAATTTGAAAAATTCAATTATGCTATTGCTATACACTAAAATTTTTAAAAAGTTTACAAGTTTAAAATTGTACAGATTAAAAAAAATGAGTGGTTATATGAATATGAGAAAAAATAGACTAAGTCAAAAAGCGTAATTAGTGGCCCATGTTATCCCAACATAATGAAAAGAGGCTCAGTGAGAAGAAAGATTTAAAATTATAAAAGCATATGTACTTAATAAAATAGTAACAATACAAAACAAAACAAAAATAGAAATAAATGAAGAAAACTTGCTGATCATTATAAGGGGAGAGTCCAAAATACTTCTTTAACTATTGTTAGTTTAGGCAGATTTCTTTCCTGATGAATGCTGTTAAAACTTGATTTTCCTGTAAGAAGTCTTATCAGAAAAAGCAAGCACAGAAGAGGAAGTAAGGAGGATTCCTTAGAAAAGAGCTTCAAAGAGCCACCTTTGCTCAGGCTTTCATTTACCTTCAGTGTAGACACACAACTTGTCAGTCAGAAGAAGAGCCTTGGGACATGGCTCAGTTGACTTTAAAAACAAATGTCACAATCTGAGATTTCATTTTTTCAAAAAAAGGAAAAATAATTACGATGATTGGTGCCAGTCATTTTCAGATCCTATTTTAGGATTTTCCTGAAGATCACGCTAGACATTCATAATTTTCTTTTGTGTAAGAAAGCAATTTGTTAAATAGAATAACTCTTCCAGGGACTGAAGTGTCTATTTCTGCTCTACTGCAGTACCCTCTTTCCAGATATACCTTGGAAACTGAGGTTACTTTGTCAGCATGAAATCAGAGAAATAATTTCTTTATTTTTTAATAATTTTACTTATTTTATTTTTGGCTGTGCTGGGTCTTCATTGCTGCTCAGGCTTTTCTCTAGTTGCAGCAAGCAGAGGCTACCCTCTAGTTGAGGTGCACGGGCTTCTCATTGTGTTGGCTTCTCTTGTTGCTGAGCCCGAGCTCTAGGGAATGTGGGCTTCAGTAGCTGTGGTGTGGCTCCCAGGCTCTAGAGCACAGGCTCAATAGTTGTGGCCCATGGACTTAGTTGCTCCATGGCATGTGGAATCTTCCCAGACCAGGGATCAAACCCATGTCCCCTGCATTGGCAGGCAAATTCTTTACCACCGAGCCACCAGGGACATCCAATAGTTGGATTTTTTGAAGAATATTTTAATACTTTAGGTTTTAACAAACTGTATCTAATATTCCTCATTAACTTTTCTGACTTTTGTAAATTTCTAATTTGTATTTATGCTTTTACTAATCTTTTCCTTTAGTATTCCTACAAATGATAATTAATTCTTTTAATTTGCTACTATACTGGAGATTTTTAAAAATTATTATGGCTTCTCTTTTAATAATTTATTGATGCTATTGAATTCTTCGTGTTTCCCTGGTAGCTCAGCTGGTAAAGAATCCGCCTGCAATGCGGGAGAGCTGGATTCAGTCACTGGGTTGGGAAGATCCCCTGGAGGATGGCATGGCAACCACTCCAGTATTCTTGCCTGGAGAATCCCCATGAGCAGAAGAGCCTGGTGGGCTACAGTCCATGGGGTCGCAAAGAGTTAGACATGACTGAGTAACTAAGCACAGCACAGCACATTGAATTTTTAAAATTTTTTGTAAAAATGTTCAAAGTCTTGAAATTATCTGGTCAGATAGGAAGCAAAGTTCAGCATGAATTTAGTGAAAATAAACTTGAAGCCCTGGGAATGAGACTCACAACAGATATAAACGAGACATTAGCATATGATGGAGAGTTGGTCTTGCATTTAGTGAAGGCAGTTGAACCAGGCAAAAGTGGTCTGAAGGAGAAGCTTAATAGGGGTGGGGGAAAGATTCACATTTCCACGTGGGTTCAAAGAATTAAAAATGGAAAACAAAACGTTCAAACTTTTAGAAGTATAGAATAGCTTCATGAACTGGTAATGATTAGAGTTTCTAAAATAAGACACCCAAGGACTTTCCTGTGGTCCAGTGGCTAAGACTTTGTGCTCCCAATGCAGGGGGCTGGGGTTCAGTCCCTGGTCAGGAAACTATCCCGCATCTAGAAACTAAAGATCTTGCATGCCACAGCTAAATATCCCATGTGATCCAACTAAGACTTGGTGCAACCAAATCAATAAATAAATATTAAAATGAAAAGAAAACCAGGTGGAGATACCAAATGGAGATTTTTCTCGTGGAGGTATCTATTCTTGCAGAGGATGCCCCATTCTAAGATTTAAAAGTACCCCTGCTGGGTATAATGACAGAGAGAACCCTCATATGTGCTCCCACAGAAACGGACATGAATTTCCACAACAGCATTCTTCATGATGCCAAAAACTAGGAATAATCAAACTTAGATGGCAGTTTAAAAACAGAAGTATCTGTGATTTGTTTATTCAAAGAATGATGTACCTCTTCCAAACATGATGATGAGTGACAAAAGCAGGTTGCAGATAAGTAAATATAGTATGATACTAGTTACACCAAATTTTAACAAATAAAAAATAGTTACTGATAAATTTTGAAAGATACATACATATGTATTGAAAGCATAAAGAAATACTTGGGAATGACGAACACCAAAATCAGGCACTCTTTTTTTCTGAGGAGGAAAGGAAGAAATAAAATGTGATTGGAATGAAGCACACGGGGAGCTTTAAATATATTTACAATACTTTATTTAATGATAAAATTTGTTTTTAAAAGATGGCTGAGGGAGAAATAAAAAACTGTTATACCATTATTGTAAAAGTAAGATTTAAATATTCAATGAAATTTATCTTTAGATACTAAGAAAGGTTAGAGGAAATTTATGATGAACAAGAAAATACCATCAATTTATAGTCACAGCTTAATTGTGCATAGAAGCCTTGCTCTGATTGCTTACCCACTTTTTACCCTAGATGAAGTTTAAATGGTTTTAGCCTACTTGTGAAAATCAAATCTACTTACAAAGGATAAACATTTATTATCTTCTGATAACAAAGATATTAAAAATAATTTGTTCTAAGTTCTAAAGGCAAATTTGAAGTGAAATTCTTCCTTTTTTGGCCTAACAACAAATCTTAATCTCGTACAAATAGTTCAAACAAGTGTAGATTCCTAAAACTGACTGCTTTGAAAGAAATGAATACTAGGCTGAATGTGTAAATTTTGGTATGTTTGCTAAAAAGTCCTTCACTATATGTTATCTTTTTTTTTTCTGAAGTTATTGTAGACTTTACAGTTCATATTCTTCAAGTTTACCTAACAATAATTACATTCATATTTCAGTCTTGTAAGTCTCTTGAAACTGGACTCTGTACCTTACTTAATGCTAAATTTTCTGTTTGGTATCTTTTTATAATAAAAAAAGAACCAACAGTGTTTCTAGTTTCTGACTGCTTTGTGCCCTAGTGATGATTTTTATCTTTGCCTTCCTTCCATTTTTTTAGTGTTCCGGAAACAGAGGGAGAAGAATGTATCAGATGCACATGGAAAGCAGGTTTTCACAGTAACAAGAACTTGGGTGCAAAGTGCAAGCCTCAGTGACCATGTAACTTGGGAAAAGCATGGCTCATCTCTGAGCCTTGTTTCTTCTAGTTGAATGAGCCAGATGTAGGGTTGATGATAGGTTGATTATGTAGGTTGATAGGGTTGATGTAGGGTTTAAATGGGACAAAGCTCATAGCACTCAGTTCAGTGTCTAGCACATGGGAAACTTTCAATAAATGCTAATGAATGGTGATGATGACAATGCAGCATATATATACTGAAAAAGTTGGCTTAAGGTTCAACATTCAGAAAACTAAGGTCATGGCATCCAGTCCCATCACTTCATGGCAAATAGATGGGGAAACAGTGGCTGACTTTATTTTTCTGGGCTCCAAAATCACTGCAGATGGTGATGGCAGCCATGAAATTAAAAGACGCTTACTCCTTGGAAGGAAAGTTATGACCAACCTAGACAGCATATTAAAAAGAAGAGACATTACTTTGTCAACAAAAGTCCGTCTAGTCAAGGCTATGGTTTTTCCAGTGGTCATGTATGGATGTAAGAGTTGGACTATAAAGAAAGCTGAGCACAGAAGAATTGATACTTTTGAACTGTGGTACTGGAGAAGACTCTTGAGAGTCCCCTGAACTGCAAGGTGATCCAACCAGTCCATCCTAAAGGAGATCAGTCCTGGGTGTTCACTGGGAGGACTGATGCTGAGGCTGAAACTCCAATATTTAGGCCACCTCATGTATACAGGAAAACAACAGAATAGGAAAAACAAGAGACCTCTTCAAGAAAATTAGAGATTCCAAGGGAACATTTCATGCAAAGATGGGCTCGATAAAGGACAGAAATGGTATGGACCTAACAGAAGCAGAAGATATTAAGAAGAGGTGGCAGGAATACACAGAAGAACTGTACAAAAAAGATCTTCACGACCAAGATAGTCACGATAACGTGATCACTGACCTAGAGCCAGACATCTTGGAATGTGAAGTCAAGTGGGCCTTAGAAAGCATCACTACTAACAAAGCTAGTGGAGGTGATGGAATTCCAGTTGAGCTATTTCAAGTCTTGAAAGATGATGCTGTGAAAGTGCTGCACTCAATATGCCAGCAGATTTGGAAAACTCAGCGCTGGCCACAGGACTGGAAGAGGTCAGTCTTCATTCCAATCCCAAAGAAAGGCAATGCCAAAGAATGCTCAAACTACCGCACAATTGCACTCATCTCACACGCTAGTAAAGTCATGCTCAAAATTCTCCAAGGCAGGCTTCAGCAGTATGTAAACCGTGAAATCCCAGATGTTCAAGCAGGTTTTAGAAAAGGCAGAGGCACCAGAGATCAAATTGCCAACATCCGCCGGATCATGGAGAAAGCACGAGAGTTTCAGAAAAACATCTATTTCTGCTTCATTGACTATGCCAAAGCCTTTGACTGTGTCGATCACAATAAACTGTGGAACATTCTGAAAGAGATGGGAATACCAGACCACCTGACCTGCCTCTTGAGAAACCTGTATGCAGGTCAGGAAGCAACAGTCAGAACTGGACATGGAACAACAGACTGGTTCCAAATAGGAAAAGGAGTACATCAAGGTTGTATATTGTCACCTTGCTTATTTAACTTATATGCAGAGTACATCATGAGGAACGCTGGGCTGGAAGAAGCACAAGCTGGAATCAAGATTGCTGGGAGAAATATCAATAACCTCAGATATGCAGATGACACTACTCTTATGGCAGAAGTGAAGAGGAACTCAAAAGCCTCTTGATGAAAGTGAAAGAGGAGAGTGAAAAGTTTGGCTTGAAGCTCAACATTCAGAAAACAAAGATCATGGCCTCTGGTCCCATCACTTCATGGGAAATAGATGGAAAAACAGTGGAAACAGTGTCAGACTTTATATTTTTGGGCTCCAAAATCACTGCAGATGCTGATTGCAGCCATGAAATTAAAACACGCTTGCTCCTTGGAAGGAAAGTTATGACCAACCTTGATAGTATATTAAAAAGCAGAGACATTACTTTGCCAACCAAGGTCCGTCTAGTCAAGGCTATGGTTTTTCCCGTGGTCATGTATGGATGTGAGAGTTGGACTGTGAAGAAAGCTGATCGCTGAAGAATTGATGCTTTTGAACTGTGGTGTTGGAGAAGACTCTTGAGAGTCCCTTATACTGCAAGGAGATCCAACCAGTCCATTCTAAAGGAGATCAATCCTGGGTATTCATTGGAGGGACTGATGCTAAAGCTGAAACTGCAATACTTTGGCCACCTCATGCGACGAGTTGACTCACTGGAAAAGACTCTGATGCTGGGAAAGGTTGGGGGCGGGAGGAGAAGGGAACGACAGAGAATGAGATGGCTGGATGGCATCACCGACTCTGTGGACATGAGTTTGAGTGTACTCCGGGAGTTGGTGATGGACAGGGAGGCCTGGCGTGCTGTGATTCATGGGGTCGCGGAGAGTCGGACACGACTGAGCGACTGAACTGAACTGAACTGATGTGAAGAGCTGACTCATTTGAAAAGACCTGGATGCTGGGAAAGATTGAGGGCAGGAGGAGAAGGGGATTACAGAGGATGAGATGGTTGGATGGCATCACCGGCTCAATGGACATGAGTTTGAGTGAACTCCGGGAGTTGGTGATGGACAGGGAGGCCTGGTGTGCTGCGGTTCATGGGGTTGCAAAGAGTTGGACACGACTGAACGACTGAACTGAACTGAAGTCAATCACATACATAATTATATGTAATTATCTCACTCTTTTAAACAGTGAGATTGGATGGCTTTACCATTTGGTGGATGTATAAAAGACATAGAATAAAAATAAATAGGCTTATAATGAACATTCACCTTTAACTGCCTCTCAGCTTATTTACCCAGTGTATATTTGGTGACAGATGATGCTGTAATTAAACTGATTCAGGGTGCTGACAGGACCCTGACAAGCCAGGACAAGGCCTTAATGACGTGAGGAGGGCTTGCTTTAGCATTTGGCTCATAAAATTCACACTTTTGTATCCCTTCCAATTTGATGAGAGAACCACTTTTTCTGGAGAAAATTGATTTCTGATCTATTCTTGGTAAATTTTACTGGCAGGTGCACCCATCCCTCAGCTACTTTAAGAAGTGGCTGCTGTAAAAAGGAATGCAACGCCATTTACATGGATGAACCTAGAGATGATCATACTAAGATATGACACAAACGAACTTATCTACAAAACAGGAACAGATTCACAGACATAAAGAATGGGTGCCTGAGGGTGGGTCAGGGGAGGGTTGGACTCGGAGTTTGGGACTAGAAGATGCAAACTATTGTACATAGAATGGATAAACAGCAAGATCCTCCTATATAGCACAGGGAACTATACTAGATATCCTGCGAAAAACTAAGTGGAAAAAAATATATAAAAAAACGGAATCGCTTTGCTGTACACCAGAAACTAACACAACATTCTAAGTCAACTATACTTCAACAACAACAACAAAATTTATTAAGTGGCTGTTGAAGTTCACAGCTGTACCTCACTCCAGGGAGTCGCCCTCAGCCCAAAGGAACAATGTTCCCCCAAGATGCATTGGAGAATGAGGTTGGGAGAGGAGGAAGCCTCTGGTAGCTAAAGACTGTTGACGGGGAACACAAGCCCAGATCCTTTGCTTCAGTGATGGATGAGCACTGCTCCAGCGCTTCCTTGTGGCATCCAGCCTGGGTTGTACCTGTATCCGTCCATGTCTTTGCCTGCCTTCTTTTCCTGCACTATCCTGTTTCCCTTTCCCTTACAGATTTCTCCTGGGAGATCTCCCTCAACAGATACCTCACAGAAGAATTCCAGTCTCAAGTTCTGTTTCCAGAGGACCCAACTTAAGAAATCTTCCTAGTAAGTCTACCTTGATAACCATGATAGGAACAGGAGAGATTTTTGTCTTCTTTCTCTTCTAGACAACTGCACAAAAAACTTTATATGTCCTTGAATGGTTTGGGGTTTTGGTTTTTTAGTCCTCTGTGTTTATTTAGTTCTTGGAGGTTAGTAACCAGTATAGCTTAGCATACCTCTTTTAGATCTATGCATATTAAAGATGAGAAACCAAAAGAAAAACTTTGGTCCCCTGAGGTGTGTGGGTGGCAACAGCATTTCAGTGCTTTTCTTAACACAGCTTCTACCATTTAGGGTGAAACTCTGACAAGCATATCATATTAAAGTACAACAACCTAACTTTCATCATAACTTTAAAGTTTACTTTCAATAGTGCTGCTAGCAATATGATGGTGAGTGAAGTTTCAGTAGCTCATGGCATGTGTTTGTTAAATCATGAATTTGAAAGGGAAGAGAGAATTTACTTGCCTGAATAAAATTCTTCATCAACTTAAAGTTTTGGAAAAATATTAACACTATTTCAAAGATCTATTTCTGAGAACTGAGATAAGAGGGTTGACATTGGTGGTCATAGAAAGTATTTCTTTGCTCACCTTTGTTTATAAGAATCTGACCACAAATGAAGAAAATAGCTTATATTAGCAATTGAATATCATTCTCAGCTGGGCAAACCCCAAACCACAATTTTGACTAGATTTCCATTCCCGGACATGGCATTTGCAGTATATCAGAGGCTAAGGAATTTGTATGCAGCAGCGTTAGTTTTTTTTACGATTGTATTCCTATTAGACCTCTCAATGGCATTTGATGTTATAATGGAATCTGGCTGCAACAGACACTAAACAAATTTAGTCCACCATTTACACAAAAAGACTCATTATTGACAAGTTGGGTAGCTATACAGTGGCCTGTGTTCCATCTCATTGATTTCCCATCATAAATGGCTGACATTGCAGATGTACCACATGGGTCAAATCTGGCCCATAATAATTTGGGATAATAATTAGGGTTAATTTGTTAGGTCTGAATAGTGCTTTTAAGAAAATTTGAATCAAAAGTAAAAAAAAACAAAAAAACTAGGAAGTATATAAACCTTGACATCACTTCTTTTGAAAAATTGAAGACTCTGTTGACACCAGACTCACAGTCTATGAAACTTGAGTCATACATGAGTATTGCCCAGGTGAGGATCAGATGTTGCTGTTCAGTTGCTTAGTCGTGTCTGAATCTTTGTGACCCCATGGATTGCAGCATGACAGACTTCTTGGTCCATCACCATCTCCTGGAGTTTGCCTAAACTCATATCCATTGAGTTGGTGATGCCATCCAAGCATCTCATCCTCTGTTGTCCCTTTTCCTCCTGCCTTCAATTTTTCCTACCATCAGGGTTTTTTCTAGTGAGTTGGTTCTTTGCATCAGGTGGCCAAAGTACTGGAGCTTCAACTTCATCATCAGTCCTTCCAGTGAATATTCAGGGTTGATTTCCTTTAGGCTTGACTGGTTTGATTTTGCAGTCCAAGGGACTCTCAAGAGTCTTCTCCAGCATCACAGTTCAAGGGCATCAATTCTTCAGTGCTTCAGTGCTTAGCCTTTTTTATTGTCCAGATCTCACATCTGTACATGACTACTGGAAAAACCATATCTTTGAGTATACAGACCTTTGTAGGCAAAGTAATATCTCTGCTTTTTAATACACTGTCTAGCTTTTCTTCCACAGAGAAAGCATCTTTTAATTTCATGGCTGCAGTCACTGTCCACAGTGATTAAACTCAAATTGGGAAATTGGAGGAAAACTTAAAAAATGGATTGATTACACATGTGTGGACAGTGTGTGTGTTGGGGGGAACCATAAAGTAAGGAGCAGTACCCAAGAACCAGTAATCTCAGGGAGTGACTACAGTCTTGGAGGAAGGAGAGGGAGAAACAGTGGAGCCAGGGATGCAGCACAATGAAGAAGCCTATCTGGCAGATCTGTGACTTCTCATGAAGGACACAACGAGCTTGTGGACAATGCCTCAGGGAGGAAACCACAGGAGTGAACCAAAGTTCACTCTCTGTCCCTCTGAGTGTCTGCTAGAGCTCCTCATTGGCTGAATGAAGCTACAAGTCAAGGGAGCAGCCCATAAAGGGTAGTCCTGAGGGACACAGAGCAGAATGGAAAAGACTGGAGCAGGGATCTGGATGTCCAAATAGGAGATACTCGGTATAATTAGCAACTCACCCCTGTAAAAAGGGGATTCCCCTGTAGCTCAGTCAGTAAAGAATCTGCCGGCAATACAGGAGACCCAGGTTCAATTCCTAGGTGGGAAAGATCCCCTGGAGAAGGAAATGGCAACCCATTCCAGTATTCTTGCCTTCAACCTACTCCATGGGAGAATCCCACGAACAGAGGAGCCTGGCAGGCTATAGTCCATGGGGTTGCAAGAGTCAGACATGACTTAGCAAATAAACCACCACCACCTGTGGACAGAGCTTATATTCCACTGTTTGCCACAGTCGCCACCATTCCTTATTGTCCTCATACCAAAGATAAGTATCAGTTGCCAGTGATCATCACGTTGACGTCATGGTGTTTCTTATAGGATAGAACCATTTCTCTATGTCTCTATCAAAACTGAGCAAGGAAAGATAGAAGAGCAAATTCTTCAAGAGAACTTAGAATATACAAATATCTATCTATACATTTCTTATTGAGAAATATTGTTAATGTGTTTAATATGTAAACAAAATACACATTTGTCTTTCATATATATACATGCACACATACATACCTTGGCTGCTTTACTCAAGAGGTCAGGTTTCCTTTTCTTGGTGGCACTCTAATTTTTGTATTGGGAAATTATCTTCCCACCATTGAATATAGTCTTGCTTGAGAGGATGATTTTTGGTGGCTTTCTTTAAATTGGGAGTCAAAGAAATAAGAGCCTCCCTGCCCCCACCATGTAAACAAGTACATGACTTAACCACAGTCAATGGATTTCTCTCTGTAGGGACTTTGATTCCATGAGTGAGTTATGCAAAGGCAACTGTTAATTTATGTTGCTTGCAGCCAGGAACTCTGAATTTTTATCTAAACTCGAGTAGGAAAACCATTAACAAGTTGGCGTTTAAACATGCCTTTAAAAAAATTAGTCATTCTTGGCTGCAGTGGGTCTTTGTTGCTGAGCACAGGCTTTGTCTAGTTAGAGTGAGTGGGGGCTACTCTCTAGATACAATGCACAGGTTTTTCCTTGTGGTGGCTTCTGTCATTGTGAAGTATGGGCTGCAGGCTGTATGGGCTCAATGGTTGTGGCACACAGGTTTAGTTGCTCTGTGGCATGTAGGATCTGCCCCGACCAAGGATTGAACCAGTGTCTGCTGCATTGCAAGGCAGACTCTGAACCACTGGACCATCAGGGAAGCCCCTTTATGACATTTGGAAAACTTCTAATTCAATAAGTTGTGAAGACACTTACAGAGGAATTGTTGCAAGTGGAAAATCTCCCAAAGCTGAGAGGTACCTGTTGCACTTTCATTATTTTGCCAAACTTGCAGTTAAAGCTGAAGACTGTGACTATGCCCCAGCCTACTCTAGGAGACAGCCTAATATTTTCCTCAGTTAAATAGAGTGAAAACTGGCACTGAATTGGAAAACAGACTTGCTGTTCAGTTGCTAAGTCATGTCCCACTCTTTGTGACCCCATAGACTGCAGCATACCAGGCTTCTCTGTCCTCCACTCTCTCCTGGAGTTTGCTCAAATTCATGTCCATTGAGTAGGTGATGCTATCTAACCAACTCATATTCTGCCTCATCCTAAAGAAAGGTGAGCACCAAAGAAATGATGCTTTTGAATTGCGGTGCTAGAGAAAACTCTTGAGAGTCTTTTGGACTCAAGGAGATCAAACTAGTCAATCCTAAAGGAAATTAACCCTAAATATTCATTGGAAGAACTGATGCTGAAACTCCAGTACTTCAGCCACTTGATTTGAAGAGCTGACTCATTGGAAAGACTAGATGCTGGGAAAAATTAAAGGCAAAAGAAAATAGATACTTCTATTATAAAAACCAGGATGACTACCTCCCTAGGTGTTTTAGGAGATATCAAATAAAAAAAAGATGTCCACCCTGTAACCTGAAACTCAGATGTAGGAACTGGACCTGGTTGAGACATTGGGTTTATTATTATATTATTTATATTTATTGTGTTAAATCTTAAGTGTTTCGATGTTACTTTCAAATTTGTTGGTGTTGTTTAGTTGCTAAGTCATGTCTGACTCTTTTGTTACCCCGTGGACTGTATCCTGCCAGGCTCCTCTGCTTATGGGATTTCCCAGGCAAGAATACTGGATTGGGTTGCCATTTCCTGCTCCAGGGAATCTTCTCAACCCAGGTATAGGAGTATAAAACAAGTAATACAGATTCTTTTCTTTCAAGGAGTTCTGCTTAATGATGAGTCATTGGACATAAAAAGTGAAGGAGCAGAAGCAAGAAACTTTTGGGTTTTGAGCTTGAGTGAATGGATGGTTGATTTGTCATGGAAATAGAATCTATAGGAGGAATCATCGGCTGAAAAGGGAAAAGAGGATAAGTTCAGTTTTGAGTCACATGAGTTCGAGGTACTTGTGGGATATCCACATGACATTGATTTGAGAGTAATTGTAGCAGAGACCAGACTGCAGTAAGTTGAAGATTGAATATAACTTGAGAATGTAGTAGAGGGTGAATAGGGGCCAGGGCTTCACATTAAATTCATATTTAGAGTTAATTAAAAATTGATTGAAACCAACAAGAATTGCACAGGGGATTGTACCCAATGTTTCATAATAATTATCAAATAATAATTTTATAATAGATTATATATATGTATAACTGAATCACGTTCAGTACACCTGAGACTAACACAACATTGTAAGTCAACCATACTTCAATTAAAGAAAATTGACTGAAACATTTCTTCACCAGTTATTCTGATTCAGTTGATCTGAGGAGGATGTGTATTTTTACAAATTGTCCAGCGCAACTGTGGTCAGTGCAGGTCTTATGGAAAGCAAACACCAAGATGGAGTGAAAACACAGTAATATGGGAGCGGGGGAGGAGCAAATACATGTGTCAGAGGAAATGGGAGGAAGGCAGGGAAGGCTGGAGGAATCCACAGGGAGCAAGGCAAGTCTGAACCCAGAAAGGGAGGAGGAAGAGGTGGTTGGGGCAAAGCATCTCAGAGTGCTATGATAGTAAGGAAGGGTTAGCCAGGCTGTTGGAAGGTTTTGTATCTTTCAGGAACAGGCCTGCCACACTCAATTGCTGGGTACATAAAAGCAGTCTATAGGAAGGCTGGCATTGGCAGGAATGGGCCCTTTGGTTAATTAAGCTCTCTGTGGTTGAAGATCCATGAGGCACATTTTCCTGGCTGCCACACATAATCTACTTTTTTTTGGGGGGGGGGAGCATATCTCATGTGAGGGTCTTTCTTCCTTGACCAGGGACAGAACCCAGGCCCCAAGCAGTGGAAGCATGGAGTCCTAACCACTGGACCACCAGGGAATTCCATATACCGTACCATTGAAAGACAACAAGGTGAGGAAAAGAAGCTAGAACAGACTGTAGTTACAGGGGTATTTGGATGGTAGGCAAGATTTCCTGTTTTTCAAGCAGGAAAGACTTGAGTATGTTTGTAAGCCTAAAGGAGGGAATTTGCATAATGGGAGAAAAACGTAGAAAAGAGGAAATGTAGGAGGGAAAGCGGACACGACTGAGCGACTGAACTGAACTGAACTGAGGAGGGAAAGAGGGATGGGGAAGGAGTGAGAGAGGGAGGTTGAAAATGAAATAATTGTGAAAGAAGACTCCAGAGAAGGCAGGAAACGTGAGATAACCGGTTGTGGCTTTGCCTCTGAGTGTGACATCTTATTTTCTGGGTTAGTGTATGGATATGGATTAAGGCTGCACCTTGTAGGATATTCGAAGCATTTGCACTTGGTTATCTCAATTTCTATCACAAAACAGGAGGCGAATATCAGGGACATCAGTGGTGGAAGGTTTGGTTTGAACCGGAGGTATCCCATCCTCTGAAAGCAAAGCCAAAAGAGTAAGAATGGGCTCAAACGCAGTCTTATACAGATATGGGATCAAGTTATGGGACAGAAAGCCTGCGAGCCTTGATTTCTCGATAAGTAGGAGGCAAAGTTATCTGCTGAAGGTATTATTTATTTGTCACTCTTCTCACATGACAAAATTCCTTATGTAAAACCAAAACAGAAATAATATTTAGTATATTAAAATTAATGCTTTAGATATTTCCTTTATATTAAGGCAATTATCTATTACATAAATCTTTCACAGGCATGTATCTGTTTCTTTGTGTATGAACCAAAATTCTAAAAGATTCTCTTGATATAATTTAGCATTTTTAAAATTGACATTGTATTGAGTTTATACTATTCTCAATCAGAAGAAAAAATTACTGGAAACATACTGTCAGTGTATTCTGTATATTTGTTACCTGATTTAAGAAACAAAAACCACATGAATGATGTAATTTTATCTGGTTTTAAAGTAAATTCGTCACATGAGCAAATACTGGCTCCCTCTATCAAAAATTAGACATCAAAATATTTCATAATTGGAAAGGGTCTTTTAAGACCAGTGTCTTCTAATCTGGAGGCCTCAGACTCCCAGAATGTATACATGGAACAAAGTAGTTGATGATCTATTTTTACATTTCAAAGTACTTAATAGAACTCCCACTTAACCCATATGAAGACTTTGAACTCCTTTATAATTACTTGGAATTATTTCAATTCAGAGGGGCTACTCTTCAGACTCTCCAATGGGTGGGCCTTTGCAATATTAAAACATGGGTAATGCGTTAATCATTATTTCATCACTGAGTTTTAAAAATCAGCAAAAGCTTCTAAAACACAGGGCTAGGGCAGAAGAGGATTATAGAAGTGATAGTGAAAACATTGGGAAAAACTGACTTAGTCTAAGCCTGAAATTTGCAAATGAGATAACTGTTAATAGGAGGAGGATGAATAATTTATCCAATATCACATCAAGGTTCATTAATAGCAGAGCCAGCATTAGGATTTGCTCAATTCATATTTTGTTTGTTTAGTCACTAAGTTCTGTCTGACTCTTTTGTGACCCCATGGACTGTAGCCTGCCAGGCTCCTCTGTCTATGGGACTTTTCTAGGCAAGAATACTGGAGTGGGTTGAAGTTGAAGAAGTTTCCTAATATACTTTTTTCTTGGGTGTTAGGTCTCTTCAGTTTGTGCCGTGTTTAGTGTTCTCAGCATTTGGAACCCAAATGATTCACATTTTGTTTTGGGGTTGTTTTTGGTTGAGTATGTACTAATATGAAACACCCCACCCCAAACGCTAAGATTTATTAATTTGTATCCCCTCTGTTGGCTAATTTTCCAGTAAAGTGGCTTTAAATTTTTTTTTCCATAGAGCTAATTGAAAAAAGACAAAAACCTTTAAAAGAGTCTTCATAGCAAAGAGGTGCATTAAAGGCTAGTTACTTTCAAACTTCCTTCTTCATAATTTTAGGGTAGTCTTCATTCATATCCACTCTAGTTACAAGAGCACTTTAAACAGAATTATACTGTTAGCGTACAATTCTACAAAAAGAAAACATTTTAGACGAAGTCTTCCACCGTTTTAATCTTAGGTGTGTATAGGAATTGCATACATTCTCATCAAATAATTAAAACATATTCACAATTAACAAATAGAGACAAACTTTATACAAAAGTTCCACTACTACTATCATTTTTAAAAACATTTAACCCACCAATAATAGAGGAGACAGTCCTGCCTTTTAAAAGCTAGGTAATTTGAATGCAGAATATAAGATATGATCATTAGAAGTACAAACAATAGTTTTCCCTCTTAGGAAAAGTCTAAAAATTTCCTTCCTTATATTTTTTGTTGTTCTTTATGTTTCTTTAGACAACACAGTCATTTCTTCTCAAATGATTTTTTTTAGGAAAAGTTGTCTATTGATGGACTAAAAGAAGTGCATTCTTTGTAGCTGAGGCAGAACTGGGTTTTTAATATTTTTTACATCTCATAAATACAGGCTTCTAAGATGTTGATTAGGCAGAGCTATCACTTTCCAAGTCCAAAATTTCAAGATGTATAAAAGTAACTGGAATTTTTTGACAAAAGTACTAAGTAGCTTTGTGCATCCATTTTCTATGATACTCAATAACACAAGTCAATTAAAACCCAGACTTCACATTGATGTCAAATGAACGTAGCAGAATGACCAAAACTGAGAGCTAGTCATTGTCATAGATGCAACCTGAAAGAAGAAGACAGAAATTTAAATTAGTTACACAAAATACATATTCTCTAAGTGTTCATACATTGGAAATGTAAATGATTCATACTCTCCTGGTTTAGGATTAAGAAAAAGTAGAATTGGCTCACTTTATGAAAAAGCAACCCATAAATGGAACCCATATATTTATTTAACACTCATTGCTTAGTGTACTTTTCCAAACAAAGTTTCTGGAAAAATCTATTCTCTATCAAAATGAGACTCAGGATTATTTAATCTGAAACTTTATTAAATGTACTTTTTGAAAGTAATTCTGGATGAGGCTGAAAATATTAGGCATCAATAAGAATCATACATTTAAAAGGAGACTAAAAGGAACATTACACTATGATTCATTTCAGGTGAGATTAAATTTTTCGATTGCAATTTAGAAGTGTTCAATGCTTAGATAATACTAATGAGTAATACATGTTATGTAATATGTACCTATTTACTGTCCAAGCACAGTAAATATTTTTTTGTGGCTAAAAGCAATTCTTGTTAAGATTCATGGTATAATGAAAAAATCACTAAATATTTTTATTCTTTTATTTTCAAAGGAAATAAGAGATTTTCTGTTCATTTCCAGTCATGTACAAAAATGTTTTTTTCATTATATCAAGGTATTTACATTTCCTAACATTTTCAGGTGATTCAAATTCTGATCAGATTGGAAGGCTCCTATTAATCCTGTAAGCTATTTCCAGTATTTGTAAGAACAGTAAATTCACCATTCTTCACTGTGGTGAGTGCCACACGAGACTTACCATCAGCAATATCATCATAAATCTCTCCATCACTGTTAAGTAGAAAATAAATTTTACTTTAATGAAATAATCTTCTTAATATTAAAGTAACATTTAGGTTAAAAGTTTAATAACATTATTTTATGTGATACAAGGCAGTTAAGGATGAGAAGTATTATGATGATGAGTATTATGTGTTATACATTTATAAATGGGAAGAAATTTTGTATATATCTGCATCCCCTTTTATTGACTTAATCTAATCTGTTCCATTCTTAAACACACACGCACGCACACACACATACACACACACAAACTTATTCCATATCATAGACATACAGAATAGTGAAAACATGCCCCAAGAGCACAGACCATGCCTTATTCATCTTTCAGTTGAACTATAAGCCTAGCATACATCGGTCCTTGGTTGAGAAATATTTGTTGAACTGAACAAACTGAAAAACCAAAGCACAGTACTCTACTGGGGGCCCTAATCCAAAACTCTTGATGAATTCTTTGTTTGTTAATATCAGATGTATACTACTTTCATGTGAACTTCAAGTGTTGAAGGAAATAAAAAAATATTTGGCATAGGAAAAGGGTGTATCATTTTTACAATGTTTCTAATCATAATATGTAAATACTAATTAAAAAATATGTAAGTATTGGTTACAAAATAAGCAGCCACGATATGGTTCATAAGGTGATTCTTATGTTACGTAATTTTAAAAATGTTTGTGGTTATAGGCAGCATCCCTAATAATGGTTTGTGACTTTTACACATTTTAGGTTTTATCTGATCCTGAATCTTTGTGACATATTCTGTTCTACACACACATTGAGTCTCTCCTCAATAGAACAGATTTATAACTAAGACACAGCCTTTATTTCCAGAAGCTTATAAGCTAATGGAGAAGAGAATGACATGCAAGTAATTAAAATAGAATTATAAATATTAATAGAACCTTGAAATGGAGGACACGGTTTTGAAGTGCAGGAATGTGAGGTGAGTTTGTCACTTAGACCAGACCTACTCTTGGTTCCTGTACTATCTTTGTGCATTTAGAAGCAAGAGGCTTTTCAAATTGCTGCTAACCACGGCAGATGCCTTGTGTTCCCTATGTCTTCTGTTTGAATCCTTTTTCTGAGATTGAGGAATGATTTGGCTAATGGAAATTTGATACAAATGCTAAGAGGACAGATTTTTTTCTACCATTCATTCAATAAACATTTATTAACTGTTCACTTCAATAGATGGTAAAGCAGTAGTTACTTAGAGAGTACACTTTCTGAATTCTCTCCAAATCATCCTGTTATAATCACTGATGAAGATGTGGTCCCATTATTTGTCACACATTCTTTCCTTGAAATTTGTATCTTTCATAGAGTAAAGCCTATTGAAAAGTCCAATGTCTACTACTGTGATTAATGCGCTGAAGAAAACAAAAGTGTTATGATCATCTTCCTCTTGATTCTTTACTAGTTTGTTGACAAAGCACTTAACCTTCAGTTATCTCTTTCTGATGGTGTCAGGTTTTTTATGGATACAGTTTGTGAATCCTCCTTGATTTCTTAATTATGCCAAATTCTGTAAATCTCTGGATTGGTATATGACCTACTGTGATAATGGAGCTCATTTCTTTCACTGGTTTACTTGGAACAGAATCTTATAACATTGGGAGGTGGGGAGGGGGAGGGGAGACTCTAATAGCACTAGTACCAGACCGTGACAATGTCCTATTCATAAAAATAGAAGAATCATTGACCTCTATCTTTTCTTTTTGGCATGCTTCCAAAAAAGGCAACTTAATATTCTATGATGCATGGTGTGAGTAAAGAAAAGCCCTTGATTAGCAGCCAAACTATAAACTGTTAACAGATGATATTTGTACCTACTCTGCAGAAGCTATTGCTCTCCAATCAATACAATCAACTGCATTTTTGTTTTGTTTTGTTTTGGCTGTGAGGCATGTGGAATCTTAGTTCCTTGATCAGGGATCAAAGCCTTACCCTCTGCATTGGAAGGTGAAATCTTAACCCCTGGACCACCAGGGACATCCCTCAACTACATTAACAGCTAGTGAAAAGTAAAGTATTAATGAAAGTGCTAGCAATTTTGACCTGTATCCAATGTTTGCTATGTCTGTCTCCAATGAATATATAAAAACAGCAATGGTATAATCATGAATGAGAAGGGCTCCTCTTTCAGATTTAAAAGAGTGACACTTAAAACTAACTTCATTATGGATACTACCATATTGACATTAGTACAGAGTATTGTTTTAAAACTTATTTATGATAGTTTAGTAGATTGTGTTCGGAGAAGGCAATGGCAAGCCACTCCAGTACTCTTGCCTAGAAAATCCCATGGATGGAGGAGCCTGGTAGGCTGCAGTCCGTGGGGTCAGTAAGGGTCGGACATGACTGAGCGACTTCACTTTCACTTTTCACTTTCACACATTGGAGAAGGAAATGGCAACCCACTCCAGTGTTCTTGCCTGGAGAATCCCAGGGATGGGGGAGCCTGGTGGGCTTCCGTCTATGGGGTCACACAGAGTTGGACACGACTGGAGTGACTTAGCAGCAGCAGCAGCAGCAGTAGATTGTGTTATTTAAATGATATTAGGAGTCATTGCTAAAGAAAAGAATATCATTCTTTCTGAAAGTATAGTAGGAGGAGAAAATAGACTTACTTGTCCACCAAGTAGCTCCGAAGGACATAACCATCTAAAAAAAGAAAAAGAAAATGTATTTTATTAACAATATAAACTTGAAAACTCTCTACTATTTTTAAATAAATTGAAATAGAATTTAATAATTAAAAGAATATCATATAATATATTGAATAATTATATCTGTCTCCAAATATGACTCATTTTTCTGTGTCCACTTTTCTCTTTCTTTTTTCTCTCTCTCCTGTTTTCCGCCATTTACAATATTTCCTCCTTCTCCCTTAAATTAAAAACCAATATTTTCTTTCCTAAGCTACTGTATGTTGTAGCCCAAGCTTCTTTCACAGTTTAATCTATTTCTTCAAGGTGTTACGCATGTGGCACAATTTTAAGAATTTATTAAGCATAATTTCTCCAGTTATAAGAGTAAGTCACGGGGGTGTGTGCTTAGTCAATCAGTCATGTCTGACTCTTTGCGACCCTATGGACTGTAGCCTGCCAGGCTCCTCTGTCCGTGGGGATTCTCCATGCAAGAACACTGGAGTGGGTTGCATGTCCTCCTCTGGGTTGGATCTTCCCAACCCAGGAACCAAACCAGGGTCTCTTGCATTGCAGGTGGATTCTTTTATCAGCTGAACCACAAGGGAAGCCCAGGTCATGGATAGGGATTTTAAATATCTTCAGGTCTAAGATTTAACTTTTCCATTTTTTTTACACTGGACAGTCAGAATTATATTCTACTCCCCTTTCAGATCTGCAATCTAGTGATTACTTGGGGGAGTGTGCATTCTAAAAGGTTTCAAAACAGCTCTCTTATAATCAGTGTGAAAGATCTTTCACTATTGTTTTTGCCAGTTGACAGAATGTCAATGTTTGCATTTTCATCTTTCATGGAACAAATAATTATTCAGTTCAGTTCAGTTCAGTTGCTCAGTCGTGTCCGACTCTCTGCGACCCTATGAATCACAGCACGCCAGGCCTCCCTGTCCATAACCAGCTCCCGGAGTTCACTCAAACTCATGTCCATCGAGTCAGATATCAGAGATTTCAGTGATTCCTCTGTTAAATAGAAGATAGACATTTTATACAGGAAAGCAAATAATTTTTTTCCACTTTATTTTTGCCCTCTTGAGCAAAATACTCCTAAGAAAAAATAAGGACTATTTTTCACAAGAAAGTGTCTGCTGACATCTAATTAATTTACTAACCTTTATAGCTATTGGTTTTGTGTTGGCACCTAGTCACTATTGCAAGCTTGACATTAGTACTGTTTATAGCTTTGCCAATCAGTATCTAAATAATTTCTGTCCCAGAGTCAATTTATTGGTTTTGCTCCACCTCAGTTCTGGTTTTGGGTTCTAAATCAGCGTAAATGTGTAAAAAATGACAAAGCAGGAAGTTCATAAACAAAAATTAATACAAATGTTAAGAAACTTACTTAAACATATTAATATCATATTGCCACTGACTTAACATGCAAAAATGTTAAGTTAGAATCATATAACTGAAATTGTGCATTAAAATTCAAAGAAACAAACTTTCCCTGGAAATATTCCAGGGAAAAAACACTCCACCAAATATTCTGTCAAAAGATTCACCACTTTTGATAAAGATTGTTTATAAGAGTCATATTTGGAAAATAAAGAATCAAAGTTATCTTTGAATTCCTGTAGCATAGAGGTAATGAAGCATATGTCAAAATGATAAAAAGAGACTAAAGTAATATTTTTCTTGGAATATGAAAAAAATGAGACCATGTTATATCTTTCATTTTATTTCAATTAAAGCAGATGTGGAAAAAGTTAATATAAAGGTCATCTAAAATTAATATCTATGATCCTTAGGTTGCCTTTGATTCCAAAGTTCTTTCATTTCACATTAACAAGCTTGAAAAATGTAAGGTTAGACATCATCCATTTAGCATGATTTTTAAAGGGGGATAAGCTAATCTTTAGCAAATTCAATTCTCTGTGTGTCTCTCAAAAGAGATACTCTGTGCAAATAACAGACTTTTAGAACAAACTTCAGATTTTGCATCAGGGTTCCAATAGTGGAAATCTGTCTTTACCTGTACCTGTGTTTAGGGCTAACATAAAGTGTAAACCATTTCTACAGACAGTAAGTAAACTTAATTTTTTCGTTAGTTAAAATTGATGGTTATGTTTTCATTTTTAATTTTCTCTTAAAACAAATTGGAAAAAAAAATAAGTATTCCCATGATATTCATGTTAAGATTAATAATTTAAAAATAACGACTGAAGCCTTCAATGATGAAGTCAATCTCTTTGTTAGTTGTCTGGGCTTTGTAAAGTATCTGAACTAAAATTAGAATGTAGACAATTAGATAAATATATAAGAAATAAGAAAATATTGCCATAGATTGGAATTATTCTGGCATCAAATATATTTGTTGTCATTTGTAAAAAATATTTAGAAGGTCAAAAGAAACAAAATCCAAAATAAAGAATATAAACCTCATTTTGGAAATTAAAGGTTTTTATTTTCCTGTGCTAGAGGAGCCTGGCAGGCTACAGTCCATGGGGTTGCAGGAGTCGGACATGACTTAATACCACCACCACCATAGAACATCTATTTTTTAAATCTTAATTATGCTAAAATTGTGTCAACATGGATAAAACACTATCTGTAATTAGGCGTAAAACAGTCCTTTCAGTGATCAAAGTTAATAACTCATAATAGAGTTTAGTTACCTAATCTCACAAAATTAATTATAAAAAATATATTTTCTTAGCTTCTCAAACCTCTATTACATTTCCTCCTATATCTTGTCTGTTCAAGAGTTCTAACCACTTTTTCTTTTGAGGAAAGCACTAATGTTGTTGCTGTTTTTGTAGTTGTGAGATACATAAACATCAATGATTGGGAATATTATTTGAGAGCAAACATATTAAGGGGTTGGAGCAGGATTGGTCTTGTGCTGCTCTATTTTAGTTCCCTGAAATGATGTGATCATTTAGGGCTCATTAGCTATAAAATCATTATTAAATAGCATTCTACAGGGTGAACAACTTTTAATACAGCATAGGTTTTGCTGTCTAGTACCTTTAAAAACCTCTGCTAAAACTTCATTATATTAGAAGTATGATTCATGACAGTGTCAGAACAAGTGTCTTACCATGAATTTTTATACAATCTCTCCATTATAGTTCCTAGAAACAAATTTTTGTTTGCGGTAGAAAATGTTCTCTTTGCTCACATGTTCCACATACAACCATCATAGGGAACATTAATGAAAAATACAAACAAATGAAATAAACAGAAAAACTCACTGTAGTTCTGAAACATGCAGAGGAGCTGCTGTGTTTAGTTAGCTCTATAATATGATGGACACTGGCACACCAGGGAGTCTCATATATCATATGAAATTATTATTTGGAAACTTCACATTCATAGAGCAGAACATAGAACATAGAGGCTTGAAGCAAATGCTTTGAAATATGTGGTGGGGTAGAGCTAGTTAAGAAAGTCACAACCACTCTCTATACATGCCAGTTAATTTCTTCCCCTAATGTTTACTTGCTACAGGGCAGATGTGTCCTAGAACTATTGACTGACCTTTCCGAAGGGCGTTGTGAATATAAAATTACCAAGGATGTACAAAACCATCTTTGGAATAAAATGAAAGAGATCGTTGTTATAATATTTTCAAATTTTTTACTCAGTAAAAATGATGAATCGTATTATTTCCTTTTCATTTCATTTGTTGTAAGCAAGCCCAGAAATAAAGTTAAATTTACTCAATTTGGCCTCATGCAGTTTAAAAACAATAAAGTCACATTGCATACTTTTACCCAGGCAAGTGAAACAATGTTGAGCTTCAAGATAAAATGCTCATAGTGGAACAGAAATTAAAAATGAAATGCAGTATATAATACTAAATATAAATTATTATCCTAGTGTATTAGAAATGTTCTCTTTCCTTTCTTTCTCTCTCCCTACTTAGTTTTAGGGTTTCAAATCAGATGAATTATTAAATTTCTGAATAAAAAAATTTTTCTTCAGTTAGCACGTGTTGTTTTAAAATGGAAAACAAAATTACCGAAGCAAAGAAATGATCAGCTGGATTGGGGACATTCAAAGTACCTTTAAAATTTCCCTTCCTTTGATGCCCAAAGGAAATGGAGAACATTTTGACCACAAATAACTCATCTCATGTCTCATTCGTAGGAAAATTTTCTCCAGTGACAGGAGGTGGGAAAACTCACAGCGTATGAGACATTGAGTTGAGGAAAATGCACAAATATTATCAAGAAATTCTAAACATTTGGGAATGTGCCATCAAATATATATTTAAGATCTTAATGCCTCTACAATATGCTCTTCTACAGGTCTGTGGGTGAGACTTTTTCAAATGTGCTAATGCCAGTAAAAGTGGCTTGTACTCTACTCCACAGTGAGAAGGGATTACTGTTCATGCTTTAGCCTTAGATTTCTATCATTACAAATCATGTTTAAGTAAATTATGGTGTTCTCTCTTTTTTTTTCTTTTTGCCAGATTAAAAAAGAATAGAAAGTAAGGAAAATGTTAGGATTACCATGGTGCTGGATTGCAAATGCTATTACTGCTAATTACATGTAGAAAAAGGAACTGAAAAATTTAGAGTCTCTCAAATGATACACAACAAGTGAACTGAATTACTAAGGCTAAGACAGAGAACTGTGTCTTAAAACAAGTTAAACTGTTCAACAGACTTCTTCCCACAAATGTCAGTATGTCATATTTTCATCTGGTTAAACAATTGCAGTCTCCAAATTCTTATTCTCAATTCAGCAAGTCCAAAACAAGGTACCAGGCAGTGTAGAATGTGTTGGCAATACAAAGTTGAGAACATTTCATTGAAGTTACTCTCAAACTCAGAGTTTAATAAGTAATACATTGGTAAAACAATGACAATTGCAGTAGTAACAGTAGTGGTATGGTGGAGCAAGGGAGAGATTAATTGTGTTAGGGAGGCTAGGGAGGAGGGAGTGAGTGTGCTTCCAATTTTAGATGACAACTGGTTTGTTTTTAATAGATAATTTATGGGCATTCCAAATAGAATAAAATAGTATAGAAGGACGAAACAGCATAATTTACTCAGGGAATGACAAGTCAGTAGTCTGTATTTCTGAAGTGTCAGCTGCAGATGGGAAATAGTTGATGAGGGGAAGGCTAGATCATAAAGGACTTTATATACTAACCCTAAAGACTTCGTGTTTTTAAAAATAACATTCAGGTAACAGTGTGGTGAGTGGACTGGCTGAGAGTAATGGTAAGGGAGACATATCTTTTGAAAGGTTATTGGAATAATCCAGGTGAGGGAGGGTTAAATCCACACAGCAACTGTCCCAAATACTATAGTGATATTTGAGGAATGGATCAGAAATTAAGAAAATTAAAAACATCAAGGATTCAGTTCAGGGAAAGAATAAGGAGCAATTTTGGAAAAACTAAGAAAGATAAGAGATTTGGGAAAATAAAAGGGAAATGAAATAAATCTGATCATTGAATTGTAAGTAAGTGTTAGTCGCTCAGTTGTGCCTGATTTTTTGCGACCCCATGGACTGCAGCCCACCAGGCTGAGTGATTTTCTATGAGATTTTCCAGGCAAGGATACTGGAGTGGGTTGCTATTTCCTTCTCCAGGGGATCTTCCCAACCCAGGGATTGAACCAGGTCTCCTGCACTGCAGATTCTTTACTGACTGAATGGAGTAATGCAATTGAAGATGCTTTTGATGGCCCTCCCATATACTTTCACCCTCATGATTTCAGGGCTTTGTGGTTCTACTTGCAACGGATAGTAATTGCATTTTCTATTTATTTACTGATGACTTTTTTCCCTGGCTTCCAGAACTCTCTTTGTCTGCTTTCTCAGTGTCCTGAATGACTGGCCACATGCCCAGGGGTAGGCTTCAATTCCTGATGGACAGGAGTTGATGTATAAATACCCCTATTTGTTTCCCACCGGATAGGATAACACTACTGCTTGAGCCTGCCAATGCAGAAATAAGAGATGTGGGTTCAGTCCCTGGGCCAGGAAGATCCTCTGGAGGAGGGCATGGCAACCCACTCCAGTATTCTTGCTGGGAGAATCTTATGGACAGAGGAGCCTGGCAGGCTACAGTCTATAGGGTCACAAAGAGTTGGATAAGACTGAAACAACTGAGCATGCAAGCTCCGCCTACCCAAGTGATACCTCTTTTTGATAACAAGGTTTTATTAACTGCCTTGGGCTTCCCTGGTGGCTCAGAGGTTAAAGCATCTGCCCGCAATGCGGGAGAACCTGGGTTCGATCCCTGGGTCGGGAAGATCCCCTGGAGAAGAAAATGGCAACCCACTCCAGTATTCTTGCCTGGAGAATCCTGTGGACAGAGGAGCCTGGCAGGCTACAGTCCATGGGGTAGAAAAGAGTGGGACACGACTGAGCGACTTCACTTTCACTTTCTCTTCCAGTCTACTCTGCCACTTGCCCGCAGGAGTTTACCGGACTCACCTTCCAATTCAGGGGGCCAAACTAAGACAAAATCCAGGCCAAAGAAAGTTTTTAAATAAAAAATAACTAGTACACAAGATATAATAAGATGATTTTCATTCTGTTTAAGATGAACCCCAAACCACCAAAGAATGGAATTAGTTATTCGTGAGCTTGGGAACGGTAAACTACATTGGTCCTACACCAGAAAAAAAAAAAAAAAAAGTAACAAGGAACCCTTGATTTTATCATGTAATGTTTTCACTTCTCATTTTTAACAGATGATAAATTCTTAAGAAGATGGGAGCCCTCCAGTATTCATAGCAGTATTTAGAATGATTGATGTACAAATAGAAAATGACAGCAGATTACAAATTATCCCTGAATGGTTGCTGCTCTTTCTTCTGTTTAAGGTCTGTTGATTCCTAGATAGGACTCCAAATTTCTGTTTTTGATGCTGAATCTACATCTGCCCATCTGTATCTATACATGTTTGTTGCTGAGGTCATTTACATCCTGTTACTCAGAGTCTGTTCTGTGGACTAGCAGAATGAATTACATGAGACCTTGGGAAAACTCCTCACCTCAGATCTACTAAATTAAAATCTACATTTTTAACAAGATCTCTGTGAAGTGTATGTACTTTTAAGTCTAGGAGCATTGCTCTAGATGGGGCCTGTTGTTAAGGACAGGAATCTCCAGGCAGCAGGTCAAAATAAGCCTGAAACTTGTCCTCTGGAGAAAGGTCCATATAACAAGCATTAGATCAATCGTCTGTTGTGAAAAATGTGACATAATTGGAAAAGCAGAGGGAAAGAAACGATCACTTATGCCCATCACCCTGCGCATGCGTGCATGCTCATTCGCTTCAGTTTTGTCCGACTTGCTGTGACCCTATAAGCTGTAGCCTGCCAGGCTCCTCTGTCCATGGGATTCTCCAAGTAAGAACACTGCAGTGGGTTGCCATGCCCTCCTCCAGGAGATCTTCCTGACCCAGGGATTCAATCAGCGTCTCTTATGTCTTCAGCATTGGCAAGTGGGTTCTTTACCTCTAGCATTACCTGGGAAACACCCACCTTCATCACCTTCAGTTCAGTTCAGTTCATCACATTAATCAGCCATTATTAGCATTTTAGTTTTATTTACATATTTTTAAACATGGCTGTAAAGAAACCCCATCCTTTATTAAACAGGCTTCTTATTTCTGTTACTAATGGATCATGAGCATTTCCTCATGTTATCATAATCATCCCAAAATATTCAATTTGGTATATTCATCATAACTTTAATAATTTAAAAATCGAGCATTAAAAAAATATTTTGGCAGCCCTTTAAAGCAAGCAGTTATCTGCATTTAAGACTATTCCTTAGGGTGTGTGTTCACAAATCCTGGATTGGAAGGGGGTATTCTTTGTCTCCTGCAGCTCTTTCTTCAAATTATCTCCCATGACATTCTAGTTTTAACACTACATACCCCTGCCTATTATCCTTTGTACCCACATTCCATTTTTCCCTTTTACAGCCAGCCACACCTTGTCCATAAAAACTTTAGATCCATTTTCCCCACCCTTGAGTCACTGTGTTTTATTCTTAAAAAAATCCATTTTGGTTCCTGTCCCTGAGTCACCTTCCTGTCATTAAAATTGAACTCAGAGTTTTCTGTGCAGACTTACTGGGCTGATACGGGACAGCCGGGCTGGCTATTCAGTTTTAAATATAGGACAACATAATTTTGACTTACTCTTCCCTGAACCTTAAATTAAATAAGCTACCTTTTAAAATTGGTCAAAAACATTTCCATCTGTCAGCTTAGGTAGCTGTCAGAGAGGAAAGGACTGTCTTATATTTATTTGGAAGAGTAGGTTATATTAAATGTGCCAAATAGGAAATGAAAACAAGTGAATTTGCAAGGTAGGAAAACTGGAAATGCTAGGTATGACATATGAGATATAATTTTAAAACCAGACCAGACCAGGAATCATTCAGTTCTTTAGCACAGTGGTTCTCACTTTAGTGTACATAGGAACGAACTAGGGAAGACTTAACAATCTCTGTCTGACCCCCAGAGCTCATGACTCAGCAAGTCAAATGTGGGGCTAGGGTATTGCAACTGTGATAATCTCATCAGAGTTTTCTGATGCTGGGGGTCTGTGCGACCATATTTCCAGAAACACTACTTTGGCATTATCTTTGCAACTCAGTGCCAAATATAGCAGGTGGGAAATGAAAAAGATTAAAATGAAATACATTGATTCCAGCCCAACAAGATCTCCAGTTTCTTAATGTGAATTTTCCAGACTTTACAAAGCATGGAGCAAAAACAGTTTGGAGTGATCACTAAAACTTGTTTATCTGTTAAATGCTGGAGCATCATATTTCTGAAGAGTAAGTGTGACTTACATTTTCCTTCTTCATTCCTGCAGAGAACTTTTGTGTCATCTGTGTTTTGTATGACTTCCAGGGATTCTCCAGGTTTTATCTGTAGATCTCTGTTGCCCCACTTTTTAGAAGATAAGGAGGGTGCAACTTTGGTGGAATAGAGGACTCTAATTTCACCATCATACTGGAAAAATAAGGGAAAATTTTTATTATTGATGGATGTGTATTATTAAAGTAATTCACTTATAGACAGACTTATTAAGAAATTTTGTTAAAAATTCCAGAAAAATTTCAAATTTTGTTAAAAAAACTAGTTCATTGTTATCTTTTCAAAAGATAACATAAGATTAAAGAAAACTTTTGGAGAAAAATCACTTGCAACCTCACCAACCTAATATAATAATTATTTTTAAAATAAAAAAATTAAGATGTACATGCATTGACTTGTCACACTCATTTTCTGCAAAATGATTACCATCAAAACTTCAATTTCATTGGTTCAATCACTTTACATAATTACCACTTCTTCTTCATAGTGAGAACATTTAAGATGTACTCTGTTAGGAATTTTCAAGTATGTAATACAGTATTGATAACTATAATCAATCACCATGCTGTAATTAGATCCCTAAACTTACTCATCTTATAACTGAATATTTGTACCCTTTGACAAACAGCTCCCCCTGCTCTCCACCTCTGGTAACCACCACTTTACTCTTGGTTTCTGTGGGTTTGGCTTTTTTAGATTCTACATATAAATGATATCATGCGGTATTTGTCTCTGCCTCTTGTCTGACAGTTTACTTAGCATAACGCTCTTGAGGTCCACCCACATGGTCACAAATGGCAGGATTTCCTTGTTTTTCATGATTGAATAATATTTCATATATATATATATATCAAATCATTTTTAATCATTTTATTTTTAGCTTACCTTCTTATTGAGTTTCAAAGGACAGCTAAATTTAGATGATTACTACAGTATGTATATTGGGCATGTACAAGAGTTTGCTTAATTTCTTATAGGAATAAATCTAAATCTAAAACAAAGTTTGTAGAAAATAAAGGTGTGATGGATAACTGTGATATTGATAATTACACAGATAATCATCAGTTTTTTCATTAAGGCTTTGAACTTTGTATGATATTTAAATGTAACATACTTTAAATTTTTTCCTGAAGTCTTTTTCTTCTTTTTCTTGCTTTTTTAGCTTCTTAGGGTCTTTTTCTTCGGCTTTGGTCTTGGCTCCTTGACTAGGATGGCAGAACACACATAAAACAGCATTTAGTTTCACAACATAAAAAGAATAGTGTATAATGGAGAATTCATAGCATTACATTTTTATTAAATTTCATTTTCAATTAGTTATTTTTCTTAGAAATCTAGTACATTGACTGTGATAAATGATGACTTTTCTTAATGTAGAATATTCTTCAAGAGAGTAGAGGCTGAGTTAAAATGGAAGTTTGAGATTATCATGTTGAAAAATATAAAATGACCGAAGTATAGTTTAAACATTGTTACATATCAGCAATTTCAGATGATCCAACCTATTCTTGACTCCCCTATATTTTTTAACCCTTCCTATGTAATCAGGTGGTTTGGCTAATGTCATAGAAAAAACTTTTTAAAAAAGGAACATTTAAAAAAAATTTGACCACGCCATGCAGCTTGCAGGATCTCAGTTCCCCGACTGTGGTTTGAACCCATGCCCCAGCACTGAAGGTGCTAAATCCTAACCATTAGACCATGAGGGAATTCCCCCCCAAAGAACACTTTTTGAAAGACTAATTTTCATGGCTTAAAAATTTATCTATATATTAATTTTTTTATATCTATTTAAAATGAAGCCAGGGTTGTATCTTATGATACCAACTTATGATATAGTCAATTACTATAAGAGAAGTGAACTGGTCTAAGGTAGTGATTCTCCAGCCGGGTCGCAAATAGGATCACCTGGGAAGTTTTTTAAAGATACCACTGCCCTTTTCTAAATCCTAGAAATTATAATTACATTAAATTAATTAAAAATTCTAATTAATTAGGTTGAGTGAGGTCCAGGTACCAACACACATATTTTAAGAGCTCCCAGGTGATTTAATCTGCAACCAAGGTTGTGAACCATTCCCCAGGATTAAATATGGTTGTTAGGAAAAGGCTGTGAATCTCTGTAGGAAGAAATTTTAAAACGCAGAATATTTGTGAATAATGACAGTTTTTAAACACTGATATTAATTTTTACTTTGATTACCTAAGATAAAGCTTTGTTTGTAACTGAGCTATTTAAAATGTTTGAGTCTTAATTTTTCAATCTTAGAATTGAGTTTATTCACTGGGAAGTGAATTAGTATACACTATCCTGCCCTAAGTTCTGCATTGTCCGTCAGTGCCTTCTGTCTGAGGCTTCCCTGCGGGCTCAGTAGTAAAACATCTGCCTGCTAATGCAGGAGACACAGAGTCTATCCTTGGGTTGGAAAGATCCCTTGGAGAAGGAAATGGCAATCCATTCCAGTATTCTTGCATGGGAAATTCCATGGACAGGGGAACCTGGTGGGCTACAGTCCACAGGATAGGAAAGAGCCGGACCCAACTGAGCGACTGAACAGTACAATCTTCTGTCTTCTGGTGTCCTGGGCAGTGATGGAATCCCTGGCCCAGATTAGCACACTGGAGCAATCAGAACACCCATGAATGTTAAAAAGGCCCCACAAGTTCTCTTTAAAGATAGTTTATTGAAATTTATTTTTTTTAATGCAATGCTATGTTAGAGAATACACAATTGTCTTAAACTCTGAAAACAAGCAATAGGAAAGAAAATAGTCCATATTGCATAATGTTGAATCAGCTGGGGCTTATTTTGCTTAAAGAAAAGGGCCAATGGATGACTCTGGGTTCCTAGAGAGCTATTTAATGGAATGTGGTGGCATTTCTACAGTAATATTAAACACAAAAATGCATTTAAAACTGCCAGGGATAGATGTGATTTCCCTATGGTGAGGACTATTAGATTTTCTTTTCATGGAGCACTAAAAAAGGAGGATGATTCTCCTTTCACATTTCTGGTGTGTTTTGCCTGTAGAACTTGATCTTCATATATAAATTACAACATATTTCCCCCTTAATTTCTTTGATCTTGACCCTGCATTTTGTTCCATAAAATTAGTTTAAAAATATTGGTAAAAAATAAATATTTACTTATAGTTCACGCATGCATTTTTAACCAGTATAGCTCAGAAGACACTGCTTACTATATTCCACTGATGTTACTTTCATCCTTTGACTGATCAGTTCTGAGATCTTTTTATTCATCTTTCTTTTTTCTTGAAAAAGTTAAAGGTGTTCTTGCTTTTAGCATGTATGGGATCATCTCATATACTCACTGGAGTACAAGAAAGCATTCTACCATGTTACATTCTATTTCAGAAGAATTTTCAAAAGGTATTCCTCTAGTATTAACTGATTTTATATTTTGTTACAATTTTTGTCTAAAATTAAATTGAAGCCTTTAGTTAAAGAATGTCACTATTCACTGTTGACTGCTTTTGTTGTTGTTGTTAGTTTGAATGGAACTTTTGAGAATCTGATGCTTTTGTAAAAATACGACATAACTTTTAAAAAAGTCCTTTCAAAATACAAATCTTGCTCTCATTTTTTTTTTTTTTTTTCACAAAAAGAAACAATCTTCTTGAGAAGGACGGAGGAGGCTTGAAGCAGGTGGGTTAGGATTTGAGATACAAATTAAGCAATGTCCTCAAGACAAACAATGTTTGGGAAAAAGTAAAAATAAAGGGAGGGGATGAATTAGTGAGATCAATTGCTACCAGGATTTCAGATATTTTCCCAATGAATGAGAGAATAAATGAACGTAGACATTGGTGAGTCACAGGGCAGAGGATGACCAGGGGACCAGAAGGACCACTGGGGAAGCGGGGAGGGGAAGGGAGAAAAGTGGGGGAGGGGAGAGAGAGAGGAGGAGGACCTGGGCTATCCATCCATTCACAAACCTGGCAGAGACGTCAGAGCTGGGATCAGGGAGCCGAGAACAGAGCCAACAGGATGGCACATGGTACAAACGCACCCCACTGGGGTTTTATCCAATTGAGTGTTCTTGAACTGTCTGATTTTCATTACTTCACTGTAATGAGAACATTTTAATTACCTTATCTCTATTGGGGGAGGAGGGAAATCAGAGGCATCCACATCATCATAAACTTCATCTCCCATGTCTAACAAAAGACAGAATAGCAAATGGTGAAACACTGTTAGTGGACATTTTGATATGCGCATTCAATGATGTTTTTAATATAAAGATTGTTTTGAGGACAACAAAATAATTTTCCCCTAGGTCTCTGTACATTTCTCCTGGATGCATCACCTATTCTTTAAAGGGGAAAGATTTTTCTCTTCCTTGATGCGGGTGTTAAAATTCCCTCAGCATCAACAACAGTGACAATGATTTTAACTACTGTTATCAGGAAAAAACCCTCAAGTAGTGACTGAGATTATTTGAAGATCCACAAGTATGATGAATGGCAGGATCAGTTGATTGCTGACAAACAAGTCAATATTACTGGCCATCGGCAGCAGGTAAAGATATTTAAAAAGTACTCAAGAAACTTACCTTGGGGTGCTATGATAATAGCTATCATTTTACTTATATGGCTATGTCTTTGTCTATGTATCTATCTACTTATCTATTGATTTGTCTATAACTCTTTTTTACTCACTGATCTGTTCTTCATTAACTTTTACCTTATAGTAATACTACCTGTGGCACTACCTGAAAATAAAAGGTGCTTGTGATACCCGAAGGTTTTGAGAATCAGTATTGGTGGAAAAGTGGCTATGACCTTAACTGCCTCAAGGATTTTTCCAATCTGTAGACACTTTTCTTCCTTCTAGACTTCTTGTTATTAAAGTTAGGAGGCGTGCTGCTTCCTTTCTGCACCTATTAAGTTGCCCCACAGCAAATTAAGCTGAAGAGATGGCTTGAAAGGAGTACAAATGTTTTAAGGAATGATTAGCACAGGAAGTTTAAAATGCTCTCTAATAGTGGCAAGAATTTGATTTCCTTTAACTCCCCCTTTTTCTGTATATATGTACACACATATACATGCTGTATTTATATGTGCATATTTTCCTTGCACTCATATTAACTTTCACAGTATAAAAACTTATTCAGCTACCTGAACAATCTAGAATAAATATATAAAATATAATGACGTATCATTGATATTTGGAAGAGGAAAAATTACTGTTCCATACACATGCACTTAAGACATAATTAATAAAGACAAAAGAAAATCAAAACAAGCAACACATTTTTTACTTAACTGATCACATTTGTTCCATTTTATACCTATTCTTTGTGGAGCTAACTTTCTTGAGTACTTTTTAAAAATTATAAGTTAAGATATAAGTTCATCATCAATTATTAATCAGTTTGAGCTAGAGCCTTACATATTTTCAAATTGTTAAATGAAAACAAAGTCAGATAAACAGTCTGGAAGAATACATTATCTTTGTGTTTGGTTTGCTTTTTCAATTTATTTATAAATTAAAATAAACTTTTTGAAAGCCTCTGAATATTCTTGCAAGACATTTTATTTTATTCAAAGAAAATTTAAGAAAAATCCTTTAAGTCTCAGCAGGGGTTAAAAATAAGATGATCAAAATTGTACAAAGAAAAAACTATTTTACATTTAGCAGTGGAAAAATTTCCAAAGACAATATAAATTATACATTTATAAAAATCAAAGAAATTTAGATTCAGAAGGATCTTGGTTGCACATAGTGTGGCACGTGTTTAGAAGTCTTTTTGCAGAAATCTAGTACATCAAACTCTGACTAAATTGGGGTGGGATCCATGAGGACTGTTGTGGCCCATCTCTACTCATTTGTCCCTTTCTCCATAGTGATCCTGTGACTGGAAGAACTGTTTAAAAATCACTGAAAGTTAAAAATTTCCTTTTCCCACTATTTTACTATTGAGAAACTGAGACCATCCCAGGTGCAGTTACTTGACAAAGTTACACAATTTATTATTTTCAGAGTCAGGATTTAATTCGGATAGTGTGATTAAAGCAATCGCTTCTGCTACTCTATCTGTAAGAAGTGAGATATAAAATATATTAACTTAGTTTTTATTACTTACCTACTTGATTTGGAGGAGAAGGGAAACTGGAAAGAAAATGAGAACATAATTATAATCAGACCAATATAAATACAGAAATTGGGTCTTTTATTTCGGAAAGGCATGAATAAGTAACAGCCTTGAGGCTTAGAAAGGCTAATTAATATGTTGAGTATTATTCCTTTCTCATCCTCCATTTCTCTGCTGAGTCCCAAGTTTTTGTCAATTAATTTGGAATTTAGCAAGACTTTTTGTGAACTCTGGTATTGGCCAAACAAATCAAGAATCATGACAACCAGTGGTTTATTTTTCTCACAGCCATTGGACCAATATTTTCGAATTTGTTCTATGAAGTTTGGGCCTATTATCATACCAGAGTAAATGAAATGGTCTAAATATTTCAGAGTCATTGCAATGTAGCTCCAGATGAAAACTGTTTGTTTGACTCAAAGATTAGAAATGTAGAGTCAAAATCAACAAAAGTCACAGGAATCTTCATATGACCATAATATTGTATGGTCATATGAAGATCATAGTATGACATAATATTGTTTGATAATATGTACAAATATATCCCCAAACAGAAGAATGGTGAATAAGAGAGGAATATCCACTGAAACTAGAGAGTGAGAACTTATTAACAGAAGTGATTTGAAATCAGGATTGGGTGACTTTTAGTTGCAACAAAAAAAGACCTTTGTTTTTTTATTACTTTCTGAACTTTAAACACACATATACACATAACTGGAAGAAGGGAGCACAGTTACACTAAAGTGTGAGAGGTCATTAGTAAAAGTGATTTAAAATCAGAATTAGCTGGTGTGTTATTGAGCAAAAAGAAATATTTGCTTTTATTTCTAAGTGAGGACTACATTTGAGTAATGATACAGGAAGAGAAGATTTGCTACGTTTACTTATGATTTTAAGTATCTCGTTTATTGAGTGTTGTTTTAGTGTCTCACAAAAGGATTTAAAGTTAGGAATTCTATGTAATTGACATCTTATAAAGACTTCTGTTAAAGTGTGGTGAGTCTATTAGCATATACAAAACAACAAAACTTTTGCGGGTACTTAAGGTCCTTCAAATTTATACACGTGGAACTTATACTAAAGGATTATTTTTGTATAGAAAGATAAAATGTATGCTTTAGTCTTATTTATACAAACTGAAGATACTTAGAATAATTTTAGTATGGGACAAACATGTAATTCAAGTGGAATTAATATATCATTATTGTGAAAGTTACAAAGACTTTAGATACTGTACTTAGAGAAAAGAAATTCCAAATTTTGTCCTTTTTTCTCTATAAATTAACTTTTAAAAGAGAATGTATATTTTGAATAGTCAGTATTAAATATTATATAATAAAATGTAGTGTTGGAATTCTGACCTTTTAGATGTGATTTACAGCTTAAAAAAAGGTCCTACAAGGACCTTTTTGGAAGGTGAGTGTATGCATGTGTGTGTGTGTCTGTGCATGTTTGAATGGAAAACAAAATACATTTTTGATGTATATGATGATTTTATGTAAATGCACGAGTTTAAAAGTGACACAATAAATGAGACTAGAATGACTAATGGAAAAACACATTAAAATTTCTTAAGACTGTCAGAATTTGGTTATCGGTTATAAAATATTAGTAGCATTTGATTAAATTATTAGTGTAGTTATTGTGCACTGGATTTGGTGGTTGGTTGACTCTTACGATGAACCTTCATCATTGTCTGACTCAGAGTCTTTAGGTTTCTCTCGTATACTTTTCTTTTTGTCATCTTTTCCCTTTAACATCTTCAAAATCCCCCAGGACCAGGTGTTACTCTTCTCTTCAACCTGTAGCGTGGAGCTTTGGAGCATGCAGGCATTGATCAGGTTTTTTATAATTATACTGTGTTGATCATTCAGGCTGTAAGCTACTTATTGTACTGAACAAGATGAAGCTATTAAGTTTGTTAAGTCATGGTCTTTGAATACTGCTGCGACTAGGTAAATAGTAGGCAAGCTATTTTCTCCTATTTGGTAATTTCTTAAACAAGTCAAAAGTTTTAAACATCAATTTAGCTTTGCTTTGATTAAAAGTAAGTTGTTATTAGATTAAAATTTTAAAATACGTATTTAAATTTTAAAATTCACCACTTCAAAAGTTTAAACACCTAAAGGATTATGTTTTCAATATTGCCACATACAGCCACAGATAAACATATGATCTCAATTTATCTGGATTGCTTACAACTATGATTATTATATAAGGGCTCCCCTGGTGGCTCAGATGGTAAAGAATCCACCTGCGATGCAGGAGACCTGGGTTCAATTCCTGGGTTGGGAAGATCCCCTGGAGGAGGGCATGGCAACCTGCTCCGGTATTCTTGCCTGGAGAATCCCCATGGACAGAGAAGTCTCGCAGGCTACAGTCCATGGGATCACAAAGAGTTGGACACGACTGAGCGACCAAGCACAGCACAGCACATGAAGGCTAGCCATGCAATTATAAACTTTCCAGAGATTGTCACAGAAATGAAGTACTGATTGACAAATAAATGATTGGGAAAAGTTTGAATACTTGTAACCCTTATCCCTTTTCCATTTCACGCCTTTTGACATAGTTGTCAAGGTTCCAAGTGGTATATTCCAAACAATATACCACTTCATTTGAAGTGTGGTATAATTACAATTACTCATTTGCCATTGCTGTTAATTAAACAGGGAATGCTACTTTCTGCTTTTTATTCTAACTAGAAATCAAAACTAGTGACAGTTTCAGTATATATACTTTTCAAAGAGGCAATTAAGCTGATTATTCTTACCCATCAGCAGCATCCTCCTCTTCTATCCCATCATAAATATCATCATCTGGGGGAGGTGGGAACATCCCTTCATGTGAATCAGGGGGAAAAAAAATCTGTTAATTTTGTAATTTGGTCACAAATGCTCACTCAAAATTTGATAATAAATGTCTTATGCAGAAATAAGATGCAGAAAACATCTTATTTTCGTATCAATTATTTAACTTAAAATAGCTTTATTTTCCCACTCTTACACAGAGGTAAATTAACTTTTAACATTATTTTATAAGGAATTCCTAGGAGTAAACTGTAAAAATATGAGGGATGATATAGAGTGCTGTGCATTGGAGGTGACAGAGTGGGAGAAATAACTGAGAAAAAGTAAAATTAAGCAGAGGATGGAGTTAAAATTTATTGTGGAAAAAGAAGGGAAAAGTTGATAAGAAAAACTTAATACTAAGGAGACATTCAGAAAAAAGCATTGATCAAGATGTAAGTAAAGGAAAGCAAATGAAAAGTGACTCTGTAAGCACTGATGGGAGCTGGGACAAAGAAAAGAACGGAAGGTGACTTTTTCATTTCTTTATTTCATTTCATCAAAGTAATATTTTAAAAGTTAAACCCTTGCTTGATTTGTTATCCTATGTTTGCTATTTGACAAATATTTATTTAACAAATGTTTACTGACTACCTTCTTTGTAAAAATATGTACAATAAAGTTGAAATTACATTTTTAAGATGAGAATTTCAGCACTTCCAGGTATTAGCAACCCTTACTTTGTTGATGGGATAATGAGAAGTCTTTAGGAGTCATAGCTACGGTAACTATGTAAGGTATCATCCAAATAGGGACATTTCTGAAAGTGAAGGGGGATACTACTAGAAACTGTGTCAGACAACTGACACAAATCAAGACTGCCCTGGGCACACCGGAAGTGGAGTCACCCCATGACCTTTAACGTGGAAGAAAGAAGCGACTTGCTCAGGGTCACTCAGTGGCCAGGACTGGACTCCATGTCATTGATTCCCAGTCAAGTGTTCTTTCTACCATATTAAGATCCTCCTCATTATTTGCAAACAAGAGCATTTTGTCATTAATATACACAAGAACGTCAAAGACTTTAGAAACTGATAAAAGCGTGTAGCTTACCTCCACTTCCACTCTGACTGTGGCTAGGAGAAAAAGAGTAGACATTAACTGATATATTAATTATTTAGCTATCAGGAAAGGAAGTACATATTGAGCAGTTAAATGAGAGAAAAAATAACATTCCAGTCAACAGTTATCAGGATGTTATTTACAATTGTCAAGATATAAAAACAACCTAAATGTCCACCAACAGATGAGTAGATAAAGAAGACGTAGTGTATATACACGATGCAATGTTATTCAGCCATAAAAGAAGAATGAGATTTTGCTATTTGCAACAGTACCAGTGGACCTGCGGGTTTATTTTATTTAGTGTAATAAGTCAAACAGACAAATACTGTATGTTGTCACTTACATGTGGAATCTAAAAACTAAAACAAATGGATAAATATTACAAAAGGAAAAGAGACACAGATATGGAGAACAAACTACTGGTTACCAGTGTTGGGGTGGGGGTGGGTGTTTAGTACAAACTACCATGTATAAAATAAATAAGCTGTGAGGATATATTGTACAGTTTAGAGAATAGAGTCAATATTTTATAATGACTTTAAATGGAATATAACTTATAAAAACATTGAGTCACTTGTATACCTGAAACTAATATAATCTTGTAAATCAGCTACTTTTTAATTAGAAAAAGGTTATTAGATGTTATTTGTGAAAAGGAAAAAAAATTGTTCCTTATTGTAACAGATGAGTAGTAACAAAACAAAAAACAAAACAAAACTAATAAGAATCAAGTGAGATTCAGTACTCCATAAAGTTTTCTAAACAATGATAGTGTTTGTTTCTAGCATTTTACCATAAGGCAATTTTCAGATTATATAGTATTACATCACTCCATAGATGGACTTATTAAAAAAAGAGAGTATTATTCTAGAACCGTTACAGAATTAAATTCAATTTCCCCTCAATATCTTATAATTACAGCATTTAACTCTTAGTCCAATAGCATTACATTTTTTACAAAGGGAAAACTTAAAAAAAAATTTGAAATCCTATTCGTGGGGCCTTTGTAGAGTGTGGCTCTTAATTCTCTAAATCTCTCTTTCTCTAACATTCTATACCTCCCCTCTTTTATAATTGTTTTCTTGCCCATTTCCCCACTAAATTGTGAATTATATGAAAGCAAAGGAAGTCATCTAGTTCATTTTGCAGAAAAAAAAATTGAGGCTCTGATAAATGAAGTGATATGACCATGTCCACTTTTGATTAATTGAAAAAATGAAATAAGAATCTCAGAGTCCTGCTTTCCTGTATGGATGATATCATTTTGACTACACCTCGCTGTGCCCTCTGTGTCATCATTTTTGCCTTTTAGATAATCAAGAACAGATATCTGATATTACAACCATATAGTATATTTATACATCATATGTGATCCTTAACCTTAAAGTCAGAACGACTTTAAAGTCTACTGCTAATCTAGAAGTAAAAAGTACTTTCACTAATGGAACTTCGGAGAAAAACATGCTATAAATGTCTTAATATACAAATAGAAGTGATTTTTTATGAAGCTTAAGTATATTTGGTACTTGCTTACAAACGATTTTCACACTCACTGTCTTCAATACTTTCCTCTGAGCATGAAGCAAGCATTTAGAATTATGAGAAAAACTGCAAATTTGGGTTGGCTGCCACTTCTGGCAAATACAACATATTCCACCTTGGAGATTTCATACCCAATTTCCAAAGAATTGGGTGATCACAATCAGGAACAAAGCCACTATATATTATTTGATTTCTAGAGCAATTCTTCATTTTTTCTTTGGAATATAAACCATTGATCTGATGAGCTAGAGGGAAGGAAAGGAGAGTGTGAGAAAAGACCAGGAAAGAGAAAGAGGACAGGATAAATGGCAGGAAAAAGGTTGGGAAACACATCTAGAAGAAAAGTTTTTTATATGACGAAGGAGTGGTATTTGCACTTGTAATTTCCTTTTGTTCAACTTTTCATTTTTATTACAAAAAGCTGCTTCATTGAAAAGAAAGGGAGAAGAATAGCTGCCAGGACCTGTGCTTTTTAAGCCTCCTGTCTGCTCTGAGTGTGAGGTATACAGTTGGTTCTCCTAACCCTGGAAAAATTGGGAAAGAGCTGGTCAAGAACTTCCTGATAGGAGCCAGGAGGTATATGGGGGAGGGAGAGGAGAGGCTGGTGCTTTCTCTTATTCTTGCCTGGACAAGCTGCCGGCTATACTCAGCATCTTTCCTTGTTCTACTAAGGACAAAGCATGTTCTGTTATAAGATCTCTGCCAGCAGCAGCTGTAGTTTCAAAAAAAAAAAAAAACAGAAACAAAACAACTTGTGTAGAAGTGATGTCTCTTCTTCTATTTTCCTATTAAATATGCATAAAGAGGAGATAGATGCTAGTAAATATTGTGGTGCTATACTTGTTTAAAATATTAATCACTAAAGCTATACACTTCCTCTAACCCCATTTTATTAAATAGAAGATTCCTTTTCTGCTACATGTTTACTAACTGGAGATGTCTTATAGAGTTGTGGTATGTATGGTGGTGGTGGTTTAGTCACTAAGTTGTGTCCGACTTAACATGCCAGGACTGAATATAACATGCCAGGCTCTTCTGTTCATGGGACTCCCCAGGCAAGAATACTGGAGTGGGTTGTCATTTCCTTCTCCAGGGGATCTTCCCGACCCAGGGATCAAACCTGGGTCTCCTGCATTGGCAGGTGGATTCTTACCTGCTGAACCATCTGGGAGGCCCTGTGGTATGTACAGACTAGTTAAAATGGAAAAGGTAATAGCATTAGTTTTGGGAAACAGTCACCTGTTATGAAAATAATGTTTCATTTTAAGTATATCATCCCTTTTTAGTGGATTTATTTATATTTTTTGAGTATTTAATCAGTGTGAATATATATATATATATATCTCACTGCTGCTGCTGCTGCTAAGTTGCTTCAGTCATGTCTGACTCTGTGCGACCCCATAGATGGCAGCCCACCAAGCTCCCCTGTCCCTGGGATTCTCCAGGCAAGAACACTGGAGTGTGTTGCCATTTCCTTCTCCAGGGGATCTCAGGCAGACTCTGCCATCTGAGCCACCAGGGAAGCCCAACATAAGGTATATATGCTGATAATATACATGGTAAGACACACTCATGTCCAGAAAACTCTGTAACTCTCAGAATATGGCCATTTGGAACTCTGACATCAAATTTGACATTTGCTAACTTCGAAGTAGGTCAAAGTGTCTCTTATTACTAAGGTCAATTTACAATCTGTAAACTCCAGTGCATACATGACATGTTTTGATATGTATTGCATAATTTATGATCATAATATGTTAAGACAGCATTGCTATCAGTCATTTTAGAATGATGAACTGCCAGAAAGCAATATAAGTTTAACTGATGCCATAAGCTCAGTCACACAACTTAGTGACTAAACCACCACCACCATACATAACACAACTCTATAAGACATCTCCAGTTAGTAAACATGTAGCAGAAAAGGAATCTTCTATTTAATAAAAGGGAAATTGAATTCTTTATATGTTTCATAACTATTAGTATTAATAAATATTAATGTATTTCTATTTTGATCTTTTTACATTTTTAGAATGTTTAATAATAAAAACATTTTTTACTTTGAAATTTGAGTTATAAAGAATGCAGACACATTTTTTTCTCAATGAAGATCTTGCATAGATCATGTGGGGAGGTTTCCCTGTTTCACAAAGTGGGAATAGAAAAATGAGGATTCTTCACTGGGTTGGAGATTTTCCTTCTCCTTTCCTTCAGTTTAAAGGGATTATGGCTCCACCAGGAAAGGGAGATATTGGAGGAATGAAGGAATGAAAGGAAAACAGAAAAGGAAGAAAAAGAAAGAACAAGGAAGATCAGAGCTAGGAGAAAGAGACAGAGAGGAGGCACTGTAAAGGGAGTTGGAGACGGAGAAGGGAAGCACGAGAGAGAAGCTTGCCCTCCCCTTTGGTTCCTCTAGAAAGGATGTCTTGATCTGTCCCTCTGCCCCAGAAAGATGGTCCTGTAATTTTTCCGGGGAAGGTTACAAGGTCCAATGGAAAGTTAAACCCTTAGTTGATTGCTAAGGATCATAGCGGATTGAGCTTTTACATTTTTACTCTTAAAGAGCAAAGTTGTCATAAAAAAGCATTTCTATTTGTTATATTTTCAAATAACAATGACAAATATATTAAGACTTAGATTTCAAAAAAAAAAAAGACTCAGATTTCAGAGAAAAATATTTTGTATTTTTAGAGCTAACTTTTATATCTCACGCTTCATATTTTACAAAGTCATATGTATTCTAGGCATATCCTTAAAGTCAAATCAGAATGAATATTGCAAAACAGTATTTTGGATTGACAACACATCTGCCAATGGCCCATTACTTTCAAGTAGTATTTAACACAAATAGCCAAAGAGTAAAATGAAAGACTGTAGAGTTTCAAATGAGTTATCATCCATATTGAAGTGATTGTAAACGGTAATTTAATTTAGTGATAGAAAGTAGTAGGAAATTAGGAAAGTAAAATTCTAGCATCTTAAAACCCACAGTCTCTGACAAAGAGATAGTTTGATTTGCTTTCCAATTTGTTTTTACATATACCTGCTCACATTTTCCTGCTCTGCAACGTCATCGTACACTTCCTGGTCATCTTCAAAAGGTCTTGATGAAAGAGCAGCGAGACAGCCTTTTTTCCGTTTCAAGGAGTCATAGTCAATCTCTACAGCTGTTGTTTTAATATAGCCATCTACCAAAAGGGGAACAATTTATGTTCAGATAACTGTAGTTTAAATATCATAGAGTTGTGAAAAAATATCGATTGTACACTTTCTTTTTAAATCTTCCCTTTATTTCTTTGCTTGCAATTCTGACTTAAAGACTTGTTGACACATGCTTCACTGTGCTTTGTCAAAGTCTCATGATGTTGTGCTTTGGGGTAAGTCTAGAGTCTGTTTTCAAGGTTCTAAAGTGATTCAGAAGAAACATTTTTGCTTTTTAACATCAATGAAGAACCTAATACTCTTTGCTCTTCCTTGGGATATTATATTTACATTTTTTCCCAACTAAAAATATTACACATATGAGGTGAAGATGGAGCTCTGCTTGTCATTTAAAATCTTCCTATTTTTGTCTACTCTGTAACATACTCCCAACTTAATGCTTATGACTAGCTTTGGAAGAATTTTCACATTAAGATTGGCTCAAAAGAAAACACTTTGAAGTCTTAGAAAAATATGCACTCACATGACCCCCTGGCTGTTCTGCCCAGCCATTTTCCTTCAGGGTTGTCTGTGATGCGAATTATTTCAATATTTTCTCCTTGCTTGAAGCTCAGTTCATTCTTTCCTCCTTTGACGTCACAGCAAGCTTTTGCTTGATGGATGACTTGAATAGGGCCTGTTAGCTGCAAACGGGAAAAAAAATCACAACCAGCTTCTTACTATTCAGGAACTCCTTAAGGAATGCAGTTTTGAAAGACTAGGTCCACTACCTGCTAACCTGCTTATTACCAACATTTACAGGTTTGAACTAGAAGTGGAGGGTGAATGTTATTTCTGGTGAGGGTTCTTATAGGAGGGGCTGGGGGAAATTGCAGAGGTCAGACAGAACCATCAAAGAACAGATAAGCACGTGTTCAGGGGCCAGGAGAGAATGGCAGTGATCTGTTGACCTTGGGAACTCTGTGGAAGATTTGAAGAAGTGACTGGAAATCAAACACCACTTATGTATGTGACATGCTAGGTGCTATGTGTTTTTTATGGGGTATTCTGGTGTTCTGCTTACTAGACAGAAGTTATTTCCCTCTCTGCTTTGTGCAATTATTCTGATGGTTCTCTGCAGGCTTAAAATAGCAAGAGAGAGAAGGGTTAGTAGTGGTGGTAGGTTGTACTTGTGAGAAAAACATTTTCTTTCCTTTTTTTTGACTTCATGGTACTTGCTGTCTATAAACTTGGAGTAGACATTACCTGCTATAAACAAGAAAACAGTTTAGAAATAGCTTCATGAATAAAAAAAATAGCAAACCAATATTATGTGATGTTTTCATAATTAATATCCTGAATAGTACAGTGGTTTCTTGACAGCAGAGAGGAGTAATCTAGTTCAGAGCCCATGAATCCTAAAGTCCTAATTTCCTAATCTTTTGTCTTTTCAACAGAATTTCTTGAATCTTTTGATATGCAAATATACATCATGATTTTTGAAGAAGCTCTACTTTATTTATTGAACTTGTGATGTGATGAATTGTGAGATACCATCATTAATTATATACTACCAAGAAAGTAAACTAGCTTGATTTAAACTTTGATGTGCCAACAATGTTACAATGCATCCTAAGTTCAGAATTTTAAAATGTGAAATATTTTGTCATAGAATTAATGAAATGTGGAACTGTATAACAGTTTTCATATTTATTTATTTAATTTGAACATCTATTAACAATTTTGTGGAAGGAATACAGCGTGTGAAGTCCTAGTCTTGACAAATGCTTGAGTTCACGTTTGGTGGTGTGATTTCATATCTTATCTTTTTCTTACTAACAAATATTATTTGAATAAATGAGTGAAACCATCCAAAATTGGTTTCTCAAAAACAAAAAACAAAAAAAAACCCACAAGGAAAAGCTTCACATAATTCCTTCAAAACTATAAATAATCTCTTCGTAAAAAATATGTTATAAAGATTTTCATTTAAAAAATTAATTTTCCATGTTTGCACTTGAAAACTATGAACACTGGTAGCCATACATTCTGTATGAGTAAAATATTTTAATAGTCATATTGCAACCTTACTTTTGCTTATATATAGTAAGCAAAATTGAATGAGAACCTATAATAGACACCATGGATTATTTTATTTAATCCCATAACAAACTTTCAGGAGAAATATTGTCTACTCACTTTAAAAATAAAAAAGCTGAGGTTCAGAGAAGTTTAGCAGTATGTCATGATTATATAATTCAAAAATGCAGCTGGAATTTGAATCCACATCTGTCCAACTGACTCTAAGTTTTACATTTTCCCTGTACCCCGCTGTTACATCTTTGTTTCACTATAGTCCATATACTGGGAAATCATATATAAGCCAGATTTTTATAATTCAAACCATATATTAAATGTTCTGGAGGAACTAAATATTTAAAGGAAACTTGATATGAATCCTTTTCAAAGTGAAGAATAGTTTTGTGACTAGATAATCACTCTAAATATAGCTGACATACCAGACCCATACCAGATGGGCCATGTCATCAAAGCCTAGCCAAGAAAGTATAGCCTGCAAGTATAGTGGTAGTGGTGGTAGTGGTAAGAGTCATCCAGTTAGAATGAAAGATCAGAGAAGACAGAGGTCAATGAGGAAGAAGGAGAAACAGAAGGTATGAGAAGTCAGCATGTACATAGGCTTAAAGTAAAGGCACAGATGTGAATCAGGTCTAGACAGCATCAGTCAGGGTGGCTCACGGAGTTTTATTGAGACAGGTCTGCTTAATCCAGAGACCCTTCTGTCCCATGCACCATGATAATACATGCCACAGGGATATGTATGTGTGTAGTCTTGAGCCCATATTATGAGTAGGTTAATATGAAATGCTCAATCGTGTCTGACTCTTAGTGACTCCTCGGACTGTAGCCCATCAGGCTCCTCCGTCCATGGAATTTTCCAGGTACGATGAAACGCATAATGAGGAGAGTCAGAATGGATTTGAGTAACAGAGTATTCATTCACCCAACTGACACAAAATTTCCTGAGCTCCCACCATATTTTGTTTAGATTTTATCCAAATTATAAACCACATATTTTATTTGGATTTTATTGTATTGCATTTTCAGTGCAGGGATAATGGAATGTAGTAGACAAAAACATTACTGTTATGAAGGAAGTTACTCTTTAGAAAACAATGGTTAAGTAGGTGTCCAACCATGTAAGTTTTCAAAAAACGGTGGCCCTTTTGTGTGAAAGTTATAAAAAGAGAGGTTACTCTTTGTCACCCATCAGCAAGCAAGCTCTTACTTTAAATTTCTTCTTTATTTCTTGTTCTTTCTTTTCTCTCTCTTTCTGTTCTTTTTTCTCCAGCTCTAATCTCTTCTTTTCCTCCTTTTCCCTTTTCTTCTCTTTTTCTTTGGATGTGTCTCTGTGGATAAAAATTTGGTTGTTTCAGCACCTGCAGGCATTTATGTGTTGCTGCTGCTGCTGCTAAGTCACTTCAGTCGTGTCCGACTCTGTGTGACCCCATAGAAGGAAGCCCAACAGGCTCCCCCTTCCCTGGGATTCTCCAGGCAAGAACACTGGAGTGGGTTGCCATTTCCTTCTCCAATGTGTGAAAGTGAAAAGTGAAAGTGAAGTCGCTCAGTCGTGTCCGACTCTTAGCGACCCCACGGACTGCAGCCCACCAGGCTCCTCCATCCATGGGATTTTCTAGGCAAGAGTAGTGGAGTGGCTTGCCATTGCCTTGGCTCACTATTTAGACAGGTTCCTATCCCAAACAGAAGATAGTATGTGGAATAGAGGTGAAGGTACAAAGCTAAGGCTTGTCAAAATTCCTGGGGTGTGAGACTGTTCTTAAAACCTGCAGGAGGCATTCAAACGAGGATGCCTTCCAAAGGCCCTGCTACCTTTACAATCCCTGAGGACAAGTGGAAGGCGTTGTTATAAAGGTTCTTGCGGCCTGTCAGCATGAATACAATTAACCCCCCCACCACCACAAGAGCACACTCACTGGGACAAATTCACATACACGTATTCACTTGTACTCATAGGTACAAATCTTCGTTTAGAAACTTTACTCAGAATTAGCTGAATTCTGGGTAGGGAAGATGAACGTATTTGAATCAACAAAAGATAAAATAAGAGAACATGCTCATTTTTATTTTCACTCATTTGCTAAGAAATTTCTTAATCCTGGGCTACCCAGAAACCCATTTGGGAACTCTTTTTAACATTTTTCTTCTTAAGCAGGTTAAAACTTTGGCATCTGGTGCTGTGTTAAACCGTCTCTCAGAGCAGAATTTTGAGGTGAAGAACTGCCTAGGTGAGGACATTGTAATATATACGCAGATTCATTTGCCCAAAGACACACTGAGAGCAAGAAATACAGATTCCTGGCCCTGTCATTCCCTGCCTGTGGGCTGTCTAGTGGGTTGCAGGACTCTGACCTCTCACATAATGGCATTTTAACAGAGTCCTCTGTAAAATCCTTAGACAAGAAAGGAATCTTTAGCCCTTTGTATTGAAATAAAGGTTATCATTATATGCCCGTCATTTGAACAGTTGCACTTTCCCCCTCCTAGTATTGAATATCCATTCATTCTCCCCCAGACAAATTATTCATCATAGAAGAAAAATATCAGGGTAAAAAAAATGTAACTCATACATGTCTTCATATGTTTCTCCTTCACTCTCTTGTTCCTATCAAGAAAAACATTAATAATGATTAATTGTAATTATTCAATAAGGAAACAAATATATACTACATTGCTCAAATACTCAGTAAAACAAACATAAATTTGTGTGTACATTTAGCATGTTTAATTTTTTTTTTTTTTCCTTTTTGGAGACAGACTGGGAAAGGAAGCACAGAAAGATTTCATTTTATATCTTGCTATGTAATTCAGATTTGTAGCCAGACTTCAGTTTCTGTTTAGCATAACAAAATTACTGAGTCAGTGAAATGACTGGTGTTTAATGTTTCAAGCATTTCAGGTGAAATACAATTGCAAATGGAAAAATATTACCATTATTCTTAAGAGTTTTCATTTGTTGGTTTATGTCAGTAGAAAATAAATCACAGCAATTGTTACATATTCTAGTTGCAGCAATATAATATGAGCAGAATAAAAAAAGAGAAACTAACCTCATCTAGATTTCCCGTACCTGAAGTGTTTAAAAAAAGGGATAGTAATTAAGAAGTGCTTTAATAGAGGATTGTTAGATGTAACATAATACTCAAAATAGTTCATAATGTTAACAGAATCTATACTTTACCAAAGGTTTAGAAGTACAGAATAGAATATGTAGTTTAGAACCTTACTATGGCTTTTCCAAACCTTGTAACTTATAAAATCATTTCATTAGCTTTCATAAAGCAATATAAAAGTGAAAAAAACTGAAGACACTCTTTAGTCTCTTTACGAGTGGACGCTGAAAGCATTCACATTTGGTTTTGTGGGCTTGTGCAGAACATAGGCTTTACCAGAAAATCACAAGTTCACACTTTTGGACTCATTTGTTCCCAAGGATTTGCATTCATGTATCAAACAAATCAATTAGATTTTTTAAAAAGATATTTTACTGCTCAGGTGTTTAATAATATCAACAAATTTTCAGGTATTAAGACATCATCTAAAACAATAGCAATAAAAACCAAGTGGAACTGATACATGAATGAATAGACCAGTAGAATAGAACACAGAGCTCAGAGACAGATAAAATTTACATACACACAAATAGGAACACACATTTGTTGTTGTTTAGTTTCTAAGTCTTGTCTGACTCTTTTGTAACCCCAGGGACTGTAGCCTGTCAGTCTCCTCTGTCAGTGAGATTTCCCAGGCAAGAATACTGGAGTGGGTTGCCATTTCCTTCTCCAGGGGATCTTCCTGACCCAGAGGTCAAACCCAGGAACATTATGTACACACAAACACACCTATGTATGAAAAGACACAAACACACCAATAGAGTTAATATAGTAAATGTGGTATTATAAATTAATGAGAAAAGAGTGAATTTCAGAGTATCATAATGGGAAAACTGACTTTGTACATGAGAAAAAAATCTAGGTTTCTACTAATTCCTCAAAAGTGGATTGCAAAAAATCAAAGACCTAACTATAAAGGATAAAGTTCATAGAAGAAAATAGAACACAATATTTTTATTTCCTAGGGATAGGAATTCTTAAATAAAATTTTAAAAGTACAAATTACAAAGTAAGTATTCATAAATTTGATTATATCAACACATATTTATGTTCAATGAAGGACAGTATGGACTAAGTTAATGGACAGAATGAGAGAAGATATTTGCAATCCCTACAGCTGCTGCTGCTGCTGCTGCTCCTAAGTTGCTTCAGTCGTGTCTGACTTTGTGTGACCCCATAGACGGCAGCCTACCAGGCTCCCCCGTCCCTGGGATTCTCTAGACAGGAACACTGGATTGGGTTGCCATTTCCTTCTCTAATGCATGAAAGTGAAAAGTGAAAGTGAAGTCGGTCAGTCGTGTCCGACTCTTAGTGACCCCATGGACTGCAGCCTACCAGACTTCTCCGTCCATGGGATTTTTCAGGCAAGAGTACTGGAGTGGGGTGCCATTGCCTTCTCCACCCTACAACTGACATGGTATTAATATCTGGACTACAAAGGAACTCCTGCAAGTCATCCAGAAAAGGATAACAATCCCAAGAAAAAATGGTCAAGGAATTGGAAGTGGCAACTTACAGAAGAGAAAACCACAAAGGCTAAGAACTTGTTTTGAACTCAATAGTAAGCTGAGATATGAAATTGAAACAAGACATTTTATACACCGAAGATTGGAAACAACTGGAAAGCTGCCTCTGCACTGGTGGAAAGGCAAGCATCTTGGAATCTTTATGCCCTGGGATGGGACTACACACAGATGCAGCGCTTCTGGAAAGTACTCCAGTACTGTTGTTGCTGCTGCTGCTAAGTCACTTCAGTCGTGTCCGACTCTGTGTGACCCCATAGACAGAAGCCCACCAGACTCCCCCATCCCTGGGATTCTCCAGTACTACTCAGTCAAAATGAATATGCCGTAGCTTATAAGTAGTCACTCTACTCCTTGATACACATCTTAAAGGAAGGCTCTCAGAGGTTCACATGGGAATATGGACAAGAAGGTGAATTGAGCTATTAATATCATTTTTGGTAATAGTAAGTTGGAGGTGAAATATGCATAGGATGCATACCATGGAGAGCTGTGCAGTAGTTAACAGAAATAAATTAAATATACATATATTCATGGATGAGCCTCACAAAACACATTAGTCTGAGTGTAAAAAAATGACCAGAATGAGCTATAATATACTGTTTATGTACATTGAAATATATACATCTACACATACAACAATATACAAAGAATGTGTACAAAATACATATACACACTAAGTGCATTAAAATATTTTACTCTGGTAAGAGAAGGAAGGAAAGAGAGTGGGTCATGAAGAGAAAAGGGAATAAATAAGTAAAATGAGAGGACTTGTATGGACTAATGATGATAATGACTCATTAATGACTCTAAGAGAATAATTAACTCTAACTTTCATATCTGAGGGAACAAAAATATAAAACATCATTTGCCTCTTACCATCAGAGTGCATGACACTATCTTGATTTTCTTCATTTACAGGGCCTCTGAAAACAAGAGAGAGGAAAAAGTGAAAATGGGATAAGCAGATGATCCTCTTACAATGAAAAAGAAAAAAATAAAAATAAAAGGATTATTTAAAAATAACTCTTGGACTTCCCTGGTGGTCCAGTGGTTGGGAACCTGGCAGGGGACACACGTTTGGTCTGGGAAGATCCCACATGTTGCGGGCAACTAAGCCTGTGTGCCACGACTACTGAAGCCATGCTCCGAAACCCCACCACGAGAAGCCCATGCACTGCACTAGAGAGGAGCCTCCGCTTGCCACAACTAGAGAAAGGCTGCGAGCAGCAGCAAAGACCCAGTGCAGCCAATGATAATAATAAAGATAATAAAATTTTAAAATCAAGATAAAAATAACTCTTTTCTCTTCATATCTACTCTGATTTAAAACTTCAGAAGTCAGTAGAACAGGTTTTAGCTTTGTACTGACGCTGCTCCTGCTGCAAAAAAGTGGAAAATTGGGGAACCAGCATTGTCCATTCAAAGTCAGCACCTACAATTAATCCATAGTTTCAGGGCAATAATATGTTTTTCTGTTAAAAATGACAGTATATCAATAAGTCAATTCTGGGTTCTGAAGGCAGATAATTGGCTGTACAGTGTAGATTTCAAAGGCCATTAGTTTCAATCCTGGCTGCTCCGAGCTTTCGAGGTATTCTCCTCCTGGCTTTGCTTCCATCAGCTGTGGCTTGGACTCCAAGGTGCTTCATTTCAAACCACTTCACTCCAACTGCTCATAACAGGTATCAATACCTGGGCCCCACGAATCCCTAATGATTTATGGAACCATCAATATTTTCTATTTCTATTCTTGGGTTGATCAGCATAGCTGGGGAAAAATGCCATCTTACTGATTCAGGAGATTACAAATAATTGACATTCAGTCTCAGCTGCACTCCCAACACTATCCTATAACCTCGTTACACCTCTTTCCTAGTCAATCTTCTCGATAACTAGTCAGGACCTTCACTTCTTCCCTTAAATCTCTTATTTCTCTCCTTTCCTTTATCATGAGATGATTTTGTTTCTTATTTCACTATTTAGCTGTTATTGGGAGTGAACTCTCTTAAGAAAATACATTTCTTTAACTTCCAAGCTTATCTGCAATTGCACCCATCCTTCCTTCTCCTGACCAAAGTTCTTCTTTCCATCTGTGTTCTGAATGCTGTCTGAATGATCAGTTATTACACTCCTTTTATTCCTTTTCTTCTGTGTGGCATCATATCATTTATTAATTATTATTATTGTTCTTCTTTCACTTCCCATCCCTAAATATCTCACTATAGTAAGTCCTCTACAAACAAATCTTCAAGTTGCAAGCTTTCAAAGATGCAAATGTGTGTATGTGTTGCATATCCAACTACCTTAGGAGTAAGTGAAATTGCAGCTTGCGCTCCATCTCCTATTGCTGATGATCCTTCAGCTCGGCTATCTCCTACGTCTTCTCCCTCCCGCAATTAGTATCTCTTCTTGCCTGTTCACTCAATACCAGCCCCTGTATGCCAGCTATTGTAGTGTTCTAGTGTATTTTCAAGATACTGTACCATAAGAGTAAAAATATTTTCTTTACTTTTTGTTTGTTTTTTATGTATTATTTATGTGAAAAGTATTATAAACCTATTACAGTACAGTACTATATAGCCCATTGTGTTAGTTGGGTACCGAGGCTTGCAGTTACAGCCTAAGCAGTACTTACAACCTAGGTTAGAACAAATGAACTTATGAGCTTCCTCTTGGAATGGACCTTGTTCATATGGAAGGGACTCGTACTGTTTCCTCTCTCAGCCTAAGTTATTCTCACTCATAAAGGACACACATTTCTCTTCACCTTTCTAAATTCTACACATTACCATAAGGACGTCTTCCTCTTCCCAGTCCAAGTCGGAGAAACTGTCCATTCCCACTTTACTGGCTCTCCTCCCCTCTGCTTCTTCATTGACTGCAATCTAACTTCCTTCGCTAATCCTTCCCTGAAACTACTCTTAAAAGGCTTAATTACTGAAACCACTAAACACTTCTCACCCTGCACCTTCCATGATTGCTTTGTGGCCCTTAACACCATGTCGGCTATTTTGCCTTCCTGGAGCCTCTTTGGGTTGCTTGAGAAATCTCTTCTGGCTCATGTCTTGTCTCTCTGGTCTCAATCCCACAATTTTCTTTGTGGGTTAGTTTCCTCTGACTTCTCTTTTAACTGATGGTGTTCTTTTGTGTTCTTGTCTTGGCTTCCTCAGTTTTTTCCTTCCACCTTTGCCCTAGATGGTCTTAGAGTCTCATACGCTTCCTCACCTTCACAAAGTACCTTAATGCTGGTGACTTCACACCGAAATCTCTAGCCCATAGAGGATCTCATATTCTTTGTTGCAGACACACCTATCTATCTGTCATCTGCCTATCTATATATTCATCTTCCTATCTGTGTTTGTATGTCCCACTGATGGCTCTACATTAACATCCCTGAAGCTGAGGTTTTCCTCTCTCATTTCAGCCTAAATCTGTTTTTCCTACTCAGTTTCTTACCTTGGTGAATTGTCCCACAAATTCACTTCCCCACCCAAGCCTCACTCAAAAAGTGAGAGCCTTTATTTCTCACTCTTTTACAGTGCTATGTCAAATCAAGTTCTGTCAGTTCTACATATTTAATATCTCCTATAATACGCTTCCCCTTCCATCTCTCTCCCCTGTCCTGCTAGACACAAGAGCAGGATTCTGCCGTCACTAGTGTGGACCCCTGCAGTGGCCTTCTGGATAGTCTTCTAGTAACGAGAATTGTGCGTCATCTTTTCTACCCTCAAAGTCCCTTCTTTATGCAGCTGCCAAAGTGATCCTTCTAAAGTGAAATTAATACCATCTGAGGAATGTTAACAGGAAGAGCCCTGTTATCACTAAGGCCATAAAAAAGGCTTAGTGGCTGTCCTTGTGACTCTGGAAGAAATACCTTAGATACATATATGTAGTCATAAACTTTTATCTAATAAATTCACTTAAAAAATTGAACATTTAAAAATTAATGCATATGCCTAGCTTACTATCTAGATAAGTGTGAAGGCCCAGTGAGATTGACCATGACATGGCATTCGTTTTTCTTAGTTGGCCTTTTTAGATCTTAGAAGATTCAGAATTAAATACAGAAAGGATGAAGTAATTCAAACCCATGATACAAAAATCTGTGAAATAAGTTTTCTAATAATTGGGACAATAACGTATGTTCAATATTTTAAGTGTTTGTTATGTTGAATAAATTTCTTACATTAGATATTTGTGAGTTAGGTTTATTATTTTAGTTGAAAAGTAAGTGTTGAATGTCTATGATTGCTGGCCTCACAAAACAGAGTCAGCTAAAACTATGAGCTCCTGATAAAAAAATCCACCATCACCTAGGAAGGAGTCTTATGTCTTACCTAAATAAACAAAGAAACACATTTAGAAAATAGAACGAAATTTGACCAAACGCTTGTCTATATCCAACAGCCAGTTTACAGAGGAATGGGGACTGCATAAGCTTACTATTATAAGGAAGCAATCAGCACAATGTAGACTCTGGGCAACTATAATGCCCACCAATAACCTGATGTATTCAACAAATAAACTGCAATAAGTAAAAGAAAGTAATACAAGGGGAACCTATAGCTTGAAAGAGAATTGCACAACATATAAGCCACAGACTTTGCTTGGATTCTTACTCAAACAAACAAAAAAACCCACACAGGATTTAAGAGACAACTGAATAGTGGCTTGATGTTTTATATTAATACAATGGGTCTATTTTTAGGAATACCTACTGAAATGTTTACGAATGTAATTATATGATGTTTGATATTAGTTTCAAAATAATATGAGACGAGGGAAGTAGGTAGTGTATAGACAAAACAAGATTGGTAGTGAGCTTATAATTGTTGAATTTCGGGAGGGGTATATGGGTACTCATTATATTATTCTCCTTGCCTTTTATATGCTTAACATTTTTAAAAATAAATATGTTTCTTTAAAAGTATCTGAAAAATCCAATTGTAAATGCAATTGGATTCTTTAAAGGAACTGGATATGGTTTAATAGATTTATGAGTTGTTTACAAATTCTTGGGAGGGTTTTGCTGAGCAAAGTTATGAAATTTGTTCAGTCAGTCATCAGAAATGCTTAAAAATAAAATTCAGTATGTAAATTCATATATGCAATGTCAAACATGTAAAGGAGTTTAATTATTCAAGTTTATTATGAGCATAAGTATTGATATGAAAGAATTTAGTCTGAGTTGTTCAATCACTGATCAAAGATCCCCCTGGAAATAATCATTTTTATTGAAATAAAAATTACTGGGTGCATAAATAACATAGCAAATTATGTGAATTTAAATACTTAAATTAGACCTTTGCACTATTAACTTTAGTGAATTGAGTATTAATTAAAAGCATAAGATGTAAAACACCTCAGACATCAAAATACATTGCCATTCTATAGAATAAAGTCTATTGTCCTTTTCATAGTGTGCAGATCCTTAAGATCAGTCCTGCTCTTTAACAGTTTTATTTTTCCTATTTCCTCTTCTTACATCATCTTCTTTTCAGATATTAACACTGAATTCACTTATTCTCTGAACACTGGTTGCTTGTTCCTCCATGCTTAGCCCACACTATTGGCCTTCTCTGGAGTAATCCTCCCTTCTCATCATCCCCTGTGGAGGCCCTTCTTAATCTTTAAGATTCTCCTTAAACACTCCCTCCTCTGTGAAGTTATCTCAACTCTCCCAAGCTCAGGCAGTTGCTACTTCCATATGTCACACATTGCTCACTCCAGAGACTATTCTAGATTACTATAATTATACAGCAATTACTTGCAGGTCTCTATTCCTACTATGAGACCATAAACCCTTGGTATGATGAGATTAAGTCTTTGTTATTTAATTTATTATTATGACTGTCATTTTTAGGAAACTGTTAGAATAATTCTTGTCATGTATAGGACTTTTGACTAAATTAATGCTGTCTTAGTAACACTAAGAAACTAGCATTTATTACTAAAGCAAACTGCTTACTATTTTTGAAAATAATATTAAGTTAAAAAGACTACTGGACTTGAAGTTAACTTCCTGAAACACATGGAAGAGTAACAAATATTTGCAAAATGAAGATCTGTGTAGCATGCTCATACATATGTACTTGCACTTAATGCAAACCATTTATTACGTGTAGATAATGTTTACATACATACATATATTCATGGACCCAACATTATAGCATCTAAATTGTAGTTTTATATAGGTCTGAATTCAACACAAATAGAACAGCAAAATATTCACAGAGTATGAAATAATGTTAAGAATAGGAATAACAGTGAAGAATAAAGGAAGAAAGATGAGGGGAAGAAGGAGGTGAGTGTCATGGATAGAACCAGATCAAACCGTCAGCAATCGTTCAAAAAGAAAATGTTACAGGCACTGAGAAAAGCCAGAGAGAAACAGACAACCAACAAAACTAGTCACAACCCAAGTCCTAGAAAATGAAGCAGAGGGAGTGGGTGAAAAAGAAAAGGAGGCTTATCAGTTGTTACAGTAAGGACGTCTATTCAAGAAGGTCTTTCACTATAGTTCTTTGTTTTTCTACTTTAGCATGCAGAATTAAAAAAGAAAAGCAAAATTAATTTAATGTTACGACTGTCATGCTCAGAAAGCTATTAGAGCTCTATTGCCTGACTTTTAAAGATGGGAAGCTATTGACCTTTATACCTTATTTGCCATTCATGACCTTTATTCCGTGACTGTAGCATTTGTCAGTTTGATTTTTAAAGACAGAGGAAATCTAAGTGACACTTTGTTCCATGCCTGCCCTCACTGAAAATGAAATCCAGTGCGTTTTTCTCTGGAACACGTCTTCCTGCATTTAACGCATGAGAAATTATACAACTATGGTGACTTATTTAAGCCAATGGACTTAGGTAAGTGTGTCTGGGAGTGCATGACTGATATGGTAAGTCTCAAATTCCAGAAAATGTTAAATATTTCTAACTAATAAAAAAGGTTACATCGGTGAATTCTTACATTTCCTCTAATTTTAGAGCCAGAAGAATCTTACACTGAGTAAGAAAGACCTCAAGGTAAGATCTGGTTAAACTTTCCTTTTTCAACCTTAGTCATTTCCATTACTTATTATTTCTTATTACTTCACTTTTCCTGTCTCATTACTATTAATAACCATGTAATTTGCTTTGTATGCTAAAATAGTCAACTATTGGTTCTATATTCATATGAATAATCAGTTACATTGTTAAAATTATAATTAATTTTTTAAAGTGGCACCAAGAAATATGTTCCCCTAAAGAAGTTGATTTGAACACTGAAAATGATAAACGAGCTCTTCTGACCCATTTCAGTTCCTCTTCAGACATCTGAATAAAATAGAAAATGGAGCTAGCTGCTTTCTGACCACTAGGTGGGGAAACAATACAATTTAAAATGCAGTATAACTTTGACTTCAACTACTTTCTTTTAAAATATGTTTATTATTTTAAATTCTCACCTGCCTCCAATTCTTTACATTCTTAAGGAGAATTCGGACCTGAACGATATAATTACAAGTGACTTCTGGGAAGTAGGCAGGTAATAATGGCCATGTGATCTTCTGAAATTCTTTCTTTGATCCACATTAGAAGTTATTTTCCTTGCCTTAAGCAACACAGACTCTATACCCGGGGGCGGGGGGGTGGTATGTGAACCTTATCAGTCAGTCATTTATCCTCTGGGGAGCCAGTCCCTCACCTGAGCACTGATTCTTTTTCTAATCCTTGGTTCTAGGAATGCACTTCGTCTGTGACCCTTAACAGTGTCTGACTTGAGGCATGGAGTATACGCCCACGACAAACATATATTTATAACTCAGAACTCCCAACTCTTCACTTCTTACACCTAATTGCCTGTTCAACATCTGTGCCTGCATGCACGCCACAAGCTTTGCACAGCTGTGCTGTCCTGATTTTCCCCACGCCCAAACTTGCTCGCCTTCAGCCAACCTCATTCAGTGATGGACACATCATCCTTGGAGCTACTCAGACTCAGAACCTTGGAGCCGCCCTGGATCCTCTTTTCCTTTCAAGTCCAAATCCTGTGGTCTCTCAACTTCAAAGTACATCCAGAATCTGGACCCCTGTCATCATCTCCACTGCACCAACGGTTAGAATATCTTGCCTGCCTTTCTGTAGGATCTGCCTAACTGGTTTCCCTTCTTCAACATTTGCCTAATACCTTTTCTCAGACCACTATTAACGTAATACTCACAAAACGTGAGCCTGAAAACATCACCGCTTCACTCAAGCTCTTCAGCGTTTCCCATGTCACTTAGGATAAGAGCCATCATCTCTATCACGACCTGCAGGGCCTGCTTGAGCCTATACACCTTCCATCTACTCCAGCCTCAGTTACCTCTTTCCAAGTCCCTAGACACTCGAGGACTTGTTCTGTCTGTCCTCTCTGACCAGAATGGTCTTCCTCCAGATATCTGCATGCTTTAACACCTTTACTGCCTTGAGTCTTTTCTCAAGTATAACTTCCTATAAGGGGAGCGACCCTCATTTCTCCTTTTAAAGTTGCAACACTTTAAGTTGCCCTCACACCACACCACCTAATCTGCTCTACTTTATCCCATATCACTTGATATTTCCTAACATTCTATATCCTTTACTAGTTTATTATTTTTTCCCTTATGTCTCTTGCCCCCTGCTTTATGTGAGTAGGGATCTTTATCTTGCTCACTGATATTTCCTGAACTTCTATTACAAAGGCACAAAGTGGTGCCTCACAAAATAATTACTAGAAGAGCGGTGGTGCAAAGAAAAAGCACAGAGACACCCATCTTTCACAATTTTACTTAAAGATCATTCCACAGATTTCCCTCTCACATGAAATATAAATTTGTGAGTCTGACTATCAAGGCCCATTTTATTTTCATTTCCTCTTTGTGTCTTTTCTAGCTTCCCCTACTTGGAGGAAAGTTTCCAACCTAGATATTTCTTCATTTTGGATTTTACTTGGAGTCTGTGATGGAAGCCTGAAAGTCTTACACCATATACCACATTTTTACTTTTGAAAAAATAATCATCTTACAGATATTCCTTAGCTTTCATCTTCACCTGATATTTAACTTTTAGATGTGACAGTTCCAGAGTATCTAGGCAATGTAACATCACAATGCTTGTTCCTTAGCATCTTTTTTTTTTTCGAGAGTATACATTTTGAGGAGTTGGTAACTCTTAAATGAATCAGACTTTTGAACTAGGAGTCCTTAATTGGTGATAGACAGGGAGGCCTGGTGTGCTGTGATTCATGGGGTTGCAGAGAGTTGGACACAACTGAGCGACTGAACTGAACTGAATAAAATGGAAATAAGGATGAAGTTCATTACAACTGATGGATTTTGCTAATTTCTGATGTAAGCAATTGTTACAAGTGAAAATTTGAACCTGGTTGGTTGGTGGACTCTTTTCGACTTTGTAAGAATTTCCTACAAATGTGGGAAATTGACCAGCAGTGGTAGGACTCAGTAGTCCAGGCTACTGGTCTCTTTGAAATTCATTCTTCCTTCTACAACTTTATATTCCTCACCTTATCACAGTAGATTTTAGGGGGCAGGTTTACAGAAAAGAGTTAATGGAGCAAGCCTGAAGCTGCTATTTTAAAAAGAATCTACCAAGATAGTCTGTTGGTTTATATCTGGGAACTCAGCTTCTAAAGCATTCCTTGCACTGATAGGAAAAGTTGCCTAATGATAAGAGTGCTTTGCTGTGCCTAGACTGTATAAACAACACGACTTATGGTGAACACCTGCTTTACTTCTAGAAGTCTGTATTTTGGTAGTTGCTAGGCAGAAGGTGCCTAGGTGGCAGCTTTCAATAGAAAGATGACTCTAATAGGCTTCCCTGGGAAGCAATAGCACACATGTATTGCATTTTTGTAGCTAGAGAAAGGAGCAGTTTTACTCTGTCCACTGCCAAGTTTAGAAGAAGAGTATGACTAGGATAAATCTTAGCCACGAGTACTCCTGTATGCTAGGTCCTGTGTGTCCTTGCAGTTGATCACCAAACCTAGGACTGGTCTTGGGGACTCTCAAACAACAGGAATAGTGATAAACCCTCCTCCATGATTTCTTCAAAGAATTATCAGTCTTTTTGCCTTATAAATTATCAGAAATTCATACTCAAGGTATTTACTGAAATTTCTCATGAAAATTACACAGGATCCAGAAGCCTAATTAAAGCCAGCTGCTGGGATAGAGTCATATAATAAGCCTCAAAAGTACTGAGATAAAAATCTAATGGGTTAAATTCTTCACAGTAGGATAAAGACACAGGATTTAATACATGTGAAAAGAAAGCAATTTATACAGAAATCAAGTTTATATAAGAGCACATATTAGTTATTTTAATTAAGTTAATATTTATTTGACACTCATATGTTAATAGGCAAATGGCTCATATTCTTCTTTGGTAGCTGGTTGTCATAAACTAGGATTTATAAACTCAAATGCCTGGAAGGGCTTGTGGTTAACATAAATGTAAAATGCAGGTTGTATGTAAGACAGTAAATTGCTCTAACATCTTCTAGGCAGTTGGAGTTCTGCTTTTAACCAACAGCGCCCCCTCACCCCCCATCAAAGCCTAATAAAGTGAAACATAGCCTATAAAGAAAGCTGATCAAACTGAACTGAACCCATGACAAGTGTTTTCAACACCTGCTCTAAATTGTAATTATCAGCATTGAAGGAAAGCTGTCAATCAGACGATATTAATTGAGTCTACCATAATGATTATGGATATTAAGTACTTTAGATGTAATGAACATCAATCTGGTAGGGGATTGAAGTGAAGGAAAAACAACTGTAGCTAAATATTTTTGGTATATTTGTGGTAAAGGATAATCATGCAAAACAATTTTTTAGAAGAAAGAAGATCTACTCTGACTTGCCAACAGAATCTATGCTTGCCATTGTCTATTTCTCTTTAAAACAATATTTCATTCTATCCCAGTCTTCTGCTTTTTTTTCTCTCAGCGAGCTCTTCTGGTAAATCACGGATAAAGAGCCTGTGCATAACAACATATACAGTTCTGACATTTCTAAAAAGTACCATCTAAGAAAAGTGAGAGTGGGCTTGAATAAGTTTCCAATTATTTTAATACACAGTCAGAAATCTGATTACTCAGAGAAAACTTCCATTTTTTTACTTATGGGAGGTTGTTTAGCAGAGTGGTTCAAAGTATACAGTGGACTCAGACTACTATTGACAGTCTGCTACTGAGAGTTCCTTAACCTCTGTAAAGTTCCATTTACTCATCTGTGAAATGATGAAAACACTATCCACACAGTAAAGTCATAAGGATTATATATGTAAAGAGCCTAGCACATTACAGACCGCCAATAAAATATGGTGGTGGTATTGGTGGTGATGAAAATGATGGTGGCAGTGATGCTAATGGTAATGGTGGTGGAAATGATGATGAAGGTTAAGGAGATGTTGGTTGTGTTGACCTGAAGAATGCTTCAGAACTTCTAAAAAGGCTCTAGAAAATTTCCTCAAATGAACTCTTAAGGGGAAAACCATTGCCAAAACAGATAAGAATTGCTAAAGGATACAGAGTTGTGAGAGCAGCTTGCTAAGCCATCTTTTCTCCCTGCTAACTGACCACTTTTGTGGCTCCACCAGAGTCACATGGAACCCTCAGCACTCAGCCAAGCATAGTTTGAAAATTCCTGACAAGAGATTGACAAAGAAATGGCAAAATAATATTTTGCTTACTTGAGGTCTAAGGGAGGTTTAATGTTTCTGGGAGGTAGACTTGGGGCTGGCAATTGTGTTGGGTGAGACGCTGGCAATGGTGGTTGGCTGGCTGGATGAGATGGTGGAGGTGGTGGTAGGGCAGTTGTTGAGAAAGTCATTGGTCCTTTGTTGGTACCTAAGAAGCGAAACAAAAAAATACTGTGAATTAAGACAAATCTTCATCATGAAAGAACTGACCATTCCAAGTATGCAGAAATGAGGATTTTAAACATAATAATGAAGGAAATGCATCGTAGGTTGAATTAATGCTTTAAAGAATTTAATACTCTCTGTATCACGGGACATAGATTTTTAAATGTTCCATTTCTCCCCAGCCCCCACCACCCAGTTTACTGATGTATAATTGACAAATAAAATTTTAAGATATTTAAACTGTATAATGTGATGATTTGATGCACATATGTATTGTAAAAGGTTTCTCCCCACCAAGTTAATTAATGTATCTGTCATTTCACGTATTTATCTTTTTGGGAAGGGTGGCGAGAATACTTAAGTTCTACTCTTTTAACAAATTTCAGTTATATAATACAGTGTTATCAACTGTAGTCACCATGCTCTGTTTTAGATCCTCAGACTTTATACATCTTATAAATGAAAGTTTCTACCCTTTGACCAACCACCTCTCCCTTTTCCCCCCAACTCAGCCCCTGGCAACCACTTTTCTACTGCTTATATTTTATACAAAAAGTTTCCTAATTCCTTTTAGCTATTTCTGCCTCTCTCATGGTAATTATTAGAAATACTGCCCTCTCAGGAGCCTGGCTACAGTCCATGGGGTCGCAAAGAGTCGGATGCGACTGAGCGACTTCACTTTACTTTACTCTCTCCTCACTATCATAGTCCTCTTGGAGTTTTAAAAATTGTCCAGCCCTTACACCCCTGACTAGTGATATTCCTTGACAGGAGAAAATCTCACAGGATTAGCTCATGTTTTCTTTTGCCAGCAATTTTTTTGGGGGTTGAGGTAGGGATAATTAATTCCCTTATAAATCTGATAAATGAAAATTTCTGATTACATTTATATATTAGAAATATTTTTGTCTCTTTGTCATAAAGTTAAAGATTTTTTGATATTTAAGGCCAACTACTGTTTTTTGAATTGATTAGGAAATTTTTTCATGGATAATTTGTCACTAGAGTTACATTTAGGAAGGCCTTACCTACCCTGAGAACACATAATTATTAACCTTATATTTTCTCCTGTTTCTCATTGGATTCATTTTTTTACATTTAACTTTTTAAAATTATTAGTAATTTATTTTGGAATTAGATGTGAGATCAGGATTTATTTTTATGGGTTTATTGTTGTTCTTAAGTCATTTACCAATGTCCCAGGACCATTTGTCTAATAAGGTATTATTACTTACCTCTTCTTCCATAAAACAAATATTAAAAATCCTATCTAGTGAATGAGACATGAAAATGCAGCTTGTTATTTTAATTTATAAATAATATGGTTTGATAGAATCATAAGCGACTTGAAAGCTTTACACAAAGAGAATAAGCCATTGTGAATGGATATTAATAAACCATTGGTGGTTTAGTCACTAAGTCGAGTCTGATTCTTGCAACCCCATGATTGGAGCCTGCCAGGCTCCTCTGCCCATGGGTTTTCCCAGGAAAGAATACTGTAGTGCGTAGCCATTTCCTTCTCCAGGGTATCTTCCTGACTCAAGGATCAAACTCGGGTCTCTTGCACTGCAAGCAGATTCTTTACCAACTGAGCTACCAGGGAAGCCCTAATAAACCACTACCCAAAGAGAAGAAAAATTATTTATTAGCCATTTGTGACATCTTTTCACGGAAAATGTTTTGACAAGTGGGAGACTCCACCACATGAGAGTGATCTAAGGTCTGAAGGTGAGAAATTATAGACATGGTTTGGGGAATGCAGAACTGGGTAGACCAGAACCCAAGCTACCCTGAACTCCGTGTGCTACGGGTTTATATTTACACAGGATTAGGAGGCTTTCTGATGGGGCCGCTAGTGCGGCCCCCTGCTCTTCTTCTTGCCGGGCATCTGCTCCCCCTTTCCTGGTTATAATAACTTGAGCTGTGCAGAAAGCGGAGTGATTGCCTGGACTTGCAACTCCAAGGGGTCCTGAGGGAACTATGACAGCTATCTCACCACCACCACCAGAGGGCGTGCCTGAGGGGGCAGTCAAACCAGAGGAAAGCAGAGCTGGGAGATGAAGAATTGGATGGGTTGTTTTTTCAAATTACTTTTGGAAAACTGTTAGAGATAATCTGACAGGCTAAATGAGACACTAAACTATAAGTGTCCTGTTCTTCATTAAGCTTGAGGGAACACACAGTAAAGTATTCCTATGTTACACTAGTATTTAGCAATGGGATATTTTGCTTTGCAAAATTTATGGTCATTTTCAAATACTGCTGCTGCTGCTAAGTCACTTCAGTTGTGTCCGACTCTGTGTGACCCCATAGATGGAAGCCCACCAGGCTCCCCCGTCCCTGGGATTCTCCAAGCAAGAACACTGGAGTTTTCAAATACTACAGGGAATATATTTGCATGCATACAAAATAATACTAAGGAAAAGCATCTTAGTTTTTCAGGGAGGCAAAAAACAGGCAGACTTGCCTTACTGTAATATGATTGGCTCTAAAATCTTAATGTAAACTTCAAAAAAAATGTGCAAAAATATAATTAATAATATCAGAATTCTCAAAAGCAAAAATCTAGTCTGATGTGATGGAAGAAAAGAATGGATATTGAATTATAATAAAGTAAATAAAGAAGAAACAGAAACAATAAATCTATAGGAAATTTCTGAGATTAATTATAACATTAATAAATCATTTTTTTGCTAGGAACCATTTTAGGCATTTTGCATATGAAATTTTATTTAACTTGCTTAACACTTATTTGGGTATTTGCTATCTAGTTTCCATTTGATAAGTAAGAAAACTACCCAACTTCAGAGAGTCAGTAAGCAACTGAGGTGGAATTCAAACTTAGCCAGAATATAAAACTTAGTTGATATCTTATGATGTTTGTGCCCTTTCTGCTATGTTCTGTCCATGCTCTTAAAGTCATGAGATGGAAATTATTGATAAGTTCAAATGGATATACTAACACATTTTCATAAGTCCAGCTTTTCTAATTGGTGCTTTGCCTCTTAGTGAAATATTGAACAACTGTTTTCAGTTTTATTAGGGCAATATTAACTCTGGAGACTATAAAATAATCTATAAAGGAATTCAAATAAAGTGGTGTTTTGGATATATGTTTCAGAATTTGACAATCAGAAAGTAGACATCCAGGAGTTAGTGGAAAATGGGCCCCCAAAGATGGATGTCTGATACAGGTTGACAGGGAAAAAAAAGTCTCATGATTTGGAATTGAGGAGTTTGAAATAAAATCATGAAAAGATCTAAAATATATGAAATAAAACAAAGGGAAAGAACAAGTTAGAATTCAGTTGGTATCAAGAATTAGAAATGTAAAATTTGAGAGTTAACAACCAAAACTCTGATCAATCCATCTATCTCTCTATATATTTGGGTCTTATCCCTCAAGTATCAGGGATATCAATATTGCCTAGGTAGTCTGTGGCTTTACAAGAATTGAAAAGACCATTTGGAATTTCTTCCTCAGAGAAATGTGTGGGTTATGGGCCTCATAGTAGCAGACAGAGCAAGACTACTGGACAGTACAGGACAGCTCAGTTGCAGTGAGCTAAGCAGGTAAATTTATATCCTACTGCCCACTCTCATTCCAAGTCAGATTCAGGAATTATGTTCCTGGGCCTTTTAATAGGAGCTTAAGGCTTAAGGCCTTAAGTATATTTTCACCTTGCTTATTTAACTTATATGCAGAGTACATCATGAGAAACGCTGGGCTGGATGAAGCACAAGCTGGAATCAAGATTGCCAGGAGAAATATCAATAACCTCAGATATGCAGATGACAACACCCTTATGGCAGAAACTGAAGAGGAACTAAAGAGCCTCTTGATGAAAGTGAAAGAGGAGAGTGAAAAAGTTGGTTTAAAACTCAACATTCAGAAAACTAAGATCATGGCATGTGGTCCCATCACTTCATGGCAAAAATAGATGGGGAAACAATGGAAACAGTGACAGACTATTTTTTTGGGGCTCCAAAATCACTGCAGATGGTGACTGCAGCCATGAAATTAAAAGATGCTTGTTTGTTGGAAGAAAAGTTATGACCAATCTAGACAGCGTATTAAAAAGCAAAGACATTACTTTGCCAGCAAAGGTCCGTCTAGTCAAAGCTATGGTTTTTTCAGTCATACATGGATGTGAGACTTGGACTGTAAAGAAAGCTGAGCACCGAAAAATTGATGCTTTTAAACTGTGGTGTTGGAGAAGACTCTTGAGAGTCCCTGGGACTGCAAGGATATCCAAGCAGAGCATCCTAAAGAAAATCCTGTCCTGAATATTCATTGGAAGGACTGATGCTGAAGCTGAAGCTCCAATACTTTGGCCACCTGATGCAAATAACTGATTCATTGGAAAAGACCCCGATGTTGGGAAAGATTGAAGGTGGGAAGAGAAAGGGACAACAGAGGATGAGATGGCATCACCGGCTCAATGGAAGTGAGTTTGAGTAAGCTGTGGGAGTTGGTAATGGACAGGGAGGCCTGGCATGCTGCAGTCCATGGGGTCGCAAAGAGCTGGATACAACTGAGCGACGGCACTGAACTGAACTAAGGCTTCAAGTAGATGCTGGCCATTTTGCTAAAACGCTGAATGGGAGTTTGACTTCCACCTAGTTGTAACACTTGAACTTCCACAAGAGATGTAATAAATTTGATAATAAAATTCTTAACCATAATTTTAAAGTGTGGCTAATAGCAAAAACAAAAGAGAACTGACCATACTTACAGTAGGGAGCAGTTCATAGTGGTTACAGAAAAATGGGAAGAGTTGTGAACAAAGGGGAGAGAAATTGCAGAACTGTCTAGAACATGAAAACAGCTCTCAAGAATCTGGGAAGTTAACAACCTCTGATTTGAATTTTTCATTCTCTTTAATTTTGGAAGCTTAGTAGAGGCCTTATACAAGTCATGTGTTCTGACACATGGGTGGAACACTCGGGCCATTTTACTGGGAGGAAATGCCTGGCAGGGGCCTCCATGAGTCTGCCAGCAGTGCCCAGGGGTTATCTGCGCTACCCTGAGGGGTGGTTCCAGGTTCACTGAAACACCAGCTACCCAAAGTGGTGACATTGTGTCAAGATCTAAAACTATAAATGGAAAAACAGAATTGAAGGGGAAGGGAAGAATGAGTGGGGAGAAGGGGAGGGGATAATTAATGAAGAAACTTTGACAGTGGTAGTATACTTATATAATGATTGAAGTGAAGTCGCTCAGTCGTGTCCGACTCTTTGCAACCCCGTGGACTGTAGCCTACCAGGCTCCTCCGTCCGTGAGAAAGTGGAAATTGTGTTATTTCACAAACTTTGTACTTGAGATTAAAAAAAAAAAAAATACTGGTTCCTGGTATTGTGACAATACTCTTGTAATGTAAAGATCTATGAGGACTCAGGAAATCTACCCCTTAGATTTTGACATTGATTACTTTTGATTAAGAAGGTGCTTGTAACCTTCACGGTCCATGAGGTCTAAGGAGCATCTTGAGTTGTGGTTCTGGATTTCCTTTTCAATCCATGGATTCCTTAAGAAAACCAAAGATACTATGAGGACTTCCCTGGTGGTCCAGTGGCCAAGACACCACACTTCCAATGCAGGGGGCCCGGGCTTGATCCCTGATTAGGGAACTAGATCCCGTATGCCACAACTAAGAGTTCGCATGCAACAGCCAAAAGGTCAAAGATCACATGTGCTGCAACTAAGCCCCGGTACAGCCAAATAAAATAAATATTAAAACATCCCAAAAAACAATGTATCATATCATCCCCAATTGCCATAAAACCTTGACTGTAGACTTAATTTCTAATTATGATTTTGTTGGGATGTCTTAGAATTGAGTCAGATGTTAGAAAATTAATTTTACCACCAGCTTTACACCAAACAGTCCTTTATCTTCAGCAAATCATTTAATTTCCATGTGATTTAGTTTTTCTGTCAAATGGGAGTGGTGTGACACCAACTACTTCATACAGGTTTAAAGATTAGATGAGCTGATACTTATTGAAAACATCTTGAAAAGTCTGAAGCATAGTATAAACATAAAAGATGGTCACATAAGGATGAGGGATGCGACAAATAAAAATCATTACTGAGCTAGCCTGACTTGAGTTATTTTGAATTTTTATAAGGTCTTCAGTTATTTATTGGGGAATTATTATGTGCCTGCCCCAAGAATTGATGCTTTTGAACTGTGGTGTTGAAGACTCTTGAGAGTCCCTTGGACTGCAAGGAGATCCAACCAGTCCATCCTAAAGGAGATCAGTCCTGGGTGTTCATTGGCAGGATTGATGTTGAAGCTGAAACTCCAATATTTTGGCCACCTGATGTGAAGAACTGACTCATTGGAAAAGACCCTGATGCTGGGACAGATTGAGGGCAGGAGAAGGGGATGACAGAGGATGAGATGGTTGGATGGCATCACCAACTCAATGGACATGGGTATGGGTAGAATCCGGCAGTTGATGATGGATAGGGAGGCCTGGTGTGCTGCAGTTCATGGGGTCGCAAAGAGTTGGACATGACTGAGGGACTGAACTGAACTGAACTGCCCCAAGATTTAGCCACTGAACTGGCAATGTGGAATATAAACTTTTATCTTCTATACACCTGTGTAGGTTGACATATGGCTATTGTTCATCCAAATGGGACAAAAAGCTCTAGCAATTATCTGGTATTTCCTGAGTCTGGGCTGATAAACTCTGCACTAAGAACAATTTAAGTGTATATTTGATGGAGTCCCTAGCAATTGTCTGCCCATGCATGGTCATTTACACCTAACTAATACTTTGGCCACCTTATGCGACGAGTTGACTCACTGGAAAAGACTCTGATGCTGGGAAGGATTGGGGGCAGGAGGAGACGAGGACTACAGAGAATGAGATGGCTGGATGGCATCACCGACTCAATGGACATGAGTTTGAGTGAACTCCAGGAGTTGGTGATGGACAGGGAGGCCTGGCGTGCTGTGATTCATGGGGTCGCAAAGAGTCGGACACGACTGAGCGACTGAACTGAACTGAACTGAAACATAGGCTCCTTCAGAATCTGGTCTCACTGAGACCTTATCCTGTTGTTTAAAAGCTCCCCACATTCCCGGACCCTCTCACTCCCTCCTCGTTCACCACAGATACTTTCAGTTCAGTTCAGTTCAGTTCAGTCGCTCAGTTGTGTCCGACTCTCCGCGACCCCATGAATCACAGCATGCCAGGCAGGTTGGCTTGAAACTCAACATTCAGAAAACAGATACTTTACCTTTTATTTTACCAAGATCATGGAGAACACTCTACTTGACCATCCCCATTTACCTTTTGTTCTAACTTAAAACCTCCTTACATCTTGCTTCCCTTATTTCCTTTGCCTCTGATTCTCTGGAAAAATGTCATTCTTAGCAATCCTAACTGCTATTGTTGCTCATGACAAGCCTGCTTTCTTATAGACCCTGCTCCATTAATCAACAACTCCTTCACTTTCATCAAGTAAGAAACAATTATTAAGCACTTACTCTGTGCTCTGGACTGTGTTTCAGTCTTTACGATGCAAGTCCCATCTTAAACGTGGTTTGATCTCCTGTACGTTAAAGAAACACAACAATATCCTCACTCCCCTGTCCCTCACTCTCGTTAACAGCTGCCGTTTCTCGTTCCCTTCACAGTCACACTTCTTGAAACAAATGTCTTATATTTGCCATTTCTATATCTTTATCGTGCTTCAGTGGCTTCATGGCCGAGGGAAGAATGAAAAGTTCTGGAATAGAGAGTTTCAATTCAGACTTCACCACTCATATTCATTTAATTGTTTATTACTCAATGTGGGGCCATGAGTAAGCTGCTTGGTATCCCCAAGTCTTTCTTTTCTCATCTGTGAAATGGTCATATACACCCACCTTGCAGAAGCATCTGAACATTATAGTTCTTAATAAATATTCCTATTCTTAGCTATCACTTAATCTGGCTACATCATTGATACATGGCAGTCTCCCCATATCAACTGTAAAAACCAAAACCTTTTCCACAAACCAATTATGCATAATTTTGGTTCAGTTAGGATACCTTAGAATGGACTAAGAATCAGGAAGTTTAACTCCTTATCCAGCCCTTCAGGTAACGAACAAACAAACGTTGCTTTTACTTTCTTGATTCCCCTGTGCGTGTGCTCAGTCGTGTCTGACTCTCTGTGACCCCATGGACTATAGCCTGCCAGGCTCCTCTGTCCATGGAATTTTCCAGGCAAGAATACTGGAGTGTGTTGCATTTCCTTCTCAATTCTTGATTCCTGAACAACACCAGAAGCAAGTTTTCAGCATGGGAAGTGGAATGGTTTGATAGAAAGAATACTTGTGCTGGGATCATTCAGATCTAGGTTTGACTACCAATCCCAACTTGTAGTAGATGTAGGGCACTGGATAATGTATTTTGCTTTTCTGGGTTTTATATTCCCTGAATGTTAAAATGAGACTACTGCTTCCTAACATGCAGGATGGCTATGAGAATTAGAAATAATATGCACCTACTGTTTCTACCCAACAGTGGGTGTTCTGCTTAAGAAGTATCCTAGTACCTAGAGCCATTTTTTTTTTTTTTCTACACGGGACACGCTCTTATTAAAACTTCAAGGGCACGTTTATGTCTCTATGTGTAGAGAGACTAGGATAATCAAACCTTACTATGCTTTTTTTTCTTTTTTTGTTGAAACATAGTTGATTTATAATATTGTGTTAGTTTCAGGTATAGCCTGGTATGATTTCTTTTAAAAGTTTTCTAGGGACTTCCTTGGCAGTGCAGTGATTCAGACTCTGAGCTCCCAATGCAGGGGGCATGGGTTCAATCCTTGGTAGGGAAACTAAGATCCTCATGCATGTGTGCTCAGTCGTTTCACCCATGTCCAGCTCTTTGGGACCCTATGGACCATCGCTTGCCAAGCTCCTCTGTCCATAGGATTTTCCAGGTGAGAATGCTGGAGTGGGTTGCTTTGCCCTCCCCCAGGGGATCTTCCTGACCCAGGGATCAAACCCGTGTCTCCAGTGTCTGCTGCAGATTCTTTACTGCTGAGCCACTGGGGAAGCCCAGAGATCTACATGGCAAGGGCACACACACAAAAAAGTTTTCTAAACTTCCACTTGTGCTTGAAACAACATGCTATGCTGCACTTGTGACCATTTTGCTACAAGCAAGCTTCTGAGAAGCCACCTGTCTTTTTTTTTAAGTGTCATGTGGCTGCCCTGCTTATCCTCTGGCTTGACACCATGCACCTTGTACCATGCTGCTGGGAGAACTCTCTCGTCTGTATACAGAGCACTCACACCTGGTTTCTTATGCTAATTTTATGTTTTTTAAAGTTCCCATAAATTACTTTGTCACTTTTTAATTTAATCTCTTCCTAGTTAAATAGTAAACTGAGGGTGGGTTTGCACTGTCACCATCTGTGTTTGCCCTACAACACATTACATCTATCATACATAGCAGGGTATTTCATGTCTTACTGATTTGGACTTTCTTTTTCCCTCTGTTTTCCCTTTAGAAAAAAAAAATACTAGTTTAAAATAGTTTATTGTGAAATAAATATATGCACAGTAAAACACTTAAGAAAAGATAAGAGGGAATACTGAAAAGGAAAATCTCACATTCTATATCCCATCTCCCATTTCCCAAAGACAACCGTTACCAGTCTCACATGTGTCTTTCAAGAAATGTTCCATGCATTTTGTCACATAAATTGGACCTTAGTACATACAGTATTCTGTACTTTGCTCTTATAACAAATTATTTTTTGAAGATTTCTCTTTACTGGCACAAATAGGGCAATGACATTTTCATAACTGTGGCATTCTCCACTGCATAGATTTAGTATAATTTATTTGACCCATCTCATAATTGATGGAAATTTTGATTATTTTTTTGAAAATCATTTTATCAAGTAAGAAATATATTGGTTTAAAGAGTACATTTCAGGGACTTTCCTGGCGGCCTGTGGTTAAGACTACCCCCTCCCTAGGCAAGGGGCACAAGTTCAATTCCTGGTTGGGGAAATAAGATTTGTGTGGTGCAGATCAAAAAAAAAGGAGTGCAATTCAATGGAATCAGTATGTTTGTATTACTGCAATCATCACTCTAATCTAATTTTAGGATACATGAATCATGACAAAAATAAAGCTGACTTATTATTTTCCTCACCCCATCCTCTCCCCCTTACTCTTGCCTTAGGCAACTGCTAGTTTACTTTTGGAGCTTCTCTGGTGGCTCAGATGGTAAAGCGTCTGCCTGCAATATGGGAGACCTGGGTTCTATCCCCGGGTTGGGAAGATCTCCTGGAGAAGGAAATGGCAACCCACTCCAGTATTCCTGCCTGGAGAACCCCAGGGACAGGGGAGCCTGGTGGGCTACAGTCCATGTGGTTTCAAAGAGTCGGACACGACTGAGCGACTTCACTTCACTCAATTTACTTTTGGTCTCAGTGGATTTGTTTATTCTGTGTTCTTCATATTAATAGAATCATACAATACGTGGCCTTTCGTGACTGCTTTTTTCACTTAGTTGTTCTTGAGGTTCAATCATGTTGCAGCAGATGTCAGGACTTCATTCTTTCTGTGGCTGGTTTATATCCCACTGTATGGACACCACACCTACTTATCTGTTTTTCAGTTGATGGACTTTTGAGTTGTTTTCATTTTTTAGCTGTTACAAATAATGTTGGCATGAACATTTGTGTACAAGTCTTTGTGTGGACATAGGTTTTCATTTCTTTTTACTATTAATATATGCCCAGCATAGAATTGCTTAGTAACTGTATGCTTACTTTTGGAAACTTTATTTTGTTTTATATTTTTTGATATCTTTGGATTACCAGACAAGTACAATTACAAAATTATTCTTGTACTTGTATGTTTGATCACAAGTCTAAATACATCTGTAGGGTAAATTCTTAGAAAGTGGAATTCGTGGGTCAAAAAATAGAACATTAAAACATTTTGGTAAACAGTGCCATTTGGTAAGAGTTTATCAATTCACGTGTCTTCTAACACAAGAGGGTTATACCTGTTTTACCACAACCTCACTAACAGTGAGGTATTATCACACTGTTTTGGTCTTAATTCTGATATGTAAAAAAATGCTATGACATTTTAACTTGCATTTCAATGTTTTTAAGTGATGTTAAGGATCTTTTCATATGGTTATGAGACATTTAGTGTGTATGTGTGTTTCCTTAATATAGTATGTTAGTGATATAGCATCCTATTTAATTAAATTGCTGAAAAAAAGAACTTATCTCTTCTATGATTGACAATTGATCTAATACATTGCTGTTTGATCTAAAATAGAATATCATTTACAATATAGGCATTCAAGTAGATAGTGCCATTTATGTCAAAGCATCTTACAAGTTTTCAGAAGATCTTCAGTAGCTTTCAAAGGTAAGGATTTGAAAGTATTTATGAGCCTATCTGGGTCATAGGCTTAGAAAATCTAGTTTTACAGAATTTTTTTTCTTGCCTAATTCAAAGTCACCTATTCTTATTTTCAAAGAATTTATAAGCCCATACTGGGTGTTCATTAGAGGGACTGATGCTAAAGCTGAAACTCCAATACTTTGGCCACCTCATGCGAAGAGTTGACTCACTGGAAAAGACTCTGATGCTGGGAAAGATTGGGGGCGGGAGGAGAAGGGGACGACAGAGAGTGAGATGGCTGGATGGCATCCCCGACTCGATGGACATGAGTTTGAGTGAACTCCGGGAGTTGGACAGGGAGGCCTGGCATGCTGTAATTCATGGGGTCGCCAAGAGTCGGACACGACTGAGTGACTGAACTGAACTGAACTGAGTGTATGTAAACCCACAGAGGATGGAAATTTTGAAAATCAATTTAGTTGAAAAAACAGTACTGTAACTATATTAGTGAAAAACTCTTTGTTTTCAAAGCAAGCTACCAAGAAAATGTTGGTCAGCTTAGAATAGTTCATCAATGTGGAAAGAAAAGTAATACTGAAACATTCATGTTTGCATAGATAATTAAGCAGAAATTAAAATGAAGGTGAAGAAGTAGAGATCAAAACAATCAATTAGAGGAAAATAAGTAAAGAAAGGCTTTGATCACTATCTTAAACTTCCCCCATCTCAGATCTAACTTTAACGTTCAATGTCTCTGAATCTTTCTTAATTCTTAAAATTCACTTCCCCAATAACTTTGTTGGATATTCATAATTTATGTAGTTATTTTTATAACTAGATGTTATCATGGAGCATTAAATGTTTTTATTTTCAGTTCATAAAATGACATGAAATTCAAATCAGGCAGTAATTTGACTGCAGATTGCTGACTTCTGAATCTTTCTTTTTTACAAAAGGTTAAGGGATTTCCCTGGTGATTCAGAGGTAAGACTTGTGGCTTTTACTGCCAAGCCCTGGGTTTGATCCCTGGTCAGGCAGCTGAGATCCTGCAAGTAGTCCACTGGGCGTGTGTGTTAGTCATTCAGTCATGTCCAACTCTTTTGTGATCCCATGGACTGTAGTCCACCAGGCTCCTCTGTCCATGGAAATTCCCAGCCAAGAATACTAGAGTGGGTTGCCATTTCCTTCTACAAAATATTATATTAAAAAAGTCAGTGTATAGGAAAAGTTTTTGTCAGAAGCTGATATTTACAGAGTACCTTTCTTGTTTCTAAGATAGAGTGTATTGGGGCAGAAGACAATAATTGAATTTCTTTTCTTCAGATGCTAAATTAAAAAAAAAAATACTTAAACTTACATAGGAGTAAAGGAAGTCCTACTAGAACTCAAGGTTTAGAAAAGTCTCATATGAACTGATTGATATGTTGAAAGGATAGGGAATGTTTTGAGTCAATCAACATTTTTAAAATAAAAATCAATATAACCCAGAAATATAACATCTATGAACAGAGAAGGAGTAAACATTGGTGATGCAGAGATAATATTATAGCTTCAGAATATAAGCAAATAGAGGGACATCTAAAGCAGATGCTCCAAACTTGACTTTCAGTGGAAGCCAGGCAGCAACATGCATTTGTATGTACTGCTGGGAATTGACTGGTGAGCAGGAAATTCATGTCATCTTGATGGGGTCACTGCTACAGGATTCCAGCCTACTGTAAATATGTGGAGAACAAGTCTAGATTTTTCTGTGAAATCTTCCAATTTTTTAATGCTGGAAACTAAGTAAACAAAACAAAACAAACACATCAAACACCACCCCCCCCCCCCAAACTCTGCACACCAAACAAATCTCATTTTTGGATAGATGTGAAAGGATAGATGTGAAATATTTTGTGAAAATTACTTTGTGATAGTTACCTTTTTTTTTTTTTTAAGTAAGAGGAAGTGCCATAAAGAAAAGGACTATTAAAGGAAATTGCCTGATCATAGGTTCATCCAGGAAGCTAGATTTTTCCTGCTAAAGCTGTAAGGTTTTGAAAGAGGTAAATTAGACTATCAGACCAAGTAGACATGAATTGAGGAAAGAGAACCAGAACTGCCAACAAAGAAGGCAGAACTTCCTTGCAGTGTATGGACAGAGCATGAAGTGACCAAGATCCAGTATAGCTGGAAGCACAGCTGTGTAGACAGACTGATTTAAACAGAAGGTTCAGTTTAGTTGCATGCGCAGTCTCTCAGACTTGTCTGACTATTTGTGATCCCATGGACTGTAGCCCGCCAGGCTCCTCTGTCCACGGGATATCCCAAGCAAGAATACTGGAGTGGGTTGCCATTTCCTAGGGGCTTCCCAGGTGGCACTAGTGGTAAAGAACCTGTCTGCCAATGCAGGAGATGTAAGAGACATGGATTTGATCCCTGGGTCTGGAAGATCCCCTGGAGGAGTGCATGGCAATCCACTCCAGTATTCTTGCCTGGAAAATCCCATGGACAGAGGAGCCTGGTGGGTTGCAGTCCATAGGGTCACAAAGAGACGGACATGACTAAAGTGACTTAGCATGCCATTTCCTACTCCACGGGATCTTCCTAATGCAGGGATTGAATGCACCTTGTATTGGCATGCAGCTTCTGTACCAACTACGCCACCTAGTTGCTGCTAAGTCTGCTACTGCTAAGTCACTTCAGTCGTGTCCGACTCTGTGTGACCCCATAGACGGAAGCCCACCAGGCTCCCCCGTCCCTGGGATTCTCCAGGCAAGAACACTGGAGTGGGTTGCCACGCCACCTGGGAAGCCCCTCAATTCAATTAATGCTTGCTATGACTCTTTTTGTCATTGCTATTTTGGAAGATCACCAATAGAGACGAGAGGAAGATCCCTGAGTCAAGAGACAGCACAAAAACATCTTGTGATAAATCAAGACCTGGAGGACGGAAAGACATAGAAGAAGAGGAGATCCAGGAGAGAAAATATAAAAGCCACAAGGAAGCTTCTACTACAGATGTGATCTTAGGCAGGTCTTTCCCTCTTCCTTCTTTAAAGAAAAATGTATTTGAATTTACTCAGGGGGCTTCCTGAGTAGCAGATGGTAAAAAATCTGCTTATAATGCAGGAGACCCAGGTTCCATCCCTGGGTTGGGAAGATCCCTGGAGTAGGAAATGGCAAACCACTCCAGTATTCTTGCCTGGAGAATTCCATGGACAGAGGAGCCTGGTTGGCTATAGTCCATGGGTTCACAAATAGTCAGACATGACTGATTGACTAACACTTTCATGCTTACATTAATATTTTTTTAGATTTTCAATAAAATGATAATATAATTAAAAATGTATATAGAAGATGTAAGGGACTCTGAGAATGTCCAAAGGTCTCACGTTGAAATATACTACCTTGACAGTTCACAACTCAGTCAGATTTGGGAATCACAAATAAAGATTTCTCCACCTCATTTATCTCATCTGTATGCTTTGCTTAATGATTCTAACTGATCAAACAATACCAAGTTTTACTGTTCCTAAATTTAATTCATAAATTTCTTCACTATTTTATGCAAAGTAAATAATATATCACATTTAAATAGTGCATCTAATTTTGTATGAAGTTCAACTATAATAGTAAATTGGTGAACTTAATGTAATCAACATAATATTTAACAACCACTCATATTGATTCCTATTTTGTGTTTTCTTACTCCCTATACCTAGCACGTGAACAATTTCTTTCAGTGCTACCCATGAAACATATTCTGAATTCGCCTTCTTGTCTCTTCCACCCTAGTCCAAGCCATGTCATTTCTCACCTGAAAGTCTTCTAACAAGGCACATTTATTCTTATGTGCCTACATTTTATGCTCCACACAGCAGTCAAAAAATCCCAAAATGTAAACAAGATTATAATATTCTTCTTCATAATGCCTCCAATTTCAGTGGCTTCCTATTGCAAATTCTGAACTATGACCTTCTAGAACCCAAGGAGTTTGGTCAGTGCCTACGTTACAGCCTCATCTTGAACCACTTTCCCTTCACGTAAGTATTCCAGCTGACATAAGGGCTGGCTATTTCTTTAATCACATCAAGCTGATTCTTGCCTAGGTAATTTTCACTAACTCCTTTCTGCTCAGATATTCCTTCCCCATTTCACTGTGTAATTGGATCCTTTCATCATTCATGACTCTGCCTAAATATTACCTGCTCAGAGACGTCTTCACTGACAATCTCATCTAAAATCACTTCACCTTGTCTGCTACCGTCTCAATCACATGGTTGCATTATTGGTTTTATTTTATTCACAACACTAAGCATTCTCTGAATTTGTTTATCCATTTATTTGTGCTTTATCTGCTCTTCCAACTAGGATGTAGGCTATATGAAAGCAACAACTATATACATCATTCTTATTGCTGTATTCCCAGGCATAAAACTATGGCAGTCACTCACTAAATATTTGTTGAATAGATAAATGAATAAACAAGAGATCTTTTGCTGTTAAAAAATAGGAAATGTCAAATTCTCTTGCATCTTGCTGTTCTTAGAACAAAGCAAAGATTAAACATAATAATAAAGGATTTATTTTGTAATTCATGTTTATCAGTAATATTCATACTAAGGATCATCATCATTTTCAGCATGAAGCAGTGAAATTGAATGCTACAGGGCACTGAACAGAAAGAATGACAGGCAAATATAGGCATAAGTGACATAATTAGTATAAAGAGTAACATTTAACATCAAACTTGGAGCTGGAATAAGAAGTCATCCAGTAGAAAAATTCACTAAGTCAAAGTACAATTAAATTTTAAATCAGTGATTGACTGAAAGACAGTAAGTCTTTGGAAATAAGAGGGTCACACCAGTCAGGAGTGCAGGACCAAAAGAAAGGATTCTGAACAGATAAGAAATGGACTGATCAAAACCCATCTAGATTAGGGGTATTTATCCCAGTTGGTGCTAGTGGTAAAGAACATGCCTGCCAGTGAAGGAGACGTTAGAGATGTAGATTCCTGGGTCAGGAAGATCCCTTGGAGGAGGAAATGGCAACCCACTCTGGTATTCTTGCCTAGAGAATCCTGTGGACAGAGGAGCCTGCAGGCTACGGTCCATAGGGTCGCAAAGAGTCAAACATGACTAAAGCAACAGCACACACACGCACGCACATCCTAGAAATAAAAAGGGATTGAGGTGAGGAAACAGGTGGGATTACAGGCGGCTTCAAATACATGAAAGACTAATTTGAGGATGAGTCATGTATTTGAACATATTACAGAGGCAGTATGAACACCAAAGGAAGTTATAGAAAGATTTCAGTGGAAAATAAGATTAAAATTTCTAGGAGACAGAATATGCTAAGAAGTGGATTCTCTAGTCACAGAAATTTCAAGTGTAAGATGATGCTTCCAGGGACTTCCCTGGTGGTCCAGTGGTTAAGAATCTGCCTTCTAATGCAAAGGATACAGGTTCAATCCCTGGTTGGGAAACTAAGATACCACTTGCCATGTGGCAATGAAGCCCATGCTGCAAGTACTGAGCCCATGCCTCAACTAGAGAGAAACCCATGCAATGCTGCATGTGTGCCACAACTAAGGCCTGATGCAGCCAAATAAGTAAAAAAAAAAAAAAAAAAAAAAAAGATGATGCTTCCAGACATTTAGAGCCCATTCCATTAGCATGGCTCAGTGGAAACAGCTGTTTGAGTTCTGCTGCTGCTGCTGCTGCTGCTAAGCTGCTTCAGTCATGTCTGACTCTGCGACCCCATAGATGGCAGCCCACCAATCTCCCCCGTCCCTGGGATTCTCCAGGCCAAAACACTGGAGTGGGTTGCCATTTCCTTCTCCAGCCAGGCTAATTACCAAAGGTGAGACCTTAAGTCCTCTACCTTCCTCTTATTTAAAATGGGAACAGCTATACCTGCTATATAAATCGAATGAGATAATGTGCATAGTGTATCAGGTACAGATTCTGCAAGCAAGTAAGTGCTCAATAAATAAATAATGGTCCTCATGGAAATTTTGCAACTATGAGAAGACAGCCCAGGATACTGATGACTTGATAGCTTGTAGAGGCCTTTCAGACTCTCCATGCATCTCAGTTCCCCTGATATTGATATTGAACTAATTGATATTGAACGATTCAATTGATATTGAACTAATCTTTGAATAGAAAGGACAAATTTATGACTATTTTTTCAGACAATTTCTTTTATTTTGTTCTCAGGAAAAAAAGTAATATTGCCAACATTCATATTCATTAAGACCTTAACAAAAGTATTATATATTTTTTTTTAAAAAAAGAATCGGACTGGTCAAAATTCATACAGAAAGATCAGCTGGGAAGGAGAAAAGAGTCCAAGATAGGCAGCCAATGTAGAGTTCCATTCAAAACCATGTATTTTGGAGTTAATCAGACTTGGAGTCAAATCCCCTTGACCTTGCCCAAAAGCACTCCTCTAGTCCATTGACTGAGTAATCATTGTTACTTGGCTGCAGTGTGCCTATATATATATATATATATATATATATATATATATATGTAATAGTTAATCATTGTTATATAGCTGGTGGACAATGAAGCAAGATAGTGCTGGTAGCCTAGTAAGAAGTCATATGTGAAACAGGGATATTAGATGCAGATAATATGACTTGCTAAATGCAGATTTTGCATTCATGAAAGTTAGTGATACAAGAGTTTTAGCATGATGAAACTGGGGAGGGAAGGATAAGGGGCTTAGTAAAACCCCATTTTGCTCTTTCCACATGTGTCAAGAATTCACAAATGAAATATTTTATGTCCAACATATAATGGACACCAACCCAAAGTTATCTTGAGGAACTAGGAGATATAAGAAGTTATGCTCATCTAAACTCACCCAGTCTGATTTCTTCTGATATGTTTTGCTAACATTGTATTACTTATACTTATAAACTTTAACATCTATGACTTGTGTCATAGTGTTCATTTTGACTAAACTTCTAATGCAGTTTTTTGCAGGACTGCGTCAAAGGGCACAGTTAACTTAGATTGTGGATAACACCCTTGTTGAAGGGCCAACTCCTACTTTAGAAACTAAGAATTATATTTAAAGAAACCCCATAAGTTAGAGATATCTAACTAGAAATCATTAAACAGAAAAAGTACAAGCAAGTTAATTACTTAGTGACTAAAAAGTTAGTATATGATGGGGAAGAATCAAGGTATCTACAGCAATCACAGAAAAACTTTCATGGTACCCTTATTTCATTATAGGTAATACATTAATAAATTATATAGCATAGATATATATTTATATCACATAACTGTATATTTATATTGTATAGCTATGTTTAATAAACATGGCTATAGTTTAATAAGACCCGGCTGTGCTGGGTCTCAGCTATGGCATGCAGAATCTCTTTTTTTAGTTGCAACATATTGGGATCTAGGGATCTACCAGGGATCAAACCTAGGCCCCCTGCACTGGGAGCATGGAGTCTTAGCCACTCGACCACCAGAGAAGTCCCTATTAAAGCTATTTTGAAACTTTAAATACTTAATATTTTTAGATGTTTCAACGTAAATATCATCCCTAGTTCTAAAAAGAAATCACCTTTAAGGCTGTTATTAAATTGTCAGAATTTTCTTGTTCAAAAATTGAGTATAAGGCTGACTATTGAACTTGGATCTATAGCAGTAGTTGTCAAAATTTAAGAATAACTTGGGGCATATTTAATAAACAGGTTCTAGGAACCCATCTTTAGAGATTCTGATTTACATGCTCTCAGATGGGGCTGAGGGGTCTGCATTCTTGCCTAGAATCTCAGGGAGTTCTGATGCGTGTAGACTATGGACCGTGCTTTAAGAAACACTAGTTTTGCTATGTTCTCCTTTAAACAAAGAGTGAAACTCAAGCCAGTTAATGTTGGTACTACTGATGTGGCAAAAGGTTTAGATTAAGACAGGGAAAAATGTTTTAAGTAGATTGCTTAAAGAATTTTAAAAAATAACTTAGCGATAGCATTTATCCATTTTCTTCTACTTAACATTGAACAGTATTTCTTAAAGTGTAGAACCAACACCAGTAGTATCAGCTTTGAGAACTATTTGGAAATATACAATTCTCAGGCCTCATCCCAGATCTAATGAATTTAGAAATTCTGGGGCTGGGTTCCAGAAATCTGCATCTTAACAAGTTCTCCAGGTTGTTCTGATGCACATCAAGTGTGAGAACCACTGGTGCAGACTAAATGGTGGTGGACTTGGTATGATTCAAAAGACAACAGGGTAATGTAGAAGGCTGTGGAGAGACTGGTAACTTGAAGTAGTCATTGCACTGCTAAGATGTGCAACCTGTTGCCTGATGTGTGCTATTACCACACATTCTCTTTCTTAAAGCACAACTTGCTTATTTTCTTTTTGACCCTCATATTGGCTACTAGCTGATGCTTTCAGTTTTTACTTTATTTTCAGTTCCTTCTGGTTATTCCTTGTCCTTTCTATAGGAACCAAACCTTACAGGATCCAACCATAGTTGTAATAAGAGAACCTGGTGATTATAAAACAGGGAAAATCTCATTAAGATGATACCACACTGAATTAAGAGGTTGGGATTAACATGTACACACCATTAAATGCAAAATAGGTAACCACAAAATCACTGTGGATGGTGATTACAGGCATGAAATTAAAAGATGTTTGCTCCTTGGAAAGAGAGCTATGACAAACCTAGACAGCAAATTAAAAAGCAGAGACATCACTTTGCTGACAAAGGTTCATATAGTCAAAGCTATGGTTTTTCCAGCAGTCAAGTGTGGATGTGAGAGTTGGTTCACAAAGAAGGCTAAACCACAAAGAATTCATGCTTTGAAACTGTGGTGATGGAGAAGACTCTTGAGAGTCCCTTGGACAGCAAGAAGATCCAACCAGTCTATCCTAAAGGAAATCAGTCCTGAATATTCATTGCAAGGACTGATGCTGAAGCTGAAGCTCTAATACTTTAGCTACCTGATGTGAAGAGTCAACTAATTTGAAAAGACCCTGATGCTGGAAAAGATTGAGGGCAGGAGGAGAGGGGGATGACAGAGGATGAGATGGTTGGATAGCATCACTGACTCAATGGAGATGAGTTTGAGTCAATTTCAGGAGATATTGAAGGACAGGGAAGCCTGGTGTGCTGTAGTCCATGGGGGTTCAAAGAGTTGGACACGACTTAGCAACTGAACAGCTAACAAGGACCTACTGTACAGCACAGGGAACAATACTCAAAATTTCTAAGTAGCCTATGAAAGTGAAAGTGAAGTCGCTCAGTCATGTCCGACTCTTTGCGATCCCATGGACTGTAGTCTACCAGGCTTCTCTGTCTATGGGATTTTCCAGGCAAGAGTACTGTACTCTTGGAGTGGGTTGCCATTTCCTTCTCCAAGTAGCTATAAGAGAAAAGAATCTGAAAAAGTATATATATATACATATATGAATCACTGTGCTACACACCTGAAACTAACACGACATTGTAAATCAACCATACTTCAATTAAAGAAAAAAAAAAACTTAAAAAAAATGATGACACCACATTACCCCTTTTATAATTGGATGGATGGGGAAGTGAGAAGTAGTGGTGGAGGGTGATAATCACAAAGGCGAAGATCAGCAGATAACTTTAGGTGATGGCAGATTGAAAAGATTGGAGAAAGGAAGGCAAAGTGATTAGGAGCAATCTTTAATGAAAGTTTATAGAATACTGACTACCAGTCATCTCTCTGTAAAGGAAACAGAACCAGGCAAAGGTAGATTCATGAAGGAGATAGAATTTATTTTGACTACCTCTCCTATACCTTTCTGGAGCAAAGAGCCTAAGAATTAGACTCTCTATTTCTCAAGACAGCCATAAAATTGTATGACTGAAAGTTCTTGTGAGTTTACTATTTCTATGCCATAATTTGGCATAGAAAATCTGTTGATTCTTTATGAAGCTATCTTCCTGCTTCTGCATAGAACTTTGAGACAGAGAATAAGAGAATCACTTAGCCTTGTGGGTGACAAAGCACGGAATATCCCTTTAAAATGTCTTCAATTTTGATCAAAGATAAGAAATCTGAGGTCTAGATAAGTTTAGTGATTCATGAAGGAAAGCAAGTCTTAAAATCATGAGGTCCTGATAAAAGAATCTTGTTTTCCTTAGTCAAGTCTCATGTTCTTTCTACTATCCCTGTAAACAAAATCTCTCTCTAATTATATGGCATTTGTTTCTAAACCCTAAAGTGATAAGATTTTATCATCTTCCTTTCGAAAGTTTTTTCAATATCTCAACATTGAAATAACCAAAAATGTACATGTTACTGTCCGGATAAAAGGAGAGACTAGACAAAATAGAAAGTCAACAGCTAACAGACTTACAGGTAAACACAGCAGGCAGAACTATTCCCCAGTAAAGAAACAGACTCCCAGTTGTTTTTTGTGAAAGGGAGGACTGTTATAATTCCCCAAAGTCGTGAGTATATAGTTGCTCACTCACATGGATGTGTGTGCATGTGTGTGCAGAGATGATTCTGGGCGTGAGCAAGGCTGATAAATAACTTCCAGGAAAGAAGGGAATTATTCATAGCTAGATCTTTGAGTTGGAGGAAGGAAGGAGGAGCTTAGGATTGGAAGATCGAGCAGGGTGGAAATTGACCCAGGCAAACTCTATGTTGAATGTTGAGTCTTCTTTGTGGATAATCCAAGAAAACGTCAAAGAAGGGACTCGGTTGGTGGGGGGAAGTTCATGTGTCAACAGCAATCTATTTGATGGGGTTAGAAGAAGACCTCAGTTGATCGATGTTGCTAATATAAGCAGAGAGCTGGGTTTGATTGTGTTGAAATGGTTCTGAGATGAGAATGTCTCACATGGGCTGGAACATGCGTATGTGATGTTTGGAAATAGTGAGGGACTTCTTTTGACCTCATTGAACAAAACCCCTGCCTTCTGGAGACAAAAAGAGAAGTAGGACAAAAGTTGCTGTGATAGTATAATATGTGGAATTGCCACTCTATAACTTCACAATGAGTTCAACTATTAGTGTGTCTTTTATGTGCAAGTTTCCTACTACACAGGATGTTTCTAAAAGATTTTAAATTGAAGACTCAGACTGCAAAGTGCTTTTCTTGACCATCCTGATAGGATGCTAGGCAGAGGAGAATATCCACGTGCATCTGCTCAAGGGTCTAAATGGGGGTGGTTGGGCAGTACCAGCTTCCAAGGAAGTGTTTGGAATTGGGGATGGGGGTGGCAGAGGAGGGGTTGATTTTGGCTGTTCCAGTGGCTAGTGAGTACTACTCGCTTTTCAGTGGCTAGAGACCAAGGAGGCTAAAATTCTTGCCCTAGGCAAGACTGTTCTACTTGAGGAGGAATAGTGTGTCCTAGGCTGCTGGTGGCATTCCAAAATTCTGAAGACCTCATTTTATACATGAGATCCAGGGGTCTCCAGAGGCTGGTGCAGAGCACAGAGCAGCCTCCTCTAAATACAGCAATGTAGCTTCTCTGCCCCAAAGTGGCCCCCTCATGGTTGTCCTCTTTCATTCACAAAATCCCAAGTCACTTCTATATCCACCCAAGGACGGTATAATTATAAAGGCACACTGCCACTGCTGTGCTCCCATAATCAGCAAAAGCAAATCTGTATTTTCAAATAACTAAACAAATAATAACTCCCCACTCTGAATGATCATACGATTAGTCTTCATTTGGCATCAGTGATTAGGAGTGGCTTTACTAAGAAAGTGCCAATTTTTGAAAAGATAAACCTCTCTTATCTCTCCAAATAGTCACAAACAGTAGGAAAAGAAGGTTGGAAACTTGAGAGTTTTTCAGAAGTGAGGCTTTTTGCTCAAGTTAAAAATAAAATAGAAATAGCGACACAACTTCCTGATTTTCAGATTGAAGTAATTTCATGTGCTAGTCATTTGGTTTGGCTTCCCAAGTCTACTTTTATTGAGATGGTGTAGGCAGTGAAAAGTGTACCCGTAAAACCATGATGAAGTTTCACCTTGAGAGACAGGACAAAAACAGCAAGGTAAGAAGTCAACCTAATTTCCAGAGACTGAGTAGATACAATTTTAATGAGGTATTATGCACCCATGGGAGGAAGGTTGTAATCCTCCTTTTCTTATGTAGAATTTGTGACTTTAAAAAATGTGGACTCTGGCTCAGGAGCTCTGGCCCTGGCAACCCTAGAAGATCACTTTGTGGCAGCTGTCATTATTTCCAGCCATTCATGGCCTACACTTACTATTTCAGGCCCATCCTGAATTTAGTAACATGACACAGCGGCCTGCAGGCTGGAGCCTAGACACCTATCTGGTTTCCTGAGGGCTGTGGCTAACCTCTGAAGTTTATTGTTTCTGTTGCTGCCTTCTTACTGCCATGCCCCGGCTATCCAGACAGGTCTCTATTTTCCTTGAGGAATTAACAACCAGTCCTGAGATCTGAGACCCACCTATTCCTTTAATTTCACAGATTTCCAGAGCTGCAAGGCACCTCAGGGGTGATCCAATTCTACCCTTTCCTTTTGCAAATGAGAAGGTGGTCAAAGAAATTACTTGTCTAAGACCAACTGAAGTTGATACAGTTGAAGGGAACTCTTGACATTAAACCCAATTGTTTACTAACTGCAGGTTGATCACAGTCATTACTATTTGTGGTGCTGAAACTGCTGGTCATCATGGAATCAGGGAATCATTTAGCATGCAAAACTACTTTTTTTCCAGTAAGTTTTTAACCTTTAGCATTGCTTTACTTCCAGCCTTTGAACCTCAAATTTCATATTGAAAATGGTGCCGCCAAAATCACCGATGTCCTTCCTTACCTCTCTCCTGCCCCCAAGGTTGTGTGTGCACGTGTGTGTGCTCTCTGAGAGAAGGTGGCTTACAGAGCTGGCTCTGAACAACAAACTTGCTGAAGCTGTTAGAAGCTGCAAGAATACCCACTTCCTACTTTACTGGTGACATATTTTTACAAAGCCGTTCTCACTCAGCTTCCCCATCTCAAGCAAATTAAGAGTTAGAACAGTGACTTTAAATTCCTTTTTATGAAGTTTCTGCTCTGTATAGTCAAACAACTTAGCAAACAAAATATTTTTCACCAGTGAATTTGAATTGTTAAGTATGGTGTTACTCTGCATTTATCTCATGCAGCATTTCCTTCAAAGCTAGTTTCTGGGAACATTGGTCCTACTGAGCTATTTTGAGAGAGGGAGGGGGGAAAAGAGGTCTGTGGTCAAATATGATTTGGAAATTGCTGTAAACTATATTTTCTGCTTGATATTCATAGTGCTCAGTAGTATATTAAAGATCTGACATTAAAAAATTGCCTTTCCTTGCAATATTTCCCAAACACACTTGAATTGCTTTTCCCCATAACATTTATTAAATCCTGCAGAACTCTCAGTAGATGGGCAATTCTGAGAAAACATTAACCTTTCAGTATATCTCAGTGTTCCAAGCACTGAATGGGAATACCTTTTTTTTTAAGGCTCAAATATCAGAATGCCAAATGAGATTCTGTAGTCAAGAGGCTCAGGGTTCAATTTTGGGCACATCTCTTCTTACTAGTTACATAATTTGGGATAAATTACTTATTTCTCCTTTATTGACTATGCTAAAGCCTTTGACTGTGTGGACCACAACAAACTGGAAAATTCTGAAAGAGATGAGAATACCAGACCACCTGACCTGCCTCTTGAGAAATGTGTATGTAGGTCAGGAAGCAACAGTTAGAACTGGACACAAAACAACAGACTGGTTCCAAATCGGGAAAGGAGTACATCAAGGCTGTATATTGTCACCCTGCTATTTAACTTATATGCAGAGTGCTGCTGCTGCTGCTAAGTTGCTTCAGTTGTGTCCAACTCTATGCGACCCCATAGATGGCAGCCCACCAGGCTCCCCCATCCCTGGGATTCTCCAGGCAAGAACACTGGAGTGGGTTGCCATTTCCTTCTCCAGTGCATGAAAGTGAAAAGTGAAAGTGACGTCACTCAGTCGTGTCCAACTCTTAGCGACCCCATGGACTGCAGCCTACCAGGCTCCTCTGTCCGTGGGATTTTCCAGGCAAGAGTACTGGAGTGGGTTGCCACTGCCATCATGAGAAACGCTGGGCTGGATGAAGCACAAGCTGGAATCAAGATTGCCGGGAGAAATAGCTATAACCTCAGATATGCAGATAACACCACCCTTATGGCAGAAAGTGAAGAACTAAAGAGCCTCTTGATGAAAGTGAAAGAGGAGAGTGAAAAAGTTGGCTTAAAACTCAACATTCAGAAAACTAAGATCATGGCATCTGGTCCCGTCACTTCATGGCAAATAGATGGGGAAACGGTGGAAACAGTGGCTGACAGCATGAGTAGGACACAACTGAGCAACTTCACTTTCACTTTTCATTTTTATGCATTGGAGAGGGAAATGGCAACCCACTCCAGTATTCTTGCCTGGAGAATCCCAGGGACAGCAGACCTGGTGGGCTGCCGTCTATGGGGTCGCACAGAGTCAGACACGACTGAAGTGACTTAGCAGCAGCAGCAGCAGACAGCATATTAAAAAGCAGAGACATTACTTTGTCAACACAGGTCCGTCTAGTCAGGGCTATGGTTTTTCCAGTAGTCATGTATGGATGTGAGAGTTGGACTATAAAGAAAGCTGAGCACTGAAGAATTGTTTTTGAACTGTGGAGTCGGAGAATAATCTTGAGAGTCCCTTGGACTGCAAGAAGGTCCAGTCAGTCTATCCTAAAGAAGATCAGTCATGAGTGTTCATTGGGAAAACATGTTGAAGCTGAAACTCCAATACTTTGGCCACCTGATGCGAAGAACTGACTCATTTGAAAAGACTCTGATGCTGGAAAAGAATGAGGGCAGGAGAAGAAGGGGACAACAGAGGATGAGATGGTTGGATGGCATCACTGACTCAATGGACATGAGTTTGAGTAAACTCCAGGAGTTGGTGATGGACAGGGAGGCCTTGTGTGCTGCAGTCCAAAGAGTTGGACACACCTGAGCGACTGAACTGAGCTTAGTTTCTGAGCCTCAGTGTCTTCATTGCAAAATGGGAAAAATTGGAATGGATTATAATATAATATTGGGAGAAAAGAGAAAAAATAACTGGTAGAATATCCAAATAAAATAAAGGAACATGAGCAATACTTGGGTTTTTTAAACTACATGTGTGCATGCTAAGCTGCTTCAGTTGTGTCCAACTCTTTGCTACCCCTATGGACTGCACCCCACCAGGCTCCTCTGTCCATGGGATTCTCCAGGCAAGAATACTGGAGTGGGTTGCCATGCCTTCCTCCAGGGGATCTTCCAGACCTAGGGATCAAACTCATGTCTCTTATATCTCCTGCAATGGCAGGTGGGTTCTTTACCACTAGCGCCATCTGATAAGCCTATTTTTTTTTTAAATTACACCAAGATAAAAAAAATACAGAAGTCCTGTCATTATGTTTCTGATAATTATTTTTAATCTTTAAAGAAATATCGCTTGGGAATTTATTGTTGGATGTGGTAAGACAGATTTTTTTTTTCCTTAAAATCTTTTACCATATTGTAATAGTTTTCTAACAGGTAGCTGATGATTTTCTCAAAATCTTAAGAAATCTCTAAGAAAAATGTTATCTTGTAGAACACACAGAAAATGTGCCTAAATCTTAAAAAAAAATCTTCCTAGTTCTGACTCCTAGTGAATCGGTTCCCAGAGAAGGTTGTAATTTGTTTCCCATAGGTTAAACATTTACTTCCATGCTATCTAACAAGAGTCTTTTTAGCCCAGGCTGATAGCAAATAACATTTGTAGGGTTCTTCCTATGGGCCAGGCATATATATTCTCAAAGCTCTGCTTTTGGAAATATTCCTATAATTCCTCACAAACCTTGGAGGTCGGTTGCCTTATTCTCATTTGTAGATGAGGAAATATGCAGATTATCATAACTTGTCCAACATCTGACAGCTACTGGTGGGCAGAGCTGGGACTCACACCCACACAGCCTGGCTCCAGAAAGCAGGTGTCTAACCGCTAAGCACTGACTGAATGGCAGATTCCTGTAGGGGAGCAAGAAACATGGGGTAGACTCGGAAAAGAGAAAATAAAGAGATGAGAGCTTTTCTATTTCTGGGGAACCAAGAACAGTGTGTAGGGTTTAATCTTTTCAGTACATTTTGTATTTTCCACACCTTGTCACTTCTCCCACGGATACTCTTTGAGTTACAGAAAAGTCCACCGTGGGGCCCCCGTCAGCTCTCACTTCTCTCCAGATATCTATATGTGGTCATCTCCCTCTCCACCAGCCCTTCCTTTCAGCCCCTTTCCTCTTCCCTCACTGACCTGATTGACACTCTTTTCTGAGAGGGGTGGGGGTGTCTGCCTAGGTGTCAGTTCCTCCTCCTTTAATTCCCAAGAATGTTATGACTCACAGTACCTAGTAGCCTGTGCTCTCCTCTCCCTGGCATTTATCAGGGATAGTATATGTGCCCACTGACTTGTCCATGGTTCTTAGCACAAGACTAGTGTCAGGAGAACAGTGCAGCATTTGTTACCTCTCTGGCAGGTCCCTAGGGTCTCACACAGCACCTAGCACATGCTTGGTACTAAAGAACTCTTTGTGATGGTCGACAATTATTGTTATTATTGTCTAGTTGCTAAGTCCTCTCTGACTCTTTTGCGACCCCATGGACTGTGGCCCGCCAGGCTCCTCCGTCCATGGGATTCTCAAGGCAAGAATACTAGAGTGGGTTGCCATTTCCTACTCCTGGGGATCTTCCAGACAGGGATTGAACCGGCATCTCCTACATTGGCAGATGAATTCTTTACTGCTGAGCCTTCAGGGATGCCCCATTCCCCAATGATTCACCATGTCCAAAATAATTACCCCTCACCTACAATTTCCTTCTTCTTTTGTGCTTAAACAGAAAAATCATGCTTGACCTTACATACCACTGTGATAAAGGAGGATGAGTACGCGTCTATTCAAGTTTTGCCTCTTCTGTCCCCTTCCATTTTCATGTGCCTCATCACCCCTCCTGGGCCCTCCACTGATGCTTAATTTCTACTCTGACCCTCCCATCCTTCTGTGTGACAAGGCAATCCCTTGTAGAAACACCGATGAACAAATACAGGTTGGGTGTTGACTAAGACTCTTGGGAAAGTTCCTATAGTGAACAGTCCCAGAAAGACTATGTGGCCAGAAGGCTCAACAACATCATGGTTATCTGGCCAGGTATTCTGGCCCTTGAGGGATAGAAACAGAGATGATATGGCAAGAGAAGCTATTGCTGTTACTGTCTCCGTGAAGTGGTACATGGTGGTAGGTGCTACCTTCTGAATGCTGGTCTCATTAAAGCTGAGTGTAGTAGAGACAGAAGGCAACTTGGGAGGACACTGTCCTTTCTACCACTCCTGCCTTTTCTCTGACTATGCTCTAATTATGGGTAATAAGCCCTCTTACTGAAGCTGTCTTATAAACCAGGTTATATTATTCTCTGTTTCCAAATTACAGTAGTTATCTCACCAGTATAAGAGATTATATAAGTGATTTTTTTCTACATATTTTTGGAACAGAATTTTAGATATTATCTTGCTCACTTACTCATTCATTCAAGCAGTGCTTGCCAAGCACATAGTACAAAGGCCTTTGGCTGAGTGTGAGGGGACTTGAGGATGAAGGGTATGGTACTTGCTCTCATAGAAGTCACAGTACACAAGAGTTCAGGTACAGAAATAATTAGCACCATATAATGTAACTGGTGTGATATTGTTGCTGATATTAATTCAGTTTTGGAGATGTAACTGAGGCACCATTAGATCAGCATGCTTGGTAGAATGCTCTGGGATGATGAAAATTTTAAAATCTGTGCCGTCTTATACTATAGCCACTAGACATAGAGAGCTGCTTAACATTTAAAATGTGATGATTGCAACAAAACAACTGAATTTTAGATTTATTTGGTTAATTTAAAGTTAAATCGCTCCCTGTGGCTAATGGCTACTGTCTTGGACAGCACAGATCTAGATAACAGCGTGTCAGACAAGCAGAAATGTAAACACTCAGAAAAGTACTGGGCTCCAAGAGTCATGCTGAACTATCAACAACGTAGAGAGAGAACTGAAACTGCTCTGAGCACCAGACCCTTGTAACTATCTGCCTTTGTGAGGGCTCAAGGACTCTCCTGATTGGACGTGTTCAAGAGAAAGACCATGGTCTTCTCACGTAGCTAACCCAGCATTTTCTAGTCTGTATGTCTCTCCAGTCCACTCTCCTTTCCACCTCTACTGCCACCTCTTTGGTCCAAGTTCCTGCTTGGATTACTGCAGTGACCTCTTACTTCTGTATATTGCTTCTAGAACCGTCCTTCCCAAACATCGAATCTAGCCAGGTCACGCTTATATTTAGGCAAAAGTTCTAAGTCCTTTCCATGGTCTATAAACATAAAGTTGGACCCCTGCCTACCTCCCTGGTCCCCTCTTTTACTGCTCTTACTCCTTTCTCTCCATTGCAGCCTCACTTACCTTCTTTTCTTTTTGCATTCTTTTTTTTGGTCAAAATATTTTAAAACAGCATCATTCACTCATTAAAAATGTTTCTTTGAATTTTTGCCTTTTAAAAGGAGTAACCAAAAAACTTAATATTTAGCTACTAGCTGTTTTATACACCTAGGAACATGTGTCAGAATTTTTTTTTAATTTTATTTTTTTAAAACTTGAAGTTTTATTTATTATGGTAAAATGCATATAACATAAACTTTACCATTTAAACCATTTTTTCTCCTTTTTTTTAAAAGGTTGAAGATTTACAATGCTTTAGTTTCAGGAGTTCAGCATAGCAATTCAGTCATATATATATATATATACATATACATATATATGTATATATATATATCTCTTTTTCAGATTCTTTTCCCTTATGGATGCACACATGCTAATTTGCTTTAGTTGTGTCAGACTCTTTGTGACTCTATGGACTGTAGCCCACCAGGTTCTCCTGCCCATGGGATTCTTCAGGCAGGAATACTGGAATCGGTTGCTGTGCCCTCCTCCAGGGGATCTTTCAGGACCAGGGATTGAACCTGCATCTCTTACTTCTCGTGCATTGGTAGGAGTATTCTTTACCACTAGTGCCACCTGGGAAGCCCTCTTTTCCTTATGCTGCTGCTGCTAAGTCACTTCAGTCGTGTCCGACTCTGTGTGACCCCATAGATGGCAGCCCACCAGGCTCCACCATCCCTGGGATTCTCCAAGCAAGAACACTGGAGTGTGTTGCCATTTCCTTATAGGGAGTTATAAAATACTGAGTATAGTTCCTGTGCTATATAATAGGTCCTTCTCACTTACCTTCTTATTGTCCATTAAATAATGCTAGTGTGAATGGAGAGCAGGTGGTCTGTACTGATGCTATTTATGTGTGTGTGTGTGTGTGGTTCAATATTATCTACCATTGTCATTTGGTTTCACTAAAATTTGAGGAAGCTCCCAGAGGCACCGTGCAGGTGTGTCTAAGCAATAAAAATAGATGCTTTTATTTAGGCCTGAGGTCTATCTCTGTTTAAAACAATTTTAATTAAACAGAAGGCTTTCAAAGGGATTCAGGTTATATACATCATTTTAACCAGGTTAGTGTGACCTAAGGAGGAACAATGTGGGAAAAGTAAGCTTATTTGAGCACCATCATATCCCTCACTAACGTATTCATCACAGACCTAAATCAGGGTGAAAACAAGGAGCCATAATTTAAGATATTTGAAGGCCAGAGCATGCAGCATGAGGGTTATATGAAATATTTAGTAAAATAAAGTACCCAGCTGGAGGCAGAAGAATAAAAGAAGGCTTTCTTCATGGCACTTCTCTAGAGTAGTTGGCACCTTGGTTTGACGTATTTTGTGCTATTGTTTCTTTTCTGTTTGTAGTTGTTATTAATTTTTTAGGTGCTTCAGGAAAATTTCATTATCCTCAAAAGTTATTCAGGACAGAATCGTCTTCTTAGGCAAAAGGAAACAAGTGTAGGCAGGCCTAGTTCTAAGCAAAACTGAGTTGACAAAGTTTGTCTTCAAAGGTCCCTGTGTCTCCTCTTTGCAATTGTTTCTCCTTTTAGGTACTCTCAAACTCTGGTCCATGAAGAAAAGCTGTTATATTGAAGGTGTCTTTTGCCACAACCAAAATCAAGCATAGTCTATGCATTTATCTGTTTGGGCCTATCCTAAGAGCACTTGACTCTTTTAGGAAGATTGGCTGAAATCCCTAGCATGATGGGAAAATAAATGTTGTCCAGAAGTTTTCTCTGAGTCTACACAAGCTAACTGACAAATGCCAGCTCTAGTAGCACTTCAGGCCAGCGTCTATGACAAGGTTGTATGGAATGATGGTTGAGGTCAACTGCCTGGTTTACCAGTTGTCCTTTTCTTTGATGTCTCTACTTTTCCATTTCTACTCTATCTGGGACTTACCTAAGGAAAATGAGTTTCTAACATTGCTCAAAACAAGCCATTGTTTAGTTTAAAACACCAAAAAAGGCACTTGCCAGGTAAAAAAGGGCTGATTTTAAAAGAAAAAGAAAAATCAAAACAAAACAAAAATTTAAGTTTTCTCTTAAATTTAAGTTTGTCAATGTGCATAAGCATTTCCTGGGCAGTCATTAAAAATGGAGATAACTTGGCCTCAAAGCCAGAAGTTCTGATTCAGAAAGGTGGCTATGGTGGTGGTAGAATTGTGAGGCAGCAGTGATTTTGAGTTTTGTAAAGTGCCTAAACCTGTTCTGATGTAAATGGTCAACAGGCCACACCTTAAGAAGTGACAGGTAAAAAGAAAATTTTGTAACAGTTGTCAGGTGAGCTATTCTGAGAAGATGAAAATTTACTTCTAATGGAAGACCCAGTCTGCAACTTAGCAACTTAGAAGAAAACCTAATTTTCAATTATTAGAGAAAACACAGTAATGTATTATAAACTGATTTGCTAGGCTAATTTTGTGAATATATGAGAAAATGTGATTATATTATTCATAAAACTATCTAAAGCAGATAGCTGCCAAAGTTTTGAGGTGAATTGTAATTTAACAAATTGATCAATGAAGTCTAAAACATTTTGCAATGTTGTATGTGAAATAGAATAACAATAAGTTAAAATAATAAACAGTTCAAGCATTGTAACCAAAAGAAAGTTTGGTGAGCTTTCTTCTACAGGGAGGTATACTTATTCTAATTAAATCAGTAATGTGGTTACCTGTTTAAATTATTTTAAATTACCAAAAGGTGAAAACTTGAAAACAAAAGTTAAATGGGCTATTTTGGTGAATTTGAATATGAAAATAAACTATTAGATGGTAGATTCAGCTCTCTCTTTTTTCTGTTCATTCACAGAACACAAAATGCCAAGGAAATTTCCAAAAAGTTTTTCCATTGGGTGATTAGTCCCTTTGAAGACTATGAAAAGACTCTTTTCATATTTGCAGAGAATACTAACAAATATGCTACTGCTATTGAAAACTGGGCTTTTACTTAAATATTCTTTGTTGAATCAAGATGCTGAAATAACTCCCATCAGTTCACTGTTGTGACTTAGGAAAAAAACAAACTCTTTAGTAAATGCATGTCTTTAGACAGTTCATCCTGTGCCCCTAAATTTGATCCAACCAGTCCATTCTAAAGGAGATCAATCCTGGATGTTCATTGGAGGGACTGATGCTAAAGCTGAAACTCCAATACTTTGGCCACCTCATGCGACGAGTTGACTCACTGGAAAAGACTCTGATGCTGGGAAAGGTTGGGGGCGGGAGGAGAAGGGGACGACAGAGAATGAGATGGCTGGATGGCATCACTGACTCTGTGGACATGAGTTTGAGTGTACTCCGGGAGTTGGTGATGGACAGGGAGGCCTGGCGTGCTGTGATTCATGGGGTCGCGGAGAGTCGGACACGACTGAGCGACTGAACTGAACTGTACTGAACTGAAAGAGAGATACCTGCTGAATATGTTTTGAATCAGTGATCATTTAAAAGTGAGAGACTGGGGGGAAAGGCAAGCAGGGATAAACTGGGAGATTGGAATTAGCATATGCAAACTACTATATATAAAACAGATAACTAGAAAAGACCTAATGTATAGCACAGGAAATTCTACTCAATACTTTGTAATGCCCTATACGGGAAAAGAATCTGAAAACAGTGGACATATGTACATGTATATATAGCTGATTCATTTTGCTGTATACCTGAAGCTAACAAAACATTGTAAATCAACTATATACTCCAATAAAAATTTTTTAAAATTCCCCACCAAAATGAAAGTGAGTGATGATGTATAACCTATTCTGATCTCTATACCTATAAAATCTTACAGAAATTGTGTCGATTTTACTTATCAAAGATTAATTAATTCCTATCCCACGGGCATCTTTGACTTTAATTTATATGATTTCCCCCCAAGTAAATGGAAAGCACTTCAAGTAAAAACAATTTTGACCCAGCTTTAATTAACCTTGATTCTGGATTATATACTGTTAGCATTTATACCTTAAGTCTGGAATCTAAGTAAAAATCCATTTTTGAGACTATGTAATTTTTACAATGCCAAATAATGAATTATGTGTCCCTTTAAGGCGCTCAGAGCCTTTTTCAAAGCTCTTTCTTTAGATCTTATAAGTCTTATAGATAGGGAATAGTACTCATTATATGTAAACATTGTTTTTCTTGTAACATAATTCAAGAAGGGAAAAGCCAATGTAAGCACTTATCTTCTTTAAGATGGTTGTCATTTATTATTACCAGGTGCAAGCTCTACACTGACACATACATACCATCAACACATGAGGACGGTTGAATTTTTCACTGTTTTCTACACTGTGTAAATTCAAACTTTAGATGATTCTTTTAAGACATCCCGTTAAGCTCTTTTTCTGATCTTGATGCTTTACGACAGTTAAATGGCTTACTAATGTTTTCCCCTTAGATATATGATTAAATGTTCCTAGTCAAATGGCTGGTGGATTACCCACCCTAGCAACTCTGCTCACCTCAAATCTCTAGAAATGGTGGAAAAGATTATTGATGAAAACAAAGAAACTATAAACATACTATAAAGCAAGAAAGTAAATCCACAATGGACCAGCAATGAAGAATCCCTAAAAACAGATATGAAGAAGAGATCTACTTAAAGAAGGAAGCAAGGAAGTGAAGTCACTCTTTGTGACCCCATGGACTGTAGCCAACCAGGCTCCTCAGTCCGTGGAATTTTCCAGGCAAGAGTACTGGGGTGGGTTGCCATTTCCTTCTCCAGTGGATCTTCCCAACCCAGGGATTGAACCCAGGTCTCCCGCATTGCAGGCAGACGCTTTACCATCTGAGCCACCAGGGAAGCCCTCTTAAAGAAGAGATCTACTCAAATGGACCACAAGAGAGAGGGCTATGAGAGTGGCACTCCACTCAGAGAGCTTTACGCTCAAAAGACAGAGATTGCTGGGAACAAGAAGGGTCGTTGGGGAAGTACCTGGAGGGAATGAAGCGGTATCAGTATGATCAGAAATCATGGGAACAAAGACGGACTCCTTGGGTGGGAGAAGCCGAGCAGAGCTCCAGAGGCGCAATACCCAGGAGGAAAGGGGTGTCCTGGTGAAAACAAGCCATCAAGGCCCTCTCCCCCAGCACTCAGCTACTCCCTCACTCCACTGAACTCTGTCTTTCTCCCAGAGCCTGCTGCACAAACAGAAACAGCAGTCTAACTAAATCTCCACTACCAACCTGCGCACGAAGAATCTCCCCAAATTCAAGAAAAGCCAACGCCAAGAAAGGACGACTCTGTAGTGAACAAATGGTAGAACACACACCTAAGAAGACAGCAATACTTGGATGCAGGATGATAACTGCATCTCAAAGAGAACCAAGTTAAAACTGTGATACTGAAAATCTTGCATGTTGCTGCTGCTGCTGCTAAGTCGCTTCAGTCATGTCCGACTCTGTGCGACCCCAGAGACGGCATGTTGCGTTGAAACAAAATAAAAAATAATTTAAAGTCTACAACAATTGGATGACATTCTTATTAGTACTGGTGGGCTTCCCTGGTGACTCAGAGGTTAAAGCGTCTGCCTCCAATGCAGGAGACCCGGGTTCGATCCCTGGATCGGGAAGATCCCCTGGAGAAGGAAATGGTAACCCACTCCAGTATTCTTGCCTGGAGAATCCCATGGACGCAGAAGCCTGGTAGGCTACAGTCCACGGGGTCGCAAAGAGCTGGACACGACTGAGCGACTGAACGGAACGGAATGGACGGAATACCTGAGGTGACTGCTGATGGCTGCCATCTATTACTCATCTATTTTTCAATGATGTCTTTATTTGAACATTATCTTCATTTCTCCTTTAATCAATGTAATTAAATTGCTGTTAATGATCTGAGTCTTCAGAATACACCAGGAACTTTAACAGTATATTTTATACCTTTTCACCGAATCCTCACAACAACCCCATGACACAAAATTGATTTCTTGTCTCCATTAACAGATGAGAAAACTGGAGGCTTGAGAAGCTAAGAACCCTCCTCAGGGTCACAGTAAGTAGTGGAGCTTGTAGTAGACCCGGAGTCTCTAGCAACAGATCATTTGCTCTGAATTCTCCCTGATGAAAAACAGTTGCGTAAATGCTCGCATTTTTCAAAACGAAAAAAGCACTACTGTCTTTAGAACACATCTCACTTTCTCATAGATCACAGAGAGTTCAGAGCATTTTCTGCAAGCTCGCGTACCAACTTCAGCAGTGAGATTAAAAAGAAAGTTTCCAGCTTACAGAAATACAGTGACAAGATTGAAAAAAATCTTTTTTTTTTTTTTCATGCCACATCTACCCTTTCCTTCTCTCATTAGGCTTACAAGAGCAGGAATATGTCTGCAGCATGAAAACTTGAGACAACTTTTCTCCAAACTTGCTTGGCTTTGAACATCAACTAAAGCAGCATTACAGAGGAAAGACATCCTTTATTTTAGGACAAACATTTAGTTTTCTTTTGCACTGGCTAAATTTCTGAGTACTATGTGAACATAGGCCTATTTTGAAGATTAGCAAATTAACATACTAAACATTGGCAAAGAAAAAGATGAGCATTGTTACCAAGCAATGAGTTATTTATTAACAGATAAGGTGAGTAATTGGGCTTCCCAGGTGGTGCTAGCAGTAAAAAGAATCCGCCTGCCCGTGCAGGAGGCACAGAGACATGGGTTTGATCCCTGGGTCAGGAACATTCCCTGGAGGAAGGCATGGCAGCCCACTCTGGTATTTTGCCTGGAGAATCCCATGGACAGAGAAGCCTGGCGGGCTACAGTCCATAGGGTCCCACAAAGTTGCGAGGGATGACTGAAGTGACTTAGCATGGGCAGCATGCACAAGGAGGGGTAACTAGGCCAGTACAGTTGTACTTGGGTACTAAGCAGATTCAGAAACACCCAGTGCCTTTAACTCTGCTCATCTCTTGGCCCTACTGGTCAGTTTCAGTGGAGGGGACCCTCAATCTCCAAGCATGGAGATCTCCCAAGGAAACAAGTATGGCCACCTTGGGCAGGACTGTAGGTTCCCCTGTTATTCTGGCTGCCATCAATATACTGGTAGTTCTTACAGTGATACACAATTATTCAGGTTTCCAAAGTCTCTTTATCTGAGCACTTACATTTTTTTCCTTTGCCTTGAGTACCACCAATGGGGCTTCCCAGGTGGCGCAGTGGTTACAACAAAAAAACAGGCCTGCCAATGCAGGAGATGCAAGAGATGTGGGTTTGAGTCTTGGATCAGGAAGATCCCCAGAGTAGGAAATGGTAACCCACCCCAGTATTCTTGCCTGGAGAATCCCATGGACAGAAGACTACTGGGCTACAGTCCATGGGGTCACAGAGTCAGTATGACTTGAACACACACACACACATACCCTGCCACCAATAGTGCTAAATAAGGTTTTTAATTTGATGAATAGTAACTAAAAGGAGAACTTCAAGGCTGTATATTGTCACCTTGCTTATTTAACTTATATGCAGAGTACATCACGAGGAACGCTGGGCTGGAAGAAGCACAAGCTGGAATCAAGATTGCTGGGAGAAATATCAATAACCTCAGATACGCAGATGACACGACCCTTATGGCAGAAAGTGAAGAGGAACTCAAAAGCCTCTTGATGAAAGTGAAAGAGGAGAGTAAAAAGGTTGGCTTGAAGCTCAACATTCAGAAAACGAAGATCATGGCATCTGGTCCCATCACTTCATGGGAAATGGATGGGGTAACAGTGGAAACAGTGTCAGACTTTATTTTTTTGGGCTCCAAAATCACTGCAGATGCTGATTGCAGCCATGAAATTAAAAGACGCTTACTCCTTGGAAGGAAAGTTATGACCAACCTTGATAGTATATTAAAAAGCAGAGACATTACTTTGCCAACAAAGGCCCGTCTAGTCAAGGCTATGGTTTTTCCCGTGGTCGTGTATGGATGTGAGAGTTGGACTGTGAAGAAAGCTGATCGCCGAAGAATTGATGCTTTTGAACTGTGGTGCTGGAGAAGACTCTTGAGAGTCCCTTGGACTGCAAGGAGATCCAACCAGTCCATTCTAAAGGAGATCAATCCTGGGTGTTCATTGGAAGGACTGATGCTAAAGCTGAAACTGCAATACTTTGGCCACCTCATGCGATGAGTTGACTCACTGGAAAAGACTCTGATGCTGGGAAAGGTTGGGGGCAGCAGGAGAAGGGGACGACAGAGAATGAGATGGCTGGATGGCATCACCGACTCTGTGGACATGAGTTTGAGTGTACTCTGGGAGTTGGTGATGGACAGGGAGGCCTGGAGTGCTATGATTCATGGGGTCGCAGAGAGTCGGACACGACTGAGCGACTGAACTGAACTGAACTATAAGTGCCATGTGAAACACAGTGCTGAGCTAACGTGATGGCCACTGCAGGGCAGAGGGAAGAAAAGAAATGGAAAGAGAAGAGAACTGAGAACAGAAAAAGGAAGAAGGAGATAGAGGGAGCAAGTGGCAAGAGTCCTTGAGGACAGGTGTTCTGCGGGGGTACACTGCACTCCTCCAGGCTGGCCGGCAGCCGGGGTGTACCAGCCAGCTGGTGTGTATGATTTAACCACGAGCCTTTAAAGCAGCCTAACTAGTTGAAGCTCCTGAGGGCTCCAAATACCCCCAGTCACCCCTGGATATCTCTGTCATCCAGCAACACACAGGGTAATGCCTGATACAGCAAAAGACTTTCAAAACTCCCGTACCAGCCACCTAGATGGTAGATATTTGAATAGCACCTTCTCACTTTCCTGAACCAAGCACATTTTTAAGATCAACACTTGGATATTATTTGTTTAGTTAAACAGATCACCCAGTCATTTTCACGTTTTGACGTAAACACTAACTTCTAACATCCTGTCTCATTGTTTCAGTATTTCTTCTGTTTACAGGAAAATACCTCTGGTTTAGAAATCCTTCCTCTTCCATTAGTCCCTTTACCCCTCCCCAACTGGAACAGTTCTCATAAACAGCAGTATATCTTAACTGTGGTTTATAAACAGCTTGCAACAGAACCATTTGGTAATGTTGATAACTATTCCGATTCTTGGGTTCCGTCTCAGGCTTCTTGATCGAGAAGCTTCAGGGGCATTCCTAAGCAATTTAAAGTTTGAGAAACTTTGAAGGACTAAGACTCAACTCTGATGTTCTCTTCTCTTCTTCTGAATATATGACATATCCACTGCTGATGGGAACACCTATCCATTTTGGTCATTTTTTTCCTTAGGGCCCATTTAGTGTCACAATGATCTGGAAGACATGTAAGGGACATAGGTTTCCATGGCTGTCCTTGTAACATTTTAATTCAGGCAAAAGTCTGAAAACTTGCAAATCCCAGATCTGATCGAAGAAAACCACTTTCCAGCACTCTTAATTTTTAAAGAATCCCTGGTTATTAGACAATGAAAGTAAGCAAAAGAATAAGACAAGCTGACTGACTATAGTACTATTTGGAGCAGTTCAGTTCCTGTACTTCTATCCAAACTCTCCTGGATCTATTCTATTCATCATCAATTTCTTTTTTCTAGTAATAAAATGGGTATCAACCACAATATAAAATAAAACCATTTCTGTTGTCCCCACCCCTGGCCATCACTTCCTGCAAACTCCTCCCACTCTCAAGAGATGGTGAGATGGCCTTTGAATACGAAACTCCTGCTTATGTGCAAGGGAAGACCCCAGTTGAGTTCCAGGGTTCAGGTTAGAGACAACTGAACTTTTCCGAATAAGAAAATGGAAAGAGTGTTCTCATTTTTCTTTGCCATTGAGAAAGAGGAGTCAAAGAAGTGAGGGAAAGAAAGAAGAAGGTGAGTCACTGTGGTGGGGACAGAAGATTGAGTTGCGAAATGCCCAGCTGCTTTTGAAGAACGATGGTTCCATCTTACACATCTAGCCATGGGGACTCCTGTCTCCACACACCTTCACTGAAGTCTGTCACTCATGCACACTCTTGCCTTCAGTGAGTAGTTCACAGTGAAAATTAAAGGAAAGAGCCAGGTCTTGTTTGGGTGTTGCAGTATATGGAACAGGGTCAGGGCGGCAGTTGCTAAATGATCCCAGTTAGACTCAGGAGCTTAAAGCAAGAAATGACCTTGAGAACTCAGGTCACATGGTTATTCATTTATCTTTTGTGGGGACCATTAAATTTGTCCATGAAACCTAGGTTGGCGTTTGGAATGAACTTTATCCAGATTTTTCAGGTGCATATTAGCATTTATTTCCTACTTTAGATTTTCCATTTCAAAATCATGTGGATGCATGTATTTAGTTAGCCATGCTTTCTTAGTAGTTCAGAATTCAGCCACTCATGCCTCCATAAATCTCAACTTTTCTGCAGGTTTTATTCCCCAGGCTTCACTGTCCTCAAAATAGAGATTTGTGGTGATGGTGGCGAGGGATGGAAAAGAATACGATTTTTAGAAAAGAAACATAGATTCGAAGATGAGAATGAAAAAGCAAGAAAATAGGAGGGAAGCTGATGGCTGCGGGAGTGGTGGGCTCTCATTTGCAAATCTGAGTGGCAGAGGAATGTTTGTGTTCCTCCAAAATTTACAGGAAACCTAATCCCTATTGTGATGATTATTTGGAAACTTTGGTAGGTAATTAGGTTAAAAGAGTGAAGCTCTCGTGAATGGGACTAATGCCTTTAAAAAAGAGACCCCAGAGAGTTTTCTAGCTCCTTCTGCCACATAAGGACACAGAAAGAAAACAGCCACCTATGAACCAGGAAGTGGGCTCTCACCAGACTCTGCATCTGTTGGTGCTTTGATCTTGGACTTTCCATCCTCCAGAATGGTGAGTAATAAATGTCTGTTGTTGCAAAGTCACCAATTGATGATATTTTTGTAATAGCAGGCTGCACTGCCTAAGAAACTATGTTCACTCAAACAGAGGGTCTATTAGACAATCACTCAGAGTGAGAAAGCAGGCGTTCCTAAGTGGTAGATAGAGATCGAGCAGAAAGAAGATAGTGATCTAGAAACCTTGCATGCCACTCAGCCAGATCACCACTAACTCTTCTTCTTGAGGGCTGAGAACTCAAATCTTCAGAGGAATCAAAGACAGCTTCATAAAGCGTGAGATTTCCTGCTTGTCAAACTGTTTTTATCTGGGCTACAAAATCCTCTTTAACTGAGAGTAATATAAATGACTGAACTGTATTTTATAGACTTGCCTAAAATGCCTTCCATATAAAACAGCTTTTGAAAGAAAATGGCTGAGGAGCCAGTCAAGGCTATATTGTGTGGTGTGTGTGTGTTTGTGTGTGGCCTTCTTACCCCATCTAGATGATCGAGAAGCTAAAGATTGGAGAACAGGGAGAAGTTGTAGACTAGACCCTCAATAACTGAGAACACGTGATGTATCTCAACTTGTTTAAGGTGACAGTTTGGAAGAGAAATAGGAACTATTGTAGCATTTAAAAACAAACCACTGAGACGGACTCTTTTGGGCATTACTAGAGTAATGCCGAAGCTTCTTTCCCCATCTAACAACAGCTGAACACCTTTCATTCTAGATGAGGGGAACAAACACTCCAACACTCTTCGGATCTCTGTGATATTTATCTGCCTTGCCGTTTTGTGGGGACAGATTTTTAGCTGCCTGGTTGCAGTAATCCAATCACCACAGGGGTTGCTTTGGAAAATCAGATGAGCCATTTTATTGCTGTAAGAAAAGAAAACCAAGAAAAGAGAGTGGCGGCTGTTACGTGGCAAGAGCTTCCCTGTGCCCCTCTCTACCTCAACAGACCCACTGTGGCCCCTGGAGAAACACCTGCCCCGGTTGCCGGGAGCACACTAGCCAAAAGAGCTGTTGTGGTGCTCAGGAGCACAGCTGCAGGGAGATGCAGACTTCTGTTAACAAATGCAAACAGCTGATTCTACGATGCAAGTTCTTACTTTGGGGAAAGAAAAACCTCACATGGGTTTTTGTACAGATTGTTTTTTCTACAACAGATGTCTCATCTTCAGTTACTTTTTCTTGATAACATCTTTGGGTGTTTTTTCCTACCTGTGCTTTGCCAGACACCATGAAGTATAATATTTTTTCTTTAGTGGCAATTTAAATGGAAGAGAAGTAGGTTTCTTGCCTACGTATTTACTAGTTAATGTAGCAGTTGGATTCTCCAGCGTATGGACTTTTTTTCCTTTCTTGTTTCTCATATGTTGGAAAAACAATCTATTGCCCTAGATGGTTCTCGGGGCTTTAGAGCCATGTCAAACCATCATGACTGTGCTTCAGTTCACTTCAGTAGCTCAGTCGATTGAGCTTACTCCATTAATAAAAGGATAAAATATTTACAGGTATTTGTTTTTACAAAATCAAGTAGCTGGATTTCTGCTCCTGAGGCATATTTTGCTCTTCTAATAATTTGAGCTATTCTTGTGTTATCAAAGTTAATTCATTATGTTTTGAGAATAAAACATACATGCACAAAGAGGTATTTTTTGCATTTGAACTCATCATATTCAAAAATAGCTATTATCGGAAGTTAAAAAAGGAGCCTTCAATGGCAAATGAATATCATGAAATTCCAATTCTTTGAAAAAAATAAAAAGGGTTTTCTTTGGCTTGGATTGGAAATTATTTTAGCAGATTATATGAAGCAAGAGATCTCTTGTCCAGTAACTGGACTGAATGTGTGTTTGTCCCAATCTTCCTATCTAAGGTTTTTAAAAACTTTTTAAAGTGCAAGTACAATTGAAATTAAGGAAAAGCTTGCAGGTATTTGATTATGAGACTCATATAAATTTGTATTTGACTCTTAGCGGTGACTTTATTTTTTACACCCTTCTGTCCTCAAGTAAATTGCAATTTCATTTTATTGCTTTTATCTCTATGGGGTGCATGTCTAACTTTTGCCCGTTTTATTGAAATATAATTGATATACAGTACTGTGTAGGTTTAAGGAGTCCAACAAAATAATTTGACATATACAGCATGAAAAGATTACCAAAATAGGCTTAATGAACATCCATCATGGAATATAGATAAAAATTAAAGAAATAGAAAAATAGTTTTTCCTTGTGATGAGAACTCTTAGGATTTACTCTCTTAACAGCTTTGCAAGCTTATTTAAAGAATTAAATACTGTTGACCAAATTTGTTATATATTAAATCATTTTGTATGCATTTCATACTTTAAGAGTAAGTGAGCCAGTCAGTTATTACAAAACAATATATTCATTTATGTTATAAGTGGCCATAGCTTTTCTGATCTAGCACATACATTCAGTTCAGTTCAGTTCAGTCTCTCAGTCGTGTCCGACTCTTTGTGACCCCATGAATCACAGCACGCCAGGCTTCCCTGTCCATCACCAACTCCCGGAGTTCACTCAAACTCATGTCCATCAAGTCAGTAATGCCATCCAGCCATCTCATTCTCTGTCGTCCCCGTCTCCTCCCGCCCCCAATCCCTCCTAGCATCAGACTCTTTTCACTACATGAATGCTAATATAATGCCAGTTGATTGGGCAATATTTCCATATTTTGCTTTGTAAGTAGCTTTAAAATATGCCAATTTTTGCCCCTTGGAAGAATGATCATATCAGGGTAAGTCATGGCATGTTGCTCCAAACTGGGTTTTACCGAAACTTCTCTTCAGAAAAGAGAAGGAAACGAGGAAAAGCAACAGTTCGTCTTACAGGCATGGTGACTATCACTGAAAGGAAACTTTTTCCTGTGAGTTAAATGATAAGAATGGATAATTGTGTCAAAATTAATATTAAAAGACTAGCTGGTGCCTGAGCCATTAAGAATGAATTTGATGGCCAAATGAATTTTGATGCCCCAGCAAGAAAACAGGAACTTCAATATTCTGAGGGGACTTTTAGTGGTGACAGTGACCCTGGAGAGGGGGACTCTGCCTTCCCCAGGAGTCAACCCGGTGGTCTTTTCCTGCTCATCTTCCTAGCCAATATTCAATCCCTCTCTTAGTCTAAATATAAACTGATTGGATGTTAAGGCTTAAAATATGACTGCTCTCAGGGTTTAGTAGTTGGCAGAAGTCAGACGCTATCGACTGTCTGAGGGAAGCCTCCATCGGGGAGCCCCCTCACCCCTTCTTGATTGTGTCCTGAAGACTCCTCAGAATAGGAGACTTGAGGGGGTAGGAGGGAGTGGTCATACAAGTGTCCTTGACCAGGGAGCCCAGTCCAGAGGGTCCACAACAAAGCTCTCTGTAGGCACTCAAAGTCACAAGAGTTTCCTTTCTCCCATCTTGCTGCCTTCTTTAGGGGTGAACTTTACAAGGTCCCTTTGGAAATACTGCTGACTCCTGGATTATAGCTGAAATACTTAGTTGGTATTGAACAATGAGGGAGGGACTTACAGGATGTCTCTCCTCCAATTACCAAATAAAATAGGAAAACCAAAATGAGGCAAGATAAATATTCTGCCAAACTCAGTTACAGCCACCACACAAGAAAAGGAAAATAATTTCATTGAATAAACTTTAAAAATTAGTGACTAAGGGAGGAAACAGAAGAGTCTGGTGCCACAGGAGGCAAGTGAGGCTTCCTACTTGTTATGTGGGCTCAGAAGCAAGATGGCGTGGTGGTGGTGGTGGTGGGGGAGACAGTTATTTTAGGGAAATCTGTGGATGCTCCCTAATACACACCAGGTTGGAGAAGTGGCCTCAGGGGTGAATGAATAGCCTGAAGAAGGTCAAGGAAAATCTATAGTATGAAAGCCCTAAATACCACAACATAATTTTCCCAGAGATAGAGCAGGGAATGAGCTGCCATGGTTGGCCTTGCCTGTGCTCACGCTCTAAACAAGATGTCAGAAAATGGAACAGCATTCATGTCCCCAGCAAGGACTTACCTCAAGACCAGCACAGTTCACCTTCATTTTGCAGGTGAGCTGATTGAAAGCAATACTCAGAACTCAAATCACAGGTCTGAGGGGAAGAAACATTTATCACACTGGATTAAAGTGAGTAGATGCATTTGTCATCCATCAGTCAGATCAAAAGAAGTGGTGACTCCTCCATGTCCATGGACCAGAAAATCTCTGAGAACTAAGAGGAATAGCATCTCAGAAAAATACTGCTGATAGAATGACTGACACAGATACATCTTGGCTAAGTTTTAAACTAAGTAAAGACAAATTCCTTTGGGAATCCAGACAGAAAAGCAAGTCATTTTTAAAGAGGGGAGTTCAGGGTGGTTTCAGATTTCTCTACAGCAAAATTATATGCCAGGATATAAAAACAAAGACCATGAAGATTGTTTATAACAGTGATAAAAATAGTGGATAAAAAACACCCAAAGCATGCTGTTGGAATATAATACAGAAGGGAATAGGTTATTCAAGAGAACAGGGATTAGACTGAGGAGCTGGTTTATTTTAGAAGAACAAAAGAGGTTTAGACTTTGGAGAGGAAAGACCAAGAATGAGAAGATCACAGTATTTGATTTCGCTTGTTCAGTGTTCTAAAATAGCTCAATTTGTGAGATGTTTCAGAGGAACTGTCCTGGGATGTTTTTAGGTACCTTGTTCTTAGATTCTAAGCACAAAGCAGTGTAGTAATGCTTGAGGAAATCCTGCTGTAAAGGATCCACTCAGCCTCACACTTCTTAAATGTGCTTGAGCATTGACTCCCTTTTTCGTGCAGTGGTTAGGATCAACACACACTGACATCAAACATTTTTCAAATATGCAATCTAAAAAGGTGATTTTAAGAGAATACATGTAAAAGGAGAGAGAAAGAGAAGAGACATGAGAGTTTCAGAGTCTGTGATGGAAAATCTTGCCCCTCCTGGTAGAAACAAGTGACTTGCTGATGAAAATAACCCAAGCAACTTTTGGTTCCAAGTTAGTGCAGGATGGATTAGTTAAAGTGACACAAACGGAGAGGGAGTGGGTCAGCCACATCATTAGCCCTTCGTTATTGCCCACTGGCACCCTGGCCTTACCCCTTCAGTTGTCAAGATGATGAGCTAATTATTCTCTCTCTTTTTTTAAAAAAATATTTATTTATTTGACTGCACTGGGTCTTAGTTGTGGCATGAGGGATCTTTGATTTTTGTTGCAGAATCTTTTAGTTGTAGCATTTAAACTCTCAGTTGTGGCATGTGGGTCTAGGTCCCCAACCAAGGATCGAACTTGGCCCCCAGCATTGGGAGAATGGAGTTTTAGCCACTGGACCACCAGGAAAGTCCCTGAGCTGACCATTCTTAAAGCTAACATGTGGAAAGATGAGTTTTAGTTTCTCTCTAACTTTAAAAACAAGACCAGAAAAAGGGTTGGATTGAATGTTTCCTGGTAGGTTTTATTAACTCCTACATGCACACCTGCAGTCAAGCTAGGGGTCCTTAACAACTCACACTTTGCTGTGAGGCACACACATTGGTGTCTGGGAGGAAGGCATTTCATTACTAGCTCAGGAACCAAAAGGAACCAGAGAAAAGGTTAGTTCAGAGAACATTTTGATATTTGGATTTTTTTTTAAGTTTAGGCTTTTGTACCTTCAGTGATTCTGGAGAAAAGAAAAGCTATTCATTCCATGCTCAGAAAAGTAACAGGTTATATTCAAGCTGTGGTTACAAGTAAATAAAGGAATATATCTACAATATGGGCTGTTTTGTATAGATATAATATTTATTTTGTATCGAAATGTCATTCAATTGAGAATAATTCTATTGGGATGGGTTATATAGTTTGTTAAAAGTAATTGCTAATCTACAGAGAGTATGAATACTAAATTCCTATTTGACTTTGGTGGGAAGACAAATTTAAACAACTAACAAGAATATATTATTTCTGTGCTCCAAATAGATAATGTTAAACAGACTGTTCTTTGTCTACATGGATCTTATTTATGGTATTTACACTATTTATGGTAGTATTTATAGCAAAACAAAACAAAAAAATGACAATTTTCAACCAAAGGACAGAGAAAGGGAGAAGGATGAAGATTCTGTGGGCTTCGTTTATGCTTGATTTATTATTTCATAATATCTTATTTTCAAGAGAGGGAAAGTAGCAAGGAGGGTGATGAGGGGGTCACAGGCTCTGAAATCAGAGAGACAGAAGGACTGTATCCAATGTCCAGGACCAATTTCCCTGCCTGTCACTCTGTGAATTTGGCCAAGGCCCTTAACCTCTCTGAGCTTTAGTTTCCATGTAAAATTTCCATTTCCATTGGTTTCTTAGGAGGAATAAACAGGGGTAACATCTAGATAGCATATTAAAAAGCAGAGACATTATTTTGCCAAAAAAGGTCCGTCTAGTCAAGGCTATGGTTTTTCCCGTGGTCATGTATGGATGTGAGAGTTGGACTGTGAAGAAAGCTGATCACTGAAGAATTGATGCTTCTGAACTGTGATGCTGGAGAAGACTCTTGCGAGTCCCTTGGACTGCAAGGAGATCCAACCAGTCCATCCTAAAGACCAGTCCTGGGTGTTCATTGGAAGGACTGATGCTGAGGCTGAAACTCCAATACTTCGGCCACCTCATGCGACGAGTTTACTCACTGGAAAAGACCCTGATGCTGGGAGGGATTGGGGGCGGGAGGAGAAGGGGACGACAGAGAATGAGATGGCTGGATGGCATCACCGACTCGATGCACATGAGTTTGAGTGTACTCTGGGAGTTGGTGATGGACAGGGAGGCCTGGTGTACTGTGATTCATGGGGTCACAAAGAGTCGGACACGACTGAGCGACCGAACTGAACTGAACATGTATCTAATATGTAAGAAGCCCTCAATCAATGAGAAGCATTCTTCTTATTTTTAAAGTGTTTTTTTTTTTTTGATGTGGACCATTTTTAAAGTTTTTATTGAATTTGTTACAATATTGCTTCTGTTTTATGATTTGACTTTTGGGCCATGAGACATATGGGATTTTAGCTTCCCAAACAGGGATTGAATCTGTGTCCCCCTGCATTGGAAAGCATAGTCTTAACCATTGGACCACCAGGGAAGTCCCGTTACTGACTGATATATTGGACAAAGATGATAAGAGACGGAAGGTAGATTTGGGAAAGAGGTTTAAGGAATTAAATGTGAACCTGGAAAGGAAGGAATCAGGTAGAAGGCTAAGAAAAAAGTTCTAGAGTTTTGAAAACCTACAGAGTTAGATGAAACTTCAATTAATTTGAATACTATGATACACTTTCAAATCCTGGTATTTTTTTAACCTTCCTAAATGGAATGCTACGGAGAAGGCAATGGCAAGCCACTCCAGTACTCTTGCCTGGAAAATCCCATGGATGGAGGAGCCTGGTGGGCTGCAGTCCATGGGGTCGCTAGGGGTCGGACACGACTGAGTGACTTCACTTTTCACTTTCACACATTGGAGAAGGAAATGGTGACCCACTCCAGTGTTCTTGCCTGGAGAATCCCAGGGATGGGGGAGCCTGGTGGGCTTCCGTCTGTGGGGTCACACAAAGTCGGACACGACTGAAGTGACTTAGCAGCAGTGGCAGCAGCAAATGGAATGCTAAACTACTCAGTATGGTTTTGGAACAATAGCAGAGGTGGGATTAGGAGTCAGCAGACCTGACTATTAAGAAATTCTCTGTGTTCAGGAAATATGTGTTCATTTTTGTGACACATATACAAAGTTATTTTCTGCAGCACTGTTTTGAGGAGCAAAAGTTTGGAAACAATACAAATTGTTATATCAATTAGGCGAGTCATCTGTTTACCTGAATATTATGCAGCTTAACAGTAACCTCTTATTAAAATGTGGAAAGATAGACAGGAATTGTATTTTTATTTAAAAAATACAATCAAAGGATCAAAGCAATGCATACTGTATTTTATTTCTTCAGTAAAAGGCAAAAGGATTAATATCTATATTTATATTTGCTTGGGTAAGCATAAAGAAACTTTGGACAGATATAGCAATTAAGAAGATGGTTTCTGTGGAGACCCAGCAAATGGTGGAGACTGACTAAAAGTACTTTTCACTGTATATCATTTTATAGTTGCTGTTTTTGAGCCAGATATAATTTCTACTTAAAAAATCAGTTAAAAATTAAACGCTTTTTTAAAAATTGTGAATGCTTTAAAGGGGTGTTACTCAGAATTAGTTATGAATTGGATTGCTTTATACTGACAACAATGTGATGTCAGTTCAAATTAAGAAGATTGAGTTTTGAATTTATGGTTGCCTTGGGGGAAAGGTCGGGGGGAAAGCAGCTAGGGAGCTTGGGACTGACATGTATATATACACTGCTATATTTAAAATAGATAACCAATAAGGATCTACTGTATTAGGATAGGGAACTCTGCTCAATGGTATGAGGCAGCCTGGAGGGGAGGGGAGTTTGCGGGAGAACGGACACACATATATGTGTGGTTGAGTCCCTTTGCCATTTGCCTGAAACGATCACAATGTTGCTAATCGTCTACACTCCAACATAAAACATATTTTTTAAAAAATTGAGAATCCCACCTCCCACTGAAAAAGAAAAAGATTGAGTTTTGGTTTCTGGAAGAGGAGGACGAAGAGGGAACAGTTTGAAGCATCATATGTATCCAGGGGTTTGAGGGCGGAGCTGGGGCGCATTGATGAGAAGACCTGGAGTCTTAACTGCGTCATGGGACACTTGAACAGTGGGGAGGCACGTGTGGAGGGGGACAGGGTTGCAAGGAGAAGGAGAAAGAGGGCAGGGATCAACTTGCTTCCTAAGCAATTTTGCTTGAGTCTCTTGGAGCTGTACTACACTGAAAATCAGCTCCAGGCTGACCTTGCTGGGACTACAGAGCCAAAAGAGGACTTCACTGGCATTTCAGTAGCACAACAGCAGACATATGAGTACCACCATTCAAACCAGGTAGCGCAGTGGAAATAAAGATGGAGGACATGGAAGAAACCTCTCAAGGATTTCTATTTTGCATCAGGACAGTTTCTTTGGCATGAAGTCAGAGCCATAAAATGGTGGTTATGATAGCTCATTTTTACCTGAGGCACAGAAAAATTAAGACACGGAATTAGAAAGTGTCCTTTAGAAGATTAAAAAAAAAAAAAAACATTTCTGAGTTATGGATCAGTATTAGAACTAGCACATGATGGATGCCATATGGGGACACAAGTGGAACAAGACTGATTCTTTCTAGTAAAAAGAAATCGTGGGGTCATTCTAAACTTGTTTCTATGTGAGTGATTAATGGGGCATTTGATTACTAATCTGTGGTTTGACATAGAGAATATTGATCTCAGGAAAATGATATATTGCAAATGCTTCTACAGGACCAAAATAAAACAAACTACCTTTATACTCAGAATTGCTTTAAATAGATCACACTCTTGTAAGTAAAAAAAGATATATCTAGCAGTGGTGTGGTCACTTTAACCATCCTTTTCCTTTTCTCATGATAAGCAACAATTGCACATTATCTGCCTAAAGTCTTGATCATTTCAAGCATAAGTGAGCTTCTTTCATCACTTGGAGGATTACCAATCTTTACCAAGTCATTCAGGATCAACTTTTATTGTATGCCATAGCAGAGTGCTAACATCTCTGATAGAAAATTAAACTATTTACCCAGAAGGAAAATAATGTGTCCCTCTGTCTGGCTTATTGTCCTAAAGTACTACTTGAGCAATCAGGAATGTTCAGAAAACTTTATGCTGACTGAAAAACAGCAGCTAAAATATAAAACAGTAAGTGCCATTTCACGAGTCCTGTGCATCTCTTATTTGAATACTGGACTTAGGAGACACATGATAAATTTGTGGATGTTTAAAATCATTTGTAACAAGGTTTCTCAGCCTCTGCACTGTTGGCATTTGGGCCTGGGTAATTCTTTGTTGGGAGGAGCGGTCCTGAGAACTGTAGGGTGTTGAGCAGCGTCTCTGGCCTCTACTCGCTGGATGCCAGTCGCACCCTGCAGCCGTGACAGTCAAATGTGCCCCGGGCTCCACCACTTGACTCGGAGGTTTGCTCACCTTCTAATGCCTTTGTGCTACTAGAGGGAGCACACCTCACTCTTAATTCAACAGAAATGAAGCCCAACCAAGGAAGTACAGAAAATGATCATCATTAGGCAAAGCTACCTAGTAATCAAATGGACGTATTCCTCCCCAAGCCCCCAAACCAGCCCCCTCAAGGCACTTCCTCACAGAACTAAGGACTCCAACTCTCTCAGACTTCCCACACCAGAAAAAAGAAACTATCCAGGAAAAGTCATCATACACACAGGACTACTGGTGATGGAATCATTCCTTGTTACGAATTTTTACCCAGAAGCTAGAACACCTTCTGATGGGAAGCAGAACATATGAAATAACAGGAGAAAAGAACTCACTGTTTCCAGAAGTGGCTTTTCGGAATTTCGACAGGTCAACGTGGGGTGGTCTGCTGGGTTTTGGTGGAGGGGGTCCCAGGGTAAACAAGGAAGGCAGGGGTTTCTGCTTGGGGGTCGCTGAATTCTTGTCCCCCTTTTCCTTGTCTTGACTTTGGCTCCAGGGCCCTGTCGACGTCAGCTTCGAAGGGGTCTTCGAGAACTTGGCAGGAGGAGCCCCAGAGGCCGACTCTTCCTGAGTAATTTTGCTCAGGAAGACGTTCTTAGCAGCGTCCATCTTCCTATCTTCTCTTTTCTCTTCAGTATTTTTGGGGAGGCCTCCGGGGGCCCCTCTGTTTGCAGCAGGTTTCAGAACAACTCCAGGAAAAGGAGATACTGACGTCTCACCTCCATGCTCTTTATTCTCTGGCTCTTCCCTGGCTGGTTTCAAAGGGCCAGGCTTGGGCTTGGCTGCCATGGGGGCCGGGGGTCCTCTCTGTGGAGCCGCAGTCTTGGTGGGGCTCTCGACTTCCTGGGGATCCTCTGTGTTCAGGGGTGGCTTCTGGCCAAAGATAGGTTTGGGGAGGAGGGGCTTGGGGTCCAGATCTTGTGAGGCTGACAGAAACTTGCCTTTTGCCCCAGCCAACTTTGACAAGACTTGTTTTGGTTCATTTTCCAGGGCTGGAGGCATTGACCCCGGCTTGGGGCCTGGTTTTACGTCATGGTCTTGGTTTACACTGGGAAGCGAAGGTTTAGTCCCAGGAGGCCAGGGAAATGCAGGTTTGGCATCTTCTTTTGGTAAGTTGATGGGCTTGGGGCCTACAGGTTTCAGAAATCCTGCTTTCACCTCGGGGTCTCTGGTGGCCGAGTTAGCCTGTGGTCCAAACCTGGGACTCACTCCCGTTGGCTTTAGAAATGGGGGCTTGGGCTCCTTGTCAGGCTTTTCCTCAGGAGAAGGTTTCACTCCCAGAGGTGGCTTGGGGGATCCAAACTTGGGCACGTTGCTCAGTCCTGCAGGAGGGCTCGCATTTCCTTGGTTGTTGAACAAGTTCTTTTTGGCCTGGACTCCTGAAGGGGAGTTTTGTCCTGGGACCTTGAAGGGCCGGCTGTTGACCGAGACCTCCTCTGTGGGGTTGCCCCCAGTGTTAAACTTCGCCATGAGGGACTTCACATCTGCTTTTCCATCCTGCAAATACAGGGAAGAAACAGTCACTGAGAGCCCGAAGTCTCACTTGCACAATTTAAAATACTACACTTTAAAGGTTTCCTGGTTTGAGGCCTTCAGCGTCGCTGATTGGTTCACGAGATATTGTAACATTTATCTTCCTCTATGGCATAATAAGTTGTGAGACTTTCTTCAAAGGGGAGGGCTGTGATACACAGGCTTTTTTTTTTTTTTTTGGTTGTCTTAGACTGACTTGATATTTTTTTTGTTGTTAAGTCACAACTTATCTTTCCTTCTTTCACTGTTTCTCTAGCTCTCTTGTGGGATTTACTCTGAACTTGGTATTTATCTGTTTTGTTGAACTTGAAAAAAATATGAAAGTGACTAACAAAAGACTTCTTCCATATTTTACAGCTGAGGCTCTTAAAGAGAAACTGCATTTCAAAAATGAAAGCAAGCTCTTCTGTAAATTTAGGTTGCATGCTTTATACAGCATAGCCACATTTGACATCTCTGTGGTTTGCGAGCCTGTTCTTGTTCTTATATATATTTAAAGTCCGTCTGTTTGCTCACAGGGAGATGTGGCAGAAAAACCCACTCATTTATATATATATGCAATAAAATGAGTTTTGTTCTATTTATCGATACATATTTAGTATAAATGATTCAACTGGAACCAGACTAGCAGGCCGACTGCACTCGTTTTCAAGGAGTATAGAGTCTGGGACACTGGAAAGGTGATGAGGAAGGGGCTGGAGACTCTCATTTCCAGTAGCTGGTTTCTCCAGTCTCCTGCTATTGTTTTTGTCCCTCTTGTCTAGAATCAGGGTGTTATCTAGGAAAGAGGGTGGGCTGTCACCTTCTCTGAGACTATAATCCTATGTAACCTGGAAAAATTCATGATGGGTTTCCTTTTTTCTCCCAAAAGCTGGGAGTTGAACTTTCGTAGTTCTTTCAGGAAACTGGAAGAAAAAAATCCCAGGTAACCATGACAGTTTCCATTTCTGTGCTTTAAAAATTCACCTAGAAAGGTTTTCTTATTTCCCACACTCACCTTTCATTGCCACACGCCTGAGCATATTTCTTCTCTCAAGGCTCCACTCAAATACCAAGAAACCAGAAATCCACTCTGGTTGGAAAGAACTGCTTTCTCCTCTTAGCTCATGTGGCACTTAAGGCACTGTGATATACCCCCATGTTACTTTCTTTCATAATAAGAGCCACTGTTTGGTGTGTAAACACGTGTGCTTCATTCTGAACCAGGCATGTTATCTATGTTGCCCCATGTCATTCTTTCGAAGGATGGCATTATTTAATTCCATTTCATAGGAAAGAGGACTGAGGTTGAAACTGCAGGAGGATGTGATGGTAAGAGCATGGGAACTTGGTTGGAATCCTCGTTGATTCACAGGGCCTCAGTGATACAATCTATACAATGGGGATAATAGCAACTATCTGCCAGAACTGTCACGTGCGTTAAAGATGGAGTTTGTGAAGTGCCTCCCTGACCCTCAGCCTGGGCTCGATGAAAGGAAATTCTTATTAGAAATGTTAAGTAGCATATTTAAGGGCTCACAGCCAGAAACTGTAAGGCCAGAGATGCAGATTCAGGTCTGTCTTGGGCTACAAAGTCCAGAAACTGTCTCATTTTCCTTTGTATAGAACCCTTGGGGATCTAACATATTTGGGGAATTGTTCAGGTTGATGCTGAGCTGAATTCTGGGAATGGTGATTTTTAAAAGAAATGGTCCTTTCATTAAGAATTTCTACCTGTACTGACATATAATGTGTGTGTACTTGTGAGATGGGGGTAAGGAACCTAGACAGGAGGAGAAAAACAAGTGAAAGCAGCATTTCCCAGGTTTATTTTGCTCCTTTAACTTATTACCCTATGTCCAAGTTGCTGCAAATATCTTGCTTTCTACCTTGCCTCCTCTGACCACTTTTTTAATCCACACGATTTTCTCAAAACCTCAAGCAATCCCTGGGGGTAACAAGCAGGAAGACCAGAGAACCAGGGAGAGTTTGGTTGCTGGAAGAGGGAACAGGTGAAGACAAGTTCTGCCTTTGCCTCTCGAGATTATAGCTGTGGAAGACTTTAAATATTAACACAAAATGCAAAAAGAATTATCAATACAAAAATTTCCTGTTTGCTTTCCTCTATTATGGGACTAGTAAAGCTATGTCATAGGATTGTTAGGAAGATAAATCAATATCTGTAGGACATTTTAAAGAGTATCTGGAACTGGGGAGGGTTTCCTATTTTCACAAAGCAAGTGAGGCCTTGGAAATACATAGTTCACCTCTCTCACTGCACTGGTGACAGAACAGAAACCAAAGGATTTGAGTGACATCCTTTTTAGTCACAGTAACTTCACATCTTGGATTTTGGCTGGAGTGGGGGAGGGGTTGGGGGGAATCCAAGAAATACACTAACCCATTGTCAAACCGCATGCCCTGATTTTACTTTAAAAATATGGAAGTGGTTGATTTGGGATTGGAATTTAAGTCCCAGGTGCCAACCCAGACCCAGGAGGCAATGTAACATCAGGGTTAATAGCCCTGGCTCTGAAATTACTGACTTGGGTTCAAACTTTGACTGGATTACTTACTGTGTGATCTAGCAAGTTACTTAACCTCTCTGAAGCTCAGTTTTCTTCATCTATAAAATGAGAATTGTAACAGTACCTATTCCTCATTGGGTTTTATTTAAAAAAATAAATAAAAGGATTAAATAAGTTAATGCATGTTAATTTTCTTAGAGCAAGAATTGCAACATAATATACATTCTATGATTATCTGCCACTGTGATTTTTTTTTTCTAATTCACTAGTCACAGAACATCATTTTCTCCAAGTGACCAAATTCTGAAGTTACAATCATTAATGTTATGTCCTAATTTTATATCAATGTGACTGAAACCAGCATACTGCTGGGTAACATTGTAAAGTTATGATGTTTGAGTTTGGCTTACCTCCCCCCACACCTTGTGCCCCCGAAAGTTTAACTGGTTGTTGAAGGACAAGGAAAGAAAGAGCCACGGATTAGCAACAGCACCTGTGTTTACTAATACTTCCCTGGAGGCTCAGTGGTAGAGTCTGCCTGCAATGCAGGAGACCCAGGTTCAATCTTCCTTGGGTCAGGAAGATCCCCTGGAGTAGGAAATGGCAACCCATTCCAGTATTCTTGCTTGGAGAATTCCATGGACAGAGGAACCTGGTGGGCTATAGTCCATGGGGTCACAAAGAGTTGGACACAACTGAGTGACTAATAAGTTCACTTTCTGAATGGCTCGAAATCCACAACTATTAATCTATTATATGGACTACTTAGGTTTAGAAGCTTTGGTTGTTATCACTCAACACCCAGGTTCACCCTTCATCTTAACAATAATAGTTGAATTTCTTCCTTAATGATGAAGATAGAAAGGCAAAAATGTTTAATTTTTTTTTTTTTTTACATTCTCCTATTCTGATTACTTGTAGACTGAATATTCATTTCATTTTCTAGGGCTCTTTTTATTTTGAAAAAGTAATAAAGAAGATAAGAACAATGTATTTTATGATAAAGGGAAAAGTAATCCTGCTCTAAAACCTGACTCTCTAAACCCTCCTGTCCCAGATCTAGGAGGGTCATATGCCTAACTTAACAGTACAACACAAGTTTATGCTTATTGCTCTGGAGTAATTATTAATAATGCTCCCTTTTATTCTCAAAATTGACCTGTTTTAAAAAATAAATAGCGTGGAGAGCTTATTCAACTCCTCTCTAGAGTCAGTCAACCATTGTGATCAGTTTCTTATGTGTATTTCTAAGCTATGTCTATATTGCTAAAGATGTATATAAATAAACACACATACATCTTTTCTGTCCCTACGTTTTGTACACGTGGGAAGCTCTGCTTTGCACTTTACTTTTTTCCTGTGCTACACACCAGCTCAGCAAGATAAACCATCAGCAGCCATTCTGATTGGTTCCTAGGTTTTGTTAAATACTTTCAGTATCAATTCTGCTTTTTTCCCTTAACAATTGATCCATATCAGTGCCTATTATTTACACATTTTTTTAAAGTCTTACTTTATTTTTTACAATAATTTTAGATTTATGGCAGAATTCAGAAGATAATATAGAGAGTTCTCACATAATTTACATCATTTCTCCTGTTATTAACACCTTACATTAGTTTGCAGGACTTTTTTAACTTTTAATGATTTAAGGATCAGGCTTTTCCTTATCCTTAAGAAAAGGTATTTCAGAATCTACTGTAGGAGATCTCAGAGTTTAAGATATTTTAAGTAAAACAAACATTTCATCTCAAATTACTCAAAATTTATTTTTCAAAGTTATTTGAGGTAATTTGCTATTTTTTCCCATCTGTTAATGTATTTGTGCATATCTTTCTCATGTATGATGGGGTTGTCATTGCTGCCCTTAGTTGCTAAGACCTGTGCAACTCTTTTGTAATTTTATGGACTGCAGCCCGCCAGACTCCTCTGTCCATGGGATTTCCCAGGCAAAGATTCTGGAGTGGGTTGCCATTTTCTCCTCCAGGGGATCTTCCTGACCCAAGGGTCAAACCCATGTCTCCTGCGGCTCCTACATTGGCAGGCAGATTCTTTACCACTGAGCCACCTGGGAAGCCCTATGATAGCCCTATGATAGGGTTGCATCCCAATAAATCCATCATAAACTGAAAACATCTTAAGTAGAAAGTCATATAATTCAACCTCACCTAGAGCACAGTCTAGCTTAGCCCAGCCTCCCTTTAAGTGTGCTCAGAACTCTTACATTAGCCCTTAGTTGGGCTAAAGCATCCAACACAAAACCTGTTTTACAATAAAGTGTTGAATATCTCATGTAATTTATTGAATACCATACTGAAAGAAAAACAGGATGGCTGTCTAGGTACAGAGTGGTTGTAAGTGTACTTGTGTTTAACCTTGTTTACCCTCCTGATTGCTCAGCTGACTGGGAGCTCTGAGCATCACCTGAGAGTACAGTACCACATATCACTAGCCTAGAGAAAGATAAAAAATCAAGGTTTGGTTTCTGCTAGATGTATCATTATAATGTTGAAAAATCTTAAATTGAACCATCTTAATTCAAGGAATGTCTGTACAATGTTTAGCCAAAACTACTACCCATTGTGCTATAATTACATAGATGTAATCGTAGAAATGCTCTTGATAGAAGTGAATTTCCTTTAGACCTCATATTTTCGCCTTCCTGAGAACTATACATCTTCACTGATACAAACTTAACATGTTTTCCACGATCCCTGGGAAGATGCAAAAATACTTTAGCTTTATCTTCTGAACGTCTAGTTAACAACTCCAGATTCCAGAAAATCTTTTTTGCTTTCAGCAACTTACAGAAAGGCAGTGAATCAAGTGTATATACTTAAACAAAGACTGAGATGGCATTTAGCACAGACATCAATTTTGTAGCTAGTTCATCTACATATTTTCATATGGAAAAATTAGTAATACCCTATCACTGTTATTGGTAACTGGATTTTGCTTGGTTTTAAATATGTCTTGGATATTCGGCTAATCCAGTGGTTCTCAAATCGGGGCAGTTTTTGCAATGTCTGCAAACGACTTTGATTGAAATGGTTGACTGAGAAAGTGCTCTTGACAACCCATGAATAGAGGCCAGAGCTGCTGTTAACCATCTCATCTGACAATACCTAGGACTGACCCCTGAAACTAAAAATTATCAGTCCCAACAGTGCTAAGACTGAGAAGCTTTGAGCTTACCCTCTTACTCCTGGATTATTAGAAACATCTTACCAGAAAGCCTGTTTTTAATTTTTATAATGCAATACACTTTAAAACCTATAAAAAACTGTAGGGAAATTAAATAATATAAGAGACTATCACTAGATTGTTTTCAAAGTTCCTTGTCTTTCAAGTCTCATTTCTGTAAAGTTTCACTTGTAAAACACTAACAAAATGAAACACCCACAAATCTTGGGTAACTAATGGATTTAAAATAATTTTGAGGATTTCTTTGGTGATGTAGTGGATAGGAATCCGCCTGCCAGTGCAGGGAACACAGGTTTGATCCCTGGTTCTAGAAGATTCCCCAACAGAGCAACTTGAGCCACAACTACTGAGCCTGCATGCTGCAACTACTGTAGCCCAAGTGCCTAGAGCCTGTGCTCCTCAACAAGAGAAGCCGCTGCAGTGAGAAGCCCATGCGATGCAACTAGAGAGTAGCCTCTGGTCACCACAACTAGAGATAGCCTGCACAGAGCAACTGAGACACAGCGCAGCCAATAAATAAATAAAATAACTTTGAGCTTGATTTTGCTTCCTTAAGATGTGGTAGTGTCACTTTTGAAATTAAATCATGAGGAAAATGAACCCCTATTATGGATGCTCTTATTCTTTTCTAAATGGAGACCATGGAATAAGAGAAGAAAATGATTTTACTTGATCGCATATAATGCTTTTAATCATGAGGAAAGTTGGCAAATAACAATAGTTTATTCAAATCTTTCTCTATGTCTCTCATTCTCTTTGTTCTTTCTTTAGTCACTGATCAATTTTACCCCGTATAGATTTTCTTTTTTTATTGCTTTGTTGAGATGACATATCATTGCTCAAATATGGTCTGAATTGTTGGTTCTACCTGTGGAACAAAATTAGTTCCTACCACTGTCACTATTGCCCAGAACCCCATATAGAGTGACATCAGAGGATAATATGAGGCTGAGAGGAGATGCATATGTAATGGGAAAGTATTCCAGGAAGTCAGCCCTACTCCTGCCCAGTGAAGAGGGAAGGAGGCAGATGAGGGGTGGTGCACTGTACGGGACAGCCCAGCTCCTGCCAAAGTGACGGCTCATGTTGTTCAAATTTGGGATCCACTCAGCCCAGGACTAACCAGAAATATAGCAAAAAGACTGAAAAGATAGCACATTTTTCTATAAGCCAGATAAATTTACCACCCCTGAAGTAAGAATAGGCTGGTGAAAATTTGGATTAGACTCATGCAATTCATAGAGCAATATGAATTCTTATTTCATAGAGCAATAGTAATATTTAGCCTCATTGATTTCTGTTGCTTAAAGAAAATAAAAATATGTTCTTCATGACCAACCCAAGCCCTCCCCAACTTTACACACACACACACACACACACACACAGAGTGATAAGTTGTCTTTTCTCTTTAAAGAGACTTGATCTGCTACACCTAGTAAACTTGGAAAAGATAATTTTTTTCTTTGGGGGGATGCAATTATTTTAGTCTGAAAATAAGATGTCTTAAAACCGCTTTTTGTTAGAAATTATACAATAAAATGACTTTCATTGCATTTGATTGTCAAGATAGTGTTCATGGCAGCTGACTGAAAATACAGTACTTATGACACAGCTTCTCAAGATGGTAGATGGCAAGTTCCACACACACACACAAAAATAGACATTGAAACTGAAGTAAAGTCTTTTCATCTCTGTTAACACTGTCTAAATATTTAGGTACTTAATGAATCATGATTTATATATTTAATGTGTGTACTCTGTTTCCTTAAGGAGATGAAAAATCAGGGACCTGCTTTATTTCCCCTCAAAAATGTTCCCCCTCTGTCACTCCCCATCCAAATAAGCACTCCCATATTGCCTGACACATTTCTTTTCATAATTGTTCATTTTATTTTTACTTAAATATTTAAAATATTTTTACAATTTGCGTTGAAAGTGAAACTTTTAGTCAATCAGTTGTGTTTAATTCTTTGTGACCCCATGGACTGTAGCCCACTAGACTCTATCCATGAGATTGTCCAGGCAAGAATACTAGAGTGGATAGCCATTCCCTTCTCCAGGGAATCTTCCTGACCCAGGGATCAGACTCAGGTCTCCTGCATTGCCAGAAGATTCTTTACCATCTGAGCCACCGGGGAAGGACCTAATGTTGTGTTGGTTTCTGCCACACAACAACACAAATCAGCCATAATTATATATACATAAACATACTGGCTGATGGGCTGAATTTGTTTGAATTTGTCCATGATTGATGAGACAGACGATAGTAGGAGAAAAGATTTCCTTAGCTTCTTAAGAAGCGTTGAACCCAGCCGTGAATCTGTTCTCAGGAGATTCCTGTCTACTTCATGACAAATGGGCTGTTATGGATTCCAGTTGGCTGAGCCTCTGATGCTGAAGGGAGCATCAAGCCCCTCTTTAACAGGATGTGGGAACGTGCCTCTCACCACAAATTGAGTTCCTGGGGCAGGAGAGGGCTGCTACAGGCTGGTCAAAGCCCAGGGAGGAGGGGCTGGCAGCGGAAGAAGCAGTGGCAGCCCCCACTGTGACAACCCCTTACATTTCTGTCAGCGACTTGAGAAGGTGGAGAGGGAACGATAGATGACCCACCTCAGCCTCGAGTTGTGAGGTATAATGTAGTAAGAAAACACCTGGCACGAGTGGGGTCTCTGGCAGCTGTGTGTGTGCCTGGCTTCCCTCCGGAGGCTAGACTGAGCAGCACCTTGGCAGTAAACCTCTGTAGATGCCACTGGGCATCCCACTCCCTCTTCTGTGATCTCAGGCACCTGCTGCTCTGCACTCCTTCCTGGTTCCCACTGGGTTCTTCCTTCTGGGTTGAACTGAAGTAGGGGAAGCAAGGTCACTCAGCAATTGGTAAAATTTAGCTGGCGAAGGCCCACCTTCCCAATGCTGAGTCACCTTGAACTCTCCAGATATATTGATCGGTTCGGCGTTTGTGTTCCCTTTGTCCTGAAAGATCAGGTCTGAAAATCACCATCACTTTACAAATTAGAACCTTCGAACATCTTCCTGGTTATCTGACCAAATAGCTCCTGCATAAGTACAATTTTGTCTTTGGCATGGCCTCTGAAGGCTTAAACATTAACGGATGAGGAAATTAAATATGACTTTTTAAGTATTTCTGAAGTTTGTTCTTCCGTAAATTTTTGACTTCTTGATGTTAGTGGAATGCTGATAGGATGTTGATAAGTTCTGTTTCATACAGTTTTTACAGCAAATTTAGCTTACATTTGCTTAGGATATAATTCACTTCAGTTCAGTCACTCAGTCATGTCCGAATCATTGTGACCCCATGCACTGCAGCACGCCAGGCCTCCCTGTCCTTCTCCAACTCCCGGAGCTTACTTAAACTCATGTCCATCAAGTCAGTGATGCTATCCAACCATCTAATCCTCTGTCGTCCCCTTTTCCTCCTGCCTTCAATCTTTCCCAGCATCAGGGTCTTTTCAAATGAATCAGTTCTTCACATCAGGTGGCCAAAGTATTGGAGTTTCAGCTTCAGCATCAGTCTTTGCAATGAATATTCAGGACTGATTTCCTTTATGATGGACTGGTCGGATCTCCTTGCAGTCCAAGAGACTCTCAAGAGTCTTCTCCAACACCATAGTTCAAAAACATCAATACTTCGGCCCTCAGCTTTCTTTATAGTCCAACTCTCACATCTATACATGACTACTGCAAAAACCATAGCTTTGACTAGATGGACCTTTGGTGGCAAACTAACGTCTCTGCTTTTTAATATGATGTCTAGGTTGGTCATAGTTTTTCTTCCAAGGAGCAAGCATCTTTTAATTTCATGGTTGCAGTTGCCATCTGCAGTAATTTTGGAACCCCGAAAAATAAAGTCTGCCACTGTTTCCCCATCTATTTGCCACAAAGAGATGGGACCAGATGCTATGATCTTAGTTTTCTGAATGTTGAGTTTTGAGCCAACTTTTTCACTCTCCTCTTCCACTTTCATCCAGAGGCTCTTTAGTTCTTCTTCACTTTCTGCCATAAGGGTGGTGTCATCTGCATATCTGAGGTTATTGATATTTCTCCCAGCAATCTTGATTCCGGCATGTGCTTCATCTAGCCTGGCATTTCGAATTACGTACTCAGCATATAAATTAAATAAGCAGGGTGACAATATACAACATTGACGTACTCCTGTCTTGATTAGGAACCAGTCTGTTGTTCCATATCCAGTTCTAACTGTTACTTCTTGGCCTGCATACAGATTTCTCAAGGGGCAGGTCGGGGTGGTCTGGTATTCCCATCTCTTTAAGAATTTTTCACAGTTTTTTTGTGATCCACACAACAAAGGATTTGGCGTAGTCAGTAAAGCAAAAGTAGACAATCCACTTAGCCTGCATTAACTATATGAAATCAGAGGGTAATCTCTGAGGAATTTACATTTTGTCTAATGAACTTATAGATAATTGAAGTGTTTTTATAGATCTCTTTCTGGGGGCTTATTTGGATCTTAGGATAATCTTTAATGTCCACATGGTAATACAACATAAGTCGTTTCATTTTTCTGTGTCTCCAAGTGTCACCCCAAAGAAATCTTATTTTCATCTACTATTTCTAATGGCTATTCTATTTTCATATAAAAAAAGAGTAAGAACCAGCAAAAGAGAACACACTTTGCCAAACACATGAAATTTGAAACAAAACATTCTTGATGACTGAGAAAGATACTCCTTGGCATAGGAAAAACAGAACAGAAATGTTCTGTTCTTTTTTTTCCTCAACCCCCACATCCCTCTCAACACACGTAAACACACGTTGACACCAAGCCTGGCAGTTCCTTTCTGCCCTTGACGGGAAGTTAGAAACTGAAAGGGTAGGGTCTGCCTGGAGTGGGTGGGGGTGGGGAGAGGAGGCCTCTGTGGGGTTTTCTAGAGACTTCCTTCCCAGCATGTGAGAAGTTCTGTGTGACAAGAACCACTTAGAAGAAGACGATTTCAACAGCCCCATCAAGACAGAGAGCAGCTAGCTGCCAGTCAGCGAGGCAGCCAGAGTGTGATTTGAGGGAAAAAAAATAAATAAACATTAGAAATGGAAGGTTATGGGAGATTCACATCCATCCACAGAGAGATGGATGATTTTTGGAACCTCACTTTACAGAGTATGTGGGCTCCTTCCCCCATACCTCTTTCTTCTCAACCCATTTCTGTTCCAGTTCTTCTTTTGAACTTGGAAGAAAATGCACTCACTATTTCTTAATCAGGATTAAATAATACAGTCACTCCACGGTCCTGACTTCACTTGTTTTCCTCTCCTGGAAGTCACAGCAGCAAGACTGCCATGAAATGAGCACTTTCTCTCCTTTGTTGTCATGGGGCTCTTTACTGTCGTTTGCATCTTTTCTCATTAAAACTGTGATGTTCTCAATTTCAACCTTTCCATGGTGTATATCCTGCTCTTAACACCTAACCACTCTCTTTTCTCAGGTGCCCTCAATTTTCCAAGGTGCTGCATGACTTCAGCTGCTCTGGGTTTTCACATACCCACTCACTCACACATTTCTTTATTTTCTCCAGAGCATCCTAGTGATTCCTTGCTAATGTGTTAGTTCTGGTATGTGGCACTTTGCCACTATCTACTTCAAAATCTGTGCTTTACTAAGATTGCTTATTCCAGGCTACAGATGATCTCAGTATTTTTCTTTGTTTGCTTGTATATACGGCAAAAAACATTCTGGAGTTTGGTATTTTATACCCATTACTAATTCTATTATTAGAACTAATAACCACACTTAAAAATAAAAATTCCATGTATAATATCTCATTTGATCCTCCCAAAGCCTGATAAATTTTTCTTGTTACAGAAAGGTATATGGAGTTCAAGCACATGGTAGAACGGAGATCCAAACCCAGATTTTCTAAGTCTCGTGTTCTCCTCAATACATCATAGAATCATGACTTTCTTTTCTTCTTGTATAGTTAGTATTTGGAGTTTAAAAATCTCAGCTCACATACAGAACTTTTTGTTTCTTATTCTAATCCAAAAAATTTCCCACCAAATCCTAGTAATTTACCTTTAGTTCAAGAACCCCTCATCATTGCAGATGAAGTGTTAACATCTGTTCTATCAATACCCTGACATGAACAAGGAGACAGAATGTGACAAAGGGGATGTAGGTCTCTGGCCAGAATATCCTGACTGGTTTTGCAACATCACAGGTCACCTGGAAAGGGGAAATAGCTAAAAGAAGACAAACAATGCTGCCTGCTTTTTTTGATGTTTGGTCTAAGTGTGTCTGGTGTAGGAGTCAGGGTTTAAGTAGATGACTCTATTAGATCTCTTTCCTCTCAAAGAGCTGTTCTCTAGAGTCAGTGACGTGAGTGATGTAACTGTCAGTCTAGGGGTCTGGAGCACCATTCTGGTTTATCCATTGTCCCCTGGGACTAGTGTTGATTGTTCAGCTGACTGCAACTTCAAGTTTACTACCAGAGGGAAGTTGAAGAAGGATGTGAACCAATATGAAAAAAAATTGCTTTTATATTTTCACACAGTGAGATTTTTTTTCTTTTTTTCTAAGTTACAGTGATTGAAAGAGCAAAATCAAAATGACTCAATCCCTCACACCATATACAAAAATAAATTCAAAATGGCCTGAAGACTTAAATATAAGACAAAAAGTAAGAAAAGTGTTAGTTGCTTAGTTGTGTCCTACCCTTTGTGACCCCATGGACTGTAGCCTGCCAGACTCCTCTGCCCATGGAATTCTCCAGGCAAGAATACTGGAGTGAGTAGCCATTGCCTTCTCCAGGAGATCTTTCCAACACAGGAATGGAATCTGCATCTCCTGCATTGGCAGGCAGATTCTTTACCACTGAGCCACCAGGGAAACCCTCCAAAATATACAAACAGTTCGTACAACTCAATAAAAACAACAACAAAAAATTAAAAAAACCCAATCAAAAGACCTAAATAGACATTTCTCCAAAGAAGACATACAGATGGCCAACAGGTACATGAAAAGGTGTTCAAGATCTCTAATAGGGAAATACAAATCAAAACTACAATGAGGTATCACTTCATACCTATTGAAATGACTGTCATTAAAAAGTTTACAAATAATAAATACTGGAGTGGATGGAAATAAAAAGGAATACTCCCACACTGTTAGTGGGAATGTAATTTGGTGCAGCCAATATGAAGAACAGTGTGGAGGTTTCTTAAAAAGCTAAAAATAGAATTACCATATGCTCCTCCAAAGCCTCACCTGGGCATATATCTGGAAAAGATGACAACTCTTAATTTGAAAAGTTACAAGCACCTCGGTGTTCACTGCAGTGCTGTTTATAATAGGCAAGATGTGGAAGCAACCTGAGTGCCCATTAACAGATGAATGGATAAAGAAGATGTGATATATATATATATATATATTCTAATATATATACAATGGAATATAGCTTAGCCATAACAAAGAATAAAATAATGCTATTTGCAGGAACACTGATAGACCTAGAGATTCTTATACTGAGTGAAGTCAGTCAAATATCATATGATAGTACTTATAGGTGGAATCCAAAAATAATGAAAATGAACTTATTTATAGAGGAGAAACAAACTCACAGACATAGAAAACAAATTCATGGTTACCAAAGGAGAAAGAGGGGGAAGAGATAAATTAAGAGTATAGGCTTTCCTGGTGGCTCAGTGGTAAAGAATCTGCCTGTTAATGCAAGAGAGGGGGTTCGATCCCTGGGTCAGGAGATCCCCTGGAGAAGAAAATGGCAACCCACTCCAGTGTTCTTGCCTGGGAAATCCCATGGACAGACGAACCTGGTGGGCTACAGTCCACAGGGTCACAAAAGAGCAGGACCTGACTTAGCAGGTAAGCAACGACAACAATGGCATTAACAGATACACACTACTGTATACAAAACAGATAAACAGCAGGCTTTACTGTGTAGCACAGGGAATTATATCCAATGTCTTATAATCAACTATAATGACAAATTATATATTTACGTATGTATATATCTGAATCAATTTGCTGTACATACACCTGAAACTAACATAAGATTGTAAATCAAGTATACTTCAATTAAAAAAAGGAAAAAGTCTCAAAAGGGAGGAAAAATGGTATTTCACGAATATCAAGCTTATATGTAAACATCTTACTGCTCAGATGAAATTTTGACTCAAAATTTTTTTTTAACTTCTAGGATATTTTAAATGACACATATAAGTGTGACTAACACGTAACAGTGGGCCACTGTCAAATTTCTAATATGAATAAAAACAAAAACGACTTGAGAGGTATAAGCACACTTGGCACTGACTAAAGTTATTTTTTGACTGATGAAGGAAATACAGATATTTTGAATGGTCTACTTTGAGGTTAAGGCAAGGAAAGAGGAAGGTAAGAGGCACAGGGTGTGGTGGAATCACCCTGGGGATTTTTTCAAGCTGCACATGTTAAATGTTCCAATGCATCCTGTTTTGTTTCTTCAAAGATTTCTTTATGGAGAATGACCAGCCCAGCCAGTACAAATGGGAAGGTGTGGCATCACCTGGTGTATTTGGGTACAAAAATGATTCAAAACCATTAGGACCTTGGATCCCTCTTGCTCTTATCCTCACATGTTTATTGAGTTGCTGAAATTCAGTGGCAAGGATTGGAATGTCTTTGGGGGCTACCGTGATTCAGCATGGGCTTCCCTGGTAGCCCAGATGGTAAAGTAACTGCCTACAATGTAGGAAACTGGGGTTTGACCCCAGGGTCAGGAAGATCCTCTGAAGAAGGGAATGGCAACCCACTCCAGTGTTCTTGCCTGGAGAATTCCAGGGACAGAAGAGCCTGGTGGGCTACAGTCCATGGTCTCACAAAGAGTCGGACATGACTGAATGACTTTCCCTTTTTAGCACTGATTCAGCGTGGGGTGGAACTGGGGTGGAGAGGCTGACTGCTTGTCTTTCTAAATTTCTGCCTTGTCTCAACTAAGTGGTTTCAATGGTAGCAACCTCAAAATATATGTTCATGTTTCAGAACCTGTGCACGTGACCTTTTTGAAACAGCGGGATTTGTATAATTGGGATAAGATGAGATCATCCTGATTTACCAGGTGGCACTAAATACAAGGACTAGTGTCCCTGTAAGATAAGATACAGAGGAGGAAAAGACCAGAGAGGAGGAGAATGCCATGTGAAGGAGGAGGCAGGCTTGGAGTGATGCAGCCACAGGCCAAAGAATGCTGGAGGCCGCCAAAAGTTGTGTGTGTGAGTGAGTGTGTTGCTCAGTCGTGTCTGACTCTTTGCGACTCCATGAACTGTAGCCTGCCAGGCTCCTCTGTCCATGGAATTCTCTAGGCAAGAATACTGGAGTGGGTAGCCATTCTCTTCTCTGGGGGATCTTCCTGACCCAGGGATTGAACTCTGATCTGCATTGTGGGCAGATTCTTTACCATCTGAGCCACTAGGGAAGTCCCAGAAGTTACCAAAAGTTGGAAAAGGCAAAAACAGGATTTTCCTCTAGAGCCTTTGGGGACAATGTGGCCTTGTGGACACCCTGATTTTAGAACTCCAGCCTCCAAAACTCTGAGAGAATAAATTTCTGTTGTTGTTAGCCACCTAGTTTGTGATTTGTTATAGGATCCACAAGGAGTTAATACACTCACCCTCACAAAGATCCAGGATGCCTTTGTTCTGATTTCTCTAAATGTCTGAGCACTTGCATGGGTGCTGTTTAGGATGAAGGGCAGGAAGCATTGTTTCATAATTATCTTTTCTGGGCCACCATCGTTATCATCCCAGAGCAAGGTGTCTCTAGTGGAATGGTCCTTGGCTTGGAATAACAGAATGGGGAATTATTAATACTTATATGCAGTAGATGAGTTTTGGTGGCATTTACTGACTCTTGGAAGCAAGATCAGATACTAGTTTAACTAACACGGGTGGCACAGACTTAGCAACACTAGTAATAAAGTATATATTGAATTTGTACAGCTCAAAGGTTTTGTTGGTTTCCTGTCATGTTAAGGAGGCTAGTTAGCAGAGATAAAAAACAGAACAAAACACGTTCTGAACTCTTCAAATGTATGAGAAATCCTAGACCATCTTCTGATGGGGGAATATTCTTCAGTTTCTAGGACTTTCCATTGGGTTCTCATCCTGACCAAATGTATACTTGGTCTTTTCCTTGTGACTGATACAGTGAAAACTGTGTCAGTAGTTGTATCTATAGTTGCTGGCTATTTCTCATCCACCAGCAGCTATACAAATAAATGCCTGGGACACTCTTAACTCTGGGCTTTGGTAAAAAGAAAGATCAAAATGAGCCTTAAAGGTGGGCCAGTTCTAATGGGAAGACTTGCCTTAGATTTACAGTGTTTGAGAAAGAAAAAATAACCTTAATGATCAATGAATTCAAGCTCTTCATTTTGCAGGAAAGGAAACAGGATATGTGATCCACCCAAGGTCACACGCTACTTATTGACAGAACCAGAATCTGGTTGTCCTATTTGCTCAACCATTGGGCCCACTGTCCTGCACCACCTGACCTGTGAGATAGCAGTTTCTACAGCATCTTCCTCTTAAAAACAATCATGACAATAGGTAATGCTATGGATTGCCTTCTTTGCTAGGAGCTCATAATAAACAACGAAAAAGTTATTGTTATCCCCATTTTATAGACAAAGAAACCAAGGCATGGAGCAGTTCAGTAATTCACTCAAGGTCCATAGCCGGTGAATGGCAGAGGCCCCATTCTAACTCATTTCTTGATTCTGGAACCATGGTCTTAACCAAAACCCCTGGGACCACAATCTTAACTTTGCCAGTGAACCACAGTCCTCTTCCACATTCTTGGTGTTAGAAATTTTCACCCAGCAGCAGCCACTACTAACCCCTCAGACCAATGAAAAATCTTGTCTACTTCCCCTGATTTTTCTCCCTCACCCCACCCCACTTCTCTCATTAACATGGGATTCCAATAGTAGAAAACATGATTTTTAAGGGACAGTAAGGCTAGAGGACGGAGAAGGCAATGGCACCCCACTCCAGTACTCTTGCCTGGAAAGTCCCATGGATGGAGGAGCCTGGTGGGCTGCAGTCCATGGGGTCGCGAAGAGTCGGACACGACTGAGCGCCTTCACTTTCACTTTTCTCTTTCATGCATTGGAGAAGGAAATGGCAACCCACTCCAGTGTTCTTGCCTGGAGAATCCCAGGGACGGGGGAGCCTGGTGGGTTTCTGTCTACGGGGTCGCACAGAGTCGGACACGACTGAAGCGACTTAGCAGCAGCAGCAGCAGCAAGGCTAGAGGAATATCAATAACCTCAGATATGCAGATGACACTACCCTTATGGCAGAAAGTGAAGAGGAACTCAAAAGCCTCTTGATGAAAGTGAAAGAGGAGAGTGAAAAGGTTGGCTTGAAGCTCAACATTCAGAAAACAAAGATCATGGCATCTGGTCCCATCACTTCATTGGAAATAGATGGGAAAACAGTGGAAACAGTGTCAGACTTCATTTTTTGGGCTCCAAGATCACTGCGGATGCTGATTGCAGCCATGAAATTAAAAGACACTTGCTCCTTGGAAGGAAAGTTATGACCAACTTAGATAGCATATTATAAAGCAGAGACATTACTTTGCCAACCAAGGTCCGTCTAGTCAAGGCTATGGTTTTTCCAGTGGTCATGTATGGATGTGAGGATAGCTGATCTCCGAAGAATTGATGCTTTTGAACTGTGGTGCTGGAGAAGACTCTTGAGAGTCCCTTGGACTGCAAGGAGATCCAACCAGTCCATTCTAAAGGAGATCAATCCTGGTTGTTCATTGGAAGGACTGATGCTAAAGCTGAAACTCCAATACTTTGGCTACCTCATGCGACTAGTTGACTCACTGGAAAAGACTCTGATGCTGGGAGGGATTTGGGGCGGGAGGAGAAGGGGATGACAGAGAATGAGATGGCTGGATGGCATCACCGACTCTATGGACATGAGTTTGAGTGAACTCCGGGAGTTGGTGATGGACAGGGAGGCCTGGCGTGCTGTGATTCATGGGTTCGCAAAGAGTCGGACACGACTGAGCGACTGAACTGAACTGAACTGAATGCTAGAGGGCTCAGCGGTAAAGAATTCACTTGCCATGAGGGAGGCCCGGGTTCGATCCCTGGGTCCTGCCCCTGGAGAAGGGCATGGCAACCCACTCCAGTATTCTTGCCTGGAGAATCCCCATGGACTGAGGAGCCTGGCGAGCTACTGTCCATGGGGTCGCACAGAGTCAGACGCGACTAAGCAGCAGCAGCAACAAGGCGGGAACAAGCTTCAGGGCAATCGCTTGCACTTATTTAGCCTTTGTGCCACTAGGTGGCGGTGTGACTACTCAGTGAGGCTGCCGGAGCTTTTAGAATTTTCCCCCAAACAGGCTTTCAGTTCAGTTCAGTTCAGTCGCTCAGTCGTGTCCGACTCTTTGCGACCCCATGACTTACAGCACGCCAGGCCTCCCTGTCCATCACCAACTCCTGGAGTTCACTCAAACTCATGTCCATCGAGTCGGTGATGCCATCCAGCCATCTCATTTTCTGTCGTCCCCTTCTCCTCCCGCCCCCAATCTCTCCCAGCATCAGAGTCTTTTCCAGTGAGTCAACTCGTCGCATAAGGTGGCCAAAGTATTGGAGTTTCAGCTTTAGCATCAGTCCTTCCAATGAACACCCAGGACTGATCTCCTTTAGGATGGACTGGTTGGATCTCCTTGCAGGCTTTACTATACTCTTAGTCCAGAGAAGGGGCCTCTGGATTCTTACAGGAGCTGGGTAGCCTTTGAAGCGAGCTGGTAGTTAAATGGATGGAAATAGCAAGCAGAAGGCATAGATTTGAACTTTTAAAATAATTTTCCAAGATAAATGGAGTCCTTCCCAGACATTTCTGTTTGAAACAGAAGCCTAACTTCTCCAGTGTGTCCCATGAATTTACACTAAAATTCCATTGATATTCATGATCATCTTTAATGGAGCATTTTAAAAGATAATAGTTTTATTGAAAGGAACCATCTAGTCCTCATGCTCCTCATTTATCATTAATTTCTGGGAGTATCAGAATATCTAAAGTTTGTGTCCTGCCTTGTATATGCATGTTTCCATCAACCTAAAATCCTTCCCAACAGTCTCTCAGCCTGTACATAAAAGCCAAGGCATGATTTAGCCTTATGTTCATAAACCCATCTACTTTTCTACACAGAGTAATCTCTAATGTCAAAATATTAAAAGTGGCACATATTAGTGATCTCTAATAGTATTAATTACTATTAATATTAATACCCAATAAGTATGTATAATTTTACACTCACAACAAGCCTAGAAGGTGAGTACTATTATTATTCTCATTGTTTGAGTGGAGGAAACTGAGGCTCAGAGAGGTTAAGTGGCTCGCCCAGAGTCATGCAGTTGGTGGGAGGCAGAGTAAGAGGTTCATTTTAATTACCTCATTGTAAGTTTAGTTAAAGGGGGTGGGGTGGAGAAAAGACTCTGTGATATTTTCATGGAAGACTCTGATTCATACAAGAGGGCCCAAGGCACCAACTAAATTTTGGATTTCCTCAGATGACTTGTAGCCATTGTCATTGGTCCCACTTGGCCAGAATTCCTTCTGAGAAGGCAGAGTTGATGGTAGCATAGCCCCCTTTCCCTAGTCTGTGTAGGAATTTCACATGAATCCCCACTTCTTGTCAGCTCTTAAGCTTTGAGGAAAAAAATGAAATTTGCTCCTCTTCATCAAATGGGTAAGACCAGGCTTGTCAGGAGCCAAGACTGAAATCAATCATCTGTGCTCAATTAGGACTGTGGCTCCGGTTTTGTTGCAAGACTTCATTTAATGCTAGCAACAGCAGACGTTGGAAGAGCCATGTGTGAGAAGCCCCATCTAGAGCAAATGACAGACACATTTTTATCTGCTTATCACCCTCTGGCTACAATGAAGCTGAGCTGTGGTGTCTGATGTCCACCTCTTCTGCTGTTTGCCAACAAAACATGCCTTTCTGTCAATGATTCCAGCCAGCACAATCTGTGCTGCCAGAATTTGGAGGCGGTACATTTTCCTGCTGGAAAAAAAAAAAAAATCCCATGTTGATTTGTAAGAGGAAACCTGGGCAGAGCTGTTACCTGACTCCTGCAGAATGAAGTGGCAGGGTGGTCTCATTGAGGAGGTCTTCCAGGGGCCAGGGACTGGACCACTCCTCACTTTGGGCTGTTGTGTCTGCTCAGGATGGAGAGTCCAAGCCCTGTGGCACTTTCTGAGCCCTGGCAAGGAGACGTCCAGGGGAACGGTTGGGTGATCCACGCTTCCCCCCAACCCCGCCCCACCAGGCTGACTTAGACAAGAAAAGTCCTCTTATGCCCTCAGGATATTGAGTAAGAAGGAGGAGGAACTAAAAAGTGTCTACTCAGCCTGAAGGCTTCTGCTGACATTCCCGCCAAGCATGTGATATTTAAAAGGGTGAAACCAAGTCAAGTCAAGGCTCTCCTGCTGCCCTTATGGCTGTCAAAGGATAGAACTTGGAAGGTCTTTGGTTCCATAACCTCCTTGCATTCCCGGGATTGTCTGCCTGCAGTGGAGGTCAAGGACGGGGAGCATTAGGGAGGTCCTTTCCCTAATATTTGGGACCATATTTGGGACCCAATTGTATCTGTGGTTGGGAGGTGAAGTGGGCTGCTTGACTCTAGGAACCTAAGGGGGTGAAGCAGGTGGAAAACCCAGCAGATTCACTCGTCTGCTCTTGGCTAGAGTTTTTTTCAAACTCTGGAGAAAACGGGGTCTTCAAATGACAGTCTATGTTAAGAGACTATCCTTGGCACAAAATGGGATCACAAGAAACGGTAGCTATTAGTCTCCCCTGTCTTCCATCTATTCATTCACTCATCACTCGTCCACATTAAGCATCTACTCTGTGGACCAAGCACTGTGCTAGCCTCGAAAGGGGAATGAGGCAGATCTCTTCCTCCAAGTGGTTTATAATCCTGTAGAGTTCATGCTACCGCACAATTGCACTCATCTCACACGCTAGTAAAGTCATGCTCAAAATTCTCCAAGCCAGGCTTCAGCAGTATGTAAACCGTGAACTCCCAGATGTTCAAGCAGGTTTTAGAAAAGGCAGAGGCACCAGAGATCAAATTGCCAACATCCGCTGGATCATGGAGAAAGCAAGAGAGTTTCAGAAAAACATCTATTTCTGCTTCATTGACTATGCCAAAGCCTTTGACTGTGTGGATCACAATAAACTGTGGAACATTCTGAAAGAGATGGGAATCCCAGACCACCTGACCTGCCTCTTGAGAAACCTGTATGCAGGTCAGGAAGCAACAGTTAGAACCGGTCATGGAACAACAGACTGGTTCCAAATAGGAAAAGGAGTGCGTCAAGGTTGTATATTGTCACCTTGCTTATTTAACTTATATGCAGAGTACATCATGAGGAACGTTGGGCTGGAAGAAGCACAAGCTGGAATCAAGATTGCTGGGAGAAATATCAATAACCTCAGATATGCAGATGACACTACCCTTATGGCAGAAAGTGAAGAGGAACTCAAAAGCCTCTTGATGAAAGTGAAAGAGGAGAGTGAAAAGGTTGGCTTGAAGCTCAACATTCATAAAACAAAGATCATGGCATCTGGTCCCATCACTTCATGGGAAATAGATGGAAAAACAGTGGAAACAGTGTCAGACTTTGTTTTTTTGGGCTCCAAAATCACTGCAGATGCTGATTGCAGCCATGAAATTAAAAGACGCTTGCTCCTTGGAAGGAAAGTTATGACCAACCTTGATAGTATATTAAAAAGCAGAGACATTACTTTGCCGACCAAGGTCCGTCTAGTCAAGGCAATGGTTTTTCCCGTGGTCATGTATGGATGTGAGAGTTGGACTGTGAAGAAAGCTGATCGCCGAAGAATCGATGCTTTTGAACTGTGGTGTTGGAGAAGACTCTTGAGAGTCCCTTATACTGCAAGGAGATCCAACCAGTCCATTCTAAAGGAGATCAATCCTGGATGTTCATTGGAGGGACTGATGCTAAAGCTGAAACTCCAATACTTTGGCCACCTCATGAGACGAGTTGACTCACTGGAAAAGACTCTGATGCTGGGAAAGGTTGGGGGCGGGAGGAGAAGGGGACGACGGAGAATGAGATGGCTGGATGGCATCACCGACTCTGTGGACATGAGTTTGAGTGTACTCCGGGAGTTGGTGATGGACAGGGAGGCCTGGCGTGCTGTGATTCATGGGGTCGCGGAGAGTCGGACACGACTGAGCGACTGAACTGAACTGAACTGAGAGTTCATGCTGGGAATGGGCACTTTTCTTCTTGAATAATTTTCTTTTCTTCCATAGGCTTGACACACTTTGTGTGCCCAATCTGGCTTATGACCTGTTTTACAGAGCCTCAAACTAAGAATGGGTTTCACATTTTTAAAGAATTGTAAGAAAAACAAAAATGAAGAAGAACAACAGCACCAATACGTGACAAAGACTGTGGATGAGTAAGTGAGAGTTGCTCAGTCGTGTCCGACTCTGTGCGACCCAATGGACTGTAGTCCGCCAGGCTCCTCTGCCCATGGGATTCTCCAGGCAAGAATATTGGAGTGGATTGCCATTTCCTTCTCCAGGGGATCTCCCCCACCCAGGGATGGAACACTGGTCTCCTGCATTGCAGGCAGATTCTTTACCATCTGTGTCATCAGGGAAGCCCTGACGAAGACTGTGTGTGGCCTGAAATATTTACTATTTGGCCCTTTGCAGACAAAGTTTGCCAACACCTGTTCTATAGGAATAGAATTCTTGCTTTTCAGCCAGGCATACAACTATACCAAATAGGATATTTTCCAGCCCCTCTTGACACTAGCTGTGGCCATGTGACTGAGTTCGGGCCAAGTGGAATCAAGGTGGAAGAGATCTGTAGAGCTTCTGCTTAGTGCTCGTAAGCTGGGCCTGTGGTGCTTTTCTCTCCCAGAAGGCTGTGCAGGCCTAAGCAGTTCAGGTTCATTGACAACTAGGGCTTATTAATGCCCTAGCAAGGGCAGAGTCAGAGGTGGAAGGAGGCTGGACCCTGGCACCAGGGAGCACCTTGACCATCCCTAGATTTTACTGGATGCTTATGAAGGAGAGAAAGAGAAAGGAGAAAAATGTTGACTTTGTAATTAATTTATTTATTTTGGGCTGCACTGCATGGCATGTGGGATCTTAGTTCCCTGTCCCCTGCCTTGGAAGCACAGTCTTAATTGCTGGACCGCCTGGGAAGTCCCCCAAAATGTTAACTTTTAAAAATAAGACTTATGTGTCCTCTCCCCAGCAACTTCTTCCTGATACCCAAAATAAAACAAACCTGCCATGACCCAGAATGTGCCCTGTCTTCTTGGAAGATACTCCCTCTCTTTTCTTCCACCTGACTCACTCCTGCTGATGCTTCAAAGCCCAGTGGAGACTGATGGCATCTAACCGCAGTGCCTAAAGACCAAAGAAGGCGGCCTGCTTTCTTTTGTCTTCAGTGCTTTTAGCTGTTGGAATCTGTCTCTCCCTCTAGACCTTGAGCTCTTTGAGGGTGGACTGTGGCTTCTTGGTCTTTGAATCCAAGCTTCTGGTGCAGTGTCTGTTACACAGAAGGCACTTTATAAATATTGTGAAATGAATTAATTTGTTAGAGGCCGAGGATGGCTTCTTGGGATGGATGCTTTTTTAATGCATTTATCTCAGGAAAAGATGTGTAGCAGTGTCTGCCTCTGAGGGACAGACATAAATTTAGCTTTCCAAATGAGAAGAAATATACACATTTAGAAAGATTGTATTTTAAAAATTGAATGTTTGATTGGATTTGGAGGGTAACTATACTTGCTGATAGTGGTTGAATAGGTTTGAAGATTTAATAATAAAAAGCCATGAAGTCAGTTTAGTAACATGATGATTTGTTCCTGAAATTAAGGGAAGATTAGATACTTCCTCAGATCTATCTTACTTGAGATGATCTTATCATTATGTAATAATAAACACTCAATTTTCCCCCTATTTTTATAAAATCCTTATAAAGGAAAATATGTGCAAGAATATATTATTATTTGCCAACAATAACATAATAATGATGATAAACATGTTGTTTGCTTCTCCCTTTCCCCTCTGTCTTGGGTAGCTTGTAATCAATAGGTACAAAAGCCAAAGCCACTGTTTTTGGTGTAAACCTCTGTTACCATATGCACTTGGTATATGTAACTAATTTTCTGAGCCAGAAAATTAATATAAGGCTTTCAAGACATCATACAGCAGTCGTATTTTTCCTCTTCATTTAGAGGAAAGAATACAAGATAAGAGGGGCCTATTTTTCTTCACATATAGCCCTTCTTGAGATGGTATTAACAGAAGGGAGAGTTGGAAAGAATTCATTGTACAATTTTCTTTTTTTTTAAGAAACCAATAATGACCTGTTGATGTTTGGCAGAAACCAGCACAATACTGTAAAGCAATTATCCTTCTATTAAAAATAAATAAATCAAACTAAAAAAAAAGAGAAATCAATAATATAACATGGGGTTTGTATTTGAATATCTATTTTTCCTTATTTTTGTACCTGCTCCCTAAAGCTTTCCATAAATTACAATCATTTAAAAATTTCTTAAATCATATGGTTGATCTTACATTACATCTGCTACAGAATCATAGCTAACACCTCAGTGCTTCTGGATGTTATAATAAATGTTTAGTGCTCTGCTCCTCCCCCAGCAAGAACAATTCTAAGCAAATGATGAAGGATTCAATGAATAGTTCATTCTTTGTGCACTTGAATACCAGGCTTTTTCTTCCCCATCCTGGGCAATTTTGTTGTGCAACACAAGGAAATAAAATACTACAGGAGGAAAATTAGTGAGTTGGGAGGTAATGTGATGAGAATGGAGGAATTCAGCTTTCTCATTATTTCTAGTAGCAGTACCTAGTTCAGAGAAGGAAATGGCAACCCACTCCAGTATTCTTGCCTAGAAAATCCTGTGGACAGAGGAGCCTGCTGGGCTGCTGTCTGTGGGGTCGCACAGAGTCGGACATGACTGAAGCAACTTAGCATGCATGCATGCATTGGAGAAGGAAATGGTAACCCATTGCAGTTTTCTTGCCTGGAGAATCCCAGGGACAGAGGAGCCTGGCGGGCTGCCATCTATGGGGTCGCACAGAGTCAGACACAACTGAAGCGACTTAGAAGCAGCAGCAGTACCTAGTTAGGAGATCAGAATTCTGTCTTTGTAATCCAGGCACATTCTTCTACTATCCCTATCTCATCCCATCCTCACCTCTACCCCAGGCTGAGCAATCTTACGCTATCTCCATTTGGTAACTACCGCCTATAGCACTGGCCTGTTTATACGTGTAGCCTGTGAGCAAGTTTGCTTTTCTGATTCTAAATTAAAATGCTTTTGTTGTTGTTTGGTTGCTAAGTCATGTCCGACTCTTTTGAGACCCCATGAACTGTAGCCTGCCAGGCTCCTCTGTCCATAGGATTTCCCAGGCAAGAAGATTGGAGTGGGTTATCATTTCCTTCTCTAGGGGACCTCCCCAACCCAGGGATGGAGCCAATGTTTCCTGTATTAGCAGGTGGATTCTTTACCACTGAGCCACCAGGGAAGTCCCCTAAATTAAAATACTGTGTGTATTACTGTTGTTACACTTTAGCAATTATGACTCTGATTGTCCCTCAGAAAAATGATGTATTGTATATTAATGCATATTTATGGCATCTAGAAAAATAATACTGATGAACTTGTTTACAGGGAAGGAATAGAGATGTAGACATAGAGAATGGACTTATGGACACAGCTGGGGAAAGAGAGGTTAGGACTAATTGAGAGAGTGGCATTGACTTATATACACTATCATGTGTAAAATAGATAGCTAGTGGGAATCTGCTATTTAACATAGGGAGCCCAGCCTGATGCTCTGTGATGGCCTAGAGGGGTGGGAGGCTATAGAGAGAGGGCGAATATAGTTATGGCTGATTCATGTTTTTGTGTGGAATTAATGAAAATGGCTCAGACAGTAAAGAATCTGCCTGCAATGCAGGAGACCTGGGTTCGATCCCTGGGTCAGAAAGATTCTCTGGAGAAGGAAATGGCAACCCACTCCAGTATTCTTGCCTGGAGAATCCCATGGACAGAGGTACAGTCCATGATATTGCAAAGAATCGGACATGACTGAATGACTAACACTTTCACTTTTCACAATAGAAACTAATGCAACATTATAAAGCAATTATCCGCCAATTAAAAATAAATAAAAAATGATGAACTCCCCAGTCGAGTTCTGAGGGGAGTGAGTGACACAAAGCCAAGGCCCAGTCCCGCTGCGTCTCAAGGAGAGGTATTCTGGTTCTGGTGGCTGCGTTGACTCTGCTGTGCCGTTTAAAGCCTCTTGAGATTTACTCAGAACACAAGTCAGAACGTGTTTGGGAGTGAAAACGATCTGGCCTGAAGCTGGGCTTTCGCACAATCCCAAGGTTTCCTTTCCCAGGAGGGTCTGGGTGTAGTGTGAAGACAGATGGCACAGGCTTCTACCTTCTGTTTGCTCAGCACATGAGTGCCTTTGGCAGGAGAGCCTGAGCCTCGTTCTGCTCCACATAAGAAGCACAAGATGAAGCACAAATGCATCCAAAGCTCGGGGCTGCCCTCCTGACAACATATGTCTGGGCGTCAGGAGTTCTGTCGCTGAGCCAATGACGTATGATCACAGGTCGTCAAAGGTGGGTATTCCTGGAGTGAGTTCATCACCTGCCATCAGAAACCACTCTACTCCCAGACACATTGGCAGTTAGGATGGGAGTGGATCACGTAGCAGGCAAGTCAAGAAACAGGTTCTGCTTATTTTTCTTGACTTTAACAGCTAACTCCCAACCCCACCCTTCCTCCCCAGCCCCCAAAATGCCTGCACACAAGTCAGAGGACCAGAAAAACAATATAACCTGAAAGATTCAGGACCAGTTCCAGGTTAATACATGAAGAAAGGGTGGCTTTTCTCCACTTTCTTCTCCTTTTTCTCCTTTAGACCCCAACTTTCTTCTCAAACTTGCCTTTTTCTTTTTGCTTCTCAGGAAAGCAGAAAATGAGTTAATCAACCTCAAAGATTCTTCCAACACTGAGTGTCTAAGATTCTAAACATATGTTCAAAACAGGAAAAGGCAGGGGACTTGAACACCTTCCAAGTTTTCTATCACTTGGGGTTTTATCAGTGAGCAGAACCATTTGAAAGAGGCCACTGATCTCTGAACAGTGGGCCTGCAAGACCTTCACCCATATTCCCTCATGTCCTTCTTGAGTCCTTTCCTGAGTTTAATCATGCAGAAAAGTGATCATTCAAGATTTTTCACTGTTGTAGGTAGCAAAAAATATGTATTTGAACATATGCTCCTAATATCTGGGTATTTATTAGTGATCTCTATCTATCTATCTATCCATCCATCCATCTACATTACTTTGGGAATACACTTTATCCATTATGAAATGTAAACAAAAGTAAAAAAGATGAGATTTTTTAAAAAAGTACAGTATATATAATGATTTCTCTTCATCTTTCACAAACTGTGCTGAGCCCTCTGTTTGGAGGGTCCTCCACTTAGGAGACCCCTGGAGAAAAGGAGACAGACCACTGGAGACAGGATGTTGGCCAAGGACCCAGAGCGGCAACAAAACCCGCATGCCTGTGGTCGGTTCCACCCATTCAAATGGGTTAACCACTTGCTTTCTTTAACAGGCAAATCCAGCCACGCCCTCTGTCTGATCCACAGCCATCTCCTCGCCCCATTCTGAGCTCACTGCGTTGCCCCTCCTGGGTCTGAGGCTCTCACCACAGCTCTCCTGACCAGATCACCACCTAAGGAACATTATCACCTAAATGTCCAACAGGCACCACATTCACGAAGTCACAGGAGGCTGAATTGAGAGCCCAGAAACAGCTTTAGCCTCCTTTCTCTGACTCCCAGGTCCAAGCCTGCCCCGAACATCCTGGTGCTTCTCTATCCTGAGCACTTCGGCTCCTGCCCCAGTAGCTTCAGTGGCCTCTTATGAAATTGCTCTGCCTCCAATCCTCTCTTCTCAGGCCTGTCGAGCATGCTCTTCCTTTGATCCACTGGATCATGGTTGCTTAAAGCCCTTCGGTGGCTCTCCAATCCTTCAGGGAAAAAAATAAAAATGGAAACCCTTCACCACGGATGAGATGAGACTCTCCTTCATCCTCTTTGCCAAATCTGCAGGACGTCTCATGGCAGAGCATTTGCTTCTCTCATTTCCATAGGTTTCCCCCTCCTTCTTCATTGGTTAACCCATATCATCACTGAACTCCACTCAGAATCCACATCCCCCGATGAAGCCTTCTCTGATCATCCCTCTGGGCTTCAAGAGGATTGATTGTCTCAGTGATAACATTTTATGGTTTGGTTTCACTAGAATTTGCCAGGGCTAGGGCCCAATTCTTAATTTTTCTGTGGGTCTTTAGAATAGTAGTCCTCACACTTTGATATTCAGACTAATAGCTGGAGATGTTTTTAAAGTAAGTGCAATTCCAGATTGAGTAGATTTGGGGTAGAGCCCAGTCACGGGGCATTTGTAACTAGATGCTTTTTCCAAGTGTCTCTTATCTACCTCCTCCTTAGAGTTTAGCACAGAGGCAGTGCTGAGACCTTTCATTAATAGCAATGAGTGAGAAAAGGAATTCCGTTTCTTTCTTTTGTCTTTCTAACCCTGACAAGCGAATGCACTAATATGGGCTGGTGTTAGTCGCTCAGACGTGTCTGACTCTTGGCAACCCATGGACTGTAGCCCACCAGGCTCCTCTGTCCGTGGGATTTTCCAGACAAGAATGCTGGAGTGGGTTGCTGTTCCCTTCTCCAAGGGATCTTCACAACCCAGGGATCAAATCTGGGTCTCCTGCATTGTATGCAGATTCTTAACCACTGAGCCACCAGGGAGGCCCATAATATGGGCCAAGACAGACCATATTGACTCTGCTTTTGGAAGTGGGACCTTTGACAGACTACACCTGGATACAGAGATGCAACCCCCCACCACATACACACACAGTGTGAAGCTGACCTGTGGACCTGCTTTTGTTGCCTGTGAGTGAGTGTGTGGGTATGTACACACACATACACAAATTCATGTAAATCATATTTATTACTAACAATTAAAAATAGTTAAAAAAAACACAAGAGGATCTTTTCATGTGCCTCTTAGCCATCTGTATGTCTTCTTTGGAGAAGTACCTATTTAGGTACTATATAGGTCTTCTGCCCATTTTTTGGATTTGGGTTGTTTGTATTTTTGATATTGAGCTATACATGTGTGCATGCTAAGTCGCTTCAGTCGTGTCCTATGACCCTATGGACTATAGCCTGCCAGGCTCCTCAATCCATGGGATTTTCTAGGCAAGAGTACTGGAATGGGTTTGGCCTCCTCCAGGGGATCTTCTTGACCTAGGGATTGAACCCTGGTGTCCTGCATTACAGGCAGAGTCTTTACTACTGAGCCACTGGGGAAGCTCCTGATATTAAGCTGCATGAGCTGTTTGTTTAGTTTGAAAATTAATCCCTTATCATTTGCATATATTTTCTCCTATTCAGAGGGTTGTCTTATCTTGTTTACAGTTTCCTTTGCTGTGTAAAAGCTTTTAGGTTTAGTTAGGTCCCATTTGTTTATTTTTGTTTTTATTTTCATTACTCTAGGAGGTGAGTCAAAAAAGATCTTGCTGCAATTTATGTCCAAGAGTGTTCAGAAAATAACAAAACATTGTAAGCAACTATCCTCCAATAAAAATTAAAAAAAAAAACAGAGGGTAGGAGAACTCTTCTAGATTAAAAATACCAAAGAGACATAACAATGAAATGTAATATATAAATCTTGATTGGATCCTGATTTGAACAAAAAAATATATAAAATAATGCAGGGGTAATTAGAGAAAATTTCATATGGGCAGTTAAATGATAAAGAAATTGCTGCTTTTCTTAGGTGTGATAATGGCATTATAGTTAAAAATGGAGAAGGCGCTTATTCTTAGGAGATACATGGTTAAATTTCTAGAGATGAACTGTCATGATTTGCATAACTTACTTTGTGGTTCAGGAAATTATACATATACATAGAAAGAAAGATGAGAAGGCAATGGCAAGCCACTCCAGTACTATTGCCTAGAAAATCCCATGGATGGAGGAGCCTGGTAGGCTGCAGTCCGTGGGGTCGCTAACGGTCGGACACGACTGAGCGACTTCACATTCACTTTTCACTTTCACACATTGGAGAAGAAAATGGCAACCCACTCCAGTGTTCTTGCCTGGAGAATCCCAGGGACGGGGGAGCCTGGTGGGCTTCCGTCTATGGGGTCACACAGAGTCGGACACGACTGAAGTGACTTAGCAGTGCAGTGCAGTGCAGAAAGAAAGATAGTGCCAAGTCATGTCCGACTCTTGCGATCCCATGAACTGTAGCTTGCCATGTAGCCTCCTCTGTCCATGGGATTCTCCAGGCAAGAATATTGGAGTGGGTTGCCATTTCCTTCTCTAGGGGAACTTCCTGACCCAAGAATTGAACCCAAGTCTCCCACACTGCTGGCAGATGCTTTACCAACTGAGCTATGTGGGAGGTAGCATACATATACATAAAACATGGCAAAAAGTTAACAGCTGGGTGAGTCTAGCTGAAGGGAATACAGTTGTTTTCTGTAGTATTGCTTAAGCTTTTCTGTAGATGTAAAACTTTAAAAAAAAAGGGGAAATGTAAAAACTAGAGTGATTTCACATAATTATTCAGACTTATGACTTTTCTTGAAAAGTCTGAAAACCTGACACAAAAATTAACTGAAGTTTCACTGAGCCTCTATGATTTGCTATAACTATAGGCAATGGCACTCCACTCCAGTACTCTTGCCTGGAATATCCCATGGACGGAGGAGCCTGGTAGGCTGCAGTCCATGGGGTCGCAAAGAGTCAGACATGACTGAACGACTTCATTTTCACTTTCACTTTCATGCATTGGAGAAGGAAATGGCAACCCACTCCAGTGTTCTTGCCTGGAGAATCCCAGGGACGGGGGAGCCTGGTGGGCTGCCGTCTATGGGCTCTCACAGTGTCGGACATGACTGAAGCGACTTAACTGTAGCAGCATACTTAGATAGGAGGCTTCCCTGGTAGTTCAGTGGTAAAGAATCTGCCTGTATTGCAGGAGATCCAGGTTTTATCCTTGGGTTGGGAAGATCCCCTGGAGGAGGGCATGGCAACCCACTCCAGTACTCTTGCCTGGAGAATCTCATGGACTGAGGAGCCTGGCGGGCTATAGTCCATAAAGATGCAAAGAGTCTAACACAACTGAAGCCAACTGAGCATGCACACACAGCTCACACTTGGGGCTTCCAAGGTGGCGCTAGTGGTAAAGAAAACCCACCTGCCAATGCAGGAGACACAGAGACACAGGTTCAATCCCTGGGTTAGGAAAATTCCCCTGGAGGAGGGCATGGCAACCCACTCCAGTACTCTTGCCTGGAGAATCCCATGGACTGTGGAGCCTGGCAGACTACCGACCACAGGGTCACAGAGAATCAGTAATGACTGAAGTGACTTACCATGCAGGCATGCATACTTAGATCATTAAAATCACCTCCCTAGCCAGAGGAGGCATTTTATTTGCAATTCATGAGATGGAGGTCAAGAACTCTTGACATTCTCTTCCTAGATTCTCTTGCAGGGTTGTATCTCTTAAATCCAACAAGACTGACCTAAAGTGTCTTTTGTTGGGGAAAGCTTTCACCTTTCACCTTGAGGAGGTCAAATGGGAACTAGGGAACAGAAGGCTTGGTCTTGCCATGTAGGCTGTGTCTGTTCTTGACACACACAGAGCCTAGAGTGACCAGATCAGGATATGAGGTGAAAGATCCAGTGAGCAGCAGTGGGTGACTCTTAACTGGAGCAGTTATCATCTCCATCTTCTGGGATTTGGGATTGTGGCCACACAAGTCAGGACAAACCAGCACTGACCTTGGTGGGTAAAGAATCACACTGTCTTTGCGAAGCCATGGTGGGAAATTGGTCTGAGGAGGGATGATGACTGATTTCAACTTTCTGTGTACAGTTTACTCTTTACATATTAAAAAAGACTTCAACAAATATAACAAAAGTCTTGGTTATGGATCCATTGGTGTTTGTGGTATACTTCTTTGTGCTTCCCCCCTCTCCCTATTTTAAACATTTCTCAAAAATAAACAAAGCAAAATATTACTTCTACCTCCTGAAAGTGTTCCATGTCCTGGACGTGAAAACTTTGGAATTGTTGTCCCCCACAGAACTGAAGAAAACAGAAGTAGGAGTATAAGCTCTCATTTTACTGAAGATGAAGAACCACAGATTTTAAATTTAAGTCACTAGAGTCAATGTTTTTTTGATATGGTGAGTTTCCCCTTAATTTCCCAGCAGTTAAATAAAGAGGTTATGAAAAGAAAATACAAGGCAGAAAATGTGTGAGATCTTTCTTATGTATGATATAATTTCCCTTTTCTTTTTTCTGACTCTGGAAGCTAATAAAGCAAGATCCCTCCCTTATGATGTAATCTCCCCTCTTTTTTGGTTGTGGAAGCTAATAAAATTTAAAAAACACAGTTCTAGTACTACAATTGATGAGTCTTTGGGGATTTTAGCTAGATACAGCCTTTTCTCACTATTAAATTAGGTCGGTTCTTTTGGCCCATTCTAATCCTTAGTAATGTATGAAAATAAAGCAGGATAGTAAAGAGGTTTTATCTTGTGGTGACGTCATGCAGAGGGTCTCATCTCTCTGTGAGGGAGGGTATGTCTGCCACACAAGACTGGGCTCATTTAGGACAGAATATCCTGCTTCATGGGCTCGTATGTGGCTGGGGCTGATGGAAAGAATCTGGGGTTTAGGATCCCAGGCATGCGGAGCTGAGTCTTTTAGAAGATGAGGACTGATACTCTTTTACTAATGGCAGAACTTAAAACACTAGTAGGACAGTGAGCCTTATTGGGATGGGCCTGAGTTTATGCTTTCCCACATGGAATGGCTGGTGTGTGCACAAGATGCTGAGCTGATTTGTCCCGCGGGCTCTGCAGTGTGAGTGGAGAAAGCCCAAGGAGAAACCAGCCATCACCCAGAACCAAATGAAAGGACACCAGAGACTATGAACTCTGCTATCAATTTACAGGCAATCTCAGCAGAATCAGTTGGAACCCTAAACTCTTTTAAGTCTGACAAAAAGGAGTGATTTTGAGGTATATTCTTGGAAATTCACTTTTTATTTATATTTTCCATCACTCAGCAATATAATTTGGCCTGCTTTGTAAAATTGATAATTATGGCTACATTTTATTGAAGGATTAACATGTTTCAGGCAAGGTAGATGAGACTTCTTATATATTATCTAATTTAGCCCTTCAGTTCAGTTCAGTCGCTCAGTCGTGTCCGACTCTTTGCGACCCCATGAATCACAGCACACCAGGCCTCCCTGTCCATCACCAACTCCCGGAGTTCACTCAAACTCATGTCCATCGAGTCAGTGATGCCATCCAGCCATCTTATTCTCCATCGTCCCCGTCTCCTCCCATCCCCAATCCCTCCCAGCATCAGACTCTTTTCCAGTGAGTCAACTACATGACTGCTATGTCTTCCCTGATGGCTCAGCAGGTAAAGAATCCACCTGCAATGCAGGAGACATGGATTAGATCCCCAGGTTGGGATGATCCTCTGGAGAAGGAAATGGCAACCCACTCCAGGTATTCTTGCCTGGAGAATCCCACAGACAGAGGAGCCTTGCAGGCTATAGTTCATAGGGTTGCACAGAGTCAAAACACGACTGAGCATGAGCACAAGGATGATTATTACGTCGATCATATAGATAAGAGCACTCAGGTTCAGAAATACAAAGTGAGTGATCTAAGGGCTGAAGAGATCCTCTCCAAACAGGTATATGGGTAATACCTCAAGGTAATATCTCAAGGGCTTCCCTTGTGGCTCAACTAGCAAAGAATCCACCTGCAATATGGGAGACCTGGGTTCAATCCCTGGGTTGGGAAGATCCCCTGGAGAAGGGAAAGGCTACCTATTCTAGTAATCTGGACTGGAGAATTCCATGGACTGTATAGTCCATGGGGTTGCATTTCAGACACAACTGAGTGACTCACTTTCAGGCCCTGTGGGTAAGCATTCAGATATGGCCATTGCTGATCTAAAGCAGAAATATTTTGGTGCATGTCAATTTCTTGGTAGCATCTTTCAAGTTATAAAGTTGGTGAAGTGAATTTGCCCTTCACAGCTATATGGCTGGCTCTGGGGCAGTCCTGCCTAGATCTGTGTTTCCTCTGCCCTTTACAGCATGGGGCACCTAGCAATGATTAGGTCATATTTTGACCACTTTCTGAGACTAGTGCCTATAACAGCATAACACCCAAGGTCTGAGATTGGATTATAGCTGATTTAAAAAAAATTTTTAAAGCTGTAGAAGACTTTCTTTTAAATAAAATTTGTGTTAATAGTAGACATAAGTTAAAATCACTCTAGTAGAGGCTGGAGTGTCAGAAACTCATTTCTCCTACCCCAACCTATGGATTCATCTCCTTGAAATTCCCAAGACTCCTCAGAGCAATCTGAAATTACTTTCCTATAGTGTTAGTGGAGGGACTGGGATTCCTGCTTGCCCCAGGCAAGCCACACTAAGAATGCAACATAATCTTGTACAAATATATTTTCATTTTAAGAGGAAAATATACTCATTTTATATATGATATTGATTGATATTGATTAGGGAAGGAGGAAGATAAAGATGTGGAGGAGTGAGAGTTATTCATTAAGAAATATTTACTAAGGGAGACTGTGTGATGAAATAAATGGTGTTTGGCTCAGAGCCAAACAGCTCTAGTTTCCAGCCACAACTGCTGTTGCTCTTGGATTTCTGTGTTATCTTGGATGTGTCCTTAATTTTGAGCCTCAAGTTCAAGAATTAAATTAGATGATTTTTGCAAAAGCACTTAGTTTGGTGCTTGGCACATGGAATATATGGACTAAATGTTGGGTCAGTCTTTTGCATCTGTCCTGAGTACTTTTTAGGCTACAAAGCATTCTATAATCAAAGATGAATGAGGCAAAATCTCCACTCTCAAGAAACTCAAGGCTATTTGGGGAAGAACAACACATTTTTTGAAATTTGTAGTATAATGATTGTTACAGGCAGTGTATTTCAAGCACCAAAGAAGAGGTCCAGACAAGAAAAATCATTGTGCACTTGGAGTGATCCTGAAATACCGCCTGAGGAGCGGGCAGGGTTTGGTGGGATGAAAGGTGAGAATGGTGGAAACAACAGGAGAAAGCATGCTAATAAGGAGGATCTCAGAGGCTACATAATTCTGGGAGATGAACAGACCAACAGGTAAGTATTGCCCTTCACTGAGAGGGGGACTGAGACAGAGAGGTCTGTCTTCTCACAGAGTCAAAAATTCCCAGCTGCACCCTGTCCGACTGAGTGATTGACAGTCATTAGACCACATAACTGTCAGTGTGGTCTTTGAAGGTGGGTAGATGGCTGGATGGCATCACCGACTCGATGGACATGAGTTTGAGTGAACTCCGGGAGTTGGTGATGGACAGGGAAGCCTGGCGTGCTGTGATTCATGGGGTCGCAAAGAGTTGGACATGACTGAGCGACTGAACTGAACTGAACTGAAGACAAGGTTGGATCACCAAAATAATAACAAATTTTTTACTTAGGCGATGAGACTTGAAAAGTGGTTATAAGCAGGAGACAAGCCAGAAGACAAGCTTCAGGAAACAGAGAAGTACATCATCAAACAGTTTGACTTAGTCTGGAATCTTGGGACATGGATTAGTGTAGAGCAATTATCAGTGACAAACCTTCTCTGAGCCTAAGATAAGACTGATTGAAAGGAGTCTGAAAGATATCTATTTGAGAACATGCACACACATACACACACAGGCACATGTAGATGAACACCAATGCTCTTCAATAGTCAGTTTTTATTAAAATGAACATTGCCTTCTTGTATTAAAGGGACCAATTTAATATAAATGTTCCTAATAGCCCATATTACCTAAAAGTACATCCTGTGAAGCTAAACAGACTAACAAGCCATTGGAAAGATAGGGTTAATTTGGGCACCAGTCTATCCATTCTTTTTGCAATAACTCACAGTTGCAGCAAGTCTCACAAGTAGCAACCATATGCTGTGACCACACTCAGCCCAAGTTGCCAACAGACATGCCACGTTCTCAAATTAATATTGAATTGTCATTACCTACTATAAGGCACAGGGAACTCCACTCAGTACCCTGTAATGATCTATATGGAAAAAGAATTTTAAAAAGAATGAATATATGTATATGTATAACTGATCCACCTTATTATATAGCAGAAAGTAACACTATATTATAAATCAACTACATTCCAATAAAAATCAATTTAAAAACTGAATTGTAATGGAAAACCATTGTAGGTATGACATTTTAAATATTTTACGAAATAAAACAATTTGCATGTAACTGGAAAGAGTTGGCAACTATTTGTCAAATAAATGGTTTGGTTTATGAGAAAAGAGTAAAGACTTAGATGCAACCTCCAAAGAGCTATGGGAAATTAGTTGATTGGATAAATAACAATGGTCAGCATTTTTAGCAAAGTTTTCTGGTCAAGCTTAGAAACATGGTTCAATTTACTCTTTTCTTTCTTCAGTTAATTATTATCCAGAGGCCATTAATTTTATTTATACTCACCATATTCTAGTACAAAGATTCTCAAGCTTTTGATTTCAAAACTACATTGCACACCTAAAAATGTTCATTGCAACACTATTTACAATACCTAAGACATGGAAGCAACCTAAATGTCCATCAGCAGATGAGTGGATAATGGATAAAAATGTGGTACATATATATAATGGAATACTGCTTAACCGTAAGATAGAATGAACTAATGCCATTTGCAGCAACATGGATGGACACAGAGATTATCACACTCAGTGAAGTAAGCCAGGGAAAGACAAATGAGTCAAATGTCATATAATATCACATATATGTGGAATCTAAAATACATATACATATGTATATATACAAATGAACGTATTTACAAAATATAAATAATCTCATAGACATAGAAAACAAACTTATGGTTACCAAAGAGGAAAGGGGTGAGTAGGGATAAACTAGGAGTTTGGGACTAACACATACATACTACACACTATATATAAAATAGATAACCAACAAGGACCTACCGCACAGCACAGAGAACTATACTAAATATTTTGTAATAACCTATAAAAGAAAAGAATCTGAAAAAGAATATATATATATATATTCACACACACAGCTGAATCACTGAGCTCATATACCTGAAAGTAATACAACATTGTAAATCAACTATACTTAAAAAAAAAAAGAAATATTGGAAGATCCTAAATAGTTTTCACTAATGTGGATAGTAGCTGAGAACATTTTCATTTACTAATTCATTTAAAATGACAATAGTAAATTATTATGTATTAGCATAGATAACACTCTTATGAAACGTATGTTTTCTAAAACAAAAAAATTAATGAGAAGCATAGCACTGTTTTACATTTTAGTAAATGTCTTCAAAGTATGAGGTAATAGAAAACAGCTATATTCTCCTATTTGGTCTACATTCAATCTGTGGTGACATATTCTTTTATTTTGGGGGGGGTGAAATATGTGAATTATGGCCTCATACAGATATGTATCTGGAAAAGGGAAGTATAACTTATTAGCTTTTTCATGTAATTTTGGGGTCTCTGAAAAACTCCACTGAATATTCATGAGAGAATGTGAATAAAAAAGGCAAATAACATCTTAGTAGTATTATGTAGATAGCATCGATCCTGTGGAGTCCATGAAAAGGAGTTGGTGATTCCCAGGAGTCTTCAGACCATACATTGAGAATCTCTGCTCTAGCCTTTCTCTGGTTTTGTGTGGGGCAGATGTATTTCCAGGGGATGTGGGGTTTCCTGTTATCTATAGATGATTCTTCAGGTTAACTAAATAGACACTTCAAATGTATGATATTCAGGCTTCCCAGCTTGTTTCTAGGTATTTTAACAGAATCTTCTACCTAGTTCCATTATAAAGGCCCCATGATCACAGCACACATACGTCAGAGAGTCTGATTTTGCAGGGAGCTAGGAGGAATCTGGGCTTCTCTGATAGCTCAGTTGGTAAAGAATCTGCCTGCAATGTAGGAGACCCCAGTTCAATCCCTGGGTTGGGAAGATCCGCTGGAGAAGGGGTGGGCTAACCCATTCCAGTATTCTTGGGCTTCCCTGGTGGCTCAGGTGGTAAGGAATCTGCCTGCAATGTGGGAGACCTGGGTTCAATCCCTGAATTGGGAAGATCCCCTGGAGAAGGGAAAGGCTACCTACTCCAGTATTCTGGCCTAGAGAATTCCATTGACTCTATAGTCTGTGGGGTTGCAAAGAGTCAGACATGACTGAGCAACTTTGAATTATGGGCTTCCCCTGTGGCTCAGCTGGTAAAGAATCTACCTGCAATGTGGGAGATCTGGATTTGATGCCTGGGTTGGGAAGATCCCCTGGAGAAGGAGAAGAAAGACAGAAATAGAGCAAAACAATAGAATGGGAAAGACTAGAAATCTCTTCAAGAAAATTAGAGATACCAAGGGAACATTTCATGCAAAGATGGACACAATAAAGGACAGAAATGGTATGGGCCTAACAGAAGCAGAACATATTAGGAAGAGGTGGCAAGAAAACATGGAAGAAATATACAAAAAAGATTTTCATGACCCAGATAATCACAATGGTGTGATCACTAACCTAAAGCCAGACATCCTGGAATTTGAAGTCAAGTGGGCTTTAGGAAGCATCACTACGAACAAAGCTAGTGGAGGTGATGGGATTCCAGTTGAGCTATTTCAAATCCTAAAAGATGATTCTGTGAAAGTGCTGCATGCACTCAATATGCCAGCAAATTTGAAAAACTCAGCAGTGGCCACAGGACTGGAAAAGGTCAGTTTTCATTCCAATCCCAAAGAAAGGCAATGCCAAAGAATGCTTAAACTACCACACAATTGCACACATCTCACATGCTAGCAAAGTAATGCTCAAAATTCTCCAAGGCAGGCTTCAACAGTATGTGAACTGTGAACTTCCAGATGTTCGAGCTGAATTTGGAAAAGGCAGAGGTCAAATTTCCAACATCCATTGGATCACTGAAAAAACAAGAGAGTTCCAGAAAAACATCTATTTCTGCTTCATTGACTATGCCAAAGCCTTTGACTGTGTGGATCATGACAAACTATTGAAAATTCTGAAAGAGTTGGGAATACCAGACTACCTGACCTGTCTCCTGAGAAATCTGTATGCAGGTCAAGAAGCAACAGTTAGAACTAGACGTGGAACAACAGACTGGTTCCAAATAGGGAAAGGTGTACATGAAGGATGTATATTGTCACCCTGCTTATTTAACTTATATGCAGAGTACATCATGAGAATGCTGGACTGGACTGAATGATCCAGTGATCATTCAATGATCTAGTGATCAAAAAAGCACAAGCTGGAATCAAGATTACCAGGAGAAATATCAATTACCTCAGATATGCAGATGATACCACCCTTATGGCAGAAAGCGAAGAAGAACTAAAGAGCCTCTTGATGAAAGTGAAAGAGGAGAGTGAAAAACTCAACTTTTGGCTTAAAACTCAACTTTCAAAAAACTAAGATCATGGCATCTGGTCCCATCACTTCATGGCAAATAGATGGGGAAACAGTGGCAGACTTTATTTTGGGGGGCTCTAAAACCACTGTAGATGGTGACTGCAGTCATGAAATTAAAAGACATTTACTCCTTAGAAGAAAAGCTTTGACCAACCTAGACAGCATATTAAAAAGCAGAGACATTACTTTGCCAACCAAGGTCTGTCTAGTCAAGGCTATGGTTTTTGCAATAGTCATGTATGGATGTGAAAGTTGGACTATAAAGAAAGCTGAGCACCAAAGAATTGATGCTTTTGAAGTGCGGTGTTGGAGAAGACTCTTGAGAGTCCCTTGGACAGCACGGAGATCCAGCCAGTCCCTCCTAAGGGAAACCAGCCCTGAATGTTCATTGGAAAGACTGGTGCTGAAGCTGAAACTCCAACAGTTTGGCCACCTGATGTGAAGAACTGACTCATTGGAAAATACCCCGATGCTGGGAAAGATTGAAGGCGGGAGGAAAAGAGGACGACAGAGGATGAGATGGTTGGATGCCATCACTGACTCAATGGACATGAGTTTGAGTAAGCTCCATGAGTTGGTGACGGACAGGGAAGCCTGGCCTACTGCAGTCCATGGGGTCACAAAGAGTTGGACATGACTGAGCAACTGAACTGAACTGAACTAAGGAGGAATTTGAAAAAAGGTCACTCATAGAGGTTGTTTTGTTTTTAATTAGTTATGTTTTATTATTAATATGATTGTCTTAGACTTAATTTCAGGCAAGGAGACATATTAATCTTAGACACATTTGATAATTAGCACATGTATTTTTAAATATTTTAAAATATTAAAATATTTTAAAATATTTACTGATAAACAAACGAACTTAATGGTTATCTCCTATGGGACCTTGTCCCAGGAAATGAGATTATAAAACTGAATCAAAAAGTCCTGTTGTGCCAAGAAGCTCACAGTCCTTGAAATATGAACAAGTAATAACAAAACCACAGAGTTCATAAACACAAATTGAATAATCAATTTAAATTCTATGGCAGAAAAGAGGCCAATTGGCTGGTGAAGCAATGGAATTGCTTTCCTGTTTGTATTACAACTAGGAATGGAGGCAAGAAGTGATGACTGTCAGAAAGCTTGAAATGAAGAGGGAATTATGGCTAAGACCCCAAAGAACAGCTTTTTCTTTCCCAGTCAGCGCTGGATCTTAAAAATATTTTTCTTGAGACGTGAACAAAGGTGACATTTCTACCCTTTGGGCTTAGAAGTGGGTCAGTGCACATTTCAAAAATAAATAACTCCTGGATGATTTGATGCAGATGTCATTTACAGCTGTCCAAGTAGGGGCACAGGGATTGTCAACAATTTGCCACAAGTCTGCATTTAGAATTTGGCAGAATTCATGAAATGTAGATTATTTGTGTATAGAAAAGCTTGCTTCCTCCTTCCTCATACGCCGTTTAAATATTTAGTTTGTCTTTTTTTAATATTGTGGTAGCAGACAACTGAGTGTCCCTAGAAGAGCTGCCATCTTTATTCTACATTTCTAAATGTTAAACATTTCTGAGCACTTATTAAGCACCAGGTGTTGAATAAAGTGTTGAATAAAACCCTGAACTAGCTTCCTATTTGCCAGAACTTGTAGTTAATATATCATTTGCTGCTGCTGCTGCTGCTAAGTCGCTTCAGTCGTGCCCAACCCTGTGCAATTCCGTAGACGACAGCCTACCAGACTCCCCCATCCCTGGGAATCTCCAGGCAAGAATACTGGAGTGGGTTGCCATTTCCTTCTCCATTATATATCATCAGTTGGTATGAATTGCGTCAAACATATATTTTTCAACAGAACTACTTATGAACTTTTAGAGAACTGCCGTCTAATAGGTTTCTTTTGTAATATAGAAATGCTCTATATCTGTGCTATCTTATGTGTAGCCATTAACCATATTCCACTACTGAGCACTGAAATGTGGCTAGTGCAGCTGAGGAGCTGAATTTTAAATTTTATTTACATCTCATTAATTAAAATTTAAATAGCCACACGTCGCTAGTGGCTACATAATTGGGTAGCGCCATTCTAGAGGGCCAGAATCACACACCATACCTTTGTTTTCTAAACCTCTCAGCATCATGAATTCTGGGCATGTAATGGGCTATGGTTTTTCCCGTGGTCATGTATGGATGTGAGAGTTGGACTGTGAAGAAGGCTGATCGCCGAAGAATTGATGCTTTTGAACTGTGGTGCTGGAGAAGACTCTTGAGAGTCCCTTGGACTGCAAGGAGATCCAACCAGTCCATTCTAGAGGAGATCAATCCTGGGTGTTCATTGGAGGTACTGATGCTAAAGCTGAAACTCCAATACTTTGGCCACCTCATGCGACGAGTTGACTCACTGGGAAAGAGTCTGATGCTGGGAAAGGTTGGGGGCGGGAGGAGAAGGGGACGACGGAGAAAGAGATGGCTGGATGGCATCACCGACTCTATGGACATGAGTTTGAGTGAACTCTGGGAGTTGGTGATGAACAGGGAGGCCTGGCATGCTGTGATTCAGGGGGTCGCAGAGAGTCGGACACGACTGAGCGACTGAACTGAACTGAATGGAATTTTAAAAGATACTTTTATATGTAATTATATTAGTCATATTGTTATTAAGGCCCAAATCTGGATTAATGAGAACTTAAAGGAGATCAGTCCTGGGTGTTCATTGGAAGGACTGATGCTAAAGCTGAAACTGCAATACTTTGGCCACCTCATGTGACGAGTTGACTCACTGGAAAAGACTCTAATGCTGGGAAAGGTTGGGGGCGGGAGGAGAAGGGGACGACAGAGAATGAGATGGCTGGATGGCATCACCGACTCTGTGGACATGAGTTTGAGTGAACTCCGGGAGTTGGTGATGGACAGGGAGGCCTGGCATGCTGTGATTCATGGGGTCGTGGAGAGTCAGACACGATTGAGCGACTGAACTGAACTGAACTTACTACTTATTTTGCTCAGAAGTTAAGAATAAATTTGGAAAGAATTACTAGAAGATTTATGGAACTAGATCTCTCATTTAAAGTGACCAATTTTCTTGGAAAATCTGCCAGACAGCCTGAACTATCATAAGCTCAAGGAGGCATTGGGGCTTTTTGATATTATAATCTATGAACTGAGAAATTAAGCTATTAAATAACTGGGCATAAGAGTAAAGGCAAATGCAGAAAATAAAGGCTATTAATGTAAATTCAGTTACTTGGACACAGTGTTACACAGCACAGCTGGGCCAAAGGTACTATGATGCTTTGGCAAAAATTCAGAAATTGAGATGTCATATCCACAGAGACGAGTGACACCTAAGATCTATAAGGGATCCAGGTTTTGCAGTCAAAGTTTCTCAAAACAGTTGGACAGATGACAGAAGACAAACAAGCAGGCAGCTACATAAAATTGTAAGAATCAGAGACTAACAAAGAACAATCAAAAGATTATCACATGATAGCAAAATTATAATTGCCCAATTGGGAGTTTGGAAAGAAATGTGAGTTCAGCATAAGCTAGACTAACATTGGACAAAGGCAGTAGAAAGAGTGTGTTGTCTGAAGTTAGGCGGAGATTTGAAGGCTTAGCTCCTCACTTAATGATCAATTTTTCTTTTTGACCAGTTAATTATGTTTCAACTCTCTTATTTAAAAAATTGAAAAAATATTAGCCAATAGGAAAGACTGCTGTGAAAGCTGGCACAGGGCCTAACACATAGTAGGTCCTCAAGACTATGAAACTACTAAAGGAATTATGAATTCGCTACTACCACCAGGATCTTTGGGAAGCAGAACAAATATAAGAAATCTGATGCTCTTGTTGATAGGCAGTGAATATGTGAATTTAACTTGAATTGAGGTTGTTGGAAGAATTTGTAAGAGATAAGTTTAATAGGTAAGATGGGCCTAAATAATTTCTTTTCCTTAATGAAATACTGACGAAAGAATTTAGGGTTGACTGTCATTGGTGATGGGAAACAATTACAGGTTGATGCCAGAAGCAGTGGGGAAATAGATTAGTCAGTGATACCACCAACGACAAAGTTGGGGGAAAGGCAAGGAAAGCAGTTAAGAGGATGCTAACGGTAATCCAAGTGTGAGATAACGACCTTGATTGACTAAGATGGTAGCTGCAGAAATGGAAGTTAAAGGGCAAATATGAGACATTTTGAAGAAAGAATGGACAAAATTTGAACTTCCCAGCTGTATGTGCCAAGGTGTTACAGATCAGTTGAGATACTGGTGCACAAAGCCTTGGGGGCTGTGGGACACTCCTTACCCATCAGCAGGCAGTAACTTTCAGACACAAGCAGCCTCTTTGGTTTACCCAACCAATCTAGCATCATCATTTCCTGTGTGGGACATGACATACAAATTTCTGAACTAAAATGCTTAGTGCCAGTAAGGATATAGGGAAAGAAGGGAAGAGAGAGTTAAAATGACTATAGCACTTTTCATTCTCCAAGACAAGATGGGGAGGTGTTGATGAAAATGGCGTAAGTAGGAAAGGGAATTGGCCTAGAGAATTTTGTTTTGGGTGTTTCAGGGGCTGTGCATGTGAAACATTTGTGTGAATAGGTTGTTGGGAAAACAGGATTAGAACAAAGACGAGACTTATCTTTTTTTTTTTTTTTGGCCACACAGCACAGCATATGGGATCTTATTTCCCCCACCAGGGATTGAACCCATGCTCTTTGCAGTAAAAGTATGGAATCTTAACCACTGGACTCCCAGGGAGGTCCTGAGACCTATCTTACAGACAGAAATTATTTGAATGGATAATGTGGTGGTGGTTTAGTCACTAAGTTGTGTCTGACTCTTGCAACCCCATGGACTGTAGCCCACTAGGCTCTGTCCATAGATAAGAATATTGGAGTGGGTTGTCATTTTTCTTCTCCAGAGGATCTTCCCAACCCAGGGATCAAACCCAGGTCTCCTGAATTGCAGGCAGATTCTTTAAAGACTGAACCACCAGGAAAGCCCCCGTTGATAATGGAATATAGTCAACTGCATTAATAGAAGGAACCTAAAGACAAAGTGACTGAACTGAACTGAAAGACAAAGGAGATTGAAACAGATTGATAGCAAACCATTAGTTGACATCCTCTGAGTAGGGTTTTAACCAAATGCAATTGATAATGGCATATAGTCAACTGCATTTGCTTAAAACCCTACTCATTGGATGTGAATTAACAGTTAATAGTTTGCTATCAACTTGTCTCAATCTCCATTGTCTTTAAGTTCTATTATTTATTTTAATCTTCATGTTAGGCACAGAAATGGAAGGATTCTGCTATTTACAAATCGTACAAATATGGGAGAACTAGCTAAAAACAGTGGTTGATATAATCAAGATTTAGAATGATTTGTTGACCCTAAACTAAGAAGATAAAAATAAAACAAGTACACCCAACAATGCAAATGTACTTGATGCTATTTAACTGTCTGTATACATATAAAATTACTGTGGTTGGGGGTGGGGAAGGTAAGTCATAAGGAAGCCTTAGAAGAAAATGAGAATGCTTTGCCCTTTGCTAGGTAAATATTTTAGTTTCTTCCTTTGAATCTCCCAAATAAGTCACTCCTAATTTGATAAAGATCACAATATTTAATTAAGCCAAGATCAATTTGTTTGCAGGGCCTCCCTGGTGACTCAGAGGTAAAAGAACCTGCCTGCAATGCAGGAGACCTGGGTTCAATCCCTGGTCAGGAAGATCCCCTGGAGGAGGGCATGGCAACCCACTCCAGTATTCTTGCCTAGAGAATCCCATGGGCAGAGGAGTCTGGCGGGCTGCAGTCCACGGGGTCGCAAAGAGTCAGATACGACTGAAGCTAATGAGCAGCAGCAGCAGCGTCAGCCACTTGTTTGTATCACTACTGTGGGCCAGTCCACCTGCCTCCTGAAGAAGGGGCAATAAAAAGCAGCTATTGTGTGAGCAGAAAGCTGGACAGGGACAATGCTGTCTCTGTGGTCAGACACAGAACTCTTACCAGAGCTCAGGAAGGGAAAAAAAAGAGTTCTCAAGCCCTCTAATTATCTTGCATAATGTCTACAGCAGCCTCCATCAAATCGGCAGAAAGTATGTCTAGTGACTCCTCCAGGATAATTAAACAAACAAAAATGAAGGAGCACAGCTGAGAAAGTTTTATTAAGAATATGGCAAAGGTGAGAGGCTATCAGAATGAGGCTTTGAGTTTTGTTTACTTCTTGCTCCAACAACTAGGCTTTCAAACCACTTCCCCTCTAACACAAAAAAAGTAAAAATTTCTTTGTTGTGTTAGATCGTGCTGAAGATTTCTGCAATGCCAATGTGTCTTGTTGGTCAGCCCAACTTTTTTACGGAACCTTGGGCATAAGTGGAGTTACTCTAACGGAAGTGTCACCAGCTGGGGGTTCTCAGAGGCTTGACGTGGGGAGATGGGCAAAGCAGAAGGGACATGGACTTCAGTTTTGCTCCTGGGCTTTGGAGCTACGTGTTCTCAGCTCACGGTATTCCCCTCCGATTTCCCATTTATTTCCACCTCCTTCTCTTCCACTTCCCCATTATTCTTGTTCCTCAAAACCTGGAGTGATGCTGCTACTGCTGCTGCTAGAGTGATGAAGAGGTGGTAAAAGGGAAGGGTTTTATTTCTAAGGGTGACTCTGTGCAGGCAAAGCACCAGGTATAGTTGAGCTGATTGTGCTCTGCACAACCTCAGGGAGCGTCATTCATAGTGTGGCATGCCATGCGAAGCACTTGCCAGTGAGAATGGAAAGGAGACTTCTCATTTTGGCTCATCTGATTTGTTCCCTCTACATTTAACTGCTGGAGGGTATCTGTTTATAATCCTGTTCAGAGAATGTTATTTAAAGTGCAAGTCTCTTGTAAATTTACATTAAAACCCCAAAGGAAGTTTTATCAGGCCAAGAATTTTGCATTATGCTCCCTCTTGGCTGTACTTCGCTGCCAGCCCCCTACTTTTTTAGTCATCCTGAGGTTATGCTGCTAAGATCCTTCAGGACGTTTACATGTTGTTTTTTGTACTCCAGAAATTGTTAAATCATTTCCCTGTTGGTTTTTCACCCCCCTCTGGTTCAAATAATCCCAACTCTCCTAGGTTGCCCCAAAGTTTTTATTTTCAATCAACTTCAACAATTTTTTCAAAGCTGTCAAATGCTGGAATCCAGAGTTAATTTCCTTAAAAATTAATTTTTGAAAAGCGTAACGTGTGTGCATGAATTGGGGGAGGGGATGCATCTAATTTGTGCAGAAATACTTTCCCAACTCAAAATGAGACACGTGATCATAATAGCTATAAATTTCTGCACTAAAGTTTTTAGTAATTATATTTGTCAGTGTTTGTGTGGATGTGTGTGTGTGTGTGTGTTTGGAATATTGAGGTGAAGGAGATGGAAAACATAATTTATCAGGTTTTTTTGAGAAAGAAGCAAGAATAAGATGATGGTTAGATGCTTATTCCTGTGAATTTTTGAGAGAGTTCTAGCTGAGAATTCTCTAGGGTCTCACATGACCCACCAGCTCCTTATTTTTTTGGCTGTGTTGCAAGGCTTATAGGATCTTAGCTTCCCAACCACCAAGGATCAAACCCTGGTGATCTTAACCACTGGGGCGCAAGGGAAGTCCCCTGCAACAGCCCCTTAGACCAGAGACAGAAGAGCTGGGAGTTGCATTTAGGAACACCTGAGGGAAGAGGCTTCCTTGACTGGGATGTCCCTGCAGGTTGAGGAGGGATAGGCTTTCGTACAGCTTGACAAACAAGGTTCTTAGCTCCTAGTCTATTCTTCTTCAAAGAACACCGCATGTAAGACTCGGAGGGGGCTGTTTTGTTTACTTCCACTAGAATTCTAATTTCTTCTTTAGAAATTTCACAGCAACTCTGTGTGTCAGAGGGATAAAGAAAATATTTTTCCCCTCTGTTTTGTTTTGTCCATGACTAATATACAGAGAAAAAATACAGCGGTGTACCTCTCTTTCGGGTGGACAGGTGGCTCAGAGGATAAACACGAGAAAACCCTAAATTAAAGGATGAAGTGTAAAGGCAAATGGAAAAGGATTCCTGTGGGAAAGAGAGACCTTAACCTCAGAACTGTTCTATGAGCACATCACTGTGTCTCCCAAATCACAAAACTGTCATTTTTATTTTTATTTCTTTCCTGGCTGTGCCGTGTGGCTTGTGGGATCCTTAGTTCCTTGAACAGGGATTGAACCTGGACCCTTGACAGTGAGAGCACAGAGTCCTAACCAGTGGACCACCAGAGAATTCCCCAAAATTGTCATTTGTAAAAGCCCAAGTATAAGAACTATCTTTCCCCTTGTATGATAACCAAATAAATGTGTGGGAATATAGTATATAATAAACATAATTGTATAATTACAAATCAGCTTAGGTCTATTGTCTGCCAATTTCATTTTTATCATAATGGTAACTTCAAATGAGCAGGCAATTTTTCCACATCAATATTCTAACCCTGCTAAGTTCCTGTCACACAAAATATCATTTCCTCCTAGGAGAGCTCCAAGTTACACTGTCCACAAACTCTTTTCACTTGTTTCCTCTCTTATGTCACACAGGCAATTGTTCTGAGAGTTAAAAATAGTGAAAAAAATAAAATTCAAAATCCACATAGAGGGAAAAGGTTAAACAACATATAGTATTATCGAGTTAAGGGAATATTAGTCTATTAAAAAGATGCTACAGGGGTTTCCCTGGTGGCTAAGATGGTAAAGAATCTGCCTGCAATGCAGGAGACCTGGGTTCAATCCCTGGGTCGGGAAGATCTCCCAGAGAAAAGAATGGCAACCCACTCCATTCTCCATTGTCTGGAGAATCCCATGGACAGAGGAGCCTGGAGGGCTACAGTCCTTAGGGTCACAAACAGTCGAACATGACTGAAGTTGACTTAGCACGTGTCACATATGCTAGAGTCATACTGTGCTTTTAGTAAAGTTTGTACTTGGGATTCCCTGGTGGCTCAGATGGTAGAGTCTGCCTGCAGGAGATGTGAGTTTGATCACTGGGTTGGGAAGATCCCCCGGAGAAGGAAATGGAAACCCACTGCAGTATTCTTGCCTGGAAAATCCCATAGACAGAGAAGCCTGGTGGGCTACAGTCCATAGGGTCTCAAAGAGTACTTAGAAACATTTGAAAGTGTGACCCACTAGCAATGTTTCCTTTTCTAAGCTCTAGGTGTACTTTTCTATATTTTTTCAGAGAGACTATCGTCCCTCTTCTGAGATTTTGAGAATCTGATCTGGCAACTTAGAAATAGTCAAAGCACACCTCTTTGGTAGCTCCTGTGTAATAGGAGGAAAATTGTTCTTGTTTAAGGGGGTCCCTACTCTGTGGCCACTCTCTGGGTAGATCAAGAGTCAGGTAGAAACATGTCACGGCAATAATTCATTTTCTAAAACTCAAAGCCTCCTACTCAAGTTCGCTGATAATAGTTGGTTCTCTCTTCCACATCCCCCAAGAAATCCAGCTGTTTCTGAGCGTTATTAGAAAGTATGCTACTGATCTTTTTAATAAGAATTTTGAACCTTCAAAACTATTTTGAAGGGAATCAAGAACTTTTTGACTTTAAGGTTGTGAAAGTATTTGCATTTGAGGTTTGAAGCAGTTTAAACAAGACAAAATATCAAACGTCCCATAAGCGCCCATTCTGGGGTAGGCTCAGTGCTAAACGCTTTGGCAGTGTTGGCTTATTTGATGTTCATTGGCATCCACAGGGAAGGCTATCCTTGCCCCTATTACAGAAGGGGAAACTGGATCATTGAGGGTGAAGCAGTCTGCAAAAGGGGAAGGAGGTAGCAGAAGGTAACGCTTGGATTTGTGCACAGACTGTCTGGCCCTGGAGACCATTCACTGTGCTGCTCCAGGCTTTACTTTATCCTTTTTCTCTATATTCTTGATCCCACAGGGATAAGACATTAGACTACAAATAATATAGTAGAACCTTAAAAACCATTTGCAATGGATTAAAATCTTCTGATTTTAAACCTCAACAAATGAAAACACGTCAGTGTTGAGAAAGTGTAAAGCACCTTGAAGTAATTTGTCTTAAAGCATTCTTAATTCTACACAAGCCCAAAGGAGTTCCTAAAATTGTCAGTATTTATGGTGGAACCACAAAAGGAAGTGTGTGGAAACTTTGCTTTGATATTCTGAACCCTGTGAATGTGTGGAGTTGTAGATTTTTGGCTGACTTTGAAATCCACCTGTCTGGGCTACATTCTCCAACATTCTCAGAACAGATACTGACATTTTTTGGCTGCTCCCTCTAAGGACTGTTGAATGTCATTGTCGTTTGGGTCACACGCACAACTCAACACACTGGGCTCATGTTGGTAGAAAACTCAAACTCTAGTTTCTTGACATCCTCAGTTTAGATCATGTTAAAATTTGCTACAACTAAATAAAAAACCAGTTAGCTACAGTAGCTAAGGGGTCACAGAAGCCACAAGTAACCAGTGTGTTCTCAAAAAAGGCCCAATGAACAGATTTCATAGAGGTCAAACAAGTAGGTTGGCGGAACGGTCACGGATTGGTCATAACTACTTTTAGAAGAATGTGGCATTTATGACTCTAAGTCTCAAAGATGCTATTATGAAAGTGAGCTTTAAAATGTGTAAACAAAGTCAGGTGGCTGAGGGGATTGTAATCAGCTATTTTTCCCAGAGAGAAGTCAACATGTCATGGAGTGGGGAAGGTTTACTAGGATATTTTAGCACTTGTACAAGCAGCCATTCTTCATTTGTCAAAGAGCTATCAATGAAGAAAAGAGACTGACATGTTGAAAAAGAAGCCTGAATGTGGGATTAATCTATTTGACCAGTATTGATTACGTTTCTGGCACACACTAGCCATTGGATTAGGGGCTCTTTAAGCAGACAAAGATGAGTTGAGTAATGGACTGTTACTCTAGTTAGGGGAGATAGATTAGAGTTAAATTTTTTTTTTTTTCCTGATCATATGAATAAATATGAGGACACAGTACAAACCCTCAGTTCTTTGTGAAGAGATCAGGGCTTAGAAGTCAGAAAAGCCTCCTCAGAAAGTATAAGTAAGTGTTAGTCGCTCAGTCATGCCCGACTCTTTGCGACCCCTTGGACTGCAGCCCACCAGGCTCCTCTGTCCATGAGATTTTCCAGGCAAGGATACTGGAGTGGGTTGCCATTTCCTTCTCCAGGGGATCTTCTCAACCCAGGGATCAAACCTGGGTCTCCTGCACTGCAGGCAGATTCTTTACTGACTGAGCTACAAGGGAAGCCAAGTTCAGTTCAGTTCAGTCGCTCAGTTGTGTCCGACTCTGTGACCCCATGAATCACAGCATGCCAGGCCTCCCTGTCCATCTCCAACTCCCGGAGTTCACTCAAACTCATGTCCATTGAGTTGGTGATGCCATCCAGCCATCTCACTCTCTGTCGTCCCCTTCTCCTCCCGCCCCCAATCTTTCCCAGCATCAGAGTCTTTTCCAGTGAGTCAGCTCTTCGCATGAGGTGGCCAAAGTGTTAGAGTTTCAGCTTTAGCATCAGTCCTTCCAGTGCTGTGAGCCTTAATTCACTGTTGAAATGTGTTTCCCAGATAGACAGGGTATTCTAAGTATTTTAAATATTCCAGTTAGAGTGAACAAAGATATTGTTGGTGACACCGTCTAGAATAACTCTGTCTGACGTGGTAGACACTAGTCACATGTGGCTTTGCTTAAATTTACATTGATTACAGTGGAATACAGTGTAACATTTAGTTCTTTAGTTTCTTTAGCCACATTTTAAGCACTCAATACCCACACGTAGCTAGTGGCTTTCACATTGGACAACACAATCACACCTGCATCACCACAGAAATGTCTCCATCGCCGCAGAAATTTCTACTTTCAGTGCTGGGAAACTACAAGAAGGGTCAATTTTAAGGGGTGTGTGGCAAGAGTTAAGCCTGGAGGTAGGGGTTGCAGGTAAAAGATGGAGGTCTCACGATTCATATCTCAGAGTTCAGTCTGTACCCACTGGGTTAGGCATGAGCAAAATTTTCTGGAAAGGGCCAGATTGTAAATATTATTGGCTCCTGGGACCACATTGTATTTGTTGAAACTGTACAACTCTACTGTTGTCGCCTAAGATCAACCATAGTCAGTATAGAAATGAACGCGTGTGACCGTGTTCTAATAACACTTGATTTGTGAAAACTGAAAATGGGCTGTATTCAGCCCACAGACCACAGTTTGCTGACCCTGCACTATACATTAGGAAACCCCCTGAAGGGTTTAAAGCCAAAGAGTTGCATAATTAGATGTGTACTTTAGAAAGACCATTCTAGTAGAAGGTCTTAAAGAAGGATTTAAGGAATGTGAGATGCAAGACTAATAGTCGGGTCCAAAAGGATAAAGGCCTGAATTCTGAATGCAGCCTATGGACTATGGTTGGAGAGAAGGGAATGTGTGTGTGTTTTTAAGTTAGGTGGCAATGAGAGATATTAAACAACATAGAAATATAAGGCAGGGGTGGTTAAGTAGATGGTGGTACACCATCTTGGCTGCACCAAAGTATACAATATAAGAAGAAGAGCAGATTTGGGGAAAGATGATGACTTCAGACTGGGTCAGGTGGCATTTGAGATGCCACACATGTGAGTCATTAGCAGAGGGTAGTAGCTGAAGCTTTGAAAGTGACAGAAAATACCCAGGAGGTAGGGCAGGCAGAGTGCCTGCAAATGATGGTGCCTTGAGTGTTACCAAAACGGAAGACACGTTCAAAGAGAATGAGAAGGAATTGTTACTGGCACAGGGAGGAAAACCAGGGAAGGATGGTATTGCAGAAATCAAGGGAAGACTTTCAAGTGCTATTGAGAAGATTAAAAAGATTCCATTATGTTTGGCAACTAGGGAGTCATTTTTCGACTGCTTTCCAGAATAGATTTCACAGAAGGAAATAAGATATATTAGGTTGGCCAAAAAAGTTCATTTTGGTTTTTCCATAAGATGTTATGGGAAAACCCCAAACCAATATATCTTATTTCTTATTACCCCCAATAATAAGGAAACTCCTTTTAAATATGATTAAGTGGGATAATAGCTGTGACTTCTCATGTTCTTGATTTTCGTGTGTGTGTGTGTGTGCATGTGTGTGCACAAAGGACCCTGGAGTTTTATGTAATAAACACTTGGTATATATAATAATAATAAAAAATGAAATAATAACAGTTTTAAGACAGAATCATATGATTTGGGAGTGCTCCATTTCACAATTTAATGGTCAAAAGAATTAGTCACCCCTTCAATGGAGGCGTGTCAAATGATGATTTATAGCCACCTCAAAGAGGTTTATATTAGGAAAATATTTTACATGCCTAGTGGATGAATATAACTCACTCAAACTTTGCATGATTTGTTGTTTAAAATTTTGTCTTAAAATATGGAAAAACTGACAAAAACATGCTTGTGGTTTTTAAGAGTATTTCATGAGAGAATAAGAGTTGGTATTTGTTCCTGAAGGAATTGCGTTAAAGAGCATGAAAATCTGAGGAACACACATTTCTCTTTGCTTTAAATGACTTTTACCTCTCTGCAAGGGAAAAGTGAAGTGGAATGACAATAATAATAACAATAACAACACAAATAAAAGAAGGAGCCTCTTCACCAGTGACTAGTTGGCTCACTGGGTAGACGGAAATACAGTTTCATTTTTTTTTTTTAGGTTGCATTAGGCAGCTTGCGGGATCTTAGTTCCTTGACCAAAGATGGAACCCGTGCCCCCTGCAGTGGAAGTGCTGAGTCCTAACCACTGGATCACCAGGGAATTCCCTGGAGTACAGTTTTATCTAGCACTGGAGTTCTACTGAAGGCTAACTTCATTCTCTGTTCAGACTGCTCTCTATTCTTTGGCAAGACTCTGCCCTGAACTGAAAAGCCATTCTTAGAATATGTAGGGTTACTTGAATATACAGGAACATCTCTAAAGTGTGATATATGAAAAGTAAACTGAACTCCATATAGAACTACATAGAAAAGGAAAGCTGGATCCTGTACACTATTATTTTATTTTTTTTGATACTGAAAGAGTGAAAGAATCACAACAGTAATGTTTGAAGAACTTAATTATAATCTTTACTTAGAAAAATACATGGGTATAAACATCAATGAATATTGTGACTAAAGAGGAGCAATGATGGAGGGCATGAAGGAGATTAGCCCTATTAGATATCAGAATATATTATACAATAATAATTGAAAAGGTATAATAATACAAGCATAAATATAGATGGCTCAAAAGAGAGCCATAATATGTGATAATCTAAAAATAACAAAAACAGGGAAATAGAATATCCAAATAATAAAAACAGGGAAATAGAATATCCACATAAATATTATTTTAACTTCACATAGAATATCCACATAAATATTATTTTAACTTCACATAGAATATCCACATAAATATTATTTTAACTTCACACTGAATTTCATCTCTAAGTCATAGTAGACTTCAAATAGAGAGTAGAGTTAAAAGGAAACTCAGCAGAGTGTTGATTACAGTTTTTATCCAGAAAGGTGTTGACTTCTAGAGAATTTACAGCAGAGGAGACCAGCTCATAAAGGAGATAAACCTGCCATGTGACAATGGACAACAGCAATAAAATAAATAGAAAACAAAATATATAAATTATTTGTACAAATATGATCAAAATTTAATATATTCTAAATTAAGAATTTAAATATGAATATATCATTAAATGTCAATAGATAGCCCCTCACTCCCTGTACACCCATAAATCCTCTGTGAGGAAATAGTAACCTAATGTAATTGAAAGTGTTCAACAGCAACTAAAGAAAATTTATTTAAAATGGTTCTTGTTTTTTTTGGGGGGGGGAAGTTGTTTTTTCAATTAAATTTATTCATTTTAATAGGAGGCTAATTACTTTACATTATTGTATTGGTTTTGCCATACATTGACATGAATCTGCCCCGGGTGTACATATGTTTCCCATCTTGAACCCCCCTCCCACCTCCCTCCCCATCCCATCCCTATGGTTCATCCTAGTACACCAGCCCCAAGCATCCTGTATCATGCATCGAACTTGGACTGAAGATTTGTTTCACATATGATAAAATGGTTCTTTAATATTGTCTTACTGTTAAGTAATTAACATGAAAAAATTAAGATTTTTATTCTTTCAGTGTTTCTATGTCCATAAAGTACCAACAAATTTATTTTTTGAATTACCTTTATGACTTTAAGGAAATCATCCAAATTAAGAAAATAACCAACATTATTATATGCAAGAAAATGTTTATTACAATTTTCTAATTGGAAAAATCCTGGCAGCAAACAAAATGTCTAAGTAAATTATGATATCTTGACTTAAATCATTAAAAGAACTATGAGCAGCAGGTAACAGCATGGAAGAATGAGCATGAATTAACCTGAGGTGAAAAAATGCTATGAAAATTATATTAAAATATTTATATATTTACTTGTAGATAAAGAATGAATGGTCATACAACATGAGGGAAATAGTTTTGACTGGATTATTTCTCTTTTCGAATTTCCTTTAATATATTTTGCTTAACAGACACAAAAAGAAAAAAAAATCTGTTGTGCACAGAAGAGGGAAGGAAGCAGAAGTCAACTTGATGTTTTTCATAAAAGGTTAAAGCATTTTTTAATAGAAGGTTAAAGCATATGTCTTAGAAGAAGGGCTCACAGCATCCACTTAGCACAGTTAACTAGTAATCTCATACTAACCGAGTAACACCCACCTAGAGAAAGGTAAGCTCATTTTAGTTTATGAAACAATGAGTTCCATCATGCCCTACCTCTAGGCTATTCTAGTGCCATTTCTTTGTAGTCTAGGGTCAGCCAAGTGGAATGGTTCAGGCACAGACTCTGTAGAAAGTCTGGGTTTAGATTTTAGTTCTACTACTTATTTACTGGTTGTGAGTTATTTAGCCTTTGGTTTCCAGATTCATAAAATGGGGTAAAGTAGTATATCTCACAGAATTGTAAGAATTTACTGAACTGATATTTTTAAAACATACCATTGTCTGGTATATAGGAAGCACTTAGTAAACTGTTAGCCATTGTTACTATGTTCCTTATTTCCTTAGTACAGAGTTTGAAAAGTGATTCAAATATCCATATAGCTCAGGACAGTGCTATACTAAAAGGAGGGAGATAGAAAAAAATCCATTTTTATAGTTCTAAAGAAAAGTATACTTTTTATCACCCAGATTATCTCACCTATTAATCTATTATTTGAGATTCCCTGAAAGTTTTTAATAGGAATAAGATGTTTCTATGAAATAGGAAACCATTTAAAAATTTACAGTGCAAAAAGGTGAACTCAAGGAAACTCCTTGAAGTAGATTTACTAAAGACAATTTTCAAATACTAGAAAAGAATGTTTCTTTTTGCTCTGAAAGAATAAAAAATCTAGTTTTATTTCCATGAAGTAAAAATAGCCATAAAAACTGCCAATACACATCTAGGGAGCCTGAACCTTCCCTGCTCTGTTAGAGACTGTACCAATCACTTATTATGAACCCTTGGGAAATGTCAATGACAAAATCTAAGATAAAACTTGCAGAGAGGTCAGCTTATATTTTCTGAAATAATAATTCTATGTGTTATAATCTCTGTGTTTTCCATGATTTAGCTGAAATGGATGGGCACGGATATCCTTATTTTTTAATCAAGTGAGAATTTTGTTTTAAACTACAAAGTTACTCATTAAATCAGGAGGACAGTTTGCCTCAATCAGATTAGGCTCCAGTAAAACTGTGAGTCTGACAGCAAACATATATTGGCAGCTTGGGGTATGCAAGATAGCATGGTAGGATACAAAATAATTGGGGAGAAAATGCATTTGAATATTAGAGATGCTTGATGAGAATTTCAAGGCATTGACAAGAAAAATGCTGAAGGTAGGACATGGCAAGTCAAGGGGATGTAAGACTGGGGCAAGAGTGAAAAGTGGAAGGTTTCTCAAAGGAAAAAAATTAAAGCCATGCATTAAAGGAAGGGTCAGAGCTAGTGGTATGGTCAGAGAGTGGTAAACACTCTCTAGTGGAATGTCTTGAAAAATTATTACTAAAATGTTAACTGTGATTTTCTTCAGATAGTAGAACTTTTACTGTCTGTACATTTTACTTTCTCAAATTTTTGAAAAATATTCATCGTTATGCATATCACTTTTATAAGAGAGGAGAATAATAAGGCTACATACATTTAGAAGGAAAATACATTTTTGCTGATATCTCAGTAGATAAATGGAAGCTGTATAATAAACGCACTGGTTAAGAATTTAGGACATGAAGTATTGTACTAAAATTCCCAGCTCTGTTTGCTCAGTCTATTTGACACTTAAACTTTTTACCCCACTTCTCATTATGAAATATTACAAGCATATCTGAAAGTTTTTTGAAAGTGAATACCAAAATACACCCCCTTTTCTCAGAGTCTACCTTTGTTAGCATTTTTCCACTCTTGTTTTTGCTTTCTATCTATTTATTTATCCATTCATCTTTTTTTTTTTTGGTGCATTTTCAAAGTGAGCTGCAGACATCAATACCCTGTTTGATACTAAATTTTAACCACTCACCAGTTTCCTCTGTACACACACACACACTAGTCCAGAACCTTTCGGCTGGTTGTTATGAACTGAAATCTGATCGCACTTCCCTTATCTAGATACTGCTTCCAATCCAAACACATCCCGTATCAGCTCCCAGCCAGAAGCCCATTTACCAAACTTTACCCTGATTCTATATACCCAGAACTATGGAATTTATTCAACTCATAGAATATTAAAGCCAGAAAGGAAACTATCTGATTTGGGGTCACCAACTCCAATGTTTCCAGGAATTAAGCAGGTAGCTTAAAAAGTGGGTGTCTCCTGTAAAATAATCCAGTGGATTTGGTAATGGAGACTCATTGTGGGGAAGCAACAAGGAGAAACAGAACAACACAGGGAGCTTGAGAAAACAGAACTGACCCTGGGGCAAGACTCCCAGCCTCAGCCAAGGGTTCTAATGGCCCAGCATTTTAACCACAGCTCTTTTTGTCTCCTCTGTGGGTCTAGCATGCTTAAAGAAACATACTTGTTAGAATAACTGCAAGAGTACACTGTTAAGTGGAATCTTCCTTTAATTAAAAGTACTTACGGATGCAGACTTTATAGCCTACAGTTAAATACAGATCTTAACAGTGCAAACAGTACCACACATATTATAAACATGGAGATGTGATTTATTTCTAGTTTTTCCACATTGCTTGCTCAAGAAGGGACTATTCCTTCATCTCTGGTGGATTAACTACCTGTCCGTGTGTCCGTAATGAACCCAAAGAAGAGAACAACCAGTTTTCTCACTGATCAAAGGAATGTGCCTGCAGATTTCTTTCTCTTTCTTTTTGGTCTGTGTGGCTTGCAAATTAAATAGAAGGAGTTACTGTGTGGAAGGGGAGAAAAATGGGGATGTAGGAGGGTCAGAATGTATAGACATTATGCCTGCCTTTTCATGCCTATTAGCCACCGAGATGTGGTTATTTGGCCTGCTTTCTGATACTTCCTCTCTCCTTGCCCTGCTTATCAAATTCAATCAATGTTTGCTCAGGTTAGCTAACTTTTACATCTATGGAGAATTGAAATCATCTACTTTTCATTTCTGCAGTAACTACAGGGGGACGTTGCTTAGAAATCAGAAGGTACAACAAATCCACCTTCACAGTCTTTCCTTCGTATGCTTGATAATTAAGGACAGATAGTTTGGAAACCCACCCCTCCCCCAACCCCATCCCCTAGGGAACTAATTTATTAAACAGTGTGTATCTCAGCCTTAATGTGTTGGGATATCTAGTTCTGCTAATAAAAAAAAAAAAAAAAAGAATCCACCCAGGGCTGAAATGCTGTCTCATGCAGTTGTGAGTACATGTGATAAAATTAGGTTCTTTCGGGTGAATGTCCTTTTGTGATAAAGTCAACTCAACTACTTTCAAAGTTATAATGAATAAAATTGCCAGTAGTTCTTTGGAGTATGCCTGTACACTGACAAACCAAAATGTATTAATGTAAGTTAAACCTCCTAAACCTCGTATTAAAGAGTTTTTACTAGATTTCACAGGAATTCTTTCAACTAAATGTCTGTCATAGATCAAATTCAGCAGATGTTTATTTCAACTTCTTTTGATCTCTGCCAGTACTTACATAAGGATTCAATTTATTGTTGGCTTATCACTTTTTGTAGTTAAAATCTGACTAGAAACTAGTGATTTTGAGCTCTGGTTTTACAGTTCCACTAGCTGGTTTTAAAAGGTATATAGTAAAATTCTGAAAAACTTTAATAAAATTAGTTTTTACTGAATTAATATTTAAAGCGCATATAGCATTTTTTTGGGGAAATTAGTGATATAAAGTAAAAGGTTTCAACATAAAAAAAGGGAAAAAAATTTGAATGCTTTTAAATTTCTCATTCTCAAAACACTTATTTTGACTGAATTTTGTTTTGCAAGTTCTTTGCACATTTTACTTATGAGACAGATAATCATTTTACAAAAATTTTTTATAGCTTTTGTTATGCAACAGGCATTACTCTGAAGACATTCATATGTAAATTCACATAAGCCTTATAACAACCTTAATAAGTAGTAGGTATAGTTATTCGCCTCTTTTTACACACAGGGAAACTTAGGCACAGAGAGGGTAAACTGATCAAAATCACATGGCTGAAAATGGGCAGCACTGAGATTCAAATCCAGAAAGTCCAACTCCAAACCAGACTCACTTTAAACCCTATTCACTAAAAATTTACCAATTTTCATTTAGGGTTCCTGTTACACTGGGTTAGACTTGGTGTATGTGATCATCAAAATGGGTTAAGCAGTAAATAAATAACTAAAGCAAACTTTGGATGTTTGAATCATTTGGGGGAACTTAAAAGAAAAATGTACCTGAGCCCCAGACCAGACCAGCTGAATCAGTATCTCTGGTGGTGGGTCTCAGGCAATGGTGTATTTTCAAGTTAAACAGCCAGTTCCAATGTGCTGCCAGATTGAGAGCCACTGGTTCAAGTTTCTAGCCATCTTATTATAGGGAATCTCAAATTTGAGCAGGCATCAGCGTCACATAGAAGGTGTGTTTAATGTACAAGTGGCTGGGTCCAACTCCCAGAACATATTCAGTCAGTCTTGGGTGGAGCCCAAGAATTTTCATTAAGGATCCAGTTCAATGAAGTTGATGTTGCTGGTTTAATGACCACATTTTGAGAAATACTGTCTTAATAAGTTGGGACAGGGATAAGGGTGGTAATAGAAACCTAGAAGTAACTGGATGAATTCTTCAAGTATCTCATCAACCCTGATGCTGACACATTTCCTTTAGTTTGTTGATTTATGCAATAACATTGATTGAAGATGAGAGAGAAAAGAAAAAGGAAAGATATGACACTAAAGGGAAGTGAGGGACATGAGATAGAGAAGAGGAATCCACGTCTTCAGTAAACTAGAGTTTGTGACTCTCTTACTGGCCTAACCACGTGTCAGTGACAGAATATGAAATGAGAAAATTTAGCAATAGCAACCCTTGAAAAGAAATGCTCTGTTCTGTGTCAGAAACAGAACAGAACTGAGTGAGAGCAAGACTGGAGGGGTGAACAGGTGAGCTGTTGGTTTAGGGTACAGAAGTATTTATTAATTCAGCACTTATAGGTAATCTGAGAATCTGAGCTATGGCTGATCTTTGAAACCAAGAGTGGGGACAGATATGCTTTTTCCCATCCTCAGCGCCACGAAAGATGACCAAATGATCAATGCTACGAACTGCCTGAGGATAGACCAGCAGTTCTCAACTGGGGATGTGAACTTGGTAAGGGGAGCAGGAAGCATGTTTTGTATTATCTGGAAATGCTTTCTGTTGTCACAATGAGGGGGACAGACGTGCTACTAGAACTAGTGGGCTGGGACCAGAGATGCTGCTAAACATCCTGCAATGTACAACATTGCTAAAGTTGAGAAATGCTGGGTTAGACACATTCCTAGAACCACAATCTGGGCCAAGATGCCAGTTGATTTAGAACATAGATGTGCAAAATTATCGGGGGCCTGAATCAGCTATCAATATAGACCTGTTTCTAGGCTGGAGGAACCTCAGGAAGAAGTAGAAGTAAGCACAACATTGGAGACAGCAAAAAGAAAGCAAAAGCTAAGCAATATACAAATAACCATTTCAAATGGGTTACCACATAGTTCCAAAATACAGAAAGAAGACTATAAACAAAAAATAAAAAGCCAACAAAATCAACAATTGAAAGATGGATTTGCCTTAATTTAAGCTAAAATAATAGGACAATCTGAAAGTGACCTTAAGGATACATCAAGTAAAAAAATAAATGAAAAATATCTGTAGGAGAGTATGAGAATACTTGAAACAAAAATGGGCAGACATTAGGTAAGAACACGTGATTACCAAAAAGAACCAATTTTAAAAATTAGAAATAAAAACATAACCATTGAAACATAAATTCAATATATGGGATGAACTATGGCTTGGACACAGGTAAGGTGAACAAGTATTTTGGTCTGTCTGGGAATGAGAAGTTTCTGGGACATGGGACTTCAGTGCTAAAACTGGGAAAGTACTGGGCAAACTGAGACTGTTGGTCACCCTAGACATAGATGAAGTGAATGGGAAGATGAAGTTGATAAACTGATTCAGGATTCATCACAGAGGCATAGAGATAAAAAAAACGTGAAAGAGCAGTTATAATCACATAGGATAGATTGAATCTATCCAGCTTTCACTAGAGTAGCGGGGTTGCTAGAGGGGAAAAAAAAAACTAGGAAGGAGGAAATGATAGAGTAATAGTTTTTGAAGAAATATTAGCTGAGAATCTAGTTAAAGAAAATCATTAGGCTTTACATCAGGGGTTGGCAACTATAGCTCATGGACCAAAGCCAGCTTGCCACCAATGTTTGTGAATAAAGTTTTATTGGAATGCAGCCACAGCCATTTGTTTATCCATTGTCTACAGCTGGTTTCATGCTGCAATGATAGAGCTGAATAGTTGGAACAGAGACCACAAAACCTAACCAGCCTAAAATGTTTACTACTGGCTCTTCACAGAAATATTGTAGATCCTTACTTTAACTTGCAACTCTGAGTATCAAGAAGGAGAAATAAAAAATCAATTCACATGTCTATGAAGCACAGTAAAGCTGTGAAACATAAACACAAAGAAACATCTTAGAAGGAATGACAGAATTTTACCTACAGGGTAAGACAATTAGACATATAGCACGCGATTCAGCAACACTAGAAGTCAATGAGGTAAGACTGTAAAGTGCTTAGGAAAAGTAATATCAATTTAGAATATTTATATATGGCTAAGCTATCATTTAAGATTGAAATTAAAATGAAACAGCTTTAGTTATACAAAACTCAATATACATTGTAGTATATAATAGTATTCTTCTTTCAAATGGGTACCCATCTCTGCCATTACCCTGAATGCATAAAGATTATACATTCCTACATCTCTGTCCTTTTTAGCTGAGGCAAGACTATGCAATTTATTCTGGCTGATTAAATGTGAGTAAAAGTGGAGTACATCTCTTCCAAGTAAAAGTGTTAAGAACTACGAATTGGATTGCAAGTTTATATTCAATGGGTAATTGCATTGTATTAAGATTCTTGTTGTGTTTGAGAGAATAATAACAGAAATACTAAATAGCAGTAGAAATTGTTAAACAATAAGTAAGAGCATATGTCAACTCTTCGCGTGAGGTGGCCAAAGTATTGGAGCTTCAACTTTAGCATCAGTCATTCCAATGAACACCCAGGACTGACCTCCTTTAGAATGGACTGGTTGGATCTCCTTGCACAGGGAGGCCTGGCGTGCTGTGATTCATGGGGTCGCAAAGAGTCGGACACGACTGAGCAACTGAACTGAACTGAAGAGCACGTGTACTTGGGTAAGAAGATATATGAATCCAGAGCCCAAGAGTAAGATGTGAGGAATAATGCTATATATGGAGTTTTATGAAGCATACAGATCGAACAATATATGAGAGTTAAGAGCTTAGAAACAGAGTCACACATGTATGGGAACTGGACGCACGACAAAGGAAGCACCAGAACGAAGTAGGTGGAAAAAGAGACTGAACTAGACAGTGCTGACAATCAGTTACCCACAGGCAGAAGACCTGGCTATGAAAGACCTAAAGGCGACGAGCTGACTCACTGGAAAGACTCTGATGCTGGGAGGGGTCGGGGGCGGGAGGAGACGGGGACGACAGAGAATGAGATGGCTGGATGGCATCACCGACTTGATGGACATGAGTTTGAGTGAACTCCGGGAGTTGGTGATGGACAGGGAGGCCTGGCGTGCTGTGATTCATGGGGTTACAAAGAGTCAGACACGACTGAGCGACTGAACTGAACTGAAAGGTGAAAATAAAATCTTTAAAACATTTAGAGGAAAGGTGAGGAAAATAGCTTTAATATTTGAGAGTAGGGAATAACTTTAAAACTGACATCAAAGCAGAAATGATAGACTTAATTTTAAAATTTGACAGCATTAAGATTTAAAACTTGCGTATAAAACAGTGACACTAAAAATAAAATGAAAAAGAAGCCATAGATTCAAAGCATAAAATTAGCAATGCATATACCTGACATGAGCTTCCCTGGTGGCTCAGATGGTAAAGAATCTGCCTGCAGTACAGGAGATCCAGCACCTGGTTGGGTTGGGAAGTTCTCCTGGAGAAGGAAATGGCAACCTACTCCAGTATTCTTGCCTGGGAAATTCCATGGACAGAGGAGCCTGGCGGGCTACAGTGAGTCAATGGGTTTGCAAAGAGTTGGACATGACTGGGTGACTAACATGTTCCCTTCATAAATGACATAGAGTTAATGCCTAGAATATATAAGGAATTACTATAAATCAACATGAAAAGATAATCCATAAGAAATGAACAAAGCACATGAGGAGAATTTACAGAATAGGTTATCTGAATGGTCAATAAACTTACAAAAGCATGTTCCATCTTAGTAGTAATCAGGAAAATTGAAACAAAAATGAGTTTTGCTATGCCAACAAGAGTTTAGTTTCCAAAATATACAGACAGCTCATACAAGTCAATATAAAAAAATGAACAATTCAATCAAAAAACGAGCAGAAGGCCTAAACAGACATTTCTCCAAAGAAGACATTCAGATGACCAACAAGCATGTGAAAAGATGCTCAATATCAATAATTATTAAAGAAATGCAAATCAAAACTATAATGAGGAATCACCTCATACAGATCAGAATGGCCATCATCAAGTCTACAGGGGAGTTCTCTGGTGGTCCAGTGATTGAGAATCCACCTTCTATTGCAGGAGACACAAGTTTGATCCCTGGTCAAGGATCTAAGATCTCACATACCACAGGGCAACTAAACCTGAGAGACAGAACTAGAGAGGTCTGTGCACCCCAATTAGAGAAAGCCTGCACATAGCAACAAAGACAGAGCACAGCCAAGACAAATAGAAAGAAAGAGGAAGGGTCCACAAATAAAGCACGCTGGAAAGGGTGTGGAGAAAAGGGAACCCTCCTACACTGTTGGTGCTGCCACTGTGAAAAACAGTATGGAGTTTTCTTTAAAAACTAAAAATAGAGTTACCATATCATCCAGCAGCCCCATTCCTGGGCAAATATCCAGAAAAGACAAAAAATCTAATTAAAAAAGCACGCATAAAAACATTACTCAGTAACAAAAAAGAATTAAACAATACCATTTACAGCAACATGGATGGACCTAGAGATTATTATACTAAGTGAAGTAAGTCAGAGAAAGAAAGACAATTATTATGTGATGTCACTTACATGTGAAATCAAAAAAATAATGCAAATCAACTTATTTATGAAATATCCTAACAGACATAGAAAGCAAACTTATGGTTACCATAAAGGGAAAGGAGGGGAAGGAATAAACTAGGAGTTTGGGATGAACAGATATATACCACTATGTATAAAATTAATAGACAATAAGGATTTACCATATAGCACAGGAAACTATACTCAATATCTTGAGATGACCTATAGTGTAAAAAAATCTGAAAAAGAATATATATAGATATATCACTGTGCTGCACACATGAAACAACAGTATTGTAAATCAAATACAGTTCAATTAAAATTTTTTAAATGAATGAAGTTTTACATATAATAATAAATTCTCAATACTCTATCAGTAAATCTGGCAATACCAAGTTTTAGGGATGATGTAGAGAAATGGGAAATCTCATAAAAGATGAGCAAGAGATAAATTGCTACAATGATTTCAGAGAAAAATTTGCTAAATTCAGTAAATTTAATGGTGTCCAGATCCCTTATGCAAAAGAACATTTATTCTAGTACTGTTTGAAATGGAAAATAATGACAACAAATTCAACATCACTTAATAGATGACTAAATAAATAATATAATTACACAGAAATAAAATAGGTGGAACTAGAGCTGTATGTGTCCAAATGCATATATATTGAAAACATACCAATGTCAAGATAAAAGAATGCAAATGCAGAAATCATAAAAAAGCAAAGTGGGGAACCACTATTATATGGTATCTTATGGATACAGGCAGATTAAATAAAAATATAAAAACATGTTAGGGAAGTTGAGGTGTCATTCTCAGAGCCGACATTCCTCTACCTGTAGAGGGAGGGGCATGGAACTGGGGAGGGTAAAATGAGGGCTTCAACTTTGCTTTTATTATTTTTTGAAAAGATGGCAAAATGGCAATAATATGACAAAATGGTACAATAATATGCGTGAACTCTGAGTGGGAGCGTGTGAACATTTGTCACGTTGTTTCCTAACATGCTGCAGTATTTTAAGAAGAGAAGGGTACAGGAGGACAGAAAGGGCAGATGAAATGCAACTCCAAGAATCAGGGAAGTGATAGTGAGGTTACCAAACCCGGAGCTGGAGCCCCCACCCATTTGCTTCAAGAGCAAGGCTGCTGAGCATTTAGTGTCTGCGCAAATGTGCTCTAAAGTGCCTCTCATTTCCTCCTCCGTGCATTGACCTGTGCAAGAATGAGATCTCGTAGAATTTGAACTTTTCAGTCTTGGATCAAAACTTGCTTGTCATAATAGAGGAGGTTTGTTTGTTTTTTTTCATTTAACACATTGGTACAGATCTTGCAGCAAAACGGAGGTAGTCCGTTTTGCAGAAGCAGAGGATATACAGATCAAGAGTACAAAGTAGGCGTGCATGTGAAGGGAGTGTGTGGAGGTATGTGGACTTCTATTTGGGGACAGCATCCTGTCATTCAGAACTGTGACTGACCCCCTCCAGCTTACATGATAAAGGTAAGAACCACTGCTCTCCCTCTCCATGAAAGAACTGGGTAGGAACCCTAGTTCCCAGAGGGATTCTTGTAGCTCAAATTTCATACTCTAATTTGCCTGGGATACCAGCTCTCAACTGAGCCTCCATTGTAGCCCCTCAAATTATTTGTGGGGTCACAAACTAATTCCCCTCAGAAATCGTTCACAATTTAAACTCTTGGCCGTGTTTAAATCTGGGGCAGTTTTAAAGGATGAGGGAGAAAAAGTCAGTATTGACTTTTTGAAGTCAATTAGAAAAGTTGAATTAATGAAGCCCCCTATCATGGTCAAGGACACCTGGAAAGGATGTGCATCAGTTCAGGAAACGCCCTCCTCTCAAAATGTGAATCGGACAATGACATGGACTCTTTTACTTGGGAGTCTCCAGTGGCTGCCAGAGGGGAACACACTACGATCAAATTGCTTGTCATGGCCCTTGAAACCCAGCAACACGTGACAGTTGCCTCTTTCTAGGAGCCACCTCTCTGCCCCTCTCCTCTCCTGCCTCATGTATTCTTGCAGATCCATGCTCTCTCCTGCCTCTTGTCTTTTGTACCTGCCATTTCCTGTGCCTGAAATGGGCTTCACTGCCACATTTCCTGTGCCCAGCTTATTCGCAATCTTCGGTGCCATAATTTTCAACCTGCACCAGGCCCCGCTTTATCCATTAAGGTTTTGATTTAACCAGTCTAGTTTGGGGCCTTGAGAATAGGTATGATTTATAAGGTACTCAATGTGATTTCAATGTGCAGCCCGGGTTGCGAACCAGGGCTTTAGTTTAAACATCACTGCATCAGAGACCAGACTGGTATCGAAAGAGGAGGTTTCCTTCTTATGTTCTGTCTCAGCTCCTAGATTTAGCTCCTTCAGAGCTCACTACCTAGTATTTTACTTACATGTTTACTCAAATTGGCGGCTCGGCTGGCAAAGAATCTGCCTGAAATGCAGGAGACCTGGGTTTGATCCCTGGGTCAGGAAGATCCCCTGGAATGACTACTCACTCCAGTATTCTTGCCTGGAGAATTCCATGGACAGAGGAGCCTGGTAGGCTATAGTCTATGGGGTCACAAAGAGTCAGGCACGACTGAGCAACTAACACTTTCACTTGACTTAGTTTTCCATCTTTCAGGGAACAGTGGTCCTCCAGGTGTGGTCCCTGGACTAGCAGCATAAGCATCACCTGAAAATATCACCTAGAAAAGCAAATTTCCAGGCTCCATCTCCGATCCTTCAAGATATTCAGATGTGTGCTAAAGTTAGACCTACTGTATTCAGTGTGAGCTCCAAGAAGTCAGGCCCTCAACATCTTTTTCGCCCTGCATTCTTGTCCAGCAGAGTCCAACAAGGAACAAGGGGTCAATAAGCCTTCATTAAATAAAGAGTGATAACACATTTCTTCCAAAAGTAGCTCACATGAAAATTGCGAGCTGACTGAAAGGAGCAAAACAAACTAATAAAACCCTCAAACCAATTTTATACTTCATTTCTTAAACATTCTAAGGTTTATTGGTAAAAGATGTTTCCTCTCACTAACCGAGAACATACAAAAATCTGTGCATGATTCACTATTTTCTCCTCACTCTTTTTCAGGAAATCTATGACTTGAAATATGCCTAAAAGAATTTGTCATGTGGATAGTTATTATTCTATTATTTCCATTTCGGGCTGTGAAGTGAGATAATTTGTTTAAAATTTCAGATTAAGTTAATTTCTACAGGATCAGATATTTGAGAAGTAGAATCTTACTTTTTTGTCCTTCTGCTTCTAAAATGTAGAATCATATTATAAAGAACATCAAGGAACCCATTGCTAATCCTCTACCCTTACTAAGCAACTTGAGAAAGAGCTGGCAAGACTGAGTCAAGATCCCACTGCAAAGCTAGCACTCCCTGCCACTAGGCAGCTAAAATCCATCATTCATTATAGCTTATGTCCTTATCCTCACAAAACCCCATGTACTTTTCCACCTAATTCCCACAAGTTTCTACAGTTCCTCTACCAATAAGTTATAGGAAGAGGGTGATAACAGGTGAATTTCTCAATAACCACTTGGGCCACCATGTGGTTCCACTTTCTAATACTTGCTTCCGGCACTCAACCTGGAAGAGGCGGGCTTAGTTTCACCAGTAACAGAGCTTACAGAAAGGCTAAGTATTTGATCATTGAATCCCTTTTTCTGAGCCCGGGGATGGAGAGCCACAAAGCTAGTGACCCCTTAAGTCTCCCACCCTAACAGCTCTGCAAGAAGATTTCTGTAAAGTGATCATTCTGAAAATAGGATAATTCATAATGGTACTAGCAGAAGTTACAAGCAGTGCCTCCCAGATCTAACAGAGGTGGTCACCAGCCTCAGGAAAGGTCCTCGGCACTCCTAAAACCAGTACCGGGCTTTTCTTGAACCACTATCTTCTTTGGTACCTACTTTTCCTCAGATGCATCATAATACAGAAAAGCTCAGGCCCTAAGAGCAGACAGAATTGTGCTCAAATTCCAGTCCCAGTATTCAGCAGCTGTGTGGTAAGCTGTGTGAGTAAGGAAGTCACCCTTCCCAAGAGTCAATTTTCTCAGCTAGAGAATAGGAACAATAGCAGTAACTGTTTGCAAGGAGGTGAAAGGGATTTTATGGCAGAAAGTGAAGAAGAACTAAAGAGCCTCTTGATGAAAGTGAAAGAGGAGAGTGAAAAAGTTGGCTTAAAACTCAACTTTCAGAAAACTAAGATCATGGCAAACGGTCCCATCACTTCATGGCAAATAGAGGGGGAAACAGTGGCAGACTTTATTTGGGGGGGTTCCAAAGTCATGCAGATGATGACTGAAGCCATGAAATTAAAAGACACTTACTCCTTGGAAGGAAAGTTATGACCAACCTAGACAGCATATTCAAAAGCAGAGACATTACTTTGTCAACAAAGGTCCGTCTAGTCAAGGCTATGGTTTTTCCAGTAGTCATGTGTGGATGTGAGAGTTGGACTATAAAGAGAGTTGAGCACCGAAGTATTGATACTTTTGAACTGTGGTTTTGGAGAAGACTCTTGAGAGTCCCTTGGACTGCAAGGAGATCCAACCAGTCCATCCTAAAGGAAATTAGTCCTGAATATTCATTGCAAGGATTGATGCTCAATCTGAAACTCCAACACTTTGACTACCTGATGTGAAGAACTGACTCATTTGAAAAGACCCTGATGCTGGGAAAGATTGAAGGCGGGAGGAGAAGGGGAGGACAGAGGATGAGATGGCTGGATGGCATCACCAACTCGATAGACATGAGTTTGAGCAAACTCCGGGAGATGGTGATCGACAGGGAGGCCTGGCATGCTGCAGTCCATTGGGTTGCAAAGAGTCAGACACGACTGAGCGACTGAACTGAACTGTTGGGGATTTAATGAGATGGTGGATGCCAAGGCTTGGGCTTCCCTGGTGGCTCAGATGGTAAAGAATCTAGCTGCAATGCAGGAGACCTGTATTTGATCCCTGGGTTGGGAAGATCCCCTGGAGAAGGGAATGGCAACCAACTCCAGTATTCTTGCCTGGAGAAATCCATGGGTGGAGGAGCGTGGTGGATTATATAGTCTATGGGGTCACAAAGAGTCGGACACAACTGGGTGACTAATGCTTTCACTACTTTTTCATGCCAAGGCTCACAAATGCTAATGGCCATTATTATTATCTTCCTGTGTTCACTAGGAATCTTTATACCTCCTTAGGAAATTATTTATTTGGGGCTGGAAAGAAAGAAACCAACATTCATTCAGTGTCTGGTGGCTGCCTGCACTTTAATAGGTGCTTTATAACTACAAACTTATTACTCTTTTAAACAACCTTTCAAGATACTATCATCATCATCTTCATCTTTGTTGGATAAGGAAACAAACTCAGAGCTTAAGTGACTTATGAAAAAACCATGCAACTAGAAAGCAGAGAATAAGTAGGTAGAAATACAGCCTTTGACTAATCTATGATGTCTCCCAAGGAGAAAAATTAGGAGTTTTTTCCTTCCTTTTATATTTTACGTGCCTTTCTGCAACTTGTTATAGAATGTCAGAGGCAATGTTGGAGCGAGAGAAACTAAAGGAAATCTACTTCCTTTTTAAGTATAACCTTGATAAGCTACAAAGATAGGCATCATATACCATTACTGCAACTGGGAAATTCGTGGACCATGCCACTATATAGTTTTGTTGTTTTTGTTGTTTAGTTGCTAAGATGTGTCCAACTCTTTTGCAGCTCCATGGACTGTAGCCCATCAGGTTTCTCTGTCCATGGGATTTCCCAGGCAAGAATACTGGAGTGAATTGCCATTTCCTTCTCCAGGGGATTTTCCTGACCCAGGGATTGAACCTGCATCTCCAGCATTGGCAGGCGGATTCTTTACCACTGAGTCACTAGGGAGGGAAGCCCTTACTATATAGTAGGTAAAATTAAAATATGTTGTTTTACAAGAGGGTAACTTGGTTAAAATTCTAAATATATCTTTTTTTTTTAATCTACCTATTCTTTTAGCATTTCTTGCAATGGAAAATAATTAGGTAACAAACATAAATGAATGTTTATGATAGTTTATCTGTATGACCATAAAGAAAGAAAAATAAAACAAAAAACAATCTAAATGTCCAACTATATGGAACCGATTAAAATAAATTATGGAACACAATGCAGTCATTAAAAATGATTCATTATTAAAAATGCTTTCATAACTCAGATATTATTCAAGATATTTTAAATTAAAAAGCAGATAAGGGAATGGTTTATAAAGTATGATGGTACTTATAGAAAATTGTAAGATACATTTTAAATGACAAAATTCTAGAAGGATCTATACTAATTTAGCAATGATTGCCCCAGGTAATAGAACTATAGAAAATATGTATTGTGTCATTTTTGCACTGATTAATTTATGTGTGCAAAAAGCAAATATATAAGCATATTGCAAAAATGTTGTCTCTTAGCACAATGGGAAGTGGGCATACATAGACAGTTATTAGTGATAGTCAAGGATGTTGTTCTTGGGGTTTTTGATTCATGAGGATGGATTATATTATTAGTGAATCATTATATAAAGGAATAAATAATACATAAAAAAGGAAGAGAAAGATGTTCAATATAGACTAATGATGAGTATTCTGAGATGTGTGAGTCAAGGATTTTGATGAAGCTTTGTAACTTTGAGATTCGGTAGAATCTTAGTGGAAAAGGGACTTACAGTGAAAGTCAGGAGTAATCAAAGATGCGGTTCTTGAGCTTTGTTACTTAGTGTCTGTGAAATGTATCCTAGGTAAAGCAATGAAAGAATAAATGAAGAAGTGTAAATGAATGATGACCAATGGTTCAAGTCAGCAGTGAGCAAGGATTATTGATATATTATCTCCTGAAGCACTAATCATAACTTAAATAGAACAGGTCTTACTTAACTGTTTTCCATGTAGGATATATTCTATTACAAGAATCCATGTTGCTTTTGGATTGGTGTTGGGTAGCTGGTTGTTAGGTTATTTAGAAAAGGAACAAACCATTCACATTAAAAATAATTGTTTAAATAACTGCCTAATTGAAAAAAGGCCAAACATAGAAAAGTATTGAGAATATGTTAGTATGTATGATCAAATCACTCTGTTTACTATTATTTAAAATGAAACAAGAAAGGATCTAACAAGTTTTCTGTGGAGAATGAGTGTATGAAAAGATACTAGTGTTACTCAATATTCTCTTGCAGGGTCCTGACTTGAATTCATTTTGAATGTGTTGTTAAAAGTAAATAAATGAATGAGTTCATATTTTAGTCAATTATTTAAAAGAAGGTAGTACATGAGTCCGGAGAAGGCAATGGCAAGCCACTCCAGTACTATTGCCTGGAAAGTCCCATGGGTGGAGGAGCCTGGTTGGCTGTAGTCCGTGGGGTCGCTAAGGGTCGTACATGACTGAGCGACTTCACTTTCACTTTTCACTTTCACACATTGGAGAAGGAAATGGCAACCCACTCCAGTGTTCTTGCCTGGAGAATCCCAGGGACGGGGGAGCCTGGTGGGCTTCCGTCTATGGGGTCACACAGAGTCGGACACGACTGAAGTGACTTAGCAGTAGCAGCAAGAAATTTTCTTTAATAATGTGTTACTTTTACAATAAGACTGTGCTCTCTTAAGAAAACATTACATAAGACATCAAACACACTATCCAATTAAACCTTTCTTTTTTTCTTCTATTACCATCTTGTGTTCCCTAAGAAAATTCAAATAACACTGTAAACCACAATGCCCTCACTTATTTTTGAAGAGAATATGGCAATTAAGACCAAGATCTTTTCTCAGAATCCTAGATCTGCAGGCTGAGTTTGGAAACATTAGTGAAAGTGATAGTTGCTCAGTAGTATCCAATTCTTTGCGACCCCATGGACTGAAGCCTGCCAGGCTCCTCTGTCCATAACATTTCCCAGGCAAGGATACTGGAGTGGGTAGCCATTCTCTTCTCCAGAGGGTCTTCCCTCCCCAGGGATCAAACCCAGGTCTCTTGCATTGCAGGCAGATTCTTTACCATCTGAGCCACCTCTGCACTTTCCCCATTTTGGCTCACAAGATTTCAGACTACAAACTCGTGCCATGAATTCTTTACCCTGTCCATTCCAGTGCCTGCAGAGTGCACTCTCTACCCCCACCAAGTACCTGTAGGGATCATGACCTCAGTCCCCATTTTCCCACTGGGAGGTGGCAAAGACAGTCATCTTCTCCACAAGGAGTGATTTCTCAGTCACAAAGTTGTGTTCGACTCTGTGATCCCATGGACTATAGCCCACCAGGCTCCTCTGTCCATGGAATTCTCTAGGCAAAGAATACTGGAGTGGGTTGCTGTCTCCGTCTCCATAAGGAGAGAAGGGGTAATCAGTTTCTAGTCTTGTACGAGCTGGAGAGTTGGGGAAAGTTGTGTGGAATTAAAAAGTTATCTGTCTTCTGGACTTTGCCAGCCTAACACCACATGTATGAGAACACAGTCAATTATACAGAGAAATGATAGGAAACTAGCAGAATATTAATGCTGTAGTTTAGGTTCATTATGGGTCAAGCTAGTTTTTATGGTACACTGGGAACCCAGTCATGATTTTAAGAGTGCTCCACATAAGGATTTTCTATTAACTTTGGAACACAACCTGTCCCTCAGATTTGGACTATTTGGATTTTGTTTGCTTCTCTTAATTAAAATAATAAAATTCATTTTTTTCTCTTTTTTTAAATTTTAATTTTTGTCCATGCTGTAGGAGCATGTGGGCTCTTAGTTCCCAGACCAGGGATTGAACCTGCACCTATAAGTGCGTAGTCTTTACAACTGGACCACCAGGGAAATCCCCTAAACTGCATTTTTCTAAACAAAAGAACTCCTCTTGTAAAACTTCACTATATTGTCCAAACGACACTCATCTTCAGCAATATTGCCCAAAGTATATCACTGGAGTTTTCTTCAGGTTTCCAAAGTGCTCATGAAAGGAAACTTGACTGCACTGTGGTTCTAAACCAACCATCTTAAGAAGCAAAGACAAAGAATGTAGCTTTTCTTTCTTTAAGGCATAACTCTTCCTCTGTTCGGAGGCTAGAATCAGAAAAGGGAACTCCTGCAGCCACAGTCTCTCAACTGGTATAATAACGCCTTAGCAACTTTATTAACAAAGGGAACGACAATGAGATAAGCAAAAATTCCAGAGGCTTGGAGGACCTGCCCGTGAGGCACACCCAGCCCTCTCTGCTCTATGTAGAAAAGATCAGATGTTTGCTAGGAGACCAAGGAGAGTCATAAAATCTATTACTTACCATTTTTTTATGAAAGAGTTGATGTGCGTGGCACACAGCGACTCCGAAGATGCTGTAACTCGGACAGTGAATGTGCAAGTTAGCTATGCAGACAGTACTTCCTTTTTTGAGCCCTGTGGTCTGTCCAGTTTTCACACATTGATATATAAGGTTTATTTGCATGTTATCTCAGCCCTCAGAACATTTGTGTAACTGGCCAGGTTTATCCAGTTACTATGCCTTACTGATATGAAAACAGCTACAGGTAGAGCTTTGATATCTTAAAGATTGACACAGAAGTTTTTAAAAAGTGTCTGAATAGTAAATTCTGTGTATGTTATTAACCCATTTTCTATATAAAATGAGTTTGTAGAGGATTCATATTAAATGTTAACAGTGGTTGACTTCGGTGGAGATATTATTATAAATAATCCTTGTTTTCTACTTTGCTGACTTTTTGACTTCTCAATTTTGAGTATATAATACTTGTTTAAAACAGACCTATAATCTTAAGAATAAAATGATAATGATAATTTTAATGATCAATTTCAATGCATTTAAGTCTATCTCATAAATATTTAAATGCAGGACATGTTTTAACCTTATCATAGGATATTATTAATTTCACTAAAAATATAAAGTACATAACAGTCTAGGTTCATGTGTTAATTTTTTGGTAATATTTATTAGCAACTGACATCTTAATTTGGGGTTGCAAATTTCTAGATCTTGTGTGTATTACCACATTAACCTAGTAGAGGGGCATCAATTTTTTTTTGTTTGATCCTGAGCTAATACTAATTACTACCAATAAAAATAAAAATTCTTTAGTAAATGTGTGTTTCTTTTTATTTCTTAAACAAAAATGTTTTTCAAAATTGAGATGTGGTTAAATATATGGATAGAACCATTGCCAGGACAGGATAGAAAGGCAGAGCAGGGGTCAGTTCCCAGAGGTAGAAAGGAATTTGGAATTGCTTTGAAACTGTAGGTATTTTTAAAATGGGGCTTGAGGATACTCAGGAGCTAGGAGAGTAGTCAGAAATTACACTGTCTCTGGCACATCATAAGAACTCAATGAATGAATGGAGGAGGAAGATCAAGGCAAGGCAGGTATGAGAAAACTAGGCATTTTTTTAGACAATAAGACATTGCCAGAAGACCTTGAAATAGAAATATTCTTTAGCGTAACCAGAAAGCCTCTCATCCACTATCTGTTGGAACAGTACAAATTAGGGTCTAAAGCAGAAGCTTTTCACCTGGCAGCCCATTAAAATCACCTGGGAAGTTTTAAAAATCCAAGTTTTCAGGTTTAACCTGAGACCATTAAATAAAGATCTCTAGTTTTGAGCCCCGGGCATCAGTGCTTTTTAATACAGTTCCCCAGGTAGTTTCAAGGTACAGGCAAGCCTGGGCTCTAAAAGGAGGAGCAAGTGACATACTAGGGAGGTGACAAACAGATTAGCAGGCAAGATTCGCCAGTAGAAATAATCCTGATGTTCTGACACTGTTTACTGCTAAGTTTATCAACATATTTTCACCATGCACTACATAATAATTACTTTTTCTTGATCATTCCATGACTTTTCTCTCTGGGCCAGTCAGTTGTACAAAAATCACATGATAAACAAAAACTGAGCAATTTCTGTTAACCATGTAGTACAAGTCTCTGGTTAAATGAACACTGAGTTTCAATTTATTCATTTGAGTTCCATTTCAGTTTGTGTTTATTTAATATTTCTAAATGTAGTATATTTAAGAGAAGTATTTTGGCTAAGAAGAAACAGGCTAAAGCTCCCATCCATAACTCATAATCCACCAGTAAGTTTTTAGTTTTGGAGCATAATCATTTTACTTCAAAAAAACATGTATTTCAATTATTACTTATGTGAGTACATTTCCTATGAAGTCAATTAAGTATGCAAATCCTTGAGCAGGAAGATGAAACAGGAAATGCAAGAAAGCTGACACAATATAATGATACCATCTTAAGAAGATAAAGGTTTTTTTTTTTTTTTTGTCGTATAGGCACTGAAATTATTCATGCTAGCAGAAGGGTGAAGTACCTTAGAGCATGCAAATGTGGTTATAATTCTTCAAATCTCTTTTCATAAATTTGCATTCTGGAGAACTATTTACGTTCAGGCAATGGTAAAATTAGGCTGTCTCCCTGGTACAAAGTGACAGCTAGATGGAGACTGTGAGGCTCGGAGGCAAAGCCGGGGGTGGAGGGGCTAACAAATCCAGCTTCATTTTTTTTAAGTCAGTTTACAAGATGGAGGCAGGGACCACTAATAACAATGTAAGTCACACTGCTTATGCTCCTTATTTAAAAACACTGTCGTTGTTGCATCTATCAGGTTTTAAAAGGAGCATGGTTGAAGTTGTTAGCATAGAGAGTTAGAAATACTTAGAAACTCTTACATGATTGATTTCAGCTTTGTAACCTGAATGGCTAACATTTTAGAAAGGAAACAAATGATCATCTACTTTACGTGCTCAACGTTCACAAGACCCCTGAGATAGGAGAACAAGAGGATGTTGAGTCTCACCTCTTCCAGGAAGCTTTCTCTGCTGCTGGCTCATTCATCTCCCCCTTTTCCTGGACTCCTGCAGAGTGCACCTGGAAATGAAGCTCTTTGATATGTTTGCCTTTTATGGTGCTCCCATTGTATTGGCTGCATTAAGTTTGGCTCCTTAACCAGATCTGAAATTCCTCCAGTGTGAATTAATTTTTGTACTTCCTTCTGTCACCCTAAGAGCATAGTGTAGCTTTTACTCTTTTTAAAGCTTTTTTGGCTTATGGGTTCCTTTCAGAATCGGAGAAAAGCAGTATATAATTTGCACACTAATTATGCATGTACACAGCCTTCCTTGAAGCCCATCATTTCTGGGAAGCTGTAGAGGAACTCTTGGCTAAAATATCTTCAAATACTAGTCACTATATTTATTGGTGCTTTTCGATGATGAAATGAAAGCACAGAAATGTTCAGTGATCCCTTAAGTTTCCAAATTAGGGAACTGGTCAGCTGAAACTTCATTATTTTGTAAACTTGTCTCCTTTTATCAACATGCATTTGAACCTTGCCAGGAAAGAACAACTCAAACCCACAAAATAGATTCATAGAAATTCAAGGAAGTTCTAGTCTCCCTGTGTGCGGAGATATGGAGTAGCCAAATGAAAAGTAACAGGAAAAAAGCAGGATAAGAACAGGCACGCTTTAAAAAATTGTGCAGGAGGAAATGGGTAGCTCCTTGATTTGGCTTATTTCTCTTTCACTTTTCGTTTTGAAAACAAAATGGTTTTTTTTTCACTCTTGTACTTTCTATTTTTGATGAAAGGAGGCCTTAACCCTTTCAGAATATCCATGCACTGGGAAGAAGTAACATATTACACCAATGAAAAATCAATTTATCTTTCAATAAAAGAGAAATCCTATATTTCAGTAGGATCATTACCTGAAAACTGGGTTTGCCTCTTGGTGAGTGTCGAGCCAAAAGACACATCAAGCCAAAGCATAGGAGAAAGAAGGATTTTTTACTTGCAACAAGTAAGGAGAACACTAGGGATCTTTCCCAAAGCAGTATCAACTGGAACAGCAACACTGGGGAAGTTTTAAGTTAAGGGTATATACATATTCATGAAGCGGCTTGGACAGTTAACAGTCCAAGCTTTAGTTGGCTGAAGTCACAAGAGTCATCAAAGGTCAACATCATCATCTCTTACTGTTCAGTTGCTCAGTCATGTCCAACTCTTTGCGACCCCAAGGACTGCAGCATGTCAGGCTTCCCTGTCCTTTGCAATCTCTTGGAGTTTGTTCAAACTCATGTCCATTGAATCAGTGATGCCATCCAACTATCTCATCCTCTGTCATCCCCCTCTCCTCCGGCCTTGAATCTTTCCCAGCATCAGAGTATTTACTGATGAGTTGATTCCACATCAGGTGGCCAAAGTATTGGACTTCAGCATCAGTTGTTCCAATGAATATTCAGGGTTGATTTTCTTTGGGATTGTTTGATCTCCTTGCAGTCCAAGAGACTCTCAAGAATCCCTCTTAGATGATATGGTGGTTGAGGGCTTCAGGCTAATCTTTACCACTCTCAGTGAAAGGCTCCCACTGAACTGCATTCTTTTGTTCCATAAAGATCATTAATTACTGAGACCTGTTCAAGGACAAGCATTGTGGCCAAGCTTAGAGCACAAAATGATTAAGGCAGAAAATGACTTCTCTTGTGTCAAGAAAGTCATATAGAGTGCTAAGTTGCTTCAGTCGTGTCTGACTGTGTGACCCCATGGACTGCAGCACATCAGGTGTATTGTCCCGCCAGGCTTCTCTGTCCATGGGATTCTCCAGACTAGAATCCTAGAGTGTGTTACCAGCCCTCCTCCAGGGGAACTTCCCAACCCAGGGTCGAACTTGTACCTCTTAGCTCTCCTTCAATGGCAGGCGGGGTCTTTACCATTAGTGTCACCTGGGAAGCCCCTGGAAGAATTCTATGTTATATATTAATTTACTTACTACTTTCCTATTTTGCGTATAATTTGTATCTTACCCTCTCTTGAGATTTGGGAACTCCTAAAGTTTTGCAGGGGCTTCCTTGGTGGCTCAGATGGTAAAGAATCTGTGTGCAATGTTAGACACCTGGGTTCAATCCCTGGGTCGGGAAGATCCCCTGGAAAAGGAAATGGCAACCCACTGTAGGATTCTTGCCAGGAGAATTCCATGGACAGAGGAGCCTGGCGGGCTATAGTCTGTGGGGTCACAAAGAGTTGTACACAACTAAGCAACTAACAAATACACAGCTCTATAGGATTCTGCTGAGTCTTGTAATCCTTTCATCTCACTGGGTCTCTAAGAAAACATTTAACTGGCACCATCAAAATATACACCTTCATTGGGTTGATCATTACCTTCGAAAATGTGTTAATGATAATTGCAGTTTAATGAATAAAGGAAAGAAAAGGTCCTACATGAAAACAGATCTGTTTTCCTTTTTGTCCTTCTCCATTCATCCATTTGTTCCCATTTTCCTTCCAAACAGGAAAGTAAAGCCAGAAAGATTTGGAAAATAAGTTGATGGGCTTCGGGAATGAATAGACTCAGAGATGACCACAAGGGGAAAATGGATCACTATCCCATTCTAGAATTGTTATCCTGTCCCACTGTTGATTAACTGCAGGTGTGAATATTCTCATTTTCTTAGTCTGTTGTTAACTTTTTAAATTTATTTTTAATTGGAGGATAATTGGTTTACAATATTGTGTTGATTTCTGCCATATAACAACATTAATCAGCCATCAGTTCAGTTCAGTTCAGTTCAGTCGCTTAGTCGTGTTCGACTCTTTGCGACCCCATGAACCACAGCACGCCAGGCCTCCCTGTCCATCACCAACTCCTGGAGTTCACTCAAACTCATGTCCATCGAGTCAGTGATGCCATCCAGCCATCTCATTCTCTGCCGTCCCCGTCTCCTCCTACCCCCAATCCCTCCCAGCATCAGACTCTTTTCCAGTGAGTCAACTCGTCGCATGAGGTGGCCAAAGTATTGGAGTTTCAGTAGCATAAGTCCTAAGTATACATTTATCCCCTCCCTTTTGAACTTCCCTCCCATCCTCCATGTTTAATTTTAAAACAGAAATATTTCTATTTTAGTATGGGATAAATAATGATGAAGCCATACAGCTTTTTTTTGTGTGTGCACTCTTAGAATATATTTCAAATTTGTTTATAATAGTCAATTTAATAGCATCTCCAGTTTATACTCTTTTTCCTTGAGTTTCTTTCTTTTCTCCTTTTTTTAACTTCAGAATTACTCTATTCTCTCCATTTGAAAGATTATTCAACCTTAGTCTTTTTTGCACCCTATTGCTCAAATCAGGATTTGTTAGACTAGAAATCTTCCTAAATACAAAATTACTTATGATTTAATACAAAATTGGCCATACCTGAGTTAAACTAGTGATCATTTTCTTTTTGGTCAGAAGGATAGTAATATTTCTATTTTCAATTTTATAGTACCTTTTGGAACAAAATACTACTACTTCATAATGCTGTATGGAGGATATAGGCATATCTATAATATAGCTATTAAAGCAAATATATTAGAACACAATCTGTGAAATGATTCAGTGTCATCCTGATCCTCTTTTCTCTTGTCCTTTCCAAGTAGATTGACTTTAGCAGGCTAGCACATGGTTAAAAAAAAATCATTGATCAACAAATGATACTGGGATATTCACATTGCAAAAGAATGAAATTGGAACCTTACCTTATACCATATAAAAAAATTAACTCAAAATGAATCAAAGACCTAAACATAAGAACTAATAAAGTATAAGACTCTCGGAAGAAAACATAGGGGGAAAGATTCATGTGACATTCACTTTGGATTCAATGACACCAAAAGCACAGGCAACAAAAGGAAAAGTAGGTGAATTAGACTTCAACTTTAAAAACTTGCAAATCATATATCTGATAAGGAATTACTTTCCAGAATATATAAAGAACTCATACAACTCAACAGTGATGATATCAGCAAACAGGCAAAGGACTTAAACAGAAATCTCTCCAAAGAAAATATACTAAAGATCAATAACCACCTGAAGAGATGCTCAACATCATTAATAATTAATTCAGTTCAGTTCAGTTCAGTTCAGTCGCTCAGTCGTGTCCGACTCTCCGCGACCCCATGAATTACAGCACGCCAGGCCTCCTTGTCCATCACCAATAAATTGAAACCACAATGAGATACCACTTCATACACTACTAGGATGGCTATTATTTTTTAAAAAAAGTAGAAGTCACAGAGATAGAAAGTAAAATAGTGGTTACCATGGTTGGGGTGGCAGGGAATGGAGAGTTATTGTTTAATGAGAGTTTCAGTTTGGGGTGATGAAAAATGTCTGCAGATGAATAGTGGTGATGGTTACACAATATGAATGTACTTAATGCCGCTAAACTGTATTGTTAAAAATTGATCAAATGGTAAATTTTAAATAATGTATATTTTGCCTCACACACACAAAAAAGTCTCCCTTAAAAAAAAAATCACTGAATCCACCAACTAGATAAAGGAGAGTACTAAGCCACTCTGCCATAGGTTGTCATCCTCCACGTTCAGGTTTACTCCTGTTGGCTGTCTAATGTCACATACATTACAGTCAAATTTGAAAACATTTATATCAACAGCCTTGCATGATAACATAACAACAGCAACCACTTATTGCTCTTCGGTGCCAAGGTCATTGTATGCATTATTTCAATGAATCAACCTAACAGTTCTATGAAGGAGATATTATTATCCCTGGGTGTATCTTGGGGTTCAGTAACTTCTCTACTATTGAAAAGCCATACCGTTCCATTCTCTTGAACCATTTCACTGCTCTTGGTACAGTAGTTGGTAATGAACACGAGGTGAGGGTGGAGGGGCTGGGAGGGGTACTGGTGAACAGAAGGAAAGATGGTTGTTCTACAAATTACTTGTGCGTGTTGGTGTATGAGAGAGAGACACATCCACAAACAGAGACAGAGAGGCAAAGAGTTTTATTTTCTTTTAAGCTAAACTTAAGCGGAGTCTAGTCTTTTCACCATTTTGAACAGTTTTCCATAATCATCGAGACACTAACTCAGGAGCTGTTCTTGTGGGGTTTTGGATGCAGTATTCGGCTGTGTTTATAATCAAATACACACTCAAAAGGCCTTGGGGAGATAATGATGTAAAACAAGATATCTCTTGGCAGTGATATAGGTATATATCTATCATGCCATAAGTAGAGTAAATAAGCAACCAGAGTTTTAAGTATAAAAAGGGAAAACAATAAAAATGTAGCGATTCTCTGGAGCTTTCTTTCCCATTAGGCCCAAGGAAACATGAATGCCCATCCAACTTCCCCAGGTCGTTTGGTAATGGCTGGAGTTCCGTAAAATGAACTGAAAGTAAAGCCTGAGTATCAGAGGACTAATCCCCCCCCACATCCTTCTCTTTGAATTTGTGGGGTGGCCTCTCTGAGGGCTGGTTATACTGTGCTCAGTCTGGCAGGACCAAGTGAGGACTTCCCTTCTTAGGAAACCTCAATCCAAGCTGAACCATGTAAGCCTTAGCCTCCAGAGGTCTTCCTCTCCCTCAGTTTCTGGTGATTCATCCTCTTTGCTGATTCCTGCGGGGCAGTTTCTGGTGTCTCAATGGTGCACCCTGCTGGAAATGCTCTACCAGATACGCAACCTCTGGAGGAAGCTGGAGAGTCTCATTGTCAACAGTCAACCTACACTGTTTCCCAGATTTCCAGTAAAGGGACTCTGATAAATCATTATGCTGACCCTCAGGGATCTCATCAAGGCTCAGCTTTTTTCTTGTTTGACATTTATAAATCACAAGGATGCAAGGAATTATCTAAGTAGTTAGTATGGTAACTCTTCCTTGAATCAAAGGCTCTACATTAGAAATTCTTTCAACAGTGGATTGTCTAGGAAAAGAGTGTAGTATTTCTATGCATTGAACATCCTAGTTCTTTCTGATTGACTCAGACTTCTGGGGGAAGGAAATAGGTACTCTCTTGAGTGCCAATGGTATTTTATACCCTAAAGGGTTGGACATTGTTATTTTTAGAACACCATGTCTGTGTCTTACCTAATATTAAAATACATGTCATATCCAACAGGTTTTTTCTTTCCTAGGAAAAAAAAAACTTGAAGATTGCTTCTTAAATTTTTCTTTTGAGGGGAGACAAGATGGCAGAGGAGTAGGTAGAAGCTGAGTACATCTCTCTCCACAAAGATGTCAGGAATATATCTTCAGGTGCAGAGGATCTCACAGAGAGCCAGCTGAATACTGGCAGGAGTCCCTGACCACCAGAAAGGAAAATATAGTTTTGTGCAAAACTTGGTAGGATGAAGGAAGGAAGTTGGGATGAGGGGTGGGAGGAGAGCTAGTGGCACCTAATCTGCACCTGGGGAGTGGGTGAGCTGAAGCAGGAGAGACACTTGCATCCAGGTCAATCAGTTGGGACAGAAAGGGAAACATTTGAGGCTGTCAGAGAGTGAAGCAGCTGATCTGTGACAGTCTGAATGGATTGAGAATCACAGAAAGAATTCATGCTGTGGTCCTACATACCCTGAACAGGGAGGCAAGTCCACTGAAATGCACCGTGGCTGGGAGCAGGAGCATGGGGATTGGAGAGCAATCCCAAGGCGAGGACAGCTGTTGACTGTGGGAAGATGACCAGAGGGGATGGGAGCGAGGGAGTCCATGGTGAGGAGTGCCTCTGGAGGAATGCTGGGCAGCTATGGAGGCAGGGTGTTGAGTCATCGCAAGGGGTGGAGCCATCACGGTCACCTCTCTCTCCCCACACACTAGCAACCAATAGAAAAAGACCTCAGCAAGCGTGGCCCTTTGAATGCCTAACATGCTGAGCAATAGTAAATGACCCGAGTCAGGGGTGCCTTTTGAGTGCCTCCTATGCTGAGCAGTGGAGAAGGACCAGTCAGGGAGGCCCTTTGAACACCACCTACCAGAGACTAGAAGAGAATTCTAAAAGTGCTATATCTTCTGCACCTTTTACTGATGGCTTCCCCATACACCTAGAACTACTAGGCTCCCTGCAATACAAGCAGTGGCACCACCTCCATGCTAGGTCCTCACTGGGGCAGAGCTGCCAGAGGCTAGAAAAGAATCCTTGTAGCATCATATCTCCTATGCCTGTGGTTGCTTGCTTTCCTGAACACTTGGTGCCACTGGGATCCCCACTATACAAGCAGCCACGCCACCTTCACCACCAGTCTTCACTGGAGCAGACCCAAGTCCTCCAGGGCAGCCTCAGGAGCAAACTTCTGTGGATGACCCACATAAGGAAAGGGAAAGTAAAAATGTTAGTTGCTCAGTTGGTCTGAGTCTTTGCAACCCCATGGAATATAGCCCTCCAGGCTCCCCTTTCCATGGAATTTTCCAGGTTAGAATACTGTTGTGGGTTGCCATTCTCTTCTCCAGGGATTTTGATAACCCAGGGATCAAACCTGAGTCTCCTGCATTGCAGGCAGATTCGTTACTGTCTGATCCATGAGGGGAGCACCCCCACCATTGAGATCCAGGGATGGAATAGCTAAGGGAGAGGTTTGAAAACCTTTCCACCAGCTGTACAAGCTGAAGATTAAATCCACACAATCACCTAGGTAGACTCTGTGTCTATGTCATATGTATAAGGACGATGAGCATTCCCAGAAAAGAAAGTACCCTAGCTCTAGCAGTTGTGGACATTGGAGGCTAGAACGTGCAGGAGTAGGGTCAGATTAGCTTGAGCTAATTGGTCCCACAGCAGGTCCAAAGACCAGACCTCCAATGCCATATTGGAGGGCTTCCTAGATAGATGGCGGTGTGCTATGGCTCACAGCTGGGGAAAGGACACAGACTGTCCTTTAATGGAATGCATAAAAGACAGTTATTAGTATTCTTATATTTTGATTTGTCCTGTAGTTCTGAATTTTTTTCTCTGTTGCTGTGATTGCTGATTTATTACTGTTATCTTTATTTGGGCATTTGAGAGCTTTTTCTTGTTTTTTTTTTTTTTTTAAGTACACTTTTTATTTCCTTTATATATTTCTACTTCAACTTTGGCTTTCTACAGTTCTGTGTTTTTATGTTTCTTTTTATTTTGTTCCTGTTCTTTCCTTGTTGTTATATATATATATATATATATATACACACACACATATACATAAAACACATATCAGTTCAGTTCAGTTATACTTTTATTTAACTTTGCTTTTCCACTTTTATTTTTTCACTATATTTGTTTCTTTTCTTTCCTTTGCTTTATTCCTTACCTGGCATTCTGCTCTGGTCTTTATTCTGTTTTAGTTAGTTTTTAATTGTTTGATATTTTTGGTTTCCTTTGCTCACTGGGTCACTCTCTTGTACTTTGTTTTCTTTGGTCTGTTTTGGTTTTGTTGTGTGTGTGTGTTCCTTTGTTTTTGTTGCTATTTGTCTGAATTTGCTTTTACCATTTGTGTGGGGTTCGTTTTTTGTTTCTTGTTATTTTGTTTATTAGTTTTTTGTTTGTTTTAATACCCTTTATTTCTGTAACAAATGGCTTGTTAGGTCTTCATTCTCTGACCAGAGGTTGTGCTTGAGACTCGGGATGGGAGCACTGAGTTCAGGACACTAAGTTTCTGAAGAAATGCTGACCTCAAGGAGTATTAATCAATGAGAACTCCCACAAAGACTTTCATCTGTATCCAAGACCTGGCACCACCCCAATTTCTGGCAGCACCCACCTCAAGATGCCTCACCCAAACAACAAGCAATGTAAGAACACAAACTCAATCAATCATCAACAGATATCCCAAAACACACCACTTCACACAACCCTGCCTATCAGAGGAGGATAAACTCACCTCCTCCCACCAGAACGCAGACAGAAGTCCCTCCCAACATGAAGCCTTCTTAAGCCACTGGCCCAACCTCACTCACTGAGGGCAGAGACCAAAACCAAAGGGAACTATGATCCTATAGCCTGGGGAAAGAGACTTCAAAGACAGTAAGTTAAGAAAATGGAAAGACAGAGAAGTATTGTGCAAGTGAAGGAGCAAGGTAAAAATCCACAAGATCAATAAATGAAATAGGCAACCACCTGAGAAAGAACACAAAGTAATAATAGTAAAGATCCAAAATCTTGAAAACAGAATGGAGAAAATGCAAGAATACTTAACACATTTAACAAGGACCAAGAAGAAATAAAGAAAAGAGCAAACAGTGATGAACAACACAACGACTGAAATTAAAAACACTGTGGAAGGAATCAAGAGCAGAATAACTGAGGCAGAGGAATGGATAAGAGAGTTGGAAGATAGAATGATGAAAACAACTGCTGAAGAGCAGAATAAAGAAAAATGAATTAAAAATATTGAGGATAGTCTCAGACACCTCGAGGATAACTTTAAGTGCACCAACATTCGAATTATAGGGGGGTCAGAAAGAGAAGAGAAAAAGATAAGGTCTGAGAAAATATTTGAAGAGATTATAGTTGACAACTTTCCTAACATGGGAAAGTAGTCAATCAAGTCCAAGAAGCTCAGAGAGTCCCATCAGAATAAAACCAAAGAGAAACAAACTAAAACACATATCAATCAAACTAACAAAAATTAAACACAAATAAAAAAAATATTAAAAGCAGCAAGAGGAAAGCAGCAAGAAATATTCAAGGGAAACCCCATAAGCTTAACAGCTGATCTTTCAGCAGAAACTCTACAGGCCAGAAAGGAGGGGCAGGATGTGCTGCAGGGGGTGACAAAGAGTCAGACATGACTTAGTGGCTGAACAATAACAAAAACAATGAAAGGGAAAAATCTACAACCAAGATTGCTCTACTCAGCAAGGATCTCATTCGAAATTGATGGAAGAATCAAAAGCTTAACAGACAAGTAAAAGTTAACAGAATTCAGCACCATTAAATCAGCTTTAGAACAAATGCTAAAGGAATTTCTTTAAGTAGGAAACGTAAGAGAATGAAAAGACCAACAAAAACAAATCCAAAATAATTAAGAAAATGCCAATAGGAACATATATATGAATAATTGTTTTAAATGTAAATGGGTTAAGCACGCTAACCAAAATACAGAGACTGGCTGAATGGATACAAAAGTAGGACCTATGTTTATGCTGTCTGCAAGAGACCCACTTCATATCTAGAGACACATACACACTGAACCTGAGAAGATGGGAAAAGAAATTCCATGCAAATAGAAATCAAAAAAAAGCTGGAGAAGCAATTCTCATATCAGACAAAATAGACCTTAAAAATAGAGACTTACAAGAGATAAGGAAGGACACTACATAGTGATCAAGGGATCAATACAAGAAGACATGACAATTCTAAGTATTTATGCACCCAACATAGGGGCACCTCAATAAATAAGGTGAACGCTAGCAGAAATAAGAGGGAAAATTGAATGAGGTGAGTAGAACCAATTTGTTTCATGTGCATGCTTACATGTGTCTGACTCTATGATTCCATGGACTGTGGCCTGCCAGGCTCCTCTGTCCATGGGATTTTCCGAGCAGGAATACTGAAATGGGTTGCTATTTCCTACTCCAGCGCATCTTCCTGACCCAGGGATTGAACCTGTGTCTCCTGTGTCTCCTGCACTGCAGGTGGATTCTTTACCACTGAACCACCAGGGAAGCCTCATCCAAGAGGAAGACATAACAATTGTAAATATTTATGTACATTGGGGCACCTCAATACATAGGGCAAACACTAATGGACACAGAAGGGGAAATTGACAGTAGCACAATAATAGTAGGGGACTTTAACACTCCACTAACACCAATGGACAGAGCAGCAAGACAGAAAATTAATAAGGGAACACAAGCCTTAAATGACACGTTGCCTTAGATGGACCAGTTGATATCTTCAGGATATTACATCCAAATGCAGAAGAATACACTATTTTTCTCACATGCACATGGAACATTCTCCATGATAGATCACATCTTGGATCACAAATTAAGCCTCAGTAAATTTAAGAAAACTGAAATCATATCAAGCATCTTTCCTGACCATAATGTTATGAGACTAGATATCAATTATAGGAAAAAAAAACTGTAAAAAACACAAACACATGGAGATTAAATAATATACTCCTAAATAATCAACAGGTTACTGAAGAAATCAAAGAAGAGATGAAAAATACCTAGAATAAATGACAATGAAACATGATGACTGAAAGTCTATTGGATGCAGTTCTAAGAGGGAAGTTTATAGTAATACAATCCTATCTCCAGAAACAATAAAGACATTGAAAAGACAACCTAACCTTACACCTAAATCAACTGAAAAAAGAACAAAAAAGCCCCAAAAAAGTAGAAGGAAAGAAATCATAAAAATAAGATCAGAAATAAACAAAAAAGAAATGAAAGAAACAATAGTAAAACAATCTAAAAGCTGGTTCTCTGAGAAGATAAAAAAAATTGACAAACCATTAGCCAGACTCATAAAGAAGAAAAGAAAGACTCAAATAAATAAAATTAGAAATGCTAAAGGAGAAGTAACAATAGACAATAAAGAAATACAAAGTAAGAGACTATTATGAGCAACTATATGCCAATAAAATGGACAACCTGAAAGAAAAGGACAGATTCGTAGAAAAGTTCAACCTTCAAAGACTGAATCAGGAAGAAATAGAAATTTTGAACAGACCAATCACAATCACGGAAATCAAAACTGTGATAGAAAAAAAAAAACTCTTCCCCAAAGCAAAAGCCCAGGGCTTCATAGGTGAATGCTATCAAATAATTTTTGACAGAATTCTATCAAAGAATCCTTAGAGAAGAGCCAATGCCTGTTCTTCTCAAACACTTCCAAAAAAACTGCAGACGCAGGAACCCTTCCAAATTCATTCTACAAGGCCACCATCACCCTAATACCAAAGCTAAAGACATCACACACAGAAAAGAAAATTATAGGCCAATGTCGCTGATAAACATAAATGCAAACATCCTCAACAAAATTCTAGCAAACAGAATCCAACAACACATTAACAAGATCATACACCATGTTCAAGTTGAGTTTATCCCAGGGATGCAAGGACTTTTCAATATTTGCAAATCAATCACAAGTGGTGTGATACTTCATATTAACAAACTGAAAGATAAAAATCATATGAAAATCTCAATAGATGCAGAAAAAGCTCTCAACAAAATTTAACACCCATTTATGAAAAACAAAAGCAAAAAAACTCTTCAGAAAATAGGCATAGAAGGAACCTACCTCAGCATAATAAAGGGATTATATAACAAAACCACAGCAAACATTTTCTCAATGGAGAAAAACTGAAAGCATTTCCTCTGAGATCAGGAACAAGACAAAGGTGCTCACTCTCGCCAAGGATGGCAATCAGAGAAGAAAAAGAAATAGAAGGAATTCAGATTGATAATGAAAATTCTCACTGTTTGCAGACAACATGATACTATACACAGAAAATTCTAAAAATGCTATCAAAAAATTACTAGAGCTTATCAGTGAATTTAGTAATGTTTCAGGATACAAAATCAATCCATGGATGGTTTCAGGATACAAAATCAATGTAATGTTTCAGGATACAAAATCAATCCATACATGCAATCCAAGGATGGCAATCAGAGAAGAAAAAGAAATAGAAGGAATTCAGGTTGATAATGAAAAGTCTCACTGTTTGCAGACATGATACTATACATAGAAAATTCTAAAGATGCTATCAAAGAATTACTAGAGCTTATCAGTGAATTTAGTAATGTTTCAGGATACAAAATCAATACACAGAAATCCCTTGCATTCCTGTACAGTAACAATAAGAAATCAGAGAAATTAAGGAATCAATTCATCATTGCAACTAAAAGAATAAAATACCCAGGAATAAACCTACCTAACAAGACAAAAGACCTGTATACACAAAACTATGACACTGATGAAAGAAATCAAAGACAACATAATCAGATGAAGAGATATACCATGTTCTTGGATTGGAAGAATTAATATTGTGAAAATGACTATGCTACCCAAATAATCTACAGATTCAGTGCAATCCCTATCAAGTTACCAATGGCATTTTTCACAGAACTAGAATTTAAAAAATCACAATTTGTGTGGAAACACTGCTGCTGCTGCTGCTGCTAAGTCACTTCAGTCGTGTCCGACTCTGTGTGACCCCATAGACGGAAGCCCACCAGGCTCCCCCGTCCCTGGGATTCTCCAGGCAAGAACACTGGAGTGGGCTGCCATTTCTTTCTCCAATGTGTGAAAGTGAAAAGTGAAAGCGAAGTCGCTCAGTCGCATCCGACCCACAGCGACCCCACGGACTGCAGCCCACCAGACTCCTCCATCCATGGGATTCTCTAGGCAATAGTACTGGAGTGGCTTGCAATTGCCTTCTCCGGTGGAAACACTAAAGATCCCCAAATTAGGGGGAAAAAAAATCCTGAGAGAGAAAAATGGAGCTGGAGGAATCAATCTTCCTGTCTTCAGGTTAACTCAAAGCTACAGTCATTAAGAGAGTATGGTACTGACACAAAGCAAAAATATAGACCAATGGAATAAATAGAAAGCCCAGAGAAAAACCCATGCCCCGTGGGCACGTAATCTTTGGCAAAAGATGCAAGAATACATAATGGAGAAAGGACAGCCTCTTCAATAAGTGGTTCTGGGAAAACTGGACTTCTACATGTAAAAGAAAGAAACTAAAACACTTCCTAACACCATACATAAAAATGAACTCAAAATGGATTAAAGACCTTAATATAAGACCAGAAAATATAAAAATCTTAGAGGAAAACATAGGCAGAACACTCTTTGACATAAATCACAGCAAGATCCTTTACGACTTGCCTCCTACAAGTAATGGAAATAAAAATGAAAATAAACAAATGGGCCCTAATTAAATTTAAAAACTTTTGCATAGAGAAAGAAACCATAATTGAGATGAAAAGACAACTCTCAGAATGGGAGAAATTAATTGCAAATAAAGCCACTGACAAAGTATTAATCTTCAAAATATACAAACAGCTCATGCAGTTCAATATCAAAAAACAAACAACTCAATAAAAAATGGACAGAAGACCTAAACAGACATCCAAAGAAGGCATACAGATGGCCAATAAACACATGACAAAATGCTCAGCATAGCTTATTATTAGAGAAATGCAATGAGGTATCACTTCACACTAGTGAGAATGGCCATCATCAAAAAAATCCACAAACAAATTCTGGAGAGGGTGTGGAGAAAAAAGACCCTCTTGAACTGTGGTGGGAATGAAAATGATATAGCCACTGTGGAGAAAAGTGCAGAGATTTCTTTAAAAACTAGGAATTAAATTACCATCATTTCAGTTCAGTTCAGTTCAGTCGCTAAGTCGTGTCCTACTATTTGCGACCCCATGTATCACAGCACGCCAGGCCTCCCTGTCCGTCACCAACTACTGGAGTTCACTCAAACTCACCTCCATCGAGTCAGTGATGCCATCCAGCCATCTCATTCTCTGTTGTCCCCTTCTCCTCCTGCCCCCAATCCCTCCCAGCATCAGAGTCTTTTCCATTGAGTCAACTCTTCACATGAGGTGGCCAAAGTATTGGAGTTTCAGCTTTAGCATCAGTCCTTCCAATGAACATCCAGGACTGATCTCCTTTAGAATGGACTGGTTGGATCTCCTTGCAGTCCAAGGGACTCTCAAGAGTCTTCTCCAGCACCACAGTTCAAAAGCATCAATTCTTCGGTGATCAGCTTTCTTCACAGTTCAACTCTCACATCCATACATGACCACTGGAAAAACCATAGCCTTGACTAGACGAACCTTGGTCGGCAAAGTAATGTCTCTGCTTTTGAATATGCTGTCTAGGTTGGTCATAACTTTCCTTCCAAGGAGTAAGCGTCTTTTAATTTCACGGCTGCAATCAGCATCCATGGTGATTTTGAGCCATAGGACCCAGCAATCCCACTACTGGGCATATACTTTGAGAAAACCACAATACTAAAAGACACATGCACTGCAGTGTTCATTGCAGCACTATTTACAATAGCCAGGACATGGAAACAACCTAGATGTCTCCTGAGAGACAAATGGATAAAGACATTGTGGTAAATATATACCATGGAATATTACTTAGCCATAAAAAAGAATGAATTTGAGTCAGTTCTAGTGAGGTGGGTGAATCTAGAGCCTGTTATACAGAGTGAAGTAAGTCAAAAAGAGAAAGACAAATATCTTATATTAATGCATATATATGGAATCTGGGAAAATGGTACTGACAAACCTATTTGCAGAGTAGCAATAGAGAGACACACATAGAGAAAAGACTTTGGACAAAGTCGGGGAAGGAGAGGGTGGACAAATTGAGTAGCATGGAACCATATTCATTACCTTATGGACAATAGATAGTCAGTGGGAATTTGCTAGATAACGCAGGGAGCTCAATTTGGTGCTGTGTGACAACCTAGAGGGGTGGGAGGGAGGTTCAAGAGGGCAGGGACGTATGCATATCAATGGCTGATTCATATTGATGTATGGCCGAAATGAACACAACCTTGTGTTGATTATCCTCCAATTAAACAATAAATGAAGCAGTGAAAAAAATTTGCTTTTGAAATTATTTGTATTGTGATCTCTCAACAATCATGTACATTCTTGAGAATTTCTATTAAGTGAGGAAAACTAACTTAAATTTATTTATAAAAGTGTGAAAAGTTTATCAATAAAAAATAAAAATTAGTGAAGACATGAGAATTGACATCTAATTAAATTTAATTATTTATTAATTATAAATTAGCATTTTAATAATTAAATTAACATTTAATTATTGACATTTAATTAAAAATTTATTAATTTTGAGTTTGCATTTTTCTCTTCTAGTTTGAGCCTTTCTTCTTTTTCTTTTTTTTCTCCTCCTTTTCCTCCTTCTCCTCTTCCTTTTTATTTAAGGATTGTCAGACCTTTTCAAAAACTCTCAGATCTTAAGCACCATGCTATCTGATGAATAAAAGTGTACAATCAGTTCTGTTAATTAGCTTATTATGTAGGTTGACTTATCTTACACAATTCATAAGGCTACGTATTAAGTTTGGTCATATGAAATTCCTGGGTTTTGGGTTTCGTTTTGTTTTTGTAAAATATGACTGAATAGAGACAATTTCACATGATCCAAGTTAATGGTTTTTGGTTACAAATACATTTTTTCCTCTGGAGGTATAGAGTTAAATCACAAAGCTAAGACTTGAAAAGCAGAGTTCTGTGCTTGTGGGAAGTGTTCGGCAAGTATTTGCAGAATGAATGCGTGCGCGTATTCACGAATGACTGAACAAGACACAGGAATGTAAACAAGAGCAAAATTGCACGGTTCAGACTCGTGGTAACGGAACTGGCAGAATTTATTCATCATATGAAGAACTGTGACAATTACTTTAAAGTCTTTTTAACTAACATTCTCTTTTTAATTCAATTTTGTTTTGCTAACCAGAGATTGGCATTTGTGTGAGAAATAAGTCCTGGCACACCTCACTGCTGACTCTCCTCATTGCTTCTGCTGCTGCTAAGTCGCTTCAGTCGTGTCCGACTCTGTGCGACCCCATAGACGGCAGCCCACCAGGCTCCCCCGTCCCTGGGATTCTCCAGGCAAGAATACTGGAGTGGGTTGCCATTTCCTTCTCCAGTGCATGAAAGAGAAAAGTGAAAGTGAAGGCGCTCAGTCGTGTCCGACTCTTCGCGACCCCATGGACTGCAGCCCACCAGGCTCCTCCATCCATGGGACTTTCCAGGCAAGAGTACTGGAGTGGGGTGCCATTGCCTTCTCCGACTCTCCTCATTGCTGCTGCTGCTAAGTCGCTTCAGTCGTGTTCGACTCTGTGCGACCCCGTAGACGGCAGCCTACCAGGCTCCCCCATCCATGGGATTCTCCAGGCAAGAACACTTCAGTGGGTTGCCATTTCCTTCTCCAATGTATGAAATTGAAAAGTGAAAGTGAAGTCGCTTCAGTCATGTCCAACTCTGAGCGACCCCATGGACTGCAGCTTACCAGGCTCCTCCACCCATGGGACCCTCCAGGCAAGAGTACTGGAGTGGGTTGCCATTGCCTTCTCCGGGACTCTCTTCATTAGGGAATAACAAATGGAAACATCATGGGAACTGAAGGAGAAAAAGAAGCATTGTGGATTTAAGAGAGAGACTTCAGAGGTTGGTAGGATTTTCATGAAGCATGTTGCTTTTCATTTGGCAGCAAGAACTATCTCTGGAAGGTGCTGGTGTTTTTCATTCCATATGATCCCAGGGAAACCAATAACTTTATTTATTTATTTTTTCTGACTGCAGTCCTAGAGAAAAACAAAGGATTATCAAATCTTAATGAATAATAGAGCTTCAACGTTGGGTCAATCCACCCATCCATTTACTCATCCTTTTATCCTGTTGAACTATGATATACCAGATACTGTCCAGGTGCTGGGAAGACAGTGAGGTTTAAGATATAAGATGCGTTTCCAAACTAGAGGGGATGTTCATCTGGTGTTGGGAGAGTAAATGTGATCAGCACTAAAAGAGCAGGGGGAACGTGCTCAGCATGTAGATAGAGAACGGATGCCTGCATATGCTGGAGGAGATTTCATCAGAGCTGTTAATTGACCTGGGTCCAGAATAGAGGTTTTTAACCTTGGCTAAATAGATTAGAACAACCAGAGGATTTAAAAGAAGGGAGAAAGTAAAGCAAAGGTAGAGAGGGAGAGAAAGAAGATAAAAAGAATCGTGGCAACCCAGGATCCACCATACAGGTTCCAGTTTAATTGATTTGGGGCTGGTTATCTGTTTTATTATATTTCTATTTTGCCCTTAAAAAAAGCTAATAGGTTAATATCAGGTTAATATTGATACAATTAGCAACTAGATTGAGAACCATTGGTCTGGGAGAAGTAGAAACACATAAGGAGAAGGAGGTTGGATTGGTTAAAGGAGGAGAAAGTTGCAGTCTTCCACCCTAAGTAAATAGTATGCAAAAAGAAAGATGACGTCCTAAGGTTATCAGCCTCATGATGAGGGTCAGTCCAGTGTATGTGGAATGGAACGTTCTGTAGAAAACTGGATGCCTAGACGTGCTTCCATGAGGGAAAGGGTCAGCAAGAAACGTTTCACTGTGGTCTAGTGAGGAACTCATGGTCAGGTGTGAAAAGTCAGACAGAATACACCAGTGTTTTCAAGCATGTGATATATATAGGAGGAGGGACCTTGATTGTCATTATCCATGAATACAAAATGTAGAATCCAAATCAAGAAATTTACATGAAAAACTGGTGCAAAGTGATAAAAACAGGATATCCCTAGAGACAAACAACCGTAGGATTACCATCTCTACCCAGAATACACAAGGTTCCCACAGGAAACAAATTTCACTGAAGACTAAGCCTGAGATAAAATAACTGTTAATACTCAAGGAAGAAAAAATTGCCATGAGAATGAGTATGTGTAGAAACTATATATTCTAGGTCAATCTGAGAGAGACTTTTATATGAACATGTTTAGCATGTTCAAAGGGCTTCCCTGGTAGCTCAGTAGGTAAAGATTCTGCTTGCAATGCAGGAGATCCAGGTTTGATCCCTGGGTCGGGAAGATCCTCTGCAGAAGGAAATGACAACCCACTCCAGTATTCTTGCCTGGAACATCCCATGGACAGATGAGCCTGGCAGGCTATAGGCCATGGGGTCACAAGAGTTGGAAATGACTTAGTGACTAAACCACCATCAGCATGTTCAAAGAAATAGAAATAGGAAACATCCAGTAGGCCAAGAAAGAAAAAACAGACTTAAAAAAAACAAAAACACTCAAACAAATAGAAATTAAGTTTATTTATAATTAATTGTAATTAGTTTATAATTAAAATAAAATTGAGAAAATGCTCTTTGGTTATAGGATATAGTCTATATGTAGCTGAAAAAAAATAACTGAAAAATTAGAAGACAAAGCTGAAGAAATTACAGAAAACTGAAGAATATTCCACTGAAGAATATAGAGAAACAGGTAGAAAACAGAGGTCCTGAGTATGAATTTTTTGCTACAAATGCTGCTTGGAATACAGAACATAGGATTGACATTTTAGATAGGTGAGAGACAGAGTTAGTATATAGGAAAAATCAGTTATCCTAAAATTTCTGAGAAATATTAACATGTATATTGTCAGCATATTTTTGAGTTTCTGTTTGTTAAGAAGGGCAAAAGACACTTGTAATATGAAAATTTTAAATTTTCTTTGTAAATACAAAAAAATTTTCTGTCAGTTCAGTTGTGTCCGACTCTTTGTGACTCCATGGACTGTAGCACGCCAGCCTCCCTGTCTGTCACCAACTCTCGGAGCTGACTCAAACTCATGTCCATTGAGTCAGTGATGCCATCCAACCATCTCATCCTCTGTCATCCCCTTCTCCCACTTTCAATCTTTCCCAGCATCAGGGTCTTTTCAAATGAGTCAGTTCTTCGCATCAGGTGGCCAAAATTATTGGAGTTTCAACTTCAGCATCAGTCTTTCCAATGAGTATTCAGGACTGATTTCCTTTAGGATGGACTGGTGGGTTCTCCTTGCAGTCCAAGGGATTCTCAAGAGTCTTCTCCAACACCACAGTTCAAAAGCATAATTTCTTTGGTGCTCAGCTTTCTTTATAGTCCAACTGTCACGTCCATACATGACCACTGGAACAACCATAGCTTTGACTAGACGGACCTTTGTTGAAAGTATGGTTGAATGATAAACACGAGGCCATGAAATCTTTGAGGAAACTGCATAATTGCTTCAGACATTTTGTTGTAGGAAACTGCTTATTCAATAAAAACGTAAGTTATGATTTTCAAAAGAAATTAATCTAACTAGCTAATCTTGTGATAATTAACAGTTGAGCTAAATCTTACTTATCTATTAGGATTCTAATTAATTCTACCAGAATGAAAGACCTAGCAAATCCTCAGTTTTAGAAAGATGGCTAAAGTCGTTCCTCCTTGAAAAAAGCAAAATATTGAAATATAATTTCAGATGATTAGCTGTAAAAGGTGAAGAATCTCAATTTTCTTGGCCTGGAGCCTGCCAGACTCCTCTGTCCATGGGATTCTCCAGGCAAGAATACTGCAGTGGTTGACATTTCCTTCTCCAGGGGATCTTCCCAGCCCAGGGATTGAACCGGGGTCTCCTGCATTGCAGGCCAACTCTACCACCTGAGCCACCAGGGAGGACAGTAAAGTTAAAATTAAAAAATTAAAATTCAGTAAATACCATTTATGTAAATTAAAAAGCCATCCAAAACAACATTGGATATTTTCCCATTGGCACAGATGTATTTGGAAAAAAGTGAACAATATGGACCAGAAGGAAACACTCCTAACTTAATGAAAGTGACTGTAAGGGGAGGAGGGTAAGAGAAGGTGAGGAATAGGTGAGGGACATTAAGAAGCACAAAGTATGAGTCAGGGGCACGGAGTGCACAGTGTAAGGAATGTAGTCAATAACTATTTAATCTTTGCATGGTGACTGATGATAACTAGACATGATTCTTTTGAAATGTATAGAAATATCGAGAAACTATGTTGTGTAACGGGAACCAACATAGTGTTATAGGTTGATTACACTTCAAAACCAACCAAATAAACAAACAAACTCATAGGGAAAGAGATCACATTTGTGGTGACCAGAGGATGGGGGTAGGAAGAGGGGAAATTGAATGAAGATGGTCAAAAAGGTAAAATTTCCAATTATAAGATAAATGACTACTTTGGGTTTCCTTTTCCTTCTCCAGGGGATCTTCCTGACCCATGGATCGAACCCAGGTCTCCTGCATTGCAGGCAGCTTCTTTACCATTCAAGCTACAGGGAGGATCTCGGGATACAAGGTACAACATGGTAAATATAATTAATACTGCTGCACATTGTATGCAAGTTATTAATGGAGTAAATCCTGAGTTCTCATCACAAGGAAAACATATTTTTTCCTAATTCTTTAATCTTGTATTAATAGATGAGATGATGGGTGTTCACCTAACTTACTGTGATAATCAGGTAAGTGAAATGTAAGTCAAATAATTATGCTATACTCAAATTCATACAGTGCTGTACATCAATTATGTATCAATAAAATGGGAAGAAAAAGACAGTAACTGTATCCGAGTTGTGTGGGAGACAAGAATCAACCTGGGCCTTTTGCAGGGAGATGATGTGGTACAAAGTACTCTACAGTATCTGTGATGGTTTTTCTTATAAAGGGGTTCTGAAGTATTTATTGTATATATATATTTACATATACAGACACACCCATCCACATGGTGAGTTTGGATGTTTGTTATACCTCTGTAAACTTTTCCCTTTATGTAAAATTTTTATAACTAAAAAAGTAACGCAATCATTACAATTTATTCTCTATACCTCTATTTAGAGGAAGAAGTAGAGGTTAACTGTGTGCTAAATGACACATAAAGGCTGATTTGTTCATTTCCACTATTCATTCCATTTTTATCCTCTGTTTATATGGCTAATCTAGAAGCTTCTTGCAAATTAATTGAAGAACTAGCTTTCAAATTAAATAACTCCCAAATGCATATTTTTGTCCTTAATGATGTTAAGGAGGTTGTTCTCACCTTTAGAAATTTTCTATTTTTTTATTTCACAGGCAACTCCCTTGAACTCTTTTGGGCAGGAACACACACATTCTCCATCCAGCAGAAGCACAGTCCCTCCATTTTGGCACGATTGGCATTTTCTTAAACTGAATTCATTGATGTAGTCTTCAATGGCTCTTTCCAAATTTTGTTTCTTGAGATGTGCATCTTTCATTTTCACTGGAATCAGATCATATATCGGAGTCAGCTGCAAGAGAGAAAAACGTTTTATTTTAGGTCTTTTCCTACTGACTAATATTTTAGTTCATGTAATATTTTGGGCTAAATTATTTGTTCTTTGATTTATTAATTCAATAAAGGCTTATTGAATGATTATTATTGTCAGCTATGATGTTAGCTTTTAAGACCTGGTGGCTCAGACGGTAAAGAGCCAGCCTGCAATGCGGGAAACCTGGGTTCAATCCCTGGGTTGGGTAGATCCCCTGGAGAAGTAAATGGCAATCCACTCCAGTATTCTTGCCTGGAAAATCCCATGGATGGAGGAGCATGACAGGCAATGGTTGATGGGGTTGCAACTGAGAGACTGACAACAACAACATGATGTTAGCTTTTAAGCTTATACTAGTGATCAAAAGTAGCCATGATCTCTATAACCATGGTGATCCCATTATAGAGATAAAGTGTGTTAGTCACTCAGTGTTGTCCGACTGTGTGTGACCCCAAGGACTGTAGCCCGCCAGGCTCCTCTGTCCATGGGGTATTCCAGGCAAGAATACTGGAGTGGGTTGCCATTTTCTTCTCTGGGGGGGTCTTCCTGATCCATGGATCAAACCGGGGTCTTCTGTATTGCAGGTGGATTCTTTACCATCTGAGCCACCAGGAAAGCCCATTACAGAGGAAAGGAGGCTGATACTGCAAGATAATTTACTGACATATTTATTGTGAATCCTTTTTTTCTGTTTCCCCCTTCCAGAAGGTAAACAAGTGCTTGCGATCTCTTGTCTAAGAGGAGGTTTACATGTGATGCCAAGTCCAGAATGTCCCTAAAAACAAATTTTTTATTACCTTTGAGGGAGAGCTTTCCTCCAGTCCAGGAAGGGGATAGAGTTAGCATATACTTCAGGAAGCAGGAACCATAACTAGATCTCTAACAGTAGATTTGGCAAGTAGCAAAATCTTTGAAGGGCCCCTAGGGAAGGTGGCTATCAGGGACCAGGCTACAGACTTGTCAATGTCTCCAAAGCACAATCTTGGCATGGAAAGTTTGAAACCACTTGGTGTCAAGTAAACTTGTAAACTTGAACCATGAGGTCATCAGGGGTGACCACAATGGATTGAATACTTACATATATTATATCCTTATTTCCCAAAGAGAAACATCTGGACAAGCAAGAACCACCCTGAACGGATCCAACAAATGAATGATGGATGCATTTTCCAGCAGCATGGAAGGGTGGAAATGTCAAATTTAATTATACTTAAATAAATGAAGCAAAGTGATTTATTTTGTACCCTCAAATTCCTGGAGTAAGATACATAGTTGCCACAATTGAATCAGGGAAGTTTGGAAAACTTTCCTGAGAAAATGACTGTGAAGCTGAGATTTGAGGGTGTAAAGACAAAAAGACTACTCTAGTAATATAGTGCAGAATTAAAAAAAATTCTTACAGTAGAGTTATGTTACATATATAACACATATAGAATATATAGAGTCATGTTTTATAAATCTATATAAACCATATGTGAGCTTCCCAGGTGGCACTAGTGGTAAAGAACCCACCTGCCAATGCAGGAGACGTAAGAGACTTGGGTTCAATCCCTGGATAGGAAAGATTCCCTGGAGGAGGGCGTGGCAACCCACTCCAGTAATCTTGCCTGGAGAATCCCATGGACAGAGGAGCCTGGCAGGCTACAGTCCACAGGGTTGCAAATGAGACCCTTTGGCGGCATAGTACTTTGAAATGAGATATTAAAATTTAGAAGAAATTAGAATTTTAAGACTCAAGAAAGATGAGATTAAAAAATACACTACAATTCCTGCAGAAGAGTAATGATAGATTAAATAATGTTAACCAATTCTTTTTCTGAGGACAATGAGAAAAGCTGAAGAAGTAAATAAAAGTGAAATTTAAAAATCCACTTGAAGAGCCTGAAGAACTAACAAGATAACAAAAAATGACTAGGCTAAGACCAGGGAGGAGGTGGAAATTCAGTGAGGCAAGATCAGTACTTTTGGGTCAGCAGTCCCCTTGACACATTTCCTAAATCAGGAAGAGGAGCTAAGAGATAGGGCAGCATGTTACTGGGCTGGGAAAAAGATTGGAATTCAGAAACAACAAAGGTAAACAAGTTGTGTTTTTGGTTGAGACTCAAGGACCAGAGCCCTAGAAGTAAGCGGGAATTGGAACTGAGGAAGCCCTGGCAAAGACTGAAGCCAGTTTAAACATAATCCTGAATCAGTACCCCAGAAGCTTTTTAGATATGAATATGTATTTTCTTTGGAAGGAAATAAAATCACCTCAAGCCTAAAGCTACTCTAATAGAATCCCTTGCAGTGTGGGAGATATGGGTTGGATATCTGGTCAGGGAACTAAGATTCCACATGCCATGGGGCAACTAAGCTTGTGTGCCTCAGCTAAAGAGAAGCCTACATGCCACAGTGAAAGTCCCTGCAGGCTTCAACTGAGACTTGACACAGCCCCAAATAAGTAAATAAATAATATAAAAAAATAAAACACTAGAAAAGGGACTTCCCTAGTGGTCTGCTTTTCTACTGCAGGAGATGCAGGTTTGATCCCTGGTTAGGGAACAAAGATCCCCACCTACCACATGGCACAGCCAATAAAAACAAACTAACAAAAAAGAATGCCACTGAAGGGTGAAAGTCCTCCCGTGAAAGAAGACATCTGTAACACTGTTATATGAGAATAGGCTCATATCCTGAATACATCAAAAACTTCTACAAAGTCCCCACAACTGTCCCCCAGCAGAGTCTTTTATGAATTAGCATGTAGGATTCAGATTCCAGCTCTGACCTATTTAATTGGAAGAAAGAAACCTCTTAACGGTGTTGCCACATTAGCACAAACAGCATAAGTATGTGGTGGAGTTATTTTGATTTTCAAGAAAAGAAATCCATCTTGTTTTTACCCTTCAAAGGAAAGTCAAGGCCAGATAACTGAAGATACAGGATTAGAGGGTCATAGAGAAAATACAATTTGGATGAAGTTCACAAACAGTGTTCAAAGAGATAAAAAGGAAGGACGCGCAATGGCAAATAGTTTCAGAGGAGCCCCTGGAGTCAAGAATCCCAAAAGAAGACAAAGAACAATGAAAATGCACTTGAAGTTTGCTTTAAGAGCCACATTTTTTTCCCCCGGATGAACTTTGGCCTTCTGTTAAGTAAGAAAACAGTTTTCATTGTTCTCCCATACTAGCTAACTGTTCTCTTTCTACCATTTTCAGTAGAGGTTTCTTTCTCCCAAGTAAAGATGTCATAGTGAAAATCTGAATCCTACTGCTAATTCATAAAAATAATGAATTTTCAGTAGATGTAATCTATCATGTGACATGCTAAAATACAATGAATTCACAATACAGTTTGATATTAACTACACTTAAGTTTCTTAATGTCCACTTAATGAAACTATATGAATCAAATGTAGTTTGTTGAAAAAGTGTTTTGTTTTAAACTGCTATACAAGGGAGTTAAGGATGATGTCACTATAACTGTAATGACTTTAGTGTAGAACACTGGTACCATAGCTCCTTAAAATTCTTCTGATGTTTTTTAACATCTGGTGCATCGTTCTAAGAGTTGCATGATAAGCAAAAATGGTAAATCAATTAATTCATTCTTACTCAAAGTTGCTTCAGAAAGAGCTTAATAGAACTTGACACGTGGGTGGGTAAGAGCTGCTGAGGGAAATGAGGGAAAGGAGAATTGAGAATGCATGGAGAAGGCAAGATGAAGCCAAAAGCGACGAAAGTGCACAAAAGTCATGCAGGAGGACCCATCAGTGCACAGAGTGAGTCATCAGTTTGGTTATATTTCTAGCAAGTTGAATAAGACAACTGAACTTTAAATTACATGCATGTAAGAAAAGCGCACTTGATTCCCGAGAGAAACAAAATGATCCTTGAAACTGAGACTGAAGAATAATATCTCCCATGAGTTCTCACAAAGGGGACGTTGCATTATGTAATATCCTTTCAGTAAATAAAGCAAGCATACATTCGCTTTTCTAATGCAAAAAGAAAACTCTGCAGGAAGTCAATATGCTATGTGCCACCTATACTGATCCATCTCTACCGCTACTGCTCTAGAGGAAATCATAAACTTTATACCTCTCAGGCAATCCTTACTAAATGTAATTTCGCTCAGCTGACATTTTCGTAACTAGTGTGTGGCAGTAAAAGAAACCAAAGTTCAGGTATTCTATTGAGGCAAAATGTAGGGCCACTTATGTTAACATTCAGGCAAGTGGGAAATGAAAATAGTATATTTTCATGAAAGCTGAAGACTGACAAAACCAGTACTGGAAGGATGACCTAGCTTATCTCCTCTTCAGAGAAGGGCTGAAGGACAGTTCTTGGGCTGGGTCAAGACATTCCTCAAGAAGTGATCTGAGGTCTGCTGAAACACACACAAACAAAGCCACAGTATTATGCTGAATATAGCATGGTCATAGTTACTTTAGTGTGGAAAATAAATATAAATAAAACCAAGTGCTTTGCTTAGAAAATCTCAGTAATATATTTAAGCAGCTTTTAATGTAGACTGATGTAACTTCCTCATGTTTCCTCCAAGAGAAACTCTTTGCAACATGAATTCCTAGATAATTGATGTAAATTGCTACAGAGAATTAAATATAAACCAGTTTAATATGGGTAGGGAGGGGCTTTTTCCATTTTTTGCATAATTGAATAGAAAGGCCAATTATTTTATTATGGTCATTCCAGTATTTGGACATGTCATAATACATAGACAATAGAATGCTTCAATTACCAAAGAATAAATCCATGACTATAGATTGTTCAATTATCTCATGGAAATGCCAGTTAACCAAAGGACCTTACATTTATAAGAGCAAAATAACTTGGAATCTATTTCAAGATTAAATTAAGCTTTACCTCAAGTCTCTTTAGAGGTTTAAAAGCCATACAGAGTCAATAAAGTTCGTATTATTTTACTATTTTCTGAATTTCTTCTATAATAAGATGAATTTAAGAAGTGTTTCACGGTGGACTCACTATGGTTGAATTTTTCTCAGGGAGAACACTAATATGAAAAACCCAAGCTTCCAGTTCTTGAAAGAAACATACAAATATTTTAGATAAAATGCCTGAGTGAAAGTGAAAGTCACTCAGTCATTTCTGACTCTTTGCAACCCCATGGACTAGATAGTCCATGGAATATTCCAGGCCAGAATACCAGAGTGGGTAGCTTTTCCCTTCTCCAGGGGATCTTCCCAACCCAGGGATTGAATCCAGGTCTCCCACATTGCAGGTGGATTCTTTACCAACTGAGCTATCAGGAAGATGAAATGCCTACTAGTCTAAAAATACAGGAGTCAATAGTTGTCCTTAAAAATAGGATAAACTGTATTTTGCACCTGGCCAGCAGTACTGAGCCAACAGAGCTGATGAAGGTCTTTGAATAATTCTAGTAAATTCAGTATAAGTCTTCAGCAGATACTTTATTGACTTGAGATTTAAAAAATCAGCAGCTCTAGGACATTCTGGAGTGTGATGTCAAGTAGAACTTAAGAAGAATTACTAAGAACAAAGCTATTGGAGATGATGAATTCCAGCTGAACTATTTAAGATCCAAAAATGATGCTGTTGAAGTGCTGCACTCAATATGTCAGCAAAACTGGAAAACTCAGCAGTGGGCACAGGACTGGAAAAGGTCAGTTTTCATTCCAAACACAAAGAAGGGTAGTGCAAAAAAAATGTTCAAATTACTGTGCAATTGCTCTCATCTCACATGCTAGCAAGGCTATGTTCAAAATCCTTCAAGCCAGGCTTCAGCAGTACATTAAGTGAGAACTTCCAGATGTACAATCTGGATTTCAAAGAGGCAGAGAAACCAGAGATCAAATTGCTGACACTTGTTGGATCATGTAGAAAGCAAGGGAGTTCCAGAAAAACATCTCCTTCTGCTTCTTTGACTACGTAAGCCTTTTTGTGAATCACAACAAACTGGAAAATTCTTAAAGAACTGGGAGTACCAGACCACCTTACCTGTCTCCTGAGAAACCTGTATGCCTGTTAAGAAGCAACAGTTAGAAGTGGACATGGAACAATGGACTGGTTCAATATTGTAAAGGAGTATGACAAGACTATATAGTGTCACCTTACTTATTTAACTTATATACAGAGTGCATCTTACAAAATACCAGACTGGATGACTCACAAGCTGGAATCAAGACTGCCAGAGGGAATATCAGCAACCTCAGATACACAGGTGATATCACTCTAATGGCAGACTGTGAAGAGGAATTAAAAGAGTCTCTTGACAAGAGTGAAAAAGGAGAGTAAAAAAGCTGGCTTGAAACTCAATATGAAAAAAACTAAGACTATGGCATCTGGTCCCATCACTTAATGGCAAGTAGAAGGGGAAAAAGTGGAGGCAGTGACAAATTTTCTTTTCTTGGGCTCCAAAATCACTGCAGATGGTGACTGCAGCCATGAAATTAAAAGACACTTGCTCCTTGGAAGGAAAGCTATGACAAACCTAGATAACATACTAAAAAGCAGAGACATCACTTTACCAACAAATGTCCATAGAGTCAAAGCTATGGTTTTTTAAAGTAGTCATATATGCATGTGAGAGTTGGACCATAAAAAAGGCTGAGTGTAGAAAAATTGATGCTTTCAAACTGTGGTGCTGGAGAAGACTCTTGAAACTCCCTTGGAGAGTAAGGAAATCAAACCAGTCAATCCTGAAGGAAATCAATCCTGAATATTCACTGGAAGAACTGATGTTGTAACTCCAATACTTTGGCCATATAATGTGATCAGCCAACTCATTGAAAAAGATCCTGATGCTGGAAAAGATTAAAAGCAGAAGGAGAAGCGGGTGTAGAAGATGAGATGATAGCATCACTGACTCACCAGACATGAAACAGCAAATTTTGGGAGATAATTGAGGACAGGGGAGCCTGGCATGCTGCAGTCCATGGGGTTGCAAAGAGTTGGACATGACTTAGTGACTGAACAACAGCAACAACAATAGAATATGATAAATTATTATTAAGACCTCCTCTGAGAACAATCTTGGATCCATACAAGAATAGTTGAACTTTCTTTGTAGAGATGAGAAGACAAATCACTTTAGGTGATCTGAATGTAAGGGCTTCACAGGTAGCACAGTGGGAAAGACTTTGTCTGCCAATGCAGGAGACACAAGAGACAGGTTTGATCCCTGGGTTGGGAAGATTCTCAATGGGAAGATTTCCTAATGGCAACTTGTTGCAGTATTCTTGCCTGGAGAATTCCATGGACAGTGGAGTCTGGTGGACTACAGTCCATAGGGTCAGAGTCAGACATAACTGAGCATGAATGAATTCATGAACTGAATGTAAACTTCTACCTAAATCAGTTCTTTTCTTGTTTGTTTTGGCCACTCGGCTTGTGGGAACTTAGTTCCCACACCAGAGATCAGACATAGACCCTCGGCAGTGAAAGTACAGAGTTCTAACCTACTAGACCACCAGGGAATTCTCAACCAATTATTTTCCTGTTTTAGATCTTCTGACAGATTTATTTCACTGAGTTCAAGATAATGAATATAAATATTATTTAAATATGACAAAATAAAAGTGGACTCTTCTGATTTTGGTTTTGGTTAGCTTTTTTCTTCTCTTTATCCTAGCTTTTGAACAAAATATTTGAAGTCTTTCATGAATGTGTTTGTACGTTTACAACTGGCTAGATTTTCACAGATTTACATCATAATTTTGCAGTTTCTGAGTTTATCAATCACATAAATGAGGTTGCTTTGGTGGTTTCACTCCCTCTTTAAAGACAGTAAAGACGAATGAAGAAACCCTATTCTCCAATAACTAGTCCTATCAAAAATGTCAACATGTTTATAGCTCAAGTTAATAAAATGGAAGTATGGGTCAATCAAAGGTAAATTTGATCCGAGGGAAGAAAATTGTGAAACTGACAGGGAAAAAGAGCTCACACAGTAAAGAATCTGCCTTCAAAGCAGGAGACCTGGGTTTGATTCCTGGGTTGGGAAGATTCCCTGGAGAAGGGAATGGCTACCCACTCAAGTATTCTTACCTGGAGAAGTCCATGGACAGAGGAGACCAGTGGGTTACAGTCCATGGGGTTCCTAAGAGTCAGGACTGAGCAACTAAAATTTACTTTTCACTTTCACAGAATAAAGTAGGAAAAATAGTAACAATATCAGGAACAAAATAAGCAGTAAAGGAAAACACATACTTTTTTAGTTAGTTTGGGGAGAGAATGATGAGGCTAAATAACATTGGCAGTTATATTTTTATATTAATGGTTATAATGTCATTTTTTCCCCCTTAAGAATAAACACCAGACTGTAAAGTCCCAAAAGATTTATAAACTGAAGACTATTATCATCAAGAAACAAGAAGGAAAGGATTTCCTAACAATGAGAATTTCTCATCCTTGGTCTTACTTTCTGAGGACTTATGAACTTTTCTTTCACACAGGCCCTTGATAAATATGATTCTCCTATGTTGAAAAGGGTGGTATGATGCCACCTGAAGGCAGGGAACAACCAGCGCAGATGGAAGGGAACTGACAATTCCGGGGCAACGATTTTGTACCAATCTGTGCAACAGTCTCTATATAAGCAATCATACTAAGTCCTCAAAGTAAACACGGAGCCCTGGAGAACTCAGCGTTGCAGATGTCAGAAAATATGACACATCTAATAAGGAACAGAGACTGAGACCCATCCGCGAGGGTCTGATGCCCATTCCCCACCTTTCTTCTATGCCCTGCTGCTTTCAGGGATGGGGTGTGAGTGAGTGACTTTGATACTCACATGTCTTTCAGATGAAGTTACATTTAGTCAGAAAATGACAAAATCTTCTATTTGAAAAAAACTCTTTCTTACTTTTTGGCTTATGAGCACCGGAGCATCATTTAAGGAAGAGGCCCAATTTACAAAGTCAGTCACATTAACCATTCTGGCTCCTTTGAGAAGTTTCTCTTTTAGTTCAGTTGCATATCTTCTGGTTCCTCCTCTTATGAATGTAATAACATCGTCGAAGAGGTCAGCCTCTGGGTTCATTTCTGAGAAGAGAAAGAAGACATAAGTAAAGTGTGTATAGTTCTGTGATATTTGATAAATATTTATTGAACCCTTTCACAAGGTATAGTTCTAGTACATTAATTTTACTTATAAATATTCCTTAAGTAATTTTTTCACCCCAAATCTCCAAGGATAATTTTTACACTTGATCTTAGCCAAAAGGCCAAGAAGAGATCCAAGGATAATTTTTATTAGTAAACAATTATAGATTTCAATCTTTTTAAAGAAAATATAAATGGAATGATATTTAAGATACATTAATAATTTAAATAAACATGAACTTGGGCAAACTCCAGGAGATGATGAGGGACAGGGAAGCCTGGCTTGCTGTAGTTCATGGGGTCACAAAGAGTTGGACACAACTGGGCGACTGAACACACACAACACAATAAAGTTTATCACCTAAGCATGGGCACAAATGGGGACGTGACTTTTTATCAAAAAAATAAATTTATTTATTTTTGGCTGCACTGGGTCTTCATTGCTGCATGGGCGTTCCCTAGTTGTGGTGAGCAGAGGCTAATGTCCAGTTGCAATGCATGGGCTTCTGATTGCAGTGGCTTCTCTTGTTGCGGAGCATGGGCTCTAGGGCACATAGGCTTCAGCAGTTGTGGTGCATAGGCTTAGCTGCCCCACAGCATGCGAAGTCTTCCCAGACCAGGAATCGAACCCACATCCCCTGCACTGGTGGGTGGATTCTTAACTACATCAGGGAAGTCCAACATGAACATTGATTGCATGCATTTTTTGTTGAAGACTTAACCTTCATAATTATATTTTATATTTTGTATAAATTTGCATTAAGACTGTTTTAATATAATCCCACTTCATGGGAAATAGATGGGAAAACAGTGGAAACAGTGTCAGACTTTATTTTTTTGGGCTCCAAAATCACTGCAGATGCTGATTGCAGCCATGAAATTAAAAGATGCTTACTCCTTGGAAGGAAAGTTATGACCAACCTAGATAGCATATTAAAAAGCAGAGACATTACTTTGCCAACCAAGGTCTGTCTAATCAAGGTTATGGTTTTTCCCGTGGTCATGTATAGATGCGAGAGTTGGACTGTGAAGAAAGCTGATCGCCGAAGAATTGATGCTTTTGAACTGTGGTGCTGGAGAAGACTCTTGGAGTCCTTTGGACTGCAAGGAGATCCAACCAGTCCATTCTAAAGGAGATCAATCCTGGGTGTTCATTGGAAGGATTGATGCTAAAGCTGAAACTGCAATACTTTGGCCACCTCATGCGACGAGTTGACTCATTGGAAAAGAGTCTGATGCTAGGAGGGATTGGGGGTGGGAGGAGATGGGGACGACAGAGAATGAGATGGCTGGATGGCATCACCAACTTGATGGACATGAGTTTGAGTGAACTCCGGGAGTTGATGATGGACAGGGAGCCCTGACGTGCTGTGATTCATGGGGTCGCAAAGAGTCGAACACGACTGAGCGACTGAGCTGAACTGAACTGAATATTATAAAATATCAAAGAATATGAAAAAAGAATAAAATAAAAAGCACAATTTTTTCCACCAATTTTTTTTGCATATTTCTCCCTCAGTCTCTCCCAGACCAAACCACTTTTAAAAAGATTTGGGTGAATCATTTAGAGTTGTGAATTTTTTGAACTAAAAATCTAATTTCAAGATGATATTTTTATCCTTCCTTATTTTTATAGATGAGAAAACTGAACCTCAGAGGGGTGGAGTGACTGTCCAAGATCACACAGTAAGCTTCAGGGTCAAAATTTGAAACTATGACATTTGATGGCAAGGTCAGATTTCTTCTCACTTCAGCAGTAGTTTCCATTCATGACCACATGTTCGTGACTATAGGTATGCTTTTAAAAATATTAGGTTTTCCTCTCCTCTACTTCTCCACTATCAGCTGACTCTTTAAAGGTGAGTCTTAGGCATCTGCATTTCTGAGAATGCTCTCAAATATTTCTGGTCAGAATGAAAAGTTGAGAACTCCAGCACCACTCTTGATTATAAATCTGCCAATGATTAGCAACAGAAGTAATATTTATACCAAGCAATTTATATTTTTTTAAAAAGTTATGTACTGACTTAATGTTAAGGATGGATTAGGGATTTTCCCATTTTCACCCAGTTTTATTGAGATATAATTGACATACAACACTAAGTTTAAGGTGTACAACATAGTGACTTGACATACATTATTACAAAATGATTGTCACAAAGTTTAGTTAACACACATCACCTCATATGGTTACAAAAATTATTTTTTCCTTGTGATGGGAACTTTTAGGATCTATTCTCTTAGCAACTTTCAAACACATCACACAGCAGTGTTAACTAGAGTCATCATGCTGTATATTACATCCACAGTATGTGTTTATCTTATAACTGGAAGTTTGTACTTTTTGATCAGTTGGGTGAGGATGAATTAAGGATTTTGAGTCAGGTGGAAAATTAGGGTGTTAAGGAGATGGCTTTGGCCTTCTCCTCTCTTGATGGACACAGACAGCACCTCCACTAGGCCATTCAGAAGCTTTGCTAAAATTAGGGGAAAATAAAGAAAACTTTCCTCAAGATATTTTTCTATGATTGGTATTCTACCATTGCCATGATAAATATACAAGTCTACAATGACCACCGCCAGAGTTGTGCACTTCAGGGCCCAGCAATTGAATACATATCCCCAGGTTACTTGTGTTTATAGCCATTTAGGAAACATTATAAAGATAAAATAGTTTGGGGGAATTTCCTGGCAGTCCAGTGGTGAGGACTATATGCTTTTACCACCAAGGGCCCAGGTTCGATCCCTGGCCAGAGAACTAAGATCCCACAAGCTGGTGTGGCTCAGCCAAAAAAAAAAAAAAATAGCTTTAAACACTTTTAGCTTTTTGTTTTGTTTTTAAATAAAGAAGAAAGACAATAAAGAAGACTCATAGTGACAGGGCAATTCTCATGGACTTTTCTTCCTTCTTTTTACCCTAGTAAGTTAGATCATACTTACCCATTTGACCCATACCCTTCTTTGAGCAAAGTTTTGAATCAATATTTCCTGTAACTTCAACTCCAGCCTTCAGAGACAAATCGAGATCAAACCCGAGGCATTTCTGTACGTCCCTCAGTTCAATACCTGTTTAATATATTTAGTTGGAAATTATTAGACAATATCTATCAATATCAACAATAAATTCCAATTTTGTTATCTTTTAAGAAACATACTTAGATTCCTAGACATTACTACTGAACTCAACTGTAAGGTTATATCTGCCCTGCTTTGCCCTCATACTAGAATCTAGTGGTCTCCTTTGACTTTGCTTGTCAACTTAATGGTAAAGGACAAATATATTTACTGCTTGTGAAAAGGAACATGAGTCAGACAAGGGTGGTTATTGTGAAGACCTTTATCTCTAATACCATAAAAGGGAGACAATGTCTAACATGTACTGAATGATTATGTGCCCAGCATCATTCTAAGTATTTTGTGGAATTAACTAACCTAATCCTCACATTAACCTCTTGAGGTAAGCTTTATCATTATCCTCATTTTACAGATGAGGGTACAGAATCATGAAACAGTTAAGGAACCTGCTTTGGGCAGATGGTTTAAATACATGACACTTTGGTCTAGTCCTATGAATACTCTTTAGTAGACACTGGTCATAGGAGCTGACTCATTGTGGTGTGTGGATGCTCCAGTAATGAGGAAGAAAAATCCCAATATTTACTTGAGTATATAATTTATTGTCTCTTTGCCTGTTTAAAAGAGAAAATTATTTCTTTAAGAGTAACTTTCCAGGCCTCAGCTCATTGACCCTATAGTTTTTGCTCTTATTTATCATTTCTGATCACACACAAATATATAAACATGTAGTTGTTTGTCCTGGAAGCCAAAATACTTGATGAAAAAGGAAAGGGATAAGCTAAGTTAATCCCATGGTGGATTAGAATCTCAAAGTGAGATTTAGAAGTAGCTATCTGGGGCATTTAGTCATTCATTCATTCAGCAAGTATCTTTGGTGTACCCACAATTAGTGAGAATTTAAGAAATGTTCTGTGGAATTTTCAGTGGGAAAGGAGGAAGGAGAATAAAAATGGAAGGCAATGCTAGAAATTCAGATTACTAAATTTCCAACCTTAACCTAAGAAGCATGAGAATTCTAAGGTCAGGATGAAAATACCTAAGTGACCCCTGAAGCTTAGATTCTCTTCCTCAGCTGTGGATCTTTCCATGACCAGAGAGAGTCTGGACATTCCACACTGAGCTGGAGGATGTGACTTGGTCCTTGGGTGTGACAAAGTGGAAAAGTAAGAAGAGTAATTCGCTCTTCAAAGACCCAGGATTGACCTAATCATCTTTGTCTGCTAAGGCCAGAAGGTACATAGATGTAAGTAGGTAGCTCTGAATTATCCATGATGAAAGATTTCAACCCATGGGGTTTTTCACCATAGCAACTCTTAGCCTGAAGGGCTTTTTGTGATTTGATTACCCTTCTCTTCTGATTTTCAGGTTATTTAAGACACATCCCTTTTGTGCCCCTTCCCCACATGATATCTATCAATATAGCCTACCAGTCAGGGCTCCTAGAGACCTATTTACACCATCTCGGGAATAGCCTTGTGAGGCGGCATAAGCCAAGAAACGTCATACTCTGCTTCCCCTGACAATGCTTCTACTGGTCCAAGACTGAGCCATCAAAAGCAGTTGGTTCTGGCCATTCATATTTGTTTCATATACAAAATGTTTATCCACTGTGGGGACAGGTCAGGCTTTAGGATCAGAACTGAACCCCCACTTTTATTTTTACTTGACACAGCCAGAGGCTAAGGATAAGAAGCCGTGGAAGTGGTTTCGGCATTTCCTTTGCTCAGAGATACACCCCAAAACTTTGAGAGCAGACAAAGGAGATACGTTGACATCTATCACCTCTTTAAAGAGTATTGTAATTAGCCATAATTACCCACAACATCAATAATTAAAACATTAACATAGAACCTTTGCATTTAGTTTATTTTTAAAAGACTTTGCTGCTGCTGCTGCTAAGTCACTTCAGACGTGTCCGACTCTGTGCGACCCCATAGACGGCAGCCAAGCAGGCTCCCCCGTCCCTGGGATTCTCCAGGCAAGAACACTGGAGTGGGTTGCCATTTCCTTCTCCAATGCATGAAAGTGAAAGTGAAGTTGCTCAGTCGTGTCTGACTCCTTTGAGGAAGTCTTTAGACTAGGATTTTAATTATGTAGCTCACAGACTTATTCTGTACATATGGCAGACATTGATGATCAATAAGTCTTTTCTATGATTTCAACTGTGGTCAGAAACCTACTCAATATGGACCCAATTCAACTACCACTCTATGGTTAGAATTGTCATCATATGAGGGAAAACTAATTTTCCACTCTTGCTTTAGCCTTATATGATGTTACCACTGCTTCTTCCTTCTACTCTGGGAGAAACTTTACAACATTTCCTTTCCAATTCTCAGGAATACTTTGAAGATAATTGGCACACACATGATTGAACCAGTCTACAGATTAAGCAAGAGGTAATATAAATGATGTCTCCTGTACTTTCTTTCACCTTGTAAATTGTGCTGTGGACTGTGCTAAGTCGCTTCAGTAAGGTCTGACTCTTTGTGACCCAATGGACTGTAGCCCACCAGGCTCCTCTGTTCTTGGGATTCTCTAGGCAAGAATACTGGAGTGGGTTGCCATTCCCCTCTCGGGTCTATTCCCAACCCAGGGATAGAACCTACATCTCTTAAGTCTCCTGCATTGGTGGGTGGGTACTTTATCACTAGCCCCACCTGGGAAGCCCTTTGTAAATAGTGTTTCACTAAAAGCAGCATCACCAAATAACATTATATTGCAATATGAATTTGTGCATTTCTCAGTAGCCTTGCTGAGGAGTACATGGCCAAGTTATCTTGTTTTAGGTGGAAGTCAACTTGCTGTTTAATAGGATTTTAGAGGCCAAAAGCCAGGGAAAGAATTTTTTCAAAGTTATAGAATGCTACCACTATTTTTAGTGCTAACCACTGGAAGAGGTTAGTGCTAGAAATAGTGGTTGATTCAAACAACATTGGAAGCTAGAGCTCTATTTCTCAGTATACCTTTCTGCTCCATGGACTTTTTATCCAAAACATATATTAGTTCATAGAGTCCTCCAAGAGACCCAGAGCTACTGTAGTGGGTTCCATAGGTTTCCAAAAATGCAAAATATTCCCCCTTTTCATAAGCAGTCGGCAGAGTATTTATAGAATCCAAGAAAGTTGTTTGCAGCATGACATCCCGACTTCTCATCACAAATCTTCCTAGGTGAACTTTTCCTTTTACATGCAGAAACATTTTTTCCTTTATTACAGAGCAGAAGAAAAGAAACATGAATTTTATTACTCTTATTTCAAATTCAAAACTCACAAAATTTAGAATTTCCATAGTCAATATGTTTTTTAGCCATGACTGCAAGGTAACACTTTAAACCATTTGAAAGACAAACTTAAAATCCTATCAAAAGTGTTGATGAAGATGTACAGAAAATGGAACTCTCATGCATTGCTGGTGGAAGGGTAAAATGGTACAACCACTTTGGAGAACTGTTTGGCAGTTTCTCAAAAATGTCAACACTCCTATGGCCAGCAAATTCATTTCTACATAAGATCAGTAAGAGCAGTTCACAAAAAGATCTGTAAGAGGCTTTTATAGCAACTTTGAGCAGAACAGCTTAAAATGGAAAATCACAAATGTCCACTGACAGAATTAATAGACAAATTATAGTCTATTCACACAAAAGAATACTAGTTATTAATAAAAGGGAATGAACTACAGATACAGGCAACAATACGAATACATCTCAAAAATATTTTCCTGAGTGAAATATACACCAAAGAATTTATACTGTATGTGTGCATGTGTGTATGGGTGTTTCAGTCCCCTGTCCAACTCTTTGCAACCCTATGGACTAAAGCCCGCAAGGCTCCTCTGTCCATGGGATTCTACAGGCAAGAATACTGCAGTGGATTGTCATACCCTCCTCCAGGGGATCTTCCCAACCCAGGGACTGAACCTGTCTCCTATGCTCCTGCATTGGCAGAAGGATTCTTTACCACCAGTGACACCTGGGAAGCCCATATACTATATGACTCTACTGTATTATATATAGTTCTAGAACAGGTGAAACTAAGCTGTGGTCAGAGAAATCTGGTCAGCTGTTGCCTCCTAGGTGGTAGGGGATTGATACAAAGGGCCTGAGGGAATTCTCTTGAGATGATGGAAATATTTTGCATTTGTTTGAGGAGGTGGTTACAAAGGCGGATATAACAGTCAAAACTCATGGAACTATATGCTAAAATATTTTCATTTTATTTTATGTAAATTATACCTTACTAAGTTGACTTAAAATGTTAACAATGGAAGGATATGTAGACATTATATATGAAGCCCAGTCTTATTTTATATACAAGGAAACTGGGATACAAAGGTATCAAATTATTTTCCCCAAATCTGTGGCAAAGCTTGGAACTGAAAACCTAGGTCTCAGGCCTTTCTGTGCCTTCTTCTAAGTCCTCTGAATCTTATTTTAAGAAGTAGTTTTCAAGTCAATCTAAACACCTCAGCACTTAAGTGTTCCCAGGGATGATGGCTTACATTTCCCAAGGAAAACTTGGACAGTAACAAAGAACTATGTGATTCAATGCTATAGACTGTCCCAGGCAAAACTAAACCACAATTGCGATCCCATGATTTTGTGGAAGGTTCTTTAAAAATTTTTCTGCTGTAGTTGTGGTGAACACGTGTTGATTGCATAGGAATTTAAAACATTTTATTATTTTTTTAAGGTGAATCTTGGTATGTATGAACATCACAGCAAATTTTTTATGTTTTAGAAGCACAACTGTTTACACTGCAGGACTTAACTTCAACTGATACTGGGTGATTCAGTATCTAACAAGAATCTTAAACTTATTCCATATTTATATGTTTTCCATTTGGTGAATTGCATAATAATTCTTAACAGAATCGCAAAGATGCACAAAACATATTTGAATTTCTTATCATTTGCTAAAATTGAGAGGTGTATCTTGTCAGAAAAACATTATATTCTTTGGTTCAGCTTATTTTAGAGATAGATCTTAGATCATTCCCATCCAAATCCATTCTTGTTTCTTCCATCTTAAGGGAATAAAAATAATTTCTTGGTTTTACTTGTCTGACCACTTGGCATCCATTTCTTTGCCCTCATTGTGTTTAGCCTTTCAGTCATGTCCGACTGTTAGTGACCCCATGGACTGTAGACCACCAGACTCCTCTGTCCATGAGGATTCTCCAGGCAAGAATTCTGGAGTGGCTGCCATGCCCTCTTCTGGGGATCTTCCCAACCCAGATATTGAACCCAGGTCTCCTGCACTGCAGGCGGATCCTTTACCATCTGAGCCACCAGGGAAGCTCAAGAATACTGGAGTGGGTAGTATTCTACCTTCTCGAGGAAATCTCCCCAATCCAGTAATTGAACCTGCATTCTGCAGGCAGATTCCTTACCAGCTGAGCTACCAGGGAAGCCCAATTAGAAGTAAAATTCCTTTAAAGAGTTTTCTAGTCTGGTTGTAGCCTACAACTTGAAGCACCATCTATATATTTTGTTGTTCAGTTGCTTAATTGTGTCTTACTCTATGGGACCCATGGATTGTAGCACACGAGACTCCTCTGTCTTCCACCATCTCCCACAGTTAGCTCAAATTCATGAGCATTGAGTTGGGGATGCTATCTAACCATCTCATCCTCTGCCACCTACTTCTTCTATTGCATTCACTCTTTCCCAGCGTCAGGGAAATGAGTGGGCTCTTCGCATCAGGTGGCCAAAGTATTGCAGCTTCAATTTCACCAACCATCCTTCCAATGTGTGTTCAGGATTGATTTCTTTTAGGATTGACTGGTTTGATCTTCTTGCTGTCTCAAGAGTCATATGCAGCACCACAATTCCAAAATATCAATTCTTCGGCTCTCAGCCTCCTCTATGGTTGAACTCCCACATCCATACATGACTACTGGAAAAATCATAGCTTTGACTATATGGACCTTTGTCAGCACAGTGATGTCTCTATGCTGTCTAGGTTTGTCGTGGTTTTCCTCCCAAGGAGCAAGCATCTTTTAATGTCACGGCTGCAGTCACCTTCTGCAGTGATTTTGGAGCCCAAGGAAAGATAATCTATCATTTCTCCCTCTTTCCCCCCTTCCACTTGCAGTGATGGGACCAGATGCCATGATCTTAGCTTTTTCATGTTGAGTTTCAAGCCAGCTTTTTTAGTCTCCTTTTTATCCCCATCAAGAAGCTCTTAATTTCCTCTTCACTTTATATTCTTACAGTGGTATCATCTGTGTATCTGAGGTTGTTGATATTTCTCTCAACAATCTTGATTCCAGTTTGTGAGTCATCTAGCCCAGCATTTCACATGATGTACTCTGCATATAGGTTAAATAAGCAGGGTGACAATATATAGCCTTTTTGTACTCCTTTCACAGTTTTGAACCAGTCAGTTGTTCCATGTAAAGTTCTAACTCTTGCTGCTTGACACATGTACAAGTTTCTCAGGAGATGGGTAGGGTGGTTTGGTACTCCCAACTATATAAGAATTTCCCACAGTTTGCTGTGATCTACACAGTCAAAGGCTTTAGCATAGTCAATGAAGGAGAAATAGATGTTTTTCTAGAACTCCCTTGCTTTCTCCATGATCCAATGGATGTTGGCAATTTGATCTCTGGTTCCTCTGCCTCTTTGAAACCCAGCTTGTTCATCTGGAATTTCTCAGTTCATAGACTGCTGAAGCCTAGCTTGAAGGGTTTTTAGTATAACCTTGCTAGCATGTGAAATGAGTGCTATTTTACAGTAGTTTGAACATTCTTTTGCATTGTCCTTCTTTGGGATTGGAATGAAAAATGACATTTTCCAGTACTGTGGCTACTGCTGAGTTTCCTGAATTTGTTGACATACTGAGTGCAGCACTTTAACAGCAACATCTTTTAGGATTTGAAATAGCTCAGCTGGAATTCCATCACCTCCACTAGCTTTTTTGTAGTTCAGTTCAGTTCAGTTCAGTCGCTCAATCGTGTCCAACTCTTTGCGACCCCATGAATCACAGCACACCAGGCCTCCCTGTCCATCACCAACTCCCGGAGTTCACTCAAACTCATGTCCATCGAGTCAGTGATGCCATTCATCCATCTCATTCTCTGTCGTCCCCATCTCCTCCCGCTCCCAATCCCTCCCAGCATCAGAGTCTTTTCCAGTCAGTCAGCTCGTCGCATGAGGTGGCCAATGTATTGGAGTTTCAGCTTTAGCATCAGTCCTTCCATGAACACCCAGGATTGATATCCTTTAGAATGGACTGGTTGGATCTCCTTGCAGTCCAAGGGACTCTCCTTATGCAATATTAAATCCTATAACTTTAGGCACCATCTATTTATTAACAGTTTGTGACTCAGCTGTTAAAGAATCTGCCTGCAGTGTGGGAGACCTGGATTCGATTCCTATGTTGGGAAGATCCTCTGGAGAAGGGAAAGGCTACCCACTCCAGTATTAATTTCGTGGACTGTACAGTCCATGGGATCTCAACGAGTCAGACATGACTGATTGACTTTCATACTTTCTCAAACTTAAAGCTTAATTCCAGACCTCCTTCCCAAATGTCAGATTCATAACATCAACTTACTACTTTATGTCTTCAATGGAATGTCAAATAGACATCTCAAACATAATCTAAAACTTAACTACTGGTCTTCTTCTCCAAACCTGCTCTACCTGAAGTTTTCTCCATCTCAGCTGATGGCAACTCTATTCTTCGGGTTGCTCAGACCCAAAACTGAGTCATGTTTGACTCTACAACTGTCCTTTTCTGAAATGCCATCATCTCTCACCTAGATTCTTGCAATAGGTTTTAACAAATCTTCTTGCTTCTGCTACTAACGTTCATAATCTTGTCCCAACAATATCCAGAGTAGTCATTTAAAATATATTAAAATATGTCAATATTCTGTTCAAAACATTCTAGTGGTCCCTCATGTCACTCACTGAAAAAAAATCAAACTCTTATCATAGGCTGTGAGGCCTTTAGTATCTGATTCAGGGTAACCTCACTAACTTTTTCTCCTTCTGGTTTACTTTGGCCCAATGTGCAAGTCTGTTCCCATCTTAGGAACTTGTCTTTAATAGATCCTTCTGCCAGTTATATTTGACTATTTCCTCTCCTTCAAATCTTTATTCAGATCTTATCTTCTCAGTGAAGCTTATCCTAAACTTCTTTTTAATTTTTTTGTGCTGAGCTGAGTTTTCATTGCAGTAAATGTGCTTCTCTAGTTTTGGTGCACAGGATCAGTAGTTGTAGTGTGCAAACTTAGCTGCCCAGTGGCATTTGGATTTTATTTTCTTGACCAGGTATTGAACCCAAATCCTTTGCATTAGAAGGCAGATGCTTAATCATGGAACTACCAGTCGAATCCCCTAAGTTTCTTTTTAAATACTGCCATCTGCCCAGGACTCCTGATTGCCTTATGCTATTCTACTTTTCATTTTATTCTATAGTACCTGTCATTTTTTAAATAGTCTATAGCTTCCCTTTTTTGCTGTTATGCTTATTTTTAATCTATCTTCTCTGCTAAACTTTCAGCTCCATGAGGAATAAGAATCTTTGTTAGTTTGGTTCACAAATGTATTCTAAGCACCCACGTAGTGAGTCTACAATTAAATAGTTGTTGAATGACTTCAAGGATTTTCCAACTGCACCCTTTGAGTGAGTGTGCATGTGAATAGAGGCAATGTACTGACCTGTAAAAAACAGTTATATTGTTGCTGGGGATTGGGGGGCGATGGAGGGAAAGGATAGTTAGGGAGTTTGGGATGGACACGTATACACGACTATATTTAAAATGGATAATCAACAAGGACCTAGTGTATAGCACATGGAACTCTGCTCAATGTTATGTGGCAGGGGAGTTTGGGGGAGAATGGATACATGTTTATATGTATGGTTGAGTCCCTTCGCTGTTCACTTGAAACTATCACAACATTGTTAATAGGTTATACCACAATACAAAAGTTTTAAAAAAGCCAGTTATACAATTAAGCATAATATAAATACTAACAGTGAAGGAGTATTATTTTTTAAGTGGAAGGAGGATACCTAAACAGGTGACTGTGATATCAGAAAAGGGAGAGTGAGGATTTTACCAGCATCATACTGATTACAGAAAGTATGTACTATATTTATCCCAAAGATGAAACAAACCACTAAATCTGGATTAAATATTAAAAAACAAACACATTTTCAAAGTCTCAGAATAAATGTATGATTACAAAGTAAGCAGACAATTTCATATGCAATGTATATAATTTCATGGCATCGTTACTTTAGAAATACACTTTACAGTAAGTAGTCATCATTCTAAGACATTACAATGAATTAGCAAAAAATTCCTGAGCATGATTTTTCGTTGTAATTCTGAAGAGAATATAGATTAAACATTCTGTTACCACAATATCAGTCAAAAGGAATGTTCTGAATTCTCTTTTTTTTTGACTGCACCACAGGCATGTGGGATCTTAGCTACCCCTAACTAGGAATCGATCCCGTGCCCATTACAGTGGAAGCACAAAGTCTTAACGACTGTATCACCAGGGTAGTCCCAAAAAGTATGCTCTGAATTCTTAATATGCTTGTTCTGTTTGTAACCACAAACACTCACATTACTACTGAATTGAAGGGATTTTTCTCCAGTTACATTTGAAGATTTGTTGAGTATTATTTATCTTTATCTTATGAGCACTATCTGTTCTAAACAATTAAACTTAAAAAAGGATGTTTGGTTTGTTTGCAAAATATTCCATTATATTTTCTGTACTAAAGTTTGATCTTACCTTCTTAGAAGAATGTGACGACAAGAGTCTGTAAATTTCATCTTTGGAATATGTAAATCGAAACGTAGCCTCAGCACCCAAGTTGGAAGGACTTGAGATGTTTATATTGTCAGAATGTTCTGCATCTGTCTGTTTATGCTTTTCAATTGCTTCAACAGGTGTATATTTTATAGTTAAATTTGCATTAAAATTTAATTTCTTCTCTTCAATAACAGTTCTGAGTACCTGAATCTCTTCTTCATGATTTTCAGTTCTGAAATTCTTGTCAGCTTTGGTCTAAGACAAAACATACAAAAAAAAAACACCCACAATAAACAAGAAAAGACAAAAATCAGGCAATTTATTTGAAAGAGAGTAGAGCAAAGAAGTTAAGAGTGAAGGCACAAAAGTGAGACTGCCAGTATTTGAATACAGATTCAATAACCTTGAGAACATTACACAATAACCTCTTTGTGCCCAGTCTGATTCCTAGTCTATAAAATAGGGATACTCGCCAAACCTGGCCCAAAGGTTGTTATGAGAAATCAATGAAATAATGCATATGAAGGGCTGAGAACATAGCAAGCTTTCAAAAGTTAACATATTAATAATTAAAAAGCAAGTTGCATAACAGATCAGATGTACAATATATTCCCATTTGTGTAAAAAGAGAAAGAAAAGAAATGATAAAGCTAAACCTTATGACAGAAAGTGAAGAGGAACTAAAAAGCCTCTTGAGGAAAGTGAAAGAGGAGAGTGAAAAGGTTGGCTTGAAGCTCAACATTCAGAAAACAAAGATCATGGCATCTGGTCCCATCACTTCATGGGAAATAGATGGAAAAACGTGGAAACAGTGTCAGACTTTATTTTTTTGGGCTCCAAAATCACTGCAGATGCTGATTGCAGCCAGAAATTAAAAGACGCTTACTCCTTGGAAGGAAAGTTATGACCAACCTAGATAGCATATTAAAAAGCAGAGACATTACTTTGCCAACCAAGGTCCATCTAGTCAAGGCTATGGTTTTTCCCGTGGTCATGTATGGATGTGAGAGTTGGACTGTGAAGAAAGCTGATCGCTGAAGAATTGATGCTTTTGAACTGTGGTGCTGGAGAAGACTCTTGAGAGTCCCTTGGACTGCAAGGAGATCCAACCAGTCCATTCTAAAGGAGATCAATCCTGGATGTTCATTGGAGGGACTGATGCTAACGCTGAAACTGCAATACTCTGGCCACCTCATGCGACGAGTTGACTCACTGGAAAAGACTCTGATGCTGGGAAGGATTGGGGGCGGGAGGAGTAGGGGACGACAGAGAATGAGATGGCTGGATGGCATCACCAACTCGATGGACATGAATTTGAGTGAACTCTGGGAGTTGGTGATGGACAGGGAGCCCTGGCGTGCTGTGATTCATGGGGTCGCAAAGAGTCGGACATGACTGAGAGACTAAACTGAACTGAACTGAAACCGTCAGAAGCCTTATACAGCAGGCACTGTTTTCAGCATTTTGCACATGTTAATTAATTTAAGTAGAATTTTCAAAACTTGAGCCCTGTTCTGCCTCTTAACCTTTTCACTCCACTGCCTAATCAAAAAAAAAAAAAAAACAACAAAAAAACTTCTATGTGCATATAAAATTACTGGAAAAATAGACAACCCACAGAGTGTTCACCCTTGAGAAGGGGAACTGTTAATAGATAGATCTCTGGAGTAGTGGCAGGCTTTTTCTTGCATTATCTTTTATGTTGTTTGGACATTTTGATTTTTTTAACCGCGCTCCTTTTTGCATGAAAAAGACTGAACTAAGCAACCTAGCTGTTTAGTCAAAACAACCTGGTTGTTTAGTTAAAACTAGTTGTTTAGCTAAAAAAAACCTAGATGTTTAGTTAGCTGTTTAATTAAAACTTTCAATTAAAACACATGAACTTATTTACAAAACTGACTCACAGACATAGAAAACAAACTTATGGCTACCAAAGAGGAAAGGATGGGAAAGGGATAAATTAGGAGCTTGGGTTTAACAGATAATACGCTGCTATATGTAAAACAGATAATCAACGAGGTCTTACTGTATAGCACAAGAAACTATATTTAATATCTTGTAATCTATAATAGAAAAGAATTTTAAAAAGAATATATATATCAGTTCAGTTCAGTTCAATCGCTCAGTCGTGTCCAACTCTCCGCGACCCCATGAATCACAGCACGCCAGTCCTCCCTGTCCATCACCAACTCCCGGAGTACACTCAAACTCATGTCCACAGAGTTGGTGATGCCATCCAGCCATCTCATTCTCCGTCGTCCCCTTCTCCTCCTGCCCCCAACCTTTCCTAGCATCAGAGTCTTTTCCAGTGAGTCAACTCGTCGCATGAGGTGGCTGAATCAGCTTTCTGTTCACCAGAAATTAACATAACACTGTAAATCGACTATACTTCAATAAAACAAAACTTTCTTTGCCAACTTGGTTACTGTCAGGTGTCAGTGGGAGAGCTGTTAATCTCCACAATTAAACTCTCTTTCCAGAGGTCCCCTGAAGCAGGCTGCAACTCTTGTCTGGAAAAAGACGCTTATCTCTTTAGTCAGTGACACAGATGGGACTTAGTAGCATACACTGAGTGACTTTTATGCACGGTGAATGGAAAGGTCTGAATGTGTATGTCTCCCCTTAAATTCATATGTTAAAATCCTAATGCCAAATGGGATGGCATTATTAATAGAAGGTGGGGCCTGTGGAAGGAGCCTTCATGAAAAGATTAGTGCTTTTATAAAAGTGACTCCACAGAACTCCCTAGTCCCTGGAAACCATGTGAGGATACAGCAAGAAGTCTGTAACCCAGAAGTGGGCCCTCACCTGACCCTGCTAGCGCTTTGATCTGAGATGGCCAGCCTCCAGGACTGTGAGCAATAAATTTCTGTTGTTTCAAAGCTACCTGGTCCCTGGTATTTCATTATAGCAAGCCAAGAAGACTAAGACAAGAAACCCAAAGTTATCATCTAATGGGCAAGATTGAAAAGTATATAATTTTCTTTAAAGGAAAGTGCTCAATGTAAAGGGGAAGAGTAACCTAATCATGTCACTTCCCTGCTTAAAAACTTTGTCTTCCCTGCCTTTGAGATAAAGTCTAAACTAGATTTGTTCCAAGTTAGTCTATGCAAAGTACATAATGAGAAATGCTGGGCTGGAGGAAGCACAAGCTGGAATCAAGATTGCCGGGAGGAATATCAATAACCTCAGATATGCAGATGACAACACCCTTATGGCAGAAAGTGAAGAGGAGCTCAAAAGCCTCTTGATGAAAGTGAAAGAGGAGAGTGAAAAGGTTGGCTTGAAGCTCAACATTCAGAAAACAAAGATCATGGCATCTGGTCCCATCACTTCATGGGAAATAGATGGAAAAACAGTGGAAACAGTGTCAGATTTTATTTTGCGGGGCTCCAAAATCACTGCAGATGCTGATTGCAGCCATGAAATTAAAAGACACTTACTCCTTGGAAGGAAAGTTATGACCAACCTAGACAGCATATTAAAAAGCAGAGACATTACTTTGCCAACCAAGGTCCGTCTAGTCAAGGCTATGGTTTTTCCCGTGGTCATGTATGGATGTGAGAGTTGGACCGTGAAGAAAGCTGAGCGCCGAAGAATTGATGCTTTTGAACTGTGGTGCTGGAGAAGACTCTTGAGAGTCCCTTGTACTGCAAGGAGATCCAACCAGTCCATCCTAAAGGAGATCAGTCCTGGGTGTTCATTGGAAGGACTGATCCTAAAGCTGAAACTCCAGTACTTTGGCCACCTCATGCGAAGAGTTGACTCATTGGAAAAAGACTTGGAAAAGACTCTGATGCTGGGAGGGATTAGGGGGCAGGAGGAGAGGGGACGACAGAGGATGAGATGGCTGGATGGCCTCACTGACTCGATGCACATGAGTTTGGGTGAACTCTGGGAGTTGGTGATGGACAGGGAGGCCTGGCGTGCTGTGATTCATGGGGTCACAAAGAGTTGGACACGATTGAGCGACTGAACTGAACTGAACTGGACTGAACTGAGTCTCTCCCTGCCTATACTCCAGCCCACTGATCTCCTTTCCATTTCCACTGCCTATGTTTCCTCCCATCATAGGGCTCTTTTATGTTGTGTTTACTTCCTGGAAACTTCTTTACTTCCTGTGCCTGCTCCACCTTCCCATAACACAAACATTATACACACTCATACACACATATGTGCTATATATCCCTTGGTCTGGTGAATCCCCACTACTATTTCAAGTCTGAGCTTAAACATCACTTCTTTAGGGAGATGTTTCCTCATCCCACCGACTAACAAATCTGTTTCCTATAAGCTCTCATAGTTCTTCTTACAAAATGAAAAACTCTTCCCTTTTATAATTGCTTATTTAATAGACCTTCAGATTGTGAACGCCTAGAAGTCAGGGACCATACCCATCTTACCCACATGACCTTATAGTTTCACCATTTAGTAAGTTGCCTGGTGAAAAGTGTAGGACAATGAAAACTTTATTAAATTTAATATACGGCTCCAATATAGCTAACATAGCATATGTACTGAGTGCTGCTCTGTGTCAGTAGTTGCTAAAATATTTTACATAAATGTTTAATTTCCTATCTTTTAATTTCTCAAATTATCCCCATTTTACAGATAAGAAGATAAAGGTTAAAAAATGCGTCCAAGATCACACAGCTAGGGAGTGGCTCCAGTCAGCAAAAAACCCAGGAAGTCTGATTCCAGGGTAGAATTGTCCATTTTTATGTTACACTGCCAAAGACAGCTTGAAATATTCTCTGTGGTAAATAAATTGATACATATATATATATTATGCAATAATATTATATGTTATATTAAACTGAATCACTTTACTGTACATCAGAAACTAACACAGCATTGTTAATCAACTATACTTCAATTAACAAAAAGGAATAGAAATGAATAAATTTCTATTGCCTTGAAATCTAAGGCTAGTTGAAGAAATTGAAGACAATTCTCCTCAGTTTTCCATGCTGAGAAGTGCCAAAGCTGAACAAAATGGCACCAGAAAACTCTCTCTCCCTAACTCTTCTAGAAGGCTAAGGTCTTCCTAGTTCATTGTCTTCTAATTAATTGTAGGATTCAGTTCAGTTCAGTTCAGACACTCAGTCGTGTCCGACTCTTTGCGACCCCATGAATCACAGCACGCCAGGGCTCCCTGTCCATCACCACTCCCGGAGTTCACTCAAACTCATGCATCAAGTTGGTGATGCCATCCAGCCATCTCATTCACTGTCATTCCCTTCTCCTGCCCCCAATCGCTCCCAGCATCAGAATCTTTTCCAGTGAATCAACTTGTCGCATGAGGTGGCCAAAGTATTGGAGTTTCAGCTTTAGCATCAGTCCTTCCAATGAACACCCAGGACTGATCTCCTTTAGGATGGACTGGTTGGATCTCCTTGCAGTCCAAGGGACTCTCAAGAGTCTTCTCCAGGACCACAGTTCAAAAGCATCAATTCTTCAGTGCTCAGCTTTCTTCACAGTCCAACTCTCACATCCATACATGACCACGGGAAAAACCATAGCCTTGACTAGACGGACCTTTGTTGGCAAAGTAATGTCTCTGCTTTTCAATATGCTATCTAGGTTGGTTTTCCTTCCAAGCAGTAAGTGTCTTTTAATTTCCTGGCTGCAATCAGCATCTGCAGTGATTTTGGAGCCCCCCAAAATAAAGTCTGATATAGTTTCCACTGTTTCCCCATCTATTTCCCATGAAGTGATGGGACTGGATGCCATGATCTTTGTTTTCTGAATGTTGAACTTTAAGCCAACTTTTTCACTCTCCTCTTTCACTTTCATCAAGAGGCTTTTGAGTTCCTCTTCACTTTCTGCCATAAGGGTGTTGTCATCTTCATATCTGAGGTTATTGATATTTCTCCCGGCAATCTTGATTCCAGCTTGTGCTTCTTCCAGCCCAGCGTTCCTCATCATGTACTCTGCATATAAGTTAAATAAGCAGGGTGACAATATACAGCCTTGACGTACTCCTTTTCCTACTTGGAACCAGTCTGTTGTTCCATGTCCAATTCTAACTGTTGCTTCCTGACCTGCATATAGGTTCCTCAAGAGGCAGGTCAGGTGGTCTGGTATTCCTATCTCTTTCAGAATTTTCCACAGTTTGCTGTGGTCCACACAGTCAAAGGCATTGGCATAGTCAATAAAGCAGATGTTTTTCTGGAACTCTCTTGCTTTTTTGATGATCCAGCAGATGTTGGCAATTTGATCTCTGGTTCCTCTGCCTTTTCTAAATCCAGCTTGAACATCTGGAAGTTCTCAGTTCATGTATTGCTGAAGCCTGGCTTGGAGAATTTTAAGCATTACTTTACTAGTGTGTGAGATGAGTGCAATTGTGCGGTAGTTTGAGCATTCTTTGGCATTGCTTTCTTTGGGATTGGAATAAAAACTGACCTTTTCCAGTCCTATGGCCACTGCTGAGTTTTCCAAATTTGCTGACATATTGAGTGCATCACTTTCAAAGCATCATCTTGCAGGATTTGAAATAGCTCAACTGGAATTCTATCACCTCTACTAGCTTTGTTCACAGTGATGCTTCTAAGGTCCACCTGACTTCACATTCCAGGATATCTGGCTCTAGGTGAGTGATCACACCATCGTGATTATCTGGGTCGTGAAGATCTTTTTTGTACAGTTCTTTTGTGTATTCTTGCTACCTCTTAATATCTTTTGCTTCTATTAGGTCCATACCATTTCTGTTTTTTATTGAGCCCATCTTTGCATGAAATGTTCCCTTGGTATCTCTAATTTTCTGGAAGTGATCTCTAGTCTTTCCCATGCTATTGTTTTCTTCTATTTCTTTGCATTGATTGCTGAAGAAGGCTTTCTTAGCTTTCCTTGCTATTTTTTGGAACTCTGCATTCAAATGGGTATATCTTTCCTTTTCTCCTTTGCTTTTCACTTCCCTTCTTTTCACAGCTATTTGTAAGGCCTCCTCAGACAGCCATTTTGGTATTTTGCATTTCTTTTTCTTGGGGATGGTCTTGATTCCTGTCTCCTGTACAATGTCACGAACCTCCATCCATAGTTCATCGGGCACTCTGTCTATCAGATCTAGTTCCTTAAATCTATTTCTCACTTCCACTGTATAGTCATAAGGTCTTCTCTGCCTGCTGCCGCTACTGCTGCTAAGTCACTTCAGTCGTGTCCGACTCTGTGTGACCCCATAGACGGAAGCCCACCAGGCTCCCCCTTCCCTGGGATTCTCCAGGCAAGAACACTGGAGTGGGTTGCCATTTCCTTCTCCAATGTGTGAAAGTGAAAAGTGAAAGTAAAGTCGCTCAGTCGTGTCTGACCCTTAGCGACTGCAGCCTACCAGGCTCCTCCATCCATGGGATTTTCTAGCCAAGAGTTCTGGAGTGGCTTGCCATTGCCTTCTCCGCTTCTCTGCCTAGGTCTTCATTATTGGCATGTTCTAGGATTCCATTCTCTTTGTTTTTTCCTCTCTCATTATACACCTCCTGGATTGGCCTTAAGCACTCTCAAGACTTCAGTGATGTTCTGGTATATGCTGATTGTACCTAAATTTCTGTCTCCAGTTCAAACTCCACCCTCTCATTTATATATTTTATATAATCTATTTTGGGCAGGATAACTCTACCCAGAAGTCAATCGTTATCTTCTTGGAATTAACTCTTTTTTGGGAAGATTCCCTATCTCCCCTTCCAACACACCCACGCGCACACACACACACACATCCTATTTTTCATCTACGGTGAGTTTACTTTGTGCTGGACCCTGTTCTAAGCACTTTGCACTTATTAACACATTTAACCTTTTCCAAATTCCTATGAAGTATGTATTATTATTACACCACTTTATGATAAGAAACTGAGATTCAGGAAAGATAATTAAGTTGCTTGGAGTCATGTGGATGATAAGTGAAGGAATTTATCAGAATTCAAACCCAAGGAGTCTTATTCAGAACTGAGCACTTGACCTTATGCTCTACTGTCTCCAACTTATTACTGAATTGTTAGTTCTTCAGACTGAGCTGCGTCTCATATCTCCTTCTCTGCCTCTAGTATTACAGATGCAGTTCAGTTTTTCATCATCTCCTTGGACCATAAAATAGCCTTCTTCAGTTATTATCTCAAAATTCATCTCCACAAAACACAAAAATTTAAAATGGAATTCTGGCCATGTTATGCGCCTCAGTGGTTCCTTTATCATCCTCAGGATTATGCCCAAGTTACATAGTATGGTATATGCGTATCTTCATAATTTGACTCCTACTTATGACTCCAAATTTGAATCCATAATAAGTTCATTGTAGACTATAGTTTCTTTCAAGATAGCAGCTTCTATAAGCATAGTCTTACTTGTTCCCCAAGAATATCAATATATAACAAATAAACTAGCATGTAAATATATAAATTTTATTAGTTCACTGCCAAGTTTTCTAAATGGGTTCAAACTGCCTGTAGAGAGAGTAGTTGGAATGTTTATTAAGCCTGTTTTCACTTCCCATCAACTTTAATGGCAATTCCAATTATATGTTAACTTGAATAGGGGTTATTCCCTCCATTAAAAAAAGCATTTGCTTTCTAAAGTAACAGTGTCAGTATTCTGCATTTATTTACTAATTCAGTAATCATTTATTTCCCTGGAGGAGGAAATGCAACCCAATACACTATTCTTATCTGGAAAATCTCATATTCAGCGGAGCCTGGTGGGCTATAGTCCATGGGGTTGCAAAGAGTCAGACATGATTGAATGACTAAACACATATTTATTTAGCATGATATATGATGTCAGTTTCTCAGGATTCCATAGTAAATAAAATGACTAGATACTCAACTAAAGGTAGATATGATACAGCAAAATCAACACCTGAACAGAAAGAAAAAGCAATGCCTATTGCATAATTTGCAGAAGAGGCATCTAACCAAAATAAAAGATTCAGAGGAGAAAGCTGAGGGTGGTGTGGCAATTAAAGTCAGATGAAGAATGACCTTGTCCTCCCTGCCAAGGAGATTGATCATTAGATTGATCATTATCTGGAAGGCTATAGGGAGACAACCCCAAATTTAAGCAACAGAGTGATAAGGTCAGATTTATCATATATCTTCATACTGAAGTGTGTGGAATGAATTGAAACTGAGCAAAACTAGAGGTCTCAGACTGATAGGAGGACTAACATAGTAGCCCAGATGGAAATGATGAGAGCCCAAGGCAGTGGGCATTGCAGTGGGAATGGAGAAGAAGAAACAGAGATAAGAGACTTTACAAAATGATGGAACTTGCAGATCGATTGGATGTTGTGGGCTTTGAGGGAGATGGACCTGTAGAGGCCTTTAGGAAGATTTCCAGATATTTGAGTTTAAGTATTAGGAAGATATTGTTTCATTTACCAAGTAGAGAATTAAAGAGCAAGAAACAGGATTGGGAACAAGATGGGATATAAGGTTTGGATATGTGAACTGTGTGATGTTTGCAGTCAACTAGCTACACAGACCAACCTGAAACTGAAAGTGAAAGTTGCTTAGTTGTGTCCGACTCTGTGACCCCATGGACTATACAGCCCATGGCATTCCCCAGGCCAGAATACTGGAGTGGGTAGCCTTTCCCTTTTCCAGGGGAGCTTCTCAACTCAGGGATCGAACCCAGGTCTCCCAAATTGCAGGCAGATTCTTAACCAGCTGAGCCACAACACAGACCAACCCAGATAGCATATTAAAAAGCAGAGACATTACTTTGCCCACAAAGGTCTAGTCAAGGCTATGGTTTTTCCAGTGGTCATGTATGGATGTGAGAGTTGGACCATAAAAATGCTGAGTGCTGAAGAATTGATGCTCTTGAACTGTGGTGTTGGAGAAGACTCTTGAGAGTCCCTTGGACTGCAAGGAGATCCAACCAGTCAATCCTAAAGGAAATCAGTCCTGAATATTCATTGGAAGGGCTGATGCTGAAGTTGAAACTCTAATACTTTGGCCACCTGGTATGGAGAACTAACTCCTTGGAAAAGACCCTGATGCTGGGAAAGATTGAAGGCAGGAGGAGAAGGGGAGGACAGAGGATGAAATGGCTGGATGGTATCACCAACTCGATGGACATGAGTTTGAGTAAGCTCTGGGAGTTGGTGATGGACAGGGAAGCCTTGCGTGTTGCAAAGAGTCGGACATGCCTGAGTGACTGAACTGAGTTACACAGATACCCAGTTCAGAGGGAGACCTGGGCTGTAAATGCAGTATTTGTAAGCCATCAGGATGGAGGGGAAATCTAAAGCCACAGGAGGGAGTGAAATCGCCCAATGTAGAGAGAGTTTGAAATAAGATAGCAACTCTGGTAGCAGCAAAATTTAAAGGCTGTTTCAAGTAAAGGGAACTCAATGAAGTTTAAGATGAACTTTGGTGAAAACAGTTTGGGTAACAAGATAACAGAGGTTTGGTGTTATTGGCTGAACTGTGATCCCCCAAAATCCACGTGCTAAAATTCCTGATTTCAATTACCTCAAAATGTGATGGCATTTTGAGACAGAATCTTCAAAAAGGTTTTTAAGTTAAAATGAGGTCATTAGGATGGGCTGTAATCCAGTATGACCGGTGACCTTATAAGAAGGGGAGATTAGAATCAGTCCAGCATGGAGGGAAGACCACGTGGAGATACAGGAGATAGCTCCCTACTGTCAAGGAGAGGGACCTCAGGGGAAACCAACCCTGTCAACATATTGATCTTAAACTTTCAGCCTCCAGAACTGTAAGAAAGTAAATGTCTGCTGTTTAAACCATCCAACTTGTGGTACTTTGTGATGGTAGCCCTAGGAAACAAATCCAGTTGGGGAATTCATGGGAAGTACAAAAATTGAGATAGCAAGTGTAGATGAGAAGAATATGTAGAGATGAGGGCATCCTTTCTGTGTTTTTGCTTTTTTAAACAAGAATCTTAAAGATATTTACGTATTAAGGACAGGGTGGAAAATGAGGGAGACAGAAGTTGAACTGAGCATCAAATAAATTTGTACGTAAGTACAACTTCAAAGGAAAAAAAAAACACCTGAGAAGATTCTTATCTGTGGCTTGGATATTCTCTGTCCAGTTGGAGCTCCTGCCATCTAATAAGGTAGGCAGAATAATAAGGTAAAGAGTTGGAGGAGGTTGTCTAACATTTTAAACTACCCTGTGGCGAGTTGGGAGGTGTGTGGGCCTGCTGAGACAGGTGGAAGACCTGGGTGTGGTTATAACGCTGCCTGTTCCTGAATTATTAGCATGGCTTTCTCTATGGTGCCCAGCAAGGTAAGTTTACATGGAAAAATAATAGGGTTCATCCAAAGATGGAGTTTTTCTAGAAGGAATAGAAAGCAAGGACAATGATAATATTATCAAGAGTGGTAAAAAACGGATATAGATTGATTAGAAGAAAAAACTGAACATAGGAGGAGCAAAACAGTCTGGAAGGAAAATAGATGCCCCCAAACTGGTCTGCTGCTGCTGCTGTGGCTAAGTCGCTTCAGTCGTGTCCGACTCTGTGTAACCCCATAGACGGCAGCCCACCAGGCTCCCCCGTCCGGGGGATTCTCCAGGCAAGAACACTGGAGTGGGTTGCGATTTCCTTCTCCCAAAACTGGGTCTAGATGGGGTTTAAGACTAGATTAGTGGTCACAAGTGAGGATGAGAACTGAGCGACTGGATAGTTGTGATGAGGCAAAACATAAAATGTTTCAGATTACAGAGGCAGCATAGTTCTGGTTAATACAAAATTAAGGATGTGTCTAGAAAATTAGTGACTCTACTAGAGTAGATATAGGAAGTTAAGAGGCAACAAGAAATTCCTGGCAATGCACATGATATAAAATCACTCAGTATTTTGTTAGGATTTGGGGTGGAAAGGATGATTATAATCCAGGTGCACTTTCCAAACCTTTGCTGACCTCCAAAATCTTACATTCTCATGGAGATTCAGGTTTAAAAAGAATTATAATGAAAACCTGAAATCTGATTTCCAAATTGTTACTTTCAACAACAAAAGTAGAGATGACTAAAGATAAACAAGTGAAAAGGAACTAATTCATACATGTAATCACCACTTTTTTTCCCCTCTATAATTGAAGGCTTCAGCTGTTCTTGGTCATCACTTCTGATTTACGGTAACCCATAAACCTTGAGTGAGAATGTAACTGCTAATTAACCAGAACTGCATTTAACCAGAACTAAGTCTTTTTCTGTTTATACTTTTTAAAAGAATAGCAAATATTTATTGAGTGTTTTCTATGTGTCAGTAACCTGAATGTTTCACCTATTTAGACTCATTTCTCTTTACAGGGTAGGCATTGTTATTTCTATTTTACAGATGAGGAAACTGGGGCACAATGAGGAGAAGTAATCTTCCCAGGGGCTAGGATTCCAAACTGCAGTGTGCTCTGGAGCCAAAGCTGCGTCTGAGACAAGAGGCACTGAGGGAAAGGGAATGTGTCAGAAGATGTCATTATTAAGGGATATTCCTCATGGAATGATAGGCTCATAGAATTCTTTCAAAAAATGAAAGGTAGTAAGTTATTGCCCATAAGTAACTAAAACAAGATTTAAAAAATTGCAATCCAGTACAATTTTTTTGAGCACCTATCCTACACATATATTGAGTGACAACTGGTAATAGGCTATAAGGAAGTAAAATATGCATTCTCTGCCTTTGCTGCTGCTGCTGCTGCTGCGTCACTTCAGTCGTGTCCGGCTCTGTGTGACCCCATAGACAGAAGCCCACCAGGGTCCCCCGTCCCTGGGATTCTCCAGGCAAGAACACAGGAGTGGGTTGCCATTTCCTTCTCCAATGTGTGAAAGTGAAAAGTGAAAGTGAAGTCGCTCAGTCGTGTCCGACCCTTAGCGACCCCACGGACTGCAGCCCACCAGGCTGCTCCATCCATGGGATTTTCTAGGCAAGAGTACTGGAGTGGCTCGCCATTGCCTTCTCCGTTCTCTGCCTTTAGGCACTATTATTAAGAATATACATGAAAAAGTAGGTAAAATATGCCAAAGAGTATTAGAAGGAGTAGAAAATAACCCTTTCCTAAGAAGTAAAAATCTTTCCTTTTCTCCTTTGCTTTTCGCCTCTCTTCTTTTCACAGCTATTTGTAAGGCCTCCTCAGACAGCCATTTCGCTCTTTTGCATTTCTTTTCCATGGGGATGGTCTTGGTCCCTGTCTCCTGTACAATGTCACGAACCTCCATCCAGAGTTCATCAGGCACTCTATCAATCAGATCTAGTCCCTTAAATCTAATTCTCACTTCCACTGTATAATCATAAGGGATTTGATTGAGGTCATATCTGAATGGTCTAGTGGTTTTCTCTACTTTCTTCAATTTAAGTCTGAACTTCGCAATAAGGAGTTCGTGATCTGAGCCACAGTCAGCTCCTGGTCTTGTTTTCGCTAACTGTATACAGCTTCTCCATCTTTGGCTGCAAAGAATATAATCAATCTGATTTCGGTGTTGACCATCTGGTGATGTCCATGTGTAGAGTCTTCTCTTGTGTTGTTGGAAGAGGGTGTTTGCTATGACCAGTGCGTTCTCTTGACAAAACTCTATTAGCCTTTGCCCTGCTTCATTCCGTGCTCCAAGGCCAAATTTGCCTGTTACTCTAGGTGTTTCTTGACTTCCTACTTTTGCATTCCAGTCCCCTATAATGAAAACGACATCTTTTTTGGGTGTTAGTTCTAAAAGGTCTTGTAGGTCTTCATAGAACCGATTAACTTCGGCTTCTTCAGCACTACAAATAGCTGTGAAAAGAAGAGAGGCGAAAAGCAAAGGAGAAAAGGAAAGATATAAGCATCTAAATGCAGAGTTCCAAAGAATAGCAAGGAGAGATAAGAAAGCCTTCCTCAGTGATCAATGCAAAGAAATAGAGGAAAACAACAGAATAGGAAAAACAAGAGAGCTCTTCAAGAAAATTAGAGATTCCAAGGGAACATTTCATGCAAAGATGGGCTCGATAAAGGACAGAAATGGTATGGACCTAACAGAAGCAGAAGATATTAAAAAGAGGTGGCAGGAATACACAGAAGAACTGTACAAAAAAGATCTTCATGACCAAGATAGTCACGATAATGTGATCACTGACCTAGAGCCAGACATCTTGGAATGTGAAGTCAAGTGGGCCTTAGAAAGCATCACTACGAACAAAGCTAGTGGAGGTGATGGAATTCCAGTTGAGCTATTTCAAGTCTTGAAAGATGATGCTGTGAAAGTGCTGCACTCAATATGCCAGCAGATTTGGAAAACTCAGCAGTGGCCACAGGACTGGAAGAGGTCAGTCTTCATTCCAATCCCAAAGAAAGGCAATGCCAAAGAATGCTCAAACTACCGCACAATTGCACTCATCTCACACTCTAGTAAAGTCATGCTCAAAATTCTCCAAGCCAGGCTTCAGCAGTATATAAACCGTGAACTCCCAGATGTTCAAGCAGGTTTTAGAAAAGGCAGAGGCACCAGAGATCAAATTGCCAACATCCGCTGGATCATGGAGAAAGCAAGAGAGTTTCAGAAAAACATCTATTTCTGCTTTATTGACTATGCCAAAGCCTTTGACTGTGTGGATCACAATAAACTGTGGAACATTCTGAAAGAGATGGGAATCCCAGACCACCTGACCTGCCTCTTGAGAAACCTGTATGCAGGTCAGGAAGCAACAGTTAGAACTGGACATGGAACAACAGACTGGTTCCAAATAGGAAAAGGTGTACGTCAAGGTTGTATATTGTCACCTTGCTTATTTAACTTATATGCATAGTACATCATGAGGAACGCTGGGCTGGAAGAAGCACAAGCTGGAATCAAGATTGCCGGGAGAAATATCAATAACCTCAGATATGCAGATGACACTACCCTTATGGCAGAAAGTGAAGAGGAACTCAAAAGCCTCTTGATGAAAGTGAAAGAGGAGAGTGAAAAGGTTGGCTTGAAGCTCAACATTCAGAAAACGAAGATCATGGCATCTGGTCCCATCACTTCATGGGAAATAGATGGAAAAACAGTGGAAACAGTGTCAGACTTCGTTTTTTTGGGCTCCAAAATCACTGCAGATGCTGATTGCAGCCATGAAATTAAAAGACGCTTGCTCCTTGGAAGGAAAGTTATGACCAATCTTGATAGTATATTAAAAAGCAGAGACATTACTTTGCCAACCAAGGGCCGTCTAGTCAAGGCAATGGTTTTTCCCGTGGTCATGTATGGATGTGAGAGTTGGACTGTGAAGAAGGCTGATCGCCGAAGAATCGATGCTTTTGAACTGTGGTGTTGGAGAAGACTCTTGAGAGTCCCTTATACTGCAAGGAGATCCAACCAGTCCATTCTAGAGGAGATCAATCCTGGATGTTCATTGGAGGGACTGATGCTAAAGCTGAAACTGCAATACTTTGGCCACCTCATGCGACGAGTTGACTCACTGGAAAAGACTCTGATGCTGGGAAAGGTTGGGGGCGGGAGGAGAAGGGGACGATGGAGAATGAGATGGCTGGATGGCATCACCGACTCGATGGACATGAGTTTGAGTGAACTCCGGGAGTTGGTGATGGACAGGGAGGCCTGGCGTGCTGTGATTCATGGGGTCGCGGAGAGTCGGACACGACTGAGCGACTGAACTGAACTGAAGAAGTAAAAATAGAGATTTCCACTCAATCAACTCAAACTCTTTAAATTGAGCTAGTCGTGGACCGTAACATATCAGGATACTGGGAGCATTAGCATTACTAGCACCAAGGGATGATTTGTGGACTTGAACAGGCCCCCAGCCAACTATCAGCATCCTTTCTTAGGTGGCATGAAATAAACACTCAGGTCCACAATCCCTATCAACTTTTTTTATAAGCTTGATGCCAAACCTCATTTGTAGGCATTAATCTGATCTGAACTGATAAAAAGTTATTTATGGTCTTCATTTTTCCCACCTTTTGTAAATATCAGTTCATTTTGCCATAGGTATGTTCATGTGTTTGATTCTACGAGGCTGCTCCCAACTCCACCTGGGGTGTAAGTAATATACAGGATAAGCAGCACATCATCCTTGTAAAATTCAAAACCTCCTGAATGAGGAAACACATCTGTTTCCAGAGTTGTAGATACGGGACAAGGGTTTGCTTACTTTCCAAATGTAGCTTCAAAATCAGTCCTGAGCAACCCTCCAGCCCTCGTCTCTTAGTTCACACCTGTTACTAACATTACAGAGAAGCTAACAGGCTGGTGACAGTGACAAAGAAAAACTGTACAGCACAGACCTGAGAAGTAAAAAAAAAAAAAAAAAAGACAACACAGTAATCCTTCTTGCATCAGCAATGACAAAGTTTCCCTTCTTTGGTATACTCTTTCAAAGAAAGTAGAACATGTGTAATACTTCTTAGAAAGATGAAAACTCCCCTTCAAAAAATATGCTTAAAGAAGGTTAACCTGGCATGATGGGAAACATCAATAATCCAGAATGTTCCCTGAGATTTGTGGAAAACTGATTTTTTTCTGGATTTACAGGTACCAAAAATATGACAGTATGCACACGGGGAAAAGAATACCAGTCAAATATTTGAGTCATTAAACATCTTTAACATTCACAAGACAGGATGATCACTTCAGGCTGCAATGGGTAGGGACTGATTTACAACATTGTTAGAAATAAAAGGAATACTAACTACAATTATGGAAAAGTAACGTGTTTCTCAAACTGATGGGATTGACAGCAATACTAAAGGACATTGTCATGACTAAATAAAGTAAATTTTATGGATCACCAACGGAACCATTTAAAGAAACAGATTACTGTAGTTACTGGATCAGAGTAACTTATTTATTATTCTTTATTATATCTTGTTTAAAACAAAAACAAATCTCTAAAAGTGATAAATGCTATTCCTTTGAAGGGGGGCAGGTACAGTTTGTGGATCGTTTTAGAGAATTTAGGTGACTTACAGAAGTGTAGTAGGCTTGAGGTGGCATTTTGTAGAGTAAAAATCACTCTGGGAAATAATTTCACTAGAACTGGAGATGGGGGGTTTTGAGGTTAGTGAGAATAACCACTCACATTAGTTAAGTAGGTGTTACAAAGGGGACATGAAGGAAAACAAATCTAGAGATGTTCTTGGTAGGTTAGCCAAAACCGAACCTCAGGAGCGTGGCAGCAGTGTACTCAGTCCTTAAGTCAGCACTAATTTTAATTTTTAGTTTCATCAGAACCTTAGATGATTCTTTTCACAGAGATGAGGTATTTGCCAAAACTCTACCACTAACTGCATGCTGCTGAGGATTGATTGTAGACTGCTGTATATTACCTAAAGAGACTCAAGCTACCCTCTTTTTTAAGTCAATCTTATGTTCACATTGAATTTTCATTCTACTGAATTTTTCACATCATTTAGAATGAAACTTATGGAAACAATCGGTCAGCTAAAGCTGAACAATGTATTTTCTTCTAAGAAGACTTACATCATAGGTCAGTGAAGCCACATTCCAGGGCCTGCGGTAGTACGTCAAGGTGTTGCCATCCCAAACTCGGTCACAGAGTCCATTGTAGTACTGGTTGTCAAAAGGGGTGCTGAGTGGATCCATGCCTAAGATGTTGATCCTGAGAGTGAACAGAGTAGCATCAGGCATGGAGATACCTGGAGCAAATGCCAGGCAGCCCTCAGGAACTGGGAGAGGAGAGCTTCAGCTCATCGTGTCCCCAAAGCATGTGATGGTGTGGTAGAATCAGGAGCAGAAGCAAGAGCCTGGTCACCTCTCCTCTGTGTCCAGGTGGGAAGTAGACCTTCAGTTCAGTTCAGGCGCTCAGTCATGTCTGACTCTTTGCGACCCCATGAATCACAGCACGCCAGGCCTCCCTGTCCATCACCAACTCCTGGAGTTCACTCAAACTCACGTCCATCGAGTTGGTGATGCCATCCAGCCATCTCATTCTCTTTATAAACTCTTTTAGGCAATTAGGCCACTGTTGAGCCCAATGAAAGAAATCCAATAAGTAGGAAGCAAGGGACCATCTTACTGTTAGAGTTGAATTCTCACTGATGTAACTCTTAGCTAACCTCCCTTGGTGAACTATAAGCCAATGCTACAGTATCAACTCTTAAAATTATTTGAGAACAGAGCATCTCAGGGAGAGGAGTATAACATATGCATATAACTTTTAATCTATGAATCAACATGGGGCCTCTTTCTCTCCCTATTCTCTTTAAACTTAAACCTTTTCCTCCAGCTGTCTCATTGTTTGTCACAAACCTTGTTCCCTCCAGACTTATTTTACTCTTATTACACTTCCAAGAGGAACACAAAAATGTCATCATCCAGCAAGGCTTTCTCAAAAGTTCTCCTTTTTTCTCCTAGCAAAATATTGTTATTTGGCAAACTTTAATTCAGAAATAGGAATCTTGTTTAGCCTAAAAAATATTGACTCTGATTTGTAGGCCAAAAATCAATATACGAACAAGAAACAGTTCATTCTTTGTGAAGTGCTAATTGGTGAAACAGTCCTTGCTGTCTAGACTGTATCTGGAATAAATGGCCCCAGGGCATAGAGGCCAAAATAGAGGTTTGCTTCTCGTATCCATAATGTAGCTTGGCACAAAAGCATAAATATGCTCTAAGCAAAACTCTAAGCAAAAGCTATTACTCTGGACCACATCCCTGAGTCCAATGAGCTGGATTACAAATCTGGATGTTGGTTTCAAGAGCAATTTGTCAAAGGGTTTGGATAGTAAACCCATTGCTAATGCAAGAAAAAAATTGGAAAAGTATCCTATTTCCAATGGGTTAGTTAAAAACAACATCTTTATATAAACAGCACATTCTTTATAAACTTTGAATCTATAAAGAAGATGAACATTATAGTTCAACTTAATGAAAGGCAAGTTAAGGAAATGATTCAGTAATACCTTTCTCAAGGCTGACTGTATAGTTAGAATTAACTCCTCACTATTTGCTCCACCAAAAGTACCTTTCATGAAAAATGCTATGGCCCTAAATTTCTAGTAAAGGGCCAAACAGTAGACTTAGTCAGTTGAACAAGGAAGAGAGGAAAAAAGAAATGCTATATATCTGGTTTACATTCTTAAACATCTTATGCTGGATGGGAGATTAAAATTTTGGCTTCAGCTTTTCACCCATCCCTGTATTCACAGACATGTGAACAATAAATATTTAAAAAATGTTGCTAAGGCTTCGATACAAATACATAGAATACTGGAAATAAGTGATCTGTGTTTGTTTCTTAAACAAGACCTCAAGTACTTTTTCTTTATTCTGTCATGAACTTGTCTTCCATGTATTTTATTAACAATGACCCTGTACCTCTTTGTATTCAATGAATAATGACATTAATCTTGGCTTATAATGATGCAATGGAGAAGGAAATGGCAACCCACTCCAGTGTTCTTGCCTGGAGAATCCCAGGGACGGGGGAGCCTGGTGGGCTTCCGTCTATGGGGTCACACAGAGTCGGACACGACTGAAGTGACTTAGCAGCAGCATAATGATGCAAAGAGTCAACTCATTGGAAAAGACCCTGATGCTGGGAAATATTGAAGACAAAAGGAGAAGAGGGCAGCAGGGGATGAGATGCTTAGATAGAATCACTGACTCTATGGGCATGAACTTGAGCAAACTCCAGGAGATAGTAAAGAACAGAGAAGTCTGGCATGCTGCAGTTCATGGAGTTCACAAATTTCATGCAGTTTGTAAAGAGTAAGACATAATTTAGCAACTGAACAATAATAATAACAGTGATGAACTGTTAGGTGACTGTTATATCTATGAGTAGTGCAGTGTTTGTAATAAACAACGGGTAGTATTAAGATCGGAGAAGGCAATGGCAAGCCACTCCAGTACTCTTGCCTGGAAAATCCCATGGATGGAGAAGCCTGGTAGGCTGCAGTCCTTGGGGTCGCTAAGGGTCGGACACGACTGAGCGACTTCACTTTCACTTTTCGCTTTCACACATTGGAGAAGGAAATGGCAACCCACTCCAGTGTTCTTGCCTGGAGAGTCCCAGGGACGGGGAGCCTGGTGGGCTTCCGTCTATGGGGTCACACAGAGTCGGACACGACTGAAGTGACTAAGCAGCAAGCAAGCAGTATTAAGATAGTTAATATAGTCTTTGATTTCATTAAAATTATATTCAAGGTAGGGGTTGGATACAATTACCAATTTCAAACAATAGTCCAAGGATGAATGTGCACGTACAAATGGGTAGTACAGGTAAGTGATGTACAAAGTTCCTAAGAGGAAGAGGTCCTCACGGAAGGGTTGTAAAAATGGTTTTAGAAGGAGTATCATGATCTGATTTGAGTTTTGAAGATGGGGTCTGGAGGGCAGAAGGAATGAGTGTACAAATTGCTGTAAGTGGAGGGACTGCTCTGGTGGTCCAGTGGCTAAGACTCTGCACTCTCAATCCAGAGGTTCCAGGTTTGAACCCTGGTCAGGGAACTAGATTCCACATGCTGCAACTAAGAGTTCTTGTGCCACAACTAAAGATCTCAGAGTGCTGCAACTAAGACCTACTGCAGCCAAGTACATTTAAAATATTTAAAATGTTCTGTAGATAGAAATGTATATAGCATATTTTTGGGTTGTAGTCTTCAGATTTTCTGGTTGTCTACTCTAATAAATCATGCCTCCTTGTATGGTTTTAGTTTGACATCTAAAATGCTTCCTTTTAAGTAGTTGCAAAGGATAAATTGATGAAAGTGAAAAAGGAGAGTGAAAAAGCTGGCATATTAAAAACCAGAAACATTACTTTGCCAACAAAGGTCCATCTAGTTAAGGCTATGATTTTTCCCGTAGTCATTGGATGTGAGAGTTGGACTATAAAGAAAGTTGAGAGCCGAAGAATTGATGCTTTTGAACTGTGGTATTGGAGAAGACTCTTGAGAGTCCCCTTGACTGCAAGGAGATCCAACCAGTCAGTCCTAAAGGAAATCAGTCCTGAATATTCATTGGAAGGACTGATGCTGAAGCTGAAACTCCAATACTTTGGCTACCTGATGTGAAGATCTGACTCATTGGAAAAGACCCTGCTGCTGGGAAAGATTGAGGGCAGGAGGAGAAGGGGACGACAGAGGATGAGATGGTTGGATGGCATCACCGACTCAATGGACATGAGTTTGAGCAAGCTCTGGGAGTTGGTGATGGACAGGGAAGCTGGTGAGCTGAAGTCCATGGGGTCACAAAGATTCAGACATGACTGAGTGAATTGAACTAAAGGAGAAGTTTCCCAGCATGCTGTAAATATTTACACTATAATTATTGTGCTTCTTTTAAAAATAAATGGAATATAAATTCTGTAGTGATAGCAGGTATCAAGTAATGACAATGTTTATATTTCTTTAACAGCTGGATGTTTCATGGTATTCCTTTTGATTCTTCTTTTTTAAAAAATAAACTTTATTTCTTAGAGCAGTTTTAGATTCATGGCAAAATGAGTAGATAATAGAGTTCCCATATTTCCCCACCCCCTTTAATGCTTGAATCTATATTTCTATTTCATTTCTGCTATAGAATTTTAACCTAATGTAATGGATTTTTATGCATGGAAGTTTTAATTGATCACTTTTTCACACTTTTCTGTACTCAAAAGATATTAATTGAAGTTTTAAAAGCATTAAAAATTCTTTGACCATAAGGTCTAAGTGTTTAATAAATTCTTCTGGATGGAGTTACCATTTTTAGTAGTATATTTAAACATATTAAAATTTAGCAATATTTAATAAACATAAAATTTTTATTGGAAAAGCATCTCTCAGTGAAATGAATGGGGCTTCTTTTTAATTAATTGATAAGTTACTATACCCATGTTAGAATATTACTTACTGCTAGAAAAACCATAGGGCTCAGTATTGACTTCATTTCTACTTTTCATTTTTATAGATGCAACTGCTGAGAAACTTTATGCACATAAATAAGTAGATAAGAATAGAAGGAATTTTGTCATAGCAATGTCACTCAATTCCTCAATCTTCTGAGTTTCACGCCAAAAAAAGAACACATACTAGTCTTTAGCTAAATGTTATTTTTATAGTCCATTACCTGACAATTGATTAGGACATCTTTAAATGCTGTTGGTAAAAAGAATTGGAGACCACTTGACATACAAGCCTTAGAGGCCAAGTCCAACTGAATACAAAATTTGGAACCGTTTCTTGGTTTTTCTATCTCATAGGGAAGTATGAGATGGGTGAGGGATGTACTCTTCTTTTGGGAAGTGGGAGTTAGATGATAGTGAGAGAAGAGGTGAGACAGGAGAATGGATCTGCCAGCTGAATGAATGATCCTGAATCTTCAAACTTGTCAGTTGACAAGTCTGTGTGTATGGAATCAGAGATTTATTATTAGTTACATTAGTTAAGTAACTAATAGTTGGGGAAACTGTTATTGTAAAACTCACCTATCTCCCCCCGGAAAGTCTTTTTGCACCCCACAGTAAGATTACCCCAGTTTGAAGGGTTTTGTTCTGCTAAACAGCAAATTGCCCAGTTGGCTGGATCCATTTGGAAAGTTACAATGAAGCTGATCCACAGACTAAAGGACCGCTAAGGAAGAAATGTTTCAAAACTTTTGACTTGGTTCCACCACTGCAGAGACAGCCAGTCTAGTCTAGAATGAGCCAATTTTTTTTCTGCCAAGAAACATGAAAACTTCTTATGGATGGAATGTCATCGCTTGGGAAATAAAAAGCGATGTGTTCTTTGGCAGCACTTGGAGATGGCTGTTTTTACACCTGCACCTAAAACCCAAGGCAATTCCAATTTACCGGGTGAGCCGAAGAGCAGGCTCCCTCCACAGAAGTGGTGTTATGCTTAGATCACACACAGAAGTAACTCCTTGTGTATAGCACATCATTTACAGCTGGGATGGATTTTTTTTTTTTTCCCAATGGATGCAAGATGGGTTGGGGATTTCCCTTAAACACTTCTGAAGAATCTCAGATACCAATAAGAGGCTGAAATATTTGTGATACAAGTGAATTCTCCTGGCATGAGAATTTAAATGAGAGCCCTACAAATGAAAACAACTATAAATTTAATTAATTTATGAGCACTTGTGACTTCCATGTGTACAAGAATCTGACTGTATGACTGATATGACTTGTTGAGGTTTTCCAAACTGGAGAGTTTATAAGCATGTAGCTATGATTAGTTTGTTTATTCCTATTATCTCTATTTCACTACAGTCCCATAGCCCCATATAAGCATAATGGAGATTATAGTATTATACATAAATATGCAACATCAATGGTATTGAAGAATATTGTGATTATTGATATAACAAAGCATGATATTTTGAAATCTCTTGTTAAATATTAATTACTGACTTACTACTCTCTATAGTCTTGATTCAAATATTTGGGTAATAAATTACTTAAGGAGTTTCATTTTCTAAGATTAGTTATGCTTTGAAGTTAGGGAGTTGACTTATGGGCTTTGTAGTGATGTGGGAGGAGTGATGTGGCTAGTGAGGGGAATGTGGGAAAAAAGAGGGTTAGCTGACATGGTGAATAAAAAACCACATAGTTTTCTATCAGTCAGGGAAACTTGGGTTTTAGTTCTGCTAGCAACTAATGTGCCAAAAGGCCTTGTTTATTTTACTTAGTTCTTATCTATAAAGTGAATATAATGCTGCCCCCAAGTATCTCACAGGATTATTATGAATAGCTAAGAGAGGGAATGCTCAAAGAGATTTGGAAAAATTCAAAGTATTATGCAAATGAAAACTGGCAGAGAACAATAGCTCTATGAAGATTAAATTAGCTATGGGTGATTGCTCATGGTAATGAGGATCTTAAAACGGTTGGTGGGCTGATTCTATCAGAGCCTACCTCATTTTCCACCTCTTAGCCAACTTTCCACACAGCTTGGGCGCCACCCTCTCACTTGGTCCTGAAGGCTCAGCTCTGTGATGTCATCACCAGCCCTGATCAAGGTAAGGCAGGAGGTATTTAAGGAGTCTTGGCTGCTGTCTGGGATGCCTCATTGGGAAACTCCCTGGCAGATACTGTAGAATGAATTTTCTCTTCGTGTACAAAAGAAACCTATATATTGCAAATGACTATTTTTCAGCCAAGAGGGCTACGATTTCTGTATCCTTTTCCTATAAAATCAGATGTAGATTTGCATCAAATGAGAATCCATAACAAAAGTAATGCCCTGCTTTGAGCCTGTTTGTTTAGTTCAGAGAGAAAACTTTCTTAGATTGCACATAAAGCAATAATTGTATGGAAACGAGTGAAACTTCAGCTCTGTAATGAGAAGCAGAGTCCCACCACCAGACCCACAAGGCATCAGAACTGCTCCCTCTGATCTTTACTTCCTGGGCAAACTCCAGAATGCTGGGACCCCCTGAGAACTTATACCCAGGTAGAGATCCAAGAAAAGTTCCAATAGAACTTTTCCAGTCTTTCTGGGCATTCAAATATTTGAATCGAATTACCAGACCTAATATTGGCAATTCATCTTCAAAAGTTAATGAGTCGTTTCAATCTTGCTATTACCTTCCAGAGGTTGATAACCAAGAAGTCTCCTCTCCCATTGAGCTCAGAAGTAATCACCTATTATCCTGATAGTCTAATCTATTCTATAGACACCTACTGAAACCAGGCAGTTTGTTCAAATTATCTTGAGATGCTGATTTAGCACTTAACTTCTTTCAAGCTCAAATGTAATTCAGACAGAATACAGACCCATAGGCCACTCTTTGTACTGGCTCAAACCATCTACCACTCCAACATGGCAAGACAGGTGGGGCTCATTTTCTCTCATCCTCATCCACAAGTATGCAAGTGGAGTACAGACCCATATCCTGCTGTCCGAGCCAGCTCTGACTCTTCCACCTCTCTGTTGCGGCAAGGGGGACGAGGGTCACGTTCACAGTTATCCTCATCTGAGTAGTCTCCGCAGTCATCGTCACCATTGCACAGAAGTCGATTCTTTATGCATCTGCCTGCAATCAAAATCAGGAAAGACAGAAAGACGCTGTGTATCTCGTGCCAAATTTTTCTTTCTTCCTGAAGTTATCAAACATCCTTTAAAGTTAGAGAGGAGTGATCACACATTATATTTGGATTTTTTTGTACCCACACTCGGAAGTCTGAGGGTCAGGAAGCACATTTTCTTCTTTTCGCTTATAAAGGCGCACAGAAACCCACAGCAGGCCACGGGAGGATTACCTGTACCACACTGAAAATCGCGGCCACAGTCGTCCTCGGGGTCTTCGCAGGGCTCTGTGGGTACACACTGCCGTCGGTCTCCCACGGTGTCCACACACTTTCGCCCATTAAATTGTCCAAAGATCTCAATGCTCCTTGAACGAAACTGCACAGAAACAGCTGGAAATGTCAGCGTTTCTAAGGCCAAAAAGGGCTTCTGATCTAAAACTGCATCCACCGCAGACCTCCAACCTCCAGTTGAGTCAAAGGTTTTGAGATGGAAGCCTGAAACACAGTCCCTGACATCGCTTGAAGGAATACCTCGTGTGGTGGGTTTGGCAGGCTCTTGTATAGCATATGGTTCCACATGACATTTGTTCAGCCAACTGTGCAGCATTCAGGTTTCCCAGTAAGGTTAGCCTAATCCATTTAGATATTTTCCTTTCATTCTGAGTTGAGAACACAGCTGCTGGTGGTGGGGTGGGGAGGTGAGGTTCCTACCTCTTTGTCATTTTCCTGGCAATGCTGGCAATGCAGTTGCCATCTGGGGACACCAGTGGGGAATGGCAAAGAATACTTACCATTTGTTTGAGGCAAGGGTCACATTTCGACCACTCACTCCAGGGGCTCATCCTGCAGTCTATGGGCAATGGCGTGCCGCTTCTTTCTGCCGGGTTGTAACTAAGATAATAAAACATACCCGCTAATAATGACCATTATGTGTGCTTGCTTCCAAGAAGTCTTCATAAACCAGATTAATTTATTTACTTCTTTCTCTCTTTTGAACCTCAGTACTTATCCTTTTACTCCATCTCTTATTTGACATCTGATCACATGCTGTCTTGTATTTTCAATTCAACCTTTTTGTTTAATTCTTGTATTGTGTTATAATTTAACCTTCGGCCTAAGATGAAGAAAACTAGCAAGTCATCCAGCTCGGGAATTTCTCACTGATTAGTCTTATTTTTTCAAAGAGTGTCCAGACTCACTGAAGCTGGGAACAATCTTTCACTCTGTGCCCCTCAGAAAGTCTGGCAAAACTTCAAGTTGCCCTATTTCCTTGCAAATTTAATCCAGTCCACTCAACTATTCCTGTGGCAAACACTTCATAAAGCAAGCTTTCCCACCACTGCGATTTGTATGTCCTGAACTTACAGCGTCACACTCCAAGGCAGGACTTATTCCTCATCCTTTTTGAATTTCAATGTATATTTTTTGGCACTTTTAACCTTCCCTCCCACCCCTAGCTGTGCTTTTCTGGCTTTGAACTTTTCTTTCTGTCTTGGTTCACCATTTCAGCCTCTTCTGGTTGAAACACCACCTTGAATTACTATCTTATTCAACGGTTGAAAGAAAACCAACAACAGAAGGTATGAAACAATAATCCTATAAACTTCCTGCCCCGTTTTCCTGAAGTGGCACCTGTCCTTTTCATAATGCAGCTTTTAATTTTTATTTTGGAGGGATTGTAAGGCCAATCCATCCTCCAAAGCTCTAGTTGTCAGCATCTTTTTGAGCCCCCTGTTAACTGAGTATTTCCTCATTAAAAACTCTCTTTCACTACCAGCTCCTTTCCATTTGTAGTAGAATGTATTCAAGTCCTTGACATTAAACAAAAACAAATGAATGAACAAATAGAACACTCTTTCTGAACTTTGCTTTTCCTTCCAGCTACTCCCACTTCCCCCTGGCCTTCACAATGATACTTTAAGGAATTCCTAGAGATATATTTCTGTTCCTCTCTGTTCCAAAATAATAATACGTCTCAGTTCCTCCTTTTAACTACCTCCCAAATTCTCTCATCTTTTTTAGGCCAGCTTTCTGGTATTTTGTCCCTTACCTTCCAATCACAGCTCAACTTTCCTGTCCTAACGTCATTGCTCTTGCTAAAGTCAACAGTGACTCCAAGAGGCCTGCTCCCTTGGTCCCCTTCAGTCCTTATTTCACTGACCACTTCACAGCCATCAATGAGGTTGACCACTCTTGCTCTTTAAGATAGGCTCTTTCCTTGGACTGAATGACACCAGACCCCTTTCATTGCTTCTTTCCCCTCTGTCCTTTGCTCCTACTCTCCTGGGCAGGTTCCTTGTCTTTTGGCAGTCTCAGAAATGCTGTTTTTTCTCAAGTTGCTGTCCTTGGATTTCTTTTTCTCTCTACATTTTCCCCAAGGGTTTGGTGTCCATGTATATGTTAAGGACACCCAGATATAAGTCTGCAACCCAGAAATCTCTTCTGAATTTTAAACCCTTGGATATAACCCTAATTGAACATCTACATGTGAATGTCTTCATGGCTCATGAACTTCAGAGTGTCTGTTTTCTATGTCCAACTCTTTGCAACCCCATGGACTGTAGCCCACCAGGCTCCTCTGTCCATGGGATTCTCCAGGCAAGAGTACTGGAGTGGATTGCCATTCCCTTCTCCAGATGATCTTCCCTACCCAGGGATCCAACCCAGATCTCCTGCATTGCAAGCAGATTCTGTACCATCTGAGCTACAGGGAAGATCCCATGAACTTAATATTTCTCCAAACAAACCTAGTACTTCTTTTCTCGAGGTTGTTCCTCCTGTATTTATTGCCTTGGTAAACAGTCCTCCATTTATGCAATCACCCTAACCAGAGACTAGAGTGGTATTTGTGTTATCGAACCTCATCCCCCCCAAAAAATCAACCACTAGAACATTTTCTTTATCATTGTAAATGACTCTCAAATCCTTCTACCCTTTATCTTTTCCAGACATTTCTCTGGTCTACAAAAACATTTTATCTCTCCTAGATGACAGTAATTTCTTTCTAATCTGGTTTCCAGAAATCATCCAGAGAGAAATTTTTAAAATGCAAAGCTGATCATTCATTCCCCTACTGAAACTCTTTAGCAGTTTCTCTCTGTTTTGAAAATAAAGTCTGAATTTCTTGACATGATACGGTAGGCAGAGTAACAACCCCCAAAGACATCTGTGTCTTAATCCCCAGAATCAGTGAATATGTTACTTCATGTGGCAAAATATAGTCTGAGCATGCGATTAGAGAAGATTATTCTGTACTTAATCTGGATGAGCCCATTCCAATCATGTGAGCTCTTAAAAGCAGAAGAGTGGTTCAGAGAGATATGCAGTCTGAGTGGCAGGAAAAATTCAAAGCATGAAGAAGGACTCCTCCACCCACTGTTGTTGGGTCTGAAGATAGGAGTTTCACCAAGGAATGCAGGCAGCCCCTGGAAGCTGGAAGATGCAGGGAAATAGATTCTCCCCTAGAGCCTCTAGAGAGGATTCTAGCCCCACCAGAGCCTTGATTTTAGCCTGGTGAGACCCGATTCAGACGTCTGACCTATACAACTGTAAGATAATAAATCTGTGTTGTTTTAAGCCACCAATATGTGATCATTTGCTATAACTGTAATAGGAAACTAAGACATGTAGTTTAGAGCACACTACATGGCCCATCTTCTTTCTAGTTCTTCAACTTCACTTTTCCCTCTAGCCACACTGAACTTGAAATGCCCAAGATAAGCACATTTTCTCATATCTTTAGGCTTTTAAATCTGTTTCCTATTCACCACACTGATCTTATTTTCAACATAGATATTTTCCCCAGAGAACTTCCCCTAACCCTTCATGTAACTTACTTTTCCATGTACATATTCTTATATAGCATCTTGTTCTTCCCAGTATCATAAGTGCCTTTTCAATGACACATTTCATTTAATCAATTTATCTATTCACTTATTTATTCATTCATCAAATATTTATTGTCAACTATTTGCTAGGCTTTAAGGATACAGTTGTATGCAGGTCAGGAAGCAACAGTTAGAACTGGACATGGAGCAACAGGCTGGTTCCAAGTAGGAAAAGGAGTATGTCAAGGTTGTATATTGTCACCCTGCTTATTTAACTTATATGCAGACAACATCATGAGGAACGCTGGGCTGGAAGAAGCACAAGCTGGAGTCAAGATTGCCGGGAGAAATATCAATAACCTCAGATATGCAGATGACACCACCCTTATGGCAGAAAGTGAAGAGGGACTCAAAAGCCTCTTGATGAAAGTGAAAGAGGAGAGTGAAAAGGTTGGCTTAAAGCTCAACATTCAGAAAACGAAGATCATGGCATCTGGTCCCATCACTTCATGGGAAATAGATGGGGAAACAGTGGAAACAGTATCAGACTTTATTTTTTTGGTCTCCAAAATCACTGCAGATGCTGATTGCAGCCATGAAATTAAAAGACGCTTGCTCCTTGGAAGGAAAGTTATGACCAACCTAGATAGTATATTAAAAAGCAGAGACATTACTTTGCCAACAAAAGTCCATCTAGTCAAGGCAATGGTTTTTCCCGTGGTCATGTATGGATGTGAGAGTTGGACTGTGAAGAAAGCTGATCGCCGAAGAATTGATGCTTTTGAGCTGTGGTGCTGGAGAAGACTTTTGAGAGTCCCTTGTACTGCAAGGAGATCCAACCAGTCCATTCTAAAGGAGATCAGTCCTGGGTGTTCATTGGAAGGACTGATGTTGAAACTGAAACTCCAACACTTTGGCCACCTCATGCAACGAGTTGACTCATTGGAAAAGACTCTGATGCTGGGAAAGGTTGGGGGCGGGAGGAGAAGGGGGCGACAGAGAATGAGGTGGCTGGATGGCATCACCGACTCTGTGGACATGAGTTTGAGTGTACTCCGGGAGTTGGTGATGGACAGGGAGGCCTGGTGTGCTGTGATTCATGGGGTCGCAAAGAGTCGGACATGACTGAGCAACTGAACTGAACTGAACTGAAGACCACATGGCTGAAAAATTATCTGCAAGACCTGTTCCATTAAACTAAATCCTCATCTGGAACTGACTAGCCTTAATCAAGAGGCAATGGCGGATGCACCTTCATGACCCAGAGTAACAGGAAGGTCTCACTACTGATTGCATATCATAATCCTCCAATAGTGAAAATAGGAATTGTAAAATTATAATGTCCCATTCCACACTAATTAAATAAAGCTTTCTAAGGATGGGCTTCAGGCACCAATGTTTTTTAAAAGTATCCCAGGTTATTCTCACATTCACATAAAGTTGAGAAAAACAGCTTGGCACTATCTGGTGGATATCTATGAAATCTGGGGTGGAAGGGGGTATCCATTACATTGCATAACCCAAGCTTGAGATCACCACTGACCTGAGTCACTGCACTGGTTTATCACTCGTTTCAGGAATTACTCTAGGCTTTACCTACTAATGTACTTATGGATCTTTGTAATCTACAAATCTAGCTTTTCTAGTATTAGTTAGGCCTGCTGCCTTCAAACGAATTATTTGTTCCTGTCTTTTTTGTATTTATCACTTACTTAGAATGTCATGTTAGCATTTTGTTTCAGTGTCTTCCCCAAAGAGATTAATTCCTTGGTTTTAGAAATAACACACTAAATATACCAGTGGTATGACACATTATGCACCCAATATGTCAGCAAATCTGGAAGACCCAGAAATGGCCACAGTACTGGAAAAGGTCAATCCTCATCCCAATTCCAAAGAAGGGTAGTACTAAAGAATGTTCTAACTATTGGACAATTGCACTCATCTCCCATGCTAGTAAGGTCTTGCTTAAAATCTGGCATGCTAGGCTTCAGCATTATGTGAACCAAGAACTTCCAGATGTCCAAACTAGGTTTAGAAAAGGCAGAGGAACCAGAGATCAAGTTGCCAACATTTTCTGAATCATAGAGAAAGCAAGGGAATTCCAGAAAAAACATCCACCTCTTTTTCATCCACTATGCTAAAGTTTTTGGCTGTGTAGATCATAACAAATGGTGGAAAGCTCTTAAAGAGATGGTAATACCAGACTATCTTACCTGTCTCCTGAGAAACCTGTATGCAGGTCAAGAAGCAACAGTTAGAACCCTGTGTGAAACAACTGATTGGTTCAAGATTGAGAAAGGAGTATGAAGGACTGTCTTCTGTCACCCTGTTTGTTTAACCTATATGTTGAATACATCATGAGATGTGCTGGGCTGGATGAGTTACAAGCTGGAAACAAGACAGGCGGGAGAAACATCACCAGTCTTAGATATGTGGATGATACCACTCTAATGGCAGAAAGTGAAGAGGAACTAAAGAGCCTCTTGATGAGGGTGAAGGAGGAGAGTGAAAGAGTTGGTTTAAAGCTAAATATTGAAAATCTAAGATCATGGCATCCAGCCCTATTACTTCATGGCAAATAGAAGGGGAGAAGGTGGAAGTTGTGACAAATTTCCTCTTCTTGAGCTCTAAAATCACTGCAGATGGTGACTGTAGCCATGAAATCAGAAGGCGATTGCTTCTTGACAGGAAAGCTATGACAAACCTAGACAGTGTGTTGAAAAGCAGAGACGTTACTCTGTTGACAAAGGTCCATATAGTCAAGACTATGGTCTTCCCAGTGGTCAGGTATGGCTGTGAGAGTTGTGCTGTAAAGAAGGCAGAGCACCAAAGAATTGATACCTTCAAACTGTGGTGCTGGAGAAGACTCCTGAAAGTCTCTTGGATAGAAAGGAGACCAAACCAGTCAATCTTAAGGGAAATCAACCCTGAATACTTGTTGAAAGGGCTGATGTTGAAGCTGAAGCTCCAGAATTTTGGTCATCTGATGTGAACACCTGACTCATTGGAAAAGTCCCTGATGTTGGAAAAGGTGGAGATGGTGGCAGAAAGATGGAAAGATGCTGGCAGAAGGAGAAGAGGGCATCAGAGGATGAAATAGCTGGATGGCATCACCGATAAAATGGATATGAACTTGGGCAAACTTCAGGAGATGGGACAGGGAGGACTGGCATGTTGCAATCCACGGGGCACAAAGAGACACAATTGGGAGACTGAACAACATGACACCTTTATCTTTCTCACATGCCAATGAGACCAGCTTCAATGAATAACTAGTTTGGAGAGTATGGTACAGACTTGGGGATTATGAATGGAAGATAAAACTCCCTGCAAATACTGTAGACTGACTTACAGTCCTGTGTTTGGCAAGCCTAGAGTGCAGTCAGTACTGGGGACCAACCAGAAAGACTTCATGATGTCACACATCAGTGACTAGTACCCTGCTCCCATGATACTGGCATTGACTATAGAAGTTTCTCTAACAGCCTTCACACTAATACTAGCCCCATATTAACAATGTGCACACTAATTGACTCACACTTTGGTCTTAGAACAGAGCACCAGATCTTTGCCTTTGATCTTTTATTGCCCTCCTAGCCCGTGATTTCAGTTCATCCTCTGAATGATCCAACCTGATCCCATAGGTAGGTCTTCACAGATCCCACTCTTGCCTCAGAAGGACTTACACCCCTGTAAATGTCAGGCTCAGTGTATTTTTTTGTTTGCTAGGACTGCCATAACAAAGTACACAGACTTAAACAACAGAAATGTATAGGTGTCTGCAGTGTTGAATTCCTCCGAGGACTCTATCCTTGCTTTGTAGGTGAAGGTCTTCTTCCTGTGTCTCCATTTGATCTTTCCTTGGTACCTCTGTGTGTTCACAGTCACTCTTCTTGTAAGGACACCAATTATAATGGATTAGGGCCTGCCCTAATGACCCCCAATGCAGTCACATTCTGAGGTACTGGGAGTTAGAATTTCAACATACAAATTTTGGAGGGACACAATTCAGCCCATAAGATTCAATAAAAGTTTTTTTGATTAAGCAGTGTCTTATGTTTTCCACTACTTTTTCTAGACAATTTTCAAAAATTATTTTCTCAAAAAACCTTTATTTTACCGCTAAGGGTAAATTCTACAGGTGTTATGAGTTATATTTTACCGACAGGAAACTAAAAACAGAAAATTATTCTGCTTATTCAAAGTTTGACAGTTAGTAGCAAAACTGGGCTAAGAATTTCTGTCTCTCCATTCTTTCTTGCTGTTATTTAACTGATAAGTCATGTCCAGCTCTTTTGTGACCCCATGGACTATAGCTCGCCAAGCTCCTCTGTCTATGGGATTCTCCAGGCAAGAATACTGGAGTGGGTTGCCATTTCCTTCTCCAGAGGATTTCCCCCACCCAGGGATCTAACCCTTGTCTTCTACATTGGCAAGTGTATTCTTTCCCACTGAGCCACAACTACACTTTTACTTCCTCGCTTATGCTATCTTTTCTCCCCACCTCAAATCCTCTTGGAAATAATCTAAAGAGTCATAGCATATTCCACAATTTATGGATGTAATAGTCTGATTATTGTTAGACACTTAGAGACACATTAAGTTAATAAGAATATATTTATTTTTTAAATACAGCAGCTCCAGGTAAAAGGTCAAAAATTAGGCAATCTAGTTCTTGCCTGGATGTATTTTTAAAGCTTATATTCAGGTTAGCCATGAAGTTCACACCCAAATGAACGTTTTGGCCAACCCAATATATAAATGTTGTCAAATTAAACAAAACTAAAAATTACTGAAAAGTGTGTGAACACCTGAATGTTTTGCCTTCACTACACCAGATACCTGGATATTTAGAGGCAAAATAAAGGTAGGGCTTGAGGAAATTATTAGGAGGAAATAACAGATTATGTAAGAAGAATGTGTAATTGAAATGAAAGTACTCCAAAAATATTAAGAAAGAAAGTGAATAATCTTGGATAGCTCCTTTTGTGCCAAGTACCGCCTCCCCAGACCCTTTAACTCACTAGACAGACAATCTTTTGTAGCACAAAGACTGTGTCTGTACAAAGCCTACCACCTGCCTTTCACCCTGCTGAGCTATTAGGCTGAGTGGAGAAGTATTTATAATGCACTTTCTGGATTCTTAGATGAAATGTGTTTATCAAGTAAAGCCTACTTCCAAGTGTTTCAATCTCAGCTTGAAAGTCATTTCCTAGATCAAAGAGATGTACATCAACTTGGCAGGGGGTCTAAATCTGGACCAGAAATACGTTAAATGAAGAGCCACTAATGTACACCTGGTCGCATCTCCCTGCCATGAAGAGAGGTTTCCAGATTCAGAAAACGAAAACCTCAGGAGAGTCGTTCACACCCCAGGACACTTTGTGGTGGGCCCAGGCAAGAAAACACCTGCTGTAGCAAGGAATCCTTTTGTCAATAAATAAGACAATGTGGCTCCTTTGAGTGAAGAAATATAAACTAAGAGGGCTGCATTCTTAACCCATGGATCCTCCAGCTTGTTTAGTTCCTGCAGTTCATCAGGACGAAGAAAAAATATAACAGCAGTGGTCACTACTCTAAAATTTCAGGTCATCTCCTGGTTTCCCAAGTCTTGGTTAAGAGCTTCTCTCATGTACTCCCAATGAGCCAACATTCAGTAATATTTATGGAGGATCTGCTCTGTGTCATGAATTGTCCTGGTGACTGGGGCCACAAGATAACGTCTTGACCATCACGGAGCCTATGTTCCAGTGGGTGAGATACAATAAAAGAGTATACTAAAATTACAATACGCAGTATCAGTTAAGAGATGTGAGCTGTGAAGGAAGATAAACCAGGGTAAGTGGACAAAAAGTGCCATAGGCTGGGGTGGAGGTGGGGGTTTCTTGTAGAGGGTGGTGACTGAACCCTCTCAGAGAAGGTGTGCGTGTGTGCTCAGTCAGTCAGTCATGTCTGACTCTTTTTGACCCCATGGACTGTAGCACGCCAGGCTCCTCTGTCCATGGTGGTGCTTTACAAATGCGTTCACAAATTTTTTCATGTTAAGACTATCAAAGATGGGATCTATGTGACCCCTTTTGAAGCTGGTGGTGTTTCTGTCAATGCCTTGGATGAGTAGAACACAGGGGAAGTGATCCTGCATGACTTTTAAGGGTAGGTTAGAGAAGCCCATGCAAGCCACTCCAGTACTCTTGCCTAGAAAATCCCATGGATGGGGGAGTCTGGTAGGCTGCAGTCCATGGGGTCGCTAAGGGTTGGACACGACCGAGCGACTTCACTTTCACTTTTCACTTTCACACTTTGGAGAAGGAAATGGCAACCCACTCCAGTGTTCTTGCCTGGAGAATCCCAGGGACGGGGGAGCCTGGTGGGCTTCCGCCTATGGGGTCACACAGAGTCGGACATGACTGAAGTGACTTAGCAGCAGCAGCAGCAGCAGAGAAGCCCATGCAAGGTCTGCTGGTTTATCTAAAGACACTGGCCCTGGGAGCCTTTTTAGCAATATGTATGAAGGCAGCTATCCTAAGCCCACGATGTGGAAAGTACACACTCATGTGCATACACACACACACATACACAAGAGATTCCTAAGGAGAATCAATTGCTCCAGTCCCCCAGCTGCTTGGGTCTTCCCAGCTCAAGTGACGAACATGAGTGAAGTTGTCACGATGACCGCAGCCCCACCCACAGTTGCCTGCATCCATGTGAGAGATCCACGGCAACCACTCAGCTGAGCCAAGTCAACCCCGAATTCAAGTCAAAGAAATAATTGGTACTGTTTTTAGCTCCTGTTTTGTAAAGATTTGTTACACAGTAAAGAAAAAAAACGATGAGAACAGGAGCTGCTATTTGTTTCGATACCTGAATAAATTCAGAGAGAAGGTATGTGGGGGTCTGGAAGAAGAGTGTTCTGTGCTAAAGGAGTAGGTGCAAAGGGCCTGAGATGGCATGTTGGAGGTACAGCAAGTGGAGCGGAGTGACCACAAAGGAGAGCGAGATGCATCTGGAAAAACAGGCAGGAGCAGCTCATGGCTTGCTGGCTGTGACGGGGAGGTTGCATTTGCTCCTAAGCTTGATGGGAATCCTTCGAGGAATATAAGAACAGTAGCAACACTCAGGTTTGTGTTTTCAAGAGATTTCCCTGGTTGTTGGATGGGTAATTGACTACTGCAGAGTGGACGAGAGTGGATGCAGGGCAGAAAGGATAGTGATTTGGGCTAGTGTGGTCACAGCAGGGAGTGAGAAGTGGGCAGTTTTGAGGCATATTTTAAAGGTAATACCAACCAGACATGCAGTTACATTGCATGTAGCAACGACACTAATAGAGAAATCAAGTATGGTTCCCGGGTTTTGACTTAGTAACTCGGTGAGCAGGGCTTCCCAGGTGGCACAGAGGTTAAGACTCTACCTGCCAATGCAGGAGACACAAGAGATGAAAGTTCGATCCCTGGGTTGGAAAGATTCCTTGGAGTAGGAAATGGCAGCCCACTTCAATATCCTTGCCTGGAAAATTCCATGGACAGAGGAGCCTGGTGGGCTATACATGAGGTTGCAAGCAGTAGGACATGACTGAGTGACTGAACTCACGCAGCAGAGACAACATGGCTCGGTGAGTAGTGGTGCAGGATGGGTGGGGATGGGTGGAGAAATCAGTCTGTTCTGGACGTGTTTAGTTTGGGATGCTTGTGATATTTTCAAGAAGAGATGTTGACTAAGTAACTGGACATTGGACTCAGGAAAGAGATCTGTATCCTAGATATAAACTCGAGAGTTGTCAGAATATAGGTTAGGTGACATTTCTCACCGTGACGCTGGAAGTGAGTGGGTGTGTGTAAAGTAAGGCTGAGGAGTGAGACAACATTTAAAGGAAATGTTACAACACGTCCGAAAGCTGATGGGAACGATTTGGTACAAAGGGAGATACTGTTGATGTCAAAGAGGGGCCAGAATTAAAGGAGCAGTTTTTAGTGAGGGTGGAGCAGATGGAGCCAGTGCTCAGTGACGGGTTAGGCTCAGGGAACGTGTCACCTTTAGCACTGTGGGCCTCAGAGAGTTTGGCTGAATTGCGCTTGCCATTTACTTGTTGATATTCCTCACTAGACTGTAAGCTCACTGAGGGCAGAGACCTCAGTAACAGCTCTGCATTACACTATATCTCCCGAAGCAACACCCGGCCCATGTTGCAAACTCAAAAAATAACTCCTGTATTAAATGAGTGAATAAATAAAAGACCGTACTTGGCCAAGAATAGTTCATAAATAAATATCTATTAACTAGTATTAAATATGGATATTAAAAACACGATGGATACAACCAACAAGGAGATTTGGGATATTTTCTATTTTATTTTTTTTGGCTGTGCTGCATGGTCTATGGGATTTTAGTTCCCCAACCAGGGATTAACCACACAACCCCTGCAGTGAAAGCACAGAGTCCTAACCACTGGACAACAGGGGAATTACCTGGATATTTTCAGTTTAGCAGTCAGGCCTAAATTTTCTATTAATGAGTGTTTGGGTATTTTTCCAGATTGCTAAGTTTAATTAAAATAAGCTGAATGATAATTGCTAACTTTTGTGAGTGCTTAGTTTACGTCAGAATCTAAGTTTTATATTCATTATCTTATTTAATTTTTACATCAGCCTTATGAGGTATCTTCTACTAGTATCATCATACTTGAAAGATAATAAACTAAGCCACAGTGCTGCTGCTGCTGCTGCTAAGTCACTTCAGTCGTGTCCGACTCTGTGTGACCCCATAGACGGAAGCCCACCAGGCTCCCCCATCCCTGGGATTCTCCAGGCAAGAACACTGGAGTGGGTTGCCATTTCCTTCAATGTGTGAAAGTGAAAAGTGAAAGTGAAGTCGCTCAGTCGTGTCCGACCCTTAGTGACCCCACGGACTGCAGCCTACCAGGCTCTTCCATCCATGGGATTTTCCACAGTAACAATGAGTAATTTTTCTCAGGTTACATAGAAGCTTCTTGGTGGCAGAGCTGGGATTCAAACCCAGGCAATTTATCTCCAGAACCACCATACCCAGCTACTCTCTGGATTCCTAACTCCCAGTCTAGAATTTCTTAACTGTTAGAAAAATGAAGAATAAAGTAAATATGACAACTAGAAACATGCCACATATACAGCCAAAAGATGAATGACAAAACTGGGAAAGATGTTTATTATTCATACCAGAAATAAAGGATGACTAATATATAAAGTCATCAAAGAAATCTCTAAGAGACTCAATTGAAAAATGGGCAAAGAATATAGTTAATGAAAAACAAAACAATCCATACATACAGCCTTTAAACATATGAAAAGATGTATAGCCTGATGAAGAGAAAGGCAAATTAATTCTATTCAAGGATACTGTTTTTTACCTATGAGTTCTGCAAATATAAAACTTGGCCTACAGCAAAGCTTCAGAGAAACAAGCACTTTTATACTAAACTGAAAAAAGTGCAAAATAACACCCACCCATGGGACTGTGTGGCAATTTCAGCAAAATCTTGAAGCAAAACCTTTTGACCCAGTGATATATTAATATCACTTCTGGGAATTAATCCTCAGGTACAATTATCCATTTTCAAAATGCTATATGAATAAGGATATTCATTGCAACACAGCTTATATTAATAATACAAAGTTGGAAACAACCCAAGTGTTGGTCAATAAAAGATAAGTTATCTGAACTGTATATCCATACAATGGAAAATTAATCATTTGTGAGAGGAGGAAGTTCCTTTTGACTGATGCAGCAAAGTCTCCATGATATATTGCAAAATGAAAAAGAAGAAAAGCAAAGTACAAGATAGTGTATATGATATGATACCTTTTATGAAAGAAAGGGAGAGAGTAAGATTATAGTCGGCTCTATGCTTTAATCCACATAAAGACATACTGGAAGGACACACAGGAAACTAAAAACGTGGTTCCCTGTTGGGAAAGTGTGAGGTGAGGCAGGGTGTGTTCTAAGTAATTTATATGTAACACAAATCTCATGAAAAGTCAATACTTCTCAGTGTTTATTTGTTAGTGTTTTGGTCTTTGAACCATGTAAATATTTTGTTATTTACAAATGAAAAGGAAGAAGCTAACAACAGCTATACTCAGAGCACACTCCCTGCGAGCTGGTCACTGTGCTAGACGTATTGCATTTGTTATTTTGGCTTTCTCACAGCAGGTCACATTGTAATTTCCCTTGTGCAGGTGCTAGGAACAGGTTTAAAGAAGTTAAGGAATTTGCTGAGGGTCACATAGCTAGTAAACTGTGAACCTCAAACTCAAGCTGCCTGGCTCTGGAACCTACATTATGAGCTGTTATTCTACTTGTACAGTGCTTTTTTTTTTTTTTTTTTAATATTTCTAGTCTACCTTGGGAGTCACAAGAGACGATGTGCCATGACCTAGTCTCATAGGCATGATTGTATTTGCAAACAAATGATCACTGAAAATCCCCAACGGTTCACAAGTTGCAATAGTGATCACTTCAGATAAAGTGTCTGCAGTGTCTCTCCCCTGAAGACTGGCTGTAAGTCCCTCCCCTCCTCTCCTAAACCAGAAAGCATATCAAAGTGAAAAGAATATCAAGGTTATTACTTGAAGGAACACTTCACATTTATTGAGTTCTTACAGCATGCTGGGCACAGATATTGTAAGTCAATTACAGGTATAGAGATTTAATGTCTACATCGAACCTTATTAGATAAGAACCATTATTTTCACTGGGGCTTCCCAGGTGGTGCTAGTGGTAAAGAACCTGCCTGCCAATGCAGGAGACATAAGAGATGTGAGTTCGGCCCCTGGGTCAGGAAGATCCCCTGAAGGAGGGCATGGCAACCCACTCCAATATTCTTGCCTGGGAAATCCCCATGGACAGAGGATCCTTGCGGGCTACAGTCCACGGGGTTGCAAAGAGTCAGACGAGACTGAACAGCTAAGAACACGCATGTGTGTGCATGTGCGCGGGCGCACACCCCCCCCACCCCCCCTCGACATACACACCATCTTACAGATGAAGGAACCAAGGTACGTAGAGGTTGAATAACAGTTCAGAAAGGTTGCCCAGAGTTATATGGTTAGTATGTAAGTAATGGCACCTCAATTTGAGCTTGAAAAGTCCGGCTCCAGAGGACTGCTCTGTTCTGATCAAATCTGTATTTTAAAATTGTTTGCAAACTTCATTTCTTTGGCTGAACTATGTGTCTCAGTCCATGACTGGTCTGAACTCTCTGTTTAACTTCAACCCTATATCAAAGGGCTGAGCACAGTGTTCAGAACGGGGTAGCCTTACCAACCTCCTGAGGGCATGGCAAGGAGAGTGACTGCAGCCCAACCCCAGCCAGTGGTGCAGCTGCTTAGAGCTGGGGGGCAGTCAAAGGACCTTTCTGGTCCTCTCTGAAACTGCAGGGCATGACCAGAACCTTACGGGATCCAAACTTCAAAGCCATGGAAGCCTTCCCAACGGCCTCTCATTCTTGATCAGCAGGAGTCATGATCTAGGAATGTGGGTTGTTTAAATTCTTTGTTAAGTTAAGAAAGGGTCAGGGTAAGTACAAGAGGGCTAAAACAACTTTCAGTAACTGCCTTCTCCAAACCCCTTTGTACCAGATGTCTAGTAAATGCAAATAATGCTTCTTAGATAATATGGGAAGAGGTAGTGATGGGATAAAGGAAAGCCTGGTGACGCACTTCACCAAAGCCCGGGCTGGTCTGTGTGTAGCGTGTCTGTGTGTCCTCTCCTGGAAGATGCAGCCGTGTGAGCAAACTCCGTGTGTCTGATGGGGCCCAAACAGGATTGTAGCCTCCACGGCAGCTGGGAGGCAGGCAGTGATGTGCTTGAGATGAGCATCAGCACGCAAATGGAATTTGCTGAACCTGACAGTCAAATGGGCTTCCCAGGTGGCTCAGTGGTAAAGAATCCACTTGCCAATGCAGGGGACCCAAGTTCGATCCCTCCAGGGTCAGGAAGATCCCTTGGAGAAGGAACTGGCAACCCACTCCAGTATCCTTGCCTGGAGAATCCTATGGAGAGAGGAGTCTGGTGGGCTATAGTTCACGGGGTGGCAAAAAGTTGGACATGACTGAGTGACTGAACAACAGCACTGAGTCATATGGACTAAAGGGAAATTGAATACAGGTCACAGTCACATTGGGCAGAGGGACAGTATAGTTGATTTCCCCAGGCTGCATTGTCAAAGGGTGGGATATTTTAATACTGTCACCAGATGGGATCATGCTGTATCAGACGACACAGGACTGTGTGTTCTCTAACCATTCTGAATTACAACGTAGATGGTCAATAAGCACATCTTGTTTGGTTGGTTTCTTTTCTGGATTTTGGAATTGGCTTCCTGTTCCCAATTAGGATCAGAGCAAAAGAAAAGAAAGTGTCTTTGCTGGAAGCCTGGCTTACAGGTCTGCACCATGGTGATTCTTCCTGAATGGAAGAAAACACTCCCTTAAACCTAAGGACAAAATGTGCCTCTGGATAAATCTTGGGATGTCAAAGAAGAGAAGGAAATTGGTCAGCCTCTGCCTGGTGTGGAGGCAAAGGCAGAATGCAGCCAATTATTGAGAGTGTTAGACATGGAGGCAGAGTGAGAGAGAGATTTATTTCCTTAAACTTCTCAGACCCTAGATACTGATGTGTGCCTATGTGCTAGTCGTTTGCGACCCAGTGGACTAGCCCACCAGGTTCCTCTGTCCATGGGATTCTCCAGGCAAGGATACTGGAGTGGGTTGCCATGCCCTCCTCCAGGGGATTTTCCCAACCCAGGGATCAAACCTGCATTTCCTGCAATGCAGGCAGATTCTTTACCGCTGAGCCACCACGGAAGCCCCCTAGAAACTGATAAACCCAGGTTTATTATATCCTAGTAAAAACCAGCTTTGTTAAGTCCAGTATTTGTAGAATATCTCAGCCTTAACATTTAAACACCTTATTTAAAAGAAATCCCTGGAAACGGCAGCAGGTTTCCTGAAAAAACTCTGAAAGACATACCTGAGCTTTTTCTCATTCTTTTTCAAAGTTTAGATTCTCTGGTTCCATATCTTAATGCGAGTGAAAAAGTTTCACCTACTTTGCTGCTATAGAAGCAGACCCTGAAATGGCAAAGCCCGCAGGGAAATTCCAGAGACAGAGAGAAAAGTGACTCACCTGGGAGTGGGCCCCACTTTCAGGAGACTTATTTCTAGAATGCATATTGCAAAGGCGAACCTCTGGCTGGCAGACATTTGCACTAGCGAGACAGCTCCCGGAGTGGAATGACTAGACAGTTCCTGGAAGACACTTATTTGCAAAGGACTGGGGAACAATTATTGTTTGTTTTGCTCAGGATTTCTTTAGAATTGGGCTTCCTGGGTGCCAAAGTCCAATCAAAGGAGAGTCATTTCGTAACTTGAGGCCTACCGTTTTGGCCAAGAGTATATTTATCAATTGTATATTCAAGTGAGGAGCCCATGACTGCTAAATGGCTGAGATGTGTTGAAAACAAAAACCCAACAAACAGACAACTCCAGTGGTTCTCATTTTCAGAGACTTTGGGAGAGATCATGAGGGACTGTGTAATTTGGAGGTAAAAGGTCTGTGCATAATTCCTATAGAGGAAACTCAAAATTAGTAAAAGAATTGCACTGACTAGAAACAGAGTTACAGACATAGCTGTTGCCCTCTGAGGATGAACTGTATGGTATTTCCACATGGACAGATCGTAAAATGCATTTACAAACTGACTTCATTTTATAAGTGAAGTGAGTCATTTTGAAGAATCCAGGTACATTCCCTAAGGCCTTTCCAGTGTCTTCCAGAAGGACAAGGTGTCTTTATCTAAGAAGCACACCTGTCAGCAAGATAGATTCTAAGATGGAATTACTTGCTCCAACCCATCAGAAAGAATTTTTTCCGCTCATTTTCACATTCTTTAGAACTTGTGAAAAGGGCAGGCTATTTTGGAAGTACTGGAGAAGGGGGATATCACAGTTGCTTTTAAACCACTGGTTGCACAAGAGAATGAGCTGGGGGACCTGTGAATAAACACTGGTGGCAGCCCACTCCCACCTGATACTAATAATTGATCCAGGATCGGACCCTGCATCAGTATTTTTTTTAATTTTATTTATTTTTGGCTATGCTAGGTCTTTGTTGCTTTGCTTGGGCTTTCTCTTTTTGTGGCGAGAGGGGGCTACTCTTCATTGTGGTGCTCGGGCTTCTCTTGCTGAGAGCACAGGCTCAGGAGTTGTGGCACACAGGCTTAGTTGTTCCATGACATGTGGAAGCTTCCTGGACCAGGGATTGAACCCATGTCCTCTGCATTAGCAGGTGGATTCTTATCCACTGCGCCACTTGGGTCGTCTTGCATCAGTATTTTTAAAATTTTGCTGGGTCATTCAAATGTGTGACCAGGGTTGAGATTTTGAATGATCACCCTGAGAAGAAACACAGGAGGTACAATATGTTATTGATGTTTAAAAAAATTGCTGACACTTAAGGGGACTTCATGGGCTTCCCTGGTAGCTCAGCTGATAAAGAATCTGCCTGCAATGCAGGAGACCCCAGCTTGATTCCTGGGTTGGGAAGATCCCCTGTGAGGAGGGCATGGCAACCCACTCCAGTATTCTTGCCTGGAGAATCCCCATGGATAGAGGAGCCTGGTGGGCTACAGTCCATGGGGTTACAAAGAGTCAGACACAACTGAGCAACTAAGCACAGCACAGCACAAGGGGACTTCATAAGTATTGTTAGGGTCCGGAGTTGCCCTTCCCTCAGAGGAACAGAGGACACTCGCGATAATGCAAGACACACAGCGAGGTTTATTTCCAGCTAGCCGGGGTCCAAGTGTCTGCCTGACACAGCGGGTTTCAACAAGGACCCCGAGCACTCTAAGCCAAGGGTTTATATAGCATTTTCAAACCATATTAGTTTTAAAACATCCACACATAGTAATCTTTTTACACACAGTAATTTTCCACACTCTACACACAGCTGTATATCTCACCTCATGGTGGTTTAACGAGATAAGCCCACCCTGGCCCTTTGACCTATTTGCCTGATCTCTGTGTCACAACTGCCCACATTCTGGTGTTTAAGATTAACTTGTTTTTCAGGTTGCTGTCTTCCTAGGAATCCTCCCTCATCCTTACTCAACAAACAATTCTAGGGATCTTTACTTAAAACAACCTTAACTTTGGTTCTACAAGCAGCAAGCGGCAAGCAAAGTACAGAAGCAAAAATGCATTGCAGGAGAATTAAGTTCTATATTAGGTTCTACAGTATTCATTAATTAAAAAGAAGCAAATTTCAAACATTAGTACATACCAAGCCTGGTAAAACACAGAGTAGAATGGGAGGTAACAAATATTGAGCTAGTTTTCCAGTGCTGCTTACCTTTTGCATCTTCTACCTAGAGTAAGACTTAACTACTTTCATCACCCTTTCTTGCCCCCTCTTTAAAAAAATTTATTTTCTTTTTTATACAGAGCAAGAGCTTTCTAATGGGATTAATTTCATCAGTTCCTGAGTCTGCTGTGTAGACAGTTTACACGGTCAATATGTAGATCTTGCAGAATTGCCAAGTAATAAGGCAATTCGAATGTGTGTGATGACACTTGTAACTACATTGATGAATAAATTTTACCCAAAGAACTCTGCTTGGGAATACTTGCTAATGACGAGTGGGCTGTATCTAGATATAGTGTAAATCTTTCAGATATAATGGAGGAGTGCTGAACCCCCTCTCTTACATGGCCTCTCTGAACCCTGCCAGGATATCTGTGGAAAGAAGGACTTGGAAGCAGGCATGGTAGAATGATGCTTTATGCTAATTAGACTTAAAGTTAATTGATTAGACTTTGTGATAACTGACTCATCGATTAGATGTAACTGGAGATTGAAAGGGTTTCCCAGGTGGCACTAGTGGTAAAGAATCCACCTACCAATGCTTGAGACCTAAGAGATGGTGGCTCTATCCCTGGGTTGGGAAGATCCCCTGGAGGAGGGCATAGCAACCCACTCCATTACTCCTGACTAAAGAATCCATGGACAGAGTAGCCTGGCAGGCTACAGTCCATTGGGTTGCACAGAGTCAGACATGACTGAGGTGACAAAGCAGTAGCAGGAGATTGAAAAGTCACCTCTCCCCTTGGAGACTGACTCACTGGAGGTGGAAATGGATAGGGGTATTAGCTGACTGGTTTAAATATTGAATTGCTCTGTAGAAGTTATTTTTTTTCCCCATGGTTCAGGCAAAATGTAATGAAGCAAAGTAATGGGAGTGGCAAAGTATAATAATAATGTACTGTATTAATAATAATTATAAAAATATAGTATGTCTTACATTTTTGTAGCATTTTTAACTCTTCTTTGCCCTTAACAGCTATCATGTATCAGACATTTTTTGAAATGAGATTTGTGTTTCCATGTGAATGTCAAAGAAATGAGGCATTGTGATGCATTGGACCAGAGAAATGAAAATGATAGCAATTTAAATTTGTGTAACCCTTAGTGGCTTCCAAAGAACAGGATGAATAAATGTTTATGGAACTTCTCTAATGTGCCAGGTTGCATATGCGTCATCTCATGTAATCCTCGAGGTAACCCATTTTACAGTTGAGGAAGCTGAGGTTCACTGAGATAACCTCATTTGTCCAGCATCACCCACCCTCAGTGCTGACTAGCTGGCATTTGAACTTGGTGAATCTTAGGCTTTTCCTACCACATCATCAGTTCTGTTGGTACTATTCTAATTCGTCTGGTCTTGTGCTCAGTTGGGTCTGGCTCTTTGCAATTCCCTGGACTGTAGCCTGCCAAGATCCTCTTGGTCCTAAAGCAAATGAGATTTCCCAGGCAAGAGTACTGGAGTGGGTTGCCGTTTCCTCCTCCAGGAGATCTTTCCGACCCAGGGACTGAACCCGTGTCTTTTTACCACATGGGTCTTCCTTTACCTTCAGTGTGTCGCAGCCTGCCTTTTACTCCACTGAAGAGCTCCGTATTGCTGAATCTGAGGTGCGTTCTTCTGGCCCTGTGTTTGCCTCATAGAAGCATTTGACCCTACTGGCTGCTCTTACGCTTGAAAGTTTTCTGTTCTTTGGCTTTTATGATACAGCATTTTCTGTTCTTCCACTTTTCATTTGTTAACTCTTCTCCCTGGAAGGTCAGGGAAGTCTGGCGAGCTACGGTCCTTGGGGTCACAGTCAGACATGACTTAGTGACTGACAGCAACTCCCTTGTCCATCCAGCAGATGCTACTATTCCCCTGGGGGAAGGGGGTCTGTCCTCTGCCTTCTTTCCTCCATCTCTACCTACTTTTCTTATCTACTCTTAAGGTTACACCCATCATTTAGAACCAGCAGTCTCAAGAGGTGGTCTGTTGGAACCAGAAGTCTCAAAAGATGGTCTGTGGAAGCTCCTTTACCAAAATCTTCCGGGTTCTTGTTTTGAAAGTACAGATATCTGTAAGTGATCATCTTAAAAGATGTAAAATGTATTGTGTTACTTTCCAGCTTAACAATCTTCAAGTACTTCTTAGAAATGGATTTTAATTTGTGTTAAGTTGAACTTGTCATGTCTAAAATCAAACACATACTTCTTACCCTGTCCCTGCCAAGGAAGTTCTTATATTCCCTATTTCATTAATGAGTCACTATTCCCTTGTTTTTCTGTTTCTATATCTCAAAGTCATCTTTGTCTTTTATTGCATTACTATTCTGGTAGTGTATGAAATGTTAAGCAGTTACTTCACAGTTATTTTATAGTTACTGAATGATCAATTGATTTCATTTGTTTCAGGTATTTATATATTTGGCTTTGGAACTTGAGACTTTGACAAAAAGTAACTAGTATTTGAGGACCAAACGATATATAGACTTGTTAGTTAACAATATGTAAACCCAGGTATATAGAATAAAAGATGATGCTTTGCAAATCTTAAATTCTCTTTTATCTTTTAAAATTATGCTTTCTTGACACTTCACAATTTCAGGGCTGAACACTGAGGCATGCCCAGGGAGGATGGTGAAATACAGAAGATTGCCTGTGAATATCACAGCACTGTGGACAGCACAGGTGATGGTACAAAGAATGCTGTTCCTGAAAGATTACCAGAAGGAAAGAACTAGAAGTGAGAGGAGCAGGCTTGGAGATGTGTGCTCTGAGTCACTATTTCAGGCCGGAATGAGGCCAATATGTTAAGCAGGTTGAAGTCAAAGACAGATGCTTCAGTCCTTGCCATTTTGAACTCTGGGTGAACAGCTTCCAGACTTTCTCAGTTTGGGGCAAAAAGCTAACTTGAAATAAAAGTGTTTGTGCCATGTGTTTGGGCAGAGAAGAAGCGACTGATCTGGCTTCCTAAGTTTCTTTGACTGCCATGTGTCACAGTGGATATTTGTTCCCCTCTGTCCTGAGGAGGAGCCCCTGGAGGAGGAGGGCATGGCAATCCACTCCAGTATTCTTGCCTGGAGAATCCCCATGGGCAGGGGAGCTTGGGGGGCTACAGTCAGTCCATAGGGTCGCACAGAGTCGGACACGACTGAAGCGACTTCACTTGCATGCATGTCCTGAGGAGGGATGAGGTGGGAAGTGTCAGGCTGCTGCGTCAAGGACAGAGTGACTCTGGAGCTGAGAGCAGGGATAGGAAGGCATTTACAGTCAGATCTCAGGGGTCAGCATCGGTGAGGGCCAAGGTGAGGGTCCAGGCAGCAGGGTGGTCCACCAGGTCCTGTAGACTCCCCCAGTTTCATGAAGAACAGATCCGACATTCTTCAGTCAAAAATTCTAGCTACAGATGCCAAGATGTTAGTGCCCAGGTAGATGAGATAAATGCTGTTAATACTGGAAGGAGGGTTGTTTAAGGACCTACTTGAGGGTCTAAACTTCTTTCTCAACACCTCCCTCCACACCTCCCAGAAAATTAAACAGCATCGTGGAGAGGAGCAGGAAGAAGGGGAAGAAATCTAAAACACTGTGTACGTATGAGAAAGAGATAGTGTTACCTAGCCCGGAAACCCTAAGGACTGGATTGAGGTTCTAGGACCTGACTCTGCATCCAGGAGAGTGGAGACTTGTAAGGAAGACCAGATTCATAGGAATAAAGGAAGGAGGAAAGGAAGAGAGGGAAGGAGAAAGGAAGGAAGGAAAGAAGAGAAAAAAGAATGTAGATACATTTTTCTTTCTGCTCTTGAGTGTGAAAGTGTTAGTCCTTCAGTCATGTCTGACTCTTTGCAACACCATGCACTGTAGCCCCCCAGGCTTCTCTGTCCATGGAATTTTCCAGGCAAGAATACTGCAGTGGGTTGCCTTTTACTTCTCCAGGGGATCTGACCAACCCAGGGATCCAACCCAGGTCTCCTGCATTGCACGCAGAGTCTTTACCATCTGAGCCACCAGGGAAGCACCTAAATGTAGTATAAGCAAAATTGTGTCTTCTCTAGACATGTTTTACTAATCCTTCTTCTCTAGGATGGGGCTAGTCCATAACTATAGATGATTTAAGTCAGGAACTTCATCTTGTTTCTGGTCCAGCATTGTCTTCATTTTCTCCCTCTCTACTGACTTGAACTTTTCCTTGTCTTGGGGTGTTGTATGACTCATTACGGACTTTAAGAAATCTCCTTGCTTTGAGTTCCCCTGGTCAGTTTCCATTCTCTATAAGTCTAGAGTTTGCGTTTGTCAAATTAGAAGCTGAAGAAAGTCGCCACCACAGAAGAACGAGGAGAGAATAAGAAAGCACTGTAAAGAAAGAATAATTAAACCACCTGTCATCAACCATAGCTTTGATCCACTTCGTGTAGAACATGATACATTAACTGGACGTTGGGTTGTAGTAAAATTGCGCAATTTTATAACGGTAGTGCCGTTATAAACTGTGTGAACTTGTGTGAACAGCTTTCTTCACTGACTCTGAACCATGCACCTGGTCTGACCATGAGATGATGCAGGAGAGTGCTATTTACAATGTAGAAGAAATTTGAAGAATATTACTCATAACTCATTCACTGAGCAGTCTGATTAAAAATACTTCAACTTGCTGATGGGAAATATCTGAACTAGAATAAACGGAGCATGAGGTTAAGATGGTTGTTGCGTTTGTAACAGCCAGAAAATTTACACTTTGAAGTGATAATTTATTTTATCCCGAAAATGAGCTCTGAAAGAGCCAAAGGAAAAAATGGATGAAAAAAAATTTTTTTTCATTCAATTTTGTAAGCATTTTGGTTATAGGACTTGGAAGAGGAGAGGAATACTGTAGAGAAAATACAGTCTGGGTTAACAGAAGACATGCCAGTCTAAAGACAATGACACCAGTTTTTGGAGGGAGTGGAGTGGTTAAGTGGTTAACTCGAGGTTAAGTGCAAGCACACTGGGCCCGGGGTTGGGTTTCCACTTCAGCCACTTACTGGCTATGCGACTTTGGGCAATGACTCAAGTTCTTTGTGCCTCAGTGTCCTTTTCTATGAAATGTTTGCAGTCAGTAGCAGCAGCCCACTTCATAGAGTTAATATGAAATTATATGGTTTATTGTTATACTCTCAGAAGAGCTTCTGCCCATGATAAGTGCTGGGTAGGTGTTTGCTGTTATCATGCCATGACTTCTGTGGACCATCCCTGAATCCACGACTCTTGCTTTTCAAGTCTGGCAGTGTCGTGCTTGCAGGGAAGTAAAATGAATTGTAAAGCCGTTTAGAAAGTAATTACTCAGGAGTTTCACAGTCCTCCCCTCAGGTCCCTTCAACTGAAATGGCACATCCCTCTGAGTTCAAATTAGGTTTGTATTAGCATTAAAGCCCCCCTTGCAGAGACTTGTAGTTCCCCGCCTCCTTCTATTTTATTCTGTTTGGTAACCTCCTGGCATTAACACACAGAGACCAGTCCTCTGCATTCTTCAGCTTCTAGTTGCTAGTCAAAGTGCCTCACCATTAACTTTGCTGAATATGCTCTCCGACTGTGCTTCTCTTATGCCCTGAGGGTGTTGTGGAGTCAAAGACTGCCTCCACCTGCATTGGGAGGTCAGCCAACTTGGGGTTAAACAATGACCCAGGCTTGTGGGAAGCACATTAGCTAATCCGTCATCCATTTCTAAGCTCTCTGGCCAGGACTGGCTTCAAGACCAGGTGAGGTAGCCCAGGGCTCAGCACTCAGGCAGGCCTCAGGCTTGGTTTAATGCTCCTGCAGCTGCCATCTTGAAATTCTGAATTTTATGTTGGGACTCTTGTTTTGAAAGCTAAGTTTAATGGTAAAGTGGAACATGTGCACAAGCAGAAGAAATATGCACTGTGCATTCCTCCTTCCGTGGCACCCCAACTGTTTATGTTGCCCTGTGAGCATAGGATTCAAGGATTCAAGTGGATTTATGATGTGTGGGAGTTCAGTGAATCAAAGTAAAAGTGAGTATAAGGTGAGACATAACACCCTTTACGTTTAATACTAAGTAAGTGGGAGTTTAAGTGAGGGTGGGGGCTAGGTGACACCGACAGCCCTTAGAGGTCACACTCTCTGAATCAGAACTTGCTTCCAACACACACCTGCATGCATGCTCAGTCATGTCTGACTCTTTGCAACCCTATGGACTGTAACCTGCCAGGCTCCTCTGTCCATGGGATTTTTCACACACAAAACTCCACAAATGACCAGGAAACATTAATAAAGGAACACTTTATTACTAGTGTTCCTTCTGTGCATTAGCATCCATGTAACACTGCAAGTGATGGTTGGATGGCATCACCGACTCTATTGACAAGAGTTTGAGTAAGCTCTGGGAGTTGGTGATGGACAGGGACGCCTGGCATGCTGCAGTCCATGAGGTCGCAAAGAGTCGGACATGACTGAATGACTGAACTGAACTGAACACTAAAAGTAACAACATAGAAGGAAAGAAAAAGATAGGGCAACACTTAGTTTCTTTTCTTCTGTCTTTTTTACTCATAAGTGAGATATGCTGGTGAAATGCACATGTATCAAGAAGTAAATTAAAGACAATTGAGCTAATTTTGTGCACTGTTTCTAATGGTTCTGGTAGGAATGAAAAGCATGCAAAAGAGGGCAGGAGGAGAAGGGGCGACAGAGGATGAGATGATTGGATGGCATCACTGACTCAACGGACATGAGTTTGAGCAAACTCCAGGAGATAGTGAAGGACAGGAATCCTGGCGTGCTGCGGTCCATGGGGTCACAAAGAGACAGACATGACTGAGCGACTGAACAACAGCAACATGTGCGTATATGACTCATGAAATATAAATTGTATAATTTCAGCGATTCCACACATGAATTAAAGATTACAGGTAAAATTAATTTTTCTTTAATTAGAACAACATTAAATGGCAAACAAAATATATCATATTAAGAGAGAGATTTCATAAGAAAGGAGAGAGCTTTATACCCTACTGCCTTTAATAGCACTTTTACCCTGCTGTTTGAACAATGGAGATTCCTGAGGCCCACGAATGAAACAACCAGCCCTGCCTCTTCCTTAACTCCCTTTACTGTGTTTTGTGCTCAGTTGTTCAGTCATGTCTGAGTCTTTGCAACCCCATGGACTGTAGCCCCCTCCAGGCTCCTCTGTCCATAAGATTCTCCAGGCAAGAATACTGGAGTGGCTTGCCATTCTGGTAAAGCTAAAAACTTGGTTTCCCACCCTCCCTCACACCTCACAGTGACCATCTGACCACATTCTGACCAATGAGCCATAGTTGCAGTCCACTAGAAAGCCTTGGGGAAAACCGAAATGCTTGGAATGAGGAGCAGATATTGACTGCACCACCTTTCCACTTCTGCTCTCCTTGAATGGTTAACATCCCACTCAAGTACTACACAGCCATCTCGTGACCATTAAGAAACAAACTGAAGAACAGAAAGCCAAAGCTACAAAAGTTGGAGTGAAAAGTTAAGAGAATGTGTCCTTGAGGGTCTTGTTGAGTTGCTGAGGCAGCATTAGCAGCCATCAATCTAGACTTTCATGGGAAAAAAATAACCCCTACTAATTTTAGCCACTATGAGCCTTTCCATTACTGCTGTCTGTTCATTATGAGTGGACATATGGGCCATAAACTGCCTGCCTTGCCCAAGGTCTTTCATCAGAAAGAGGCAGTTCTTCCTGTTTTTAGCCCTCTTGTTTCCACCATCAAGACCCAGTGAGCCAGGTTCTCTGGCCGGTGAGGGAGACAAGAAGGACATGTCACACTGACCCTTCCTTCTCTTCCTCCTCCTTCTCTGCTAGCTCCTGTGCTCCAATACTCCTCTTAGCTGCCCTCAAACAACAGGTTCTGTGACGATCCATCAGTATAAGTAAGTACCTGGTGGAGGCAGCCTCAGACATACGCCAGAAACATCCCAAATCCAGCCTCAGCCCAGTTGGTTCACCCTGTAACTTTTGGAACAGCAATCATTTTCCTTTCTTACAGGTAAAGTAAGATAATAGGGACCGAAGTCAAGCATACATAAGAATACACACAAGAACTATACAGAAAATATCTTAATGACTCAGACAACCACGGTGGTGTGATCACTCATCTAGAGCCAGACATCCTGGAATGCAAAGTCAAGTGGACCTTAGGAAGCATCACTGTGAACAAAGCTAGTGGAGATGATGGAATTCAAGTTGAGCTATTTCAAATCCTAAAAGATGATGGTGTGAAAGTGCTGAACTCAATATGTTAGCAAATTCGGAAAAAGCAGTGGCCACAGGACTGGAAAAGGTCAATTTTCATTCCAATCTCAAAGAAAGACCTTGATGCTGGGAAAGATTGAAGGTGGGAGGAGAAGGGGACAGCAGAGATGGTTGGATGGGGTCACCGACTCAATGGACATGAATTTGAGTAGGCTCCGGGAGTTGGTGATGGACAGGGAAGCCTTGCATGCTGCAGTCCATGGGGTCACACAGAGTTGGACATGACTGAGTGACTGCACTGGACTTAACTGAACTGAAGTCAATCAAATAAAAATGAATTGACAGAAAACTCCACAACTAATGTTAGGGAAAACTCAGTCATGAAGACTTTCAGAGGTGAATTTTTTTTTTCTTTTCTTTTATAACCACATCATCTTTGGTCATGACAGAAGCCCAGTTTCTTTGCCACTGAGTAGCCACCACGGTTGTCTCCCTGGAGACTGGCACTTGTATGATCTTCAGCACATGGTAGAGGTCTAGTAATCTAGCACATTCAGAGAAGCAAGAGAGAATGAGGGGCTAAGGCCCTCATCGAGTGAGATGATACAAAGCTGAGCCTTGTTCATCAGCACTACTGTAATTAGGACCCATTAAGAGGGCTGCTGCCACCACAGCCGGTGTGTGTCCACATTTGGCATAACAACTTAGAACGTGAGACTTGGTTGTTTTTAACAGAAGGGAGTTTGTTAAAACATAACATTTCCCAGCAATAATATAGTGTTTTATTATTTAGCAATCTCCTCCAAAGGTTATAATAGCTTAAATATTTACCAAGGACTGTTGGGGAGCTCTTGTCTTTCACTAGGAGACTTTATATTGAACCTATTCCAGGAATACGGATCAGAGTCCTCACTCATCAGTTTATTGCAGGGTCAACCAAATGCCTGAGTTAGCTACATCCTCTATTCTTTCCCCTCCCTGCTGTCAGCACAGGAAAGACACAAAATCACACTCTGGTTCTTGAGACGCAATGCTAATACTTTGATGGAGGAATTTGAAACCACTGACTGAAAAGATCTCCCTACATAGCTGAATAAGACCTCAGGAGCCAGAATGTGGTCACGTGACCACGGCTAGGTACAAGGGAGGCTGGGAGATCAAGCTTTCAGCCTTACCAGCTTCTATAGTAAAGATAGTTAAGACACACAGTTTTACAGTAATATACCATGGAAACCACTCGCTTAAAGAACTGAAGCAGATTGCAGCCATTTTAAAGCACAATGCCATTCTCAGATGAGCTGGAACAGTAATAGATCCCATCTTGCTGAATTACAGTGGCAAGAGAATGAAGTTATATTGTGTAAATGGTAAAGTACTTCACAAATGAAAGATTACTTTGAGAAAATTAATACCTTCTCTCTTTGTATTGATTATGTGTGAGAGATTGGAAGGCACACTGGCTGTTAAAGTTCAGCTTTTAGCTTAGATTTATGTGATGCTTCAATGAAACCCTCTTCCAAGGATAACAGTTTTACCCTAAAAGCTGAATACCCGGCTTACAGGTGTAAACACCACTGCTACCGTGCTGTGCTGTGCTGTGCTTGGTCACTCCATTGTCTGACTCTTTGCAACCCCATGGACTGTAGCCCACCAGGCTCCTCTGCCCATGGGGATTCTCCAGGCAAGAATACTAGAATGGGTTGCCATTCCCTCCTCCAGGGCATCTTCCCAACACAGGGATTGAATCCAGGTCTTTGGCATTGCAGGTGGATTCTTTACCATATGAGCCACCAGGGAAGCTCAAAATACTGGAGTGTGTAGATTATCCCTTTTCCAGAATATCTTCCTGACCCAGGAATTGAACCAGGGTCTCTTGCATTGCAGGCAGATTCTTTACCAACTGAGTGACCAGGGAAGCTACTGCTGCTACTAAGAGATTCTAAAGAGGTCTGTTTCCACTTCACAGGCACACTTCAGGAGGCATCTCCCTCTGCTTGGTTAGCAGTAGTTTCTACTGCACTGAAGTGAATGTCATCCCCTTGTATACATGAGCAAGGGTTAACCTCTGGCAAAAGTTTGCTTAACCCACATGGAAATATCACACAGGTTCAATGGGTTAGATACACTGCAGAGCATTTGGATACTCTGTGTAATTTGTGCAACATATTCTTATCAGCAGCCCTTTCTAGCTCATCTATGGTTTACTGGAAGCTGCTTACGTGTGGAATCTGTTTCTCTATATTCTACTCAGAAACAGATCAAATGTTTCATTTAAAAAGAAAGGTAAGTCAGTACTATCAAATATCCCAGGACAGTAAATGCCAATCAATGATACTTAATCTGTCAAGTTCATCTGATTACCTGGAGATGTCAAGTTTAACACCAAGACTTCTACACTCAAGCAGTGTCTGCTTTGGGGTCATCTGTTTTGTAGCTCTAGGTCTTGAAATGAATGAGAGCCTTGAATGTCTTTTTTTTTTTAATAGGGGAGAGTGTTTAAGAGTGTCCTAGTGCTAAAAACATTTGACCATCAGCTTGCCCACCTCACTTAGAAACTTAGAAGCTCTTCTGAGTAGCTTACAGAAGCTTGAACCAGTCCACAGAGCTGTGTTTTGATGAAGTCAAACAGGGGAGGAAAGGGGAAAAGGCATGAATCAATAGTTCACTAATGAATGGTTTTTACACTAGACATAATTGAGGTTGTTCTGGCATAGGTCTTATCCACTGGACTCCCATTAAATTCCCAGGAAAGGAGAATGTAGAGGTCTGAGAGAGGAAAATTGAGTCTTGAAAGGCATCAGGTATTAATTTACCTGTGGTCCCATTTCACAGATTTCTACTTTTTCATTTTGGTGACAATCCAGAATGTGTTATAATTAACATTTGTTCACCTTACACTAGTGTATATTTTATCTTGACCCTATCACATCAACCCAAAGCAGGGGTCAAATGAACTGACAGTAACACATGAGATTCTGCCATTCCAGTTTATTGAAATGAGTAAATTTATAGCTTTCTTTGCATACAGAAAAGTGCACAAGAAAATAAGTATGTACAAAACAATTGTGTGGCTGGTCATCAGTTTCAAAAAATTTGTCTACTTTCAAAAAATGCAAACTATCTAGAAATAATTGCCTCCAGTTTAGCACATTTAGGTATTTGGACATATAAAATATTTATTTCAAGTCTGTTGATAATAACTGAGTAGAAAGTCAGACATTGCCATACATGATCAGCTATTACCATTCAACATAAAACCATAGGACTTTAGCTTGGACTACTTGGGGCTAATCAATAGAGGTTCATGAGGCCACCATCTTGTTTTGATCCTGAGCAGTCATCCTCTTCTTCCACCTAAAGATAACATTGTATGTGGTTGATTAACACCCACAAGAACCTGAGCACTAGGGGTCAAGAAATAACATTAGAAACTCAACATAAGCAAAGTAAAACAAAACTCACTATGACAAGAACAAACCCTTCAGATCTGTGCCAACAACAGGACTGAAAATGAACTGGAAGAGTTTCCAAGATTGTGAGGAGAAAAATACTGCATACATTAAATTTTTAATGATAACACCAAATACTTGCTCTACAGAATCCCGCCCCTTCCCACCCCGCACCCCCCCCACCCCGCCCCATTTATCTTCTGACTGTGAGACTGTGACATCAAGAAAGCTTTCCAGTTACTTGATAAAGGTCAGGCATGACCCCAAATAAGCACCTAACATGTTTGGCACAATCACATTTAACTTTGTGATGTGCTTCTCTTAGGAATGCAGTCCTTCATTGCTGAGTCGAGTTCAATTTTTCCTCAACATGAACTGTTCTGGAACTTCAGCTCAAGAAGATAGCCTCTTATTCCATAGAAAGGATAAAGGTTGTGTGCATTTGCAACTCTAGTTACTGAGATTAGTGATTACTGAGAAGGTAGAGCATAGAGGCTTCAGATTGGTGAACCATTAGATATTTTTTGCCCCATAAAACTCTATTGCTTATGAAAGAGAGAAGGCCAGGAGCAAAAATGACTAAAAAGAGAATTGGAGGGAAAAGAAGAGGAGAGATGAAAAATGATTGCTCCTTCCTTTGCAATAGCTAGCAAGAGATAAGAGAAAGGACAATCTCACCCTTGAGAGAAAATGAATCTTCAGAAAGAAAAGTTGCATCTTTAAAAACATTCTTACATTCTTAGGTGTGTCAGATTCTGAGGAGATTCTCCTAAGGAGAAATTGAACTTGCTTCCATTTTACTTTAAAAATGCTCTGTAAGTGATGGTCTAAAGCAAGATTTAAGAAGGTGCCTTGTTCTACAATCTTTAGGTTTAATGCTCTGAAACAGAACCCCCAAACACTATGAACAGTAGGGATTTCAAAATTTATTCAAAACAGTATGATCTGAGGGGCTGTGGTGGCTGTATCGCCCAACCAGAGGGTACATGGGTCACATGGGTTCCAGAAGGTTCTAGGGTCGCAATAGACAAGGGTCCAAGTAGGAAAACTACTTCATTTACATTCGGCTAGTGAGTTTAGGTTCTTAATTTATTTAAAGCCATAGATTCAGTTTAGCGAAACAGAAAGTAGAAGGTATTCTACAAGTGGGAGAGGCAGCAAGAAATAAGGCAACTGATAATATGTCAAAGCTAGAACAAAGGCAAAGGTCAGGACTTGTCTGCCAATTAGCTTTGTCCTTGACTACCAAGGCCAACCTCTTTGTTTCTCTGGACAGTCAGCGTGCCAAGTTCCTAGAGAAGTATGGAGAAGAAAAAAACCCATGGTTAGAATTTGGAGGTTGAATATTTAATGTGTTAAACATTAATTCATTATTTATGTTAATAATAGTATCTCCTAGGACTGATTCAAGAGGGTAAAACAACTGATGTAGAATCTGTAATAAAGTGATTAACACAAGTGCTCAATAATGTTAGCCATTTTGTCCCATGGTAGTTCTTCTACTCACTCCCCAATCTGCCATTTAGCAGGTTAACTAGAATTACCCTTCCTTCATGACCTAAAGAGGGAAGAGCTTCCAGAGAAAACTCTATTCAATTCAATTAGGTGCAAACAATCCTCCTAGACTTCTAATGCACGGTATTCCTTTTGATTGGTTCATGGGTGCCACCTCGGGAGAGGAGGTAAGAGTGAGTCTCTGTTAAGGTTCAATATATCATCCCATTTTATTAACATTGCAACTCATCTGGATGCTTGCTAAAGTAAAGCTTTTCCTCAGCATCATGGGGGATTCCTCAGGGCTAGGGCCCAGGAATTTGCCTTTTCAATAATCTCACTCTGCAGCCTATTTTATGGGAAAGCATTTTCAGAAAGACTGTAATTACAGAAGTGGAGTGAGCGGGCTAATCCAAATTGCAAATAAACTCAAATCTTATTGTTAGTATCAGACTTAAGATATGCATCTATTTAAAATAATTAAGTTCTATGTGGGTTGAGAGAGAGTTTGGTAGTCCCACAAGAACGCGGGCCAGGGGGCAAAACTGGGGGAAAACAAATGGGTTTGGGTTCTTTCCATTCTTGCTATTTTGCTCCTCTTCCAGCTATCCCCTGCTTCCTTTAAGATGCAGATAAGCCTCTTCTCCTCCACTAACTGCATTCTTTTAAGATCAGATAAAGTTGCTTCCACTAACTGGTGAGAAAGAAACACACTCCCATCTTCACTCCCAGATCTAAATCTAAGGTGGTGGTGGTGGTTCAGTTGCTCAGTCGTGTCCGACTCTTGCGACCCCATGGACTGTAGCCTGCCAGGCTCCTCTGTCCATGAGATTCTCCAGGCAAGAGTACTGCAGCGTGTTGCCATTGCCTTCTCCCAGTCTAAGGTGGTAACACACAATAACTGACAGGATAAAACCCACCGGTGGACTCAGCTGAACTTGCCTTTCAAGGGGTTCCTGAGCGTCACCACTTTGAGATTTAATGCCACCAGACGATTTCAGACCAATTTTGAGGCCCCCTCACAAAGAAATGCATATTGAATTGGATGGCAAAAGTGTAATCATGATTTGTTTGGCTGACCTCTTTGGTGGTTTCAGAAGGCCTTCAGAATTTGAAGCTTCTATAGAAAACTGAGTAGTTACTAGGAAACTTTGCAATCACTTCAATATGAAGATCCAAAACCTAGAAGGCTGTTATGTGTTATATGGGGCTTTACTTCTATACAGAAGTGAAATATTAAAAACAAGGACAGAAACCTATATCCATGAGTATATTACTTTTTTTATTTGTATAAGAATTCTATTCATAAATGCTCAGCTTAGTCATTAGTGAATTAGTTGAGCATAGTGTTCCGTATCTTTTACTTCTCCATTTCAGAAGAACTTTTTATTTCCAATTCTAAAATTAAAATTTCACCCTTATTCTTTGTGCCACCCTTTCTTATGAAGTCTAAGCTTAGCAGAACCTTCTACTTACAGAAGTTAGGCAAAAGGATTTCCAAATGGATCTCTATATATATCGGATGATGTGGGTTGAGGAGAAGCCATCTATGGAAACAAAACCACCTGGTCAATGACTATAATTACAATGATAAGAAAATACCTATAATTAAGACTTCTCGGATTCCTTTAAAAATCACTTAGGTCACAGACTAATCAGATATTGTGTGGGTCTAAATGATTTGTGTTTTCCTGCTCGTGATTGATATATATTTAATATTTACATCAACAGCAAGATTCAGAATTATGTTTGCTCCCCCAAAATGCAAAATATTATTTTTATGAGCTAAGTAATTTTGCATTAGGAAATTAAACGTTTGAAAGATTTTTAAGCATAGTGTTTTGGCTCAATTTTCTTTCAAAGTGCTTTCCCAAGCTAGATTAAGTGAGAGACAAAGGACTTTTCTATATGATATTTGCTTCTCAAATTCAAGACAGTAGTTCCTGTAAAAATAATCTTTCCCCAGTTTGAGTTGAAGTTTACACTGCAGTGGTTCTCAGTGATAAATCTTATTCAAATGTCCTTTACCGTCAAAGATACAAGCAAGGTTAATTCAGGAGGTGATAACTCTATGTGGCGTGTACTTTGGAATATCAGCTTCTAATAGTTGGTACTTACAGAGGCTGGTGATGAGCGGAAAGAATCTTTAGAAAAGGGGTTCTCAAATGCATTGTCAGCGGATTTGGTAACTGGTGGGGCACTGTGTCGGGGAGCTGGCTTTGGTAGATCTAGAAGGTGAAAAAGTAGTTAGTAAACAAGCTTTCCTCCAATGCAAGCACAAGTCCTCTAGTCAGGCTTATCTTAGAAGTTCAGTTCCATATTTTTGAAACTGACATTGACCAAACAAAAATTATCACACCAAATACCAGGACTCCCAGTGATGATTACAAGCAAATTCATCCCTTCTTGGAAGAGGAAGCCAGGCATATTCACTTGAAGTGGAAGAGATTCAGAATTCCCTCACTTTAAAGCACCTACATGGTAAACCTTCATTAAGCCTTGAGGCCAACTCAGAAATAAAGACTTCTAGAGATTCAGTTTGGAGAAGGAAATGGCAACCCACTCCAGTGTTCTTGCCTGGAGAATCCCAGGGATGGGGGAGCCTGGTGGGCTTCCGTCTATGGGGTCACACAGAGTCGGACACGACTGAAGTGACTTAGCAGTTAGCAGCAGAGATTCAATTACCTAATAGATTAACTAACTAATAAAAGTACAGCTAGCATTCAAATACTGGTTGCATTTCAAAGCTCTTTCTTTCTACCACGCCTTTTAACTTCCCTCATTGGATGGGTAGTATGATCCATACATATCTATTCATGAAAAAAACTATAGTCCTCCGGGTGCCACAACCCATTGAATTTCAATAGCTCTCGGTAGCCCTTTTAAGAATTGTCACAAGAGGGCAGCACTGGGCCAATCCTTAGAAATCGCTAACTAAGGTACCCTGTTAACTCCATAAGCTAAGTGGTTAAGTTGTCTCCATATCCTTGATAGATGAAAAAAGCAAGAGTACAGCTATGAGGGGTCTGGAGAAGATTCTGAGAGACTCTCTGGATTCACAAGGCTGAAATTCTTTTGGGTGCAGTTGCCAGAGAAGTAGGTAGCTTACCATTGATCTTTCTCAACAGTTGATTAGCGTCCAGGTCATCATGGTCTGCATTCTCCTGAGGAATGCCAACTTTGCTGCTGAAATAATTGGAGAAGGCACTCGAGGTCCCAGAGGAGTTCTGTTCTCCCTTCCTTGCCGGCACAGTAGGTGGCTGCCGCAGTTGGAAGTCCTTAAACATTTCTTTCACTTCCTTGACTTCTCTGTCCCCAAGAGGATCCAATGCAATGAAGGCATCGCTGGGGACATCCTTTGGAGGGCCAGTTCTGGGAGGTGGTTGAGGAGGAGTCACCAGGAGAGAGGAGAGCATAGAAGGGGGCTGGGTGGACACAGCAGGAGCTGGAAAAACATTGCCCTGAAAAGGATTCCCCAGAGGGCTGTTTGCTGACCATGTATTGGGTGTTATGGCTGCTGATGTGCCCCAAGCTACAGGGGGTGGAGAGGAAACTGAGACTGCGAAAGAGGAAGGCTGGTTCCAACCCGGAACACTGGGGCTTGTGGTAAAGACGATTGGCTGACTGAATCCTGAAGGCTGACCAGCCATCATAGCGCCCGGGACCATTGAAGGGGACTGACTGAAGACTAAAGGTGCTGGGCTCCATGGCCCTGCCTGAGCAGATAGAACTGGCACACCACCTGAAGGAAGGAAGCAGGATAAAGGACTTAAATCAGAAGACCAGCTTGAAGAGGATTCCTGAGTTCCAGAAAGTCAGCTCTCTGGAGAGCATTTATAGAGAGCATCTACATGCCAACTTTTATTAAGCCTTGAGGCTGACATGGTTCTTATTAGATTGCTGCTGCTGCTGCTGCTAAGTCGCTTCAGTTGTGTCCGACTCTGTGTGACCCCATAGATGGCAGCCCACCAGGCTCCCCTGTCCCTGGGATTCTCCAGGCAAGAACACTGGAGTGGGTTGCGATTTCCTTCTCCGATGTGTGAAAGTGAAAAGTGAAAGTGAAGTCACTCAGTCATGTCTGACTCGTAGCGACCCCATGGACTGCAGCCTACCAGGCTCCTCCATCCATGGGATTTTCTAGGCAAGAGTACTGGAGGGGCTTGCCGTTGCCTTCTCCGTCTTATTAGATTAAATCACTTTAAAGATGAATTGGGTTTCCCTGGTGGCTCAGACGGTAAAGAACCTGCCTGCAATTCAGGAGACCCAGGTTCTATCCTTGGGTCAGGAAGATGCCCTGGAGAAGGGAATGGCTACCCACTCCAGTATTTTTGTCTGGAGAATTCCAGGGACAGGAGAGCCTGGTGGGCTACAGTCCATGGGGTGGCAAAGTGTTAGACTTGACTGAGCAACTAACACTTTCACTTTGTTTTCAAAGATGAATTAGCTGCAGCACATATTCAAATGTTTGTTGAACTTCAAAGCCCTTTTTTTCTACCACACGTTTTTAAACTTTCCTCATTAGATAGGTAATACAGTCCACAAGTACCAAGTTATAAAAGACAATGAGCCCTTTTCATACATATATTGATGTAATTCAAACAGCTAGAACAGAGCCTGCCACTAGTATGAATCTACATGTTGAGTAAATACATCGACATATATAAGCCGTGCTTTTTATGAAGTCGTTAATTAAGATAATCCATTGGATACTCGAGTCATTGATGTAATCTTTTCATTTGGCAAATGGCTCAGGTCTGGAGTCTTATGGAGACTAGCTATTAGGCATATACATTAGGCCTTAACATGCTTACATCCTGAAGAAACCATTTCAAAGTTTCTTTTCTTTTAAATGTTGCCAAGGTTGACACAACTATATAAAAGGATAGTAAAATTTGGTTTATGCCAAGATAGTTTTAGACTTTTACATACAAAAATGGAGGAAAGGCTGGTTATCCTAGGAGAGCTGTTTCAAATAAAAGTGCTTCCTGCCATGTGACACTCACTAAACTCTGCCGGAAGGGAGAGGAGATAACGTAAAGAAAAACAAAGACAAAACAGACAAAAAACAGACAAACAAAAAACCCAAACAACAAGAAACAAAAACACTCGCAATGTGAGTAACTACACCTGTCCAGGCATCTGCTGTTTGTAGGGAAATGGCTCTATCACCAGACCCCTGCCATGTTGATCTGTGATTAATTAAATACTAAAATCTAAGTCCTTCAATGCTCACCCTCCTCTTCTTGAGAAGCTCATTCCTGACATTTTATTCTAACACGTAGGACATTTTCTCTTTTGTGTCTTCCCAAGTGTATTAATAATCCAGTTAAACTGTCACCACTAACAGAAAAACCTAAATTCAGCCTCATACTGCTTCACAAATGATGTTCTGCTCTCAAAAACCTACTTGCTTTGGGCTTTGGAGCAGAGCAATTCTTTAGTTATGAACACTTTCTAACCAAAGAAGGAAAAGGCCTTCAGGCTTGGGTTAGGAATGTTTTTGTTTCCAGAGGGACAGATATTTTGAAATGGTGTTCAGGGGCTGATGGAGCAAGATATTCTATCTCGAATTTTCTTAGGATTGAAGCTTGGTGTTAATTGATTCAGCTCTGTCATCACAAACCCCCTCCATCTGACCATGAAGTTCATGAAGAGTGAGTGGCTTTCAATGGTGGCTCATCTTATTAAATTAATATGCTTACTTTTGAGGTGAAGAAATTGGGTAGAAGAATATTAATTATTAAAATTGGGACAGTCACAGTCTGTGATAGAGACCAAAACTCAGGCATACCACTGATTCCAGTCCCTACCCTTCTGTTCTGTCTCCTTGACATCAAGGAACAGAACTATATTTCTTATTGGAATGTTTATTAAAATGCTTATTTATTATTCTTGGCCACACTGTGTGGCATGCAGGATCTTAGTTCTCCAAGCAGGGATCAAACCTGTGCCCTTGCATTGGGAGCACAGAGTCTTAGCCATTAGACTGCCAGGGAAGTCCCTCAAATACTTATTTACATGTATACAGAAATTAGACTTCATTTACACCAAAGAATATGCACACAGGCAGACCTTGGAGATATTTCAAGCTTGTTTCCAGACTGTCGTAAAAGGGAATATGACAATAAAGTGAGTCAAGCAAGCTTTTCGGTTTTCCAGTGCATATAAAAGTTATGCTTATATTACACCATACTCTAGTAAATATGCAATAGTATTATGGCTAAAAAAAACAAAGTACATACCTTAACTTTAAAATAATTTATTGTTAAAACTGTTAACCATCATCTGAGCCTTCAGCAAGTCATAATCTCTTGGCAATAGTAATATCAAAGATCATCAATCACAGATCACCATATCCATTTAAGAATAAAATGTTTGGAATACTGCAGAAATTACCAAAATGTGACAAAGAGACAAGAACTGAGCAAATGCTATTGGGAAAATGGTGTTGATATACTTGCTTCACTCATGGTTGCCCTAAACCAACAATTTGTAAAAAAAAGAGTTCACTGTCTCCAAAGAGCAATAAAATGAAGTGTAATAAAACAAGGTATGCCTGCATTCCTTTCACAACCAATCAAGGGAACAGTTCTCTTAGATTCGATAATACAGGCTTCTTGAAGTAGGTTGAGTTTGAACAAAGTTATTGCTATCATTTAAAAAAAATAATTTAAACTTATAAACTTTATTAACTGAAGCCAGAATCACTCACTAATAATTTACTCCAATTGGATGTATAAATTGGGTAAAACTGACTTGCCTTCCCTTAGGAATATGTGTAGCTTTAGTCACAGACAGTATTAGTGGGAGTGGTGATAAAGGACAAAAATATATTGATATTTGCCAGGAATTAAAGACTTTCCATGGTGGCTCAGACAATAAAAAATCTGCCTGAAATGTAGAAGGTCTGGGTTCAATCCCTGGATGGGGGAGAATCCCTGGAGAAGGGAATGACAACCCACTCCAGTATTCTTGCCTAAAGAATTCTATGGACAGAGGAGCCTGGCAAGCTGCAGTCCACGGGGTCGCAAAGAGTTGGACACAACTAAGCAACCAACACTTTCACTTTCTTTCTTTCAAAGACTTTCCCAGTGTACACTTAGGCAAACCTTCATTCCCATCTACCAGAGCCCACGCATTGTGTTTCCAAGATATTTAAAGCCCTGCTGGAGAAAGTAAGGAAAAAGAAAGTGTGGGTATAAAAAGTTAATTTTATTAACTTCCTGATGCTATATTAAAACACAGGGCAGCTAGTCAAAGCTTTCTACAATACCCTTTCCCCACACCCAGTTCTCCAGAGGAGACAGTCCTCCAGCTGGGTCCAGCGGAAGCCAGACCTACAGCCTTCCATGGCTCGGTTGAGGATCACTGTGGGTGGACAGTGGCTATACTGTAGGGCTCAGTTTGAGTCCCAGGTCCAAATTGAGAAGAATCATCAGTATCCGGCAATTGTATACCCTAAGGCCTCAACAAGGGCACCTAGCCAAAAAGCTTTACTTCATCTGCATAAATTAATAGTTATAGGGTCCAGCTGTATTTTCAGGCTGATTTGTTAAATATTGGCTGTGAAAATTCTTCAGGGCCTTGATATCAGACTACAAAGTTCTATGATGTGATCTCTTCACAGGCACTGCATGCAAGCTCTCTACCCTTCTGCAGGGAAAGCACCAACCAGCTCCCTTTAGGGGCGTAGGAGAAAGGGCTGTAGAAACACAAAGACCCCAAGAAATCTGAGGTGCCTGGGAAGAGTCTCCTGATGGTGTAAATGCCAAGCAGGGATCTGAAATGAGCTGGCTTTCACACCTGCAGGTCTTGCAGCCACTCAGCAGTTGGGAACCAACTCCCTGTTGCCACCACACTCCAGATATGATTGAACTGATGTAATATGACAGAACCAAAATATTTTCCTTTGCAGGAAAACAGCAGGAAGAAAGAGTCCTGATAATGGACTCTGCAGGAGGCAGAGAAAGCCAAGATCCCTGGTCAACTTTTGTAAAATAGGGAAGAGGGGCCCCTTCATTTATAGCCCGCCTTAGCTCTCTCGTGAGACAGAGTCTATTTGGGGCTTGTGGAGGTGCCAAGAAGTAGGAAAAGAACCAGAATCCCCAGTAGGACCGCAAAGACCATCGTCAGAGTTTCTGAAGCACTGTTCCATGGAGGCAGGAAAGAACCGGAGGTGGTGGGCAAAAAGTAGCAGGACCAGCTCTCAGCCACGTGGCCTTTCCCAGAGTCCTGCCACAGAGGGGCTCAGTGGTCCACATGAGCTTATGACATGGTTTTGAATGACAGCAGCCGCATGTCTTAGGTATCTGATAAAATCCCATCTCTTCCCTATTTCTGTGTTCTTTTCACCTTCAGGTTTCTGTACTATAAACTTATCTTCTAACTCTACTAAGGCACACAACTAACCAAAATATCAGCAAGGAGCTGCTCAGGCCTAAGTATTCAGAGACTGATCAGGATACATGCCTTTCTCACACCCATCACATGCCGAAGAACAGAGCTGGGCTCAGAACCCTGCACTTCCATTCAGTGACTTACACTTGATTCAGACTTCACTTACATCCCTGTTGAGGTGTGTAGCCCTTCCAAGAGGGGCATTAGTTTAACAGGGGATAATAGGGCTTTGATTTAATAATGACAAGATTTCATGGAAGACATGCATGTTATTACTTTTTCAAATGGAGACAATCTCAACCCCATTTCTCCAATGAAACTGGTCTGAGCTTCAGAATCCCTTACAACTGTCTTCAGTAAGCCACGGCAAGTTAGTTCAGGTAGGAGAAAACACTTGGAAATGGATTTCTTCTCATATGCCAACTCAAGGAGCCCATTCCAGTTACAAGTCAAGAGTTCCAAATGGAGGTGGATTGTACAGAAGTAAAAGTGGAAGAAAGGCTCCCTAGGATGCTCAAATCTTATGCCCCAGGAACTTCTATGGATATGAAGTGCTTCCTCCTATGAATTACCATCTGATGAAAGTAACAGAGCCAAACCTAACCATCTCTAAACACCTACCTAGACCCGGGAGGGGCCCCAGTGGGGCAGGAGCACTTGTTTTGAAGAGATCCAGAGGGTTGGTCTGTAGGGTTGCAGGTTGTCCTGTAGATTGTCCTGGAGGTTCTGAGATGGGAGGAGCAAAGATGTCTGCTGCAAGTAAGTCTTTTGCTGGAGACTGATGGGACAGAGAGGGATATGGAGGAGTTACTCGGGAACAGTGAAATACAGCTCTATTCTGTTTCCTACTCTGTAACTCAACTTTGGGTACACAAAAAGAAAAGAAAAACTTTTTCCTATTATTGATAAATTACTACAAAAAAAAAACCCAAAAGACAAAACAAAACAAAAAAGACACAGATCCAGGCAATGGGCATAATATTGGATCTTGGTGAATGATACAATGGAGGACACTCAAAGTGAAATCTAATTTGCTTGTTCACACATTTGTATCTGTCTGACCTCCTGATCAGCTAAAAGCTGGAAGCTGGCAGTGAAAGGACAACTATAAGTGAGTAACTTAAATATTTCGGTCATTCTCCTGGATTTAAATCATTCTGCATAAAGATGAGACAGTAGTTTAATCATTGAGCCAGCTTGCATATTCCAATGAGATTTTTAAAATGAAACTTACATAAACCACATTTTAAATTGCTTTTGAATGAAGTGGTAACAGTAAATATATAAGTTTCTTTTAAGACATTGGATTATTCTGGCATTAGTCAGAGGAGACAGACTCGAGAATTTTATACCACCACCTGGACAGGAATGCAATACAAGGCGGGGTGTGTGTGTGGGGTGTGGGTTAGTATGGGGAGGGTTCAAAGGGGATCACAGGAACCCTTGTCCTCCCCTCCCATAACATGACGATCAAACTTACCAGAGGTACAGAAGCATAGCAGCATTAAAAATGGAAAAACTTGTGTTTAGTTAATAATACGTGACAAGACATGCAAACGGAAAGTAGAGGGTGACAAACACTGCCGAGTGAGAAGCTTAAAAAGGGTGCCGATTAGAGGAAAGTGTTCCTGGAGAACGATGAGCCTTATCCCACCTTCTATTTTACAGCCACACAGGAAACTACAAAAGCAGCAGGAAAGAGAGCTTGCATCACACCACCCTCTGGTACCGCGCATGCATTCTGCCAATGGCTATGTGGAGAAGACAATTCACCTTAGCAGTCCTTCTGCCTCTTCCAGGTTTGGTACTTTGTGGAGGTGGGATAATGGCTATGGAGTCATGTGGTGAGGACTGGACAGAGCTTTCCAAGTCCTGCTTTACGCCATTCGGGACGGGCAGTCCTTTGGGAGGGCTTCCCACAAAAGGGTTCGGGGAGGATTTGATATGGAAGCCGTTCTGTTCTCTTTCAGATACCTCATTGTGAGTTCTCACTGCTGGCTGTGTTTGCGTACTTGATAAGGGCCACGGGCCTGCCTGAGCTTCCTGTTTGCCAGTCCGGTTAGAGATCTGGTCAAATTGCTGACCAAAGTAATCAACATCCCCATTCAGGGGCCCATTACTCAGAGGGGTAGACGAGCTACTCAAATTCTCTTTCTTCTGATCTGGAGATTTGAGAGAATCAGACGAAGAGGGTGCCGATTGGTCTGGCTGTGCAAAAGGATCATCACGGAAAGGATCAGGATTAGGGGTGGGAAAGAAGTTGAGATTGGCAGAAAAGGCATTTTCAGGCAAGAAAGATGCCTGAGGCTTTGGTCGAGGAAGAGAGCAGGAGGTGATGCCATTTGTTAAGAACAGATTTTCTTGTAAAGAATTCTGATTGGTGTCGATTTCAGAGTTTAGATCCACTAACAGGATATCTTTGCTTTCCTATCACATTTGGAAAGAAAAAAAAAAAGAAAGGGTTAGTCCATGTTGTGACTTCAAATGAGAAAGCTACATACTGATGACCAGGATTATAAAAACGTCCATTATATTTCAGTCTTACTGGTTGACCCTTACCTCCTCCCATCACGTCCCTGAGTGTACAGAACAGGTCCTCCTTGCACCTCTCAGGCCCTTTTAATTAGGTTTCCACTTCATTCACTGAAAACTTACAGTTATGTGTTTTACATGTCTCCCCTCACCCTTTCAGACTGACTGAGCTCATAATCATTGTTTCAATTTATGCCTTTGAAAGTCTTAAAGGGAACTGATTGCAAATCATTCCAAGTGACTAAGTATAATTGAACTTGAAGGAAATGACCTCAGACACCTAAACACACTTCATACCTGATATACACTCCTATTACACCCCTAGAGTCACCTACCATCATCTTTCTCAATAAGTGAATTCACTGGCTAATAGAGTCATATTTTATAGTTTTGGCTGTGACAAAGTTTAAGGTTAATATGTTTCCCTATAATTGGGTTTTCTTCTGGGAGGGGGTCAAAAAAGATTGTCCATTCCATCATAGCCTGCTAGGTATGCCTCTTTAAATACTTAAGGATCTTTTTGAAGGTGCTGCCAAGTTGGATCTGTCATTCTCATCATCTGTGTTTCTCTTTTGGACGTAACTTTTTGTCTACATCCTTCTCAGAACATGATACTCAAAATACTGATGTAATATATAATTATATCTTTTGTCATAATACAGCTTAGCATTGCTTGTGTTGTGACAGTAATCTCCTGTTGTTCAGTCGCTAAGTTGTGTCCAACTCTTAGGGACCCCATGGACTGCAGCCCACCAGGCTTCCCTGTCTTTCACTATCTCTTGGAGTTTGCTCAAACTCATGTCCATTGCTGTCAATAATACCATTAAGTAATCTCATCTACTCAATGGATAAATTCAACTAATTTTAAAGTCATCTTTAATTTGTGTATAAGGTGGAGATATGGGTTAAGACACACCAAATTCTATTCCTTCTCTATCATTTTTCAGATCCATTAATTGAGTTCTCAATTGTCAGATAAGACATTCTTCTCAACATAAAAGCAGCAAATTAGATAAATTTGACATGTCTTTATTCAGGTCAACGACACAACCAATTAAGATTCACCCTAGGATACAGCTGTCATACTGACAGACCTTCCTTCTGATTGACCGATCAATTAAACACTTAACTATGCTAGCTATAGAAGAAAATAAACAATAAAAATTGCCCAACTGAAAAGGAAGCTAATTTTCTATCATTAGCCTGGGCAGACTATTAAATATTTTGGTCATTGGGACAATGATCAAGACATCCTCAAGGGAATATAAAATCCTCAAACCAGCAAATAAAAAAGGAGATTGAATAGGCTTTCTCAGCTCTAACAGAAAAGAATAAATTTTTAAAAATTTTAGGTCCTATGTCAAATCTAATTGGTATTTACCTTTTGGCTTCCTTTATTGTTAGGGATAAAGATACAATTTTTAAAAAGCCATTTTTTCTCCTGATAACCAGAAGAACTTGTCAGAAGAGACAGCTTGTGACTAAAAAAAAATAAACCTTAAAAAAATCAAAGAAATTGATTGGAAGATCTCAATGTAGTGATCTTTAACAATCAAAAGGTAGGACAAAATGTATTACAAAAGCTTGTGATTTCAATATTTATTCATTTAGTATGAGCCACCTCTGGATTAGAACAGTTGGGTGTTCACAGCTGGTAGAGTTCTCCTTCAAATACTTCAGAAGAAGTTCTGAGGACACGAAACAGGAGCCACAATGTTAGACTTCTGAATAGTCACCCTATAAGTAAAATGTATAAGGCTCTCCTCAGGTTGCGTTTGTTGTTAATTCAAAATTAAAAACCCGCTTCATAGACTACAACTGAAAAAACGTAAGGCTCCTCCTCTACCTCCTCCGTCAGCATTTATTTAATTCTGCATTAGACTGTAAACTGTAAACACTTCATCCACTTGGCTGTCACGTAAGCACCTGAGAGACAAGAACTGGTGACATGAACATGAATATAGTCCCTGCTCTTAAGAGGCTCCAGTAAAAAGGGCAAACAGGCAACCAAGAAGATGTCTGCACAGACCAGATTTTAAATACTGAGTTCAGTAGAGTAGCTTTTCTTCAGGTAATTCATCTTGCCTAACCATTCCAGCCTACCAAACCCTGGGACTCCCTGCTTAAAGCCTTTGGGGACTTCCTGCTGCTCCCCTATATCAAAATAAACTTCATTAACCAGACTTTCAAAATGACCCACAATGGAGGTAGGTCACTTGCTTTTAGCCTAACTATTACTCTACTCTCCTACATACTTCAAAGACCTAACTCAAGTTCAGATTCTTTACAAAGCTTTTCCCCACTGATCCTTCTATTTCCGCTTCACTTGTGCCCACCCATTGCATCTTCTATATACATGACACTGTGTTTTGTGACCTGATCCCATCCCCATATCAGATTTGATGGGGGAACAGCATCTTATGCCTTTTTTCTTAATAACCAGGCTTTCAAATGGTGAAGTTTTTAAAGTTAAAGGTCATGCTTTTGTTCTTTATTTTTCTTTTCCTTTCCTTCTTCTTTTGAGATACAGTATGGAAAAATATTGTTCAAGTGATTTTGTGATAAAAATTACATTGTAAGGCATGTCACTTAGTTTGCAGCATGAGTTTTAATTGGAATGCAAAAAACTATTCTTATAAATGTTGGAGGGAGGCACAGATGGATTAAGAAACTGCTCATAAAGTCTAGGTAATTTAGATTTCTGCCTCTCTTCATCTCTTTCAGAGCAACTGTTGTGAGATTTCAAAATTTTTAAACAGGTTGGTTTTATCGAATAGAAATAAATCTATTTCATGACTTATGAATATGGAGTCATATGTAGAAACACACTGGCAAAGTCTAAAGAGCACATAATTAGGACCATTAACATTCTTTTACAGATATCATAACTTTGATGTTATTTATCATTTAAATTTACTGCTAGTTTAACTAAAACTTGCATTTTATTTCTACGAGCCAAAAATTCCTAGAATGCACAAAGTCCAATATAAAGGAGACTTAAGATTACTCCTGTTTTTCTTCATTTCATTTTTTAGAACTTTCTAGAAGTCTACAGAAGCATATTAAGCATTCAGTGCTTCCCTGCCTATCTCATCTCGCTGGAATTCTACATACATTGAGTGTTTTGACCTCTTCCAAAATACTAGTTGTTTGAATGTTGTTGGAAAGAAGGTTGTTCAGATGTCAATTTTCTTTGGGAAGGGAGCTTCTCATGAAGGAGGGGCAAAGTTGCCTAGCAACCAAACAGCCTCAGAGCAAGGATGGACCTTTCAGGATTATCTTATCTGGTATTTCAAAAAGTTTATTTTTGCAATAGTAACAAACGTTACAAAGAAGGAAAGGTTTCACAGACAAATGAGTCAGCACTTCCCACTTAAAAGTATATTAAATGAGCTTTTCTACTACAGGTTTTTTAGGGTCGCTAAAATGCTATGTTATGCATTTTGATTCTCATAAAGGTGGGGGTAGAGATGAATATCCGCAGCCCCTGCTCCTTCCCATCTCACTGGGCCTAGGTATTTGTGTGAAATTTCATAAGCATGCCATTCTCTATAGTACTCCACCAAGCAAGATGGTCACCACTTTTCAATACACTGCTGCTCTAGTTCCTATGACCTTCTTGGTCACAGAGGTTTGCTTGACAGTTCTACAGGAGACTCCTAGATAAACATTCTTCCCATCATTCTAGACTGACACACTTTTTCTTGAGTTATGTCTAGGTGCTTTCTCATAATTTATGTTCAAGTCCAGAAACTCACTTACTCAGAGGCATTATCTGAACCTCTAAACTAAATAAAAACCTTGTAAGTAACATCAACTGTTAGGCTTTGTGATTATTTTAACATTGATCTCCCTGCTAGACATTAAATGATGTCACTGAATTATGAATCTCCTTCTGTGCCCTGCAAACAGCAGATAGTCAAGAAACTGTTAAATAAATAAAAAAGTTTTAAGAAGTCATTCAAAATTACAAGTAGTTTCACTTGAAGCCTGTTTTGGAAGGTCTGAGACTTAGGCTTAAGCCTTGAAACTGAACCTCTGCTTGGGTAGGTGAGAGGTTTTTTGAATCACCATTTCCTTGTTTGTAAAGAAAAATATCGCTCCATTCTCAGAGTTGTTACAGATCAATAATAATAAGATTTGATATACTATAATATCCTGTAAAGAATGAGCATCTTCTTAAACAAAGACAAGCTTTGGTTAAACATACCTGAGCCTCTTACTTTGGTCTTACTTTATACCGAGCTTATGCTGCCAAATTATAACAAAAGAATTAGAAAAAAAAAGAAGAGGCCAGGAATCTATACAGTCAGTCATCTAACAAACATATTTCCTTCAAGTTGGCTTACCACAAGGATTAATATTCAGCTCCTCCTTCTGATCCTAAGTAATACCAAGATGGACTACATTGCCTGACCTATTGCTCAGATTTAACTTCTAAGCAATATTAATGTATCCGATGTAGTGCTGATAGGCTCCTATGGTGACTTAAGATGCAAATTTGTTCTAGTAGCCATTTACACTTTATGTAGAAAAATCAATAGTCACCTTCCAAGTTTCAATGAAATGCTCAAGATTTCTGGTTAATTGCCAATTTGAGTTATAGATGCCATTTCCATTACATTGCAAATTTAAAAACAGACACTTACTGTTGGACTACTTAGGTCAGGAGGTGTAGACATGTCCCCAAACAAATCCATCTGGTCAACACCCTTAAAAAAGTATTTTGATTAGATTCAGATGTGTCTATTAAAAAGGATTATTTTGTATATTGTTGTAATTGTTTCCTAAGCTAAAGTTTAGGAAAATAGTTGTCACAATTGGATTTTCACTTATCCAATATAGATTTGATATTAGGTTAGTTAGGTCAGGTAGTGTAGACAAGTCCCCAGACAAATCCACCTGATGCATACTTTTAAAAAAGTATTTGGATTAGATTCAGAAGTTCTTACTAAAAAGATTACTTTGTATACTGACATAAATGTTATACTGACAGTTAAAGAGTTGTCACAATTGGCTCTTCATACAGATTCCATACATATTCGGTATTAGCAACATCTTTAGGAAGTAAAACCTGTGTTCAGGTAAGTAAGAATCATAAAAATTCACATACATACCAATTTCAGTTTGCAAGGTGGGTCATCAAGATTCATTAGGGCATCACTCCCATTCTGAAAAGATGGCAAATATTAAAGATTCAGTTGGTGAGTTTTCTTTATGCAATTTAATTTCCTAGTGTATTGACTTATTAGCAGTTAAGATTTTGGCACTAATCATTCAACTGTCATCTTTTAAGACGAGGGGTCATGAACACACAGTAATAAGCCAGGAGGGAAGTCTGCTTGGGTAGATGGCAAACAGGGCTGATACATATGACACATGCAATTCACAAGAACAAAAGGTGCTCTTTTACCTCTACTGTTTTGTTGGCTTCTTCCATCTAAAAAGAAAGACACAAATTCAATGATCTTAATAAATTATCAGTAAAGTGAGTTCAAAGTGAAAGTGACAGTTGCTCAGTCATGTCCGACTCTTTGCGACCCCACGGACTATACAGTATATGGAATTCTCCAGACCAGAATACTAGAGTGGGTAGTCTGTCCCTTCTCCAGGGGATCTTCCCTTCCCGAGGATCGAACCCAGGTCTCCCGCATTGCAGGTGGATTCTTTACCAGCTGAGCCAAAAGGGAAGCCCAAGAAAACTGGAGTGAGTATCCTATCCTTTCTCCAGTGGATCTTCCCCACCCAGGAATTGAACGTGGGTCTCCTGCACTGCAGGTGGATTCTTTACCAACTGAGCTATCAGGGAATCCCAAAGGAAGTTCAAAAGGAGAATAAATATACCAATAGGCTCACAGGCATAAGGCATAAGAGAGTCTTGCATTTGATTTCTGCCCTACATTCCCCGCCCCTCCTCGTATCAGTACTGAATTTAAATAGAGCTATTAGACTTGGTACTCATGTACAGTCCTTGGAATCAACATGAAACTTATAAGGAGAAAAAATTAGAGTCAGAGACTGGAAATCAGAAGGGTCTAACTATAACAGCCATCCACTGCCGTTTGGAAAGAAGAGAAATACATTTCCTTATATTCTACATGTTGAAGAGCCACATAGACGCCAGCTCTCCAGAGAGGACATATGTTCACATAATGTCAGACACAGTCTAGAATATTGTATTACGTGTGATAGGGCCTGTATGGGACAGTACTTGCCTTTTTCTTTTCTTCTTCCTTTTTCTTTGTATTATAGATAACTTGGAAAAGGTCTTTCAGATCAATGACTAATGGCTCAGCCTGAAGCGAGACAAAGCATCTTTATCAGTATTTTAATCTATTTTCTTCCCTTTGTTCCCCATCACGTCTCATTAGTATTAGTTTTCTTCCTTTCTCTTAAAGCTCCTTCCTACCCTCCTCTGGTCTGTGGGAGATCTCCACCACTCTCACCCCTATCTCCAGAAACATAAAGTATATAGATAAAACAAGAAGTATTACTATAATCTTCCAAGTCCCTTCAAACTTTTTGGGAATAATTCACTATCAGCAATTTTAATTCTAAAATCAGCAGTGACCTTATGACAAATTCCATTCTGACAGCCCTTGTGCCACACATTACATGGGTATCAATGACATTTAAAGGAGATCCCTTAGACCAATTAAAGAGAGTCATCCTCTGAAGCATTGTTTAGTCCTCCTACATCCAACTGTTTCCAGCAAGCTCTCTAGTTGAGAGACAAGACACTCTTAACGCTTGAGTGGCCCTCCAGGCAGACCTCAAGGATCAGAGCTTACCTGTTGCCCTGTTTTTATGGCAAAAAACTGGTGTTGGCCTTCTCCTCCACACACATAACCAAATGCTCGGTTGTCTGTCACATCACGGGCAATGAAAGAAATCTTATTTACTGGATGTTCATGTTCTATTACCTTAAAAAGGAACATCAAAAATGATGTACTGAGAAAATCTATTTGCAGAATCTATTTGCAGGCAAGTATAACTAAGTATCAGATATCTAGGCATATATGAAAAGGCTAAAACATCTGAATATTTTTCCCTCCTGGTTGAAGGCCACATTTATTCTTGCTAGGAAGGGTTCAAGATGGGAAACAAACAAAAAACAAGCAAACAAACAAAAAAAGTAAACTAGCAACAAAGAGTAGAAAACAGAAATAGAAAGAATGATCCTTCTGAAAATATCTATACTTGAGTCTCTCTATCCCAAAGACATGCTACCACATTGCAAGGAAGAACTGAGGATTAGGACACCAAGAATTTCTTTTTTTTTTTATCTTTATTTTTTTTATTTTACAATATTATATTGGTTGGTTTTGCCATACATTGACATGAATTCGCCCCAGGTGTACATGAGTTCCCCCTCCTGAACCCCCCTCTCACCTCCCTCCTCCCTTTATCCTCCCTCTTGGTCATCCCCGCACACCAGCCCCGAGTATCCTGTAACATGCATTGACCCTAAACTGCTGATTCGTTTCACATATGACAACATACATGTTTCAATGTCATTCTCTCAAATCATCCCACCCTCACCCTCTCCCACAAAGTCCCAAAGACTGTTCGATACAACTGTGTCTCTTTTGCTCTCTCGTATACAGGGTTATCATTACCATCTTTCTAAATTCCGTATATATGCATTAGTATACTGTATTGGTGTTTTTCTTTCTGGCTTACTTCACTCTGTATAATAGGCTCCAGTTTCATCCACCTCATTAGAACTGATTCAAATGCATTCTTTTTAATGGCTGAGTAATACTCCATTGTGTATATGTACCAAAGCTTTCTTATCCATTCATCTGCAGATGGACATCTAGGTTGCTTCCATGTCCTGGCTATTATAAACAGTGCTGCGATGAACATTGGAGTACATGTGTCTCTTTCAATTCTGGTTTCCTTGGTGTGTATGCCCAGAAGTGCGATTGCTGGATCATATGGCAGTTCTATTTCCAGTTTTTTGAGGAATCTCCACACTGTTCTCCATAGTGGCTGTACTAGTTTGCATTCCCACCAACAGTGTAAGAGGGTTCCCTTCTCTCCACACCCTTTCCAGCATTTATTGCATGTAGACTTTGGGATAGCAGCCATTCTGACTGGTGTGAAATGGTATCTCATTGTGGTTTTGATTTGCATCTCTCTGATTATGAGGGATGTTGAGCATTTTTTCATGTGTTTGTTAGCCATCTTTATGTCTTCTTTGGAGAAATGTCTGTTTAGTTCTTTGGCCCATGTTTTGATTGGGTCATTTATTTTTCTGGAATTGAGCTGCAGGAGCTGCTTATATATTTTGGAGATTAATCCTTTATCAGTTGCTTCATTTGCTATTATTTTCTCCCATTCTGAAGGCTGTCTTTTCACCTTACTTATAGTTTCCTTTGCTGTGCAGAAGCTTTTGATTTTAATTAGGTCCCATTTGTTTATTTTTGCTTTTATTTCCAATATTCTGGGAGGTGGGTCTTGGAGGATCCTGCTGTGATTTATGTCGGAGAGAGTTTTGCCTACGTTCTCCTCTAGGAGTTTTATAGTTTCTGGTCTTACATTTAGCTCTCTAATCCATTTTGAGTTTATTTTGGTGTATGGTGTTAGGAAGTGTTCTAGTTTCATTCTTTTACAAGTGGCTGACCAGTTTTCCCAGCACCACTTGTTAAAGAGACTGTCTTTTCTCCATTGTATATTCTTGCCTCCTTTGTCAAAGATAAGGTGTCCATAGGTGCGTGGATTTATCTCTGGGCTTTCTATTTTGTTCCATTGATCTATATTTCTGTCTTTATGCCAGTACCATACTGTCTTGATGACTGTGGCTTTGTAGTAGAGCCTGAAGTCTGGCAGGTTAATTCCCCCAGTTTCATTCTTCTTTCTCAAGATTGCTTTGGCTATTCGAGGTTTTTTGTATTTCCATACAAATTGTGAGAATATTTGTTCTAGTTCTGTGAAAAATATTGTTGGCAGCTTGATAGGGATTGCATTGAATGTATAAATTACTTTGGGTAGTATACTCATTTTTACAATATTTATTCTTCCAATCCACGAACACGGTATATTTCTCCATCTATTAGTGTCCTCTTTGATTACTTTCACTAGTGTTTTATAGTTTTCTATGTACAAGTCTTTTGTTTCCTTAGGTAGATATATTCCTAAGTATTTAATTCTTTTCGTTGCAACAGTGAATGGAATACTTTCCTTAATTTCTCTTTCTATTTTCTCATTATTAGTGTATAGGAATGCAAGGGATTTCTGTGTGTTGATTTTATAACCTGCAACTTTACTGTAATCATTGATTACAAGAATTTCTAAAGCCAAGATGGGACATATAACTTCTAAAGCATGCCAAGTAGGTCTACTTTCCAAGTTCAGTTCAGTTCAGTCGCTCAGCTGTGTCCGACTCTTTGTGATCCCATGGACTGCAGCACACAAGGCTTCCCTGTCCATCACCAACTCCCAGAGCCTATGTCCGTTGAGTCGGTGATGCCATCCAACCATCTGTCCTCCTCTTCTCCTCCCGCCTTCAGTCTTTCCCAGCATCAGGGTCTTTCCCAATGAGTCAGTTCTTCCCATCAGGTGGCCAAAGTATTGAAGTTTCAGCTTCAGCATCAGTCTTTCCAATGAATATTCAGGACTGATTTCCTTTAGGATGGACTCCTTGCAGTCCAAGGGACTCTCAAGAGTCTTCTCCAACACCACAGTTCAAAAGCATCAATTCTTCAGCACTCAGCTTTCTTTATAGTCCAACTCTCACACCCATACATGACTACTGGAGAAACCATAGCTTTGACTAGATGGACCTTTGTTGGCAAAGTAATGTTTCTGCTTTTTAATATGCTGTCTAGGTTGGTCATAACTTTTCTTCCAAGGAGCAAGCATCTTTTGATTTTATGGCTGCAGCCACCATCTGCAATGATTTTGGAGCCCCCCAAAATAAAGTCTGTCATTGTTTCCATTGTTTCCCAGTCTATTTGCCATGAAGTGATGGGAACAGATGCCATGATCTTAGTTTTCTGAATGTTGAGTTTTAAGCCAACTTTTTCACTCTCCTTTTTCACTTTTATCAAGAGGCTCTTTAGTTCTTCTTCACTTTCTGCCATAAGGGTGGTGTCATCTGCATATCTGAGGTTATTGACATTTCTCCCAGCATTCTTGATTCCAGCTTGTGCTTCATCCAGTCCAGCATTTCTCATGATGTACTCTGTATATAAGTTAAATAAGCAGGGTGACATACTCCTTTCCCGATTTGGAACCAGTCTGTTGTTCCATGTCCAGTTCTAACTGTTGCTTCTTGATTTGCATACAAATTTCTCAGGAGGCAGGTCAGGTGGTCTGGTATTCCCATCTCTTGAAGAATTTTCCACAGTTTGTTGTGATCCACACTGTCAAAGGCTTTGGCATAGTCAATAAAGAAGAAGTAGAAGTTTTTCTGGAACTTTCTTGCTTTTTCAATGATCCAACAGATGTTGGCAATTCCATCTCTGGTTCCTCTGCCTTTTCTAAATCCAGCTTGAACATGTGAAAGTTCATGGTTCATGTACTGTTGAAGCCTGGCTTGGAGAATTCTGAGCATTACTTTGCTGTGAGATGAGTAGAATTGTGTGGTAGTTTGAGCATTCTTTGGCATTGCCTTTCTTTGGGATTGGAATGAAAACTGAACTTTTAAAGTCCTGTGGCCACTGCTGAGTTTTCCAAATTTGCTGGCATATTGAATGCATCACTTTCACAGCATCATCTTTTAGGATTTGAAATAGCTCAACTGGAATTCCATCACCTCCACTAGCTTTGTTTGCAGTGATGCTTCCTAAGGCCCACTTTACTTTGCATTCCAGGATGTCTGGCTCTAGGTGAGTGATCATACCATCATGGTTATTGGGTCATGAAGATCTTTTTTTGTATAGTTATGTGCATTCTTGCCACCTCATCTTATCTTGCATCCTATCTTCTGTTTCTGACTTTCCCAACTCAAACTCTAGTGAATGGCATATCTAAGCTAGAGGAATGTTCACAAGGATCCTTTGACAATGGCTCAGGTCAGAGAACCATCCTAAGTATTATTGGGGCAATTACTCCTGGGACATTCTGGAAGTCACCAACTTCTGCCACCAAGTATTTACTAACCTCACTTAGATGTGCATGTCATTATCTAGGAGTGTCATATGAAGGGGGCTTATTGATTTAGTAGTGCCTTCCCCTCAGTTCCCTATTCTCGTTTCTCTTGATCCTTTCAAGTAGATAGTAGGGCTCAACTCTTGAGTGATATTTGTAGGTGCCCAGAATGTGTCTTTGCTTTTCTTTCTCAGCAACTGAGGCCACTGAAAGTTTATATTAGGTATATTAGGAAGTTTGGGAGTAAGAGAATGCTTGTGAGGGAAACCTGTCACTATTCTCTGGCAGGACAAGAGTCAAAAGATAAGGGACAGTAGAGACAGCAGTGCATGAAGGTAGCAGGGTGGCTAAGCTGTGCCAGGATTCCCGGGCCCTAAGTTTGACCAATGAATTTTTGCATATTAAATAATGGGAATCTCTAGGAAGGGTTGAATAGCAATGGGAGATCTCCCCACAGTATCCTGATACAATAAACTATTGTGTAGCAATGAAAACCCATTTTAAATGGATGAATCTGATGTTATATAGAGTAGAGGGAAGAAAAAAAATCCCAGAACACTTGAAGTATGATAGTTTTTTGATAAAAAATAAACCAAAATTAAGAAAGACTATTCATGTGATAGAATAACAGCAACCACAGAAAATGAGCAAGGTTACATCTATGGGGTAAGAAGGAAGGGGAGAGGGAAAAAGAAAGGGAGATGCTTCGTTCATCAAGTTCACCCATGATCAATATATTAAAATAGACCCAAACACAGATCTATGGCAGAAGCACAAACCAGGGGTAAGGATTAATCTCTTAGTCTAAAAAAATACCTGACTGATACTGGTATCTATGGTATACTGGTGTTGAGGTTAGACTTATTGACTTGAGGTTCACATCTATTACAAGAAATAAATTTCAAAGTAATGTATCATGACTCCTCACCTCCTACCCTGTCTGTTTTTTGCCTGTTACTCCTGGAAAAGTGCAGCAATATGCACTATTCTTTTTTTCCTACAGGATTTTGAAAAGGGAAAATGGCAGCTGAAATTTACACCACAAATTATTTGTCAGGCTCAGATGGTCAGAAAGGTGTCAGTGAAAGTGAATTCTTACCCCAGTTTTCTCATCAATGATTTTTATTCCAGAAAGAGAAATATTGACCCAGATCCTTTGCTTGTGTTGTCCCTGAGACCGAGCAGCTGCCGCCATTCCCTGATGAGATTGGGAGAACAAGAAAAACTCTAGTTAAAAGCACCCTGTGATACCTCTGATTCTAAAATTTTAAAAGACAATCAGCTTTGTTTTCAGCTTGGTTTACCATCTATGAAAGGATTAAGCATCCTTCATAAGAGACAGCAGGATTAAATGGAAGACAGTGAGCCAGGAGATCACTAGTTAGCTATGTGAACTTGGGCAAGTCCTTCTAATTCCCTTGGCCACTGAAGAGTCACTGGCAAAGACAAGAAGGTTGAACCAGAATATCTTCAAATGTCTTCAAAGATGTTCCTTCTAGGCATTGTCTTATTTAATGAGTATTACTTCCTTAATGAGGTTCATAGTGTGGCAGTATTAGAATTTAAAAACTCAAATAAACCTAAAGGACTAACAGTAAATAACATTCATTTCAAAGAAGAGTCCTGCACTTTACCCGAATACCTCCAGGCTCTGAAATTTGGTCTGCTCAAAGGAAAAGACATCTAGGGTCCTGCTGTACATGCCTGCGTGCTAAGTTGCTTTAGTCATGTCTGACTCTTTGCTACCACATGGACTGTAGCCCACAGGCTCCTCTGTCCATGGGGATTCTCCAGGAATAATGGAGGGGGTTGCCATGCTCTCCTCCAGGGAATCTTCCCAAACCAGGGATCGAACCCCAGTCTTCTGCATTGGCAAGCAGGCTCTTTATCATTGAGCTACCAGGAAAGCCATAAGTAAAAACAACTTCTAATATCACTCCCTCTGTTGGACATTTGCTTAACATAGGAACAAATTATGCTTTCCTCTGTTACCTTTAGTTTCATCATAGAATCTTGGCTCATTTTATCCCCTCTTGCATCTGGCACATCATCAATGCCAATTAGCTTGGCCTTGTATTTCACACCATCACCTTTGAATCTTGCCAAAAGATATTCGTCTGTCTTTTCAGTGCCTGAGAAAAGAAAAAGTTAGAGGATCAAGTTTATACATGTGCTGAAATATCAGCGCCAGGTATGACCAAAAATGCTGTAGAATCTAAAAATCTGAGTTACATAAATCTTGATTATACTACAATTGATCAATGCAACATTCTACCATTATCCTTATTTCCTCTGAGTTAAAAAAAAAATCATACTGTGTAAAACTGTATGGCATTAGGGTGGAGAGAAAATGAACTTTTAATAATGTAGAACAGGCTGAATTATGGGAAACTTACAGGAATATGTGAGATAGGATTGGGGGATATTCTGGGATATTCTTCATCATAGTTGCAAAAATATTTTTTAAAAAGAATATAAAGAAGATAATACTTTTTCTAATAAAAGGAAAATAAGCCACTGCACAATTTACTAACATTTTTGAACCATCAATAAACAGAAGAGAACTGTGGGTAAATTCCCTTGAAAACCATTAAGATGATTATTTCATCAATATGACTTCTTTTGCTTTTCTTCTCATTCCCATTTCTGAAGCATGGATGTGAAAGGCAAAGAAATCATGGATATTCTCAAACTATGAATGATTAAGGATGCTGACACTTTCTAGTGGTACTTTTGTGTCAAAAGAAGAGGGTCTTATAAAATAAAGATCTTGATTTTTATAAAACAGCTACTTCAGTAAAGCAAAATTATACATAGGTTACTGAAAGATGACCATGTAATACTTGACAGTTGCATTTCCCAACTGAATAATATCTATGAAAGTTTCCCAGCAGGATCCAAGTTGAGGCAATTACTGGGTTCATATATATACACATGTCTTTTCATAGAGGAGTTGAACCAATCTCCTCTGCCAAAGTCTTACTTTCATATTTAGGAGAATTTGAGACTTGGCTGAGATTGAATCAAGGCAAGGGCCAAATCTTACTGTCCCTTTAACTTCATCCTTCTTCACTGGTAACCACCACTAACTCCCCTCCTAGGGTTCGAGAAGATTTCTCCGTACCTTTCTTCTTTTCCTTCTTGGAAGGTGCCTTTGGTGCAGCCTGTTGGTCAGGCTGACCATTAGTTGCGCTCGTTTCTACTTCGTTAGACATGGCAAGAAGGCAGACGGCCAGCTTCAGCACCAGCAAACTCTTCGTGACAGCAGGCGATCCCTGATGGAGTCGTCTCAAACAAACATAACCTGCTGCAGACACCTGTGGGCAGAGTTTAGAGGCACAATGAGATCATAACACAGCAAACCCAGACTTTATGTCCTAACAGGCCCACAACCAGGGACTTCTGAGTGTAGTTCTTCAGAATCATTTTGTTCTTACTTCTCTGTTAAACTGAACTCTGATAGCACGGGAGTGGGTAGGACTGTTTCCTTTGTAGTTTCCAAAATGGAAAGAAGGTATTTACTAGATTTTTCTTTAAGTAATTATTATCTGGTAATGTGACTATAGGGACGACTCCTATGTACAAAATAAACAAGCTACAAGGATATATTGCATAGATGGGAAATACAGCCAATATTTTATAATAACTATAAATTGAGTATAATCTTTAAAATTGTGAATCACTATGCTGTACATCTTAAACATATAATGTTGTAAATCAACTATATCTCAATAAAATAAAAACTGTTATTATTCGGCTAAGAAATTCGTATCAGAACGTTGGATAAAAAGCTAGTATTAAAGATAGGGATCAAAATATGTCACATGTAGGGGCTTCCCTGGTGGTCCAGTGGTTAAGATTCTGGGCTCCCACTGTAGGGGGCACAGGTTTGATATTTGGTCAGGGAGCTAGATCCCACATGCCACAGCTAAGATCTCACATGCTGCAGCCGAAAGAGCCTACATGCTGCAACAAAGATGCTGCATTCCACAAACGAGGACCAACACAGCCAAATAAATAAAAATTACAAAATTTTTTTAAATGTCAAAAAAATGTTCTCACTGAGTGAACATACTTTTTGCTATTATTTAGCATTACTATCCTCTAAACAGCTTCCCAGGTGGCACACTGGTAAAGAATCAACCTACTAATAATGCAGGAGACACGAGGGACGTGGGTTCAATCCTTGATTGGGGAAGATCCCTGGGAATGGAAACCCACTCCAGTATTCTTGTCTGGAAAATTCCATGGACAGAGGAACCTAGCAGGCTATAGTCCATTGGGTTGCAAAGAGTCGGATACAACTAAGCACACACAGGGGTGTGGGGCCCTCAAAACAGTTTAGTATGTTCTCCATAAATCTCCCCCATATATCACAGCAGGTAAAACAAAAAGCAAAGTCACTGTAAGCACACAGAAGTGAGTTAACATCTCAAAATGTTCTTTCACCTCTCATGAGTGAACATTTCTATACCGTACCAGAGAGAGCTAGGTTAACTTTCTATGTGAACTGAAGGCAAAAGGCAGAGAAAAGCTACTCACAGTGTGTAATCCTGTGAAGATCACTTCTGGGCTCGCCCACTAGTCTCAACCCAAAAGCTAGTTTCATTCTTTGCAATCTTAATAGTCTTTTGAAACACATACACACACACAGACATAAAATCTATGCATGGCTAATGTTATCTAAATTATTGCATTTGAAGATTTAATAGTTGATTTTGCTTAAAGACACCTGACTGGTAGGTTCCTGGGGAGACAGCCTATTTACAGGTAACAACATTAGGGGACTTGAAGTCCTATTTACCCATGACTTAGTTGGGGGCAGGCACTATTAGCCCTTTAACTGCATTAAGTCCAGAATACTCATGGTAACCCTGTGAGTAGTATGATGCAGTATTATTTCACTTTTCCAGAAGGAAAACCAAGGCACAGAGGTTTTAAACAACGCAGCTGCCGAGTTAAAACCAGGCCTCCAATCCAGGCTGTCTGGCCCCAAGCCAGAGTTCCTCATGTGCTACACTGATGAGTCTCATACGGAAAAGCTCATGTTGGCTACAGCGATGTTCTGTTATATACTTGTAGTGTCCCTCACCTCCCCCCAAAAAAGATACACCCAAGTCCTGACCCCTGAACCTTTGTATGTGACCGTATCTGAGTAAAGGTTATTTATAACTGTCATCAAGTGAAGGCTCTTGAGTTGGGATCATCCTTGATTTGGGAGGGTCCTAAATTCCATAACAAATGTCATTATAAAAGAAAGGCAAGGGGAGATTAGAAGCGCAGAGACACACTGCAAATGTGATGTGAATACAGAGGTAGATATTGGATTGATGCATCTACAAATCAGGAATGCCAGGATGGCCAGTGTCCCCCAGAGGCTGAGACAGATGTGCAATGAGAATTCTCTCAGCACCTTCAGAAGGAATAAACCCTGATGACACACTGATTCAGGGCTTCTGGCCTCCAGGACCATGAGAGAATAAATTCCTGTTGCTTCAAGTAACCCAGGTTTTGATAATTTGTCACGGCAGCCCTTGGAAACTAATACAACACCTCTGTTTTTTTTGTGTGTGTCTTGGTTGATTTCGAGTGGTTCCAAGATTTATTTTCCAGCAATGTGATAAATCTCCTAGTCACATTCCTGGTCTTCTAATTTCAGGAAGCCAAAAATAATGTTCTTCTTTCAAATCAAGAGGATATTTCCCCATGTTAACAACATCAGGCAGTGAGACCAAGCTCTGATCTAAGGAGAAACATTAACATCCATCCTCCTGCATCCTCAGCTTCTCCCCTTGGGCCCTTTCCTTTCTTAGTTGCTCATCGTATCTTAGAAATAAGGAAGATACTTCCATGTGATCCCGCAGTCCTCCAGTTAGGGCTTCATGATTTAAACATCTAAAATTGGTGCTCTCTTCCTCTCAAAGGACTATTCATCTTAATGCTAATCTCAGAAAGTCAACTCCAACTGCTAATGGCTCTTCTGACCAAATCCAATTACTTTGCTTTCATTCTTTTGAGCATATCTGACTGCATGCATCACACATCTATACCTTTTTGTGAGCCCCTTTCCCCCCATTTTTTTGCTTCCATGACAATCTTGAAGCTTCAGTCTATGGCTTCAGTTCAGTTCCGTTCAGTTGCTCAGTCGTGTCCGACTCTTTGCGACCCCAGGAATCACAGCACGCCAGGCATCCCTGTCCATCACCAACTCCCGGAGTTCACTCAAACTCATGTCCATCGAGTCGGTGATGCCATCCAGCCATCTCATTCTCTCTCATCCCCTCTCCTCCTACCCTCAATCCCTCCTAGCATCAGACTCTTTTCCAGTGAGTCAACTCGTCGCATGAGGTGGCCAAAATATTAGAGTTTCAGCTTTAGCATCAGTCCTTCTTATGTTCACTGAATTAGGATAATCTGAATTTTTTCTTAATGATGACATTCTAAATTTTAAAGTAAAGCTTTCCCACTTAATCTTGGGGTTCCTCTTGCACTTAGGACAAAGATCGAGACTTTTCATTTTATATTCAATATTTTACCCCTTGTTGCTTCTGTCAGTCGCTAAGTCGTGTCTGACTCTTTGTAACGCCATTAACTGCAGTACACCAGCTTCCCCTGTCCTTCACTATCTTCCGGAGTTTATTCTGATTCATATTCCTGCATATCTTTAATATCCTTTTCTTTCATTCTTATATAGAAACCCCAACATTTCTCATCTCTTTCAGGAATTTTTCCTTTTTGACTCCTTTTCTTTTCGAATTAGCAGAGCTGCCTTATCTCTCATTTTCCTACCCATTGCTGCTACTTGTTTGTCCCTGAAGACTTTCATTCCTTCCTGCCCAATTCTGGCAGGAAAGAACCTGGCATAAGAATTTATTGCCCCATCTTTGAAGTGTAATATCATACTTTTCTGTAGGATATTATTGCTGACAAGAAAAGTCTTAGCTCATTAAACATGGCAAATTTTATTCAAAAGTGAGTATTTTAAAGGAATTTGAGAAATGCCACAAAGCATTTTGAGGGGGCTTGGGAGAGGGAATGGTGGTGTGTGGTTTAGTCATAAAAATGATACAAGACATAACAACCTTATAACTCAAGACCAGGCATTAAATCTGGTGTCAGGAGACAGCTTTCAAAATGGAAGAGGTCTACAGTGAGTGGTGCTACCATGGTTTTACAGCAAAACCTTTTGTTAGACCCTGAAGTTCAACATTCATAGCATTAGGATTGTTTTAAGGTACTTGGTATTCATTGATTATATTCTTTCATGGTTTGGGGATGAGCAGTTACAAGGAGCAGGGGAGAAAAAAATAGGTGTAAAACATTCCTTTAGCATCTTAGCACATTTTTTGAAGAAAAGGGATGTGTCTGTTGGGTTGTAATAGCCAAGGGTAGGTCTCTATTGCAGGCCATACAATTTAAAAGTTATCTGTGCTCTCTGAAATGATTGGAAGGTAGATTTTGTCCACAGGCTCCAAGACTCAAAGATAAATCTCTTTATAAAGAAATATTAAAGGTTTACCGAACAATTTTTAGCCAAAGTGTAAAACCAGTTTTGTGTATAAGAGAGTGATAAACACTCACCTTTCTATACAGGTTTAAAAAGAAATTCCCTCATCACAGACCTCCCAAATGCCCAAGTTACCATTTGACCTGCGGGAGACAGAGGAAGTCTTGCTTCCTGACTGAGGTCCCTCTGTGCGAATAATCAACTTAAATCCAGTGTTTAAAATTCAAATGCATACTCCTTCCAACAATGCGACAGAATTGTCAACTGTGCTCATAAAACCTGTAATAGGTTTTATAATGAATTGATTTTTGGGAAGGCTTTGGGCCTGAAAAAGGAAGCTGAGGACCAGAAGAGGCCCTACCATTTCCTGTGACTGCTTTCCCAAATTAGGGTATTGTTGAAAAAAAAAAAAAAAGGCATCTATTTTAAAGCTCTAGTAAGGTAAAAAAGATTTTTAACTTTTATTTTTAAAGGAGAATCACTGGGTGTAGGACAACCAACAAGGATAGTCCTTCTGACTAAGGACCTAAAGCTAATCAGGAAACACACGCAAGGATGCTATCATTAAACATGGATTACTAGTAAAGTACAAAAATATAATCAAAAAGTCACATGGTCTGCCCCCTCACCCCTTCTAAACCTAGCTGGTTTGTTACTCTAGCTCTCAGGAATGATCTGTTTACTTCTTTAGAAGCACAAGAAGAGAAATAAGATGATACATCTGAAAACAGATGAGAATCTAAAGTTACTGTATATTTTGACCCCTTTTTAAGGTCTAATACAGAATAGAAAGTTGTAAATGAAAACTATGCTAAGTCAAAAAAAATGAGCTTCATTTAAGTGAGGATCTCTAACTTGGATTTTGGACTTCATGCAAACCATGAGGGGACTTCCCCTTTCTAGTGCACAGGAATCCGATGATCAGGAGACATTTTGCAACATTTTTTGTTTTTTTGGTTTCTGAGAAAGTTCTGAGAAATGTATACCAGAAGACTGTGTGAGTCACCTTAAGATGACTATGTCCTTTGCGCTAGAAAACAATCTGCTCTAGTTTATTTAGCACTTAAAGTGATTCATGCAAGTATTTAGAACCTTGGAACACTGAGCATAGGGACACACTTGTGCAGGGACAAATTTGGCTGGTGCCTCCTTACTCCTACTCACCTTTTCCATCAGGAGGAATAGTATTGGCATCAGCAACGATTCTAATGACAGGGTTCTAAAGCAACATCATGACACAAGTTTGCCACCTCCCTCCCAGTCTATCTTTTTACCTATTATTCGGAGCAGATAGGAATTTGGTCAGTCTCAATGTGGCTCAGAGGTTAAAGTGTCTGCCTCCAATGCAGGAGACCCGGGTTCAATCCCTGGGTTGGGAAGATCCCCTGGAGAAGGAAATGGTAACCCACTCCAGTATTCTTGCCTGGAGAATCCCATGGACGGAGAAGCCTGGTAGGCTACAGTCCATGGGGTTGCAAAGAGTCGGACACGACTGAGTGACTTTACTTACTTACTTACTTAATGCTGGTAAAAGGAATAACTTGAGTTAAGAACTTATTTAAAGGTGGCTCCATTCTACAAAGATAGAGGACCTGTTTTTAATGTTAAAAGGAATAGTACAAACCCCTAACCTAGCAAGCCCTTTGAACACTTGTCCTGGTAGCTCTGTGAATAGACTGTGTCTCCATCTTATGAATACTGAAATAGACTCAATAACACAAGATCAATCACTGATTAGCTAATGGGCTTTAATTGAACATGATCTGTGTTCCCTTTCCTTTTATATATGCTGCTGTTCTTATCTTTTTTTAAATTCCACTGATGTTAACCTGTATTTTTCCAGCTGCTTTCAGAGTCATAATCCCATGGACTTTCACATATCAGTTAACTTTCCAGAAAGAGCCACATAAAACAGACACAGGAAAGGGAGTTAAGGAGAATCAAGGACAAAGCAACATCGATGTCTTTGCTAGTGTCCAGCACTTTGAAAGGGTCAGAAGTGTGCTTCCTTGTCCTTTGGAACCTTTTGCTTGTCTCAGCTGAGATACTGAACTAGGACATGTGAAATATTAACCTCTAGGGCACATCTCGGAGTCCAAGAGGGCAGCAAACAGCCTTCAGCACTATCTTCAAAGTAGCCTTTTGAGAATAACGGGCCTTGCCAGAAATGATGCAGCCAAGTTTCTGATATTTGGTGCAAAACTAGTCTCCCTTAACTGCTTGAATCCCCATGCTTTTAGGAAAACTGATTCTACCCTGCAAAGGCCAAGCTGAGCAGACAGTAAGATTTTTGCAGACTATTTAATTGGGGAAATGAGACTATGTTAACACACATTGAAAAGGAGTCCTTAGGAGATTTTCTTGTAAATGCTGACGCTGCTGCAGGGGCCTCAGGAACAAAACGTGCCCGAGTCAAGGAGGTATGCACTGGTTAGGCATTTACAGAGGGCACGTATCATCGCCTGTAACCCCTGGGAAGGATGCTGCAAGAAGATAGGACTTAGAAAGCTCTGAACTGGAAAACTTCTCCCAGCCTTTGAAACCAAGTCAGACCAGAGTTAAAAGTTCCCCAGACAGTTAATTTGGGAAAGAGGCCAGATAGTTTAGCAGGTCAGAGTTCAGGCTAAGAAGTCTTTCACATTTTCACTACCTTCTAGCTCTGCGGCTTGAGTCAATCAAGCTAATATTCATTTCTTCACCTGTAAAATGGGAATATAATTTGTAGTGTTGTTATAAGAAATCAATAATAACTGATATAGAGACCTCAGTGCCTCGAATACAGAAAGCTCTCAGGTGGCAGCTATGATTAAATCACATCTAGGTTTCATGGACAGCTCAGTTCAGTCACTCAGTCACGTCCAACTCTCTGCAACCCCATGGACTGTAGCAAGCCACGGACTATGCAGACTGCAGGTGTCCATCTTGTGTTGTAGTTGACATTGCTTTTCCACACCAAGTGTTTAAATGATTTTAGAACAAGTGGGACCAAGAAGTAAATAGCTAGTAAGTAGAATCCCAGGGACGGGGGAGCCTGATGGCCTGCTGTCTATGGGGTCGCACAGGGTCAGACACGACTGAAGCGACTTAGCAGCAGCAGCAGCAGCAGCAGCTAGAACCACCTCCTGTCCAACTCTGGCTTTGTAACTGTGGAAGGTAGGTTCTGACAGGAATGGGCTTCCCTGGTGGCTTGATGGTAAAGAATTTGCTGTAATGCAGGACACCCGGGTTCAATCCCTAGGTTGGAAAGATCCCCTGGAGAAGGGAACTGTACCCATTCCAGTATTCTTTCTTGGAGAATCCCATGGGCAGAGAAGCCTGGTGAATTACAGTCCATGGGGTCACAAAGAGTCAGACATGACTGTGCAACTAACACACACACATCTGACAGGAATAGGACTATGGGAATAAAGACTACATTAAGTTACCCAGAGAGGCATGTTCTAATGAAGTCCAGGTCAAATCTAGGCCTCCATTATCACCACTGGCAGTGTAAAAGGTCTACCTCATATCCCCTGGGGAACTTTTATGAGGAGCTCTTAAGATGTCCAGGTCCGTGACACACCCAGATCCATTAAGTTGGAGTCTATGCGGAAAGAGATGGAAGCACCAATATATTTTAAAGATTCGCAGGTGATTCTAACATACTGACAAGTTTGAGGTATGAGTCTAACTTCCACAATTCTTTGTTGCCTTAAAGAAATAAATACCAAATGGGTTAGACTACTGAACTGCAAGAAACCTAGGGAATAATTTCGTCATACCCTTTTATTATAAGGATTAAGAAACTGAGGGCAAGAAAGAATATATAACTTGTCTAACTGTTAAACATCTGGTTGTAGAAAAGAGTTGGTACCAGGAAAAATCTAGATCCTAAAATGAGACTTGAGTGTCCTGTTTTTAGAGTGTATGAGTCTGTTTTTTTAAAAAACTATTATTAAGAAGTCCATACAAGGCCCATTATATTGAGACTGAATCAAGAACTAATTAACAGATATACCAAAGAACAGGAAGATACATGAGCAGAATAGCTTGAATAGATTGTTTCCGGAACCAAAACAGAAAAAGGAGTTTATGGGGTCTAATGATAGGGCATCACTAGATCCTCTTTTGCTGAGTGGCTGGAGTCCTACCTGGTCAAACTAGCTCACAAATGCTAATTTGGTTGCTTGGAAGAAAGTATTTGGCTAGGCTTGAGACACAACTCACAGATCAAAGAATTCACATTATTTCAGTACATTCTCTGCTACTCAGTACTTGGCCTTTTAGTTATTTTTTCTAAAGCCTGATGGGAAGTTTGAGTTCTTCAGTTGGCAGCTTCCAATATTCTTGACTCATTATGACCTCTCAATTTTGTACCCACCTCCACCCATTTTGTTTTTAAAATAAGTTTTTATTAGGAGTATTTCCTAACAGAACCTAAAGAACAGTCATCATAATAAAAGTGTTTAGGAGAGTTTAAGACTTTAAAAACAGGCTTGCATGTGTCACTTCAGTCGTGTCTGACTTTTTGTGACCCCAAGGACTGTAGCCCTCCAGGCTCCTCTGTCCAAAGGATTCTCCAGGCAAGAATACTGGAGCGGTTTGCTGTGCCCTCCTCCAGGGGATCTTCCCAACCCAGGGGTTGAACCTGAGTCTCTTATGTCTCCTGCATTGGCAGGCAGGTTCTTTACCATTAGTGTCATCTGGGAAGCCCCCAAAATAGGCTTAATGTTATTATCTGAATAATAACAGATATGTAATATCTGATATGTTATTATCTGAACGAAAGTCTATTACCTAGACTGTGCAATGCAACTAATTCACTAAAAATGTCTAAAAATTACTCAAAAGGTGAACTGAAGTATTGTTCAGTTCAGTTCAGTTCAGTCGCTCAGTCGTGTCCGACTCTTTGCGACCCCATGAATCACAGCACGCCAGGTCTCCCTGTCCATCACCAACTCCCAGAGTTCACTCAAACTCATGTCCATCGAGTCGGTGATGCCATCCAGCCATCTCATTCTCTGTCATCCCCTTCTCCTCCCGCCCCCAATCCTTCCCAGCATCAGAGTCTTTTCCAGTGAGTCAACTCGTCGCATGAGGTGGCCAAAGTATCGGAGTTTCAGCTTTAGCATCAGTCCTTCCAATGAACACCCAGGATTGATCTCCTTTAGAATGGACTGGTTGGATCTCCTTGCAGTCCAAGGGACTCTCAAGAGTCTTCTCCAGCACCACAGTTCAAAAGCATCAATTCTTCGGCGATCGGCTTTCTTCACAGTCCAACTCTCACATCCATACATGACCACTGGAAAAACCATAGCTTTGACTAGACGGACCTTGGTTGGCAATGTAATGTCTCTGCTTTTTAATATACTATCTAGGTTGGTCATAACTTTCCTTCCAAGGAGTATGCGTCTTTTAATTTCATGGCTGCAGTCAGCATCCGCAGTGATTTTGGAGCCCAAAAAAATAAAGTCTGTGCCTGAGTCTCTTATGTCTCCTGCATTGGCAAGCAGGTTCTTTACCACTAGTGCCATCTGAGAAGCCCCCCAAATAGGCTTAATGTTATTATCTGAATAATAACAGATATGTAATATCTGATATGTTATTATCTGAATGAAGGCTTATTCCCTAGACTGTGCAATGCAACCAATTCACTAAAAATGTCTAAAAATTACTCACAAGATGAACTGAAGTATTGTAGATGATCAATTTTACAATCACATTACTTAAGTTGTAGAAAAGGTAGAATGTGTAGATTCACTGAGTAACTTGTGCAAGCTGGGCACAAGCTAATAAGCTCGTGCTCAGCAAACTGACTCTAGAATCTCTCCTTACACTTAGTCAAACTCTAGGAAAGAAGGTACTGTTGGAATATCTCTGTGGTCTATGGACCATGTAGTTTTTGTGAATACGGAACATGATGCTTAGGATTGGATTAACTGACCTTATAGAGTATACCTGTCTCAACGTTAACATCTCCTTTTACTCATGCCTCAGGAGCTATGTGGGGAAGAGGTAATGACTGCATCCTTGAGTCAGGTTCATAGATGGTTCATTAAGCACCATCTTGAACCACCTTATTAGCTGCTTCTCTATTAGAGAGATAACGAATCACCTATGGAAGGAGCCATGAGTGATTCTCATTATTTCTAAGGAAAGGGATTCTCCAGGCAATAATACTTGAGTGGATTGCCATGCCCTCCTCCAGGGGATCTCCCTGACCCAGGAAGATCTCTTATGTCTCCTACATTGGGAGGTGGGTTCTTTACCACTAGCGCCACTTAGGAATCCATTGTTCTAGAGGAAAGGAAATTATGCCTTTTGAGGGGGTAGGAGGGGCTTGGAAACAAAGGCTACACTTCTCCATACACCTTGGGCTTTAGGCTCAGAGGTAGTTGGCAACTTAGTAGGCAAATTTGTTTATCAAGGTAAGACATATCTGGGAAATGGCCAGTGGATTAAAGTGGTCCAACGTGGAGTGGGAATGTGGAGGGAGATATGGGAGGGAGAGCTCCTTATGTCTGAGGAACAGATAAAAAATAAGAAGGCGAGATTCAAGCCCAGGGCTCAGGACTTTTCCTGGTGACACTGTGGATGGGGATCCACCTGCCAATGCAGGGGACACGGGTTTGATCCCTGCTCTGGGAAGATTCCGCATGCCTCAAGGCAACTGAATCAGTGTGCCCCAACTACTGATGCCCACGCGTCCCAGAGCCGCAGGCCATAGTTACGGAAACCAAACGCTGCAACTGCCGAAGCCTTCGTGCCTGGAGTCCGTGCTCCACAGGGGAAGCCACCACAATGAGAAGCCTGTGCGCCACAACGGAGAGTAGCCCATGCTCGCTACAGCTCGAGAAAGCACAGCAGTGAAGACCCAGTGCAACGCCCCCTCTCCCCCACCCCAGCCTTCAAAAGAGACTGGACTCAAGTGTCAGGGTCCCGAGCTAACCCAGTCAAGAAGACATGCTGGCAGGCTTCAGTACCCTGGTTCAGGTGGCGCTAGTGGTAAAGAACCCACCTCCCAATGCAGGAGACATAAGAGATCTTCCTGGGTCGGGGAGATCCCCTGGAGGAGGGCATGGCAATCCACTCCAGTATTCTTGCCTGGAGAATCCTGTGGACAGAGGAGCCCGGCGGGCCACAGTCCATAGGGTCATGACTGAAGAGACTTTTGAACACACAATACCCTGGCTGATGGGTGATACGTATGAGCACACTGAAAGAGCTGTGTGACTTGAGGGCCTGTGGGGACATGATAGAGCCCTGCAGAGCACTTCTCCCCCGACCCTGGGACAGCCTGGCGGGACCAGAGACGGCAGCCCCTGCCTCAGTCACCAGCGCACTTGCTTCAGGGACAAAAGTCATCACGGTGTCGTGGTAGCACAGTAACTCGTCCTGGGTGCTGTTGTAAGGCTGGGGACACCGAGCTGCAGTTTAAAAATCTGAATTCAGAAGAACTCTACTTCATACTATTAGATAGTAAAGGATACTATATTTCATTCTGCTTCCCTCCCATCCTAAAGGCAAAGGAAGAGAGTATAACACTCTCTTTAGAATAGAGAATAAACAATCTATGAAATATTTTTAAGGTTTTGTTTTTTGTTTTTAAGGACCAAACTACTAACATGGAAGCCTCTGGAATTCTAATGCAGGGCCTCTGGGGCAGTGATTTGAGAAGCATTATGGAGCTGGTACAAAATTACAGAAACATATGATTTTTACTTTGAATTTGGCACCTAAATGTAGAGTGGATACTATGCTTGTCCCTTGCAAGAAAATATAGTCAAAATACTAATAAATCAGAACAAGGGAAAAGGACTATTGTACATTTGATTTCTAAGCCAATACACTAACACTATTCACACCTTCTTCAGTAATCTTCCTGCATATCTATGTATACTTTCCCCAATTGACCAGTAAATACTTCACTGTTCTCATATCTATCCTTCCCAATTTCATTTAACAAAACTCATCCCTCATCCTAATTTCAAGCTAGTTTTTAAATAAATCATACAGATGAAACTTAGCAGTTTGTTTCCTAGAACACACAGCATCAAGTTGTGCTTTCTCGTTCCCAAATGAAGTAATCCTGAATGAATCCAGCCCAGCCATGTAGTACACCTAGCACATGGATCTCAGGATACATGGTTTATATGTTTGAGCCCCTCTGCGATTTCACCTATGATGCTTGTACACATAAATCTTAATTGTTAAACAGGTCCCACTTTCTACTTGAGTGCCATTACAACAGTCACCTTGAAAGTTAGAGGAGTCATCTTGGATGTTAGAAGAATTCAATAAAAAATACATTATTTAGAAGCACCTATATTTTATTTACTTTTTTTTTTTTGCTTCTGCATCTGCTTTATTTTACTCAACATAATATTTATGAAGTTCCAGCTATGTTGTATCTTGTTCATTATCATTATCACATATCTCATTAAATGAATATACCACAAATGTTATCCAATTTGGAGCTGTTATGAATTGTGTTTCTGTGAACGTTCTACTGCATATCATTTGATGCATATATGAATGCACCACTTTTTACATTATTTTATTTGTTGTCGTATAGTTGATTTAAAATGTGGTGTTAGTATCAGGTATATAGCTTAGTGTGATTCAGTAAGTTAACTTATTGTTAACTATTTACTGTATACTCAATAGATCAGTTGTCACTCTAAGGGTGGTGCTTCATGATTTAGCTGATTTCCCTTAGGAAGATTTGATTGCTTTTAAATAAGATAAAGGAAAAATGAGTCATTTAAAAATAAAAAGGAATTTTCTATCTATTAATATTTGTTGAATTTCAGGTTGACAGAGAAACAGCAACCTGATAACCAGCCCTCTCCTCTCCCAACATCAGTGATCTACCTTGCTGAAGGTTAGGAAGTCATCAGAATGAAATCTAAAAGGTCAGGGGAACTCATCTGGAAGAAATATGCATTTACACTCATTTGCTTACTTCTTGGTTACTGGCCAAATTAGCTAAGTTAACAGATAAGAAATCCCTAGGTAATTGCAGGTTCTGTTAGATAGGCAGAAAGGTGAATCTACCAACTTGCTTTCTTGCTTCTTGCAATGATATATTAATACTACTCAAGTGTTGAAAATTTAGGTGACAGGTTCTAAAAATGGTCTGAAATAGCTAGACCACCTGCTTTGAACTTATGAGCTCACAGATATTCTAAGTTGCTGCAGAGTGAGATGGAGGAAGTAGTGGAAATGCGCAAGCATCCTTGAACTAAAGTTCAGACTCCATCATTATTCCCTCATCTTTTGGGAAATGGTATTGGACCAAATAAGTGTATGGGGATAAACCAATGTATTTTTAAACTAAGGGGTGGAAAAATTCTAAACAGCAGCACACTAACTCATGCTAAACAAAACAGTTTTGGGATTTTAATTGCTGGGCAGTTGAAGCAACTACATTGAACAATGTATGTAATAAAGTGTTCCAAGTATCAAAATATGTGTATATGGTTCATTCACTGCAGAGACAGATGAGCACAGGAAGTTCCAATTACAAGAAAAAAAATCTACCACTTACTAACAGACTTTCACTTCTAAAGTCTAAGTATGTGAGACACTTTGCTTCATGAATTCTATACATAAATCCATGTGAAAGCAACCAAATTAAACCTGTTACTATTAGGTAAGTTGTCACCATTAACTGGTCCTCCCTTCCACAAACATTTCTAGGCATCTACCTTAGAAATCCTGATGCATAATTCATAAGTTGGGAAGAGTAATTCATGGATACTTATACCTACAAAAGCCTTTAGGTAAAAGCCACTCCTATATATTCCAAACATTAAATGTTAATAATCTAAAAAAGTTTCCAGGAAGTCAATTTCTATTCCACATTTGGTAATCATTTAAGTGACTTCTGCAAATTAAGTTAAAATGAAGGTGGTGTTTCAGTGAACTAAGTTAAGAGTTGTTAGAAAATGAAGATATAGGTTACTGGTTTTCTTGGTTGTAACAATCAAGGAATACAAGGAAAGATCTCAAGTATCATCTTAATCTGTACAGATGTGGAAAAGTTTACCTGGGATTTAAAGAGTGACTTTGAAGATTTTCTAACACATATAGTCCACTGGATTGTTTTCTTAAGTCATCTCTTCTAATATTAAAATCATCCCAGAGCTTGGTGGGTGGGGAGGGAATGACAAATTTGTGCCAGCTGCATAAAAATGAGTTACTTAAGAAAATTGTCCTGGTTATGTCATTATACGTATTTTCAAAGTCTCAAGTCCTGAATATTTCATTCACTATTTTCTCTTTTTCAAAAGATAAGTTCCTTAGATGGCAGTAACCAATGACTTTGTGAGGAGCCTAGAAAAATGATATTTTTCTTGTCCAGTTCCAACATGATTGTTTTTTACTGTTGATCTAGATATTTTCTGCAAGATCGAAGAAGTAATCAATGTCTTAACTTTATATTTACATGAAGTAATATTCAATGCAGTATGTTGTTTCCTATAAACCTATACTATTAGCCTGATTAAACAGCATAGTTTGCGTATCTAATGGGCCTTCCCTGGTGGCTCAATGATAAAGAATCTGCCTGCCAATGCAGGAGACACAGGTGAGACCCCTGATCCAGGAAGATTCCACATGTTGTGGCATAGCCACTGAGCCACTGTGGCACCATGTGCCGTAACTGCTGAGCCTGTGCTCTGCAGCCAGAGACCTGCAACTTCTGAGTCCTAGGCCGCAGCTTCTGAAGCCCATGAACCCGAGAGCCTGTGCTCTGCAACAAGAGAAGCCTGTACACCACAGCTAGAGAGTAACCCTCACTTGCCACAACTGGGGAAAAGCCCTTGCAGCAATGAAGACACAGAACAGTAAAAAATAAAGACATTGCTTTAAAAATTTTATAAAGGCAATAAATGCATTAACTAAATAAACCATCAATTCATATAGAAGCAAAGGAATTGCTACTTCCCAAAGAGCTTAACATATTTGAAATGATAAATTTATATAGTAGTATATAAAAGTATATAGTATCTATATACTTTTCCTGGCTTTCTGGACTATAAAAACATTTATTAGATCTGTCTCTGTGTCTGTTAAAATGTGTTATTCATCTGCAGCTTAAGATAGTGTGAATCTAATACTGGGTAACCCTCTATTCCTTTCCAATTAAATGAATTTGACTTAATAGTGGGAGAACTATATTGTGCTAAAAGCCTGTAAACTGTATCTATTTTCTAGTTTTCAGAGCTTTGACTACAAATTGTAAGAAATTAACACAATACTGTAAATGAAGTATATTTCAATAAAATTTTTTAAAAAAGAAATTGTGTTGAACATTTGCCCTTTGCATTAAGTTACCATTTATAATCTGTCTAGCACTCATAGTTACCAAGTATCACCTCGTGGTCAAGCCTTGACTTTAAGGCAAATAATTGGTCATAAATTTAATTTACTATGGGAAGACTTTCCCAGAATAAGCTGATGAGATGGGAATCCTCCCTTCTCCCAGGCCTATTACATGTACACCATCCCTGTTGGTTTTCATTGCCTTCTTAGGATGACAAATCGTAGGTGTGCCACACAGCTCTACAGATTTAGCATGAGATGAGCAGGTAGACTAGAGCTAGGAGAGCTTCCCAAGTGGTCCTAGTGGTAAAGAATCCACCTGCCAATGCAGGAGATGTAAGAGATGTGGCTTTGATCCCTGGGTTGGGAAGATTCCCTGGAGGAGGGCATGGTGACCCACTCTAATATTCTTGCCTAGAGAATCCTATGGACAGAGGAGCCTGGCAGGCTACAATCCACAGGGCTGGAAAGAGTTGGACATGACTAAAGCGACATAATATGCATGCACGAACTAGTGGACATGTTTCCTTATCACCAGCCACTTTGCTGGGCTTCCACTGAAACCTTCTGACCCATTATGAGATATCATATTTATATTCAACTACCAAAAGGTTTCTGATTAGTCTTCACTGTCAACATCAACGATTCACTGAGCAAGTGGTTTCATTAGCATTTAGAGCAATCTCATCTGCCATCTGAACCATTAATGACCTGCGGCAAAATTGTGTTTGCTAGGCAATTGACGTTTAAATACTTAAGGAAATGGGGAAGGAAATGGCAACCCACTCCAGTATTTTTGCCTGGAGAATTCCATGGACAGAGGAGCCTGGCGGGCTAGAGTCCGTGGGATTACAAGAGTCGGACACGACTTAGCTACTAAACCACCACCATCACTTAAGGAAAACATGAATGGATATAAGTGATTAGAAAGAGACTCCATTTGTAGCTTCTCTTTATGATCCTTATTATATATGGTCATTAAATAAAAGGAACTTTAGTTGGTCCTTGAAGCTTTAGAGTCACTCCACAGTGGCATCTGCTATTTTCCAGTCTCATTATGCAGGCATTTTTAGCATGAGAGAATGCAATTAGATCATTTGTTTCCTTAGCCGAACTCTATAGCCCTGTGCAAAGACAAGTCTTTGAAAGCCACTATTAAGTTCCTAATCCAATCTTTATTAAAAAGACTCAATATTGTACACAAGGAGGTTAAGACAAGTTCTTTAAAAAAACCAATGATCAAGCTTTTCTATAATCCAATGATGTCTTCTACTGCAGTAAAACTTGAAATTAGAAATATATTTATAGGTTTAATTTTTTCTTTTCCATTATGGATAATTATAGGATATTGAATATAGTTCCCTGTGCTCTATAGTAGGACCTTGATGTTTATCTATTTTATATATATTAGTTTGTAATACAGTTGTAATCTCTTTAAAAACCAGAATGTTTAGAAGCATGTAGACAGCGAGTGTCACCAAAGAAAACAGTTGAGAGGAACAACAATAGCATGCTTTCTTAGTCTCTCTAAGATAAGCAAAGTTTTACTTTTAAGATTAATTGTCAACTCAGTTGGTAAAGAATCCACCTGCAATGCGGGAGACCATGGTTTAATCCCTGGGTTGGGAAGATTCCCCTGGAGAAGGGAAAGGGTACCCACTCCAGTATTCTGGCCTGGAGAATTCCATGGACTGTATAGTTCACACGGTTGCAAAGAGCTGGACACGACTGAGCGACTTTCACTTTCACCACAAGTAGGATGTGAATAAAAATCTGGCCATTCTCTCCAGAGTTGAGGTTCTCTAACTGAAATTTCATTCTACATTTTCATCTTCAACTGAGAAATTCTCTTAAGAGTCAAATGCCACCCCTGTTGACTCTTAAGAGCATTGTGCTTAGTCAGTGTGACTCTACAGATGGTAAATCATTGGCTACCTTAGATTTTGTTCTGAAGCCGTGCTACTAGAAAATTCAAAAGGCCTTCAAATACAAGCAGCTTTATTTTTATTTTTTTTGCTATTGTTGAAAGCATAAGGGTTTAGTGATTGTTCCAAATAGGAAAAGGAGTACGTCAAGGCTGTATATTGTCACCTTGCTTATTTAACTTATATGCAGAGTACATCATGAGGAACGCTGGGCTGGAAGAGGCACAAGCTGGAATCAAGATTTCCAGGAGAAATATCAATAACCTCAGATATGCAGATGACACTACCCTTATGGCAGAAAGTAAAGAGGAACTCAAAAGCCTCTTGATGAGAGTGAAAGAGGAGAGTGAAAAGGTTGGCTTGAAGCTCAACATTCAGAAAACAAAGATCATGGCATCTGGTCCCATCACTTCATAGGAAATAGATGGGGAAACAGTGAAAACAGTGTCGGACTTTATTTTTGGGGGCTCCAAAATCACTGCAGATGCTGATTGCAGCCAGGAAATTAAAAGACGCTTACTCCTTGGAAGGAAACTTATGACCAATCTTGATAGCATATTAAAAAGCAGTGACATTACTTTGCCAACCAAGGTCCGTCTAGTCAAGGCTGTGGTTTTTCCCGTGGTCATGTACGGATGTGAGAGTTAGACTGTGAAGAAAGCTGATCGCCGAAGAATTGATGCTTTTGAACTGTGGTGCTGGAGAAGACTCTTGAGAGTCCCTTGGACTGCAAGGAGATCCAACCAGTCTATTCTAAAGGAGATCAATCCTGGGTGTTCATTGGAAGGACTGATGCTAAAGCTGAAACTGCAATATTTTGGCTACCTCATGTGACGAGTTGACTCACTGGAAAAGACTCTGATGCTGGGAAAGGTTGGGGGCGGGAGGAGAAGGGGACGGCAGAGGATGAGATGGCTGGATGGCATCACCGACTCTGTGGACATGAGTTTGAGTGAACTCCAGGAGTTGGTGATGGACAGGGAGGCCTGGTGTGCTGTGATTCATGGGGTCACGGAGAGTCGGACACGATTGAGTGACTGAACTGAACTGAACTGTACCTGCTCAAGGCCATTACGATTTAGAGCCTGGAAACAAAGTTAACCCCTGAATGCCAGTGATTAGTGCCAACCAATTAATTCACATAATAAATCTACATCCCTACTATGTGCCAGGCACTCTTCTAGCAGTTGAGATACATCAGTGAGTGAAATAAAGATCTATTCCCTTATAGAGTTTATTTATTAAATTTATTTTTAATTGGAGGATAATTGCTTTACACTATTGTGTTGGCTTCTGCCATACATCTACATGAATCAGCCATAGGTTTACATCTGTCCCCTCCCTCTTGAACCTCCCTCTCACCTCCCATCCCATCCCACCCCTCTAGATTGTCCGAGTACTGTGATGAGCTCCTTGAGTTATACAGCACATTCCCACTGGCAATCTATCTTGTATGTGGTAAGGTATATGCTTCAGTGCTACTCTGTCAATTCTTCCCACGCTCTCCTTCCCGCTGCTGTGTACACAGTCCGTTCTCTCTGTCTGAGTCTCCATCGCTGACCTGCAAATGGGTTCATCAGTACCATCTTTCTAGACTCTACGTATATGCATTAATAATACAATATTTGTTTTTCTCTTTTTGATTTACTTCACTCTGTATAATAGGTTCTAGGGTCATCTGCTTCATTAGAACTGACTCAAATTCATTCCTTTTTACCTTATGGGGTTTACACTCTAGCACTGGAAACCCATAAATGGACTATGGGTTTCAGAAGCTGGCAGGTGGTCTGGAAAAAGACAGCAGAGTAAAGTAGGTTGGGAGTTCTGGGTTAGGGATGGCTTTAATAGGTTTTTTAGAAACACAGAAGGAATACCACATTTTTAAACATTAAATTTATTGAATATTTATTACTTGCCCAGTGTGAGGCTATGTATCTCTTCTTTAGTCCTAGAAGAAAGTATTGTCATTTCTATTTGACAAGCGTGGATGCTGAAGTACAGAAATCAGTCAGCTCCCAGAAAGTCACATGCGTCTAATATCTATGCTCTGAATTTCTTTGTTTTAGAACAATACAGGCAAAAAGAGAGAATTTTTGTAGCTCTTCTGATAGGTGGAATGAATGTTAGCCAGATAAGACACTTGGGAAAGAGGAAGTGACAGCAATGAGAAAAGGCTATTTATGTCATCCTGGCTAGAATGCTGGACCCACGCTGGGTTATATTATGAAAAAAAGGTTGAAAAGTGGGTCAGACTGGATTAGAGTGGGTTTACAGAACTCTCTTTTGTCTAGACGGTACTGAGAAGACTTGTAGATTTTGAGCAATGGTGTGGAGGTCGAGGTGGTGACAAGTCTGTGTATGGAGCCATGGAATCAAAGAGCCAGATAGCTTTGTAGTAGGCGAGTTGCATGAGCTTGCCATTTTGAGTGATTCAACACTGCCGGTTTTTTTCATTTACTTATGTGGCTTATCTTTTGGAAACAAAGCCTTTTAATTGAAAGGTTAAGGTCTAACAATCTTAAATGTCAGATTCAAGGTTATCCCATCTTATCAATGGAGAAGGAAATGGCAGCCCACTCCAGTGTTCTTGCCTGGAGAATCCCAGAGACGGCAGAGCCTGGTGGGCTACCATCTATGGGGTCGCACAGAGTTGGACACGACTGAAGTGACTTAGCAGTAGCAGTATCTTATCAAACTAAGATGATTGGGGACCCTCAAACTTCAAATAAACAGTGTGTCCTAAAGATGGCTTTAAAAAAACAAGGGGGGGCAATATGTCTTATAACTTTCATTCTAAAACCTAAAAGAAGAAGTCTCATGTCAGTTTTATAATAATTTATGTAAGTCAATTATTGGAATGAAGGTCAGTCTTCATTCCAATCCCAAAGAAAGGGAATGCCAAAGAATGCTCAAGCTACCATGCAATTGCACTCATCTCACACGCTAGTAAAGTCATGCTCAAAATTTTCCAAGCCAGGCTTCAGCAATATGTGAACTGTGAACTTCCAGATATTCAAGCAGGTTTTAGAAAAGGCAGAGGCACCAGAGATCAAATTGCCAACATCTGCTGGATCATGGAGAAAGCAAGAAAGTTCCAGAAAAATATCTATTGCTGCTTCATTGACTATTCCAAAGCCTTTGACTGTGTGGATCACAATAAACTGTGGAACATTCTGAAAGAGATGGGAATACCAGACCACCTGACCTGCCTCTTGAGAAACCTATATGCAGGTCAGGAAGCAACAGTTAGAACTGGACATGGAACAACAGACTGGTTCCAAATAGGAAAAGGAGTACGTCAAGGTTGTATATTGTCAGCCTGTTTATTTAACTTATATGCAGAGTACATCATGAGGAACGCTGGGCTGGAAGAAGCACAAGCTGGAATCAAGATTTCTGGGAGAAATATCAATAACCTCAGATATGCAGATGACACCACCGTTATGGCAGAAAGTGAAGAGGAACTCAAAGGCCTCTTGATGAAAGTGAAAGAGGAGAGTGAAAAGTTTGGCTTGAAGCTCAACATTCAGAAAACGAAGATCATGGCATCTGGTCCTATCACTTCATGGGAAATAGATGGAAAAACAGTGGAAACAGTGTCAGACTTTATTTTGGGGGGCTCCAAAATCACTGCAGATGCTGATTGCAGCCATGAAATGAAAAGACGCTTACTCCTTGGAAGGAAAGTTATGACCAACCTAGATAGTATATTAAAAAGCAGAGACATTACTTTGCCAACCAAGGTCCGTCTAGTCAAGGCTATGGTTTTTCCCGTGGTCATGTATGGATGTGAGAGTTGGACTGTTAAGAAAGCTGATCGCTGAAGAATTGATGCTTTTGAACTATGGTGCTGGAGAAGACTCTTGAGAGTCCCTTGGACTGCAAGGAGGTCAAACCAGTCCATTCTAAAGGAGATCAGTTCTGGGTGTTCATTGGAAGGACTGATGCTAAAGCTGAAACTCCAATCCTTTGACCACCTCATGTGAGACGGGGATGACAGAGAATGAGATGGCTGGATGGCATCACCGACTCGGACATGAGTTTGAGTGAACTGCAGGAGTTGGTGATGGACAGGGAGCCCTGGAGTGCTGTGATTCATGGGGTTGCAGAGAGTCGGACACGACTGAGCGACTGAACTGAACTGAACTGAACTATGTAAGTAAAGTGATATTAGAAATTTGAGCACCTAAAGGGACAACTTTTGTAAAAGGCAACTGTGGACTGAAGCAGTCATGCCATTATAGCTCCTTGTTTAAAGCAGAATATATAGCATTTTCCCATTGTGTACATGCTTCTCTATAAAACTACTGGGAGACTAGAAGGATCAATACCAAGGAAATGCTGGCTGAGAAGAGTGACAGTAGGGTGAGAGACAGATTTCTGCTTCTAATAGGTTTAGAATAGTGATATTAGGGTGACATGTGCCTTTCTGTATTTCTAAAATGAAATTCCTTAGAGAAGTCCTAATTTGTCAGATAGCAATATTTAAAATGTAGGCAAATCTACAGTCTAAGTTGGGCTAAAGACAGAATCATGAAGCTACTCTAGGATCAGTCACCTGAAATTAAACTCAAAAGCTAAAGGAACCTACAAATGGAACTTGAACATCTCTGGAAGCATGTGAAATGCTGCCCACAGTAAGCTTTCCATATTGTCATCTTAGACTTCATTAACTGATGTTTACTTATCCAAAGGTGCTGAGGAAAGCTCCTGATACATTAAAACAAATGAACAGAAAGTTCTGAATAAACGCTCACTATGGAGAAGGAAATGGCAACCCACTCCAGTGTTCTTGCCTGGAGAATCCCAGGGACGGGGGAGCCTGGTGGGCTGCCGTCTATGGGGTCACACAGAGTCGGACACGACTGAAGTGACTTAGCAGCAGCAGCAGCAGCATGGCTTGATAAAACTCCTATGCTAGGATTTTTAAAGTTGGTCAGAGTATGGCCTAATGCCAATTTCCAGATTGGTTTCCTCAGATCCACCGAGGTCTCTGTAGAGACCAAAGTCATCATTTAAAGAACCTAATGGATATCAAATCTTTACCTGTAATATAGTTGCACACACAAATTAAAACCCAGCTTTCCTTGATTTGAGCAGAAATTGTGCTGTGAAAGGGATAACCTTAATTATCCAGTACTGAGCCAAAGGTTTCATTTATTTTTCTCAATTTTTATTAGTTCTTTAGTAAATAGTTTGGTGGATGCTTTTAAAAGGAGAAACAGGAGAAGGCTAAGAAGCTGTCCTTGGAGGAAATACCAGGTTGAGAACTATTCACCACTATGATTATTATCAGCCAGGGATCATGTTCATGGGGTCAGATAGATTTGAGGGCCATGATGAACATTCCAGTGGTAGAAGTTAAACTGAGGACTTGAAAAGACTACACTGTCTGTTAAATTTCAGTAACAGCTTGTTAGCCTTTCTCAGGCTCTGCACTGATATAACTTAGAGGAACCTAGGGATATTGCTCATTATAAATAACCTTAAAATTAAAAAAAAGACTCAAAACTATTTTGCTTGTTCCAAAGATAAGGCAAGCTGAAGCTCCCCATTCTGCTCAATTTATAATAAATTCCAAATAATGTTGCAGATGAGTAGTTGAGTCACTCATTCACCTGGTGAATGTTTACTGAACACCTGCTATGTACTAAGCACTGTACTATGCTATATATACAGTGACAAAAATAGATACGGTATCTACTCTCAAGGGGCTTACAGTGTAGGCAGGGAAGAGAAAATAAGCATGTAAAGTAGGCTGAGTATTTCAGATGAAATATTTCCAATTAGGCTATAAAGTTTCACTGCCATTAACAACATTTAGTAAAAGAAGGTAAAATTAGACTACTTCAAGGAATTTTATAAATTGCTCTCTTTTAAATATTGACCATGGAAAGATGAAAATTTTGTCTAAGAGTATAAGGATCCTTTTCAAGATTTTTAAAATGATGACATTTACTTAAAACATTAATTAGATAGGGGATATTTGCATTGAATATTTGGGAATATTCTATAACAATATTGGGCTTCCTTGGTGGCTTGGATAGTAAAGAATCTGCCTGCAATGCAGGAGACCTCGGTTCAATCCTTGGGACAGGAAGATCAGCTGAAGGAAAAGAATGGCTACCCACTCCAGTATTCTTGCCTACAGAATTCCAAGGACAGAGGAGCCTGATGAGCTATAGTCCACGGGGTCCCAAAGAGTCGGGACACAACTGAGCAACTAACACTTTTCACTATAATAATACTGCAATCTGGAACACAATATTGCATCTCTGTGACAGAGCCAGTGGGGGCAGAAATCTTGTGATATGTTAGATCATTAAGGACTGTGCAGGACAATGTTTCCTGCAAAGTTATCTTAAAACTAGAACCCTGAATCAACACTGTTTTCATAAACATGGGAAAGAAACACCATGCTCCCTTGACAGCAATTTTGTCACTTCAGGAGCACAAGCAATTCAGAGATGACACAAACCACTATATTCTAGAACCAAAAATAGTCTGTGGCACTCTTAATTAAAAGATTTTTCTAAGAGTACAACAGTGTCACTTTCAGATCAGGCTAAACAACTGAACTGTGGATGTAAATGAATCAATATTTTGAAAATATAACCATGGGTCCCTACTAGTATCTTTGGTTCTTTAAAGAGCACTACTTCATTTACAAGAGGATTAGCAAGAGAATATTAGGTAACATTTGGTTAAGGTCAGACTTCATCAAGAAAATGGCTTTAGTACGACTCAGGGAATTCAAACCAGGGCTTGGTAACAACCTAGAGAAGTGAAAAGCGGAGGGAAGTGAGAGGGATGTTCAAGTGGGAGGGGACATGGGTAAACCTACAGCTGACTCATGTTGATGTATTCTAGAAATGAATACAGTACTGTAAGGCAATCATTCTTCAATTAAAAATAAATAATTTTTTTTTTCTTAAAAAGGAAAATGGCTTACCATCACCCTGAATAGCAAGGCCCTCAACAAGTGCTGGCTGAATGAAATATAAGAATCTGGATCCTAAAGCACTGCACAGTTGCATCCATTGTTTCTATTATAGTATTATAGAGTTCTTGTATGGAAAGCCGAACATTTGTGTCTCTACACACTATCTGGAAACAGAAGTACAGATTTTCTTTTGTTCATGGATATACCTAAAAGATCCACAATGAAACTGAGATTGTATCTTAGACCGTTCACATATCTACTGAATGTGGCACACTTCTGGCCCTCTTTTTCCATAATTGCTCTTCATTTTCATCTCTCCTTCCTCTCCACCAAAAATTGAATTTGTTTTTTTACTTACTTCTGGCATCCCTCCCCAATCTTTCCTCATCGCCATTCTGAATTCCTGCTTCCAAAAAAGGTGTACTACCTTGTGTCACATACCTTGCTCCTCAAAATTAGCCAACTCTTAACACAGTGCTCTTGATATTTTTTATACACACAGTACTATGTTTTTCAAGTAGTCATGTATGGATGTGAGAGTTGGACTATAAAGAAAGTTAAGCACCAAAGAATTGATGCTTTTGAACTGTGGTGTTGGAGAAGACTCATGAAAGTCCCTTGGACTGCAAGGAGATCAAACTGGTCAATCCTAAAGGAAATCAGTCCTGAATGTTCACTGGAAGGACTGATGCTGAAGCTGAAACTCTAATACTTTGGCCACCTGATGTGAAGAACTGACTCATTGGAAAAGACCCTGATGCTGGGAAAGGTTGAAGGTGGGAGGAGAAGGGGACAACAGAGGATGAGATGGTTGGATGGCATCACCAACTCAATGGACATGAGTTTGAGCAGGTTCCAGAAGTTGGTGATGGACAGGAAAGCCTGGCGTGCTGCGGTCCATGGGGTTGCAAAGAGTCGGACATGACTGAGTGACTGAAATGAACTGAACTGAACTGATACAGATAGTACAGGTATTTCATAATATTAGAATATGAAGCTCTTTGTGGGGTGAATTCTACCTTTCATCTTCTCAAAAGGATCCAATGAGAATCTAAATTGTAAGAGACTTTAGTTGTCCCTGACATATTTTCATGGTTGAATTCTTGTAGTGGTGCCCTATCAGACCTTAAGGTTTCCTGATTTTGTATTAATCAGGCATCACTGTTCAATTCTTCCATTCAAAGTCAACCTGAGATTCAAAGCCTTGCATAATTAGAATGCACACTAAGTATATACATAGCCATCTGTTCCCTGGAGAGGCTGATTGCTTCCATTTACCATGGACACACACACAATGCCTTCTCTTATTACCTCCCTAGACTGTAGCATTTGCTGCCTTCACCTACTTTTATCCCTACCCATCATTCAAAGTCCATCCAAGACGTGTCTACCATGTACAATAGATAACTAGTGGGAAGCTGCTATATAATACAAGGAGCCCAGCTTGGCACTGTGATTACCTAGAGGGATGGGAGGGTGGTGGGGCTGGAGGGAGGTTCAGAGGAAGGGGCTGTTTGTTGTTCAGTCAATAAGTCCTGTTTGACTCTTTGCAACCCCGTGAACTGCAGCACGACAGAGTTTGCTCAAATTCATGTCCATTGAATTGGTAATGCTATCTAACCATCTCACCCTCTGCCACTCCCAAAAATCAGAGACATCACTTTGCTGATAAAAGGTCAGTATAGTCAAAGCTATGGTTTTTCCAATAATCATGTACAGATGTGAGAGTTAGACCATAATGAAGGCTGAGCACTGAAGAATTGATGCTTTTGAACTATGGTGCTGGAGAAGACTCTTGAGAGTTCCTTAGACTACAAGGAGATCAAATCAGTCAATCCTAAAAGAAATCAACCCTGAATAATCATTGGGAAGACTGATGCTGAAAGTGAAGTTTCGATACTCGGACCACCTGGCGCAAACAGCCAACTCACTAGAGATGAAGAAAAGGATACATGTATATGTATATATGTATCCTCGTCTTCATTTTTATAATGTATATAATATATAACTATGACTGATTCATGTTGTATAGCAGAAACCAATACAACATTGTAAAACAGTTATCCTCCAATTAAAAAACAACAACAAAAAAGACATACTGTCTGAGGTCTTCACTGACCTCTCACTAGCCCTACCATTTCTCTACACTTGACCTATTGTTGCCCTCTGACCCATGTAGAAATCTTCCCCTAATTCAGTGAAATCTTGAGGTCAGGGAATTATTTATCCTACTTTTCTAGCCCCAACCCTACCCCTACCCCTCCATCCCCAGTCTGGTAAAGAGCAGTGCCCTTAAAACATGAAGGATAATACACAGTTGCCATTTGTTCCTTTATATTAAAATCTTTACTTTTCTGATTTTTCATGAAATACAGGCTTTTCTTCAACTGTTGAGCAGTCACCACTCAAATTCATACTGCCAAGATAGCTAGGTTAATTGATCTCAGTCAGCATTATGTTCTCCTGATTTAATAAAGAGATCTACTGCGTAGCAGATAAAGATCTAAGTTCTTGGCCTGACATCCAAAGCTCAATGCAATCCAGCTCTCACTTTCAAATCTATCACCTCTGACCTCTCTGTCATTTTGTATTTTCTCTTGGTCAGACTGGCCAGTCAGTGTTCTTTGGGCATATATCTGCACGATATACTTATGAGCTCCTGCCTAGAACTCATTTTTCTTCCTCGCTTTGCTGATCTTTAAACGAATGATCCACCATTCGTTTAAAAGCCAAGTCCATCATCACATGAGTCCTTTCCTTTCTCTGGACTCTACTGTGTACCATTTAATTATAATAAAACAATATATTACTTGAGCTGTTGTCATTTTCTCTAAATTTCTTGTAGGAAGCAATTGTTGACAGTTACATGTTCCCTAGTGGGAGTTACCATTTAGATGCCAACTTTAAAGTTACCATTTAAAGTTACCACTAGAAAGTAGATGTAAATACTTTTATCCAAATTTCAATTACAATCAGCAAAAATTTCAGACCAGCTGACAATTCAAAAACCCCAAGAACAAGTTATCAGGCAGCCAAGCAAATATCTATGCATCACTATATCCTTCAGAAGACAGGTTGGACATTAAATAAAACTATCATTTCAATTCAAGTACATGAACACTTCTGAAAAGTTTCAACTACAGCCGAACCTTGGTCCAGGGAGAAATCAATACTAAATCTCCATACTGTCAACCACCTATGGCCACAAGAGCCTGTTTCAATCAGTTACATATTTGTTTTCTACTTTGAAGCTGGGATTTTATTTGAGATGTCTGACTTCAGAGGCAAAGGTTTAAAAAAGAAATCCCAAAACAAAACCCCCAAATCACACCACCACCACTCAACGATGATGGAGTAAAGCACAGCGATATTTTCTTTGAAGGGAGATTTGGGCACCTACTATATGTACCATTCCAATTTCTGACCCTTTGGTCTACAAGTTGTATGTTTCCCATCAGGATTAATGTTGTGTCCCAAAGACAGACTGGTTCAGCAATCTTCACAGGACTATGTGAACCCTCTGACAAATATTCACACGCATGAGGCTTATTTCTGCTGCACTAAATGCTGACAAAAAGCATGTTAGAATCTGCATTAAATATTACAGAAGATTAGAACAGGTCTTGGTCCCTTAATAGGATACTTAAAATATGAAAAATAAGTGAGGTCACTGGGTGAAATGTTTATTCATAGAACAAGGAGGGCAGTTGCACCCAACACAGATCCATTAATGAAGTTATTCTTCACTTTCCAGTTCTTTGGGCATGGATTAATGCTAACCTCAGGAGGACTCAACTGCCTTTCCCAGAGAACATTTGAGAGGTGCCTTAAGAATTAGCATCTGTGTGCCTGTAGTGGTCTATGAAGCGTTGCCACATTTTCTTGCTTGACCCTCACGTTTCATGGTATGTAAGAAAGATGGGCTTCTCGTTTGCAGCCTGAATGCATTCATGTCTAGATTTTAGCTTGCCTAAAGACCACAAACAATGAGAACAAGACCATTTGTATCAGCTTAGTTACTACGGACACAGTCATTTGTGGTTCAAAGCCCAAGTTCTTAACCATTAACTTCTGCTGCCTCTTCAGAGTTCCAATTCTCTCCTATATCACACCCTTGTATCCTTCAATATAAGAAGTGACCTCTGCTAAACACCAGTCTTTCTGATTAACACCGGTCACTCTTAGGACTGTTGTGCAAGGTGAGTGAAGTGACTCAGGGTCAGAGACATTGAGTAGCGTACCTAAGAAACAGCAGTGCTGTCATTCCACTGCAGGACTAGAGTCTATTCTCTTTCCTTCACATAACTCAGACTTTCTTCTAGGTTCCTACTCACTGGGAGTTCTTCCATTGCTAGCCTAGCCACATACTTCACATAATAGGTATTTACTAAGTATTCCGATAAACATCAAGATTTTGATCATAAAGATTCATGCTTTCATCCTGACTCTACCACTTTACTGAAATGACCTTGGGCAGGCTGATATCTATTGATCACACTGGAACAAAGAAATGGAGATATCGTTTCTACCTTATTTAAAATGAAAGTCAGATGGGAGAAGAACAGTACTTCATTAACCATAAAGCACTATAAAAACCAAGTGCAACAGATTCATTTATCATGAAGAGGCCTCCATCTGTACTCTGGGCATGGCATGAAAAAACAAAATAAAAAGTTTTATAGGTTAGAGAAAACCATCTGGCTCAAGAAGAATGATCTGCTTTACTGAAATCTTTTTTAAAAAGAAGTAACTGGGACAGTTTTCTAATAAATGGAGATTAATTATGTTCCTTTAAAACCCCAGAAGAAGGAAAAGAATTTGGAAGAGAGGTGATAACACAGAACTAAGGAGCAGATTGGTTTTCCTAGAATCAAGAAAGCAGTACTTGAGATAGCATGAAAAAAATCAGGATCTGTGCTTTTTTATCTTTTTAAGATTCAGTTCAACTGAGCTCCGTTTAAATGCTTTTCTTTATTATTTCCATGATTGTAGGAATTCAGTTACTTTGTTATGCTTTCCATTGAACAACTGAGTTATGAAAGTTTCTCTTAGATCATGTGAAGGGTTTGTTGGAATACAGCTGGATGGACCCTACTGCTCATATTTGGTTTAGTGGGTCTGGGATAGGAACCAAGAATTTGCATTTCCAACAAGTTGCCAAGTGATGCTGATGTAGCTGATCTGGGACTACACTCTGAGAGTTAGTCTGAGATGAGTTCTTTCTAGCTGTGAACGACACACTCTAGCTAAGTGTCCGACACTGAAAGAATGACTGGATTTAACTGTTAAATGAGAACTTAGAGCAGTTTACCTGTCACACAAAGATCTAAGTCTGTTTCAGAGTAACTCATTGCCTGAGAGAAATGGGGTCACTTTTCACCCAGAGGAAAACTTCCATCATAAATTCCTCGCCCAAATCTCTTCCAGGTTGGAGAATGTTTCAAACCCAGCTTTTCCAGTATTTTTACTTTCAAACCCAGCAACTCCTTCTCCTTTGTGGTTCCCTAAATATCTAAGTGACAGCCTTTATGGATTCTGCCTCCTGGTAACTTCCCTGCAGCTGAACATTCACTGCTGCTCTGTTGACACTAAATTCTTCCCAGTTTGAAGAAGTTAAAGGTCACTTGCCTCTAGCTATCCTAGAGGCTAAGTTATAGCTTATAGTAGCAGAGAGACACTGCTGGGCTGCTTCTACATTGAGGCAGCAGCTTTTATGTTACTGAAATTTTATTAAGTTTTAATGTTTCTTCTTTACTGTGATGATGTAAGTATGAGCTGGAGTTGGACAATTAGGAGTAAATTTTTGGATTAAAATAAGTTTAGAAGGGAAAGATGAGGTAGGTAGAGAGGACATTCTATCTCACTTAGGAAAAAAAAGTAACTTCCATTTTTAGACCAGGAAGCAATTTGTTCAGATTTTGCTTACCCTAAGGTAGCAGGCTTCCTTCCAAGGTAGGAAAAAGATTCGGGAAGGGGAGTAACCATGGCAACCTGCCCAGCTCTGTGGGCAAGGACAGTATGGGGCCCTAGGTACTTAGAAGGATTTTTATTTCTAGTCTAGTCCCTCAGTTTAGTACAGGGGTCCCTCCCTTCCCCCTTCCTTCTGCTCCAATGCGACTTCATGGGGAAGGACTGCTCCCCCTCTGTAGGGAGTCTTGGGGTGGAGGGAAAGACTGAAATGAGCCCAGAGATCAGCTTGACCAAACCAAACTGCAAGCTCCAGGCAGAGAACAGAGAGTAACTCCCAGCTGGTTTAGTGTAAGCACAGCAAATTCCCTGGCTTTGTTCATATGAAGAGCTTAAGGGATTAACATTTTTCAGGTAGATGGGTGGTGTCCAACTTTGACAAAGATATTCCCCATTCTGCCTTTAATTTTCACTAAAGATATGTAATTCAGCGGTTCAGGAGGCAAAATGAAAACAAAACAACAGAATAAAGGCGTCTAAGCATATTAGATTAACAGTCTTCCCAGCAAAACTGTGGGTAGGTATTATTCTCTTCGGATAAGAAAGCTTAAGTACAGAGAAGTGATGCAATTTGCTCAAGGTCACACAGGCAGCAGTGCAGTCCCTGGGGTTTGAACTGAGGCCATGGGACTGCAGAACCCACTTGCTCACCACCACTCCCCGGCTTCGCTAGGTGGGAGGCAGAAACGGCCTGTGGGCCACTGCTTTGTGTTCACTCTCAGCACATTTGTTCCCCTCACAGGAAATCAGTGTGTTCTTTGTAGAAGAAGGGGACTCCAAGGCCTGCTTTCCTTCTGAGTCACAGGATTAATCCGGTCAGGATACATAACCATGAGTTAGGTTTCCCTTAAATACAGAGATCTGGGGTCACAGCTATTTCAGCTAAATGTGATTTTGGCCAACCTCTGTGCAATTCAGTGGCACAGCTTCAACTTTAGAATTACACAGCAGCACCAGGGAATTTTTAGATATCACATCCTGTTCCTCAGGTGCTTCATACTGCCAGTCCTCATTCTGGCTCTGCTTGGAGGATGCGTGCATGCTCAGTCCAACTCTTTGCAACCCCGTGGACCGTAGCCTGCCAGGCTCCTCTTGTCCATGGAATTCTCCAGGCAAGAATACTGGAGTGGGTTGCCATTTCCTACTGCAGGGATCTTCACAACCCAGGGATCGAAACTGTGTCTCCTGCATTGGCATGTAGATTCTTTATCACTGAGCCACCAGGGAAGCCCCTGGAGGGTAGAGAGCCCTAGAAAGTGAAAGAAAGAAAGTGAAGTCGCTCAGTTGTGTCCAACTCTTTGCAACCCCGTTGGCTGTAGCCTACCAGGCTGCTCTGTCCGTGGGATTCTCCAGGCAAGAATACTGGAGGGGGTTGCCATTTTCTTCTCCAGGGGATCTTCCCGACCCAGGGATCGAACCCGGGTCTCCCGCATTTCAGGCATACGTTTTCCCCTCTGAGCCACCTTCTTGGCCCTACAGAGCCCTAGGTGTTTGATCAAATACCAAAACTTCCTCAACCAGTCCACTTTCAAGTCTTTTCTCCTGGGGAGGAGGCATCTTCTGCTAATCCTTAGGGCGGAAGAGCCTGGTAGGCCGCAGTCCATGGAGTCGCTAAGAGTCGGGCATGACTGAGAAACTTCACTTTCACTTTTCACTTTCATGCACTGGAGAAGGAAATGGCAACCCACTCCAGTATTCTTGCCTGGAGAATCCCAGGGACAGAGGAGCCTAGTGGGCTGCCGTCTATGGGGTCGCACAGAGTCGGACACGACTGAAGTGACTTAGCAGCAGCAGGGCAACTTAGCACCCTGGAGTTCTGTCTTTGGTAGCCTTTTTAAATATTTCAGTATCTTATATTTGTCTTTAAGAAAAATACTCATTAAATCCTCAAGTTAGGAAAGACTGAGGAAGGGAAACATATGGAATCTTCAAAACTATGGCTTCCCTGGTGGGCTTCCTTGGTGGTCCAGTGGTTAAGAATCTGCCTACCAATGCAGGGGACACAGGATCGATCCTTGGTCTGGGAAGATCCCACATGCCACAGAGCAATTGACCCCATGTGCCACAGCTAACTGAGCCTCACTCTAGAGTCCCTGTTCCACAACAAGAGGAGCCACTGCAATGAGAAGCCGACACACCACAACAAAAAGTAGCCCCCATTCTTCGAAACTAGAGAAAGCCTGCACCCAGCAACAAACATAATGCAGCCCCCCAAAAAAACAACTACCCAGGTAAGAAATATCTGTGGAGGCTAGTGTAGGTTTACAGACATATGAGGGTAGAATGAGAAACCAACAGCACTTACTGGCTCTGCCACCAAGAGTCCACGTCTCCACAAAGCCTCCTACTGACCAGGAGCCATGACCAAGGCTTCCGTCTTCCTCTTTGTAAATCCTCAGGTAACAGAGGCATGGCTGAGCAGGAAAGTAAAGGGCACCCCAACCAGCTGGACAGCCACATTCTGGGGTCCCTGAATGCCAACAAGCGTCTCAAAAGCAATTCTGTTCAACCCAAACAAGGTAGTTGAAAGTAACTCGACCTTTCAGGCAAAGCAAGGAGCAAGTCTAAGGCACAGGAATTTGGACTTTTAGTTGAATCCACAACTATAAAAAGTCTTGAGTGGAAATGCAGATCCTAACTTCTGCCCTTAACAATGAGGCAAGGCCTTGAACAAGCAATGGGACCCCCTTCCCTCTCTCACCTCCACAGGAGAAAATCAGCTTGTATCTAAGACGACCAGAATGGCGGCTACCTATGTGTCAGAGCTCGAAGCTGGGAGACAGTCCTCTACCTTCTATTGTATGTTGTCATATATGAAACAAATCACCAGTTCAGGGTCGACGCATGTTACAGGATGCTCGGGGCTGGTGTGCAGGGATGACCCAGAGGGAGGATAAAGGGAGGAGGGAGGTGGGAGGGGGGTTCAGGAAGGGGGAACTCAAGTACACCCGGGGCGGATTCATGTCAATGTATGGCAAAACAAACCAATATAATATTGTAAAATAATTAGCCTCCAATAAAAAAAAAATAAATAATAAATAATAAATTAAATAAAATGAAGGAGGGTAGAGCCTGAGAAGGACTGATTTCTAGGGCATCCATTTGGATAAGAAGGAAGAGAGCTGGGAGTGGGAAGGGAAGGGAAAATGAAGTTATTCATCATCAACAGGAAAAAGAATCCAGTCTGCCTTAGGAGGAGACTGATGAGGGATTTAGAAGTAATCTGTCCCAGAAATACACAATGGAAAGAAAACCACCAGGCCTCCTTTGTGCTTTTCCGACAAGATTGTACATTGTATTAGGTGCAGCCACATACCTAGCACTTCAACCAAAAGGGGTGAATTCTCATGGCAACAAACTTTCTTACAGTGTCATGGAGGCCCATCTCCCCTCAAAGAAGAGACAGAACCTGAGAGAGGTAGGTACTCTTCTCTGGGCCCAAAGAAGAGTAGCCTAATCGGGGTCTGGCTGCTGATTTAAGAAGCCAGGTGGAGGTGACCCAGAGCAAGGGAGACAAGCCTTTTGGTAGCTGTCAAGCTCCCCTATTCCCAGCTAGTTTTCCCCTCGCCAATAGCCAGGAGACGCTCCCGTGTGGGGAGCCAACCTCAAGCCTGCAGGGAGATCAATTAAAATCCCATCAAAGCCATTTTGAGAGCCTTATCGGGCATCTCGAAGGCATTCTTTTGCAGCTGCTTTTTTTTCCTCAGCAATTCCTTCTATTTGAGTTACTTCTGTCTCACCTCCTTCTACCCCACTCCCCTGCTTTGTCTGATTAGGGCCAGAAATTTTTTCATTAAGTCACTTTATAGTGCAATAACAACATTTACTATTCATAAAGTCGCCCCTCCAGAATTTTTAAGTCTTTCCATGTGTCTGGAAACTGATTTCTGCTCTTCTCGTTTTACAGAGTGCCTCTCTTCCTTCCAAACACAAACTAAAAAAAAAAAAAGAGGATAAGGTGGGGGTGGAGATAACATCCAGATTCTTTAAGCATTTTTAATCCAGTTAGATTTCCCTTTGGACTCAAAGGGCTCCCTGCTAAAACTGACTGTGGACCTGAATTCCGGGCTAAGAATTAAGTCAAGAGGGAAGGACGGCAGGAACAAATAACACAGTCAGCTCCATGCTATGAAACCCGCTATGCTGACTGGGGCCGGTGTTAACCCATTCATTCTTTTCCCCCCTTTCCTAAAATTCGTCCTTAATCTTTCTAGATTATAGCGAGCAGGCAAACACCTTTTAAATCCCCAGAGGATTTCAAACAAGTTTGTTCAGCCTCTTGGGCAGATACTTTGTTAAGAATGCGGGGGTAAGACAAACTTCACATTTTAAGGCCACACATTGTCAGTCACCGGGAAAAAGCTTCTTGTGGACACAAACCAGGTCCCCAGCCTTTGTCACACGGCAAAAATAAACACTCTTGGAGGAGTTAATTAGGCGGTCAGCGGCCACACCAGTGGGGCTTTTGAACAAGCAGACAGACAGACACGCACACACACAAGGGAGGCGCTTGTTGCATGTCACTAGCTGGACATCTGGAGTCCGACCCCAAAGGTAAAGGCTTTCCGTGGAAGTATTCCTCGGATGTCAGGCCACAAAAGCGCCGGTCTGCCCAAGTACGCCGTCTCCTTAATAAGACTGCCCAACAGTCCCAGTTCTGCATCCCAAGAGGGGAAAAGAGCAAAGGAGGGAGGGAGGTCGCCAAAAATGGGGCCAAAGGGAAGAAGGAACCAGAGCTACTCACAGTCTAGCTAGCGCCTCTGCGATGCGGGCATGACTCCTCGGTGCCCGAGCCTCCTGGCGGCCGCGCTGCCCACACGGCTGCCGCGCTTAAATAGCCGCCGGCCCGGGAGCCTCGGAGCCGCGGGCCACTCCCGGCGAGATATGGTTCTAATCAGATGCTGGCAGCTTTGGACTCCCCAGGAATGCGCCGGGATGTTTTTGCTGCCTGGGTTGGGTAACTCCCCCTCAACGTGTCTGCTGAGTCTTCCAAACTTAACTGTTTATTAACTCGAGCTGGGGCCGCGCAAAGTAGCCGGCTCCGGGGAGCCGGGAGCCCCACCAGCGGGGGGCGATCGCCCCGAGCCCAGCGAAGGGGAGTCGGGGCGCCGTCCGCAGCCCAGGCTCGCGGGGCTGAGGAAGGGACGGGGAGGGTGCGCTTAAGGACAGGAAAGGGAAACCCCGCAGGAAAGGGGTGGGACCCAGCGACCTTCATCTCAAAAATTCCTTCTCTGGACTGCCGCTTCCAGTGATGTGGCGTCCCAAGTCATCCGAACCCGATGGGGCCCTTGGAACAAAGGGCTGCCTTTACTCCTGACTTTCCTGGCTAGAGGCGGTGGATGCTAGCTCAGAATCTGCTGTCTCTACAGTTGGGCGTGTGATCCCATTCCCTCCCGGGTTAAAGGAATTCGTGTCTCTTTCAGGGCAGATGTGGGTAATCTGCGTATATATGTAAATTGGTGGGTAATCTGTGTGTATATGTAAAACACACTGCATTTACGTGTGAAATATAATTCTGTATATACACATATAAAACAATACTCTATGAAATTGATACAAACAAAAATGTGCAGGTCTATATAACTTATCTAAGTAAGCTATATATTTGATGTAAACAGAGATTATTTACTGGCTTCCCCCACAGTATGGGTATCCCTGTGTAGACACTTAATATGACTTTATCTGATTTCCAGAGTGTTTCCTATCCAAGAAAAATCTGAAATATGAGAAATAAAATATTTGAAAAGGGACTTCCCTGGCAGTCCAGTAGTTAAGACTCCATTTTGAATGCAGGGGTCACAGGTTAGATTCCTGGTGGGGGAACTAAGATCTCACAAGCCTCCTGGCTTGGCCAAAAGAAAGAAAGAAGAAAAAAAAAGAGAATAGAAAAAAACTGAAAATATTGACATGCAGTACTCAGCAGTAGAAGGCATTCCGTAGTTGTATCTTCATTTCAGTTCAGTCGCTCAGTCGTGTCCGACTCTTTGAGACCCCATGAATCATCTTAGTGGACCTTAACAAGCTGGGGATTCATCTTTCCCATATTTTAAAATCATGAACAATTGTGAAACATCCCCAGAAGCTTTGTTGCTTTTTAAGAATTATGAAATTATCCTTGTGAAAAATGTGTCTGTTTCCTTCCTTTTTTTTTTAAAGTCTGAGACAGTGTTTGGCATGCGTGCTCAGTCGTGTACAATTCTTTGCAACCCCATGGACTGTAGCCCACCAGGCTCCTCTGTCCATGGGATCCTCCAGCCAAGAATACTGGAGTGGGTTGACATTTCCTTCTCCAGGGGATCGTCCCCACCCAGGGACTGAACCGATGTCTCTTGCATCTCCTGCATTGGCAGAAAGACTCTTTACCACTGGCGCCTCCAGTGTGTAGTCAATGTGAAAATGCTAAACTGTGACTTGGATGGGAGGGGGTAATTGATTTTATTGAGTAAGCAACACACACTGGATTTGCATTTTATCTCTGGAAACTGGGGGTTCAAATCGGGCTCATGGGACACCAAGGATGTATTTTGTGGTTCCAGCTTAGCCCCGACTGCAAAGCCACTGTGTAATTTGGGACAAATCAGTATGAGTGACAGTCCCTGCTCTCAAGTAGGTCAGACTTGGAACAGCCCAGGAGGTAGGGGTGCAGAGCAGCAAAACCCGGTAACAATGAGAACACTACCTCTTTTGACCTTTACTGTTTCAGCCACCTGTCTCACCCCCTCACATCTGGGGAGGTAGGGGAGGGGAGTGTGGTGCTGACAGCTTTCAATATTTCTCTGAGGTAATTTACTAAAGAAAATGACTTTGTGTGAATGACAAGAGGTATATAAAATTCAGTCTTGGGACTATTTATAACTTTTATGCAGAGAACTTTAATTCTGGTATATCTTAGGACCTGGTGCTTTATTTCTAAGATCCAGGAGTGCGGAAGTTTGGTTTCATTTCCCAAAGCTAAGTAGTTAGAAAAATGATAGCTGATTTCAGGCACATACAAGCGTTGATAATTTGAGAGGGAAAAAAAAGCTTCTCTCTTAACCTCACTATGTAACACTTTCTCAGAAGTGACCACCCGCATCTATTTTTTTTTAATTGAAAGACTCTTATCAAGAAATGTTGACTTATGTTTGCTCCACTCCACCAAATGGAAGGGATTTGTCTAAGAAGCCAGAGAAAATGATTTCATCTGCCATGAGTTGCAGTTTCAAGAGAAGATTTTGATGAAAACAGTTCATTTTTGAGCAGTGGGCTCATACATACAGCTTCAAGTAGACAGCTCTATCATTTCATACAGAAATCTTGAGTCGACAATAGAGAACTCTGATTAGATTTGAAGTGTGTTTTTATATTTCTAGGGCTCTGATATTGCTTCTGGCAGTAATTCAGTGTCCTTCTCACATTAAGAAAGAAAGAAAAAAAAAAGACAGAGAGAATGAAAATAAACATAACCCTTTTTATCCCTGGTAGGACAGAGTCCCCTGTCCCATGGAAGCTGTTGGTATTTCAGTGGATCTAAAATGAACAGGCTCGCAGCTGGAGAATCACACCCAAGCCCACCCAGATGGTAACCCTGCCTAAACCGTGGTCTTTTCTTATCACTCCTGAAATGAATGTTTGGAAAATTAAGGTGAGGAAACTTGAGTGCAGTGCTTGAAAAGCTACGGTCCTTGCATGACTCTCATTGCACAAAAGCTGCTTGGGAGGGAGAAGGAAGAAAAAAAAAAAAACCACACAAAACCCCTAAACTGACGACTGTTCCCAGCTGAGGAAAGGGGTAGTTAATCTCGTGATGGCTTGCTGAAGAATGCATGGTTTATTATTAAAGTAATCTCTTAAGATTTTCCTGGAATGTGCTTCCACAGCAACTCTGCCTGTGTGAGCTATCCTATGTGTATGTGTCTTTTCTTCCATAATTAAGCGGCTTTTCCCCCTTCAGCTCACAGACCTAAGGCTTTCTCTCTCCTTTCTCCTGGCCTTCTTCTATCTCTTCCCTTACTGTTCTCATCTTCCTTAAACATTCCATTTTGAATCCTGCCATTTCCCATGAATTGTAAATGGTTCTTTAGACTTGGCCATGGGTAAGCCATCTGTGCATCTTGGTACCTTGCTGGATGCTTCCAGATTTTGTAATCAAGCAAGGACTGGTTGAAGTCTGTGGCTCTAACAAGGTCACCTCTTTTTTTCCTCCCCTCCTCAGTGTTGTAAAAAAAAAAAAGAAAGAATGGTTATTGTTCCCAGAAAATGTTCTTTGACCTTCTCTTGTTCTGCACCTTCATAGATGCAGATAAACTGGCCCTATCAGATTTGGCTGTTGGCAAATATTGGCGAGTTTTCCGTATCATCTATCTCTTTATTTAAAATCCAAAATATGTGGAGGATAGTCTCACTGAAGATGGGCTATTTCTGTTTTGCTTTGTTGGTTGCTTTTGTTTGCTTTCTTGGTTACACCCGTATGTGTGTGGCGTGCATGCTCAGTCGTATCCAACTCTTTGTCACCGCATGGACTGTCGCCTACCAGGCTCCTCTGTCCATGGAATTTTGCAGGCAAGATTACTGGAATGGGTTGCCGTTTCCTGCTCCAGCACCTGTATAGCACCTCAGAACTCATTATTCACTTGTGATGCGAAACACTAGTGAAATGCACTTGTTCCTGGAAAAGCTGGAATGATGTAACGTGAAGAACATTTAAAAATTCCATATGATAGATTTACATAGCTTGTTATACTTTGCTAATAATATAAATTTTTATAATGAGAAGTTGTAAAGGGAAAAAGAGCCTTCATGTGAATTATGCATTAAAATACTACCTTATTTGGAAAATAAGTTAGAAAGTTGTTTAAAAATATGTGTAATCCTGCAAAATGCTAATATCAATTATTGTTGTAGCAAATTCTTATGCAACTCTCTATCCTGTGAACAAGAATCTAACCCCTAGAAGTAAAACATACCTAAGAAATACAAAGATGTTAATTGCTGCAGTGTCCATAGCAGCAGGAACCTAAGAAAAAATTACGTCTGTCAATAAGGGCATGATTGAATAATTTATGATTTATCTGCACTCTGAAATCATACGCAACCATTTAAAAGAATGCATTGGAGCTGAACCTTGTAATATGGGAGGATTTCTATTAGGCAGTTTTAAAATGTAAAATATGTTTCTACTTTAGTAATACAACAAACAACATTCATCTATGTAGGTTCGAGTGTGTGTGTTTGTGTGTGAGTCTGAATACACGGTTATCAGGGAGACCAGATACTGGACTGCAGCACAGATTACTGGGGACCCAATGGAGATGAGGATAAACAAGGAGAGGAGATAGGGAGAGAGCTGCTAAAAGGGAAAAATAAAAATAAAAAGAGGCTTTATGCAGATATAGTTATAGATCACATTTGTGCATTTAAGTGAAATGATATATGCATAGGCTTCCCTCGTAGCTCAGACGGTAAAGAGTCTGCTTGCAATGCAGGAGACCCGGGTTTGATCCCTGGCTCAGGAAGATCCCCTGGAGAAGGTAATGGGAACCCACTCCAGTATTCTTGCCTAGAAAATCCCATGGACAGAGGAGCCTGGCAGGTTACACCCCATGGGGTCGTAAAGAGTCGGACATGACTGAACGACTAACACACACAGTGGATACATGCGTAGATTTGCACAATTAAAAAACATGTACTCCAGGTGGACTTCCCTGTTGGTGCACTGGATAAGAATCTGCCTGTCAATGTAGGTAGACACAAGTTTGATCCTTGGTCCTGGAAGATCCCACAAACAGTGGAGCAACTAAGCCCACTGTGCCACAGCTATTGAGCCTGTGCTCTGCAGCCTGCGAGTCACAGCTATTGAGTGCTTAGCCCAGGCGCCTGGAGCCTAGGCGCCAGAATGAGAAACTCTTGCACCAAAACAAAAAGGTTGTAGCCCTCGCTCACCGCAACTAGAGAAAGCCAGCGCAAAGCTAGGAAGACCCATCGAGGCAAAAAAAAAGTGAAAAAAAAATACACCAAGTATTTCTCAGGTCAGAAAAGAGGAGAGTTGTAGAAGAAACCCTATCAAATAGCATTTCTCTGAGGCGCTTTCCTCAAGGTCTTTCAGAAGTGGGTTCTCATCAGTGTTTTCCTCATCTTCTTTGGCCTCTAGAGCAACAGTTGTCAAACTTTACTGTTTACCACATGCCTCCTGGGGACTTGCTCCAGGGAAAATTCCTGGGCCCAGCCCCAGAGCCTGGAAAGGTGTGTGGGTGGGTTTGTGGGGCAGGCGAGGCATGCAGTACAAGCGAATCTGCATCTTTAACCAGCTCTTCCTGGTCATGTGGAGGCTGTGGTCTTGGGGACCCTCTTTGAGAACCACCGTTTTTCTCCTGTGGTCAAGAAGACACTCAGCTTGTTCCTCAATGAGCCCTGAGAACTGTGTGTGGAGGGAAAACAGCGAGGGTGACAGGAAGCCAGTGCCCTTGGTCTTTTCAGTTCAGTTCAGTCGTTCAGTCGTGTCTGACTCTTTGCCACCCCGTGGACTGCAGCTCGCCAGGCCTCCCTGTCCATCACCAACTCCTGGAGCTTGCTCAAACTCATGCCCACTGAGTCAGTGATGCCATCCAACCATCTCATCCTCTGTTGTCCCCTTCTCCTCCCGCCTTCAGTCTTTCCCAGCATCGGGGTCTTTTCCAATGAGTCAGGTCTTTGCATCATGTGGCCAAAGGATTGGAGTTTCAGCTTCAGCATCAGTCCTTCCAATGAACACTCAGGACTGATCTCCTTTCGGATGGACTGGCTGGATTAGATGTGCCCTTTCTCCCTTCCCTTGACTCTCTACATCCTCAGGTGGTATCCTGGTTCTGGTGGTGACTTTTCTCCCTGCTGCCTCCTTTCTAGATTTCTTTTCAGAGGAAGACCTGATATTAGCCATTCGCATGCACCTATACCCAGGAATTTGCATTTCCATCCCTGACACTGTGAAAGTGAAAGGCACTGGCCAGTGTTAAATAGATCTTAGGCATCCATTGGTGAAGGACAGAATTTTTTCCTATTTTTGAGCAAGTGGAGGTGATTGTCAACTCTGCCCTGCACCCAGTTTAAGGTTACCCATAAAGAGAGAAGACTGTAGGACCTCTGACTCCTGGGATGGCCCTCTACTATCCCTAAAGTCATTTTACATCTTGCCTTCATAGAGGCCATTTGAAAATTGAAACTATATTTTATGTATACAATTGTTTTCCTGATACAGCAAAGTAACGTGAGATTTAAGATCAGATCTGGAGTAAAGTCCAGGCTCCATCTCCCACTAAACTGAAAATGTCTGCAAGTTTTCTAATATCTAAAGGACTCAATTTTCTTATGTATAAAATGGGCATGTCCTGTCTTCCCTTCCCATTTTGGCTTTTGATGGGAAGACAAAGAAGTTATGTACAATCCTGGGAGAAGAAGTTATATATATTCCTTTGGGTAGTTTGAGATTATATAAATACTATGAATGCATGCTCAGTCACTAAGTTGTGTCCAACTCTTTTGTGACCCCAGGAACTGTAGCCCACCAGGCTCCTCCATTCATGGAATTTTTCAGGCAAAAATACTGGAGTAGTTTGCCTTTCTGGGGGACATAAAGTTATGTAAAAAAATACATTATTTGAGGGGACAAGAAAGGTGCTTTTTCCCCAAATTATTTCCACCACCAATATCAGAAATTCTATTACTAGTAAATCATGTGTTTAGATAATGATGCTCCTCTGACTGCAGTGAATTTTCCTAAGACTGACCCTGTGGCTAATCCTAGACCCTAATTTTATAGCAAATTAGTGAGGATTACTTTAATGGATCAGTTTCATCCTTTCAGAGAGAGATGAGCGAATTTCTGCTGAAATGGAGATATTAAAGGGGAGGGGGGAGGCAGAAAATATGAAAATGGACACCAACCTCTTTCACTTTGGAGATCTGTAGACAATTCAATACAAAAAATTTCTGCTCTGCTCCAACTATGGCCACATGTTGTGCTGGGGTTCCTGGGTTGGCTTAGTAACCTCAGTTCTAAACTGGAGCCACCACTTGTGAAACAAGGGGGAATACTCTTTGTTATACTCATTTAATGTTCAGGTTCAATATCACCTCTTAATTAAAGAATGAAGAGAAACTGTGTTTGGACTCTAGGGTAATTTTTTCCCTAATTATTCTGAAACTTAGGTATATGCATGTGCCCATGCTTATGTGCATTTTCTGAGGAGGTGAACCATAGATTTCACTGGATAATCCAAGGACCCCATGGCATAAAAGAAAATTAAATTCCATTGCATTGTGGTTGTTTAGTCACGTTCTTCCTGTTCATTTTTATCTGAGTGTTTTGTACCAATCTGATGTGTGTTCTCACAACACCATTGTCAAACAAGTTAGGGCAAGTATTTCTTTTTCTAAAGGTTAAGAAATTTAAGCACAGAAACCTTGATTTACTTCTGGTTACACAGCTGGAGACAGAGCTAGAACTATTGCTCAACTTTCTTGAATGATCTACAATGTATGGCTTATGTAGTCAAGACCCAATCATAACAATAGTGGTTAGGACAACTCTTAGGGTTTACTTGGAGAAAGAAATGGCAACCCACTCCAGTATTCTTGCCTGGAAAATCCCTTGGATGGAGGAACCTGGTAGGCTACAGTCCATAGTGTGGCAAAGAGTCAGACATGACTGAGCAACTTCACTTTCCTTTTTCTTACCTTTAGGATCCTGTACTGCTCTGTCCAATATCTGTTGTAGATACTCCTTCATGTGAAAGACATTGGCAAATGGAAGGGTGTCCAGAGTAGGGCTGCTTGGATAGCGAGGGAATTTTCTTGGTGACTTAGAACTACTGGGTGCTCAGCCAGCATGGCTTGACTGAATTGGGCACATGTGGCCAGGGGTCAGGAGTGGAGATCTATGTATAGCAGAGCTCTTTCTGAGTATCAGAAGGCTCGCTCTGTGGAAAGTAGATTAGATTCTTCTCTTTGGCCACAGATGATAGAGGGGAATCCTTTGCTGGGTTGTATAGTGTTCCCCCACATAAGATTCATGTCTACCCTGGAACTTCAGATTGGGTCTTATTTAGAAAGAGGGTCTATGTAAATGTGATTAGTTAAGATGAGGTCATACTTGATTATATGAAGTCTCATCTCCTGCATTTAAATCTTTTATCTACTTTGTGATACTTTTTGGTCATAATTCCTTGGCTTTTTGTTTACCTCATTTTCATTTAGCACAACTCTGTAACTGGGGGCTTCCCTAATAGCTCCACTGGTAAAGAATCTGCCTATGATGCAGGAGACCCCAGTTCAATTCCTGGGTCGGGAAGATCCTCTGGAGAAGGGATAGGCTACCCACTCCAGTATTCTTTGGCTTCCCTGGTGGCTCAGATGGCAAAGAATCTGCCTGCAATGTGGGAGACCTGGGTTCAATCCCTGGGTTTGGAAGATCCCCTGGAGAAGGGATAAGCTACCCATTCGAGTATTATGGCCTGGAGAATTCCATGGATTGAATAGCCCATGGGGTCGAAAAGAGTCGGACATGACTGAGTGACTTTCACTTACTTACTTACTTACTGGAACTGGTGTATCTAGGTGTGAATCCAATTGTGATTTCTGAGAATTGCTGAACTTACCCTCAGTAAAGTTAGGGAAATAACATCCTACACAGTGTTGTTATAAGGATTAAACAGGGGAATCTGTCAAAGGACTTGCAATAATAGCACAAGTATAGTGTTGATGATAACATGATTTTTGTCTAAATATCTTAAAAGAATAATTTTTTGTTTTGTTTTTTGACCTCAGTTTGTGGTATGTGGGATCTTAGCTCCACTACTAGGGCTCAAACTCTCCAGTGAAATCATAAAGTCTTAACCACTGAGTGCCAATAACCTTAAAAGAATAATTTTTAAAGTATCAAGTAAGTTTGAAATAAGCTTACCTTAAACCTCAGAAATTTCACTTCTAAATCAGCTTAGAACTCTATCTCATTTGCTAAGAAATATGTCTAAGAATGCTTAGAATAGCAACTAGTAGAACAGCTTAAGTGACTACCGACAGGAGAGCAGATAAATAAATCATGGTTCAAGCATCCATTGGGAATACTCTAACAATAATAGGAATGACTTGGACATATGACCCAGAACTGCTTATATCAACACTGATGAATTAAATAAGCAGAACAAGGAACAGATAAATACATAAAGCACAAAGCCTTTACATACAGCTTAAAATATAAAAAATAAAATTATGCATCACTTGAGATACAACTATTCATATAAATGAATATAAAAATGCTTCAGTTCATTGGCTCAGTTGTGTCCGACTCTTTGTGATCCCGTGGACTGCAACATGCCAGGCTTCCCTGTTCATCACCAACTCCGGGAGTTCACTCAAACTCATGTCCATTGAGTTGGTGATGCCATCCAGCCATCTCATCCTCTGTCGACCCCTTCTCCTCCAGCCTTCAGTCTTCCAAGCATCAGGGTCTTTTCTAATCAGTCAGTTCTTCACATCAGGTGGCCAAAGTATTGGAGTTCAAGATTCAACATCAGTTCTTCTAATGAATATTCAGGACTGATTTCCTTTAGGATGGACTGGTTGGATCTCCTTGCAGTCCAAGGGACTTTCAAGAGTCTTCTCCAGCACTACAGTTCAAAAGCATCAATTCTTCAGCACTCAGCTTTCTTCACAGTCCAACTCTCACATCCATACATAACTACTGGAAAAACCATATCTTTGACCAGACGGACCTTTGTTGGCAAAATAATGTCTCTGCTTTTAAATATGCTGTCTAGGTTGGACATTGCTTTCCTTCCAAGGAGTCAGCGTCTTTTAATTTCGTGGTTGCAATCACCATCTGCAGTGATTTTGGAGCCCAAGAAAATAAAGTCTGTCACTGTTTCCATTGTTTTCCCGTCTATTTCCCATGAAGTGATGGGACGGGATGCCATGATCTTAGTTTTCTGAATGTTGAGTTTTAAGCCAGCTTTTTCACTCTCCTCTTTCACGTTCATCAAGAGGCTTTTTAGTTCCTCTTCACTTTCTGCCATAAGGGTGGTATCATCTGCATATCTGAGGTTATTGATATTTCTCCCAGCAATCTTGATTCCAGCTTGTGCTTCATCCAGCCCAACATTTCCCATGATGTACTCTGCATATAAGTTAAATAATCAGGGTGACAATATGCAGCCTTGACATAGTCCTTTCCCGATTTGGAACCAGTCTGTTGTTCCATATACAGTTTTAACAATTGCTTCTTGCATACAGATTTCTCAGGAAACAGGGGCTTAGGGATGATAAATCTCAATTTCGAGATTGAGGTTTCTTTTGAGAGAAATAAGAGAAATAAATAAAAGAGAGCTCCAATCATGATAGTAATTTTTATTCCCTGAGGCTTGATGCAGGGTACATGGGTATCTATTATTTTACTTTTATGGCTTTTTAAAATAGGCTCTTTTCTAAACACTTTTTAGACATTAATTTGCTTAATCCTTGTAATAATTCTGTGGGTTAGAACTTGGATTATCATATCCTTTTTGCAGTTTAAGAAGTTGAGACAACTGATTAACATCACAGAGCTAATAAGTGGCAAAGCCAGGCTTCAAAGCCAGGTAGTGTGGTTCCAGGGTCTGTGACTTAACTCCTATGCAGTCTTGACTTCCCATAGAATTTACAAAGAAATGAAAAAGCTGCCAGAAATGAAATGAAAAAGCTACTCTCCAGTAGGGCTCTGGAAGGCGCATCTGTTTCTTCCACCTCCTCGTTCCTGGGTCTGCTCTGGGTCCTCTGCTTTCCAGACTTCTGGTCCTTCTGTGCTCCAGTCTGGGTTCACACCTCAGTTCACCTTGTTCTCTCCTTCTTGGATCTGTGGTCTCATGTCTTTGATCATGACCTTAGCATCCTTTCCAGGCCATCTCTGGTGTCTAGACATTGACTATAAATGGAAAGTTCTGTCTTGACTTTAAGCCTGGGTCTGGCCCTTTTGGACAAGGGTTATGAGAGGGAGAAGAGAAAAGAAAAGGGGAGGTTTTGCTCTCCAGCTGAGGACTGCAGTGTCAAGGCCGTATAAGGAGTGTTTCTGAGAAAGGTTTTAAAAGAGACCAGGTAGAAGTAGAGATAGTAGCAGGTGTGTGTGTGTGTGTTTGTGTGTGTGTTGGTTCAAGATGCAAGCTGCCGATTTCTACAAGAAATACGGGTAGAAGATACAAGATATGCTGCTGCTGCTGCTAAGTCGCTTCAGTCGTGTCCGACTCGTGAGACCCCACAGACGGCAGCCCACCAGGCTCCTCTGTCCAAGGGATTTTTCAGGCAAGAGTTCTGATGATTCAAAAGAACCAGTGACCCTCAAACAATTTGTACCTGGCTTTCAGAAGTCAGCACCCCATCTGATTGGAGGTAATCTGATTTTTTTCCATGGCAAGAAAAGCATACTTATTTTAGTTAACACTCAGGCTGATTGCTGTCCTCAATCTCCCCAATCCTTGGTGAAAGACATTCTTCCAGGCCAGCCAGGCAATAGGCCAACCTCTGCTGTGGCTTTGATTTTCTGTGGAGGAAATGAGCCCACTAAGGTGAGCTTGCTGGAGAAGTCCCACGAGCCAAGGCTGGGCGAGGTGTGTCTGGGTGGAGGAGGAAAACTGGTTTAGAACTCTGCAGCTGCAGCTGAATATGTCTAAATCCTAAAGTCATTTTGTTGAGGTGAACCGGGAAACAAGTAATCATAAATTTTAAATGTATTTATCTGTCAAGCGGACACTTTGTTATTTCATTTTATATTAGGCAGTTTTAAAACTACTGTTAGACATTAACTCTACCTAACAATTTGGTAACACTCTCCTCTCTCTGTGTGTCTCCCCCTCCACACTTTTATAGTTAGTTGTGATTGGAGTCTGAGTTACAGATAATAGTATATTAGTAAACCAGTTCTCTGAAAAAGAAAGCTTTGCTTTATTTATTTTGGATAGCAGATTTTCTTTTGTGACTTAATGTTTTTCCTTTGTATTTTGTATAGTTGATTAGGGTATAGCTGATTAACAAACAATGTTGAGACAGTTTCAGGTGAACAGTGAGGGGATTCAGCCATACATACACATGTTTCCATTCTCCTCCAAACTCCTCTCCCATCCAGGTTGCCACGTGACCATTGAGCAGAGTTCCATGTGCTACACAGCACGTGCTTGTCAGCTATCCATTTTAAACATGCTGCTGCTGCTGCTAAGTCACTTCAGTCGTGTCCGACTCTGTGAGACCCCATAGACGGCAGCCCACCAGGCTCCCCCGTTCCTGGGATTCTCCAGACAAGAACACTGGAGTGGGTTGCCATTTCCTTCTCCAATGCATGAAAGTGAAAAGTGAAAGTGAAGTCGCTCAGTTGTGTCCAACCCTCAGCGACCCCATGGACTGCAGCCACATTTTAAACATAGTAGTGTGTAAATGTCCATCCCAAACTCCCAGCCATCCCTTCCCCCAATCCTTTCCCTGGCAACAATAAGTTCATTCTCTAAGTCTGTGAGTCTGTTTCTATTTTGTATTACTTTTTATATTGTTTTATTTCGTACTGAAGCATAGTTAATTTACAATGTGGTGTATCAGGTGCACAGCACAGTGATTCAGGGGGAAGAAGTAGTTGGGGAGAAAGCTCTGCTTTATTACGTTAGCTGATTTGCATGGGGTAACTACCTCTTTGCTACCCCTTGGATTGTACAGTCCATGGGATTCTCCAGGTGTGTAGTTATTGCTCCAGTACAGATCCATTAAAACAAACAAGACCAAAAAGAGAGTATATATATTGCTTAATTTAAAGATTGAATTTCTAGTAAGTTTAGAATATGGATGTGCTATACTTGGCATGTTAGAGAAGGAAATGGCAACCCACTCCAGTATTCTTGCCTGGAGAATCCCATGGACAGAGGAGACTGGTAGCCTACAGTCCATGGGGTCACAAAGAGTCAGACACGACTGAGTGACTTTACTCATACTTGGCCGTGCAGGCAGGCCAAATTGATTTCTGCCATTTGGTGCTTTTTGAAAGATTCCATGAAATGCTCTAGGAAGTATTCAGCTAACTCTAAAGTGCATTTGAAGTAGACTGATTATAAACAATTCTCTAGCTACATCTACTAGTTTAGGGAAGATATACATATAGGGGATCAAGTTAAATGACACCACTTGATGCGAAGAGCCGACTCATTGGAAAAGACCCTGATGCTGGGAAAGATTGAAGGTAGGAGGAGAAGGGGACGACAGAGGATGAGATGGTTGGATGGCATCACCGATTCAATGGACATGAGTTTGAGCAAACTCCGGGAGATGGTGAAGGACAGGGAAGCCTGGAGTGCTGCAGCCCATGGGGTAGCAAAGAGTCGGACACGACTGAGCTACTGAACAACAGCAACCAATCATGTAAGCCCAATCCAGAGTGTGGCACATTCCGTGAAAAAGCCTGCTTTTCCCAACCAGTCAGCAGTATTAGTAAAATGGAGGGGGATGGTGGAGAGACCATAACAGATTTATGAAGGCAAGGAAAATACTGGGCTATTTTGTGAGTCTTGTATAGATTCTGCTTCTAGCAAACAAATGTTAAAAATATTTTTGAAACAGAAAAATTGGGATTTTAGAAGACATTAAGGTGTTACTAATTTTGTCAAGTTGTGTGCATGTATTGTCCTTATGAGTTAGAGATGTTAACTGTTTATGGTAAAATGATGTGGTATCTTGGATTTTCTTTAAAATGTTAATAATCTACTTCATTCCCCAAACTGAGGGAGACTAGACAAAACCAAATTCTTGAAGCAGAGTGATGGGTGTATGGGGGGGTCCGTCTACAATTCTCTCTGTTCCAGTTTATATTTTAAAATTTCCATAATAAAAAAATTAAAAATGACTGCTACCATTAAGTATTCCATGGAGTTTATTCATTCAGCTTTTCCATGTACTGGTTGCTGTGGGGTTACAAATGGGTGCTGTGGATAAACAAGGCTTAACTTACTCTTAAGATTTCCATGACTTAGCTCAGAGAGCTTTTCACATGGAGCTATTTCATGGGAAAATGAATATTCTGTGAGTGTTGAGCTCAGAAATCAGACTCTGGATATAACAGTACCCCTTGTCTGGAAGGGTGACTGTTTTACCCTAATTCCTCTTCGGAGGGGACCCAGACATCTATGTGATGGAAGAGTGCCTTCTGGGATCAAGGATCAAGTGAATCATACGCATCACTCTCCACTCAATATTAGGCTTGATCAGCAGGCCCAGGCATGGCGCCTCTTTGATGTCCCCGTGCTCCCAAGATTTTTTTCCTCTTGGTTACTGATTTCAAGCTGGAGTCAGATGATTTGGGAAATGACCTCGTCTGTCCTGTGGGCTTCACACCACAGGGGTGAAAACAAATAGGTACAAAGTCTGTTTGGCTTCTGAGCTAGAAAGAGGCCCATATTGCTGTCATGTGCTTGTCTGATAAGACGTTCCAGAGTTTGTTTTTTTCTTTTTTCTGACTTCATAAAGTCAGGAAATCACAGTGCTTCAAGTAGATCTGCTTTCAGGGGTGTCTTTGGTAGTCAGGATGCAGCTACCAAAGGCATTTCTACATCATGAAGTTACTGCTGATATTTGGGGTGGGGAGAGGGGAGACTTCAGTTCTTTTCCTTATTATTCTGTTGCTCAAGGCTTGTGGCACCTCTACCAAGGGCAGAAAAGGAATGAGATAGAACTTGGAAATTAGTTTGACTTTGATGAAGATAATGCTCGTTATGCATTTTTATGCATGTAACTTTTTAATTTAGTAAACTTTCAAATATATTCTTATTTGATCCTAATAGCCATCTTGCAAATTAAACCTATATAATTGCCTGCATTTTAAAGATGATACAATTATATCTCAGAAAATTCAGGGAATGCCTTCAAGTGCAATTAGATTGCTTGTGAAGGTGCCAAGATTCAAACCAATCCTTCTAAGTCTTATTACCCCACCCAGTGACCTTTCAGCTACTCTGTATGACCTCTTAAACATTTGATGAAAAACAAGTAAGAGGAATATAGATATTAGAGTTGTAAAATTATAATGTATCCATAGCACAGATGCTATGAACTTAGCTATATTTTATCACTATTTTTTTTTTTGCTATATACATACTCATTTTAATTTCCAAGAATCTATGGGTGTTTTAATGTAAAAATCAGTCTTCTATTTCACCTAAAATATTTTCACTGGATCAGAACATTGTTTTGGTACTGTATATACAGCACAATTCAGGACTGTCTTCAAAAAAGTTGATTTCTTGCTGCACAAAGGTAGGATCCTCGTGGCTTATGCCTGCTATCAATATAGGAAAATTGTCCTTAGTTATTTGGATTAACGTTAAGTCTCAGAGTAAGTGGTAAGTCAACACACTTGTCCTTTATGAAGGAAGATTGCCCAGAGGACATGTGAGGGGGACATTAACTTCTCTTCATGGCCATCTGGTTCATCTTAGGTGAGGAATGCTCGCTGATTATGGCAGTCCCAAGCAAGGCCCATAGGAAGAGACAGAGTCTTCCATCCAAGCAAGGAAAACAACGCGAGGGTTGGCAGAGAAGTGTTAGGCACACAAAAATAAAGCCTGAGATGAATCAGGTGGAAAACTTACTGTTTGGACTGGGAAAACTTTGGGGTTGAAATCATGTTTTTGAAGAATTTGTGCTCTTTATTATTACTGAATAGTCTCCAAGTTGAACTATTAATAAGTCTAGACACAACAAAAATTCAAGGATTTTTTTAAAAAGAAACAATAAAAGTACGATGTTAGATAAAGAAGTGAGTTAAAATACTTGTTATTAATCTGAATAGGTCTTCTTAAAATATATAAGTAGACACTCTAAAGAACACAAATGGTAATGAGGGCACAAAATCATAGTATAGTTTACTTGTAACATGGAAGGATGAAGTTTGAGATTTCTCAGTAGAAGAGATACCCTTTTCAGATCAATAGAAGATATACTGGGCTGAGATAGAGCTGATGTGGTGATTAATATCGACCCAATTGCTACTTTGTGTCCTATAGCAAATGGCCCATCTCTATATGTGACAGTCTTCAATTTGAAAAATACCTGTCCTGCATATCACGATAAAATAGATAAAATCAATCATGTCAGAAATGTTATATAAAATTATTCTATTGTTACACATTTTTGATGTGAAAGGAGAATTAAACATATCAAGTTTGCATTTGCTTTCAACTGATTTATGTAAATCATCAAAATTTTGAATTGCAGATAATTTGACAAAACTCTGAGTCTTATAAGAGATTATCTTACTTTTTAGGGCAAGATTTTTGTTTATTAACCTTTCTCCAAATTACAAATGAAAGAACAGACAGAGAAAGATACTGGTATTGCATTGAATATACAATGTGTCTACAGAGTCTAAATAAATACCTGTCCCAAGGCAACCAGCACAGTGAAACTGAAAGTGGATTGCATGCATGCTCAGTCTCTTTAGTTGTGTCCAACTCTTTGCAATCCCATGGACTGTAGCCTGTCAGGCTCCTCTATGCGTGGGATTCTCCAGGCAAGAATGCTATCAGTTCTAATGAGGTGGATGAAACTGGAGCTTATTATACGGAGTGAAGTAAGCCAGAAAGAAAAACACCAATACAGTATACTAACGCATATATGTGGAATTTAGAAAGAAGGTAACGAAAACCCTGTATACGAGACAGCAAAAGAGACACAGATGTACTGAACAGTCTTTTGGACTTGGTGGGAGAGGGCAAGGGCGGGATGATATGGGAGAATGGCCTTGAAACATGTAAAATACCATATGTGAAATTAAACGACAGTCCAGGTTTGATGCATGATACAGGGTGCTTGGGGCTGGTGCACTGGGATGACCCAGAGGGATGGGATGGGGAGGGAGGTGGGAAGGGGGTTCAGGATGGGGAACACATGTACACTCATGGCGGATTCAAGTCAATGTATGGCAAAACCAATACAATATTGTGAAATAAAATAAATAAATTAATTAAATTAACAAAAAATAACAAAAAAACAACTGAACTATTAAAAAAAAAAAAAGAATACTAGAGTGGGTTGCCATGCCCTGCTCCAAGGGATCTGCCTGATGCAGGGATCAAACTCGAGTCTCCTGCAGTTCCTGCATTGCAGACAGATTCTTTACCACTGAGTCATCAGGGAAACCCTGAAAGTGGATTATGGCTCTTTTAATAATGATATGAGATAATTCATATTTGTCTCCTAGCAACTAAATACTATGGATAGGTAAAGAGAAATTCTGAATACAACTTTAATCATCACGATTATTATTGTAACAGGCATAAATATTTAAAAATGTATCCAAAATACCATCTCTTTTCAGTTATAAGCAGTAGGGTCTCCCTGGTGGCTCAGATGGTAAAGAATCTGCCTGCAATGCAGGAGACCCACCCCTGTTCTATCTCTGAATTGGGAAGATTTACTGGAGGAGGGAACTGCTCAGTTCAGTTTAGTTCAGTTGCTCAGTTGTGTCCGGCTCTTTGTGACCCCGTGGACTGCAGCATGCTAGGTCACCCTGTTCATCACCAACTCCTGGAGTTTACTCAAACTCATGTCCATTGAGTCTGTGATGTCATCCAACCATCTCATCCTCTGTCATCCCCTTCTCCTCCCACCTTCAATCTTTCCCAGCATCAGGGTGTTTTCCAATGAGTCAGTTCTTTGCATCAGGTGGCCAAAGTATTGGAGTTCCAGCTTCAACATCAGTCCTTCCAATGAATGTTGAGGACTGATTTCTTTTAGGATGGACTGATTGGATCTCCTTGCAGTCCAAGAGACTCTCAAGAGTCTTCTTCAACACCACAGTTCAAAAGCATCAATTCTTCAGCACTCAGCTTTCTTTATAGTCCAACTCTCACATCTATACATGACTACTGAAAAAACCACAGCCTTGACTAGACGGACCTTTGTTGGCAAGTAATGTCTCTGCTTTTTAAATACACTGGGAATTAATATGAGGGAATGGCTACCCTCTCCAATATTATTTCCTGGAGAATTCCATGGATGGGGGGCCTGGCAGACTATAGTCCATGAAGTTACAGAGTCAGACATGACTGATGCAGACCCAGATACTGGACTGTGTAGCAATGAAGTCAAGTATTCCATTTCAGCCTTCTAGGAAGTAATCAAATTAAATAGATTCTTTTTATCTTAATAAGTCTACAGGCAGATATGAAATATTGAATAGACTTTTTAACTCTTCTCACAGCTGTAGGATTCTTCACAAAAATTTTTATTCTGCCTCAATTCCCAACTTTACTCTTTTATGCTTTCCTCTTTGTGTCAACAGAAATTAAAGTTTGTAATAACCAAAACCAGAGTTCCTCTTAAAATTGTTAGATTTTTATCATACAACATGTGTGATGTAATCACACAACATGATGTAATAGAATAAGAAACACTTTGCTTCTTTGAATACTTTTTGGAAGTTACTAAATACCAATCAGTGTGTCAAAAATTTTTTATTTAAATTTCAGGATTTACTTCCTCTTCAGCTTAAAGTTATTTGGGTGGTGGAATGGAGTGGAGTGGGGTGAGGAAGTAATATTCCTTTAAGAGTTTCTATAGCAATATGATTTGTCTTTGAAACTGCAAACATTAATGAAGGCTTGGAAGGTGACACCTTACAGAAATATTTCAGTTATTTTGAATAAGACTGGAAACAACATTTCTACATTTAACTCTGGATGAAAGCAGGAGGCTTGGGCACACAAACAATGCTGCTACTATTAGAAAGCAGCCCAAAATTAGCTAAAAATCTTACTTTCATTGTCTTCCGCCATTCTTTCTTGCAAAAGAGAAAAAAAGAAAAAGAAAATAAATGCAAAGAAAGAAAACCAAGCTGAATCAAACAAAAGCTATCTGGACATTTTTGAGGAATGTTGCATGCATATGTGAGTGTGTTTATGATCGTGTGGGTAAGTGTATGCTGGATTTCAGCTAGAGAGTATTTTCTACATCTCTGCAATTTCTACACCAGCTTGAAACCAAATAATATTTAATCACTTCCATAAAAATGCCAAAATAAGAAAAACATGCATGAAAAAGGCAGGATTAAGAAGAAAGCATGCTATATATGTTATAGCTGACCACAAAAGTCATTCACAAAACAAGCAAGTGGCCTAACTAGGAATTTTCCAAATGCTTTTTTTGGGTGAAGTTAACTCCCATACAGAGAACTTCAAAATAGAAGAGGAAAATGACAGGTTAGTGCAGACCCTTTTTACTGATTTATCCCTAAAATAAAGACCACATCTTGAATTAAAATGCCAGTCACCAGAGGGTGCTTATGAGAAAGCTTCATAAATACAAATAATAATTTAGCATGCCAGCCCTTTTCAGAGAAATAAACCCTACTTCCGACCAGGAGGAGACCTCTGTTTAAGAGGCTGGGCATGCTATTCCAACCTGGCTCAGCCCTCCTGGTTTGGGAAGATTTTTACTTCTGTCTCTGTTCACATCTCCTTTTGGTGTTTTAGAGAATGATAGAGTTTATCCAATAGGAAATGCTGGAATAGTTTTTGCAACACCTCTATTTTTCTACCACTGGCTTGAACAAGACTATCATATGGTGGTGTTGAACTTTACTAAGAGAGCTATGAGGCATTAAATATAACATCAGTTTAACTTTAGCTACATTTGGGGAAAATTGAAACAGTCCGCATAGTGCTCAGAACCACAGATACTCATGATCTTAAAGAACCCCACCCAGTCCCATCTCCTATCTAAGTCTTTTCCCCTCCCACCCCAAGAACTCACCCTAGAACACCCTCAGCAAGAGGGATTTCCTGAGGCACTCTGTTGTGTGTATTCAGTTCAGTTCAGTTCAGTTGCTCACTTGTATCTGACTCTTTGTGATCCCATGGACTGCAGCACACCAGGCCTCCTTGTCCATCACCAACTCCCAGAGTTTACTTAAACACATGTCCATTGAGTTGATGATGCCATCCAACCATCTCATCCTCTGTTGCCCCCTTCTCCTCCTGCCCTCAATCTTTCCTGGCATCAGGGTCTTTTCCAATAAGTCAGTTCTTCGCATCAGGTGGCCAAAGTATTGGAGTTTCAGCTTCAACATCAGTCCTTCCAGTGAATATTCAGGACTGATTTCCTTTAGGATGGACTGGTTGGATCTTCTTGCAGTCCAAGGGACTCTCAAGAGTCTTCTCCAACACCACCATTCATACTCGGCTTAAATACCTTTTCTGCTTGATCCTCAGCAAAAGCAGATACAATATAAGATTCAGTCTCCTCTGGCAAGTTTGTTTGCCTTTTTTAAAAGGCTCAGGGACATTGCATAAAACTAACTCAGATGTCAGCTGATGTATTATGAACTTAGAGTGGGAGCCTTGAGTTCTTTCCTATCTCTCTGTGGATTCTGGAGAGGAGTTGATTTACAGTTTTCTTGGCTGACTTGGAGCTCATGTTTCTGCTACTTTTTTTTCAGTTCATGGTTCACCCTGCTGTTCCTTGTCTGACATCTCTGTTTTGTACCACATCAAACTCGATATCCTTCCTTGATCAACTCACACTATATCATATGAAACACACCTAAATAAAGATCTTTGTGAGTACAGTGGTCTTTTCTGAAGGTGTATGGAAATAAAATGGGATTTATTTTTTTACAGGTTTTCTTTACTTTTTGTTCTCCTAGTTGTATTGAGATCTAATCGACATATAGGACTGTATAAGTTTAAATTATACAGCAGAATGATTTTACTTGCACCATAAAATGATCATCACATACATTTGGTGAACATGCATTGTTTCATACAGATACAAAATTAAAGAAATAAAAAAAATTTTTTCCTTGTGATGAGAACTCTTAAGATTTACTCTGAACAACTTTCATACATAACATACATATGACTTTCATACATAACAGATAGCAGTGTTAATTATATTTATCATGTTGTACATTACACCCCTAACATAACTCATAACTGGAAATGTCTTCCTTTTGACCACCTTCATCCAATTCTCCCTCCCCCTCCTTCCTGCCTCTGGGAACCACAAATTTGATCTCTTTTCTATGAGTTCTTTTGTTTGTTTTCAAAGTATAGTTTATCTATAACACTATTTTAGTTCTTGTTACACAACAGAGTGATTTGATATTTCTGTACATTTCAAAATGATCACCACAATAAGTTTAATTATGATATGTCACCATACAAAAATATTGCATAATTACTGACTATATTCTTCACACTGTACATTTCATGTCTGTGATTCATTTACTTTGTACCTCTTAATCTCCCTCACTTATTTCTTTCCTCCCACCCCCTCCCTTCTGGCAACCAGTTGTTTATTCTATGTATCTAGAACTCTGTTTCTGTTTTATTATGTTTGTTCAGTTGTTTTATTTTTTTAGATTCTACATATAAGTGAAATCATGCAAAATTTATCTTTCTCTGTTTGACTTTTGTTGAAATACATATTTTATTTGACAAACATATATTAATTAAATGTGTATTTTATACCTTGCATGTGTGCTAAGTCACTTCAGTTGTGTCCAACTCTTGCAATCCTATGGACTGTAGTCTGCCAAGCTCCTCTGTCCATGGGATACTCCAGGAAAGAATATTGGAGTGGGTTGCCACTTCCTCCTCCAGATCTTTCCCACCTGGGAGTTGAATCTGGGTCTCTTACATCTCCTACATTGGCTGTGAGGTTCTTTACCGCTAGTGCCACCTGGGAAACCCCATTATACACCTTGATAGATATTAAAATACATATATATATATATTTTGACATATAAACAACACAATGTATATTTGAATATTAGAATCCTTATTGTTGAAAGTCTTATTCTTTGCTCCTTTGTAGAGTCATACTCTTTTTCACAAGCCCAAATTCCTATTCTTTTCACATGCAGAGTATTCAAAAACCTTTTCTGTTTCTCCCTAGAGTCTCTGCAACCATAAAACTAGAAGAGAGCACAGGCACAACAAACTTTGACATAAATTGTGGCAGTATTTTTCTGGATCTGTCTTCTAAGGCAAAGGAAACAAAAGCAAAAATAAACAATTGGAATCAAATCAAACTTAAAATCTTTTGCACAGCAAAGGAAACCATACACAAAATAAAAAGAGAAGGTATTTGCAAGTGATATGACCAATAAGGAGGTAATATTCAAAGTATATAAATAGCTTATACATAAAATATCAAAAAAACAAACAATCCAATTAAAAAACAGGCAGAAGATCTGAACAGAATTTTTTCCAAAGAAGACATACAGATGGCCAAAATGTACAGGGAAAGATGCTCAGCATATTTAATCATCGATACCACAGTGAGGGATCACCTCACACCTGTCAGAGTGGCTGTCACCAAAAAGACCATACATAACAAATCCTGGTGAGGATGTGGAGAAAGGCGAACACTTGCACGCTATTGGAGGGAATGTAAATCTGTACAGCCCTGTGGAAAACAGTATGGAGGTTTCTTACAAAATTAAAAACAGAACTACCATATGATCCAGCAATTCTTTTCTTGGGTATATATCTGAAGAAAATGAAAACACTAATTCAAAAATATACATACAACCTAATGGTCATAGCAGCATTATTTACAATAGCCAAGATTTAGAAGCAACCTAAGTGTGTCTCAACAGATGAATGGATAAAGAGAATGGAATACCACTTAGCCATAATAGAAGAAAATTCTGCTATTTCAAAACATGGAAAGATTTGGAAGGTATTATGCAAACCAGTCCGTTCTAAAGGAGATCGATCCTGGGTGTTCATTGGAAAGACTGATGCTCAAGCTGAAACTCCAATACTTTGGTCACCTCATGCAAAGAGTTGACTCACTGGAAAAGACTCTGATGCTGGGAGGGATTGAGGGCGGGAGGAGAAGGGGACGACAGAGAATGAGATGGCTGGATGGCATCACCGACTCGATGGACATGAGTTTGAGTGAACTCCGGGAGTTGGTGATGGACAGGGAGGCCTGGAGTGCTGTGATTCATGGGGTCGCAGAGAGTCGGACACAACTGAGCGACTGAACTGAACTGATGCAAACTTCTAAATTCTTGTTAGTGACATGCTGATATATCTTTCTCTTTTACTTCAAACCTCTTCATGCCCTTAGGTTCTTTTCATCCATCCCAAAGGTTTATCAAGACATTTTAAGCTATCCCCTAACTTCAGAGAATACGTATATTTATTTGATTTTTTTTTTTTTTTGGTGTCTGAGAATCTTTCCAGGTTTTGCTCCATTTAGAGTGCATTTATTGAGAAAGTTACAAGGAAGATGGAAAAATTCAAACAACCGAGCAAGCAAATTGTGAGTTCTGGATAAATTTGTTGAATGTACTACAAAATGCAGATTTTTCAGAATTAGGTGTTGGTTCAGTTGTGCTGTGCCACATATGAAAAAGCAAAAAGATATATCCTTCTGAGCTAAGAGTGGAAAAGTTGGCCCTTATCTAGATTAAAAATACATCTAAGTCTGAAATTGGATGTATTAATTCCTTGGAGTATTGGTGAAACTACTCTGGAGGAAGAGAGTGAGAAAGTTGAGATTGGGAGTAAGAATTTCCTGGGTTCAAGGTTTTCTGATGAATTACTCGTCTATTCTGGCTCATGACTTTAGAAAATTTAATTAAGGCCATAAAAAGTATGAAAATGAAGCATTTTCAATTTAAAATGTTAATTGGGAATCATGATTGTACACTTCTAATTTTTCAGGGTAGCTCTGACTTCAAATGTTCTACCATTCTGTCTCTCATAATGTTCATATCATGCTTATTAATTTACAGTTCAGAAAATATGTTTATTCCATATGTAAGCTTAAGAAATTGAGTTAAAATACTGCAAATCTAAATTGCAAATATAGCATTCAGTTAAAGAAGACAAATTGAACTCACATGTTACCCTCCCAAACCCCCACTAAACTATTAATAAATGAGTAAAAGGCTATACGTTAAAGAATCTACCTGTCAATGTAGGAGATGCAAGTTCAATTCCTGGATGGGGAAGATGCCCTGGAGAAGGAAATGACAACCCACTTCAGTATTCTTGCCTGGGAAATCCCATGGACAGAGGATCCTGGCAAGCTACAGTCCATGGGGTCGCAAAAGGGTGGGGCACGACTTAGAGACTAAACACCACCACAACCAAAAGGTATAAACCCAAAAGGACAAAAAGAAAAAGAGACAGCTTCAGCAGGCAAGGTATTTGAACAAACCATTGATTGATAGATAGTGGAATGAAGGTGCAGATATAGATTTCTTAAGGCAGAAGAATCTAGACCTCGTGTATTGCAGGTAGCACAATAATCACAAAGCTGCAGTTCACACTGCAGAACCCTGGAGATTCCTCATGGCAGTTCCTGGTAAGATATTTGGAGGGTTGAGGGATGGCAATGCCAAAGAATGCTCAAACTACCGCACAATTGCACTCATCTCACATACTAGTAAAGTCATGCTCAAAATTCTCCAAGCCAGGCTTCAGCAGTATGTAAACCGTGAACTCCCAGATGTTCAAGCAGGTTTTAGAAAAGGCAGAGGAACCAGAGATCAAATTGCCAACATCCACTGGATCATGGAAAAAGCAAGAGAGTTCCAGAAAAACATCTATTTCTGCTTCATTGACTATGCCAAAGCCTTTGACTGTGTCGATCACAATAAACTGTGGAACATTCTGAAAGAGATGGGAATACCAGACCACCTGACCTAACTCTTGAGAAACCTGTATGCAGGTCAGGAAGCAACAGTTAGAACTGGACATGGAACAACAGACTGGTTCCAAATAGGAAAAGGTGTACGTCAAGGTTGTATATTGTCACCTTGCTTATTTAACTTGTATGCAGAGTACATCATGATGAACGCTGGGCTGGAAGAAGCACAAGCTGGAATCAAGATTGCTGGGAGAAATATCAATAACCTCAGATATGCAGATGACACTACCCTTATGGCAGAAAGTGAAGAGGAACTCAAAAGCCTCTTGATGAAAGTGAAAGAGGAGAGTGAAAAGGTTGGCTTGAAGCTCAACATTCAGAAAACAAAGATCATGGCATCTGGTCCCATCACTTCATGGGAAATAGATGGAAAAACAGTGGAAACAGTGTCAGACTTTATTTTTTTGGGCTCCAAAATCACTGCAGATGCTGATTGCAGCCATGAAATTAAAAGACGCTTGCTCCTTGGAAGGAAAGCTATGACCAACCTTGATAGTATATTAAAAAGCAGAGACATTACTTTGCCAACCAAGGTCCGTCTAGTCAAGGCTATGGTTTTTCCCGTGGTCATGTATGGATGTGAGAGTTGGACTGTGAAGAAAGCTGATCGCCGAAGAATCGATGCTTTTGAACTGTGGTGTTGGAGAAGACTCTTGAGAGTCCCTTATACTGCAAGGAGATCCAACCAGTCCATTCTAAAGGAGATCAATCCTGGGTGTTCATTGGAAGGACTGATGCTGAAGCTGAAACTGCAATACTTTGGCCACCTCATGCGACGAGTTGACTCACTGGAAAAGACTCTGATGCTGGGAAAGGTTGGGGGCGGGAAGAGAAGGGGATGACGGAGAATGAGATGGCTGGATGGCATCACTGACTCTGTGGACATGAGTTGAGTGTACTCCGGGAGTTGGTGATGGATAGGGAGGCCTGGCGTGTTGTGATTCATGGGGTCGTGGAGAGTCGGACACGACTGAGCGACTGAACTGAACTGAACTGAACTGAGGGATGGGACTGGATCAGGGAGTAGATGATAAGATAATACAAGTCGATCCTCTCTTCAGTGAATAAAGCACTAACAATCAAGTCCTTCCAATTCCCTAATGCCCACCATGGACAGAACATTCATAACGACCACATTCCCGATTTTGTCCATCATTATCATAAGACACCAGGAACAGTGGAGAACGAATGAAGGCAAAAAGTCATAGTTCAGCACAAGGAATCTACTCTCACAGGAAACAAATAGAATAGTTTTATCCCACCAGTCCCCTTTTCCTGCCTTTGTACACAATATCACAATCAGGAAGCTTTTCCCAAGACAAGCGATTAGGTGGTCTCTAGAAAAACTGAAAGACCCCCTACAGGCTAGTGCTTCAGTTCAGTTCAGTTCAGTTCAGTCGCTTAGTTGTGTCCGACTCTTTGAGACCCCATGAACCACAGCACGCCAGGCCTCCCTGTCCATCACCAACTCCCGGAGTTCACTCAAACTCATGTCCATCGAGTCGGTGATGCCATCCAGCCATCTCATTCTCTGTCGTCCCCGTCTCCTCCCACCCCCAATCCCTCCCAGCATCAGAGTCTTTTCCAGTGAGTCAACTCTTTGCATGAGGTGGCCAAAGTATTGCAGTTTCAGCTTTGGCATCAGTCCTTCCAATGAACACCCAGGATCGATCTCCTTTAGAATGGACTGGTTGGATCTCCTTGCAGTCCAAGGGACTCTCAAGAGTCTTCTCCAGCACCACAGTTCAAAAGCATCAATTCTTCGGCGATCAGCTTTCTTCACAGTCCAACTCTCACATCCATACATGACCACTGGAAAAACCATAGCCTTGACTAAACGGACCTTGGTTGGCAAAGTAATGTCTCTGCTTTTTAATATGCTATCTAAGTTGCTCATAACTTTCCTTCCAAGGAGTAAGCGTCTTTTAATTTCCTGGCTGCAATCAGCATCCTCAGTGATTTTGGAGCCCCCCAAAATAAAGTCTGACACTGTTTCCACTGTTTTTCCATCTATTTCCCATGAAGTGATGGGACCAGATGCCATGATCTTCGGTTTCTGAAGCTTGAGCTTCAAGCCAACCTTTTCACTCTCCTCTTTCACTTTCATCAAGAGGCCTTTGAGTTCCTCTTCACTTTCTGCCATAAGGGTGGTGTCATCTGCATATCTGAGGTTATTTGCTTAGGAAGATCTAACAGAATGGCCAGCTACCTGTAAGATCTACCTGGAGGGAAATGAGCTAACTCTGGCCATGTGCACTGAATTTCCACTCCGTTCTTAGAGTTCCACTCTTAAATATGAATGAACAACCTTTGATCATCAGAACATAAAGAACTGCTATTATGTTTAAGGATGGAGACAGTGTCAGACTTTTTTTTTTGGGCTCCAAAATCACTGCAGATGCTGATTGCAGCCATGAAATTAAAAGACACTTACTCCTTGGAAGGAAAGTTATGACCAACCTAGATAGCATATTAGAAAGCAGAGACATTACTTTGCCGACAAAAGTCCATCTAGTCAAGGCTATGGTTTTTCCAGTGGTCATGTATGGATGTGAGAGTTGGACTGTGAAGAAAGCTGATCGCTGAAGAAATGACGCTTTTGAACTGTGGTGCTGGAGAAGACTCTTGAGAGTCCCTTGGACTGCAAGGAGATCAGTGCTGGGTGTTCATTGGAAGGACTGATGCTGAAGCTGAAACTCCAATACTTTGGCCACCTCATGTGAAGAGTTGACTCACTGGAAAAGACCCTGATGCTGGGAGGGATTGTGGGCAGGAGGAGAAGGGGATGACAGAGGATGAGATGGTTGGATGGCATCACCTACTCAATGGACATGAGTTTGAGTGAACTCCAGGAGTTGGTGATGGACAGGGAGGCCTGGCATGCTGCGGTTCATGGGGTCACAAAGATTCGGACATGACTGAGTGACTGAACTGAACTGAACTTAAAGATGGAGAGAGAAAGCAAAGTAAACAAGGTGAAAACAGAGAAAGAAAAGGAAATGGAGGGATAATGCAGGGATAATACATATGCTAAAACTCTTTAATTATATTCTTGGGGAAATGTGAAAAAGCTATTAAATTTAGAAATAGCAACAAATTGCTGTAAAAAGAAAACTGAAAGCGTTCTTAGAAATTAAAACTAGGATCATGCTATCCCTTCCATAAAAAATGAGTGTTAGGACTGAAGGATAAATTCTAGGAAATGTTTCCTGAGTTAAAACCATAACACGAAGAGAAGAAAAATTTGAATAAGAAAAGAATCACAGAAAATCAATTTAGGGAATTAGCAATCTAGGTTGTAGAAATTTCAGAAAGAAATATTAGAGGAAGAAAATTATAAAGAATGAAAGGAAATTTATCAAAATGGATCGATAGGCATTTCCAGAAGGAAAAAACAAAACAGTATTCAGTACAATCTCAGTGAAACTTCAGAAGCCAAGGATAGAAAGATTACCCACTTATTCATGATTAAATTGATTCTTATTGAATACAAAGTGAAAGACAACGTAAAATAAAAGGTTAATTGATCTGGTCACTTTATGCTTAAGACCTTCATTGGCTCGCCAATGTCCTCTGAATCAATTTTCATCTCCTCTGCACAATAGGCAATGCCATTCACCAGCTGGTTCTAGATCATCTCAGTTCTTCCTGTTCTATAGTTTTACAGACACATTTGCATTTGCCAGAACACAGTGTTAAATTTCTCTTGCTGCCTTGTCCTTTCAAATGGCTAACTCTTCTCCTTCATCTTTGAGAGTATGGCCCAGAAGCTGCCTTGCTCCATTGCTCTCCATAACTTCTGGAAGGCTGAATAAGGTAACCTTTCACTGTGTTCCCATAGCGTTCTGTGCTTTTGGCTAGTATAGGGGTAGTCACTCTATCATAATTTTCTAGCTGCTTTCTGTATCCATTCCCCAAACCAAAATTTCTTAAGCACAGAGACTCGCTCTTATTTATTGTATGTCCTCAGTATATAGGTACTGAGGACATGCAGTACATGGTAGGCACTTTTCTTTGTTTGTTTGAGTAATATAAAAATCAAATGAAGGAAGAGATAGGTAGGGCTTAGACAATCAATAAATCAAAATGAAAGACAGTAGTTCTGCCTTTATAAGGTTATTTAAAGTTATTCTCTTTTTATCTTGCCTTAAATTACTATATATGGTTCATTGATCCCAAGATAATTTTTTTCATGTTTTAATATTTCTGAAGTTGGAATATGTCACACATTTGATGGCTTGCATAGATTTTTAAATTGGTAGCATTATCGATCTTTTTTAGTGGTAGATAAAATGGTGCATATTCCAATCAAGGAGTCATAGAGTCCATGAATCATGGCACATATAAGTTATGTATGTATGACATCTACAGGGCTTCCCTGGTGGCTCAGACGGTAAATAATCTGCCTGTCAAAGCAGGAGATAAGAGGTCTATCCCTGGGTTGGGAAGATCCCCTAGAGAAGGAAATGGCAACCCACTCCAGTATTCTTGCCTGGGAAATTCCATGGACAGAGAAGCAAGGTGAGCTACAGTCCATGGGGTAGCAAAGAGTCGGACACGACTAAGAGACTGAGCACACATACACGACATTAAATGAAGTCTGTGAAGAAATAGAGTGGGAGTCCTGAGCTGGACTTACGGAGCAGGAGGAATAAGGACTGTAAGAACCTGGAGCTATCAAAATTTCCTGGCTCAGCGAGAAAAGAGGAAATAGAGTCACAGAAGAATGGAAGCAGTAGAGAAGCTGTGGGGTTTTTCCTAAATAAAAAAGATATGTTGCAGGTTGATAAAGCTCCTTACCTCAATACAGTCACCCAGATCTATGACAGAGTAACTTGTAAAGCTTAGGTTGACTTATTGTTTAATAGTGTTGAAATAACAAGTTTTAGCGACGTTTTACAGGCCACTCTCCCAGAAAGGAGAACAAATTATTGAAAAGAAAAACAGGATTCTTGTTTCAGGATGCGTCATCAGTCAGTTAAGAAAACTTGGAAAGTGGAAACCCTCCATGTTCTTATAGGCCACAATGCCAAACCAAAACCCAAATTAGCCACTGTTGGGCAAAACCCCTGATTTTGCAAAACCTAGTCCCAAACCAGCTCTGGCTGAGTACAATCAAATGACAGACAATATTTAGAAAGTATTTTTAGAAGAATAGCAAAATGTTCAGTCCATGAGGAAAAAACCTTACCATTGAATCACTACAGAAATTTGGTTACGGCAGGTTGCAATAATATTAGACACTTGATTAGGCTAAAAAAATAGGTATTTTGTGAGCAAATTAATAGTACATATTTCCAGATAAGCAGCACTTCCATCAATAACCTTTGTCAGTGAACGATGTAGGGCATATAGTAATCTATATCACTTAACTTGGGACAGAATTTAATTGATATTCTGCCTGCTTTCAACGTCACTTTATTAAGGTTTCTGATCTTTTACATTTTGTCTAGATTTTGTTTAGTTTTCGATGTACATCTATGAGTAGTTCTAAAAAAATAAATCATTGTTAAGTGGAAAACAAAGAAGTAACCAACAAACACTTTGTGATACATGAATTCTAGGACTTCCCTGGTAGCACAGTGGATAGCAAACTGGCTGCCAGTGTAGGGGACACAGTTCAATTTCTGATCCAGAAAGATACCACGTGTCACGGAGCCGCTAAGCCAGTGTGTCACAACTACTGAGCCCGTGATCTAGAGCCCCAGCTCCCCAGTTGCTGAGCTTGTGTGCTGCAACTATTGAAGCCCATTCGCCCTAGAGCCAGTGCTCCGCAAGGAGAGAAGCCATCCAATAAGAAGCCTTTGCACAGCAACCTAGCTTCCACTCGCCATAACTAGAGAAAGCCTGTGCAATGCAACAAAGATCCAGCGCAGTAAAAAAGAAATAAATGAAATAATTCAGTGTTAACAAGTGTTTTAAAAAATTGTGACTTCTAAAAAGGCTAAATAACCTCTCTTTTTAATGTTGAGTGCACTGATCTTGGCAATAAACAACTCACCCCTAGGAACCGAATCAACTGTTCACTGGTAACAAAAGTCTGTTAAAGTATAGCAGAAGAGGCCCATGATTGAGTGCTCCTTATCCAGTGGGATATATCATTAACATGCTCACAGATCGTACAACCATTAGCTTTTATCACAAGTCTGTCATAGATATCGTAAAGGGAGAATGTTTATCTTTTACGTGATACTTTTTTTTTCTCCCCTACTGTGAAGTTATGATTCCAGACCTTAATTATCAGGGAATATTTTCTTGAAATCACAGAGATAATGAAGAAATGGTATCCTTTACAACTGATTAAAGAAAAAAGGTAAATTTAAACCCTCAATTTTCTGAGCTACCTCACTGTACAGCTGGGTGGCAAAAATCCTTTGATACAGAACTTAATTTTTGCAGTACATTAGATTTGATTTTCTGACAGTTTCTGAAAAGTCCAAGTGACTCATGATTGCACCTTTCTATAGGATTTCTGAGAGTTCTGGAGACATTTCATATTTCCAAAGAAGCATCATTGTTGTTTCTGCCCAGGTATAAAGAGTTGTGTGAATTGGTGCTGCAAGCAAACAACATGTATCTACAAACTGTCAGTGTTTCTTAGACAAAGATGGCTATTGTAGCCTCAAATAAGTCCATTTATTTGAGTGAAGGGAATATCCTGTGAAAGAATGACAAGCTGACATATATTTATTAATGTCTCTCTTACTGTGTGACAAAATCTGGCCAAGCAACTGAATGGGACAATTTGTCATGATTCTATGGAATCCTTTCACACAGAATTCATGCCTTTGTTCAAGCTGCCTAAAGTATTTAAGTTTTCTAAAAGATTTCTTGGGCAAAATTCCCACAAAACTTCCCCTTTTATTTTCAAGGCTTTCAGCTCTTTCTTAAATACATGAGATAACTTTCCTGTTTTTTAACATTCTCCCCAGGAGACTATGTCTCTTTACGAATATCTTGGAAATAAGACTTGAGACTTCAAAGAAAAGCTGTAGAACTTTTAAATTGGATGTTTTCTTAATCATGTTAATCAAATTACATGATGAGTCTTTTCTATGCACAAATATATTTGAAAGGATCAATGACAATAAGAATGTGACCAATTACTATTTTTTAGATAGCTGATTGCTTGTGTAATCAAATGCTTTCATTTTGGCATTTTTCCTTTATATGGTTATTACTTTTGTTATTTTGATATTTAACTCTAAGAAGTGGTTGCAACTGCACTCAAATAAGACACGGAATAGAGCTCAAAGAGTCCCTGGATATATTGATAGTTGTAATATAAATGTATTTTTAATATATTTTAATACATTGTATAAAGTATATATTCACACACATATATATACACAGATATGTACACACATGTACTTTAAAACATTAAATCTGCATGTAATTATGCAAAGCTTAGATGTCTGATCACAGACAGATTGGTGAAAATTTTAGGAAGGCAAATTTGGCTCAGTATCTGCTTTCTAATCATCAGGGCTGCCATGGCACAGAAATGGCAGCTTAAGAAAACAGTAGGTTTTTCATTCACATGGAGACTGGGCCTTTTGCTGAAGATACTGTTGAGCACTGCAGGCGTACACAAAAGGATCTGCAAAGTCCCTTTCATTTCTGAAATTCCATGAAATAAAAATATTTTTTGAGGGAAATTGAGTTTTAACTTCCTGTTCTTTTCAACCAAAAGGAAGCCTTCCTAATAGAGAAGAGAAGCATTGTTAAAATTAATTGAAAGCTGAATGTTGAGATTTGGACAATCAGTTTATATAGCATGGTGTTTGCTGTCCAAATGTTTATCTCAGAAGGGACAAGGACCACAAACAACACTTCATCATCCTTGCATCACTGAACTAGTAGTCTTTCCTTATTAACAAATTTTTAGGTTTTACTCTAAGCATAGATGGCTATATCCTTCAGTTATGGGTTGAATTATGTCTCTCCAGAAAGATACGTTGAAGTCCTAATCCCCAATACCTCAGAATGTGATCTTATTTGGAAATAGGATTGCTGCAGATATTAAGTAAAATGAAGCCATTCTGGATAACATGGATAACTCTCATACAATTATTATTCTTATAAGAGAAGACCATGTGAAGACATGAAGGCATGGGAGGAAGTCATGTGATGACAGAGGTAGAAACGGGATTGACACATTTAGAGACCAAGAAACACCAAGGATTGTCAGCCTTCAGCAGAAGCTAGGAGAAGGGCATGGAACAGATCTTCCTTTACAGAAGGAATCCTCAGAAGGAATGAACTTGGCCAGCACCTTGATTTCTGACTTCTGGACTCCAGAACTTTGAAAGAATAGATTTCTGTCATTTTTTAAGCCTCCCAGTTTGTTATAGCAAATTTTGTTATGGTACTTTGCTATAGCAGCCCTAGGAAGCTAATACATTTTCCTTATAGTCAACCACCTATAAAAGGCATGAATTTATGTTCTTACAGAAAATTCCTATGCATAAGCACACATAAATATCATTTTTTTTCTTTCCAGTATACGTTGGAAGCATATCATAACAGCTCTATACTTGGCCTTAGTTTTAAATTAACATAATCGAAGATTTTTCAAAATCAATACATGCAACGTTACTCTGGTCTTTTGAGTCGCTGGGTACTAAGCCACTGCATCGATCTAATAATATATTTGACTTGTCCTTTACTGATGCTCATTCCAACTCTTTAATTACAAACAATGCTGCAGTGGACATTCTTGGATAAATGCCTTTGTGAACTCATTCAAATACGTGTATATGATAAATTCCTAGAAGTGGAAATGTCAAGTCGGTATTTTAAAACATGACAGTTTTTGGCAAATTGTCTTCCAAAAAAGTAGTTCTAGGTAACAATTTATCTACATATGACAGTGACTGTGTCTCACTGAATCCACACTTTTGATTTTTTTCCCCTGTCTTTAATGATGAGAGAGATTAAGAATGTTTTCATATCTTTTGGCTGTTTGCATTTTTTTCCTTTAAAATTGGCTAATTTTTTTTTTTTCTAATGGGCTATTCTTATTTATAATAGTACTGGTAGGATTAGGAATTCCTTTAAAAATTTTATTTCTTAGCCCTCTTATATTGGTATAAGGGATATAATGCAGGTGGCAACTATTAAGTGTGAATATTTTTGTCTTGAAAATAGTTTTTGTATGTGAAGTGAAGTGAAGTGAAAGTCAGTCAGTCGTGTCCAACTCTTTGTGAACCCATGGACTGTAGTCTGCCTGGCCCCTCTGTCCATGGAATTCTCCAGGCCAGAATAGTGGAGTGGGTTGCCATTCCCTTCTCCAAGGGATCTTCCCAACCCAGGGATCAAACCCAGGTCTCCCGCATTGCAGGAGGATTCTTTACCATTTGAGTCACCAGGGAAACCCAAGAATATGGGAGTGGGTAGCCTATCCCTTCTCCAGTGGATCTTCCTGACCCAGGAATCGAACCAGGGTCTCCTGCATTGCAGGTGGATTCTTTACCAGCTGAGCTACCAGGGAAGCACTATACAGAGAGTTCAGTTCAGTTCAGTTGCTCAGTCGTGTCCGACTCTCCGCGACCCCATGAATCACAGCACGCCAGGCCTCCCTGTCCATCACCAACTCCCGGAGTTCACTCAAACTCATGTCCACAGAGTCGGTGATGCCATCCAGCCATCTTATTCTCTGTCGTCCCCTTCTCCTCCCACCCCTAACCTTTCCCAGCATCAGAGTTTTTTCCAGTGAGTCAACTCGTCGCATGAGGTGGCCAAAGTATTGCAGTTTCAGCTTTAGCATCAGTCCTTCCAATGAACACCCAGGATTGATCTCCTTTAGAATGGACTGGTTGGATCTCCTTGCAGTCCAAGGGATTCTCAAGAGTCTTCTCCAACACCACAGTTCAAAAACATCAATTCTTCGGCGATCAGCTTTCTTCACAGTCCAACTCTCACATCCATACATGACCACGGGAAAAACCATAGCCTTGACTAGACGGACCTTTGTTGGCAAAGTAATGTCTCTGCTTTTTAATATACTATCAAGGTTGGTCATGACTTTCCTTCCAAGGAGTAAGCGTCTTTTCATTTCATGGCTGCAATCAGCATCCGCAGTGATTTTGGAGCCCAAAAAAATAAAGTCTGACACTGTTTCCACTGTTTTTCCATCTATTTCCCATGAAGTGATGGGACCAGATGCCATGATCTTTGTTTTCTGAATGTTGAGCTTCAAGCCAACATTTTCACTCTCCTTTTTCACTTTCATCAAGAGGCCTTTGAGTTCCTCTTCACTTCTGCCATAAGGGTAGTGTCATCTGCATATCTGAGGTTATTGATATTTCTCCCCGCAATCTTGATTCCAGCTTGTGCTTCTTCCAGCCCAGGGTTTCTCATGATGTACTCTGCATATGAGTTAAATAAGCAAGGTGACAATATACAGCCTTGACGTCCTCCTTTTCCTATTTGGAACCAGTCTGTTGTTCATGTATAGTTTTGACTGTTGCTTCCTGACCTGCATACAGGTTTCTCAAGAGGCAGGTCAGGTGGTCTGGTATTCCCATCTCTTTCAGAATGTTCCACAGTTTATTGTGATCCACACAGTCAAAGGCTTTGGCATAGTCAATGAAGCAGAAATAGAACTTTTGCTTAAAAATGTAGCATTTACTCTATTAAAGTTAAAAATCTGAAACCATACTTAAGCTTTTATTTTCTAAATAGGATTTTATTTTTATATAATTTTATTTGTTTATTTATTTTTGGCTGTGCTGGATCTTCTTTGTTACTGTGTGGGCTTTTCTCTAGTTTCAAGCGATTAGGGGCTACTCTCTAGTCAGGCTTCTCATTGCAATGGCTTCTCTTGTTGCAGAACATGGGCTGTAGGCATATGGGCCCAGTAGTTGGGGCTCTGGGACTCTAGAGCACAGACTCAATAATTATGGCACACAGACTTGGTTAGGCTTCCCTAGTAGCTCAGCTGGTAAAGAATCCTCCTGCAATGTGGGAAACCTGGGATCGATTCCTGGGTTGGGAAGATCTCCTGGAGGAGGACATGGCAATCCACTCCAGTATTCTTGCCTAGAGAATTCTATGGACAGAAAAGCCTGGTGGGCTACAGTCCATGGGATGGCAAAGAGTCAGACACAATTGAACAACTAAACACAGCACAGCACAGGCTTAGTTGCTCCATGGCATATGGGATCTTCCTTAGTCAGGGGTTGAGCCTGTGTCTTCTACATTGGCAGGCAGATTTTTTACCCCTGAGCTACCACCCTTAACTTAAACTTTTAAATTCATTTTACAGATTTATTATTCTATTTGTAAATCTGGATAATTTTAGTAGTGATTTTTAGGGAAATTCTGAATGTGTGTAACCACATTTATGCACTTAATTAACCAAATTCCTTCATATATTTTAAAGTTAATATTGTAGTTCATCTGCTTGGTTTCCTTTTCAAGTATCTTAATTGTTTATCTGAAAAAAATTTCCCAAATACTTAACATTTAAAAAAAAGTCTTTTAAAAAATCCAACCACATAAACATAGTGAAATTTAATTTTTTTCATACTCCAAAGTTTATATATATAGTATATGAGTTAAAATTGCAAGTCTAGATCAACTATTTCATTACACATTTTAAATTGCAACTATCCACCTCATTTCTCATTTTAATATGCCAAGTTCCTTCAAACATGGATATATCACTTAATCAAAAACATTAGTAAGATTGTTTTGATCCTTTTAAATACTTCTATACTTAATTCAAAGTTTTTCGAGAGTTGAAAGATGCTTAGCTACTAAAGGAATTATGTCATCTAATATCACTTTTGGAGCTGATTTCTCAGCTTGACTGAGATTGCTTAACAACCAGAAATTTAGATCAGGACATTCACTGAATTCTGACAGAACATACTGAGTCCTGTTTAAGAGTTCATAACAGGGACTTCACAATTTGAAGGCTAATATTTTAATCCTACCTTGTGTAGCAGAGAGATCTATGGTCTGTCGAAAGGATTCCTTATCTCTCATCCACTTGATTACTTGAGAAATTTGGCCATTTTTTGGAGCTTTAAGATAGAAACTAATGGAAATAGTGAGAAATTTTATATTTTGGGCCTCCAAAATCACTGCAGATGGTGACTGCAGCCATGAAATTAAAAGACGCTTGCTCCTTGGAAGAAAAACTATGACCAACCTAGACAGAATATTAAAAAACAGAGACAATACTTTGCCAACAAAGGTCCTTCTATTCAAAGCTATGGTTTTTCCAGTAGTCATGTATGGATGTGAGAGTTCGACTATAAAGAAAGCTGAGCGCCAAAGAATTGATGCTTTGGTGTTGGAAAAGACTCTTGACAGTCCCTTGGACTGCAAGGAGATCCAACCAGTCTATCCTAAAAGAAATCAGTCCTGAATATTCATTGGAAGGACTCATGCTGAAGCTGAAACTCCAATATTTGGCCACCTGATGTGAAGAACTGCTTCCCTGGAAAAGACCCTGATGCTGGGAAAGATTGAAGGCAGGAGGAGAAGGGGACGACAGAGTATGAAATGGTTGTATGACATCACAGACTTGATGGACATGAGTTTGAGTAAGCTCTGGGAGTTGGTGATGGACAGGGAAGCCTGGCATGCTGCAGTTCATGGGGGTCACAAAGAGTTGGATGTTACTGAACAACTGAACTGATTTTTCCTACCTAACTCTATTAGAGTTATTATATAACTCCCTAGGTTATAAAACTTGGTGGGAACCTTCATTCTTTATATATACTTCCAAGCATAACTCTTTTATATATTAAAATAATATCAACTGAACCTGTATATTATCTTACAGCTTTCCTTTTCAACCTCAAAGGACAATCTGCTGACAAGAAGGCTGGGTGTTTGTTTCAACCCATCTGAATCTCAACTACCTTTGTTTAATTACTTATGACTTGGTTGAAAAACCTCATACATCTTGATAATATGGTCACCAAATGAAGGTCACACGTGCGTCATATATACATGTTCAAATGTATCCACAAAAACACACATCTAAAAATGTCGATGGCAGTATTGTTTATATGAAAAGGATTGGCATCAATCCAAAGGGCCATTTTGGATAGGGCCACTTAGGATAGGTTATAAAAAGAGGTGGCAAGAATACACAGAAGAACTGTACAAAAAAGATCTTCATGACCAAGATAGTCACGATAATGTGATCACTGACCTAGAGCCAGACATCTTGGAATGTGACGTCAAGTGGGCCTTAGAAAGCATCACTACGAACAAAGCTAGTGGAGGTGATGGAATTCCAGTTGAGCTATTTCAAATCCTGAAAGATGATGCTGTGAAAGTGCTGCACTCAATATGCCAGCAAATTTGGAAAACTCAGCAGTGGCCACAGGACTGGAAAAGGTCAGTCTTCATTCCAATCCCAAAGAAAGGCAATGCCAAAGAATGCTCAAACTACCACACAACTGCACTCATCTCACACGCTAGTAAAGTCATGCTCAAAATCCTCCAAGCCAGGCTTCAGCAATATGTGAACCGTGAACTCCCAGATGTTCAAGCAGGTTTTAGAAAAGGAAGAGGCACCAGAGATCAAATTGCCAACATCCGCTGGATCATGGAGAAAGCAAGAGAGTTTCAGAAAAATATCTATTTCTGCTTCATTGACTATGCCAAAGCCTTTGACTGTGTGGATCACACTAAACTGTGGAACATTCTGAAAGAGATGGGAATCCCAGACCACCTGACCTGCCTCTTGAGAAACTTGTATGCAGGTCAGGAAGCAACAGTTAGAACTGGACATGGAACAACAGACTGGTTCCAAATAGGAAAAGGAGTACGTCAAGGCTGTATATTGTCACCTTGCTTATTTAACTTATATGCAGAGTACATCATGAGGAACGCTGGGCTGGAAGAAGCACAAGCTGGAATCAAGATTGCGGGGAGAAATATCAATAACCTCAGATATGCAGATGACACTACCCTTATGGCAGAAAGTGAAGAGGAACTCAAAGGCCTCTTGATGAAAGTGAAAGAGGAGAGTGAAAAGGTTGGCTTGAAGCTCAACATTCAGAAAACAAAGATCATGGCATCTGGTCCCATCACTTCATGGGAAATAGATGGAAAAACAGTGGAAACAGTGTTAGACTTTATTTTTTGGGGGCTCCAAAATCACTGCGGATGCTGATTGCAGCCGTGAAATGAAAAGACGCTTACTCCTTGGAAGGAAAGTCATGACCAACCTTGATAGTATATTAAAAAGCAGAGACATTACTTTGCCAACCAAGGTCCGTCTAGTCAAGGCTATGGTTTTTCCGTGGTAATGTATGGATGTGAGAGTTGGACCGTGAAGAAAGCTGATCGCCGAAGAATTGATGCTTTTGAACTGTGGTGTTGGAGAAGACTCTTGAGAGTCCTTTATACTGCAAGAAGATCCAACCAGTCCATTCTAAAGAAGATCAATCCTGGGTGTTCATTGGAAGGACTGATGCTAAAGCTGAAACTGCAATACTTTGGCCACCTCATGCGACGAGTTGACTCACTGGAAAAGACTCTGATGCTGGGAAAGGTTGGGGGCGGGAGGAGAAGGGGACGACCGAGAATGAGATGGCTGGATGGCATCAGTGACTCGATGGACATGAGTTTGAGTGAACTCTGGGAGTTGGTGATGGACAGGGAGGCCTGGCGTGCTGTGATTCATGGGGTCGCGGAGAGTCGGACACGACTGAGCGACTGAACTAAACTGAACTGAACTGATACCACCTATTAAAAGGCACTTAGAATTCTGCTGCACAATTCAGGACTAAAGATGACATATTATTTTGCTTTAATGCTTTAATTTCTGGCAAGCTCAGCACCAAACCCTCCTGACTTCAAGATTCTTGGCCTGCAGGAAAACAGTCTGAACTGCTGATATCATATTACAGAAAAGTATGGAATGTATTTGGATGGAAAGTGTGATCTTGATAATTATGGCACCACTACCAGTATATTCATCTGATTTACTTTTCTGCAATGTGGTGTTTGTGATGAAAGAGATTATATAGTATTTGGAAAGCAATAAACCTGAATATCTTTTACCCTCAATGGGCAATGTTCTGGGCCTATAAACAGGAAAGTCTGTTTTGCTGAGTATATACTTCTACTTTTTTAAAAAAAATTTTGTTCTTTTCCTCTAGGATTTGTCTTTTTATTTTTTAATATTTTAAAAATATTTATTTATTTATTATTTTTGGCTATGTTGGGTCTTCGTTGCAGTGCATGGGCTTTCTCTAGTTGTGGCAAGCAGGGGTTACTCTCTAGATGCGGTGCGTGGGCGTCTCATCTCAATGGTTTCCCTTGTTGCCGAGCACAGGTTCTAGGCATGTGGGTTTGGTTGTTATGGCCCATGGGCTTAGTTGCTCTGAGGCATGTAGGATCTTCCTAGACCAGGCATTAAACCCATGTCCCCTGCACTGGCAGGCAGACTCTTAACACTGGACTTCTAGGGAAGTCTATCTGCATATACACTTTAAAAATAGGGACTACTGAGGTACTAGGCACACTTTGACCAGAAATTTCTGATCAGAAGGAAGAATGTTTATCTATTCTGATAAAATTTTATATTAAGAGAAATAAAATGTTAGAGCCAGAAGAAATCGTAAACTTCCTCTTTGCATGAATAAGATAGAACCCAGAGAGCCTAAATGATGTTCTCCAGGTTCTACCGGTGGAGGTAGAACTCTGAGTGCACTCAAGAACCATGAGTGGAAATAATCCATTCTGAGGATGGTTACACCATCCTCAGACTGAGGATGAAGAGAAATTCCAATTTTTTCTGAACCATAGGTCTGCTGCTGCTGCTGCTAAGTTGCTTCAGTCGTCTCCGACTCTGTGACCCCACAGACGGCAGCCCACCAGGCTCCCCCGTCCCTGGGATTCTCCAGGCAAGGACACTGGAGTGGGTTGCCATTTCCTTCTCCAATGTGTGAAAGTGAAAAGTGAAAGTGAAGTCACTCAGTCGTGTCCGACTAGTAGTGACCCCATGGACTGCAGCCCACCAGGCTCCTCTGTCCATGGGATTTTTCAGGCGAGAGTACTGGAGTGGGTTGCCACTGCCTTCTCCAGAACCATAGGTCTGAATCCAACCAATAGTGACTGAATCCAAACAGAGATAGCTGAAAAAAAAAAAAAATCTAGAACCTATAGCAAAAAGATAAAGAAAAGCAATGGCCTCCCCTCCCTCCTGCCCCCGCTGCCTTTTTTTTCTTATAAGTTGGTGAAGTTGGTTTGGATGAGGTAGGAATTCAGGAGTCAACTGATGAGAATGACAGGATTAGTAGCATGGTTTGGGGTTGGGCGGACCAGGGAGCCACATTTCCCAAGTTTTTTAAAAACAAACACAATACGGATGGGTTTCTTAAATATAGGGCAGTAAATAAAATCTTGAAATGTTATGCAAACTTTTGCATTCATGTGAGTGTTTTTCATCTGGATGGAAGATCCACAGTTTAAAAATGATGCTGAAAGGTCAGTGGAACTGGAAACAATTAGGCATCCATAATGATTTCCTCCTAGATACTTTGACTAAAATTCTCTGCTTGGCGAAGAATAGTGCAGCAAGAGGTAATCCTTTCTAAGACACAGACCACTGTGTCTCAAGGTTTAGTCCACAAGTCAGTCAATGCTCTTTTTTTTTCCCCTATAGAGATTGCAACTTTTTCATAAAAAAATAAAGATTTCAACAAGGATAATTGTAAATTATTGTTTCTACAAGCTAAAAACATGCCGACATTACATAATATGAGACGTAAGATGAGACAGCGGGAGAAATTATTTAATTTCCAACAGCTACGTTGGAAATAAATAATTTCCCTCAATGAATTTTACTATCATTAGTGTTTATATAACCCATAGGTCAAAGGGATCATCTCTGTTTGTACTTCAGATTTAAATGCAAGCTGGTTCTACTCTTCAGTCCGTGTTCTTACTGATCCTCTAATACATCCAGGATTTGGTAGTGTGGTGGTCGAAAGCCTAGGTTTCCCTTCCTGTCTCATTCAGTGAAGCTCCTCTTTTCTCTCTGTTCCAGGCCATTCTAAGCTTGAATCAAGCCTGTTACTTAGTAATTTTCTAAAGCCTTGGTGCACATGTGTGGAGCAGATTTTTTTGATGGTTTAGCGCAATGCGGGGGATTTCCACCACGGCACTACAGACGGCTTTTAAATGGAGCATTAATGCTGCTGTTCACAAATGACCTCAGTCCCCCACCCCTGGGCTTTCTCATGGAGCCCTGCTTCTACAGGATCTGCTGGCTGTTGTGTTTCTGAGTCCTTCTTTCCTTCTCTTAATTTTCATCCCTCTTTTCTCTTTGTCCTTATCCCAATTACTAAATAACGGTTAGCTGTTTACGAAGAACAATTTATCTAACTCTTTAAAAGTACTCTCATTTCAAACACCATGTTTTGGAAGAGGTCTTATTTTCTGTACCCAAAACAAACTTTCAAGGTATTTTCTTAGACAAAGCTAGTTGATCTCTTTAAGTGATCTACTGTTAAAATTACATTTGTAGAACTTCCCTGGTGGTCCACTGGTTGAGACTTCATCTTCTAGTGCATGGAGGTGTAGGTTTGATCCCGGGTTGGGGAGTTAAGATCCCACATGCCTTGGGGCCAAAAAATCAAAACACAAAACAGGAGAAATATTGTAACAAATTCAATAAAGACTTTTCTTAAAAACTTTTTATTTGTATTTGAGTATAGCCGATTAACAAACAATGGTGTGATAGTTTCAAATGATTCAATAAAAACTTAAAAAATGGTCCACATTAAAAAAAAACTTTAAAAAATAAAATTATAATTGTACATATAATTTTAATGAGAAAAAAATAATTTTAATTTTTTCCATCATGTTACCCCTAACTTTCCTCTTTACAACCACAAATTTCTTATTTCTTCTCACCTTTTGTATATCCAGCTGTACTATTTGGTGTGTTAACATTTCCTGCTTTCATCTAATGCTTGGTTTTGAGACCTCTTGAAGGTCCTTTGAAACCTCCTACTGTTTCTCAGTTCTCAAAATTTATATTTCTCTGTCAGAAATAGAGTTGTCTTATGATCTTTGGGAAGTCTTGTATTTATCTTTTCTCTCCACTTAGAGTACCCTGAGTTTTTTTTCTTTTTTCTTAGCATGATCAGAAAAGTATGGGGAAAAAAGTCTTACTCTCTACATTGCTAAATCCAACCTCCAAACCTGAGATGCTTCAATTAGGAGAAAGCAGCCAATAAACAACAGAGTTTCCCAGGTAGTGAAGTGGTAAAGAATCTGCCTGCTAATGCAGGAGACTCAAGAGATGGGAGTTTGATTCCTGGGTCAGGAAGATCCCCTGGAAGAGGACATGGCAATCCACTCCAGTATTCTTGCCTGGAGAATCCCTTGGACAGAGAAGCCTGGCGGGCTACAGTCCATGGAATCGCAAAGAGTGGGACACGACTGAGCATACACATGCACACAGCCAATAAACACATGCCTGACTCATCCCTTTTACTTTTCCTTTCCCCACACTGTCAATACTTGATTTGCATTGCAGCCTCTTTTATAATTCTATATCTTTAAAATAAACTTTGATCTTTACTTGGGGACTACATCTGTTATTTTCTGAATGTTTAAAAACACATGCTGAACAAAGTATAGCAAACATTTTACATGAATCACCTGATATCCCATGGATATAAGCAGCTTGGGATCTTCTGGAGATGTTCGAGAGGTTGAGATTTCAGGTAAAGCAGTGTGGCTGCTCCGGAGGACTAGAGACCCAGAAGATGTAATCGGGAATGAATTAGCAAGCCCTTCTAGGATTTTCAGATAACAGGACGAGATGTGGCTCTGGGAATGGCAGTGAGAGCACTTGTGAAGGGAATGGTGTTGGGAAGGGGTTTCCCAGCAGGAGGAAGGTGATCCTGGTGAGATACGGTGAGAACCACAGGGTTAGAAGTGTAGCATTTGGACTGAAGAAGAGGTATGAGCTCCAGAAAGCACATGTTGTGTTTGGTTAACTAACTGAACATGGAATGCCAAAAACAGTAAGAAGTTGAACATTTCTCGTTACTTGAAAGATGATACATTACTCGCTTTGGTAGGGTACAGGAAATGGAGGATGAATTGTTAAAGCTTTGTAATTTTCAGGGTCAGTTGATATTTGTACACTCATTTCAGACAGTGCATCAAACATGACTGATTTTCTGGGGAAATTTATTTATTTGAGAGAAAAGAGTTTCTAATTAGGATCTGTTTCACTTAGACCATATACAAGGCAAAGACCATTCAGGCAATCTGTCATGTGTCCTAAATTATTTGAAAACCTGTCAACATTAATCAAATTAATTATATAGGGCTAGCCTTTAGATTCTTAGACTATTTTTAAACACACACACACACACACGAAATGTTTCTCTTTGTTCTTTAAAAAGTCTATTTTTTAAAACATGGTCATGTCTACTGAGTTTTTTTTCTCTTCAAAATCCTGTGTTTAGAACAATCACTGATGGCTTGCAATAAATCATTTCCAACTTCACTCTCTTTTCAGGCAACATTATCCAAACCTCTGGTTTAAAGAACCATTTATATACCAACAGCTCCTAAAGTTATTTCTCCATCTCTAATCTCTCTCCTGAACTCCAGACTCAAATGCCTGCTGCCTCTTATACATCTCTACTGGGAGGTCTAAGAGGCATCACAATCTAACAGGACCAAAGCAGAATTCTTAATTCTGTTTCTCCTTCTTCAACTTGCTTCTTCCTCATTTTTCTCAATTGATAATGCCAGGATCCACTTGGTTGCTCAAAAATTTAGTCATTTTTGGTTCTTATTTTTTTCTCTCATTCTTAATATTGATACTACTAATGCATTGAGTTTACTCTAGCTAAATATTCTTTGTGATTTTTCCCACTTTTTCTCTCCTTAGCTCTTATTCTGGACAATCTTCCCTTCCAGTACTGAATCCAGAGTAACTGTAGCCAGAGTAATCTTTGAATCATATTTGTTAAAATCAAATCAAATTATATCTATTTATATCTCTCACACTTAGAATAAAAGCCTATGTGATCCTGCATCCATCTTTCTCTCTGGCTTTAACTGATCATTGTCCATGCTCACCTGACACTACACTGGATTGTGTTATGCTTCTTAGAAAGTCCAAGGTTATTCATTCTTTATGGACTTGCATGTTTATCAGCCTGGACTGTCCTCTTTCTAGAGCGTCATATGCCTGGATCCTTTTAGCTTTCCAGTTCTTATCTTAAATCTTGCTTCTTCAGTTTAGTCTTACCTGATCCTCTGTCACAGTCAGATTCTACCCAGGAAAATGAAACTGCTCTTAAATATTTTAAAACAGGACATTTACACATAGTATTGTTTACATATGTGGTGGAAGAGCTGAGAAAACAAATAAAAGATGGAAAAACAACCCAGAGCTTGGCAACAACAGAAAGCTACTACCAACCCTGGGTTGGAGGGTCAAAAAGAGGAGGTAGTTTTACTGTAGTCCAGGAGCACAGAAGAGGCTAGAACCACATGATTGCAAGAGCCAGGGAGGAGATGTAGTCTCCAATGAAGACATAACCTGAGGCAGGGAGAGAGGGACAAAACACCCTGGCTTCTCCCTTCTTGCAATGCTCCAATCTCAGTGATTCCATTGATTAAACCTAGCTGTTAGCTGACATAGGAGCCTATAGAATGGAACCTGCAAGGTCAGTTCTACTCGGGTACTGAGCAAAGTAGAACATAGGGGAGAAATTAATCTGAATGGAATCAGATGAGAAATGGTTATATCACCCATCTTAAAGTAGTCACCCGTCCCCAGACATATCCTAACCCATCATTCTTTTTTCATCAGAGCATATTCTCATTCTCAAAAGTTTCTTATTTGTTCATTTTCTGTCATTTGTCTTTCTTTAGTTCACATCAAACCCAGCATCTGGCATATTTTATGTGCTCAAAAATGAATACAGGGAGGAGGAATTTTTTTCTATAAGTTTGAAAAAGGAAAGTTACATAAGGAAGTCCTTTAATAACTTTCCAAGTTTGTGCATAGTGTAAATAGAAATCACAGCCAGGTTTTTCATTAAATCAGTAGTAGATACACATTCTTTATGGATATTCTATCTTAACAGTGAAGGATGGTGCTATATATTTCAGGAGAGATAATTATAATGCTTTTAAAAACAAATACTTGTTGATTCATTCTTAGAGTTTAGTTTTTATCAGCTTTCTTCTTTAAGGAAAACTATACCGTATAACATACTTTTAAAATACTGTAGAATGTTTTTGGTTACAGGTAAATACTTCTAAAATCAAGAAACCCTAAGACTTAAAAATATAAAAATTTCTGAGTTCCTCCTTTTTCTTCAAATTATCAATTTCTCCTGTCAGTTCAATCACTCAGTCATGTCTGACTCTTTGTGACCCCATGGACAGCAGCACGCCAGGCTTTCCTGTGCATCACCAACTCCTGGAGTCAACTCAAACTCATGTCCATGAAGTCGGTGATGCCATCCAATCATCTCATCCTCTGTTGTCCCCTTCTCCTCCCACCTCCAATCTTTCCCAGCATCAGGGTCTTCTCCAATGAGTCAGTTCTTTGCATGAGGTGGCCAAAATATTGGAATTTCAGCTTCAGCATGAGTCCTTCCAATGAATATTAAGGACTGATTTCCTTTAGGATGGACTGGTTGGATCTCCTTGTAGTCCAAGGGACTCTCAAGAGTCTTCTCCAACACCACGGTTCAAAAGCATCAATTCTTTGGCGCTCAGCTTTCCTTATAGTTCAACTCTCACATCCATACATGACTACTGCAAAAGGTATAGCTTTGACTAGATGGACCTTTGTTGCAAAGTAATGTCTCTGCTTTTTAATATGTTGTCTAGGTTTGTCATAGTTTTTCTTCCAAGGAGCAAGAGTCTTTTGATTTCATGGCTGCTGTCACCATCTGCTGTGATTTTGGAGCCCAAAAAATAAAGTCTGACACTGTTTCCATTGTTTCCCCATCTATTTGCCATGAAGTGATGGGACTGGATGCTATGATCTTAGTTTTCTGAATGATGAGTTTTAAGTCAACTTTTTCACTCTCCTCTTTCACGTTCATCAAGAAGCCCTTTAGTTCTTCTCTTTCTACCATAAGGGTGGTGTCATCTGCATATCTGAGGTTATTGATATTTCTCCCAGCAATCTTGATTCCAGCTTGTGCTTCATCCAGCCTGGCATTTCTCATGGTGTACTCTGCATATCAGTCTATTTCTTCAGTTAATAATAAATGCATACAACCATGTTGCTTGTAACACCTTCAGCTCAAAGACCGCAGAGCGACTGCTGACAGAAAGTTACTGCTCTTCTATTTTTCATTGAGAAACATGAGATTTAGGGTTACCAAGCAGTTTTTCTCAGAATTACAGCATCAGAGGACCAAAGGACCCTTAACAAGATAATCAAATCCACTCTCTTTGCTTCTAAAGTATGCATTGAATTACTGAGCTAAAACAGGATTATATCTAAATCCTCATTTGTTAGCAAGGGCTCTTGGGGAAGGAGATTGTAAATGACCCCATTTTAATAGCATTTACTGTGCATAAATGTTTCCTGATATTTATTCTATATCCCTCACACTATAATTTAAGCCTATTTGGTCTCACTCCTTCCTGACCTCCTATAATATTCTCAATTTTGAATGGCTTTTTAAGTTTTTCATATGCAAAAATTTCATCTCTATAACAAGATCATCAAAAGAATTACTTTGCTTGACTTTGTTTCAATTTGCCCCAGAGTGAAGGTTCAAGGATGTGTCAGCTCGCTGATGGACTGTAGTGTTAGAATCTATTTCGAGTAGAGAAAGTGAGTGAGTGAGCGATGTTCACATGATCTTGGGGCATAAGGAGATATAGTAATAACAATAAAAACAATGTGAAGAAGAAGCATAAAAAGAAAAGTTAACCTCTACTGAGTTCCTGTTATGTGTCAAACAATCTTCTAAGCCCTTTTACATATTTTATCTTGGTTAATTTTCACAATGACTCTGTGGGTTGGCACTATTATTAGCCTACTCTAAAAAAAAAGAAAGCTGGTGGACAGAAATGTTAAATGTCCTGGAACATGTGGTCAATAAGCTGCAGTGCTGACGTTCAAATCCTAGAACCCATGTTCCTAACCTCTAAACTACAGCTTCTGTGAGGAAGGGGACAGGGACTTGAATAGGAAGTGTCCAGGAAACAGCATATGGTGATTCTGGTTTCAGTTCTCACTGCAAGAAGAAGTGACTGTTGCTTGCGACAGCAGACAGAAGACCACTGCTCTCCTAAAGGAAACCCAGCTGCTGCGGAGAAGACACACACAGACACAGAATATAGTGCAGCTAAGACATGGTCAGCATTTGAGGGTGAGCAGAACTTTATGAAGAATTTCATCAATAAAGAGTACCTGCGGCATGAATAGTGACCTTGACTAAGAAATCAGGACCCGGCAGAAAGAAATAGACGTTCCAACCCAGACCAGACATCATATTGTGCAAATAACTGCATACACACAGAAAAGCATCAGACAAGATCAGATCTGTTTCCATAGCCCTTAGCCACGTAGACAAGTCTTATGACTAGTTGCTTAGTAGAACACATTGACTGCCTTCTATACATCATTGTTTATAATCAGAAAACTAAAGTCCATAAGATTCTTACTTAAGAGTGTGTATGCTATCATTTTAGGTACATTTTTTTCATCATCTAACAAAAGCTCCAAGTCAAAAGAGTCATTCTTTATATTGTTAGATATGAGTTCCTGATTGGAAGTGTAGAATGAAAACACATTCTAACTCCAGAATTCTTTCACTGTTAACAAGGTTTCCCTGCTACCTGCTACAGATATACAATATATGTTAGTATTATCACCTGGTGTTAAGTTTGAAATGGAAGTTCCAACAATTTTCCCAACTAAATAAATAAACACGCATGTACACACACACATATATAACCATACATACATACAACCATACACTATATAGCCATACATTTTCCTCCAACACACTGACCTCTCTCATTCTTATCTCCTCAGTTGATTGTCAAACTCTTCCCATGGTCCTGTCCCACTATAATGAATAGATACTATTTTATAATTTTTCCATTATTTTCTGCAGATGCAAAATGATGCTAAGTCATCCACACCCCTTCAGCTTGCTCTTGTTGCTTTGGCCAGGAATGACCTTCTAATTTCCAGATTTATGCAAATCCAGTTACACTTTAAGGCCCAAGTCAAAATTTCTCAAGTGACATTCTCTATAAATGCCAATCATTCCCATCTCTGACCTCCTTTGGCATCTCCTGTGAGTGCCACTTTGGTAATCAGTCAAATGGCAGTCTGTACATTGCTCTGTTTCATGTATGTATAACTTGTCTGACAAATCAATCATATACTTATTGGACCTAGGAACTGACTCTTAAACTTCTTGCCCTTGCACATCTCCTGGGACAATGGCAGATACTTAGCTGACTCTCAATGCACAATTGTTGGAGATAAAATGAATTGAAAGTACTAAATTGTTCTTTTTCTGACTAACTGACGTCAACAAGTAAAGTATTTTTGAAGGAATCTTTCCCCACTGTGTTCCAGAAAGACCTGTGGGGCATGCTGTATATCAAAAAGAGTCAGAGTTCCCTTTAAATCCACTGCATGTTCAATGAGATCAATCGACTATGTCCTCTTCTTCCCATATGCTTTTTAATCTGGGTAATTTATGCACCTATAATGCTGGACAGAAAAGCACTTCACTGGAAAAGAAATAGAGGAGGACAGTCTGATTATTACAGAAGCATGCAATCATTTGAGAATAAACATATTTTTATGTCAGTTCTATAGCCGAATATTCCCACATGGAGTTAACGCTTAAGTCATGAAAGTTTGAGTCCTCTATGTTCAGAAATTGGTGCAATTCTGTTTTATTGGTATTGGTATTTGGGCAGGCAGCCTGAATGGATCAATGAGAAATAATGAGTATAAAATATAAGATCCACCCAATGGGTTAAACTCAATGATCATAGGCCACAATGGTATTTCCCAACCTCAAACATGCTAATCCACTTTGAGAACTACAATACCTGTGAGTCTATCAACTATGCAGTTACCTAAAATATTTTTCAACTAATTTGTTCTTTTAGTCTCCTAAATCACCTCCTGATGTGATAAGTTTAGTAATACAAATATCACCAGCAGATAACATTTAGGAAATACAGTAGGCGTATAATTATCTCTGTTAAAATCCTACAACAACCCTGTGTAGAGGGTGCTATTATTACTCTCTGCTACTCATTTTTTGGACTTTATCTTTTCTTTCCTCAGTTTCCAGTGTTTTGAGTGAAATTTTAGGAGATGATCTCTAACCCTCAGCAATACATTATTTCATTTGCATGTTTATGGTCATGTTTCAGTCCTTTATGTGCTTCTTAAAAAGGCAGGCTAAAAGGAGAATGATGTTAAAATCACATTTAGAGAGAGATGTTGTTTATCATTGTATGGGGAAAGTATAAGGACTCTTAAAATTATTTTTCACATGTTCAACACTGTGCTGGCTCCCTCGACCTCTAGTTTTACTGAGATAAAATTGGCATAACTTTGTCTTAGTTTAAGATGTACAGCATAATTATTTGACATATGTACATATTGTGACATGACCACCACAGTCAGTTTAGTTAACATCAATCACTGTACATATTTACACACTGATTTTTTTCTTGTGGCTTTTTAAAAAATTCAAGGACACACACTTACCAGTGACCTTAAGGAGCAGTGACTACCACAACCTCCTCTAAAATAAGTGCTCACTGATTATATGTGAAACGAGAAAGAATGAGGTAAATAAATATTTTCTGTTTCCTTTGCTTGAGCCCTACATTATTCATTCACAACCATTCATTCCATAATTGTAACTGAATGCATGAGACTCTACCCCCCAGGCCTCACATTATTTCTGAACTCAGTGAATGACACACCATCTTTTCAGTTTTTCAGACCAGAAATCCAGGGGCTTTCCTTGATACCTCTCCTTTCTTTGTCTCTCTGTCCTTCTATGGTTTTGCCTTTTAGATTTCTCTTAAATCATTCCACTTACCCATAAACCAGTTTCTCAGATAGCCCACCCACATCTCCTCCTTCTTCTCCCTCCCCACCCCAATTCAGCAGGCAGGATATCTATTTTAAAAACAAATCTGATTGTGTTACCCTTCCCACTGGCTAAAGTACTCAGTGGTTTCCCTTTGACCTTAAGATAAAAGCCAAACCCCTCAGTTGGTCCTAGAACTCCCTGCCTTGCTTAGGTCCCTATGCCATCTTGCATGGATGACTCCATTCTCTCTTTATGACAACCACCCCAGCCTGCTGGCCTTTCTTCGTGTGTGTCTTGCTTCCTCCCTTGCACATGAATTCCCTGCAGCCTTCCCTCCTTTCTTCACTCCAAGAGCACCTTCAAAGTTAGTTTTACTTAAGGTCCTGGTCCTTGACAACTCTGACTATGTCATATCCTCCTACCTTCATTCATTCAAATAATTCAAGAAATATCTATTGAGCAACTTCTCTGTGCCAGGCTCTGTGCCAAGGGCTGGAATACAACAGTAAGCAAGGCACGTGTGGTTCTTAATCTTGCTGTCCAAATAGAAATCAGAGCACAAGTCTGTCTTCTTTCGCAGGACTTATTGCAAGCACAATTTGACGCCCAATTTTATTATTAGGCTTCCATCTGTTTCCTGTGTAGACTGCAGCCTCCATGCTGGCAAGAATTTTTCCCCACTGCTTTGTTTCTAGAATCCAGCACCCTATCTGAAATATAATATGCACTCAATGAATATATATTGGTTGAATTAATTTTAGACATTTAAATCTAAATACTCACATTAAAATGTATCTACCACATATACACTTCCTAAATCTCAAAATATTTGTTTTTTCGTAGTCTTGTCATTTCATAAATTGTGGTTTTATGTCAGTCACATTTTTATTAACTTATTTTTATTTCACTAATTTAATTTTCTATTAATTTATTTCAGAATGATTATCTATTGCTCACTGATCAAAGCTAAGTCATTCCTATCTATAATCTCCCCGGATATTAAATGATAGTATCTTTGGGGAAAGAGAGTGGAAGTATCTGGGAACTTTATTTCCAGGGTAGCAGTACCCATTGGGAGCTTCCCTGGTGGTTCAGATGGTAAAGAATCTATCTGCAATGCAGGTGACTCAACTTCAATTCCTGGTTTGGGAAGATGCCCTAGAGAAGGGAATGGTTACCCACTCCAGTGTTCTTGTCTGGGAAATCCCATGGACAGAGGAGCCTGTTAGGCTACAGTCCATGGGGTTGCAAAGAGTCGGACACAATTGAGGGACTAACAGTACTATGAGTACCCATTGAGTTTTCTATTTTTAAGCCTTATTTAGAATTTCTTATTCATATCTAAACACTGCTTCCAATATCATACTGACTGAAGCTCTAAAACAAATTTTGCAATGATTTTCAAAATCTAAAGATATTATGTATGTTTGTTACTTCCTTTCATTTCTTGCAAAAACTATCTCTCAATTTGTGTTCTAAGGGTGCCATGGTCAAATACTACTGGCTTAAACACAGCAGAACAAATTTTTTGCTGCAGCATTTTATAGAGTCCTAGACCAGTTATTTTTCACTGTAAATTCCCAAATGTACATGTGTGGTAAGGGCTGGAGGGAGTGTGGTATTACATATTCAGAACACCAGCTTTTTAAAAAACATTTCAGAGCTGGACTCCTCTTTCCAAGAGCTCTTGTTCAAACACTTCGGGAAATGCTACTTTTAATTCATCATGATTCTAGATGTGGGATAAATGTTGGCAGATCACTCTTTTGATTATCAATAAAATGCTGGGGGCGGGAGGAGAAGGTGACGACAGAGAATGAGATAGCTGGATGGCATCACCGACTTGATGGACATGAGTTCGTCCATCACCAGGAGTTGGTGATGGACAGGGAGGCCTGGCGTGCTGTGTGATTCATGGGGTCGCAAAGAGTCGGACACGACTGAGCGACTGAACCGAACTGAACTGAAAATAAATGAACTTTTGCAGTTTTCTCTGGAAGTCAAATGACTCGTGAAAGAACATGTGTTCAATTCCACCCACCAAGTGGTTATTGAACATCTTTTATCTGATCATTTAGTACCAGCAGTTCTCTTGACCAAGAAAACCACCGTGACATGCCTGCTTCTGTGGATGCAGAAGAGAATATTTGGGGGACTGAGTCCTTACTATGTTACAGCCTGCTGCAATGCCAACACATAGCACTCCTACATGTGGAAGTTCTTATTCTCTGTGATAAGACATGGGATGCTCAGGTCACACAGTTAGCAGACAGGAGAGCCGAAAATCAAACCAACGCCTCTTTGCTTCTAAGCCTAGTGGTCTCTCTTTCTTGGCTATAGCATTCTGACTTATGTATGATTTTGTATGAGAAGTTCACTAAAAATAATGTGAATACTATATAAATAAATGAGTCCTAAGGAAAACACTAGGGCTGTTTTCCTGTTTCCAACAGATGGTATTCTTCCCCTTCTCTAGACTGTGTTTTTGCCCAGAATTTGAAGAGTGTTTTGAAGAAATATGTTGCTAGCAAACATCTCCACTGCCCTGTCTCCTTTAAGTAAATTGTGAAATTTCCATTAATGCAGAAGTAGAACTACTTCTCAGCAGAAATTCTAAGCTTGTGCTTGTGGTTTAGGTTGGTGGCAGATGTGATTTCCTTCATAAAATCTTAGAACTGGAAGGAAGTGAAAAGATTGTCATAAGGTCCCACTGTGTACAACCAGGACAATTGAAACCTGGAAAGAGTTGATGATTTGCCCAGAATCACATAGGAAATAATAATACAACTAAACATTAATGAAGATGCCAGGATCATTACTTTTGTATATTGAGAATCTACCATTATAAGGTATGGAGTATATAGTATATATTATCCCTATTTTCAGATGGGGTATCTGAGGCTCAGATAGGTTACGTGACTTATCCAAGGACACACAGTTAATAGGCGGTAGAACCTCAGCTGAAACAGTCAGTCTGACTCTAAGGCTGAGGCCTTTCTGCCCCACTGCTCCCAGTCTCTGCACTGCAGGCTCATCAAGATAAGCGATAAGGAGTGATTCAGTCTAATCTTGCTCAGACTCAAATCAAATGGAAAATTTGAAGGGTCCAAGAAAGCCTTAAAATCACATCATTTACATAAGGCATGACTGAAGAACAATGGACCTGGATTTTTAAAAAATGATGTCAGAGGTCACTGATCCAAAGAAGGGGATTTACTTTCCATACTCATCATTAATCGGATGGATTCATTTCAGCAGTGGTGCCACAGCCTGAAACCATTTTGAAATTCCTCTTTATGCAGTTATTGTTGTAACCTGCTGTATGTTTTACTGCATAACCTCATTAGAGGTAACATATTTTCCTTTGAGAGCAGGTTTAATTTTTTCCAATGTTTGGAACTCAACTTTGTGAATAAGTGATAATGGTCGACATCGTATAATGAGACCAGTTTTCTTGGGTGACTTGATCTACAGCCTCAGAAGGTTTTAGCTAAAGTTAAGCTTGGTCCTTTGAATCAACAGCACTGCCAGTGGAATCCAACACTCAGATCTGCATGGATTCTGAGAGAGTTTATAGACCCAGCTTATATGTGCTATATGAAAACAAAATAAATGAAAACAGGTACATATAAATAAATAAATTCGTTATTATTCTTTATTTCGAGTAAATGTAAGATTATGATGGTTATTATAGTCATTTAATTTTTGTTTGTTTAATCGGTTCCTTGTTTTGAAATTTTACCTATGTTTGAAAAGCCCAGCTGTATCCTACTTGGTTCAAGACAACACCTATCAAGAAGAATCTCTGAACCATTACCACATTTGCTCTCTGTTCCAATTTCTTAGAATCTAGTCAGATACTACACTGCATTTTTACATCACCTTTCATGGTGTCTGTCTTACCTTCCTACAAAGACTATAATATTAATACTTTTTAAGGAAATAAGCAATTCAGTTTTTAGAGTTCCTTTGTTTTCTTATTTTGCTTTGATTTGCCCTGTGGTAGATGCATGGTAAAATGAATGTTTTTAAGATGCATCACTTCCTTGTTTTTGGGTGTCTGCTCTCTGGGTATAAACTGAATTCCTGGGAGATTATCCATGTTCAATATCTTCTTCCCTTTGATCTTTCTCACTCTGATTTCAGTTTTCCCTGAAAAGTTCCATTTGCTAACATTTCTTTCTTTTTTTTAATGTGAGGAAACTGGAATGACTATGGTTATATTCAGTGATTGACTGAAGTATAAAGTTGAGCTATCTATGTTCAAGTGCTTTTGGTCAATGGACACAGACTTCATTACTAATTTAAGCCTAATCTTCTACAGAAAATCTGCGTATTCAGACCTGGAAAGTTTTCTGGGATAAAGGAAGCTCCTTTTCTACTGGATTAAGAGGCAAGCCTTTCTTGAATTTATGGCCTCAGGACCATCTGCCACAAGGTCTGTTTTTGCTGTTTGATTAAGACAGAGGTCAAATCAAAGGTATTTGTTGAAATGTGTTTATAAAACACCTACTTTCTGGGCTTCCCTGGTGGCTCAGAGGTTAAAGCGTCTGCCTCCAATGCGGGAGACCCGGGTTCGATCCCTGGGTCGGGAAGATCCCCTGGAGAAGGAAACGGTAACCCACTCCAGTATTCTTGCCTGGAGAATCCCGTGGACGGAGAAGCCTGGTAGGCTACAGTCCATGGGGTCGCAAAGAGTCGGACACGACTGAGCGACTGAACAGAACAGAACAGAACAGAACTTTCTGCCCAGCACTTGTAGGTATTTTCTTTTCAGGAGTACTAGGTTGACTCACAGTTATAATTCCATTCTGAGAGAGCCTCAGAACAGAGCAAGGCAGCATGAGTGAGTACCCACATCCCAGAGTTTAAAATCCATCAGCTCCAGGGAGAGGAAGTCGGCAGTGAGAGGGAAGTGGACTTTTCTGCCAGTGGATAAGCCTCCTCACTGCAAAGGTAGTGTGCTTGGTTATAGAAGACTGGGGGGAAATGCAGAGACGATGTCTTTCTACTTTTTCCATAATAGAGAAGTAAATTGAGAGCCCTGCTGCTGCTGCTGCTGCTAAGTCACTTCAGTCGTGTCCGACTCTGTGCGACCCCATAGACGGAAGCCCACCAGGCTCCCCCGTCCCTGGGATTCTCCAGGCAAGAACACTGGAGTGGGTTGCCATTTCCTTCTCCAATGTGTGAAAGTGAAAAGTGAAAGTGAAGTCGCTCATTCGTGTCCGACCCTTAGCAACTCCTAGGACACCACAAATAATAAACTATTGCTGGCCAGTGACAATAGACACATTTAGGAAATCAGCAAGCCAACCTTCTGTTCCAGCAGTGGTGTCAGTGAAGGACACTCCAGCATTGGAAGTCCTTTGGGAGAGCAGGGAAGTCTGTAATGCTTGCTAATGGGAAAACTTCTGAAGAGTCAGTCCCAGGGGAGAGACTAGAAAAGTGAGGTGATATATTATTCAGTTCAGTTCAGTTGCTCAGTCGTGTCCGACTCTTTGAGGACACAGCACGCCAGGTCTCCCTGACCATCACCAATTCCCGGAGTTCACTCAAACTCATGTACATTGAGTCGGTGATGCCATCCAGCCATCTCATAGTAGCGATCTATAATGGAACTCAGTTTTTAGAAACCTGATATCTTTGTTTTTCTTCCTGGTTCACCATAAAAACATGCATGAGTGTTCACAGAATATATCTAGCAAGGAATTCCAAAAAGCCAACACACAGATTTATAAGATCAGTCTTTATCAAAGTAGGCTTACTACCTCATAAAAAGTTGACAGAGAAAAACCATCTGGAAAGTTAAACTGGAGTTGTGTTGTATCAAGCAAAGTCACCCCTTCATGGATCATAGCCTTATTGTGGTGGAGGGGCTTGCATAACTCAATGGAGCTATGAGCCATGCCCTACAGGGCCACCCAAGACAGATGGGTCATAGTGGAGAGTTCTGACAAAAGGTAACCCACTGGAAGAGGGAATGGGAAACCACTCCAGTATTCTTGCTGAAAGAACTCCATGAACAGCATAAAAGGTAAAAAGATATGACACCAGAAGACAAGCCCCCCTAAGGAAGGCATCCACTTCCTTATCCACCACCTAAGGAAGGTATCGGAGAAGGCAATGGCAAGCCACTCCAGTACTCTTGCCTAGAAAATCCCATGGATGGAGGAGCCTGGTGGGCTGCAGTCCGTGGGGTCGCTGGGGGTCAGACACGACTGAGCGACTTCGCTTTCACTTTTCACTTTCACACATTGGAGAAGGAAATGGCAACCCACTCCAGTGTTCTTGCCTGGAGAATCCCAGGGATAGGGGAGCCTGGTGGGCTTCCGTCTATGGGGTCACACAGAGTCGGACACGACTGAAGTGACTTAGCAGCAGCAGCAGCAGCAAGGAAGGTATCCAATAGGCTACTGCAGAAGAGAAGAGAGTAATTACTAATAGCTTCAGAAAGAATGAACTAAAGAGACTCTTGATGAGAGTGAAAGAGGAGAGTGAAAAAGTTGTCTTAAAACTCAACATTAAAAAAAATAATAAGATTGGGCTTCCCCGAGGGTTCAGTGGTAAAGAATCCACTTGCCAATGCAAGAGACATGGGTTTGATCCCCAATCTAGGAAGACCCCACATTCCATGGAGAAACTAAACCCATTCACCACAGCTATTAAACCAGTGCTCTAGGGCCTGGAAGACTCAACTAGAGAGCCCATGTGCTGCAGCTACTGAAGTCCACACGCCTAGAGCCCATGCTCCACAACAAAAGAAGCCTGCAGTGAGAAACCTGTGCACCTCAACTAGAGGGTAGTCCCTGCTTACTGCAACTAGAGAAAAGTCTGCGTAGCAAAGAAGACCCAGAATAGTCAAAAATAAATAAAAAATGAATAAAGGAAAATTATTAAACAAACGAAACTAAGATCATGGCATTTGGTCCCATCACTTCATGGCAAATAGACTGGGGAAGCACTGACAGACTTTATTTTCTTGGGCTCCAAAATCACTTCAGAAGGTGACCATAGCCAAGAAATTAAAAGACACTTGCTTCTTGGAAGAAAAGCTATGACAAACCTAGACAGCGTATTAAAAAGCAGAGACATTACTTTGCCGACAAAAGTCCGTCTAGTCAAAGCGATGGTTTTTCCAGTAGTCATGGACAGAGGTGAGAGTTGGACAATAAGGAACACTGAGTACCGAAGAATTGATGCTTTCAAACTGTGGTGCTGGAGGAGACTCTTGGACAGCAAGGAGATCAAACCAGTCGATTCTGAAGGAAATCAACCCTGAATATTCTATTGGAAGGGCTGATGCTGAAGCTGAAGTTCCAATACTTTGGCTACTTGATTTAAAAAGTCGGCTCATTGGAAAAGACCCTGATGCTAGGATAGATTGGAGGCAAAAGGAGAAGGGGGCAGCAGAGGATGAGATGGTTAGATAGCATCACCAACTCAATGGACATGAATCTGAGCAAACTCCTGGAGATAGAGAAGGACAGGGAAACCTGGCATGCTGCAGCCCATGGGGTCCGAAAAAGTCAGACATGACTTAGTGACTAAACAACAGCAACAATAATCAAAGTGAAGGTGATATTCTCAATAAGATTGAAAATAGTCTGACCCAAATGGCACAACTTAGTAGAGGATTAATTTTAGCAAACCAAAACATGAAGTATCAAAATTGTTTCAGAGTTTGGATGGTATAGTGAAGAGATTTCCCATAAAGTATCCTTAAAATACAGACTTCTGCCCCTTATCACCACATCACCAAACCCCTCCTTCACCAACTTCCATCCTTAAAGACTCTGATTCAATCATTCTGTACTTAGGAATCTGTTTACCAATTTTGGAGATTTCTCTCCCAGAGATTCTGGTTTAACTTATCTGAAGAGCAAATTACTTGAAACTCTTCACTTAATCCTAATACATAGCCAGGGTGATGAACCACTGACTTAAACCAAATCAGATCCCAAACTTCTGATTTTGAGATTTTCTGACCAACATTCATTTTATTTTTAAAATAGTGGCATCCATTTTTAAAAATTTTATACATTATTATTTCTACCTTTGATCAAAATCTCAAACTATTATAAAACATGCATTTATCTTTTAGTTTTAAAATTAATTTTGCTATTAATGACTTTTCTTAGGATATCACTTGGTTGCAGTAGCAGCAGGAGAGGGAGCATCTGTGACACAAGAGTTTTTCCCCCAAATGTTTAAATTTCTCCTGCAAATCCTGTATACTTTTGTTCAGATAATGCACCTGCCAAAAGATAGACAAGGTGAGGAGACCTAGTCAGAATAGACTGAAGATCCCCTACGCCCAAAAGGCTGGCCAGGAATAGAAAGATTGAACAGGAATGGCTCAGTTGTCCTAAGAGAAAAGGCAACAGAGACTTCTAGAGCGGCAGTACAGGTCTTGCTTGGAGCTGTTGAGCTCCTCCAAGCCAGCTTCTGTTTCCTGACTCATTTGACTGAAATCCACTATGCTGCCCCATACACTGTCCAAGACACCACAGCCCAATTAAATCTGTATTTAACTTAATCTGTAATTACAGTATTTACATCTTCTGCACTACATCTGAGTCCTGGAATCCTGGGTTCTGCCAACAACCTGACTACCCAACTTCTTATCATTCTATTTTAACATCTGTAAGATATTATGGAAAAACCCTAATGAACATCCTGGCCAACCCAAATTTAACTTATCTGATTTCATGTTGACTACCTGAAGAGTATAACCCCCGCTTACACCAGTGGCCAGTAGAATAAGACCCAACATAGTAAAATGGGTGTTCTGGACTGTCCCTAGGTGGTTTTTACGATTCTCTTTAGTTTTTATTTTTGTCCAGGTCATGGTAATGACTGGATGGGAGTTTGAAAATGTTAACCATTACATGGTAAAGCCTTTGTGGTTCTGAACTATTTCAGAGTTCGAGAAGAAATTCTTGTCAGAAGCTTGTAAAATGCATGTTGTGAATGAAGTAGTTGGAATAGACTTTTTTTGACGAACAAAACCTCAAAAAGTGTTTTAGGAAAGGGAGGGTATGGGAAGGGAAGACAATATTCAACCATCCCAAAATAGCTGATTTATTACTACAGGAAAAAGATAAGACGAAGGCAGATTAGTCATATTTCCTCATTTGTTATTGTACCAAAATTATCCAGTGAATTGCAACATTATTTTATATTACTATCGAGACTTCTTAAATGCATCAGATCACTGAGAATGGAGTGGAAGAAAAAAAAATTACTTAAAGCACAACTTTTTAAAACAGTGAATGACTCAGGTCAGTAATTTGTAATCCTTTTTTTTTTTGGCAACAAGTCCAGCCTGTTCCTTTAAGATATCTGGCTCACTCCAAAGCTGCAGAGCTGACAATGAAACCAACGTTTGGCCATCTTAGCTTGCTTTCATCTTCTTTGCTGTTCTCATATACATACAGTTTTGTTTTGGATCTTCTTGGCCTATAAGTGGGACACTCACTTATTAATATATTCATTCAACATGTATTTGTTAATCATCTATCTTGTGCCATGTGACACCCTGTGATTTTTCATCTAGGATGACGTCATCTTCTGCCATAGGAGTGACTTAAATACAACGGTGATGTCTCCAGCTTCCATTTTGGTTCTATATTTGCTTATTAGCAATAGCTAACACTATATGGCACTGACTTGTGCAAGGCACAGTTCCAAGTGCTTTACATATGTTAACTTCTTGATCCTCCTGAGAACCCCATGAAAAAGACTTCATTTTTATCTCTATTTTCCAGTTTGTTGTTGTTCAGGTGTTAAGTTGTGTCTGATTCTTTGTGACCCCATGGACTGCAGCACACCAGGCTTCCCTGTCCTTCATCATCTCCTGGAGATTGCCCAAGTTCATGTCCATTGAGTCAGTGTTGCCATTCAACCATCTCATCCTCTGTCACCCCGTTCTCCTCCTGCCTTCAGTCTTTCTCAGCATAAGGGTTTTTCTAATGAGTCATCTCTTCACATCAGGTGGCCAAACTATTGGAGCTTCAGCTTCAGCATCAATCCTTCAATGAATATTCAGGATTGATTTTCTTTAGGATTGATTTGTTTGATCTCCTGGCAGTTCAAGGGACTCTCAAGAGTCTTCTCCAGTACCACAATTCAAAGGCATCAGTTCTTTAGTGCCCAGCCTTCTTTGTGGTCCAACTCTCACATCTGTACATGACTACTGGAAAAACCATAGCTTGGACTATATGAATCTTTCTCAACAAAGCGATGTCTCTGCTTTTTAATACATTGTCTAGGTTTCTTATAACTTTTCTTTCAAAGAGCAAGCATCTTTTAATTTCATGGTGCAGTCACTGTCTGCAGTGATTTTGGAACCCGAGAAAATAAAGTGTGTCACCATTTCAACTTTTTCCACATCTATTTGCCATGAAGTGATGGGACTAGATACCATAATCTTAGATTTTTGAATATTGGGTTTTAAGCCAGCTTTTTCACTTTTCTCTTTCACCTTATTCAAGAGGCTAGATGTTAAATAATTTAAAAATATATCTGAGGATAGCACAGCTAGTAAGTGATACAATTTGGTTTTGAACCTGGGCAGTCCAGCATTAGAGACTGTATTTTTAACCACTGTGGAATCTCTGACTTCATCTACAAAGCACTCATTAGTGGAATATCTCTGCTTTGACTTAACCCTTTGTGGAAGGGCTTCCACCTGACTCATTCCACTCTGAAGCAGAGCTCAGAAAGGACATTTAAAATGGAAGTCCTGCCCATTGCATACTTTTAGCCTTAGTTACAAAGGCAGTTCTGGTAAATATAGTAATTTTTTTTTTCTAAGCTAGTTTTTTTGTTTTTTCAAAGTGTTAATTAGAACATTTGCTTTTTTCCAAGAGGCTGTATTTTCTGCCTATTAAGATATCGTATGTTCTCATCTCAATTAATTCTAAGATGATTTGTTTCTCTAGTGTCAAATGTTTCTTAAATATGAGGTCTTTCTGTGTATTTAATTTTTCTTGGCTAATGTTCAGCATAATCATTTACACATTAAAAGAAGTGAAAGTTTTAATTCAAGGTCAAAGCCTTTGGCACACATTACATTTAGACAGCCCCATTTGTGGCAGAAATGATGCTGTTTAGCTCATAATCCAAAGATGGCACATAGGCCAGTACCAAGAGGCTCATGAGCCATTTGTCATAATCACTTCTTTCTTTCCCAACACTTCTTTGACTTCCATGGACCTTCTCTTAGATTCACCAAGATTCCGCATCTTCCACTCGTGAAATTATACTGATTCACAGTCTCTGTTTTCTATCTTTTATTTTGGGATTTATTGGGATATAAATGAATTATTGAAAGGTTCTAAATAAACAAAAATATACTAAATAGAGAGAGAGTCCCTTTTAACATTTCATAGCAACAAATAGTTTCACAATATCCAGAAAATGGTCACTTAAATCACCTATAATGAGAAAGAAAACAAAGACTTTAAACTTAATGAAGGTAACAATGACTGCTTTTGTGGTGTGTGTTTTGGTAGAGAATGTATTTGAAGACTATAGAAATTCCTGAGATCTTGTTGGGAAATAACAGGATAGCAGGAACTAGGATCTCCCAGATAGCACCCTCACCCCAGTACACTCTCATTTTTGAGTCTCCATGAGTTGCCTGGGTAATCCTACACACACACACACACACACACACACACACACACACACACCATACACCACATATGTATGCTTCAACTCTTTTTTTCTTTCTTTCTGCAAGGTACACCACCTCCTTTCTTTCCAAAGTAGGCAGAGGAATAGGCATTTAATTTCAAATGTCAGTCTTACTAAAGATATCCCTTGATGTGCTAATTTGATAAAATGCCTTCACTTGGAAATATATTATGGTCCAGACAGGAAATCAGGAGGTGACATTGTAATCTCACCCTCAATTCATTGATCTCTGGAGACAAATATGTTGAATAATTCAAAATGGAAAAAAAAAATCACTCTGAGAGCTGAGTCATGCAGTTTGTATCATTGATCCAATTAACTGGACAGATGCCAAATTGCCATTTTATTTTTTGCTGTGAATGCCTTTTTGGTAGGTATATCTTGTGAAAGTACTTTGTGGTTCCTAGGGTAAAGTCACTCTGTGGTTCTATCAGCAGTTTTTCTTCTTCTGACTTGTTAGGATAATAACTTTTGTTTTTACAGTCAACATTTAGAAATTCAGGATAACATAAAATGCTCTAAGCTTATGACCCAATTTTTATAGAACTATCCTGATTTGAAATATTTTATCTTACCATTCCCATAAACCACTGAAGTTCTTACAAATGTTGTCTTTGGACTTGAATGGACTGAAATTTGAATCACAGCTCTGCCACCCACTAAGCTGTGTGAACTTAGGTAAGATGTATTACACTTTGAAGCCTCAATCTTTTTTCATATGTTCTTCCATTTTAGAGTTTAAGTGAGGATAACATAAGATCATGTGTGCAAAGTTTTAGTATAATGACTGTCTAGAAAATTCTCATAAATATTAACTTTTATCATTGGTTAATTCAAATATTTTGGGTCATACTGTTTATTCTAGATTGACTTTTATATCTTGAAACTCTCCCCAAATTATTTTTGAAAACTAACATTTTTTATTTGTAAAATATGATGACTCTACCTAAAAAGAATGGAGATTATATTAAACAGATAATCTTCAGGTCTGCTTTAAATTAGTATCTTGAACTTTCCTCTCCTGAGTTACAATAAAATGAGCAACTGAATTGATTTACTTGAGACTTCTATTATTCCTTCTTTGACTATTGATGTTTTATGAAATTGTTAAGTGAAATAGTGCAGGGAAAGTAAAGGTAAATGATTCAAATAGCAAATTGCATGGTTATTTCCTAAATATTTAGATAAGATAGAACATTTCTTCCAAAGTGTTAAAATAAATCCCTATTTGTTCTAATTGCAGCTTTGTGATCTGATGAAAGGTAGGAAAGATTAGCCAATTTTATAGTAGGGGAAACACTGAATATGGAAATTCCCAAAAAACCTTGGCCCAGTTATTTACTGCTTATTAATGTTGCTTCCTACAGTCACTGAATCATATTGTCCATTGGCTGATTCATTCTTTTATTTCTATTAGGCAAATATCTATCAAGCACTTTCTATATGCCAGGCACTGTTCCAGATGTTAGGGACAGAGAAGTGAGCAAAGTAGACCAAAAGCCCTTCCTTTGTGAAGCTGCTAAAATAAATACTTAAACTGCTTATTATGTTATATGGTAATACATACAATAGAGCAAATTAAAATAGGAAAGCAGGATGGGGAGTAGGGTTACAATTTTAATGAGAATGGTGGTAAGCAAGGTACTCTCTGATCATATTACACTTGAGTCAAAGCTTGAAAGAGATGAGGGAGAGAGCCATATGGGGAACTTGGAAAACAACACATGCAAAGACTTTCAGTGAAGTATGTTAGTCGCTTGGTCATGTCCAACTCTGCGATTCCATGAACTGTAGCCCATCAAGCTCCACTGTCCATGGAATTCTCCAGGTAAGAATATTGGGGTGGGTAGCCATTCTCTTCTTCAAGGGATCTTCCCGACCCAGGGATCAAACCCAGGCCTCCTGCATTACAGGCAGATTCTCTACCATCTGAACCATTCAGTAGAAGGATACAAACAAATTTAGGAACAAATTTGTAATGGAGTAATAGAGGCATGTCAGGAGGTGCAGAATCTGGCAGATCGTTCCAATGACTTTGGCTTTGAATGGAACTAAGTTGCAAGGGTACTTGGAGGTTTCTAAACAGAAGAATGACATGATCCAACTTAAGTTTCATTGGGTTCACTCTGTCCTGGGTGGAGAATAGAAACTGGGGACAAAGGACTGAAGCAGGAAACCAGCTAGGAAACTATTGGAATAATCTACTCAAAGCTCTAGCAGAGGAAATCGTGAGAAGCAGCAAGGGCTGACAGACTTGGCTGAGTATTCTGTATGAGGTCTGTAAAGGAAAGAGAAGAGCTGAGAAATGACTCCAGGGTTTTTGGCCTGAAAAACTGGAAGGGTTGAGTGGACACCATTATCTGAAAAATGCAGTGTCTTTGGCCCTGAAATAAAGCTGCAAATTCAATCAATGGTAAAATCATTTTATTTGCACTGTACTCATTTGCAATGTGTAAATTTAATTTGAGCAAGGGCTGACATAATATCTACCATTGCTGTTTCTGGAAATAATAGATGGTCTAAAGAAATAAATCACATGAACAAGACTCCAGAAAAGGCTCTTTGGACAGGAGTATGTTTCAAAATTTAGCAAACAGATTTTTAAGCAAGAATATTCTCCTGGATCCATCGCAGGCTTAAAAATAATGGACAGGGTGGGCCCCAGGTTTGGGTGTTTTTAAAAGTCTCCCTAGGTGATTCCAACCACTGGCCCACTCCTTCCCCTTACCACCCCTTCCCTCTGGTCTGATGAGAACGATTGCATTCTGTGAAGATGATATTTTAAATATGTGCAAAGCAACTTGCAAAGGGTTTGTGTATTAGAAACCATACACCAGTTACGTTTTTGCATTCCTTAAAGTGGGTTCCTTCAGGAGCTCTATCTGCATATTGGAATTACAGTGCTCCAAGCATCTTTGAGATCAGTTTATTACCATCCATAGGTTTAATGGTGTATGTTGAGGCTGAGAGACTAATGAATGTTTACAGGAACTCTGTGCTAAGAAACATTTTGAGGGTGTTTCTGAGGCTAATAGAGAGTCAACTAATTGTGTTACTTGGCATGCATCACATATCTGCCATCCCAACTTGTTCCAACCTCTCATTTCAGGGAACTTCACCTGAGGCCCAGAAACTGTTAGGAGTCTTAGTGGTTCACTGTAGTCCACACGCTAGGCCATCTACATTACCCTAGAAAGGAAATGCCCAGATACACACACACGCACCTATCTCTAAGAGCCTCTACAGCCAAACTTTCCACTAATCTAGACAGATCTGAATCTCTGAATTTCTACTGTATATGAGGGACAATTTCCTTGAAAGAGCCTTTCTATTGTTTTTGTTTCTTCCATTCATTTTATTTTTAAAAAATTTATGATTTGGCATGAAGTGGAAACAATGAAATAAAAATTATATTTTATAGACTACAGTGCATTTACAGCTAAAACTGTGATCCACAAAACCAGGCATAAAGAATTGTGCTTTCTATCTCCAGGGCCGTGGAATGTAAAGGAAAGGGCTGAACAGCAGCTGCAAACAATTACTAAGCATTTTCAATGGTCTTGCAAAATGCCATGAATTCACAGCACCCCACCAGAAACCTGGACTGCACCCCTCTGAAATAGCTCCCCATCATTGGCCAAACACATATCCTGCCCCTCCTTGGCAGGGTCTCCCCATCAGACTTTGTGGAGGCTCTGTCTCCTGACACCTTGAAATAAAGAGCCCCTCTCTCTTTTTCGTCTCAAACTCCTTCTCCTTGCCGTGCTTTCATCTTGTCTTCCAGAACGTATTTCTTACAATTTCTTTAGTTTCAGCACATCACGATTTACAAATGCAGACATGGGCCACTGGAGAACCACAATGCACCCCGCACATGCAGAAGGAAACTTTCCTTTCGTCCTGTCCAACACTAGTGAGCTAATCATGAAAGGCTGCCCACATGAACTTTCTTATGACTGCACTGGGGATTCCTGACTTTTAGTTGAGGAGAAGAGAGACTTTTCTGAAAAAACTTAACTCCTTAGACTGACATGTGAAATCCACAATGTAAAACACAACTAGAGTGTGCATGGTAAACTCTGGTAGCATAGCCAACTTTTGTCCAGAGAGAAAATACACCATGGGTATATAGGAGATATAAGAGTTAAAGGCTGAAAGAAACTTCAGGGACTTAACCGAAGATCTAGATGGAAAGACTGGATGAACTGATCCATTTCAGGCCTGTTTGTAACTCTTAGCCCAGACTCTGATGACTTGTGCCTCAGGTCACATCATAGAGATTGGAGAAGGTTAGCACTTATGGACTCACCTGGTCTTTTGTTAGCAATTTACCTTTCTGCCATGGCCACAGTGAAAGAATAACTTAGCAGTGTAGTTATTCAACCCAACTAAGCCAGGATCTGAATAAACTGAAAACCTACATAGGCTTTAGAAAAGACACTTTGATCTTTCTTTAGTTTAAAGGAGTAAATAACTGGATAGACTGTAAGCAGTTTTCTGACTACCACATATTCTGGCGTCCTATGTGTAAGAAATAGGTCAGATAAGGTCTGGGTTTGTTGATTCTCAGAAGGAAGGGCTAACTTTGCACTCTAGTCCAGGGGTCCCAAACCCCACAGCAGGATCATCTCCTGTATGTGCTGGGTAACCAACAGTCTGAATAGAATGATGAATCCATTTACACATCAGGAGTTTGGGTAATGAATGACCTCTGCATTTTTTGTTTGCAAGCAGTTCACATTTTTAAATTTAATAGGCCATCCTTGTAGGAGAAAATAAACACCATAAACATCTGCCCTATGATTGTAGATGTTATAAAGATCGACAGGAAGGGGACCAAAAAAATAATTGGAGAAATGTAAGTGGACCCTGCCAAAAACCAGAACTGTTTAAGCTCAAGTAACTCAGGCTGAGGACACTGCATTATTATTGAAAGAAACTGAAGTCATAAATGTATATTTCCCCAAGAAAATAAAGCAAAAATTTTTTAAAGGAATGTTTTTGGCTCATCAGTTCAGATCAGCTGCTCAGTCGTGTCCGACTCTTTGCGACCCCATGAATCACAGCACACCAGGCCTCCCTGTCCATCATCAGCTCCCGGAGTTCACCAAAACTCATGTGCATTAAGTCGGTGATGCCATCCAACCATCTCATCCTCTGTTGTCCCCGTCTCCTCCCGCCCCCAATCCCTCCCAGCATCAGACTCTTTTCCAATGAATCAGCTCTTCGCATGAGGTGGCCAAAGTATTGGAGTTTTGGCCTCAACATCAGTCCTTCCAAAGAACACCCAGGACTGGTCTCCTTTAGGATGGACTGGTTGGATCTCCTTGAAGTCCAAGGGACTCTCAAGAGTCTTCTCCAGCACCACAGTTCGAAAGCATCAATTCTTTGGTGCTCAGCTTTCTTCACAGTCCAACTTTCACATCCATACATGACCACTGGAAAAACCATAGCTTTGACTAGATGGACCTTTGTTGGCAAAGTAATATCTTTACTTTTTAATATGCTATCTAGGTTGGTCATAACTTTCCTTCCAAGGATTAAGTATCTTTTAATTTCATGGCTGCAATCACCATCTGCAGTGATTTTGGAGCCCAAAAAAATAAAGTCTGATACAGTTTCCACTGTTTCCCCGTCTATTTATTTCCCATGAAGTGATAGTTTGCATTAATTCTGGGAAAACAACTATGCTCCTAATCTTAGAATTTAGTTTCCTAATTTTGGAATCTTCCTACATCAGACTTTGACTCCCAAATGTCATTGCCATTCCAACCAAGTGTTTGATTCCTCAGTATAGATTCTAATTTTCAGACATCAATCAGCTAGTCTCTTCAGAATATTTTCTTTCTTTTAAATTTTAAATTCTTCAATTATGAGATATGAAGTGTAGTCAGAAAAAAAAAAAAACCCAGAAAATTTAAAACTAGGGTTTAGCAAAGAGGTGATAAAGAGAATATCCATGCCACTGTCACTCAGAACAGAAATGTAAAACATAACTCACCTGAAAACACTTTCCTCTGTGTTTTCCTCATCATAATATCTTCCATCATCCACCATAATAACGTTTATGATATTCCTTTCTTTGATTTTCCTTACAGTTTTGCTCAATTATATGCATCCTTAAGTAATATAGTCTTGTTTGTCCTCTTTTTTGACTTTATATTGAGAACCATACTATATTCACTTACTCAATATTGTGATTTATTCATGTTTGTCAGTTATAGTTTTTTCATTTGCTTTTCAGTATAGTATTTCAGTGTATAAAGAGAACCTGTGCTACTATTGGTCAACATTTGTGTTTGTTCCAGTTTGGGGCCATTATGAACATGATATGAGTGCTCTTGTTCTTGTGTCCTGGAATGCAGGTCACACATTTCTATAAGGTATATGCCTTGGATATAGTGCTACATGATAGGCTTCAACTTTACTATATGATATTGAACTGCTTTCCAGAGTCATACAAATTTATTTTCCCACCTACAGTGCATGAATATTTCTCTAGTTCCACATCTTCATCATCACTTGAACTTTGTAGCTTTGCTCATTTATGTATTCCTTATCATAGTTTTAATTTGCACTTTCCTGGCTACCAAAGAAAATGAGCATCATTTCATATGTTTATTGCCAATGTAGTTGCCCTTTTCCTGTGATATGCCTCTTCAAGTCTTTTAATCATTTTTCTATAAGATTGCTCTTTTTTACTTACTGATTTATAGTTCTTTATATATTTTGAAATTAGTGCTTTGTCAGAGTTTTTATAAATATTATAAAGTTATACATATATACATTATGTATATTATATGTAAAGGTCTTTCAGTGCACTAGAATATATATTCTATTTATTCATTTTATGCATATATATAATTTATATTTTATATTTACATAATCTCCAACCTTTTCTTCAGTGAGCTCTAAGAATAAGAGGGTGGGATGTGCACTAATATAATGACTGGCATGGATTTAGAAAACAAAAGAGTGTTCAAATCTACACTAGCTTGAAGTTAGTATTGTACTACTTTCTTATTTACTATTATACTATTAAATTCAGAGTATATAAAATTATTAGCATAATATATTGTGCATCAAAAGAACAAAAGAAGATTCTAAACCTGGAAAGCACCCTAGAAGTAAATATAGACCATCAAAAAATCCACGATGCTGATTTAAAAATATAGATTATCTGTGGTTCATGAAGTGCCCAAGGACTCACATTCATAAATCTTATACAGGTCTTGACTCCTCCTCCAGTGCAAAGAATTGCTAAGTGTTATGAAGAAATCTTCCCACAATTCCAGTTACCATAGGTCTCCTCTTTGAGGCTTGCTCCCTGAAAACTGTTTTTAGTATTAAAAAAGAAATCAGAGCCAGGAGGAGATGATAGCAAATTTAGTTGTTCTCTTACTTCTTCTTTAAAACAGGAAATACTTGGGGAGCAAATGTCCCTTATTTATTTCCTACAGATTGCTGGTTTTTCAAGCTTTCCGGATCAGGCTTCCTGCCTAGAGGGCTGGATCTTAAGTCCAGAAATCTGCACTGTCACTCAGATGCAGAATCCATCTGTGGTTGATGGCTGCTAGGAGGCCCAGTGCCTCTGACCTATACAAGCATCATCCCTTCTTGACTCGCAGAGCTCCAGGCAGTGTGTTTATTCAGGACTTTGGCATTTATGTTTGCTTGGCACATTCAGTTCAGTGGAATCTTTAATGGCCACTCTGACTAGTCAGTGCCAATTCCAAAGCTGGGCCTCAAAGGAGAGAAATAGAAAAATAGGACTAGAACTTCGTGGGAAGGAAGAAGACAGCTCAGAGAAACTGTAGTTAAATTTTTTTTTCATGTTATGCTTTCCGGAGTTATTCTGTTTTCTTGATGGCATCGATAGAAACATTTGTAGGCTTATGCTTGAGTCTTTACAAACTGTATTTTATATGACACTAAAAATGAAATAGAGCAATAAAACTAATTTTAAACTTGCTGTATCCCCCTAGAGCAGAAAAAGGATGTGGTAATGTATAAGTGAAGCCCAAGCTAACCGTGACAAAATAATAGAGCAGTGTCATTTTAAAAAGCAAGCTCTCTATTGGGATATATAAACAGACATAAACTGGTGGTTCTCTAAGTGTGGTCTGATGACCACTGGTGGCCCTTAAAGATCCTCCCGGTGTCCTTTGGGCTTGTCTCATAATTTTGGTACTTAAGTACAACCAACTTTTATATTTTCTCTGTAGTCTAGAATAAATGGGTTTATAACTCTCATTAATGTCTCTTTAAAAACAGCATCTCTAAATCATTTTGGTCAGGATATGTGGTCTCTGATGCCCTGTGCCAAAAGGAAATGGTCTGTGGGCCAGAAATACAGAAGATGCCCTGGAATCACATGGATAGACACTTTAGGTAGGCTAACACTTATTGCATGCTCAATATATGAGAGGAATTGCACCAAGTGGTCCTAAAATATGATTTATATGCCCCCAACTACTCACTGCTCTATCCTAAAAGCAAGATGGAAAGGAATGAGATCTAGAAGTGTTGGGAGTATAGACTTTAATTCTTTTATAATCTCCTGAGTGTTCACGTTTCTTCCAGAAAATGTGCATTTATTACTTATAAAAATGTTTAAAAAATATAATGCTATCTAAAGTTAATCAAGTATTTAGCCAATGATAGCACAAGTCTAAAGCCCTAAGTATATTAACTAATTTATTTTAATTTTAAAGAATACTAAGCCTGGTGTATTATTTTCCCCATTTTATAGTTGAGTACTCTTGCCTGGAAAATCCCATGGATAGAGGAGCCTGGTAGGCTGCAGTCCGTGGGGTCGCTAAGGGTCAGACACGACTGAGCGACTTCACTCTCACTTTTCACTTTCACACATTGGAGAAGGAAATGGCAACCCACTCCAGTGTTCTTGCCTGGAGAATCCCAGGGATGGGGGAGCCTGGTGGGCTTCCGTCTATGGGGTCACACAGAGTCGGACACGACTGAAGTGACTTAGCAGCAGCAGCAGCAGGGCTTCTCAGGTAGCTCAGTGGTAAAGAATTCACCTGCCAATTCAAGAGCTGCAGAAGATGCAGGCTTGATTCTTTGGTAGGGAAGATCCCCTGGAGGAGGAAATGGTAACCCAGCTGAGGAAACTGAGGTACATGAGCTTTTCTTAGAGTCACACAATTAATAAGTGATGGAGTCAGAGTTTAATCTCAAAGGTCTGACTATATAGAGTCCCACACCCAACTGATACTTTGTATTGACTTGGTTCTCTAAGGATTTTATAATTGGGAGTGGGGGAGAATTGGCAACACAGAAATTTAAGGAATAACAAGAAATATAAAGGTCTACCATTCTGTGAGCCACAGCTACTGAGCTCACTTGCTGCAACCACCAAAGCCTGTACATTTTAGGGCCCATGAGCTATAACTAATGAACCCCTGTGCTGAAACTACTGAAGCCTGCATGCCCTAGGGCCAGCAAGCTACAACTACTGAACCCACATGCTGCAACTACTGCAGCTTGTGCGCCCAGAGTCTGTGCTCCACAGCAAGAGAGGCCACCGCAATAAGATGCCTGCACATTGCAACTACTGAGTAGCCCCAGCCCTCTGCAACTAGAGAAAGTCTATGTGCAGCAACGAAGAAGACCTAGCACAACCAAAAACAAAAAGAAAAATAACAATTAATTTTTTTTTAAAGTCTACCATAATCAGCATTGGGTTCAGGGATGTTTTTGCAGATTCTAGGTGGTGATTCTGGTGATAGAGAACCATTGATTTTTTTATGGGCTCATTTGGATACAAGACAATGTGTCCAAAAGTTTACATCACAATCTCACCCTGACATGGTTGCAGTCAAAGTGTCTTACTTGGGGGAGTGCACTGCTAGGGTTTCATTTAACTGTCTAGAGCTAAGTGGCATATTAGTACCTCTGGGGAACCCTGGATTCATGCCATGGGCACAGAAGCAGTGAGTAGCAGGTGCTGCAAGTGTGGGCAGAACCACTGAGAGGAGGTGGCCACATCCAGAGAAGGCTGGACGGTCCAGGGCTGTTTCTGATTCGAAGATCTGTGAGCATCAGGGCCTCCAGTCAAGCATCAAGGCTGCATCAGGAAGGCAGGTGCGGGTATAGGAGTTACTGTGGGGTTGCTTGCTCCTTGGGGTTCTCCTCTCTCCCTATCACTTCTCAGGTGGCTAGTAACCCACAGGTGTCAGTCCTCTAGCTTAATATCTGAGAAATAGTTTTTAAGAGCAACCTAGGAACCCAGGAGCATATATGCACACAGAGAAATTCCCTAATGTACATTTTCTCACTCGTACATGAGTAACAGAACAAAATGGCAGGCAGCCCATTAAAAGCATTCATAACATGGAGGAAGAGATTTAACTAAAGGAACCACTAGCATTTGCAGAAATGAGAAATAATTTTACAAGTACCTGCTTTGGTTCTTAGTAAAAATCAAGAGCATATGGACTCGTGAACTAAGATGTTAAATATGAGGTGATATGACAGCAGACTGGGATTTCAAACCAGAACACGACAAAATTTTTCTGGCTGAGAAGCAAATAGAAATAAATAGGGAACTATAAAGGGGATAAGGAAAGTGTAAGAGAAATCCAAACTATGATAACAGGATTTGGGTCCAGCTCTGCAACCCCATGGACTGCAGCACGCCAGGCTCTCCTGTCCTTCACTATCTCCCGAACTTGCTCAAATTCATGTCCGTTGAAATTGTGATGCTATCTAACCATCTCATCCTCTGTTGTCCCCTTATCTATTTGCCTTCAATCTTTCCCAGCATCAGGGTCTTTTTCGACGAGTTGGCTCTTTGCGTCACGTGGCCACTGTATTGGAGCTTCAGTTTCAGCATCAGTCCTTCCACTAACAGGATTACATTTACATTAGAAGAACTGGCACAGTGGAAACTGTCGGAAATAAATGGAATAAGTTGCCTCCAACACAGATGGAAATGAGTTCCAGAATCAGAAGGGACACAGAGACGAAATTATTTCAAAAGATATTTGATATAAAATGCATAGAAGGAATTCCCCAAATACGAATAACATATGCCCCAAGAAAGAGATCAGAATAAATAAGAGGAAACAATGGCAAATATAATAGAAAAAGACAAATCTGATCCTGTAGGTTGAGTGTCTTACTAGGTTTCTGGTAAGATCAGTTGAAACAGCAACACTTTAAAGGGCTTCTTGTTTCTGCTGCCCAGGAACCATTCCCCTCCTTTAATTCTTTTGAACATGGGAGGACCTCTTTGTAGGATTAAGGAAAGGTTAATCAGGTAAAAAAAAGATAGAGGTGAGCTCTCAGACATGGCTTGTGCTCCAGGATACTAAAGAGGGATATAATTAATATGTAAAATAGATGGAATCTCATGTGTTGTAGGTATATTAGCTCCTCTCTTCATAGGGATTCTCTAAGCAAGAATACTGGAGTGGGTTGCCGTGCCCTCCTCCAGCGGATCTTCCCACCCAGGGATCAAAACCAGGTCTCCCACACTGCAGGCGGATTCTTTACCATCTGGCTTCCCTGGTGGCTCAGCCTGGTGGCTCAGTCTTCCTGCAGTGCGGGAGACCCAGGTTCAATCCCTGGATCAGGAAGATCCCCTGGAGAAGGAAATGGCAACCTACTTCAGTATGCTTGCTTGAAAAATCCCATGGATCAAGGAGCTTGGCAGGCTCCTTGGGGTCACAGAGTCGGACACGATTGAGCGACTCCACTTTCTTTCTTTACTTTCATTCTTTACTGTCTGAGCCACCGGGGAAGCCCAATAATCTAAACACAAAAATTAATTGATCTTCCGTTTTGTTTAGCTAAGAGCAGAGAACAGGCCACGTAATCAGAAAGTTGGAGCATGTAGTCCTAAAAGTGAAAGTATTAGCCGCTCAGTTGTGTCAGACTCTTTGCAACCCCATGGTTTGTAGTCCGCGAGGCTCCTCTATCCATGGGATTCTCCAGGCAAGAATACTGGAGTGGGTAGTATATTATATATAGTGTTAGTCCCTCAGTTATGTCCAACTCTTTGTGTACTCATGGACTGTAACCTGCCAGGCTCCTCCGTCCATGGAATTCTTCAGGCAAGAATCCTGGAGTGGGTTGCCATTTCCTTCTCCAGGGGATCTTCCCAACCCAGGAATCAAACCCAGATCTCCTGCATTGCAGGCAGATTGTTTACTGTCTGAGCCACCAGGAAAGCCCATGAGCCCGCTGCTAGTTCAGTGCACAGATACAAATTTCCTTTATCCTTTTTTTGGCCTCACTTTCCTCCTCTGCAAAACTGGAAGACAAAACAATGACCTTCTTCAAGATGATGCTATGAGCAGGCGAACAAAGCCACACAAATAAAACTTTTCCACAAATGTGAGGTTACTAGGAGCAAAGGACCATTACGTCAAAGCTAGTAGCTGGACTGCATCTTTCAAGGTGAAGGAGCCATACCAGGTGCTTCTTAGAGAAGAACCTAAATTGAGAAGAAAGATCTCTGCTTTGTGGATAAAACAATCTTCACTTCTTAAGAAAGAATCATACACTAACCTAAGCAATTGCATTTCTACATTCCCAGACACATCAGATAAAAATCATTAAACATACATCAATCATGTTGAATAATAGAAACAGGCTTAATAGTGGAAAGTTTTTACAGGATCCATATCTCTTGCTTTGAAAATAAATGTGTCAGCTTTACGTCATCATTTATTTTTCATAATGTTTTCACTTCGCTTGATCAGCATTCATATACCAGCAGGAGATTACTATCTCAGAATAAATAATAACATATCCCTCAAGATTTTCTCTTCATTGTACTTTATGATTTTATACTTAACTATAACAGCACCTCACAACAAAACTCAATGCAAGAACAAATAAATAACGTTATAGGGAATGTGTCTTTTCAAATGTTTTCCATAACATTCCTAAAAAGATTCCACAGATATACAGCTATAGGAAGAGAAGTAAGCATGCTGTTGTCCTTCTGATTTCCAGCACTACTGACTCTGGTACAAGGGAATTTATTATTAGAACCCTGTATCTTCACGGCTATATTAGCACTTCCAAAGAGCTTTGGCTGTTGAGGCCGTGACAGAGAGAGGGCAATGACTACTCAGTCTTTGAGTGTAACCCTGCTGATCAGGGCCTGAACAAGGGAAAGATCAAGGAGTCACTTGCCTGGGGACAGAATGTACAGAGCGCCAAAAAAGCTTAGTCATCAAGATAAATAATATTTGAATATAACACTATGAAAAAGAAAACTGGATACAAAAAAACAATCCATGATAAACAAAATCTAGAGGCGATCACTGTATCACAGTTTCAAATGAAGACAAGATCATAACATCATTTACAGAGCTGAAATCAAATTACAGTGAGCACAGGGCAGTCTTGAAGAGGGGCTAAAGTTAGGAAAGGACAGACCAAGGGAAATGTACTGCAGAGGGCATGAAGATACTTCTGACTGAGTGATGGTAAAGGGGTTTTAAGACTGATTATTGGCATATTAACCTCAGGAATGCTTTTTATCTCTTACTAGACAGAGTCACAGCCTAGTTATCAAGACCCTTCCTTTTTTTAAAAAATGTGCTTTAATTAATTTATTTATTTTTGGCTGCTCTGGGTCTTTGTTGCTGCTTGCTCTGAGCTTTCTCTAGTTGAGGCAAGCACGGGCCATTGTCTAGTTACAATGTTGGGGCTTCTCATTGCGGTGGCTTCCCTTGGTGCAGAGCACAAGCTCCAGGGTTTCTGGGCTTCAGGAGTCACAGCACATGGGCTTAGCAGTTGTGGCACAGAAGCTTGGTTGCCCTGCAGCATGTGGGATCCTCCCAGACCAGGAATTGAACCCATGTACCCTATACTGGCAGGCAGATTCTTTACCATTGAGCCACCAGGGAAGCACTCAACAAGACTCTTTCAAAGCCTAGAGTTTAGGAGGAGGTGGAGGGGGCATTAGGCTTCCTCTGCTTCAAAGCAATTTATAGATTTCTTTGGAAGCAGCAATGTGCCTTTGTATTTGAGGGACTGGATGGATATTTAAGTGGATGTTAACCGAAGAAGATAAATGTTTATTCTGAAAAAAAAAAAAAAAAAAGCTGCCCTTAGCCACACTTTGAAAAAAATCCTTGATACACAGATGCTGGCCAGTGGGCGTGGGTGGAGCAATGTTCCTCTCCAGAGGGTACAGTGAGCTCCTCTGGGGGTAGCTGTGCTGCCCTCATGCGTGGTTGCTGGCAGCACTGCAGGCCATTTGGCTAATGTATGCATGGCACCCTGCCACAGCCCAGCAGGTCAGCTGCCCAGTTATGGGGGGGGATGTCATTCTCCCACCCACTCCCAATCTAAAACAGTTATGGTTGTTCTGGACCTTGATTCTATCCCTTTCCCTCAGCAAAAAAGAGAGAAGTGGAGAATACAGTTAGTAAAAAAAATACATCTCGAGCTGAGAAGTGCATAGATGATTCAACAGTCTTCCACATTCTTTCTTCTGCCTTGCTCAAAGTAAATGGCACAGATTTATTTTTCTCCTTCTGTTAAATTCAAGCTTGGGTTATATGACTTTCTGGGTGGGCAGTTTATTTTTTGGTCCACATTCAATTTTAGTTCATACCTTAGTACTGGAATACATATGTGTGTTCCAAAATTATCATTGATTCCTAACATCCACCCGGACCAAAGGGCTTAAAATCAAACTCAGTAACAAGAATCACAGTGATATTTGTTGTTGTTGCTGTGTCTGACTCTTTTGCAACCCATGGACTGTAGCTGCCAGGCTCCTCTGTCCATGGGACTTCCCCAGCAAGAATACTGGAGTGGGTTGTCATTTTCCTCATTGAACCTGAGTCTCTCACATTGGCAGGCGGATTCTTTACCACTGAGTCACTAGAGAAGCCCTACAGTGATATGCAAATCACTATTCCAGCTGGTAAAGAATTGGGTGAAAGCAGTGACAGACTTTATTTTATTGGACTTCAAAATCACTGTGGATGTTGACCGCAACCATGAAATTAAAAGACACTTCCTCCTTGGAAGGAAAGCTATGACAAACCTAGACAGCATATTAAAAAGCAAAGACATCACTTTGCCAAAAAGTTATCATAGTCAAATCTATATTTTTCCAGTAGTCATGTATGCATATGCAAGTTGGATCATAAAGAAGGCTGAGTTCTGAAGAATTGATGCTTTGAATTGTGATGCTGGAGAAGACTCTTGAGAGTCCCTTGGACAGCAAGGAGATCAAATCAGTCAATACTAAAGGAAATCAACCCTGAATATTCATTGGAAGGACTGATGCTAAAGTTGAAGTTCCAATACTTTGGCCACCTGATGCGAAGAGCCAACTCGTTGGAAAAGACCCTGATGCTGGGAAAGACTGAGGGCAGGAGGAGAAGGGGATGACAGAGGATGAGATGGTTGGATGGCATCACTGACAATGGACATGAATTTGTGCAAACTCCAGGTGACAATGAAGGACAGGGAAGCCTGAAGTGCTGCAGTCCATGGAGTTCAAAGAGTCAGAGTTAGCAACTGAACAACAAAAGCAACAAAAGGATGAGCGGTAGAATTTAGAACTTGTTCCTGGGCCTTTAGCCAGAAGGAAGTCTGTACTCATTATCCAGCAGCAGAAGCGAGGCCGACTACCTACAAGCATCAGATGAGGCAGAAACTTTGAATATACATAGTCATTGAAGCTCGTTTTATCACTCTTTCTTTTTTAGCAATATGATGAAACAGATCTGTAAGAACTGAGTAACTGTCTAAGGTAGATTGGGAAATAGGATTTTTATAATCTTAGGTTAGGAAGGGCTTTTAGCTATTGTTCCTTACTCCCTATCTGGAATGCTTTTCTTCCAAGAAGCTTTCCCTGCCATAATTGGTGCTACAGGAAAAATGTCATATTTCATGTGGCATTTTTATACTGCCTTGAATTCCAATTACCTGTGAATATGTCATCTACACACATACATGTATATGAATTTCTGGAGGGAATCACTGAATCCTGTTTATTCTGGAATTCCTTGCATAGTGCCTTGAATATACTGTTTGCTAAGTGTGTTGAATGGATGAATAAAACAATAAAGTTTCATAAATTTAAGTTGGCCTACATGCCATTAGCCAAATATATACATATATATATAAAATATATTTTAATTTGGACCTGTAGAGTGTAATGCTCTCCAAATTCATCTACATATTCAGTATAATCAAATTATATCTATATAATTATATAGATATAATATATAATATTAAATATATATAATATATTTATATAATATAAATTATAAATATTTTATATTTATTATAAATAAATTATAATATAATATAAATTATATCTATCAAAATTCTGAATAGCTTTTGCAGAAATCAACAAAGTGGTAATAAAATTCATTTGAAAGGGAGTTGCATAGTTAAAATCATCTTGAAAAGGAACAAAATTAAAGGACTCACACTTTCCAATTTCAAAACTTACTACAAGGCTACAGCAGTCAAGACTGTGAGACACTGGCAAAAAGATCAACATATAGGTCAATGGAATAGAACTGATAATATAGAAATAAATCGTATTTACAATCAAATGATCTTTGGCAAAAGTACCAGGCAATTCAATGGAGGGTAGAATAGTTTTTTCAACAAATGGAGTTGGGAAAATTGGATATGTACTTGTAAAAGAATGAAGCTGGACTCCTACCTCACACAATATAAAAAATTTTGAAATGCATCAGCAAACTAATATAAGACTAAAACTATAAAATTCTTAGAAGAAAATACACACTAAACCTTTCTGACTTTAGATTAAGCAATGGTTCCTTAAGTAGGATACCCAAAACATAAGCAACAAAAGAAAAACATAACTAGACTTCTTAAAAATTAAAAACTTCTGTGCCTCACCATCAAGAAAGTGAAAAGACAATCCACAGAATGGTTTCTAAAATCCTCCAACCAAGAAATGAATCTTGAAGCAAAATACTCCTTTATAACTATTAGAACAAAAGCATTTCAACAGTTATACAATTCAGATTTGGTGACTGTGGGAATACAGATGCTGCCTTTATTCTCTGCTGTCTTTTAACAGAGTGCTTTGGGATTGCCTATCAAGATAAATATAAAAAGCAGAGACATTACTTTGCCAACAAAGGTCCGTCTAGTCAAGGAAATGGTTTTTCCTGTGGTCATGTATGGATGTGAGAGTTGGACTGTGAAGAAGGCTGATCGCCGAAGAATCGATGCTTTTGAACTGTGGTGTTGGAGAAGACTCTTGAGAGTCCCTTATACTGCAAGGAGATCCAACCGGTCCATTCTAAAGGAGATCAATCCTGGATGTTCATTGGAGGGACTGATGCTAAAGCTGAAACTGCAATACTTTGGCCACCTCATACGACGAGTTGACTCACTGGAAAAGACTCTGATGCTGGGAAAGGTTAGGGGTGGGAGGAGAAGGGGACGACCAAGAATGAGATGGCTGGATGGCATCACCGACTCTGTGGACATGAGTTTGAGTGAACTCCGGGAGTTGGTGATGGACAGGGAGGCCTGGCGTGCTGTGATTCATGGGGTCGCGGAGAGTCGGACACGACTGAGCGACTGAACTGAACTGACTGATCAAGATAAAACTCTAAAGTTCTTTGCTCTCTAGTCAGAAAGTCTACCTCTATGAATCTACTCTAGTGAATTATTCAAAAAATCAAAAAAATATTCAACTAAGGTACAAGGATGGCTATTGAATAATCTTTTATGGTAGAAAACATGGAAACAACCAAAACCTATCAATGAGGAGAATCTTAATAAATCATGATACAGTCAACATTCATAGGATGGCTATGTAAACTGACATTCAAAGTTATTTACAATAAATACAGTGAAAAAATTCATGATACATGACAATATGGAGAATGCCTATTTCATATTAAACATAAAACAAAGCTTTTATGTTCATTTTTTCTCGAGTCACCTAAATATTATTAATTAAATATATACTTGCTGTAATTTATCTTGGCTTATGCTGTAGACCAGTGCTCACAGGAAGAAGCAACATAATCCCAAATAAAAATAGATGGAATTCAAATGTTTGCCCTTTTCATGTTCAAATCTGGAGGAACATTTGAAGCTGCTCTTTATTTTAACTAAGATGTCTTCAAGTATATATTCCAAATTTGGTGAATATTCATCGAACCAATTTCACGTGATACAGTAAAAGACTAATAGAAATATGATTCACATTTGAAGATATGCACAAATAATAGCCTGGATATCTATACAAAACAATTTTCAGTGCAACCTCTTAGAGTATGGATAGAAAAAAAAAATGAAGAAATTAATAGCGTGGGGGACATATTTTACCTTTTACTATCTACTTTTCTATAGTTGAATTTATTATTGGCATTTAAAACTAAATTTCATAATTTAAAAATGAAGAAAAATGAGCTAATTATACATAAATTAAAATTACTAAATAATTAAAATACAGCTACATTTGGAAGATAGCTATTTTTTTTAAATAGTGTTGTTTGCCTTTTTTAAAAAATAATTTTTCTCTGTTTTTGGAGCAGTAAAAAAAATTAAAATAAAAGTTCGCTTCCTTGAGTCCAATTTTTCTCTCTATGGATTTGTCTCTTCCTAGTTAAATAGTATTGAGACAGACTAGCGTAAACTTTTATTTAAAAGTCCCAGCATTTTCCAGTGTCTAATATGTCTTGCATTCTCTCTATCAGAATAAGATCTCATTTGTGTTCAACTCAATACTCACTTTTCATTATTCTGTTGGTTGGCCTGATTTTATTTAAGATTACAAGAAAAGATGTGCCAAATGGCATGACCCATTATTAAAAATTTAGAGCATTCCAAGTTTTGAGACTTGCACCGAGTGTTTTCAGTATCACTTACTGTTTTATGTGTATGCTTGTCAAAAGCAATTACTCCTGATTCAGCAGAATTCAATGCTTTCTAACAAATGATCAGGAGGGTAAACAACTCATTTACATGGGGAGGTTTATATTTTCAGAAATGCCTCAAGGGAACCTTTCCAAGAGGCCAGAAAGGAATTCAGCGAAAAGGAAACAGCAGGAGGATCCTGTATTTCTCTGCAGTTCAGCAGTACTGGTTGCCAATACCAACATCATAACATTTCAGAACTCAATTTTCCATATTTTGAAACTTCATACAGAGATTCCATCAAGCAAGGCAATCTGCTATCAAACTCAGCTTTGTCTGTTAGTTGCTGAACTTTCTACTTCATGACTTCCAAGCTAAGCTGTAGGAGTTTTATATCCTGAGAATAAATCAGAAATGATGGGGATGTGTATTATTAACTCAGTGGTTCTCAGACTTTGGCGTGCAGCAGAATTGCCTGAAGGGTCTATTAAAATGCAGATTGCAGGGCTCAACCACAGAGCTACTGATTCCACTGAGTTTGGGAGAGAGCCTGAGAATTTGCAGATTTTTAGGTGATACTTCAGTGATTCCTGGCACCACACTTTGAGAGCCGTGATATTAACTCTTTAGGCTGCACAAGTGTGCTCAGTCATGTCCGACTCTTTGCGACCCCATGGTCTGTAGCCTGCCAGGTCCCTCAGTTCAAGGAATTCTCCAGGCAAGAACACTGGAGTGGGTTCCCGACCCAGGGATGGAAACTGCATCTCTTGTGTCTCCACATCTCTGTGGTGCACTGAGCCACCTGGGAAGCCCCTTTAAGATACTAGGGCCCCAGTAACTAGGTATTTTTAGCTCACTAAAATGTGTCCTTCTGGCTTTCAAATTTTAAGGAACCCAGATATTAGTGACACAGTCTCTGAATCTGGTTATTCTAAGAGAAGAGAATGATGCATGTGACTGCAGGCTTTCTATAAGAATTCATCTAAAGAGTTGGGAATACCAGACCACCTGACCTGCCTCCTGAGAAATCTGTATGCAGGTCAAGAAGCAACAGTTAGAACTGGACATGGACCAGACTGGTTCCAAATTGGGAATGGAGTACTTCAAGGCTATATATTGTCACCCTGCTTATTTAACTCATATGGAGAGTACATCATTTGAAATGGCAGGCTGGATGAAGCACAAGCTGGAATCAAGATTGCCGGGAGAAATATCAATAACCTCAGATATGCAGATGATACCACAAGAAAAAGTGAAGAACTAAAGAACCTCTTGATGAAAGTGAAAGAGGAGAGTGAAAAAGTTGGCTTAAAACTCAACATTCAGAAAACTAAGACCATAGCATCTGATCCCATCATTTCTTGGCAAATATATGGGGAAACGATGGAAACAGTGAGATTATGTTTTGGGGCTCCAAAAATCACTGCAGATGGTGACTGCAGCCATGAAATTAAAAGACGCTTGCTCCTTGGAAGAAAAACTATGACCAACCTAGACAGCATATTAAAAAACAGAGACATTACTTTGCCAACAAAGGTCCATCTAGTCAAGGCTATGGTTTTTCCCGTGGTCATGTATGGATGTGAGAGTTGGACTGTGAAGAAAACTGAGCGCCGAAGAATTGATGCTTTTGAACTGTGGTGCTGGAGAAGACTCTTGAGAGTCCCTTGGACTGCAAGGAGATCCAACCAGTCTATCCTAAAGGAAATCAACCCTGTATATTCATTGGAAGGACTGATGCTGAAGCTGAAACTCCAATACTTTGGCCACCTGATGATTTGAAGAACTGACTCATTGAAAAAGACCCTGATGGTAGGAAAGATTGAAGGTGGCAGGAGAAGGGGATGACAGAAGATGAGATGGTTGGATGGCATCACCGACTTGATGGATATGAGTTTGAGTTAGCTCCAGGAGTTGCTTATGGACAGGGAAGCCTGGAGTGCTGCAGTCCATGGGGTTGCAAAGATTCAGGCACGACTGAGCGACTGAACTGAACTGAGGAGCTGGTGAAAATGATTCAACACTTTTGAGATGCAGATTGTCCTTTATAGGGGTGCTGTTTATTTCATTGTAAACAGCCTCTCTGACCTTTGTTTGACACAGTTGAACTGTTGGGAGTGGAGAAAAGTGAAAGTGAAAGTTGCTCCATCGTGTCCAACTCTTTGTGACCCCATGGATTATACAGTCCGTGGAATTTTCTAGGCCAGAATAGTGGAGTGGGTAGCCTTTCCCTTCTCCTGGGGATCTTCCCAGCCCAGGTCTCCTGCATTGCAGGTGGATTCTTTACCACCTGAGCCACAAGGGAGCGGAGAGTCTGGGCTTAAATGTGGCTATGTTGCTTTAAGATTTCATGATTTTAACATTCCAAAGTAGTGGCCTCTATCCCTGTGCCAGTCTTTACTGGAATTATCCACAGCCCTCAGAGACAGTATAGAAGAGCGAAAGATGCTTCTATGTCACTTCATTAGGCTTTTGATCATATAGATAGTTTTTCAGTCATTAAATGGAGAAAGAAATGGCAAACCACTGCAGCCTTCTTGCCTGGGAAATCCCATGGAGAGAGGAGCCTGTTGGGCTACAGTTCATGTAGCAAAGAGTTGGACACAACTGACCATGACTACAAGCATGAGTTAGTCTTTAAATCGAAATCTATGTATTCCTGATTTGCCATTCAGCAAAATCACCATACTGGGGACTGGGTTCTTCTGGTTTGGAAACTTTGCTAGTTAGTTAATTATTCTACTATTAACTGAAAGTGAAGTCTATTAGTATTACAGCATAAACTGGCTCTATGCCAGGAAAAGTCGAACCACATAAATACTCAACTGAGTCAGCAAATCCAGTGTTCCAGAGGCAGTGTTAATTGTTTTATATATACTTCAGTGTTTTCTTTTTACTATGTTTTATTGAAATGGGCAGATCTTTTATTTTACCACCAATTTAGTCAAATCGATTTTCAACTGAATCATACTCATTGGCACAGTTTTCCAGAAAGCTGAGGTCTGCCTTATAAGAAGCCAAAGGCAACTCCAATTTTTGCTTGAACTATCACTTAATGTGGGAGAAAGCTGTGTGAGCTGTCCTCCACACACACTGAGGCTGCAGGAGGAATATGAGTTCATCTTCTCTGGGAATTTGGGGGATTTATAAAGTTGGATCACATTATTAAGTTAATAATGATATTTAGTATTTATAAATGTTTTCATAGCATTTTAATAGCTCTTGGATCACTTAAGCATTTCTGTAAAATTATAATTATCATTTCCATTTTACAGTGAGGAAAGATGAAACGTAAAATGGTAAGAGGTTTCCTTAGACCCTAAAATAGCTACCTTGTAACAGAAGGGAGGGTAGGGGGGAAATGGCTGGGGCTGGGGAAAAGTGTGGTTCTTCACTTTTACCTTGTAGGTAATAATGCAAAGGAGAGAATGGACTTTTTAGTCAAAAACAACTGATTTTGATTCCAGCTTTTGTCCTTATTAGCCACATGACAGTGAACAAATTGCTTAACCTCTCTGAGTCTCTGTTTATGTATCTGTAAAATGGCACAATTATCTTCTTCCTTTACACAGTGGTTGTAAATATTAGGGCTAATTTGTGTAAAGTACCGAGCACATAAGTATCCAAAGAAATGATGGTTATTAGTGCATATTAGGTATTGGGATTAGGTAGGTTCTGTGCGGCCAAAAAACAAGTCTCCCTTGCTCACTGTATCTCCAGAATCTAGCAAAGTGCTTGGCAAAGAAGACAGTCATTGAACATGTGCTGAATGATTAATGTACCACAGCTAGTAGCTACTTGCAATTTAATTAATCACAAGGCTTGACATGGCCATCCGTATCCAGATTTAAAATGCTAAAGATGCCATTCCTGTGGACTGATTACATCTGCTTGTAAATGAAATCAGGGAACCACGATAGAAACTGTTTACCATTAGAGTTTTTACTGAGAAACCTGGTGGATATGCAAGTAGAAAAGCATTGGTGGGGGGAGCAAGATTCTGAGCTATAAAAGAAAACTCAAATAGATCCCTAATTTGGGGATGGGAATGCATGGTCCAGGGTTAACTGCTATGGAATAGACCCCATGTCAAGACTTCTGAAGCCCAGTCCATTAAGGGCAAGTCACATCTTTAGCTTGTGCACAAATGTGTGTATTCACACCTAGAAGAACATAAAGTACTCAGTAGTACGTAAGAGCATCTTCCCAGACAGATTTTGGAATGTGCCTGGTGCCCTCCTCCCCTAAACTGGTAGCCAAAATTGATCATGCATGATGTAAGTGTATGGGCCAGACAAGTCTGGATTTGAAATCTTTCTCTTTTACATTCTAACTCTTTGCTGCTGCTGCTAAGTCACTTCAGTCGCATCCGACTTTGTGTGACCCCATAGATGGAAGCCCACCAGGCTCCCCCGTCCCTGGGATTCTCCTTTAAACCTGTGCAAATTGCCTAACCTTCCTGAGCCTCAGTGTACCCTTCCATTAAATGGAGATGATGATAGAACCTAGACACCGAACAGGGCCATGACTGTTAGATGTAATAATGTATGTAATGTGCCTGCAAAGAGAAAGCACCTGGTAGATACTGGCAATGGTGATAATGATAATGATGATGCATAAAGTTGGAAAGGGTCCTAAACATGATACACTGGTCAGGAAGGCTTGGTTAGAGCTCAGGGTACAGATGGGTGAACAAAGGGGAATTTGTGGATATCAAAAGCAGAGATATGGGCAACCCAGACACATTTTCATCTGTTTAACAATTTTACTTGATGATAACTCTGAAGGTTGTGAATATTAGTGTAAACTGCCCTAGTGATTGCACTTGAAAGGTCAGGATTATCTAGGTTTTTACTGTTCTGCAAATTCAGGATTGGTTTGGAATGTGAATTTCTTTGCATTCCTTTGCAATGACAGCATAAGTAAAAGACCAGAATACATTCAGAGATGATGCTCCTGCTGAGTTCTTGCAGAGTAAGTTTCCCATCACCATCCATCTCACTGATGATGCTGCAACTTGTGTTTCTGATCCCCTGTCTTGACTACAAACAAACTTGGGAGATCAATTCTGATTCCTCTCATTTCCAGGTGTCTTGTGATCCCAAAATGACATTCTTTCCCCTCCACCAGGAAAAGGAGACTGATAGCCTCAACCACACAAGATGTTGGTCAGGTATACATTATTTCTCTCAAACGATTTGCAAGTTGAAAAAAAGAAAAAGCCTGGAGAGGCTAATCCTCACCTTGAAGGGATTAATATTTATCGATGGAATTTGGGGTTTTGCAGTACATAATAATGAGCATGCGCTGAGGTAGGAACAGGATATACATTGGGGAAATAAAAGCTAGTGTGGTTTCTTCTTATCTCTACTATATTCCCCCAATTCTGTATGTCTCTGTCACCCCCTATTCTAGGTTTCACACTTAATTATTTGAGGGAAAATTCACACAGAATTTGAAAGGGTCGTGTTCAACATGTGACTTTGTTTAGTCTATATTTGACTTTGTTCAACATATGATACCATTAACTGAATATTCTTAAGTCAAATTTTTAAGTCAAATATATTGTAGACAAATATATTTAAGAAATACTAACCTATGTAATTGTTCAATCCCATGTATGAAAGTTAAAAGATTAGGGTAGAGCACAAGGAGGATTATTTGATATAGTCGTGATGAATTTCTGTGAAGATTCTAATAAGTAAATGACAACAAATTTAATCTCAAAATAACACTTTCAGTTAAGATCCAAAGTAGTCATTTTCTCAACCACTAGTAGTGGGCAACGTGTCTTTAGCGAAGGAGATCCTCATTATCAGGCAGTATTTACAAGGGTTCAATACACTATGCAATATACTCTATGAGGGTACATTGTTGTCCAGTTGCTCAGTCGTATCTGAATCTTTGCAACCCCAGCATGCCAGGAAGGACAGGCTTCCGTGTCTTTCACCATCTTCCAGAGTTTGCTCAAACTGGTGTCCATTGAGTTAATGATGCCATCCAACCATCTCATCCTCTGTCCCTCCTGCCTTCAACCTTTCCCAGCTTGAGGGTCTTTTCCAATAAGTCAGCTCTTCACATCAGATAAAGTATTGGAGCTTCAATTTCAGCTTCAGTCCTTCCAATGAATATTCAGGATTGATTTTCTTTAGGATTGACTGGTTGGATCTCCTTGCTGTCCAAGGACTCTCAAGAGTCTTCTCCAGCACCACAGACTTTGCTTATTTCCTATAGAATTTATAGTATGGGACATGGTGCCCAACATGTAGTAAAGATTTGTTTAATAAGTGAGTGAACAAATGCAATCTGCAAACTTTGGTTTTGATGACACTTTTATTAATTAAAAATTTTTAATTGTGGTTAAAAAATATAAGACTTACCATTTTAACCATCTTAAGTGTGCAGTTCAGCAGTGTCATGTATATTCACATTGTGGTGCCATGGGTCTCTAGAAATTTTTTATCTTGCAAAACTGAAACTCTACATTTTTAAACAACAACTCCACATTCCTCTTCCCTCCAGCCCCTGACAGTCACTATTACTTTCTGTTTCTCTAAATATTGACTACTTTAGATACCTCACATAAGTGGAGTCACACAGTATTTGTCTTTCTGTGACAAGTTTATTTAATGTAACATAATGTCCTCGAGGTTCATCCACATTGTAGCATATGTCACAATTTACTTCTTCTTTTTTTTTTTTTTAAAGCCTGAACACCATTCCATTGCATGTCTGTAACACATTTTCTTTACCCACTTATCCAGTGAAGGACACTTGGCTTGCTTGTACCTCTTGGTTATTCTGAAGATGACCACCACTTGGTTCACCTGCAATGAACATAGGTGTGCAAAGACCTTTTTGAAACCCAGTTTTTAATTCTTTGGAATATATGCCCAGAACTGAAATTGCTGGATTATATGGTAATCTACTTAAAAATTTTTTGAGGAAGCTTCGTATCGTTTTCCATAGTGGAAAACAATTTTATATTCCCACCAACAGTGTAGAAGTATTCCAATTTCTCCACATCTTTGATGAGGCTTTTATTGACAGAGAGTGGTGGACATTAAAATCTGTTATTCGAGTCAACTCTTGTAGGGAGCCTAACTGACGGGGGCTTTCAGCTGCTGCCCATCTGGATCCATCATTGTGTTTGTGCTGCTGTCCTGCTTCCCAAGGGCTGCTCCTTGTCATGATTGAGCACAGAGTGTGGGAGGGGATGGGGAAGATTCATACAGGCTAATTTCTGTGAGGCACAGGACTTTCCACCAGGTCCAAGGAGTTCCCATTGGCCTGGCCCAAACTATCTTGACATTTCATTGCCATCTGCAACTCTTCCACCCAACCCCAGCATCTTTCCCCCGCTCCTTCTACTGGTAGCAGGTCTGTATCCCCTTATCCAGGATCTCCTTGCCTTTTCCTGCTTCCTCCCTCAGTAAATCTCTTACACATATAATTCTGTCTTGGCATCTACTTCTAAGCAATCCTGAAATAACACACAGATATACAGTGGCCAACTCACAGAGAGACATGAAAAGGCCTAAGCTATGAATAGTTTAAATTTAACCTGTGCAAATCCAGCCCTGTAATTTTTTTTTTAAGAAATGAATAGGCAAATACATTTCATCATATCAAAATTATCATTAGTCTCACTCAAGTGGACTCAGTGTCAACCTTTTTTTCCTAGAAACATCCTCTCTCACACAGTCACAAGAAGGTCACCCAATAGATATGAACTGAGAAAACTATTGATCAGAATATACATTAGAAGCAACAAATGCATTTATAGAACCCCAGCAGTTTCAGATTTAAATGAAAATCCATCCACATACGTTAAAAAAGCAAGGACAGAATTACTTACATGTTAAACTTAATGCTTCATATCCCTTCACAGAATCCAGCATTATCTGAAACCCTGGCATGTGAACTAAAGCTTAGTTTTATAGCTGGACTTAAAATCCCCACTTTGAGTGATTTCTGACATAGAGACACTTTATGTGCCAAATACACTTACAAATGAGATCACTTGGAATTTGAAAGGCTACCTAATTTTGACACTTAATCATGTATATAATCTTACATGAATCAAGAATTGTTGGCTGTGTATAAGTTTTTCTTTCCTATAGAATGCTCATTTCAGATAATGTTTGTGCCATGCAGAGAGAAAGATAGGCATTTGATATCTACTTTTTTAGAATATATGAAAAAATCGATTGTTAAGATATACAAAAATTCAAATAGACATTTTAGTATTTGGGTCAATATGTCTTCAACAGACATAGTGGGTTAATAAAAGACAGCAACTGAAATGTAAAAGATGATATTTGTTTTTGAACTTAAAAATGATTCTTTCCAGCAGGCAGGGAAGGCCATTACCCTGAGGACCTGCCTTGCCAGGTCCAAGCCGTTCCCAGGGATCTCACAGCAGCCAGCAAGCACAGTCATGAACTGGAATAACATTTACTGGAATGGGATGGAGAGGCCTCTTTCTGGATGACTAGAGGGTGATTCACAGGGACAATTTATAAAATTTTTACAGGGTCTCAAATTCTTTCTTGTTTTGAAAATTTTAAGTATTTCTACACATAGGGCAAAGGAAGATAAAGAGGGGAGCCTGGATTCCCTGTGATTTCAATGCAGTCCATTGTCCCTGGTGATTTCAATGAAGTCCCTGTGGTGTTGGTTGCTTTTTATTTTTTTCAATGTTGTCCAAAAGACTAAAGGAAACACAATCCATCAGCTGTGAAAAATGACTAAGTGCTAGCAAGCTGTTTGCAAAGGTATTACCCATGTGACTCCTACACTTTGATGGTTATGAAAAGCCAGCGTGGATTTCTTTTTCATGCCTGTGTGTGCTCGCGTGCATGTCTTAGGCTGGGTCGTGTTCACTCTTGGCCGGGGTCTGGCCAACTCCGGTTTCAGTTGTAGGCAGCCATGGACAATCTGCCTCTTTATTCTGCTTGGAAGCTCTGCTGATAGAGCTGTTTAAAGGGCTCAGGTGCTGACAAGCTGGGCGCTGTCAGTATCTGGGATTACAGGAAGTCCATCAAATCTCAGAGCTGCTTTCACTCCACACAGTGCAGAAAAGAAAGGAACATATCATTGTCTTCTTCCTTGCTTGTCTGTCACCGGTAGCCCCAGTGCCTTCTTTAGACTCAGATTCAATATTAATTCTATATTCATGTTTTGGCAAATATATCATGCTGTTGCTATAAATAAACAATAATCCCTTGAATTTGTTTTTCCTTTAAATTTTACAAATTTAAGGTCTTACTTTGAGAATTACATATTCAATACTCCCTTCCCCCAGCATCTTGACTCTAGGATAAACACACACCCAGACACAGGCTGCAAAAGCCTGGGAGACAGCCTGGGTCTTTATTATATTCATAGGCAGTAATGATTCTCAGAATCATGGGGTGATGCAGCTGTTGTTAAAAAACGTAGACTGCTAGTCTTTACTCCAAGGAGTAAATCAGCATCTTTAAGACTGGATATCTATATCTTCTACATCAAAGTGGGGCTTTCCAGGTGGCACAATGGTAAAGAATCAGCCTGCCAATGCAGCAGGCCCGAGAGGCACAAGCTTTGATCCTTGGGTCAGGAAGATTCCCTGGAATCAGAAATGGCAACTCGCTCCAGTATCCTTGCCTGGAAAATTCCGTGGACGGAGAAGTGTGACAGGTGGCAGTCCACGGGATTGCAAAGAGTTGGACACGACTGAGTGACTGAGCACATACATCAAAGTCTGAGAACAAGTGATCCATGGATTCTCTAGTGTGGTCTCTACCCAGTACAGTAAGACTTTCAGGTTTCTTTTAAAGCTCCTTCTCTGATCACTTGACCCACTAGCTATTTCACGAGCCCAGTCTTACTTCTCCAGCTGAGTTACCCATCTTAGCCACCCTGTGGTTCTGGGGGTATTTCTCTTTGCACCTGCCACTCCCCTCCCCCGCCACTCAGCTCCCTAGGGCACACCTTGCTGAGACCTCTGTAGTAAACACATCCTCCAGCTGGCTCTGTCCCCGTACCTGTGCCCAGAGTACTCATTTACTCTCCCACTGCCATCCAAGCCTTCGCTCTGTAGAACCTGCTGCCCACCCAAGTACAGCAAGTCCTACCAGGTACAGTGCAAACTGCTGGTTGAATTGCCATGATGAAATTGCTGATCTGCTTCCTGACCTGTATACTAAGAGTTCTATGAGATACATTTCTAAAATTCTCTGCTTCTGGACAGCCAGTAATTTTCTGTACTCACATCATGTTGGATTATTAGCCTCTCCCCACAGCAGCTGTTTTGGCTCATATGATTTCTCAATCTGTCTGCTGGCTGCCTGTTTGGGAGGTGTCCTGTCCCATGGGACACAACTTAGCAGAAATAGTGTCTAGGGCTCTGATTAGTCCATTACAGGAGGTCACAGAGGAAGATACACTAACCAGAGATGACATGGTGGAGCCCGGAAAGGACCCCAAAAAACAAAAGGGGTGATGGTGGACACAGGGTGAATATTTGAGTAGTCTAGGCTCATGGCAGATATACACAGATCTTAACCCCCAAAGCAAAGGCCATTTATGAAATTCAAGTATAATAAACAAATACTGGTGTTGGCATTTATAAGAGGGATGTTTGGGGAACTTAGGCTACTGGCAGGTAAACTCAGATTTAAATCCCAAAAGTCAAACTCATTTAAGAACCAGAGGAATGTTAGGCATCATAGAAAAAATCTGGGAAATGGTTGCAAGAGTGTATCAGGAAAAGAGATGCAGATTCTGAGCTGGCCGGCAATGACCTCAGATCCAGCCTTCTCCACGAGACGGCAACTGTGATGGCTATCTGTTCCTGCAGACAGAGAGCATTCCATCCCTTTTGTCCTTGGCTCATTCAGACCTTGGACGAGTCTGGCCAAAGTATTGGGGTGTAATGGGAGGGTTGGGCCCCCAGTGGATAGTGTGAGATCAGTCTTCTTCTCTCTCTAGTGTCTGGGATTCATGGAGTGGGGACTGAGGTGTCACGGACAAGTTGTAACCATCCCTCCTTACTTCTGCCACGTCTACCTGGTCCCCATGACCACTCTTCTGCCTTGTGTCCTAAGTTTTGCTTGATGCTTTCGAATTGTGGTACTCTAGAGAGTCCCTTGGACAACAAGGAGATAAACCCAGTCAATCCTAAAGGAAATCAATCCTGAATATTCATTGGAAGGACTGATGCTGAAGCTGAAGTTCTAATACTTTAGCCACCTGATGTGAAGAACAGACTCATTGGAAAAGACCCTCATACTGGGGAAGTTTGAAGGCAAAAGAGAAGAGGGCAGCAGAAGATGAGGTGGTTAGATGGCATAAATGACTTAGTGGGCATGAATGCAAGAAAACTCTGGGAGATAGTGAAGGACAGTGGAGTCTAGCGTGCTGCAGTCCATGAGATCGCAAAGAGTTGGACATAACTTAGTTACTGAACAACAACAACTAGTTCCCTGGAGCTTTACCAGTTGACTTGATTGGGGTTTGTATTAGTGTCCTCAGGCTGCCCTAAAAATGTACCACAAAACCAGTGGCTTCAAAAAACATAAGTTTATTGTCTTATATTTCTGGAGCTTGAAGTCTGAGATCAAGGTGTCAGTAACATTGGTTTCTTCTGAGGGCTGTAAGGGAGAAATCTGTCTTATGCCTCTCTCCCGGCTTTGGTAGTTTGCTGACCATCTTTGGTGCTCTGTGGCTTCTGCCACACAACTCCATTCTTTCTACAGTGTTCTCCCTCAGTGCGTGTCTGTGTCCAAATTTCCCCTTTCTATAAGACACCAGTCATATTGGATTAGGTGTCTACCCTTCTCTTCAAGAGAAGACTCTTGAGAGTCCCATGGAATGCAAGGAGATCAAACCAGTCAATTCTAAAGGAAATCAACCCTGAATATTCTTTGGAAGGACTGATGCTGAAGCTCCAATACTTCGTCCACCTGATGCGAAGAGCCAATTCATTGGAAAAGACCCTGATGCTGGGAAAGATTGAAGGCAAAAGGAGAAGGGGGCAGCAAAGGATGAGATGGTTGGATAGCATCACCAACTCAATGGACATGAATTTGAGCAAACTCTCCACCCCGTTCCAGCATGTCCTCCTTTTAACTAATTGCATCTGCAGTGACCCTATTTCCAAAGAAGGTCACATTCTCAAATACTGGGGAAGTATATTCATCCTTCAGTATATGAATGGGGCAAGGGACACAATCCAACCAATAATACTTTCCTTGCTTTTACCAATATATTTTTCTTGTATCTTCAACTTCCTATCTGTATCCCTAGCTATTAATAGGAGTTGTGCCTTAAACCAGATGGACCAGTTGGAATCAGGATACTGATTGCTAGGTGCCTGACTTCACAAAGTACCCCAGCCTAGAATCCTACTGTCATGTTCTGTCTACCAGATTGGATCCCCCTGGAAAGCAATACTGACCCAGGAAAAGATCAGGTGTCCCTTGAAAGTTATTTTTGGGACTTTGGCCTATTTCTTCTCCCTTGTTTTGAGGCCTATCTTGTAAACAGGTTAGCATTCTGCATCTTCCTTTTCCCCAGCACCTTCTCTGTTTATTTGTGTATATTTTCTCCAGACAACTCTGTGCAGGCAATATCTCAAAGCCTCATATCTCATGTCTCTAAACAGTAATAGGACTTCCACAGGCTACATTGGCTTTCCTCATAGCTCAATCAGTTATGAATCTGCCTGCAATGCAGGAGATCCAGGTTTTATTCCTGAGTCAGGAAGATCCCCTGGAGAAGGGAATGGTAACCCACTCTAATATTCTTGCCTGGAGAATCCTATGCACAGAGGAGCCTGGCAAGGTACAGTCCATGGGATCACAAGAGTAAGACATGGCTTAGCGTCTAAACCACCACAGGCTACATGCATTATTAATTACATCACTATATCATATGGGTTAAAGTAACACTCTGTGCTTTTGAATTCACAAAGTATAACTGAGAACATTACCAAGAAGTCATATATGACCTACAGTACTTCAACTATGAGTAATTTATAGGAAATCTCTAGGTAATAAGACTTCAATGATGGATTAAATTATCAGAAAGTTACCAGATATCTCCATATTTATTTACCCTTATATTTAACTCACTGGAATATTCCTGAATTCTCATGAATCATTTATTTGGCAAATCTTCTGATCTGAGCATTAGCTCTGCACTATTATGTTAGATTTGGTGGGGGGAGGGGTGGGTGTACAAAATGGATGAGAATCAGTAAGAAGAGCTTGGAAACATTGATTTCTTTTATCAGGAAGTGACAAATGAGTGTTAGAGATGAGGAGTTTGGACTGTGTTTTTTGCTCCAACACCTAAACCATCATATTCTCTGGAGATGGTTTGCTATTAAAGCTAATTGGTTCTCTTGGAATGAACTTGGACTATTTTTTCCTTCTGACATAACTGTGAATCCTCTCCAGGCTATAGTGCATCAGGTCCAATTCCTGTAGTTGGTTGACGAGGAAAAGAACATCTCCAAGAAAAACAGTAAGTCCAGAGAAGAAGCAGGGGTGGGATGGGTGGCAGGACTGTGAGGGCGGGAAGCTGTTGGGGGAGGCTAAAATAATGCGGACTGAGAAGCTGCTAGATTTCCATCAAAACACAGCAGTAACAGCTTCTGCCAACACAGCTGCCCTGAGCTCTCTCCTATTTACAGTAATATGGCAATAAAGGGAAATTGTAGATGGATACTACCCAAGGAACAAGTTCTTTCTTAGAAGCGTAAATTGGCATTTAGGCAAGTTAAGAAACAAGGAAAGGGGAAAGTTTCTATATGGGACACAAGACAATTTTCTGTCAGGTCAGGCTGCTGAGCTGGAACCATCTCAGCGCCCTGGGTGGACTTTCCTTAACACTTGCTCAGTCACCTAAGGTTTGGGTGGTCCATGGCTATGAGCCTCCCATATGGCACTAGAGCCTGCCCTGCAGCAAACCATTAGGCTGCCAACAGGATCTCAGCACAATCATGCTGGGTAGGCCAGAGACAGAGACTGTGGACCAACGTGATCAACCCAGTCCATAGGCTAGACATAGATACTAGAAATCACTGCCATTGAACTGCCTAGTTCTGGGGAACTCTGGGTATTATTTTCTAATTTTAATCCTATTTAATAGCTGAGGTCCCTCAAGAGCTGAACTGGTCCTCCTTAAGCGTCATAAAGAGTCCTAATCTTCTGAACCAGCATGTTTTCTTCTCTTATTCTTCATCTTCCTGCTCTTCCACACCTAATTCCTCATCTGCTTTTGTTCTCATCCTAGTTCTGTGCTCCTTAAGTTGCTCAGGACTAGACTCTTACTATTGCATGTCTTCCCTGTAGGGGAGTTCTATCTATGCAACTCTTCCTCCTGTCCACCTGTTGTCTGCCGTGCTATCAGGTAGAGGCTGTAACTCATTCACCCTAGTCTCTGGCATAATGCCTGGCAAAATTTCTGCTAACCTGGAGGTGACAGAAAGGGAATGCTGATTTCCTCACAAACGTTTCCTGGTGACACCACTAGCATTTCACATCAAACCCAACTGTCTATGGAGTGAAAGATACCATGTGCAGGAGAGTATGTAAAGAATACGGTCACAGCTCCTAACTTCAGTGAACTTGCCATCCAGTTAGAATGGCAGGACACAAATAAAGCAATGACCCTATAATAACATATGGTAGGTGGATGACACGGAGAAGGCAATGGCAAGCCACTCCAGTACTATTGCCTAGAAAATCCCATGGATGGAGGAGCCTGGTGGGCTGCAGTCCGTGGGGTCGCTGGGGGTCGGACACGACTGAGCGACTTCACTTTCACTTTTCACTTTCACACATTGGAGAAGGAAATGGCAACCCACTCCAGTGTTCTTGCCTGGAGAATCCCAGGGACGGGGGAGCCTGGTGGGCTTCCGTCTATGGGTTCACACAGAGTCAGACACGACTGAAGTGACTTAGCAGCAGCAGCAGCAGGTGGATGACATGGGTTAGCGCACAGACCTCAGGGTTAAGAAACTCAAAGACTGGTCTCATTTTGTCAACAGCAAGGTTCAGTTCAGTTCAGTCGCTCAGTCGTGTCCGACTCTCCGCGACCCCATGAATCACAGCACATCATGGCCTCCCTGTCCATCACCAACTCCCGGAGTACACCCAAACTCATGTCCACAGAGTCGGTGATGCCATCCAGCCATCTCATTCTCCGTTGTCCCCTTCTCCTCCCACCCCCAACCTTTCCCAGCATCAGAGTCTTTTCCAGTGAGTCAACTCGCCACATGAGGTGGCCAAAGTATTGCAGTTTCAGCTTTAGCATCAGTCCCTCCAATGAACATCCAGGATTAATCTCCTTTAGAATGGACTGGTTGGATCTCCTTGCAGTATAAGGGACTCTCAAGAGTCTTCTCCAGCACCACAGTTCAAAAGCATCAATTCTTCGGCGATCAGCTTTCTTCACAGTCCAACTCTCACATCCATACATGACCACGGGAAAAACCATTGAATTGACTAGATGGACCTTTGTTGGCAAAGTAATGTCTCTGCTTTTTAATATGCTATCAAGGCTGGTCATAACTTTCCTTCCAAGGAGTAAGCGTCTTTTCATTTCATGGCTGCAATCAGCATCTGCAGTGATTTTGGAGCCCCCCAAAATAAAGTCTGACACTGTTTCCACTGTTTTTCCATCTATTTTCCATGAAGTGATGGGACCAGATGCCATGATCTTTGTTTTCTGAATGTTGAGCTTCAAGCCAACCTTTTCACTCTCCTCTTTCACTTTCATCAAGAGGCTTTTGAGTTCCTCTTCACTTTCTGCCATAAGGGTAGTGTCATCTGCATATCTGAGGTTATTGATATTTCTCCCAGCAATCTTGATTCCAGCTTGTGCTTCTTCCAGCCCAGCGTTCCTCATGATGTACTCTGCATAGAAGTTAAATAAGCAAGGTGACAATATACAACCTTGGCGTACACCTTTTCCTATTTGGAACCAGTCTGTTGTTCCATGTCCAGTTCTAACTGTTGCTTCCTGACCTGCATACAGGTTTCTTAAGAGGCAGGTCAGGTGGTCTGGGATTCCCATCTCTTTCAGAATGTTCCACAGTTTATTGTGATCGACACAGTCAAAGGCTTTGGCATAGTCAATCAAGCAGAAATAGATGTTTTTCTGAAACTCTCTTGCTTTCTCCATGATCCAGTGGATGTTGGCAATTTGATCTCTGGTTCCTCTGCCTTTTCTAAAACCTGCTTGAACATCTGGGAGTTCACGGTTTACATACTGCTGAAGCCTGGCTTGGAGAATTTTGAGCATGACTTTACTAGCGTGTGAGATGAGTGCAATTGTGCGGTAGTTTGAGCATTCTTTGGCATTGCCTTTCTTTGGGATTGGAATGAAGACTGACCTCTTCCAGTCCTGTGGCCACTGCTGAGTTTTCCAAATCTGCTGGCATATTGAGTGCAGCACTTTCACAGCATCATCTTTCAAGACTTGAAATAGCTCAACTGGAATTCCATCACCTCCACTAGCTTTGTTCGTAGTGATGCTCTCTAAGGCCCACTTGACTTCACATTCCAAGATGTCTGGCTCTAGGTCAGTGATCATGTTATTGTGACTACCTTGGTCGTGAAGATCTTTTTTGTACAGTTCTTGTGTGTATTCCTGCCACCTCTTCTTAATATCTTCTGCTTCTGTTAGGTTTATACCATTTCTGTCCTTTATTGAGCCCATCTTTGCATGAAATGTTCCCTTGGAATCTCTAATTTTCTTGAAGAGGTCTCTTGTTTTTCCTATTCTGTTGTTTTCCTCTATTTCTTTGCATTGATCACTGAGGAAGGCTTTCTTATCTTTCCTTGCTATTCTTTGGAACTCTGCATTCAGATGCTTATATCTTTCCTTTTCTCCTTTGCTTTTCGTCTCTCTTCTTTTCACAGCTATTTGTAAGGCCTCCTCAGACAGCCATTTTGCTCTTTTGCATTTCTTTTCCATGGGGATGGTCTTGGTCCCTGTCTCCTGGACAATGTCATGAACCTCTGTCCAGAGTTCATCAGGCACTCTATCAATCAGATCTAGTCCCTTAAATCTATTTCTCACTTCCACTGTATAATCATAAGGGATTTGATTGAGGTCATATCTGAATGGTCTAGTGGTTTTCCCTACTTTTTTCAATTTAAGTCTGAATTTGGCAATAAGGAGTTCATGATCTGAGCCACAGTCAGCTCCTGGTCTTGTTTTCGCTAACTGTATACAGCTTCTCCATCTTTGGTTGCAAAGAATATAATCAATCTGATTTCGGTGTTGACCATCTGGTGATGTCCATGTGTAGAGTTTTCTTGTGTTGTTGGAAGAGGGTGTTTGCTATGACCAGTGCATTCTCTTGGCAAAACTGTATTAGCCTTTGCCCTGCTTCATTCCGTGCTCCAAGGCCAAATTTGCCTGTTACTCCAGGTGTTTCTTGACTTCCTACTTTTGCATTCCAGTCCCCTATAATGAAAAGGACATCTTTTTTGGGTGTTAGTTCTAAAAGGTCTTGTAGGTCTTCATAGAACCGATTAACTTCGGCTTCTTCAGCATTACTGGTTGGGGCATAGGCCTGGATTACTGTAATATTGAATGGTTTGCCTTGGAAACGAACAGAAATCATTCTGTCATTTTTAAGATTGCATCCAAGTACTGCATTTCAGACTCTTTCGTTGACCATGATGGCTACTCCATTTCTTCTAAGGGATTCCTGCCCACAGTAGTAGATATAATGGTCATCCGAGTTAAATTCACCCATTCCAGTCCGTTTTAATTCACTGATTCCTAGAATGTCTATGTTCACTCTTGCCATCTCCTGTTTGACCACTTCCAATTTGCCTTGATTCATGGACCTAACATTCCAGGTTCCTATGCAATATTGCTCTTTACAGCACCGGACCTTGCTTCTATCACTGGGCACATCCACAACTGGGTATTGGTTTTGCTTTTGCTCCATCCCTTTATTCCTTCTAGAGTTATTTCTCCACTGAGCTCCAGTAGCATACTGGGCACCTACCGACCTGGGGAATTCCTCATTCAGTATCCTATCATTTTGCCCTTTGTTACTGTTCATGGGGTTCTTAAGGCAGGTATACTGAAGTGGTTTGCCATTCCCTTCTCCAGTGGACCACATTCGGCTGTGGTCCATGTGATCAGATCGGCTAGTTTCCCGTGATTATGATTTCAGTTTGTCTGTCCTCTGATGCCCCCCTAGCAATACCTACCATCTTATTTGGGTTTCTCTTACCTTGGTCGTGGAAAATCTCTTCACAGCCGCTCCAGCACGCGACGCGAGAGACGCTGGCCCCGGCGCAACGAACCACGCAAAGAGGTGCGGCCGTGAGGAGCTACCCCACGCCTGAGGCCAGGGCCGGCGGCCGAGAGGAGCTACCCCACGTCCAACAGGCGGTGGCTGCACGGGCGCAGGAGGGCCGAGAGGAGCTACTCCGGGTTCAAGGTCAGGAGGGGCGGCCTTGAGGAGATACCCCTCGTCCAAGGTAAGGTACAGCGGCTGCACTTTGCTGGAGCGGCTGTGAAGAGATTTTCCACGACCAAGGTAAGAGAAACCCAGCAGCAAGGTAGGAACCCATTTTCGCTGAGGCTAATTTCTTGAGCAAAGTGAAAATAAATTCCATCAGTGTTTCTCAAAGTGTGACACATAATATTTTTGGGGGGAGGGTGACCTATAGACTCAGAATTGAGTATGATTAAATTGCAAGCAGAGAAATTAATTTCTTTTTAAATTTTCCTTTGGGTCACAAAGAAATGAGGCAAGACACAGTCTCAAGCTCAAAGTTTACCTACTCCAGCCACTAGGATTGAGCAATGTTGTGTTTTCATTTTATTTTTTCTCAGGCAAATTATTTTGAAAGTTTTTCTCCATTTATGCTAAGAAGATTTACTTTTAAAAGATTGTATTTTGGTAAGATAAATGAGCTGATTTAAATAAATTATAAAAAAGTAATAGACCATGACATGTGAGTATAACAAAAATTGTAAATGTGGTGCTGAAATATTTAAAGTTTAGGAAATACCAAATAAGTCAACTCTGGGATTATTTTCAGCCCTATACTTCCTAAGGTTTTGCGATATTTCTAAGGGAATGGTGTGGCTAATAGGAGATAATAAGTGCATCAAGATGATTTACTGACAACACAATATGTCAAATGATCCATTGAGAAATAATCTGTGATACAAGTAGCTATGGAGAGAGATACAGATAGATAGTAATATTGTAGATATAGCTATAAATTGCTACACAGAAAGATGCAGATATTAACAATTAGTGTACAGATACTGATGTGGATGAGTATATATTGATAACATCTGTTTTTACCCTGATTAGGTGAAACATACTGTCAGATGACCTCACAGCAAGAAGTGGCAAACAGCCTGATTCTTGAGAAGTGAATTTGCTCAGTTGTGTGCGACTCTTGGCGATCCCATGGACTGTATAGCTTACCAGGCTCCTCCATACAAGAAATTTTTCAGGCAAGATTACTGGAGTAGGTTGCCTTTTCCTTCTCCAGGGGATCTTCCCGACCTGGGAATCAAACCCAGGTCTCCCGCATTGCAGGCAGACGCTTTACCCTCTGAGTCACCAGGGAAGCCCTGTGACATTGAAAAAAATGAGGTATTTTTCCATTTTCCTCCCAAAAGGAAGAAGAATCTTTTGAATTCTTTAGCTTGGTTTCTCTCAAATCAGGGGAAATGTTATTTTTTTTCTTTATTTTTTCAAGTTTTAACCTGCAGGGATGTTTAAACTGGCTTGTCTAAAGCGAAGAGGATTCTTGAGGATATCTAAGGAAGGTGGTTGGATGGTGGGGACTAAAGAAAGAGAGGGTTATATGGCAGTTCTATTTCCAATTTTTTGAGGAATCTCCATACTGTTCTCCATAGAGGCTGTACTAGTTTGCATTCCCACCAACAGTGTAAGAGGGTTCCTTTCTCTCCACATCCTCTCCAGCATGCCATATGATCCAGCAATCGCACTCCTGGGCATACACACTGAGGAAACCAGAATTGAAAGAGACACGTGTACTCCAATGTTCATTGCAGCACTGTTTATAATAGCCAGGACATGGAAGCAACCTAGATGTCCATCTGCAGACGAATGGATAAGAAAGCTTTGGTACATATACACAATGGAGTATTATTCAGCCATTAAAAAGAATACATTTGAATCAGTTCTAATGAGGTGGATGAAACTGGAGCCTATTATACAGAGTGAAGTAAGCCAGAAAGAAAAACACCAATACAGTATACTAACACATATATATGGAATTTAGAAAGATGCAAATGATAACCCTGTATACGAGACAGCAAAAGAGACACAGATGTATAGAACAGTCTTTGGGACTCTATGGGAGAGGGTGAGGGTGGGATGATTTGGGAGAATGGCATTGAAACACGTATGTTGTCATATGTGAAACGAATCACTAGTTCAGGGTCAATGCATGTTATAGGATGCTCGGGGCTGGCATGCGGGGATGACCCAGAGGGAGGATAAAGGGAGGAGGGAGGTGGGAGGGGGGTTCAGGAGGGGGAACTTATGTAAACCCGGGGCAAATTCATATCAATGTATGGCAAAACCAACCAATATAATATTGTAAAATAATTTGCCTCCAATAAAAAATAAATTAATTACCTAAAAAAAAAAAAAAAAAGAAAGAGAGGGTTGAAACTCTCTGTGTCTCAAACGTGGCAGACTCTCAGATCAGAGGGAGAGGAATCTGTACTAAAATCTTATTAAAATCACAGGTTCCCAACCTCATATACTGTTGGTGGGAAGGTAAATTGATGCAGTGCATGGGTACTCAGTCATGTTCGATTTTTTGTGACCCCAGGGATTGTAACCTGCAAGGCTCCTCTGTCCATGGAATTCTCCAGGCAAGAATGCTGGAGTGGGTTGCCATTTCCTACTCCAGAAGATCTTCTTGTCCCTGGGATTAAAACCACATCTCTTGCGTCTCATGCATTGGTAAGTGGATTCTTTAATCACTGCACCACTTGGCAAGTAAACTGGTGCAGCCACTAAGGAAAACAGTATGGATGTTCCTTAAAAAAACTAAGACTAGAACTATCATTTGATCCAGCAATTCCTCTCCTGGTTATGTGTGTGCAATTTTCCAGGCAAGAATATTGAAGTGGGTTGCCATTTCCTAATCCAGTAATATCACTTATATTTGGAATCAAAAAAATAGTACAAATGAATACATATGGAAAAAGAAACAGACTCACAGATATAGCAGGTAAATTTGTATTTACTTAAGGAGAGAGGGAGGGGAGACAGACAAATTAGGGGTACGGGGTGAACATATTAATACAAACTTCTATTTATAAAGTAGATAAGCAATAAGGATATACTGTATGTGTGCTCAGTCATTCAATCTTGTCTGACTATTTGCGACCCCATGGACTCTAGGCCCCCAGGTCCTCTGTCCACGGAATTTTCCAGCCACGAATACTGGAGTGGGTTACAGTTGCCTTCTCCAGGGAATCTTCCAGACCCAGGGATTGAACCCACATCTCTTGCATCTCCTACATTGGCAGGTGAATTCTTTAGCACTATGCCAGCTGGTTTGATTCCTCGGTCTGGAAGACCCCTGGAGAAGGAAATGGCAACCCTCCCCAGTATTCTTGCCTGGAAAACCCCATGGACAGTGCAAGGAGTTGCAAATGAGTGGGACGTGACTTAGCGACTAAACAACAACAAAGAATATACTGTATAGCGCAGAGAATTATGCCCGTAATCTTATAATAACCTGTAATGGAATATAATCTGCAAAAATACTGAGTCAGTATGCTATACACCTGAAACTAATATCATACTGTAAATCAACTAAAAAAAAAAAAAAGACTAGAGGTTCCCATGATTTCTATGGACCCTCCCCACCTCTCTATCCCCTACCCTCACCTACACACACACTATTTAAAATGGCCTGAGCAAACACCTGGGCAAGTGTCCACAGTGTAAGACCCCTGACCCATGATGGAGCACCACAAGTGATCAACTTCAGAGTCTTGGATGGAGAAGACATAGAAGGTTGGATTGGGATGGGAAGTGTTCTATTTTGGACATCTATGAGCCTTCAGACCCCAAGAATAACTGATGTCAAACATCAATTGTGCTGAGTGAGGCACCAAAATTAAATTTATTAAAGAAAAAGTAAGGTGATGTTTGTGCCTTAATTTGTGGAAAACTTCATTCTCTTGACAGAGGAAGGAGAAATGGAAGGATCTGGAAGGCACAGGCTCTCTTTCTCCTCACATTTTCTTCCCTTCCTTCCTTCCTCCACTCCCTGGCCTGTCCTTATTTTCTTTTTACCTACTCATTACACATACGTGCACGTAAATTAAATTTGATTTTATATAGTATATGCAATGTTATTATTAATATAATAATAAATCATAAGCCAACTTTGCATTCATAAAGACATAAAAGTAATTACAACTGAGACATGATGTCTTAGAAGTAAAATAGATGGTTCATTCCACATCCAACACTTGGAAAAGACATGGCCACAACACCGATGAAATGCCATGACCATATACTATAATGGTTTTCATCATCATCTTATGAACACATATTTAATTAAACCCAGTCTGGGGCTACGGTCTCACGGTTTTGGTTATTTCTGTTAATTTCCAGATGCATAGTGCACATCCATTGGAATATATCAACTAAGTATAATTTTTAATTGTACAAAATAACTTTCCAAAAGTTTCTGCATAGCACCCAGCAGAGTGCCATGTAGATAACAACTATTTGTGAAATAGATGGATGAACACTGAATAAATTATTTTTAGTCTTATTTTCTCTAGAGTTAAGATTTTCCATTCCATAAAAACCTGAGTAAGCCTCTCCTCTGACTTAGATTCCAGCTCTGTGAAGTAGAAAACCATGATGAACACGGCACCATGTTATACAATTAGTCCTCCTCCCCAAACTGTGACTTTTAGAAATGTGGTGTCATTTTCAGACACACAACTGATTACAATGAATGTAATTTAGAGATTCTAGAAACAGAAAGACCCCAGGAAAAATGTCTCACCAGGAGAAAAAGGGAAAATGGGCTCTTTTTTTCACTGTCTGGTCATTCAACTTTGTGCCTAGACAGAACATGAACCTTCCTTTACTTCTGAGGATGAAACAGGAATATTTATAATTGCCAAGAGAAAGGACCCACAATTATTTCCATGAGAATTTTGGCTAAGGGGACATTTTGACAAAATGGATTCCTGTCCTTGCCTGATTTCTATTAAATGTTCTAGCCTTTCCTGTGAAAACTGGGTAGTGATTTCATGCTTTCGTTATTCCAAATGATCTGCGTTTCACCAGACACTTCATGGCTATACTCAATTCAAAAAACAATGAAATAGATTTCCTTGATTTTAAATGAAGTTAGGAGGAAAGCCTGTGGGGAATTAGACCCCCTGTGGAGATCATTCTGTGGGGGACTTGATGTCCATGTAGTGCAAGGAGTTTTATCCAATTGAGAATATGTGCTTAAAAGTCTTCAGTTTCCCCAATGATCCTACAACATCTGCAATTGTACTAGAAGGAATTATTTCAATAAAAAATGAACAATGTCATCACCTTTATAATTTTTCTGCCCCATTTCCACCCAGTGTTGCCTGGAACCTTGAGTCCTAAGATTGACAGCCATTCCCTGCCTCCCTCCTCGTAATTCCCTCCTAGACTCTCCATCTTGGTGCCCTGAGGGTTATTGAACACTGATTATGAGTTTGGTCTGACTGAAGATCAGAATTAAAAATAGAACAAGGTTCTAAACTCTTAGAGAATGAGAGAATTCTGGATTCTTCATATTGAAAATAACATTAACCCAATATCCTTAGTTCATGTATGGAATTAGCCTATCTAAGCCACAGGCAGTCCATGGGGCTGTGAAGAGTTGGACATGACTGAACAACTGCGCAACACTACCACCAAAGCTACAGTTCCCCCGTCTTTACAATAGAAATAAGAATACCATCCTCATGGGACTGTTTTGAGAATTAAGCAAGTTATATGCAGAGCACCTACCATACTGCACATGGTATACGATGTGCTTAATAAATGAGAAGGTTTTTGTTGTTGTTGAAAACAGTAGTGTCTCTCTGTATATGCTGTTAAAGCTACCCTCTTCTGAACTTCCTAACTAAGAATCCCTTGAAGACTCTGGTTCAAAAAGTAAAAAAGCAAAAGACAAAAATATTCTTTCAGAGATACTGAAAGTCAGATGGATAAATCATCTGTTAAGTGTATTTAATGAAAAGAAAGGCCGATGGCTAAGGGTGGCAGAAAGATTCTAATGCAGATTTTATTACTTATCTTGGGACTGTTTTAACAGGCTCTGAATAAATTCTGCACCATGAGTTTGTCTCCTGCTTTGTTCTTCCTATACGTTCCTGGGGGATGAATACAGTTTTGTCAGACTATGACAATTCCTTGTTCAGAAACCTTCACTGACTTCCTGATCTTTACTGGATTACATCTCAAACCACATAGTCAGTTTCCAAATTTCTTTAAAACCTCAGCTCTCCCAGCTTCTCTTCATAAACTCTAGCCAAATCAGACATGTTTTGCCACCAAGGCATGCCCTATTCACTCCTGCCACAGGACTTCTGTATGTGGCTTCCTTCTCTAGAAATCTCACAAGCAGACCAGTTCAAATGTGATTTTCTCGCTAATATTCTTCCCTGATATTACAAGTAAGAAGAAATCTTTTGAACTTTTGCATTTCTAAGTTCTTTTTATGCATATCTTTTGTTGTTTAGTCACTAAGTCGTATCCTACACTTTTGTGACCCTATGGGTTGTAGCTTGCCAGCCTCCTCTATCCATGGGATTTCCCAGGCAAGAATATTGGAGTGGGTTGTCATTTTCCTTCTCCAGTGTATCTTCCCAATTCAGGAATCAAACCTGTGTCTCCTGCATTGAGAGGTGGATTCTTTACCACTGAACCACCAGGGAAGCCCATGTACATTTGTAATGTCTGTTAAAATATTCTCTGCTGCATTATGTTTATTTTTCTGAATTTTGTCGCATAGTCACTTAAAGCACCAAAGACATTTTAATTATTTACTATGCAAGACTTAACACATGGTTGGTGATCAGTAAATGTTTTCTGAATGAATGAATGCATGACAGTGATTGTGTTAAAATTGTTCAGTGTGGTTGAGAGACAAGATAAAAGCTTAAACATAAATGACAATGAGGTCACAGGTAGTGCAGGTACCAAGTAGGGGTCTGAGAAGCTGCTTCCAAGTCTGAGAGGAGAGTGAAGTAGTAAAATAATTGGGAGATTCAATCTTGGCCATGGAAGACTTAGTCCTCTCTCCACCAGGTGTTAATAGTTGAGAATAATGCCAAGACTTTCTCATTACCCACAAAGTAAATTAAAGCCAAAAAGGGGAATAATTTTGCTCCATATGCCAAAAATTGCTGTATATTCTGCATATGAATATTATTGTTTAAAATATGTTAAAAGTTTTTCCCCTCCTTGGGACAAAGAAACATTCTAGATTTCATATGTAGAATTTATATGTTGTGTTGGCCAAAAACTTCATTCGGATTTTTAAGACGTTATGGAAAAATCCAAATGAACTTTCTGGCCAACCTAATACTATTTTTGTTGAAAATGAGCAGTCTTTGTAGACCATGTTTTGGGTGTAAAAAAAATCTACAATTTCTCCTTCATTCGGAGTAATCTATAGCAATGGCTTAAACCTTAGTTTCTACAAAGCATTGAGATGGTAAAGTCAGAATGAATTATAACACACAGATTTAAATTTCTCTTATGGACATCATTAGTACTAAAATAATGAGAGTTCTTCACACATCTGGATTTTACTGATGCTTTAGAAAAACAAATTCAAGAACTAAATGAATGAACCCGTAAGACAGTTGAGTGTGAATGAACTTGTTTGCAATTTTAATGTGTTCATTTGGGATGTGGGAAACGATTTATGTGGGAATCTTCCTCACATTATAATGCAGTGAGGAAGATTGATATAATTGATATGAGGGAGAAGGATGCTTCCTATCATGGCTTAGGTCAAATATCAAAATTCAGGAACCCAGAGGTGGATGTTGAGAATGCATAGGAATCTGAGGGCTGAAGGCCCATCTTTCCTCAATGGTGTTTCCCAGCCACATTGACAGGATCAGTATCACCATCTGAAGACCACTCAGCATGCTCCTGTGACACAGGGCAGGTGGAAAGCCAACACAGGATGTACTTTAAGCGCCCAAAGGGGGAAAGTACTCACTGACCTCTCTTCAGAAAGTCCCAGTGCCTAGTCCTACAGTCAGTGTGACCAGCTCAGCCTGGTCTGCCTGAGACCTGCTTAGTTTTAGCACCACATCCCATGCAGACCTTAGTCCTGAGCGAACAAGGACAGTTGGCCACCCCACCTCTCTGGTCAAGGGTGTCATTTCTTGAAGGTGCATACCCAACATCTGTAGTGCTTGTTAAAATTCACATCTGGACTTAAAATCTTAGGCTGGGACCCAAGTTTCTGCATGTCTGACAAGCTCTCAGATGATACTTGTGCTGGGGCTGGTCTGGGGACCCCACTTTAAGTACCAGGGTGTAGAGCATACTCTGTGGACTCTCAGAGGTTAGATGGAGACCTTGCTTCACCGTTTACAAATTGAACATCCTTGGTGAAGTGACTTAACCTCACTGAGCCTGGATTTCCTCATCTCAAATAGAAACTGACTATCTTCTAATAGAGACTGACAGAACGATCCTCACAGGGCAGTGAAGATTAATTGAGTTAATTATGAATACAGAAGAAGCACTCAACAATTATTAACTGCTTTTATTATTAAGATTTCCTGATGGCTTAGACGGTAAAGAGTCTGCCTGTAATGCAAGAGACCCAGGTTTGATCCCTGGGCCAGGAAGATCCCTGAAGATGGAAACCTCTTTTGTTATTATTGACATTTTATTGTGTGTCACTGAAGTAATCAAAGAGGTGGTTGACACTGAAAACACAAATAAGTTGAAGAAAGTTTCAGGTAAACCCCTAGTTGAAGGAGTCACAAGCACTGGTATTTTTAAGGCAAATTAGAATGTTTGAGGCAGAGGCATATCACCAGGATGGGAAACAGGATTGACCCATTAGGTAAATCTTAAAATGTGTGTTCCAGAGAAGGCAATGGCAAGCCACTCCAGTACTCTTGCCTAGAAAATCCCGTGGACGGCAGAGCCTGGTAGGCTGCAGTCCATGGGTTCGCTACGAGTCAGACATGAGTGAGCGACTTCACTTTCACTTTTCACTTTCACACATTGGAGAAGGAAATGGCAACCCACTCCAGTGTTCTTGTCTGGAGAATCCCAGGGACGGGGGAGCCTGGTGGGCTTCCGTCTATGGGGTCACACAGAGTCGGACACGACTGAAGTGACTTAGCAGCAGCAGCAGCAGCAGCAAAATGTGTGTTCATCATAAAGCACTAGACTTTTGCACTTTGTTGCACATTCTGCTCCATTTTCTGAGTTCCCTGATATGGTAGGCATGTCACAAAAGTCTGAATCTCTGATTCATGCAGAGGAAATTAGACCCACTAAACATTTATGTCTATAGGGTCGCAAAGAGTTGGATATGACTGAGTGATTAAGCACAGCAAGCAGTTATGCCCAAGGCTCAACCTCGAGCCCAGCTGGACTTCATGGCCTGTACTGCCATTTACTGTATGAACTCGAAGTTATACTACAACTTTGAACTTTAGTGTTCTTACGGCCCATGGGGATGATAATGCCTACCTCACAGTCCTGTATGAGAGTCAAAAGTGAAGTGCCTGTGCAGGTCTGGCCCATGTTAACTGCTAAATAAATACTGGTTAGTGTTATAACTATCATTTTGGTATTAAAACAGAACTATTTCAGCTTCATATTCATTAAGGAAGAAGAGCCATTGGATTGAGTGCTTCTTGGATGTACTGGTTCTCAAAAGATAATAAAGCCTTCAGACTTTGATGACCAGATGCTGCTGGTACCTGACTAAAAGGTGAGGAGCGATCTAACCTGAATTTCCTGCTCTATTATGACCCATCTTGAAGCATAACTCATCTTCATCCTTACTCACTGGATCAGGGATACACTTTGATTATTTGTTACAAAGAAAACCATTGTTAGGCCAACGGTCTGTACTCGGATTGTCACTTTCCAAGCACTGGCTGATTTGACCTGTTTTATTACCAGGTCTGAACATTTGGATCTGAGAATGAAAATGTATGAAACGAGTGCTAGGGAGCGGCATTTCCTAGTGGTGGTAGGCCAAGAAAGCTGCAGAAATTTTTAGATTTGAGAGCTTGAGGAAGTAATGGGCATGTCAGCAGTTAGAGTCAGAACTAATTTATTTATAAATCTTCACTTTGTGTTCAAGACATCTTTTCTAAAGCTAAGTCATATTTCTGATGTTTCAAGAAAAAGATCAAAAATACTTAATCCTAAGTCTAAGAAACAAGACTATTGTCCTATTCAAAATTTGGCAGGACTATGTCTCAGAAAAATAAAACAGCAGCTCACAAATTCTTCTTTCAAATTACTTGACCAAACCCACATATGCTTTCTTGCTTCTCATACCTGGATGCCCTCATTGGATACAGAACTGGGTTATGAATTCATGTCTCAGTCGGGGGAGGAGTGTCAGTTTGGAATCAGTTCAAATTCTGGCTGTTCTACTGAGGAACAGTGTAATTTTGAGGAACTTATTTAAACTCTCTGATCCTCATTTTCTTTCTTTATGAAATAGCTATAATCCCTTCTTCAAAGAGTATTGGGAACCAAATGATATAACATTCAAAGAGACTCCCACGGAGCTCAGCACATAGAGAGTATTTAAAACATATTCATTTTCTTCCTCTCTTCTCCTATGCTTTGCACCATAATATGCATTGGCTTGTTCCTCATATTGCTGTCTGCCGTCTGCTATGCCTTTGAGATACAGACAAAGTTTAAAGCCTCCTTGTAGGTGTTCATGATCTGATCTGGGGCATCTCTAGTTCCTGTGTCCCTCAGGTCACTACTGAGTAGGCTGTAAGCTCTTGATCCAGCTATCCTAGAGAACGACATCATCAGCACTCCTTACCTAATATTGATTTGAAATAGTGAGCATAAATCCAAATGTTTCCTGTATACAGTTCTCTGGTGGCCAGGACACATTGACACGGCAATGGTGCCATTGAAAGGTTTTCAGAGATCTTTTGTTTTACCACTTACCAGCTGGGACAGAGCACCTGTCAGTGAAAAACCATATTGTATTTCAGAAGAACATTTCTCAATTTAGCCAAAAAAGAAAATTGAGGGTCTCAATTTTGAAACTGCATGCTTTTCTTTAAGTAGGTATCATGCCATTTGGTTATAACAGTATGGAAGATTTTAGTGCATAATAGCAATAATTTCTTACAGTTTTAAAAACAGATGAATCTAGGAGTTCAATCACACCCTAAAAACCAAGATCTTGACTCATGTTTATCCCAAATTCCTCTAACTCTTGTCAAAGTGGGGCATATAACTTCCTGCTATTTAGCCCTTCATTTTCATATTTTAGAGCTACTAAAATTTGAAAGTATAGGTTATGAAGCTCACTCTGTTGGAAGCTTAGATCAGTGAGGATAATTTGGTCCTAAATGAATATTCAATAAAATGTACTCATATAAAGTTGAATGAAAGCTTTATTTTTTCCTTAATTCTTCATAAGAATTTAATTTCCTTCGTACACAGCAAACATATGTTTTCCTGTGTTTATGAATAGAAAGAACACAAGCTATAGAAATAAGTAATTTGAATTTCAGTTAGAATATTTTCTTTTTAATATGGGCCATTTTTAAAGTCTTTATTTGAATTCGTTACAGTATTGCTTCTGTTTTATGTTTTGTTCTTTTGGCCATGTGGGCTCTTAGCACCCTGACCAGGGATCGATTCTGCACCCCCTGCCCTGGAAGGCAAAGTCTTAACCACTGGACTACCAGGGAAGTCCCTAGAACCTTATCTTTTTGAGGAAGTAATTTTGTGAAAGTTGCTAACATTTTGGGGTTTAATTTTTTTCATCTCTATAATGATGACTTGGCTAGCAGACTCCAATGGCAATCTCCAACTCTAAACTTTTATAATTCTGTATAAAATCCTCATTTTTTGATCTAAAATGTACAGTGGCTAATTTTCATACCTTTTGTTCTTCCTTTGTTGAAATGCATATAAATTATTCCTGAGAATATATATACAGTTGTTTATTGTATTAGAAAGGAACTTTCCTTATGGTACAGCACAATGTCCTCGTAATGAGTGGGAAATAACTTAAAAATCTGGTAAATTATCTAGAAAGCTGAACAACCATTGGTAACCCAATATAATTGAAATTAAGTCATCCCCAACATAATGGGGAAACTGGGGAAAGCTGATATTACATTATAATGAAACAAGCTATTTTTTTTTTTTACTTCTTCCTGAAAGGTCCATCTAGTCAAGGCTATGGTTTTTCCAGTGGTCATGTATGGATGTGAGAGTTGGACTGTAAAGAAAGCTGATCGCCGAAGAATTGATGCTTTTGAACTGTGGTGCTGGAGAAGACTCTTGAGTCCCTTGGACTGCAAGGAGGTCCAACCAGTCCATCCTGAGGGAGATCAGTCCTGGGTGTTCATTGGAACTACTGATGCTGAAACTCCAATACTTTGGCCACCTCATGTGAAGAGTTGACTCACTGGAAAAGACCCTGATGCTAGGAGGGATTGGGGGCAGGAGGAGAAGGGGACGACAGAGGATGAGATGGCTGGATGGCATCACTGACTCGATGGACATGAGTTTGAGTAGACTCTGGGAGTTGGTGATGGACAGGGGGGCCTGGCATGCTGTGATTCATGGGGTCGCAAAGAGTCCGACATGACTGAGCGACTGAACTGAACTGACAGGTCATAGAGCACATTAATTGTTCTAGTGTAAAAAAAGTGTACTTTTCTGAGAGGAAAATGACATATTAGATACAAGGTGTGATTTTTAAAATATGTAATAGTATGTATGGCATGGGGTCCCACCAATCAGAAAACACAAAGAATAACCATGGATATAAGCCTTAAAACAAACCATATAGCGGGTAAGGAGACGGTGGGATGAATTTAGAAAGTAGCATTGATATATACACATTACCATATATAAAACAGGCAGCTAGTGGGAACCTGCTGTATAACACAGGGAGCCCGGCCTGGTGCTCTGTAATGACATATATATATATATATATATATAGTTATGACCGATTCGCGTTTTTGTTGTATAGCAGAAACCAACACAACATTGTAAAGCAATTATCCACCAATTAAAAAAAAAACAACAACTAAAAGCCAAATAAAAGAAAAAAACAACTTAAAAGTACTTTTACTGTTCCCATCCTCAATAAGAATAATTTATTTTTTAGCAAATATGTTTATACCCAGTTTGAAAAGAAACAACGAAGGAGGAAGCATGTATCTGATTCCTGACTACTTCCAATTCCACCTTGTCCCACCTTCCCCTTGCGCTCACTGTCTGTCCACATATGCCTCCTTCCCCCCTCTGCCTAGACTGCTTTCCCTGCATCCTTGGACAATGGGTTCCTAATCATCACCCACTCTCTGAGGATATCACGCTGTCTCCTGAATAGGCTCTCACAGCCATCTTAGTTATTCCTAGTAATTCCCAGCACATTACCCTGCTTTGTTTTCTTCCCAGCATAGAGTAATAGCTGAAATTCTGTTTTATTTATGTTCAGTGTTTATTTATTTTCTGTCCACTTCATGTGGGTCTGTATAGAACAAACTCGGGCTATCAAGCCTAGCAAATGCTGCTGCTGCTGCTGCTGCTAAGTCACTTCAGTCGTATCCGACTCTGTGTGACCCCCTAGACGGAAGCCCACCAGGCTCCCCCTTCCCTGGGATTCTCCAGGCAAGAACACTGGAGTGGGTTGCCATTTCCTTCTCTAATGTGTGAAAGTGAAAAGTGAAAGTAAAAGGTCATTAATTAATATTTCAATAATAATAACATTAATGTATATGTGATCAGTTGTGTAGTTGTACCCAGCTCCTTGTGACCCCATGGACTGTAGTTCACCAGGCTCCTCTGTCCATGGAATATTCCAGGCAACAATACTGGAGTGGGTAACCATTCCCTTCTTCAGGAGATTTTCCCGACCCAGGTATCCGGCATCTCCTGCATTGGTAGAAGGACTCCTTACCACTGAGTGATCTGGGAAGCCAATAGAATTCATGATAAACCTAAAAACATATGGGCACCTACTGCATGTCAGACTTCACTTAGATTAGGCATCCCTGACGGCTCAGTCAGTAAAGAATCTGCCTGCAGTGCAGGAGACCCGGGTTCACTCCCTGGGTCAGGAAGATTCCCTGGAGAAGGAGATAGCAACCCACTCCAGTATTCTTGCCTGGAGAATCGCATGGACAGAGGAGCCTGGTTGGCTACAAACCATGGGGTTGCAGGAGTTGAACACTGACAGGGAATAAACCACCACCATCCACTTAGGTTATCTTCCTAGGTCTCAAATCAACTGTATGAGATGGATCTTCATTTTAACAAAGGAGGGAAAAAGAGGCTTCTAAAAGGTTAGAAAAGATAACATGCTCAAGAGCTCAATGTTCTTATAGGTATTAACTGAGATTTTAATTTAAGCCTCTGAATGCATTCTTTGCTGGACTGCCTCCTAATTAAATATGGCTCCATAATTAATAAATCAAGCAAAACATGTCCATTGCCTTGTATTATCAGAACTATTGGATTATATTACTCTTTAGTGAGCGATTATTCTTAACATTTTATCTTCATTAAGGGAGTTAAAATGTTCTTTGCACTCTTTTCCCTAATGAACCATGTTTCTCTAAGAGAATACATTACTAGGGTGTATCATTTCTTACCATAAATACCAATTTTAAAATATATCACTTTGAACACCCAGATCACTGTATCTAATATTTTCCTCAGACAGACATTTATAGATTGCATATTTGTGTCCCTACATAATTCGCATGTTGAAACCTCTTTCCTCAACATGATGGTATTTGGGGGAGCCTGGTGGGCTTCCATCTATGGGGTCACACAGAGTCGGACATGACTGAAGTGACTTAGCAGCAGCAGCAGCAGCAGCAGGGTCATAATGGTGTGGAGCCCTCATGAATGGCATATTGTTGTTGCTCAGTCATGTCTGATTCTTTGCAACCCCATGGACTGCAGCATGCCAGGCCTCCCTGTCCTTCACCATCTCCTGGAGTTTGCTCAAACTCATGTCCATTGTGTCGTAGTGCCCTTATAAAAGAATACCCCCAGAGAGGCCCCTCGTCCCCTCTGCATTGTGAGGTGACAGCTAGAAGGCATTGTCTGTGAACTAGAGAGTGAGCCCTCACTACACATAGAATCTTCTGGTGACTTGATCTTGGACTCCCAGCCTCCAGAACTGTGAAAAATAAATTCTGTTGTTTATAAGCCACCTTTCTGTAATATTTTCATTATATAGTGACTGAGAAAAAGATGTTAGAACAACGAGGAAGGTCAGATGCTGAAATAGTAAAAAGGTTTTAACAAAAGGATAGATTTCATTACTGTAATTCAGAAACCAGTGAGTTAGAGGAAAAATAACTAGGAATACTAGATAGTAGATTCCTGTACACAGATAGAGTCTTAATTTTTGACTTTTGAAAGGTTTCTTAAAAATACCTAAAGATTTCATACTGGGTCCTGAGAAAGACGTTATGATTCTTAAAAATAGAAATTCCAAGGCCCAACCCCAGATCTACTGATTCAGAATCCCTGGGTAGAGGTGGGGGGAGGAAGGAAGAGGTATCCCAGAAGAACATTATATTTAAGCAAATTTGGCAAGACTGAGTCCAAGAATGCTTATTATGTGAGTCATACAGGATGTACAAAGATGATAATGTGAGGCAAGCAAGAAAACTTTATGAAATTCTTTACATGAAAGAAAAACATTAAATCTATTATACACTCACTATTGTATTTTTGTTACGTTCCATTGCTTCTCATATAAGATCAGAATTCAGTAACTACTTTAAATGAAAGATTTAAAATTTTAAGCACTCAAAACTTTCATCATCAAATTTTGTTATTGTCGTTGCTCATTTATTGACTCTCAGGGTATGTTTCTTTCTTTTACTTATAATGTATGTATGCATGCCTGCAAACGTGTGTACACACACCCTCACACATGTGCACACGCATTCACACAGTTCCATGGCAGCAAAGAAACCCTCACATTCCAGATATGTCTTAGTGAAGCATGATGGTTAAGAATTCTCAATATTTTCACATTACTTGGAACACCAGTAGGTAGGTTACCCTGGCTCCATTCCCAGAATTGAACAGTAGGGGCCTTGTGAAATGCTAAATGATGTGTATAACAGTATTCAGGCGCTCCGAGAGCCAATCCGTCAAAACATTTGCTGCTTTGAAAATGTGTTCTTCAAAAAAATGGGCATATGGAACTTATTACGCTGTTTGGTGGAGTTCAGGCAGCAGAATCCAAAATAAGCATAAAACCCTTTTGAGGACACAATTCTACCTTAAGGTAACAGAGTCTCTAAAACTGTCCTTCCCTGACCTAAAGAGGTATAGAACTCTCACAGGAAGTAGCAGAGTTCCAAATATTTTCCTGGGATTCAAGTGTTAGAACAGCACAAAAATTGGTAGACGTTTTGAAAAGACCAAAAAAGTAATATTTAAATAAGAGCTTGGGACATTTGACCTGTTTCAGTAATGATCCCTCAGTTAGATGTCTTTATCACCCATTTCTATCGTGGTAGTTGGCCCATAATTGTTGTTTAAGAAATATTTGTGAACAAATAAATCTGACATTTTACAGCTACATATTCAAGTAGAGATTAGAATGCACAGCTACATACTTGTGGAAACTTGATGGATGAAAGAGAAATTAAATCCTTTAATCTTCACGGAAACAAAAGAAACATTTTAACAAAAAAGAAAATAATCAAAAGAAGGTCCATGATTAGCTTATCCTCATTTTTTTTCCCTCCTTGGTGATTTCTGTGACACCTGGATTTAAGAGGATAGACTTTAAACTTTTTTACATGTTCTTATATAATTGAAATAGTGAAATATCAAAGGAAGCTAATTGATAGAATTTATGAAGGATTAATTTACTTTGAACCTGCATAACATAATGTGTGCTGTATGAGGTGTTAAAAGAAAACCTGTGCTTCTTTTTCGTTAGCAGAAAAGACAAAAAATGTTATTATCAGTCGTTGCAGACAGCAAGAACAGAATTTAGGTTTTGAAGCTGAAAAGCCTCAAACTCCTTGCTGTGTTTTATTATGCATAACTGAAATTCTTCACAGTTACAAAAGTGTAAACTCCTCCTGATTGCATCAATATGTACTTGGAACAGGGAGGCCTGGAGACCACTCATTGTGAAGGAACTCTGCAGCTACATTTTGATTTTCTTTGAAGGAATAAAAGTAAATCGAGAAAGTGTGCTCTTCTGTGAAAGCCATGTAGGCATCTCATTTTTACCTTCCTGTGAATCATAAGGTGAATTCATTTGCCTTGAAAATCTCTGTCATCTGAAATTTCCTGACAGTCAGAGATAGTCCCTTCTCAGCATGTTTGAGCACCCAAAGAGCCTTGCCTGGACTGCTCTTTGATGGTTTAAATTCTCCCAATGCAATGCTCACTTCTGCCCATTACCTTATTTTTCACTATTTCATGATTCGTCTTTTATATTTTATGACTGCTTCCTTTGGGATTTTTTTTTTTCCAAGAAAAATGACAAGAATGATCCACATAAGTCCATAAGAGAGGTTGTAAAATAAACATTATACCATGCGTGTGGGGTAAAAAAAAATAACTACAAATGGCTGTTCTCACTTTCTGGCACTTACACACATGGCCATCTGTTTGAGGGCTGTTTTACTTGGCTCTTTCCCAACATTTATGTAACTGGCCGATTGAAAGGAAATGACATCACCAAGTTTCCTGAAGACTATCACTGGAGCCACAAAAAAGTTAGGAAACAAATTGCTTAGTAAAGAGAAAGATGGTTTTCAAATGTCTTTTTTCTCTTCCATTTCTTTCTTTTTTCCTAGCATTTCTAACAATATTTTCCCCTACTTCTGCACCTTCTGTGTTAATATTTTCAATCTGCTTTAGAGCTTCTCCTCTTTGAATTATGAGGAATTAAGAGGGGAAAAATGCTCTTCTTTGGGTCCACATGATATGGTCATAACATGTTGAAAAGTAAGGAGCTCTCAGACCCACCTAAAATCCAGTAATAGATTTGATTGACTTCTTTCTCTCAAATGACAGTAGATTTTTGAACCTGTAGATCTAGGCTTTGAAAAGTTCTGAAGTAGCTCTCATAAGACCTAAAATTTTAGGTACCAACTTTGTTTTACAGCTTGATACACAGAGCGTGATGGGATGAAGAGGAACATTTGGAAAGTATATCATATTTGTTGGCAACACCAAGATGTCAGAGGTAGGAATGATAGAGGTTTTTATATTAACAGCATATTTTATAGGTCCTGTTATCCCAGTATGCAGTAATTTGCACCACTGGACCAAAGAGGCCTTTCATCTGATTCCAAAATGAAGCCATCTCTAGGGGAAGTCTAGCAGCTATTTTTAAGGCTCACAATTGGATGGAAAACCTATTAAGTATTAGAGGAAATTAAGTATATCTGCTTAAGATTTTCTCAGGAGTTCAGAGCAGATTATCTAAACAGGGGCCTCTTTAAGCCCCTATGTTAAAAACTTTGGAATTTTAAATGCTGTATATCATTCCAGTGGCCTTCCATTTGTGGTCTCCTGTAATATTGGATTGTTGGAGCTGCATCGTCCTGAATCAGCATTCTTCTAGCTGGGACGGGAGCATTAGTTTGAAAGTGTGCCTTTTGACATTACCTGGATTGGTTTGAAATTCTTGCTGTTTACAACACTGCTATAAGAAATAATAGGCTTGTACATAAATCTTGATGTTCATTTTAGATTTTCATTTATAGATTATACTAATAGTATACTATATTATACTAATAGTAAAACTACCAGGTCAAGTGCATGCAAATTCTAAATAAATTGTCAACTTATGTTCTGTTTTTTGGCCAACATACTGGCAGTTATTTTCCAAAAAGGATGTGCCAATGTGCAGTTACTGTAATAAAAATTCCATTGTGTAGTGCTATTGCTAAACTCCATATGCAAATTAAATAGAAGCAAATTTAGTAAATTTTATAGTAAACAATATAATCATTTTTTTCTTTGTGTGTGTATGTTGTTTGGACCTTGTTTCCTCTTGTGTAAAGATGAAAACATTTTTTTGTTGTTGTTAACTTTAAAATAAATGTGTTCCTAGGAAGCAACCTAGGTATCCATAGAGGAATGAAGGGATAAGGAAGATGTGGTGTATACATATACAATGGAATGGTACTCAGGCATAAAAAAAGAATGGAAATAATACCCTTTGCAGCAACATGGATAGGCCTAGAGATGATCATACTAAGTATGCCAGACAGAAAAAGACAAACATCATATTGCTTATATGTGGGATCTAAAAAAAATGGTACAAATGAACTTACTTGCAAAACAGAAATAGCTTCATAGACATAGAAAAGAAATTTATGGTTTCCAAAGGGAAAAAATGGGGGAGGGATAAATTAGGAGTTTGGGATTAAAATATACACACTATGACATATAAAAGAGATAACCATAACTACAAGGACCTCCTGTATAGCACAGGAAACTATACTGAATACTGAATGTCTTATAATAGCCTGTAATGGGAAAGAATCTAAACAAATACATATATATATATGTGTGTGTGTGTATATATATATGTAACTGGATCCCTTTGCTGTACATCTGAAACTAACGCAGCATTGTAAATCAACTATATTTCAATAAAATTTTAAAACATATGTTTATAAAAGATAAAAAAGCATGTTCTTGATTTTTTCTTTTTTAGTATGCCTTATTAGGGTCTAGAGAAAAATACTCCAATGAAACCCTAGGTTTCAAAAACATGAAAACAAACTGTTGATGAGGGAGGAGGGAAGAAAAAGGTGGTCGATTGGGTCACTGTTTTGGAAATATGAGCCCAGCACACATGAATTTCTTTACTCCACTAGAGGAAATTGATTCTTTGCTCCACTTGAATTGTCTTGATACACTGACCTACTATATTACATATACAACTACGGTGTACCTTGTCTTGTGGACATTTCATCCCCAAATGAACATTACTTATACCTGAGTGATCGAGGAATTGTGAACAAAATCATAGAACTTGATAACAGTGAAAGCATAAAAGTCAGTCTGGTATAAGCAAATTTAAAATAATGTACAAATATCACATGGAAGAAGAATCAGGCCAACAACTGGATGGTGGCTCTTGGGTCTGAAAGAGAAACAGTGGAAGGAGGGGTGGGTACTGACAACTCTGCAGTGCTGGACAGGCAGCGTATAGGAAAAGAGACTGAACCATCTTCCGGTTCTCGTCTACCTCCCCAAATGTCTCTTGTGGAATCGGGTCAGGTATGTTCCTGATTTTATAATGCACCAAGGGACACTCCAGGTAAAGAAGCAATGTTGTAACGGTTAATTCACTCATTAATAAGTATGCTATTATATAGCCACAGTTTCCTTTATGTATTTGATTTACAATAGTAAGCAAACTGTACGTGCGTGTTTTTGCTGTATGTATACATATGGATTTGTGGGCATGTGATTTCAATAACAAACTGGCATTTTTCCATTTTTAACGAATTATAGGTTTTGCCAACATGGAGTCTAAAGAAAGAAGAACAAAGGAACGAACAAATAAGAGAAACAAATAGCGGAGAAGATGTCTAGAATGATTGGGAAGGAGTAGAAAGGCAGGGCAAGGGGTCAGGATGCGGGCCTGGCAGACTCTGCCAAAGTGAACATTTTGATAAGAAACAGATCCAAGCTCTCTATACCTGATAAGTCACTTTCCATCTGATGTTGCTTTGACATCCAAGTTCCTCAGTGGTTGAGGTACTTCAACCAGTGCCCTGATTCTGGTTTCCTTTCTCTCTCTCTTTTTTTTCTTTTAAATATGCTGCTGTTTACTTTTAAGAAAATTGTATCTTGTCTTAATACTTTAATATGCATAAATGTCATAAAATATACATTTTACCATATCACTTTAATGAAATACTTTTTTATTTAAAATTTTTATATATTTACTATTTTAGACTGTGCTGGGTCTTAGCTGCTGTGTGGGCTTTTCTATAGTTGTGGGGAGTGGGGGCTACTCTCAATGTGTATTTCAAGGACTTCTTATTGCAGTGGCTTCTCTTGTTGTGGAGCAGGGGCTCCAGGGTGCATGGGCTTCAGAGGTTGCAGCACGTGGGCTCAGTAGTTTCCGCTCGTGGGCTATAGAGTACACGCTTAGTAGCTTGGCACACAGGCTCAGCTGCTCTGCGGCATGTGGGATCTTCCCAGATCAGGGATGGAACCCATGTGTCCTGAATTGGCAGGCAGAGTCTTTAACACTGAACCACCAGGGAAGCCCCTACTAGAATACTTTTTACAAACAAAATACAATTTGATGAGTTGCAGGCTTTGTCTGTATATCAAAAATAATCTGACTCAAACTTTTTTCTTAAGATTTAAAAAATGATTCTTTTTTAGACTGTAAAAGATCCTGGGAAACAGGATCTTAGTTTCCCAACCAGGGATTGAACCTATATCCCGTGCATTGGAAGCATGGGATAAATCTTAACTATTGGACCATGAGAGAAGTCCTTGACTAAATTTTAGTTTTAAAAATCTGTTAAATCCAGTCAAGTGATATTGACTTTAAATTGTTTCACTTAAACAGTCTGCTCTGGTATCAGGCAGAGCTCTGTTAATGACTGTCCTTTGTTCTTGCCCTTTCTTGTCTACCTAAGAGTTAAAATACGAACCCCATGAAGTATTTAATTCCCTGGATAGTTGCTGCTATGCTACAATGAATCATGTAAACTTTCACATTCTCTAACTCGTAATATAGAAATTTGATATGCCTTAAATCTGAATTTGGGACTGCTAATATCTAACAAGTGTGCACCATCCTTTATCAATTCCCTTTATCATTTTATTTTCTACAGATGGAATTTTTTTTTTTTTAATGTCAGGGGATAGTTTTAGGTGGTCTTCCCTGGTGGCTCAGTGATAAAAACTCTACCTGCCATGTAGGAGCTGCAGGAGACATTCGACCCCTGGGTCAGGAAGATCCCCTGGAGAAGGAGATGGTAAGAGTCCCATGGACAGAGGGGCCTGGTGGCCTACAGTCCATGAGGTCGCAAAGAGTTGAGCATGACTGAGCACACACATGCACACACACATGAGAAAATTAGCACGTGTGGAATGACATTGGGGTTGCAGAGTCAGACATTAGGGTTGTAAAGTTTAGGACATTAATGAAGTGACTTAGCAGCATACCTTTAGGTGGTAATTCATGAGGCTATTGCTGACTTGTACATGAACTTTAAAGTCAATGGGCCACTGGATTCTTTAGTGAAAGGAGTGATTACATATGATATCTGAGACAGGCACTGTGATTTCAAAAGTGCCTGATTTTTCACATTTTCCTCTCAAGATGTAGTAATGGATATAACCACTTTAAATAACTGGTGAAACAAAATCACATCTATGGGTATTTTTTTTGTGTAAAGATTTTAATGAGACAAAACCAAAAACTGGTTCTTTGAGAATATAAAATAAAATAGACAAACCATTAGCCAGACTCATCAAGAAAAAAAGGGAGAAGAATCAAATCAATAAAATTAGAAATGAAAATGGAGAAATCATAACAGACAACACAGAAATACAAAGGATCATAAGAAACTACTATCAGCAACTATATGCCAAGAAAATGGACAACTTGGAAGAAAGGGAAGAAATGGATGAATTCTTAGAAAAGTATAACTTTCCAAAACTGAATCAGGAAGAAATAGAAAATTTTAACACATAACAAGCACAGAAATTGATACTGTAATAAAAAATCTTCCAACAAAAAAAAGCCCAGGACCAGGTGGCTTCACAGGTGAATTCTACCAAAAATTTAGAGATAGCTAACACCTATCCTACTCAAGGAGAAGGCAATGGCAAGCCACTCCAGTACTGTTGCCTGGAAAATCCCATGGATGGAGGAGCCTGGTAGGCTGCAGTCCGTGGGGTCGCTAAGGGTCGGACACGACTGAGCGACTTCACTTTCACTTTTCACTTTCACACATTGGAGAAGGAAATGGCAACCCACTCCAGTGTTCTTGCCTGGAGAATCCCAGGAACGGGGCAGCCTGGTGGGCTTCCATCTATGGGGTACACAGAGTCGGACACGACTGAAGTGACTTAGCAGCATCCTACTCAAACTCTTCCAGAAATTTTCAGAGGAAGGTAAACTCCCAAACTCATTCTATGAGGCCACCATCACCCTAATACCAAAACCAGACAAAGATGCCACAAAAAAAGGAAGCTACAGGCCAATATCACTAATGAACATAGATGCAAAAATCCTCAACAAAATCCTGGCAAACAGAATCCAACAACATATTAAAAAGATCATACATCATGACCAAGTGGGCTTTATCCCAGGGATGCAAGGTTTCTTCAATATTTGCAAATTAATCAATGTGGCATACCACATTAACAAATTGAAAGATAAAAACCACATGATTATCACAATAGATGGAGAGAAAGCCTTTGTCAAAATTCAACACCATTTATGATAAAAACCTTCCAGAAAGCAGGCATAGAAGGAACATACCTCAACATGATAAAATCCATATATGATAAACCCACAGCAAACATTATCCTCAATAGTGAAAAACTGAAAGCATTTCCCGTGAAGTCAGGAACAAGACAAGGGTGTCCACTCTCACCACTACTATTCAACATAGTTTTGGAAATTTTAGCCACTGTAATCAGAGAAAAAAAGGAAATAAAAGGAATCCAGATTGGAAAAGAAGAAGTAAAACTCTTACTGTTTGCAGCTGACAGGATTCTCTACATGGAAAACCCTAAAGACACAACCAGAAAATTACTAGAGTTAATCAGTGAATATAGTAAAGTTGCAGGATATAAAATTAATACACAGAAACCCCTTGCATTCCTATACACTAACAATGAAAAAACAGAAACAGAAATTAAGGAAACAATCCCATTCACCATTGCAATGAAAAGAATAAAGTATTTAGGAATAAATTTACTTAAACAAGACCTATATATAGAAAACTATAAAACACTGATGAAAGAAATCAAAGATGACACAAATAGAAGGAGAAATATACCATGTTTACAGATTGGAAGAATCGATAAATTGAAAATGAGTATACTACCCAAAGCAATCTATAGATTCAATGCAATCCCTATCAAACTACCAATGTTATTTTTCACAGAACTAGAACAAATAATTTCACAATTTGTATGGAAACACAACAATTTTGAGAAAGAAGAATGGAACTAGAGGAATCAACCTGCCTGGCTTCAGACTATACTACAAAGCTACAGTCATCAAGACAGTATGGTACTGGCACAAGGACAGAAATATAGATCAATGGAACAAAATAGAAAGCCCAGAGATAAATCCACACACATATGGACACCTTATCTTTGACAAAGGAGGCAAAAATGTACAATGGAGAAAAGACAATCTCTTTAACAAGTGGTGCTGGGAAAACTGGTCAACCACCTGTAAAAGAATGAAACTAGAACACTTTCTAACACCATCTACAAAAATAAACTCAAAATGGATTAAAGATCTAAATGTAAGACCAGAAGCTGTGAAACTCCTAGAGGAAAACATAGTCAGAACACCCTCTGACATTAACCACAGCAAGATCCTCTATGACCCACCTCCCAGAATAATGGAAATAAAAGCAAAAATAAACAAAAGGGACCTAATTAAACTTAAAAGCTTTTGCACAATGAAGTAAACTATAAGCAAGGTAAAAAGACAGCCTTCAGAATGGGAGAAAATAATAGCAAATGAAGCAACTGACAAAGGATTAATCTCAAAAATATACAAGCAGCTCTTGCAGCTCAATATCAGAAAAATAAAAAATGGGCCAAAGAACTAAATAGACATTTCTTTGAAGAAGACATAGAGATGGCTAACTAACACGTGAAAAGATACTCAACATCACTCATTATCAGAGAAATACAAATCAAAACCACAGTGAGGTACCAACTCATGCCAGTCAAAATGACTGCTATCGAAAAGTGTACAAACAATAAATGCTGGAGAGGGTGGGGAGAAAAGGGAACACTTTTACACTGTTGGTGGGAATGCAAACTAGTACAGCCACTATGGAGACCAAGGTGGAGATTCCTTAAAACCTGGAAATAGAACTGCCATATGACCCAGCAATCCCACTGCTGGACATACACACCGAGGAAACCAGAATTGAAAGAGACACTTGTGCCCCAATGTTCATTGCAGCACTGTTTACAATAGCCAGGACATGGAAGCAGCCCAGATGTCCATCAGCAGATGAATGGATAAGAAAGCTGTGGTACATACACACAAAGGAGTGTCACTCAGCTATTAAAAAGAACACATTTGAGTCAGTTATAATGAGGTGGATGAAACTGGAGCCTATTATATAGAATGAAGTAAGTCAGAAAGAAAAACACCAATATAGTATATTAACGCATATATATGGAATTTAGAAAGATGGTAACGATGACCCTATATGTGAGACAGCAAAAGAGACACAGATATAAAGAACAGATTTTTGGACTCTGTGGGAGAAAGAGAGGGTGGGATGATTTTAGAGAATAGCACTGAAATATGTGTATTACCATATGTGAAATAGATGACCAGTCCAAGTTCAGTATACCCATGGCTGGTTCACGTCAATGTATGACAAAAACCACCAAAATATTGTAAATTAATTAGCCTGCAATTGAAATAAATAAATTAATTAAAACAAAGATTTTAATGAGTTTCCCAGCAGATAGTTTAACTGAGATAATTTTTTATTATGTGGCATGGATGATTTAAAAATGATAAATGATCTTTATGTTTTAAAAGGATACAAATTAACTTACTTGTGAAACAGACTCACAGGCATAGAAAACAAACTTATGTTTACAGAAGGGGAAGGGGGGGAATCAGGGTTAACAGATATACAGTACCGTATATAAAATAGATAAGCAACAAGGATCTACTGTATAGCACAGGAAACTATGTTCAATATCTTGAAATAAGTTATACTGGAAAGGAATATGAAAATGAATATGTATATATACACACACAAATATGTATTATTGAATCACTTTACTATACACCTGAAATAACACAACATTGTATATCTACTATACTTCAATAAAAATAAACAAATATACTAAGTCATTCTACATCAAAGCTATTTTTAGCCAAGTAGAGGACTCCACAGAATCACTTGGAATTTGTGAGTCCCCAGACTGGGCTTGTGTAACCCATTCCATTCATATGCAGCTCCTCCATCCCACCCAACTTCCTGCTTTTTCCTCCAAAATTACTGGCTAATTTTAATACACTCATGTTGGCTCCATTTTGACTACAATGGGATATTTACCTTGGCAAGTGTGTTTGCTTATGTAAAGTGAGTAGTGTTTACTTTATGATAACAATAGCCTTCAGAATATTGCTTTTTTAGTATAGAATCACGTACTTACAGAAAAAAAAATAAGTAAATAAAATAGAAATCTATGCTTAATAAACTGTAAAAGACACACCCTACTTTAGCTAGGTATGATTATATGTAGGTCTATATGTACATACAGATCTATATATTAATACATATATATATATGGTTTTGACACATCCCAATTTTGCTATATGATAGTACTGCATGTATGTGTATGATTAAGAAACCCCATTTTAGCTGTAACTTTTCCCCTTCTAATCATATAATTCTATTTCAAATATGAAGTAAAGTAGCTTAAAAATATTAATTATAGAAGCCAAACCTCTCTGAGTCACGCAGTGACCTTCCTCCATCCTACCCCCACTCCACCACCTCCCACTGTTATTTTTGTACATTTGGCATAATCGTTTCTCTTTAATGAGACAGAAATTTCCTTTCCAAGAAATGAGTGCAAGCTCCAGACTGAAATGATGAAAATGCTGATGGTGGTATTTAGTCTATTCAAGTTTATTTCTCCAGGTATGTGCTATATATATGTGCAGCTATTTTGCTGGCATCTAAAGTGTCAATTCTTTTAGCAGAATTGTCTACTATCTCTAAAATAACAAGAATGACCACTAAGAAAAAAATACATATGAAATTACACTGCTGAGAATTTTAATACTTTTTTCCCTCTTTTGGTGGTAGAAGGACCTTTGTCTTGCAAAGGCAAAACTAGCAAGAACTTTATACTTTTGGCTTAAACATTAAACAGAAATATGTCCATTTAAATCTTTGAGTAGACAAGATGGGTTTAGGTTCAGCCTCAGGAAAGATGGAATGGGTTTAGGTGTGAAGTGGGTAAAAAGCGCGGTTTTGTCTTTTTATGGCAGGTGTGATCTAGAGGAAGTAAGAGGATGTATCTCTAAGTGTAAAGAATTAAAGGAGGATGAAAACGGGCTTACAGTATCTGATATGGACTCCCTATTGTTTGTGTCACAGTTTACATCATTTGTTCACAGTTGGTCACAAGACCTGTCTCTATTTCGTGCTAGGAATGTAGTTTTTCAAAAACAGGAAGCAACACTTGAAGTAACTGCAGATTTACAGTGACTACCAGGCTGATCCCTGGTCTTTGTCGCCGCTTTCCTGTTGAGGTCTGGAGGAAGTGGCAGAGAAAGAAAAGAGAGGGTGGGGGAGGTGACTCAATTACAATCAGATTACAATGACGGGTTAGACTGACCCTGGACTCATCTTAGTGCAAGAGTGATGAAAACACTTTAGAGAGTTGCCAACAGCTCAGTAGAAAGTATTTGACATCTCACCTATATCAACAAGCAAGAGTTAAAGGTTAAATCACACACACTCAAGTGCTGGGAAAAGGATGTGTTTATGTCATCAACTTTCTTTGTTCTAGGACGGCCTATGTCAACAAGGGGACAGACACATTCCCTGGTTGGAGCCACCAAGACAATAGAGATGGATCCACAATTTGTACATGATAAATCCCCTTCTAAGCATTTGTAGTTTGCTGCTAGTTACACGAGCTTCTTTACGGTTCTCGACATGTATTTGAATCACTATGTGTTTAGAATGGTGTGGTTTTGACCTTTTCTCTTTCTTCATTCAGATTCTTGGGGCCCCAAGCATGAAGCTAAGTTTAAAAGGAGGAATACCTGGGAAGAGAAAGGTTTTCTCTTCTTACATGTTTCCCGTGTTGACTCTAAATTCAGTGAGCCCTCACTCTAACGTAACTGATGCTCACACACTAGAGGAGCTTTTTTGGAAAAGCATTTATTTAGTGCTCTTCACAAAGCTCTGAAAGGTTGAACAGGAGATTTCTCGACCAGGTTAACAAAGATTAAAATTGACATTGTGAAGGAAAGAGAATATACCTACCCGAAAGAGCAATACAAAACTATTGTCAAGGAGACCCACAGGTGTGCCTTGGAAGGGAAAAAAAGAGTATAGAAAAATGCATCATATTGTAGGCAAGCTAAGTCCCTTTTGAAGATCTGGTGAGAACAACGTACTATCTATTTGCACTAAAGCTTATGCCCATGTTCAGTAATATCAGAGATTCCTTGATGACTATCCACGGAAGTCCTAAAGGTCATTGTAGTATTAGGGGACAGCAAGGTGGCTCCCGTGCTTCCTAATCATATTTTGACAGTTAAATAAAAGACAATACAAAAAGGGTAAGAATCAGTTCAGTTCAGTTCAGTCCCTCAGTCATGTCTGACTCTTTGCGACCCCATGAATCGCAGCACGCCAGGCCTCCCTGTCCATCACCAACTCCCAGAGTTCACTCAAACTCATGTCCATCGAGTCGGTGATGCCATCCAGCCATCTCATTCTCTGTCGTCCCCGTTTCCTCCTGCCCCCAATCCCTCCCGGCATCAGAGTCTTTTCCAGTGTGTTAACTCGTCGCACAAGGTGGCCAAAGTATTGGAGCTTCAGCTTTAGCATCAGTCCTTCCAATGAACACCCAGGATTGATCTCCTTTAGAATGGACTGGTTGGATCTTCTTGCAGTCCAAGGAACCCTTAAGAGTCTTCTCCAGCACCACAGTTCAAAAGCATCAATTCTTCGGTGATCAGCTTTCTTCACAGTCCAACTCTCACATCCATACATGACCACGGGAAAAACCATAGCTTTGACTAGACGGACCTTTGTTGGCAAAGTAATGTCTCTGCTTTTTAATATGCTATCTAGGTTGGTCATAACTTTCCTTCCAAGGAGTATGCGTCTTTTAATTTCATGGCTGCAATCAGCATCTGCAGTGATGTTGGAACCCCAAAAAATAAAGTCTGACACTGTTTCCACTGTTTACCCATCTATTTCCCATGAAGTGATGGGACCAGATGCCATGATCTTTGTTTTCTCAGTGTTGAGCTTCAAGCCACCTTTTCACTCTCCTCTTTCACTTTCGTCAAGAGGCTTTTGAGTTCCTCTTCACTTTCTGCCATAAAGGTGGTGTCATCTGCATATCTGAGGTTATTGATATCTCTCCCGGCAATCTTGAGTCCAGCTTGTGCTTCTTCCAGCCCAGCGTTCCTCATGATGTACTCTGCATATAAGTTAAATAAGCAGGGTGACAATATAAAGCCTTGATGTACTCCTTTTCCTATTTGGAACCAGTCTGTTGTTCCATGTCCAGTTTTAACTGTTGCTTCCTGACCTGCATACAGGTTTCTCAAGAGGCAGCTCAGGTGGTCTGGTATTCCCATCTCTTTCAGAATTTTCCACAGTTTATTGTGATCCACACAGTCAAAGGCTTTGGCATAGTCAATGAAGCAGAAATAGATGTTTTTCTGGAACTCTCTTGCTTTCTCCATGATCCAGCGGATGTTGGCAATTTGATCTCTGGTGCCTCTGCCTTTTCTAAAACCTGCTTCAGTTCAGTTCAGTATAATTAAAAGCACCTTAACAAATAGTTTTTTAAAAACAAGATTCTGGATCCTGGATGGTGCATGGTGAGCAAGGCTTTGTACCTTCACATTTTCTGTTACCTGTAGATTTTGTATAACCATCAGTCACTAGATTCTTTCATTTATGAATACTGTCACTTAAGCTACAACAATACTTACTTGTTATTCTTATTTTTGGCCTAGAAAACATTTGCTAAAAGACTCTGATGCTGGGAGTGATTGGGGGCGGGAGGAGACGGGGACGACAGAGAATGAGATGGCTAGATGGCATCACCGACTCGATGGACATGAGTTTGAGTGAACTCCGAGAGTTGGTGATGGACAGGGAGGCCTGGCGTGCTGTGATTCATGGGGTCGCAAAGAGTCAGACACGACTGAGCCACTGAACTGAACTGAACTGAAATGGACTTATTTTCTTTCTGATCTCTGTGATAAGGAATATGTCTAATTTGAGATGGATGCATTAAGCCCTCACCATCTGATATCACAAAATACTGGCAACACTGAAAGAGCATCCTTCACCAATAATCTGATCAGTTTTCATGTAGCATTACAATTACTACATCTGGCTTGAGTAAGTCATTCCTGCACCATGCTTGACATGGAAGCTGAGACTTCACTAGATTTTTAAGGTTGTCTGACTGTATTTTCTTCTGTCATGTTGCTACTAAATGCTGCAGATAATGTGAGAATTTAGACTGAGAGTTTCTCTCATCACAGTATACCAATATGGCCTGGTGTGGCTCCTGGAGGGGATCTACATCCTTCATCTACTCTGACCATCAGAGGCTATATAGATCCTACCAAGAGAACTTGACAGTTTAAAGCAGCCAACTTGGCTTATGTAAATTTGCCTCCATTTTTCAAAATTGGTCTTAGCATTAAGCATTGCAGTGTTTTCCATGGGTGACTGGTTTGTTCTTACTTTCCAACATAATGAACCTTGTATCTGTTTTCTTTCCTCTTTGTGTTGGCTGTTTGACAGTTAAGAGTTGGTCTGTTGGTCGCCCGTAGCAAGTATATAAAATTTCATGGAATAACTTTCATACTTCTATTTCATTTTTAGAAGGCCACACAGTGAGTGATTAAGAGCATGAGTTCTAGAGACAGACATCTTGGGTTCAGATCTACTAAGTCAGTAGCTCAGTGCCTGGACATGTTAACCTTTCTGTTTCCTTATCAGTCTTCATAGGGGCATCCATGATGGGATGAGATAACACATGCAGAGCACTTACAGCAGGATCAGAGCCTTGGTAAGAATGAATAAGCGTTAGATATGATTTTTGGATCCACTGCATTTTTCTAGTTTATTTTTCCCTTACCCCCATTTTCTTCTTTTGTTTGCTGAAATCTTGTTATGATATGGGGTTGACTTCCCTAGTGGCTCAGATGGTAAAGAATCTGCCTGCAACATGGGAGACTCAGATTCAATCCCTGGATCAGGAAGATCCCCTGGAGAAGGAACTGGCTATCCATTCCAGTATTCTTGCTTGGAGAATCCCACTGACAGAGGAGTCTGGTTGCCTGCAGTCTATGGGGTCGCAAAGAGTCAGACACGACTGAGCAACTAATACTTTCACTTTACTATGATATAGAATACATGTGTTATAAAAATGCCTTAATTTCTTCTTGTGTTCAGACAGCAATATTGAGGGTGTATTTGGAAAGAATGGAATTAGAAGTATGGAAGTCAATTAGAAGAATATAAAAATAATCCATCTGATAGAAGATAACTAAAATAGCAGCAGTAAAGGAAGAGAGGTATTTGAGTTATTTATGAGATTGAATTGACAGGACCCAATGACCCATTTTATGTGAAAGGTAAATAATAGTAAATCTGGGGTGATTTTTAACTTCCTAGTTTAGCTGATAGGCAAATGAAGATACCATCAATCAAGATCAGGAATATAGAAAGTGTTAGAGGCGGTTGGAGGCAAGTGATAAATAATGAGTTAAGTTTTGGCCATGATGAGTTTGAATTTTTTTTGCCACATAATTAAGTGAAGTCTAGTAAAGCATTGAAAATAAACATCTAGAGCATAGGAAAGATTATAAAGATGGACACATTGGTTTAGAATTTAGCAGAATATATGTTTTTAGCAATTATTATAGGTACTGCTGCTGCTGCTGCTGCTGCTAAGTTGCTTCAGTCGTGTCCGACTCTCTGCGACCCCATAGATGGCAGCCCACCAGGTTCCCCCATCCCTGGGATTCTCCAGGCAAGAACACTGGAGTGGGTTGCCATTTCCTTCTCCAATGCATGAAAGTGAAAAGTGAAAGTGAAGTCACTCAGTCGTGTCCGACTCTTAGCGACCCCATGGACTGCAGCCTACCAGGCTCCTCCAGCCATGGGATTTTCCGGGCAAGAGTACTGGAGTGGGATGCCACTGCCTTCTCCGATTATAGGTACAATCACCCAGTTTTATGTGAAGGCCATGGAACTTTTGGGAAATTAATTTGAAGACAAAAGCTGTGTCTTCTTCATCTTTGTATTTCCATCCAGGATACTAGCCCAATCTCTGGCACAGGGGAGATGCTCAGAAAACTTTTATTTCATGACCTATCAAATGGAATGAGTGAATAAGTAAATAGAGAAAAGTCTCAGAGGAGACTAAGAAAGAACAATTAGAAAGACGACAGAGTACTAGCAGAGAATGATTTCTCATAAGAACAACGGTTTCAAGAATGAGGGTATAGGCAACATTTTGGGGTGTTGGGTGACATAAAAATGAGACAGACAGCAGGTACACTGAATGACAGAACTAGGACAGAGAGCAGACAGAGAGTAGTTACATTGAATGACAGAACCGGGACTCAAAGAGATCTCAAGAATGTGGAAATGAGAGTTAAATCTCATTGTTATTTACTAGGGATAAGTGGAAAATCTTAACTTAGGTACATAAAATTAAATGCATAAGTAGTAGACATAGATGACCTGATTTAATTGCATTCCTGGAGTGTAATAGCATGCTGAAAATTCAATATAAATTAATACTAGAGCCTGCCTGCCAGAGTGTTTATTAAGCACTGCCAATAAAAATATCCAACATGAAAATGTGGGGATAATAATATCATAGTACATATTCCAAGTACAGTTTGGGACAATGCATTTCAAGAGAAAAAATTATAAAACTACTGTATATATAGGGAACAAGCAGAGTAAGGAAAAGTCTGAAAGTCATGCCATCACTTGAAGATGGTTGAGGGAAGTTGGTGTGTCTTAACTTCATGCTGTAAAGGAACTAACTGTACTTTATGTAGCCAGGTCTAGGTTAAAGGGCAAAACCATAGAAGTGATAGAGACACCAACTCACTTTGAGAAAGAATTTTCTATAATTAGGCCTATCTCTCAATGGAATTAGCTATTAATGGGAAAATAGTTTATTTCTTTACTTACTTACTGAGCTAATACTTTGAGGGCATCTACCTAAGTTTCTAAGATACATATCCCTTGGCAATCAGGACACAATAGTAAACCAGTGACAGATAACTATTACCCTACTGGTGTTTACATTTTAGATTCATTTATTTATTGAACATTTATTGGGTTCATGCCCTATGCTAGACTTGTCCTATGCCTCCAGGATACAGGGGAACATGTCTCTGCTATCATGGCCTCAACCATCTGCAGGGGAGGAAGACATTAAGCAAATAAATATATACATATACATGAAATCACAGACTAGACTAGAGGATAACTTGTACTATGTAAACAGATAAATTCTAAACAGAAGAAACTAACCAGGGGAACTCAGGTATTTGGTGAAGTCTGGAATGGTCCTTCTAAGAATTGGCAGATTTTGGGTAAACATGGAGGAACAGTATATGCAAGGTTGTGGTCAAGGATGGAGAGAAGGCCAGTGAGGACAGTGATACCATAAAATAGGATACATAAAAGGAAAAGGAATCCTTTGAATTCTGTATGAAGAATGCATTAGAGAAGGAAAAACTGGACGTGGAGAAAATGAGGACTTCATTTCCTCAGTCTCGAAAGGTCATAGTGCTTTGGAAGAGGATGGAGGCAATGGAGATGGAGAGGAATGGATGAATTCAAAGTATATTTCAGAGCAGGCTAAACAGTGACTGAGGACCTTGTCTGAATTGCACTGATTTTATATGAGGAGTTAGGATGAGGAGGATTTCAAGAACAATTTTCAAGATGCTAGCTGCTATAATTGGCTGCAGTCTGACAGAAGGCCCTTGGAGAAGCTCCATATTTGTGGTGGTAGGGAGATTGATCATGGATATGAGTCCTCTTCGGACAGGTGATGCTTGTTCCGATGACTGTAGACATTCTAGTGATATCAGCTAGAACTAAATCCGAGTCAGGGAGTCAATATGTCTCCTATGGATAGGTCCATTATATTCCTTGGTGTTCAAGGCTCTGCCTCCTTTTCACTTTGCTCTTTATATCTGGGATGGAAGGAAAATATGAAATTCCCTCCCTTCTTTTTGTCAACAGAAAACTGTATAAAAGATTTTTCAAGATCTTTTTTTATGTTGTTGAAGAAATTCAGATAGAAGCCTTGTTATCTGTGTGGATTCCAATCAGGGCTTCAGAAATTATGTTTTTCAGATTATCTGTGGTCTTGTATCCTTGGCTTTGTAGTCCTCATTCTTTGTTGGTACTGAGGATAACTTCAGATGCCTTTTCCTATAATTAAGATGTTTTCTAAATGTTTAACTGCTTGTCAGCAATCTGAGAGAATTCATAGACATGTAGGTTGCAGATATTTCTCCTACTGAATTATATTGGACAAAAATCTCCTCTGAGAAATTGGGAAATCACCTAGAAGTTGTTAAACAGCAGTGCTTCTTTGGTAATATTGGTGGTGGATATGAGAGAAAGGACCATTAAATCAGGAAAGGTAAGATAAGCATTCCTGAGAAAGTACACTTCGGTAGCTGTAATTAAGTGCCAAAAAGTCTTTCAAATACACACGATAAAAGGAGAGACAAAATAACCACCAAATAGAACAATCTCCTCCACCCACAATGCCATGCCATTTTTCTTTATATTCTCTTGATCCACTACTTCTACATTTAAGCCAATAATTTAGTATACCACCTTATTTTAATGCATCATCTCATATGTGGGTTCTTGAAATCAGGCCTTGCTTTGGTCGCCTCTCCCCTCTGCCCTCCTGCACTCTTTCATCAAAATAAATTTTCAAAAATGCCTCTTTCATAATACCTATCTAGAGTTCAAAATCTTCCTCTCAGCCTACAGGTTATGATGGTAAACAAAAAAAATCCCATCTCCTTAGGCTGATGGTTAAGAAACTCTGAAGGATGCAACCAATCCCAGCAATGGTATTTCGTGCCCTCCCCCAGCAACCTCCCCCCCCACCGCCATTCATTGTCTTGTAAGCACACTGAAATATTCCCATCACAGTGTTTGTTTATGCTGTTCACTCCTCCAGAATGTCCACCTCCTCCCTGACTTTGCCCTTCTTTCAAGCCTAACACTGAGCTCCACCTCTGGAAACACTCCAAGGCCATGATGCTCTCCTGCCCCCATTCTCAGTAATCCTCTCCAGAGAGGGCCTTCTGAATGCCTGACTGGAGGTCAGTGGGATCACTGAGGTCATCTATATTTAGATTCTAGACATTTTCCAGTAAGAAAGGAGATAGGCTTATTTGAAAATCTAGTGTTGCAAGTAGGAATGAAGAAAGACAGCTTTTGCCAGATGCTCTGGGAAGTATACTGTGCAATAAAATGTAAGGCATTTTTTATCTCTTCTCTCTTTCTCTGTCTCAGCTTCTGGAGCCAATTTCCCCATGTCTTGAACCAACAAATTTTCTGGTTTCTTCCAGAACCTGTTTCCTCCTTAAGTCTTTCCATAACCTCTAAGCATATGTCCTTTCATCGTCTCCTTTTCTCTCCCAGATCATATGAATAAAATTATTTATTTCATGGTCTAATCTTCACTCTTTTCTCAGTTTTTGATACTTCATATTCTTTCTGTTTACTTCTTAAACTTAATTTTTATTCATTCATATTTTCTTGCCGAGTCAAGAGAGATTTCCTTTTCTCTTTCCTTCCCTTTAAATAGTTTATCACTAAAGGCAGTGACAACTTATACAGAGAACATCTTGCATTCAGATTACCACAGAGCAGTAGCTTCTTTTTACTCCTCATGTTACTGGCCAATTATAATTTTGAGTACATTTTACTATCGTCTGAAAGTTTATTTGGAATGGAAGGTAAGGTTTTATAATAAATTACTCTAGAGTACTTGGTTTTGCAGTAAATTATGCTATACTATCTACCATACACAGAGTACATCATGAGAGACACTGGGCTGGAAGAAGCACAAGCTGGAATCAAGATTGCTGGGAGAAATATCAATAACCTCAGATATGCAGATGACACCACCCTTATGGCAGAAAGTGAAGAGGAACTAAAAAGGCTCTTGAGGAAAGTGAAAGAGGAGAGTGAAAAAGTTGGCTTAAAGCTCAACATTGAGAAAACAAAGATCATGGCATCTGGTCCCATCACTTCATGGGAAATAGATGGGGAAACAGTGGAAACAGTGTCAGACTTTATTTTTGGGGGCTCCAACATCACTGCAGATGCTGATTGCAGCCAGGAAATTAAAAGACGCTTACTCCTTGGAAGGAAACTTATGACCAACCTAGATAGCATATTAAAAAGCAGAGACATTACTTTGCCAACAAAGGTCCGTCTAGTCAAGGCTATGGATTTTCCCGTGGTCATGTATGGATGTGAGAGTTGGACTGTGAAGAAAGCTGATCGCCGAAGAATTGATGCTTTTGAACTGTGCTGTTGGAGAAGACTCTTGAGAGTCCCTTGGACTGCAAGGAGATCTAACCAGTCCATCCTAAAGGAGATCAGTCCTGGGTGTTCATTGGAAGGACTGATGCTGAAGTGGAAACTCCAATACTTTGGCCACCTCATGAGAAGAGTTGACTCATTGGAAAAGACCCTGCTCCTGGGAGGGACTGGGGACAGGAGGAGAAGGAGACAACAGAGGATGAGATGGCTGGATGGGATCACCAAGTTGATGCACATGAGTTTGAGTGAACTCCAGGAGTTGGTGATGGACAGGGAGGCCTGGCGTGCTGCGATTCATGGTGTCGCAGAGTCAGACACAACTGAGCAACTGAACTGAACTGAACTGATCTACCATATTGGCATATATTGTCACAGCAACCCACTCTAGTTTTCTTGCCTGGAGGATCCCATGGACAGGGGAACCTAGTGGGCTACAGTCCTTGGGGTCACAAAGAGTTGGACAAAACTGAAGTGACTTAGCGAGGATGTACATACTACATTACTTGCTATTTACATATTAGCTTGATTACTGTCTTTAAATGGCTCTGAGCTATCTGAAGACTTCCCTTGTAGAATAATCAAGGAATGTTTTTGTTTTTGCCCTTAAGGTCCTACCATTTAAATCTCTAGTATCTAAAGAAAAATGTTGCAGTAGCTTATCCAGCTGATACACAGTAAACAGTATGTCAGACACACACAGAAGATGGGGACTGTTGTCATGTTTTAAGCAAATAGAGGCATTGCCTAGCCACATAATCTCATCAACTCTTTCTCAGATGAAGTAGTAGTGTCCTTCCTTCTGATGAAAATAAGTTCTCGTTTGAAGAACAAGAGATGATTAAAAGACATATGCTTAGGGCTTATGAAAAGACTGAAGGAGGAAACAGGTTCTGGAAGAAACCAGAAAATTTGTCCCTTCAAGACATGGGAAATTGGTTCCAAAATCTGAGACGGTCCTAATCTTGTTGACTGTATTTGGTCAGACTGTATTTAGTCAGCATTATAATAGGGACAGCATTATAATAGGGAGAAAGAACTCAGAGCAGTTACCCATATGTGGACTCTGTCCTAGGAGAGGAAGGGGAGAACGAGGTGCTTAACACTTAGGTGAATACTTTTCATGTCAGTACTTGGGTTCCTCTCTCTGCTGGGAGTAATTTATCCCTGACTGGGAACAGAAAAGTCAAAATCCTTCTACCACGAAACATTTCCAGGATGCAAATGCAAAATTCATTCATGTGAAAAATGTCAATTATTGTTTTGTAAAGCACAGTTTGAAACTGAACTTCTATTTTTATTTTATTTTTGTCCTTCCTGTCCAGTATTCACTGTACTTAGATTTTGAGGTATACTACTATAGCTTGCAGAGATTTCAGGTTTCTTTAGCTGAGTAGCCTGGCCTCTTGTTTAAAACAATAGATTTGAAGGTTTTCCTATATCCTGGCATTCCATATTGCTCCTGTCTTAGCTTGCTTTATTTTCAGTAATTGAATAAAATGGAAACAATAACAATACTGTGTGTGTCCTCAGTTGCTTAGTTGTGTCCAACTCTTTGTGACCCCATGGACTGTAGCCCACCAGGCTTCTCTGCCCATGGAATTTTCCAGGAAAGAATACTGGAGTTGGTTGCCTCCTTCTTCAGGGGATCTTCCTGACTCAGGGATCCAACCTGAGTCTTCTGTGGCTCCTACACTGACAGGTGGATTCTTTACCTGGGAAGAATTCTTTATCTGAGCCACCTGGGAAGCTAAATAACAATAGCATTAGTAGTTTACTTAATGTATGCAAGGTACTGTCCCAGACATTATGTATAAATTACATCAATTTATCTTCACAATAATCCGATGATATAGGTAGTGTTGTTCAATATCCATTTTCAGATGAGGAAGGTCAGTTCCGTTCTGTTCAGTTGTGTCCAACTCTTTGTGATCCCATGGATTGCAGCATGCCAGGCCTCCCTGTCCATCACCAACTCCCAGAGCTTGCTCAAACTCATGTCCATTGAGTCAGTGATGCCATCCAACCATCTCATCCTCTGTTGTCCCCTTCTCCTCCTGCCTTCACTCTTTCCCAGCATCAGGGTCTTTTCAAATGAGTCAGTTCTTTGCATCAGATGGCCAAATTATTGGAACTTCAGCTTCAGCATCAGTCCTTGCAAAGAATATTCATGACTGATTTTCTTTAGGATGGATGGTTGAATCTCCTTGCAGTCCAAGGGACTCTCAAGAGTCTTCTCCAACACCATGGTTCAAAGGCATCAATTCTCCAGCGCTCAGCTTTCTTTATAGTCCAACTCTCACATCCACACATGACTACTGCAAAAACCATAACTTTTACTAGATGGACCTTTGTTGGCAAAGTAATGTCTCTGCTTTTTAATATGCTGTCTAGGTTGGTCATAACTTTTCTTCCAAGGAGCAAGTGTCTTTTAATTTCATGGCTGCAATCAGCATCTACAGTGATTTTGGAGCCCAAAAATATAAAGTCTGTCACTGTTTCCATTGCTTTCCCATCTATTTCCCATTAAGTGATAATATATTAAAAAGCAGAGACATTACTTTGCCAACAAAGGTCCGTCTAGTCAAGGCTCTGGTTTTTCCCGTGGTCACGTATGGATGTGAGAGTTGGACTGTGAAGAAAGCTGATCGCCGAAGAATTGATGCTTTTGAACTGTGGTGTTGGAGAAGACTCTTGAGAGTCCCTTGTACCGCAAGGAGATCCAACCAGTCCATTCTGAGGGAGATCAATCCTGGGTGTTCATTGGAAGGACTGATGCTAAAGCTGAAACTGCAATACTTTGGCCATCTCATGCGACGAGTTGACTCACTGGAAAAGACTCTGATGCTGGGAAAGGTTGGGGGCGGGAGGAGAAGGGGACGATGGAGAATGAGATGGCTGGATGGCATCACCGACTCTGTGGACATGAGTTTGAGTGAACTCCGGGAGTTGGTGATGGATAGGGAGGCCTGGCGTGCTGCGATTCATGGGGTCGTGGAGAGTCGGACACGACTGAGTGACTGAACTGAACTGAACTGAACTGATGGTACTGGATGCCATGATCTTAGTTTTCTGAATGTTGAGTTTTAAGCCAACTTTTTACCCTCCTCTTTCACTTTTATCAAGAGGCTCTTCAGTTCTTCTTCACTTTCTGCCATAAGGGTGGTGTCATCTGCATATCTGAGGTTATTGATATTTCTCCCGGCAATCTTGATTCCAGCTTGTGTTTCATCCAGTCTGGCGTTTCACATGGTGTACTCTGCATGTAAGTTAAATAATAGGGTGACAATATACAGCCTTGTTGTACTCAGTCTGTTGTTTCATGTTTAGTTCTAACTGTTGCTTCCTGAACTGAGACACAAAACAATTAATCAATTTTGCTCAAGGTAGCTCTGATCCACCTGGGGGGGGGCGCCATTACTAAAATTGGACTTAATTTCCCAGTTTAGTGGCTACCTCATAGTAAAGTTGCAGTGACAGAAAAGACAGGAATATTTTCACACAGTGGCAATGATTGTTTGAGTAGATAGAGGATTGAACTGATTTTCCAAATTTAGTTAGCTTGATTTCTATAGTCCCTAATATGCTCGGTGAAGTCAGGAAGTGGGATTATTTATTGGATGCTAAAATTCTATGCCTCAATTTTATCTGTGTTTCTGTGGAGGTATAATGCAAATATTTCAGAGAGTGTAATTCTTTTACCTTAGTGAGAAGACAGTAGCCAAAAGAGAATCTAGAGGTGAGTTATTAGAGAGCCAGTAGGAGAGTTTATTGTAAGAAGGGAGTTTTGGAGAGAGGACAGTGAAGTGTTTTATAATAAGCTAATGGTGAAAGGATCATGGTGACTGCAGTATAGTTAGTTATCATTATCCAGTTAAAATCATTCTTGAAACTCAGCAGTAGTCTTTTTCCTTGCTTGTGATACTAGCCATTCCTGTATCTCTTACATCTGCTGCATTGGCAGGCAGGCTCTTTACCACTTGGGAAGCCTCAAGACAGTGTAAGTCATGCTTAAGAGTCAGGGCTCAGGATCAACAGACCTGGCCAGGATCTCAGGGGTGCTAAGAGCTGAGAAAGCTTGGGCAAGACCTGACAACTGCAATGAAGTGAATAATGGTGTTCCTTAATGGAAGCATAGGTCCAAGGACAAGGTTTTTCCTGTGTGTGAATGATAAAGAGGGATGGAAATAAATAATAAGAATAACATGGGTTTTTAGTACAGAATAGCTTTGCCCTAAAAAACCTAAATTTAGTGCTCTAAATTATGCACTAAATAAGAAACTTGACTTTACTTCAGAACCTAAAGAATGAGACTATATAGAATAATACTTAAAATCAATATTTAAAAACTCTTAGATGTCTTAAAGTTGTCAACTGTCATACTTACTGTTTAATAATAACTCTGGTATTTAATGGCACCCCACTCAAGTACTCTTGCCTGGAAAATCCCATGGATGGATTGCATGGTAGGTTGCAATCCATGGGGTCACTAAGAGTCAGACAGAACTGAGCGATTTCACTTTCCCTTAAACCAGGGAAACCCTACTCTTTTCTTATGAAAGAAACCTCCAGGTTTTGCTCACTCCCTGAGGGCATGCGTTCAGTGGTTCTTTTGTTGTTGTTTAGTCACTAAGTTGTGTCAAACTCTTTGAGACCCCATGGACTATAGCCTGCCAGCCTCCTCTGTCTGTAGGATTCCTCAGGCAAGAATACTGGAGTGGTTTGCCATTTCTTTCTCCAGGGGACCTTCCCAACCCAGGATCAAACCTGTGTTTCCTGCATTGGCAAGTGAATTCTTTATCAGTGGTTCCTTAGTGCTGTGTTAAATGGATTTTTCCTCTGTCCTTTAATTCATTACGCTATTTAATCCTCACAGCAACACTACATTACAATTGAGACATGCAGAAATCAAATAATTGGCCTCAGACTACATAGCTGGTGAGCGGATTTGAATTTTGGCAGCTCTACTCAGAATCTAGGCTTTAAATCACTACCAATCTGCTTCTTTAATTCTACTCACCCATTTTGGAGAATTCCAATGATCTCAGTCTAAGAACAAACACCTATCACTCCACAGAACAAAACAAAGAGAACACACCATTTTGTAATAAAATTTCATGGAAAAGATCACTGGTATCTTCCAGATAACATTAGATGGCTTGTGAATCAGGTGAATTACGCCCTTCATCTGATTCTCTCTGCTTGGCTTTCTCAATATTAAATCACAGCTGGACTACTTTTACAACCTGTTCTTTAAGGGATGGGATCACATTTCAAACATATTTGAACAAAGGAATTTTTAAGCCAGTATAATTGCCTCATTTGATAGGAGAGAATGAAGGAAATTAAATATTTTGAGTGCCTCTTAAAAGTATTCAGTGTGTCACTAGGGGTGAGCATATTATTTATTTCAGTTAATCTTCCCAAAGAATGTGTGAAGTAATTATTATTATCTCACTTGGCAGATAAGAAAGCTGAGACTCAAGAAAGCTTACTAACTTTACTAAAGCCACAAAAGGCAATGCCAGACTATAAACCCAGATTTTTTGGTATTCAGAATTCACATCTATCATTTTAGGGTGCCAAAGACTGTTCTGTTGGACGCAGAATGTAGCTTTTAATTTTAGGGATATATTTGTGTTAAGCTACACACACTCTTGTTCAAAGATGCAGACTGCGGGCTTGGAAAGATGCCTTCTAAGAATCTCTGTAAGAAAATGAACGTGGCAGAGAAGTAAGGACTTGGAGATTTATAAAATGGTGTCTAGATGGCTAGTGGTGCATTTACTGACAGTTTGACTTGCTTGAAAAGCTAACTGCAAAGAAATTTAATGAGTCTAATTTGGGATGTAGTAAGTCTGAAATGACACTGGAACATATTGAAACACTGGCTGGAAGGCAATTGGGAATAGAGCTCAGGAGGGAAGTTGGAGCTCAGGTTGGGAGCGCTCAGTGTATAGTTGGAGATGTGCGTTAGGGAGAGGATGAGATTTCCCAGATTGAATATGTACAAAGAGCAGAGGACCAAAGATAGAATTCTGTGAACTGCCAAAGGGCTGGGAACTGAGAGGATGACCTAGTGAATGATACTGTAAAGCACTCAGGGAGGGAGGACCTATTTCGAGGGACCAGTACTTGTGAAGAAAAAGTGGGAGAGACTTTCAAGTAGAAAGGAGGTGTTAATCATGTCCAACAATAAAGATAATTTAAGAGGATGAAAGCTGAAAAGGATCCACATGATAAAAATTTAGTAAGGCATTAGGGATATATTTTAAAAAATAAATGTGTTTTAATAATGGAGCTTGTAGACGGTATTTTCAAATCACAAAGAGAACTAGTTTTCACTGTAGGCCAACCTATTACAAGCAATAGAAATCATTCTGAAAAGAGAAAACTTGCCAACAGATAATTAAGCATATGGCACATAATTATTTGAAATGAGACAAGTCTGGGAAGCTCAAGGAATGGTATGGATGCTCAAGGTATGAGTTGTTGGAGCAGAGAGAGTGAGGAGGAGAGCTGTAGGAGATGGAGTCAGAGAGAGAACCATAAGGGTGGAGAGCATGGGTCCTGAGAGATTACTGTGTAGAGAATGCCACTGTCCACTCTGAATGGGATGGAAAGCTTCAGTGGGTTCTGAGCAGAGGAATGACATGATCTGACATATGCTTGAGCAGAATCACATCCAGATGCTATGTTGGAAATAAAGTAGAGCAAACTAATGGCAAAAAAAAAACCCCAAAATGGGAAGACCATGTCAGAAACTATTGGGATCCAAAAGACATGACAGTGCCTTGGGCTAGAATGGTAGTGGTACATGTGTTGATATGAGGTCAGACAGCAGATGTGTTCTGAAGGCAAAACCCACAGGAAAAAAAAAAAGTTGAACAGGAAATGGGAACTATATACACACACCATTTTCTTTTTTTTTTTTTCCTGTAGAAAGTAGTTGGTTGGAGGTAGAAGTAGTGTTGAGATGAATTGTTTTCCAGACTGGGAGAAGTCACAGCATATCTGTTTGGTAGTAAGAAAGCTGTAGAAGTAAGGAGAAAGTTAAAATGGGCAAATTTCCAGCATGGTGTCCTTGAATAAATGAAAAGGGAAAGGATGCAACTATGCCAGTTGGGAAAAAAATGGCTCACTTCTACTCATTACTCTGTACTTAGACGTGGTATGTCCCAAATTTTTCATGTAAGATTTTTTTTTTAACATGAATGATTTTCAATAACTATCTATGTTAGCTTTGTACTGTGAATACTGATGGGTGAAGAAAATACAGAATGATGACTGTGTTATTAACTACAACAGTTATATGAGAAGCATTGGTTTAGTTCAGATTAGCCTGATGTTTCGTGCATATATAAACCACAATATCCCTTGACACCAGAGAGTCATGCCTATTGTCCACTGCATGGCCCCTTGTTTTCTGAACATTGCCTGCGTGTTTCTGCACATGCAATTTCCTTACACATCCTTCAGGGCTTCATCTCTATTTCTGTGTTCCAATAATTAATTTCTTCCTGTCCTTTACCAATATTCTGTTTGTATAATAATTGAATGCACACTGTATATTTCTGGACCCCTACACACTTTAAATAGTGCACTGTGCAGATATATTATTTGTTTATGTATCTTCTCTCCTCTATTACCTGAGATTTCAGCCTAAAATGATGTCTTGCTCATTTGGTTCCCCAACAATGGACAGTTCAGTATTGAATGAAATGGAAATACTTGAAAACTGGATTTATTTCATGGTGTTCCAGAGGACAGAATTAGTGGGAAAAAGAAAGAATAAGACAGATTTTGGCTTGATCAATGGAAAGGCATTATAACATGATGACATTTCAAAAATGCGAAAGACTGTTATTTAAAACATGAATTCCAGGCAGCCTGGATGGAAAGGGAGTTTGGGGGAAGATACATACATGTATATGCATGGCCGAATCCCTTTGCTGTTACCTGAAACGGTCATAACATTGTTAATCAGCTATACCTGAATACAAATTAAGAAGTTAAAAAAAGATAAGTTCCAGGTAACTGAAAGAAACCCAGTCAGTTTTTCTCCCAACTATCATTTAAGCTCAGAGCACTATACCAAGTATGTTATAAAAAATAGTATCACATTGAGTCTTGATACTAGTCCCCAAAGAAAGAATTTTAATCATCCCAATTTTACTCTAAATGGTTAACCAACTTGCGTCAGTATACAGCTAATTGGTGAAAGTAGGCTGGTATTGGAACTCAAGTCTGTGTGGTGCCCAGGTGTAGATATTTGATTCAGATGCTTCACAGCGTCAGAGAGATTCCACACTGGGTAGGATGTAGGCATAGATAAATCTCCGAGGTTACAAATTGAGGTACAATTCAAGGAAAAGGCAAATTATCTAGGTAGACTCCCATGTCTTTATGACTGTAAAACAGACTTGTTCTCCAAAAGAGAGTCAAGAGATGAAACTGGGAGAGACAAAGCAATCCATAGTGAGGTGCCAAGATCATCTTTTAATTTGTTCATCTCTATTTGTTCTTAGATCCCAGTTATCCCTGACTCAAAATGAGAAGGGGTTCGTGGTCTTTGATAATTGCATTATGACTGAATAAACACAGAGCGGGGCTTGGGGAGCTTAGAAGACCTGTCCCAAAGTGGAGTACACCCAAACTCTTTGAGCACTGGACACAACTCACAGAACTTGTCATGAATATTACCAGAATTTTCAGCACGGGCCTGCAGTAGGCGTTTGATTAATTTTATCAATATCTCCTTTCTCCTCCATCCTCTTTGAGTCCATATATATTGCAAGATACTGTCTTGAGTAGCAATAACAGAAAGGTATCATTTTTATTTGACAATATGTTATCTATGAATATAAGAAAACACAATATATATTTATATGGTGAGCCTTTGATCCAAGACTTCACAAAAGGAGAATGCTAAATTTTTGCAAAAGTTTTACTTTTGATGTTTTGTTCAAGGAACTATGCATTTACATGCATAGAATGGAAATACAGTGTTAAATAAATTCTACTTATGCATTTTCTTACCATATTTCAAGATGTCTACTCTTTCAGCAAATAATCTGACTTGACATTTCTAAGCTTGTAGCAGGGAAAGAGGCATTACTACCTCAGCCTTTTGTGTTTCTGCTGGATTTTTTTTTGACAGTCTACTCAGTATAACCAAAGAAAGCTTTATTCAAGTGAACCACAACTTCACTTTTCATAGAACTATGACCTTAAAAAACTAGTCTCTTAACTTCCTTCAGGGAGCCATGTGACTGACTGCCTTGTCAGCAAGCTACTTTTCCTGAATCTAAGTTATTTCCTTTCCTACAGAGAAAAATTGCTGTTATCACTTCCAACCCTTTCACTAATGGCCATTTTCATATATAGTTTACCCCTTCAAAACAAACAAAACAAAGAATGCCTTTTTTTGCTTATTTGCTAAAAAAATTGTTTGTCCTAAAGAAAAAAATGTAAGGATATAAGCACATTTCATGATCTATGGAAAAATCAGCATTTCCAGAGATTTCTGATCCAAGAGACAGCTAAAAGTTCTCTACAACACCTATTTTAAGATATTCATTTCAATTATCTAAACATAAGAAAAAACACGATCTGGTTAAAGCTAGCATCACCCAAGTACTTCGTAATTTCTTTATCTCATAGCCATTTCTTTTTGGTTTTATTCTGCATACTTTTCTCTAACATCTAACATTGGAACTACTTTTGTCTTGTTTGACATTCCCTTGGCCTTGGCTTTTGAGAGATGCTGTGTCCTGATTTCTTCTCTTCATGATTTTTTTTCTCACCCCTTTTCCAGAACTCCCTTCTCACTCCTTGTGGCCATTTAAATGTTCTGTCCTTAGCATTTTGCTCTCTTCCTACATATTCTCACTGGATATTCTCACAGTCACTCACCTAGGCTCAAGCCTCGTCTGCTCACTGATTATTCCCACATTTAACCTAGACTTGTCTCTTGAACTCTTGCCCAAATACCTCCTAGCTTTCCCACAGTTCATCTCTAGTGTAATATGTCCCCAACTGCACCCTTATCTCCTCCTCAGCCAGATCTTCCTGTGCTCCTCCTTATCTTAGCAGACTATTTCCATGTACCCAGACACCCAAGCTTAAAATCACTGAGTCATTCTCAATTCCATTCTCCTCTGAAAGTTTTCTCTTATCTGTTCCTTCTCTTTCTTCCTGACACTGCACACGGAGTTCAGGCACTCACCAATTCCCCCCAGGTGATCACAATTGTTTCCTAACTCCCTGTTTTCTTATCTTAGTCTACTTTGAGGTCAGAGACTTATTGTGAAAATGACATTCTTTGAGTTGGCCCTTTGCTTGAAAACCTTTGATATTCCCCATTTCATATGCAGAAAAACCTGAAACTCCTTAAGAGACAATCTAAAGCCACCTGCAGTTTAGATTCAAGTGGCTCTGCTAGGTCTATCTTTTGGTGTCACTCCACCCCAAAGGATTCCCAGGTGGCGCTCGTGGTTAAGAACCCGCCTGCCATTGCAGAAAACATTGGAGAAGGGAGTTTGGGGAAGATCCTTGGGTGGGGAAGATCCCCTGAAGGAAGACATGGCAACCCACTCCAGTATTCTTGCCTGGGAAATCCCAAGGGCAGAGGAGCCTAGCAGGCCCCAGTCCATAGAGCTGCAATGAGTCAGACAGTACTGAGCGACTTAGCACACCCTCCAAAGGCATATGTGCTGAGTCTTTGTCATTGCACATGCCATGATTTTTGCCATCTATTTGAGATGTTTTCCCCTATTTTCTTTTTCTTACCTGATGACTGATGGCTTTCATTTTTCAAGAGCCACATCAGATGATGTCTCTTCTTTGAAATCTACCCGACTTCTGTAGAAGCATGTCCTCTACTGCTGTTAGTGGCCTTAGCCTACCTTCACGCTAGCATCAGGGTGCTGGGTTGCAAATAGTACACAATAGGAAAGGACTCTGAAAGAGCAGGGGCCATGTCTTCTTTTCTGAAGTGCCAAAGTCTATCATTATGTCTGACTTGTGATGTTTGGTTCTTATTTGTTAAATGAAAATGAAGTTATTGTAATAGGTAATAATGAAAACTCTGAAGAATGGCCCAAATCATCCCACCCTCACCCTCTCCCACAGAGTCCCAAAGACTGTTCTATACATCTGTGTCTCTATTGCTGTCTCGTATACAGGGTTATCATTTGCATCTTTCTAAATTTCGGAGAATGGCATTGAAACATGTATGTTGTCATATGTGAAACGAATCACCAGTTCAGGGTCGATGCATGTTTCAGGATGCTCGGGGCTGGTGTGCAGGGATGACCCAGAGGGAGGATAAAGGGAGGAGGGAGGTGGGAGGGGGGTTCAGGAGGGGGAGCTCATGTACATCCCGGGCGGATTCATGTCAATGTATGGCAAAACCAACCAATATAATATTGTAAAATAATTAGCCTCCAATAAAAAAAAAGAATGGCCCAAATGATTCCAAATAGCTGTTCTAAATATTTATGTTTACTCTATATTTTCTTTCTTCCAAAGAACTTTGTTTACTTCTATTTTATTTTATCAGTGGGACACCTGAGATTGGCAACTAAGACTCAAGGGAAAGGACAGAGAAAGAACTCAGTACCTGCACTGACACTGGAGTCAGACTCAACATTCCTAAGAGGTGATGGGTGTGGCCAGCTACTACCAGCCTCCATCTGCTACATTTTGTTGTTGTTTAGTCACCAAGCCGTGTACAACTCTTGTGACCTCAAGGGCTGTAGCCTGCCAAGCTCCTCTGTCCATGGGATTTCCCAGGCAAGAGTACTGGAAGGGATTGTCATATCTTTCTCCTGGGGAATCTTCCTGACCCAGGAATCAAATCTGTGTCTCCTGCTTTGCAGACAGATTCTTGACCACTGAGCCACCTGGGAAGCCCTCTGCTACATTGCTACACTAAAAAACTGGCAGCTAGAGAGTGAGGAGGTAAACCCAAGGGTCAATAGAATAGAGTGTGGAGGAGACGAGAGGCAACTCCCTTCCCATGGGGAATGGAAATGGGGATACCTGGCCTTTCTCCCTAAAAATCGCCTTAGGGGTTCTAAGAGAGTTATTATAAAGACGGTTGTATCCTTTGGTCCTCTAGTTGGGCATTTGCTGAGGAAAGGAACTTGAATTTATCATGGGAGCAGGGTAGATGAGTCTTGGTGAAAGGGCTAGAGGGAGGGGATGGTGTTGGGGCACTCAGTTTAATGGCTAAGAAAGGAAATTTCTGTGGGTCAAGTGGATGTGAGTTTGAATGAATTTGAGGTTGATTCACCCCAATTCCAAGACCAGTTCCCCACCACACTCCAGCTACAGAAGACTATGGAGTGCATGGCCAGTGACAAGAGCTGAAAATGGATTTCCAACTTCTCCAATCATTGGATCTCAAAGAATTCATACCTCTAGTGCCCAGAATTTGGAGCCTGCCTCACAGCAGGTATCAATGGCCAGGCTCTGTCCAGAGAAGCAGCACTCACGAGGACAGAGCCACTATGGTGATATCCTGTTGGCTTGGTGTTCTTCCCATTCCTTGTGCACCTCTCAGCGCAACACCCCTGAAGGGTAATCCTGGAAGGGGGACACAAGGTGGAGGTACCCTTGAAATAGCCCTGCAATCAAGTAGGGCGCCAGTTCATACTTGGACTGGCAGCAGGTAGAAGGTGAATATAAACTCCAATTGAATGACTGGACTGTGGCTTAACTCTTTGTGACCCCATGGACTGTAGCCTACCAGGCTCTTCTGTCCATGAGATTTTCCAGACAAGGGTACTGGAGTGGGTTGCCATACTGGAGTGGGTAGCTTATCCCTTCTCCAGCAGATCTTCCAACCAGGAATTGAACTGGGATCTCCTGCATTGCAGGAGGATTGTCTACCAACTGAGCTATCAGGGAAGCCCTTAATATCTCAAAACAACTGGAAAACTATGACATTGCCTCAGATACCTGAGGAGACCTACTACCCAGTGAGAATTAATACTTGATATGGTATAATTGGGAAGAATGATTGAGAAACACGAAAGATTTATGTTTCTTGTTGAGTTAGCACTGCTTTCTAAAGTAGGTATATGTGGCTGCTACTGCTACTGCTAAGTTGCTTCAGTCATGTCCGACTCTGTGTGACCCCATAGATGGCAGCGCACCAGGCTCCCCCGTCCCTGGGATTCTCCAGGCAAGAACACTGGAGTGGGTTGCAAGTGCCTTCTCCAATGCATAAAAGTGAAAAGTGAAAGTGAAGTCGGTCAGTCGTGTCCGACTCTTCGCGACCCCATGGACTGCAGCCTACCAGGCTCCTCCATCCATGGGATTTTCCAGGCAAGAGTACTGGAGTGGGTTGCCATTGCAGGTACATGTGGAAACTCATTTAAATTCATAAACGCTCTGCACAAAGTTCAACCAAAATTCAACCCCAAACTGCTATCAAAGCAAACCTTCCTTTATTGATTTACCACTGAATCTGACAGGTAGCACCATCCACTAACGTCCCTACTGAACCTCTGGGGAGCAGAACACGATCAGAGGTACCCATGGAGGACGTGCAGAAATGCAGTCGTGTTCTGACCCAAAGGAGCTCACAGTATAAAAATGAAGTGAAGATGTATGGCAGCTCCTACTCAGATCAGTTTAGAATGAGTATCTAACCAGTTTCAGGATGATCTGGAACTTTCCAGAACCACTGAGAACTCTGCTGATTCGTAAATTAGGAGATATATTACGCAAGCCATTTATGTTTGGAAATAGCTGATATGTTTGTTCTCTTTAAAGCAGAAATGCAAAGTATTTCATGATACTAGAGAATATTAAGAGTAATTTCTCTCATAATTCTTCTGAGGGAAGACTAGGGCATGTTTGAACTACTTCTAATTCTGTCTCGTTCCCTCAGCAATTTCACACCTCCACTGTTTGTTGCTTGTTTAGTCACTAAGTTTTGTGTGATTCTTTGCAACCCCATGGACTGCAGCCCACCAGGCTCCTTTGTTCATGAGATTTCCCAGGCAAGAATACTGGGGTTGCCATAAGCAATACGCATACACACACACACACACACACACACACATATATATATATATTGCATCGCTCTTGCTTGTAGACTCCGTTCGTGCCAGTCCTTTATTAGTCTAAGTCTATTTTCTGACCAGTTTCTTGCTTTCTCAGGTCATTCTCCCATATTCACTCTGAAAATCTGAGGCACTCTGCTGTAATAGAATTCCTTGCACCATATAATATTAGTCTTTGAAGTGGTATATGCTGTACTGTGCTAAGTCGCTCAGTCCCATCTGCCTCTTTGCAACCCTATGGACTGTAGCCCACTAGGCTCCTCTGTCTAAGGGGATTCTCCAGGCAAGAATACTGGAGTGGGTTGCCATTTCCTTCTCCAGGGGATCTTTCCAACCCAGAGATCAAACCCAGGTCTCCTGCACTGCAGGTAGATTCTTAACCCTCTGAGACATCAGGGAAGCCCTTGGGGTATTATATTACCCATATACATGTTTGGAGAGGTTTTCTGATTTTTTAACTTCCTCAATGAACGATGCCTCTTCTCCTGTTAAATCCTTTATGTTCCAGCCAATTCCCCATCACCTCCCTCTTTTCTGGGACTGTTTCCCTGAACTTCAGCATTCCCTTAACTAACTCCCCTAGAAGCCTATTTTACTACTCCTGGGGACATTCTTGACAGTGAATAAGCAACACTCACAGAAATGTGTATGAGAAATTGTAGAATTTTCGCTCCAGAAGGTTTTATTCATAAAGGTTCTGTTGAAACGAGTAATCAGAGATAGATAGAATGATATGAAACAAGTAATCAGAGATAGGGGGCCATGAGAATTAGCTAAAATGCATTAACATTCATGCATAATAACATAGTTACAGGTAGTACAGTATACGTGTAGTAATAGTCATTTACTCCTTGACTGTGTGTGAAGTCACACTGTGTGTTTTAATGTAGGACCTTAAAACAACCTGATAAGAAACAGAGCAAATATTGTTTCTAATGTAATCAGTGAGTGTGGCCTCCCAACCTCTCCCTTAACTTTTAAATGGGCCTAAGCACTCATGCGAAGAGTTGACTCACTGGAAAAGACTCTGATGCTGGGAGGGATTGGGGGCAGGAGGAGAAGGGGACAACAGAGAATGAGATGGCTGGATGGCATCACCGACTCAATGGAGGTGAGTTTGAGTGAACTCCGGGAGTTGGTGATGGACAGGGAGGCCTGAGGTGCTGTGATTCATGGGGTCGCAAAGAGTCGGACACGACTGAGCGACTGAACTGAGCTGAATTGAAGTAATTTAAAAACCAGAATTACTGGACAGAAGTAGTCTGGGCAGCATTGATACATCTTATGTGGTAAGGGTAGGTGGATTTTGGCAAGGTGGTTCCAATGGCTCTTTTTTATGCCTCGGAAGTCCAATTCTAAACATCCACTTCTATCGGGGACTTTGGGACTGCAATAACTATGAGATATGCTTTATTACACGGTGATGGAAGTAATCATGAAATACTTTTATGTTTTGCAGATGCTGGCACTTCTTCTCTTTTGATGTAAAATATAACATGAAGTCTTTGCATTAAAATCAGAGGCATAAAGTTTGCTAGCATCTGTAAATATTTTATTCTTTAGGTACTCCTTGGTCCTGAAAAGCAAAGGTAGAGAACCTTGCCGGAATTTCAGTCATCACCTCCGTCCAAGAAACCACCCGGTTTCTTTGTCATAACAGCGCCCCCTGCTGCTTCAAAGCGAAGGCTTCGAGATCGTTTGCCCGTTTTCCTTTCAGTCTTTGAGAGATTCTCTGGAAGCATGGCTGGAAAACATTATCCTCAACTGAACCACGGCCAGGGAAGTCTCAGGAGGGAATTCTTTCCTGACATAAAATTAAACCTGGCTTCAGCATATCTTTTGCGGGAGGGGGTCGGGGTGGGGGGTGGAAAGGAGGAAAACTTACTGTTGATGTTTCTTGGCTTGGCTTTCTATTCTGTTCTTAAAGCAACATTATTTTAAAATTCTGTAACAAAACCTGTCATCTGCCAAGTCAGCCCCAAGCCTCCCAGTCTCTCTCAGCACAACTTTCCCTGTCTTGCCCTCTTCCATGGCTGCACTCTGCTCACATTTGGCAAAATTTATTCATAAACAGATGCCTTTTAACTCACCATTGGCAGGAGTGGTGACTGTCTCTGCCGTGGAAGGGAATGGAACCTGGTGCCAGGGGTCCCACGGAGTCCCTGGCATGGGGGCGGGGAGGTGGGCGGGGGTCGAGGGCACCAATGTGGCAGTGGAGCTGTGGAGGAAACAGGCCTCCAAGTGACTTGCTTTCAGCCTTGCTCAGTGGAGAGCTGGCCCTCGACTTCAGAGGTGGCTCAGGAGCAACTGGCAGCAGGCGATGTATTTTCAGGTCCAACTGGAGGCACTGCTTGTTGAGAGCAGAAAATCTGGAAGCTGTGGTGGGAGAAGGCTTTTGCCTCTGTGCCTGTGGGAGACGGTGTACTGAAGATTACCCTGTGACCTGATGCCACTGGTGAGAAGGTGCCGGGTTATTTATTCACCCAAGGGGCAGATGTCAGAATCATTGAGTTTTTTTTAATGTTGAATTGTCTCAACCAGGCTCTAATGTTCTGGTGGATGAAAAGGATCCTGTGTCTCAAGATGAGCCCACACATACTTAACAAACCAGTGCTGGTCTGTTGTTGTTCAGTCACTCAGTCGTGTCCAACTCTGCGATCCCATGGACAGTAACCCTCCAGGCTCCTCTGTCCATGGGATTTCCCAGGCAAAGATACCAGAGTGGGTGGCCATTTCCTACTTCAGGGGATCTTCCTGACCTGGGGCTTGAACTCATGTCTCCTGCATTGGCAAGTGGATTCTTTACCACTGAGCTACCAGGAATGATCATGGGCAGATCTGGGAATCTGCCTTTTTCTCTAGCATGACCTTCCTTTCAATTCCCATCAAAAATAGTGAACTTAGAAACTTTGTCCATGCATGTGAAGATTACAGCAAGAGAACTGACACCCTTCAGCAGTTTCGTAGCACACAGCATGATCAGTATATTAGGTTATACTGGGGAGTAATAAGTTCTGGAATGTTCAGGCCTTGGTCCCTGGCTGTGAAGCTGCTACTCTCATTAAAATGCATTTGTAGGATGGGCTTCCCAGGTGGCGCTAGTGGTAAAGAACCCGCCTGCTAATGCAGGAGATGTAAGAGATGAGAGTTCAATCCCTGGGTCAGGAAGATCCCCTGGAGAAGGGCATGGCAACTGACTCCAGTATTCTTGCCTGGAGAATCCCATGGATAAAGGAGCCTGGTGGGCTACAGTCCATAGAGTCGCACAGAGTTGGTCATGACTGAAGTGACTTAGCATGCACGCATATATGCAGGATAATAGAATGCAATGTTTGACAGCATCTAACTGCACCCTGTGCAGACCAAGAAATTATATGTGATGAGCTCCACGAAGTCTGCTAAGAAGGGGCCAAGATGGGGTGCTAAGATGCTAACACACTGAGACCTTGCCTGTGTGGTCTGGTTTAAGAACTGCTTCTAACTGGTTTCCTTGGTTACTAGTATCTTCTCCAACTGGCTTATATAGGAGACCGCTTTTTGGAGGTGAAGTTGTTGTCCACCTGAGAAAGTCGTTTAGAATATAGTAATAAAGCAATGTTTTATAGTGAACTGTGTTTTTGAAGGGAACAGCTAGCCAGTTGCCTAGCCAGGCCCTGAGGATGGGATGACATTAGTGATTGGGAAGTTGTCCTTGGAAGAAGGTGGGTGGAAGCAGAAGGGTCAGGCCAGAGGCAGTGGGAGTCACTTGGGAGGGTGTGGGAGGGCCTGTGAGGATCACAGGTGGGGACACCTGGGCGTCTTGGGGACAAAAGGATAGCACTGTGAGCTGGGGCTTGTCCACAGGGATGGAAACTGTGGGGTCCTGTGAAAGGAGAGGTGCAAGGACACTGATTTCTCTTTCACAGTTTTCTGAGGCCTATCCTGAGAATTGGCCCTACCTCCCTCTATATCTAGATACTTAGAAAGTGACTTCATTGTTCCTTGTCCTAACAGGTGACTTTCCTCTCCATCCGCTTGTGCAGGTCTCAGAACAAAGACAAGGGAGTTGAGTTCTAGAAGAGAAGGCATAGTTAGTACCAGCTCTCATGACATTAGCCTGCCTGTCAGTGTTTCCGGCCTGGTTCAATGCAGTCTTATTCTCTTCTCTACTCCTTCGTTTCATCTCATATCCAAAGGCAACCCCGATGATCTCACTGGCCTACTAAAAATTATTAAATGTTGATGTATGGTCAACTGAATAATTTCCCACCTGCGGTAGATCAGTTTATTGTTATCGACTATTTAGCTCTCTTTCCTGAGAGCGGACTATATATATCCTCATCCACAGCTATGTAACTTTTAGTGTCTCCTGTGTTGGAGGGGTATGCCTTGTTCTACTGATGTCAGGCTTGGCCATATGATTTATTTTGGCCAATAAAATACGAGCAGACATGACGTAGGTCTTGTCTCTGGCAGAAGCTTCAAAAGACATCATATGTTTCTGCCAGTCCTTTGCTTTGGGGAAGCCAGGTTTCCCAAGGAAGAACAGATCTTTCAGGCTGAATCAAAGAATAGGTTGAGAAGACATATAATATGGAGCCACAGGAGCCACCAACATGAAACACAAGTGAGAAACAAACGTCTGTTGTTGTAAGCCACTGAGATTTGGGGTTTGCTTGGCACAACAGCACAACTGACTCATACAATTCCACTCCCGTTTGTCCTCAACCTACTTTTCTAGACTTTTACAGCACTACAACAGCACATGTTCCCTACACTCCAGCGAATCTCAAAGCATCTCCATTTCCCAGCCACTCTCTGTGCTTCTTTTCCTTTTGACTGTATCCCATAGCATGTGGGATCTTAGTTCCCTGATCAGAGATTGAACCCACACTCCCTGCATCAGAAGGCAGAGTTTTAACCACTTAGATCACTGGGTAAGTCCCTCTGTGTTTCTTTTATTATCTCCTATCTCTCCTAGACCCCCATCTCGAACAAATATTAACTTTAGAGATTCTTCCAGCTAGCTCTAAATCTATCTTACCTACAAAATCTTTCTGAATGTCTTGGTTTGAAATGATTTTTCCTTTCAGAATTCAGAATTTTCTGAATTCCCAAGTTAATGCTGCCAATCACTCTATTTGTTAATAATAAAAAGTGCTATTTACAGAGCAAGTACTACATACCAGAGATAACTGTACATGTTTGTGTAGATGTTGCTTTTTACCAACTGTGTTTGTATACACTAAGATTGGATAAAAAGAAAAAGGCTTATTGTTGGTAAAAACATGTGAAGGGTAAAACGGGAGGAGGTTGAAGAAAGTGGCAGGAGTCTTCTTACCACAGTGATTATCTGACGCTTGTGGAAGAAGACAGGGAGGATGGAAGAGTGAACAGGAAGAGTTTCAAGCTGCAATGCAATCCCAAGAACTGTTCTGCTAAGTCAGTGGGAGTCTTTAAGCCAAAGTCACCTTTGTGGGCCAGAGGTCTTATAGTTCAAGTGATCTGCATTTGTACCAATGTTGTGCTTGACTCTTAGCTGGGAGCAGCCTTGTGGGAATAAATGATAGTAGATCCCAAACAACAAAAGCTGGGGTTGTTCATCAGGGATTCACACAACATAAAAGATGAGCAGTTCTTTACCATGGTCACCACATCAACATTAGCTTGTTGAATCTTCATAAAACTCCTATGAGGTTAGGGCTAGTATCAGTTTTGCTTTAAAGTAAGGACACTGAGGCCTAGAGAGGCTTAGTGACTTTGTTGCCATCACCCACCCAGTAATTACTTTTCCTCTAAAAGTAATGACTAAGCTTTTCCTCTAAACTACCACTAACTTCAACTCTTGTCTCTTACTAAGCCCATAAATGAGTAAATGCACCTTAGTGTTGTCTGTAAGAGGGTGGAAATCTGGGCCAACACTGATCAATGCCACTCTTGTTTTTGTTGGATCCAGAAATGCACAAGCCTCCCTTCAATTTCTATGACATGCAAGTTCTTCCCCTGTGGGTCAAGGGATAGAATTCAACATTTTTTCCAGAAGACTATCACACACTGTTCAGATAAACTGTTATGAAATATTTTATGAATAAAACAGCTCATTAGAAATGCTTCCTAAAACCCCAAGGAAACAGGGTTCTCAGATATTTTTTTCCTGTAACTTTTTTCTTTCTTTCTTTTTTTTAAGAGAAGGAAATTGAGAATAGAGTGGATGAAGAACAAGATTTCAGAATTCTGAGCAGGGTTGAAGAAAACGTGAGGAGAAAATAGAGAGCCTTATGGGGTAAGAGACTAGAAAAGCGAAAGGGTTGGGAGAGCCTGGCTCCTTGTGACCATAGGCATAGGGTACCCAGAAGGGGCAGGATGGCAGGGGCAGACCTTTGAAGGTGTAAACATCTGATGATCAGGCTTGAATTGGTGAAGAGCACGGAGCCTGGAAGGTAGCTGGAAGCATTGGTTACCTGGAAATGCCACCTAACACAAAGTGGGTAAAACTAGTTCTTGGATTTGGGGTTGCTGCTGCTCTGAGAGCTACTGAAATAAAGGCCTTGGGTCAATGATAGAAGCGGCAGAGAGCTTCCATCGTAGCTCAGTTGGTAAAAATCTGCCTGAAATGCAGGAGACCTGGGTTTGATCCCTGGGTTGGGACGATCCCCTGGAGAAGGAAATGGCAACCCACTTCAGTGTTCTTGCCTGGAGAATAACATGGACAGAGGAGCCTGGCAGGCTATAATACATGGGGTCAGCAAGAATCAGACACGATTTAGCAACTAAACCAAACAAAACCAGAGTGGTAATAATGAAGATACTCACCAAACCCTTGGTTAAAAATCCATGGAGGTCAATGCAATACTCAAAAGAGAGCAACCCACGGGGTCCAAGTCACACGTGCATATTAAGTTGCTTCAGTCGGGTCAGACTCTTTGCAACCCTTAGGACTGTAGACCTCCAGGCTCCTCTGTCCATTGGATTTTCCAGGCAAGATGTGGGTTGTCATGACCTTCTCCAGGGGATCTTTCCCACCCAGGGATCAAATCCTCATCTCTTATGTCTCCTGCATCTGTAGGCAGGTGGGTTCTTTACCACCAGTACCACCTGGGAAGCCCCCAAGTCACAGGTGTGAGGCCAAAAAGGGAAGGAAAAGAAACCAAATCCTCCCTGTGACAGTATAGTGGGAGGAGCCAAAGCTGCACAAAACCTCAGGAGAATAATTAATACCTCACTTGCAAGTGCAGAAGAGGAACAAAGAAATGAAAAAATGTGAGGAAGGCAAAATCTACATTTTGCAACTGTTGTTATGAGAGGGAGTTGCACCATTTCTGGGGAATACCAGGTGTATGTGTAGAGAGAAGTTAAACAAGCTCCTATTCCAATTCCCTGCTCCAGAACTTTGCTCCATTTACTGTATTGTCATCAGATAGATGATACATCTGATAAGAATAGATACTACACTTGATCTTAGCCAAAAGGGATCCCTGGAAGGGATTCTTGCCTGTAATTCTTGAGCCATTATTCCAGCCCTATTTCCTGCTTCACCTAATCAATGCTGGGTTGTTTTAGAATGCCTATTGCTTTGGTCTTATGAATCCATATCTTTCTTCTCCTGAGTTTAATACTTTTTTTCTTTCTTGTTCTCTGACTGTGTTTCCCATTATTGAGAAGTTATGAATGGTCTTGCTGAGAGAAGCAAATAAGGACCAACTTGCAAGGAGATCCAACCAGTCCATTCTAAAGGAGATCAGTCCTGGGTGTTCATTGGAAGGACTGATGCTCAAGCTGAAACTCCAATACTTTGGCCACCTCATGCGAAGAGTTGACTCACTGGAAAAGACTCTGATACTGGCAGGGATTGGGGGCAGGAGGAGAAGGGGATGACAGAGAACAAGGTGGCTGGATGGCATCACCCACTCGATGGACAAGAGTTTGAGTGAACTCCGGGAGTTGGTGATGGACAGGGAGGCCTGGCATGCTGTGATTCATGGGGTCGCAAAAAGCTGGACACGACTGAGCGAGTGAACTGAACTGATACTTTGAAAGGATACAAACTACTCTCCCCCTATCCAAAAAATTAAAGAAAGAAAACAGAAGGACTTTTCGGGCTAGGGTTCATTTTCCTATAAACAAATATAAATAGGAGAGAGAGATGGGTGTATAGTATGATATATAGCTATATCTGTGAATATATGTGTGCTGTGAATACATAAGATAGACTTGTTTTTACTGTGGTAAGTGGAGTTTATGCAGAATTCTGCCATGTGGTGAAATCAAAAGACTTCCTAGGCTGAATGCTCTGCAAGAATCTTCTGCAAGGAAAAATTTGTTGTTTTTGTTTAGTTGCTAAGTGGTATCCGACTATTTTGCTACCCCATGGACTGTTGCCCACCAGGCTCCTCTGTCCATGAGATTTCCCAGGCAAAAATATTGGAGTGAGTTGTCATTTCCTTCTCCAGGGGATTTTCTTGATCGAACACATGTCTCCCACATTGGCAGGCAGATTCTTTACCACTGAGCCACCAGGGAAGACCAAGGAAAAACTAAAAGACACCAAACAAGCAAACATACACCGAACTGTCCAGATTCTCCCTGGATCCTTCTATCTATCACTGTTCCCCTGACCACAGTGTATGGCATTTTACTTTTCAGCTCTGTGTAAAGACCTGCCCGGGACATTAAGATGGGGGTGGGATCAACTCTGTCCTGTAATCATTTTTAACTGGTTCTGTAAACAAGCCTAGTTTATGGGCTTATCATTAAAAGGCATTTTTGTTTGATTACCACTTTACAATGAACTCATTGGGGAAGATATTGTTTTCCTGGCTGTGGAAGAAAACTATCAAGCATAATGACATTTCTGGTCATCCTAATTTTATAAAATGAGACCCCCAAATCTCTTAAGTCTTATTTCAGAAATTAGGATCTTCAGTCGTAATACGTTAATTAACACTCCAATTTGCATTCACAAATAAGATGTCCTCCATTTGCTAGAGCTGAAACTGGACAAGTTTGTCTTTGGAGAAAAGGATGTGATGAACTTCTTGCTTCTTTGTTTATCTTTCTCATCAGTCAATTCTTTCTGACTTTGAGGTTGAAGATAGGAGAGGAAAGACAAAAAGGAAAGAAAAAATCTACTTAACTGAAAACAAGCTGCCTTCTTGTTTTCAGAGCCTCACAGATGGTCCTTGAGACTCCCAACCTGCTTGGCTTTCAGACGACAGCAGTTCTCCTCACCTCTGACCTACTGCTCCCTTCACCCCTCAGCCTCCAATTTTCTGGTGCTTCATCTTGCACAGATCTTCTCCAATCCAATTCCCTGTCCTCTGGCAGAAGTTCTTTTATGCATGTCTTTAGGATCCCACATAAAAAGACCCTGGACATCTCCACCTGGCAGCACGGATCTTGACTTGCAGTCAAGGGGGACAAAGTTATCTCTTAATCACAGTTCTCTCTGCTCCCCCAGAGCACCAGAGGGGCTTTAGTATGTGTCAGAGGAACCGCCCAAACTCAGCAACAGAAGCAGTTTATCTTAGAGTTTCTCCTTTGAAAGCTCTCCTACTAAACTTCAAGGCAGGAGTCGGCCTCACGCTCACTCCTTGTCCCTGAGTGGAGGGTAGAACTCACAGTAAGGCCTTCTCTGTCTAAAGGTGTTGAGTTAGTCGCTCAGTTGTATACTACTCTGCAACCTCATGGACTGTAGCCCACCAGGCTCCTCCTAGCCATTCCCTTCTCTAAGGGATCTTTCCAACCCAGGAATCAAACCCTGGTCTCCTGCATTGACAGCAGATTCTTTACGGTCTGAGCCACCAGGCAAACCCTCTCTATCTAAAACTTTCTCTTAAATCTCCCTCTTAATTTCCAGTTGGGGAATCTTTATACCCTTGAAGTGGGTGTGGTGAGGTTGCTCAGTCGTGTCCTACTCTTTGCAACCCCATGGACTGTAGCCTACCAGGCTCCTCCATCCATGGAATTTTCCAGGCAAGAGTATTGGAGTGGATTGCCATTTCCTTCTCCAGGGTGTCTTCCCAATCCAGGGATTGAAACCTGGTCTCCTGCATTGCAGGCAGATTCTTTACCATCTGAACCACCAGGGAAGCCCCAAAGTGGGTGAAGGCCCCAAATCATGTACCTGATTCCATGCAATTTACTTAGAAATTTGCATCTTGATTTTCAGCTTCTCCCCTCTCTTGATATCTGAGGTTCTTTACATGGCATCAGCTGAATCTTTCATTTGATACATTTGATATTATGTGTCATATCTTTTCAGTGTCTTCTGCCCCTTTTAGCACCTTTCCTGGAAATTTCCATGTTCTTATGCTGCATACTCTACCAAGTTCCTAAAGTGTGTCACTTCCTGGGGCTTAGCCTTCCTTGGTCCTTCTCATCCCTTTTTGACGTCTTACCTGTTCCAGTCCCCCCTCCCCCCATAAGCACCCTCATCATATTGTAGATTTGGGGTTCCAGCCTCAAAGCTCTGCTCTTTGCTAAGGGAGCTGCAGTGACTGTTGGGAATGCTGTGTCCTGTGTTCTTTATCCACATCGGCACTGGGCATGTTCAGCTGAAAGTGACAACTGAAAGTGACAACTTGACTCAGAAGTTTTCTAAATTTGGGAATGGTTTGTTATTGTTCTTGCTTTTACTTCTTAGTAAAACCCTTTTTACCAACTAAATAGCCCAACTCATTTGCTAGTAAAAATTTCAAACAAATAAAATAGGAATAAGTGGGAATAGAGTGACAGTGGGGTCTGGGAGACCACCCATCTGGCGTCCTCCACAGCTGGTAAAGAAGGCACTGGTAAAGAAGCCCAGGGCTTCAGGAAACACACTTGGAAAATCTTGACTTTAAAACAAAACGTGACTTTTAAAACAGGAGCAAAGCATGGAAGATTGATTTGGGGGAAGGTTGTATGCCCCCCAGTCCTTCAGAAGTCACACTTTATGGGCTTCTGCCTCCTCTCTATGAAAATGAGTGAATGCTAGTGCCCCCAGCCCCGATTCCCCGCTTACTTCTGATGCAATCAGCTTCTAAATGCCCCCTCTTGGCGAGACCTCAGTGTGCTTTGGAATTTTGTTTATTTATTTCTCTAAAACCCAAGCTTCTGAAATGGAATCCCTATGACGAGACTCTTAAAGGCAAGTGAGTCTTTACTTTAAAAACAAAACAATAAACCCCCAAACTAAAACCAAACGGTTCTCAAAACTTTATTCTTTGGATTATGTTTATGGCATTTTAATGCCATTCCTTAAATCTCTAAACCGTGTGAACTGCTGAGACTTGAACAGACTAATTATTCTGCTGGCTTTTTGAACCTTGACTGCTAGGGGCTGTTATTGCTTTGAGTTTTAAAAGAAGAACCAAAATATCCCTTTACCTTTTCCATGTCATTTTTTTTCTGTAAACTTTTCCTGTACTGACACTGTGACATAGACATCATCTGGCCAACACAGAGGAATGGACTCTACCTTTTAGCGGTCCCACCCCCCAGCCACGTGGGTATTTACACATTCTCATACATATTCAAATTTTCTGGTCAGGCATGTGGAGCAAGTCAAGTGGTTGCTTCTTAGGGAGGAATTGGCAGGATGACTCCACTTCTTTTTGGGTGAGCAGAAGGATTCATGAAGACTAGAAGGAAAAGGATTCAGAAGTAACACTGGAAAAAGAAAATCATTTCTTTTCTCCCCAGCAATCTTTTCTCTGTTGGTGACTCCATAAGAGCTGGTGTTTAGGAAATAGGACTGTTAAGGGCTCAGGTCTATTGAGTAAAATATGCTACCATGATCCTGACAAGCCACACACTAGGGATGATCAGAGTTGGAAAGGCCTGGACCCACAAAAATTTTGGAATGATTATATAGCATTGCCTGCATTTTATCCCTGGGAGGAACAAAGTCCAGAACCGGTGGTGGGGTTGGGGGAGCCAATGGGGGGGCTTGTGGGGCTTCTTGTGTGCTTTCCTTACCTCCTGGGGATCCTCGAATGTTGAGCAGTCTCTCAGAAGAGAGCTGAGATTCTCAGAGCTTTGCTGAGGAATGACAGAAGACCAATGTGAGCTGTGGAAGCAGCTTTCAGGAGGTGTCTGCTCTGAACAACCTCCTTGGGACATCTTAGGTGGCAAGAAGCCCTCTGCACTAGTTGGAAAACACTGTTTAAAACAATTGCTACCTTTAGAAAGTAACCATTTTTGCATAGAATTTATTTCCAGAGGATGTTGATATCTGAAGGATTGATGTCTAATAATTAACATCTAGTAATTAACCTGCAGAAGGCAGAAAGAGAAATCAGAGCTTCATCACCCAGAATGTCAGCCCAGGTCCTCCACAAACACCCACGAACACCCCGAACCATTTTTCTCTCTTTTGATGTTTGTAGTTCACACATGCAGCTTGGCACATGAGTATGTACGGTCTTACACAGTGAACGATTACTTTATATGCTCTATCTTGACTCCTTAGCAATATATTTCTTAAAGGCAGAGAATGAGAACATGTGTTACATTTTTAATATATCACACAAGGCTTCTCAGCTCAATACTGAGCACAGAATGGGTCCTCAGAAAATCTTGGTTTACTGATCAGTGACTGGCAAGTTACAGTAACTGTCAAATGCATCAGATAGCCTGATGACCAAGCTTTGGTCCATTTCGGTTGATTGACAATACTAACCACAGAAGCAACCCAGAGATATTTGAGAACTTGTGGTCAGTTTTATGCCATTCCAGGCAGAGAAACATAATCTGTTCAAAGTGCTTAAAACTAACCTATATATTAAATATGACTAATTTTTTTTCTTCCTTGTCACTGAGGAGAAAAAAAAGTTGTTTTTTCATATTCTCACTGTAATAAAACATAAAAGGTTACCCAGACTTTTTATGAAGCATTTATATTCCAGCTCTGCTATTTATTGGTTGTGACCTTGAGGAAATTATATAAATTCTAAACACCTCTCTCTCTCTCTTTTTTTTTTCTTCTCTCTCATCTTCAGACATCATCTGGAGAACTTCTTTTCTTGGAAGTTAAATCTCCCACTCTATACTGTTCAGAAAACTAGCCATTGATGTAATTCAAAATACTTCCACAGACATACACACCTAGATATACATACCTAGATAGAGAATGACACACAGCTAGATGATGCATGAAAGAGTATTCCAGTTGCTCTTCTAAGAGGTTAGATTATGACTCACTGACAGTCTAGACCTAGATGGGTTGAAGTATGCAGTTTGGGCTATATACTTGGGGAAGAACATTGAAATTTGTACAAAAAGCAGAAGCATAGAAAATGCTGAGGCAAGGAGGGAACCTGGGAGAGGAGAACAGGTGGTCAAAGTGGAAGGTAGGATCAGAAGAGGAGGAAGAGCAGGAGGCCCCCACAGGTAGAGTAGACCAGAGGGAGCTTCGAAGAGAAAAATTACTAGAAAGTTATTAATTTGTTCACCATGGGGTGTGTTGGTAGCTTTTGCCTTGTGTCTCACCCTTGTGTCTTTAATAAAATGCCCTTCAGGGTATTATGCTCCCTGAAGCTTTTCTGTGAAAGTTCTTTCTGTTGGGACTGTTTAGAGGATCTGTTTCACTTTCTTTACCTCTAAAATGATGTAATGATGGGGTTAGAGCATATGAGCAAATGAGCTCATGCTTATGAAATGCTGGCATATAGTGATTTTTTAAATTAACATTTTAAATACATTGTGAATTGATTTATCTATTAGTTCATAACTGCCTATACTTTTACACGTACTATTGGTTACAATTGCTTTTGTGCAATATCATGAACTTTTGAGAGTGCAGACATTAGACTCAGACAAACCTGGGTTCAAAGGTGACTGTGCCCCCACCCCCACTTTTTGTGAATTCAGGCAAATGCTCTCTCTTTTCTTCTTTGTAAAATGGGGATATACCTACGTCTTAATGACATGGTAAAGGGGGAGGGCTAAAAAGGCAGCATTCCAAAGCTGTGTACTAAGAGCGCCCAAAAGAAAAATGATCGAACATTCAAAGCGGGTAATTGGAAGAGATTTTTAAGACATGGACGATTTATCAAGTTGTGGGTAGGAAGCGACACAATGGCTGGTGCTGCCTCCTTAGACCAACAATAGAAGATGTGAGAGCTGTGGAGAGCAGTAGGGAGGGGGAGGACGGCAATCTGGAACAGTTGTGTGGAACAGAGAAGAAGGGAGTCATGTGTGTGGTCCACCCTGGCTGGTATCTCTGGGCACAGAGCAGGGGTGGAAAGCAGGATGGAGACCAAGTACAGAGAGGCATGGGAAGTATCCAGCTTAGAAATGACTAACACAGTGACCAGTGTAGTAACGTGCAATAATTGATTGCACTTATTAAACGGAATGATCTTGAATCTATAGCTTTTTTCGGTACCCCAAAGAAATCAAAAGAGTATCTCATTTTATATGCCTGGAGAAATCAATCCGATTAAAATATTGGTTCTTGCCAAATTCACCAGGGTTCATTAGAGATCATTCATGTGTAGCTCATCCTCAGGAGTTAGGGGCTATGTTTCCAGGTTCCCTGCTAAACTGTTTTTCTCATGACAAGAGGATAAATATGCTTCATGAAGAGGAACTGCACTGCCAGTGATCATATACCCTGGCTTGCTCACTTTCCATCCATGCTACTTGCTCACTTTCCATCCATCCAAGCCGAGGCACCACACCTCTTTGAGCTTCATGTATAAAAATGGTCTTCTGTTTTTTGCAGCAACATGGATGGACCTTAATAGTATTATGCTAAGTAAGATAAGTCAGATGGAGAAAGATAAAGACCATATGAATTCACTCATATGTGGACTATGAAGACAAAACAAAACAAAACAAAACAAAAAAATGAAAAGCCAAAATAAAAGAATCAACCAAGCTGAAACAAACACATAGATATAGAGAATGGAACAGGGGTTGTCAAAGGAAAGGAGTGGGGAGGGTGAAGTGGGTAAAGGGAGCAACTGTACAGTGATGGATGGAAAGTAAATTTTTTGTGGTAAGCACGCTATAAGGTGGGCCTTCCCTAGTAGCTCAGAGGGTAAAGAATCTGCCTGCAATGCTTGAGATCTGAGTTTGATCCCTGGGTTGGGAAGATCCCCTAAAGAAGGGAATGGCTATGCACTCCAGTATTCTTGCCTGGAGAATTCCATGGACAGAGGAGCCTGGTGGCCTCATCTATGGGATCGCAGAGTCAGGCAAGACTGAACGACTAACACTTTGGTGGTTCAGTGAAATGAAAGTCTTGAAAAAAGTCTTTCTAATTTTAAATGTACCTGATCTGGGTTTTGGGGCTAGACTCTTAAGTACCTACTTATGTTCTATTGCCAGTAAAAGTGCTAATAAATAATGTAATTTTCAGTTGTTTTTGATATTAAAGGAAATAAATGTTCATACTTAAATATATTTTTCATGTATGAGTTTTAGGATGAAAACATTAAGACCACAAAGATTTCAATGAAGTGAGATAACATTTGTGAGATTATCTGTCACAGGGCCCAGGATACGGAGGCGTCTTAGCAGATGCTTATTTCCTTCTGGAGGCAGGGGAACTTCTGTTGCTCCTGAACTTGGGGGTGGAGTACACGTTTTACCAAACCTGTTACTCCATTTACACAGTTCTTCCAATTCCATTCAACAGAAGCCATGTGGGCAGTTTGCAAAGTCAGGAGCACTGCCATGAAGACGAGTGATGATTCCTGCAGATTTTCCAAGTATTCTCCACTATAGCCAACATAAATAATTACACAAATAATTCCTACAGTATCTTACAAAGTGCAGCGTTTCATAAACTGTGCTCCAAATCAATGTGAGCATCTGCAAGATATCAACTGAAGTCCCGCAAAGGAAATATTTCTTGGTCAGAGAAATTTGGAGAATATGGGGTTAAATGAGACTAAACAGATTCCAAATCACCCGCCTTCTTTTTGTCTTTTATCTAATAACCTGTGTTGTGAGTCTTTTGGACAAAAGTCATACATGTAAGATTTTCTAAACTTACTTTACCTCAGAACCATTCTAACCCTCAAGTTCAACTAAACACACTTGGGAATATCCAGTGTAGTGTAGAAAGACTGGATTTGATTTTCATAGAATCCTCTAAGTTGATAGAAAAAAAGTTCGATCCCTGGATTGGGAAGACCCCCTGGAAATGGCAAACCATTTCAGTATTCTTGCCTGGAAAATTCTATGGACAGAGGAACCTGGCAGTCTATAGTTCATGGGGTCACAAAGGATTGGACATGACTGAGCACACACACACACACACACATTTATATTATTGTGAAATAAATGAAATTCATCTGTTAGTGGTGAAGAGTCTTCAGTTCTTTATTTAGAATCTGTGGAAGGGTTTCCACGGTTGTCAACTCACTTGTGCCAGGAAAGTCAACTTTTTATTAAAACCTTTGATTGAGTATATATATACTGAGAAATGCATTTTAATTGCTCCCACAGACAAGTAGTCTGAGAAAAAAAAGACAACAAGAATGTTCTAAATTACTGGAATCAGGTGGAAGAAGAACTGCAGCCGTAGGAGAGTAGGAATAGAACACCCTTTTCTATGTGGAGTATCTTGGAGGGAAATGTGTGAGGCTTTTTTTTTTTTGACATGAATCTGCCCCGGGTGTACATGTGTTCCCCATCTTGAACCCCTCTCCCACCCCCCTCCCCATCCCATCCCTCTGGTTCATCCCAGTTCACCAGCCCCGAGCACCCTGTATCATGCATAGAACCTGGACTGGTGATTCGTTTCACATAAGATAATATACATGTTTCAATGCCTTTCTCCCAAATCATCCCACCCTCACCCTCTCCCACAGAGTCCAAAAGACTGTTCTATACATCTGTGTCTCTTTTGCTGTCTTATATAAGGGTTATAATTACCATCTTTCTAAATTCCACACATATGGGTTAGTATACTGTATTGGTGTTTTTCTTTCTGGCTTACTTCACTCTGTATAATAGGCTCCAGTTTCATCCACCTCATTAGAACTGGTTCAAATGTATTCTTTTTAATTGCTGAGTAATACTCCATTGTGTATATATACCACAGCTTTCTTATCCATTCATCTGCAGATGGACATCTAGGTTGCTTCCACTTCCTGGCTATTATAAACAGTGCTGTGATGAAATGTGTGAGACTTTTAAATGGAGCTTTACTCTATTTAATGCCCCCTGGATGCATGAGTTCCTCTGAAATGGCTTACCATTTAATATCAAAATGAAGTAGAGGACCTACGAATTATTATACTAAGTAAAGTCAATCAGTTAGAGAAAGGTAAATATCATGTGATATCACTTGTATGGGGATATTTTTTAAAAAATGATAATAACTTATTTACAAAGCAGACTCACAGACCCAGAAAACAAACTTACAGTTACCAAAGGGGAAATGTGAGGGGAAGGGATAAATTAGGAACTGGGGTGAACATATACACACTGCTACTGCTAAGTCACTTCAGTCGTGTCCGACCCTGTGTGACCCCATAGACGGAAGCCCACCAGGCTCCCCCGTCCCTGGGATTCTCCAGGCAAGAACACTGGAGTGGGTTGCCATTTCCTTCTCCAATGTGTGAAAGTGAAAAGTGAAAGTAAAGTCGCTCAGTCGTGTCCGACCCTTAGCGACCCCACAGACTGCAGCCTACCAGGCTCCTCTGTCCATGGGATTTTCTAGGCAAGAGTACTGGAGTGGCTTGCCATTGCCTTCTCCGATATACACACTACTAAATATAAAATAGATGAACAACAAAGACTTACTGTATAGCAGAGGAAATTCTACTTAGTATTTTTTAATAATCTATATGGGAAAAATGATACCAACTATATATATATATATATATACTTTACATATGGCTCAGCAATCGCACTGCTGGGCATGCACACCGAGGAAACCAGAATTATGTACCCCAATGTTCATCGCAGCACTGTTTATAATAGCCAGGACATGGAAGCAACCTAGATGTCCCTCTGCAGACGAATGGATAAGAAAGCTGTGGTACATATACACAATGGAGTATTACTCAGCAATTAAAAAGAATGCATTTGAATTGGTTCGAATGAGGTGGATGAAAATGGAGCCTATTATACAGAGTGAAGTAAGCCAGAAAGAAAAACACCAATACAGTATACTAACGCATATATATGGAATGTATAAAGATGGTAACGATAACCCTGTATGCGAGACAGCAGAAGAGACACAGATGTATAGAACAGTCTTTTGGACTCTGTGGGAGAGGGTGAGGGTGGGATGATATGGGAGAATGGCATTGAAACATGTATATTATCATATGTGAAATGAATCGCCAGTCCAGGTTCTATGCACGATACAGGATGCTCGGGGCTGGTGCACTGGGATGACCCAGAGGGATGGGATGGGGAGGGAGGTGGCAGGGGGGTTCAAGATGGGGAACACATGTGCACCCAGGGTAGATTCATGTCAATGTATGGCAAAACGAATATGATATTGTAAAGTAATTAGCCTCCAATTAAAATAAAAAAAATAATCAATTTAAAAAAATTAAAATATATATATATGTACTTTGCTGCTAAGTCACTTCAGTCGTGTCCGACTCTGTGTGACCCCATAGATGGCAGCCCACCAGGCTCCCCCGTCCCTGGGATTCTCCAGGCAAGAACACTGGAGTGGGTTGCCATTTCCTTCTCCAATATGTACTTTAAATAAATGAAATAAAAAAATAATAATAATGTGGAGTGACCCTACTATGGAAAACAAGCCAGTAGCTACATACCTACAGTTTCTTACCCTTACCACAACAGGCTATATCAATGCCATTCTCACACATATATATCGAATGCCTAGAATCTTTTAGTGACTTGACATTATCCATAAGATAAAAGCTCCTTATCTCCAAACTGGGGAGAATGCATTCTCCCAAAGTCCCCTCTGACCAGATCTGACTGTTGCCTGGCCAGCCTCTTTTCGTCTCCCATGGCTGACACTTCAGCTAAGCCAGTCTGCTTGCAATTATACCAACACATGATACTCTGCAGTGATGCAGCCTTTGCATGTGTATCTCCTCTGCCTGGGCTCCCTTTCCCAGCCCCATTTGTTTGACAAGCATCATTTTTTTAAAAACAATTTTTTTCATTTAAAAAATTTTTGCTTATGCTGGGTTTTCATTGCTGCCCAGGCTTTTCTCTAGTTGCAGTGAGCAGGAGTCACTCTCTAGTTGCACTGTGAGGGTTTCCATTCCAGTGACCTCTCTTGTTGTGGAGCACAGCTTTAGAATCTGCGGGCTTCAGTAGCTGCATCTCCTGAGCTCTAGAGCACAGGCTCAATAGTTGTGGTACGGCCTCAGCTGCTCTGAGGGATCCTCCTGGACCAGAGATCAAACCTGGGTCTCCTGAATTGGCAAGCAGGTTCTTTACCACTGAGTCACCAGGGAAGTCCCACAAGCATCATCTTAATCTCTTGTAGGGATCTCCGATCTCCTTGACGAGGCACATAAATCCAAGAGATAATCACCTTGCTCCCTGTGCTACATACACCTTTGCTTCCATAACACATATGTACATTTTTCATTCTGAGATAGTAAGGATAACACTTCCATCTAGTATTCATATAAGTGGGGGATTTTGCTTTGGAAAAATAGTCAGTTGTAATATATACAGCCATAGCCTTTGGGATTAGACTGCTTGTGTTTAATTCCTAACTCTATTTCTTACTACCCATGAGACCTTGGATATTTATCTTCCTTGGACTTCAGTTTCCTCATCTATCAGATGTGGATGGTAAACACTCCAGGGAAGTTCTGTGAAGATGAATTGAAACAGTCTAAGTCAAATGATTGTTGTCAACAAAAGATATGTTATTTTGTCTATTAACTTAGGGAAGAAGGATGCTTATTGCCTGAAATTGGCCAAAGTAGTGCTAGAGCGTAATTAGCCCATTTTTAGGACACTGCAGAACAACTATTCTATTTTCCTCTCTTGCTTATGCGCATCAGGGTTAAGAACACCAGCCTTGTCAGTTATCCATGGAGACACCATTATCTTGCTGTTTCCAGACTCCCCTAAAGGTTCCAGTCAAATTGTCAGCATCTAGCACTGCTTATTTGGGACACATACAGACCCACATTCTAACTTCTTCAAAATTCTATGCTCTGTTTTGTCCTCTGAGCTTTTAACATTTTGCCTTCTTACCTCTCTGTTGAATAGGTCTAGCTGCTTCTCACCCTGTTACAAGAATCTTCTTGAGGAAGAATGAGTCAAACATGCTTCTGGCAGGTTACAGTACTCCTCCTATAATCTAAGGATCTCAAACATTAGCCACCAGTCTTTCCTTCGCCTCCTAACCTCTAAGGCACATCACTGGGCAACCATACAATGGGAACTCTGCAGGTCACAGTGTCTATTCTGAGCCCAGCCAGCTCAGAATGCTCATTTGTGGCTTCTTAACTAGTGTATTTACCAGTGAATGTGATTCCATGTTGTAGACCACTGTGGAGAGGTTTATGAACACTTTCTGGTGAAGCCTGGTTTAGCAGAAGTGCTGCAGGCAGGACATACTCCTGCCTATAGGTCAGTGTGTGTCTCACAAGTTGCTCCTTTTACAAAATCCATTACCATTTGTTTGGTTAGATAATCCAAGGCATGCTTTCTAATGAATCAGAGTCACTATATCTTTTCCCTCCAGAATGAAAGATGCATTTAAGTTCTCTGGGTTTCTCTTCTGTGCTAGATGAAGGCAATTTGAAACACTGATCAAGAAATATTCCCTTTGGATTCATCCTTCTACCTTCTTCCAAGGGCAGCCTTAAAGGTGAACCAGCATCACACTGCACTAAGTAGGGCACCAGATTATTCTTTAACAAAGCTTTTTGAATTTTGGTCTTTAACTCTTCAATAATGGCCATAGAGAGCCATTTCATCTAACCTATTGGCATCTATAAAAAGAGTTTCAGGCATTTACTTTTAGAGAAAATAATCTGCTCATTTCTCATTTCAGTGGAATAAGATGGACAGCCAAGGTCAATGAAGCATCAAAAGTAAGTTTTCCAGCCCTTTGTGGAGGCAAGATGGGGGATTTTCTTTTTTTAATGGTAGGCTTCCCTGGTGGCTTAGAGGTTAAAGCGTCTGCCTCCAATGCGGGAGAACCGGGTTCGATCCCTGGGTCGGGAAGATCCCCTGGAGAAGGAAACGGTAACCCACTCCAGTATTCTTGCCTGGAGAATCCCATGGACAGAGATGCCTGGTAGGCTACAGTCCACGGGGTCGCAAAGAGTCGGACACGACTGAGTGACGGAACGGAACGAACAAATATAGTACAAGTGAAATTTTAAATCAAAATCCCAGATGATAAACTCTTGGCAGAAGAACTTTTTTTTTTCACACTTTTTTTTTCCCTCCTGACATCTATTCTTCTCACTTTCTGAAATAAACATTTCACTTTGCTAATGTTGTGAGGTGTGGGGCTGGGAAGTTACTCACTGTCTCCCTCACCCATAGAAACAATTTCTTAAGGCTTAAGGGAGATTTTTTTTACACACCCCTTTCCTAAGAGGTAAATCCTTCCCAAATTTGAAAAGCAGTCAAACCAGAATGTCTCAGAGCCCGGTGGTGGAATCATGGCTTCCTTTTCTTAGGCAGGAGGAATACATCACGTGCCCCACCTAGAGGTATGACTTGGAATTGCCTGTAAAGGAGATCTAAAGTGGATTCTGGGAGAAGATCCTATTTATCCTATTTACTGAATTTCAAATTTAAACCAAACACTTTGAAACAGAGAGAAGAGAGAATTAAAAGATAAAATGTCTGTTCTCAAAGAACTGATAAAGGGGGAAAGAAGTTAAGAAGTAAAAATCAGCTTCCCCAGTGGCTCAGATGGTAAAGAATCTGCATACAATGCAAGAGACTCGGGCAAGAACGGGTATGGGAAAGAAGTAAAAATACTTAACATTTTTAACAAAGTCATAATAAGCAGGTGTGCTAAGTCGCTTCAGGCCTGTCCGACTCTTTGGGACGCTATGGACTGTAACCTAACCAGTCTCCTCTGTCCTTGGGATTCTCCAGGAAACAACACTAGAGTAGGTTTACCATGCCCTCCTCCAGGGGATCTTCTTCACCCAGGGATAGAATCTATCTCCATTGCAGGTGGATTCTTTACCGCTGAGCCCCTGGGGAAGCGCAAATCCTAATATATAATTTGTCAAAGATTCTGTGCAGATGGTAGGCTCAGTAAATGTTCTTAACCCCTCTCTCCCACCAGAGTCCCAGCTGGGCCCTTGAAGAGTTGGTTTGTGTGAGTTTGGGCCAGAGGAAAGGGAGGAAAACGTGAGCCATCTGTAAAGTCAGGAGAGGGAGAGGCCTCCCACCTGCACAGTAAAGATCCAGGGCTCCTGGCCACAGTGAGCAGGAAGCCGAGTGAATTCCTTGTAAAGCCCTGGGATGGGACAGAGGGACTGAGAAACCCTTGCCCCTGAGAAGAGGCTAGGCGATCCAGAGGAGTCTGGGACAAAATCCACGGCCCATGCAGATGTTTGAGGAGGTCAGCAGCTGCCAGGCCTGTCACCTCAGTGACCCCAGAAGAGGTCTGCTTGGCCAAGCCAACTATTCCTTCTGGTGCTAACTTTCCATCCCTTGAGATCCAGGAGACGTCCAGGAATCTGGGGGCTTCTCTCCCTAGCCATTAATCCCAAACTCACAGCTATTTGACCCATCGTCACCAGCCTTCTGGACTGGTAAAGCTTTTTTTTTTTTTCTCAGTCTGCTAACTCACAGCTCCCATGGAACAAGATCTGCTAGTTCTAAGGAATCTTTCCCCTAATAATAATAAGCTGGGCTGCTTGTGGATCTGCAAGGATGGTGATAAAATTGAAGAGGCTACTGTACTCGATTGTTTTAAAAGAACATGCTGCTAAGTCACTTCAGTCGTGTCCAACTCTGTGTGACCCCATAGACGGAAGCCCACCAGGCTCCCCCGTCCCTGGGATTCTCCAGACAAGAACACTGGAGTGGGTTGCCATTTCCTACAAGCATATTATATCCCCTTCTCCAGGGGATCTTCCTGACCCAGGGATCAAACCGGGGTCTCCTGCTTTGTAGGCAGATTTTTTACCATCTGAGCCACCGGGGAAGCCCATATCATAGTCAAAAATATCTAAAGACTGAGACAAAAAAATATTGGTGGTTATAAGACTATACTGGAAGATTATCAGGACAAACTCTGCATGGAATGCATGTTTCTGAATGACACTTGGTGGGTGATCCAGATCCCTTGAGTCTTGTCCTGACAAATCCGGTTTGCTGCTATCTGTGCTTTAAATTCATCCTCCTCTTTTTCCTGAATCTGCAGCTGGTAGGATATTTGAATCTGCAGAAGCCTCCTGTATTCCCGGGCTGAACCTTACCTCTTACGAAACTCTCCTACTCTGTTAAGTTCTTTAAGACCTTCATTTATGTGATCCTGTTCTATAGCACCTTCTTCCTGTTCTTTGCCTTTTTTCGCAAGCTTTCTTGCACTTGAGCTTTTCTTGTACACATGACCTCATTCCCAAGTTGCTCCCTTTCCTCCCTTTCAGGTCTCAACAACCTGTCCTTCTCAGCCAATTTCTTTTCCTCTGTTATTCTGTCCAGTTCTTTCTCCAGAAAATCCTCCTCCTCACATTGCTCCACTACGCAGCCCTGAGAAAGCTTCCATTTTCTTCCCACGTCTTCTCTTTTTTGCTTTTTTGTTATCAGTCTCTTCTGGAACCTTTGAAGGGCTCGCTGCATGAGTTTCATATACAAGTCCTGCTGTGTTCCCTACTCCACCTGCATGTATCCTACTGTCTCGCTGAGGGCTTTTTGCAAAAAGTCCTGCTTTGTCTTCTCCTCCCCTAATTTATCCTGTCCTTTCTCAAGTTCACCCTTTGCATCATTTTCTGCAAGGTGTGCCTGCCTCCGATCTTCCTTCAGCTGCTGCACCACCTGTTTTGGTGATTTGATGGCAATGGCCTGTGTGCCCAGTACCAAGTGTGTGTTCTCCACCAGCTCTTTCTGCCTCCTCGCTTCCTGGGCTTGTCACTGTTTCTCCACTCATTGGTCTTCCTCCCAGGATTCTGAGAACATCTCCTCTTTCACCATTTTCTGCCTCTTCAGCTCCTCACTGAATTCTGCCTGTGCTTTCCGCTTTGCACCACATGTCTTCAGATGGATACAAAGTAACTCAGCATAGACCCTCACCCCACACCCTCGGGGCCTCCCTGGTGGCTCAGATGGTAAAGAGTCCACCTGCAATGCAGGAGGCCCAGGGTCGATCCCTGGGTTGCGAAGATCCTCCGGAGGAGGGCATGGTAACCCACTCCAGTAGTCTTGCCTGGAGAATACCAGGGATAGAGGAGCCTGGCTGGCTGCAGTCCATGGTATCGCAATCAGTCAGACATACCTTCAGATGGATATAAAGCAACTCAGCATGGCCCTACTCACAACTCAGTCACAAAACACTGTGTCTGCTTTCCTCTTTCAATAATCTAATTTTCCTTCTCATTCTTTTTTTCCCTTCTATTGTTTCTTTAGACAGCATTTCAGTAAAATACTCATTTTCTTCTGATGTTAAGCATTCATGAGGCTTATTTAATCTTTTGTCAGTATAGATAGAATACTGTATTCCTTTTTTTAATATATTGAGATAATATTGGTTTATAACATATCTAAGTTTCATGAATACCACAGTATATTTCACCTAATGTATGCATTACAGTGGGGCTTCCCACGTGGCACTAGTGGTAAAGAACCCGCCTGCCGATACAGGAGAGGTAAGAGACATGGATTCAATCCCTGGGTCGGGCAGACTCCCCTGGAGGAGGGCGTGGCAACCCACTCCAGTATTCTTGCCTGGAGAATCCCGTGGACTGAGGAGCCTGGTGAGTTACAGTCCATGGGGCTGCAAAGAGTTGGACATGACTCCAACTTCCCAAGAGTTGGAAGTGCCTGAGCACACACACAGGCATACACTACAGTGTGCTCACTGCCAAAAGCTTAGTTTCCATCCATCATGACACATAACCCCCTTTACCCACTTAGACCTCCTCTTTCCCTTCTGGTAACCACTGCTATGTTCTCTTTATGTGTTTTCTTTTGCTTTGTTTATTTATTTATATACTACATATGAGTGAATTCATAAGGTATTTGCCTTTCTCCATCTGACTTATTTCACTTAGAATAATACCTCAAGATCCATTTATGTTGTTGCAAATGGCAATATTTTGTTTTTTTCTGGCTTAGTAGTATTTCACTGTGTATATATTACCACATCATCTTTATATCCATTCATCCAAGGATGAGTTATTTCCGTATCTTGGATATTACAGATAAATGCTACCATAAACATAGGGATGCATAAATCTTTTTGAATTAGATTTTCATATTTTTCAAAAAATACTCAGAAGTGGAATAGCTGGGCCATATGCTAGCTCTATTCTTAATATTTTGAGGAATTTCCATATTGTTTTCCATAGTGGCTGCACCAATTTACATTCCCATGAACAGGGTGTGAGGTGTTTCTTTAATCCTTTTCAACACTTTTTATTTCTTGGTCATTCTAACAGTTGTGATGTGATATTTCACTGTGGTTTGGACTTGTGTTTCCCTAATAACTAGTGATATTGAACATCTTTTGATGTGACTATTGACCATCTATATGTCTTTTTTGGAAAAAACTATTCAACCCCTTGCCCATTTTTTAAACTGTTTATTTTTGTTGTTGTTGAGTTGTATGAGTTCTTTCTATATTTTTGATATTAACCACTTATCAGGTAAATGATTTGCAAATATCTTCTCACATCTGGTAGGTTGTCTTTATGTTTGTCTGACCGTTTCCTTTGCCATGCAGAAGCTTTTAGTTTGATATAGTTCGATTCGTTTATTTTTACTTTTATTTCCTTGTTTGAGGAGATTTATTCAGAAAAATATTGCCAAGAGTGCACAAAATCTTGTATGCAAATTTTCATAGCAACTTTATTCACAGTGGCAGAAACATAGAAGCAATCCAAAAATCTATGAAATAGTAATATGTAATAATAAAGAATGAACTATTGTTATACAAAACAGCATAGATGGATCTTAAAATTGTTAACCTAAGTAACAGAATGCAAACACAAAAGACAGCATATGGTATGAGTCCATTCATATACAGTTCTGGAAAATAAAAGCTATAGTGACACATACAGTGACATCAATGAAAGCTACTGATTCAGTGGTTGCTAGAGCTTGGGGGTCCTTAGCGGTTGGAGGTAGGAACAAGGGATATATGAAAAAACCATAAGATACATTAGAGTGATAGACAATTTCTTTATCTTAATTGTGGTTATGCTATTCAACTATTGTCAAAATTCATCAAATAATAAATTTTAGTGTATATAAATTATACTTCAAAAATCTAATTAATTTAAAACTAGCTAATAAAAATCTGTCATTTAATAATAGTACTATTATGAATTGGACTCACTGCTACCTCTTGGGATTATTTTTGCACAAGAATCCTATCTGTAGCAATATGCATGATACTAGCTATTAATTCTTAAGGGTTTGCTATATAGCAGCACTGTTTTGAGTGATTTTATAGGTTTTGTTAAAATACTCTTTCTAACAACCCTCTGAGGAAAGTATTATTATCTCTATTTGACAGGGGAGGAAGCTAGTCACCAAGATATTAATTAACAGCTGCTGCTGCATCACTTCAGTCGTGTCCGACTCTGTGTGACCCCATAGACAGAAGCCCACCAGGGTCCCCCGTCCCTGGGATTCTCCAGGCAAGAACGCTGGAGTGGGTTGCCATTTCCTTCTTCAATGTGTGAAAGTGAAAAGTGAAAGTGAAGTCGCTCAGTCGTGTCCAACCCTTAGCGACCCCACGGACTGAAGCCTACCAGGCTCCTCCATCCATGGGATTTTCTAGGCAAGAGTACTGGAGTGGCTTGCCATTGCCTTCTCCGAATTAACAGCTAGTAAGTGGCAAATTTACATTTTGAAACAGGTAGTTTGACTTTAGAGACCAGATCCTCAGGTATGACTGCATATTGAGAGGCAAACACGGAAATGTACATGTCAATATATTGCAATCTGTTTAATATCCCAAACGAAGGGTACATTCAAATATGAATTCAAGAAGGGGGAGACTTGGCCTAAGACTCCTTCACTGGAAAAGATAATTCTAGTTCTGAATCTCAAAGGTTGAGAAGGAAACCTTTGAATTGTTGAATAGCATGAGAAAATGTGATTTCTGACAAGGCATTTTTCTTCTCATATTCTCAGTAAATAAGGGTGAATATTCACAGTCTCTTATAAGCAATGTCCTTGTCAATTTGTTAATTATAATTTGGTGTGCTATTCTATTAGACATTAAAACTCGTATTCAGAGAGAATTTTTGGAAGCCAAACCTTTCACACTTTTGAAAAAAAAAGTTGCTTCAAATGTTGTGCTCTAATAATTCCAGCAGATGGCAATACAATCATTCTTTAAAAAAACATGTTTCACCATCCAATTTAAAAAAAGACAAAAATGGCTTCAGTTCAGTTCAGTTCAGTTGCTCAGTCGTGTCCGACTCTTTGCGACCCATGAATCACAGCACGCCAGGCCTCCCTGTCCATCACCAACTCCCGGAGTTCACTCAAACTCATGTCCATCGAGTCGGCGATGCCATCCAGCCATCTCATTCTCTGTCGTCCCCGTCTCCTTCCATCCCCAATTCCTCCCAGCATCAGACTCTTTTCCAGTGAGTCAACTTGTCGCATGAGGTGGCCAAAGTATTGGAGTTTCAGCTTTAGCATCAGTCCTTCCAATACTCTTTCTTATTTATTTATTTGCAGCTAAAACAATGCATTCTACACAAGGGTTTTTATTTTTTGGTTTTGGCCAAACTTTTTATTTAGTATTCTGTAGTTGCTTAACACACACTTAAATGGTCTTATTGGGGAGGGGGAAAGGGGAGGTTCTTGTAGATTCCCAAGGAAATGTCAGAAAGGCAAAATATGGCCAGCATTATCCATTTGCTTTTTTCTGGGTTTACTGGGTGAATAGCACTTTCCTTACATATATGCATCTGATCTCAGGTTTTTCATACTGAGAACATTTGAGATTTCAGTTTGAAGACACTGAAATCCTAAGAGTAGCATACCCTGACCACCCTCTAATAAGCTAGCTTGTTTATATAGGCAGGAGGATTCATCTCTCCATTTTAGACTAGATATTTTGTGTAAGATAAATTGCTTGCCTCATCATTTAACTAGGGAAAATCCTATAGGAAGTGGCCTTTAGGGACACTTTTACTTGGAAGATTACACCACTAGTACACATGTCAAGTCTTAACACACTTAACATTGCTTGTTGAAAACAATGTCATAAAATCAAAGATTAAACATGTTTTACTTTCTTTCCTCACAAGAAAACATGAAAATTATGGAAGGGGAACTTAACAGGAAATTTAAAAAAAAGTAACACAATCTTTCCTTTTAGTAGTCCTTGGGTAGTTATGATAGAACAGGTTCCACTTTTGTTTGTTTCTTTGAACAGGGATTTTGGTCCAAAGTTGTTTGTTTTTAATATCTGCTTCTGCCTCCCCCTCTATCAGATCGGCTTCCTCCACGGCCACCACCTCTTGGTGCTCCGCGGCTTGAACTGCTGTAGGAATCTCGTGGAGGAGGGTACCCCCTTTCCATTGAAGGGGGAAGCCCTCTTTCTTGTCTGCCAACCCGATCACGACCACTTGAGTAGAGATCATTTCGGCTGCTTGAGTAACTGTCTCGACTTCCACCATATCCGTCACGTGAGCTGCTGTAATCATCATAGCGACTGCTTCCACCATAAGATGGTGGGGGCCCTCGTGTAGGTGGAGCACTACGTGAGTTACCATAACTCTCATATGAATCTCTGTAGGAACCTCCACTTGGATGATCTGAATAGTCACGATCACGACCATAGCCATCTCTATCACTATAGCCTCTTGATGGATAGTCATCACGTGAACTGGAATGACCATAATCACGGTAAGTATAATCTCTTGGTGGTGGTGCATAATCTCTTGTATCGCGAGAACTTGGGTAATCTCTGCTTGAATAGCTGTCTTTAGTAGAATATCCATCATCTCTTGGGGACAAATAAACATCTCTATGAGAGGGCAAGGGCTCCCTTCGAGGTGGACCTCCATAACTATCTCTTCCACGTGATACAGGAGCTCTTCCTCCCATTCCACTGCTGCTTCGAACTGGTCCTGAAGGGGCAGATCTTTTAGGAGGAGGACCCCCACTTCGTGGTGGTGGTACTCTTTTTACCGGAAGTGGTCCCCTGGAAGAACTCATGTTAAAATTCATGGAATAGCCACCATCATCCATGTGCCCTCCATGGGATGGAGGTCCCCTGGTTCCTCCACTTCCTCCTCTTCCTCCTCGAAGGCCTCTGGGAGGGCCTCTGCTTCTTGGAGGTGAAGGTGGTCCACGTCTACCACTTTCAAATGATGGTTTAGTGGCTCGTTCTACCTTGATGGCTTTTCCATCTAAGGACTTTCCATTCATGTCTCTGGCTGCATCCTTAGCATCTGCTGGGCTTTCAAAAGTGACAAAAGCAAATCCTCTAGATTTGTTGGTTTCACGATCTTTCATCAAGAGAACTTCCACTATTCGTCCATATTTGCCAAATACTGCTTCAAGGGCTTTCTCATTTGTTTCTGTATTGAGGCCACCGATAAAGAGCTTTCCTGGGCGATCTGCCTCAACCATTTTCTCCCCTGGTTAAAATTGGAGAGGTGACGACGGTCTCAAGCTCCTATGAGCTCGCCAACAGCGGCTTCCTAGCAGCTCAGCACGTGGGAGGGCAGCCGACCCTGAGAACGGAAGCTGGAAGGCCCTCGCACTACTGCGCAACGAGCTACACAAGGGTTTTTAAAATTGCAAAGTTTTCTAACACCCTATTTATAAAGGACCTTAAATGCTAAACACTGATCTTTATCCTGTAGAAAATGTAGAAAGCACAGATATCTTTCGAGTCAGGACTGACATGGTCAGAACAGTACATTAGGAAAATTCCTCTGACCGGGAAAGGAGATGTGGAAAGAGAATAAATATTTGTTGGAATGGCCTAGAACAGAGGTAATAGGAAATTGATCTTGAATATGGCAGTAAAAACTATGGCTTAGGGACTTCCTTGGTCATCCAGCGGTTAAGAATCCACCTTGCAATGCAGACGATGTGGTTCGATCCCTGCTTGGGGAAGATTCCCCGTGCTACAGGGTGACTAAGCCTGTCCATTACAGCAACTGAGCCTGTGCACCAAAGCTAGAGTCCGTGTGAGGCAACAAAAGATCCCTCATGACACAACAGACATCTCATGGGCTGCAACTAGGGCCCGATGCAGCAAGATGAATAAACAAACAGAAAAGCTATGGCTTCAATGAGGAAATAACTGCAGACATCCATGAGAGATAACTGAACAACTGATTGGATGTTAGAAGTTCAAAAGAAGGAAGAGCGATAGATAACCCTTGTGTCTTAATCATGGTTTGTGGGGAAGATAACTAGAAGGCGCAGCAATAGGTTTGAACAAAAGGGAATTTTTTGAAGTGCCAAGGTGCACCTATATGGTGATTTAACTGAGCATCTCATAAGATAGTCTACTGTTTAGATGAGAAATAACATTTTAGAGATGCAGAAGTGGTAGATATTTGTGGCCACAGGAGTAGATGAGAAAGTCTAAAATGAAAAAGGCTGAAGTCTTAGGAATCTTCTGGAGAATACTTGCATTTAGGAGAATCTGAACATATGATTAAGTCTAGCAGGATTTTTCAGTTGAGTGTGCTGTCTTTCAAAGCCTATGAATAAGGACAAATGGAATAAGAGTAACAGATACTTTTAAAAAACTTTGTGATCATTTGTATAGAGATCATTGCACTTTGAGAAACCATTACACAAATGGGTGGAGGCAGAAAGATTATTATGAGAAAGGAAAGGAGAAATGAAGAAAAAACACTAAAGTTTCTTCTGAGAAGTCTGGCAGTGATGGGAAAGGAAACTGTGGTTCTGTAGGTTGGATGGTCGGGACAAAAGAAAGTCCAGAGTTTTCCATGTATTTGTGTCTGTCATGAAGGAGACAGTTGAAATTATACTAAAGCTGTTTTCTTTTTTCTTCTTAAATGACATCTAGATAATTTAATGAAACTGCAGAACTTCATTTTCCTAGAAATTCATAGATGTAAGAAAGAATGGAGAATATAATTTGACAATGAATGTCGCAACATGTTTCTTATTATTTACTATTTATCCAGTGATGCCTGAAGCTTTGAGACTTTGAGACTTAGTCACGCTAATCAAGTCTGTTTGTAGAGTCCAAGATCTTTTGACATAGTGGTAAATGATAAGTCTGAAGAGGCTGCTGAAGCATCAAACAAGCATTTAGAATCATAGAAAGCTCTGAAGCCCACTGCTCCATTACAATATGGAAGCATGTTTTCTTGTCCAAATTTAAATTTTATCCTTTCAGTTTTTTTTTTCCTTAGGAAAAGAAAACTCAGTTGGCAATACTTTATCTTACTGGCAGAATTACTGAGGTGTAGAATTTGCTTCTTGCCACTAGAGCTTTGGTGTCATGGTGTCATTTTTGTGCAAAGGAATCTGCAGAGGTTGCCAGTTGAATCTGTGTGAGGAAAAAATAACATAGCCTTGAATTGCAAACAACCAAGTCTGCCGTCAAATATGATAAACATACTGGTTTCATTAAAAACTAATAGCAAGACAGAATTTTCAAACACAGAGGCAAAGGAAAGTAAAGACAGGAAGAGGGCGGTTGGTTGGGGGGGACTTCCAGGAACTGTTATCTGTTCTTTTCTGTACAGATAAAGAGTTTGTTTATAAATTCCCAAACACCTGTCTCTGCTTTTAATTCTTGAGATCAGGCTGTACCATTTCTATCAACAGTCCTATCAAACGAAAGATGATGAAATTACTCCCCGCTGCTAGGCATCACTGCCCGCATGTTAGCATGTTTGGAGGCCTGGAAAGGCTGTGGTCTGCTAGAAGATAGAGCCCCCAGGGAGGGATGCACAATAATTTTTATGTACATCAGAACCCAAGCAGAGAAAGCAAAGAAATCAACTTTCTTTTTATATCTGTAAAGATTAGAAATGCAATTTTAACTCCGAGTTTCAATAAACAGGGATTTATTTTCAATGGGAAGGGCTCCTGTTTTTATATATCTTTGCAGAATGGATTGATCAAATGGTGAATACAGTATACACCTATTACCCTGATCACTGCTTTGGAAGTAGTGGGAATCCAAATTCATACAAAAAACAGATTCTCAAACTAGATTCTTCTGATTTCAATAAAGCTGTTTCCTAGGTTAAATCTCAAGATCCTTAAGGACAGAAACTTGTTCTTAATCTTTATTTATATTTGTCATATGGTGTATTTTAAAAATGCTACCTGTTTAACACTTTTAAATTTTGACAATCACTTCTCCAACAGTCATCACCACTTCTGTAGCAATAAAACCCTTTTTCTGTTTACTTATCTGGTGGTAATGGACTCTGGGAAGGGATGGAGTTCCTCCCCCAGACTGGGAGTGAATGGTGATTGGATTAAACCAAATTGGGCCCACCTAACTCCATCGATTCATCCTAAAGGGGATCAGTCCTGGGTGTTCATTGGAAGGACTGATGCTGAGGCTGAAACTCCAATACTTTGGCCACCTCGTGCAAAGATTTGACTCATCGGAAAAGGCCCTGATCCTGGGAGGGATTGGGGGCAGGAGGAGAAGGGGATGACAGAGGATGAGATGGCTGAATGGCATCACCGACTCGATGCACATGAGTTTGGGTGAACTCCGGGAGTTGGTGATGGACGGGGAGGCCTGGTGTGCTACGATTCATGGGATCGCAGAGTCAGACACGACTGAGCGACTTCGCTTCACTTCGCTTCTGCTTTATGGGCTATGTCAAAGGCTTTGACTGTATGGATCACAACAAACTGTGGAAAATTCTTCAAGAGATGGGAATACCAGACCATCTGACTTGCCTCCTGAGAAATTCGTATGCAGATCAAAGAAGCAACAGTTAGAACCAGACATGAGACAACAGACTGGTTCCAAATTGGAAAAAGAGTACGTCAAGGCTAGATGTTGTCACCCTGTTTATTTAACTTACATACAGAGTACAGCCTGTGAAATGCCAAGCTGGATGAAGCCCAAGCTGGAATCAAGACTGTCAGGGGAAATATCAATAACCTCAGATATGCAGATGACACCACCCTTGCGGCAGAAAACGAAAAGGAACTGACGAGTCTCTTGATGAAAGTGAAAGAGGAGTGTGAAAAACCTGGCTTGAAACTCAACATTCATAAAATGAAGATCATGGCATCCGGCCCCATCATTTCAAGGCAAATAGATGGGGAAACAATGGAAACAGTGACAGACTTTATTTCCAAAATCACTACAGATGGTGACTGCAGACATGAAATTAAAAGACACGTGCCCCTTGGAAGAAAAGCTATGACCAACCAATTAAAAAGCAGACATGTGAAAAAGCAGAGACATTACTTTGCCAGCAAAGGTCTGTCTAGTAAAAGCTATGGTTTTTCCAGTAGTAATGTATGGACTATAAAGAAAGCTGAGCATTGAAGAATTGCTTTTGAACTGCGGTGTTGGAGAAGACTCTTGAGAGTCCCTTGGACTGGAAAGAGATCCAACCAGTCCATCCTAAAGGAAATCAGTCCTGAATATTCATTGGAAGGACTGATGCTGAAGCTGAAACTCCAATACTTTGGCCACCTGATGTGAAGCTCTGACTCATTTGAAAAGACCCTTATGCTGGGAAAGACTGAAGGCAGGAGGAGAAGGGGACAACAGAGGTTGAGATGGTTGGATGGCATCACCGACTCGATGGACATGAGTTAGAGCAAGGTCTGGGAGTTGGTGATGGGCAGGGAGGCCGGGCGTGCTGCAGTCCACGGGATCGAAAAGAGTTGGACACAACTGAGCGACTGAACTGAACTGACCTCCTATTTGTGATTGGCTTGCTGCTGCTGCTGCTGCTAAGTCACTTCAGTCATGTCCAACTCTGTGTGACCCCATAGATGGAAGCCCACCAGGCTCCCCTGTCCCTGGGATTCTCTAGGCAAGAACACTGGAGTGGGTTGCCATTTCCTTCTCCAATGTGTGAAAGTGGAAAGTGAAAAGTGAAAGTGAAGTCGCTCAGTCGTGTCTGACCCCCAGCAACCCCACGGACTGCAGCCTACCAGGCTCCTCCATCCATGGGATTTTCTAGGCAAGAGTACTGGAGTGGCTTGCCATTGCCTGTGATTGGCTTAGAGTGGGGTAAATAAGCCTGTTCTGGCCAATGAGAACTGAGGGGAAGTCTGTGGAGACTTTTGAGAGTTTTCTTGCTTCTGATTTGAAAAGGAAAACATAGAAGAGACCCTTTCCCCTCTCCTACTTTCCCCTTTCCTACTTTTCAATAAAACTGTGTGAGGACATGCTGTTTGTAGCTGTGGCAAACTCAAGGGGAGAGCTAGATAACTGAAGAGAGCTGGGAGAATGCTGACTTGGAGCAGGAATGACCAACGCTCGCAAATACTTCTGGGTTTCTGGCCAACAATCATGATAACAATCAATGCCTTCATGGTTTTGTCACATAGTTGGATATTGTATACTTCCAGTCAAAAACATTTATCTCACATTACCTCATCGTTTCAGCTAATAATCTTGTGAATGTTAGCTGGAGTCCATAGAGGATGTTGATACTCAGAACGTTGATCTGACTTGATGAACATCGCAAAACTCATAGGTGGTAGACCTAACCATGAAAATCCTAACTTTGGATGGCCGCTCACTTGCTCGGTGCAATGGGCTTGATTGTTTAACTTGTGTCAAGTAACGACAGGCAAGGATTTGCCGACATGAGTGAAGCTGCAATCTTGGGGAAGTTTCCCTTTTCCTCAGGCAAGTTCTCATGAACTTTCACATCTGCTAAAGACTGATCTCTTCCTAACATTTTGGAGGAGTCCATTGTTATCTTGCCCAGAAATAAAGATTTGGAAGAAAATTCTTTTTTCACATCCGTCCCATCTTCTTCCTTCCTTTCACTGATTTGTTACTGAAAATTCAGCCTACTCTTCTAATGGAATGCCCTTTTTAAAGGACCTCACTGTGATCTGAGAGGTGAGATGGAGTCCAGTCTTATAGGAGAATTCCAGTCCTTCCTCTATCCAATCTTCTGTCTTTGTTGGACATAGGTAAGTGTGATTCCCAATTCCATTTCCATAGGAGATCATAGTTTCTTTGCTTCATTTTGGCTCTGACTTAGGTTTGTGACTATCCCTGGATTGTCTCAGACCCATTTCTGCACTCTTTAAGCTTCACGAAGAAAGCTGATCGCCGAAGAATTGATGCTTTTGAACCGTGGTGTTGGAGAAGACTCTTGAGAGTCCCTTGTACCGCAAGGAGATCCAACTAGTCCATTCTAAGGGAGATCGATCCTGGGTGTTCATTGGAAGGACTGATGCTAAAGCTGAAACTGCAATACTTTGGCCACCTCATGCGACGAGTTGACTCACTGGAAAAGACTCTGATGCTGGGAAGGGTTGGGGGCGGGAGGAGAAGGGGACGACTGAGAATTAGATGGCTGGATGGCATCACCGACTCTGTGGACATGAGTTTGAGTGAACTCCGGGAGTTGGTGATGGACAGGGAGGCCTGGCGTGCTGTGATTCATGGGGTCGCAGAGAGTTGGACACGACTGAACTGAACTGAACTGAACTGAAATGCCTTATAAACTACTTTAGGGAGAAGGTGTGATTCTTATCACTCTTTGTCTTAACATGGGTTCTTCAGGAAATAAAGCCTGCTGTAGAAGCTTAGAAGCTAATACTTTATTGAGGGTTCAGTCTTGGGAAATCTAGAGTGAAGGACAGTGGGTGTATTACTGAACTGACCATAGCTTTGCAAAAAGCACAACTGGTTGTTCATCTTGCAGAATAGCTTTAGAAAAGTTGTACAGGTTACTGTCTTCCATTCCGTTCAGTCGCTCAGTCGTGTCCTACTCTTTGCGACCCCGTGGACTGTAGCCTACCAGGCTTCTCCATCCATGGGATTCTCCAGGCAAGAATACTGGAGTGGGTTACCATTTCCTTCTCCAGGGGATCTTCCCGACTCAGGGATCGAACCCAGGTCTCCCGCATTGGAGGCAGACGCTTTAACGTCTGAGCCACCAGGGAAGAACTTCCCATAGAGGTAGAGGGTGAGCAATTTATCTGCTGACTTTCCTCCATCTTCTATTTTTCTTTGGTCCAAGTTCACCCCTAATGGGAATAACTTTCTTGTACTTATAGGTAGCATTATTCAGCCTCTTCAGGCAGATTTAGGGGGAGCCAGAGCCTTGACAAATCCAATAGGGCTGTAATGCAAAGTCTCTTCCTGACAACTAGTGTCACATGTGGGTCTATGGCCTTCCCCTGGCTGAGACAGTAAAGAATCTGCCTACAATACAGGAGACCCACGTTCAATCCTAGGTTGAAAAGATCCCCTGGAGAAGGGAATGACTACCCACTCTAGTGTTCTTGCCTGGAGAATCCCATAAACAGAGGAGACTGGTGGGTTAAAGTTCATGGGGTCACAAACAGTCAGACATGACTGAATGATTAAGCAAGCACATGGGTCTAAAGTGGTAAATCCACTAGCTTTTGATGTTTGTCTCTGGGACCATTCTTGCTGGCCAGTAAATGAAGAAAGTGATCAAGTGTAGGCATGAAGGGTCTGATGAGTTACTTACTGGCTTTGAGTGATGTAGAAACTGAGTCTAAACCCAATCTGTGTTTCCAGCAAGCTGAGATATCTCTTTTTTCCTTCTAGTTTTATTGAAATATAATTAACATGCACCACTGTTTAAGTTAAAGGTGTATATCATAATGATTTGAAAGAGATTTCTTTTTATTTTCTTCAGTTTTCCTCACTTTAAAGGGACTGGATCTCTCCTAGGGGCTGATGTCCTTACTCCCATGTCTTCTAGCACTTACCTATTCCTCCAGAGCCATAGAGAGATGGGTTTATTTTCATGGATGAATAAAGACAATAATTCCCTTCCACCTCCAAGAACATGCAAATTATGAAATCCTGTCTTGTATTTTCACTGTGTAGAACATTCTTTAACTGTAAGGGAATAAATTAAGTTTTTAGGATCTGAGATCTTCTTGATAACTGCCTATTTGTGTTGCTACAATCATTACACTTTATCAGAACAAAACATAAATTTAAAACTTGTTTTGTATTGTGCAGTGTGTTTTGATGGGTGGGCCAAATATTTTTTTTTCCTCTATTGGTTTCATAAAACACACAGAAACTGATGAGTTTGAATTATGTAAACCAAACAGGAAAAAAAAAAAAACACTAGATTAGTTCAAGGGGAAGGAGATGAGGGTACGAGATAAGCTTCAGATCATCAAAAATGGTTCGGTTCTGGGGCAGAGTTTTGAATTATATATATATATATTTTGTTCTTGTCTAAATGTTTCTATGTTTACAGAAACTTTTAAAAATGGATTTGCCTTTCTTTAATAATGATCCAGCCTCTATCAATGGAACTTCTCTGTAAAAATCTCTCAGCAATATATTTGGAAACTCATGTCTTAAAGGCAGCTTTGGAGACATAAGTCTGATTTAACTCCACATGTCAGCAGCAAGGCTTGAGTTGCATTCCTGTTAGCACTTGTCACGAGCAAATACAATTTAGCCAATGATTCTTGATGAAAAGCTTCACATGCAGCACAAGCAGCCCAGGGATCCCAAAGTCTATGGTGAAGACAAGCTCTCAGGCCCACTGTGGCACATTCCCACCTCAGCTGCACATTGCAGTGTGGTGACCAGGCCCTGCCTCTCAGGACAAGTGTGTGATGAAACCAGAACATTTTAGCTGCCCCCATAACCGCAGCCCTGGACTAGATTTATGATCTCGGGGAAGCACTCTGAGTTTTGGTCAACACTGTCAAAATAAAATTGCTTTTGAAGAAGAGTGGCTGCTAGGGAAAAAAGTCAACCATAGACGTGCTGACTGATCTGACACTCCCTTTCGGATGCTAGAAAGAGCATAGTGTCTGGATTTAGACACAGTTAAGTTTTATTCATGGGTTCATCATTTATTAACTTTGCCTTCAGTTCAGTTCAGTCGCTCAGTCGTATCCAACTCTTTATGATCCCTACTAGAGTATATATCTTACATTCTTCTCTGCAAAGTGGGAACACTAATTATGATCTCAAATGATTCATATGAAGATGACATAAGAGGCTGTATGGAACTATATAGTCTCATATCTGACTCCTTGCAGCTCTTCATTAGGGTTCCAAGTCTGTTTCTCCTTGTTCCCCTGCCCAGCACACCCTCTCCCCAACATTTCTTCAGACCAGGTATCCTGTAGATCCTGTTGCTTGACTTACACAGCAGTTATCTCTGATCTGTCTTGATGCTTTCCATTATCCATGTGAGAAAAGATTTATCATCTTTTCTCAGCTTCCTCAGCGTCGTGAGATGTAGGACACACCTCTGGCCAGTAAGACATAAAAAATATCTCCTGAGAGTTTTCAGGGAAAGTTTTGGTTTGCTGATAAACAGACAGAAGTAACTGGAAACACTCTTCTTCCTATCTTGAATGCCTGGGTCTGGAACAGCCATTTTGTGACTGGATGGCAATAAGCATGCCTTGCAGAGATGTGAGTTCTGACTTCAGCTTGCAGCTGCCTATCCCAGTCTTTCAGTAGATACAATAAGAACAAAATTCTTGTTTGGTCAAAGCACTTGACATATATAATTTGGTAAGTGGGACCAGGGTTAGAGGAAGAGGAGAGAAAAAGGGACTAAGAGTATGAGAGAGAGACAGACACACAGACAGAAAGATATACAGACTACTCCCATGCAGCTGGGAAAGTAAATCCTTTGATTTCTGAGGTATGAATATCAATATGGTAGGCTAGATAATGGTTCCCTCAAAGATATCCAGGTCTTAATCTCTGGAACCTGTGAAGATCACCTTGCTTGATAAATTACTTCAATTTTGTCTGACCCTTTAGGACCCTAGGGACTGTGGCCTGCCAGGCTCCTCTGTCCATGGGGATTCTCCAGACAAGAACACTGGAGTGAGTTGCCATGCCCTCTTCCAGGGGATCTTCCCATTCCAGGGATCGTACCCACATTTCTTAGGTTTCTTGCATTAGCAGGTGGGTTCTTTACCACTAGCACCACCTGGGAAGTCCATGAAGATCACTTTATGTGACAAAAAAGATTTTGTAAGTGTTATTAAGTTTAAGATTCTTGAGAATGAAGAGGTTATCATAGTGGGCCCTGAATACAATCATGTGCAGTCTTACAAGGGGCTTTCCCTTGTGGCTCAGCAGGTAAAGAATCTGCTTGCAATACGGGAGACCTGGCTTCGATCCCTGAGTTGGGAAGATTCCCCTGGAGAAGGGAAAGGCTACCCACTCCAGTGTTCTGGCCTGGAGAATTCCATGGACTGTAAAGAGTTGGACATGACTGAAAAACTTTCATTTTACTTTCACTTTATAAGAGGGAGGCAGAGGAGACTGACATAAACATACACAGAAGATCAAGTGACCCCAGGGGCAGAGATTGGACCCTTGTGGCCATAAGCCAAGACATACTGGCAGCCTCCAGAGGCAAGAGTGGAAAACATCCTCTACCAGAGCCTCTAAGGGACCATGGTCCTGTCAACAGCTTGATCTCAGCCCAGTGATACAGACTTTGAACTTAAGAACTGTAAGAAAGTGTTTGTGCTGTTTTAAACCACCCAGTTTACAGTAATTTGTTACAGCAGCCACAGAATTAATTAATTAATACAGTGAGCTATCAAAAATTTAATGATTTCATCTTAGGGGATGAGTAATAGTCATAACTGATATTTATTGAATGTCCTCTATGGACCAGGCAATCACCCTAAGCTCTCTGCATGGATTTCCACTTTAGTCCTTCCGAAAGTCCTCTGAAACAACTTCCCCTCTTATACACATTTCCTAGCAAGAAAAGCCACTCCAAGGAAGGTAAGGAGCCCACCCAGAGTCACACAGTGAGTGAGTGCTGGAGATGGGATTTGAACTTGGGCCACATGATTCCATACCCATTCCAGCCCTGCTGCTGAAGAAATGATTGGAAACTTCCTGTCTATGTTCCCAGTTACATCTCTGAGATCAGTTATTAAATAAAACAATCATGTAGTATTGGCATCTGTAATTGGACATACTAGGTCCTTTAAGAGAACATTTTCTTCACAGATTTAAAAATAAGAGCTTACTGAGTGTCAGATGCTGAGCTGAGCACCAGGATGGCAAAGATAGCTAAGACAGACAGCTTTGTCTCCAGAGCCGCTCTTTATCCACCCATCTCAGACAACTGTTTTAGGAAACCCTAGCCATTATACCAGAATTCCACATCAAAGTATAAGTTCTAAACTGTTTCCTTAAACCAAATATAAACTGATATAACTTAATTGTAACTTTGAATGCTCTATATTGTTATTCTTTTCCATATGTCTAAATAATAGAAAATAAATAGAAAAAAAATGGAAGGAAGGAAGCAGGGGCTATTTTCAATAACCATGGCATAGTTACTAATTACCTCATACCTCTGCTGAAAAGTTCCTTGGTTATTCTTTCTAACTGGCATATCAGTATTTTTCATGTAAGTTTCAGAGCCTGATGATAAAACGTGTGCTTTGTAAACACAAAACCTCTGTATTTTTTTTTTTTACAGTTTTTTTTTTTTAAACAACATGTCAATGTGTCTAATTCTTGGTCAAATTATTTTTCCAATTAGGTTGTTCCAGAATAGTGAGCAGAGTTCCCTGTGCTATGTGATAGGTCCTTGTTGGTTATTCATTTTAAATATAGCAGTGTGTGCATGTCCTTCCCAAACTCCCTCTCTCTTCCCTTCTTCCCCCTGATAACCAAGTTTGTTCTCTAAGTCTCAAAATCCATGTATTTTAACATTAAAGTTTCCTTGTATTTATTAAGCGTTTCATTTTTAATTAGCTTCTGTGTTTCTTCTCATGTCTAAAAAGTGAATAGGTGAAGAAAAGTTCTCTATCGTCTTCCAGGATTCCACAGAACTAAGTTTTGAGCCTGGTTAGATCATTATGGGCTTCTCTCATGGTTCAGGTAAAGAATCTGCCTACAATGCAGGAGACCTGGGTTCTATCTCTGGGTCAAGAAGATCCCCTGGGGAAGGGAATGGCTACCCACTCCAGTATTCTTGCCTGGAGAATTACATGGACAGAGAAGCCTGGTGGGCTGTAGTCCATGGGGTCTCAAAAAGTCAAAAAGGACTGAAAGACTAAATGATTTTCACAGTTTCATTTTTCAAGTCATTGATGCCTTAATTTGTGCATTTTGGTTTTTTTTTCAGTTTCCTTTCCTCTCCCATCTGATCCAATGAGGTAGGCCTTTGAGTTCCATATGCTAGGGCTTTTGCCAAGGAAAAGTAGAAATATCATCAAGTCAATAGTTCTATCTTTTGTTAAGGGCTATTTGTCCTTGAATCCAGATTAGATCCATTGCATTAAAACTTCCTGCTAAGAGTGAAAATGGAACTGATATTGAAACATGTTCAATCAATTTCTGTGGCAGTGAAGCATAGTTAACATAGATGATATATATGGTTGCTGTTGCTCAGTCACTAAGCTATGTCTAACTCTTTGCGACCCCATGAACTGCAGCAGGCCAGGCTGATGTCCTTCACTGTCTCCCTGATATCCAATCTGTCAGTGATGCCATCCAACCATCGCATCCTCTGTCATCCCCTTTTCCTTCTGCCTTCAATCTTTCCCAGCATTAGGGACTTTTCCAATGAATCTGCTCTTCACATCAGTTGGTCAAAGTATTGGAGCTTCAGCTTCAGCATCCATCCTTCCAATGACTACTCAGGGTTGATTTCCTTTAGGATTGATTGGTTTGATCTCCTTGCTGTCCAAGGGACTCTCTCAAGAGTCTTCTCCAGCACCACAGTTTGAAAGCATCAATTCTTCAGTGATCAGCCTTCTTTATGGTCCAGCTTTCACATCCTTACATGACTACTGGTAAAACCATAGCATTGACTTGATGAATCTTTGTTGTCAAAGCAATATTTCTGGTTTTTAATATGCTGGCTAGGTTTGTCATAGCTTTTCTTCTAAGGAATATGTGTGGTTAGCACAGATATTAATACATTTGCAGTGAAAAGGTATTTATATCATGTATTCAAACCGTTATAAACACAACTGCTTCATTTACAGCTCCTCAAAAATTTTTTCTTAAATGAGAAAACTGGCAATAGAGAAAATTAAAATTGAGTTTTTTTTAACAAATGTTTATTTAGAGACCTATAGCTTAATTCTTTTAATTCTGTGAATTTAAGCCAATTTTTTTTCCTTTTTTTTTTCATTTTGGACTTGATTTTAAAAATAACAAAATAAAAAAATTACCTTCTCTAGACTACTTATTTGTTTAAGTAGGCAAATAATTAGTTGTTGGCCTATTTAAAAAAATATCTTCCAAATGTTTCATTAAGAAGCATGTCTGGATTTAATTTGTGAGAAATGCACACACAAATTGAAAAAAATGAAATTCTGTCTTTTCTACTTTCAAAAGCTGCTGATGCTTTAAAATCAACCTTTGAAAAGTATTTTTGATCTGCACTTATGAACTATGAGACTATGCTAAATAATATTCTCTCTGTGAAATCTCCATACTTGTAGTTGTGATGAAATCATCCAAATCAGTTCCCTGAAATCTTGAAAAACAAAGATGCTCGTAAAGTGGATTAAACAAAACCAGCTTGAGCTCTTGATGAATACACTTGGAAGATTCCAGATCTCTGTACCATATTGGCATTTTTTTACTGAATTCCCTAAAATATTACAAAACAGCCATTTAATAAAGCACAGTTAAATAGATTAGAAGTCACTGCAGTGTGACAGAACCTTATTTTGACTGATTTCAGTAGAATTTCACAAAAGGGAAGTCTGAATGGACCTCTGTAGGAGGTTAGGGTCTGGGCAGTGTTTCAAAGTGGAGAGAGGATGAGATTGCCCCAAATTTATGATATGATAGTTTAGGATTGGTGGACAGAGTAAGGTGCATATCTCAAGGAAAGATTTGATGGATAAACTATCATTTGAGAAGACAACACTTTGCCCAAGTAATCAATGCACGAATATCATGATAAAATATTTATTGGGTTTGGTCTTACCTTTTCTAGACAACTTTTATTAAACAGCTCAGTCATGTTACTATTGACAGTCTCAGTTTACACTTTTCATTTTGATATATATTTCTAGTTTATTCTTTTCCCAAAGATTTACAGTTGTGAGTCCAAGCCCCTTTAGAGGTAAGACTATGATCTTTGGAGAAATTAAAATACTCTTATGTTTACTCTGTTGCTTTCACCAAAAAGGGTTGTGGAAGGGTTATAGTTAGTGGAAGATGGGAAATAGAAAAAGAAAGATGTATTCTAGTAATTCTCTGGCAACGAGCAATCTTGCCCATCTTTGAGGAAGAATAATTTTTACTCTGAGAACCCTCTTTAGGGCATGACACACCAGGGCTGCTAATTGTGACTCTACTTTTTACAGCATTTTCTGTTCAAGTGGGGGCAGGGAACCTGGAGAAGGAAGCAACATTTTCCATCAAGACTCTTCAGTGCTCTATAATAGGTGTGGGTCCCAGAGTCTGTGTAGAAAAGGGGCAAGGTAGTTGTTGATAATATAGAAGAAGAAGAAGTGAAGTTGCTCAGTCGTGTCCGACTCTTTGCAACCCCATGGACTATAGCATACCAGGCACCTCTGTCCATGGGATTTTCCAGGCAATAGTACTGGAGTGGATTGCCATTTCCTTTATCTGTCTGGCAAAAGTGATCTTGACATTCATTTGGTCTCAATTAATAAATTATTTTGACTGCTTAAAAATAAAGCGTGCTCATTTCTAGTTTTTCCATATCTAGAAACTTGACTTCTCTTAGCTAATGTTTCTAATATCAGATTTCGTATATTTTGGATGGTAAAATTGACTATTTGAACTCTAAAAGACAGAGTCCTTAAACGAGTTCATAATTATATTTGTAATCACTTGGGTACAATTTCGGAGAAGGCAATGGCACCCCACTCCAGTACTCTTGCCTGGAGAATCCCATGGATGAAGAAGCCTGGTGGGCTGTGGTCCATGGGGTCGCTAAGAGTTGGACACGACTAAGAGACTTCACTTTTACTTTTCACTTTCATGCTTTGGAGAAGGAAATGCAACCCACTCCAGTGTTCTTGCCTGGAGAATCCCAGGGACAGGGGAGCCTGGTGGGCTGCCGTCTATGGGGTCGCACAGAGTCGGACACAACTGAAGTGACCTAGCAGCCTAGCAGCAGGGTACAATTTATATTTGTAATTGGTCTGTGACTTCTCTTGCTCACTATTTGGCTTTTCTTCTAGGGAACAGGTGGCTGCAAGTCCAGCCATTCTTTGATATCCAGAAATAAGACTGGAAGGCTGTCATCTCTATTTTCCTCTGATAAGAGATGAGGCTGCTCAGGTATATTGAATTAGAATTGATAGCATGAATAACATAATACGATTAATAGATGCTTATTGACAGCATGCCACTGAAGCTCACTGAACCTCAGGTTCTTCATCTATCAATAGGAATAAATATAATGCTCATCTCTTAAGGCTGATATGAGGATTAAATGGAAAATATGAAGGTAAAACATTGAGCAGAGTACTTGGCACATAGTTAATAAGTGATTGCTGAGATCATATTTATTAAAGGTTAATAAAATGTGTTATATATTTATGCTATATAATAATACACATGATGGAACAAAATAATTTAGTAATTTATCTTTGTATTCTCCAAACCAATGATTAGATGGGTTGGTAGCCGTGTCAATAGAAAATTAAAAGAAAAAAATTGGCTGTGACAGAGAAATGACTGGAAATAATTGTGTCTGTTTATAGTTAGCACCAGTTGGATACCTACAACATATGCATTTTATCTTACACTCTATTTTTTACTGAATACTAGTGGTATTCTAAGTATGTAGAGAAATGTATTCTCCATAGTGGAGCATTAGTTTCCAACCAGAGTCTGAACAAAATGTTAAGTATTCAGTATGTCAGGGCTTCACTGAAGAATGTTTGATCACAGTGATACTTCTGTTGCTGCTGCTGTTTAGTTACTCAGTCGTGTCTGACTCTTTTGCGATCCCATGGACTATGACCCACCAGGCTCCTTCCTCTATCTATGGGATTTCCCAGACAAGAATACTGGAATGGGTTGCCTATGCCCTCCTCCAGGGGATCCTCCCAACCCAGGGATCAAACCTGAGTCTCCTGAATTGCAAGCAGATTCTTTACCCACTGAGTCACCTGGGAATATGAATCTATATCTTCTCTTATTAAGATTTGCCCCGTAGAAAATGAGTTTTTCCTTACACATTTGTCAAATCATCCTTAAATAGGAAATGAAAATTGGGCTGAAGTTGGAACTCTTTAGAATGAAAGCACTATAAAAGTCAGAGTCAATAGTATTTTTATAATAAACTCTAAAGATAGGACAGATGTTATTTTTAAATACCAGAACTCATTTCAGTTTGCTTTGATTATGTTAGCTTTCTTTAAAAAACATACAAAATTAACTTACTCTCAAAATTTTTCAGTGCCACTTCATTTTCACTGTGTCTTACTTCCCACTGGTTTCAATGGGTTGGTCTACTTTAGTGTCTTGGATCAGGTTTTTATTATTTGGTGGAAGACTATCAAAGTAAAGGGAAAGTTGTTTTTCCTTACTTAAGTATACAGCCAGAAAGAACAACAATATTTTCAAGTTAAAAAGTCATTGCAACCTAATTGAAAACTTCGGGCTAAATGCTGGGAACACTGTGTGGTTGACCATTCTGAAAGAAATTGAAAACAGATTCTAGTTGGCTTTAAAATGAATCTAGCTAATAATCAAGATAGATAATAAGTAGACACATAAAGAACAATTAAAGAAGGAAATAGTCTGAAATGAATACAAAAGAGAACCGGGTTAAGTCAACAGGGTTAACAAATGAAGATTTTCATTCGTGTGGTTAATATAGAGTAACTTTATTTTCCAAAGATAACATTGAAAGAATGTTGGAGAGAGCCCTGATGTCTCTGGATTTTGCCCAGTTCTAAACAAGGATTAACACCAACCATGCATATATCTGCTGTGAACCCAAGTGATCTCTTAAAGCTGTTGCTTGTTTTCTCCTATTCTTTGAGGATCAGAAAACAAAAAAAATGTGTACCAAAGATTACATACAACTCATAGAATTGGCATATTCTGTAAAATTTAAGCTACTGGTTCACCAGGGTAGGCATATGATTTAAGTTATTTTTCTGGCTTGAGAATGATTTTAGGTCATACTTCTGCTGGATTTTATATTGTTCATTGAAAAATAGGTATGTGTATATATATGTGCAAATATATAAAATACATAAATATATATGTGTAAATACAAACATATATATGACATGTAAAACACACAAATATATGCATATATATTACATATGTATTATTCAGTGAACAAAAAAGGACTCAGTAGAGGTAAGTCCTAAATTTAAGTGAAATTAAATTCACTTACAAACTGAGAAAATAACTCAAAGCATATGTTCTACTAATAGTTAATCAGTAGCTTAAATTTTACATACATAGTTGCTTAAACATATACATATAAATATATATACAGGTAAACATATATGTGTGCATCTATATATGTATTTTTCCCATTAAAAAGCTACATAATCTAAATATAAATGTTATATGTAACATGTATATACATACATAATATGTGTATATAATTGTAAGTGAGAAATTCTGAGATGGAATATTGAATTCTGGCTCTGTTACTTCATAGCTGTATGCCCTTAGATAATTATGTAAATTCTTTAATCCTGCAATAATGTTTGCAGAATGAGGATATTATCATGCACATTCTTAGTGAAAGTGAAAGTTGTTCAGTCATGTCTGACTCTTTGCGACCCCATGGACTGTACAATTCTCCAAGCCAGAATACTGGAGTGGGCAGCTTTTCCCTTCTCCAGGGGAATCTTCCCAACCCAGGGATTGAAGCCAGGTCTCTTGCATCGCAGGCAGATTCTTTACCAGCTGAGCCACAAGGGAAGCCCTAACTTAAGAAGGGATGTACATTCTTAAGTTCGTGAAAATAAATGAGAATGTATGCAAAGTTCTTAGTGTACTGGGTGGCAAATAGTGAGTATTCTGTATGTGCCAACCATTGTGTGAAAAGCTTTACATACATTCTCATTTATTACAATAAAATATTTAATATATATACACACATATGTAACAGAAAAAGAGAGAAGGAGGGAGGAAGAAAAAGAGTTACAGAGAGAAGGAGAAAGAGAGATACCTTTTTGGAGTCAGATAAACTCTGGATCCAACTCATGTCAATACTGTCATATCCTTGGCATAACTTCTGAGAACCTCATGTTATGAACAACGGAGCTAATAAACCTAGGAACAGTTATCTTTGCAACATGGTATGCAGCCTTTCATGCAGAGGACAGAGGTGGATTTGTTCACCCTGGTATGCAGAGTTGTGTTGGGGAGCATCTTCCTTCTACAGCTTCATAGACAGCTGGCCACAGTGGCTCTGAAAAGCAATGGAGAAGAGGTATTTCACTGAGTGACAAGTGAAACGCAGGTAGATGACTGTAGGATGCATTCTCCAACAAAAACTGTAGGACTCAGGAGAGGCAATTGCCCAGGCATGGAAAACAGAGATTGCCTCATACTTAGTATGCTTTGGAGTGTGTTATATAAGTTTTATATAACACTTTAATATATCATAGAAAAAGCAAGAGAGTTGGATCATAGAAAAAACAAGAGATCATCGAAAAAGCAAGACAGTTCCAGAAAAATATCTACTTCTGTTTTATTGACTATGCCAAAGCCTTTGACTGTGTGGATCACAACAAACTGTGGGAAATTCTTGAAGAGATGGGAATACCAGACCACCTTACCTGGCCCCTAGGAAATCTGTATGCAGGTCAAGAAGCAACAGAACCAGACATGGAACAAGAGACTGGTTCCAAATTGAGAAATAAGTATGTCAAGGCTGTATATTGTCACCCTGCTTACTTCTATGCAGAGTACATCATGCAAAATGCCAGGCTGGATGAAGCCCAAGCGGGAATCAAGACTGTCAGGAGAAATATCATAACCTCAGATTGCAGATGACAGCACCCTTATGGTAGAAAATGAAGAGGAACGAAGGCAAAAGAGGAGAGTGAAAAAGCTGGCTTAAAACTCAGCATTCAAAAAACTAAGATCATGGCATCCAGTCCCATCACTTCATGGCAAATAGATGAGGAAACAATGGAAATAGTGATAGACTTTATTTTTGGGGCTCCAGAATCACTGCAGATGGTGACTTCAGCCACGAAACTGAAAGACACATGCTCCTTGGAAGAAAAGCTCATAGCTTATTAAAGCAGCTAGATAGCTTGTTAAAAAGCAGAGACCTTACTTTGCCACCAAAGGTCCATCTAGTCAAAGCTATGGTTTTTCCAGTAGTCATGTATGGATGAGAGAGTTGGCAATAAAGAAAGCTGAATGCCAAAGAATTGAAGCTTTTGAACTGTGGTGTTGGAGAAGACTCTTGCGAGTCCCTTGGACTGCAAGGAGATCTAATCCGTCCATCCTAAAGGAAATCGGTCCTGAATATTCATTGGAAGGACTGAGGCTGAAGCTGAAACTCCAATACTTTGGCCACCTGATGCGAAGAACTGACTCTTTGGAAAAGACTCTGATGCTGGGAAAGATTGAAAGCAGGAGGAGAAGGGGACAACAGAGGATGAGATGGTTGGATGGCATCACCGGCTCGATGGACATGAGTTTGAGTAAGCTCCAGGAGCTGGTGATGGACAGGGAAGCCTAGTGTGCTGCAGTCCTTGGGGTTGCAAAGAGTCAGATACAACTGAGCGACTGAACTGAAGATATTTAAGGTCATAGAAAGAATTGAACTAATTTGAATTCACAACTGAGTCTTAGTTTTGAATGCACGTTAAGACTAGTCACCAAAACAAGATCAGTAGTTTGTATCAGTGTTACTGTAGCTAAACTTTTATTCCAGATTTTAGATATTAGCAGTTTTGCAATGATCAAGAACAGCATATACCACTGAAGTCATATTCGTTGTTGTTTAGTCACTCGGTTGTGTCTGACTCTCTGTGACCCCATGAACTGCAGTGCATCAGGCTCCTATTGTCCTCCACTATCTCCCAGAGTTTGCTCAAATGGTGTCCATTGAATCGGTGATGCTATTGAATCATCTCATCCTCTTGTGCCTCCTCATCCTTTTGACTCTGATCTTTCCCAGTGTCAGGGTCTTTTCCAATGAGTCAGCTCCTCCTTTCAGGTGGCTAAAGTACTGCAGTCACCTGATATATTATTCAACTTAAATATGAATCGAATTTAGTGAGTGGATTTTCGTATAAGAAAGCATAACCTTTCACTGAGCTTGTAGTAGATGCTAGGTGCTATGCTAAGTACTTTCAACCACTGATACCTAACCTTGTGGGAGAAGCACAACTGAGAGCCCTATTTTTCTAGTAAAGGAATTGAGACTCAGAGGATCATAGGGTTTGTAAGTACAATAGTAAAGCAAGGAGTCAGACTAGAGGGACTTCAGAACTTGTCTCAGCTTGAAACTTGCTTCTCTAGTGTTTGTGCAAGAGTTCTTAGAAGTGGAATAACTACAAACAATTGAATGCAGAAACTTGAATAAACTTGCAGTTACCTCTTTTGACCCCTAGATGACACTTTTGTATTTACAAAGTAAACTACAAATGGAAACTGATAATTGCAAGACTGCAAGACATGAAATAATAAAATAATAATAGTAAGTACATATATATACATATGTGTTGGCAGTGTGAATTTGGAGTAAAGATATAAATTACCGTTATAAAATACTTTCAACTTCCATGCAAAAAGCATAATAGCTCTATTTTGCGACGAGTTGACTCACTGGAAAAGAGTCTGATGCTGGGAGGGATTGGGGGTGGGAGGAGACGGGGACGACAGAGAATGAGATGGCTGGATGGCATCACCGACTCTATGGACATGAGTTTGAGTGAAATCCGGGAGTTGGTGATGGACAGGGAGGCCTGGCGTGCTGTGATTCATGGAGTCGCAAAGAGTCGCACACGACTGAGCGACTGAACTGAAAGTCACTCAGTCGTGTCCGACCCTTTGCGACCCCGTGGACGGTAGCCTACCAGGCTCCTCTGTCCGTGAGATTTTCCAGGCAAGAGTACTGGACTAGGTTGCCATTTCCTTCTCTAGTCTGTTTTATAACATGTCGCTTATTAAATGCATGTATCAGAACAGTTAGGTGCTTGTTAAAAATACAGATTTCTGCTTGGGCTTTGCCTCACACTGAAAGGTGAGAGTCCAAAAACTATTTTTTAACAAGTACCAGGTGGTAGTTCTACATATGAAAATCTGAGAACCATTGCTTAGCTATGTAATCCTCTAATCTGCCTGCAGGTTAGTCTTTTGCGGGAATTTAATGGAATACAAATGCTTTGTCCCCATTAAACACAATCTCAGCCTTTCTAAGGGTAGGGCCTAAGTATTGTATGTGAAAAAGTTCCTTCAGTGGTTGCCCTGAGGAACCGGAGAGTTAGGTTGCGAAGCAGATTAGCTGGAATTCAATAGTGACCAATTCCCTTAAAGTTATTAAGGCTGGAATTACTGCTTCTGTGATTTCATGGAATCACATTGTCCACTTACACGTACATGCATGTATAAATGTATCTTTTGTGTTATTTTATTATAAAAATGACTCATGGTTATAGCAAAAAGAAAGACATAGAGAGAGTGAAAGAAAGGAAGGAAGAAAAGAAGAGAGGAGAAAAGAAAGAAAAATACAGGAGAGAACTGGAAGTTAGAAACAACAACCATTTCCCACAATCCAGAAAATGACTGCCAGCAGTATGGTGTTGCTCCTTCTGGTCTGTTTTGTTAAAATACTGGGACCATACCATACAAACAACTCTACATAACTACTATTTTGTGTAACATCCTTTATGAACATTTCCCCTGACAGCTAAAGATTCTCTGGAAACAATTTGCACTGGGTACAAACAATTCCATTGATTAGAACACACCAGGATATTCTTATTCATTCTTTTTCCAATGTAGACTCTTGAGACAGTAGCTCATCTTTATAATGTTTAAATAGATTATCTTTTTTATAAAGAATAGATATTAAGGGGCACTTTAGATTTTATATTCAGTTTATAATCTGAATTCAGTTTAAAAATTATTTCAAACTTAGAAATCATGAAAACAATTTACAGTGAAAACCTGTATTAGTACCCTCTGGATTCTACCATTAGCATTGTACTCTTTCCTTTCTTATATGTCTATCCATCTTTCCATCACTCTATCCAACACATCAATCTATTTTTATTCATTTCAAAGTGGCATTCATCAATTGCATCTCTTGAAAATCCCAGTATGCATACTGTATGTATTTGACATAAATTTTGTCCTTTTTTGTGTACTGGAGATGATTTTATGATTAAAGTCTTTAAAGTTGCTGCAAGGGAACAAAAATCATACTGACCTTAGATAAATATCAACATTAAAAGACGAAAGATTATTCCAGAAAATGGTTAACAGATATATGTGGGAAAATATGGGGGTGTACCTATCTCTAGCGAGATGGGAGAAGAGGGAGGTTCAAGATGTAGAGGATATATGTATATATATAACTGATTCACTTCATTGCACAGCAGAATCTAACACAACATTGTAAAGCAACTATAACAACAACAAACAAAAAAAAACTTTCACACTCGTGATCCTTTGATTTCTTAATTTCTTAGCCAGATAGAACACATTTTAAATAGTTACTTCTGCCATCCCACATCAAAGAATATATGCTGCTGCTGCTGCTAAGTCACCTCAGTCGTGTCCGACTCTGTGTGACCCCATAGACGTCAGCCCACCAGGCTCCCCCGTCCCTGGGATTCTCCAGGCAAGAACACTGGAGTGGGTTGCCATTTCCTTCTCCAATGTGTGAAAGTGAAAAGTGAAAGTGAAGTCACTCAGTCATGTCAGACTCGTAGCGACCGCATGGACTGCAGCCTACCAGGCTTCCCCGTCCATGGGATTTTCTAGGCAAGAGTACTGGAGTGGCTTGCCATATGAGTGGTGCATTATTTGTTGTTGTTACTTGAGGATGTTTGAATGGCTTTCTCTTGTTTTGGTATATTTTGACTTACACATAGAGCTTTGTTTTCTATGGTAGCTGAAACTAATTTTCTATGAACTGGGTGACTTATGAGATTCCCTGGTGGCTCAGACAGTAAAGAGTCTGCCTGCAATGTGGTAGACCTGAGTTTGATCCCTGGGTTGGGAAGACCCCCTGGAGAAGGAAATGGCAACCCACTCCAGTATTCTTGCCTGGAAAATCCCATGGATTGAGGAGCCTGGTGGGCTACAGTGCATGGGGCTTCAAAGAGTTGACCATGACTGAGCGACTTCATCTTTCATCTTTGGTCTCCAAACTATGATTTGCCAAAGTGCAAGTCATGTGGTGTGGGCGGCTTAAAATAACATTTTTATGCTCTTGCAGTTTTGGAGACCAGAGTGTGAAATCAGTTTCAGTGGGCTACAGGGGGCAAGACTGGTTCCTTCTAGAAGCTCTGGGGAGAACCCTTTTCCAAGACTTTTCTAGAAGCTTCTGACTGGCTGTGTCCTTTGACTTGCAATCCCTTTCTTGTTGTTGTTGCTTAGTTGCTAAGTCATGTATGACTCTTTGTGACCCCATGGACTGTAGTCCTCCAGACTCTTCTGTCCATGGAATTCTCCCGGCAAGAATACTAGAATGGGTTGCCATGCCCTTCTCCAGGGAATCTTCCCAACCCAGGGATCAAACCCACATCTCCTGCATTGGCAGGCAGATTCTTTATGATTGAGTCACCAGAGAAACCCTAATCCCTTTCTTAAATCACTCCAAACCCTTTCTTCCATTGTCACATCTTTTCTACAGTCAAATCTGTCTTTCCCTTTCTTATAAGGACATTTGTGATTATATTTAGGGTGTACCCAGATAGTCTAGGATAAAGTTTCCATTTCAAATTCTAAACTTAATTGCATCTGCAAAATTTCTTTTGCAAGACATGGAGACATTCACAGTTTCCAAAGATTAGGACCTGGGTTGGGTATCTTTGGGGCTATCATTTAGCTTAACATACATGCAAATATTTCATCTTTTTTGTTTGTTTGTTTGTTTAAGCAGCATGACGTAAGAATCTGATGGAATCTTTTCCAAACAATTGCCTCAATTTTTTGAAAATACAAATATAAAAGATTTTAAAATGAAAAATTCTCAAATCTAATTGAGATGATTATTTTGTCATATACTATATTCATCATGTTTTCTCTATACACTGATTTCTTTTAAAGTTTTGTAACTTTTTGTCATTAGTATGACAAAATATGATAATAATTTGATTTATTGAACTTTATTCTAGGTGCTTCTCTCAGCAAAATTTCTTTAAAGTTGGAAAAAAGAAGAGGAAAAAAATTGAAGAGTGCAGCTTTGCTGCTCTACGAAAATGGATATTAATGTCCTATATACTAATTTATTCTTTGCCAGAAAGTTTATATCAAATAATTATTTTATATGAATGTGTGTGTGCGTGTGTGTGTGTGTGTGCACACCTTCAGTGGTGTTTAATGCTTTGCAACTCCATGGAATGTAGCCCTCCAGGCTCCTCTGTCCATGGAATTTTCCAGACAAGAATACCAGAATGTGTTGCCATTTCCTACTCCAGAGGATCTTCCTGACCCAGGGACTGAACCAGTGTGTCCTACATTGGCAGGTATATTCTTTATCTCTGCACCATCTGGTAGGGTACTTCAATCCATTTGTGGAATATAAGAAAGAAAGAACAAAATTGCACTTGCTCAATTCTATCAAAATATTAAATTATAAGCAGCTAAGACAAGACAATCAACTAGAAAGCAAGCCAGAAGGCTAAAAACTATATACATCAGAATCTTCATGTTAATTCTAGAATATGTAGGGCGTTATAATTTGAGAGTTATCTTTGAGTATTAGCTTCCTTCCAGTACAAGCAACACTTGTACTTAATAAACATTGTTTTTCCCAGTTGGCTGTTTTCTAAGCAAGTTATAGAATTACTAACATTAAAATATTTTAATTAAAACAAAACTTTTGGCACTATACTATAGTCTTTAATCTTTGGTAAATAAGCATATGACTTTGCAAGCAAGCACATTACTGGGTAAATGCTCCATGTTGAATTGATCAGACCCATTTCTGGAGAGTGTGTTGCCAATTAATTGTTAATACAGAGCATGCTTTTTCAAAACAGTGGATGATGCATCTAGTTCCATGGACATACCCTAAATGAATAAGTTGCCATTTTAAAGTTTTTTGTAATTACTATTCTAAACTATGGAGTCAGGGCTTAATATGCCTCTAAATTAATTATGAATAAACTCTGTCTGCATGTCTTCTACTTTTAATAGGATTTATTTTTCAGGTTGACAGGATAATTGAGCAGAATACTGAGAGTTCTTACATACTCCCAGCCCCCACCATCTGCAACCCACAAAAGATTGGTATATTTGTTATAATTTATGAACCTACCTGGGCTCCCCTAGTGGCTCAGCAGTAAAGAATTTGACTGTAATGCAGGAGCCACAGGTTTGATCTCTGGGTCAGGAAGACCTCCTGGAGAAAGAAATGGCAACCCACTCCAGTACTCTTGCCTGGGAAATCCCATGGACAGAGGAACCTGGAGGGTTACAGTCCATGGGGTCGCAAAGAGTTGGACATGATTTAGTGACTAAACAACAATAACAATATGAACCTATACTGTTACACCGTTATCACCCAAAGTCCATAATTCATGTTAAAGTTCACTCTTGGTATTGTGCCTCCAATGGGTTTGACCAATTTATAATGACACATATTCACCATTATAGTATCATATAGGGTAGTTTCACTTCCCTAAAAATCCTCTTTGTTTGGGCAATTCATCCTTTCCTCCTCCACCACTCCTAGCCTTGATCTTTTTACTGTCTTCATAGTTTTACCTTTTCCAGAGAGTCGAGGTTGGTATCATACAAGATACCTTTCTCAGATATGTTTTGTTTTCAGATAGCAATATGCATAAGGTTCTTCCATGTGTTTTCAGCTTGATGACTCATTTCTCTTTAGTGCTGGATAATATTCCAACTATCTAGATAGTACAACAGTTTGTTTATCCATTCATCTATTAACGGACATCTTGATTAGTTCCAACTTTGGCCATTATGAATAAAGTTGCTATAAATATCCATGTCCAGACTTTTGTATAGATATAAGTGTTCAGTTTATTTGGATAAATGCTAATGACTGCATTTGATGGACTGTATAGTAAGAATATGTTCAGTTTTATGAGAAACTGCCAAACTGCCTTCCACCGTGACTATATCATTTTGCATTCCCACTAGCAATGAATGAGGATTTCTGTTGTTCACTTCTTTGTCAACATTTGGTGTTGTCAGTGTTTCAGATTTTTGCACTTTAGGAGGTAAAAAGGGATGGAGTTGTATCTTGTTGTTTTAATTTGAAATTTCTTAGTGACATATGATGTTGAACAAAATTTAATATGCTTATTTGACATTTGTATATCATTGGTGAGGTGTCAGCTCAATTTTTTGCCCATTTTTTAATCAAGTTGTCCATTTTCTTATGAAGGTGTCCATTTTCTTATGACGTTGTCCATTTTATTATCGTTCAGTATTGAGTTCTTCGTATACTTTGTGTAATAGTCCTTTGCCAGATAGGTCTTTTGCAAATAGTTTCTTCTTCTCTTAGACTTGTCTCATTCTTTTCAGTGTACGTTTATATTTTGTTTTCTTTGTTATTCTATATCTGATGTTTAATTTCCCTTTCTATTGTAATATTTATTTATTTAATGTTACCTATAATGATTGTTTAGGGGTTTCCCCGGTGGCTCAGTGGTAAAGAATCCACCTAGAATGCAGGAGCCACAGGAGGTGTGGGTTCCATACTTGGGTCAGGAAGACCCCCTGGAGGAGGGCATGGTAACCCACTCCAGTACTTTTGCCTGGAAAATCCTGTGGGCAGAGACTAGCAGGCTACAGTCCACAGGGTTGCAAAGAGTCAGACAGGACTGAAGCGACTTAGCACATAATGATTGTTTAATTAATGTTGATTTTTAGAGGCATTTGAAAGAACTTCCTATGAAGTTCAGATACTCCTTAATACAAAGGCAAACATAAAATCCTCACCATGAATTGTGAGGGTGACAAAAAGTCAAATGTTACAGAATCACAGTGTGGTGGATGTTGGGTCAGACAAGGCTTATTTATTAGCAGTAACTTACTTGGATACACCAGTCTCAAGGGAAAATTCAGACCGTTGTCTCTGCAAAATGAAAAAGTACTGAATGCCAAAAACCTTCTGAGTTGCTTATAAATAGTTGAAATATAGAATGTTAAATATGCAAATGCTGAGAAATTATTACATTTCAAATGAAGAAATAGAAATGTCTTTAAATTACATTCATTAAACTTGATTTTCTTCCCAAAGTTTTATAGCCTGGATTTCATGGATCCTTAGGAGATGCATAGAAGCCTTAGGAGTGTTTCTCAGACTACCTATTGTGAAGGACTATTTTATTTTCCAGTTGGTTGTAGGTTGATACACTTGCCTATATGTACCCCTCCTTTATTTTTACAGATAAGGGTGTGTGTGTGCGTGTGTGCGTGAGTGTGTGTGTGTGTGAGAGAGAGAGATAGTGATACAGGCTGTTAACATTTGCAGCTTTGAAAAGCATTTTGACTGTTTTCTGTTGTTTGTAGGCCCTGGTGGAGAGAGTGCCATTTAAATTGGTTCCCATATTTTAGTAGAAATTAAAGAATCTCAAGTTGTTGGAAACAAATGGCAGTTCTAAACCTGGCAGATAACAGATGAGCTGTGTTTATCAAAGTAGGCAGAAAGCATATAACAGTAATCAGAAAGATCTGAGTGCAAAACCAAAATATATGTGTAACCCACTAGTTTTATGCTTGATTTTTATAATTGAAAGAACACCAGAGGCCTGATTTAAGGCATCACCATATAAAGTAAAAATCTTCACCCCAAATCCAGATCTAGCATTCCTTGGATTGAAAAAAAGTTGGGTAACTTTGAGGATGCATCCTTCACTTCAGTCACTTCACAAATACTTCCTATAAATTTTCTCCTTACTTGCCTCTAATATGCTGCCATCCGCTTATCAGAGTAAATGTGTTCTGGGCAAAGGGAAATAACCAGAGATTTCAGGTTTCACTGAGAACAGACTGTGAGTCAACTGTAGCTCCTGAGATCAGGAACAGCACATCAGGAAAAGTGGAACTTTGTGTAGTGAGCGGATAAACTAGTTTTAATTGGATTCCATCTCATAGTAAGCCCAGTAGACTACTGAGTCCATCTCCATTTTTAAGTGTATGCTTGAAATAAATACTCTCAACAACTGGGGAATCCCAGCCTGATTTTTTGTCACTGTGGAGAGCCGTATCAATCTGGAGAGGATATCTCCAGACTCTTGACTATGAGATAGTAATGAGTAACTAACTTATTTAAGCCACTGTTACGTTGGGTTTTTCTCTTACAGTTAAAATTAATCTTAACCATTATATTACTTAATATTCTTTCAATTCTTTTTTTAAGTTATTTCTTTACTTATAATCAAAAACTTAAATAGGACCTATTCAGATTATCTCAGTTCTCAAAAACACCAAGAGTTTGTCTTTATTATTTTTTCATATTTTATTTTTAAATTAAAAACAAATTTTGGCCATACTACACAACATGTGAGATCTGTTCACCCATCAGGGATCAAATCTGCTCCCACTGCATTGGAAGCACAGAGTCTTAACCACAAGACTGCCAGGGAAATCCTGGCTTTATTGTTTTCATTTTTAAGGTTAATGATATCAGAAAACATCAGAGTAGTATATCTGCAGTAGGGAACCTGAGTTTTTAGTGCTACAAGCCATTCTCTTGATGCTTATACAGTATTGCTTGGGTCTTTTTCTTTCTTTTTTCTTTTGGCCATGTGGCATGTGGGATCTTAGTCCCCTGACCAGGGATCAAACTTGTGCCTGCTGCCTTGGAAGTGCAGAATATTAACCACTGGATGTCCAGGCATGCCCCAGTATTACCTCTTATGTAGAGAGTTCTTCACTTATGCAATCTATTTCCTCAGTGAAATAGAAAATGAAATAATTTGCTTACCATGACAGGGATGGTGCTAGATTAGTGGAGGGTGATGATGAGTATTTGAAGTAAGAGAAGGAGATATAGGACCTTGTGACACAAAGTGTAACCACAGGTTAAGTAGTTTTGACATTCCCTGGTAGCCTGATAGAAATGCAGATCTTAGCACCTGACCAACTGAATCAAATCTGAATTTTGAAATTTCCCTAGGTGACTTTTTGTGTTCATTAAAGTTTGAGATGCCCAAGACAAGCAGACTTATTGTCAAGCAGCATTAAAAGGCCAGCTAAAATGGAGACTATGCATTTGTAAGCATAAATTTAGCAAACCTCTCTTGTTGCCTATCCAGAAGTCAATTCATGATTGGTGACAAAATTGAACTCCTACTGTTCAATTGGTCAAATCCTTACTTTCTGTCCTGTTCTTGTATCAAGGGATTATGACCAAACCTGGCCAATGAAAGCTTATGGGTAACACACTGAGAGAATTTTCAGAGAGACTTTCATCTCATTCAAGCAAATGAATAGGATTAAACTCCTACTTTCTTGGTCTGGATATTTTTCTAACTATGTGTGATACATGAAACTGTAGCAACCATTTTGCAGTCTTGAAGGCATAAGCCCAAAAACCAAGCTGAGATAAAAATTTGATGAATTAATGCCAGAAGTACCATCCCCTTGGATTTCTTGTTATATGAAACAATAAACATCTTTATTGTTTAAAGTGTTTTCATTTAGTTTTTCCATTACTTTCAGCTAAGAGTTTCCTAATAAAATGGTTTTGTGGTTTTTCTCTTACAATCCTTAGAACATTACTACTACTACTAAGTCACTTCAGTCGTGTCCGACTCTGTGTGACCCCACTGACGGCAGCCCACCAGGCTCCCCCGTCCCTGGGATTCTCCAGGCAAGAACACTGGAGTGGGTTGCCATTTCCTTCTCCAATGTGTGAAAGTGAAGTTGCTCAGTCGTGTCCCTTAGAACATTAGATTAAGGTAAAATGAAGCATGCTACCAAATTAATCAGTAGGAGTTTTACAGGGTGAGTATGACTGAATAAAATAGTCGAAGGTATAGACAAAATAGCAGTCGAAGGTATAGGCAAGTGTTGCCCTGTGCCATAAGGTTGGCATTGGGTAGGGACAAGCCAACAGCCAGGATGGTGTTGAAAGGATGACCAAAAACATAAGGTCAATATTTGATGAGACTAAAAAGTTGTCACATTGAGAGAAAGAGTTAGAGAGGAAGCTGCAGTCAGAAAGAGAACTTTAGAATTTGAGATTTTAGAGGTGAAACAATTCCTACAGATGCTATCCTTGTAGATGGATGAAATGAAATAAATCTGAAGACCATTGGGGTTCAGGAAGTCAAAGAAATATCAAACCAGGTTATCAAGTGAGTCAACCACACGAATACTGGAGACACTTGGAATTATAATAGATCTTGAGTGTTAGTTGCTCAGTTGTGTCCAACTCTTTGGGACCCCATGGACTGTAGCCCACCAGTCTCTTTTGTCCATGGAATTCTCCAGGCAAGAATACTGGAGTGGGTGGCCATCTCTTTCTCCAGGGGATCTTCCCCACCCAGAGATCATACCTGTGTCTCCCACATTTCAAGCAGATTCTTTACATCTGAGCCACCAGGGAAACCCATTATAAAAAGGAGTTTGGGTATATTCTGATTAACTGGTTGCTGGTGATAGTTTTCTAAACCTAGGGAAACTTTGACTTTGTGTGTGTGTGTGTGTATGTGAGGAAACTTTCTCCGTGATGTGGATTAGACAAATATCCCCACCTCGCCCCTTTCTTTTTGGATTTTGTGCATTACTTGGAGCAGTTAGGAGGCAAAAAGAGCTGACTTAATTACAGCTGTATTTCCTTTGCTTTATTGAATCCATTTAGAATCCCAGGGACGGCAGAGCCTGGTGGGCTTCCGTCTGTGGGGTCGCACAGAGTCGGACGTGACTGAAGCGACTTAGCAGCAGCAGCAGCAGCAGCAGCAGGGCATTAGCAGCTATAGTTCATCTCCCATGTCTGAACGAAAACCAGGGAAAGAGGAGGTGATTAAGTATTTTCCAGGACAATTATTCTTGTTTTATCAGTCAGCTTCCCTGGTAACTCAGACAGTAAAGAATCTACCTCCAATGCAGGAGACCCAGGCTTGATCCCTTGGTTGGGAAAATCCCCTGCAGAAGGGAATGGCAACCCACTCCAGTATTCTTGCCTGGAGGATTCCGTGGACAGAGGAGCCTGGAGGGCTACAGTCCATGGGGTCTCAAAGAGTCAGAATTGACTGAGCAACTAACACTTTTACACTTTGTTACATTAGTAAACAATAGCATATGGGAAACAACATTCATTTCTTGCTGTGATTATCTGCCACTCTCCTGGTCTCTAGTGGAATCTATTGGACCTCACTGGCACCAGTGGGGTCTGTTGTTTTTTTGTTTTTAGACCTTTTTGAGCTCTGCTGGACTCTACTTAGCTCTACTAGTAGATTTTAAGAGCTCTCTTGGATTTTGCTGGGCTAGACTCAGCTCCATGTACATTTTGGTAGTTACTTTTGGGGATATACAATTGAAGGCCAGAGTAAGAGGGCTACATACAAGTCATTCTGTGGTATTTAAAGCTTCTTCTAGATAACATGGTGGCGAAGACACATTATTTTAACTCCAGTCAAATTCCACTGAGCCTTTTTCTCCAGTAGGCCTTAAACTTGGCTCATAATACATCAGATTCTTAGCACACCCTTCTTTCCTCCTTGAACTCACACACATCTTTGATGACCCCAGCCCTTCTCAAAATGCATGCCTAAGGAAGTTCAGTACTGCCAGGAAAATTTCCTGTTCATTACAGAGTAAATCCTGGTGATAGGTTGACTCCTGAATTTCTTCTTAGGGGAGTTACTTGAGAAAACTTGCAAATATAAATCCCTTCTCTGCCCTTTCCACCAACCAGAACCATCTCATCCAGACCTGAGAGCCACTTCTTTGAAATGCAAACATTTCATGACTCTAGCTAATTTTCCCCTTGGGAAGATAAGAGCCTAACTTTGTACATCACTACCTCCTGTCATAAAGATACAGTAATTTGTTTCTCTTCCAGATAAGCACCAGCTAACAAACCCAAATGACTTGGTCACAGTAACTGACCCCTTTCTTGCTTTTTGTACGTTTTCCCTTCCCCAACTATGCTCAATCTTTGTTCTCTCACTCTTCCTTAAAAGCCCCATCACCTCTGCAAAGTGGAGTTAGGTTCATGTTGGACCCTTTTCCCTATTGCAAGAGTGTATTACTGAATAAAATCCATCCTCACTGTTTTAACTGGCGTTTATCTTCTACAGTGACAAATGTCACATTTTTCATATTCCAAAGCACATCAAATGACCAAGCCCAGGGTTCATAAGGCAAGGAAACACAACAAGGGCAGAGAATAAGCAAGTAGGTAAACCAATGATACCATATATAGCTTTTAAATGAGTACTCTAGATTCTAGAAAGTGTTCTTTCTATCAGATTTCATGAAAGAAATGCTAAAAACAGTGTTTTGACACAGCAAATATAAATAGAAAAAATTATAGCTATGTTGCTGTCTTAATTGGTCAGTATAAAATTTCCTCAAGGGAACTGAACCCAAGAATTTTTAAAAATGTATAAACTTTAATATTAGAAATATGTTACTTGTTTTCATTCTGAAATGATGAGTAATATTCCAGCATTCTTTAAAAGAAAGCCAATTACATGTACTGCCTCATTACTAAAACTATGTACTTAATAATGAAAAATAGGAAAAATCATAACAATTGCAGAAAAATCATCTGAAAAGCATCTGAGATCCCTACTTCCTGTAAATTTTGTTAAAAATCTCTCCACCAGATTTTTAGTTTAGTTAACAAAAGCAAGGTACACTGTGTGATTGTCACTTAATGTGCCGCCTCAGATCTTTTACAACCATTTTTTGGCCACAATAAGATAGATAATGGCAACTATTTAAGACAGTAGGGTCTCTAGTGAAATTGTTCAGTCTTGTACATTTCAATTCACTATGCTCCAGCAGACAGCACAAAATGTACTATTTGGATGATATTCACAGCCCAGTGTCAACCAGCAGTCTCGGAATATTAAATTCCTCCCAAGTGTGTGTGTGTTCCCTCATGTTCTGTGATAGTTGACTTGGAAAAAAAAAAAAAACTCTGCAATGTAGTGACAAATACGCAGTGACAGAGGTAATATATCTTCACTTCAAGCTCATCTTTAAAATGTTTAGCAATTAATGGGAGGGAGGACAATAGGCACAATAACACGTGGACAATTATATTGAAAGATTTGCTGTGTTCAAGGCATTAAATGATCATCTGTTAGGTGAAGAGATAACCTACATTTTGTGGGTGAGGGAATAGAAAAAAAGGGAAAATTTAATAAAGTATCATCCTTGCCCTCCATGACCTTGTTGGGTAGTGAAAAGTTCCAGGAATTGATGTTAAACATTTATGTGTTTGTTGATGTTGTTGTTGATTGTGACATAGTCCTGTGTTCACAACAATATCACACTGAGTGGACAATAGGGAGAAAAAGAGAAGGAAGCTGCCCTTTCAAAACTGTTTGAACAAATCAGAGACAGAAATGAACATTGCCAAAATAACACTTAAGGAGATGAAAATTTATTTAAAAATAGCTTGTAGTAAGCTTGGAGAGACTGTTTTATATAAATATGACTGAAATTTACATGGTTACAGCAAATCAAATAGGAAGTTAAATGATCTAAAGAATTAGATCATATTTAAAATAAAACTAGTGTCAGAAATAACAATATTAACAATAGTAAAAATTACATATTCATTGAGTATTTAATCTGGTGCCAGTCATTGTGCTAGCCTATTTACATACTCTTAAACTTAAATTTTAATTTTTTTGCAGCCTTTTTAAAAATTGAAGTATAGTTGATGTACGATATTATACAAGTTACAGGTGTACCAAATAGTACACCTGTTTAGTATAATATGGATTCAAAATTTTCACAGGTTATACTTTATTTTAGTTGTTATAAAATATTGGTTATGTTCCCTGCACTGTACAATATATCCTGTAACTTATTTTATCCCTAATAAACTTTTTAATATATTCTCTTTTAATTCTTAAAACTGGCCTGTGCGTTTTGGTGCTATTATTATCATCATTTCACTAGTGGTGAAAACTAAGACTTGGCATGGTCTGGTAACTCTCTCAAGTTTACAAGCTATTACGTTAGTGGAACAAAGATTTGGATCAGTCTCCAGAATTTGTATTAGCCTGAATTATCTGCTAGGGTACCTTTTGAAGTAGTAAGAAGTAAAAAGTCTCTAGTTACATGATCATAATATCATAATACTCCATATAGACTACCAAATAAGATACCATGAATTTTGGGTTTTATTTTCTCTGCAGAAGAAATTTTAATTGGTACCAGGACAGTAATTCTTTATGCTGGCCCTTGCAATCCTAGGGGAGAGTAAATGACATTAAATAAGGGTAAAGGGCAGACACAGAGAACAGACTGTGGTTGGCTGCCAAGGCTGAGGGATAGAGGGAAGGATTGGGAGTTTGGGACTAGCAGATGCAAACCCTTATATATAGGATGGATAAACAGCAATGTCCTACTGTATAGCACAGAAAACTATATTCAATATCCTGTGATAAACCATAATGGAAAAGAATATGAAAAGGAATGTATATATATATAACTGAGGTTTCCCAAGTGGTGTAGTGGTAAAGAACTTGGCTGTTAATGCAGGAGATGCAGAAGATGTAGGCTTGACCTCTAGGTCAGGAAGATTCCCTGGAGAAGGAAAAGACAACCGATTCCAGTATTCTTACCTGGGAAATCCCATGGACAGAGGAGTATAGCAGGCTACATTCCATGGAATCACTAAGAGTTGGACACAACTAAGCATGTACGCAGTTGTACATACCACATGTATAATTGAATTGCTTTGCTGAATAGCAGAAATGAAGACAACACTGTAAATCAGCTACATTTCAATAAAATTTTTTTAAAATTTGGGTAAAAGAAATGAGATTTTTCTGATGTGATTCTCTAAAAGAGATATGATTTTAAAGAAAGCAAAAACTGGAACAAATCTTATTCTGGCATCTTTCTTGCTAGGAAGAAGCTATTTACAAATATTATTTTGCCTTATTGGGATTCTACTGTTTAGGAGTGAAGCCTGACCTCTAGCATATAGTATATAGCGGGCAAATAACCCTGAGTCCTGGCATTTGGGAAATAAACATGAGGTTACCCAAACTCCTGGGGTAAATTCCTGCCACCCCAAGTTCACTGAGCTGAACATGGGGTGGCAGTGGCAGTTAAGGCCAAATTTCTCCTCATCACATGATCAAGGGAACCACAGTGTAAAGTCAAGTCAGTCAAAGAAAACTACTGTAAAATAGATAAAAACTAGTTTATGTAGAGAAGTTCTAGACTGAGATTCCTGCTTCCTGGAGAGACACCCACCCTGGGGGTGATTTCAGTGATGCTTTATTGCTAGTGCCCCTTCCCCACTGGATCTACAAAGCTCGAGATTCTCTTTGTGCTGGGAAGATTTTCCCAGGATCAGCCCAGTTCCTGGTATTGTCCTTGGACATTGTCTAACAATCCCAAACAGACTGACTCCGTCAGGACAGAGAGGAGCCTTGATGAGCTCAAGGAAGCCTCCAAAGACTCTCTGGGGGCAACTATTATTACAATTTCAGCAATATTATTTTTGATTTAAAATGGTTGGATTATATGATCTTTTAAGTCCCCTTAGCTCTAACACTTTATGACTAAACAGTTTGTGGGCAGGCCTGGGAACACACCCATTACATTTCTCTGGGAAAAGACTACAAATCCAAACAAGCTCAATTAATAGACTTCTGGAACACAATTCATTAAAGGCAAGAGTAGACTAAGTGGGTGGAGAAGGCAATGGCAAACCACTCCAGTACTCTTGCCTAGAAAATCCCATGGATGGAGGAGCCTGGTAGGCTGCAGTCCGTGGGGTCGCTAAGGGTCTGACATGACTGAGCAACTTGACTTTCACTTTCACACATTGGAGAAGGAAATGGCAACCCACTCCAGTGTTCTTGCCCGGAGAATCCCAGGGACGGGGGAGCCTGGTGGGCTGCCGTCTATGGGGTCACACAGAGTCGGACACGACTGAAGTGACTTAGCAGCAGCAGCAGACTAAGTGGGGCCAAAATGTATAGGCTTTGGAAGAGAACATATTGTGTCCATGTTTGGCAGAGCCTAGGCTCACTTTGGGAGAAGGCGATGGCACCCCACTCCAGTACTCTTGCCTGGAAAATCCCATGGGCAGAGGAGCCTGATGGGCTGCCGTCAATGGGGTCTCACAGAGTCAGACACGACTGAAGCGACTTAGCAGCAGCAGCAGCAGCAGGCTCACTTTTCTACTCTAAATGCTGAAGTAAAATAACATGGGGCCCATTTGATGGGTCTAAGAATGATACTGAATGCTTTGATGGAATTTAATGATGATTTTTTTCCCTCGGAGTTGAACTTCTTAGCTAGTTGCTTTATTGTTTAAACAAATATGCACTCACAAGGAAAGTTATGAGAATAATAGAAACTTTAGAAAACCAACTTCATAAGGAAGAATTAAAATATTAAGTATATGAGGCTATGAAGGAACCTTAAAATTTCCTTCGTGTATTTGAATAGATGTTGTGTAGATAGATATGTAGCTAAAACAATGTTACATTTTACACAAAAAATGAGGACACAACATCAGCAAATTATGAGTATTCTTAAAGGACAAAATAGAAAATAGTATTACTATCCTTGAAAATCTAAGGACTATGTTGGTGGTTTAGTCTCCAAGTTGTGTTCAACTCCTGTGACACCATGGACTCCTTTGTCTGTCAGGCTCCTCTGTCCATGGAATTCCCCAGGCAAGAATACTGGAGTGGTTGTCATTTTCCTTTTCCAGGGGATCTTCTCAACCCAGGGATTGAACCAGGGCCTCCTGCATTGCAAAGCAGGCAGATTCTTTATTGCCTGAGCCACCAGGGCAGCCTGTATGAGGACTATATGAGTGTCCAATTTATGGGCTACCTTTATATCTAAGCTTGGTGAATAAGAATATGAGATCAATGGACTAAAAGTTATGAATGAGACAAAATCCTGTTTATGAAAAAGAGGAGCTTCAAATGCTGAATAGTGGGAAATTCTCCTTTTAAGTTTTTGGGGAATAAATCTCCTCCTCTTCTTCCTTCTCAAATATTGTAAATCACCAAGGGGTGAGAAGATGACATTGGATTTTAAGAGTGAAATAAGATAATGCTCAGCAGGAGACAGCAATGTCCTGGGACTTGGAAGTCATTCATGCTGTTAAAGATTTTGGGATGAGATAGAGTAAAAATACCCAGCACTGCCAAAAGATAACCTAACCCCAGAGAAAGCCTACAATAGCAATAATGTGGTGAGCTAACGGTAAGAATACACCCAGCCTGGATACAATAAGTGAGTAAGTGTTAGTTGCTCAGTTGAGTCTGACTCTTTGTGACCCTGTAGACTTTAGTCCACCAGTCTCCCCTGTCCAAGGAATTCTTCATGCAAGAATGCTGGAATGGATAGCCATTCCCTTTTCCAGGGGATGTTCCTGAGCCTGGGATTGAACCCAGGTCTCCTGCATTGTAGGCAGGTTCTTCATTGTCTAAGCCACCAGGGATACAATATATGGTCAGTTCAGTTCAGTCACACAGTTGTGTCTGACTCTTTGCGACCCCATGGACTGCAGCATGACAGGCTTCCCTGTCTATCACCAACTCCCAGAGCTTGTTCAAACTCATGTCCATCGAGTTGGTGATTCCCTCCAACCATCTTATCTTCTGTCATCCCCTTCTCCTTCTGCCCCCAATCCCTCCCAGCATCAGAGTCTTTTCCAGTGAGTCAACTCTTTGCATAAGGTGGCCAAAGTATTGGAGTTTCAGCTTCAGCATCAGTCCTTCCAATGAATATTTAGGACTGATTTCCTTTAGGATGGACTGGTTGGATCTCTTTGCAGTCAAAGGGACTCTCAAGAGTCTTCTCCAACACCACAGTTCAAAAACATCTATTCTTCAGTGCTCAGTTTTCTTTATGGTCCAACTGTCAGATCCATACATGACTACTGCAAAAACCATAGCTTTTACTAGGCAGACCTCTGTTTGCAAAGTATGCCAGGCTTCCCTGTCCATTCATGCAAGAATGATGGAGTGGATAGCCATTCCCTTTTCCAGGGTATGTTCCTGAGCCTGGGATTGAACCCAGGTCTCCTGCATTTTAATATACTGCTTTTTAATATACTGTGTAGGCTAGTCATAGCTTTTCTTCCAAGGAGCATATGTCTTTTAATTTCATGGCTTCAGTCACCATCTGCAGTGATTTTGGAGCCCCAAAATCAAAGTCAGCCACTGTTTCCACCGTTTCCCCATCTATTTGCCATGAAGTGGTGGGACCAGATGCCGTAATCTTAGTTTTCTGAATGCTGAGTTTTAAGCCAACTTTTTCACTCTCCTCTTTCACTTTCATCAAGAAGTTACTTAGTTTTTCTTCACTTTCTACCATAAGGGTGGTGTTATCTGCACATCTGAGGTTATTGATATTTCTCCCAGCAATTTTAATTCCAGCTTGTGCTTCATCCAGCCCAGCATTTCTCATGATGTACTCTGCATATAAGTTAAACAAGCAGGGTGACAATATACAGCCTTGATGTACTCCTTTCCTGATTTAGAACCAGTCTGTTGTTCCATGTCCAGTTCTAACTGTTGCTTCTTGACCTGCATTCAGATTTCTCAGGAGGCAGGTCAGGTGGTCTGGTATTTTCATATCTTGAAGAGTTTTACAGTTTGTTGTGATCCATACAGTCAAAGGCTTTGGCATAGTCAATAAAGCAGAAGCAGATACTTTTCTGGAACTCTCTTGCTTTTTCAATGATACAATGGATATTGGCAATTTGATCTCTGGTTTCTCTGCCTTTTCGAAATCCAGCCTGAACATCTGGAAGTTCATGGTTCACATACTGTTGAATCCTGGCTTGGAGAATTTTGAGCATGACTTTGCTAGCCTGTGAGATGAGTGCAATTGTGAGGTAGTTTGAACATTCTTTGGCATTGTCTTTCTTTGGGATTGGAATGAAAACTGACCTTTTCCAGTCCTGTGGCCACTGCTGAGTTTTCCAAATTTGCTGGCATATTGAGTGCAGCACTTTCACAGCATCATCTTTTAGGATTTGAAATAGCTCAACTGGAATTCTATCACCTCCACTAGCTTTGTTCATAGTGATGCTTCCTCAGGCCCACTTTTCTTCACATTCCAGGATGCCTGACTCTACATGAGTGATTATACCATCATGGTTATCTGGGTCATGAAGACCTTTTTTGTATATTTCTTCTGTGTATTCCTGCCACCTCTTCTTAATATCTTCTACTTCTGTTGGGTGCATATCATTTCTGTCCTTTATTGTGCCTATATTTGCATGAAATGTTCCCTTGGTATCTATAATTTTCTTGAAGAGATCTCTAGTCTTTTCCATTCTATTGTTTTCCTCTATTTCTTTATATTGATTGCTGAGGAAGACTTTCTCATCTCTCCTTGCTATTCTTTGGAACTCTTCATACAGATGGGTAGGTATATCTTTCCTTTGCTCCTTTGCCTTTAGCTTCTCTTCTTTTCTCAGCTATTTGTAAGGCCTCCTCAGACAACCATTTTGCCTTTTTGCATTTCTTTCACTTGAGGGTGGTCTTGATCACTGCTTCCTGTACAATATCGCAAACCTCTGTCCATAGTTCTTATATCTATTAAATATTTATCCAATGAATGAAAGATTCTTTATATCAGGGATTCTTAATTGGGATTGTAAGAGGATGGGGCCATATCCCTGGGGACAGAGTTGATTAGAATCATAAGCCTTTGGGGGATCATTTTTTTACTACATACTCTATTTCAGAAATTCTAATATATACTTAGGTTTGTGTTTTGTATTTTCCGTCCTCCTTCTCCCAACTCCCACACTAAAGCAGTGATAAGCCCATGTGTTTAGGGTGGGAAAAAGAAATTCTGACAACCAGTGTCCTGTAATATATGAAGAAAGAATGTATATGAGAGGAATACTTGCTGGAAACAAACCAGAGAGAAAAATATCCTTTTCTAAATAAAGAACTTTGGTCACCCTGGTATCTCTGTAAAATAAGCTAGTTTGTATACATATACCTACACCTCTATTTCTTTTTTTTTTCTTAATTTAATGTATTACCTCTGACTGTGTGAATCACAACAAACTGGGGAACATTCTTAAAGAGATGGGAACATCAGACCACCTTAACTGTCTCCTTCTACACAATGAACTAATTTTAACACTAACCATGAAATTAAGCCAATAACATTAGTGGCCAGAAATGATAATGAAAATTCTCTTATTGCTCTTTATAAATATATTTTACTCATATATAATTATGACCATAAAAACATGAAAAATAGAATAAATACAACCATACTGAAATAAAAAATTATGGGCTGATATTTTAAAATTACATTTATTCATGTTTTGAAACAAATACATAAATATTTATAACCGCATATCGGTCTGTCATTCTAATAAATAACATTACTGTGCCTGTTTTCAATTTCTAACTTCCAAAAAATTAAAGTGACTTCATGGAAATGATTTTTCTTTGTGTACTCATTTTCAATAGAAAGCACAGTCAGATTTGTTCCTACTTGATGGAAGAACAATTTTTATTAATTTTAATTTCAAAGTTTTTCTTTAACATGCAGTAATAATTATATAAATCATCATATAGTTCAAAGAGAGTTTAAAGAGTTCCCATAGACCAACACCCATTTTCCCTTATTAACAAACTACTTTATATACTTGTTACAATTAACAAACTAATATATAAGCATTATTTTTAACTAAAGCACATACTTTATTCAAATTTCCTTATTTTTTTAAACTAATGTCCTTTGTTAGGAAAAGTTTTAAGCATAAGAATGTTAGGGATACATCCATAAAACTCCCATTTTATAATACATTCAGGAAGTTGCAAGACTGTCATATCTGTTTAGATCAATTTTAGAGGCCTTCAAATGATATATTCACCAAAAATCATAATTTCTATATATAATTTGGAGAAGTTTGATATCTAATATTATGTATTTATGAGTTTAAATAGTCATTTTGAGTGAAACAAGATGGCAGAATAGGAAGACCCTGAGTTTGCCTTCTTCTACAGACACACCAAAATTGCAACTACTTACAGAAAAACAAGCTATGAGAATGACATGAATACTAGCATAGAAGATTCCCAACTAAAGAGAGAAAAAAAAGAGACACACAAGATAGGTAGAAGGAGTAGAGATGCATCTAGTCAGGACCCACATTCCATGGTCAGTGACTCGTAAATGGAAAGGATATCACAACTGCAAAGATCTTCCCTAAGAAATAAAGGGTCCAAACTCTACATCAGGCTCCTCAACCCAAGGGTTCTGCACCAGGAAATGAACCCCCCAAAAATCAGGCTATGAAAACAAGAGGCCTACATGAGGGTTATAAGAAACAGAAACTCTGCTTTTTTGCCATTAATCAACAAATATTTAATATTTCTCATTGCTCTGAAAATTATTTCTCATTGCTCTGAAAATTATTTCTCATGGTTCTATGAATTGGCTGGGTAATTTTGCCCTCAGCTGGGACTGGAAGATCTACAAGTTCCCTCCAAACACAAGTCTAGTAGTTGGCTTGATGACCAGGCATCCCTCATCTTCCAGTGGGCTATCCCAGCTCCTCCCCACAGAGTTGATTGCAGAGTTCCCAACAGCAAGAGGCAAGAAGCCCCAACAAGTACTTTTCAAACCTTTACTTGCAACATGTTTGCTAGCATCTAACATGCCAAAGTCACTCACATGGCCCGCTTCAACCTTGAGAACTGGAGAAATGGCCTTCACTTCTATATTATTATTATTTTTTTTGCTCTTGAATGTAAATTTGTTTTACATTTTTAGTTATCAGTATACAAGGTGGAAACCCATTGTTGTTTAGGAGACTCCCACTCTTACATGCGTGTGTGCTAAATTGTGTCTGACTTTTGTGATCCTATGAACAATAACCTGCCAGGCTACTCTGTCCATGGGATTCTCCAGGCAAGAATACTGCAGTGGGCTGCCAAGGAAGTATGTAAAAATTTCACACACTCTGAGTCCTACAACAGAAGAAAGTGGTCAGAGTAACTTTGCTTGAGAGCCTCCCACAGAGGCAAGAGGCAATGGTACAGCCCCAGGGCTCACTGAGGCACAAGTGGCAGCCATTTTGGGGACCTTGGATTCTTTTTATTTCTTTTGCTAGCCTGAATGCTATGGCTGTTGTCCAATCTTCTTAAATTTACTGAGATTGTTTTGTGATCCCTCATGGAAAATATTCCATGTACACTTGAAAAGAATATGTATTCTGCTATTTTTGGATGGAATGTTCTATACATATAACTATTAAGTTGATCTGGTCTAATTTTCCATTAAGGCCAATGTATCCTTTTTGATTTTCTGTCTAGATTTTCTGTCTACTAATGGAAGTGAAGTGGTAAAATTTCCTACCGTTGTATTTCTGTTAATTTATTCCTTTCTGTCTTCTAATAAGATTTTAATAATAAAAATCTCTTGCATTTTTATACATAAATAATGAACCATCTGAAAAAGAAATCAAGAAAACAATTCCCTTTGCAATTGCATAAAAATATAAAATACCTAGGAATAAATCTAACCAAAGCATTGCAGCATTATTTACAATAACCAAGTTATGAAAGCAACATGTGTCTACTGATAAATGAATGGATAAAGAAGATGTGATGTGTATATATATATATATATATATGAATATTATTCAACCATGAAAATGGAATTTACAACAACATGGATGGCAGTAGGGGGCATTATGCTAAGTCATACAAAGAAAGACAAATTACCATATTTTATCACTTATATTTGGAATCTAACAAGAAAACAAATGGATAAATAAAACAAAATGAAAACAGATTCATAGACACAGAGAAAATACAGGTGGTTGCCAGAGGGGTGAGGGAGTGGATGTGGGCAAATTGTGAGTAGAATTAAGCAGTACAAAAGTCCAGTCATAAAATAAATGTCATGGGGATGTAATATACACCATTAGCATTATGGCCAGTAATACTGGAATAACTTTGTATGTTTAATCACTATGCTGTATGTGTGAATTTAACATAATAATGTACATAATATTTTTTGGGGTCTCCAAAATCACTGTATGACTGAGCGACTGAACTGAACTGAACTGAAAATCACTGCAGATAGTGACTGCAGCCATGAAATTAAAAGACTCTTACTCCTTTGGCAGGAAAGTTACGAACAGCCTAGATAGCATATTATTATTATTATTTTTTAAATTTATTTATTTTAATTGGAGGCTAATTACTTTACATTATTGTATTGGTTTTGCCATACATTAACATGAATCTGCCCCAGGTGTACACGTGTAAAAGCAGAGACATTACTTTCCAATAGATGTCCATATAGTCAAGGCTACAGTTTTTGCAGTAGTCATGTATGGATCTGAGAGTTAGATTATAAAGAAAGCTGAATGCCGAAGAATTGATGCTTTTGAACTGTGGTGTTGGAGAAGACTCTTGAGATTCCCTTGGACTGCAAGGTGATCCAACCAGTCCATCCTAAAGGAGATCAGTCCTGAGTGTTCATTGGAAGGACTGATGCTGAAGCTGAAGCTCCAATACTTTGGCCACCTGATGTGAAGAGCTGACTCATTTGAAAAGACCCTGCTGCTGGGAAAGATTGAGGGCAGGAGGAGAAGGGGATGACAGAGGATGAGATGGTTGGATGGCATCACCGACTCAATGGACATGAGTTTGAGTGAACTCCGGGAGTTGGTGATGGACAGGGAGGCCTGGCGTGCTGTGATTCATGGGGTCGCAAAGAGTTGGACATGCCTGAGTGACTGAACTGAACTGATTGTACACAAATTTTATTTCAATTAAAAAGAAATTTGAAATGAGCAATGACACCACAGTGATTGTAAAATTAAAGAAACATGTATTCATTTCTTAGTCTTGAAATGAATATATGACACCAAGTATGCATATTTGGGAGCTGATGGTTAAATTGGAATTTCTTCAAATTAGCTTCTATGTAAAACATGGGGTCGCAAACAGTCGGACACTACTGAGCGACTTTCACTTTTCAAAACACAATACTTATTAAAAAGATAAGTAATACAAATGTGTCAATTTTTACCTTCCTTATTCAACAGTAAAAAAGACAATTTTTTAGATTTAGAACTTAGAGCAATAAAAAACATTTTTCCCCCTAAGAAAGAGTATTGTATCTCTCACACTGTTTAGAATTGCTAGCCTAAACAGGCAGACATTTAGTTGACTTTAGTAGTTAGTATCTTTAAATCTACAGACAATCCCCTTTCCCATCTTTGACTGTGCCTCTCTAGCCATCCACAGCTTTACACTTGGTCTATCACTGGATATGTCAGTCCTCATAGCACCTTAGATACAAATCTTAGCTTCTTTCAACTGTTTTCTTAGGACATCCATTTACTCCAATCCAAGAAAGCATTTTCCTCCCTTTTTTACTTTAGTATAATAGACAAATAAAATTGTAAAATATTTGAAATGTACAATGCTATGATTTGATATACATATATATTATAAAAGGATTAATCACATTGTTAGTTAATACATACATGCTGCTGCTGCTGCCTAGTCACTTCAGTCGTGTCCGACTCTGTGTGACCCCGTAGACGGAAGCCCACCAGGCTCCCCCGTCCCCGGGATTCTCCAGGCAAGAACACAGGAGCGGGCCGCCCTATCCTTCTCCAATGTGTGAAAGTGAAAAGTGAAAGTGAAGTCGCTCAGTCGTGTCCGACCCTTAGCGATCCCACGGACTGCAGCCTACCAGGCTCCTCCATCCATGGGATTTTCTAGGCAAGAGTACTGGAGTGGCTTGCCATTGCCTTCTTCGAATACACACATAATCTATCTTATTTTGTGGTGAGAACGTTTAAGTTCTACTCTCTTAGCAAATTTCAATTATACAGAAACAGTTATTACCTATAGTCATCATATTTTACATTAGATCCTCAGAGCTTTTTCATTTTATAGCTTAAAGTTTGTACTTTTTATCAACCTCTCCCTATTTCCTCCACCCCTCCCAACTCCGGGCAGTCACTCTTCTGTTTCAATGAGTTCACACTATTTATTGAGATTCCTCATATAATTGATAGCATGGGGTATTTGCCTTTTTCTATCTGGCTTGTTTCACTTACTATAACATCAGGTTTATCCATGTCATTGCAAATGATAGGATTTTCCTCTTTTTTAAGGCTGAATAAAATTCCACTATCAAATTTTAGATGTACTGATGATGTGATGTATTAAGGGCAGGCTTGCACAGTTTGAGCTCCTGTTGCTGCCAAGGCTGTCATTGCCCCATCCACCCATCTTTATGCTTTCTCAGAAGAAACAAACAAATTCCTATCTCCCTTTGTCACTGCATGCATGACAATGCCCCTCACCATCCCCCTATCCCCTTCACTGCCAAGATTATTACTGATTATTTCAACAAATGGGTGTCCCTCCATCAAATAATTCTACTAGGGACTGCCAAGAAAATGTCATTTTATCTATTTTGTTACATAAGTGGTCAGATTATATGAAATTTTTTCCATTTTTTCCCGGAGGATTTTAGTTTTGAGAATATAATGTATTGGTAGTCATCATTAGTCAAGCTCATGACTTGTAGCTAGAAAAACATAAACACTAGGAAGCAAATTGGTTTCTCATTTCTAAATTGGAAGCCTAATTTCACAGCATGTCCCAGGTACTTAAAAACTATTACACTTAAAGTTTTGAAATTGATTAAGTCCCTTTATTAACATTTTGAGGAAAGTAAAGGAAGGGCAAAAATTCTTTTATATATACCTATATTTGCATGTTTGTAAACAATTATTAATAAATGCTTGGCTATCTTTTCCTTTTTACCAGATTGCATACATTTTATGTGAAACTTTCCCTCATAGTTATTGCTTCTAAAACTTTAATGATGCCTGTTGCTTTTTACTAACCTTTTTGCATTTAACATTCTTTGTAGTTATTTGATTAGCTATGACAAAATGGTAAACCTACACATAAATATTTTAAATATTTTTACTGCTTGTAACATTTAATAACTATATTTTGATTTTAATTGCATTAATTTTGTGGATTGTAATTTTATATAAGTACATTAATTGTCTTCCATGCTAACATTTTGGTTATTTCCTATATACAACCCATTTCCTGCTTTCAGTGGAAGCTGAACAGGGTTTTTCTATTTTTGTTTTTATTTTTACTGTTCCCCAAGGCTTTCTTCCTTGTGTTTTTCTTGGGTAGGCAACATCTTGCCATGAAATATTTGAGCCATGACTAAAGTAAACCCACATGCTACTTGTTAAATGAGTTTTTTTTAAATGAAGTATTTGGTTAACATGTAAAAAAGAGAATTTCTAATACATAGCTCCACAGGCCAATGTCTAGAATTATCACAGAAAAATACAATTCTAGAAACATATTTTATATTTATTGATTTATAACATAGTGGATCTCAGGAGTTGATGGTAACAGTCAATGAAATACTATGCTTTAGGAAGAAGGTAAATAATGTTATTTGAATGCATTTGCTAGTTTTGTGCTTTACATAAAATATTTTATTCTATTCTTTCAACTTTCATAAGTAAAGAGAATGTTGGTGTTTATAGATGTTCAAAATCTTTGCCCAGGTCATATTCAGTTCAGTTCAGTTCAGTCGCTCAGTCATGTCTGACTCTTGGCAACCCCATGAATCACAGCACGCCAGGCCTCCCTGTCCATCACCAACTCCCGGAGTACACTCAAACTCATGTCCATCGAGTCAGTGATGCCATCCAGCCATCTCATTCTCTGTCGTCCCCTTCTCCTCCCGCCCCCAATCCTTCCCAGCATCAGAGTCTTTTCCAGTGAGTCAACTCGTCGCATGAGGTGGCCAAAGTATTGGAGTTTCAGCTTTAGCATCAGTCCTTCCAATGAACACCCAGGATTGATCTCCTTTAATGGACTGGTTGGACCTCCTTGCAATCCAAGGGACTCTCAAGAGTCTTCTCCAACACCACAGTTCAAAAGCATCAATTCTTCAGTGATCAGCCTTCTTCACAGTCCAACTCTCACATCCATACATGACTACTGCAAAAACCATATTAGTAAGTGGTAATGCTCCTTTCTCCACCTGTTCAAATTGATTCTTTTCTGATTTTTGCAGAACCCATGAATGATTAAAAATCATGAAATGCTATGCTTTAGAAAGAAGGGAAATATTTTTTGAATGCATTTGCTAGTTTTGTATTTTGCAAAAGATATTTTATGATTAAAAATTTCAAGACAGTTACAACAGGGGACTAAACTCAGGCCCATCTGATTGCAGAACCACAGATGACTGCAGTGGTTACACTCTCATGAAGCTGGCCCTGCTTATGAACTTTGAGATGTGGCACTAAAAGGCTGGAAATGGTTGACTTTCTCAAGGAAAAGTTGAGACTGAGGTATGGAAGCAGGAGCTCGGGGGCTGAGAAGGTTGTGGGAACACGAGCTCACCAGCTTTAGGAATGTGCAGAAGTCCAGGGAAGCATTTAGACATCAGCAGCTTAGAAGTCAACAGTTCAATGCACTTGATTTAAATCTAACAAAGACAAGTACCGAACTCACATTTGGGTTACACCTGCATTAGGACAATCTTTGGCTACCTTGTCTTTTGGAACAGCTTTAACACCTTTGCAACTCATTGAGTCTTTGATGCATTTGCTCTTCATCTTCTCCATCCTGTATTAATACTGTCTTAGATCAGGCTGCCATACATAGCAAGTTACCATAGTCTAGGTGGCTTTAAATAACAGAAATTTAATTCTCACAGTTCTAGAGGCTGAAATGTCTAAGATTAAGGTGTTGGCTAACTTGGTCCTGATGAAAATTCTCTTCCTGCTTTATAGACGGCCGCCTTCTTGCTCTATCATCATATGATCTTTCCTTTGTACATACAAATGGGAAAAGAAACAGAGAGGTAAAAGTAGAGACAGGGGCGATTTTCTTCTTTTTACAAAGTCATCAGTTCTATCCTATTAAGATCTAATCCTCGTGACCTCATTTAATCTTAATTACCCCCAAAAGCCTTATCACCAAATATGATTATATTGGAGGGGATGGTGGCTAGGGCTTCAACATCTAATATTTTTTGGCAGGGGACAAACTTCAGTCTATAGCAAGTTTAAATTTTAAAATCCCAAGTGATGGATTTCTTATTTATCCATATTCAACTTAATGTTGTTTTATTTGGCCCATCTTTCTAACTGGTTGTCACACTTTGGGCTTTTATTTCATAGAGTAGACACTTGCATAGCTGTATTGCCATCTCATGCCCCTACACTTTTTAGGAAACCCTATCTTCACGTGGAAAAATTGATGGACTCCAAAATTTGTCTCCTGCACCAACCTCCAACCCTAATCTATGAAGATGGTAACAGGAATAAAGTGTCCTTTCGTTTGTCTAGATTTACCTCATTGAAAGGCAGTTTGGACTGTAATAGTGATATTTCCTGTATCAGAATAATTGTCTATACAGCAGAAGAATTGGCTCTGCTTCATCTATTGTAAGGAGTTGCCACTGGACATCTGCTGTTCAGTACTTGATGCTGCACTTAGAGGGACATTGATTCACTGGTGTCTGGCCAATAGGGATGGTTAGTGGTTTGGGGAGCATGATCGATGAGGAACAGTTGAAATTCTTAGAAGAAAAGATGTGGGAGACATGTATTTGATTTTAAATGTTTAAAGTCCTAGCATATGAAAGAGGAATTAGGGTCATCCTGAGTGCCTTCAGAAGTCAGAGCTAGTATTAATGGATAGATATGAGAGAAAGGAAAATTAGTTTATGAGGAAGAATCTTTAAACCAGAGCTGTGCAGAAGGGGTCAGGGGGGCGAATCTTCTGAATCATGAAATAGGAAGCTTTTCTTCATTGATAATATTCAATCAGGGGAAGAATATTTTATACCAGGGTCATTGTCCAAGACTGAATTTGTCCTAGGGCAGGGGAATTGTGTTTAAATAGTAGGGAATGGTTCTTAAATTGCGAAGCACCCTCTGGTGCTCTGAGAAGGCTGATTTTCTGTTATAAAGTGCTATGTCAGGACTTCCCTGGTGGTCCAGTGGTTAAGACTTCCCCTTTCAATGAAAGGGGTGTGGGTTTGATCCCTGGTTGGGGAGTTAGGATCCCACATACCTTGTGGCCAAAACATAAAACATAAGCAATATTGTAAAAAAAAAAAATCAATGAAGACTTTAAAAAATGGTTCACATAAAAAATATTTAAAAAATAAAGTGCTGTGTCAAGGAATGCATACTGTCTGTATCAATTTTCTAGGTATGCCATAACAAAGTATTTAAAACTAGGTGGTATCAAACAACAGAAATTTTTTGTCTCAAATTTCTACAGGTTAGAAGTTCAAAATCCAGATGGTGGCAGGGACAGACTCCTTCTGAAACCTACAGGGGATAAACAATCTTCCCGTGACTCTCCCTAGTTTCTGAATGCCATCAATCCTTGCAGTTCTCTGACTTGCAGCTTCATTGCTTCAGTCTTTGCCTCTGTTGTCACATGGCATCCCTCATCTCGTAAGAATACCAGTCATGTTTGATTAGGGCTCATTCTAATGGTTTCAACTTAACATCCACTAAGAACTGGACGTGGAACAACAGACTGGTTCCAAAGAGGAAGGGGAATACGTCAAGGCTGTATATTGTCACCCTGCTTATTTAACTGATATGCAGAGTACATCATGAGGAACGCTGGGCTGGAAGAAGCACAGGCTGGAATCAAGATTGCTGGGAGAAATATCAATAACCTCAGATATGCAGATGACACCACCCTTATGGCAGAAAGTGAAGAGGAACTCAAAAGGCTCTTGATGAAAGTGAAAGAGGAGAGTAAAAAAGTTGGCTTGAAGCTCAACATTCAGAAAACGAAGATCATGGCATCTGGTCCCATCACTTCATGGGAAATAGATGGGAAAACAGTGGAAACAGTGTCAGACTTTACTTTTTGGGCTCCAAAATCACTGCGGATGCTGATTGCAGCCGTGAAATTAAAGGACACTTACTCCTTGGAAGGAAAGTTATGACCAACCTTGATAGTATATTAAACGGCAGAGACGTTACTTTGCCAACAAAGGTCCGTCTAGTCAAGGCTATGGTTTTTCCAGTGGTCATGTATGGATGTGACAGTTGGACTGTGAAGAAAGCTGATCGCTGAAGAATTGATGCTTTTGAACTGTGGTGCTGGAGAAGACTCTTGAGAGTCCCTTGGATTGCAAGGAGATCCAACCAGCCCATTAAAGGAGATCAATCCTGGGTGTTCATTGGAAGGACTGATGCTAAAGCTGAAACTGCAATACTTTGGCCGCCTCATGCGACGAGTTGACTCACTGGAAAAGACTCTGATGCTGGGAGGGATTGGGGGTGGGAGGAGAAGGGGACGACAGAGAATGAGATGGCTGGATGGCATCATTGACTCGATGGACATGATTTTCAGTGAACTCCGGGAGTTGGTGATGGACAGGAAGGCCTGGCGTGCTGTGATTCATGGGGTCGCAAAGAGTCGGACATGACTGAGCAACTGAACTGAACTAAACTGAAGACCCTCTTTCTAGATAAGGTCATGTTGACTGGTATCAGGGTTTATGACTTCAACACATTCTTTTGGAGGACACATTTTAACCCTTAACAGCATCCCCAGGAGGCTGATACATTGCACTTTCATACTGGCTCTGTTCCTGCCATGCTCAATCATCTAAGCAAATCAATTTTCCCCTTTGCACTTCAGTTATGCTTCTGTAAAGTGAGAGCAATAACTTTCTCTAGCCAAACAACAGGGTCTCATGTGACTATGTAAAGTGTTGAAACATGGACATGTGTTCTCAGAAACGCTCATATATAGACATGTTTGTTTTAACCCTCTTATTATATGTGCATCTCTAAATGATAACTTTTTTCCCCTTGAACATAATTAAGGAATGCAGTGCTTAATTTCTAACAGATATAAAAAATATCAAGAACACTAACTACAAAAAAACAAAAGGCAGGGTCTGCAATAAGAACATGAGAAACAACACAACTTTATTTCATTTTGGAGGAATCTGAGTAAATGAACTAACTTCAATACAGTCTTCCCAGTCCACATAAGGAAGAGGAAAGCATGAGACCTGTTTTGGGAATTTATTCTAAGATTTATGATCTAATTTTTTCACCATGACAGTCACTTTGTTCCCACAACATCCTATTCAAAGACTTTCTGGTGACCCAAATCTGTTATCTACTTTTAAAAGTCCGTATTTTCCATCCTGTCCTTGATTTCCAGCTTCTCTTTGTGCTCATTGTTGACTACCATAAGTGAAAATTTGGAGAGGTGGCAACATGTTTGCAAACAAAGGGGCTGAATGGTCTGGCATTTGAGGAAGGATTTAAAAGAAGCATTTCAGTCTAAAACCAAGCAAATTGGAAGAATGTGTTCTCAGTAGCTTAAAGTAATGGATATGAACTGAAAATGGCAAAAAATAATCTTGAAAAAGAGCAAAGTTAAAGTACTCATACTTCCTGGTTTGAAAACTTATTACAAAGCTACAGTAATCAAGATAGTGTGGTACTGGCATAAGGGTAGATATATAGATCAATGTAACAGATTTAAGAGTCCAGAAGTAAACTCTTACATTAATGACACATTTATTTTTAACAAATGTACTAAGATAATTCACTGGAACAAAGAAGAATCTTTTTAACAAATGACACTGGGACAATGAAATAGTCACATATGAAAGAGTGAAATTGGGACATCTACTTCACACCATATACAAAAATGAACTCAAAATATTCATAGACTTAAACATAGGAACTACATCTGGAAAACTTTTAGAAGATAACATAGGAGTAAACCTTCATGAAGGCAATGGTTTTTCCCGTGGTCATGTATGGATGTGAGAGTTGGACTGTGAAGAAAGCTGATCGCCGAAGAATCGATGCTTTTGAACTGTGGTGTTGGAGAAGACTCTTGAGAGTCCCTTGGACTGCAAGGAGATCCAACCAGTCCATTCTAAAGGAGATCAATCCTGGATGTTCATTGGAGGGACTGATGCTAAAGCTGAAACTCCAATACTTTGGCCACCTCATGAGACGAGTTGACTCACTGGAAAAGACTCTGATGCTGGGAAAGGTTGGGGGCGGGAGGAGAAGGGGACGACGGAGAATGAGATGGCTGGATGGCATCACCGACTCTGTGAACATGAGTTTGAGTGTACTCCGGGAGTTGGTGATGGACAGGGAGGCCTGGCGTGCTTTGATTCATGGGGTCGCGGAGAGTCGGACACGACTGAGCGACTGAACTGAACTGAACTGAAACCTTCATGACATTAATTTTAGACAGTGGTTTCTTTGATATCACACCAAAAGCAAAGATATAAAAGAAAATAACAGCTAAATTGGACTTCGCCAAAATTAAAAAGTTTGTCCTGCAAGTGATATGATCAAGAAAATAAAACAACCTACAGAATGGGAGAAGATATTCGCAAATTATATGTCTGATAAGAGATTTGTATCCAGAATATGTAAAGAACACTGACGGCCCAATACTATAAAGACAAATAGCTCAATTAAAAAGTAGGCAAAGAATATTGAATAGACTTTTATCCTAAGAAAATATACAAATGGCCAATGTACACATCAGAAAATATTCAACATCATTAGTCACTAGGGAAATGCTAATCAAAAAACTACAATGAAATATTTACAACTTCAAACTAACTAGGATTATTATAATTAAAAAGATGGATAAGCAAGCCTAGTGAGATGAGAGTGTTGGAGAGATCTCTAAGCCCTGATGGTCCAGGATAATTTCATCAGGCATGAGGATCTTAGACCAGAGAAAGATGAATGGAAACAGAGGCAAAAGTTCTAGCCAGCCTGCAGAGGCCAATGCAAATACCCAGAGCATGTATTACTGTTCAGATACTTTACACATGCCATGTGGCCCAATGAGGTGCCAAGGTCTCAGAAACAGAGCATTCATAGCTGATGGAGATGATGGTATATTTACAGTAGATCATTGAAGAGCAAAACATACAGCTGATACCCAAGCACTTGCAACAGAACCTGACACTGGAAGAGCAAAGGATCAATTAGGCCAGTTAGAAACAAGAAGCTCTCTTGGACCACTTAATCTGTCAACTGGTCTACCTCCTACAGTCTGGGGCCATGGGTGGCCTGGAGCTCCAACAAACTGTCTTTCCCTTCCCAGGACTCTAAGAGTGATGTCAGTGAGCCCATCATCCAGGTAGCCCAACCTCCTAGTTCATCATCTGAGAGATTTTGAAGCTGCATTTGTCAGCCTTGACCTGTCCAACATAGGACTGACATCTATGCCTTGTACCACTCCAGCCTCTAGGATGACAAGAGCTTTCATGGAGACAAATACTGAGAAGATAAGAATACTTTGGGCTTCATTAATCCTAGTACTGATGAGAATAAGCTGTGTATTGATCTGATGACTGAAATCTTAAGTCAGAGTGACATGAACTGCATTGAGGAGATCCTGCTGCAATATCCCAATTAGAGAGGGCAATCATCTCTGAGGAAGAAGTGACCCCATTCTTAACCTACTACTGCAAGGCAGTGCCCACCTTGATCCAGAAATCTTGGTTTTTCTAAATGGTTATTGCTCTGTCTTTTCCATGCTGGCCACAGTTTTGTGTGATCCACTTAAGGCCTTTCTGACTCCGCACTCCCTTCTATGGTGGTTTTCTCTTCAGTTTCCAGCTGTGTGTGAAAGTTGAACTGATGCTTATCCTCTGCTGTGAACTCCCGTGCTTTCCAGCTCATTGTGTACAAGTTGGAGAAAGCCCTGCTTGAGGCTATGCTTATGAAGAATAAGCATAATTAACCCTCAGAATCCTCTAGATGACTTCTACTCCCCAGACTCACTGAAGGAATCCCTGGAATTTGCCAAGAGATACAACCTACATGTCATCATAAATGAGATTTACATGCTGTCTGTGTTGGATGAACACAAAAATGTTCTGGGCATGGAAAGTTTGTCTGACCTCAACAACACCCATGTGATCAGTCAGCACCAATAAGGATTTCAGCATCTTTTGCTTTGGCTTAGGTGCTCTGTATACCCACAATAAAGAGGTGGGCTCTGCCACGAGCTCTGCAGCATTTCTGGCATCACCCAGGACAAGCCATGTTGGCAGCTCCAGCACAGAAAACAGATGGAAAAAGTTTATCTGCTCACTAACTCTCACAGGTGCATTATCTACAAGTGAAGGTTTTGAAGATCCCCTTTCTTAATTGTGGCTCTGGCCTCTATGTCTGAGTCAACTTGGAACACATCCTGGACCTGTATGCACGTGAGGAAGAGCTGCTCCCCCATTGCTGCTTCCTGAACAGCAAGCTGATGTACCGTGGTGAAACCTACAAGTATAAAGTGCCTAGAATTTTCTACCTAATCATGGTGGATAAACTCATCTGCTGAAACACACCATGCATCAGTTCTATCGGGTGCTTCTATGGAGCAGAAGCAGGATTTAATAGTGAAGCAGCTGGAGGATGTGCAGAGGGGTGAGTAAGCTCTCTTCCTCCCAGTCAGTCACTCCAGCCAATCACATGCTCAGGGAGGCTTGTTATCAGCCTCTGGTCTGGAACACTGGGGTACTGAGCTGAACCGGTGCTGCGGCTGAGCAAAGAGTGGGCTCCTCCAGGAAGGGGCTCACGTGATTCAGTCATCAATATCCTTCAGCTGAGCATCTGTCATTTTTGGAAGCTTTGCATTCTTTCATTATTTACTAGCCATTGCATATGCAAAACATTTTATGGGGTTGGAATGGGAAAGCCTACAGAAATAAAGGGAACTCCTTGGGGCCCTGTTTAGTTGGGTTTATTTTTGTCTTTGATGTCTTCTAAATTCCATATTCTTTTGAATTCCAGGCCTGTTCTTTTTCTTGTTGATATTTTTCATAATCACCTTTGGAAGTTAGATGAATTTTTGTCCTTTTAAAAATTCTAAGGGAGGTTACATGTGATGAATACTGTCAGGGGCAGGCCAGAAAGGAAAGGAAAAAATGACCCCTAACTGATGGAACATATTTCAGGCATTAGAGGTACTGTCCCAAAGGATCCTGACAAGATCACACTGTCCTTGCCCATGAGTGATGATTGAATGGCAGGGTGGAGGCAGAATTCCAGAAGTTCCTACTTCTTCTTTTTCAAAAGGCTTTTAAAATGAACCTCTTGTGATAAGCCTGGGGTCTTAATTTCCATCTCTGATGTTTTCAGCTGTTTTAATCACACCACTTGAGTTTCTCTGCAAAACTTTTGCATATCTGAGATTTAGTGTGAACACTGCTGCTATGAAATGAGTTGGGCAGGGACCACCACCATTTTATAGATGATAATAGGGCTTTTAGAAACAACTGGTGGCTTTGGTCAGTCATTTGGGTTTGTGGTCATGCTCCTTCTTGGGTCTAGGTTTGGGGGTTCTTGTTCTTCAGTAACAATGTTCTTTTATTAAAAAAAATAAAAACTAAAAAAAAGAAGTGTACCAACAAATCCTGATTCTTCAAGTTTTTTTTTTTTTTAATACCAGATAGTGTTCTTTAGAAACTGACTATAGCTAATAAAAAGAGAAAGGGAATTCATTGGAAAGATGAGGGAGCTACTGTGACCAGACATGCTCTTCTTAGGGCCTCTGAAATAGCAGCTAATAGACAGTCTTATCAGGGCACTGTCCCTAAGATGGGAGGGATGATACCTTCCATGGAAGAGATAGGCTGTTTCTGTCTCCTGTTCCACAGATTCAAATAATAGAGTATGGGAGAAAGAACACTGTCGCATGTACAAGTATGGAATCTCCCTCCATTCTTTAGGTCTTTAATTTCTCTCAACAAGGCTTCTCTAGTTTTTGGCATAAAAATCTTATACATATTTTGTTAAATTTATCACTCTATTATGCTTTTCATGTTATTTTAAATGTCTTGTTAATTAATTCATCTTCTAATCGCTTGTATACTGAAATAACTGATGTCTATAAAATGAATATTGTACCCATCAAGAATATTGAAGACTCTGAGGTTTTACCATGGTGTTTTGTTTTGTGCCCATGTTCAGTTGTCTCCAACTCTTTATGACCCCATGGACTGTAGCCCACCAGGTTCCTCTATTCATGTAATTTTCCCCGCAAGAATATTGGAGTGGGTTGCCGTTTACTTCTCCAGGGGGTCTACCCAACCCTGGAATTGAACCCGTATCTCTTGGATCTCCTGCATTGACAGGCAGATTATTTACCACTGTGCCACCTGGGGGAGTTGAGGTTTCACCCTACTTGCAAACTAATAGATTCCATGGATGTTGACAGAAGGCATGAGAAGCCTGGATCACAAACAAATGACAACTTATTAACTACAGTAATAGCAGTAATCAGAGTATTAAGTTTTGCCCCAATCCTTGTTTCCTAAAGGGCAAAGTGAGGAGGACAAAGTGCCGCCTCCATGTGCAATGGGGTGGGTTGCAGGAGAGGGAACCCACATTTAGGGAACCTGATTCTTTTGTAATAGCCAGTGAGCCTGCCTAAAATTTGGCCCTGAGGAAGGCATTATTTTTAGTATACTGAAAAATTGTATTCATAATTTTAGTTCAACAATCCTTGCTTTACAGATAAGGATGATGAGTCCAGGGAGGAAAATCAAGCTTTTACATCCATTTCTTTTCTCCTTGTCCCCATGGTGTTTATTCTTGGTCAGTTATTACCTCTTGTCTAGATTATTATCACAGATTCCCATATTCATACCAATGATCCTAAAGTTCTCCTTTGATTATTTACTTAGTTAAAATGTTATTAATTCTTTAAATAATGCATGCTGAACATTTCTTGCTTTTCACCTGCGTTCCAGGCTCTGAAGTAAGCATGACAGTTGTGCTGCTCACGCTGCATGAAATTTCTTTTTCACCTTCTAGTATTGGAGACGGATAAGTAAAACAACAACAAAATGTATGTGTCCTGTCTGAGAAGGGAATGTGAATGCTATGAAGAAAACCAAAGGAAATCATAAAAGTAGAGAATGGTGGTATGGAAAGTGCTATTTTTGATCCATCCTTGTTTGAGGAGCATGGTAAATAGGTACAACATTGAAGTAAGGGATCCTGCTAAGAAAAGATCCCAGGGGAAAGCACAGCAGTAATGATGCACTAAAGAGCAAGTGCAAAGGCCCTAAGGCAGGAGAACTTTGATGTATTTGAAGAGCCAGAAATGGCAACCCACTCCAGTATTCTTGCCTGGAGAATCCTGTAGACAGGAGCCTGGTGGGCTACAGTCCACGGGGTGGCAAAGAGTCGAACATGATCGAGTGACTTCACTTTCCTAGTGTGACTGGAACAGAGGAAATCTGGTGACGAATGGTAAGAGATACAGTCAGAAAGGATACAGAACAGCCAGGTCATTAGAGTCCCCTATTCCAACCTGATGCTTCCTCAAATTTCAGTGAACAAAATACAGACCCCTTGACTGAGTAACCAAGGCTCGCCACTAATTTTTTTTCAACCTTGTCCAACTTTAATAGTCCCCTTACATGAATACTTCACATCAGCCCAACAGTCTTCATCAGACCCCAAATTACTTCTCATGGATCTGCTACTAGAATGCTTTTCCTTATGCAACCTCTGACTATTGACATTGGCAGGATCTTCAAGGTCTAGTTCTGAAATCCTGCTTGTCACTTCTATGTATGAAGTTGTATCTCCACATTAGACTTTACGTTTCTCTGTGTGTGTTTTGTCATTTCTGTGGTGCATTCCGGGTTCCTAGAGACTTGAAAATAGCACCTTTTATCCCATTTATATCTAGTGTGGAGCCTTATAGATATTAAAATATGATACAAAGGTTTATTTGAGGAAAGAACCACATGTTTACAATTTTGGAAGAAAAAAGCTCTCTAAGTTGCATCCTCTCATCTGAAGAATAAAATAGGGAAGTGATAGAAACATACATTATAATTTATTTCTATATAGTTATCTGATATTGAGTAAATACTTATATGAATGAGAAAATGTCATAGAAGAATGGTCTAGGTTTTTTCCAAGTGTGGTAAATTCTCACAACTCTTTGAGACCCCACGTGGAACACTCCAGGCAAGGATCCTGGAGTGGGTTGCCATTTCCTTCTCCAGGGGATCTTCCCAATCTAGGGATCAAACCCATGTCTCCTGCATTGGCAGGTGGGTTCTTTACTGCTGAGCCACCAGGGAAGTACCCCTTAAATAAAAAATACTTTTTAATCGCTTTTCATTTGGAACCCTTAACAGTGTAAATGAATCCATCACTTATGAATCTCCAATTGTAAATAATGAAACTTTAAAATTGTAGGTATGACTATGCCAAAGCCTTTGACTGTGTGGATCACAATAAACTATAGAAAATTCTGAAAGCAATGGGAATACCAGACCACCTGACCTGCCCTTTGAGAAACCTGTATGCAGGTCAGGAAGCAACAGTTAGAACTTGACATGGAACAACAGACTGGTTTCAAATTGGGAAAGAAGTATGTCAAGGTTGTATATTGTCACCCTGCTTATTTAACTTATATGCAGGGTACATCATGAGAAATGCTGTGCTGGACACAACCTGGAATCAAGATTGCTGGGAGAAACATCAATAACCTCAGATATGCAGATGACACCACCCTTATGGCAGAAAGTGAAGAAGAACTAAAGAGCCTCTTGATGAAAGTGAAAGAGGAGAGTGAAAAGGTTGGCTTAAAGCTCAACAAAGATCATGGCATCTGTTCCCATCACTTCATGGCAAATAGATGGAGAAACAGTGGAAACAATGACAGATTTTATTTTCTTGGGCTCCAAACTCATTGCAGATGGTGACTGTAGCCATGAAATAAAAAGACGTTTACTCCTTGGAAGAAAAGTTATAACCAACCTAGATAGTATATTAAAAAGCAGAGACATTACTTTGCCAACAAAGGTCCGTCTAGTCAAGGCTATGGTTTTGGCAGTAGTCATGTATGGATGTGAGAGTTGGACTATAAAGAAAGCTGAGGGCTGAAGAATTGATGTTTTTGAACTGTGGTGCTGGAGAAGACTCTTAAGAGTACCTTGGACTGCAAGGAGATCCAACCAGTCCATCCTAAAGGAAATCACTCCTGAATGTTCATTGGAAGGACTGATGTTGAAGCTGAAACTCCAATACTTTGGCCACCTGATGCGAATAATTGACTCCGAAAAGACCCTGCTGCTGGGAAAGATTGAAGGCAGGAGGAGAAGCAGACAACAGAGGATGAGGTGGTTGGATGGCATCACTGACATGGGTTTGAGTAGGCTCCGGGAGTTGGTGAGGCCTGGTGTGCTGCAGTCCATGGAGTCGCAAAGAGTTGGACACGACTGAGCGACTGAACTGAAATGAACTGAACTAAAACAATATTTCTTTTAAGAGTTTCAATAATCTCAGAAGATTTTATCAGTACTATTGCTGACAAGGAAATTGTACAATTTGTTACAAACACATTTAGGAAATTGGAATCGATTTTTTTCTCAAGGCTTTTATAAACTCATCTTTCAAGACCTGCTAAAATTTTGATGTCTCAAAGTAATACAAGCAACTTTTTGCCCAGTTTATCTTTTTTCTCTTTCTCTTGCTTTTAGTCCTTTTTCTTTCCTTTCAAATTATGTTTACTTTGTTGTTTTGTTAAAAGCATGCATACTAATTTTAAAGATCAAACATTATAGAATATATATAACCAAAATATTATCCACATAAAAATAGCATTTTAATGTAATATTCTTTAATCTTTTTTTTGTATTTGACTTAGCATTATTTTATGGCTATCAAAAAATGTAGATCTTTATCATTATTTTAATTACCTTGCAATATTTATTTGCACATTTGTGCATACCTGGTTCCCACACCTCTCTAAGGATCATATTTCTAGTTTCAGAATAAACTCATTATCGTCCACTGAAATAATGGAGGAATTATTGTTATGAAATAATGCTTTTGTGAAATAATTTGCAAGCAATGTTATACATTTAAGAATGCTTTAGTATTTGTAGTAGCATCAATTTTTCAATAGCAAATATTTAGCCAGGTGTGACATAGACAACATATATTTGAGGTTGGGTGAGTTTCTAGAGGTGAATTGAATTAAATGCTTTGTGATAGTTATTTTTACCCTAGCTCACTGATTCTTAATCTTGGCATACATATTACATTCATATACATGCTTTGAATTTTTAACAAATATTGACATCCAGACTATATTCCTAACCAATGAGATTAAATCTTTGGATGAAACCAGAGCTTCTGCTGAGTCTAAAGAGAGAGAGCTGAGAAGCACTGAGACTCATTCCAAAGTAATTTGTGCAGAATTTATAAAAATTGTGTCCTTTTCATTTTGAGGAGAATGGAATCTCATCTTAAAATTGGGGGAATACGTATACATGGGGAGTTTGTTCATTCTAGTTTGTAGAATCTCTTTTTATGTATGCCACTTACTCCTAGATACTCTGAGAATCAAAATCAAACTTTTGGATGCTTTTAAAAGAACATTTTATGGTTACTTATCTTTCTAACAAGTACATGCCACAGTGGTTGCCTTGAAGGCTCAAAGCTTCTGGAAATATATGTTTGTGAAAATTTCATTCTAAGTGGAACACTTAATTCAGAATCTTGAATTAGCTGAATTAAAGTCATAGATGGCTTTCTTGAAAGAGAGTAAAATGTAAGAATGGGGAGGAAAATAGAACAGATGAGAGGGAGTATATTGTCACTTTAAGTGACTGAACTGGATTTTGATATGAATGATGTCTCAAAGCCATAGGTGTAAGTAGTGACAATATCTTATTATTTATTTCATTAGCTGTAGAAATAAATGAACCTTTGTCTACCTGCACAAACTTCACAGCCCAAAAATCTAAAGCATCCAATAAGGGTGGTTTTCACTGAAATACAGTCTATAGAAAGCAATGTTTCCAATGAAACATTGACAAATGATAGGCAAAAATGTCTCACAAACACACTGAATTTTTTGCTTGCTTTTCTTGTATTCTTTTTTTTAAAAAAATCACACATAAAATGGTGGTAGAGTAATGGTTAAAGGGCAACTTAGAAATAAATGGAAAACTTCTGTTTTCAAATTAATATTGTTTCAATTCTCAAGTATCAGGAGAGTTTGCATTTTGAATAGAATTTTAAGATATAATGTCATGAAAGAAAAGAAATAAAAATCTGTTTGTTGTAGATAAGAGTTTGTAAAACGTGTGAAGATGTAGAAAATAAATCAATATAACTGGCTTTTCATCCAATTATTACTGGGTGGATGTGGTTTTTTAATCTAATAAGTGTATTGTAGAATACATCTCACACCAAATAATTCAGTGGTGCTTTTTTTTTTTTATTTCATAAGCAGCTATAACATATTGAAAAAATAATTTGATGCCATTTTATGATAAGTGTTATTTGCAAGGGGCTTCCGCAGTGGCTCAGCAGTAAAGAACCTGCCTGCAAAGCAGGAGCTTCAGGAGATCCCCTGGAGGAGGAAATGGCAACCCACTTCAGTATTCTTGCCTGGAGAATCCCCATGGACAGAGGAGCCTGACCAGCTACAGTCTATAGAGTCACAGAGTCTGACACTACAGAAGCGACTAAGTGCACACGCACGCATGTACTTTGCGAGTTTTGTTTTTTGATTGTTTAGTTCATAAAGTACTCACATTGCTGCTATAACATAACTTATTGTTTTACCAAATATTCCCAGATCAAGAATGATTATTTAATAGTAGACAGTCCTATAATTTAATATGAAAGTTATATGGAAACAATTAAACAGGATTACTTTGACAATTGTGGTGGTTTTCAATACACAGAAACTTGGCAATATGTAGGTAAAATGTTAAGATAAATTATTTCAATGTTTTAAAATGTTGGGGTATTCTGACTGGTGTGAAATGGTATCTCATTGTGGTTTTGATTTGCATTTCTCTGATTATGAGGGATGTTGAGCATTTTTTCATGTGTTTGTTAGCCATCTGTGTGTCTTCTTTGGAGAAATGTCTGTTTAGTTCTTTGGCCCATTTTTTGATTGGGTTATTTATTTTTCTGGAATTGACCCTGCAGGAGCTGCTTGTATATTTTGGAGATTAATCCTTTATCAGTTGCTTCATTTGCTATTATTTTCTCCCATTCTGAAGGCTGTCTTTTCACCTTGCTTATACTTTCCTTTGCTGTACAGAAGCTTTTGATTTTAATTAGGTCCCATTTGTTTATTTTTGCTTTTATTTCCAATATTCTGGGAGGTGGGTCTTGGAGGATCCTGCTGTGATTTATGTCAGAGAGTGTTTTGCCTACGTTCTCCTCTAGGAGTTTTATAGTTTCTGGTCTTACATTTAGCTCTCTAATCCATTTTGAGTTTATTTTGGTGTATGGTGTTAGGAAATGTTCTAGTTTCATTCTTTTACAAGTGGCTGACCAGTCAGAATGGCTGATATCCAAAAGTCTACATGCAATAAATGCTGGAGAGGATGTGGAGAGAAGGGAACCCTCTTACACTGTTGGTGGGAATGCAAACTAGTACAGCTACTATGGAGAACAGTGTGGAGATTCCTCAAAAAACTGGAAATAGAACTGCCATATGATCCAGCAATCGCACTCTTGGGCATACACACCAAGGAAACCAGAATTGAAAGAGACACATGTACTCCAATGTTCATTGCAGCACTGTTTATAGTAGCCACGACATGGAAGCAAACTGGATGTCCATCAGCAGACGAATGGATAAGAAAGCTTTGGTACATATACACAATGGAGTATTACTCAGCCATTAAAAAGAATGCATTTGAACCAGTTCTAATGAGGTGGATGAAACTGGAGCCTATTATACAGAGTGAAGTAAGCCAGAAAGAAAAACACCAATGCAATATACTAATGCATATATATGGAGTTTAGAAAGATGCAAATGATAACCCTGTATACCAGACAGCAAAAGAGACACAGATGTACAAAACATCTTTGGGACTCTGTGGGAGAGGGTGAGGGTGGGATGGTTTGGGAGAATGGCATTGAAACATGTATATTATCATATGTGAAATGAATCGCCAGTTCAGGGTCGATGCATGTTACAGGATTCTCTTGGCTGGTATGTGGGGATGACCCAGAGGGAGGATAAGGGGAGAAGGGAGGTGGGAGGGGGGTTTGGGAGGGGGAATTCATGTACACCCGGGGAGGATTCAAGTCAATGTATGGCAAAACCAACCAATATAATATTGTAAAATAATTAGCCTCCAATAAAAAATATATGTATATATATATATATATATATTAGTAAAAATAAATAAAAAAAAATAAAATGTTGGGGTAATCTTTAAGTATAAAGTTACATTTTCTCTTCTCCACAAATTAAATTATGTTTTATTTAAAGAGTTTGCTTTAGATAATAGCACTTCACAGATATAAGGATTTTGCAAAAGTTCTTGAAATTCAGACAACTAGCACTCTTAGAGCAGTGGGTTCACAAAATGGTTTAGAAAACTGTCAAAAATAGAAGAGACAAATGAACATTTTTTAAAAAAGCAGAATTTCCAAATTCATCACTACAATCGGTCAGAGTTTGTCATTTTTCCCGGGAATGATTTAGGACAAATAGGTATGAGATGGTGGGATTGGACTAAAAAGTGTTCTTTTTTTTTTTCTTCCCGTTTTACTGAGATATAATTTACATACTGTATAAGTTTAAGAACTGTATAAGTTTCAAGTGCACAGCATAAAACTTTAAGTTAGATATATAGTGAAATGATTACCACACTATTTCATGAACATCTATCATCTCAAGTAGATACAAAAAAATATTTTTTTTCCTTATGATAAGGACTCAGGGTTTACTCTCTACACAACTTTCATATATAATGTAAGTAGGGTTAATTATATTCATCATGTTGTATATTGCATTCCTAGTACTTATCTTAGAACTGGAAGTTGGTACCTTTTGACTATCTTTATCCAATTCCTCCTATTCCCACTCACCGTGTTCTTTTTTAATCTTAAAAGCACATATGCATATCAATGAAAGAATTTAGTTATGATCACATGATTTTTTCACATCACTATTTGTTTCAGTTCTGTTCTAGTATGAATTCAGAACTGTATTGTTTTGAGGCAGTGTTAATTTTAGCATATGTAAACATTTTGTTCTAGAGTTGAATATTGTTATTTTATTTTGTACTGCATATGATAGTGGTGGAGGGAAGCTACAAAAAAAAATGTACGGTATTACCTAATTGCATATGGTGATGAGAACATGTGATTGTAGCCAGTAGCACTGATTTCCAGCTTAACATTTGCTTCATTCTCCTTGTGTGACCCTGGCTAATCATTTAACCCACCTGTATTTCTGTTCCTTCAAACAGAGGGAGAGAAAAATTTCTATCCATTCATACAAAAATTATAAATTCTTTAAGTGCAGAGATCTTGACATTTTCAAGAGTTTTTCCTAGCATTTCTTTTTTACAGTTCTATGCGCTAGTAAGCTCAGTTGGTAAAGAATCTGCCTGCAATGCACAAGACCTCGGTTTGATTCCTGGGTCATGAAGATCCCTTGGAGAAGGGATGGGCTACCCACTCCAGGACTTGCTTTGTGACTCAGCTGGTAAAGAATCCACCTGCAATGTGGGAGACCTGGGTTTGATTCCTGGGTTGGGAAGATCCCCTGGAGAAGGGAAAGACTATCCACTCTAGTATTCTGGCCTAGGGAATTCCATGGACTATATAGTCCTTGGGGTCGCAAAGAGTCGGACACAACTGAGCTACTTTTACTTTCACTTCAGGCTCTGGTAGGTACTTGAAAATAATTGACCTAATGTTTAATAGATGAATGAAATTAATTCAGGCATTAGGCATACAATTTATTAAGTTACTATTAAATCATTATACCATGGTATTGTCAAAGAAGACATATAGATGGTTTAGGAAGACATATGTCAAGTTTAATTACCTTTATTAAATCTAAGACAGTAACAATATGATTTAGCAGAATATCACTGCACTGGGCTTGGGAGACAGGGTCCAAGAACATCCTGGAATCCCATCAATATCATTAATTCATGGAGTTGCCTGGATGGAAATGTTTTCTGAGGTGTTCTTCTCTTTGTTGTTTTATGGCAGAGGAAAGCAATGGTCTTGTATCCTAGACCCAGATACTTTTGCTTCTGTTTTTGAGTTCTTCCTTTCATGACTTGGCCAAGTCTTTGACTACTCTAGCTGGCTGACGTCTTCTCTAAAAAGTTGAGGTAGGTGTTCATGAGTTTCTCAGGTTACGGATTTCAGATCATTTATGGGGTAATGTCCATTTCTTTGTTGATTTTTATTTCCTATTCACATTTTTGTAAATTAAAACAAGGTGTCCTTCTGTTTCTATGTTCACTAATGTTTGTTGTCACCTTACTGACACTTTATTTCTGAATGAAACAAATGACAAAATAACAATAGCAGCTCTGCAATGCATTTTAAAGGAGAAATAGAATAGTTTGATTCTGATCCTTCTTTGCCAAGGAATTTGTGTGGCCTTTACCCAGTCCAACTTGTGCAAGGCTTAATCCTGTTTCAAGGCAAAACATTTCCAAAGTTGCTAGTGAATGTGGAGGATACAGTTCTGGAATCACTCCTGGTAACTTGAACAAACTATTCTGCAAAATTTCATACTATGGGAGAAAGGAGACCACAGTGATGGGAAGGCCCATCTTGCCAAATGGGTGAAGTTAGAAAGAAAACACAATGTTGACATGGAGAAAAAACAAAGAATTGCTTGAATTCCTTCAGAGAATGCAGAAAACTCCACAATTGTTTTACTGTCTGGTAATGATTAAGGATGCTTTAAATTTGTTGTGCCTTAGAAAGTTAGGTATTGAAACAGAATGAGTATCTATTAACTTTTTAAAATATGATATTTTTCTATCTTTCTTTTTAAAGAAATTCCTGTGGCTGATTCATGTTGAGGTTTGACAGAAAACAACAAAATTCTGTAAAGCAATTATACTTCAATAAAAAAGATGAATTAAAAAGAAAGACAAATAAATTTTTTCCAAGAGATTTATTAATTTACAAGGTTTAGACTCACCCTGATCCTTCCATGAGGATCCCAGCTCTCTCAGGAATCCATGTTGTTTACAGGTGTATACTTACCTAGACTGTAGGTGGCTTAGCATTATTTCCTGTCTTCCCATTCATTTGGGCAGTTGTCAAGGCAATACATGGAAAGGTGAGTCTGAATACCTGGGTCTTACTCACTGTTAAATCTTACTTGGTGACACTGAGCAAGAGTATCTCTAGGCTGTTATTTTCACCTAGTTTAATCCTCAACCTAGGATCCCAAAACCTCTCTGGGTCCTTTAGGATGTCAGGGGAATCTGAAAGCTTTATTGAATTAAAAAAAAGCTTAATTGAAATCAATTATGTTCTTCTCAATTAGGGTACATAGTCTGAAAGAAACTGTTTCTTTACTTTTTAAAGCAATAATAGCAGTTTAATGTAACCCTACGTGTGGTAATAAAAGCATGTTATCCCACAAGTGGTCTCATGCTGAGCAACTATTCTGGTTGAACATCATTATGTGCATTAAATTATTTAACTAATAAATTATAATTTGGTAGGTACAAACTTTTAAGGCAAAAGACATCAAAGGGAAAAAGGAACGCTGTATTTTTTGAAGAGTTAAAAATGGAAACCCATGCACTGGGTTATCTATAAAGTGTTCCAGCTCCAGGATTCTAGATCAGGAATTGGTAAACTTTTTCTGTTAAAAGACCACATAGAAACTATTTTATACTTTGTCTGCCAAATGACTCTGTCAGAGCTACTCAATTTTGCCGCTATAGTGTGAAGGCAGCCATAAACAATATGTAAACCAATGGATTTGTCTGTGTTCCAGTAAAACTTTATTTATAAACACTAGCAGTGGGTCACTCTTTGACCAGCAGACACTAGTTTGCTGACACCTATATTTGGTGATCCCTGAGACTCTGAGACTGCTTACTCATCGAAGAAAGGAATACAGAGATGGAAGGAAAGATAAGCAGGCAGGAATGTTTAATGCATATTAAAGGCTTCTGCCCCAGTTTCCAGTTTCAGGTGCAGTGATAATAAAATGGCATCAGATAAATTAAGCTTTTGGAAAAGATTTTCAATGATTAATGGCCTCATGTTGTCCTATTTACTTTCATAAAGTCAAGTCTAATTTCATAATAGTCAGCACTTGAGAACAATGCTGCTGCTGTTTAGTTGCTAAGTTGTGTCCAACTCTTTGTAACTCCATGGACTGTAGCCCACCAGGCTCCGCTGTCCTTGGGATTTTCCAGGCAAGAATACTGGAGTGGGTAACTGCTTCTTTCTCCAAATGGTTACCCACAGGGGATCTTCCCAACCCAGGAACCGAACCAGTGTCTCCTGCATTGGCAGGAGGATTCTTTACCATTGAGTCAGCAGGAAAGCCCACTGAGGACAGCAGTGCAAATAAATTGTATTAAAGAGTATGCTGCAGGGCACCAAGTTCAGCCTTCCTTTTGAGATTCCTAATTGGGGCAAGTAGAAGACTCAATATTGTAGAGAGAAAGTCCTGGAAGATGGTCTTCACTCTCCTATGGCAGAAGGTCTTAGTTTGGATCAAATATCTACTTTTCCCTTCTTTTTCAGTAGAACTCATTTGTAGCTGCAATCATGACTGCTTGGTCTAAATATTTATCCTCTGGCCTTTTGCAGCTTTTTATGGCTTTGTGACTAAGATTTGGCTAATGGGATGTAAACAGAAGTGTTGTGTATGACTAGGAAAATGTTCTAGAAGGGAGACAATGTGTTCCTCTCATTTCCTTCTTCCTATTAGCTAAAATACAGACATGATGGTTGTAGTTCCAGAAGCTATATTGGATGATGAGGAGAAAGCCACATGCCAAAAATAACAGAGCTGCAAAATGAGGGGAACATGGGTCCCTAATAATTTTCTTAAGTTTGAGACTTCTTTTAAGTGAGAAAAGAAATCAATTTCTAGTGTTTCTAAGAATACTATTATTTTAGGCTATCATCAGAAAATCCCCAACAATAAATGTTGAAAAAGGAGTGGAGAGAAGGGAACCCTCTTACACTGTTGGTGGGAATGTAAACTGGTACAGCCACTATGGAGAACAGTATGGAGGTTCCTTAAAACACTAAAAATGGAGCTACCATATAATCCTGCAATCCCACCCCTGGGCATAGGTCAAGAGAAAACCATTATTTGAAAAGACACATGTATCCCAGTGTTCCTTGCAACAATATTTAAAATAGCGAAGACATGGAAGCAACCTAAATATCCATTGATATATAAATGGATAAAGGAGATGTGGTATGTATATGCAATGGAATATTATTCAGCCATGAAAAGGAATAAAATAATGCCATTTGCAGCAACATGGATAGACTGACAGATTGTCACACTGAATGAAGTAAGTCAGAAAGTATGATATCCCTTATATGCAGAATCTAAAAAGAAATGATACAAAAGAACCTATTTACAAAACAGGAACAGACTCACAGACTTAGAGAATGATTTTATGGTTACCAAAGAGAAAGGGTGAGGGGAAGGGAAGTTAGGAAGCTTGAGGTTGACATGTACTCATTGCTGTGTTTAAAATGGATAACCAACAAGAACCTGCTATGTTAGCACAGGGAACTCTGTTCAATGTTATGTGGCAGCCTGGGTGGGAGGGGAGTTTGGGGGAGAATGGATACATGTATAAGTATGGCTGAGTTCCTTTGGTGTCTGCCTGAAAATACATAACATTGTCAATTGGCTATATTCCAATACAAAATGAAAAGTTAAAAAATAAAGAATGCCATTATATAGATTTTCTTGCTTTAGGACAGAATTCTAACTTCAACTTCCCTTCAGAAAACAGTTTTGGTTTTACTTTAGAAATTTATACTCATTTAAACAAGGGAAAACCCCTACATCTGTTCTGATTTGAACAGTTCTTAGATTTCTGGTGCATTTCAAAGTCATTCATAAATCAGAGGACTTTTAGAAATTGATCTTTTGATGGGAGTGGAGGGAGCAGGGAGCAGGGACTGTTCCCTCCCTCTTGAACCTCCCACCCACTACCCACCCCATCCTACCCTTCTCGGTCATCACAGAGCACTGGATTTGAGCTTGCTGTGTCATACAGCAAATTTCCACCTGTTCCTAATTCTTTATATGGTAATGCATCTGTTTTAATGCTGCTCTCTCAGTGCATACCCTGTCTCCTCCCCCACCCCTGTGTCCACAAGTTCTCCACGTCTGTGTCTCTGTTGCTCTGCAGATAGGTTCATCAGTACCATTTTTCTAGATTTCGTGAAAAGTGAAAGAGAATATTGGTCAGTCACATCCAACTCTTTGCTACTCCATGGATTATACAGTCCTTGGAATTTTCCAGGCCAGAATACTGGAGTGGGTAGCCTCTCCCTTCTCCAGGGGATCTTCCCAACCCAGAGATTGAACCCAGGTCTCTCACATTGCAGGCAGATTGTTTACCAGCTGAGTCACAAGGAAAGCTGAAGAATACTGGAGTGGATAGCTTATCCCTTCTCCGGAAAGATCTTCTTGACCCAGGAATTGAACTGGGGCCTCCTACCTTGCAGGAGAATTCTTTACCAACTGAGCTACCAGGGAAGCCCTAGATTCCATATGTATGTGTAAATATATGATATTTGTCTTTCTCTTTCCGACTTACTTCACTCTGTATAATAGGCTCTTGGTTCATCCACCTCGTTAGAAGTGAATCAGATGTGTTCCTTTTCATGGCTGAATAATATTCTGTTGTGCATATGTACCACTACTTCTTTATCTGCTGATGGACATCTAAGTTGCTTCCATGTCCTAGCTATTGTAAATAGTGCTGCTCTGATCATTGGGGTACATATATCTTTCTCACTTTTGGTTTCCTCAGGGTATTCTCCCAATAGTGGGATTGTTGGGTCATATGGTAGTTTATCCTTGACTCCTGTGTTTTCAGTCATTCCTGTTTTCTGATATGATAGCCATTTGTCATGTAAAAGTGCTGCAATTTTGAAGTTGTCTTTTCATCGTCATTTACCTATAAGTGTTTTCTGGTTTGCTTTGTTTCCTTATTCTTCACACAAGGACTATTAAGTATTATTTATTAATTTATGTATTTCTGAAAAAATTCATTTTAGTTTCCATATGGTGAGCTATTTTTAACTTCATTTTGCTGTTTAATCTACTGCAGTTTTCCTTCAAGTATGTAAATATAAATAATACATTATTATAAATAGAAGTCCCCTGAAGCATCTCTTCTTAAACACCACCCAAGATTTCTTAGCTTTTCTCATAGATGTTTCTTCTCCTATCATTTCTTCAACTTTATTGTTCCCCACAATTCTCAATTCTTATGTTAATTCTGTTTAAAAATAAAGAAATATAAATAAAATAATGAAATTTATAACTCTGAGTAGACAAGAGGCTTTATTAACCTAGAAATTAAAATGTGTCAGGAAGTACAGGTTGGTTTAGACCAGTCATTTCTAGCTCTGAGAAGTTTATAAGGCTGTTTCTAAATCTGAATGCCATTCAAATGCTTTGAAAGACTTGTTGATTAATGTGGGAGGAGTAACAGAGGAAATGTAAAAGTTCCAAGGAAATGAAAATATTTTCTTTAATACAGAATATAATAAATGGGACTAATAATAAAAATAAGTAAATTTTTTGGTATGTTTGATTTTTGAAAGGAGTTGTTCATGATAGGAAGCTAAGTGATAAATTTCCTTAGTTGGGAAAGAAGTGTCTAATTTGTCCCAGTAACAAAATATTATGACCTGTAGTATAAAGAAAGAGACTCAATAAAACATTGTCCACATTTTCAGAGTAGAATAGAGAGTTTGAAGACAAACAAAATTTACTGATTGTCATATTATTATAGGCATATGGATGTCAGGCATTTTTACCAGCTACTTAATTGTACTGAATCTCAGTTGCATACATTTGAAGTAATCTGACCTATTCAAACATACCTAGAACTTTTTTATGTATCAGATGAGGTAAAAATTGTTCTGAAAATCATATAGTTTCAGAGAAACTACGAAAAACATGTCATATAGTATTAGTAATCATCTCCTTGGAATTAAAAGTCCACAATAACATGAAATTTGTTTTGTAAAATTATAACTATAAATTTTTAAACATAATTCTTATAAAATACTTCCCAAAAAATAAAAGATAGAAATACTAATAGCTTGCATAAATTGAACATTTTCTCTGTGCCAGGTAGTATGTTAGTTTTCATGATTATATCATTATGTTCTCACAATACTAGCTATTGTTATTTGTAATGAGGAAACTGAAGCTTAGGGAAGTTATGCCAACTTGCCCAGGGTAAAAATAAATGGTGGTAATAAGTGGTGGCTCTTGAATTTAAACCGAAGTAAATTTTGACTCCAAAATTCAAGTCCAACTGCTTCGCCAAAGTGCCCAACCACTTTGCCAACTTGAAATCTGAAACTTGATTAAATTAATTGCATGAAAATAGTGGGATTGGCCACTGATGACAGGAAAATAATTGTTAATTCAATATAACAAAACTTCAGAACGGTTATTGCCTATGACAATCATGCCTCAACTCTGGTCTAGACTTATCTAACCCTGGTTCTTCTAGCTGGGGGCAGGCAAGATGAGGTGGGGTCATGGCTTCATGTAAACTGTTGTCAAGGGCTTTGCTTTTGTTTGGGGTGGTGGGTCCACCGGGCTTACTATGCTATTAAAAAATATCAGTTCAAGAATTTACTAACTAAAAGCAGACCTTGCCTTAAATACAACAGTGATGATGTTGTCATGAACTGGGATTATGACTAATCCAAACCTTAATCCTCTGTAACTGATATCAGCAAAATAAATGACAATAAAAGGGAGGGGGAGAATTAAATTTGAATGTTTTCAGTTTGAGAACTTTCCTTTAAACACCATTTTAGAAACATCTGAGGAGACAATATTCTCTTTTCCCAGTGTGTGGCACTCTTCTTCCATCTGATCCCCTGCCCTTCTCTGAAAACCATCGCCTCAGGACTTAAAAGCTCCTGTTCTGCCTGTCAGTCTCACCTGGTGACTCATTTTGCCTGGAGTCTAGTGGTTAGAAGTTAAGCAAATTATTTTGTTATAGAGAATGTAGGAAACTGGATATGCAGGGACATTTTGAATAATCAGGTTTTAGAAATGGAAAGAGAATGAAATAAAAAGCTGACCTGCCTGATGTACTTATGACCATGGATCAACAGTTTTAGAGATAGTTGGACCAAATATCCTACTATGATTGACTGAATGTAGGGCATGGCTGTTCGTACATGGTCTTTTTCACCTGGTAATCAGGAAAACAGAAAGTTTGTTTTCTCATCTCTTACTAGCTTCAGGAGTTAAGAAAATAATATCAATAGTTAAATGATTCTTGCTTATATTTTCTTTTATTCAATTTTAGGAGATTCAAGCAGATAATATTTAAGCTTCTCTTTACAGAAAGAGCTGGATAGATAAGATATATAGATATACATCTCTCTCATATAGACCTTGAAGTACCTTGACACATTGAGTAGTGAAACAAGTTTATATAACAGCATTCTTACCTTGCAAATTATTTGTTGCATACTGAATACTTTGAAGAAGTATAAGTGAATGTCATAGGAAGATTAAGTTTATGCTTTGGTAGGTTATGCAGCAAAAGTCTTCCCTAAGTAGCCTGCTGCATACATGAAATGACTGCAGGTTCACAAATGGCTTTTATTCAACTTGGGCTCCCTAGGCTCTCTGCTGACTCATCCCCTTTCTTTCTGTGTGTGTTCTACCCTCTTACCTCCTCTGGAGTCAGTATTCATCCCTCTTTTGTTGTTGTTGTTTTGTTGCTAAGTCATGTCTGACTCCATGGACTGGAGTCCACCAAGGTCCCCTGTCCATGGGATTTCTCAGGCAGGAATACTGGAGTAGATTACTATTTCCTTCTCCAGGGGATCTTCCAGACTCAGGGAACAAACCTGTGTCTCCTGCAAGAATCTCCTGCAGGCAGATTCTTTACCACTGAGCCACCAGTATCCCTCCTTAGAGTATTACAAATGGAACTCCTTGTTTAGTCAGCGCACTTAAAGGAAGATGGTTGCACATAAAGTATATAGTCTGTTTTACTCTTTATTCTCATTCCCTGTAATTCCTCTGCCTTAGTTTGGGAATGGGAAGGGTGAAATTGGGGGAGGGGTGAGGAATAGTCCATGTAAACAAAAGAAGTATTTCTGGTTTTAGACTTTGCAGCTGGTTTGGCTTTCGGTGGCCATAGGTTAGGGGGAAATGCATGTCTATAAAATTCAAATGAGGAAGATAATTTACAATCAGTGTTTAATACGCATTTCTTCTTGTTTTCACAGTAACTCTGCAAGATATTATTAGTACAATCTTTATTTTACAAATGAGGAAACCAAGGCTGAGTTAAATAAATTGTCTATGGTGATAATGTTCAGTTCAGTTCAGTTCAGTCGCTCAGTCGTGTCCAACTCTTTGCGACCCCATGAATCACAGCATGCCAGGCCTCCCTGTCCATCACCAACTCCCGGAGTTCACTCAAACTCATGTCCATCAAGTCGGTGATGCCATCCAGCCATCTCATTCTCTGTCGTCCCCTTCTCCTCCCGCCCCCAATCCCTCCCAGCATCAAGAGTCTTTTCCAGTGAGTCAACCCGTTGCATGAGGTGGCCAAAGTATTGGAGTTTCAGCTTTAGCATTAGTCCTTCCAATGAACAGCCAATGGAAAAGAAATGCAAAAAAGCAAAATGGCTGTCTGAGGAGGCCTTACAAATAGCTGTGAAAAGAAGAGAAGCGAAAAGCAAGGGAGAAAAGGAAAGATATAAGCATCTCAATGCAGTGTTCCAAAAAATAGCAAGGAGAGATAAGAAAGCCTTCCTCAGCGATCAATGCAAAACAATAGAGGAAAACAACAGAATAGGAAAAATGAGATCTCTTCAAGAAAATTAGAGATACCAAGGGAACATTTCATGCAAAGATGGGCTCGATAAAGGACAGAAATGGTATGGACCTAACAGAAGCAGAAGATATTAAGAAGAGGTGGCAAGAATACACAGAAGAACTGTACAAAAAAGATCTTCATGACCAAGATAATCATGATGGTGTGTTCACTCACCTAGAGCCAGACATCTTGGAATGTGAAGTCAAGTGGGCCTTAGAAAGCATCACTATGAACAAAACTAGTGGATGTGATGGAATTCCAGTTGAGCTATTTCAAATCCTGAAAGATGATGCTGTGAAAGTGCTGCACTCAATATGCCAGCAAATTTGGAAAACTCAGCAGTGGCCGCAGGACTGGAAAAGGTCAGTCTTCATTCCAATCCCAAAGAACGGCAATGCCAAAGAATGCTCAAACTACCACATTTTAGGTGATAATGTTAGTGAGAGCTAAATTACAGTTGTGGCCAGGTTCCCTGACTGCAGAGTGTGGCACCCGCCAGGTACAGGGTGTTTGATGAATAAATTCAAGAGAGCAGAGACTCCTGGGTGCCCTCTTGAATTTATTCACTGGACACTCTGTACATTAGATTGGTGATGAAAAAGAGAAGATATCTAATTACTGTTTTCTGTGGAACTTTAGCTTCCTGACCATCACATCAAAGAATTTGAGAAAGAAAATTTAATTTTATTGTTGAATTATATGAAAATAATGATTTGTATACTTATTTGACTAATATTCTAATTTGACTTCACTATACAGTTTATGATATTGTTTCCTAAAGCATCTGAATTGAATTCAGCAGTATGACTTTTCACATCCCACTAATATTAATATGGGAGTAAATTCACTATAACTGTGACAAATTCTGAAGCTAAAGGGCATGCTAAGACAACTAAATTCAACCCTGGCTTGGCCTCTTCATACTTTTGAACTTCAGTGACAATATATCCATGAATAAGAACACATGCTCCTTACTTATTTCATGCAGTAAAGAATAAAATTAATGAAGTTAATAAAACAACAAAAGAATGTTCTGGAAACTTTGAATACAGATCCAAGACAATTTCTTTAATTTAATTTTGTCCCTTATTATCAGTTATTCATTGTTTTTAATTTTCTTTTCTGGTTTGTATTCTTTTATCAATTTTAAATTTTTAAAAAATTTTTGTGACTGTTCTGGGTCTTCATAGCTTGGCACGGGCTTTCTCTCATTGAGGTGAATGGGGGCTACACTTCATTGCCGTCCCAGACTTCTCAAAGCAGTGACTTCTCTTGTTGCAGAGCACGGGTTCTTGGGGGATGGGCTTCAGTATTTGCAGCACTCTGGCTCAGTAGTTGAGGCACATGGGCTTAGTGGCTCCATGCATATGGGATCTTCCTGGACCAGGAATCAAACCTTTGTCTCCTGCAGTGGCAGGTGGATTCTTATCTACTGTGCCACCAGGGAAGTCTTCTTTTATTTTGAAGTCTAATTTCTAAGGGATGAACTTAGATGTACATCGTCAGTGTTCATGTATATTTATATCAGTTCGCTGAGCAACAGTTCTAACACAAATTAAAGGGAAAAATGATATAGTGCCACATGATAGTGGCAGGAAGATGTAGATTGCTTTTACTAGTGCGATAAATTGTCTCGGTATCTGTACATAATAATCGAATGGGTTTTACGTTCAACCTCTCAAGTTTCCTTATGCGATATAATTTTTAAGATTTAGTTCATGGTGTACTCATCTAACTTTGCCGTTACTTGAAAAATAAGGACTTAGTAAATCAAGAAAATAAGCATTATCTGCACAACATAATCTGCCCCTGGAACCATTACAAAATGGCCAGTTCTAGAAGAGTTGCTGCTGTAGCAACTTACAAGCCAAGCTTCTGCTTATGATTTGAGTGCTAATTGTAAATAGATGAACTAGATAAAGTTCATAGTATCTTTGGAATATAACAGAGTTTTAACATGTATTATGTAGTTGAAACTCCTACGTGAAACTGAAGTTTGTTAGGGGTTGCAATGGACTTTTATTAGGAATCTCTGCTAGTCACGAAGGGAAATTGCTAGGAAGATCTGAAACTGTGGGCTTAATCTAATAAAAATAGCTGTTTCCTTACTCTTGTTCCTTCTCTGTAGTCTTCGTTGACCCAAATAGAGTTGATAATGTGATACTAACTTGGACTAGATCAATGGCCTTGGATGAGAAGCTGTAGATCCTCTTATGATCTCTTTGATTTAACAGGTGAGAAAAACTAAAGCTCAGAATTCAATTAGGCAGACTTCTGATTCCCAGTCTCTTGTTCTTCCTTCTGTTCTCCTCTACTTTTGTTAGCATCTTCAAACTACACAAAGTCTATACTTATTCGATATATTAAGTCACTAAGTATCTTCCTTCTACTCCACCTAGATGAGAGTCCTTACAGACATGTAAAAGAGTTGCACATCTCTTGTTTCTACCTACAATGATAAATTCCCCTAAAGTAAATCATCCCTTACTCAAAAGCAGTGTGAGTCAGAAATACATATTTCTTGTTACAGTAGTAGTTTTTGAGAAAAGAAAATAAACGTTTTAGGCAGCTTTGAAAACCACTCCACTCTGTTAGGATGGGTTTTTCCTAGCTTACACATGTTCATCTCCTTAGATATGTAGATTTTAAGTTTAACAGTGTTTGACTTCCATGATAGATTCATGATAGTTAATGATAAGACTCTCATGCCATTTCACATTTGAAAAATCTATATAAAGCATTTTGGACTTCATAGACTCTTGGATTTAGAAAGATATTGTGGTGTAAATAATAAAACCTGAAACAAATCCACTTAAGTCTCACTTCTATGTTGGATGACATGCCTACTGGCAAATCACTTTTAAGAAATGTAAGTACTCTTTAATGACATGTGACTAAGAGAGCCCATTTAAAAATGCCATTTGATTTATCAGTCAGTCAGTCAGTTCAGTCGCTCAGTCATGTCCGACTCTCCGCGACCCCATGAATCACAGCACGCAGGCCTCCCTGTCCATCACCAACTCCCGGAGGTCACTCAAACTCATGTCCATCGAGTCGGTGATGCCATCCAGCCATCTCATTCTCTGTCATCCCCGTCTCCTCCCGCCCCCAACCTTTCCCAGCAGCAGAGTCTTTTCCAGTGAGTCAACTCATTGCATGAGGTGGCCAAAGTATTTATTCAGTTCAGTTCAGTTCAGTTCAGTTCAGTTCAGTCGCTCAGTCGTGTCCGACTCTCCGCGACCCCATGAATCACAGCATGCCAGGCCTCCCTGTCCATCACCAACTCCCGGAGTTCACTCAAACTCATGTCCACAGAGTCGGTGATGCCATCCAGCCATCTTATTCTCCGTCGTCCCCTTCTCCTCCCGCCCCCAACCTTTCCCAGCATCAGAGTCTTTTCCAGTGAGTCAACTCGTCACATGAGGTGGCCAAAGTATTGGAGTTTCAGCTTTAGCATCAGTCCCTCCAATGAACATCCAGGATTGATCTCCCTTAGAATGGACTGTAGTACCAAATCAAAATCAAGTGATTCCAGTGACAAGGATGTTCCATTTTTGTATTATATTATGTGGAAAATTGATATTTGAAAGGAAACAGTTTGGTTTTTTTAGTTAAAGAATACTGCATTTACTTTGAGTTCTTAGTACTTTATAAAAACAAATAAGAGTACTAAAGTACAATACTTTTCAGCTAAATGCACTATATGCTAATTTTTGAGAAGCAATTACTTTTAAAATTGTTTTTTTTAAATATAATTTTTAGTACACAAAGTAATGGTTCTGGGTAGCATCAGGGAAAAATCAGATGTGCAAAAGTGTGGTTCCCTGCATGATGGAATATACATTAATAGGAACAGACAGAGGAAAAGCAAAGGGGCACTTTTTGTCCTGAGGGTCACTGCTCTCTCTATTTGAAACCTCTCTTCCTGGTCAAATGAAGCGCAGCCATCACAGGTCCTGAGTAATCGGACCACTGGGAGCACCCTGACCAGGACAACCGGCCACCAGCTCCCAGTCAGAATGCCTTTCATCTCTCCTTCCTTTCTTCTCCTTGTGCTCTTATGTTGCTCCTCCTTATCGCCCTTCTCTTGGCTAATTTCTGAAATAGGTTTTCCTAGTTGGACTCTTTCATAAGTTTCTTTTATAAGAAAATATTTGAGACTGAAAACAAGGTCCTTTGTTTTTACATTGTATTTGATCAGATGATGCCTTGTAGATAGCATGCCTTAGCAGTGATATTTTAAGCATTCTGGGGAGGGTGTAAGAGGGACATTTAAAAACACAAGCTTTCCTGGTTCCTCTACTCAAATTATATGGGCAGCCACAGTATCAAGGTGATCAATTCCAATAATGTGAATCTCTCAGGCAGTTAGTATTTTCATTCCTTCATTCAATAACTATTTACTGAATGCTGACAAAGGGCCAGGCGCTGACCGAGGTGTTGGGCTAATAGCAATGAACATCACAGGCAAAATATTGACCTTCATGGAATTTATGTTTAACAAGTATGATGAAATGTGAAGGATGGGTTGTTACAGGAACACAGGACAGAGAGAACTAACGTATCTGAAGAAGCATAGAAAAACCCTGGGATGGAGTAATAAGCCAAAAACAAGGGCTGGCCAGTAAGTTAACCACCCAACAGTACCCCAAATGCCTGCTATATTGTTAGCCAGAGACATTTCTCTGCTTTCTGTCAGGCTGTTCTTGTCATTCCCAGCTTAATGATGGTTGGCACCGAAATGAGAGAAAACATACCCTCTGCTGCTCTACTGAGGACTGACATTTATTTTGTACTTTTTATTCTCTATTTGTGCTTTATCTCTCTAGAAGAGAAATACAGAATGTTATTTTTAAGTGTGGTATGTTTTCTGATCAGTTTTCATTAGCTTGATATGAAACTGGAAGTTTAGGAAAAAATACTTAGAATTATAAAAGGTTAATGCACCAGGGGTTGAGGCAAAAAGGATGCTTAAAAACAAGGTGGAGTCAGAATATTTACTCAAAATATGACTAAACAGTTCATCAATCAAATTAGAAGAGATTTTAAGAGACCTGGTAAAAATTATAATTCACTTTTCATTGGACATTCCACACTAAAACATACACACACACACAACTCTAAATGACTGTTTTTCTTAAGGTTAGAATGGTGCTTCAGTAATAGGAATATTTTAAACAAAGTCCTGTTAGAAATTTTTGTTTGAAAACAAAGTCAATATCCTTTAAACAAATACTTTCTGGGCAGCTGCCGGCGGCACTTTGCCACACTGGAAAGGAAGGGCACAGGACAAAAACAGTCTTTCTTCTGTGCAGCTTGAAATATATTTTTATTGTTTTACTCAAAGTCAGTGTTTTCACTTCTCAAAAAGCTTTCATATATGCTTTTTTATTGGAAAATTCCTTCCAAACATTATTCTAAAATAATAGCATATAACATTTTGTCATCTACTTCATATTAAGTGTACCATAAAATGCTTTCAAGTTCAACTGTTTTTCATTTGACCAGTCCCTTCAACAAGCACTGGATTGCTGAGGATTTTTACACCGTATCTACTTTTCATCTCTCAATTCCTGACACACTATTAAACACAATTCCTGACACAGTCTATTACATTATTTCTTATATGACTGCACCATTAACAGATTTAGGGGAACTTATTTTCTTTAATGGATCCATTGTTTCTTCAGTACCTCTTTAAAAATTGTTCATTCTTGTTAGGTAGCAGTGACAAGTCAGGCCCTCTCCTATGTCTGGGTCTTTTGCTTCTGTATGTGCCACTTTCTTCTGAGTCTGAACTCTAAGAAGAAAAGCATCATCATCTTTTATTCCAGTCAGCACAATGTTTTGTAGGTGAAAGCAAGATATTCTGGGCAGAAAGCTAATTAAAGTAAGATTAAGTATAGTGAGGAAGAAGTTATAGACCTTTTAGAAAATGTTTGATCAGTATAAGTATATATAGGAGTGCTGTGTGCTAAGTCGCTTCAGGCACGTCCGACTCTTTGTGATGTTATGGACTCTAGCCCTCCAGGGTCCTCTGTCCATAGGAGTCTCCAGGAGAGAATACTTTAGTGGCTTGCTGTTTCCTCCTCCAGGGTATCTTCCCAACCCAGGGATCAAACCCACATGATCTTACATCTTCTGCATTGGCTGGCAGGTTCTTTACCACTGGGAAGCCCATGTATAGGAGACATTAGTTAAAATATGAAGGAGTTAGTTTTAGAATACTCAGGTAGGTGCTAATTTTAACAAGGGAATAAAATAACCTGTGAAACTCATTAATTTTAATGTTTGGTGTTGACCGCCAGTGATCTTTCCATCAAGCCCTGGCAAACTCTACCAGGACTCATCTGGCCCATTGTCTTTACTTTGTGTTTACTCTTTGTAAATAGAGTTATAGTGGGACACAGCCTTACCCATTCTTTCATGTTTTGCCTATGACTGCTTTTACACTATAATGTCAGAGTTGAGTAGGTTGCAGCAGACTATCGTCCACAAAGCTGAAAATATTTACCATCTGACACTTTATAGGAAAGGGCCTATTCTAACAATTTTGCTTTGTTTCTCCTTTTTTGACTAAAAGTACATTAACTTCTAATATTCAAAGACAGTTGTCCAACAGAAGCCTTCAATGTTATATGAAATTGGGGAAAAGAATCAGATTTATAAACTGATTATTATGTTGCTTTTTACTACAGACAGTGAGTTATATGATATATGAACTCAACTGATTACTGCAAAATTCTCTGGAACTCATGCAGGGAGGTAAAATTTTGTAAAAGTGCAAAATTCACAGAAACATGTCTCATTACGAAGCTAAACAACTCACAAACTTTCTTCACTAATGCAGCTAGACATAATGATCACACCCTCTGGCAGTAATCTGTTTCAGAAAGAACTGGCTATGAGAATGAGTGGTCTTCCCAGGTGACTCAGTGGTAAAGAATCTGCGTGCCAATGCAGGAGACACAGGAGACACATATTTGATCCCTGAGTTGGGAAGATCTTGTCTGGAGTTATCCCAGGGACAGAAGAGCCTGTTGGGCTACAGTCCATAGGGTTGTAGAGAGTTGGACATGACTGAAGTGACTTAACACAGTACATAGCACTGCACTGGGGGATCATCTTTGTGACAACTGGAGAAAATGAATCCTGAGCTTTCAAAAACACTTCCAGCAAAACCGTGGCAAAACTGGTCCAAAGGTGATGATAAGCAGGACTGCTGCTTTCATTTAGAGCTCATACTCTTAAATCAGGCTATTTAATGCATGAAATCATTACAGCTTTCTGACAAAGCAAACTTTACCTGAACCTGTTTCAAAGGAAACATACATAAGGCTGACATGGATGCATACAATTTTGATAATTTGAACATTAAGAAGAGCCAGATTTCCTTTATTAAATATTAGTATATTAAAGGAGGTAAGGGTGAGAATATTCAAAACAGCAGCAATAACACAGTGTAATTATTGTTGGAACATTTTTAGTTCTTGGATATGATTACAGATGTGTCTTTGATCCTGGAAATTGAAATTATTTTATACAAAATTTTTAAATATATACACCTCAGAAAAAGCAAGGTGTGTTACAGTTAATGATATGTACTTGATTAGACAGATGCTTATTTTTCTTTCTGGATAAACAAACTATGAATTCCATTTTCCCTTGCAATTCCATTTTCCTTGGTCTTGTCATGTGACTGAGTTATAGCCAATGAAATATAATTGGGAAGTTGGGTGCTATTTCAAGGCTTGGGCTATAAAATCTCTCTCTGTACGATGACTTCTTCCTTTTCCTCCATCTGCTAGCCAGATTCCAAGAATCAGGCAAAGGCCTTGGCGATTGCCTAACCGTAAGATGGAAGGAGTTGGGTCTTGGAATCACTGAGTGGAATATTCCGCAGGAAACAGTCCATTGGACTGTGATGGGCTCCATATGGATGTCCAGTAGACTGTGTTAAGTCACTGAGAGCTTTCTGGGTGAGCAGCAAGAGATCATGTCAGCTGATACACTGTGTCACAGTCCCCTCCTCCGCTGTGGACTCATGCCCTGTCAGTGACAGGTACAAAAGAAGAAATGGTCACTTCTGTTTAAAGAGATGGAAGATACCACCCTTGAGTGGTAACCTGAAAAACGTACACGAGGAAAATTCATCTAAAAAGGAATTTGGATTTTTGGATAAGACAACTTTTAATTTATAATATTGATTTTTTTTAATGTAAGATAACGTGAAACACAATAAAAACCTTTCCTTCACCTTCCAGAAATGCCATATCCTTCTTGGCTTGTTTTCGTGTACAAAGTTCCTTTTAGATAAAGAGAATATCTTCAAAAGTCTGGCACAAAAACATATGTTTTAACTAAAAATGAACGAAGTTATGAGGACTATCTTTTTAAAAATGCACATATGTTCCTAAGAGTTTGTCACTTCAGAAATCAGAGAGTAGAATATCTAAATATACTGAAATACTCCAATGGGACTTCTCTTTGTGTGCATGTTAAGTCACTTCAGTTGTGTCCTACTCTTTGCGACCATATGGACTGTAGCCCACCAGGCTCTTCTGTCCGTGGGATTCTCCAGGCAAGAATACTGGAGTGGGTCACTATGCCCTCTTCCAGGGGATCTTCCCAACTCAGGGATCGAAGCCGGGTCTCCTGCATTTCCTGCATTGCAGGCAGATTCTTTACCATCTGAGACACTAAGGAAGCCCCAGGATTTCTCTTTATTAAGAGTACCAGACCACCTGACCTGCCTCTTGAGAAACCTGTATGCAGGTCAGGAAGCAACAGTCAGAACTGGACATGGAACAACAGACTGGTTCCAAATAGGAAAAGGAGTATGTCAAAGTTGTATATTGTCACCCTGCTTATTTAACTTATATGCAGAGTACATCATGAGGAACGCTGGGCTGGAAGAAGCACAAGCTGGAATCAAGATTGCCGGGAGAAATATCAATAACCTCAGATATGCAGATGACACCACCCTTATGGCAGAAAGTGAAGAGGAACTCAGAAGTCTCTTAATAAAGTGAAAGAGGAGAGTGAAAAGGTTGGCTTGAAGCTCAACATTCAGAAAACAAAGATCATGGCATCTGATCCCATCACTAAATGGGAAATAGATGGGGAAACAGTGGAAACAGTGTCAGACTTTACTTTTTTTGGCTCCAAAATCACTGCGGATGCTGATTGCAGCCATGAAATTAAAAGATGCTTGCTCCTTGGAAGAAAAGTTATGACCAACCTAGATAGTATATTAAAAAGCAGAGACATTACTTTGCCAACAAAGGTCCGTCTAGTCAAGGCTATGGTTTTTCCCATGGTCATGTATGAATATAAGAGTTGGACTGTGAAGAAAGCTGATTGCCGAAGAATTGATGCTTTTGAACTGTGGTGCTGGAGAAGACTCTTGAGAGTCTCTTGGACTGAAAGGAGATCCAACCAGTCCATTCTAGAGGAGATCAATCCTGGGTGTTCATTGGAAGGACTGATGCTGAGGCTGAAACTGCAATACTTTGGCCACCTCATGCGACGAGTTGACTCACTGGAAAAGACCCTGATGCTGGGAAGGATTGGGGGAGGGAGGAGAAGGTGACGACAGAGAATGAGATGGCTGGATGGCATCACCGACTCGATGGACATGAGTTTGAGTGAACTCCGGGAGTTGGTGATGGACAGGGAGGCCTGGCGTGCTGTGATTCATGGGGTCGCAAAGAGTCGGACACAACTGAGCGACTGAACTGAACTGAATATCCAAATAACTAGCTTGAGCTTCCAGTCCCAATTTTATAAGAAGTCTCTACCCTCTCTCACATCATGGAATTTCAGAGGGGATTATATTATTGTGCTTATTCCCTAGTCTATATTTCTGATAATGCTGAATGATTATGCCAATTGTTGCCTCATTTCCTTGGCTGTCTTCTTTTCTTCACACCACTCTGGACTTCCTTCTTCCTTCCTCTCTTCTTTTATTCCTTAAACAATAATATAAAACTTGTGAATACTTCCAATTGTAAAATAACACTTTGCCCCCTTTGACATCATGGATAAGTAGAAACTTCTTTTGATAAATAGAACAATCAGTATTTCCTGAGTTAAAATTCAAACAGAGAAACAATACCAACAGCAGCAACAACAAGAAGAAGATGGGTTTCTTATTGAATTCTAGTTTTTCAAAGAAAAGAAAATTCTAGCATTTCCCTTAAATTGCGGACTTCCTAACACAAACACTTTATTCCTGAATTTTGCAAGGTAGTACCTGATGATAAGAAAGCATTTGTTGTTTCTTATATTCATGAACGGAGAAGGCAATGGCAAGCCACTCCAGTACTCTTGCCTAGAAAATCCATGGATGGAGGAGCCTGGTAGGCTGCAGTCCTACCAGTCGAAAGCGACTTCACTTTCACTTTTCACTTTCACACATAGGAGAAGGAAATGGCAACCCACTCCAGTGTTCTTGCCTGGAGAATCCCAGGGAAGGGGGAGTCTGGTGGGCTTCCGTCTATGGGGTCACACAGAGTCGGACACGACTGAAGTGACTTAGCAGCACCAGCAGCAGCATATTCATGAAAGAAAGTTGTTTTCCACTATGAATAGATGAAGTCTAAACTCGGTAATATGGTTAAACTTTTAAAATTTTATCATAGAGTACCTGTTTCATTTTTGTTGAGCCAGCCTTCTAAGGTTTAGATCCTTTGTGATCCTTTGTAATCATTTGCAAAGAAACCTTTTTATTTTTCTAAATATTTCATCTCTAAAGAGAATCCTCTTACACTGTTGGTGGGAACTTAAGTTGGTACAGTCACTAGGGAAAACAGTATGGACATTCCTCAAAAAAAAAACCAAAAACAACAGGGCTACCATATACTCCAGAAACTCCTCTTCTTGTCAAAACTATAATTCAAAAACATACATGCACCCCTAATTCATAGCAGCACTCTTCATAATAGCCAAGACATGGGCTTACATGTCTAAATGTCCCATCACTTCATAGCCAGTAGATGGGGAAACAATGGAAACAGTGACAGACTTTATTTTCTTAGGCTCCAAAATCACCGTGGATGGTGACTGCAGCCATGAAATTAGACACTTGCTCCTTGGAAGAAAAGCTAGATAGCATATATATTAAAAAGCAGAGACATCACTTTGCCAACAAAGGTCTGTATAGTCAAAGCTATGAATTTTTCCAGTAGTCATGTATGTATGTGAGAGTTGGACCATAAAGAAGGCTGAGCACTGAAGAATTGATGCTTTTGAACTGTGGTGCTGGAGAAGACTCTTGAGGGTCCCTTGGACTGCAAGGATATTAAACCAGTCAATCCTAAAGGAAATCAGTCCTGAATAGTCATTGGAAGGACTGACGCTGAAGCTGAAGCTCCAATACTTTGGGTACCTGATGCAACGACCTGACTCATTGAAAATGATGATGCTGGGAAAGATTGAGGGCAGGAGGAAAAGGGGGCAACAGAGGATGAGAAGATTGGATTGCATCATCGATTCAATGGAAATGAATTTGAACAAATTCTGGGAGATAGTGAAGGACAGGAAAGCCTGGTGTTCTGCAGTCCATGAGGCTGCAAAGAGTTGGACAGGACTGAGTGAACAGCTACAACAAGATGCAAACTGTTGTATACAGAATGGATAAACAACAAGGCCCTATTTAATATCCTACAATAAACCATAATGGAAGAGAATATATGAATGTCTAACTGAATAATTGACATTATAAATCAGCTATATTTCAATAAAAATAAAAATCTGAAAAAACAACAAATATTTTATCTCTGAGTATGAGAGAGCAGGTAAATCTTTCTTCAAATGTAGGAGATTCATAGGTGTAGTAAAATGATGGAGCATATTTTTCTTCTCTTATTTGATGAGGAATATAAATTTTCTAAAATGCACGTTTCTACAAAATTTACAACAAAAATATCAAAGATATTTGGGAAACCAATCAAGTGAACAAATTTATGTAAGTTGAAGGCAGAAAATAGTTTTGTTTGCTAAAAGTTTGAGGTGATTCTTTTTTTTTTTTCAAAAAAGTCTGAGTTGAATCCAGCATACTGTCACCTACTATAGTAGCAGTAATTTTAATATAAAAATAAATTATTAAATATAAAAATAAAATAAAATAACACAATCACTCAGAAATATTTGTATTGTGTTTCCCAGTATAATTTGGCATAAATCCTTACCAACATGGACTCCTTTCTCGTGTTCTTAAAGATGTGTTTACTGTAGAAATAGGCCATATGGTTCTCTAGTAATGAAGAGGCTGGACACTGGGCTGTGATCTCAAACTCAGGAACATGGAAACAATTCCCAGCAGCTTATTTTTGTTGTATCCCTGGTTGGACTCCTCAATTATTGGTGAACATACATAGAATTTTCCAAATGAAGACAAGTGTACACTGCTGGACTGTTGGGTCATCATCTATTGTGTATTTGTTATTCATTATTTTGGAGTCTCCATTCCAGACAGTCTCTCTTAACTCAATTTTCATTTGCAAGGATTACTACATTAAAAGCAGTAGCTTTATTAAGTCAAATGTCCAATTACAGAGCTATCTGCTTTCATAGGGAAGGGGCTATAGAAAGACAGCTTATATCTCCAAAAAACAAACCATTAGATTCTTATCTCAGAATAATAGGAAAAATAGTGAAAACAAGAGGAAAACTACTGGTAACTGAATCTACTTTTCATTTGAACAACTTAGATCCTTAACAGACATTGAGTTCTGGCTCCACTGAAGTTTTCTTTTATATAATTTTTTTGTAAACTTTTTATTTTGTATTGAAGTATTGTCAATTAATTATGTTGTGATAGTTTCCGGTGAACAGCAAAGGGACTCAGCCACACATTCTGAATCTGTACCTAAGGAAGGGATTCAGGATTTAGAAAAAGATTCCCCAGTGGGATCACTGTTTGACCAAGTTCTATTAAGATTATTTCAACCTTTCCTCTGTTTTTCAGTTGTGAATAGATTCTAGTATTTTAAATTAGAAGTAGAATGATGTTCATTGGGTTATAGTTTTAGTCTCTATTGCAGATGACTTTTTAAAAGGGGCCTGGAAAGTCAAAGTAGAAATGTCTTAGAGTTTGTTCCTGATGAAATGAAAATGGATTCCAAGCTGTTGGAAATTTTGGTTCCTTCTAGAAGATAACAGGGTTACCCACAACAACAAGAAAGGAGGAATTTCTGTATAGTAAGTGGGACAACTATACTGGTACGAAATTCCTTGTAGGATGATTTAGACATCTAAATTTGTCTTCACCCTCTTCCTTCCCACTCAAGGAAGGACACAGCCAACTTCTTGTCTTCCTTTTCTGGCCTCTGATGCCAAAAAATTTGCTCAATTGTAAATTTAGGGAAATATGTTGATATTTTGAAATCATAAAAGTAGTTATTCATTTGTTTGAACTATTTATTTTTTAAATTTTCAACAGAATTTCACAACTTTTTTTCCTTACTTCAATAGAGTATTACTGAGAAGTAAATTGATTTGATTTAAAATGCCAGATTTTGCAACCTGAAAATTACATGGTGGTCAGTAGGAAAAACAAGTCTCTAATTACATCACCTTCCCTTTTTGCAGTTGGCTTATTATTTTGTTTTGTTTTTCTTACATATGCCCAAAGGTACAAAATGCCTTTCTAATGCTCCTGGTGAACGAAGCATGTCACTCCAGCTTGCCTGCTTCAGGGAGGGCTAAGGCACTGTACTAGCCCAATGTCCCTCATTCTTTTACAACCTACTTTTGATGCACATACTTAGAAAGGAGTTGACATATTTAGCATGTTATTCACTTCAAGAGTATTTAAACAATAGACATACTCATCTTATGACCAGATGAAGCTCTAATGATGAAATATTGGTATCTAGAAGTCCAGGGGGAATTAATTTATAGAGAGATTGTCTCACTAAACCTTAAAAACCCAAACCTTAAATACCTTCCATACAGGAATCGCAGGACAGTTCTTAACATAGTTTATTTCCCCTCATCCAGGTCTGAATGCTTGTCATGAATTGTGTATAAACTCACAAGGCTTGTTAATGTCTGAGTGCCCAGAAGAAATAAATGTTTTTGGTTAATTGGAGGCCCACTAACTAACAATTTCGGCACTGAAATTGAATTTAGCAACTTTTGTTGCTAAACAAAATTCTCAAAACAATGGTCTTGGGAATTTGGCCCCAAGAATAGTAAGAACTAGGAAAACTATTTTGAACTTGGGTACACAGAGCATTAGCTTTGCTCTCTTCAGATTTACAAATACACATTTACAATCACATTACACATTTTTAAGCATTATTCTTTGCTTTTAATGACTCTAAGAAAATATTCTTTCATGATATAACCTCTTTACTTTTGTTGCCAAGCCAAAAACAAGCCTGTCTGACTCTCCCATAGGTATAAAGGAAGAGCAAAAGATGCCAAGTTAGTCAATTTGACTACACATATTTTGAAGTGCATTGAGGTTATGCTCTTAAGGTTTGTAAAAAGCAATCCAGTCCAATTTTTCAACTGATTGTCACTTAAGGTAGAAGTTATTTTAATTTTCAAGATCCTGAGTAATGCATTTTTCCACCAACATGCTATTACAGAAAAAAAAATCAAAGTTAGAAGTTAGCAATAGCTCTATACTTTTAGTACTCTAATTAGAGGTCATGTTGATAGAGAACTGGCATTTTCAAGGACTCCTGATGAATATAAATTCTCAGACTTGAGGTTGGAAATCTATCATAACAGAGAAATGTTTCTGATTTCTAATCTATCACAAGGGGGAAAAATGCTAACAATGAAGGTGATACTGATGGTAAGGTTTTTCAGTTTTATTTTTGTGTGTGTACATAAAAAGTTATATTACTGCATTAATTGAGATTAGGTTCAATTGAATGTTACAGAAAATCCCAAATAACAGTGGCTTAAATAGGATGGAAGTTTATTTTTCATTCAGGTAAATGTTCTAAAGGTGTCTAAGGTGTTGTAGTGTATTAATGACTCAAGATACTTATGGCATCCTTCTCCACTATACTTGACCACCATTCCCAAGGTCACCTCATGACCAAAGATGGTTGTTGAAGATCTAGTCACTACATCTGCATCACAGCAATCAGGAAAGAAGGCAAACAAGAGAATATAGTCTCTCCCTCTAGGATCACTTTCTATCACTTCTGTTTTTACCTCATTTGTCAGATATATAGCCAAGTGGAAGTACCTAGTTCCAAAGCACTGTAGGGATGTAGTCACTGTTTTTATGAATATCTGTTCAGCTAAGACTCAGGGGTCTAATAATAGGAGAGAATGAATATAGGAAGAAAACTGCAAGTCTCCATTATAATTGCACACATAATGTGTGACTTTGGACAAGTTACTTTTCTTAGTCTCAGTTTTATCACCTATATAAAAAGGATGGTATTTCTCTATCTTTTGGTGTCATTGGCAGAATTATATGAGGTAGTATATATAAACACCTTTGCAAAGTGTCTGATATATGACAAGTTCGCAATGAGGGCCATGATTGCAATATACAGCATTTTGAGTCCAAATAAATTTTCCTTTGATCCTTTATAGCAATAGTTCTTAACATCTTAGAGAATCTCTAATGATTATATTTATAGCAATAGTTGATCCTTTATAGGATCCTTTATAGCAATAATTCTTAACATCTTAGAGAATCTCTAATGATTATATTTATCTGTGTACATCATTCATCTAAATACACCCCTAGATTTCCCTGTGATCCTTTCATAAGAATATGACCACAGGATTAAGAATACTTTCAACCTGATATTGACAGACAAAGGAAGCAGAGCTTAAACAGACTGAGAAGTATCTAAGTATTTAGTTGTAAATTATTTACAATAATGCTAGCCCCCTTAGGTAAGTGTTAGCTATTACTATTATTGTATTGTTTTAATATTATCATCATCATTACCATTTTAGTCACTAGAATGTGTCAAAATGTGGTTGGAAATATTTGAGTGGGTTGAAATTAGAGATCATAGCTCTAAAATACTAGGAATGCATTAGTCAAGGTTAAGTTAGGGCAGCAGAGCTCCTTTGAACATTTGTGGAGTAAGAGATTTATCACAGACCTTAGATCTTACAGAAATATGGGAACAGGTGGTAAAGTGAAGGTCTGGAACAAAAAGTAGAGGTCAGACACAGACATTAACCAGTTCATGCCAAAAACTCTGGCAAGAATGACTAAGTCAGAGCTTGAACACAAGTATAGAAACTAAGCATGCCCAGACAATGAAATAGATGCAAAGGAGGATGCCATAGAGATGTTTCCACAAGAGGCTCTTAACGTCCAGGAAGCCATTGCCAAACATCTGCTGGTGGGCCTGGAACAGCTGTTGCCCAGCCTGGCCCCCAGTTGGGAAGGCAAGCTGATCAGAGAGCAGGAAGGAGTGGGGATGAGCTAGGATCTGTTGGGTGCTTCTACGAAGAAACATCACTGTAACTCATCCCACTGTCCTTCAATAAATCATGACTGATATTTAACTTCTACCTTCCAAGTCCTATCTAGCACTGCACAGAGAAGGAGCTTTAGTAAAACATAAATCCCAGGTTCACCAAGTTGATGTAGCACAATCCAGCACTGGGATTTAATAAATGAAACCCTTATTTTCAGCTAAAATTTCACATTAGTTAATAAATTCTCTCTCTTAAACAATATTTATTTAGTAATTAAAATTTTTTAGATTCTTTAATAATTTGTTTATGATGTTACAGAAAACTATTCTTGACTTGGAAATAAATCAGCAAGTTGATTGTGCAACCTTTTAATGTTATGCCAAAGTGCTATCCAATACACCTGACTCCCTCAGAAAATGGAATTTTCACTATGGCAATCAAAATTGATTTGGATCCAGGCACATTACAACTTTGAAATATAGAATTTAAGTTGTAGAAAACTGATAAGATGCAATGGTTTGTTTTTCTTCTGTCAGACTTGAGGACTTCAAAATCACAGTTTTATTGCTCTGTAGAACATAATCCCATTTGTACCTAATTTAGCCATTTTATTTCAGCACCTTTCTTCACTGATCATATAAAATTCCTGATTTTCATTCTATTGGTTCCCTCATTAATGAGCTTAAACTGTCAGGTATGCTTATATATATATATAATATATGCTATATAATATATATATATATGCTTCCCAGGTGACCCTAGTATGTAAAGAACCCGTCTGCCAATTCAGGAGACATAAGAGACGCAGGCTCAATCCCTGGGTGAGGAAGATCCCCTGGAGGAAGGCATGGCAACCCATTCCAGTATTGTTGCTTGGAGAAACCCATGTACAGAGGAGCCTGGCAGGCTACAGTCCATAGGGTCACAAAGAGTCAGACATGACTGAAGCAACATAGCACTCACATAAATACATACATGAATGACAATTAATTTTTAAACATTTTTAAAATTTTACTTTGACAATCATCACAAGACAATTACTAATTTTTATAAACAAGAGGACTTTTCCAAGGTAGGTAGGACTGAATGTGAGGAATTTGAGAATATCAGCACTGAGAAACTCACTGGAACAGTGTAATGGTGAAAAGAGGCAATTGCCAAGATACCTAGCAGGAGTAGGGATAGCAAGAGTGTTTGCAGGAAGACTAGGCTGTAGAATGATGAGACAGGAGAACAGTCAACTAAGGCAAAATGAACCTGGTTTCTATGTGGTACTATAACCTGAGGAGGGTTTTGTAAGTATTTTCTAAGGCAATACATGTAAAGGCACACACAAATAGAAGACAGAAGGATTCAGTAGATGTTTATCTATAGTAAAAAACAACAGTAGAGTATAACTTGGATAGCATTTCTTCTGGAAAAACAGACTCTAGATTTCCAACAGTTTATAAATAGCTCACCATTGTTAATGACACTATGACTTTCTTATTTCCACTCTCAGCTCCCCAAAGGACCACCAGGAAAAAATGGTGACCAAATGATGTTAATCAGACTCAACCGCATACAGGAAGAATAACAGATAGTACCTGAATCATGTCTTAGAGTGGAAAGTTTAAGGGAAAATATTTGTAGAGTTTGGGGTTTTGGCTCCAGTGATGGAAGGCAGATCTTTTAAGGGAAGGATTAGGTAAAGTTTATGACTAAAGATCCCATGCTGAAAAATCAGCTAAAGGATTCTGGATTATGCTGGTCCATTTTCCTGTACATATTGTGTAAGAGTGTGATGCACTTCACTCAGTTGCTTAGTTGTGTCTGACTCTTTGCAGCCCCAATGACTGTTGCCCACCAGGCTCCTCTGTACATTGGATTCTCCAGGCAAGAATACTGGAGTGGGTTGCCATTTCCTTCTCCAGGGGATCTTCCCAACCCAAGGATTGAACTCATTTTTCCTATATTGGAAGACAGAATCTTTACCGCTGTGCCAGCTGTAAATCTGAAGGTAATTAGCACATAATATGGAGAAGGCAATGGCACCCCACTCCAGTACTCTTGCCTGGAAAATCCCATGGACGGAGGAGCCTGGTAGGCTGCAGTCCATGTGGTCGCTAAGAGTTGGACACGACTGAGCGACTTCACTTTCACTTTACACTTTCATGCACTGGAGAAGGAAATGGCAACCCACTCCAGTGTTCTTGCTTGGAGAATCCCAGGGACAGGGGAGCCTGGTAGGCTGCTGTCTATGGGGTCACACAGAGTCGGACATGACTGAAGCGACTTGGCAGCAGCAGCAGCAGCACATAATATTGACAAATTTAATTTAAAAATCTGGTTTTCCTGTTCAGTACCTAAATAATTCAGGAAAAGAAACTTCGTGTGTTTTTTTATCTGAATACGTATACTTTAAAAACTTGAATGGAAATGATAAAACTGTGTTTTCTATTTTGAATTAATAGTAGATAAAAAATAGAAGATTTTTTACTGAAAGGAAACTGAGACAAAAAGAAGTTAATAAACTTTCCCAAAGTTGACAGAGAGAAAGCATCAGAGCCACTTAAGAATTTCGGGCCAATCACAAAGGCTATGAGTTACTAAACATATATTTGTGAGAAAAATGAGACTGATGGGCCGGACTCGGAAATCCTTGTGTACCACATCTATTGCCACAGCCTTAGACAGAGTCTGGCTTGAAGCTATTGGGATTGTAAAGACAGAAAGACAGGTTCACACACCAGCCCCATCTCACTCACCATTGCACTTCCCTTCCTGTGCTGACTGGCTACAGATTTGCTCCCTGAAAAACTGGTGGAATTTTCTCCAAGGAATATCCTCAATCTCAATTCAAACAAAATACAAACAAAAATATCTCCTCATAAAACTTAAAATTTTATAATTTCTGTTCAAATTTTCATAACATAGAGGTTCAAAGGGAAGCAATACAAAAATCTGGATTCCCTGGAATCAAGAACAGACAGGAATACCAGATTTAAAAAATTAAATTTATCAACACTGGCATCTCTATGGTATAGAATTGCCACCCTGCCCATGATTAGTTTGTAAGAAGATAGAATTTGCTATACTGCTTCATACTTGCAATCTATTAAGCCCATGGTTTTATTGCCAACAAAGTCTCCAGGGGACAGACAACATATTTGATATATAGTCTTTAAAAATATTTGTTGTTATCAATTTCTATTTATAAACCCACTTCTTATGTAAATATTTTTTATGATTTTTTCCCAATGATTTACTACTATTATTAATGTCCATTGGAAGAGGGGGAGAGAGGAATATTAAATCCTCAGATTTAAGTCCTTGGTCATTCTTCAAAATATATAAAATACAATTGCCATATAACTGAGCAATTCCACTTTTGGGCATAACCCAAAAGAACTAAAATCAAAGTCTAGAAGAGAGAAATTTATATCATGTTCATAGCAGCATTTCCTACAAGAGCCAAAAGATATTAACAAAAGCAGCCAAAATGTTCATGTATGGATTAGTGCATGCATGTGTACTCAGTTGCTCAATCATGTTCGACTTTTTTCAACCCTATGGACAAACAGATAAACACAATTGTGGTATCTATCTACAAAGGACTATTATTTATCCTTAGAAAGGAAGAAAATCCTGACACGTTCTACAGTACTGATCAACTCTGATCAACTGATATTATGTGAAGTTAAATAGGCCAGTGACAAAAAGATGAATACTGTAATTCTATTTATATGAAGTACATAGAGTAGACAAAATTATAAAGACAGAAAGTAAATGGTTGGTTGCCAGGGATTCAGAGGAGCAAGAAATGAGAAGTTATTGTTTAATGGAAATGGAATTTGAGGTTTGGAAAATTAAAGAGCCCTAGAGACTGACTGTACAAGAAAAAGAATGTATTTAACACTACTGAACTGCACACTTCTAAGTGGTTAAGGTAATAAATTTCTTGTTATGTTTATTTTATCACAATTTAAAAAATTATCACTAAAAAATCAGACATGATGCCAGACTCATGTTTTGCTGTTGTTGTTTGGTTGCTAAGTTGTGTACTACTTTTTTGCAACCCCATGGGCTGTAGCCCACCTGGCTCCTCTGTCCATGGAATTTTTCAGACAAGAATACTGGAGTGGGTTGCCATTTCCTTCTCTAGGGAATCTTCCCAACCCAGGGATTGAGCTACATCTCCTGCTTTGACAGGCAGATTCTTTACCACTGAGCTACTTGAGAAGCCTGCCAGACTCATGGTAAATGATCAAAAAAATTAGCTATTACAACTTGAATGTAATATTCTCTTTAATAAGTAATACTGCAAAGTTGAAGTGAAGCAGAAATTTTGTTTATTTTTTCAACTGAGTAAACTGAAAAAGGAGGAGGGATAGCTGAGTTCATACGGTCAGTTCTAAATACTGGATGGACTAAGTATGGCATTGGAAAGAAAGGCTATAATTGTCAATTCAGAATACATTTGTTGATACCAGAGAAAGAGTAGAAAGAGTGAGCCTCAAAGACTATACAGATACTATTCAAAAGAACTAGCAGTTTTGAGTCCTTGCTGTTAAGAAAAACTGTCTTAAGAGCTTTGCATGGATAACCTCACTGAATCCTCAACCAATGCTTTCAGCCAAGAACCAGGTACTACTCTAGCCCACTTTTGCCACTTCAGAGAAACATGAGGCAAAGAGAGATGGTGGAGGAGCTAAAGGTGGCACCGGTAAAGTGGAATAAGACACCACTGACAGGTGTGCCCGTGCTGAGATCAAGCCCTGAGCCTTTGGAGTGTGAGTACTGAATCCAAGACCATGGACTACCAGAGAACTAACCCTAGGGGGTATCAAATAGAACCCACACAAAGGAAACCACTGTAATACAAGACTGGGCATCACCCAACCACCAATAGCATCCTGTGCAGGACATCTCGACTAAGCAACAAACAAAACAAAAATACAAACCCGATCATCAGCAGACAGGATTACCACCTCACTCAGCCCTGGCCATCAGAGGAAAAACAAACAAACAAAAATTCAGCACAAATCTCACCCTATAACCAACTTACCAAAACCACTGGACCAAAATTAGAGGGCAGAAACCAAAACAAAGAATTCAACCTTGAAACCTGGGAAAAGGAAAACTGAAACACAATAAAGTTAAAAAAAATAATGATAATGAAAAGACAAAATACTACACAAATGAAGGAACAAACAGAAACACAGAAATCCAAATAAATGAAGAGGAAATAGGCAAACTACCTGAAAAAGAATTCAGAATAATGATAGCAAAGATGATCAAAAACATTGAAAGCAAAATGGAGAAAATGCAAGAATCAATTAACAAAGACCTAGAAGAATTAAAGAATAAACATGCAGAGATAAACAACACAATTATTGAAATTAAAAATACTCTAGAAGGAATCAATAACAAAATATCTGAAGCAGAAGAATGAATCAGTAAGCTGGAAGATAAATGGTGGAAATAACTTCTGAAGAGCAGAAAAAATTAAAAAGAATGAAAAGAGCTAAGAACATCTCAGAGACCTCTGGGACAATATCAAATGCACAAACATTTGAATAATAGAGGTGCCAGAAAAAGAAGAGAAAAGGAAAATGAGAAACTTTTTGAAGAGATTATAGTTGAAAATTTTCCCAACATGGAAAAGGAAATAGTCAATCTAGTCCAAAAGGAACAAAGAATCCCATACAGGGTAAACCCAAGAAGAAACACACCAAGACACCTACTAATCAAACTAACAAAGACTAAACACACACAGAAAAAGAATATTAAAAGCAGCAAGGGAGAATCAACAAGTAACATACAAGGGAAGCCCCATACATTTAACAGCTGATCTTTCAGCAGAAACTCTGCAGGCCAGAAGGGAATGGCAGGATATATTTAAAGTATTGAAAGGGAAAAATCTATAACCATATATTACTGTACCCAGCAAGGATCTCATTCAAAATTGATGGAGAAATCAAAAACTTTTCAGACAAGCAAAAGTTAAGAGAATTCAGTACCACCAAACCAGCTTTACAACAAATGTTAAAGGGACTTATATAATCAAGAAATACAACAGAAGAAAAAAGATTTACAAAATCAACCCCAAACTAAGAAAATGGCAATAGGAACAAATATATCAATAATTACTTTAAATGTAAATGGATTAAACACTCCAACCTAAAGACACAGACTGGCTGTTCAGTTCAGTTCAGTTCAGTCACTCAGTCGTGTCCGACTCTTTGCGACCCCATGAACCACAACACGAAAGGCCTCCCTGTCCATCACCAACTCCCAGAGTGCTGAATGGATACAAAAATAAGACCCATTTATATGCTGTCTACAAGAAACCCACTTTAGACCTCAAGACACATATAGACTTAAAGTGAGAGGATGGAAAAATTTATTCCATGCAAATGGGAAGCAAAAGAAAGCTGGAGTAGCAATCCTCATATCATACAAAATAGACCTTAAAATAAAGAAGATTACAGGAGATAAGGAAGGACACTGCATAATGATCAAGGGATTAGTCCAAGAGGAAGACATAACAATTGTAAATATCTATGCACCCAACATAGGAGCACATCAGTACATAAGACAAACACTAACAGACATAAAATGAGAAATTGACAGTAACACAATAATAGTAGGAGACTTTAACACCCCACTCTCACCAATGGATTATCAAAACAGAAAATTAATAAGGAAACACAAGTCTTAAATGATGCATTAAATGAGATGGATCTCATTGATATATTCAGGACATTCCATCCAAATGCAGAAGAATATACCTCTTCTCAAGTGCACATGGAACATTCTCCAGGATAGACCACATCTTGTGTCACAAATCAAACCTTAGTAAAGTTAAGAAAATTGAAATCATATCAAGCATCTTCTCAGACCACAATGCTAAGAGACTATATATCAATTATAAGAATAAAAAAAAACTGCAACACAAACACATGGAGATTAAACAACACGTTTCTAAATAACCAACAGGTTACTGAAGAAATCAAAACAGAAACTAAAAATTTCTGGAAACAAATGACAGTGAAAACAAGACAACTCAAAAACTATTGGATGCAGCAAAAGCAGCTCTAAGAGGGAAGTTTATAGCAATACAATCCTACCTCAAGAAACAAGAAAAACATCAAATAGACAACCTAACTTTACACTTAAAACAACTGGAGAAGGAAGAAAAAAAAAAACCCAAAATTAGGAGAAGAAAGAAATCATAAAGGTCCAAGCAGAAATAAATGAAAAAGAAATGAGAGAAACAATAGTAAAGATTAAGAAAAATAAAAGCTGGTTCTTTGAGAAGATAAACAAATTTGACAAACCTTTAGCCAGACTCATCAAGAAAAAAAGAAGAATCAAATCAACAAAATTAGAAATGAAAAAGGAGAGGTTACAACAGAAAATGCAGAAATACAAAGGATTATAAGGACTATTATGAACAACTAAATGGCAATAAAATGGATAACCTGGAAGAAATGGACAGATTCTTAGAAAAGTTCAATCTTCCAAGACTGAACCAGGAAGAAATAGAAATTATGAACAACCCAATTACAAGCACTGAAATTGAAGCTGTGATCAAAAATCTCCCAGAAAACAAAAGCTCAGGACCACATGACTTCCCAGGAGAATTCTATCAAACATTTAGAGAAGAGCAAATGCCTATACTTCTAAAACTCTTTCAAAAAATTGCAGAGAAGGAACACTTCCAAACTCATTCCATGAGGTCACCATCACCCCGATACCAAAACCAGACAAAGAAACACAAGAAAGAAAACTACAGACCAGTAACACTGATGAACATAGATGCAAAAATTCTCAACAAAATTTTAGCAAACAGAATTCAACAACACATGATAAAGCTCATACACCATGATCAAGTTGGGACTATTCCAGGAATGCAAGGATTCTTCAATATACATGAATCAATCAATGTGATACACCATATTAACAAATTGAAAGATAAAAACACTATGATCATCTCAATAGATGCAGAAAAAGTCTTTGACAAAATTCAGCACCCATTTATGATTAAAACCCTTCAAAAAATGGGCATAGAAGGAAACTAACTCAACATAGTATGATAAGCCCACAGCAAACATTATTCTTAATGTTGAGAAACTGAAAGCTTTCCCCCTAAGATCAGGAATAAGACAAGGGTGTCCATTTTCACCTCTATTATCCAGCAAAGTTCTGGAAGTCCTAGCTACAGCAATCGGAGTAGAAAAAGAAATAAAAGCAATCCATATCAGAAAAGAAGAAGTGAAGCTCTCACTGTTTGCAGATGACATGATACTGTACATGCTGCTGCTAAGTCACTTCCGTCGTGTCCGACTCTGTGTGACCCCATAGATGGAAGCCCACCAGGCTCCCCTGTCCCTGGGATTCTCCAGGCAAGAACACTGGAGTGGGTTGCCATTGCCTTCTCCAATGTGTGAAAGTGAAAAGTGAAAGTGAAGTCGTTCAGTCGTGTCCGACCCTTAGCGATCCCACGGACTGCAGCCTACCAGGCTCCTCCATCCATGGGATTTTCTAGGCAAGAGTACTGGAGTGGCTTGCCATTGCCTTCTCCAGATACTGTACATAGAAAACCCTAAAGGTAGTATCAGAAAATTACTAGAGCTAATCAGTGAATTTAGCAAAGTTGCAAGATACAAAATCAATACACAGAAATCACTTGCAATTCTATATACTAACAATGAAAAATCAGAAAGAGAAATTAAGAAATCAATCCCATTCACCATTGCAACAACAAAAAAAATTAAATATCTAGGAATAAGCTTACCTAGGAGACAAAAGAACTATACACAAAAAATTATAAGACACTGATAAAAGAAATCAAAGATGACACAAACAGATGGAGAGATATTCCATGTTCATGGGTAGGAAGAATCAATGCTGTGAAAATGACTATACTACCAAATGCAATCTATGGATATAATGTGATCCCTATCAAATTACCAATGACAATTTTCACAGAAAGAGAACAAAAAATTTCATAATTCATATGGAAACACAAAAGACCCTGAATAGTCAAAGAAGTCTTGAGAAAGAAGAATGGAGGAATCAACCTTCCTGACTTCAGATTATACTACAAAGCTACAGTCATCAAGACAGTATGGTACTGGCACAAAAACAGGAATATAGACCAATGGAACAAGATAGAAAGCACAGAAATAAACCCATGCACCTATGGGTACCTTATTTTTTTACAAAGGAAGCAAGAATACACAAGGGGCAAAGACAGCATCTTCAATAAATGGTCCTGGGAAAATTGGACAGCTACATGTAAAAGACGGAGAAGGCAATGGCAAGCCACTCCAGTACTCTTGCCTAGAAAATCCCATGGATGGAGGAGCCTGGTAGGCTGCAGTCCGTAGGGTCGCTAGGGGTCGGACACGACTGAGCGACTTCACTTTCACACATTGGAGAAGGCAATGGCAACCCACTCCAGTGTTCTTGCCTGGAGAATCCCAGGGATGGGGGAGCCTGGTGGGCTTCCGTCTATGGGGTCACACAGAGTCGGACACGACTGAAGTGACTTAGCAGCACATGTAAAAAAATGAAATTAAGAACACTTCCTAACACCATATATAAAGATAAACTCAAAATGGATAAAAGACCTAAATGTAAGACCAGAAACTATAAAACTCTTAGAGGAAAACATAGGCAGAAAACTTGACATAAATCAAAGCAAGATCCTCTATTACCCACTCCTACAGTAATGGAAATAAAAACGAAAGTAAATAAGTGGGACCTGATTAAACTTAAAAGCTTTTTCACAGGAAAGGAACTATAAGCAAGATGAAAGGATAACCCTCAGAATGGGAGAAAATAATAGCAAATGAAAGAACTGGCAAAGGATTCAGTTCAGTTCAGTCGCTCAGTCGTGTCCGACTCTCCGCGACCCCATGAATCACAGCACGCCAGGCCTCCCTGTCCATCACCAACTCCTGGAGTACACTCAAACTCATGTCCACAGAGTCGGTGATGCCATCCAGCCATCTCACTCTCTGTTGTCCCCTTCTCCTCCCGCCCCCAACCTTTCCCAGCATCAGAGTCTTTTCCAGTGAGTCAAGTCGTCGCATGAGGTGGCCAAAGTATTGCAGTTTCAGCTTCAGCATCAGTACCTCCAATGAACACCCAGGATTGATCTCCCTTAGAATGGACTGGTTGGATCTCCTTGCAGTATAAGGGACTCTCAAGAGTCTTCTCCAACACCACAGTTCAAAAGCATCGATTTTTCGGCGATCAGCCTTCTTCACAGTCCAACTCTCACACCCATACATGACCACGGGAAAAACCATTGCCTTGACTAGACGAACCTTGGTTGGCAAAGTAATGTCTCTGCTTTTTAATATACTATCAAGGTTGGTCATAACTTTCCTTCCAAGGAGCAAGCGTCTTTTAATTTCATGGCTGCAATCAGCATCCGCAGTGATTTTGGAGCCCCAAAAAATAAAGTCTGACACTGTTTCCACTGTTTCCCCATCTATTTCTCATGAAGTGATGGGACCAGATGCCATGATCTTTGTTTTCTGAATGTTGAGCTTCAAGCCAACCTTTTCACTCTCCTCTTTCACTTTCATCAAGAGGCTTTTGAGTTCCTCTTCACTTTCTGCCATAAGGGTAGTGTCATCTGCATATCTGAGGTTATTGATATTTCTCCCAGCAATCTTGATTCCAGCTTGTGCTTCTTCCAGCCCAGCGTTCCTCATGATGTACTCTGCATATAAGTTAAATAAGCAAGGTGACAATATACAACCTTGACGTAAACCTTTTCCTATTTGGAACCAGTCTGTTGTTCCATGTCCAGTTCTAACTGTTGCTTCCTGACCTGCATACAGGTTTCTCAAGAGGCAGGTCAGGTGGTCTGGGATTCCCATCTCTTTCAGAATGTTCCACAGTTTATTGTGATCCACACAGTCAAAGCCTTTGGCATAGTCAATGAAGCAGAAATAGATGTTTTTCTGAAACTCTCTTGCTTTCTCCATGATCCAGAGGATGTTGGCAATTTGATCTCTGGTTCCTCTGCCTTTTCTAAAACCTGCTTGAACATCTGGGAGTTCACGGTTTGCATACTGCTGAAGCCTGGCTTGGAGAATTTTGAGCATGACTTTACTAGCGTGTGACATGAGTGCAATTGTGTGGTAGTTTGAGCATTCTTTGGCATCGCCTTTCTTTGGGATTGGAATGAAGACTGACCTCTTCCAGTCCTGTGGCCACTGCTGAGTTTTCCAAATCTGCTGGCATATTGAGTGCAGCACTTTCACAGCATCATCTTTCAAGACTTGAAATAGCTCAACTGGAATTCCATCACCTCCACTAGCTTTGTTCGTAGTGATGCTTTCTAAGGCCCACTTGACTTCACATTCCAAGATGTCTGGCTCTAGGTCAGTGATCATGTTATCGTGACTATCTTGGTCATGAGATCTTTTTTTGTACAGTTCTTCTGTGTATTCTTGCCACCTCTTCTTAATATCTTCTGCTTCTGTTATGTCCATACCATTTCTGTCCTTTTTCTAGCCCATCTTTGCATGAAATGTTCCCTTGGAATCTCTAATTTTCTTGAAGAGATCTCTTGTTTTTCCTATTCTGTTGTTTTTCTCTATTTCTTTGCATTGATCATTGAGGAAGTCTTTCTTATCTCTCCTTGCTCTTCTTTGGAACTCTGCATTCAGATGCTTATATCTTTCCTTTTCTCCTTTGCTTTTTGCCTCTCTTCTTTTCACAGCTATTTGTAAGGCCTCCTTAGACAGCCATTTCGCTCTTTTGCATTTCTTTTCCATGGGGATGGTCTTGGTCCCTGTCTCCTCTACAATGTCACGAACCTCTGTCCAGAGTTCATCAGGCACTCTATCAATCAGATCTAGTCCCTTAAATATATTTCTCACTTCCACTGTATAATCATAAGGGATTTGATTGAGGTCATATCTGAATGGTCTAGTGGTTTTCCCTACTTTCTTCAATTTCAGTCTGAATTTGGCAATAAGGAGTTCATGATCTGAGCCACAGTCAGCTCCTGGTCTTGTTTTTGCTAACTGTATACAGCTTCTCCATCTTTGGCTGCAAAGAATATAATCAGTCTGATTTCGGTGTTGACCATCTGGTGATGTCCATGTGTAGAGTCTTCTCTTGTGTTGTTGGAAGAGGGTGTTTGCTATGACCAATGCATTCTCTTGACAAAACTCTATTAGCCTTTGCCCTGCTTCATTCCGTGCTCCAAGGCCAAATTTGCCTGTTATTCCAGGTGTTTCTTGACTTCCTACTTTTGCATTCCAGTCCCCTATAATGAAAAGGACATCTTTTTTGGGTGTTAGTTCTAAAAGGTCTTGTAGGTCTTCATAGAACAGATTAACTTCGGCTTCTTCAGCATTACTGGTTGGGGCATAGGCCTGGATTACTGTAATATTGAATGGTTTGCCTTGGAAACGAACAGAAATCATTCTGTCATTTTTAAGATTGCATCCAAGTACTGCATTTCGGACTCTTTTGTTGACCATGATGACTACTCCATTTCTTCTAAGGGATTCCTGCCCACAGTAGTAGATATAATGGTCATCCGAGTTAAATTCACCCATTCCAGTCCATTTTAATTCACTGATTCCTAGAATGTCTATGTTCACTCTTGCCATCTCCTGTTTGACCACTTCCAATTTGCCTTGATTCATGGACCTAACATTCCAGGTTCCTATGCAATATTGCTCTTTACAGCATCGGACCTTGCTTCTATCACTGGTCACATCCACAGCTGGGTATTGGTTTTTCTTTTGCTCCATCCCTTTATTCCTTCTATGGTTATTTCTCCACTGAGCTCCAGTAGCATACTGGGCACCTACCGACCTGGGGAATTCCTCATTCAGTATCCTATCATTTTTCCCTTTGTTACTGTTCATGGGGTTCTCAAGGCAAGTATACTGAAGTGGTTTGCCATTCCCTACTCCAGTGGACCACATTCGGCTGTGGTCCAGGTGATCAGATTGGCTAGTTTCCTGTGATTATGATTTCAGTGTGTCTGCCCTCTGATGCCCCCTCCCAATACCTACCGTCTTATTTGGGTTTCTCTTACCTTGGTCGTGGAAAATCTCTTCACAGCCGCTCCAGCAAAGTGCAGCCTCTGTACCTTACCTTGGACGAGGGGTATCTCCTCAAGGCCGCCCCTCCTGACCTTGAACGTGGAGTAGCTCCTCTCGGCCCTCCTGCGCTAGCGCAGCCATCGCCTGTTGGACGTGGGGTAGCTCCTCTCAGCCGCCGGCCCTGGCCTCAGGCGTGGGGTAGCTCCTCACGGCCGCACCTCTTTGCGTGGTTCGTTGCGCTGGGGCCGGTGTCTCTCGCGTCGCGTCTGCCCTGCAAAGGATTAACTTCCAAAATATACAAGCAGCTCATACAACTCAATACCAGCAAAACAAACAACCCAGTCAGAAAGTGTGAAAAGGACCTAAACAGACATTTCTCCAAAGAAGACATACAGATGGCTAACAAACTCATGAATAGATGCTCAACATTGCTCATTATTAGAGAAATGCAAATCAAAACCACAATGAAATATCACCTCACACTGGTCACAATGGCCATCAAAAAGTCAACAAGCAATAAATGCTGGAGAGGGTGTGGAGAAAAGGGAATGCTCTTGCACTGTTGGTGGGAATGTAAATTGATACAGTCACTATGGAAGATGGTATGGAGATTCCTTTAAAAACTAGGAATAAAACCACCATATGACCCAGCAATCCCACTCCTAGGCATATACTTTGAGGCAGCCAGGGTTAAAAAAGACACATGTATCCCCTTGTTCATTGCAGCACTATTTACAATAGCTAGAACATGGAAGCAACCTAGATTTCCATTGGCAGATGAATGGATAAAGAAGTTGTGGTACATACGCACAATGGAATATTACTCAGTCATAAAAATGATCACATTTGAGTCAGTTCTGATGAGGTGGATGAACCAAGAACCTATTATATACAGTGAAGTGAGTCAGAAAGAGAAAGATAAATATCATATTCTAACACACATATATGGAATCTAGAAAAACAGTTCTGAAGAACTTATTTACAGGGCAGCAGTGGAGAAACAGACATAGAGAATAGACTTATGGACACGGGGAGAGGGGAGGAGAGGGTGAGATGTATGGAAAGAGTAACATGGAAACTTACATTACCATATGTAAAATAGATAGCCAACGGGAATTTGCTGTAAGGCTTGGGAAACTCAAACAGGAGCTCTGAATCAACCTAGAGGGGTAGGATGGGGAGGGAGATAGGAGGGAGGTTCAAAAGGGAGGGGATATATGTATACCTATGGCTGAATTATATTGAGGTTTGACAGAAAACAATGAAGTTCTGTAAAGCAATTATCCTTCAATAAAATTTTAAATTAAAAAAAACTCAAAGGCAAAAAAAGTGAATATATTTATTCTCTTTTTGGTTCTATTAATAACTGATTGGGTGATCTCTAGCAATTCACTCTGCTTCTCTGAAACTGAGTTTCTCCAGCTAACATTTGATTGTTGTAATGGATCAGTTCTATATTTTCTTGCACAAAAAAATACACTTTCAGAATTTGTGACTTAACTCCACTTGTTTCCTAGTGCCATGAATATGTGTTTCCAGTCAACAAGTTTATGGTCAAGAAGTTGAAGATACAAATTGCTACTGTTATGAGCATACTGTTGAGCACATAGGAGTCCTTGAAGTTTTATTTCATAGTAAATACCTGACTTCATAGTATTTCCCTAAGCAGTGATTTCAAATATATGAGAAGTGATATGAGTATAATGGAACACACAATATAAAATGTAAGACCATATCAATTTTAAGGCCTGAATGCTGGATTGGGCCAGCTGTATACAGATTAGTTAGCAGAGAACACAGGGAATAATTCTGTCAAGGAACAGCATCACAAAAGAACGATTATTAAACTTATGGAAAAAATGACCACCCTTAGATAAGAGTAAGCTTCCCTGGTGGCTCAGAAGATAGAGCATCTGCCTGTAATGCAGGAGACCCAGGTTCAATCCCCAGGTCAGGTATATCCCCTGGAGAAGAAAATGACAACCCACTCCAACATTCTTGCCTGGGAAAATCCCATGGATGGAGGAGCCTGGTAGACTACAGTCCATGGGGTCACAAAGAATCAGACATGACTGAGCAACCTCAATTTCACTTTCAGATAAGAGTATGTAAGTATAATCAGCAAGATCCTACTGTATAATACACAGAACTATGTTAATTATCCTGTGACAAAACATGGTGGAGAAGAATATGAAAAAGAATATATATGTATATAACTGAGTCAGTTTGTTGTATAGCAGAAATTAAACACAACATTGTAAATCGACTACTCATCAACAAAATTTTTAAAAATTGCAAAGAAAGACTATATGGGTACAGATCATTATATAGTCATTTATGTCTTTGAGAACAGTTTTTTACTGTGTTATTACTGAGAACACATCAGCCAAATCTATTATCCAACTGTTGGTGAAACACTAAATCTATTAAATGAACTTCAAAAATCTCAATAGATATGTACAAAGACCCTAGAAGAAAATGTGATTTGCATTTGCAATATTTGATGAAAATATTATATTATCTCAGAGGGCTGACATAATGAAAACCACAGTTATGGAAAACTAATCAAACTGATCACATGGACCACAGCCTTGTCTAACTCAATGAAACTATGAGCCATGTTGTGTAGGGCCACCCAAGATGGATGGGTCATGGTGGAGAGTTCTGAAAAAACGTGGTTTACTGGAGAATGGCAAACCACTTCAGTACTCTTGCTTGAGAATCCCATGAACAGTACAAAAAGGCAAAAAGATATGACTCTGAAAGATGAACTTCCCAAGTCAGTAGGTGCCCAATATGCTAGTGGAGAAGAGTGGAAAATAACTCCAGGAAAGAATGAAAATATGGAGTCAAAGTGAAAACAGTGCCCAGTTGTGGATATGACTGGTGATGGAAATAAAGTCCGAAGCTGTAAAGAGAGCAATATTGCATAGGAACATGGGTTGTTAGGTCCATGAATCAAGGTAAATTAGAAGTGGTCAAACAGGAGAGGGCAAGAGTGAGCACTGACATTTTGGGAATCAGTGAACTGAAATGGACTGGAATAGGCAAATTTAATTCAGATGACGATTATATCTACTGGTGTGGGCAAGAATCCCTTAGAAGAAATGGAGTAGCCATTAGTCAACAAAAGAGTCCCAAATGCATTACTTGGATGCAACTCAAAAATAACAGAATGATCTGCATTCATTTCTAAGGCAAACCATTCAATATCACTGTAATCCAAGTCTATGCCCCAACCAGTAATGCTGAAGAGGCTGAAGCTGAACAGTTCTATGAAGACCTACAAGGCCTTCTAGAACTAACACCAAAAAAAGATGTCTTTTTCATCATATGGGACTGGAATGCAAAAGTAGGAATTCAACATATACCTGGAGTAACAGGCAAATTTGGCCTTGAAATACAGAAAGAAGCAGGGCAAAGGCTAATATAATTTTGCCAAGAGAAAGCATTGGTCATAGCAAACACCCTCTTCCAACAACACCAGGGAAGACTCTACATGTGGACATAACCAGATGGTCAATACAGAAATCAGATTGATTATATTCATTGCAACCAAAGATGGAGAAGCTGTATACAGTTAGCAAAAACAAGACCAGGAGCTGACTGTGGCTCAGATCATGAACTCCTTATTGCCAAATTCAGACTTATATTGAAGAAAGTAGGGAAAACCACTAGACCTTTCAGGTATGACCTAAATCAAATCCCTTACAATTATACAGTGGAAGTGACAAATTGATTCAACCGATTAGATCTGATAGAGTGCCTGAAGAATTATGGATGAAGTTTTGTGACATTGTACAGGAGACAGGGATCAAGACCATCCCCAAGAAAAAGAAATGCAAAAAGGCAAAATTGTTGTCTGAGGAGGCCTTACAAATAGCTGTGAAAAGAGAAATGAAAGGCAAAGGAGCAAAGGAAAGATATATCCATTTGAATGCAGAGTTCCAAAAAACAGCATGGAGAGATAAGAAAGCCTTCCTCAGTGATCAATGCAAAGAAATAGAGGAAAACAATAGAATGGGAAAGACTAGGGACCTCCTCAAGAAAATTAGAAATACCAATGGAATATTTCATGCAAAGATGGGTACAATAAAGGATAGAAATGGTACGGACCTAACAGAAGCAGGAGATATTAAGAAGAGGTTGCAAGAATACACAGAAGAACTATACAAAAAATATCTTCATGACTCAAATAACCACGATGGTGTGATCACTCACCTAGAGCCAGACATCCTGGAATGCAAAGTCAAGTGGGCCTTGGGAAGCATCACTATGAACGAAGCTAGTGGAGGTGATGATATTCCAGTTGAGTTATTTCAAATCCTAAAAGATGACGCTGTGAAAGTGCTATACTCAATATGCCAGTAAATCTGGAAATCTCAGCAGTGGCCACAGAGATGGAAAAGGTCAGTTTTCATTCCAATCCCAAAGAAAGACAATGCCAAAGAATGTTCAAGCTACTGCACAGTTGCACTCATCTCACACACTGGAGTAATGCTCAAAGTCCTTCAAGCCAGGCTTCAGCAGTGTGTGAACCATGAACTTCCAGATGTTCAAGCTGGATTTAGAAAAAGCAGAGGCACCAGAGATCAAATTGCCAACATCCTTTGGATCATAGGAAAAGCAAGAGAGTACCAGAAAGACATCTACTTCTGCTTTATTGACTATGCCACAGCCTTTGACTGTGTAGATCACAACAAACTGTGGAAAATTCTGAAAGAGATGGGAATACCAGAGCACCTTACCTGTCTCCTGAGAAATCTGTAAGCCGATTAAGAAGCAACAGTTAGAACCAGACATGGAACAACAGACTGGTTCCAAATTGGGAAATGAGTACGTCAAGGCTGTATATTGTCACCCTGCTTACTTAACTTATATGCAGAGTACATCATGTGAAATGTCAGGCTGGATGAAGGACAAGCTGGATTTAAGATTGCCAGGAGAACTCAGATTTGTAGATGATATCACCCTTATGACAGTAATTTAAGAGGAACTAAAGAGCCTCCTGGTGAAAGTGAAAGAGGAGAGTGAAAAAGCTGGCTTAAAACTCAACATTCAAAAATCTAAGATCACGGCATCTGGTCCCATCACTCCATGGCAAATAGGAACAATGGAAACAGTGACAGACTTTATTTTCTTGGGCTCCAAAATCATTGCAGATGGTGACTGCAGTCATGAAATTAAAAGATGCTTGCTCCTTGGAAGAAAAGCTATTACCAACCTAGACAGCATATTAAAAATCATAGACATTACTTTGCAGACAAAGGTCCGTAGTCAAAGCTATGGTTTTTCCAGTAGTCATGAACGGACGTAACAGTTGGACCATAAAGAAAGCTGAGCACTGAAATCGATACTTTTGAACTGTGGTGTTGGAGAAGACTCTTGAAAGTCCCTTGGACTGCAAGGAGATCAAACCAGTCTGTCCTAAGGGAAATCAGTCTTGGATATTCATTGGAAAAACTGATGCTGAAGCTGAAGCTCCAATACTTTCACTACCTGATGCAAAGAACTGACTCCTTAGAAAAGACCCTGATGCTGGGAAAGATTGAAGGCAGGAGGAGAAGGGGACGACAGATGATAAGATGGTTGGGTGACATCGCCAACTCGATGGACATGAGTTTGAGTAAGCTCTGGGAGTTGGTGATGGACAGGGAAGCCTGGCATTCTTCAGTCCATTGGGTCGCAAAGAGTCGGACATGACTGAGTGACTGAACCTAACTGATGAAAAAAGGAGGGTGAATTATCCAGTGACGGTAAATGAGTAAAGAGTAAAATACGCATACACTGTCACCTACCTGATTACTTCATAAGAAAATTCATTTCATAGTAATAAAACTCCTAGTACCTATGTTCAAGGATGTTTATGGCATCAATGGTTATAGTGATAAAAATTTATAAACAGCTAGGACCTTCATCAGTTAAGGAATGGAGAACTACACTCAAATAACATAATATCATATATTCGTTTAAAATGTTATACATACGTGTGGCCTGTTTGTTACAATTGATGAGCTGATGTTGGTACACTATTAGTAATTTAAGTCCAAAATTTATTTTAGCACCACATGAATGCAAGATGTTAATAACAAGGGTGAATATGTGTGAGCGTGTATGTGTGTGTGAGAGAGAGAGAGAATGTGGGGTCTCTGCTTTAGCTCCATATTTCTGTAAATCGATAATTTTTCTAAATTTATATTAATTAAAAAATATACAAAGCAATGATAACAAAATGAGTCAGATGCATATTTCCAGTTGGGAAGGAATCTTTAATGTGTTATTAAGGGATTAGCATATATCAGTTGGCTCATAAAAGCAAATATCAAAAAGTCACCCTACATTTTTTCTAATATGATTATATGAAAATCGACAAATAAATTAAATAATACACACTAGGCTTTTGATCTGTTTATTTGGATGCAGATATGTGTTGAGAGGATGGAGAAGAAAAAAATAACATTATAAAAATGGAAAAATATGTGTGCTATAAAGTTAAAAAATATATTTTTCAGTTTTATAGTTAAACCATAACAAATACAAAAATACAAAACAATATTCATCATCTTCCATGACTAGGATAAACCTAAGCTATGATCAGAATTCCATGATTTACTCTTAATATGTAGGGAAAGTTTTTGTAATATAGAAAAAAGAACTTTCATATTTCAAAATTAGCTTTTCAGGACCATAATGTTATCATAGATTCAAAATTTATTTTGAGACTCAAAATACAAAGAGATTTCCTTCTTTGTTCTAGATGATATCTGCAATCTGTGGCAGCAGCAGGGAAACTTGATATATGAGAAATTGATTTAATTATGCCAGTTTAAGTTTTTAAAGATATAATTTTTGTTATCCAAGAGTTAACATTAAAATAAAGTTTTACTACCCCCAATAAAACTTATGTAAAATGGTAAGAAAATAAATGTAAGTTCTTTGTTAAGTGTGTATTATAGTCTTTTCTATGTGAGACAAACTTTTCTCAGTGTAAATCTTAGAATGAAAGGTGAGTGGGTGATAATGACTTCCTAGCATCACAGAGACCTTCCTCACCTTAACAGAGAAGTAGTTACCTGCTGGAGTTGGTTGCCTGCTCTCCAGGTTATAGAGGCAAATATATCACAAGATGGTCAACACCGAAATCAGATTGATTGTATCCTTTGCAGCCAAAGATGGAGAAGCTGTATACAGTTAGCAAAAACAAGACCAGGAGCTGACTGTGGCTCAGATCATGAAATCCTTATTGCCAAATTCAGACTGAAATTGAAGAAAGTAGGGAAAACCACTAGACCATTCAGATATGACCTCAATCAAATCCCTTATGAATATACAGTGGAAGTGAGAAATAGATTTAAGGGACTAGATCTGATAGAGTACCTGATGAACTCTGGACGGAGGTTCGTGACATTGTACAGGAGACAGGGGCAAAGAACATCCCCATGGAAAAGAAATGCTAAAAAGCAAAATGGCTGTCTGAGGAGGCCTTACAAATAGCTGTGAAAAGAAGAGAAGCGAAAAGCAAAGGAGAAAAGGAAAGATGTAAGCATCAGAATGCAGAATTCCAAAGAATAGCAAGGAGAGATAAGAAAGCTTTCCTCAGTGATCAATGCAAAGAAATAGAGGAAAGCAACAGAATAGGAAAAACAAGAGATCTCTTCAAGAAAATTAGAGATTCCAAGGGAACATTTCATGCAAAGATGGGCTCGATAAAGGACAGAAATGGTATGGACCTAACGGAAGCAGAAGATATTAAGAAGAGGTAGAAAGAATACACAAAAGAACTGTACAAAAAAAGATCTTATGACCAAGATAGTCACTATAACATGATCCCTGACCTAGAGCCAGATATCTTGGAATGTTTAGTCAAGTGGGCCTTAGAAAGCATCACTACGAACACAGCTAGTGGAGGTGATGGAATTCCAGTTGAGCTATTTCAAATCTTGAAAGATGATGTTGTGAAACTGCTGCACTCAATATGCCAGCAAATTTGGAAAACTCAGCAGTGGCCACAGGACTGGAAAAGGTCAGTCTTCATTCCAGTCCCAAAGAAAGGCAATGCCAAAGAATGCTCAAACTACCGCACAATTGCACTCATCTCACACGCTAGTAAAGTCATGCTCAAAATTCTCCAAGCCAGGCTTCAGCAACATGTGAACCGACAACTCCCAGATGTTCAAGCAGGTTTTAGAAAAGGCAGAGGCACCAGAGATCAAATTGCCAACATCCGCTGGATCATGGAGAAAGCAAGAGAGTTCCAGAAAAACATCTATTTCTGCTTCATTGACTATGCCAAAGCCTGTGACTGTGTGGATCACAATAAACTGTGGAACATTCTGAAAGAGATGGGAATCCCAGACCACCTGACCTGCCTCTTGAGAAATCTGTATGCAGGTCAGAAAGCAACAGTCAGAAATGTACATGGAACAACAGACTGGTTCCAAATAGGAAAAGGAGTACGTCAAGGCTGTATATTGTCACCTTGCTTCTTTAACTTATATGCAGAGTACATCATGAGGAACGCTGGGCTGGAAGAAGCACAAGCTGGAATCAAGATTGCTGGGAAATATCAATAACCTTAGATATGCAGAAGACACCACCCTTATGGCAGAAAGTGAAGAGGATCTCAAAAGGCTCTTGATGAAAGTGAAAGAGGAGAGTGAAAAGGTTGGCTTGAAGCTCAACGTTCAGAAAACAATGATCATGGCGTCTGGTCCCGTCACTTCATTGGAAATAGATGGAAAAACAGTGGAGACAGTGTCAGACTTTATTTTTTTGGACTCCAAAATCAATGCAGATTCTTATTGCAGCCATGAAATTAAAAGACGCTTACTCCTTGGAAGGAAAGTTATGACCATCCTAGATAGCATCTTAAAAAGCAGAGACATTACTTTGCCAACAGAGGTCTGTCTAGTCAAGGCTATGGTTTTTCCCGTGGTCATGTATGGACGTGAGAGTTGGACTGTGAAGAAAGCTGATCGCCGAAGAATTGATGTTTTTGAACTGTGGTGCTGGAGAAGACTCTTGAGAGTCCCTTGGACTGCAAGGAAATCCAACCAGTCTATTCTAAAAGAGATCAATCCTGGCTGTTCATTGGAAGGACTGATGCTAAAGCTGAAACTGCAATACTTTGGCCACTTCGTGTGACAAGTTGACTCACTGGAAAAGACTCTGATGCTGGGAAAGGTTGGGGGTGGGAGGAGAAGGGGACGACAGAGAGTGAGATGGCTGGATGGCCTCGCCGACTCTATGGACATGAGTTGAGTAAACTCCAGGAGTTGGTGATGGACAGGGAGGCCTAGCGTGCTGTGATTCATGGGGTCGCAGAGAGGCGGACAAGACTGAGCAACTGAACTGAACTGAACTGAACTGATAATGGATTAGGGAGGATAAGGCTTCCTATCTGTATCTACATCTCTTAGCTCTAAATTTCTATACATGGATCATGAGTAAAGACTCAGATAGATTCAGTGCCACATGGGATATGAGGATGGGTGGATGAAGGGTACTGGACACCAGGCTGGGTTCAAAGGAGAGTAGCCTACTAGAAACAGGAAACGAAGTCATCAGTTGTTGGAGAGTCAGCTAGAGTTTGGGTTTTATTCACACTCCCCTCCCCATCTTAGATATTTGCACATCAAACTTCAATGGATAGACATTCAGTTCAGTTCAGTTACTCAGTTGTGTCCGACTCACTGCAACCCCATGAATCATAGCACACCAGGCCTTCCTGTCCATCAGCAACTCCCGGAGTTCACCCAAACTCATGTCCACAGAGTTGGTGATGCCATCCAGTCATCTTATTCCCTTTCGTCCCCTTCTCCACCCGCCCCCAATCCTTCCCAGCATCGGAGTCTTTTCCAGTGAGTCAACTCGTCTCATGAGGTGGCCAAAGTATTGCAGTTTCAGCTTTAGCATCAGTCCTTCCAATGAACAGCCAGGACTGATCTCCCTTAGAATGGACTGGTTGGATCTCCTTGCAGTCCAAGGGACTCTCAAGAGTCTTCACCAAAACCACAGTTCAAAAGCATCAGTTCTTCGGCGATCAGCTTTCTTCACAGTCCAACTCTCACGTCCATACATGACCACGGGAAAAACCATAGCCTTGACTAGACGGACCTTTGTTGGCAAAGTAATGTCTCTGCTTTTTAATATACTATCTAGGTTGGTCATAACTTTCCTTCCAAGGAGTAAGCGTCTTTTAATTTCATGGCTTCAATCAGCATCTGCAGTGACTTTGGAGCCCAAAAAAATAAAGTCTAACACTGTTTCCACTGTTTTTCCATCTATTTCCCATGAAGTGATGGCACCAGATGCCATGATCTTTGTTTTCTGATTGTTGAGCTTCAAGCCAACCTTTTCACTCCCCTCTTTCACTTTCATCAAGAGCCTTTTGAGATCCTCTTCACTTTCTGCCATAAGGGTGGTGTCATCTGCATATCTAAGGTTATTGATATTTCCCCCGGCAATCTTGATTCCAGCTTGTGCTTCTTCCAGCCCAGCGTTCCTCATGATGTACTCTGCATATAAGTTAAAGAAGCAGGGTGACAATATACAGCCTTGACACACTTCTTTTCCTATTTGGAACCAGTCTGTTGTTCCATGCACAGTTCTGACTATTGCTTCCTGACCTGCATACAGGTTTCTCAAGAGGCAGGTCAGGTGGTCTGGGATTCCCATCTCTTTCAGAATGTTCCACAGTTTATTGTGATCCACACAGTCACAGGCTTTGGCATAGTCAATGAAGCAGAAATAGATGTTTTTCTGGAACTCTCTTGCTTTCTCCATGATCCAGCGGATGTTGGCAATTTTATCTCTGGTGCTTCTGCCTTTTCTAAAACCTGCTTGAACATCTGGGAGTTCACGGTTCACATATTGCTGAAGCCTAGCTTGGAGAATTTTGAGCATGACTTTACTAGCGTGTGAGATGAGTGCAATTGTGCGGTCGTTTGAGCATTCTTTGGCATTGCCTTTCTTTGGGATTGGAATGAAGACTGATCTTTTCCAGTCCTGTGGCCACTGCTGAGTTTTCCAAATTTGCTGGCATATTGAGTGCAGCACTTTCACAGCATCGTCTTTCAAGATGATGATAGCTCAACTGGAATTCCATCACCTCCACTAGCTGTGTTCGTAGTGATGCTTCTAAGGCCAACTTGACTAAACATTCCAAGATGTCTGGCTCTAGGTCAGGGATCACGTTATCGTGACTATCTTGGTCGTGAACATCTTTTTTGTACAGTTCTTCTGTGTATTCTTGCCACCTCTTCTTAATATCTTCTGCTTCTGTTAGGTCCATACCATTTCTGTCCTTTATCGAGCCCACCTTTGCATGAAATGTTCCCTTGGAATCTCTAATTTTCTTGAAGAGATCTCTTGTTTTTCCTATTCTGTTGTTTCCCTCTATTTCTTTGCATTGATCACTGAGGAAGGCTTTCTTATCTCTCCTTGCTATTCTTTCAAACTCTGCATTCAGATGCTTATATCTTCCCTTTTCTCCTTTGCTTTTCGCTTCTCTTCTTTTCACAGCTATTTGTAAGGCTTCCTTGGACAGCCATTTTGCTTTTTAGCATTTCTTTTCCATGGGGATGGTCTTGGTCCCTGTCTCCTGTACAATGTCACAAACCTCCGTCCAGAGTTCATCAGGTACTCTATCTATCAGATCTAGTCCCTTAAATCTATTTCTCACTTCCACTGTATAATCATAAGGGATTTGATTGATGTCATATCTGAATGGTCTAGTGGTTTTCCCTACTTTCTTCAATTTCAGTCTGAATTTGGCAATAAGGATTTCATGATCTGAGCCACAGTCAGCTCCTGGTCTTGTTTTTGCTAACTGTATACAGCTTCTCCATCTTTGGCTGCAAAGAATATAATCAATCTGATTTTGGTGTTGACTATCTGGTGATGTCCATGTGTAGAGTCTTCTCTTGTGTTGTTGGAAGAGAGTGTTTGCTAAGACCAGTGCGTTCTCTTGGCAAAACTCTATTAGCATTTGCCCTGCTTCATTCCATGCTCCAAGGCCAAATTTGCCTGTTACTTCCTACTTTTGCATTCCAGTCCCTTATAATGAAAAGGACATCTTTTTTGGGTGTCATTTCTAAAAGATTTTATAGGTCCTCATAGAACCGTTCAACTTTGGCTTCTTCAGCATTACTGGTTGGGCCATAGACCTGGATAACTGTAATATTGAATAGTTTGCCTTGGAAACGAGCAGAAATCATTCTTTCATTTTTAAGATTGCATCCAAGTACTGCATTTCGGACTCTTTTGTTGACCATGATGGCAACTCCATTTCTTCTAAGGGATTCCTGCCCACAGTAGTAAATATAATGGTCATCTGAGTTAAATTCACCCATTCCAGTCCATTTAAATTCACAGATTCCTAGAATGTCTATGTTCACTCTTGCCATCTCCTGTTTGACCACTTCCAATTTGCCTTGATTCATGGACCTAACATTCCAGGTTCCTATGCAATATTGCTCTTTACAGCACCAGACCTTGCTTCTATCACTGGTCACATGCACAGCTGGGTACAGGTTTTTCTTTTGCTCCATCCCTTCATTCCTTCTAGAGTTATTTCTCCACTGTTCTCCAGTAGCATACTGGGCACCTACCGACCTGGGGAATTCCTCATTCAGTATCCTATCATTTTGCCCTTTGAGACATTAAAATATCACTATTATGATTAGTAGAATTGGTTTAGAGAACATGACTTGGATTAAAAGACAGACATACTTCCTTAACATTTTTCATATTTCCTCAAATTGGAATAATTACCTACATAATCCTAGATTCTACAGCTCTTATCACAGAGGTAGACCTTTATGAAACAGGCAAAAATCATATCTGTGTTAGCAGGTGCTTCAAAATAAGGGACTGAACTATGCAGAAAGCTTATCCCAACCTCACAACACAATAAGAAGTTTAAACAGTGGCCTTAAGTGTAGATTCAATGGATAGTTCCTAAAGGAAATATGAGGATTGGGAACCAGGACTCCTGTACCAGGAAGTCTATAATATCTCAAAGAGGTGATGGCTGCAATTATTTCACACTTTGCTCTCTAAAAGCAAATAAGCATATAGGAACAACTGCTGCTGCTGCTGCTGCTGCTGCTAAGTCGCGTCAGTCGTGTCTGACTCTGTGCAACCCCATAGATGGCAGCCCACCAGGCTCCCCCGTCCCTGGGATTCTCCAGGCCAGAACACTGGAGTGGGTTGCCATTTCCTTCTTCAATGCATGAAAGTGGAAAGTGAAAACTGAAAGTGAAGTCCCTCAGTCGTGTCCGACTCTTAGCAACCCCATGGACTGCAGCCTACCAGGCTCCTCTGTCCATGGGATTTCCAGGCAAGGGTACTGGAGTGGGTTGCCGCTGCCTTCTCCGATAGGACAACTAGAGATGACTAATTATAAAAGGAACCTCTAAAATTTGTTGAATGTTATATATTATTCCAGCCTTCCAGTTCAGAATCATTCAGTTCATTGTGATCTAATGCTATCTAACAGCTACCACACCAAAGCAGAAAAAATATAAAAATGAGTAAAACATGCTCCAATTCCTCAAGGAATTCATAACTTGTTTACTTTTTCTTAGAATTTTTACACAAGCTTCCCAAATTATTTGAAGTGTATTTTTAAAAGTCTATCACTGCATATCTGTTTCTAAATTTTTTTACAAAACATTACACAATTTTTAAATTATTAAATGAAAAAATATAATTTGTTACATCATCACATTGGTACTCAGAGAAATGTACAATGATGAAGAAAATCAATGCTGGATCAACTAAAGTCTATAGTTGGGAGCCATAGCCTGAAACATAGCGTAGCAGGCACTGTGCAGGAAATTTGAATTGAAGTTTAGGCTAGTAACAGATTCCTCCAGGGAGGAAAGTGGCCCAGGGAGGAATGGATCACCTCTACCTACATCAGTCACTAAAGGGGTCCTCTTTGGAAGGACACGCCCGTGGGTAAGCCAACTCTCATCAGATGATGCTGACAGCTGCAGATTACCCACTGACAAGCATCCTCAAACTGTTCTTTCTTGAAGGAGATCTGAGAGTTATAGCTTCATGTCCATTGTAGTCTACACCTACAGTGCTTGGAGCCACTTACACAGTTGGGGAACAGTTCAACTAGGCATTTGGTGGGTCCTTCTTCCCCAGAGAAACATAGGAGAAAGAGGTGGGCGGGACCAACTACAGCTTCCCCTATTGCAGCTGACATCACAACAAATGAGCACGGTCTCCCTTCTCCACTATCTACTCCAGATTTCTCTTGATTCAATAAATAGCTTTGCTGACCTCAGTGGCATATCTGGTGTCAGGACTAAGACGATATCCCTGAGGGCTCTGAGACTGGGGTTACCGAGGCTTCTCAGGCTGTGATGCTGCACTGGTCCATTTAACATCATAATACAGCAAGGGAGTGAAAGGAAGTGATCTAGTCTGAGACAGATATATTCCTCCCGGCTTCCTTGCTCCAGGGAGAATCCTACCTCCTCCCCACAGTCAGGGTTGTCAGCCAGTATGCCAGTTCTACTTACTGCTGCTACCTGTCTCAAGTGACCAGAGAGAGCAGCTGAAATGTATAGATCAATGGAATTCTTTCTGAAGTATCCCCTCTTTGCGGACCAAGAGCTCTTAACTCTGCAGAACCCAGAGTTGTGGGTATGAGAACAAGTTCACCAAACAGGTTATTGGAAATAAGATTTGGGAGGGTCATTCCTACTTCTATAACTTGATTCTTGAACTGTTGTATTCTTTTTATTGGGGCCATAGAATCATATAAAGTGATTTGATTCAAAGTCCATACTGTATGCTATAGTATGTAAACACTGTCCTTAGAAAGAATTATATATGAGCTGATGCTTCAGCTGTGCCTTCGGGAAGTTGTTCCAGCATTCTGTGAGGCAAGCAGCTTCTGGATAGCTTGATATGTGACATGATTAGTGGAGCCGATGGCATGGATCCACTCCCCAATATTCTTCACTATAAAGTGACCTGCTTGGTCTGTATATGTGGGACTCCCAGTAGGTCAGGGCTTCCCTGGTGGCTCAGATGGTAAAGAATCTACCTGCAATGCAGGAGACCTGGGTTTGACCCCTGGGTCAAGAAGATCCCAAATCCCCTGGAGAAGGGAATGGCTACCCACTCCACTGTTCTTGCCTGGGAAATCCCATGGACAGAGGAGCTTGGCAGGCTACAGTCCATGCAGTTGCAAAGAGTCATACATGACTGAATGACTAACACTTTCCCAGTAGGTCAAAACTTTTATAAGGCATGTGGTAGTGATTCTGGCTGAAACTCTGTAGGCAAAAGAAAAAGAAAGAAGAAAATCGCTCAGTAGTGTCCAGATCTTTGCGACCCCATAGACTGTAGCTTACCACGCTCCTGCATCCATGGAATTTTCCAGGCAAGAGTACTGGAGTGGGTTGCCATTTCCTTCTCCAGAGGATCTTCCCAACACAGGGATCTAACCCAGGTTTCTGGCATTATAGGCAGATGCTTTACCGTCTGAGCCACCAGGGAAGTCCTTATACCCAGAAAATGTATGCATTTTATCAAAACAAATAGTGGCCTGTGCACTAGTGATTAATGATGCAGCTAGTTGGTCTGCTTGAGGAATGGTGCCAAATTGTTTTGTATGTATGTGTGTGCACGTGTATGTACTTTTTAACTTAATTTTATTATGATAAGAAACAGGATAAAGTATATCTTTAACAAATGTTAAGTGTATAATACGTTACTGTTGACTATAGTACAGATCTCTATAGTTTCTTTAGCTTATTTAACTGACGCTTTGGTGATTAATAACTCCCCAGCCCCTGGTGATCACCATTTCCATCATTTGATTTTATGAATCTGACTCTTTTAGGTAACTCATATAAGTGGAATCATGTAATATTTGTCTTTTTGTATCAGGTTTCTATCAGTTAGCATAATGCAAAATGGACAAGAAAGGAGAAAACTTTTTTGATGGTCATTCTGATCAGTGTGAGATGATAGCTCATTGTAGTTTTGATTTGCTTTTCTCTCATAATTAGTGATGTTGAGCATCTTTTTTGTTCCTCTTGCCCAACTGTATGTTTTCTTTGAAGAAATGTCTATTTAGGTCTTCTGCCCATTTTTTGATTGTTTTTTTGTTGTGTTGATATTGAGCTGTATGATCTGTTTGTGTATTTTGGAGATTAATCTTTTGTCAGTTGCTTCATTTGCAACCTGGGAGATTAGGATTGACATATATACAACTACCATGTGTAGCTGGTAGAAAACAGCTGTACAGCACAGGGAGCTCAGCTATGATCGTCTAGAGGGGTGAGATGGGAGTTGGATGAGAGGGATATCCAAGAGGCAGAAGATATACATATACACATGACTGATTCACTTCATTGTATAGCAGGAAATAACACAATATTGAAAGTAGTTATACTCCAATTTTAAAAAGAAAGGAGAAAAAAATAAAAAGCAGGCATAATCACATAGTCCTGCAGCTCTAAATATTTCAGTAACTTCCTACCGTATCCAGAATAATCAAATAAGCAATTCATTGTAACAGATAAAGAGTAAATTCCAATCTATGAATTAATGCTAAATTTATAAGTTTAATGTAGAACAAATTTGTGTATTAGAAGAGAAATATTAAAGAACATTTGGGAAATAGATTATGCAGACTCATAACCAGTGCTGTGTGATACACAAGAGGGAGAGAACATTGAGAAGGATGCTGAGACTTCCAGCTTGAGCTAAATCAATGGTAACACCATTTTCCAGGAAAGAGAATGAAGCAGGTATAAAAGTTGCTTATGTATAGATGTTAATCTCTTCTATTGAGCTCTGATCTACTTAAATATACTAATTCATCTTTTTACTCCCTACTGTACTACATATAATATTAGTCTCAAATCAAGTATTTGATATATGAGTGGATAAATGCAAACTATCAAAGTCTTATTTACAGGCCACAAATATTCTGAGGTTATTTGAGAAACTAGCTAGAGCAAAAAAGCTATTTTTAAAAATCCTGACATTCTGATACACATGTAGGAAATCCATATTATATCACTGACACGAAGGCAAAAATGCATATTTCTCATTCTTTTTGATTCCACATTGGCCAGACTAGGATTTCCATTTTCTTTAAAGGCTATTCTTAATGTTTATATGAACGAGTAGGGTGCCCTATAGTGAAAAATGGAGATTTGTTCATCAGCCACATAAATTGTGCTAGAAAAAAATGTAAAACTCTCAGGATTTTAAGTTAAAATGCAACTTCAAGGCCTTCTTTCTTTAAACTTCGGCTGAGTGTAACAGCTTAGTCTGTCTCAAGGGCGGCTTCAATCTTTTCTACTTCATGTTTTGGGGACAGTGAATCAAATTTTGAAGGGAGGAAGGCAAAATTCTAACTAGAAGTGGTGACAGGGCCAAAAAAGGTGATTCTGAAAACTAAAGTGGAAAGAAAAACAAAACCACCAATTTGCATTGTTTGAACTCTGAAGAGCATCCAAGGTCAAAGGAGATATCACGTGAACAGCCTGTGAATAAACCAATCATTGTCCTTGGAATATGTCCAAATCGGAGTCCATCCAGGCAGCCTGGCTCCTTGTTAGTGGGACTGAAGAGCTATTTGGCACTGAAAAGACATCAGAGAGGAAGAATAAAACCCTGCCCTGGGCAATGGCATCACTGAGGAGCACTAATTCACTTAGCTGGGGACAGTTAGGTCTTCTTTTTGTTTGCACTGGCATATGGGCGGTATTGCTGGAGTAGCTGTTTTGCTCTTCTGCATCTGTTGCTAACACAAATAAAACTTCTCTGGCTGCCTTATTTATACCTTCTGCTTGCATGACCAAGAGAATGATTTTCAGTCCTGTCATGGCACATCTCATAGCAACAAGTGCCTGTTATTGTAAATAATTTAGTTTAATTTTATTGCCTCCCCCAAATATGGGGAACAGTTTGCTGCCTATATGAACAGCGCTATAGGCTTGGATGGAGATTCCTGAGGCTTAATGGAATTGTAACAAGGGGAACTGGATATCAGTTGCCCAGGAGATAAAAAAAAATTACAGACAAAACAGAATGGGTCATCAGTTCACTTTAGTCGCTCAGTCGTGTCTGACTCTTTGCGACCCCATGATCACAGCACGCCAGGCCTCCCTGTCCATCACCAACTCCTGGAGTTCACCCAAACTCATGTCCATCGAGTCAATGATGCCATCCAGCCATCTCATTCTCTGTCGTCCCCTTCTCCTCCCGCCCCCAATCCTTCCTAGCATTAGACTCTTTTCCAGTGAGTCACCTGTTCGCATGAGGTGGCCAAAGTATAGGAGTTTCAGCTTTAGCATCAGTCCTTCCAATGAACACCCAGGATTGATCTCCTTTAGAATGGACTGGTGGATCTTCTTGAAGTCCAAGGGACTCTCAAGAGTTTTCTCCAGCACCACAGTTCAAAAGCATCAATTCTTCAGCGATCAGCTTTCTTCACAGTCCAACTCTCACATCCATACATGACCACGGGAAAAACCATAGCCTTGACTAGACAGAACTTTGCTTTTTAATATACTATCAACGTTGGTCATAACTTTCCTTCAAAGGAGTAAGCGTCTTTTAATTTTGTGGCTGCAATCAGCATCTGCAGTGATTTTGGAGCCCCAAAAAATAATGTCTGACACTATTTCCAATGTTTTTCCATCTATTTCCCAAAGTGATGGGACCAGATGCCATGATCTTTGTTTTCTGAATGTTGAGCTTCAAGCCAACCTTTTCACTCTCTTCTTTCACTTTCATCAAGAGGCTTTTGAGTTCTTCTTCACTTTCTGCCATAAGGGTGGTGTCATCTGCATATCTGAGGTTACTGATATTTCTCCCAGCAATCTTGATTCCAGCTTGTGCTTCTTCTAGTACAGTGTTCCTCATGATGTACTCTACATATAAGTTAAATAAGCAGGGTGACAATATACAATTGACGTACTCCCTTGACGTACTCCCTTTCCTATTTGGAACAAGTCTGTTGTTCCATGTACACTTCTGACTGTTGCTTCCTGACCTGCATACAGGTTTCTCAAGAGGCAGGTCAGGTGGTCTGGGATTCCCATCTCTTTCAGAATGTTCCACAGTTTATTGTGATCCACACAGTCAAAGGCTTTGGCATAGTCAATGAAGCAGAAATAGATGTTTTTCTGGAACTCTCTTGCTTTCTCCATGATCCAGCGGATGTTGGCAATTTGATCTCTGGTGCCTCTGCCTTTTCTAAAACCTGCTTGAATATCTGGGAGTTCATGGTTTACATACTGCTGAAGCCTGGCTTGGAGAATTTGAGCATGACTTCACTAGCGTGTGAGATGAATGCAATTGTGCAGTAGTTTGAGCATTCTTTGGCATTGCCTTTCTTTGGGATTGGAATGAAGATTGACCTTTTCCAGTCCTGTGGCCACTGCTGAGTTTTCCAAATTTGCTGGCATAATGAGTGCAACACTTTCACAGCATCATCTTTCAGGATTTGAAATAGCTCAACTGGAATTCCATCACCTCCGCTAGCTTTGTTCTTAGTGATGCTTTCTAAGGCCCACTTGACTTCACATTCCAAGATGTCTGGCTCTAGGTCAGTGATCATGTTATGGTGACTATCCTGGTCGTGAAGATCTTTTTTGTACAGTTCTTCTGTGTATTCTTGCCACCTCTTCTTAATATCTTCTGCTTCTGTTAGGTCCATACCATTTCTGTCCTTTATTGAGCCCATCTTTGCATAAAATGTTCCCTTGGAATCTCTAATTTTCTTGAAGAGATCTCTTGTTTTTCCTATTCTGTTGTTTTCCTCTATTTCTTTGCATTGATCACTGAGGAAGGCTTTCTTATCTGTCCTGTCTAATCTTTGGAACTCTGCATTCAGATGATTATATCTTTCCTTTTCTCCTTTGCTTTTCACTTTTCTTCTTTTCACCGCTATTTGTAAGGCCTCCTTGGACAGCCATTTTGCTTTTTTGCATTTCTTTTCCATGGGGATGGTATTGGTCCTTGTCTCCTGTAGAATGTCACGAACCTCCGTCCAGAGTTCATCAAGCACTCTATCTACTAGATCTAGACCCTTAAATCTATTTCTCACTGCCACTGTATAATCATAAGGGATTTGATTTAGGTCATATCTGAATGGTCTAGTGGTTTTCCCTACTTTCTTCAGTTTCAGTCTGAATTTGGCAATAAGGATTTCATGATCTGAGCCACAGTCAGCTCCTGGTCTTGTTTTTGCTAACTGTATACAGCTTCTCCATCTTTGGCTGCAAAGAATATAATCAATCTGATTTCAGTGTTGACCTTCTGGTGATGTCCATGTGTAGAGTCTTCTCTTGTGTTGTTGGAAGAGGGTGTTTGCTATGACCAGTGCGTTCTCTTGACAAAACTCAGTTAGCCTTTGCCCTGCTTCATTTCGTGCTCCAAGGCCAAATTTGCCTGTTACTCCAGGTGTTTCTTGACTTCCTACTTTTGCATTCCAGTCCCCTATAGTGAAAAGGACATCTTTTTTGGGTGTTAGTTCTAAAAGGCCTTGTAGGTCTTCATAGAACCGTTCAACTTCAGCTTCTTCAGCGTTACTGGTTGGGGCATAGACCTGGATTACTATAATATTGAATGGTTTGCCTTGGAAACGAACAGAAATCATTCTGTCGTTTTTAAGATTGCATCCAAGTACTGCATTTCGGACTCTTTTGTTGACCATGATGACTACTCCATTTCTTCTAAGGGATTCCTGCCCACAGTAGTAGATATAACGGTCATCTGAGTTAAATTCACCCATTCCAGTCCATTTTAATTCACTGATTCCTAGAATGTCGACGTTCACTCTTGCCATCTCCTGTTTGACCACTTCCAATTTGCCTTGATTCATGGACCTAACATTCCAGGTTCCTATGCAATATTGCTCTTTACAGCACCGGACCCTGCTTCTATCACCGGTCACATCCACAACTGGGTATTGGTTTTGCTTTTGCTCTATCCCTTCATTCCTTCTAGAGCTATTTCTCCACTGATCTCCAGTAGCATACTGGGCACCTACCAACCTGGGGAGTTCCTCATTCAGTATCCTATCATTTTGCCCTTTGATACTGTTCATGGGGTTCTCAAGGCAAGTATACTGAAGCGGTTTGCCATTCCCTTCTCCAGTGGACCACATTCAGCTGTGGTCCATGTGATCAGATTGACTAGTTTCCTGTGATTATGATTTCAGTGTGTCTGCCCTCTGATGCCCTCTCGCAATACCTACCATCTTATTTGGGTTTCTCTTACCTTGGGCTTGGGATATCTCTTCACAGCTGCTCCAAGAAAGCACAGCTGCTGCACCTTACCTTGGATGAGGGGTATCTCCTCAAGGCCGCCCCTCCTGACCTTGAACGTGGAGTAGCTCCTCTCGGCCCTCCTGTGCCCCCCGCAGCCACCGCCTATTGGACGTGGGGTAGCTCCTCTCAGCCACTGGCCCTGACCTCAGGCGTGGGGTAGCTCCTCACGGCCGTGCCTCTTTGTGTGGTCGGTTCCGCTGGGGTCGGCGTCTCTCGCGTCAGAGGGAGGTCAATTATACCAAAGTGTTGGTCACTCAGTCATATTTGACTCTTTGTGACCCCATGGACTGTAGCATGCCAGGCTCTGCTGTCCATGGATTTCTCCAGGTAAGAATATTGGAGTGGATTGCTATTCCATTCTCTAGGGGATCTTCCCAACCCAGGGAACCTTCTGCACTACAGGCAGATTCTTTACCATCTGAGCCATCGGGGAAACCCAAATATACCTAAACACTTCTTTAAATGCCACATAAGAACATAAGAAATGGGGTAAATTGGTGCAACAAACCTTAGAAATGGGAAATAAATTATTATACGGCTATTTTGTTGGTAATATTACTACAAAAAATAGAAGTAATAATGGCCATCATTTTTGTCATTGTTTTACAGTTTACAAAGCAGAGCAAGTATGGCAGCCACTCTGGAGAACAGTATGGGGGTTCCTTGTGCTCAGTAGCTCAGTAGTGTTTGACTCTTTTTGGTTCCTCTGTCCATGGAATTTTTCCAGGCAAGAATACTGGGCCCGGTTGCCCTTTCCTACTCCAGGGTTCTACCCTGAACCAGGGATTGAAACCACATTGGTAGGTGGGTTCTTTACCACCAGTGCCATCTAGGAAGCCCACGGAGTTCCCTTAAAAAAATAAAAATAGACATCATATGATCCATCAATCCCACTCCTGGGCAGATATCCAGAAAAACACAAAAAATTAAAATTAAAAAAAATTACTTGCACGCCAATGTTCATAACAGCCCTATTTATAATAATCAAGACAACCTAAGTATCCGTGGACAGACAAATGGATAAAGAAGATGTAGGATTCCCTGGTGGCTCAACCACTGAAGAAAAATCAACTTACAATGCAGGAGACCTGGGTTTATTTCCTGGGTAGAGAAGATCTTCTGGAGAAGGAAATGGCAACCCACTCCAGTAATCTTGCCTGGGAAATCTCATGGATAGAGGAGCCTGGCGGGCTATACAGTCCATGGGGTCACAAAGAGTTGGACATGACTGAGTGACTATCACACACACACACACACACACACGATGGAATGTTGCTCAGACATAAAAAATAGAAAATAAAATAATGGCAGTTACAACAACATATTTGGACCAAGAGATTATCCTAATCAGTGAAGTAAGGCTGACAAATACAAATATATGATATCACTTATATGTGATATCTAAAAAATATATAAAATCTAAAAAAAAATGACACATATGAACTTATTTACAAAACAGAAAAAGATTCATATACATAGAAAACAAATTTATGGTTACCAAAGGGGAAAGGGATAAGAAGGCTAAATTAGGAGTTTGGAATTAACAGATATACAATATTATATATAAAATAGATAAGCAACAAGGACCTACCATATAGCACAGAGAACTATATTTGATATCTTGTAATAACCTAAAATAGGAAAGAATACACACACATATCTATAAATGAATCACTTTATTGTATACCTATAAAAAAAGAAGCCAGTATGAAAATATTACATTTTCAATTTATATGTTAAAAACAAACTGTTCATTGAGGAGTATGTAAATTCTCAAAGATAATTAAGGACTGAGTCAGCTCTCAGACCTAAAGTCTCCTTATACTTTGCCTGTTCTTCTCTAGGCCAATTCTAGCACTTAAAATAGAAGTCAAGAAAAATAAACTAAAATGGTAACAATAAAATAGCCTCATCTCATTATGCCTGCATTGCTTATTCCTCTGTGTATTTTCATGAAGAATATATAGATATTGCATATATCATGGCATCTACTTATATAAAGACTATCAAACTCATTTCACCACCAGGCACATAGATCTAGGTAGCAAATCTCAGAACACAGAGAAAAGATAAAATGTGTGATTGTAACGTCTTGGAAGTTGAGGCACTTGTCTTCTGCTTATAGATCTACTAGACTAGGGAAGAGGCAATGGTATCAAAAGTTGTCTCCACCACCACAGTTGTCTCCACTGTGAGTTGAATGGAAGAAGAAACAGTTCCTATGATGCAAAATAATCAGAAAACACACTTGAAAAATAATTAGGCACATAATATCAAGGAGATCCAACCAATCTACTCTAAAGGAGATCAATCCTGGGTGTTCATTGGAAGGACTGATGCTAAAGCTGAAACTCCAATACTTTGGCCACCTCATGTGACGAGTTGACTCACTGGAAAAGACTCTGATGCTGGGAGGGATTGGGGGCAGGAGGAGAAGGGGACGACAGAGAATGAGATGGCTGGATGGCATCACCGACTCAATGGACATGAGTTTGAGTGAACTCTGGGAGTTGGTGATGGACAGGGAGGCCTGGCGTGCTGTGATTCATGGGGTCGCAAAGAGTCGGACACGACTGAGCGACTGAACAAAACAGAACTGAACTGATCAAGCAGGAAGGCATGGAAAAACAAAATCTCAAGACATTTAATTACCACTCATCCTACTGCCAGAGAAGGCAATGGCAACTCACTGCAGTGCTCTTGACGGGAAAATCCCATGGACAGAGGAGCCTGGTGGGCTGCAGTCCATGGGGTCTCTAAGAGTCGGACACGACTGAGCGACTTCTCTTTCACTTTTCACTTTCATGCATTGGAGGAGGAAATGGCAACCCACTCCAGTATTCTTGCCTTGAGAATCCCAGGGATGGGGGAACCTGGTGGGCTGCTGTCTATAGGGTCGTACAGAGTTGGACATGACTGAAACGACTTAGCAGCAGCAGCAGCATCCTACTGCCTCATTATCCTACCCTATTTTCCTATTTTCACCATTTATTTCTCTTTCATCTTTCACTCTGCCTTTTCCCCTCCTGCCATCTTAAAATCCCTCTTTCTTTCATTTGTTCTGTCATATATATATATATATATTTTGCCCCTGTCTTCCATTTCTTCTGTATTTCTGGAAAGTGGAAAACAGGAGGGGCTTTGTTGTAAGATGGCTATATGTGTTTGTAACATCCGATTATAGGATTATTAAGTTATTTTTTAAAATGAATTACATTTTAAAGTGAATTCATATCTATCTACCTACCTAGCTATCAATCAATTGTCCAGAGAGAGAAGTATATAAAAAAAAAAGATTATTGAATGAAAAACCTTGATATAATTTTTAATGCTCTTGATATTTTTAAAATAGAATAAAACATTTTTCTTTGGTAGAACACTTGACCACTAAGCTTCCAGGTTTAGTGCATAATTCCTTGATAAATTGGCAGAGCTAAGAGACAGGCTTTTTAGCAAATACCATGTGGCAAGGCTAGACTAAACCTGGAACCCATTTTTCTCACTGATAGTTACACTTACTTTGGATTGGCTGTTTACCAATAAACCTAAACATGTAATTAATTAAGTCACTGTTCATCTTAGAGAGAATTTCAGTGGGGAAAAGTGAAAAGACATAAATATTCAAAATTATTCATGTGGTTTGTAAGAAAATGAAAAAGTACCAAGTTTCCCAAGAAATTTTCCAGTGCAACTTTAATTCACCTAACCTAGTAAAATCTGCATCTACTGAAGACAAATGTCTTAAATTCATGCCTTCAGTTCAGTTCAGTCGCTCAGTCGAGTCCGACTCTTTGTGACCCCATGAATCACAGCACACCTTAGTAGAGCTATATTTCTTACTATTACAAGTCCAGAGTTGTTTTCCTTTCAGTTCAGTTCAGTTCAGTCACTCAGTCGTGTCCGACTCTCTGCGACCCCATGAATCACAGCACTCCAGGCCTCCCTGTCCATCACCAACTCCCAGAGTGCACTCAAACTCATGTCCCTAGAATCGGTGATGCCATCCAGCCATCTCATTCTCTGTCGTCCCCTTCTCCTCCCGCCCCCAACCTTTCCCAGCATCAGAGTCTTTTCCAGTGAGTCAACTCGTCGCATGAGGTGGCCAAAGTATTGGAGTCTCAGCTTTAGCATCAGTCCCTCCAACGAACACCCAGGATTGATCTCCTCTAGAATGGACTGGTTGGATCTCCTTGCAGTATAAGGGACTCTCAAGAGTCTTCTCCAGCACCACAGTTCAAAAGCATCAATTCTTCGGTGATCAGCCTTCTTCACAGTCCAACTCTCACATCCATACATGACCATGGGAAAAACAATAGCCTTGACTAGACAGACCTCTGTTGGCAAAGTAATGTCTCTGCTTTTTAATATACTATCTAGGTTGGTCATAACTTTCCTTCCAAGGAGTAAGCGTCTTTTAATTTCATGGCTTCAATCAGCATCTACAGTGACTTTGGAGCCCCCAAAAATAAAGTCTGACACTGTTTCCACTGTTTTTCCATCTATTTCCCATGAAGGGATGGGACCAGATGCCATGATCTTTGTTTTCTGAATGTTGAGCTTCAAGCCAACCTTTTCACTCTCCTCTTTCACTTTCATCAAGAAGCTTTTGAGTTCCTCTTCACTTTCTGCCATAAGAGTGGTGTCATCTGTGTATCTGAGGTTATTGATATTTCTCCCAGCAATCTTGATTCCAGCTTGTGCTTCTTCCAGCCCAGCGTTCCTCATGATGTACTCTGCATATAAGTTAAATAAGCAGGGTGACGATATACAACCTTGACGTACTCCTTTTCCTATTTGGAACCAGTCTGTTGTTCCATGTACAGTTCTGACTGTTGCTTTAATTTTCCCACAGGCTGTGTCGAAGTGTGTGCATTCCTTTTAGAGCCTGATAAATAGAGAAGTAATTTGTCATCTCCGATATCATCTATGACAGCAAAAGTCTGAGCAGCTATTTAGATTATGAACTATAGAAACTCTTTATGATTTTCCATTGGAATTTTCCAAGAGAGAAAGGTGCTTTCCCACTATTATCTCATGTAATTTTTAAAACTCTCTGGAGTTGGGAGACCAAAATAAAGCAAAAATTCCCAGAGGTCATTCAGAGAGGTTACAGTGAAGCTAGGAAATGAATCTGGGCAGACCTGGACTTCCTTCTATCCAAACGATATGTGTGTTCAGGCCCTGATAGCTCCTTCTAGCTTCTTATCACTGTGTTTTTTCGTCTGTAGCTTATCCCGTTCTGGAGCTGCTCTGTAAGAAGTTGTTCATGGAATTCCAATTACAAAAATAGAAAGACCTTTGCAGTCATCTAGGTCATCTATACCTTTCATTTTTTATGGAAAAGAAATTGATCCCCAGAGAGGTAGAAGAGTCTGTCACAGTTAATAAATTATAAATCCAGGAATAGAATTTGCATTTCTTACCTCCAGACCACTGCTTTATTTCCAGTTCAACAAAACAATTCAGGTCATTTAATTTTCCAGTAAATCTTCCTATACTCTGGTCAAAATTTAATCTATGCATTTACTGGTTTTCATACTTGTCATTTTAATTGGAAAATTGTTTATCAATGATATCTTTATTTTTGTGATGGAGTCGCAATTTGTATATAACAGTTGCCATTCCACTGTAGTGTAACCTTTATTTCTTTTTTGACTCAAGGGTTTACACAAGAATGAAGTGTAGGCATTTGTGCAGATAGCTGACAAAATGAAATAGTCAAAAAAGGCCACAGTAGCGAGGCATACAGGTAGATTTTTTTTACAAGTATTATATCCAAGATTTCAAGACTTAATTAAGCAAACTGAACAAAATTTGCCTTTATGTATGTTCCCCGTTTAATGAAATAATAAGGTACATGACAAACAACTCTGAATATTAATTTTTTACCACTGAAATAAAGAGTAACACATTAATACACTATTTCAAAGGTCAAATACTATTACATATAAAGCATATATTAATATTTCCATGTAAAAGTTGTCATTTTCACTTATTTACAGTTGGTGATGGACAGGGAGGCCTGGTGTGCTGTGATTCATGGGGTCGCAGAGAGTCGGACACGACTGAGCGACTGAACTGAACTGAACTGACAGGTTTATTCTTTGCATAAAACTCCAATTAATCTTCATAGAATTTTAATAATGCAGGCAATCTGTACATATGGTGATCCGAGTATAATTATAGTACTTTATGATTTATGCAGAACTTTCAACTTATTCTCTCATTTGAGGTTAATGATAGTTTTATAATTTATAGGTTTTTATTGTCATGGGCTTCTCTGGTGGCTCAGATGGTAAAGAATCTGCTTGTGATGCAGAAGACCTGGGTTTGATCCCTGGGTTGGGAAGATCCCCTGGAGAAGGGAATGGCAACCCACTCCAATATTCTTGCCTGGAGAATTCCATGGAGAGAGGAGCCTGGTGGGCTACCGTCCATGGGGTCACAAAAAGTCAGACAGAACAGAGCGACTGTCACTTTTATTGTTATATTATGAAAACTAGCATTTAGTGATGTTAAATTATTTTCTGAGTCACAAAAAGAGTTAATGGCATGGTTTGAGATTTAATCATGTTTTACAACTCCATGCCTGAAGAGCTAGCATTTAAGGTCCAAGTTATGAGAAGAAATCAGCTAAGTAAATGTCCTGGGGGAAGTTTTCCAAACAAAGAAACTTGCAATGGGACTGCTCATGTTGTGTCCAAAGGAAATAATTAGAAGTAGTGTTAAGAGATAAGGATGGTGACACAGGCAAAGGGGAGCTTGTGTGGGACCTCACATAATGTGTTGAATAGTTTGGAATGTTTTAGAGTTTCAGTAGGAAGTTGAAGGATTTTGAGTACAAGTGTGGTGGTGTCAGATTTGTAATTTAGAAAAAACATTCAATGTAGTGTGCAGGAGGATCTCTTAGGTTGCTGCTGCTGCTGCTGCTGCTAAGTCACCTCAGTCGTGTCCGACTCTGTGTGACCCCATAGACGGAAGCCCACCAGGCTCCCCCATCCCTGGGATTCTCCAGGCAAGAACACTGGAGTGGGTTGCCATTTCCTTCTCCAATGTGTGAAAGTGAAGTCACTCAGTCATGTCCAACCTTTAGCGACCCCACGGACTGCAGCCTACCAGGCTCCTCCATCCATGGGATTTTCTAGGCAATAGTACTGGAGTGGCTTGCCATTGCCTTCTCTCTTAGGTTAGGGGAGAAAATTAGGGGTGCAGAGAAAATGATTAGGAGCCTGTGGAAATAACCCAATGGGATGGCAGTATCTTGGACTGAAAGTGAATAGCAATTAAGATAGTGAGAAATGCTAAGATGTAGGATGCATTTTGAATTAGACTGATGGGATGGGATGTAGAGAATGAGAGAAACAGAAGGATTAGGTATAATTCTGGGGGTTTTTGTTCTGAGCAAATAGGCAAAGCATGATGCCATTTTCTGAGTAGCAAAGACTTGTTATGAGTATATTAACTTCACAAACATTTTTCAGTGCATTATTTACTACCCCAAGATTATACTTATCCTTGGAAATATAGCTGTGAAGGCAATAGAATAAGTCTCTACATTTATGGAGCTACCTTTCCTTGAGAGGAAGATAGACAACAAATAAACAGTAGATATCAGATGGTGATGAGTATAATTAAGAAAATTTTAATGCTACAAGGAAAATAGGAACACTTAAGGTGGATTTGCTCTTTTATATTTTATTTATTTTTTAAAATTTAATTAGTTTATTTTAATTGGAGGTTAATTACTTTACAATACTGTAGTGGTTTTTGCCATACATTGACATGAATCAGCCATGAGTGTACATGTGTTCCCCACCCTGAATCCCCCTCCCACCTCCCTCCCCATCCCATCTCTCAGGGTCATCCCAGTGCATCTGCCCTGAGCACCCTGTCTCATGCATCGAACCTGGACTGGTGATCTATTTCACATATGATAATATGTACATTTCAGTGCTATTCTCTCAAATCATCCCACCCTTGCCTTCTCCCACATTTGCTCTTTTAAATAGGTATGTTGATAAAGTGTCAGCAGGGAGGTGATGTTTGCAGAAAGACCCAAAGATCATGTAGATATAAGCTGTGCCAAACCTGTTTATTGGACATCCGTCACATGCATGAATTGAACAACTAGACAGTCAAGGCTGGAGTTTAGAAGACAGGTTGAGGATTAAGGTGTAAATTTTTAGTATACAGCTGCACTCTAATAACATAGAATTTATGAGGAATAGATGAAGGCTTGAGATAGAGACCTTGGACTTGAGGCATCAATATAGAGATCATATAGGGGAACGTGGCAAGGAGAGACAGACAGACTGATGAACATTCATAACACACAGAGCAAGGATCCAGTAAAGTTTGAAGAAAGCTAAGACTACGATCCTAGAATTTAAGAATAAATGTGTGAAGAAAAGGGTGAGAGGAGCGGCCAGTTCTGCTAATTGCTGAGGAAATGGATATTTCTTCAAGATAAGGATGGAGAAGCAGTCACTGGCTTTGACAAGGCTCAGGTTATTGGTGACCCTGAGCAAAGTCAATTTAAAGAAATGAAAACTCAACCTCAACTACAGTGGATTGAGAAGAAAATGTGATGCAAGGAAGTAGAAACAGTAGCTCTAGACAAGCCTTGGGAGGAGGTTTCTGTGAAGATCTAAGGCATACAGTTGAGGCTGGAAGCTCTCATGGAATCTAAGGAGGCTGTTTGTTTTTATGACAGAGACATTGATACATACTTCTAACTCAAAAGATTGATCCAGTATATATAGAGAAATTGATGCCGTAGAAGAGAAGGAAGATAATTCAAAAGCAGTATTTTTTATAAAGGCGAAGAAGAATAGGATCTAAGGCACAGGGTAAGAGGGGAACTAGCCCAGAAAGAGGACCTCTAATTCCACTGGAAAAAAACAAATTGAATGTGTAGATGGATGGTGGTTCAGTTCAGTTCAGTCGCTCAGTCGTGTCCGACTCTTTGCAACCCCATCAATTACAGCACGCCAGGCCTCCCTGTCCATCACCAACTCCCGGAGTTCACTCAAACTCATGTCCATCGAGTCGGTGATGCCATCCAGCCATCTCATTCTCTGTCGTCCCCTTCTCCTCCCGCCCCCAATCCCTCCCAGCATCAGAATCTTTTCCAGTGAGTCAACTAGTCGCATGAGGTGGCCAAAGTATTGGAGTTTCAGCTTTAGCATCAGTCCTTCCAATGAACACCCAGGATTGATCTCCTTTAGAATGGACTGGGTAGTTTAAGGAAATTGGTAGTGAAAATTGAGACTGGGATTTTTCGTTTGAGATTTCAACTTTTTTTTTTTTTCCAATGAACTATGTGTTGGAAGTTGACAATTTATGTGACAGGCAGTTGAGCTTTAGTGATTTAAGGAGCTAAGATGTTAACTAGTTGGCTCAGAGTTAAAAAAAATTTACTAGAGCAGTACTGAATGCTCATAATGCCCATTAATTTGAACACAAATTATAGTGAGTACAGTCAGCTAGTATGTAGAATTGGTCCAGTTTTTTAGCTGCTGTTGAGTAAGCATATCAGTCCAGTTTAGTTCAGTCACTCAGTCATATCTGACTCTTTGAAGCCCAATGGACTGAAGCACGCCAGGCTTCCTTGTCTATCACCAACTCCTGGAGTTTATTCAAACTCATGTCCATCGAGTCGGTGATGCCCTCCAACCATCTCATCCTCTGTTGTCCCGTTCTCCTCTTGTCTTCAATCTTTTCCAGCATCAGGGTCTTTTCAAATGAGTCAACTTTTCACATCAGGTGGCCAAAGTATTGGAGCTTCAGCTTCAGCATCAGTCCTTCTAATGACTATTCAGGACTGATTTCCTTTAGGATTGACTGGTTTGATCTCCTTGCAGTCCAAGGGACTCTCAAGTGTCTTCTCCAACACCACAGTTCAAAAGCCTCCATTCTTCAGCGCTCAGCTTTCTCTATGGTCCATCTCTCACATCCATACATTGGAAAAACCATAGCTTTGACCAGATGTACCTCTGTCAGCAAAGCAATGTCTCCGCTTTTTAATATGCTGTCTAGGTTGGTCATAGTTTTTCTTCCAGGGAGCAAGTGTCTTTTAATTTCACGGCTGCAGTCACCATCTGCAGTGATTTCAGAGCCCAAGGAAAGAAAGTCTGTCACTGGTTTCATTGTTTCCCCATCTATTTGCCATGAAGTGATGGGATAGGATGCCATGATATTCATTTTTTTGAATGCTGAGTTTTAAGCCACTTTTTTCACTCTCCTCTTTCACTTTCATCAAAAGGTTCTTTAGTTTTTCTTCATTTTCTGCCATACGGGGGATGTAATCTGTGTATCTGAGATTATTTATATTTTTCCAGGCAATCTTGATTCCAGCTTGTGCTTAATCCAGCCCAACATTTCACATGATGAAGTCTGCATTATAAGTTAAATAAGCATGGTGGCTCTGCTGGTGGCTCAGACGGTAAAGAATCTGCCTGCAATGTGGGAGACCTGTGTTCAATCCTGGGGTTGGGGTGATTCCCTGGAGGAGGGCATGGTAACCCACTCCAGTATTCTTGCCTGGAGAATCCCCGTGGACACAGGAGCCTGGTGAGCTACAGTCGTTGTGGTCTCAAAGAGTCCAACACAACTGAGTGACTAAGCACAGCACAAGCACGGAGACAGTATACAGCCTTGCCGTACTGCTTTCCCAGTTTGGAACCAATCTGTTGTTTCATGTCCAGCTTTAACTATTGTTTCTTGACCCACATACAGATTTCTCAGGAGACAGGTAAAGTGGTCTGGTACTCCCATCTCTTGAAGAATTTTCCACAGTTTTTTGTGATCCACACAGTAAAAGGCTTTAGCATAGTCAATGAAGCAGAAGTAGATGTTCTTCTGGAATTCTCTTTTTTTTTCTATGATCCAACAGATGTTGGCAATTTGATCTCTGGTTTCTCTGCCTTTTCTAAATCCAGCATGAACATCTGGAAGCTCTCGGTTCACAAACTGCTGAATCCTTGCTTGGAGAATTTTGAGCATTACTTTGCTAGTATGTGAGATGAGTGTAATTGTGAGATGAGTGATTGCAATTTTGAGATGAGTGCAGATGTATAGAATAGGCTTCCTTTAAAAACAATGCTGCTTGGAGAATGTAAATTTTGAATAATGCCTGGAAGATACTCTGTTTTGATGGAAAGTAGAGTGTAGGGTATTTTGGCCTGGTGCTCATTGTTGCAACAAATAGAAATAATTCAAGTTAATTCAATTTATTATGAAGCTGACCTTGAGAAAATAAATAGATTCTCATGGAAATTTGGGAAAAGCAGCTACACTAAGGTCTCACTAAATCTAGAACTTGGTAAGGGGTGACTGGTTTCTCAGGATGTCTTGAAAGATTAGAATTTATGGTTAATAAATTTTCTCTTCTAAGTCTTTGCAGCTATGACTTGGCCATACCCTAGGGAGTTTTGGTCCTAATGTTTGTCAGTCTTCCAACTGTGAATTTTTTGCTTTCCATTGTAATAGACAGAAAGAGTCTAACTCTCATGTTGGACAAAGTGATTAAGCATTCCATGGATAAACTGCCTCTAATCAGGGACTAGTCCTGATTCAATAAGCTGAGGTTGGCAATGAGAGGGGTGTGACTATGTGGCTACTTTGGCAGCAGAGGTTGAGGGTGGCCAGAGTCCTTCAGAAGGATACAAGAGCACCTGGGTAATGGTCACTAAGTTATTTCAGGTCAGAGAAAGACATGAGCAAGTGCCTGAAAGTATTTATCTTTTTGGATTGGGGAGTGATCATCAGCATTCTGAATTCATGCACATGTAGTCTTCTAACTTTAATTTTTATCATGGCATATTATTATGTTCCATTGGAGCTTATATTCTAGAACTCTCTTTAGAAACTAGTATATGAACCACAGGAAGGGAGGTGATTTAATAAGAAAGTTTTCAGAGGACTGTTGCAGTTATTTTTCTGAAGTCTGCTGAGCATCAAGTGTGAGGATATAGTGGAAACATGTCTGATAGGAAATTTACATCTTACTACTAAAATGTGTTTCTGTTCCTAAAATTATACCAAGTGAATGGAACAGATTGTCCTTTACTAATATAACAAATGCAACCCTTAGAACAATTCTGTCTGTGCCAGGAGAAGGATGAGATAATTTGAGGAAAGCAAGTTGGGGATACTCATCTTTGACTTTATTTAAACCTTGTTTTCCTTTTCCCAAGAAAATAGACTTTAGTGAACAACCTGGTACTTCCTACTTGTACAAACTTTTAACCCAATACTGTCGAAATAAAAAAAATCCATACACGTCGTGAATAAAATTAAGCTGTTACAATCTAAATGAGAAAAGAATTTGAAAAAGAATAGATAGATGTATTAATATGTATATAACTGAATCACTTTACTGTACACTTGAAACAAACACAACATTGTTCATCAGCAACACTTCAATATAAAACATTTTAAAAGTTAACAAAATTAAACTTAAAAATTTCAACTAGTGCTTTTCATTGCTAAAATCTTTCTTAAAATCATGCAAAATCAGGTCAGCCACCCATTTTCTTTAATCTTTTCAACAGATCACCAGGATCCAATTGCTTTCTTCCTCTTTCGTAAGTGCTGTTCTAGCTGGTTGGACTTCCTTTCTGCCCTCCAAAATTAAGCTTATAAATGAGATACAGACACCCTAGTTCCTTTGTTTTTCTCAACGATAATCAGGAAGGCTGCTGATAACAATAAAAAGTCCCCATAACAACTCCAAAATTGCAAACATAAGGAATGACAAAACTTGCAAATTTCTTATTAAGGTCATTCCAAAACCACATCTAAATTGGTAACTGAAACTCCCATAGACTTCTACCCTTTTTTTTTTAATCCTTTTGATAGGATTTATCAAAACTCTCATCTTCTCTCACATTCCATTCTTCTCTGCTGACAAAACAGAATAGATGGAATGCTAAAGCTCATCAAAGACTACCTGATTAATTGACAACTACTGTGCCACTGTGAAGAGATACTCCACGACCAAGGTAAGTGAAACCAAAATAACAGGGTAGGTATTGGGAGGGGGCATTAGAGGGCAGACACATTGAAATCATAATCACAAAAAACTATTTGATCTGATCATATGGACCACAGTCCTGTCTAACTCAATGAAGCTGAGCCATGTTGTGTGGGGCCACCCAAGACGGACGGGTCATGGTGGAGAGGTCTGACAGAATGTGGTCCACTGGAGAAGGGAATGGCAAACCACTTCAGTATACATGCCTTGAGAACCCCATGAACAGTTATCAAAAGGCAAAATGATAGGATAGTGAATGAGGAATTCCCTAGGTCGGTAGGTGCCCAGTATGCTACTGGAGATCAGTGGAGAAATAACTCCAGAAAGAATGAAGGGATGGAGCCAAAGCAAAACAAATACCCAGTTGTGGATGTGACTGATGCTAGAAGCAAGGTCCGATGCTGTAAAGAGCAATATTGCATAGGAACCTGGAATGTTAGGTCCATGAATCAAGGCAAATTGGAAATGGTCAAACAGGAGATGGCAAGAGTGAGCGTCGACATTCTAAGAATCAGTGAACTAAAATGGACTGGAATGGGTGAATTTAACTCAGATGACCATTATATCTGCTACTGTGGGCAGGAATCCCTTAGAAGAAATGGAGTAGCCATCATGGTCAACAAAAGAGTCCGAAATGCAGTACTTGGATGCAATCTTAAAAATGACAGGATGCCTCAAGTGTGGCTTCTGCTGTATGTTTATTTCTTGTTATTGTTGTTACCCAGTAACTTGAATATTGTTTAACGTGTTGTAAGACATTGTAGAGTTTATCTCAAGCTGTTAAAAATGGTAATGTACAAATGTGAATAGACACTTATCTGTAATATGGGTAAGTTTTGTTTCGCCTATAATAGATGTTTATAAAAACAAGTGAGGGGACAATTGGTCTTTTTGTTTCCTTTTTTTTTCCCCTTTATTTTTTGTGCTTGCACAGGTTGCACTATTGAGAAACTGAGATTGTATAAACCTGGTCAAAAGCTGCAAGATACCACAATCTTGTAGATGTCAAATAAAAAGTTATTATACTAAAAAAAAAAAAATGACAGGATGATTTCTGTTCGTTTCCAAGGCAAACCATTCAATATTACAGTAATCCAAGTCTATGCCCCAACCAGTAATGCTGAAGAAGCCGAAGTTGAACAGTTCTATGAAGACCTACAAGACCTTTTAGAACTAACACCCAAAAAAGATATCCTTTTCATTATAGGGGACTGGAATGCAAAAGTAGGAAGTCAAGAAACACCTGGAGTAACAGGCAAATTTGGCCTTGGAGCATGGAATGAAGCAGGGCAAAGGCTAATAGAGTTTTGTCAAGAGAACACACTGGTCATAGCAAACACCCTCTTCCAACAACACAAGAGAAGACTCTACACATGGACATCACCAGATTGTCAACACCAAAATGAGAGTGATTATATTCTTTGCAGCCAAAGATGGAGAAGCTGTATACAGTTAGCAAAAACAAGACCAGGAGCTGACTGTGGCTCAGATCATGAACTCCTTATTGCCAAATTCAGACTGAAATTGAAGAAAGTAGGGAAAACCACTAGACCATTCAGATATGACCTAAATCAAATCCCTTATGATTATACAGTGGAAGTAAGAAATAGATTTAAGGGACTAGATCTGATAGATAGAGTGCCTGATGAACTATGGACGGAGGTTCGTGACACTGTACAGGAGACAGGGACCAAGACCATCCCCATGGAAAAGAAATGCAAAAAAGCAAAATGGCTATCTGAGGAGGCCTTACAAATATCTGTGAAAAGAAGAGAAGCGAAAAGCAAAGGAGAAAAGGAAAGATATAAGCATTTGAATGCAGAGTTCCAAAAAATAGCAAGGAGAGATAAGAAAGCCTTCCTCAGTGATCAATGCAAACAAATAGAGGAAAACAACAGACTAGGAAAAACAAGAGATCTCTTCAAGAAAATTAGAGATTCCAAGGGAACATTTCATGCAAAGATGGGCTCGATAAAGGACAGAAATGGTATGGACCTAACACAAGCAGAAGATATTAAGAAGAGGTGACAAGAATACAGAAGAACTGTACAAAAAATATCTTCACGACGAAGATAATCACAATGGCGTGATCACTCACCTGGAACCAGACATCTTGGAATGTGAAGTCAAGTGGGCCTTAGAGAGCATCATGATGAACAAAGCTAGTGGTGGTGATGGAATTCCAATTGAGCTATTTCAAATCCTGAAAGATGATGCTGTGAAAGTGCTGCACTCAATATGCCAGCAGATTTGGAAAACTCAGTAATGGCCACAGGACTGGAAAAGGTCAGTCTTCATTCCAGTCCCAAAGAAAGGCAATGCCAAAGAATGCTCAAACTACCGCACAATTGCATTCATCTCACACGCTAGTAAAGTCATGCTCAAAATTCTCCAAGCCAGGCTTCAGCAGTATGTAAACCGTGAACTTCCATATGTTCAAGCAGGTTTTAGAAAAGGCAGAGGAACCAGAGATCAAATTGCCAACATCAGCTGCATCATGGAGAAAGCAAGAGAGTTCCAGAAAAACATCTATTTCTGCTTCGTTGACTATGCCAAAGCCTTTGACTGTGTGGATCACAATAAACTGTGGAACATTCTGAAAGAGATGGGAATCCCAGACCACCTGACCTGCCTCTTGAGAAACCTGTATGCAGGTCAGGAAGCAACAGTTAGAACTGGACGTGGAACAACAGACTGGTTCAAAGAATCTGAGCATATATAAGTGCATACAACTGAATCACTTTGCTGAATACCCGAAACACATTATAAATCAACTATACTTCAATTAAAAAAAACATAAAAATATTATAAAGGGAAAATATGGGGATAAATTTTGTTTTGTCTCTTCCACATCTGATCACTAGCACCAGCCACAAGCATTGCTTCCAGTTCCAGACTTCAAGTTTGCATCCTTAGGACCATGTTTACTGTTGTCTTCTTAAAGGATCTGAACGAGAGTTGGGGTATGGGATGGGAATACAGACATTGTTTCTCTTCCTTTGGAAGTTATTTGTTCCAAAAGGGGCTCATAAGTCAGACCAAGGGTAGATTAAAGAGAAATAGATCACTGTAATCTCTAGAAGCTGTATGACTGACTTTATCAGTTGTAGCTTTCAAAGAAATTAATGGAATATTGACTCTATCAAAAAACAAAGCAAGAAACTGTATCTTACTATTTGCAACATAAATGGGATATTTTTCACAACCTGACCTTTATACCTACTTTTTCATCAGAAAATATATCAACATAAGAGAAAGAGAGCAAGCCAGCATGTGAGAGAAAATATGAATGAATAGTGACAAATGTGAAACTATAAATCTACTTTAAAGGCAGCAGGCTTGAAATCCTTGAACACTGGGTGGAGTTTCTTGTTTTCCACATAAATCAAATGGCTTATCTAAGACAGCGTATCCCATTATTTGACGACATCTTACACAGAATAGAAGTAGGTAATTTATAGTAAATAGATTCCTTTTCCACTCATAACACAGACTACTTCCAGTTCTGATAAGAAAGTAACTGAACTTCATTTGATCAGATTGTTTGACATCAAAATTAAAGAATGGAAAAACTAGATCACAGTAATATTACATCAGTGAATAGCAGAATGTTTAAACTGCAAATAATCTGTGGCAAAAGAAATTGATGTTATTTCTATTTCTATTCCTTCAGTATCTAGAGAAGTTATCCATTACAAACACAGTGTCATTCAAAGAGTAAAAATGTGTACCCTAAAGGTGTACATACATTACTGTGTTTTTTGTTACATTCTTCTCATATTACTAATAGAAATGAAATTACACCTCAATCACGCCATTCTGCAATCACACAAAGGCTGGACATTTTCTCCAATGACATTTCCAGCATAACCATTTTTAGGACTTTAGCACAACTCCTCCTTGACTTTTCTGTGCTTTTTCTAACTCTCTTTTTCTTACACTTTTACCTTGCATAATCTCATACTGTTTCAATACTTATAAGGATTTAGTTTTAATCAAAAAAGATATAAAATACATAGATTATCTCTTACTACCTATGCAAATAATGATATGACAAGCAAAAAGTCAGAAACAAAAGTTGATAACTTTTATCTGAGAGTTTTAAAAGATCATGCTTGTTCACCTGACTAACTACCCTTTGGTCTATAAATTTTAACACTGTTTTTATTTGGGACATGACAAGTTGAAAGTTGGTAAAAACAAAAACAAACAAAAACCCCAGAGCTACCAACTTAATTTCTGGAAAGGGAATACATGCTGAAAGTATTCTTATCTGGAATTCAGGTTGGGGAGACAAGGGTTTCTACTATTCTGTTTGATAAAAGGTGATAGATATCTATATGAATCTACTAATTTACCAAGAGATTGACTTCCTGAGGTGGAAGGAAAAGGCTGGAATCCATGTTACTATACTAAGAAATGATGTTGCAAACATATCTGATCAATCTGAAGTGGGTTCAACAGTGCCCAGACAACAGAAAAGAACAACAGGGTCCCAAATGGAAGAAAGAGTCTGGAATTATGAGTCTGCATGTAGCAAAAAGTCCTGTTGGTCAAAGGACATGACTGATTTTGAAACTTATTCCAGTTGGAGACTGTGAGTGTATCTGTATGACCGGGGACTGATGAGTAACTGTGTGAGCACAGGAAAAACTACAATATTCTAGGACTAATGCACCATTACTGTGGAATATTCCCTGACTAAACAAAAGATAGGAACACAGTAGACAAATGGAAAATAGGTATTAACTTCACCACATGTAGTGCTGAGCCTGGGTAAATTCACAGGAATCCTAAGGGAGAGATGGCAGTCGTAGTGGTGACACTCAAGGTCATGGGAACTGGTGACTGCATGAAGCTGCCCTCTCAATGGTTGCCTTGGGCCATGTGACACTACCCAGCCATGTTCTCGTGTGATGAGTGGAAACAGCACTATCATTAACTACCAGCTGGTTGAACCTTTGCTATAAGAAATTTCCCTAAATTGAGCATCCACAGGAAGAACGGTGATATAGTAATAGGTCAGGAGTAGGGTTTCAGCTCTAAGGTGGTACCTTGGCAAAGATGTCTACCAGGTTGGTGAAAAGCACCAGCAGCAGAAGGAGGCAAAAGGCCAGAAGTGATGAGAAAAAGCTTGTAAGCATCCTTGAGAGTCCTTGAAGACAGATTCTTAGTGAGGTGCTTTCCATAGGCAAATAGGAATTTGGAACTCAAGATTTGCATACTAATGAGTATTAATGTTAATATCCCTACATTGTATTTGCTTTGTTGTGAATGTATTGGTGGAGGCAATGTCTCCAATTTTACTCAAGAAAAGTCTTGAACAAGTTTTTCATAGACAATAAATTGGCATTTTGTTTCAAGTCACCGTGGCAACTCTTCACGCATATCACCAGATTATGAATTGTGGGTTTTAAATCTTTTAGATAGCTTATTTACTAAAGTCACAAAATTTTATTTTCAATGATTGAAGTCATTATAAATTACTATTTTCTTTAGTTTCTTTCTTTAAAAGCATACTGTCACATTTGCTTCTTTTAGTTTTTGCCTGGAGCTAAAAAGTAATGCTTGTTTGGCTTAGAAAAATTTGAAGATCAAAGAAAATATCATGGAAAATAAGTATTACCTGTAATTCTATCATAATTCCTTTGAAAATCGACAGGGATCACGATGTATCAAACCAGGGAATTCTTTTATTTCTAGCTTTTTGCCCTATCTAAGAAAAGTAATTAATACCCCAAATTCCTTTTATCTCAGATTTTCTAATGCAGAAGTTAAATTGATTATTTTTTCCTCTTAATCTATTAATTCTTAATTCTATTAAAATAAATTGCTATGTTTGTGAGAATTAGTATGCTCCGTTCTTGACCTGGTGAGTTGATAGCGTGGTTTCATGATAGCATGACAATGAACAATGGGATGTCACCAAAATAATGGGTTGGCTTAAAAAGCTTGTTCAAGTTTTCTTCCATACCATTTTATGGAAAAACCTGAACAAACTTTTTGGCCAACTCAGTTTTGCAATCAATACTATCAAGAGCTAACATATTTTGTACTCAGCATGTTTCAGATTCTGTTCCATGAATTTTACATATGTTATCTTATTCAGTCTTACAGGAGTCCTATAAATGCTATTATTACCTCTACTCTACGAATAAGGAAATGAAGGCACACAACATTCCTGTAACTTGTCTAAGGCTCCACATGCGTGCGTGCTAAGTCGCTTCAGCCTGTAGCCCACCAGGCTCCTCTGCCCGTGAGATTCTCCAGGCAAGAGTACTGAGTGGGTTGCCTTTCCTTCCCCCAGGGGATCTTCCTGACCCAGGGATTGAACTGGTGTCTCTTACCCCTCCTGCATTGACTATGCTAAAGCCTTTGAGTGGATCAAAACAAACTGTGGAAAATTCTTAAAGAAATGGAAATACCACCTTACCTGCCTCCTGAGAAAACCTGCAGGTCAAGAAGCAAAAGTTAGAATCTGACTTGGGACAGCAGACTGGTTCAAAATTGGGAAAGGAGTATGTCAAGGCTGTATATTGTCACCCTGCTTATTTAACTTATATGGAGAGTACACCATGGGAAACGCCAGTCTGGATGAAGCTCAAGCTGGTATTGAGACTGCCTGGAGAAATATCAATAACCTCAGATATGCAGATGACACTACCCTAATGGCAGAAAGTGAAGAAGAACTAAAGAGCCTCTTGATGAAAGTGAAAGGGGAGAGTGAAAAAGCTGGTTTAAAGCTCAACATTAAAAAAATGAAGACCATGGCATTGGTCCCGTCACTTCATAGCCAAAAGATAGGGAAAATGTAAACAATGAGAGACTTTATTTTCTTGGGCTCCAGAATGACTGCAGATGGTGACTGTAGCCATGAAATTAAAAGACACCTGTTCCTTGGAAGAAAAATTGTGACAAACCTAGATACTGTATTAAAAAGCAGAGACATCACTTTGCTAATAAAGGTCTGTCTAGTCACGACTGAGCGACTTCACTTTCACTTTTCACTTTCACACATTGGAGAAGGAAATGGCAACCCACTCCAGTGTTCTTGCCTGGAGAATCCCAGGGACAGGGGAGCCTGATGGACTTCCGTCTATGGTGTCACACAGAGTCAGACACGACTGAAGTGACTTAGCAGCAGCAGCAGTCAAGGCTGTTTTTTCCAGTAGTCATGTGTGGATGTGAGAATTGGATGCTTTTGAACTGTGGTGCTAGAGAAGACTCTCGAGAATCCCTTGGACTACAAGGAGATCAACCTGTCAATCCTAAAGGAAATCAATCTTGAATATTCATTGAAAATACTGATGCTGAAGCTGAAGCTCCAATCCTTTGGCCACCTGATGTGAAGTGCCAACTCATTGGAAAAGACCCTAATGCTGGGAAAGATTGAATACAAAAGAAGGAGAGGGTGGCAGAGGATGAGACAGATAGTATCACCAACTCAATGGACATAACTTGAGCAAACTCCTGGAGAGAGTGGAGGACAAGGAAACCTGGCGTGCTGCAGTCCATGGGGTTGAAAAGAGTCGGACACGACTGAGGGACTGAACAACAACAACTCTTACTTCTCCTACATTTACAGGTGTGTTATTTATCACAGTTGCCACCTATATGAAGAGTTACATTCCAAAATGCTACTTGGCAAACCTCACAAAGGAATGCAACTCTCTTTAAGAGGCCAATCATTAGCTTCTTTCCCGTTAGGGAGAAGTTGAATCATTGTGCTTTAATTAGAGATCACATTTCCAACTTACTCTGAAGAAGTAAAGGACACACTCTGCTACATTTTAAGTGTTAGCGTTAAGCAGCGTTAAATTGTTTGTGAAATTGGCCAATTTATTCCGGTCAAAAGAAAAAGGTATGGAATTGCATATTATTGTAAACTCATGTTGCCTCATACAGTTGCTCTTCCAAGCATCTAAATTTAACGTCATGGTTTTGGTAAATCTAATAAACTGTCTGAGAGCAGTTGGATTGAGTTATTCCAGATGAACACAAGTGAACCATTTCCAGTGAATGGAAAGCATTATTATCCCACACTATTCTGTTATTTATTCAAGGTACAGAAATGTTAAAGCAATGAAATTTACAGCTGGGGAAATTATTCATGTCTATTATCAGAAACTGTACCTGATGTGATCTGTATTTTGCCAACCTTTTTTTTGGGGGGAGGTGAGGAAGTATAGAGGGTGGGAGGATGAAGATATAATAGAGAAATTTAATCACAGAGAAATCCAATTTAGATAACTTGCACAATGTGTAAAAGGAGCTCTTTCTACTTAAAGCAGCACTTGCCTAAAAGATGTCAAAACTAAATGCCCTGCAGAATGCAAGATCTTCATTGAGGCATGCAAACTCTTAGTTGCAGGGACATCGGCTCTGTTTCAGAACAGGAATCAAACCCAGGCTTCCTGCTTTGGGAGTGCAGAGTCTTAGCCACTGGACCACCAGAGAAGTCCCAGTGACAAAGACTTGGAGAGTTATCAGTGCGTTCACCCTCACCATATCTAAATCAAGATTCTTTCCTGAATAAGGGACAATAGGCTTTGTTTTAACCAATTAAGCAGACTTAGTAACCTATTCCATCCTATCCAGAAAGTGATTTTCAACCCTTAATTAACATAAGTATAATGAACCCTACCTTTCCAGTACATTAATACCCCTTGATTTTTCCCACTGGGGAAAAATCATCTCCTAGGAAATTTCTTTTTTGGTCTGTATTCCTTTGCTTGGCAAGGAAATAATCTCATTGGTCACATTATTAATCATGGCAGTAGTCTTTGCCTTTTCTCTGACAATTGCTTCCATAAATTATTATGCCACATTCATTTTTCATTACTTAAATTTTAATTTTAATTTAAAATCTAAGTTTATGCCAAAATATAATTTTAATGCATTTAGTTCTGTATAACTAAATCATTCTGAACATTTTTCATCTTGAAAGGGGACTTTAACACCTCTTGCTGGAATTAAGGCATGGAGTTACTGCATAGATTACATGTGTTGCCAGCATCAAAATTATGTTACAAAGGCTTAGGCCAGACATCTGCAATTCATTAGATTCTCTTTACACTGTGGTTTTCATCTTCATGCATTGTCTGTATTACCTTGCACTCCTTGGAGAACTTCTTCATCTAAAACATGAAGAATTGCCCTTTTAAATCTGAATTTAATAATTTAATCAGATATCTTCCTTCAAGAGCAGATTTAAAACTCATCTGCTGCAGATTTTCATTGATCAACTCCATCACTCTGATTTTGCTTCATCTTTGATACTAGTCCCCTGGAGAAGGGAATGACAACCCACTCCAATATTATTGCCTGGAGAATCCCATGGACAGAGGAGCCTGGCGGGTGACAGTCCATGGGGTCGCAGAGTTGGACACAACTGGGGGACTTTCTCTTGGGCTTCCCTGATAGCCGAGTTGGTAAAGAATCTGCCTGCAATGCAGGAGACCCTGGTTCTATTCCTGGGTTGGGAAGTTCCACTGGAGAAGGGATAGGCTACCCAGTCTAGTAATTTTGGGCTTCCCTGGTGACTCAGCTGGTAAAGAATCTGCTTGCAATGCGGGAGACCTGGGCTTGAGTCCTGGGTTAGGAAGATCCCCTGGAGAAGGGAAAGGCTACCAACTCCAGTATTCTGGTCTGCAGAATACCATGGACTCTGTAGTCCATGGGGTTAAAAAGAGTTGGACACTACTGAGTGACTTTCACTTTCACTTTGATATTAGTAAACTTAGGTAGCTTGTTTTTTGATGTTTTTATTTAGTAATTGTTCTTTGCTGCTGCTGCTGCTAAGTCGCTTCAGTTGTGTCCGACTCTGTGCAACCCCATAGATGGAAGCCCACCAGGCTCCCCAGTCCCTGGGATTCTCCAGGCAAGAACACCTGTGACTATAACATGCAAGACTATTCCAAGTTTCCCATGGTTGTTCACAATGTCCCCTACTTCCTTTATAACCTCTCCCATTATATGTTGGTTATGTTAATTCATTATCCTTGGTAGAGTTTGAGAACTGATCAGTTCAATCACTTGTTAATTGTTGATTTTTTTCTTTGAAGGAATAAATGTTAGTCGCCCTAAATTTTAGAAGCTCCTTCACAGTCTCAGCGTTTGATGAAATGCTGTTGTGAGAACAAGTTTAAAACAATATTTGTCAAATACAAAATAATTATTAGAAAGAAGAGACAAAACAGTAATAAATTCTAAAATCTCAACCACTTTGGACAATCACCTTGCAGGAAGAAAATATAAGAATCCAGGTTGTGTGGAATGGTGATCCCAAGCTCCAATTTATCCAATCCCCTATTACTGTCACAGAGGAATTTGTCTTATCTGACACACGAGGTAGATTGATCCTTCTATCAAAAGCAGCTTAAAACTAACCCTTTCTCACAGAGACCCAAGGATAACAGAATAGTCCCAACCAGGGTGGGAATGCAAGCTAATACAAAACCATTCTGTAAGTCAGAGCATCACCAAAACGGTATTGAGGAGTATAATACAGACGTTGCAAAGCACATTTTGGGTATACATGAGAACCAGAAGGGCTTCCCCGGTGGCTCAATGGTAAAGAATCCTCCTGCCAATTCAGGAGACACAGATGTGAGTTCAAACCCTGCACTGGGAAGATCCTCTGGAGGAGGATATGGCAACCCACTCCATATTCTTGCCTGGAAAATCCCATGGACAGAGGAGGAACGTGACGAGCTACAATCCATGGAATCACAAAAAAGCTGGACACGACTAAGCAGTCATATGCACGAGAATTGGAAATGAATTAGGTGATGATATTCAGGAGTCATTTTTACTTTTATTAAGCATTAATATTATACTGGCAATTTAAAAGATACTTGTGTCTTTTTGGAGGGTATGTTATCTTGTCTTTAATGTCTGATTGTGATTTTCTCTGCATTACCACTGACCCCCATCATTTAACAAAGAAATTGTTTTGTGAACTAACTAGAAGACTGGATAGTTCTGCAGAAAGACTAGCATTTCAATTTTCTTGTGTGAGTATATGAGAACAGAATGGGGGTTCTCCCAGCTTGCTTGACTAGACTGAGTGACTTCTTGTTTGTGAATAAATGTTTTTATCTTTGGGGGAAGGAGGTTTAAGATTTGCTTCTATTATCATAAACCACCTGTTAACAAGGGCATAGTTTTACCCTTCCTTTCTATATATAACAAAAAGAACTTCATAGCCCCTAAAAACAAAATTGATTTACGTTTGTTTTGACAATACAATTATCATTGACTGAGCATTTGAATGATGTGTTCTCTAAAGCTTCTTCCCACAATAAGACACTAACCATCTAAGACAAACTGTACTGACCTATTAGTAATGAGATAAATTTCTTCTAGACCTTGCCTCTGAAATAGTAGCTGCTTCATGAAGATCTTGTCTAAGTTTTTTAAAATTATCATCTTCTCTCTTTAAGTAGTTCGAAATGTACTAGGGATCTAATCCAAGGGCTCATTTTGCAGTGAGTATTAGTCAGCATATTTTACAGGAAAAAATGGCTGGTGTAGGTTATCCAGCAAATCAGTTCAGATACTGTAGTTTCTGTGATAGTTTTTCCCTGGCCCTTCCATGCAGCAGAGGGCAGCAGTGAACTGCGCATATTTCCTCTAGAATTAAGCCAAATAAATAATTAAACATTTTTATGAAAATATCTCCAACAGTATATTTAGTCCCCTTAACAAACAGTTATTTATCAGAGCTACAATCCAGTATATTTCAGATCTCAGATATATGGTTCAGTTCTGACAATTTAGGATTTGAGTAATACTGTATCATTGTAGTGAAAAGTGAAAGTGAAGTCGCTCAGTCTTGTCCGACCCTTAGCGACCCCATGGACTGCAGCCTACCAGGCTCTTCCATCCATGGGATTTTCTAGGCCAGAGTACTGGAGTGGCTTGCCATTGCCTTCTCCGGTATTATATCTGCTTCTGCTGCTGCTAAGTCACTTCAGTTGTGTCTGACTCTGTGCGACCCCATAGACAGAAGCCCACCAGACTCCCCCGTCCCTGGGATTCTCCAGGCAAGAACACTGGAGTGGGTTGCCATTTCCTTCTCCAATGTGTGAAAGTGAAAAGTGGAAGTGAACTCGCTCAGTCGTGTCCTACCCTCAGCGACCCCACGGACTGCAGCCCACCAGGCTCCTCCATCCATGGGATTCTTTAGGCAAGAGTACTGGAGTGGCTTGCCAGTGCCTTCTCCGGGTATTATATCTAGTTATTCACAAATCAGATGTAAGCAGAAATTAAACACTTTAATTTTTTCTAAGAAATTTCCTTAAGGAAATTTTATATCTTAAACATATTTGAGTTACTTCCTAGCTTAAAACATTATCTTCTTCAAGGTAAATAGAATATTTTTATGAAATCACGTATTCTTTAAAACGTTTTTAAACAAATAAGATTAAAATGTTGTTTCTTAACAAATAAACACATTTGTGAAACTTTTTATTAATATTTTTCAACTTATGCAATTGACCTGAAGTACTAAATTTCCATTTTTGTTTTTAAAATTTTATTTTCTGATATTTACCTACATATTTTTATGTTTTACTAATTTTTCCTTATTTTGTATCTTAAACGTCATCTTCCCTGGTGGCTCAGAGGGTAAAGCATCTGCCTCCAATGTGGGAGACCCGGGTTCGATCCCTGGGTCGGGAAGATCCCCTGGAGAAGGAAATGGTAACCCACTCCAGTATTCTTGCCTGGAGAATCCCATGGACGGAGAAGCCTGGTAGGCTATAGTTCACGGGGTTGCAAAGAGTCAGACACGACTGAGCAACTGAACGGAATGGAATATCTCCTTAGAAAAGAACATGAAAAATTTTTTCTCTTACACTCTCTTCAGATATTCTCTCATCTTTTTCCTCCAAAAGTACTGCTTTGAATTACTGTTTGGGGCCCTGTGCCTTCATCATTGAAAGCAGTTACTAAATAAACGTCTATGGCAACATATTTAAACAGCTGAAATGGATTTCCAGTGAAGAAAATATTACTAACATTTACTGAGTTGTGATGATGTGCCCAGAATTTTCACCTGGTTTTAAATCAACATTAACAGAAAATTCTGATTATCTTTCCAGATGGCAACTTTTAAGCAGATCTTTTCTAAGTAGAAAAGGATTTGTGTTCTTGGGAAAAGGCATGGTAGAGCATAAGTTGCAAAAAAAGCAAACTTCAGTTGGATAGCCAACGTTCAAATCCCAGCTCTTCCACTACTAGATGCTAAGCCTTCCACTTCACCACCAATGCTTCCCATCCAGGGCTTCCCAGAGATGGATAGCAGAGTCAGTGACCATTTTCCTGTCCCACTTATCTTGTTTCCTTTCCTCTTATTGTGGGAACTTCAGTTCAGTTCAGTTCAGTTGATCAGCCATGTCCAACTCTTCGCAACACCCTCAGTTCAGTTAAGTCACTCAGTCGTGTCCGACTCTTTGCGACCCCATGAATCACAGCACGCCAGGCCTCCCTGTCCATCACCAACTCCCGGAGTTCACCCAAACTCATGTCCATCAAGTCGGTGATGCCATCCAGCCATCTCATTCTCTGTTGTCCCCTTCTTTCCCTCCCCCAATCCCTCCCAGCATTAGAGTCTTTTCCAGTGATTCAGCTCGTCGCATGAGGTGGCCAAAGTATTGGAGTTTTAGCTTTAGCATCAGTCCTTCCAATGAACACCCAGGACTGATCTCCTTTAGAATGGACTGGTTGGATCTCCTTGCAGTCCAAGGGACTCTCAAGAGTCTTCTCCAGCACCAAAGTTCAAAAGCATCAATTCTTCGGCGATCAGCTTTCTTCACAGTCCAACTCTCACATCCATACATGACCACAGGAAAAACCATAGCCTTGACTAGACAGACCTTTGTTGGCAAAGTAATGTCTCTGCTTTTTAATATGCTATCTAGGTTGGTTATAACTTTCCTTCCAAGGAGTAAGCATCTTTTAATTTCATGGCTGCAATCAGCATCTACAGTGACTTTGGAGTCCCCAAAAATAAAGTCTGACACCGTTTCCACTGTTTCTCCATCTATTTTCCATGAAGTGATGGGACCAGATGCCATGATCTTCATTTTCTGAATGTTGAGCTTCAAGCCAACCTTTTCACTCTCCTCTTTCACTTTCATCAAGAGGCTTTTGAGTTCCTCTTCACTTTCTGCCATAAGGGTGGTGTCATCTGCATATCTGAGGTTATTGATATTTCCCCTGGCAATCTTGCTTCCAGCTTGTGCTTCTTCCAGCCCAGCGTTCCTCATGATGTACTCTGCATATAAGTTAAATAAGCAGGGTGACAATATACAACCTTGAAGTACTCCTTTTCCTATTTGGAACCAGTCTGTTGTTCCATGTCCAGTTCTAACTGTTGCTTCCTGACCTGCATACAGGTTTCTCAAGAGGCAGGTCAGGTGGTCTGGGATTCCCATCTCTTTCAGAATGTTCCACAGTTTATTGTGATCCACACAGTCAAAGGCTTTGGCATAGTCAATGAAGCAGAAATAGATGTTTTTCTGGAACTCTCTTGCTTTCTCCATGATCCAGCGGATGTTGGCAATTTGATCTCTGGTGCCTCTGCCTTTCCTAAAACCTGCTTGAACATCTGGAAGTTCACGGTTCACATGTTGCTGAAGCCTGGCTTGGAGAATTTTGAGCATGACTTTACTAGCGTGTGAGATGAGTGCAATTGTGCGGTAGTTTGAGCATTCTTTGGCATTACCTTTCTTTGGGACTGGAATGCAAACTGACTTTTTCCAGTCCTGTGGCCACTGCTGAGTTTTCCAAATTTGCTGGCATATTGAGTGCAGCACTTTCACAGCATCATCTTTCAGGATTTGAAATAGCTCAATTGGAATTCCATCACCTCCACTAGCTTTGTTCGTAGTGATGCTCTCTAAGGCCCACTTGACTTCACATTCCAAGATGTCTGGCTCCAGGTGAGTGATCATGCCATAGTGACTATCTTGGTTGTGAAGATTTTTTTGTACAGTTCTTCTGTGTATTCTTGCCACCTCTTCTTAATATCTTCTGCTTGTGTTAGGTCCATACCATTTCTGTCCTTTATCGAGCCCATCTTTGCATGAAATATTCCCTTGGAATCTCTAATTTTCTTGAAGAGGTCTCTTGTTTTTCCTATTCTGTTGATTTCCTCTATTTCTTTGCATTGATCGCTGAGGAAGGCTTTTTATCTCTCCTTGCTATTCTTTCGAACTCTGCATTCAGATGCTTATATCTTTGCTTTTCTCCTTTGCTTTTCGCTTCTCTTCTTTTCACAGCTATTTGTAAGCCCTCCTCAGACAGCCATTTCGCTCTTTTGCATTTCTTTTCCATGGGGATGGTCTTGGTCCCTGTCTCCTGTACAATGTCACGAACCTCCGTCCAGAGTTCATCAGGCACTCTATCAGATCTAGTCCCTTAAATCTATTTCTCACTTCCACTGTATAATCATAAGGGATTTGATTATGTCATATCTGAATGGTCTAGTCGTTTTCCCTACTTTCTTCAATTTAAGTCTGAATTTGGCAATAAGGATTTCATGATCTGAGCCACAGTCAGCTCCTGGTCTTGTTTTTGCTCACTGTATAGAGCTTTTCCATCTTTGGCTGCAAAGAATATTAAAAAACCCTATTTGGTTCATGAAGATGTACATTTCCAAAAGTATATATTTGCACTGGACACATTTATAAGAGTTCTGTATAATAGTTTCATTTTAAAATGTCAATATGTACTATGTTACAGAAATCACACTGTAGTGTTTAGGCTCCTAAAAAGAAATTGGATGTCATTTTAAAACATGCTGAACAGAGGTCCCTACAAGTTTAAAATTCCTTGGGGGGAGTTGTGAGCAATGAAGTCTGGAGAGCATTTCATTCTCTTACCAACTTTTTTTCCTTCACAGTAGTTGACGTTTCACAGTTGATTACATTATTGTTCAGAGAGTCTCAGATATTAATAAAAGACTACATTTTGGTATCAAAAGGCTTACTGAATGCTGTAAGAACTTCTAGAATTTCCAAGAGTACTAAAGCTCTGAACCCTAAGACTATGTTATACTGGTCACAATTTCCAACCATGTTGTGTGGTCTCTGGCAATAATACCACTGCCACAAGCACTCAGTCATATGACACTTTGAACTGCCACCCTGGGATTCTACGTGCCTCTCCTCACACCTGCCAGGTGACTGACTCTGCCCTCGCCCCTAACATTTGCTTCTTCTATCTTCTCATTTGCTTGGGTACTAAGGACTGGCGAAACCTAGATCATCTACCTGGAAGTGACCTAACGGGCATCGAGTGTATGATTTTTGTTCTGTCTTTACAAGCTAGAACTCAAAATACAGAACATTAACAAAAATGGAGAAGGAAATATAACGATTCTGGACAAGCGGACAAGCACAGAGGAAAAATGTCTACTATAGAAATGTCTTTAACTGTATTCTCCAACAGAGAATAAGCTCCTTGGAACCTGTGCCTTTGTCTTTTTTGACTCCATCCACAATAACGGAGAGACCATACCTTCAGGGGGAAAGTGTGTCACTCTCATTGCCTGGATTTGGAAAATGGAATAAAGAGAATTTATCTGGCAACATCAATGAGCAAAAGGTTTATAATCGATGGTCAGCTGCCTCATATTTTGGTTGATAAAGCCCAAGGTCTTGAGATACAAGACATAGAAGGAAATAAGTAAAATACCTTCCTTATCCTTCTTTGTGTGGATTCTCCTGCTTTTTCCTGAGGGAAGCGTTGTTATTTAGTTGCTCAGTCATGTCCCTCTCTTTTCAACCCCATAAACTATAACCCTCCAGGCTCCTCTGTCTACGGGGATTTCTAGGCAAGAATTCGAAAGTGGGTTGCCATTTCCTCCTTCAGGAGATCTTCAAACTCCAGGGGTCGAACCCACATCTCCTGCATGTCTCCTGCATTGCAGAAAGATTCTTTACCACTGAGACACAGGGGAAGCTTGGTGAAAGAAGCATGGAAAGGCCCCAATCAGCAATTTATATTTAGTATTAAAGACACTGCATGGTCTGTCAGTTTCCAAGTTCAGCATGATTCAGGGATTTTCAAAATATGTTGGGATGAATATTGTCTAAACATGTTTGTTTTATGTTTTCAGTGGATTCACTGAATTTATATTCATTTGTATATTCTGTGCATTATTAATCTATTTATCACACCACATTCTATTAGCCTAGTATAAGTGAAATTTGATCTTTTAACTTCTGAAAACGTGCATTATTACTAGGAGCCACTAAAAAATGTTCTGATGATTGCACATTACAAAGCCAGCTTCGTATACTTATCAACATTAAGTTTCACTGAACTTTGATGTGAATTGAATTTTATTCATATGTGGAAATCCTAACCCCCAGCACCTCAGGATGAGAGCTTATCTGGAGAGATAGGAGGTAATCAAGTTAAAGTGAAGTCATTAGGGTTGGCGTAATCCAGTGTGACCTGTGTCCTTATAAAAAAGGAAACTGAGCACAGACATGTGTTTGAAATGCTGTGTGACTGTGAAGGCAGAGATGGGAGTGATGCATGGGATGAAGCCAAGGAATATGACAGACTGACAATAAAACCACCAGAAGCTGAGAGCCATTTAACCCTCCTAACATCTTGATCTTGGACTTCCAGACTCCAGAACTGTGAGAAATTAGATCCCCATTAAGTCATTTGGTTTGTTGTACTTTGTTATGGCAATCCTGGCAAACAAATAACACCTTATTTAACATTGGCTCTTTTCATGATTTCTCTTTCTTATATGGTTCTCTACAGCCTTGAGGAATTTTTTAATCTACAAGAGAACATCAGAGCCTGGTACTCAAGCTTCTGGTGAAATGCTCTGGGGCACAGGCCACTTCTAAGGCCATTTGTTGGATCACTGAGCCTGATGTCAACTTTCCTAGGGGATTGGAGAAAAAGGATACAGCTCTGGAAGTCAGATTAGGCAGCCTGGAAATGAGTAGCTTGGATAAACTGAGTCAGGGTGGCAATAGCTTATCTCTTATCTTTTTTTGGACTTAGATTTCTCATTTGTTTATGATGAAATAGTCACATCCAAATGGCTGAGACCCTGGTACGAGCCAAAAGAAAAGGACCAAGGAGGCAGCTCACTCTGTCCTTATTATCTGAGGGTCCCTGTAGCTCCATACTGCCCATGGAACTACATCGGATTTATAGGTGAAGTTGGGAAGAACTGACATCTTGACAATATTGATATTCCACCAGTAAATACCCTTCTATCTCTCCATGTAGCTACATCTTTCATGCCTTTCATCGGAATTCTGTAGCTTTCTACACATAGATCCTATGCATATTTTGTTGAATTGCTAACAACGTTTTTTTTTTTTTTTTTGGTGCTTTTGTAAATAGCGTCAAGCTTCTAATTTCAAATATCAATCGTTCATTGCTGGGATTCAGGATAGCAAAAATAGGTTTTATATCTCAACCTTTTGCCCTGGAAACTCATTATATTTGCTTATTAGCTCCAGGAAATTTTTTGTAGGTTCTTTGGAATTTTCTACATAGGCAATCACGTCATTTGTGAACAAGGATAGTTTTGTCTCTTATTCCAATTTGTATATGGTATATTTAATCTTATTATCTTATTGCACTAACTATGACTTCCAGAATGATATTAATAAGTGTGATGAGAGAAGACACGTCTTGATCATGATGTTAGGGAGAAAGTGTCCAGTTTCTCACCATTAAGTATAATGAAAGTTGTAGTTTTTTTAATACATGTTCATCAAGTTGATAAATTTTCCCTCTATTCACACTTTTCTGAGAGACTTTATTATTTATAGCTGTTAGATTTTGTCAATGGCTTTTTTTGGCATCAATTTATACAATCATACAATTTTTCTTCCTTAGCCTAGTGATGTGATTTTTTTTTTTTTTTTTGGAATGTTGAACCGGACTTGCATACCTGGAATAAGTCTCACTTGGTAAGACATATTATTCTTTTCATTCAGTTGGATTTAACCTGTTAATGCTTTTGTTGAGGATTTTATATCTATATTCATAAAAAACTGTAGTTTCCTTTTTTGTAATGTTTTTACCTTGCTTTGGTATAAACACAATCCTGCTCTCACAGAATGAATTAGGAAGTGTTTACTCTGTTTTGATCTCCTGAAACAGATTGCAGAAAGTTGCTGTAAGACCCACTACATTATAAAAATGTGACAAAACTCAGCAGTGAGTCAATCTGAGTATGGTTCTTTCAGCTATGTTGTTAATAATTGATCCAATTTCTTCAGTAGATATAAACCTATTCAGATTATCTGTTTCACCCTGTATGAACTTTGAGTGGATTGTATTTTTCAAGTAATTATTTAATTTTATCTAGAAACTTATAAGATTTGTGGCATAGACATGTTTATAATATTCTCATTATCCTTTGAAAGTGATCAGTAGTAGTAGCCCATTTTAAAATTTCTGATATTCACTAGTGTGGACACCTTATCTTCGACAAAGGAGGCAAGAATATAAAATGGACAAAAGACAATCTCTTTAACAAGTGGTGCTGGGAAAACTGGTCAGCCACTTGTAAAAGAATGAAACTAGAACACTTCCTAACACCATACACCAAAATAAACTCAAAATGGATTAGAGAGCTAAATGTAAGACCAGATACTATAAAACTCCTAGAGGAGAACGTAGGCAAAACACTCTCCGACATAAATCACAGCAGGATCCTCCATGACCCACCTTCCAGAATATTGGAAATAAAAGCAAAAATAAACAAATGGGACCTAATTAAAATCAAAAGCTTCTGCACAGCAAAGGAAACTCTAAGCAAGGTGAAAAGACAGCCTTCAGAATGGGAGAAAATAATAGCAAATGAAGCAACTGATAAAGGATTAATCTCCAAAATATACAAGCAGCTCCTGCAGCTCAATTCCAGAAAACTAAGTGACCCAATCAAAAAATGGGCCAAAGAACTAAACAGACATTTCTCCAAAGAAGACATAAAGATGGCTAACAAACACATGAAAAAATGCTCAACATCTCTCATAATCAGAGAAATGCAAATCAAAACCACAATGAGATACCACTTCACACCAGTCAGAAAGACTGCTATCCAAAAGTCTACATGCAATAAATGCTGGAGAGGGTGTGGAGAAAAGGGAACCCTCTTACACTGTTGGTGGGAATGCAAACTAGTACAACCACTATGGAGAACAGTGTGGAGATTCCTCAAAAAACTGGAAATAGAACTGCCATATGATCCATCAATCGCACTCCTGGGCATATACACCGAGGAAACCAGAATTGAAAGAGACACATGTACTCCAATGTTCATTGCAGCACTGTTTATAATAGCCAGGACATGGAAGTAACCTAGATGTCCATCTGCAGATGAATGGATAAGAAAGCTTTGGTACATATACACAATGGAGTATCTTTCAGCCATCAAAAAGAATGCATTTGAATCAGTTTTAATGAGGTGGATGAAATTGGAGCCAATTATATAGAGTGAAGTATGCCAGAAAGAAAAACATCAATACAGTATACTAACGGATATATATGGAATTTAGAAAGATGGTAACCTGAACCCTATATACGAGACTGCAAAAGAGACATAGGCATATAGAACAGTCTTTGGGACTCTGTGGGAGAGGGTGAAGGTGGGATGATTGGGGAGAACGGCACTGAAGCATGTATATTATCATAAGTGACCAGTCCAGGTTCGACGCATGATACAGGATGCCTGGGGCTGGTGCACGGGAATGACATGGAGGGAGGATATGGGGAGGAGGGAGGTGGGAGGGGGGTTCGGGAGGGAGAGCACATGTACACCCGGGGCGGATTCATGTCAATGTATGGCAAAACCAACCAATATATTAATGTAAGGTAATTTGCCTCCAATAAAATAAATTAAATAAATAAATAAAGGCAGTTGACTGAAGTCAAGTTCAGAAAGTAGAGTAGTGAGAATGATTCTAGTATGGGACTCTGTATTAATGACATAGAGGAGCCTAAATATCTTCTTGGATTATACTCACAAAGCCATTCTAATGTCTCTTTTCCAAACTATATCTGCAAGTAAGAGGAAAATATAAATAAAATTTCTTTGTTCTCAAAAAAACAAAAATAAAAAAATAAAATAAAATTTCTGATATTAATACTTTGTCTTCTCTCGCTTTTCCTTACTTTGGCTAGAGATTTCTCAGTTTTATTGATCTTTTAACAGAATCAATGTGATTTCTAGGTGGCTCAGTGTTAAAGAGCCTGCCTGCCAAACTAGGAAACACTGGTGACACCAGTTTGATCCAGGCTCTAGAAGATCCCCTGAAGTAGGAAATGGAAAACCATTCTATTTTTTTTTTATTAGTCTACAGTCGTTTATTAAAAAAATAAGGAAATGAAAATTGAATTAAAGTGGTTGAACAAATAAACATTCACCTCTGTCACACACAAATTGAATAGACTTTCATTCAAGACACCCACAGAACACTCTTCAAAAATGCTAGGCCCCCAAACCTCAATATATTCTTAAAAAAGAAAACAAATAAGCCGTATTTACTGTCAAGGTAAATATTCTACAAGTAGTAAAAAAAAAAAAAAAATTTAAAGGCAAATCACACAGAAATTTTAAAATATTCTCAGCTATTAAACCAAAACACAAAGATAAACTACTTAGAAAACAAGACATGTTATTATAGCTGGGATGTGAACATACTTGAAATTGGAGATAAGGAAAAGCCTTGAACATATTCAACTGTATATAAACAAAAAAGTACCAGACTTAAAAAGTTACAGGGAAAAAAAATCTAGAGCAAACAAAGGAAATCAGTTCAGTTCAGTTCAGTTCAGTCGCTCAGTCGTGTCCGACTCTCCGCGACCCCATGAATCACAGCACGCCAGGCCTCCCTGTCCATCACCAACTCTCGGAGTACACTCAAACTCATGTCCACAGAGTCGGTGATGCCATCCAGCCATCTTATTCTCCGTCGTCCCCTTCTCTTCCCGCCCCCAACCTTTCCCAGCATCACAGTCTTTTCCAGTGAGTCAACTCGCTGCATGAGGTGGCCAAAGTATTGGAGTTTCAGCTTCAGCATCAGTCCCTCCAATGAACATCCAGGATTGATCTCCTCTAGAATGGACTGGTTGGATCTCCTTGCAGTATAAGGGACTCTCAAGAGTCTTCTCCAACACCACAGTTCAAAAGCATCGATTCTTCGGCGATCAGCTTTCTTCACAGTCCAACTCTCACATCCATACATGACCATGGGAAAAACCATTGCCTTGACTAGACGGACCTTGGTTGGCAAAGTAATGTCTCTTCCGTTCCGTTCCGTTCCGTCGCTCAGTCGTGTCCGACTCTATGCGACCCCGTGGACTGTAGCCTCCCAGGCTTGTCCGTCCATGGGATTCTCCAGGCAAGAATACCGGAGTGGGTTGCCGTTTTCTTCTCCAGGGGATCTTTCCGACCCAGGGATCGAACCCGGGTCTCCCGCATTGGAGACAGACGCTTTAACCTCTGAGCCACCAGGGAAGCAAAATCCATACAGGTATCCTAATCACTTTATAGTGCTAGCAAAATGCCTAACTCAAAACCTGTATGCTAGCCCAAAAGACCAAACTCTCATGTAAAAAGGCAATTTTCCTAAATAAAATATTAGTCAATCAATAGTAGCACTAGGGCAGTCACATTTTAGAAGAAATGGATTCTGAAGGACATCCTATATTTCAAAACTAGTCTTCCCAGGGAAACTAATGTAAAGACAGAGGACTGGAGTGTATTTTTTTTTCCTTTGAGGCTGCTTCTTCTTATCTCACCAGTATCTCTAATATTTCAAAGAGGGCTCTCACTCATAGTGGTGGCTTCTTTTGGGTTTTCATCACTCTAATTTCTGTCCCAAAGTTACTGAAACCTGAACATGCTCTTGATCACTAGTTTTAGCAGCATCACGGAATGAGCGCATATCTGAGAGAATACAATGAAAGTGAATGTTAAAACAGCCGCCAAACACTGCCCTCAGAGGATGCTGGTAAACAGTCCCAGGCATTACATGCCACCAACAAAAGATAACAGCACGTCTGCTTACTATTAACAGCTAAAGCTGCGCTGCTAACGGTTAAAATCATGAGCAGTTGACAAAGCTGAACTGCCAGCTTTGAAAAAAACCATTCTAATATTCTTGCCTGGACAACTCAATGGAAAGAGGAGCCTGGTGAGTTACAGTCCATGGGATTGCCAAGTGTCAGACGACTAGGAATGGCACGGCGACAGAATGAACTTTTGATTTTGTTGACTTCGTTATTATATTATCTTGTTTTCACTCTATTGATTTTTGTTCTACTTTTTACTGTTTTCTTCTGCTTTCGTTAGACTTACATTCATTCTTTGTCTCCTCTTTCATACAATGGACACTTTTGTTGTTGTTGTTCAGTTGCTCAGTTCAGTTCAGTTGCTCAGTCGTGTCTGACTCTTTGCGACCCCATGGACTGCAGCACGCCAGGCCTCCCTGTCCATCACCAACTCCCGGAGCCTACTCAAACTCATGTCCATCATGTCAGTGATGCCATCCAACCATCTCATCCTCTGTCATCCCCTTCTCCTCCCACCTTCAATCTTTCCCAGCATCAGGGTCTTTTCCAATGAATTGGTTCTTCGCATCAGGTGGCAAAGATTAGAGTTTTAGCTTCAACATCAGTCCTTCCAATGAATGTTCAGGACTGATTTCCTTTAAGATTGATTGGTTGGATCTCCTTGCAGCCCAAGGGACTCTCAAGAGTCTTTTCCAACATCACAGTTCAAAAGCATCAGTTCTTCGGCGCTCAGCTTTCTTTATAGTCCAACTCTCACATCCATACATGACTACTGCAAAAAAACATAGCTTTGACTAGACAGACCTTTGTTGGCAAAGTAATGTCTCTGCTTTTTAATAAGCTGTCTAGGTTGGTCATAGTTTTCTTCCAAGGAGCACATGTCTTTTAATTTCATGGCTGCAGTCACCGTCTGCAATGATTCTGGAGCCCAAAAAATATTCTCTCACTGCTTCCATTGTTTCCTTATCTACTTCCCATGGAATGATGGCACTGGATGCTATGACCTTAGTTTTCTGAATGTTGAGCTTTAAGCCAACTTTTTCACTGTCCTCTTTCACTTTCATCAAGAAGCTCTATAGTTCTCATAAGGGTGGTATCATCTGCATATCTGAGGTTATTGATATTTCTCCCTGAAATCTTGATTCCAGCTTGTGTTTCATTCTGCCCAGCATTTCTTATGATGTACTAGGCATATAAGTTAAATAAGCAGGGTGACAATATACAGCCTTGACAATACAATATACTCCTTTCCCTGTTTTGAACCAGTCTGCTGTTCCACATCCGGTTCTAACTGTTGCTTCTTGACCTACATACAGATTTCTCAGAAGGTGGGTCAAGTGGTCTGGTATTCCTATCTCTTGAAGAATTTTCCACAGTTTGTTTTAATCCACACAGTTAAAGGCATTGGCATAGTCAATAAAACAAAAGAAGATGTTTTTCTGGAACTCTCTTGCTTTTCTGATGATCCGACAGATGTTGGCAATTTGACCTCTGGTTCCTCTGCCTTTTCTAAATCCACCTTGAACATCTGGAAGATCATGGTTCACATATTGCTGAAGCCTGGCTTGGAGAATTTTGAGCATGACTTTGCTAGTGTGTGAGATGAGTGCAACTGAGCAGTAGCTTGAACATTCTTTGGTATTACCTCTCTTTGGGATTGGAATGAAGACTGACCTTTTCCAGTCCTGTGGCCACTGCTGAGTTTTCCAAATTTGTTGGCATATTTAGTGCAGTACTTTCACACATCATCTTTTAGGATTTGAAATAGCACAACTGGAATTCCATCACTTCAACTAGCTTTGTTTATAGTGATGCTTCCTAAGGCCCACTTGACTTCACATTCCAGGATATCTGACTCTAGGTGAGTGATCACACCATTGTGGTTATCTGGGTCATGAAGATCTTTTTTGTACAGTTTTTCTGTGTATTCTTGACACCTCTTCTTAATATCTTCTGCTTCTGTTAGGTCCATACCATTTCTGTCCTTTTTTGTGCTCATCTTTGCATGAATTCAGACTTAAATTGAAGAAAGTAGGGAAAACCACTAGACCATTCAGGAATGATCTAAATCAAACCTCTTATTATTATACAGTGGAAGTGACAAATAGATTCAAGGCACTGGATCTGATAGACAGAGTGCTTGAAGAACTATAGATGGAGGTTTGTGACATTGTACAAGAGGCAGTGATCAAGACCATCCCCAAGAAAAAGAAAGGCAAAATGGTTGTCTGAGGAAGCCTTACAAATAGCCGAGAAATGAAGAGAAGCTAAAGGCAAAGGAGAAAAGGAAAGATATACCTGTCTGAATGTAGAGTTCCAAAGAATAGCAAGGAGAGATGAGAACATTTTCCTCAGCAATCAGTGCAAAGAAATAGAGGAAAACGATAAAATGGGAAAGACTAGAGATCTCTTCAAGAAAATTAGAGATACCAAGGGAACATTTTATGCAAAGAGGAGCACAATAAAGGACGGAAATGGTATGGACCTAACGAAGCAGAAGATATTAAGAAGAGGTGGCAAGCATACACAGAAGAACTGTACAAAAAAGATCTTCATGACCTAGATAATCACGATGATGTGATCTCTCTCCTAGAGTCAGACATCTTGGAATGTGAAGTCAAGTGGGCCTTAGGAAGCATCACGTGAACAAAGCTAGTGGAGGTGATGGAACTCTAGTTGAGCTATTTCAAATCCTAAGTCGTATCCAACTCTTTGAAACCCCATGGACTGCAGCATGCCCAGTTTCTCTGTCTTGCACTATCTCCCAGGGTTGGCTCAGACTCTTGTCCATCAATCAGTGATGTCATCCAACTATCTCATCCTCTGTTGCTCCCTTCTCCTCTTGCCCTCAATCTTTCCTAGCTTGGGGATCTTTAACAATGAGTGGCTCTTCTCATCAGATGATCGAAGTATTGGAGCTTCAGCATCAGTTCTTCCAATGAATATTCAGGGTTGATTTCCTTTAGGATTGACTGGTTTGATCTCCTTGCTATCCAAGGGACTCTCAAGAGTCTTTTTCAGCACCACATTTTGAAAGTATCAATTTTTTGACACTCAACCTTTATGGTTCAACTTTCACATCCATCCATGACTACTGGAAAATCATAGCTTTGACTATAAGAACTTTGTCAGCAAAGTGATGTCTCTAGTTTCCAATATGCTGTCTAGGTTTGCTATCATGTTTCTTCCATGGATCAAGCATCTTTTAATTTCATGGCTGCTTAGGCTGTTTACATATTTATTTTAGGTCTTTCTCCTCTTATAATATATGTGTGTAATGCTATAAATTTCCCTCTAAGCATGCTTTTGTTGCAACTCTCAAATTTTGATGCTGCATTTTCATTTTTATGTAGTTCAAAATATTTTATATTTTATTTTAAGAACTTTTTATTTGTCCTATGTGTTATTTAGGAGTGTTGTTTAATATCCAAATTTTTGTGGGTATTTTCCAGCTATCTATCTTTCCCTTGCTGACTTTTAATTTAGTCCATTTAATTCTGAGAACGTGCTTCATATGATTTCTATTCTTTTAGCTTTGTTAAGCAGCAAGTTGCATATTAAAGTTATAAAGTTGGTCTCTCAATGTTCCATGTGAACTTAAAAAGGACGTATCTTTTGTTGTTATCAAATGGAGTATTTTATAAATGTCTATTGCATCAAGATGTTCAGGTCAATTCTATTCTTACTGAATTTCTGCCTGCTTGATTTATCATCTGATAAAAGATGGATGTTGAAGTCTAAATATAATAGTGGATTTGTCAATTTCTCTTTTCAGTTCCATCAATTTTTAGTTCTTTATCACCTTTTGCCTCTGCCTTATGTAGTTAAGCTGTGCTATTAGATGCCTACATATTTAGGACTTTTAGATCTTCCTGGAGATTTGATCTCATTATCATTATTTCATGGCCCTTTTTAATCCCTGTTAACTTTCCCTATGTGCTTCTCTCATAGCTCAGTTGGTAAAGAATCCGCCTTCAATGCAGGAGACCCTGGTTCAATTCCTGGGTCTGGAAGATACCCTGGAGAAGGGATAAGTTACCCACTCCAGTATTCTTGGGCTTCCCTTCTGGCTCAGTTGGTAAAGAGTCCTCCTGCAATGTAGGAGACTTGGGTTCGATCCCTGGGTTGGGAAGATCCCCTGGAGAAGGGAAAGGCTATCCACTCCAGTATTCTGGTCTGGAGAATTCCATGGACAGTATAGTCCATGGAGTCGCAGAGTCAGACACGACTGAGTGACTTTCACTTTAACCTTTCCCTATTCTGAGTTCTGCTCTGTCTGAAACTGATACAGCTACTCTACCTGTCTTTTGTTAAGTGTTAGTGTGGTATGGTTTTCTTCTTATTTTCCTTTATTTATTTGAATTTTATAATAAAGTGGGTTTCCTGCAAACAAAATATAGTGGAATCTTATTTTTTTAATTTCAGCTTGGAAAATTTCTGTTGATAAGTTTTCAGACTGATTCTTTCCTTGCCCATGTCCGGTTATAGATCAGAGGCATTCTTCATTTCTGTTACATTGTTTATATTTCTACCATTTCCTTTTGATTCTTTCTTAGTGTTTCCATATTTCTGTTTGTATTACTCATATGTGCATGCATTTTGTGTACTTTTTCCTTTAGAATTCTTAATGTATTAAATATGCTATGTTTACATTCTCAGTATGATTATTCCAATATCTGTATCATATCTGAATAAGATTCTTCCCTTTTATGTTTAGACTCAGAGTTTTTTTTTCTTTTTTTTCTTTTCCTTTATTTTTGGCCTATATTTTGATATTTTTGAAAGCTGAACATTTATATCAGTAGTAGAAACTGTGGTGGAAGTGGAAAGTGGAAATGTTAGTCACTCAGTTGTGTCCATCTCTTTGTGACCCCAGGGGCTGTGGCCCACTAGGCTCCTCTGCCCATGGAATTCTCCAGGCAAGAATACTGGAATGGGTAGCCATTCCCTTCTTCAGGGGATCTTCCTGACCTAGGGATCGAACCTGGGTCTCCTGCATTTGCAGGCAAATTGTTTACCATCCGAGTCACCAGGGAAGCCCTCAAAACTGTGGTAAATAGTCTTGATAGTGTAAAAATGTATTAATCTGGCTAAGAGTTGGGATATGTTTAATGCTTATCATAGTTGAGGAAATAGCAACCCACTCCAGTATTCTTGCCTGGAGAGTCCCATGGACAGAGAAGCCTGGAAAGCTATAGTCCCATAGGGTGGCAAAGAGTCAAACATGAATGAAGCGACTTCACATAACAATATAGTTGTTAGTGCAAAGGCTTCAAACTCCTCTGTTGTCTTTGACTCTCCTCTTGACTTTGGGCTTTCCTAAGCACTTCTCCTCCAATTTACCTTGATTCATGGTCTTAACATTCCAGTTCCTATGCAATATTTTTCTTTACAGCATCAGACTTTGCTTTCATCACCAGTCACATCCACAACTGGGTGTTGTTTTCACTTGGGCTCCATTTCTTCATTCTTTCTGGAATTATTTTTCCACTCTTCTTCAGTAGCATATTGGGCACTTACTGACTTGGGGAGTTCATCGTTCAGTGTCATATCTTTTTGATTTTTCATACTGTTCATGGGGTTCTCAACGCAAGAATACTGAAGTGGTTTGCCATTCCCTTCTCTAGTGGACCACGTTTTGTCAGAACTCTCCATCATGACCTGTCTGTCTTGGGTGACCCTACACTTCTCTTCATAGAAAGTCTGTATCTTGCGGTTTTTTTTACTGCAATCTGTGGTTACCATCCCAGGACCCTATTGCTGTGGTGATCAGGAATGGGAGAGAAGAAGTCTTCTATAATCTAATGATTAAATCTCAGTCTTTTAGTCCATCGGTGTCTCTAGATTATGACTCATTAGCATTTCTCAAATGATATAGCTTTTCTCACCCTTACTTAAAAGAAAGTCTAGATGGGGCTCAGTTCAGTTCAGTTCAGTCGCTCAGTCGTGTCCGACTCTCTGCGACCCCATGAATCACAGCACGCCAGGCCTCCCTGTCCATCACCAACTCCCGGAGTTCACTCAAACTCATGTCCACAGAGTCAGTGATGCCATCCAGCCATCTCATTCTCAGTCGTCCCCTTCTCCTCCCGCCCCCAACCCTTCCCAGCTAGAATAGGAGAAATGTCATTTTTTGAGTTGGAATAAAGCTCCAACAATTTCCCTAGAGAATAAACCTTTTTAATGGTGAATCCTCTAGACCTGTTTCACAATGATTGCTCTTCCCTTCTTCCTGCCAGAACCAGGAGGGTGTCTTTCTAAGGCTTTCATCATGAGAATCTGATGAGGTTACTAGAGGTAAACTAGTGAAAATGTGGGAGAGTACCTAAGAATGCAGCCTCCAGGGATTTCTTATTTTAGGTTAGTGCATAGTCAGCCTCCAGCGATTCATCAAAATTATTGTTGAAGTGTTCCTACCAGTTTATGTCTCCAGCAGCCTCTGCTCCAGATAAGCACATGAATATCTGGATTATCTGTTTTTTTAGTTTATAGGGTATTAATTTTCCCTGAGAGCTCAGCTCTTTGTTGGACCTAAAGGAAGTCACTGATTTTCAGTTTGTTCAGCTTTTTCGTATAGTAAAGACAGGACTGATAACTACCAAGCTCTTTACATGTCAGTGCTGAAACTGAAAGTCTTCACTCTCATTACTAAAAATTTAAATTAATAATGATGATGACAACAATAATAATTATAAGAAGCAGTAATAGTATGAGTTCTAAGGACATACTTGCTTTAGATTTACATATGTATTAAACAGTTTCTTTGCTTGACATCCATCTTGCATCTCAGACATTCCTGATTCCTTCTGGGACAATTTTTTCTCTTCCTTAAGGTATATTATTTTATACTTGTGTTTAATTTTTTCAATTATTCTGTTTTTTGAAAAAAATCTTAGTTATATATTCTAATTCCAGATGCTAGTTGTTTGTGGGCCATGATTTTAGATTAACATATATTTTCCATTAAAATGTTAGAGTTTTTATTATATTTCCTCTTGGCTCCCTCATTGCCATTGAAAATCCTTTTGTCAGTCTGTGAGACATATCTTGGGATGGTACATCTTCCTCTTCATTTTCCTTTTGTATTTGTTTTTCTTCCCTTTCATCTCCTCTTCACCCTCTTTCTTCAACATTTTCATGACTGCCTTTAGATATTTTCTTTTCTTTTTATAAACTTGGAGATTCTTCATAGAGCCATCTCTCATCATATATATAGTATCTAACTGTGTAATAGTTAGATGGCCTCATTATTTTGTCTACAATATGTCACAGTTCCTTTATAGCCTTAGCTTTCACTATTCCTTTTACTAAAACATCCATTAAATTACTTTCGTGAGCCAGAATTTTACATTAAGTCCCCCCACTTAATCCTGTCAGCAATAGTATAAAATTAGGGATTATCACTGTCCTTATTTTATGTATAATAAGACAAGCTGAAATTTCTTAAGGAACAGAAGTGGATTCCAAGCCCAGGTCTATCTGGCCTCAGAGTCATCTCTCCTAACTATCACCATCATGTGACCTTTCAACCTAAATTCTCAGCAAGGCTCATCTACTGAGTCTTCCACATTTCAATTCTCCTGCTATTTGGTACCTTTAATACTTACTTGACTGATAACAATTCTTTAGTTGTTTTCACCTAAATATTCTAAATGTACCCTTCTCTTTCTCATTATGGTATTAGTCTCATCAGGGCATAAAATGTGTCATTTGTCATGCTCCACATATAGTGTTATGGAAAAATTGTGTGCAGTGTATATTCCTTAAATTATGAAAGTATTATCTTTCAAATCTTAAAAGTTTTTTTCTAAGCAAATGTGTCAATCAGAATACTATAATAATTATATTGAATTAAAGTGCATGTATATAATAATTAAGGCGTCCCTGGTGGCTCACTGGTAAAGAATCCATCTGCCAATGCAGGACACACAAATTCAATCCCTGGGTTAGGAAGATCCCCTGGAGAAGGAAATGTCAACCCACTCCAGTATTCTTGCCTGGAGAATCCCATGGACAGAGGAACCTGGAAGGCTATAGTCCATGGAGTCACAAAAGAGTTGGACATGACTTAGCAACTAAACAGCAGCAAATACAACAATTAACCAAAAGTAAAAGAAAATCTATGGCTACTAAGTTGTGTGTGTTTGCTAAGTCACTTCAGTTGTGTATGACTCTTTGTGACCCTATGGACTGTAGCCCACCAGGATTCTGTCCACTGGATTCTTCAGGCAAGAATACTGGAGTGGGTTGCCGTGCCCTGCTCCAGGAGATCTTCCCAACGCAGGGATCAAACCCAAGTCTCTTAGGCATTGGCAGACAGTGCCCCCCCCAACCAGTCACTCAGGGCAAAGAGATAGAGGGAAGAGTGATGTTTGGGCTCATAATGTGTCACTAAAATCATTAAAACGACTGTGGTCTATTTTGTTCTTTGTTAACATAGGTGAATACATTGGAGTTATACTCTTCATTTCTGAGTTTGTGTTTTCTCTGAAGTAATTTGTCAATTTTTAAACATACCCAAAGTTTCCACATTTCTCCGGGGCACACTGGATGATAATTTTAAAAGCAGGCATCAGAAATTAGCCTGTGACCAAGGCCACAGTCAGTGTGGACACAAATGTGCTGCTGGCATTACAGAATAGACTGGATACTTTGACATCAACAATATGCTCTCCTTACCGCAGTGTGTCCCCTATATTGTTTCATCATTACGAGTATTTGTTTAAGACCCGCTTACAAAGCTGAGTGCCAAGTACTGTATTGTCTAGAACCACTGCAAGAGATGTAGGTGTATGAAGTTCACACGTAGTTATTAGACTTTTAACTACTTTTTGCTTGCCAAGCACAGTTAATACACAGAAAAAAAATAATAAAGATGATGAAAGTTTAAGTTTCCCATGGTTGCCTGCCCTTCTCCACATCCACCTTTGATTTTCTTTCCAGAAAAGTTACTGCCTCCCAAAAGATTCTTATGTTCTTGGAATCAGTTCCAGTAAGGCTAGTTATGTGGTGGTCTAATTCCTTCTTGCTGTGCTCCAAGTTGGCTTTTGATGGTTATTTCAAATAAAATATTTTTTACTGCCTCTCTAACATGTCCATGTAGTAAAAGTCTCAGAATAATCTTGACGCCTCTTTTTGAGATGAGTGAATGCAGCTTTGGGGAAACTGCGGGCAGATTCGGGTGGTTATTGATACCATGCAGAAGAACTCATGACGAGCCTGTAATTCAGAAACAGTTACGCATGCAAGCATGTCTGCACACACAGTTACTAGCCTTGTGACCAGAGGCCCTGGCAAGGATGGGTGGCAGTCTGGCGACAGCGAAGTAGAGATTTGGGGAACACAGCCAGAGGGCTGCTGGCCTGTGGGGTCCCTGGAGTCCTCAACCACTTGCAACCACTGTGACGCAAATGTGCTGTCAAACTGAACTCAGGAACACAAAAGAATGGACGGAATGACAGACAAATGTAGGGAGGAAGGCACATTAAGGGAAAGTGGAAAAGAACAAAGGAAATAAGAGATCAGTGTGGGGAAGACAGAATTTCTCAACATTATCAGCGCTCCAGGCACTCAAAACAAGATTCCCAAGAACCATTTGTCTTGACATTACAAAACGAGACAGCCAATATCTTACTCACAGTGAGAATCACTTCATTTGTGTCATTCATTAGAGGTGCCAAGAAAACTATTGATTTGTTCTTATTGAACACATATTAGCTTGTGGACTGAGATCTGTGACATGTTCTGTGTACATTAAATCTGAGTTTGATTAGGCTCCTCAGGAAATTGATCCATGAGACAGTGCAGAGCAGCTGTGTTGTGCAAATGGGTTTCTCACTTCTCATCCAGACCGTCTGGATGACAACCATTTTGAAAGAATTTAGAGGTAGAAATAATTACATGTTGCTTTTGTCCCTCAAGCCCAGAAAAATTTGCTTATTTCTGGATACGAGTATATCTGTGGTATTTTAAAAATCTTTTAATTTTTGGTTATTTTTTGGGATAGTGAGACTTAGAAATTGATATGGAAGTAAACACAAATCTTCACTATAATTTTTGAATTGTTTATAGACATTTGGTGGCTATGTAACAGTTTAATTGGAATTGTTTGGACTTTCTTAAAGGCAAGATTAAAAAATAATTGAACTAGAAACCCAGGGACATCACTCTCACTCTGATCTTAGATAAGTCACTATCAACTAGAGATCTTAATGTGAGAAAAGCTAGTTTTCTTTCATTTCATATGTATATATATATATATATTATATTTCTTAAATATATATGTGTGTATATATATATATATATTGCAAAGTTTAGTATATTCTCCCCAAATTTATTAGAGTAAAAACAATCTTATGATACTTGCTTCATGTAGTAAAATTTAAAGTAAATGGATACAATGGATATCTGTGGGACTGTATTTGAAGGAGCTATCACCTTAGTGTAATGTACTTAACCTTTTCTTGCCACTGGTTTGCAAAATTATAGAGTAGGATAAAATAATTAACTCAAAATTAAATTTAAAACACAGCTAAATTTAAATTTTTGATTTAAAATGTGATAGTCTACAAATATTTTTACTGATAATCTTAATAATAATTTTGTTTCAGAAAAACTTAAATAAACATATAAAAATAATTTCAATGATCTGCTTTTACTTTCACTGTAGTTTACACTTCCAGTGAAACTATGTTCAAAGTTTTTATGTTCTACATACATTCACAGGGTATTTTTAATCCTCTAGATAGCCAGTGATGATAGAATAGAAATTATATGAAATTTTATATTGTAACAATGTATAGTGATTCAAATTCTTCTAAATATCACTGGAACATCAATAGAATGACAGATGAACTAAAATGATTTCATATACTGTCTTTGATATTTCATTGACTGTTAGTGAAGCCTTACACATATTTTTAATTTTATTGTTTTGATGTGTATTAATGTCAGAGGATGGGGCATCTTTTATTAAATAGTTTGTGGCTTGATTTATAGCTTTTAAACATATAGACATATGGTACACAGGCCTTCATTTGTACTCTTGCCCCAGGTCGTGCAAATGTTGAGACAATCTAAGTTTGACAGCCTAGATATAGCACAAATCTTACCTTTGCCAGACGTGTGGAAAGGGTTGTTTCTTTATGTTTCTTTCATTAATGTAAGAATCCTGGAAAAAAAAGCTTTGTAATTTATTTTGAATAGAAATCAATTCATACGATTTTCTAAAATTGTAAAATGTTTAAAAGCTGTTTTAAGTGCTTTTAAAATTTTATTTGTGTATTTATTGGCTGGCTGGGTCTTCATGGCTGCACACAGATTTCTCTAGCTGTGGCAGGTGGGAGCTACTATCTAGTTGCAGTGCACGAGCTTCTCATTTGCTGGCGTCTCTTGCTGCAGAGCACAGGCCCCAGAGCATTCAGGCCTCAGTAGCTGTAGCACGGCACTCAGTAGTTGTGGCCCACAGGCTTCGTTGCCCCGTGACATGTGAAATCTGCCCAGACCAGGGATTGAACTCATGCCCTCTGCATTGGTGGGTGGATTCTTAATCACTGCACCGCTTGGGAAGTTCCATGAAGTGCATTTTTAAAAATATGAGAACTTATTTATAATTTCAGTGAATATCCTGGGTGTTAAATTTGGAATTATCTAGTTGGACAATAGAGAAAGCAAAAGAATTCCAGGAAAACATCTACTTCTGCTTCATTGATTACACTAAAGCCTTTGACTGTGTGGAGCACAACAAACTGTAGAAAATTCTTAAAGAAATGGGAATACCAGACCACCTTACCTGCCTCCTGAGAAATCTGTGTGTGTGTCAAGAAGCAATATTTAGAAACTTACATGGAAAACTGGTTCCAAATTGGGAAAGGAGTATGTCAAGTCTGTATATTGTTACTGTGCATCTTTAACTTGTATGAAAAGTACATCAGGTGAAATGCCAGGCTGGATGAATCACAAACTGTGATCAAGATTGCTGGGAGAAGTATTAACCTCAGATATGTAGATGATAGTAATCTAATGGCAGAAAGTGAAAAGGAACTAAAGAGCCTCTTGATGAGTGTAAAAGAGGAGAGTGAAAAAGCTGGCTTAAAACTCAACATTCAGAAAATGAAGATCATGGCATCTAGTTCCATCACTTCATGGCAAATAGAAGGGGAAAAAGTAGAAGCAGGGACAGATTTTACTTTCTTGGGCTCCAAAATCACTGTGGATGGTGACTGCAGCCATGAAATTAAGACTCTTGCTCCTTGAAGAAAAGCTATGACAAACCTAGACAGCATATTATAAAGTAGAGGCATAATTTACACCAAAGTCCACCTAGTCAAAGTTATGATTTTTCCAGTAATCATGTATGGATGTGAGAGTTGGATCATAAAGAAGGCTTGCTGCTACTGCTAAGTCGCTTCAGTCGTGCAACCCCATAGACGGAAGCCCACCAGGCTCCCCCATCCCTGGGATTCTCCGGGCAAGAACACTGGAGTGGGTTGCCATTTCCTTCTCCAATGCATGAAAGTGAAAAGTGAAAGGGAAGTCACTCAGTTGTGTCCGACTCTTAGCGACCCCATGAACTACAGCCTACCAGGCTCCTCCATCCATGGGATTTTCCAGGCATGAGTACTGGAGTGGGTTGCCATTGCCTTCTCCAAAGAAGGCTTAGCACTAAAGAATTTATACTTTCAAATTGTGGTCCGGAGAAGATTCAAGAGTCCCATGAACTGCAAGGAGAGCCAACCAATAAATCCTAAAGGAAAATACCCTGAATTTGCACTGGAAGGACTGATGCTGAAACTGAAGCTCCAATACTTTGGCTACCTGATGCAAAAAAAACTGACTCATTGGAAAAGACCCTGATGCTGGGAAAGATTGAAAGCAAAAGGGAAAGTGGGTGGGAGAGGATGAGATGGTTAGATAAGCTCACTGACTCAATGGGAAAGAATTTGAGCAAATTCCAGGAGATAGTGGAGAACCTAGGAGCCTGGCTTGCAGCAGTCCATGGAGTCGCTAAGAACAACAGTAATATACCACGAATAAAACAGAGATCATGAACAATCATTATGTAACTGATTATTCACTGTCTTTTTTTTTTTTTTATGAGGGAGTTCCATGTGACATGCTATTTCCATCTGAAGAACCAAGATTGAGGCTTTCACAGAGGTCCTCACTGATGAATCTACCTCATCAGTCACCATTTCTCCCTCTCACCCAATTGCTTGATCTCCTTGACTCAGTGTTCATGATTCAAGATGTGAGTTTGTCTAATGCTTCCAGAGATGCTTGGTGGGGTCACTGTGTTTCAGTGGACATTTTTGATATCTGACTCAATTGGAAACTCCCTCTTTTTTATACTAATCTCATAGTGTATATTACTATAGTTTTCTTTTCTCTTTTTTATATACACCCTCAACTTGTCTGCTTGTGAATTGTTCATCTTTACTTTCCAAGAAATCATACTCTGTAACCTTTTACCTGATCTTCACGACCAAGATAGTCACAATAACGTGATCACTGACCTAGAGCCAGACATCTTGGAATGTGAAGTCAAGTGGGCCTTAGAAAGCATCACTACGAACAAAGCTAGTGGTGGTGATGGAATTCCAGTTGAGCTATTTCAAATCTTGAAAGATGATGCTATGAAAGTGCTGCACTCAATATGCCAGCAGATTTGGAAAACTCAGCAGTGGCCACAGGACTGGAAAAGGTCAGTCTTCATTCCAATCCCAAAGAAAGGCAATGCCAAAGAATGCTCAAACTACCGCACAATTGCACTCATCTCACACGCTAGTAAAGTCATGCTCAAAATTCTCCAAGCCAGACTTCAACAGTATGTAAACCGTGAACTCCCAGATGTTCAAGCAGGTTTTAGAAAAGGTAGAGGCACCAGAGATCAAATTGCCAACATCCGCTGGATCATGGAGAAAGCAAGAGAGTTTCAGAAAAACATCTATTTCTGCTTCATTGACTATGCCAAAGCCTTTGACTGTGTGGATCACAATAAACTGTGGAACATTCTGAAAGAGATGGGAATCCCAGACCACCTGACCTGCCTCTTGAGAAACCTGTATGCAGGTCAGGAAGCAACAGTTAGAACTGGACATGGAACAACAGACTGGTTCCAAATAGGAAAAGGTGTACGTCAAGGTTGTATATTGTCACCCTGCTTATTTAACTTCTAAGCAGAGTACATCATGAGGAACGCTGGGCTGGAAGAAGCACAAGCTGGAATCAAGATTGCTGGGAGAAATATCAATAACCTCAGATATGCAGATGACACTACCCTTATGGCAGAAAGTGAAGAGGAACTCAAAAGCCTCTTGATGAAAGTGAAAGAGGAGAGTGAAAAGGTTGGCTTGAAGCTCAACATTCAGAAAACAAAGATCATGGCATCTGGTCCCATCCCTTCATGGGAAATATATGGAAAAACAGTGGAAACAGTGTCAGACTTTATTTTTTTGGTCTCCAAAATCACTGCAGATGCTGATTGCAGCCATGAAATTAAAAGACGCTTGCTCCTTGGAAGGAAAGTTATGACCAACCTTGATAGTATATTAAAAAGCAGAGACATTACTTTGCCAACCAAGGTCCGTCTAGTTAAGGCTATGGTTTTTCCCGTGGTCATGTATGGATGTGAGAGTTGGACTGTGAAGAAAGCTGATCGCCGAAGAATCAATGCTTTTGAACTGTGGTGTTGGAGAAGACTCTTGAGAGTCCCTTATACTGCAAGGAGATCCAACCAGTCCATTCTAAAGGAGATCAATCCTGGATGTTCATTGGAGGGACTGATGCTAAAGCTGAAACTGCAATACTTTGGCCACCTCATGCGGCGAGTTGACTCACTGGAAAAGACTCTGATGCTGGGAAAGGTTGGGGGTGGGAGGAGAAGGGGACGACGGAGAATGAGATGGCTGGATGGCATCACCGACTCTGTGGACATGAGTTTGAGTGTACTCCGGGAGTTGGTGATGGACAGGGAGGCCTGGCGTGCTGTGATTCATGGGGTCGCGGAGAGTCGGACACGACTGAGAGACTGAACTGAACTGAACTGAACTGAACCTTTTACCTACCTCCCAACCTTCCAAGGGAGAAGGCAATGGCACCCAACTCCAATATTCTTGCCTGGAAAATCCCATGGGCAGAGGAGCCTGGTAGGCAGCAGTCCATGGGGTCGCCAAGAGTCGGAGACGACTGAGCGACTTCACTTTTACTTTTCACTTTCATGCATTGGAGAAGGAAATGGCAACCTACTCCAGTGTTCTTGCCTGGAGAATCCCAGGGACAGCGGAGCCTGGTAGGCTGCCGTCTATGGGACTGCACAGAGTCGGACACGACTGAAGCGACTTAGCAGCAGCAGCCGCAAGAGCAGCAGCAGCCTTCCAAGTGCAAGTAGCCTCACCAGGCACGAAGCCAGGGACAAGATCTATCAGTGATCTTTATTCTATTGAGATGTTACTCATCTCCAATATGCTGCTGCTGCTGCTGCTGCTGCTAAGTCACTTCAGTCGTGTCCGACTCTGTGTGACCCCATAGACGGAAGCCCACCAGGCTCCCCCGTCCCTGGGATTCTCCAGGCAAGAACACTGGAGTGGGTTGCCATTTCCTTCTCCAATATGTGAAAGTGAAAAGTGAACAGGTTTGTTTTTTTTTACTATAAGAACTTTCGTTCCGTCGCTCAGTCGTGTCCGACTCTTTGCGACCCCGTGGACTGTAGCCTATCAGGCTTCTCCGTCCATGGGATTCTCCAGGCAAGAATACTGGAGTGGGTTACCATTTCCTTCTCCAGGGGATCTTCCCGACCCAGGGATCGAACCCGGGTCTCCTGAATTGGAGGCAGACGCTTTAACCTCTGAGCCACCAGGGAAGCCCAAGAACTTTAGTGAGATGTAATTCACATATTATAAAATTCACACATTTAAAGTGTACAATTAAATGGTATATTAGTATGACCAAAGATATGTTACATCACATAATCAATGTGAGATTAAATCATAGTTTATATCGGGATAGCTGATAGAAAAAATAAGAAGCATATTTTCTATTTTACTTATAAACATTTTCATATAACATCCCCCACCTCTGCAACACACTCACACACACACACCCCCTTTTTTAATTGGATTGGAGAAGACAGCAAGAATGAAATGGAAGCATGATATATTTTAGTCATGCATTGTTTTTATATGTTTGAGAAAATAACATTGTACTACATCTCATGTGACATAAAATATAAGTCAGGTTGAGTATGGGTAGCATCCATTGAGCAATTACAAAATAGAAGAAATCTCCTGGGTGTTAAAGTATCCAGGTTAAAGTTGTAATGATCAACAGAAACTTTGTACCTCCAGCTCTGGACCACATTTGTATCTTTAAATACATACATACATACATACTGCCATTTCTATATAATAGATTTTATTCATTCTCTTCCAGATATCAAGTAGTATTTTTAGAAACTTTTACCCTACTCTAAATATTCACTATTCTTTCCAGAGACTTTCAAAAACAGCATTCTTTAAACTAGGGTACATGTATCCCAGGGGTATATAAAGACTTTCCATGTGGTGAGAAGGCAAAAATAGTAATTTTAGTGGGATTATTTTAATATAATCAATTACTGATCTTCAAAATTTACTCTTAAATTTAATCTCCTAGAATATATTTCCCTGAGAACTCATCTGTGGTCCAAAGATCCCCTTCAAAATCACTCTTGCTTCATTTCTATACAATAAAGTCACACCCTTCATCAATATTCAGTCTTACCTTACCTAGCAGCATGTATCAAAACTTTTGTGGCATCAAATAAAGAGAGAGAATTTGAAATAATGGTGAGAGTGATGTGTAAAAATGAGTAACTATAATGAATAGATAAGAAGTCCTTTTTTCAAATCTGGTGGTTTGTAATTCTTTACTTTTAAGAGCGTTCAAGAAAAATGTAATAAAAATGTCAGCCGATTCTTTGTTAAAAATATTTTTGATGAAAGATTGCAAAGTGGCTTGTGGCACAAAACTTGGATGAGATGTAAAGAATTGATTGATAGTGCACAAGGAAAACTCCTTATGTTTTTACTTACTTAGTATGTGAACACAATTTCTCAGCCCTTAAATCTATAAAAGTACAAAATAAGAATAGAATTTATGCTGTCTAATCTAGCAAAAACTATTATTATTGATAAATGTATTAACTCATTATTGAATAAAAATCAAGAGCAGATGCACTTCCAAAAGTACTTTGGAAAATATACAAGTATTTTGTTTCAAGTTTATATTTATATCCTTTTGATCAATTATGAGCTAACAGTTGGAATGAGTTTTTAATACAGAAGAACTTTCTATTTAACACTTAGAGATTTGTCGGTCATAAAATTTTAAAAAATTAATTTCAGTATGTACATAGTTTTCTTAAAGGTAGGAGTAATGAGTAAAAGATCTGCAAGCATGAAATTATATACATTAAGATACAACACTATGTGGGAACTAGGATGAAAACTGCAACTCATGAAAAAAAAGAGACAAAGCTGAAGACTGTTGAAGACATTGTTTATGCTTTTGTAAATATAATAGTGAATATTAAAAATAATAGTGAGTATTGAATCATCATGGTACTTAGACTACAGGAGATACATTAAGAGTAGTACAGGGGTTTTATTTTAAAAGTTAATATTTACAATATGCTGAAATTAGTATCTTTTGCAACTAATTAAACTTTCATTGAAAAATTATTGATATAAACTTGTAAACATGTGTAGGATGTTATTTTCAATATTCCTTTAGGAATAAGTAAGCAAAAAAACTTTGGAGACCCTAATCTATGGACTAAATCATCACATATCCTTCAGCCTCTTTTAAAAATAAGAAGTGAATGAGCCTGGGTAGCTAAACTACCCAGATATCCTCTAGATGTCAAGATTTTGTAAAATTATTAAATATTTTCTTCTATGTACTAAATATATCAAGTCATTTCCTTTAAATGATATATTTATTATTTGATTAAAAATTAACTTTATTATTATTTTGAACTTACTGAGCAAAGTTGTGCTTTAAGATATATCTGTAGTGCCCTTCATATTGAATTAATGGTGCTCTCTGTCCCCAGAGCCAGCCATACATTCTAGGTCATGTTTCATGATGCTTCTCTGGTACTCCAGGACTCCAAATTTATCTTGGTCTTTCTGGGCAGAGTTCTATACGTCTACACTTCATATTTTACTAAAACTTACTATTTGATAAACATTGCATAGGAAAGTATATTCTAACTTGCTTAAGGGTCCTGGAAAGATGATATTAAAAGTAGTGATGATAATTATAACAATGTGAAAGTGTGTTAGTAGCTCAGTGGTGTTCGACTCTTTGTGACTGTATGGACTGTAGCCCTCTAGGATCCTCTGTCCATGGAATTCTCCAGGCAGAAATACTGGAGTAGGTTGCCATTTCCTTCTCCAGAGTATCTTCCTGACCCAGGGATTGAACCCAATTCTCCTGCACTGTGGGCAGATTCTTTACCATCTGAGCCACCTGGGAAGCACAATTATAACAATAACATCATAAACAACAGCTAGAAAATTGTACTCAAGGTTACATGACAACTAAGTAGCAGGGTAATTTGATACCAAAATCTAAACTCTTTTTTTTTTTCTTTAGTTTTTATTGGATTTACTACAATATTGCTTTTTATTAAATGTTTTGGATTTTTGGCCAGAAGGCATGTGGGATCTTAGCTCCCCAACCAGGGATTGAAACTGTAATCTTTGCATTGGAAGGTGAAGTCTTAACCACTGGACCACCAGGGAATTCCCCAAAACCTAAGTTCTTAACTGTTATACTAAAGTAGTAGCTATAGTTATTACTAGAATCTGCATATAATAGTATACATAACTGCCCTTTCAGCTTGCTAATCTTTTAAAAACTAAATTTATTAATTCAAGGTTTAAGTGGTTAGGTCATAAAATAGTATAATTAGGAATAAATATCAAATCTCATCTATCCTTGATGGAGGATCACAGATCTCTCCATTGGTGTGGTCCATTTGTCTTCAGAATGGCACTATTGGTTATATCACAGACCAGTGAGGCCGGAACCGAGCAAAGGATCATGTCCTAAAAAGCTTAGAGTTTAAATTCTACAAACTGACACTATGTTATATAAGAAAGTCATCTTTATTAATAAACTGTATTACTGGAAAGACAGAGAAATATTTTTTCCTTCTGAAAAGTTTTTTTTCCTCTTTGCAATCCTAGTTGCCAAATCAGTCTGAAGTCAGATTTTGCTGTTAACAGTAGTCTTAAATTTAAAATGTCATAGTATGTTTTTTAAAGTTGATTTATGCCACCCCAACCATGCCAAGGGAAAAAAAAGATGGAAATCAAATTTTGCACTTAAAGTCCGTCATGCCTCTTATTGCCACCTAAAATATTTTTTAAAAATAGTCATAGGAACTACAAATACAACTTTATCCTCTGAAACAAATATGACAGAATAAAATAAAATGACTTTTGGTAGCTTTTTACCTCTAACGAGAGAGTATTTAATCAAGTTGTCCATTCATTGCATAACACTGCATGTTCTCCAGAAATATCCTTCTTAAAAAGATCATTAATTGGTATTCTGAAATCATCACAATAGAAAAATAATTCTATAGGTATGACAACCATAAAATAATATGATTTAGGAAGAAGGTTTCAGGACTAGAGTGAAATAAAAGACAGTCAGCCTACATGGGCCAAAATTGGAAGAAGAGAAAAGCTAGAAGCTGACTAATTCAAGATAAGTATCAGAAATAGAAAAATAAAAGTTATAGTTTTTACTAAGATAAGAAAAAAACAATGGACAAATAGTTTTGAAACAGAAGGCTTCTTGCCAGGGTCTTAAGAAGTGGGTGAATATTGATGATTCTATACAAAATGGAAGACCAGAAAAACAACCTTTTGTGAAATTTTTGCTGAAACTACGTTTAACTCTAGTGCTGACTTGTTCTTCCTTGTTCAGTTTATTTCAGTTCAGTCGCTCAGTCATGTCCAACTCTTTGTCACCCCATGGACTGCAGCATGCCAGGCTTCCCTGTCCATCACCAACTCCTGGAGCCTACTCACCGATGTCCATCACATCGGTGATGCCATCTAACCATCTCTCCTCTGTTGTCCTCTTCTCCTTCTGCCTTCAATCTTTCTCAGCATCAGGGTCTTTTCAAATGAGTCAGCTCTTCACATCAGGTGGCCAAAGTACTGGAGTTTCAGTTTCAACATCACTCCTTCCAATGAATATTCAGGACTGATTTCCTTTAGCATTGATTGGTTGGATCTCCTTGCAGACCAAGGGACTCTCAAGAGTCATCTCCAACACCACAGTTCAAAAGCATCAGTTCTCAGTGCTTAACTTTCTTTATAGTCTAACTCTCACATCCATACATGACTACTGCAAAAACCGTAGCTTTGACTAGACGGACCTTTGTTGGCAAAGTAATGTCTCTGCTTTTTAACATGCTGTCTAGATTGGTCATAACTTTCCTTCCAAGGAGTAAGTGTCTTTTAATTTCATGGTTGCAGTACCATCTGTGATTTTGGAGCCCAAGAAAATAAAGTCAGCCCCTATTTTCACTGTTTCTCCATCTATTTGCCATGAAGTGATGGGACCAGATGCCATGATCTTAGTTTTCTGAATGTTGAGCTTTAAGCCAGCTTTTTCACTCTCCTCTTTTACTTTCATCAATAGGCTCTTTAGTTCCTCTTCACTTTCTGCCATAAGGGTGGTATCATCTGCATATCTGAGGTTGTTGATATTTCTCCTGACAATCTTGATTCTGGCTTGTGTTTCATACAGCCCAACATTTCTCATAATATACTCTGCATACAATTTAAATAAGCAGGGTGACAATATACAGCCTTGATGTACTCCTTTTCCTATTTGGAACCAATTTGCTGTTCCATGTCCAGTTCTAACTGTTTCTTCCTGACCTGCATACAGATTTCTCAAGAGGCAGGTCAGGTGGTCTGGTATTCCCACCTCTTTCAGAATATTCCACAGTTTATTGTGATCTACACAGTCAAAGGCTTGTTGTTCATTGTAATTTGAAAGAAATCAGTATATATATTGGGTTTTACACATGGAAATTTATGGAGAGGAGTTAAAGGAAACTTCTGAGTGAAGTCCAGCCATCATTCATTGATTAACCCATTTACTTGATATTCCATTATTCACTCAACAAATATATTCATCAATAGCTGGGGGCAGAACAGTGAATAAATAGATAAAAATCCTTACTTGTAGGTTGGTAGGAAGATACAAATAGCAAACAAGTAAATAAACACATGAAACAGCAATAAGGGTGCTGTAGAAAGAAAAAACGATAAGGAATGGTGATAAAGAGAATGGAAATAATTGCATTGGTGAATACAATTTACATAGGATGTTGGGAAGAAGGTTTCACTGAGAAGATGGCATCTGAGTAAGATCTGAAGGTACGAGATGACACCTGTAGATATTAAGCTGGCCAAAAATTCATTCAAGTTTTCCATACCAGCTGATGGAAAAATCTGAATGAAGCTTTTGGCCAACCCAATACCCAGTCGGAGAGTTGCTCAGGAGCAGCAGATGCAAAGCAAATGCAAAGAGCTTGAGATAGTGGTGTGCTTGGCATCAGAGCAGGTACCAGAGGTGTATTGTTATTTTTCAGCCACCCAGTTGAGTCTGACTCTTTGAGACCCAATGGGCTGCAACATGCCAGGCCTCTCGGTGCCTCACCATCTCCCAGAGTTTGTCCAAGTTCATGTCCATTGCATTAGCGATGCCATCCAGCCATCTCATCCTCTGACCATCACCTTCTCCTTCTCCTCTCAATCTTTCCCAGCATCAGGAAAACTTCCAGTGAGTTGGCTGTTCACATCAGGTGACCAAAATACTAGAGCTTCAGCATCAGTCCTTCCAATGGGTATTCAGGGTTGATTTCCTTTAAGATTGGCTAGTTTCATCTTCCTTCTGTCCAAGGAACTCTCAGGAGTCTTCTCCAGCATCACAGTTCGAAGGCATCAATTCTTTGTCACTCTGCCTTCTTTACAGAAAGCTGTCACAATCTTACATGTCCACTGGGAAGACCATAGCCTTGAATATACAGACCTTTGTCATCAATGTGGTGTCTCTGATTTTCAACACACTGTCTAGATTTGTCATAGCTTTCCTGCCAAGAAGCAATTGTCTTAGATTTCATGGCCGCAGTCACCGTCCAGTGATTTTAGAGTCCAAGAAGAGGAAATCTGTCACTGCTTCCACTTTTTCCCCTTCTATTTGCCATGAAATGATAGGGCCAGATGCCAGGGTCTTAGTTTTTTTTAATTTTTTTTTAATATTTAGTTGTAAGCCAGACTTTTCACTCTCCTCCTTCACTCTCATCAAGAGATTCTTTAGAGGTGCAGAACTTGCCAAAAGACCCACTCTGGACAGATAAACTAATAAATGTCCTGTTATATGGACTGATGTAGGATTTCAGTCAGGAGCACTCCTAGGTTGTAAGACATTCCAGGCAAATAATTTCTGTGGGCTCTGTCTTTACAAAGAATTTGATTGACTGGTATTACCTTTAAATGGTCCATGCAAGAATATTTAGAATAATGAGTAGATTTATTTAAGTGAAAGTCATTCAGTCATGTCCGACTCTTTGTGACCCCATAGTCTATACAGTCCATGGAATTCTCCAGGCCAGAATCCTGGAGTGGGGAGCCTTTCCCTTCTCCAAGGTATCTTCCCAACCCAGGGATTGAACACACGTCTCCTGTATTGCAAGCGAATTCTTTACCAGCTGAGCCACAAGGGAAGCCCAATGAGTGCATATGAGGCCCTTATTTTTTACTGGGAGCAGTTATCCTGGCTGCAGAAGGGCAGGGGTTACGATTCAGCCTTTCTGTTCCCAGCTCCTGGTACTCAGACCCTTACAAGAGGTACTTTCTACCAGTCTGTTAACTCCATTGCCTGTTTCACTAGCCTGCTGCCTAATCATCAATTCAATCTCTAGCCTTTGGCAAGATTTTGTCCAATTACTGTGCAATTTTTTAGACCAACTGGTGTACTTGAAATAGAGACTTCAGTAAGAAGACTATTGTAATAATTTGGGAAATGGATGATAGTGATGAGCTGTGTCAAATACTGCTGAGACATCAAATCTCTTGAGGTCTGATGAATGATCATTGGATCATCAGTCTTCCCTGAGTGTTCATCTGGATTAATGATTGAATACCACCAGAAATAGAAAATTCCTTGCTAAAGTACTCATTCTGTATTTCCACAGCTCTGCATGTTGCATTGCTGCTTAAGGTAAGCAATATCTAAAATTTAATATTTAATTCCCTGATTAGTCCATGCACTAGTTTAGTTTTTATCTTCTGAGGGCTCCACAAAGAACATATCAACATGGAAAATTTTCCTCCATTGAATCTGTTATTAATAGTAAAGGAGAGATTCAACTAAGAATTCTGTGCAAGTAAAACTTAAATTCTCATCCACATTCATAATTCCCTAAGGAACTGATCCATTGTTGTATTTTTGCCAAGAAGCACAGACTGAATTGGTGATTTAGGCATTGTGCGTGCAAGCTCAGTTGCTCAGCGTGTCCAACTTTTTGTGACCTCACGGATTATAGCCTGCCAGGGTCCTCTGTCCATGGAATTCTCCAGCCAAAAGTATTGGAGAGGGTTGACATTTTCTTCTCCAGGGATTCTTCTCAACCACGGGAATGAACCTGTGTCTCTTGAGTCTCCAGCATTGGCCAGCAGATTCTTTACCGCTGTGCCACCTGGGAAGCCCCAATTTAGGCATCAGGGCAAATTAGAGAATCCAGCTGCAATGCAGGAGACACAAAAGATATATGTATGATCCCTGGATTGAGAGCATCCTCTGGAGGAGGAAATGGCAACCCACTCCAGTATTCTTGCCAGAAAAAAAAATCACATGAACAGAGGAGCCTGGCAGACTACAATTCAAAGGGTCACAAAGAGTCAGACATGACTAAGCAACTAAGTATGCAATTAAATAAGCAATGGAATTAGCAGGATAGTAAAAAGTGGCTCAAGTAAGGATCTGGTTACCAGGGGCTAGAAATGAGGGTGCTCTTATAATAGTTTCTGTCCCCCATCTATAACCAGGTTGATTGTTGACACTCAACCATGCACCTGGTTAGGCAAGTGTCACCTTCATGTTTTTTGCTTTGGGTCACAGTTGATTTCAGAATGTGGGTTAATTCAAACTCATGCTGCTGCTGCTAAGTCACTTCAGTCATGTCGGACTCTATGCGACCCCATAGATGGCAGCCCACCAGGCTCCCCCGTCCCTGGGATTCTCCAGGCAAGAACACTGGAGTGGGTTGCCATTGCCTTCTCCAATGCATGAAAGTGAAAGTGAAGTCGCTCAGTTGTGTCTGACTCGTAGTGACCCCATGGACTGTAGCCTACCAGGCTCCTCCATCCATGGGATTTTCTAGGCAAGAGTACTGGAGTGGCTTACCATTGCCTTAGAGACACTCTAACTGTGGAATGATTCCCAAGAATAGAAACTTAGAGCTTGGCCTTACTTATAATAGCAGAAATATATTCTACATGCAAAATAGGGTCATTAAATGGTTTAGATGAACTAATATATGTGAATATTTTACTATTTTTTTTTCTCATTAATCTTTTTTTAATGGGTCTCAAATTCTGTGACAGATTTTTGGTCAAGTTGTTTTCATTAAAAAGTACTGATTTTAAAAACTAATAGCTTAAACTGCCACACACAAAATATATGGTCCACAAAAACATTCTCTTTTCCTTCCGAAGGTTTTACGATGCATTGTTATCATTAACCAGTCTTTTACTATTAAACTTAAATGGCCAATTGAGACAAAGAGTTCTGAGACCGTTCTTCTACCACTGATTAAGACTGGGGTGGCAGGTATTCATTTAGCCTTCTGAGCATTCTGGGCAGACTTGGTGACCTTGCCAGCTCCAGCTGCCTTCTTGTTTACTGCTTTGATGACACCCACGGCGACTGTCCGTCTCATGTCACGCACAGCAAAATGGCCCAGGGGAGGATAGTCAGAGAAGCTCTCGACACACATGGGTTTGCCAGGAACCATATCGACGATGGCAGCGTCACCAGATTCCAAGAATTTAGGGCCATCTTCCAGCTTTTTCCCAGAATGACGATCAATCTTCTCCTTCAGCTCAGCAAACTTTCAAGCAATGTGAGCTGTGTGACAATCCAGCACAGGTGCATATCCAGCACTGATTTGGCCTGGGTGGTTCAAAATAATCACCTGAGCTGTGAAGCCAGCAGCTTCCATGGGTGGATCATTTTTGCTGTCACCAGCCACATTGCCACGACGGACATCTTTGACAGACACGTTCTTGACATTGAAGCCCACATTGTCCCCAGGAAGGGCTTCACTCAGTGCTTCATGGTGCATTTCTACAGACTTCACTTCAGTTGTTACATTAACTGGAGCAAAGGTGACCACCATGCCAGGTTCGAGAACACCAGTCTCCACACGACCCACAGGGACAGTACCAATACCACCAATTTTATAGACATCCTGGAGAGGCAAACACAAGGGCTTGTCAGTTGGGCGAGTTGGTGGCAGGATACAATCCAGAGCTTCAAGCAGGGTGGTTCCACTGGCATTGCCATCCTTACCGGTGACTTTCCATCCCTTGAACCATGGCATGTTAGCACTTGGCTCCAGCATGTTGTCTCCATTCCAGCCAGAAATTGGCACAAATGCTACTGTGTCGTGGTTGTAGCCAATTTTCTTAATGTAGGTGCTGACTTCCTTTACAATTTCCTCGTATCTCTTCTGGCTGTAGGGTGGCTCAGTGGAATCCATTTTGTTAACACCAACAATTAGTTGTTTCACACCCAGGGTGTAAGCCAGAAGGGCATGCTCACGGGTCTGCCCATTCTTGGAGATACCGGCTTCAAATTCACCAACACCAGCAGCAACAATCAGGACAACACAGTCAGCCTAGGATGTGCCTGTAATCATGTTTTTGATGAAGTCTCTGTATCCTGGGGCATCAATGATGGTAACATAGTACTTGCTGGTCTCAAATTTCCACAGGGAGATATCAATGGTGATACCACGCTCACGTTCAGCTTTCAGTTTGTCCAAGACCCAGGCATATTTGAAGGAGCCCTTTCCCATCTTGGCAGCCTCCTTTTCAATTGTTCTCTTGTCGATCCCGCCAAATTTGTAGATCAGATGGCCAGTCGTGGTAGACTTCCCTGAATCTACGTGCCCAATGACAACGATGTTGATGTGGGTCTTCTCCTTTCCCATTTTGGCTTAGGTTTAACGGTGGTTTTCACAACACCTGTGTCCTGGCGGCAAACCCGTTGCGAAAAAGCAATATTTTACTATTTAAAGTGGTATTATGATAGCTCAAAGAGCATTTTCTTTTATATCTGATATATATGTACATATACATGTATACATGTACATATGTGTGCATATATATGTGTGTGTGTGTATACATATATATATATATATAGGGCATTTTTCAGACTCATCTGAGATATTTCTGGTAAATGAGGTACAGAAATCAAAATATCAAAGCTGCAGACAGATTTTTCTCTTTATGTTTTATTTTCTTAAAAAATGCTTTAAGAAACTACTTGAGAATTTGGTTCAGGTTATAAGTAAGAAGCATCCAAGGATAAGATCCATCTATGAGTCAGCATGAGTCAGTAATTCAGTAAGCCTGGGAACTGGAAATGAGTTGGAATGTAATAACTTTCTAGTGCTTAAATGTGAATAAAGCTTTTCAAACGCCTGGAATTGCAAATGTCTGTGGTTGTCTGTTTGAAGATGATTTTGTAACACAAAGAAATTCAGGGAAAGGTCTTTCAGACAGGACAAAGAGTGGCTGCCCTGTCACATGAAGAGAAATTTTGACTTGAGTAACTCAAACATGATGAAGTAAGATGTTCTATCGTGTGAAATCTGGGAGCATCCATAACTAGTGAAACCTTGGATTGCTGGAAATGAAATTTGAAACAAGCCATTTCAAGGATGGATGCCAAAAAATCTAGCATTGTAAAACAACTAGGACTTTCAAGTTTTTTAACACTGTAAGATAATGACGGGTCCCCATTTATTGAAGGAAGTAGCTAAATTTTATTTCAGCTGTGTCTTCAGGTCTACAGATGGTAGGTTCTGTGGTGATGATGGTAAAATCTCTAAGTAAGTGGCTTGTGAATTCCTGTTATAGGAAAGCAAACAAACAGCAGAACAATTACTCACTGCCAACCACTGAGCTAATTAACCTAGAGATGGAAACCGGGATATTGAAAAGTTATACATTATAAGCAGTAGTGACACTCTAAGTGATTACAAAAACAGAAAAGCATAGTCAGAGTCCAATCAGAATGGGCTGTAGTATCACCCGGGAAGGATACCTCCTGCAGCCAACCAGTAGAGCCTTAGAGTCTAGTGAAAGTCCCTCAGTCGTGTTTAACTCTTTGTGACCCCATGTACTATACAGTCCATGGAATTCTCCAGGCCAGAATACTAGAGTGGATACCCATTCAGTTCTGCAGGGGATCTTCCCAACCCAGGTCTCCCGCATTGCAGGTGGATTCCTTACCAGCTGAGCCACAAGGGAAGCCCCAAGTAGAGCCCTACTTGTAAGTAATTGATGAATATCAGTCCTGATGACAAGTAAATTCATTGAACAAGTTAATCATAAGAGTGAGACCTTAGTGTCAACCTAGTGAGTAACTCTCCCTGTCACACGTACAACCTTTTTTTTTTTTTTATGTTGGGATTTGATCATTACTATCTAACCAACTATTTGGAAAAGAATACAAATTGCTGAGATTGTTGAGAAATAATCTTAACAATTTTCAAGCAATGCTGTTGTTCAGTCCCTAAGTCCTATCTGACTCTTTGTGACCCCATGAACTGCAGCATGCCAGGCTCCCCTGTCCTTCACTAACTCCTGCAGTTTTCTCAAATTCATGTCCATTGAGTTGGTGATGCTTCTCCTTTTGCCTTCAATCTTGCCCAGCGATAAGCAAATTAATTTCAGTAAAGGCTTCCCAGGCAGCTCAGTGGTAAAGAATCTGTCTGCCAAAGCAGGAGACATGGGTTCGATCCCTGGGTCATGAAGATCCCCTGAAGAAGGAAATGGCAAACCACTCCAGTTTTCTTGCCTGGGATATTCCATGGACAGAGGAGCCTGGCAGGCTAGAGTCCATGGGGTCGCCTAAGAGTCAGATATGACTTAACTACTAAACAACAACAAAGGGTAGATGATAATTGACTGAGGCAATTATTTCTCAAGAGCTTTGTAAGAGTATAATTGCTACTTATTTGATTTTAGTAAAAAAACCTAAAAGTGGCTGAGTTTGTAGGATATATTAAGGAATCTCACCTGGTATATACACTTTCCTATGACTTTGAGTAGTATTCTGTGACTTGCACTTTGTGCTTGGTTAGAGTGATACAATCAGCATTTCTGATTCTTTATTTATAGTGCTGTAATTTTTAAAGCAGCAAATTGGAATTACTGATGTGGCAGCTGATATTTCACCACACTTCTAAATCATACTGTTGGCTGTAAATTAGAGTTAGATGATCCTGGATGCATTCCCAAGTGCCTTCAGACACACTTGTGCAGTAGGCCAGTGCTAAGTAAACAAAAGCTTCACAATAAACTGTGTATCTGAATAGGTAGTTGAAAGTAAATGCTATAGAGAAAAATTTATAAGTACCTTTTGAAGCTATTATTTTCAATCAGAATTATCATATTAGATAACATGAAAGGCTTTTGATTTTCATACAATTCACATACAAATTATCCAAGATCTGTTTCTTTCAACAATTATTTTCCCTATTCTTATAGAATATATAGAAATAAAATGGATTCAAAACAGGCAAAGTTCTGTTTTGCAAGATGATGAGTTCCGGGGATTGGTTGTGCAACCATGAGGACGAACTGACTAATGAAATGTCCATTTAAAAATGATTAAGATGGTAAATTCATGTTGTGCATATTTTTTACAAAAAATTTTAAAATGCTGAAAGAAAATGGACAAAAGACAAGCAAAAAACTATGATATGTGCTTGGGAACTCCTAACTCACTTCACTCATGAAAGGTCTAGCAAACTTCAAATATCTTTAGTCATGTAACTTCTTAATCAGCTTAATCTTTGAAGCACCCACAGTAACTTATTTCCTGCAGATTGGATATATGAAGGCAGAGGCTTTTATTTATTTTGTCCAGCACTATATCCCTATTGCCTGGAACAGTGTATGATATGGAGCACACAATGAATATGAGATCATACTTCTTATTTTCTATGTTAACTTATCTTCTAAGGGCTAAGGAGATCCAACCACTGCATTCTAAAGATCAATCCTGGGTGTTCATTGGAAGGACTGATGCTAAAGCTGAAACTGCAATACTTTGGCCACCTCATGTGACGAGTTGACTTACTGGAAAAGACTGATGCTGGGAAAGATTGGGGGCGGGAGGAGAAGGGGACGACACAGAATGAGATGGCTGGATGGCATCACCGACTCGATGGGTGTGAGTTTGAGTGAACTCCGGGAGTTGGTGATGGACAGGGAGGCCTGGCGTGCTGTGATTCATGGAGTCGCAGAGAGTCGGACACAACTGAGAGACTGAACTGAACTGAACTGAAGGGCTAAAGAAAAAAGTCAATCCAGGAGGATACATTTTTTTAAGACTCAATTCTAGAAGCAATGTATTCTGAAGCTCTGGTTTTGAATATAAGATACAGTCCATTTCACAATATTGTTTATGCAACCACATTTTACAATCCCACAACACTATCTCCTAAACATACCTCACACATTTTACTGCTCTCTGGAAATTTAGCAGATGTATTAAGCACAAAATTTTGGATTCCAGCAAGATTGGGAATGCCTAAGTTATACCTTCCAGCTTTTCTTTTTAGCAAGAGTCCTCATAATGTTTATAAACCAATGAATATCAGGATCCCTCAAGAGGGAAATTATGACATACTGTGCTTCCCAAACACTTTCAATAACAGAACACTGTGAGTGTGTGCATGTGTAAAGTAGCTGTTAAATATTTCCTGGAAAGAATGTTCTCCAGCCTAGCATTCATTCCAAAGAATAGAGTTTGGAAATTAACCCTCAAAGAGGGTTGATTCTGGTTGATTCTAAGTCAGTGGCACTATCTGTTGGGTGGAGCCATAGTTTCCACTTAGTTAACGTGGCCCAGGTGTCCTGTTCCATGAGCTAATTAGTTTTAATATTTACAGAATCTCCAAGAAGTCCATAAATCTGATTCATTAATTTAGCCTCTGACACTGAGATATGTGTAAAGAAGTAGTGTTCTCATTTTCAGACCACACTCAGCCTCTTAGCAGATTCTTCCTTTCCGCTACTTTTAATTCAGCTCTAAAGATCAACAGAGTTTGTTTTTTGAATATAAAGTGATTCATTTTATTTTTTTCTGAACAGTTATTAGTTCATTTGCAGCATAATATTTTTGCAAGCACCTAACTCATCCAATAAGACAAGACAAAATACAGTATTTAGTTCAGTTAGTTCAGTTCAGTTCATTCGCTCAGCTGTGTCCGACTCTTTGCGAACCCATGAATCACAACACGCCAGGCCTCCCTGTCCATCACCAACTCCCAGAGTTCACTCAAACTCATGTCCTTCGAGTCGGTGATGCCAACCAGCCATCTCATTCTCTGTCGTCCCCGACTCCTCCCACCCCCAATCCTTCCTAGCATTAGACTCTTTTCCAGTGAGTCAACTCGACGCATGAGGTAGCCAAAGTATTGGAGTTTCAGCTTCAGCATCAGTCCTTCCAATGAACACCCAGGATTGATCTCCTTTAGAATGGACTGGTTGGATCTCCTTGCAGTCCAAGGGACTCTCAAGAGTCTTCTCCAACACCACAGTTCAAAAGTATCAATTCTTCGGTGATCAGTTTTCTTCACAGCCCAGCTCTCACATCCATACATGACCATGGGAAAAACCATAGCCTTGACTAGACAGACCTCTGTTGGCAAAGTAATGTCTCTGCTTTTTAATGCCATCTAGGTTGGTCATAACTTTCCTTCCAAGGAGTAAGCGTCTTTTAATTTCATGGCTGCAATCAGCATCTGCAGTTATTTTGGAGCCCCAAAAAATAAAGTCTGACACTGTTTCCACTGTTTTTCCATCTATTTACCATGAAGTGATGGGACCAGATGCCATGATCTCTGTTTTCTGAATGTTGAGCTTCAAGCCAAACTTTTCACTCTCCTCTTTCACTTTCATCAAGAGGCTTTTGAGTTCCTCTTCACTTTCTGCCATAAGGTTGGTGTCATCTGCATATCTGAGGTTATTGATATTTCTCCCAGCAATCTTGATTCCAGCTTGTGCTTCTTCCAGCCCAGCGTTCCTCATGATGTACTCTGCATATAAGTTAAATAAGCAGGGTGACAATATACAACCTTGACGTACTCCTTTTCCTATTTGGAACCAGTCTGTTGTTCCATGTACAGTTCTAACTGTTGCTTCCTGACCTGCATACAGGTTTCTCAAGAGGCAGATCAGGTGGTCTGGTAATTTCATCTCTTTCAGAATTTTCCACAGTTTATTGTGATCCACACAGTCAAAGGCTTTGGCATAGTCAATGAAGCAGAAACAGATGTTTTTCTGGAACTCTTTTGCTTTCTCCATGATCCAGCGGATGTTGGCAATTTGATCTCTGGTTCCTCTGCCTTTTCTAAAACCTGCTTGAACATCTGGAAGTTTTCGGTTCACATACTGCTGAAGCCTGGCTTGGAGAATTTTGAGCATGACTTTACTAGCATGTGAGATGAGTGCAATTGTGCGGTAGTTTGAGCATTCTTTGGCATTCCCTTTCTTTGGGATTGGAATGAAGACTGACCTTTTCCAGTCCTGTGGCCACTGCTGAGTCTTCCAAATTTGCTGGCATATTGAGTGCAGCATTTTCACAGCATCATCTTTCAGGATTTGAAATAGTTCAATTGGAATTCCATCACCTGCACTAGCTTTGTTCGTAGTGATGCTCTCTAAGGCCCACTTGATTTCACACTCCAAGATGTCTGGCTACAGGTGAGTGATCAGGTCATCGTGATTATCTTCGTCGTGAAGATCTTTTTTGTACAGTTCTTCCATGTATTCTTGCCACCTCTTCTTAATATCTTTTGCTTCTTTTAGGTCCATACAATTCCTGTCCTTTATCGAGCCCATCTTTGCATGAAATGTTCCCTTGGAATCTCTAATTTTCTTGAAGAGATCTCTTGTTTTTCCTATTTTGTTGTTTTCCTCTATTTCTTTGCACTGATCGCTGAGGAAGGCTTTCTTATCTCTCTTTGCTATTCTTTGGAACTCTGCATTCAGATGCTTATATCTTCCCTGTTCTCCTTTGCTTTTCATTTCTCTTCTTTTCACAGCTATTTGTAAGGCCTCCTCAGACAGTCATATTGCTTTTTTGCATTTCTTTTCCGTGGGGATGGTCTTGGTCCCTGTCTCCTGTACAATGTCACGAAGCTCCGTCCATAGTTCATCAGGCACTCTATCAGATCTAGACCCTTAAATCTATTTCTTACTTCCTCTTTATAATCATAAGGGATTTGATTTAGGTCATATCTGAATGGTCTAGTGGTTTTCCCTACTTTCTTCAATTTAAGTCTGAATTTGGCAATAAGGAGTTCATGATCTGAGCCACAGTCAGCTCCTGGTCTTGTTTTTGCTAACTGTATACAGCTTCTCCATCTTTGGCTGCAAAGAATATAATCAATCTGATTTTTGTGTTGACCATCTGGTGATGTCCATGTGTAGAGTCTTCTCTTGTGTTGTTGTAAGGGGGTGTTTGCTATGACCAGTGAGTTCTCAAGTTTTAGTAACATTTTAAAATTAAAATTGTAAAGCAATTAACTTTCGTTTTTCCAACATTGGACAATGTTTTTCAGTTCAGGAACAGGTAGAAAAGCATTTTATTTTTGGAGTCACGTTTTTGTATTATATTTAAAATCCATCTCACAAAGATTTAGGTATATATAGTCTTTTTTTCTAGTTGATGTATATTCATAAACTGCTTAAATTGATGTTTTATTATGAGATATTACTGAAATATATGATGAACACAATTTATATGGAGCAACCAACTCCAAAGCAATTTTATGGTAAAGATAAGAAGGCTTTCTGTCTTATTTTAAAACAATAAATATATTTGGTTATTTGCATAAACTAGGATATAGCTGCAATTGTGATATTTTAATTATGGTGGTGTTGGTCAAAAACATTATTGATGATTTGAAATCACCAAAGAGATTTTGTCTATTTATTCCCATCTAATATTTACAATTTTCCTGCAAGGTAGATATTTTTATAAAATGCAAAATGATACTGAGAATCAAAGAAGTCAAGTCACTTGCTTATGTTTCTATAGTTAGTAAGATGAGCTAAAACTTAAATCTAAATTTACCACATCCAGTTTTTTTAGTCTTCTTTCATTAGATGACAACTACTTGTGTTCTTGCTAAAATATATATATAATTCAAACAATTCAGCAAGTTTTTGAATGATAAATTCTTAGGAAAGGAAGTGATGAATCAAAAAGACACATATGTTAAGTATATTAGTGTAAGTTGTCAAAATCTTTCCAAAGGCTGAGCCAATTACATTTTTACACAGGAGTTTCTGTTTACTCATGCCGCAGACAAATGCATGTATTATTAATATTAAAAAATTAATACATTATTTTTTATAGTAGTTTTGATATCTTAAGCATGAATTACTTTGAGAACTTTCTAATGTTTTTATAGACATGTATAGTTTTTTTTAATAAAATACTTTTATTTTACTCTTCTTTAGAAAAACTGTTAGTTTTTTCTTATTGATTTGTAAAAACTCATAGTACCTAAAGAAAATTATCGTTAATTTACTGGCATATGAATTAGTGTGGAACCAAATATATCCTTATGACAGCACTCTTCTCACACTTACATTCCAATATATTTTCTTTAGTGGTAGAGGAGTGGAGTGCTGGCTAACATACTGGGAATTCAACACAACCCATGATCTCTTTTTTTTTTTCTGTGCCTTACTCTGTCTGTAGCTTATTTGCTTTATTTCCCATCAGATTCTCTTTTATGTCAAAATATGGATATGCTCATGGGAGAGTGTCACACATGCAAAAGTCATCTGTTGTGAAAGTCACAGAAGAAAGTTAGAGAAATATTTATCTAGCATATCATCCCATTCCTAATGAGTAGAGTGGTGAAAATAAATAGGTATGAGGGGAAGTAAATCCATGCACAGGGACGGGGTGACTCACTAAGAGTCATGGGATTAATGAGTATCAAGGCCAAAGACTCGGACCCTCTTAGAACCCTTACTTTTCTACCCCCACTGTCTTTTGATGCATAAATTCTACTGCCCTGGCATTCCATTTCTTCTTCGGATCCAAGCAAGGAAAAACAGCATCCTAAGAAGCTCTGCAACATTCTTGATATGGTTTCCCATAAAACCCCCTTGACAATTAGCTAATATGAAGCATTCACATGAGTTTATTTGGGAATTGGCCGCTGCTGTGTTTTCACTGTTGTTGCTGCTGCTGAAATAGTTTGAGTCTGAAATCATTATGGCTGTGGTTACATTTCTTTGGCCAAAGGATATTGTGAAAGACTCCATCACCACAGAAACAGATGAATATTCCTCTGCTCATACTGGAAAAAAAGTGAATTGGTGACAGCAGCTCCAGCTACTTCATGGGAGGCCTCTAGCCATGACTCAGGCTCGTGAGTTGATGTCCCCAAATAAGATGATCCATTTCCTCTCCTGTCGGTCCACGTGGCTGCCTGCAGGATCTTTGTACACCGACCAGTTTCTTTGATTTGAAAAGTTATATTTCCACCCATTATTTTCCAGGTTTCTGTTAGCTTTCGTAAAGGAAGGATGGCCCTATTATCCTGTCTGGAAAAAGAAGCTACTCTCTTAAAGCTAATAATTAGTGTCTGACTTTTGAGTCATAATTTTTTCTTTTAATGTTTCAAAATAATAAATCTAAGTATAGGAAATTTGAAAAATACAAACAAAAATCCAAAGAAATCACCTTCTATGCCAGCACCCCAATATTAAATCTGTCAACATTGTAGTGAGTAGTTTCTTTCCTATGAATTTATATCTCATGGCCTTTTAAAGGTTTGATTTAACTGAAGGAAAACATAAAAGAATACAAGATCAATTAATTTTGTATACTCAGATGATATAGTATTTTCATTTGATGAAACATGCATCTCTACAGTATGAAAAACTATGTAATGTAAGAGTGTGGCTAACAGGCTGATTTCAGAAAGCTTGTCATAAAACTGGCTTCTCGGTTAACTTAGTGGTGAATTTTTCTGTAAAAAAGAAATCACTAAGCACTTTAGCTTTACTTTGCCCATCTCCAAATTGGGGGTTTCATGACCCCTAAATTATTTTTAAAATTTATACTTTTATGACTCTGCTCAAAAGCAGACATAGGGAAATCCTTCAACACAATTAAGTGTGTGAGAAACATCAGAACTAGTTATAAAGTCTTAATTTACCATCTCAGAAATAGGAACAACATCAGACTGGTAGTTATTTTTAGTTACAGATATATTTTGGCTTTTGGAGAAACCAAGAAAATGTCTCTTCCTTTGCAAGAATTCTATCTATTGCGTAGTTTAACATTTTCCTTTTAAATTTGATCATAGTTTTGAAAGGCTTCTGGCATTTATCAAGATGGTATCTTTCTTTTTCTTGTAAATAATGGTCTAATTATTTTAATTAAAGAACATGAGTTCTTTATGGAAATCCAAACAAATCCAAAAAAGTATAAAGCAGACATAAAAATGTCTCCAAATCCCATCACTACAAAATAACTAGTATGAGCATTTGGTCAACATCATTATAAATACCATCTGGACATTTATATTGAGAAAACTATGTACAAAAAAGCTAACAAAAAGGTGGAAAGGAAGCATGATAAATTTTCATAGTATATAATCCCAGCTGTCTGTATAGAATTACTTTTGTAGTATTATGGTCAGTCTCTCACTGCTTCCATTCTTTCTCCATCTGTTTGAGTGATGTGATGGGACCAGATGCCATGATTTTAGTTTTTTGAATACTGAGTTTAAGCCAGCTTTTTCACTCTCCTCTTTCACTTTCATCAATAGGCTCTTTAGTTCCTCTTCACTGTCTACCAGTAGGGTGGTGTCATCTGCATATCTGAGGTTATTGATATTTCTCCTGGCAATCTTGATTCCAACTTGTGCTTCATCCAGTCTGGCATTTCACCTGATGTACTCTGCATATAAGTTAAATAAGCAGGGTGACAATATATAGCCTTGATGTACTTATTTCCAGATTTGGTACCAGTCCATTGTTCCATGTCCATTTCTAACTGTTGTTTCTTGACCTGCATACATGTTTTGCAGGAGGCAAGTAAGGTGGTCTGGCATTCCCATGTTTTTCAGAATTTTCCACAGTTTGTTGTGATCCACACAGTCAAAGGCTTGAAGGAAATGGCAACCCACTCCAGTGTTCTTGCCTGGAGAATCCCTGGGATGGGGAACACTGGTGGGCTTCTGTCTATGGGGTCACACAGAGTAGGACACGACTGAAGTGGCGCAGCAGCAGCAGCAGCATAGTAAATGAAACAGATGTTTTCCTGGAATTCTCTTTCTTTTTCTATGATCCAACAGATGACAATTTGATCTCTGGTTCCTCTGCCTTTTCTAAACCCAGCTTGTACATCCTTGTACCTCTGCAAGTTCTGGCTTCACAAAGTTGTAAAAGTTGATGTCCCTCATTAACTACATATGTTATTTCCCAGAACTTCACCAACAGTCTGTTATGAGACTTCCGTATTTTTGCTCATATGATCAGTGAAAAGTAATACATCTATAAGTTTAAGTGAAACTTGCTCAGTGGTGTGCAACTCTTTGCAAACCCATGGCGCACCAGGTTCCTCTGTCCATGGGATTTTTCAGGCCAAAATACTGGAGTGGGTAGCCATTTCCTCCTCCAGGATATATTCTTGATCCAGGGGTTGAACCTGGGTTTCCTCCATTGCAGGCAGACTATTTACCATCTGAACCACCAGGGAAGTCCAGATACATCTTTAGTATAGTTTTAATTAATACACAGCTTGTTTGGGGTGTACTTGTGCATGTTTTCATATATGTTTATAGGTCATTTATATTTTTTCGTTGTTTACTTAACTATTGGGTTCTTTGTATTATTTTTCAATTTCAAAAAGCTCTTTATATATTATGGAGATTCCTATAGCACATTCTCAACCCACTGTTGGAATGTTCTGTTATTGAGGCGGATTCATAGCTACAGTGGGCATTAAGTTTAAGAAGCACTGAATTAGTCTTCATCAGTATATCTCTACTATACGTGTATGTGAGCATGAGTTTAATGTACATACTAATATAACTACCATATGTGATGCTGATCTTTCCATCATGAGACTGCAAATACGAGCATGCTGCTGATGCTAAGTCACTTCAGTCGTGTCCGACTCTGTGCGACCTCATAGATGTCAGCCCACCAGGCTCCCCCGTCCCTGGGATTCTCCAGGCAAGAACACCGGAGTGGGTTGCCATTTCCTTCGCTAATGCACGAAAGTGAAAAGTGAAAGTGAAGTCGCTCAGTCATGTCTGACTCTTAGCGACCCCATGGACTGCAGCCTACCAGGCTCCTCCATCCATGGGATTTTCCAAGCAAGAGTACCGGAGTGGGGTGCCATTGCCTTCTCTGAAATATGAGCATAGTTTCTTTTTATCTCCTATCATAACGTGACTCCTTCCTCGTCTCATTGCTGAATTTTCTCCCTGTGCTACATGGTCCACTGTGGGAGTGCTGACACCCATGTGCTAGATAATTATCTTGCCAAAGGGTATATATATTTACCATACAGTCCTGGTAGAACAAAGGCAAGTTCTGCCCAAAGTAATTTCACCCATTATCCTAAAAGGCAGAAATTGGCCTCAATCTCATAAATAACATTATTACTATTATTAAAAATTATTTGCATTTACAAGGGGAAATATGCTCACACAAACACAAATATGAATGCACACACACATATGATGGCTAGAAATTGTGTGTGCAGTTCTCTATCACCTATAATCTATTTTTACATTTATATATCCATTCAAATAATGAAGATCATGGCATCCAGTCTCATCACTTGTGGCAAATAGATGGGGAAAAAATGGAAACAGTGACAGGCTTTATTTTCTTGGGCTCTAAAATCACTGCAGATGGTGAAATCACTGCAGTCATGAAATGAAAAGATGTTCATTCCTTGGAAGAAAAGCTATGACAAACCTTGACAGCATATTAAAAAGCAGAGACATTACTTTCCTGACAAAGGTCCATCTAGTCAAAGCTATGGTTTTTCCAGTAGTCATGTACGGATGTGAGAGTTGGACTATAAAGAAAGCTGAGCACTGAAGAATAGATGCTTTTTAACTGTGGTGTTGGGGAAGACTTTTGAGAGTCCCTTGGACTGCAAGGAGATCCAACCAGTCCATCCTAAAGGAAATCAATCCTGAATATTCACTGGAAGAACTGATGTTGAAGCTGAAGCTCCAATACTTTAGCCACAGGATGCGAAGAGCTGACTTATTTGAAAAGACCCTGATGGTGGGAAAGATTGAAGGCAGGAGGAGAAAGGGACATCAGAAGATGAGATGGTTGGATGGCATCTCTGACTCGAAAGACATGAGTTTGAGTAAGCTCTGGGAGTTGGTGATGAATAGGGAAGCCTGGCGTGCTGCAGTCCACGGAGTCTCAAAATGTCAGATACAACTGAGTGATTGAATTGACAATGAGAACAGAGTTAAATAAGGAGCTAATCGAGGTTAAAGTAAAAACAAAAATATACATTTCCTCCTTACTTTCCTTTAAAATCATGAACTTATTCATGATACAGACTCACAGACATACAGAACAGATTTGTCATTGCCAAGGGGAAAGGGGATGCAGGAGGGATGAACTGGGAGTTTAGGATTAGCAGATCAAAGCTATTATATATAGGCTGGAGAAATACAAGGTCCTACTGTATAGCACAGAAAACTATATTCAATACCTGGTAATAAACCATAATGAAAAAGAATATGAAAAAAAAAATTTATAAATGAGTCTTCCCAGGTGGCTCAGCAGTAAAGAATCAGCATGCCAATTCAGGAGACATGGGTTCAGTCACTGGGATGGGAAGATCCCCTGGAAAAGGAAACAGCAACCCACTCCAGTATTACTGCCTGGGAAGTCCTGTAGAAAGAGAAGCCTGGCAGGCTACAGTCCACGAGGCTGCAAAAGAGTCATGCGATTTTGTGACTAAACAAAAACAACAACATAACTGAGTCATTTTTCTGTATAGCAGAAAATGAACACAAAATTGTGAATCAAGTATACTTCAATAAAATAAAATTTTGAAAATATGCAGGAGGAGGAATCTTTGGCTGGTACTCTGAACCCTAGAGCTGATTCTTTTATGTATATATAATATATATATAAATAGAAAAATTGGCATTTCTAAGTATTAAATAAACACTAGATTATTAAAGAAATAGCCTTGAGAAATCTGGTTAACAATTTAGGGGAAAAAAAGGGGGGAGACCCTTACTTCATAACAAGCAACAAAATAAAATTACAAATTGAGAAAGGAAATGTAATAAACCAAAAATAAATAAATAAATAAAACCACTTAAAAGGATTAGTTAAAAAGTTATGTAAATATTTACCTTACTCAAGCCTGGGAAAGGTTATTCTCTGGGAAAAACAAAGTACAAAAAGTCAGGTCATTAAATTTACTACATGAAAATTAATATATTCTACATTCCAAAAGGCCATAAAATTGATAAGCTATCTGATAAAATGTATTTGCAAAGAAATAGATATCTTTCTGGAAAATAATTTTAAAAATAGCAATCTCAAGAAAAATTGCACTTTCGATCATGTTTAGAAAATGCTTAATGATACAGGAAAATGCTAATGATTTATTATCAATTAAAACTATAGAGAACTGATTGATAGAAACACCTTATGAAATGTTCATGGTCATTAGCTTTGCATGATGGGGTTATACAAGCTTTTTGTGTTCATACTTTTCTGAATTGTCTCAATTTTCTTTTATACTAAAAAATTTGCATTTGAAAAAATGCAAAAGTCTGGGGGAAAAAAGCACAATTATTTATCTTCACTAAATCTATTTCATAGAATGGTGTGGGGAGCTATTTGAATAATGTTTGTGATCTACTTTTGTAGAAAGATTATTGCTAGAAATGTTCATGTTTGTCCTATTGAAAATGTGATGGAGATGACTCATTTTATTTCAAAAAGGCTGTATTTGAAACACCAAAAAGAGATATCCTTTTGATTATAGGGGACTGGAATGCAAAAGTAGGAAGTCAAGAAACACCTGGAGTAACAGGCAAATTTGGCCTTGGAGTACAGAATGAAGCAGGGCAAAGGTTAACAGAGCTTTGCTAAGAGAACACACTGGTCATAGCAAACACCCTCTTCCAAAAAAACAAGAGAAGACTCTACACATGGACATCACCAGACGGTCAACACCAAAATCAGATTGATTGTATTCCTTGCAGCCAAAGATGGAGAAGTTCTATACAGTCAGCAAAGGCAAGACTCAGAGCTGACTGTGACTCAGAACATGAACTCCTTATTGCCAAATTCAGACTTAAATTGAAGAAAGTAGGGAAAATCGCTAGACCATTCATGTATGACCTAAATCAAATCTCTTTCAATTATACAGTGGAAGTGAGAAATATTTAAGGGACTAGATCTGATAGATAGAATGCCTGAAAAGCTATGGACAGAGGTTCATGACATTGTATAGGAGATAGGGATCAAGACCATCCCCAAGAAAAAGAAATGCAAAAAAGCAAAATGGTTGTCTGAGGAGGCCTTACAAATAGCTGTGAAAAGAAAAGAAGTGAAAAGCAAAGGAGAAAAGGAAAGATATACCCATTTGAATGCAGAGTTCCAAAGAATAGCAAGGAGAGATAAGAAAGCCTTCCTCAGTGATCAGTGCAAAGAAATAGAGGAAAACAATAAAATGGGAAAGACTAGAGCTCTCTTCAGGAAAATTAGAGATACCAAGGGAACATATCATGCAAAGATGGGCATAATAAAGGACAGAAATGGTATGGATCTAACAGAAGCAGAAGATACTAAGAAGAAATGGCAACAATACACAGAAGAACTATAAAAAAAATAAAAGATCTTCAAGGCCCAGATAATCACGATGGTGTGATCACTCACCTAGAGCCAGACATCCTGGAATGTGAAGACAAGTGGGCCTTAGGAAGCATTACTATGAACAAAGCCAGTGGTGGTGATGGAATTCCAGTTGAACTATTTCAAATCCTAAAAGATGATGCTGTGAAAACTAAGATCATGGCATCTGGTCCCATCACTTCATGGCAAATAGATGGCGTAACAGTGGAAACAGTGACAGACTTTATTTTTTTGGGCTCCAAAACCACTGCAGATGAGGACTACAGCCATGAAATTAAAAGACGCTTACTCCTTGGAAGAAAAGTTATGACCAACCTAGACAGCATGTTGGAGAAGGCAATGGCACCCCACTCCAGTACTCTTGCCTGGAAAATCCCATGGATGGAGGAGCCTGGTAGGCTGCAGTCCATGGGGTCACTAAGAGTCAGACACGACTGAGCGACTTCACTTTTACTTTTCACTTTCATGCATTGGAGAAGGAAATGGCAACCCACTCCAGTGTTCTTGCCTGGAGAATCCCAGGGACAGGGGAGCCTGGTGGGCTGCCGTCTATGGGGTCACACAGAGTCGGACACGACTGAAGCAACTTAGCAGCAGCAGCAGCAGCAGACAGCATGTTAAAAAGCAGAGACATTACTTTGCCAACCAAGGTTGGCAAATGGTTTTTCCAGTAGTCTTGTATGGATGTGAGAGTTGGACTGTAAAGAAAGCTGAATGCTGAAGAATTGATGCTTTTTAACTGTGATTTTGGAGAAGACTCTTGAGAGTCCCTTGGACTGCAAGGAGATCCAACCAGTCCATCCTAAAGGACATCAGTCTTAACTATTCATTGGAGACTGATGTTGAAGCTGAAACTCCAATACTTTGGCCACCTGATGCAAAGAAGTGAGTCATTGGAAAAGACCCTGATGCTGGGAAAGTTTGAAGGTGGGAGTAGAAGGGGACGACAGAGGATGAGATGGTTGGATGGCATCACTGACACAATGGACATGAGTTTGAGTAGGCTCAGGGAGCTGGTGATGGCCAGGGAGGCCTGGCATGCTGCAGTCCATAAGGTCGCAAAGAGTTGGACATGTCTGAGCGACTGAATTGCACTGTATTTAAAAAGTTTGCTTGCATGCTTAACACTGTATATCTTATTATCATTTTGTAAGTTTACAAAAATGTCACAAGTGAGACAAATAGCACAGTAGGTTACGATTGCCTAAACGCCATAACTGGCTGTGTGTCTTTGGGTGCGTCATTTACCTTTCTGCCTTTCAGCGTATTTCCCAGGTGGTGCTAGTGGTAAAGAACCCTCCTGCCAATGCAGGAGATGGAGTAGACACAGGTTCTATCCCTGGGTCAGGAAGATGCCCTGGAGGAGGGCGTGGCAAACCAGTCCAGTACTCTTGCCTGGAGAATCCCCATGGACAGAGGAGTCTGGCTGCTTATAGTCCATGGGGTTGCAAAGAGTCAGACGTGGCTGAAGTGGCTTAGCATGCATGCATTCTACACCTGAGGTTTAAGTTTTAAACTTTAGTAATGTCTATGGCAAGCCGCTCCAGTACTCTTGCCTAGAAAATCGCATGGACAGAGGAGCCTGGTGGGCTGCAGTCCATGGGGTCGCTACTAGTCGGACACGACTGAGCGACTTCACTTTCACTTTTCACTTTCACACATTGGAGAAGGAAATGGCAACCCACTCCAGTGTTCTTGCCTGGAGAATCCCAGGGACGGCGGAGCCTGGTCGGCTGCCGTCTATGGGGTTGCACAGAGTCGGACACGACTGAAGCGACTTAGAAGCAGCAGCAGCATGTCAGGGAGCCTCTTGGCTTGGGAACGCATGCTAAGTCGCTTAGCATGAATGCATGCTAAGTCGCTTCAGTTGTGTCCTACCCTTTGTGACCCCATGGACTGTAGCCAGCCAGGCTCCTCTGTTCATGGGGATTCTCCAGGCAAGAATACTGAAGTGGGTTGCCACACCCTCCTCCAGGGGATCTTCCCGACCCAGGGATTGAATCTCAGTCTCCTTTGTCTCCTGCATTGGCAGGAGGGTTCTTTACCACTGGAGCCACCTGGGAAACCCTTGACATGGGAAGCTAGAAGTCTATTTGCATGGAACAAAGGGGGCCATTTAGGCCATAATATCCTAATATTGGGCTGCCCAGGTGGCACTAGTGGTAAAGAAACCACTTGCCAATGCAAGAGACAAGTAAGACACACAGGCTCAATCCCTTGTTGGAGGAGGGGAAGGCACAGCAACCCACTCCAGTATTCTTGCCTGGAGAATCCCATGGACAGAGGAGCCTAGTGGGCTATAGTCCATGGGGTTGCTAAGTGTTGGATATGACTGACTTAGCATGCATGCAAATCCTTATGCTATTAGCAGGGAGTCACGTGGAGCAGGAGTGCCTTTTAATCAAGTTTTAACCATACACATAGAGAGTGAGTCTAAAAACACATAATTTCTCTTATTTGAATTTGTTTCTGGCTTATTCTTGTGACTCAAGAAAATAACAGTCAAGTAAAAACCATGAAAACAATTTTAGTAAAACTTCCATAAGGTAAGAGAGTGTAAACTACCTTACTAAGGAACCCAATTGTTATCCCATCCCTTGAGGCTTCTATGGAGCTCTATAAAGTCAGGATGAATGACGATGCCTGACAGGAGAGGACAGAGTGGCAGCAATGCCCAAAGACATGCATTGATTAGACTCCCTCATGGGTCCTCCCAGAAAACTTTAAAAGGAAGGATTTTGCATAAGGTTAGAAAAGTGTACCATCCTTGGGGCAAGAAGTAACGAGTCATAATTTTGAGGCACAAACAAGATAAAGTGGGAGACCTGTTGAAAATACAGACTCTCATACTGTGTATTTGCTCAATTCAGACACAATGTGACCAACCATAAAAAAGAACAAAGCTCAGTCTTTGGATTGGCTCTTCATTTGCTGTTTTCTCTTGCAGGGACCATAACTCTTCACCTTTAATGCTCTGTGAGGCAGTGTCTCACGTAAGTATTTGTGAAAAGATTAAAGAAAAACAACAGGAAAGAATTTTAAAAATTAAAACAGGACCAAATTTAAAATCTGTGTTCAATTCATAATATTTCCATATGTGTAAACAAACTCATATATAATTGATGTATATTGGGTTATAGTAAACATTCTATTTGGCAGCTTCATTTTTGCACCCATTGCTATTCGTTAACTATTTCCTGGAAGACATGCTCCATTCAATGTAGAGGTTGCATAGTATTTCACTGCATGGAAAGATCATGTTTATTTAACCAGTCAAGTACTGATGGAGACTCATCATTCTATAAGTTTTTATTGAGTATCTGCTATGTAATAGACAACTGTGCTAACATTGTGGCTCTGCAGTGATCAGAGTGGAGATTTTTTTCTGTGTAAAGAGCATAGAGCCTGCTGCAGGGCTTCCAAACAGATGTACAGAGACATGAAATGATGAGCCAGGAGATGTTGATCTGGTCTGCCCTTGCAGTAGTTGGGCAGTGCCCAAGAGAGCGGGGAAGAACTTGATTCCGTTGCCTCTCCCTGTTTGATAGTCCTCTGAGGAGGGCAGTGATTAGTGAGGCAGTCTGTGGTCTTTGCAGGCTGGGAGCAGAATGAGAGACCTGAGCATGTGCTGGCCCATTAAATCATGGTGACAAGGTCAAGGAGGTGCTCTCAGCTGTCACCTGCTGAGTTCACCACTGTCGCCCGTTGTGACCCTGAGCTCATGAGACCTGTTGAAGGAATTTTTATTCCAGTTGCCTAGGAACACGTGGCAAGATGCGATCAAACGGAAGGGAAGCCAGGTGAGTTAACCTGGCAATGGCAGCTCCAGGTACCATCCTTTATTTCTGGGTCCACATATCAGGAAATTCTGTCCATTTCCTCTTGATGAGACTTTAGAGCGTTGGGTTCAGGGGACTGCAGCAGAACTGCTCTAACAATGCCTGCTCATTCTGCGAATTAGCGCATCCATTCTTGCCTGGAGAATCCCAGAGACGGAGGAGCCTGGTGGGCTGCTGTCTATGGGGTCGCATGCATGCACTGGAAAAGGAAATGGCAACCCACTCCAGTATTCTTGCCTGGAGAATCCCGGGGACAGAGAAGCCTGGTGGGCTGCCATCTATGGGGTCGCACAGAGTTGGACACTACTGATGTGACTTAGCAGCAGCAGCAGCAGCAATATTTTGAAATGTTTGACATGAAAACAGTCTGCTGCTGCTGCTAAGTCACTTCAATCGTGTTCGACTCTGTGCAACCCCATAGACGGCAGCCCACCAGGCTCCCCAGTCCCCGGGATTCTCCAGGCAAGAACACTGGAGTGGGTTGCCATTTCCTTCTCCAATGCGTGAAAGTGAAAAGGGAAAGTGAAGTCGCTCAGTTATGTCCGACTCTTTGCGACCCCATGGACTGCAGCCTACCAGGTTCCACCATCCATGGGATTTTCCAGGCAAGAGTACTGGAGTGGGTTGCCATTGCCTTCTCTCATTATAATTCTTAAGCGAGAAATTTCCAAGTTTCACTTGCTGAGGGATTGAAAGGAAAATGTGTTTGACTCCTTAAATATAAATTCATCTCTCATGTCCTGATGCAAAGAATCACCTTCACAAGGATAAGTTCAGATTCAAATATCTCACTTAAAAAATTAGAAAGTATTCTATTTGGCTCAACAATTAATACTTTCCTTGTTTTGAATTATGCTTTTCTTATTATAAATATGTGGTATAAAAGTAATAATATTTTCACCCAATCCCAGCCGGAAAGCAATTAAATACCCTTGATTTTAGTCCAGTGTCCCATGCAAATATTATTAGTCTTTGTTCCATCTGTGCTGTGAAATGATACAGGCCAGGAAGCCCTGGTTAATCACTACTTCTTAAACTACCTGGGGTAAAGGATAATTTTTCAAAGAATTTCCACCCTGCTATGCGTTTTTACTTCTCTGACAAATGGAAATGAACTCCAATCTAAATCACAGAAACATCTTTTTTAATCCATCTCCCAGAATAATGGAAATAAAGCAAAAATAAGCAAATGGGACCTACTTAAACTCAAAAACTGTTGCACAGCAAAGGAGACAATAAGCAAATGACAACTTACAGATTGCGAGAAAATATTTGCAAATTATGTGGCAGATAAGGGATTTGTCTCCAAAATTTACAGTTTATGACACTTAACAGCATTAAAACAAACAAAACCCATTCAAAAATGGGCAGAAGACCTGAACAGACATTTCTCTAAAGAGAACATATAAATGGCCAATAAGCACATAAAAAGATGTTCAACATCGACAGCTATTAGAGAAATGGAAATCAAAACCACAATGAGATAAAAGCTCACACTGGTCAGAATGGCTATTATAAGAAAATCCACAAACAGCAAATGATGGCGAGGGTATGGAGGGAAGGGAACCCTCCTATACTGTTGGTAGGAATGGAAATTGGTACATATACTATAGAGAACGGTATGGAGGTTCCATAAAAAAATAAAAAATAGAGCTACCATATGACCCTGCAATACCACTCCTGGGCATATATCCAAAGAAAAACATAGCCTGAAAAGACACATGCACCCCAACATTAATTGCAGCACTATTTACAATAGCTAAGACATGGAAATAACCTAAATGTCCATTAACATCCACTCCATAGAAGAATGGATAAAGAAGATGTGGATATATATGTGTATATAAATATATAACCCTAACGCTAATCCTAACCCTAACCCTAATTTTTCATTCTTTTATATACACATATATAAAGGAATATTTCTCAGCCATTAAAAAGGATGAAATAGTGCCATCTGCAGCAACACGGATGGACCTAGAGAGTGTCATACTGAGTAAGTCAGAGAAGGAGGAATATCATATAACATCCTTTATATGTGAAATCCAAAAAGAAATGATACAAAGGAACTTACTTACAAAACAGAAAGACTCACAGACTTAGAAAAAACTCACGGTTGCAAGGGGGAAGGGATAGTTAAGGACTTTGGGAAGGTCATGTACACACTGCTATATTTAAAACAGAAAACTGACAAAAATATAGCACATGGAACTCTGCTCATGTTATGTGCCAGCACGGATGGGAGGGGCGTTTGGGGGAAAATGGATACATGTATATGTATGACTGAGTCCCTTCACTATTCACCTGAAACTATCACAACATTGTTAATTGGCTATACCTCAATACAAAATGTTTTTGGTGTTAAAAATTAAATTAAAAATATAAAAAAGGAAAAAAAATGAATGTAAAAAATAAACGACTGAAAAAAAAAAGGAAAAAAGCCATAAAATACAAGCTACTTTTTAAAAAATCATTAAGTTCAACAGATATGACATTGTCTTGGCAAACTGCTATGAAAGTTTAACATGTGTTGATCACTCAGCCGTGTCTGACTCTTTGCAACTCTATGCGCTATAGATCGCCTGGCTCCTCTGTACATAGAATTCTCCAGGCAAGAATACTGGTGTGGGTAGCCAGTCCTTTTTCCAGAGGATCTTATCGAATCTGGGTCTCCTGCATTGCAGGCAGATTCTTTACCCTCTGAGTCACCAGGGAGACCTTGTAAGTTTAATGCTTACTTTCAATTCCTTATCATATCAGACTCACTACAAACCAAGTTGCATACTAACATTAGAAAGCAGATCATACTTTTATTAAAAGTTTTTTAATTGGAGGATAATTGCTTTACAATGTTGTGTTCATTTCTGCCATAAATCAACATAAGTCAGCCATAGGTATACATGTGTCACCTTTCTCTTGAGCTTTCCTCCCACCTTCCATCCCATCCACCCCTCTAGGTTGTCACAGAGGACTTGATTTGTGCTCTGTGAGTCACACAGCAAACTCCCACTGACTATTATTTTATGTATGGTAATATTCACATTTCCATGCTGTTTTCTCAATTACTTCCACTTTCTCCTTCCCTCGCTGTGTCCACAAGTCCATTCTCTATGTCTGTGACTTCATTGCTCCCCTGCAAACAGGTTCATCAGTCCCATCTTTCTAGATCCCATATATATGAATTAATATATGATATTTGTTTTTCTCTTTCTGACTTCATGCTGTGTAATAGGCTGTAGGTTCATCCACCTCATTAGAACTGACTCAAATGCATTCCTTTTTATGACTAACATTTCATTGTATATATGTACCACAGCTTTTTGATCCATCCATCTGTTGATGGACATCCAGGTTGCTGACCAAATCCCTTCAATTAAGTCTCACTCTGTTCCCTGGTGGCTCAGTTGGTAAAGAATCTGCCTGCAATTTGGGAGACCCTGGCTCGATTCCTGGTTTGGGAAGATCCCCTGGAGAAGGGAACAGCTACCCACTCCAGTATTCTGGGCTGGAGAATTCCATGGACTGTATAGTCCGTGGGGTCGCAAAGAGTCAGAGACGGCTGAGCAACGTCCATTCTCACTCTGTCACTGGCTCTAATAGTCCTGTTTAGAGTTAGCCTCGTTCTTCCTGAAGTTCACCACTCCTTTGCTTCAAACTACACCAAAGACAGTCTCTGAAACACTGACAAGCAGGACCTTAAACAGAGAGTGTGGTTGGTAACGTAACCCATTCATTCATTCAGTAAACTTGAGCCTCAATTCTGTGCTTGTCTCTTGAGTGAAGAGTTTTAGATTTCGGAGAAATGGGAACTATGACATTTGCCCTGTGGCCATTTAGAAACTCCAGGAAGGGACTTTCCTTGTGGTACAGTGGATATGAGTCTGCCTGCCAATAAGGCGACACGAGTTCAATCCCTGGTCTGGGAAGATGCCACATGCCATGGAGCAGCTAAAGCCCATGTGCCACAACTATTGGAGCCCATAAGCTCTAGGGTCTGTGAGCTGCAAGTACGGAGCCCACATGCGCAACTACTGAAGCCCATGCACCTAGAGCCCGTGCTCTGCAGCAAGAGAAGCCACTACACCGAGAATCCTGCACAACCCAACAAAGAGTTGTCCCTACTCTCCATAACTAGAGGAATCCTGAATACAGTAGCAAAGACGCAGTGCAACCGTACATAAATACATAAAGAATTATTTAAAAAAGAAAGAAACTTACAGAAGACTTAAAAATATACTACTGAAATGTCAGGGAGGCTGTATGACATGATGACTAAGAGCTGCTTGGGCTTCAGAGTAGGACTTTTAGGCTTTTAGGCTGCTGATGCTGCTTAGTCGCTTCAGTCGTGTCCGACTCTGTGCGACCCCATAGACGGCAGCCGACCAGGCTCCGCCGTCCCTGGGATTCTCCAGGCAAGAACACTGGAGTGGGTTGCCATTTCCTTCTCCAATGTGTGAAAGTGAAAAGTGAAAGTGAAGTCGCTCAGTCATGTCCGACTAGTAGTGACCCCATGGACTGCAGCCTACCAGGGCTGCTGCTGCTGCTGCTGCTGCTAAGTCCCTTCAGTTGTGTCCGACTCTGTGTGACCCCATAGATGGAAGCCCACCAGGCTCCCCCATCCCTGGGATTCTCCAGGCAAGAACACTAGGGCTAAAAATCTCTAATTTTAGTAGCGCTTTTAGGCTTCACTCTGCCACTTACTTAACCTCTTTGTCAGTTTTCTTGTCTGTAACATGGGGTTGTCAGACAAGAAAACTGACAAAGAGGTTAAGTAAATGGCAGAGTCAAGCCTAACGGGGTTGTCGGCGCAGACGCGACGCGAGAGACGCCGGCCCGGGCGCAACGAACCACGCAAAGAGGCGCGGCCGTGAGGAGCTACCCCACGCATGAGGCCAAGGCCGGCGGAGAGGAGCTACCCCACGTCCAACAGGCGGTGGCTGTGCCGGCGCAGGAGGGCCGAGAGGAGCTACTCCGCGTTCAAGGTCAGGAGGGGCGGCCTTGAGGAGATACCCCTCGTCCAAGGTAAGGTACAGTGGCTGCACTTTGCTGGAGCGGCTGTGAAGAGATTTTCCACGACCAAGGTAAGAGAAACCCAAATAAGATGGTAGGTATTGGGAGGGGGCATCAGAGGGCAGACACACTGAAATCATAATCACAGGAAACTAGCCGATCTGATCACATGGGCCACAGCCGAATGTGGTCCACTGGAGAAGGGAATGGCAAACCACTTCAGTATACTTGCCTTGAGAACCCCATGAACAGTAACAAAGGGCAAAATGATAGGATACTGAATGAGGAATTCCCCAGGTCGGTAGGTGCCCAGTATGCTACTGGAGATCAGTGGAGAAATAACTATAGAAGGAATAAAGGGATGGAGCAAAAGCAAAACCAATACCCAGTTGTGGATGTGACCAGTGATAGAAGCAAGGTCCGGTGCTGTAAAGAGCAATATTGCATAGGAACCTGGAATGTTAGGTCCATGAATCAAGGCAAATTGGAAGTGGTCAAACAGGAGATGGCAAGAGTGAACGTCGACATTCTAGGAATCAGTGAATTAAAATGGACTGGAATGGGTGAATTTAACTCGGATGACCATTATATCTACTACTGTGGGCAGGAATCCATTAGAAGAAATGGAATAGCCATCATGGTCAACAAAAGAGTCCTAAATGCAGTACTTGGATGCAATCTGAAAAATGACAGAATGATTTCTGTTCGTTTCCAAGGCAAACCATTCAATATTACAGTAATCCAGGCCTATGCCCCAACCAGTAATGCTGAAGAAGCCGAAGTTAATCGGTTCTATGAAGACCTACAAGACCTTTTAGAACTAACACCCAAAAAAGATGTCCTTTTCATTCTAGGGGACTGGAATGCAAAAGTAGGAAGTCAAGAAACACCTGGAGTAACAGGCAAATTTGGCCTTGGAGCACGGAATGAAGCAGGGCAAAGGCTAATAGAGTTTTGTCAAGAGAATGCACTGGTCATAGCAAACACCCTCTTCCAACAACACAAGAGAAGACTCTACACATGGACATCACCAGATGGTCAACACCGAAATCAGATTGATTATATTCTTTGCAACCAAAGATGGAGAAGCTGTATACAGTTAGCGAAAACAAGACCAGGAGCTGACTGTGGCTCAGATCATGAACTCCTTATTGCCAAATTCAGACTTAAATTGAAGAAAGTAGGGAAAACCACTACACCATTCAGATATGACCTCAATCAAATCCCTTATGATTATACAGTGGAAGTGAGAAATAGATTTAAAGGACTAGATCTGATTGATAGAGTGCCTGATGAACTCTGGACGGAGGTTCGTGACATTGTACAGGAGACAGGGTCCAAGACCATCCCTATGGAAAAGAAATGCAAAAGAGTGAAATGGCTGTCTGAGGAGGCCTTACAAATAGCTGTGAAAAGAAGAGAGGTGAAAAGCAAAGGAGAAAAGGAAAGATATAAGCATCTGAATGCAGAGTTCCAAAGAATAGCAAGGAGAGATAAGAAAGACTTCCTCAGTGATCAATGCAAAGAAATAGAGGAAAACAACAGAATAGGAAAAACAAGAGACCTCTTCAAGAAAATTAGAGATTCCAAGGGAACATTTCATGCAAAGATGGGCTCGATAAAGGACAGAAATGGTAGGGACCTAACAGAAGCAGTAGATATTAAGAAGAGGTGGCAAGAATACACAGAAGAACTGTACAAAAAAGATCTTCACGACCAAGATAGTCACGATAACATGATCACTGACCTAGAGTCAGACATCTTGGAATGTGAAGTCAAGTGGGCCTTAGAAAGCATCACTACGAACAAAGCTAGTGGAGGTGATGGAATTCCAGTGGAGCTATTTCAAGTCTTGAAAGATGATGCTGTGAAAGTGCTGCACTCAATATGCCAGCAGATTTGGAAAACTCAGCAGTGGCCACAGGACTGGAAGAGGTCAGTCTTCATTACAATCCCAAAGAAAGGCAATGCCAAAGAATGATCAAACTACCGCACAACTGCACTCGTCTCACACGCTAGTAAAGTCATGCTCAAAATTCTCCAAGCCAGGCTTCAGCAGTATGTAAACCGTGAACTCCCAGATATTCAAGCAGGTTTTAGAAAAGGCAGAGGCACCAGAGATCAAATTGCCAACATCCGCTGGATCATGGAGAAAGCAAGAGAGTTTCAGAAAAACATCTATTTCTGCTTCATTGACTATGCCAAAGCCTTTGACTGTGTGGATCACAATAAACTATGGAACATTCTGAAAAAGATGGGAATCCCAGACCACCTGACCTGCCTCTTGAGAAACCTGTATGCAGGTCAGGAAGCAGCAGTTAGAACTGGACATGGAACAACAGACTGGTTCCAAATAGGAAAAGGTGTACGTCAAGGTTGTATATTGTCACCTTGCTTCTTTAACTTATATGCAGAGTACATCATGAGGAACGCTGGGCTGGAAGAAGCACAAGCTGGAATCAAGATTGCTGGGAGAAATATCAATAACCTCAGATATGCAGATGACACCACCCTTATGGCAGAAAGTGAAGAGGATCTCAAAAGCCTCTTGATGAAAGTGAAAGAGGAGAGTGAAAAGGTTGGCTTGAAGCTCAACATTGAGAAAACAAAGATCATGGCATCTGGTCCCATCACTTCATGTGAAATAGATGGAAAAACAGTGGAAACAGTGTCAGACTTTATTTTTCTGGGCTCTAAAATCACTGCAGATGCTGATTACAGCCATGAAATTAAAAGACGCTTGCTCCTGGGAAGGAAAGTTATGACCAACCTGGATGGTATGTTGAAAAGCAGAGACATTACTTTGCCAACCAAGGTCCGTCTTCAAGGCAATGGTTTTTCCCGTGGTCATGTATGGATGTGAGATTTGGACTGTGAAGAAGGCTGATCGCCGAAGAATCGATGCTTTTGAACTGTGGTGTTGGAGAAGACTCTTGAGAGTCCCTTATACTGCAAGGAGATCCAACCAGTCCATTCTAAGGGAGATCAATCCTGGATGTTCATTGGAGGGACTGATGCTAAAGCTGAAACTCCAATACTTTGGCCACCTCATGCGACGAGTTGACTCACTGGAAAAGACTCTGATGCTGGGAAAGGTTGGGGGCGGGAGGAGAAGGGGACGACGGAGAATGAGATGGCTGGATGGCATCACCGACTCTGTGGACATGGGTTTGAGTGTACTCCGGGAGTTGGTGATGGACAGGGAGGCCTGGTGTGCTGTGATTCATGGGGTCGCGGAGAGTTGGACACGACTGAGCGACTGAAGTGAACTGAACTGAACATGGGGTTGTCAGGCTAAGGCATGTAGTAAGCACTCACGAAAGATTAGCTATTGGTATTTGAGAAAAATTATAGGAGAGCACATGAAGTATAGATACTTTCCATTTGCACTGGACTTTACAGGTATACTATGGTTATTGTTTAGGAGTTGGTTAATTAAACCATTGCCAAAATCATTTGGCAACATGTCAAATCACGTATCAGATGGTCAGTCATACACTTTAAACTTACACACTGTTACATCTCAGAAGAGATGTACAACATTACATCTCAATAGAGTTGAAAAAAAGTTTGCTAATCAGATGAATCCAGAGATGAAGCCACACCCTAGTCATTAAGGGCCAGAAGTATCTCACTGGAGGAAGAAATCATTTGATGTCAGTAATCAGTAAGAGTGGTATATCTTCAGATCAGAATCCAGAGCTGAAAGGATAGATTCAAGGTTGACTGGTAAAGTTTATCCATTCACTTATCTCTTAAGTAGTTTTTGAGCCCTCTTCTGCTATGCATGGCATGAGAGTGTTTCTCCTTGACCATGGAGGTGACAGTGGGACAGAGAGGAGGCACCCTCCTGGGGGAGTTGACTTGGGACCTAAAGAGCAAAGAGCCCGTGGCATGGTACTTACAAGACTCTAGGGATGGAATTTGCTATCTGAGCCAAGGGCTGGCTGAAGTGGGATCAGAACTCCTGTGTTGGGTCAGCTGAACTAGTTTTGTACATTTTTTCGCTTATATTTATATCCCAGTTGCCCTCCCTTGGTGTTTAGCTAAGTCTTTTAAAAGTGCTGTGCAAAGGAAAATGAGGAATGCATTTGTGGCCATCTAGTGAGTGAACTCTGGGAGTTGGTGATGGACAGGGAGGCCTGGCGTGCTGTGATTCATGGGGTCGCGGAGAGTCGGACACGACTGAGAGACTGAACTGAACTGAACTGAGCACATCCATAGTGGGTACTACAGCCTGGACATTTGAGGTGACTCCCCTAATGTGGTGGGTTTCAGTCATCCCCTGAAGGGCATTTTGGAAATATATCTTTAGTGGAGACCATGATTAGGAGCAATTGGTTTTTCCAGTACTCATGTACAAATGTGAGACTTGGACCATAAGAAAGGCTAAGTGCCAAAGAATTGATGCTTTCAAATTGTGGTGCTGGAGAAGACTCTTGAGAGTCCCTTGGACTTCAGGGAGATCAAACCAGTCAATCCCAAAGGAAATCAACCCTGAATATTCACTGAAAGGACTGATGCTGAAGCTGAAGCTCTAATACTTTGACCGCCTGATGTAAAGAGCTGACTCACTGGAAAAGACCCTGATGCTGGAAAAGATTGAGGGCAGGATGAGAAGGGGATGACAGAGGATGAGATGATTGGATAGCAGCACCAACTCAATGGACATGAATTTGAGCAAATTCCAGGAGACAGTGAAGGATGGGGAAGCCTGGCGTGCTGCAGTCCATGGGGTCACAAAGAGTTGGACTTGACTGAGCAAATGAACAACAACAATGAAGAATTCAGAGTAATGATAGTAAAGACGATCCAAAACCTCAAACACAGAATGGAGAAAATGAAAGAATCAACTAATACATTTAACAAGGACCTAGAAGAAAGAAAGAATAAACAGAGATGAACAACACAATTACCGAAATTGAAAGTGGACCATACTTTGAATAACTGATCTGTTAGCATTTGGTTCAAAATGTGGGTTATTACAAATACTGCTGCAATTTAAATAGTTAGGTGTACAATTTAGTACAATTTTCTGATTATTTGCTTACAATAAATTCTTATAAATGGAAGAATGATCTTTTAAATTTCTTTCTTAGATTATATATATCAATTTTTTAAACTGAAAGTGTGATATTTCTTGTTACTATACATATGACTACAAGTCAGCATTTCTGTTGTTAGTTTTAAGTATCAGTAGAATATGCATATTTTCTTCAAAATTACATATCCTGGCATAGCCAAAGCAATTTTGGAAAAGAAAAAAGGGAGAGTGATCAGTCTTTCTAACATTAAGATTACCATCATCAAGACAGTGTGCTACTGGTCAAGGGTCAGAGACATTGAATAGAAATGTATCATCCACACATACATGTTCAATTCATTTTTGACAAAGAGCAAAAGCAAGTGAAGAAGGGATTGGTTTTTCTGTAAATGATGTTGAAGCAGTGGGAAAATATATAAGGAAAATGTGAACCTAACCTACAACTCACATTTTATAAAAAAATTTATCTCAAAAATAGATCATGAACTTAAATATGAAACAGAAAACTATAAAAACATCTAAAAAAACCATGGGAGAAAATTTTTAGGACATAGCATTCGGCAAAGAGCTCTCGGAGGTTACACTAAAATAAACAATAAGATTCTGCTGTATAGCAAAGAGAACTAGATTCAATATCCTGGGATAAACCATAATGGAAAAAAATGTGTATAACTGAGTCATTTTTCTATATAGCACAAATTAACATATTATAAATCAACCATGCTTCAATAAAAATAAATTAAGGAAAATATTGATAGATTGAATTTCATCAAAGTTAAAAATTTGTGCTGTGAAAGACTCTATTAATAGGATGAAAAGGCAAATTATGAGTTTGGAAAATATTTGCAAATTACACATACCTAAAAAGACTTGTGTTTAGACTATATGAAGAACTCTGAAAACAGCATTAATTAAAAAGCAAATAATGAGCAAAAGGTACATATAGACATTTAACTAAAGAGAATATACAGATGAAAAATAAGCACATGAAAAGATATTCAACGTTATTTCAGGGTTCAAATCTGAGAGTGAAAAAAAGGCAGAGTTTACCAGTAGTTCTCAAAGAAGAAGCTATTAAAAATATTATCAACATTGTAATTATCATGCTTAGTCATTAGAAAAATGTAAGTTAAAACTGAAAGGAAATATCACAATACACCCATCAGAATAGCTTTTATTTTTTAATGTTAACCTTAAATGTTGGAGAATGTACAAAGAAACTGTATTATTCATTCATTGACTTTAAGAGTATAAAGTGGTGCAGCCACTCTGAAAAAAAGAGTTTGGCAGTTACTTTCAGTATGAAAAATAAAGTTACCACAAGACTAGGACACATATTGCAGAGAAAACTCTTTAAAAGTTTATGCAGAAGTGTATACATGAAAGTTAATAGCAACTTTTTTCCCCCTAATGACCAAGAACTGGGAAACCCTCAGATGGTCCTTCAGTGGGTACGTTTAAATCAAGGATTATTGCTGTTTTTGTTCAGTGATTCAGTCGTGTCCAACTTTTTGCAACCCCATGACCTGCAGCACCCCAGGCTCCTCTGTCCTCCACTGTCTCCCAGAATTTGCTCAAAGTTTGCTCAAAGTTTGTCCATTGAGTTGATGATGCCATCTAACCATCTCATCCACTGCTCCCCGCTTCTCTTCCTGCCCTCAATCTTTCCCAGCATCAGGATCTTTTCCAGTGAGTCAACTCTTTGCATCAGGTGGCCAAAGCATTGGAGCTTCAGCAACAGTCCTTCCAAAGAATATTCAGGGTTGATTTCTTTATGGAATACTATTCAAAAGTAAGAAAAAAAAAAAAAGAGCTACTGATACAGACCACAACTTGGAGGAGTCTCAAAAAAATTGGACTAAGTGTAAAAAGCCAATTTCAAAAGAAAACATACTGTTAAGCCATTCAGAAACCACTTATATAATATGATTGTGTATATGGAAATATAGAAATCAGTGGTTGCTGGCTGGATGGCATCACCGACTTGATGGACATAAGTTTTTTTTTATATATATATTTTTTATTTAATTTATTTTTTTTTATTTTACAATATTATATTGGTTGGTTTTGCCATACATTGACATAAGTTTGAGTGAACTCCGGGAGTTGGTGATGGACAGGGAGGCCTGGCGTGCTGCGATTCATGGGGTCACAAAGAGTCGGACACGACTGAGCGACTGAACTGAACTGAGGGGTTAGGCAGGGGTATCAGGATGGCCTGAAAGTGGCTATAAAAGAGGAGGACAAAGGAATCTTGTGGCCATTGCCAGATAGTTAAGTGTCTACACTGCATTGATGGTTACATAGAGCTGCACATATAATAAAACAGCAGAAAAATACAGGTACACACACTAACATATACAGAAGTACATTTATGACTGGCAATATAAAAATAAGGTTTTGGGATTGTATCTGTCAATTTCTGATGTTGATGTTGTATTATAGTTAGGCAAGACATTAACAATAGGGTAGACATTGAAAGCTATATCTATAGTCATTTTTACAATTTACCATTCTGTTTTAATGACTCATTAAAGCATTTGGAGAAAAGCATCATGTAATAATCTGAGAAGAGGTTGGGAGGATTTTTAAAACAGAAGAGAAAGAACTCAGCATTTAGCAATATAAACTATATGTAAATTGACATCTCAGTTTTACATCTTTATTTTATGGTAAAGAAAAATTAAAGAAAATAAATAGGGGCCTGGTAACAGAAATTCCAGGCAGACTGGTGAGTTGGCACTCAGCTAGTGAAAGTATGCAGCATTCTTTGGTATAAGGGCACTGTCCAAGTTCATAGCATTATTATGCCTATGACTCCAAAAGCCTTATTGGGTAAAGGCAAGAGGACTTTCTATAAACATCCTGTTTTACCCAAATGGTTTCCTAGAATTATAATGAAAAATGATAGTGAAATATTAAAAGAATAAGCACCAAGTAAGGAGATGCTTTTGAAATGATCCCTGGGAATATTTATACTTTACTAAGATTTGAAAGAATTCTCACAACCCATCGGTGATAAAAGTATTGTTATGATCGAATCACTAGCCCACCAAATAGTTCCTCCTTTCTGGTATACTCTTCCTGGAGCTGGTTAAAAGTCTAGGAGCTTCCCTGCCTGATGTGTATTGAGACTAATTAGAAAAGTGATTTCAAAGGATACTTGAGAGAAAAAAGAAAAGGGATTGAAGATGAGGGGAAAGGGAATGGTTCAAGTGAAAAAAACAAAAAACAACAACAAAACCAAGGAAACCCGTGCCCTCATGTGACTTTGTCAGATAGAACATAACTCATGGCTACAATTTCTCATCCTGCATATTCTCAAAGACAGAAGCCAGAGAATAGGAGGCAGGTCCTGCCATAAGAAAATCCATGTGGGAGATCTCCATTTCAGGCATCCTGAATGTGCAACCCACCCATAATATCAGGGATGGAATGGCAAGTGTAGGTTGTAGGGTAGGAGATGGGAGGTGGGAATCTATCAGTGTTTTCGTTGGATCCTGAATTAAGTCTAACAGTAGAATTTTTGATAATTAACTTATATAATGACAATAGATATTTAGAGTCATAACTTTTACTAAATAGAGTTGATTTGTCATAATTTTAAACTAAACTCTTTGGAGGTATTATATTCTGTTGGAATTAGGTATCACACTGATGGGCTTCCCAGGTGGTGGTAGTGATCAAGAACCCACCTGCCAAAGCAGGAGACTTAAGAGACCCAGGTTCGGTCCCTGTGTAAGGTAGATCCCCTGGAGGAGGGCATGGCAACCCACTCCAGTATTTCTGCCTGGAGAATCCCATGGACAGAGGAGCCTGGTGCGCTACAGGCCATAGGGTCTCAGAGAGTCGGACACAACTGAAGTGACTTAGCACAGCATGGCATTATTCTGAAGACTGTGCTGTTAGAAATGCAAACCACTAAGAAAATAATTCAAAAACCATAACTAAAACAGTCTGCTGAGGAGAAAGTTGATTCTCTGAAATATTTTTAACACAAAAAAAGCAGTAAGGAAAAAGGAATATTAAAGACATGAGACAGAAACAAAGAGTAAACTGACGGGTGTTAATCCAACTATGCTGATAAGTGAAACACATGTAAATAAACACTCCAATCAAAAGACAGAGATGCGGTTACTGCTGTCTATGAGAGACAAATTTAAGTTCAAAGATACAGACTGGTTGAAGCAAAAGGACTGAAAAATATATATCATGTAGCAACACCCATAAAAGAGCCAGAATAGCCACATTAATACCAGTTAAAGTAGACTTTAAGACAAGAAATATTTCCAGATAAAAAGAGATCCATGTTTTAGTACTAAAAGGATCAACATACCAGGAAGATATAACAATTGTAGCAATTATAAAGGTATATATACACTTCAAAATCCCAGCAGGGCTGAGAAGGCAATGTTTTGGGCTTCCCAGGTAGCACAGTAGTAAAGAATCCACCTGCCAATGCAGGAGATGCAACAGACTCTACTTCCATCCCTGCATCAGGAAGATCCCCAGGAATGTGAAATGGCAACTCACTCCAGCATTCTTGCCTGGAAAATTCTCATGGGGTTGCAAAGAGTCGAACACGATTGTGCGCGCACGCGCGCACACACACACACACACACACACACACACTTCAAAAGAGAGCCACGATATACATGAAGCAAAACCTGAACATTCAAAGAAGAAATAGATAAAAATGTATAGATTGAGATTTCAATACTTCTATTTAATAATTAGCACAATGAAAAACAAAGCTAGGCTATAGACTTGTGAACCCTATTAACATATATAGAACACATCACGAAATGACTGAAGAATACACACTCCTGTTAAGAACATGAACAGAGATCCCTCAGGGTAGACTATATGTTAATACATAAGCAAAAGGAATGAAATCCTGCAAAATATGCTCTATGAAAACAAGAACTTAAATTACTAATAAAGAAAAGATATCTAAGAGATTCCTAAATATATATACATTAAAAAACAAAATTCTAGATAGCTCGTGACTCAAAGAAGATATAAAAAAGTAAATTAAAAATATCTTAAAATGAACACAAAAAGGTAATACTACTAATGCTACTAACACAGTGTTTAGAGGAAAATTTTAAACTATAACTGCTTATAATTAGAAAGAAATATGTAAAATCAATAATCTAATCTATCACTTCAGGAATTTAGAAAAAGTAGAGTAAATCAAACACATAGTAAGAAGGGAAGGAAATAATAAAAAATAGAGCAGAAATTAATTACATAGAGGAAAATAGAGAAAAAATAAATTAACCAAAATCAAATCTTTGTAAAATTCAACATAATTGATATTTTAGCTAGACTGTTTAAGAAAAAAAAAGGTGAGAAGACATGAATGATCAAAATCAGAAATGAAAGAGGGGAATCAATTCATATCCTACAGAAGGTATTAGAAGACTATAACTATGAAAACAAAATAGACAATTTAAATAAAATAGAAAATCTGTTGTCACGCACAGATATATAAACTTACTTTATTAATTGTGGATACTGCTATAAATTTTCCAAATGTCAGAATGATGCACATCCTGCTATAGACAGTGATAACATGGTTTGTCATATTCCTCTTCAGCATTCTGTGTATTATAAATACATAGCCAGAATCTATGTTTAATGAGTGTATCTAAACCACCATTCTTATAAGTCATGGTGTCACATTCAGTAGGTTACATTGTCAACCACAATTTGCTCTTTCACGTGGCTAATCCCAAATCCAGTTTGGCTGATGTTCCACTGGAGAAAAGGATCTAGTTCTTGCTCCCTATGAGTTGGAAAAGATCAATCAATTCTATCTCCTTAACATTTTTTTCTCCTTTTTCACCTCAAATTTAGAGGCAGGAATATGGAGTAAGAGGGTCTGATATGTTTCACAAACCTGCTGAGATTCACCTTGAGTAAGAGCTGGTGCAGAGCCCATTATGTGAGCATAATGGGAGAATATAATTTTCAGTGTCATGGAGTCTGCTCCAAAGATGGCAGGTAACAGATTTGAAAGGTTTTTAGTAAATTTTCATAAGCTGCCAAAAGGAAAAGCCCTGGACTTGACACTAGATACACTAGGTTTAATCCTGCTGCTCATTAGCTTGCCTGTCTTAATAAGTTGACACCTCTCTGAACTTCTTTTTAAACACATAAAATGAGAATTTTATGTAATTAGTAGCCTCTGAAATGGGGCTTCTTAGATGGTCCAGTGGTAAAGAATCCACTTGCCAATGCAGGAGGTGCAGGAGACGTGTGTTCTATCCTTGAGTCGAGAAGATCCCCTGGAAATGGGAACCCACTCCAATATTCTTGCCTGGAAAATCCCATGGACAGAGGAGTCTGGCGGGCTACAATCCATGGGGTCGCAAAGAGTCAGACATGACTGAGTGACTGAGCACACACAATCTCTGAGATGCCTTCCAGATCCTACATTCCATAAACTTTTATGACTTTAAGCTTGGCAGTGGTTCCGTACACCATCCCTTCCTCATAGTAATCACAACGGGATATTTCTGCGATGTATCAGGGACTTAGGAAGTCCAATCCTCGGGGTTACTTATTTATTTAATTATTTGTAAAGAGATCAAATGTCCCATTCTTCATATATTCCCACTTGTTTCTCAGTCTCTTTATGTGTTTTATTTAAGGCTCAGTGGTGCTTTATCTTTGGGATCAAAGGTAGAACACAAGGAACAATGGAAAGAGAACAAAAAACATGTATTTACTCAGGTCTGTTGCTGGCTTCGGCACAGTAGTAAAAACTTGATGTGCATCCCACCAGAGATAAAGAGATCCCTCAATCACTGTCTCTATCCAAGAACAGATGGTCTTAGGAAACATGCCCATTGCTTTGAGTTAGGCTGGTCCTAGATAAGAAATGTATCCACATCCTTTCTTAACCAATCACAACATCCTGTCTCCGAATAGTATCAAAGACTGATACTCTCATTTTTCTTATGATACATATGACCAACAAGAAAACATTTACGTATATCACTGCCTAAAATCTATATTTACTTAGAATTTTAGTCCAACAATTGTAAATGGATCCTGAGTTGAAAAGCGTAACAGTTTGTATGCCTTGGCAAAAAGTAAGTCCTACATTTGTCAAGAAATGAAGGTCAAAGGAGACAGGCAGAGATCACTAGAAAAACAAGTTATAAAAACAGATTCCCATAACATTTTCACCAGATTTTCCTTATACATGCTCCATTTCTCGTTTGAAGTCTTTGGAATGCAGTGCTATGTTTTCAGTAACTACAAAAGAATGATAATGCGTTTTCTCACATTGGGAATTATCTTTGGAACCGATGATATGCTGAGTTTGCTATGTCCTCAAAAACTACGCACTATGATAAAATGATTAAAGACTTTTGTCTGGGAACTTTAGTCTGGTAGAATGTGTCCGTGGAGGGAGAACTGCTTCTGCCTTCCAAGTAAGTCCAATTTTCTCAATATTCCAAGTTAGTAAGACTCTTCCTTTCAGGGAAGCAGTTGGATTCTGTGTGAGCGTGTCGGGGCAACACTCTCAGAAGTCGAGGAGTCTTTGCAGCTGCCTCCACCAAACCAAGTGATTCTCTCCTGAACCCTGAAGTCAGCCCTGAAGTACTTCCTGTTATTTTCTGCCTCCTTTATACAGATCTTGAGTCGGGTGAAATCTTTGCCCAGAAATATGTAGCCTCAAATCTTAAGTTGGTGATGCTGATCAGTAGGTGAATGTGAATATCATTTGGCCATGTTTTACCTTACCAGACTTCCCTGGTGGCTCAGACGGTAAAGTGTCTGCCTACAATGTGAGAGACCTGAGTTCTATCCCTGGGTTGGGAAGATCCTCTGGAGAAGGAAATAGCAATCCACTCCAGTACTCTTGCCTGGAAAATCCTGTGGATGGTGGAGCCTGGTAGTCTACAATCCATGGTGTTGCAGAGTCAGACACGAATGAGAGGCTAAACTACCTTAGCCAGACAGCAGTTGAAGTTCAGCTAAATTTAGAAACTCATAAAAAATGGCTCCAAACATTTCCATATGCATTCTTTAATCGTTTTTCCCTGAATCTGCTTAGGGGAAGTATTTCAGCAGATGTCCTGACCATATGCAACTGTCCTGGCAATTAATTTTCATAACTCTTGGGTTAAGAATGTGTGAAATGAAAATATGCTTGCAGGATGTATATGTGTTGCTGGCATTCATATAGAAACAGCTAGAGGTATACTGTACAAACACATCTTGCTCATGGAAAGTTTGTTCTCCTCTAGAGTCCTTCTCAGATATTCTTTTCCCATTAAACTGCCGTGAAGTTCATCAAAATGTTAAATATGCTTTTCTTGGAGCAATTTAGTCTTCTTTCCAGAGTTTCTGACACTTTTTCTTTTTTTTTTCTATCTGAAAAGATAGACAAGTACATGTTTTCTTTTTTCTGTCCAGCAACTCTGCCCACTTCATTAAGCATTTCAAGTCTCACCCTTTATCTTCCCACACTCGTCCCAACAGTTGACCATGGATTGGAGATTTTGAAACCCCCAATTTATTATCTCCACTGAAGCTCCTCACGGATGGGCTTTCTTCCTTTGATGTGCTATTTCCTCTCCTGGCAAGTAAGTACCCCTTTTTCAGTGATTATAGGGAAGTTGTCTTTTATTTACTTATTTACCTAGTCACATGATTTATTCTTGAGGACAAGAGATCACTCACCATGCACTCACCTAGTATTTATTTTTGCACCTTGAGTGGAGGTTTATTTTTTAATTAGAGAAAATCGTGGTTTTATAACTCAAGCAAACACTGCCAGTCCTACGAGGCTCAAGCTCTCTCACAGTGACCTTTTCAATGCTTCAATCCCCTTCCTAGAGGGCTTTGAAATGAATAAATCATCTCTCTGGAGCCAAAGCTACCACTCCTGGGCTGCCAAAGGTGGTCGGGTTTCCGGCAGTTCCTACCAGCTGCCTGAAACTGCCTTCGCCAAGATACCAAACCAGAAGTTGTCTTTTAGACTTCTATCAGAGTCCTGCTAAAAATTTACAAGACAAAGAGTACTGAGAAGACCAGAGTACTCTTTTATGTGCTATCTGTTGGCTTCTTACAAATATAGATTGGCTATAAAAGAATTCATGTTTAATTAATTGTATTATTTAATAGATTTGCATTGTTTGATTATACTATTTTAATCTGGGTGTCCTGCTTATTCTGTTGGCGCATGTAGGAATACACAGCCTGGCATCAGAGCGGGGCTGACAGTGAACTCTGTTGTGTACATTGAGAGAATCCAGAAACACATTTTTTATCACCACATAAATGCATCCATCCCCCTATTTAAACTGTTCCAGATCCCATATCCTGCCCTTGTTTACTCCTTCAACTAGTTTTTCTGCAAAGCGTCTGTTTTGTTGTTGTTTTCAATCAGCTTCTATCACTTTAAAAAGCCCTGAGAAAAGGAGAGACCTAAGAAGTAGGAGGAAAGCTCAGAGCAGCAGTGTTCTGGGAGCTGGGGGCGGAAGGACTGGTTCCCTGTGTTCATGGGACCACAGCCCGTGCAAGGTGATCACTGAGAAGTCGTCTTTCACTTAATAACAAGGAGGTCATTTTAATAGAGTGACAGTGGCAATGTGGTCGTCATGGATTTAAGGGAAAAGAAAGAAAAACTGCAGGCAGGGGGCATGGCTAAAAATCGTCTAAGAAATTCTGTAGTGAGGAGAAGTGGAGAAACAGAGCAGTGAATTCAGGGGGAAAACGGGACAAGGTTTTTGGTTCTGATTTTCCCTTTAACAGAAAATATTACCTTTTTTTTTTTTTTTTTCCTGATTGTAAAGTAAGGAGTCAAGAGAAAGAGGGAGAGTCATGCGGCCACATCTGTGAGGTGATAGGAGGGGACAGAGTGGGGCTTGGCCTTTCCTGGAGCAGAGACCCTTCATCCACATGAGTGATGGGGCACAGGGTATGTGGCCATACGGATGCTTGAGTGCTAAGTTGCATCAGTCCTGTCTGACTGTTTGCGACCCTGTGGACTGTAGCCTGCCAGGCTCCTCTGTCTATGGGATTCTCTAGACAAGAGTACTGGAGTGGGTTGCCATGCCCTCCTCCAAGGAATCTTCCCAATTCAAGAATAAAACCAGCATCTCAGCATTAGCAAGCAGGTATGATTTACCATTAGTGCCACACACGCGTATAAATAGGTAGATTGTTGGTGCAAGAAGGATTTCAAAGGAATCTTCTGGTTGCTTCTATTTTTTCCGTAAAATAAGAAGCAATGATTTTAATTAATTTATGTAGAGCCTCTGCAGAGAATATAAAACCCTTAATTCCATTCCAGTACAATTACTGAAGGAACATTTACCCAGACATGTTTCGTGTATTTATGTATTTCACTTTCTGTTTATAAAACTTCTCATTCAACTCATTCCTTCCTCTTCTTTATGATTATAGCTTCAAACTCAATCCTGTACTCCCAAAATAAGGAAAAACTTGCCAAGCATACGTGAAAGTAATGAGTCTCTGTGTGTGTGTCTACAATTTTCTTCTCAGTTGAGAAAAAAGACCTTTTCAAAAGACTCTGAGAGGTGTTGGAGCAAAAGGCACATACCTAATTTGACTGAGGGTCATATGTCTCTGGGGCCCTGTATCTGTTCCCCTGGCCTACCTCTGAGTTAAACCTCAGAAGTAGTGAGGTTTCAGAATAATCTGTCACTCTTAGCATCCTGTGTCAAAGCTTTCCACTCAAATGTCTCCTCCAAAACCTCATCCAGAACAAGAATAACTGAGGAGTCTCCATCAGTGTGGGACAGAAGCAGGGGAATAATCTAAGTGGTTATATATGATTTGCTTCACTGTATTAAAGGAGCCATTCTCATCCTTCAGGGAGCATTTCAGGGAGCATGCTGTAAGCTCATGAGGATGTGAATAAACTGAGCCCCAGGACCTTCATGGTGATGTTGTGAATACCCTCTACTCCTCCTCCTCTTCTCTTATCTCCTCCCTGACTGCTCCTTCCTGGAATGTTTTCCCTGAAAGACAGACTGAGACCAAATGCTCAACTCAGGCTCTGTTTTGTGATCAATTAAATCAAAAGAAAACATTTAAAGGCATGCTGTGTCTGTGCTTAGTTGCTCAGTCATGTCCAACTCTTTGTGACCCTATGGACTGTAGCCTGCCAGGCTCCTCTGTCTATAGGGATTCTCCAGGCAAGAATATTAGAATGAGTTGCCATGCCCTCCTCCAGGGGAACTTCCCATTCCAGGTATCGAACTGGGGTCTCCTGTATTTCAGGCAGACTCTTTACCAACTGAGCTACTGGGGAAGCCCCATTTAAAGCCATAGAGGGACCATAAAATAATAAAACAAATTTGAGCTAATATACTGTATTTGGAAGCAATATTTTATTCTGAAGCTTTTTGGTAGCCAAAACTCAAAGAAGAAATGATGGGCGAATAATGACTATTGTCTTACAAAAAGAAGCATACTGATTGATTTGAAAAAAAAAACTTATTTTTCTCTTTCAAAAAAATATAAAGAGAAGTCAAGCTTGGATAAGATATAATAGGGTCTTAAAATGAAACCTTGCTGTGTAGCAGCCATATTCTTCATGTATTGCCATCAGGAAATCTGAAGTCTTAATTCAGTGATTTGGACAGGTATTGCAGCGCATAGACTGTATCTCAAGTTGATCAGTCTGCATATTTTAGGTCACCCCCAAATCAGAATTATCATGCTCTATCATGATACTGCTATCTAAAATCTTAATAGCTTTTAAAAACAGAATACAAAAACCTAATGAAATAATTTCTCTTGTTGTACAGATTCTAAAATAAGCTAAAGATGTTTTGATTCACTTTATAATTAAGCTGGCACATCCTCTCCCCTCGGGGAAGGGTACGTACTTCTGATTTGTAAAGCTATGAAAAGGCAAAACTATGTCACACCTGAAACAGCACTGTCTTTCCAGTTTAAATGATGATGTTTACTGAGATAAGAATCCCTGTTGTTTGGTTGCTCAGTCATGTCCAACTCTCTGCAACCCCATGAACTGCAGCCTGCCAGGCTCTTCTATCCATGGGATTTCTCAGGCAAGAATATTGGAGTGGGCTGTCATTTTCTTCTCCAAGAATCCTAGATTAGTTCAAAAAGATTATCCTTGTCCTATTGTTTGGGGCCACCCTTACACAGCCAGAAGCGAGGAAGCTAATGCCTGTTCCCATGGATATGTTCAGTCTATAAACAGTAGTTTTGTGAACCATTACTAGCAGAAACTTCTAATAACGCAGCACTCCCAGTAGGTAGAGTGAGTTTTTTCCTGAGTAGTCTAAGATGTATACCAAATACGGGTTCAGAGCTTCCTGGATATGTTACCCCTTGTGTCAGCTGGAGTTCAACCAGAGAAACAGAACCAATAGGAGATATAGGTTTAGAAATTCACTGTGGGACTGACTGTGTATGTGTGCTCAGTCATGTCCTACTCTTTTGTGACCCCATGGACTGTAAGCCTTTCAGGCTTCTCTGTCAATGGGATTTTCCATGCAAGAATACTGAAGGGCATTGCCATTTCCTTCTCCAGGGCATCTTTTCAACACAGGGATCAAACCCACGTCTCTTGCATCTCCTGCATTGGTAGGTGACTTCTTTACCACTAGCGCCACCTGGGAGCGAACAGGTAAGTCCAAAATTTGAAAGAAAGTCTGGAATATTCAGGCATTGAGCAAAGCTGCTGGGCACAGTAGAAATTTCTTCTTCAGGGAGGCCCCAGCTCCTCTCTTAAGGCTCCTGAATGGATTGGATCAGATCCACCAAGATTATCTAGGATAATCTCCTTTACTAAAGTCAACTGATCACACTTAAGTCATGTGTACAGAATACTTTCATAGCAACACCTATATTTATGTTTGTTTAAGTCACTGGGGATTGTAGCTTAGCCCACTTGACACATCACATTGACCATCACACTTCTGAGAAAAATTGTAAACTTTTGTAGGCTTTAACAAAACAGAAGCAGTCTGGCAAAGCTTGCTTGGAGAAAAGTAAACAAGAAAAAAGAAATTTGTGAAAATCTCTCTTCTTGGCAGTATCTCTCTGATGAACTACTTTATAGTTAATATGGTCAGTTCTTCAAGTGCTGCACTGATCCATCTTAAGTATTTGAATGCCTGTAATTGAAATGTTTCAAGGTTTCCAGGAATTAATGACTGAACCAGACATATTCCACAGAGAATCCCCAGTGACAACATTCTGATCTTCCAGGACATCTTTGATGAATTTACTAAGATTTTTTGAGCAGCTAACATCAGAAAGATAAAAAAAAATCTCTATTGGAGTAATCCCAGTGATATTATCATGGTCCCAGAAGCTGTTTGCATTAGTCAGATTTCTAGAGCACGGACTGGACACACCTCTCATGCTATATGGTACCTGCACTAATATCAGGACGCCTAAGACTGGTAACTTAGCGTATGACATAGCCCTTGTAAATCCATTGTGGGTATGGAAATTCTGAAGTGCAAAAAGTGTAAGGGTTAATAAGAATGACAGACTGCCTGTGAGTAATGTGAGCCAAGAATACAGTCTACTGTCTTTTTACAAACTCGTAATTTACCTTTAGCTAGTCTTCCTGTATTAGAAAATCTCCATTGGTAATTGTATGAAGGTTAACTATTATCATTTGGTTTCCCTCCATGTCATATTATTGTGTGAACGATGAGGATTATGCCTTTCAAAATTCTCATATTTCATCCCTGGCTTTTCTTGTAGTTTTGTTTTTATTACAGATGTTAGCAGAATGAGAAACTGCAGAATAAAAGAATATGTTGTGCCAATCGACTTATTATCAATCTCTACTCACAGCTGAGTTCTAAGTGGGATTTAAGGTTTTACTGATTTTCCATATACCTCCCTGCACTAACATGTTAAATAAGTGTAGTTATAAAGTTAAGGAAATAACAAAAATTCTAAACACAAAGTTGGAACAAACATTGTACTTTCAAATGTACTATCCCTTCAAAAAGGCATTGCTGCTGCTGCTGCTAAGTCGCATCAGTCGTGTCCGACTCTGTGTGACCCCAAAGGCGGCAGCCCACTAGGCTCTCCCGTCCCTGGGATTCTCCAGGCAAGAACACTGGAGTGGGTTGCCATTGCCTTCTCCAATGCATGAAAGTGAAAAGTGAAAGTGAAGTCGCTCAGTCGTACCCGACTCTTAGCGACCCCATGGACTGCAGCCTACCAGACTCCTCCGCCCATGGATTTTCCAGGCAAGAATACTGGAGTGGGTTGCCACTGCCTTCTCCGTCAAAAAGGCATTACAGACAACCAACTAGACATTCCATGATCAAGTTGTTAACATATTTCTAGAAATTTACTGGTTTAAATTTTCCTCAGAGCCTGCGTTAAGTACTTTTGCATATTTTTGAATAAATAACACATACATGCATATAAAGGATTGGAGTCAACCCTAAAGCACAGACAAATTACCAAGTGAATAATTTTATCTTTGATCAATGAGTTATGAAGTTAAAGTCATGTATGGGTATGCATCACTTAACTGAATCTGAAAATAATTTTCAAGAAGGATTTTCCCCAAACTATCTTGAAGTGTAATCTATATATATTTTCTTGCAGGAGTACAACACTGATTTGGATATATATTACTGGATATGTTTGCTTTAGATAGTGATTTCATATGGGTAACACTTTACCTAGGTGCATTGAAATTATTTACATCAATTTAAAATTGTTGTTGTTGTTCAATTGCTAAGTCCTATCTGGCTCTTTGCAACCCCATGGACTATAGCATGTCAGGCTCCTCTGTCCTCCATTATCTCCCAGAGTTTGCTCAAAGTTACGCCCATTGAGTCAATGATGCTATCCAACCATGTCATCCTCTGTCACCTCTTTCTCCTTTTGCCTTTAATCTTTTCCAAAATAAAAGTCTTTTCCAATGAGCCAGCTCTTTGCATCAGGTGGCCAAAGAATTGGAGCTTCAGCTTCCACAACAGTCTATTTCACTAACAGATATCAATTATTGGGTGATCACTGGCAGGTAACAGAAATTTTGGGGTGAGTACTCAAAGGAACCTAGTTATTATTATGGGTAGGTGGTAGAAGACAGACTTAAAAGATCCATAACAGAAAAGGAAAGTATAATTTAAAACTTCATTTTATTAAGTTGATATAGAGTCAGATTATGCTTTAAAATTTCTAATTAGGAATTGGTTTTCTAAGATGCTTATCACTGCTAATTATTAGGGAAATGCAAAGCAAAGCCACAGTGAGGTACAACCCACTTCAGTCAGAATGACCACCCTTAAAAAGTCTACAAATAATAAAAGTTGGAGAGGGCATAGAGAAAAGGGAACCCTCCCACACTGTCCATGGGAATGTAAATTTGAGCAGCCACAATGGAAAATAGTTTGGCAGATCCTCAAAAAACTAAAAATAGAGTTGACATATGATCCACCAATCCCACTTCTGGGCATATACCTAGACAAACTGTAATTCTAAAAGATACACACACTCTTATATTTATAGAAACACTATTCACAATAGTCAAGACATGGAAACTATCTAACTGTCCATCGATGAATGGGTAAAGAAGATGTGGTATATTGTTGTTGTTTAGTTGCTAAGTTGTGTCTGATTCTTTGTGACCTCCTGGACTGTAACCCACCAGGCTCCTCTGTCCATGGAATTTCCCAGGCCAGAATACTGGAGTGGGTTTCCATTTCCTTCTCCAGGAGATCTTTGGACCCAGGGATCAAACCCACGTCTCCTGCATTGGCTGCTGCTGCTGCTAAGTCACTTCAGTTGTGTCCGACTCTGTGTGACCCCATAGATGGAAGCCCCCCAGGCTCCCCTGTCCCTGGGATTCTCCAGGCAAGAACACTAGAGTGGGTTGCCATTTCCTTCTCCAATGTGTGAAAGTGAAGCTGCTCAGTCGTGTCCAACCCTTAGCGACCCCACGGACTGCAGCCTACCAGGCTCCTCCATCCATGGGATTTTCTAGGCAATAGTACTGGAGTGCGGAGAAGGCAATGGCAAGCCACTCCAGTACTCTTGCCTAGAAAATCCCATGGATGGAGCAGCCTGGTAGGCTGCAGTCTGTGGGGTCGCTAAGGGTCGGACACGACTGAGCAACTTCACTTTCACTTTTCACTTTCACACATTGGAGAAGGAAATGGCAACCCACTCCAGTGTTCTTGCCTGGAGAATCCCAGGGAAGGGGGAGCCTGGTGGGCTTCCGTCTATGGGATCACACAGAGTCGGACACGACTGAAGTGACTTAGCAGCAGCAGCAGCAGTACTGGAGTGGTTTGCCATTGGCAGGTGGATATTTTTACCACTGGATCACAGCATTGACTTGGTGAAGGGGCTTGGATAACTCAATGAAGCTATGAGCCATGCCGTGCAGGGCTACCCAAGATGGACAGGTCGTAGTGAAGAGTTGTGACAAAATGTGATCCACCAGAGGGAGAAATGGAAAAACCACTCCAATATTCTTGCCAGGAAAACCCCATGAACAGTATGAAAAAGCAAAAAGATATGACACCAGAAAATGAGTCCTCTGGGTCGAAAGATGTCTAATATGCTGCTGGGGAAGAGCAGAGGACAATTACTAAAATCTCCAGAAAGAATGAGGCCACTGGGCCAAGTGGAAATGACACTCAGTGGTGGATGTGTCTGGTAGTGAAAGTAAAGTCTGATGCCATAAAGAAAAACATTGCATAGGAACCTGGAATTTTAGGTCCATGAGTCAAGCTAAATTAGATGTGGTCAAGCAGGAGATGGCAATTTAAATGTCAACATCTTAGGAATCTGAACTAAAATAGCTGGGAATGGGAGAATTTAATTCAGATGATCATTATACCTACTACTGTGGGCAGGAATCCCTTAGAAGAAATGGAGTAACTCTCATAGTCAACAAAAGAGTTCAAAATGCAGTACTTGGGTGCAGTCTCAAAAATGACAGAGTGATCTCAGTTTGTTTCCAAGGCAAACCATTCAACATCACAGTAATCCAAGTCTATGCCCCAATCACTGTTGCTGAGGAAGCTGAAGTCAAATGGTTTTATAAAGACCTACAAGATGTTTTAGAGCTAATACTAAAAAAGATGTCCTTTTCATCATAGGAAACTGGAATTCAAAAGTAGAAAGTCAAGAGATACCGGGAATAACAGGCAGGTTTGGCCCTGGAGAACAAAATGAAGCAGGGCAGAGGCTAACAGAGTTATGTCAAAAGAGCACACTGGTCAGAGCAAACATTCTCTTACAACAACACAAGAGAAGACTCTGCACATGGACTTCACCAGGTAGATAATACTGAAATCAGATTGATTATATTGATTATGTTCTTTGCAGCCTAAGATGAAGAACCTCTATACAGTCAGCAAAAACAAAGCCTGGAGCAGACTGTGGATCAGATAATGAACTCCTTATTGCAAAATTCAGGCTTAAATTGAAGAAAACCTAGGGAAACCCATTAGGCCATTCAGTTCAGTTCAGTTCAGTTCAGTTCAGTTCAGTCGCTCAGTCGTGTCCGACTCTCCGCGACCCCATGAATCACAGCACGCCAGGCCTCCCTGTCCATCACCAACTCCCGGAGTACACTCAAACTCATGTCCACAGAGTCGGTGATGCCATCCAGCCATCTCATTCTCCGTCGTCCCCTTCTCCTCCCGCCCCCAACCTTTCCCAGCATCAGAGTCTTTTCCAGTGAGTCAACTCGTCTCATGAGGCGGCCAAAGTATTGGAGTTTCAGCTTTAACATCAGTCCCTCCAATGAACATCCAGGATTGATCTCCTTTAGAATGGACTGGTTGGATCTCCTTGCAGTATAAGGAACTCTCAAGAGTCTTCTCCAACACCACAGTTCAAAAGCATCGATTCTTCAGCGATCAGCTTTCTTCACAGTCCAACTCTCACATCCATACATGACCACGGGAAAAACCATTGCCTTGACTAGACGGACCTTGGTCGGCAAAGTAATGTCTCTGCTTTTTAATATACTATCAAGGTTGGTCATAACTTTCCTTCCAAGGAGCAAGCGTCTTTTAATTTCATGGCTGCAATCAGCATCTGCAGTGATTTTGGAGCCCAAAAAAACAAAGTCTGACACTGTTTCCACTGTTTTTCCATCTATTTCCCATGAAGTGATGGGACCAGATGCCATGATCTTTGTTTTCTGAATGTTGAGCTTCAAGCCAACCTTTTCACTCTCCTCTTTCACTTTCATCAAGAGGCTTTTGAGTTCCTCTTCACTTTCTGCCATAAGGGTAGTGTCAGATATGACCTAAATAAAATCCCCTATGAAGTTAAGTGAGCCTTAGGAAGCATTACTATGAGCAAAGCTAGTGAAGGTGACAGAATCTCAGCTCAGCTATTTAAAATCCTAAAAGCTGATGCTGTTAAAATGCTGCACTCAATATGCCAACAAATTTGGAAAACTCAGCACAGGCCACAGGACTGGAAAAGTCAGGTTTCGTTTCAATCCCAAAGAAGGGCAATGCCAAATAATGTTCAAACTCTGTTACAATTGTGCTCACTTCACATACTAGCAAGGTTATGCTCACAATCTTTCAAGCGAGCCTACAGCAGTACATGAACTGAGAAATTCCAGATGTAAAAACTGGGTTTTGAAGAGACAGAGGAACTAGATTTCAAACTGCCAACATTTGTTGCATCATGGAGAAAGTAAGGGAATTTCAGAAAAATAGAAATTTCTGCTTCATTGACTACACAGCCTTTGACTGTGTGGATCACAAAAAACTGTGGAAAATTCTTAGAGATGGGAGCACCAGACCACCTTACCTGTCTCCTAAGAAACTTGTATGTTGATCAAGGAGCGACAGTTTGAACTGGACATGGAGCAGCTTACTGGTTTGATGTTATATTACTCAACCATAAAAAGGAAGTTGTACCATTTTCAGCAACATGGATAGACCTAGAAACTATCATACAAAGTGAAGTAAGTCAAAAAGAGAGAGAAAAAGCATATGATATCACTTATATGGGAAATTTGAAATACAACACGAATGAACATGTCTATGAAACAAACTATGAACTATGGTGTTGGAGAAGACTCTTGAGAGTCCCTTGGACTGCAAGGAGATCCAACTAGTCCATCCTAAGGGAGATCAGGCCTGGGTGTTCATTGGAAGAACTGATGTTGAAGCTGAGACTCTGATACTTTGGACACCTGATGCGAAGAACCTATTCATTTGAAAAGATCCTGATGCTGGGAAAGATTGAGGGCAGGAGGAGAAGGGGAAGACAGAGGATGAGATGGTTAGATGGCGTCATCAACTCTATGGACATGAGTTTGAGTGAGCTCCAGGAGTTGGTGATTGACAGGAAAGACTGTCATGCTGCAGTCCGTAGGGTCGCAAAGAGTCAGATGACTGAGCAACTGAACTGAACTGCACTGATGAATCAGATTCACAGACATAGAGAACAGTCTTCTATTTGCAGGTTGGAGGGGTTAGGGGGAGTGAAGGATTGAGAGTTTGGGATTAGCAGATGCAAACTCTCAAATATAGGATAGATAAATATTAAGGTTCTAATGCATAGCACAGGGAGCTATATTTAATACTCTGATAAATCATAAGGGAAAATATGAAAAAGAATTTTATTTATATACATATATATATAAATAATAGATATAAATTATATATAAATTATAAATATATATATATATATTTATAATTTCAGTCAGTCAGTCAGTCAGTTCAGTAGCTCAGTCGTGTCCGACTCTCCGCGACCCCATGAATCACAGCACGCCAGGCCTCCCTGTCCATCACCAACTCCTGGAGTTCACCCAAACTCATGTCCATTGAGTCGGTGATGCCATCCAGCAATCTCATTCTCGGTCGTCCCCTTCTCCTCCCACCCCCAACCTTTCCCAGCATCAGAGTCTTTATATATATATAAATTTTATATATATATATATATATATATATATAATATGGCTTCCCTGATAGCTTAGTTGGTAAAGAATCCATCTGCAATGCAGGAGACCCCAGTTTGTTTCCTGGTTCAGGAAGATCCACTGGAGAAGGGATAGGCTACCCACTCCTTGAGAGTCCCTTGGACTGCAAGGAAATCCAACCAGTCCATTCTAAAAGAGATCAATCCTGGGTGTTCATTGGAAGGAATTATGATAAAGTTGAAACTCCAATACTTTGGCCACCTCATGCAATGAGTTGACTCACTGGAAAAGACTCTGATGCTAGGAGGGATTGAGGGTAGGAGGAGATGGGGACGGCAGAGAATGAGATGGCTGGATGGCATCACCGACTCGATGGACATGAGTTTGAGTGAACTCCGGGAGTTGGTGATGGACAGGGAGGCCTGGCGTGCTGTGGTTCATGGGGTCGCAAAGAGTCGGACACGACTAAGCGACTGAACTGACTGACTGACTGACCCACTCCAGTATTGTTGGGCTTCACTTGTGGCTCAACTTGTAAAGAATCTGCCTGCAATGCAGGAGACCTGGGTTTGATCCCTGGGTTGGGAAGATCCCCTGGAGAAGGGAAAGGTTACCCACTCCAGTATTCTGGCCTGAAGAATATAGTATATATTCCACTATACTGTATAGTTCATGGGGTCACAAAGAGTCAGAGATGACTGAGCAACTTTAACTTCACTTTCATATGTATATATATATATATATATATATAATTATGTATATGTAATTGAATCACTGTTGTACAGCAGAAACTAATACAACATTGTAAATCAACTATACCTCAATAAAATGTAAGAATTGAATTGGTTTTTCAAATTTCAATGTAATTAGTGGGCAATATTCTAATTTGTAGAAGATAATTCCAAAACTGAAGCCACTTTTCACTAATGTGTTGAAAAAAATGAATGAATATTACTACACTGAGAGCAGAGCCCAGGTAATAAATAGAGATAATATGTAATGAGAGGCATCTTTTAGGATATCTAAGGTCCAGTATATACCCCAGTCTTGTTCCAGTGTGCCCACCTGTATGGAAACTGACAATGGACCCTTGGCAAACAAGAAGTGAGAGAGGAAGTAAAGGGATCAAACTGAAGAAGTAAGAGAGGAAGTGGGATGGAGTCCATGTGTGTCTATTTTATAATTTTTGGGACTGAGCCCACTGCCCATACTGACTTTTATTCTATTTTTCTGTTTTCTTTATCTCCACCCTTTATGAAGTTCCTCTATGAAGGTCCCTATGAAGTCTTTTTTTTTTTCACTTTCTTTTTTTGACCACAATGTGTGTTCGTTGCTGCCCACAGCCTCTTAGTTCTGGTACATGGGCAAAACTTTCTAGTTGCAAGTGGGCGGGCTTCTGTTGTTGAATACCAGCTCTAGAGCATACAGACTCAGTAGTTGCACCTTGTAGGCTCCTAGTCACCCCATGCCAGTGGGATCTTTAGTTTTCAGATTGATCCCACATCCCCTGAATTGGAAGACAGATTTTTAACCACTGGACCACTAGGGATGTCTCCTGAAACATTCCTCAATTCAGTTCAGTTCAGTTGCTCAGTCATGTCCGACTCTTTGCGACCCCATGAATCACAGCACGCCAGGCCTCCCTGTCCATCACCAACTCCCAGAGTCCACCCATACCCACGTCCGTCGAGTCAGTGATGCCATCCAACTATCTCATCCTCTGTCGTCCCCTTCTCCTCCTGCCCTCAATCTTTCCCAGCATCAGGGTCTTTTCAAATGAGTTGGTTCTTCACATCAGGTGGCCGAAGTATTGGAGTTTCAGCTTCAAAATCAGTCTTTCCAATGAACACGTAGGACTGATCTCCTTTGGGATGGACTGGTTGGATCTCCTTGCAGTCCAAGGGACTCTCAAGAGTCTTCTCCAACACTACAATTCAAAAGCATCTATTCTTTGGTGCTCAGCTTTCTTTATAGTCCAATTTTCACATCCATACATGACCACTGGAAAAAAACACTTAATCCACTTTACTTCCTTAAGGATGATAAAGAAGACTCAACCACACAAACAAGTAACTATAGCCACCCTTTCAAATCCTGTTTTGCCGATTTTGCTCTTCAAACTGCCTCTTGAGAGCCAGTTTTCAAATAGGCAGATTACGAACACCTTGACTCTTTGTGAATATTTTCCATTATTTCATCAGTGGTTATTCTAACCCTCTCCTTCTAGCTGGACAAAGATGTTAGATTTCATAAGACTGTCTTAATGTATTTAAATAATTTTTAAAATCAAATTGTAAGTATTTAAAACATAATGATTTAACCAAAAGAAGCTATAGATATTAAAACTGCATCAGAAAATACACTCATAGTTAGGAAAAGTACTGCTTCTATTTTTGGAAAGATACTCTGAGCTAATGTGAAAACGTTATTGTCTCAGGGATACTATTTTTATTTTAACAGAAATAATCTTCATGCATTTACAACTGTGAGTTATAAAAGTGGAGCAATTAAAGTACATACCAAAGCATCAAAGTTAAAATAATTAGTCATGATCACAGTCAGTGAGAATGAGCCAAAAATTTCAGCAAAAGTCATATACCTCGTGACAGATAGGTTTGTTCAAATAAATAAAAGTGAATTCCTGGATATTGTAGAGGCTTGAGTATCATTTTTGGGAAATTGGGACAGACCTATAATACCTTTACTTGTCTAAACATAGCAAGAGGACAGCATTCCCAACTCAACTGGGCCAGAAACAAAGTGAGACAGAAAATAGCACAATTTCCAGTACTGTTATTTTTAGTCTTGGTTTCAAGGCTATTTTTTGAAATCTATAGTCCTGTGTAAGAGAAGACTGTGTAGCATTCATGGGTAATCAATTCAAAATCTCTTTGAAAGGTTCTAATTTGTTTCAAAGTACCAGAAAGTCATTGTCAAACTCAAGGTTATAATCAAACTAAGAAATGAGGAGATAATCTTTTTTGCATTAACAAAATATCACAGACTGGGTGGCTTAAACAACAGAGGATTATTTTCTCACATTTTTGGAGGCTGGAATACCAAGATCAAGGTGTTGGAAGCTCTGGTTTCTCTTGAGGTCATTCTCCTTGGTCTGCAGATGGCCACCTTCTTACGTGTCTTCACATGATTTTGCTTTTTCTGTGCACTCACCTCCCCGGTATCCCTCTTTGGATAAGGTCATTGGTCATACCTTATTGGACTAGGTCCCACCCACATGACCAGCCACATTTAACCTTAATTACTCTTTGAGGCCTGAGTCTCCAAATCTAGTTCTTTGGGGTTTATGGCTTCAACAGATGTATTGGTGTGGGACACAATTTCATCCATAATACCCTTCAAATAAAATATTAAGAAATCTTCATTGATCTTCAAAATCAGGAAAGACGTAAAAACAAATGCTACTTCTCCATACCTTTTAAGGTACTTCACAACTTCATCAGTTTCCTTTCAATGAAAGGAAGAAGGAAACATACCATCCTAAGAATGGTGCATACAAATACTGGGTACTTTAAAAATAATGGTTATAGAGGCGATGATATGGGGGCAAAGCTGTTTTGAAGGACGGTCTAAATTCCCAGGAAAATTTTTCCTGTGTGTGGGAGGCCACTACTTTGCATAGCAGATGCTGAGTTCTGGCTGTAACCACTGGATCTTCCTTTATGGTCAAGTGGACCTTCAATTGCCAGTATCTGTGCATGTATTCCAGGGGACTTTTTACAGGAACTGTGGAAAGTGACTATCCAAGCAGATAAGAAATTATGGGAAACTGTCTGATTCCACCTTCTCAGCATTTCTCATGTGGGGTCTCTGGAACTGGAACAATTCTTAGATGTGTGTTTAGCAGCATCCAGAGTTCCATATGGGACTAAGCCTCAGCTGTCCTCTATGGTAGATGGCTTAATACCACACCCTTTATTGGCCGGCATCCCTTTCCTATATCTCTTTTCATTGTTCCTTGTATTTCACAGGTAAAGTTCTTGCACTTGGATCCTTGTAGTAGAAATCTGCTTCTGGGCAAATCTAATATAAAATCTTACAGGCAATGTTTACTATTGTTCACAATAGCCAAGACATAGAAACAACCTAAGTGCCTGCCAAGGGATGAATGGATAAAGAATATGTGGTATATACAGTATATATACAATGGAGTGTTAGTTAGCAATGAGAAAAAGGGAAATCCTGCTATTTGCAGCAACATGGATGGCACTACATTTAGTGAGATAACACAGATGAGGAAGACAAATACTGTATGATATAACTTACGTGGAATCTAAAAAACCAGAACTCAAAGAAACAGAGTAGAATCCTGATTATCAGGGGCTGGATGGGATGGTGGAGAAATTGAGATGTTGTTAAAGGGTACAAATTGGCATGTAAAAGATGAATAAGTACTGGAGATCTAATGCTCAGCATAGTAATTATGGCTAAGAATAATATGCTATGTATGTCAAAGTTTCCAAGAGATTGGATCTTGTATGTTCTCCCCACACAAAAATAAGTGATAGTTATGTGATATGACAAAAGTTGTTAGGAATATTGTTACTGAGCCCACGTCTGACTGCTTGCTGCTCAAAAGCCATTAAAATGGCAAGCTTGGTGGAAAGGAAAGTTTGCTTTATTTTGCATGCCAACAATCAGTGGGGAGTGCAGATGCCTGTCCAAAGGCCAACTACTCCCCGCCCCACTACTCCCAAGTTTTATAGATAGAGGGAGGGGGCTACATGCAGAAACAGTACAGTCAGCTCTGACAGTCATCTTGAAATTGGTCATCAGTAGTCTGACCAGCATCATCTTGATTGTTTTAAGTACAGTTAATCTTCAGTTCTAGGGTGGGTTTGTTTCCATTTCCTTGAGGCCAGTTCTTGAAACTGTGGAAGCTTATGTCACGATTATAATCTGGTCATCACGTAGCTAACTTCTGCACCTGGTGTTGCTGAGGCTGCTGCTGCTAAATTGCTTCAGTCATGACTGATTCTGTGCTACCCCATAGATGGCAGCCTACCAGTCTCCCCTGTCCCTGGGATTCTCCAGGCATCTCCACCTGGTAGGGAATCAGTATCTATGAGATAGCTCACAGGATATGGTTCAAAATATTAGCTATAGCCCTTAAGAAGGAGCTAAAGGTCCTTGACTATCCTTAATGAGTACATTATTATTATTTGGCCTCCTTTGACTATTTTTGTTTGTTTCTGCATTTCTCATTTCTCTGATTAAACTTACTCTTTGACTAAAATTCTCCACACAGAAAAGGCAGGCAGAGGACATGGAGGAGCAAGGACCATAGGGTCCTGCTCTGTTTCAGTATCAGTGTAATATATATCGGATCAACACTTTGTACACCCTAAACTTACATAATGTTATACATCAGTTATATCTCCCTAAAATATATATAATTAAATTCTTAAAAATGAAGAAAAAAATAGTCAACTGAGAGCTCAATAGTTCTCCAGCTGAAAAGGCACACCTATTACATAGGATATTCTTGCTTATGGATCTTCTCATGTAGGCTTGGAGATCATTTCTTATTTTCTTGAAACTGATGGCATGTGAGCATAAGGTGAAATTTTTCTAATCAGAGTGGATAGAATTGCCATTTCTCCAGAGGTTCTGGAAGAATTGATTATTTACCAGATTTAGGTTTCCATGAACTGTTAAACTAGGAGGGCCAAAGACATTGCAACAGAGTTGCCTGTGAAGATCAAGAAAACATGAAGAGGAAGATCTGAGGTAGGAACAGCTTTTAAGGAGAAGTGAGTAAGAACATATAAGCCAGAGAGGGAGGATTTAAAAAGGTCATAAACAATAATATGCTGGAATGGGCTCATTCCAGCTGGCAAGAGCCAATTATAAAATTATCAAGAATTTTATAGTTGTTTGTTTAAAACAGCCAAAATAAAAATTATAAGAAGTGGTAATTAAATAGCATAATAAAAACAAAGCTAACAAATATTACTCCACTATTGTTTTACTGTTATTTACTATTTTCCATGCTCTTGAGGTTCTATGCCTATTGTATTTATATGGTGGAAATATTAATACTATGGTGTGTTTTACTGAATTTCACTGCATTCCTTTCAACTTTGCATTTAGTGTTATCTTGTTGTTAGCCTGGACTAGGAAATGGTGAGATTACTGTTATAAGTCAGCATATTTTTTCCCCCTGGAGATCTGGTTATTAAACACTTACCAGAACACCACTGATAACAAGGCAAAACATTTGTGATAATGGGGTATTTTGAATAGAGAAGAGGTAAATTTGAAAGAGAAAGCTCCTCATCTTTTAATCATTCTTGAAACTGTGCACTGTGGAGAAATTGAAACTGTCATTATTAAAAAGTACATCAAAACTTACCCACAATGTGTTTCATAGGGCAATTCTAATCATAAACAGCAGAACTTAGTAGTAAATACCATAAACTTAGGATGGAAACCTAGTTCTGCAATATACCTAACTTTATACGTATTATTTAATCTCTCTTGGCCTCAATTTTCTCTTCTGTAATGAAGAATAACGTTTGTTTCTTGAAGACATTAGGAAGAATAAATAATCTGATTCCTTTAAAGTGCCTAGCAAAGTACCTGGCACATAGGAAATGCTCACTGTGATCACCTTCACCTGGAAGAAAGTGATACCTGTAAAAATCCACCTTTATAAGATTCATGACCTGGGAGCTCTTTGTCTTTGGATGTAGAAGGTATTTTTTTAAAAAAAAAAAAAATAAAGAAAGAGTATTCCTCTCTAGCCAACACCCTACCTATATTCCTACAGGTGTAAGTAGCCTACAGGCATACTTTATTTTATTGTGTTTCACAGATATTGCATTTTTTATTAACTGAAGAGTTGTGGAGATGCTGCATCAGAAGCTAGTCTATTGGTATCATTTTTCAACAGCATTTGGGTCTCTGTGTCCCATTCTGGTAATTCTCTCAATATTTCAAAATTTTGCCTTCATACTCCTCACCAGCAAAAGTTCTTCATAAATGTCTCCAGATAATCACCTACATTCCTTTCCTCCACTTGCTGACATCACATTATTCATGACACCACTCCAACCTGAGTTTCGCTCACCCCATCCACCAACTACTTCAATGAATCTGCTTCAGTCGAGATTACTAAATTGTTCTGGGACCCATTCAAGGCTGGTGAACTTGAACTTGGAAATGGAGTTTTAACAATGCAACTCGCCTTTGTTGTCTCCGTATATTCTTTTATGGCTTGTACCCACGGGTGAGACCAGTCTGTTCCAGTCCTTAAGCTCAGGTAAAGCCTAAGCTTTAGTCAAGTTTAGGCTTGCAGTTAAAGAATATTTCATGCTCATGTAAGTACCATAAATGCTTGTTCTGTTTTCTTTTAGTTCCTCTAAGAAGCAGATACTGAGATGGGATTAAATGGGCAAACATGACATTACACAGGAAATGCCTGAGTAAGAGAAAAAGATCCCTCATGTGTCTTTCCTTCTTTGGCCACCCTGTGCTGTACACAAATGCACGTACACTCCACGGACACCTTTGCTTCTTCAGTCCTTTAACTGCTCATGTCTCTGTATCATCTCCCACCTACCTTGAAATTAACCAGATTGTGGGAAGAGTGGGAGAGATGACCTTAAGCATTCCCTCTGAGAGGCAGAATTCCCATCCAACTGTGACAATTCCTGAGCATTCTTATCCTGCCATGCAGCCTAGCACATGGCCCAGGGCTTGGCATAAGGTGGGAGTCAGGGATTGCTGGAAGGATCTGGCAGTTGAGTTCCTGCTCACCTCCAAACTGCAGTCACATAAGGATCACCAGAGACTATTGAGGAAGAGGCTTAGGGAATGAATTACGTGCCCAACACAACATCCTTCACAGCTTTGTGCCAGGAACTCGAGCCTCAGTCTGTGGGCTCATTTAGTGGGGCCAGTTCCAGGTGTGTTTCAGAAGCTGGACTGTTACAGCAGTTGTGTACAAATGTGTGTTTCTTCTTTCATTGGCTTTCATAGCCTGGAGTTCCTTTAATTTTAGTAGAAGGCACTTGGTTTATGTTCATTTTTTGGCAATTATCAAAAAGATGTTATAAACATTCACAAACAGGATTTGTGTGGACTTGTTTTCATTTGGACAAATGCCTAGGAGTGGGACTAAAGGATCATATGGAGTAAGCGTATGTTTAAATTTTTGTTTCTTAACAAGGGTTTTCAACTAAACAGTGTGGACTGGAAGGTGCTGTAAATACCACCCCAAATAATCTCAGTCCATGCTTCTTAAAAGATTGCAGACTAGTCTCCTTAATATTTTAAATGCAAAGTTCGTTTTTTGGTGTGTGTGTACTTCCTTTTTTTCTTTTTATCTGTGGAAAGCTCTCACTTCCTAACCCTCACCTCTGGCAACCACTAATCTGTTTTCTATGAACTTGGTATGTATTTTGTTTGTATGGGTTTTTTGCTTGTTTTGTTTTTAGATTTATCATAGAAGAGAAACGATAGGAGTCTTTTTTCTGATTGACTCGTCTCACTCAGCATAATGCCCTCAAGGTCCATCTATGTTGCTGCAAATAACAAATTTTATTCTTTTTTATAGCCTAATCATTTTCCACTGTGTGTGTGTGTGTGTGTGTGTATATATATTTCTTTATTCATTCATGCATCAATAGATTGTTTCTGCATCTTGGCTATTGTAAATAGTGCTGCAGTGAATGTGGGGTGCAGGAGCTTCCCATGTTGCACTAATGGTAAATAACCTGCCTGCTAATGCAAGAGATGTGGGTTCAGTCCTTGGATTGGGAAGATCTCCTGGAGGAGGAAATGGCAACCCACTCTAGACATCTTGCCTGGAGAATTCCAAGAACAGAGGAGCTTGGTAAGCTACAGCCCATGGTGTCACAAAGAGTTGGACATGACTTAGCGACTAAACAAGGCAAACATAATAGTTTTTTTTTTTTATATGTATCAGTTACTTTAATTAACTCAAAATATTAAAATAATTGAAGTACTAACCAATGATGTTTTCTGAATTTCCTTTTGGAGTGCCTGCAGACATTAATCTGAATAAAGATTGGAGGCTAAGAAACTTCTGGAAAGTCATCTATCAGGTACCTGTGGTTGTTTCCTATTGTTTTGTTTATTTGGGTTATCTTTGGATGGCTGAATGGCTAGAGATAGCAGAAAGTGTTAAAGCAATGCTAAGTTTTAAAGCCTCCCCTTGGCACTGCTGTTGGTGCTAAAGTTTGTTGCTTGGTAGAATGGACTGTAACTCACCATTTTTATAGACCTCAGCTGGTAGTAAATGAGTGTACCAGTCAAAGGTCATAGCTGTAGTTACGTGGCAGGCTTGCTGGGAGCCCAAGGTGGTGACAACTATTAAATCATCTGGTAGACAAAGATTCCAAGAGGGGAAATGAAAGGTCGGAAGTACTGCTTATTAAATTCCTGAAATCATGGCTTCCTGTCTCACTGTGTTCATAAGCCTCAATGACTACAGCTGATGGGCCTGAATTTTCTCAACAAACCTTTCTAGAAGGCATTCAGGACAATGGGTGAGCAACTTCTGACTGTGGACTCTATTTTTATAAGCAGTCTGTGGACTGCTGTAAATGAACTCATAAAGTAAGAAATTCTCCTATGAAGGAAAAGTGAAGCCACTAAAGTATACGGTCAGAGCTTAACTCTGAAACGAGATTAAAAACTCATTTGAGTTTGATTCCCGGGTGGCTCAGAGGTTAAAGCGTCTGCCTCCAAAGCGGGAGACCCGGGTTCGATCCCTGGGTCGGGAAGATCCCCTGGAGAAGGAAACGGTAACCCACTCCAGTATTCTTGCCTGGAGAATCCCATGGACGGAGAAGCCTGGTAGGCTACAGTCCACGGGGTCGCAAAGAGTCAGACACTACTGAGCGACTGAACGGAAGTAACTGAAACTCCAATACTTTGGCCACCTCATGCAACGAGTTGACTCACTGGAAAAGACTCTGATGCTGGGAGGGATGGGAGGCGGGAGGAGACGGAGAGAATGAGATGGATGGATGGCATCACCAACTTGATGGACATGGGTTTGAGTGAACTCCGGGAGTGGGTGATGGACAGGGAGGCCTGGCATGCTGTTATTCATGGGGTCGCAAAGAGTCGGACATGACTGAGCGACTGAACTGAACCGAACTGAAAGTCAGACATTAGGATAAAATCTCAATATCAGAACAAACTACCAGCCCTTCCCCAGGAAGAAAACAATTGTAATAATATAGAATCTGAATTTTATCACTTATCTACAAGGTTAGCTTTTAAATAAGCATTGCACAGCAATAGAAAAAGGAAGTAACTCCATAGATTTATGCAATTTAAGGCCTTACAGTAAGGGCTGCTGCTGCTGCTGCTAAGTCACTTCAGTCGTGTCCGACTCTGTGTGATCCCATAGATGGAAGCCCACCAGGCTCCCCCTTCCCTGGGATTCTCCAGGCAAGAACACTGGAGTGGGTTGCCATTTCCTTCTCCAATGTGTGAAAGTGAAAAGTGAAAGTGAAGTCGCTCAGTCGTGTCCGACCCTTAGCGACCCCACGGACTGCTGCCTACCAGGCTCCTCTGTCCATGGGATTTTCCAGGCAAGAGTACTGGAGTGGCTTGCCATTGCCTTCTCCATACAGTAAGGGCATCACAGGGTAATTAAGCAGAACCTCTAGAGATTTTATGCCTAACATCTAGTTGCCTATAGCAACTAAAACACAACACTGAATGGTACAGGGATTTTGCTTTATTTTGCTGCCTGTGGGCAAACTGATCAACTCTGTTGTTTTTCAGTTGCTAAGTCGTGTGGGACTCTTTGCGATCCCATGGACTATAGCCCACCAGGCTCCTCTGTCCATAGGATTCTCTAGGCAAGAATATTGGAGTGGATGGCCATTTCCTTCTCCAGGGGATCTTTCTGACCCAGGGATCAAACCTGAGTTTCCTGCATCGGCAGCCAGATTCTTTACCACTGAGCCATCAAAGTCCTACTCTGATGTTTACATAAATAGATTATGAAAGGTATTGGCCTTCTTCATCTCTTCCTCATATGTCTGGTACAAAAAGTCTTCTTTATGATACTACTATGGTATCTTCAGTTTTCCCAAGCAACATGTAAGAAATCCTCAGAATGAATTTGAGCATTAACTAAATGTGAGTCTGAAATTTGTCATTGTTATGTTTGCCAGACTGTTTGCACTTATTTAATAGGCTAAGCAGATGCTTACTTTCTCCCTCATTGTTTTATAAATCTTCCCTGAAACTGAGCTTAGTTGTAACGGTACATAATCCCAGGTGAAGGAGTATGGTCAGATGTATATAATGAGTGCCAAAGGAACATTTAAAATTCATTTTATGCATTTGTACTCCTATTTACATTAGTAATAGCTAGACTCTCTGGGTAATTTTTCCCAACGAGTATATATGTTCTTTTCTGTTTGTTGATAGTGTTACACTTGTTCTAATTTCCCTTTTCCATTTATTATATCATATTTTTACAGAACATTTCACAATATACTTTTTGTTTTCTCTTCCACAACTAAATTTTTCATTTCTTCAGTGTAGCCCCAAGATCTCACTTAGCTTTGAATCCAACAAAATTAGTTCCTAACCCCAACAAATACTCAACTGATTTTTGATTAGTAATTAAGTGAATTAACAAAATAATTTGATACTTCATTCAAATAAATTAAAATTTCAAGGTAATAACTTTTCAATGTTTCATTCAAAGCAACATCTAATTATATTTTGGTCAGTTAACTTTTAATTAAATTGAGACACTGAATCTTGTTAATCAATGATGACAGCTCACTGAGAGGAAAGTGTTTGATGTTGAGAGGAAAAGATTGCACTAGGGGGATATGAGAATATCAGCTTTTGCATACTACTGTGATGAGCAGTTAATGAAGAAGAGGGTTATTTTCAGGAGTAAAATCAGAAATCTGAGTCATGTACTTGCCAATGTACATGAGTACATGTATTTTCTTTAGGCTGCGCCTTATACCAACACGATGCTCGTGGCATACTATCAACCTCACAGTTGCTAGGAGTTGGTGTTACTGTTATTTTTTAGTATTGGACTGCAAGGAGATCCAACCAGTCCATTCTAAAGGAGATCAGTCCTGGGTGTTCACTGGAAGGACTGATGCTAAAGCTGAAACTCCAGTACTTTGGCCACTTCATGCAAAGAGTTGACTCACTGGGAAAGACTCTGATGCTGGGAGGGATTGGGGATGGGAGGAGAAGGGGATGACAGAGAATGAGATGGCTGGATGGCATCACCAACTCAATGGACGTGAGTCTGAGTGAACTCCGGGAGTTGGTGATGGACAGGGAGGCCTGGCGTGCTGTGATTCATGGGGTCGCAAAGAGTCGGACACGACTGAGCGACTGAACTGACCTGAACTGAACAATGGATTCAAACCATTTCAACTATAGCACTCCCACAGTATTGTTTTTGACCAGGGAAGATGGACATGGTATTTGAGATTAACGATATAGACTTTTCTTATAGGTAGAACAAATCTAAGTGTCCAAAAGAGCATTTAAGTAGTGACTTCATTATCATCTTGTTATAAAACCTGGACAATGGCTTTAACAATTTATCAATTCTCTTCAAAAATAATGTCCAAAAAACTATGGCTTTAGAAGAAAATAAGTAAATGAATGATAAATATGAGTACATAAAAGTGGTACAGTTCTTTAAAATGCCATAAGAAACACCAAGGACGTGATTTACCAGGAAAATATTTGAAATACACATATAGGCAATATGTATAAATTCTTTGAATACAGAGTTTTTTGTGAACTGTTTGAATTCATAGACTGCAAGGAGATCAAACCAGTTAATCCGAAAGGAAGTCAGTCCTGAATATTCATTGGAAGGACTGATGCTGAAGCTGAAGCTCTAATACTTTGGCCATCTGATGCGAACAGCTGACTCATTGGAGAAGACCCTGATGCTGGAGAAGATTGAAGGCAGGAAGAGAAGGGGACTACAGAAGACTAGATGGTTGGATGGCATCACCAACTCAATGGACATGAGTTTGAGCAAGCTCCAGGAGATGGTGAAGGACAGGGAAGCCTGGTGTGATGCAGTCCATGAAGTTGCAGTGTTGGACCTGACTGAGTGACTGAACAACAACAGAGTTTTTCAAATCAGTAAGAAAACAAACCTAATGTATATAACATATAGAGAAAACTGCAATAAAAAGTGAAAAATCATGGAAAGAGATATGAATAAAAAATCTCAAAAAATATACAAATGGACAAAAAATGAATAATTGCAAAATTTTACTTAAAATTAATGGAGTATAAAACAAATCCCAGAAGTGATTTTTTTTAAATCTATAAATATATTAGCAAAAATAATATGTTTGGTATTGTTTCTTATAGAAAATACTGAGCAACAAGAGCACTCATACTTTGTTGGTAGGAGAGTAAATGGTGTCATATATTTGCTGTGTAATTTGATATTTCTGCATATGTGTGCTCAGTCATGTCTGACTCTTTGCAACCCTGTGGACTGTAGCTCACCAGCCTCCTCTGCCCATGAAATTTTCCAAGCAAGAATAGTGGAGTGGGTTACCATTTTCTCCTCCAGAGCCTCTTAATTCAGGGATCGAACCTGCATCTCTTGTGTCTCCTGCACTGGGTGGTGGATTCTTTACCACTGGTGTCAACTGGGAAGTCTTTCAACAAAACCAAAAATCCACACAGATTTTGACATATTTTAAGCAGTTTGTTCTGTAGTCATTCTTACAGAAGGACACCAAGATACATTATATATTATGTCAGCATTTTTAGTTATCAGAAAAAACCTGAAAATATCTTCATTTTTACCAGTTAACATAGTTAAGTCCTGATTTTCACCTGCTCCCTCCATAGTTTTCTGTGAGTTTACCATTTTTCACTCTCACTTGGTTTATGAGAGTTTACTGGTTTATTTAAAAAATCTTGGTTTATGTGGTAAATTTTATGGTCACCTTTCCAATATGGAAATGGTTAACTAAATTATGAAGGACAATCAGCACACATGAATCTACTTTTTCATAATATTTGAATTGTTATATGTAAGTACTACTTTTATTCTAAAGTAATTCTTGTAAAATATATGAAACTTACTTATTCTCTGAAATTCGATTAATGGGAATGATCTTTCATATATTCCTATATTACTATTGGAAATCACTGGTTTTATGGTCACTGTCAATGGAGGTAATAATTCGTGCTGAACTCTAAGGTTCTAAACCTCTGATTCTGATGCCAACAGAATTCTAGTGAATTAACTTTTAATTATTTTCTTGAGGAACTTTGATTATTTCTATATAAGTCAACATCCAAATCTGCTAGGTTGGTTCTAATGTTCATTTCGGTTGCTCAGTTGCATTTGACTCTTTGTGACCCCATGGACTGCAGCACACCTGGCTTCCTTGTCCATCACCAACTCCCAGAGTTTACTCAAACTCATGTCCATCAAGTTGGTAATGCCATCCAACTATCTCATCCTCTATGGTCCCCGTCTCCTGCCTTCTATCTTTCCCAACATCAGGGTCTTTTCAAATAAGTCTCCTGGTTGGATCTCTTTGCAGTGCAAGGGACGCTCAAGACTCTTCTCCAACACCACAGTTCAAAAGCATCAATTCTTTGGTGCTCAACTTTCTTTATAGTCGAACTCTCACATCCATACATAACTACTGGAAAAACCATAGCTTTGACTAGACATACCTTTGTCAGCAAAGTAATGGTTTTTCTTTTTAATATGCTGTCTAGGTTGATCAAATCTTTTCTTCCAAGGAGTAAACGTCTTTTAATTTCACGGCTGCAGTCACCATCTGCAGTGATTGTGGAGCCCCAAAAAAATAAAGTCTCTCACTCTTTCCACTGTTTCCCCATCTATTTTCCATGAAGTGATGGGACCAGATGCCATGATCTTAGTTTTCTGAATGTTGAGCTTTAAGAAAATTTTTCACTCTCCTCTTTCACTTTCGTCAAGAGGCTCTTTAGTTCTTCACTTTCTGCCATAAGGGTGGTGTCTCCTGCATATCTGAGGTTATTGATATTTCTGCTGGCAGTCTTGATTCCAGCTTATGCGTCATCCAATCCAGCATTTCACATGATGCACTCTGCATATAAGTTAAATAAGCAGGGTGACAATATACAGCCTTTACATATTCCTTTCCCAATTTGGAACCAGTCTGTTGTTTCATGTCCAGTTCTAACTGTTGCTTCTTGACCTGCATATAGATTTCTCAGGAGACAGGTAAGGTGGTAGTACCTTCCCATCTCTTTCAGAATTTTCCACTCTTTGCTGTGATCCACACATTCAAAGCCTTTAGTGTATTCAGTAAAGCAGATGTTTTTCTGGAACTCTCTTGCTTTTTCGATGATCCAATGAATGTTAACAATTTGATCTCTGGTTCCTCTGCCTTTTCTAAATCCAGCTTGAACATCTGGAACTTCAAGGTTCACATACTGTTGAAGCCTGGCCTGGAGAATTTTGAGCATTACTTCGCTAGCATGTGAGATGAGTACAATTGTGCAGTAGTTTGAACATTCTTTGTCATTGCCCTTCTTTGGGATTGGAATGAAAACTGACCTTTTCCAGTCCTGTGGCCACTGCTGAGTTTTCCAAATTTGCTGACATATTGAGTGCAGCACTTTCACAGCATCATCTTTCAGGATTTGAAATAGCTCAATTGGAATTCCATCACCTCCACTAACTTTGTTTGTAGCGATGCTTCCTAAGGCCCACTTGACTTTGCATTCCAGGATGTCTGGCTCTAGGTAAGTGATTATACCATCATGGTTATCTGGGTCCTGAAGATCTTTTTTGTATAGTTCTTCTGTGTATTCTTGCCACCTCTTCTTAATAATAAAAGCATTCTAATGATGGACAGGGAGGCCTGGCATGCTGTGATTCATGGGGTTGCAGAGTCAGACACGACTGAGCGACTGAACTGAACTGAACTGAACTGAATGTAATGCTTGATAATTTCACAAACAGGATGTTAATGATATCTGAATAAAGAAGCCTTATTTTTCTCGGCTCCAAAATCACTGCAGATGGTGATTGCAGCCATGAAATTAATAGACGCTTACTCCTTGGGAGGAAAGTTATGACCAACCTAGATAACATATTAAACAGCAGAGACATTACTTTGCTAACAAAGGTCCGTCTATTCAAGGCTATGGTTTTTCCAGTGGTCATGTATGGATGTGAGAGTTTGGCTGTGAAGAAAGCTGATCGCCGAAGAATTGATGCTTTTGAACTGTGGTGCTGGAGAAGACTCTTGAGAGTCCCTTGGACTGCAAGGAGATCCAACCAGTCCATTCTAAAGGAGATCAATCCTGGGTGTTCACTGGAAGGACTGATTTTGAAGCTGAAACTCCAATACTTTGGCCCCTCATGAGATGAGTTGACTCACTGGTAAAGACTCTGATGCTGGGACAGATTGGGGGCAGGAGGAGAAGGGGACGACAGAGAATGAGATGGCTGGATGGCATCACCGACTCTATGGACATGAGTTTGACTGAACTCCGAGAGTTGGTGATGGACAGGGAGGCCTGGCGTGCTGTGATTCATGGGGTCGCAAAGAGTCGGACACGACTGAGCGACTAAACTGAACTGTTGCCTGAAATAATGTACCCAATTTAAACTTAGATCATTTATTATGCTACAAATCAGAAGAAAAGTTTAGTTAAAAAGTAAAGCTCAGCAGCTCCTTAAAAGAGACTTGAAAGAGACTAAAATTGAAAGGAAAAAATTGCAGAGAGGCTCCTTCATAACACTCAGGCCATACTCAGTCTTAACAGTGGAGATGTCAGTCAGCGCCAGAGTTCAAATCCAGCTTCTTATACTTGGAAGTCATGTTGCTTTAGGCGAGAGAGTTAACTTTTCCGTATGTGAGAATCTTCATCTATAAAATCGGAATAATAATTGTTATATACTGCATATTTGTGTCTTCCTGAAAATTCACATGTTGAAATCCCAGTCCCCAATATGATGGTATTTGGAGATAAAGCAGGTCATTAGGTCATGAGGGTGGAGTTCCCATGATAGAATTAATGTATTTCGAGGAAGAGAAGGAGAGAGATGGCTAGCCTGAGTTCTTTCTCTATCCTCAGCCACCTGCAAACCAGGAAAGGGACTCTCACCAAGAACCTAGTAGTCTGGTGCCTTGATTTTGGACTTTTAAGTTTCTAGATCTATAAGAAATACAAGTTTGTTATTTAAGTCATTCAGTCTATGGTATTCTGTATAGCAGCCCAAACTAAGACAATAACTTTGTCTAATTTAGAGATGTATTCATTTCCCATGGCTACTTTAACAAATTACCACGAATTTAGGGATTTAGAACATCACAGATTTATTCTCTTCTAGTCTGGATGTCAGAAGTCAGAAATGGGTTTCACTAAGCCAAAATTAAGGTATTGGCAGGGCTGTGCTCTCTCTGGAGGCTCTGGGGAGAATCCGTGTCTTTGCTTTTCCCCATTTCTAGAGCTGGGCTGGCTAAGGTTGTTCCTCCAAAGGAGTGGAAGCCACGAGCCTCCTATGATGATATTGATGACCTGGTTATTCCTGCCCCCATCCAGCAGCTGGTGACAGGGCAGTCTGGCCTCTTTACTCAGTACAACATACAGAAGAAAGCCATGACTGTACGAGAGTTCCGCAAGATAGCCAACAGTGATAAGTGAGTGAAGCACGTTCCTTTTAGCATAGGGACCTTGCATTTCGTGTGCAGAGTGGTCTTCAAGACTGCTGCCATCCCACTGAAGTCCCCTTTGCCCAGCTCCTGCTTCTGTCCGTCTCCCTTGCTGTTCTTTGCATGGAAACACTTCTCAGTACACAGTCACAGTCTAAACTCATCTGTGTTTTTACATAGAGTAGTCCCATTGCTTTTCCTTCAAAAGTAGGACTTAATATTTGCAAGGTTGCAAAGGGGAAACTTGGAGTTAGTTCAGAGGTGGTTTGGCCAGATGTATCGGTAACACCCACTTATCAAAAAGTGGCCTCAGTAGTGTAAGTTAATCTCTTCCATCTGGGTCCTTCTGTCTTTAATCCTGTCAAACTCCTCACTACCCATTCAGATGGTATCTCATTTTTTCTATGACATTAACCAAAGGTGGGTAAACTAAAAGCTGTTGGCTGTTTTCTGTCACTCCATGATCATTGGTACTTTATCTGTGTTGGAAGCGTCCTTGTTTAGGTCCGCTGTTTTCCATTGTTTTTCTGTGCTGTTTTTAATAATTTCGCTCTCATTTGACCTCAGATTTACAGAGAATGAATTGTGCGTTCCCCTTGTTGGACTCTGACTAGTCATTCTTATCCTCTTGTTTGAGTCTTCTCCCTTCCCTTGTGTCTCTTCATTTTGAGGCTCTATAAGGGATTCATCCCTCTCCCCGCCGCCTCCCCACCGTCCCCGCTTTTTCTCCTGAGTCCTTTTTGGTCCACACACAGCTTGGTTTCAGCCAGTCAGAGGTTTTGTGCCTCCGGCTCCGGCTTGGCCATGGAGGAGCCCCGGGGAGAGCCTCAGTTCGCCAGGCTTCACACTTAGAGCGCTTTGTTATCTCACATCAGGTCTCACTCTTGCTCCATCTGTGCTTTGCCTCTTTTCCTTAGACTTATCACAGTTCTGAATGTGGGCTTCCGGTTTTCTTGGCAGCCTAACTCTTAAAGCATCTCCCTTGCTGGCCAACCTGCTGTCTAATTAGAGAATTTGTGTAAAAGCCTGTTGAAGCAGTGTGCCGTGCTCCACAGACATGAGCCTGTGTCGTCCTTCATGTCTGCTTCCTAGCTCTGCACTGGGCCAGGCACACTTGCTTTGTTTCACCTGGGGTCTCATTCAGTCCCTGCCTGTCCCCTCGGTCTTCCAGTCTCGTCTCATTAACATATGGTAGGCCTTGCCTTTCAGGATATCTGTTTTTAAATCAGTCTTGTGTCTTTTCTCTTCATCTGCAATACAGCCAGTTCTTACCTTTGATTTCTGTCTGCATGATCAGCCAGCTTTAAGAAAACCCAATAGGTAATAACCTAAATTTATAAAGCATATCCGGAGAAGGCAATGGCAAGCCACTCCAGTACTCTTGCCTGGAAAATCCCATGGATGGAGGAGCCTGGTAGGCTGCAGTCTGTGGGGTCGCTGGGGGTCGGACACGACTGAGTGACTTCACTTTCACTTTTCACTTTCCACTTTCCCACATTGGAGAGGGAAATGGCAACCCACTCCAGTGTTCTTGCCTGGAGAGTCCCAGGGACGGGGGAGCCTGGTGGGCTTCCATCTATGGGGTCGCACAGAGTCGGACACGACTGAAGTGACTTAGCAGCAGCAGAGCTACATTTCTTGGCACTGGTGCCTTCATCACCTCTTTAAAGTTTTCAGTGTGGCATCTTTCTTTCTGACTCTGCTTCTGTTTCCATCATACAGCCTTCTTTTCTGTGCTGTCTTATCTCTCTTTGTCTCCTTCTTATAAAGACTTTCAGAAGTGCATGTAGGGCCCACCCAGATAATCTAGGGTAATCTCATTGCAAGATCCCTAATTTAATCTGCAAAGACTCTTTTGGCATATAAAGTAACATTCACAGGTTTCAGAGATTAGGGGCTGGGTACCTTTGGGGACCATTATTCAGCCTACCACAATACTGTCACTATAGGAATTAAAGGGGATAATAAATTTCTTGACAAATACTAAATAAATATTGAATAGCATCATTATTTTTATTACAAAGTTCTACATGGAAAAACAAAAGCATAGCCTACACATTTTATATCCAGTTAAACTTCCCTTCAAGTATAATGATAATCAGCAACATGTAAGCAAACAAGAATTCAGAGAACAGAACCCAGAAAAACTTCTTTTAATCAAACAAACAAGTACAAATAAAGTACAGTGAAACTTAAGTAATCATGCTATACATTCTTTTTAAAGAAGAGAAAAAAATAATGTAACAAACCACTGGTGAGTATTAAATTTTTCAAATATAAATTTTAGATGCAAACTTTTCTCATTATGGTTAAAGAACAGCATGTAATATAATAAATCTCAATATATAAAAATATATATCATTAAAAATTGGAAGGAAGTGAAGTAGAAGGAAATGAGCATGCTAATTTTTTCATTTCTTTTCTCAAAGATTCAATAAATGTGACCCAATATCATATGCATCAAACAAGAAATAGCGACTTTTACTTTAAAATTTCTATAATCTTATTAACTTTATATATACATTTGAAGGAAATAATGTTTTAATGTTTATCTGAATATATTGGAGATCTTATTTTTTAATCTACTGATAAGTTCAGTGCTAATATTTGACTTATAAAATAGTGTTAAACTTATGATCATATATTGATAAAATTAGTTCATCTACTTAGCTATGATGAGTCTATCACCTGTCTAAAATAAAGAAGAAACATTCTGAATGAAATAGAAAAAATCTTGATGCTAGTGCTTCTATGTGTAACAAAATTTGAGTTTTATATGCTTTTTTACTTCATATTCTCCATTATTAATTAGGATTAAATCATAAGCTTTCTCCTAATTAATATAGAATTATTTTTTCAATAATAAAGATGACAACTCTCCTGGAACCACAAATGAAAACTCAAGATCACCATCAGCCTCTCAGTGAATAAATCTAATCATTTACTATGAGTTCATGTCTTTTTAACATCTTTAGAGTATTTAATAATACTAGTTACCTTTTATTATCTCTTCTGACTTGACTTGTACCCTCTTCTGGTTTCAGTTCAGTTCAGTTCAGTTTCTCAGTCGTATCCGACTCTTTGCAACCCCATGAATCACAGCACGCCAGGCCTCCCTGTCCATCACCAACTCCCGGAGTTCACTCAAACTCATGTCCATCAAGTCGGTGATGCCATCCAGCCATCTCATTCTCTGTCATCCCCTTCTCCTCCCACCCCCAATCCGTCCCAGCATCAGAATCTTTTCCAGTGAGTCAGCTCATCGCATGAGGCGGCCAAAGTACTGGAGTTTCAGCTTTAGCATCAGTCCTTCCAATGAACACCCAGGATTGATCTCCTTTAGAATGGACTAGTTGGATCTCCTTGCAGTCCAAGGAACTCTCAAGAGTCTTCTCCAGCACCACAGTTCAAAAGCATCAATTCTTCAGCGATCAGCTTTCTTCACAGTCCAACTGGTTTAGCTTACTATAAAAACCTACCTTTTTGTCCTCTCATGATTCTAGAAGCTCTTTTTCTTCATGGTCTTACTTTTCCCTTTTATACACCCATCTAAATGATTGTTTTATCTCCTTCAAATTACCACTTTGACATCAGATAAAACTTGTGGCACATTAGAATTGCCTTGGGAAATAAATAAAGTAGTTCCCAAGCTACTTTAAACCAAAAATGTAGTTAAACTTTCTGGGGTTAGAACATGGCATTGTTTTTGTTTGTTCATTTATGTTTATTTTTTAATTTACAAGTGATATAATTACTACAGAAAGCCTGGTCATTAGACCAATAACTTGAACATCACCTAGAAGCTTATCAGATGTACGGAATCTCAAGGCCCATCTTAGACCTTTAAGACAAAAATGCATTTTTGAAATCCCAGATGATTCATATTCACATTAAAATTGAAAAGTACTGATGTAGATTGCTAAGTTTAGCACTTGTCCTAACTTATCTCTTACACTCTGTCCTTATATGTCCACTGTCATTTGCTTGTGGAATATCTTCAATACATTCCAGTAAGGTTCTCAAACTCTCAACTTAAGCTCACAATTGAACTGACATTTCTTTGTTCTCTCAATCATAAGAAAACATTTTTCTTTGAGTCTTTATCTGCTAACAGTATCTCTGTTCACTTTATACCTTATTAAATTTTGTCTTAAAAAAAAAGTTCCTTCACCACAGTCTCAATGTCCTTTTGTATTATCCTCTTCTATATCTCTCAAGCAGTATTCCTTTCCATTTGCAATGCCAATTCAGACATAATTACCTCTCAGCTGAACTTTTGAGATGGCTTCCCAACTGATCTTACTGCCTTAAAGAATCCCTTATTTCAATGTATTGTGCATGGTTACATTGGATTAATTTTCCTAACACATCAGGATCAGCTAGCAAAGAGGTGAGACTAATGTTAAAGATCTCGAAAAGAAACTCCATGAGCAACTCACTCATAAACTTCACTTTAATGGAAATAGAACTCCCTTGCTGGCTCAGACAGTAAGTAATCTGCCTGCATTATAAGAGACCGGGGTTCAATTCGCTGGTCAGGAAGATCCCCTGGAGAAGGGAATGGCTACCCACTCCAGTATGCTTGCCTGGAGAATTCCATGGACAGTGGAGCCTAGAGGGCTACAGTCCATGGGGTCACAAAGAGTCAGAAGTGACTGACTAACACACAATGTACCATTTTAATGACCAGATTAAAGTCATTTTCACATTTTCTGATTTCTTTGAAGATGAAAAAATTGGTGATTATAAACTATGGAAGAGTGCAGACTAGCAAAATCTAAAACAGTGAAACCAGGAAAGTCACAATGCCCTTCAAGAGCAAATATAACAGTAATAAATTATTTTCATTTTTTAAAAAATTAATTTAGAAAGAGTCCTGTATGTTTGCCATTTGATTTAGTTCTTTCCATCATTTATAATTCAAATAAAAAATAAATTAACATTTCTAATTGCAGCTGAAAGTACTTCATGTATTTCCTCAGCAGCATATTGTAATATAATTAGTTGTTCAGGTTATGTCATTTTAATAAATTTGAAATTTTTCTTCAGCCAGTAATCATGCCATGCAAGAATAATTAAATTATATCTGAATTCGGATGTTAGTGATTAGGCAGCTTTCTACTTATCTGACCTTTACCTTTTAAAAATAAAAGAATAAACTCAACCAGAAAAAGATGATACTTTTACTTCTTTATAATGTTTAAGCTCATTTTCAAAATTGAAGCAAGGTAGTCTTAACAAAAAAAGGTCTTTATATTTTTTACATGGGAAATTTAAAAGGAGATGAATTTTTAAAGGTTTTGAGGGAGAGTGCTTGCAGAATTCCAGAAACTCAATTTGTAGGTATGTTTCCCTACACACGCTCAAGCATACAGATACTTACAACCATCAGTTCCCTGAGGGCTCAGTGGTAAGGAATCCACCTGCCATGAAGGTGACACTGGTTCAATCCTTTGGTCAGAAAGATTTCCCCTAGAGAAGGAAATGGCAACCCTCTCCAGTATTCCTGCCTGGGAAATCCCATCGACAGAGGAGTCTGGCAGGCTATAGTCCATAGCTATAGTCTATAGGCATCACAAGAGAGTCAGACACGACTGAGCAACTAAACAAAGAAGAAATTATTTCTCCCTTCCTGATTAAACTCAGAACACTCAGATTTACACATTCTTTAGAGCTAACAGTTCTCTATCCCTATCTTCTTCCTGTACTATAAATATTGAGATCAGCTGTTCCCCTCCAAGGCCTCATTCTTCCATAGCTTGTGTTTCAGAATTCTGACCAAGTGCTTGCAGTTTATCTGAGAAGAGTAGACAATGGGACATTTTCCAAATTCAATTGAAATAACTTTTCTTTGACATGTACTGCCTGAACAAAGATAGATTGAAAAGAAAACATCAGCTATCAAGAAAATGCCAACTATCAGCTTGATTGGAATTGCCACTCTTCCAAAGGGAAAATTCAGAGGCATTGTACCTCTCTCCTTGAGGTAAACATCTATTCATTCAGCATATCCTTTATTCTGCTGCTGCTTGGTCACTAAGTCATGTCCAACTCTTTGGACCCCATGGACTATAGCCCATCAGGCTTTTCTGTCCATGCCATTCTCCAGGCAAGAATTCAGAATGGGTTGTCCTTTCCTTTTCCAGGGGATAGTCCCAACCCAAGGATCGAACCCAAGTCTCCTGGTTGGCAGACATAATTTACCACTGAGTCACCTGGGAAGCTCAGCCTTTACTTCCTAAGAAACATTTGATTGTGCCCCTTCTGCATACCCACTGTAACTACCTCAGCTCAGGCCCTTAAATTCTCTTGTCTTGATTATTACATTGGTTTTCTAACCGGGCACCATGCGTTCAGTTTTTATTCCCTATGAATGATATATTTTATCTTATAAAAACCGCAAATGAATTTTTCTTTGGTTAAACTAAAACTGAAAACCATACTAAAACAAATGCAAACCTTCAAAAGCATCATAATGTCTGGAAAATAAAATCTAAAGCTGTCGTTTAGACTAAAGCCATCTCACAATCAGCATTTTGTTCTTGCTGCTCCCAGGTTTAGAGTTTGGAATACAATAACATTTTATAATTATTCACTGTATTTATAAAATGAACTCAAAAGAGCTGGTGTTCTATAAACTCTCTTATAATATTTCTTAATACTTCTGCTTAATATTTCTGTTACGTACTTCTCTTTATCCACACTGCAAATGTCTTCATTCCACATGAAACCCTGTGACTTAGGTATCTTTTCTTATAGAATAGCTAATACAGAGTTTAAAATGAATGATGTTTCAACATGGAAAGAACTAAGTAGAGATTATTAAATCGTTAATAGTATAGTGTCCCTTGGGATCTGGGGGAGGGGGTACTGGTTCTTGGAACTACCATGGATACTAAAATCTGCAGATGCTTTAGTTCCATGATGGGTCCTCCATATCTGTGGTTTCACATTCACAGAGTCAACCTACTGCAAATCGTGTAAGTGCTGTTTGCATTTATTGAACAACAAAAAAAAATCCACTTATAAGTGGCCCTGCACAGTTCAAACTCATGTAGTTCAAGAGTTAACTGCATGTTCTATAGTATTCATAAGTATCAGTAGATAGATAGGTAGGTAAATAGATTGATAGACATATGAATATTGAAAGGAGAAATGAAGTGAGAAAGAAGGAACAAGGAAAACAAATTGGGGTTACCATCTAATTTTTCCTCCCTCCAAGCCAAGTGGATTGAATTACTGGGCCCTGCTATGGAATCCTATGTTTACCTGTCATTTTGTCAAGCATACTAGTAAAATGTGGAAATAGATTTGTGATGCTTTGCTAGAAATAATCACTTCTAAAAGTCAGAAAAAATATCTGATGTAAGTGACAAATTTAGATAGCAAGTTCAGGGGAAGAAGCACTAGCTTCAAAGCTGGAAAACATAAATTTCAGTCACGTCTTTGATGCTTGTTTACTCTAAGAACTTAATAAATTACTGTATTAGTTCAGTTCAGTTGCTCAGTCATGTCCAACTGTTTGCGACCGCATGGACTGCAGCATGCCAGGCTTCCCTGTCCATCACCAACTCCCAGAGCTTGCTCAAACTCCTGTTCATAGAGGCAATGATGCCACCAGCATCACCAATGAATATTCAGGACTGATCTCCTTTATGATGGACAGGTTGGATCTCCTTGCAGTCCAAGGGACTCTCAAGAGTCTTCTCCAACACCACAGTTCAAAAGCATCAATTCTTCAGTGCTCAGCTTTCTTCATGGTCCAACTCTCACATCCATACATGACTACTGGAAAAACCATAGCTTTGACTAGACAGACCTTTGTCAGCAAAGTAATGTCTCTGCTTTTCAATATGCTGTCTAGGTTTGTCAAAACTGTTCTTCCATGGAGTAAATGTCTTTTAATTTCAAGGCTGCAGTCACCATCTTCAGTGATTTTGGAGCCCACAAGAAAATAAAGTCAGTCACTGTTTCCATTATTTCCCCATCTATTTGTCATGAAGTGATGGGACTGGATTCCATGACCTTTGTTTTTGAATGTTGAGTTTTAAGCCAGCTTTTCACTGTCTTCTTTCACGTTCATCAACAGGCTCTTTAGTTCCTCTTCATTTACTGCCATAAGGGTGGTGTCATCTACATATCTGAGGTAATTGATATTTCTCCTGGCAATCTTGATTCCAGCTTGTGCTTCACCCAACCCAGCATTTCACATGATGTACTCTGCATACAAGTTAAATAAGCAGGGTGACAATATACAGCCTTGTACTCCTGTCCCAATTTGGAACCAGTCCATTTTTCCATGTCCGGTTCTAACTGTTGCTTCTTGACCTGCATACAGATTTCTCAGGAGGCAGGTAAGGTGCTCTGGTAATTACTATATATATTTTTATTATTTAGCTTTGTTAATAATAAGCTGCCATTTATGAGACTATTATTTGAGCCTTGATTGTTTAATAGATGAAATAAGGATATTAATACCTGCTATGTCTTTTGATGGGGCTTCCCAGGTGGCTCAGGGTAAAAAATCTGCCTACCAATTCAGAGGGTGCAGGTTCGATCCCTGGGTTGGGAAGATTGCCTGGAGGAGAAAATGGCAGCCCACTCCAGTATTCTTGCTGGGAAAATCCCATGGCAGGCTACAGTCCATAAGGTTGCAAAGATTTGGACAAACCTGAACAGGCATGCCATCTTTTGATATCCCATAGTTTCACATCATGAAGATAAAATCAGATAAAGAAAAGACTCTGAGAATTTTAAAATATTATGGAAATTTTTCTTTTCCCGCACTCATTTAGCTGTTTAATAGATAAATTTAAAACTACTTATTTAATACATCAATGAATAGTATTCCACAGTGCTCAGAATTTTCAAATGTATCTATGGCAATCTGGAAATTTGCTTTTTATAATGCTCTTCTGGGAATTTTATTGTAAGGAAATTAATTTTAAAGCATTTTTTCCTTCTCGGCTTTTTCTCTAGGGGCAAGGATAAAGGTTATGTTGGTATATGTTGAAATTTAGCATTTAAAAAGTAGAATGTTTTAAATCCACATGAAATAAAAGTCAAAAGCTTTTTTGTGTGAAATACTTTATTGCTAGGTTCCTAGCACACAATACCTCTCTTCAGATTTAATGTTTTACTTTGAGATCATATTTATGCGTTTGATTACATTTGCTTTATTCTGATTATCTTTCAAGAGTGTGTATAAAACTAAAACTTGCAAATTCTCCTTCAGTTGGAGAATTTAATATGTGGTGAACATTATATCTTTCTAAGTGTGTTGAGCTATTTCAAATCCTGAAAGATGATGCTGTGAAAGTGCTGCACTCAATATGCCAGCAAATTTGGAAAACTCAGCAGTGGCCACAGTACTGGAAAAGGTCAGTCTTCATTCCAATCCCAAAGAAGGGCATTGCCAAAGAATGTTCAAACTACCATACAATTGCACTCATCTCACATGCTAGTGAAGTAATACTCAAAATTCTCCAAGCCAGGCTTCAACAGTATATGAACTATGAACTTCGAGATGTTCAAGCTGGTTTTAGAAAAGGCAGAGGAACCAGAGATCAAATTGTTAACATCCACTGGATCATTGGAAAAGCAAGAGAGTTCCAGAAAAACATCTATTTCTGCTTTATTGACTATGCCAATGCCTTTGACTGTGTGGATCACAACAAACGGAAAATCCTGAAGGAGATGGGAATACCAGACCACCTGTCCTGATTCTTGAGAAATCTGTATACAGGTCAGGAAGCATACAGAACTGGACATGGAACAACAGATAGGTTCCAAATAAGAAAAGGAATACATCAAGGCTGTATATTGTCACCCTGCTTATTTAACTTATATGCGGAGTACATCATGAGAAACAGTGGGTGCGATGAAGAACAAGCTGGAATCAAGATTGCCAGAAGAAATATCAATAACCTCAGATATGCAGATGACACCACCTTTATGGCAGAAAGTGAAGAGGAACTAAAGAGCCTCTTGATGGAAATGAAAGAGGAGAGTGAAAAAGTTGGCTTAAAGCTCAACATTCAGAAAACAAAGATCATGGCATTTGGTCCCATCACTTCATGGCAAATAGATGGGGAAACAGTGGAAACAGTGAGAGACTTTTTTGGGGGGGCTCCAAAATCACTGCAGATGGTGACTGCAGCCATGAAATTAAAAGACTCTTACTCCTTGGAAGAAAAGCTATGACCAACTTAGACAGCATATTAAAAAGTAGAGACATTACTTGGCCAACAAAGGTCCATCTAGTCAAAGCTATGGTTTTTTCCATTAGTCATGTATGAATATGAGAGTTGGACTATGAAGAAAGCTGAGCACTGAAGAATTGATGCTTTCGAACTGTGGTGATGGAGAAGACTCTTGAGCGTCCCTTGGACACCAAGGAGATCCAACCAGCCCATCCTAAAGGAGATCAGTCCTCAGTGTTCATTGGAAGGACTGATGTTGAAGCTGAAACTCCAATACTTTGGCCACCTCATGCAAAGAGCCGACTCACTGGAAAAGACCCTGATGCTGGGAAAGATTGAAGGTGGGAGAAGGGGACAACAGAGGATGAGATGGTTGGATGGCATCAGTGACTCAATGGACAAGAGCTTGGGTAAACTCCGGGAGTTGGTGATGGACAGGGAGGCCTGGCGTGCTGCAGCCCATTTGGTCACAGAGTCGGACATGATTGAGCGACTGAATTGAACTGAAGTGTGTTCCTTACTTGCTCTACTTTAATATGTATTTTCTCTCTCATAGTCATTGGACTATTGCATTCTAACCTATGCATATTTTATGAGAAATGGGCTAAATCACAGCTGGTAACTGAGTCCCTTTTGGAATTCACTGATATGTATCTCCTTGATTTATTACACACAAATAGAAAACAAGTGGTTTTGCAGTTTCTCAGTTTTACAAACAATCCAAAGTGCACTGGTATTTCCTGTAAGGTCCTAATATCAGAACAGGAGTTATTATTCCCATTTCACAGATGGCTGTTCAGATAGTTTAAGATGCTTGTCTTATTCTCACAATAGCACAAGAAACCTTCAAAGAGAAATGAATTAGAATTCCCATAGTTTTTTTTGGTAAACAACACTAGTATTTGCTAGCTGCTTGACCTTGAGTAAACCTCCTGTCCTTGTGGACCTCAGTTTTCATATATTTAAAACTAGAGGATTAGAAGATGATTATTAAGGTCTCTTCCAACTTTAAAATTTCATGAACTTAAGTGTAAATGTTAATTTATATATAGTAAATCAAATATGCTTGCAAGGTTAAAAATGTTTTACTGAAAATTTTGGGTAAAGAATCATTCCATTTCATGGCAGTCAATATTTTTATAGTAGTTTAAAATGCTTCCTTCTTTCATTGCTCTTTTTTCTACTTGCTAATTAGAAAATTATTTTCTAACACTACAGACCATATATTGAGGAAGACAATTTCAAATTAGAAGGTCATTTACTGCAACCACTTTTATTTATTTATTTTTTCTACATTCTCCTGGCGGCACGTGGAATTTCCCTGACCAAGGCTCAAACTAGCACTCCTTACTGTAGACCACTAGGGAAGCCCAATCACCGTTAAATTTTATTTTTTTTAATTTTTTTATTTTTTTTTATTTATTTTTTTTGTTTTAATTTTATTTATTTATTTTTTTGCATTACAATAGTTTAATATGAACAATCAGAACTAATTAACAGTATAACAATATTTTACAACTGAAATAATTAAAATAAACTATAAAATTACTACCTAAAACAGGTCTGATCTAGCTTATTTACTTTCTATAATTTCTTCAGTGCTGCAAAACCATTTATTTCTTTTTTTTTTTTCATGTTTTAATAAACACTTCGTCTTTTTGTATTGCTTTTTTTTTATCACAATAATAGAAATATAACATCATATATCACTGTAAAACACATTTCCACATAAATGCTGATAAGCACAAAATATTTTTCATCATTTACATTTTAACTGTAATAATATATGGCAGAATTAAAGCTGCATCCATCATGTGTCTAACTCACCTTGCTGTAATGAATTTTTAAATGTAATGGTTTCTGTCGCAAAGTAAAATCGTACATAATTTCACATTTTATTATGAAAAATTTCAAAGATATAAGAAATTTGATTTAAACACAACCTAGAGTCGAAAATAACCATTTTGCTCTACTAGTCTTATCACATATCTATCCAACCATCATTCCTCTCTCCATCCGTCAATCTATCTCATTTTTGACACATTTTAAAGTAAGTTACAGATATCTGTACTCTTCATCCCTGAACACTTAAGTTGCATATGTTTATTTAGAGTCCATATTAGTTGATAAGTTTTTTTTTAGTTTAAATTTACATACAGTAAATTGCCCAATCTTAAGCAAACAATGTGATGAACTTTGGTAAATATATAAATATCTATGAAACCCGAAACTTCGTCAAGATAAAGAATATTCCCATCTCCCTAGTAAGTTTTCTTGTGCTTCTTCCCATTCAACCCCTGTATTTGCCTCTAGAGGCAACTACTGTTTTGATTCTTTTTTTCCCATCAGAGATTAATTTTACCTATTATAGAATTTCATACAAATAGAATCATACACTATAAATAACACTTCTTTTCCTCAGCAAAAATTTTCAGAGTTATCCATGCTGTGTTTATTCCTTTCTATTGCTGAATAGTATTACATTGTCTGAATATATCATACATTCTTATGAGACAAAAGACCAATGATCTTGAGAAAGCTTCATAATATGAATAGTTTGGATATCCTCTAAAGCCAAACCTACAAAGCAGTAAATATCTCATTGTGCAAATGGCATAGCAAATTTATGTATGGTTAGTAAGAAAAAGGAAGGAGGAGTAAAACACAATTTCTACAAACTAATTCTAATGTTATCCTAAAAAAATTTAAAAATCAAATGCTAAGATTTTGCATATAATTAGGCTTCTGTTTGGAAGTCAATATAATTATCTCATAACTACAGTGATTATGGCAAAACCAGATCTATCGCTGGCTTGACTGATGAGAAACCATGGAAAGTCAGCTACGATTCTGAGCTGGATTCCCTTCCTGATGTTTCTGTTCCTCACAACATACTAAGTCATGAGGATATATAGAGTTGTTAATGTTATATATCAGTTGAAAAATTTATCAGCTCTATAACCTTGGTAATAATAGTTTACTAATAGATGGGGAAACAGTGGAAACAGTGTCAGACTTTATTTTGGGGGGCTCCAAAATCACTGCAGATGCTCATTGCAGCCCTGAAATTAAAAGACGCTTGTTCCTTGGAAGGAAAGTTATGACCAACCTAGACAGCATATTAAAAAGCAGAGACATTACTTTGCCAAACAAGGTCTGTCTAGTCAAGGCTATTGTTTTTCCAGCAATCATGTATGGATGTGAGAGTTGGACTGTGAAGAAAGCTGATTGCCGAAGAATTGATGCTTTTGAACTGTGGTGTTGGAGAGCACTCTTGAGAGTCCCTTGGACTGCAAGGAGATCCAACCAGTCCATTCTAAAGGAGATCAATCCTGGGTGTTCATTGTAAGGACTGATGCTAAAGCTGAAACTCCAATACTTTGGCCACCTCATGCGACGAGTTGACTCACTGGAAAAGACTCTGATGCTGGGAGGGATTGGGGGTGGGAGGAGACGGGGACGACAGAGAATGAGATGGCTGGATGGCATCACCGACTCGATGGACGTGAGTTTGAGTGAACTGCGGGAGTTGGCGATGGACAGGGAGGCCTGGCGTGCTGTGATTCATGGGGTCGCAAAGAGTCATACACGACTGAGCGACTGAACTGAACTGAAGGCAACTCTATAAAGAAAATAAGGGTCTCAGATTAACTTTAAGGGGAATTCTGAAGTTGAGATAAGTGAGCTTGTATTTGTACCCTGACATAGACTAGTCATTAGGTGTGGTCACCCTGGCAAGGCAGCATGTCCTTGAGTGGCTCTCTCTTCAGCTGAGTCATTCTTATACGGGGTGCCACTTGAAGGTTTTCTTTTAGCAGTGGGGGAATAAATCTTTCATTCTTAAAAGGGATACACAGGGTACATCAGAGTGGCCACCATACTTTTTTGGAAGGTTCACAATTTACATTTTTTTCCTTCCACATATCACAGTTATCTACTTATTTATGTGCTCAGATGCTTAGTTGTGTCTGACTCTTTGTGACCACATAGACTGTAGCCCACTAGGCTCCTCTGTTCATGGGATTATCCCAACAAGGATACTGGTGTGGGGTGCCATTTCCTCCTCCAGGGGATCTTCCCAACCCAGGGATCGAACCCACATCTCTTGTGTCTCCTGCAATGGCAAGGGGATTCTTTACCACTAGTGCCACTTGGGAAGCCCATCATCTTGTTCACTAGATGGAAGACACCTTGAAGACAGGATGGTAACTTTTTCAACTTTGATCTACCTGGTAATGTCAGCTACTCATATTTGCATTATTATGCTTCACAAATGCATGTCCTTTTTTCTTTCATAAAATCCCTATGCTAAACCAAGTATTTTTGCTTATGTAAAGTCAAACCTAGTCAATCATTCCTCCATGTGACCTTTTCTTCTTCTTTTACTGTTACCTTTTACTTTGTCTTAAAGGTGCATTTATGCTGTTAAGTTCTTTTCCATCCTAATTACATAGCTCTAGCTTTGTTGGCTTCCCTGGTGTCTCAGCAGTGAAGATTCTGCCTGCAATGCAGGAGCCACAGGACATGGGTTCGATCCCTGGGTTGGGAAGATCCCCCTGGAGAAGGAAATGGCAATCCACTCCAGTACTCTTGCCTGGAAAGTCCCATGGTCAGAGGAGCCTGGACAGCTACAGTCCATGGGGTCACAAAAAGTCTGATGCAGCTGAAGCAACTTAGCACACAGCACACAACTTTATTCTGAATTCCTCCCATGTCTTCTATCTTGCTACCAAATTTTCTGTACTGAGTATGTCACAAGAAACTAGTCTTCCTCTTCATCACCTTATTCAAAATGTTATACATAGCATAGAGTCTTCCAAATGGGACCAAGTTAATAAACACATTGAATTTGAATGAGTCTTATCAGAGGCAGTTTATAAGTTCTTAAGAGATGTCCAAAATTTCTGTTAACTCATTTTATTATGATCTTGTGTGTCTGTGTGTGTGTGTGTCGAGATGATGGAAAAGATAAAATCTAAATGATAAAAGATCATTGGGAATTTATCTTTAATTATGCCTTCATCCATCATAAAACTTGGTGCATAATGGATTTTTAGATTTTTCTTCTCTTTATTGAATTCATGTGTCAGAATGTCCATTGCATTGGAGACTCTATCCAACACTAATGGTAAAGGTAATCAAGTCACTAGGTGATCAGCTTTCCAGCAATGAAAAGTACAAACTGACCTCATAATACCTATAGTTTCCTCAGGACAATCTGCTCAAAATATAAGAACAGTGGAAGGAAAGGTAAGTGTGCGTAATGTCAAGCTTATATTTATAAACATGACTCAATTCTAGTTGGATCAGAGCTAACTGAACGTTTGTCTAAGACTTCACGGAGAAGAAAGTTGAACAGAAAACTCTGCATACAGACATGTCATAAGGAGTTGTAGCACCTTTTAGTTGTGTCAAAGTAGTAGACAGTGTTCCCATAAAAATTCCCTCTTCTGTTCGTGGAAAGATATTACTTACTCTCCACTTTCAAACTGTATTCTTTTGCATTCATGTATTCTTCTAGAGGTTATCAGTCATAGCTTGGTAAAATGACAGGTCCTTAGCAATTTGTTCACTCTCCCGCTAGAAGCCAGCTAACAGTTGATGGGATTATACTGTTAGTGAGCTGGAGGCTGACAATATTTCATTATGACATAACAGCAACATTTACAAAAATAAAGCTTAAGTAAGCTTGGGAAGCGATTTCACCCCAGGGAAACTGAGAGTATGCATTATTTTTCTGCATGGAATCAATAACCAAGAATATTTAATACTACACTATGACAGAATATCTATATGCATGGGCTCCTTAGTTAATAAACAACCTAATAATATTCTTCAAACTTCAACGTTTATAAAGTTATGGAACTAAAGAGGGAGAAGTGAATCTAATTTGATTGTGGAAATGATTAAGGACATAGAAATAGTCGGTGGCATTGTTCTCTATTTAGCTGCTCAGTTTTCTATGCAAAGGGTCATTTCTAACAGAGTTGTTATTGCTTTAATATCACATATTTAAAGAAGAAATTGAAGTAATACAGAAAAAAAAAAGATTAGAAATTTCTCCACTTATAATTAATCAGGGTATATATGGTGGTGGTTGTTGTTTAGTTGCTAAGTTGTGATGGACTCTTTGAAATCCCTGGACTGCAGCATGCTAGGCTTCCTTCTCCTTCACTATCTCCTGGAGTTTGTAAAACTCATGTCTGTTGAGTCACTGATGCAATCCAACCATCAGATATTAAGTGTACAATATTCTAAACATCTATATACTTATGGAGAGAGAGAGAGACATAAGACAGCACTTCTGTAAAAAATAAAATTACATTTTGCATGCTATTTTTAGCAAAATTATTAAAATTTATTTTTGTATTATATTTAACAGAGAAAGAAAAGGAAACTAAATTTAAAATAAAGGAATGGTGAAGCTCCAATTCATGTTTTTAAATTGGAGATAGTAGTTATTAAAATATCCCTAAAATAAAAAAAAAATTAAAAATTTTGAAACACTATTTTTGTTTTCTTTTGTCTGTTTACGAAGTTTTATAAATTAACATTATTATGTGACTGTAGATCCCATGGTTATTTATTCTTAATTCTGTATTCAAATGTTCAACATTGGCATTTTAGCAAAGATCATCTATTATTAATTAATTTATTTTTATTTATCTTTGCATCTATTATTAATTAATTTATTTTTATTTATCTTTGTTGTCCAGATTTGGTCATCAAGTAGTTTTTTTTTTTTCAAATGATCCTGGATTCTATATTTCCTCAATCCTTTCATGCTTGAGAAAAACTGTGACTTTAATTAAAGTTTGAGGTTAATAAAGAACTTTGGCCACCTCATGCGACGAGTTGACTCACTGGAAAAGACTCTGATGCTAGGAAAGGTTGGGGGCAGGAGGAGAAGGGGACGACCAAGAATTAGATGGCTGGATCGCATCACCGACTCTGTGGACATGAATTTGAGTGAACTCCGGGAGTTGGTGATGGACAGGGAGGCCTGGCGTGCTGTGATTCATGGGGTCGCAAAGAGTCGGACACGACTGAGCAACTGAACTGAACTGAACTGAACTGAGATGGGGAAACCGTGGAAACAGTTCAGACTTCATTTTTGGGGGCTCCAAAATCACTGCAGATGCTGATTGCAGCCCTGAAATTAAAAGACGCTTACTCCTTGGAAGGAAAGTTATGACCAACCTAGATAGCATATTAAAAAGCAGAGACATTACTTTGCCAACAAAGGTCCGTCTAGTCAAGGCTATGGTTTTTCCCGTGGTCATGTATGGATGTGAGAGTTGGACTGTGAAGAAAGTTGATCGCTGAAGAATTGATGCTTTTGAACTGTGGTGTTGGAGAAGACTCTTGAGAGTCCCTTGGACTTCCAGGAGATCCAACCAGTCCATTCTAAAGGAGATCAATCCTGGGTGTTCACTGGAAGGACTGATGCTGAAGCTGAAATTCCAATACTTTGGTCACCTCATGCGATGAGTTGACTCACTGGTAAAGACTCTGATGCTGGGAGGGATTAGGGGCAGGAGGAGAAGGGGACGACAGAGGATGAGATGGCTGGATGGCATCACCAACTCGATGGACATGAGTTTGAGTGAATTCCGGGAGTTGGTGATGGCCAGGGAGGCCTGGCGTGCTGTGATTCATGGGGTCGCAAAGAGTCGGACACAACTGAGCAACTGAACTGAACTGAATGTGACTAGTATAAATTTCTCACTATACTTTCTATTTCTCAGACTTTTATAAATGTATATATTGCTCTGTTGTTTTCTGGCATGGCATGATGGTGAAAAGATATTTAAGGCCACACTGACGTTCCTTCATACAAATAACTCAATTTTTCATCAATGTACTTAGCATCAACATGTATTTATATCTTTTCTTATAATTATGTGTGCCGTATGACCTATTGATCCATTTCAGGAAAAATTTCAGCTATTATATCTTTGAACGGTTTTAAAAGACACCAATTATACATGTGTTGGATGGTTTTTGTCCTTTATTTTTATACTTTTCTGTTAGTTACTTTCACTTGTTTCTATTTGCTAATTCTCTACATCTTTTCTCCCAAGCAAGTAATTAAAATTGAGCTCTGATAGACCTTTAAACCGGAGAAGGCAATGGCAACCCACTCCAGTATTTTTGCCTGGAAAATCCCATGGATGGAGGAGCCTGGTAGGCTGTAGTCCATGGGGTCGCTAGGAGTCCAATGCAACTGAGTGACTTCACTTTCACTTTTCACTTTCATGCATTGGAGAAGGCAATGGCAACCCACTCCAGTGTTCTTGCCTGGAGAATCCCAGGGATGGGGGAGCCTGGTGGGCCGTCGCCTATGGGGTCGCACAGAGTTGGACACGACTGAAGTGACTTAGCAGCAGCAGCAGTCCTTTAAAAGATATTTTTATTCAATTTATTGGTTTGTAATAATGCCATTTTAATTTTTTTTCTGTAATATTTCTTTTAAATGTTACTTTGTTATTTTTAATAATCTCATTTTTGAGTACTTTTTCCTAAAACTCGATTCTTCACAGAATTCTCCTTTAATATGAAGCAGTCATGAAGGCTTTCTTATGATGTTTAATTTCTGTCTTTGCACATTTTTGGTGTAAAATGTTTTTGTGTTTGCAGTAACAATTTTTCACTCATCCAGACATTCTATTCCCAGGTGGTGCTAGTGGTAAAGAATTTACCAGCCAAGGCAGGAGACTTAAGAAATGTCGGCTTGATCCCTGGGTCAGAAAGAGTCTTTGGAAGAGGAAATGGCAACCCACTCCAGTATTCTTGCCTGGGAAATCCCATGGACAGAGAGGAGGCTGGCAGGTGACAGTCTTTCATGTTGCAAAAGAGTCAGACACAAATGTCTCAGTCTGCACATTGAGGCATTCTATTTTTGTTTAGCTGTGATGATCTCTCCTTGACTCTTTTACTCCCTTTTTAAGATCCTGAACATGGAATTTGTGGAATAAATATTCATATGCATGCATGCTCAGTCACTGGAATAAATGTTGCCTTCTAAATACTCCAGTCAAGTCTGAAGGCGCAGGATAGGGAGGAGATTATTTGGAAGTTTCTGCAGTTGGAAGATTGAACTTTATTTGCTCCTTTGAATAAGTAAAGGATCTTGTTAAAATCCTCCAGTTATGTTCAGTATATATAATGTTATGGGTTGAATTATGTCTTTTTTTTATTATTTTACAATATTATATTGGTTGGTTTTGCCATACATTGACATGAATTCGCCCCGGGTTTACATAAGTTCCCCCTCCTGAACCCCCCTCCTCCCTCCCTCTTCCCTTTATCCTCCCTCTGGGTCATCCCTGCATGCCAGCCCCAAGCATCCTATAATATGCACTGACCCTGAACTAGTGATTCATTTCACATATGACAACATACGTGTTTCAATGCCATTCTCCCAAATCATCCCACCCTCACCCTCTCCCACAGAGTCCCAAAGACTGATCTATACATCTGTGTCTCTTTTGCTGTCTTGTATACAGGGTTATCATTTGCATCTTTCTAAATTCCATATACATGCGTTAGTATGCTGTATTGGTGTTTTTCTTTTTGGCTTACTTCACTCTGTATAATAGGCTCCAGTTTCATCCACCTCATTAGAACTGATTCAAATGTATTCTTTTTAATGGCCAGAAAACTACTAGAGCTAATCAATGATTACAGTAACGTTGCAGGATATAAAATCAACACACAGAAATCCCTTGCATTCCTATACACTAATAATGAGAAAATAGAAAGAGAAATTAAGGAAACTATTCCATTCACTGTTGCAACGAAAAGAATTAAATACTTAGGAATATATCTACCTAAGGAAACAAAAGACTTGTACATAGAAAACTATAAAACACTACTGAAAGCAATCAAAGAGGACACTAATAGATGGAGAAATATACCATGCTCATGGATTGGAAGAATAAATATTGTAAAAATGAGTATACTACCCAAAGTAATTTATACATTCAATGCAATCCCTATCAAGCTACCAACGATATTTTTCACAGAACTAGAACAAATAATCTCACAATTTGTATGGAAATACAAAAAACCTCGAATAGCCAAAGCAATCTTGAGGAAGAAAAATGGAACTGGGGGAATTAATCTGCCGGACTTCAAGCTCTACTACAAAGCCACAGTCATCAAGACAGTATGGTACTGGCATAAAGACAGAAATATAGATCAATGGAACAAAATAGAAAGCCCAGAGATAAATCCACGCACCTATGAACACCTCATCTTTGACAAAGGAGGCAAGAATATAAAATGGAGAAAAGACAGTCTCTTTAACAAGTGGTGCTGGGAAAACTGGTCAGCCACTTGTAAAAGAATGAAACTAGAACACTTCCTAACACCATACACCAAAATAAACTCAAAATGGATTAGAGAGCTAAATGTAAGACCAGAAACTATAAAACTCCTAGAGGAGAACATAGGCAAAACACTCTCCGACATAAATCACAGCAGGATCCTCCAAGACCCACCTCCCAGAATATTGGAAATAAAAGCAAAAATAAACAAATGGGACCTAATTAAAATCAAAAGCTTCTGCACAGCAAAGGAAACTATAAGCAAGGTGAAAAGACAGTCTTCAGAATGGGAGAAAATAATAGCAAATGAAGCAACTGATAAAGGATTAATCTCCAAAATATACAAGCAGCTCCTGCAGCTCAATTCCACAAAAATAAATGACCCAATCAAAAAATGGGCCAAAGAACTAAACAGACATTTCTCCAAAGAAGACATACAGATGGCTAACAAACACATGAAAAAATGCTCAACATCCCTCATAATCAGAGAGATGCAAATCAAAACCACAATGAGATACCATTTCACACCAGTCAGAATGGCTGCTATCCAAAAGTCTACATGCAATAAATGCTGGAGAGTATGTGGAGAGAAAGGAACCCTCTTACACTGTTGGTGGGAATGCAAACTAGTACAGCCACTATGGAGAACAGTGTGGAGATTCCTCAAAAAACTGGAAATAGAACTGCCATATGATCCAGCAATCGCACTCCTGGGCATACACACCGAGGAAACCAGAATTGAAAGAGACACATGTACTCCAGTGTTCACTGCAGCACTGTTTATAATAGTCAGGACATGGAAGCAACCTAGATGTCCATCTGCAGACGAATGGATAAGAAAGCTTTGGTACATATACACAATGAATTATGTCTTTCAGGTTGAAGCCCTAACCCCCAGTGAATGTGACCTTATTTTGAATAAAAGCATCTCCACATGATCAAGTTAAGATAATGTTATTAGGGTGGACCCTAACCTAAGGTGACTATATCTTTTAAAAAAGGAAATTTGAGCTTGGTGACAGGCACAAATAAAGGATATTGACATGCAATGCTGAAGGCCGAGACTGGGGAAATAAATCTATAAGTAAAGAAATATCAAAGATTTCCACAAAAACCACAAGAAACTAGGTGACAAGCATGGAGCAGATTCCTCCTCACAGCTCTCATAAGGAATCAAGTCTGCTAACATTTTGCCTGCAGAACTGTGAGACATTTCTATTGTTTAAGGCACCCAGTCTGTGGAACCTTGTTATGCAATCCTAGGGAAATAATACTTGGGAATGTTTCTTTTTCTTCTGGGTAAAAAGGAAATTCAACTTTGGCTCATTCTTCCAATTCAATCTAGAGGTCTGAATGTTCAGGAAAACATTATTTTTAAAAAACTAAAAAAAAAAATAAGAAAAATAATGCCTCTGTGGTTTTGTCATTGTTAATTCTTCTCAGATGGAGACAGGAAACTTCACTTGGAGCTTTCTCTTTGTATCTTACCTTATTCTTAAGTTGCAAAGTATTAAAAGTGAAAGTCACTCAGTCATGTCTGACTCTTTGCAACCACATGGACTTTTGCCTGTCAGGTTCCTCTGTCCATGGGATTCTCCAGGCAAGAATACTGGAGCAGGCAGGCATTCCCTTCTCTAGGGGAACTTCCTGACTGAGAGATCAAATCTGTGTCTCCTGCATTGCAGGCAGATTCTTTAGTCTGGGTCTTAACTTTACTATTCTTTTATTCTCAACAGCTCATTAAATTTAGAAACAGAAACATTTTTAATGTAGATTTTACCTATATCCTTCATCTGGAATCATGGTTTGATTTAGATTGCTCTTAAAAGAAAAAAGTTGTCTGTGGGTGCTGAATATAGTAAGTCTTATGCCAAGGATCCTCTGAGCCCTGGAGTGGGTCCTTAGCATGGATGGGTCCTATGCAGATGCACCTTCTTAATTTCCCTGGTCTCGAGATTAGTATTAAATAAAGGGCAGGGTGAGTAGACAGAGCATTCAATACATTTTTCCTACCTGGCCTTTTGATGATGTGCTTTATTACTTTATCACACTATCACCCATCTGTTAGATCTATAAAAAATTTCTCATCTAGTTTAATAAAATGAAGCATTATAGGAAAAAAATCAAACATGTCACTTTAATTAGATAAATAGTGGTACTTCTAGAATATTATATGCTTGTTTGGATATTAATAATTGAATTTTTAAATTGTCTTACATCTCCCTTGCCTACCAAAGTAATTATGACCAATAATAACCATTTGAAAAGTGAAAGCAAAGTATCAGTCGCTCAGTCAAGTCTGACTCTCTTTGACCCATGGACTATGTAGTCCATCAGGCTCCTCTGTCCATGGAATTCTCCAGGCAAGAATACTAGAGTGGACAGCCATTCCCTTCTCCAGGGCATCTTCTCGATCCAGGGATCAAATCCCTGTCTCCTACATTATAGGCAGATTCTTTACCATTTGAGCCACCAGGGAAACCCATAACTATTTACCTCTATTTAAAAGTTACTTTCCTGAGTACTGTGAATGGTGATACTGTGAACATAAGGGTACATGTACCTTTTTGAATTACAGTTTTGTCTAGGTGTATTCCCAGGAAGTGGATGGCTGGATCATAAGTAGCTTTATTTTTAGTTTTCTGTGGAACATTTACACTATTTACCATAGTAGCTGCACCAACTTGCAATCCCACCAACAGTGTAGGAAGTTTCCCTTTTCTCCACATCCTCTCCATTGTTGGTTATTTGTAGACTTTTTGATGAGGGCCACTGTGACCAGATTGAGGTTTTACCTCACTGTAGTTTTGATTTGCAGTTCTCTAATAATTAATTGTGTGCTTGTGCTCAGTCTCTCAGTCATCTCCAACTCTTTTGAGACACCATGGACTGTAGCCCACCAGCCTCCTCTATCTATGGAATTTCCCAGGCAAGAATACTGGAGCAGGTTGCCATTTCCTTATCCAGGGGATCTTCCTGATCCAGGGATTGAACCTGCATCTCCAGTGTCTCCTGCATTGGTAGGTGGATTCTTTACCACTACACCACCAATGACGCTGAGTATCTTTTCATGTGCCTACTGCCCATCTGTGTGTTTTCTTTGGTGATTGTCTATTAAGGTCTTCTGCTCATTTTTTAAATTTTTATTGTTGAGTTGTATAGGTGCCCTTGTCTATTGCATCATTTGCAAATGCTTTCTCCCATTTCATAGGTTGTGTCTTTTGTTTGTTTGTTTGTTTGTTTTTTATGGTTTCTCTGCACCAGAAAGATCCCCTGGAGTAACAAATGGCAATCCACTCTAATATTCTTGACTGGAGAATTTCATGGACAGAGGCTGCAGTCCATTGAGTTGTAAAGAGTCAGACAGGACTGAGTGACTAACACTGTTGTGGAAAAGCATGTAAGTTTGATTAGGTCCCATTTGTTTATTTGTGTTTTGATTTTTATTGCCTTGGGAAACTGACCTAGAAAAACATTGGTACAATTTATGTTGGAGAATATTTTGCCTATGCTCTCTTCTAGGAGTTTTATGGTGTCAATCAACAGATAAGTGGATAAATAAGATGTGGTACACATATACAGTGGAATACTCAGTCATTAAAAAGAATGAAATAAAGCCATTTGCAACAACATGGATGCAACTAAAGACTGTCATACTAAGAGAAGTAAGTCAGAAAGAAAGGAAAAAATATCATGATATCAATTACACATATAACTCTAAAATGTGGCACAAATAAACTTGTCTACAAAATAGCTACAGACTCAGATATAGACAACAGATTTGTGGTTGTCAAGGGGAGGGAGGGAGGCAGAGGTATATACTGGGAGTTTGGAGTTACTAGCTACAAACATTGAGAAAGGATAAACAACAAGGTCCTACTGTATAGCACAGGGAACCATATCCAATCTCCTGGGATAAACCATAATGGAAAAGAATAAAAAAATGTATATATGTGTGTAACTGAGTCACCTTGCTGTACAGCAAAAATTAGCACAATATTGTAAATTAGCTGTATTTCAATAAAAAAAAGGAAAAAAATTATTTTCCTGCATGCAATCCAATCTAAAAGGGATCAGGCTAACTCTCACTTCACTTCTATCCAAATGTGGGCAAGGAGAGAAATTGATTATGACATTGGAATAGCATAAGAACTGAAATCCCCAAGCTTCTCACTTGATTTAGATTTACAACGTAATATCTTTTCTGTTAACTGCCAGCATAATTAAGGATAATTATTTTTCTTAGCATTTCCCAATAATCAAAGAAGACTATCACTCAGATTTAGAACTGCATTGCAGCAAACAAACAAACAAAAGGCTTAATCATTGACAAAATCTCTGTGCTATTTCATCATAATTCAGTTCAGTTCAGTTCAGTCGCTCAGTTGTGTCCGACTCTCTGCAACCCCATGAATCACAGCACACCAGGCCTCCCTGTCCATCACCAACTCCCGGAGTTCACTCAAACTCATGCCCATAGAGTAGGTGATGCCATCCCCCCATCTCATTCTCTGTCGTCCCCTTCTCCTCAGGCCCCCAATCCTTCCCAGCATCAGAGTCTTTTCCAGTGAGTCAACTTGTTGCATGAGGTGGCCAAAGTATTGGAGTTTCAGCTTTAGTCATCATAATTAATACACAGCTAATTAACACCATCTGAATAAAGTAACATTCAATCACTATAGAATACTTTGTTGGGAGGTGATTTCTATCTCATTGTTAGGCACAGTTGTTGTCTATAGCTTCCTTTTACATGTTGGTCTGTGGCGGACAATGATCCTTCGTGGTTAACATTGGTCCTGGCTGCATGTATATTGAATATGAAGGTGTAGCAGTTTGGATGTGCACACAGTAAATGAAACCCAGTTGATAATGGATTAGGCAAACAGAACTTAATTTTTCTCCTTAATTACAGAATCTTTAATGAAGGGAGATTTCATTATATTGTTGATGGGTTGAAGGATAGAGTGGTGGTGCCAACCACCATGGTCCCTTTTATTAAAAAAACAAAGGAGATGGAGAAACAAGTATTTGGCTAATTATATAAAGAGAAGCAGGAAGACAGGATTTGAGAATGCTTATTGAATCAACCATTCATAAGGAAATAATATGAAAATAACATGTTCTACATGCTCTTTGTTTTTTTTTTAGCATATTTCCCACATTTGTCAGTAAGTTCCTACTGAGTAATGAATGTTCATTTGTTTGATGAAATTTTTTGGATTTAAAGTATTCAAAGATCTGAAATTTGCTATTTAGAAAATAATTAAAACTGACTCACCAGTCAACTCGCTCTAGATTCTTCTGATATTTCAATTTGTAAAATATTTGCTGACTTGTAAACTGGAGTTTTACTTGTTTCAGTCAAAATACACTTAGCAATCAAATGAAAAAATATGATGGTTATAAATACTCAAATTTCTATACTGAAATTTGACTATTTCACTTACATGTTTGTGAGGTCAAAAAAAACAAACAAAAAATCAGGATTAGTGAGCCAAATAAACAGAGAATCTAAGCAATAATTCTAGAACTCTGAACTGATTTTAAAACTGAACAGTGCTCATGAGGATTTGCCTCCAGGGAGTCAAGTTATTGGGCTCTGTGGGTTAAAATAACAATGGAATTAAAGTTAATATTTATGTGAGCTTTGAACTGTTGGGGCCCCTTAGGTTAACTAGCTACATAATATTAATAGGAAAAGTTGGTTTTATCACTGTTTCCCATAGCATGCGAATATATTAAATTTGCTAACAAATGTTTAGCAAAAATATTTCAAAATATCTGATTTACCTAGGAAAAAACATAATGTGGGAGAAACATTTTAAAAAATAATAAGAAAAACAAAAAAATTTTTTGAACAATATCAAAAAAACAATTAAATTACCTTTAAAGCCATAAGTGAGTCTCTTCTCTTAACATTAAATCAGAATCTATGGCTTGTGGATGGCTGGGATAGGAAAATACACAGAAGTGCTGACTTCTTAACAGATTATTGACCAGGGGATTTTTGCAGAAACTAATGCCTGTGGCATTAATATGTCTTCAGTCAATAATGTGTTAAGATGTTTTTAGAAGCCTTGGAGCTTGGGAATAAAGTGTTTGCTAAAAAGAACAGAATGAATGGCACAAATACCTTGGGTGATTATGCACATATGTGCGTAAAAAAATAAAAATCTTTTTTTCCAGTAAGTAGAAGCAGGAAGTAGAGGAAAGAATAGTCATATGAATGAAACAAAAAAGGAAAACTTTTATAAAAGAAGGAAAACAACAAATTCTCCAAGATAGGATATATTATTATGACATAGACCTGCCCTTGCTACCCACCCCAACCTAATTCATTTTTCCCTTTAAGAAGGTACACCAATCAGAGAAAATATAACAGTCTGATTTGTAAGTCAGAAGAACTGGATCCCCGCCCTTACCATGTTTGCTACCCTACCAGTACCCTGTTTCCTTATCTACAAAGTTCCTTGGAGCATTCTTGAGCTATGATTCTATTGAAGCTAAGTAGGGCATGGCAGGGAGAAGGCAATGGCAACCCACTCCAGTACTCTTGCCTGGAAAATCCCATGGACGGAGGAGCCTTGTAGGCTACAATCCATGGGGTCACTAGGAATTGGACATGACTGAGCGACTTCACTTTCATGCATTGGAGAAGGTAATGGCAACCCACTACAGTGTTCTTGCCTGGAGAACCCCAGGGACGGGGGAGCCTGGTGGGCTGCCATCTATGGGGTCGCACAGAGTCGGACATGACTGAAGTGACTTAGCAGCAGCAGCAGCAGGGCATGGCAGAGAGCTAAAGTTCTCTGGTCTATCAGCCTAGGTTTACCCTTTTCTATGAGTAAAATAGGCTGTGTTTTGCTATGACAACCTCAATTATTCACGTTCTGTTGCCCGTATCAAAATGGCAGCCTTTGCAGTTGATCACCATGTAAGGAATAGTTTCAGTCATTTGTGAAATTATTAAGGTATTTTTAAAAAGCCATATGCTTTTGACCAGTAGCAAGCTGAACAAAGGGAAGAAGCAGCAGAGTGTCCGCTGTTACAAGTTTCACATCTTGGGCCAACTCGGGGCTATATCGAGGAGCGTATAAGGATTGTGTTCAGTGTCATATCACCTCTCTTCTCAGTGTTTCCCTTAGCGATCCACCTTGTAGTCCTCAGGATATCACCTGGTTAAAGAACCCCATCTTTCTTGTACTTTCTTTGGGTTACTTGGCTCTTGTCTGACCAACCTAGCCCCAGTTTCTCATCCCAATAACCATCTCAAAAGGTATTTATTTCTGTAACGGTGGCTAGTGTTTACAATGGTGATATGTTGAAGTGTGAATTTCTTGCACGACAAAGGTCCATATAGTCAAAACCATGCTTTTTCCAGTAGTCATGTGTGGATGTGAGAGTTGGACCATAAAGTAAAGCTGAGCACTGAAGAATTGATGCTTCTGAACTGTGGTGTTGGAGAAAACTCTTGAGAGTCCCTTGGACTGCAAGGAGATCAAACCAGTCAAGCCTAAAGGAAATCAGTCCTGAATATTCATTGGAAGGACTGATGCTGAAGCTGAAACTTCAATACTTTGGCCACCTGATGCAAAGAACTGACTCACTGGAAAACACCCTGATGCTGGGAAAGATTGAAGGCAAGAGAAGAAGGGAACAAAAGAGGATGAGATGGTTGGATGGCATCACTGACTCAATGGACATGAGTTTGAGGAAGCTCCGGGGAGTTGGTAATGGAAAGGGAAGCCTGGCGTGTTGCAGTCCATGGGGTCACAAAGAGTCAGACATGACTGAGAGACTGAATTGAACTGAACTGAATACTATTTTGGGTTACAGACCTTTTTGAGTACTCTTGGCATCTTGACATTTGAGTAATTCTTGCTTTGTTTTAATAGATGTTTCAGCTCTGGCTTCCTTTCTCCTACAAAAGAGATTGAGACAAAGATTTGTTTGTGGGAAGGAGAGGAATAAGCCAGAAAATGGAAGAAACAAGCAGAAAAGCCAATACAGAATGTGTTACCTAATTATCCATGGTAGGTGACTGTGTCTTGATTCAATGTGACTTTAAGAACAAACATATGAAATATTCCTCAGAGCTATTCACCAGAGGACAAAGGACAAAGCATTTATCCTTCAGCCCCTGGTCCCATTGGTCAAGAATGGGCTCCTGGGCATTAACTCCCCAACCTTCCTTGTGTTCCTGAATGAGTATCCAGAATATCCCTGCAGCATATGAGAAGCCCCATGGCAGAAGCAGAGCCCTGAAATGAGTCTGAGATGAGAATGAGTGTTGTCAGGATGCACTTAAGTGACACTTAAGCAAAGGTTCAGTGAACTTGTTTTGTAGCAGTGGCTGGAGGAAGAGGTGCGACGAATAGAATCTAAAGAAGAACATAAGAGGTTTCTGATACACTGGGGAAGGCCAGTTTTGATAATCCTAGCCTCCAGCATAGTCTTGTCCCAAGATCCACAATGTGGGGCTGGATAAACTACTTTCCCTAAGGAGGGTGGTGGGGGAGGGCGGTGTTAATCAAATAACAAAGTCAGACATCTTTTTTGCTCCCATTTGGCTTCACTGACAGGAGAGCCCTAGATGACGTATAGACCTTCTCGGCTATGAGTAATTCTCAGATGTAGGCATCTTCTGAAATGTCCCCAGCTTTTTAATAAAATGAATAGAGGTAAAAACATTACATGATTTCCAATAAAATGTAAAATTTTGAGAGGTATTACAGAGTAAAACATTCTGACTTTTTCATTTCTTATGACTTCCCTCCCCCCTCCAAAGGAAGGCATGTTCTAAGAAACATTAAGAAAAGAACTGCTTGGAAATAAAACCAAGGCATTTAGGTAGGTGAGCAGAGGATTCAAAAACCTAATTCTGTGGAGAACTATGTCTACAAATCAGGAAGTTAGGATTTCTTAGTGCCCCATGAAGCTATATAATTCCCGGTTTCCTGCCTCTGCAGCTTTGCATGGTTAACTCATCTTTTTTCTTAATCCTTCCATGCCAACTCAGTTCCACATTGCTTTTGAGACTTAACTCAAGCCCTTTCTTCTACATTAACCTGACGCTGAATCTGTCAGTCTGTGTAAAGCCATACTTTTCTTCAGCATTTTTAACAGCCAGTGTTTCCAAACTCTGCTTCACACACTGAGCAAAGAGAATATTTAACAACATTCCTCCATTAGCCTCATTTCTCCTTCCCTGATATTGAATTCATTGCCCAGTTCTTCTTATCTCTGTTTCACTATCTGATTTATATTTATATGAAGCATTGTATCATTTGGAAAATATCAGGCTACCTTTGAAAAAGTGTGTGTGTGCATTTATTCAGCCATTCATTCAACCTATGTATTAAGCACATACTCCAAAGCAGGCTCTTGGGCTGTGAAAACATATGGAGAAGACAAACAGGACTCCGGCTTCAAAAATCTTAAATGGGGCAAGGAATGGAATACAGGCAAAGCATGCAGTTTGATTTTAAACATTCAAAATGGGAAAACTGAATAATGTCCTAAAGTGCTGAAGTGGAGAGTGACAGAGGTGGACTTCAAACTCAGTGTTCAAGGAAGGGCTCTCTGGGAAGGTGATACTTAGGCTGATTCCTAAGTGATGGGGAGGATCTAGCTCCAAGAAGGGCTTAAAAGGACAGTATATTAGGAGAAAGGACAGCATAGGAAAAGCCCCAGAGTTGAGCGGGCATAGGAGGGAGGATGGTGCCCAAGAGAAGGTTGGAGGGATGGACAGTACTATCTCCTGCTGGACCTTGTGGCATGGTGAGGATCGTGGCTTTTTCCATATATACAATGGCAATCCCGTGAAGGATCTTATGAAGAAGAATGGCATAATTGGATGTGCTTCAAAATGTTTGGTTTACTGTGTGGTGATCTGTTTGGGGAGGGCAAAGACAGAAATTCAGGAACCAGATGAAGGAGGTATTTCAGGCAAAAGATGATTGGTGATGCCCACTAAGAAAGAAAGTGACAGACTCAACATGTGTTTTAGAAAAGAAATTGTCAAGTATTGAAGAAGAGTAAGGAAAAATCCTTTCCGTATTATGTACTGCCTTGGGTGTAATTAAAATTTTTTGTATGCTTATTTTTTCTCATCCATCAAATTAATGACTTCTCAGAACAAGGTGAGTTTTTTTAGGTACTCTATACTTCTCTTAAATTTCTGAAAACAAGACAGATACTTAATAAATACATTTTCCTTGTCCATTTTATCTTAACTAAGCTACAGAATATTTTGTTGAAATCATATTAGATGCCACAATAAAATATCTTGAATGCTTTCAAGTCCTTCCAATCTTGTTTTTATTACTCTGTTATTTGGTCAATGGGTGCTAAAAACCACAATGTTGACTTTTTGTGGGTGTTTCATAAAAATGGGAAATCTCTCTGTTAGACTAGCATTGATACTGCCAAACTATTAAGAATGGTTTTCAACAGAACACAAACTTGGCACCTAAAACAGGGCATGGTGTGTCCTTGAAGTTGAAACAGATCAAAAGATTCTTAATCCGTGTAGACTCTGGATAACTTTCATAAAACAAAGTCAAAATCTACTCAAGATGACTGCACACAGAGTCTTCTTGAAGCAGGAACACTTTCTCCAGTCATGTCCTAAAGGGAAATTTCATCCACACACTTCCCTGGCACACACCTTCACTCATAGTGACATCCCTTTTCTTCCCAGGTACCAACAATTATTCTCAAGTAAAAGTCCAATAAGTTTATTCACAGTTCTTAAAGGGTTTTATTTCCCATAAATATTTGATGCCAAAATTATTTCCACAAATTAATTTTCAGATGTGAAAGAGATAAAGGGATAGTGTTCTTCCTAAGGAAAGACTAAGGGCAAAGATAACTCTGCTTCTCTGACTTACGTGAAGTTTGGCAGTGTCTGAATCCAAAACTCCCTAACTGAATCTGACTCTGGACAATTGGGGAGGTTCTTGGCAGCTCTCAGAGCCAGGAAATTTCCCTCAAATTGAGAGATGCCCTTTTCTCTCTCTGGCTTCCTTCTACCTATAGCTTTCAAAGAATTCCAGAAAAACAACACCATCTTCAATCATGGAGGCCCTCAGCCCCCTCTCCTAAAAACTGGAAGATTTAGATGCAGATAGAGGTTTGTCATCATTTATGCTATCTAACGTTTGAAGAGACTGTCAAATATTTTGAAGGATCAGATGATAGCCAATATAATCTTGAGATTTAAAACTTAATTTGAGAATCAGAGTCCTCACATTTATTAACGGTCCCCCAAAAGCATTACTCTGTGTACTAAATCCAGCTTGACCTGCATGATTCTCTCCTTATTGAATAACACGCTGCTACTGTGTCTTGTGGTTTCCTGATTCTGGCCCTAATATTGACTCTGACATAGTTTTCATGTGACACTCTTGATGCCATCTTTATGGAACAACAGTACAAGACTCTAGCGACAGACCTTCATATGTGAACACTGATCTATCCTGAGCCTTTTCTATACCCTCTAATGCAGCAGTCTCCAACCTTTTTGGCACCAGGGATTGATTTCATTGAAGACAGGTTTCCACAGGTGGTGGTAGGGTGATGGTTTTGGTTTCATCTGCCATTCACCTGCTATGCACCCCAGTTCCTAACAGGCTACAGACTAGTAGCGGTCCATGGCCCAGGGGATTAGGGATCCCTGCTCTAATGTTTGAACCCTTAGTAGTCCTCTATCCTATGCTTCTATAATTTTAGTGACATGGTCAGTTCAGTTCAGTTCAGTTCAGTCGCTCAGTCGTGTCCGACTCTCTGCAACCCCATGAATCACAGCACGCCAGGCCTCCCTGTCCATCACCAACTCCCAGAGTTCACTCAAACTCATGTCCATCGAGTCGGTGATGCCATCCAGCTATCTCATTCTTTGTCGTCCCAGTCTCCTCCCATCCCCAATCCCTCCCAGCATCAGAGTCTTTTCCAGTGACACAGTAATGATCTCTAAAACCTCTTTCCAAAACTCTAGATCCTATGAAATTTCTCACTCTGATGAGAAATATTTAATTTCCATGTAGACCCATTCATACTAATTTTAAACTCTGAATGATATAAGGAGAATATTCTTTTCTTTTAAGAGAGCTTTTCAAATATTTGGAGTCAGTCAGTCTTCAACTATATGTCTTCTCTACACTAATTGGCCCTAATTATTTCAACCAGTCCTGTTTGGGAAGGTTTTAAGACGTTTTACTGTCCTGTGTGCTCTCTTACTCACTACAGATTTCCCAATGTTTCTTTCAATGGGTGAAACATAACCCAGAAACCATAACTCAAATAAGGAACAGGGGAAAGATAAACCTTCCCCCTCCTTCATACTAGGTTCTTTCAAGGTAACAGTTTCTTGAACCTGATCACTTCTCAGATGTTGACATTTATTTGGTCACAACTCCAACTAAAAACTCTGTACAGTCTTCAAGATATTCCTGCCATGCTCTTCTCATTCTCTCAAATTATTGTTATTTGTTCATGACTGTATAACTTTAATTTTGTTTATCTTTATTTGATAAATATTCCTTTTTTATATTTACTTTTTTCTTACAAAAATTGTTTTGGAGTATCTGCTATATGATAGTCACTGTGCTACTCAGTGGGAATATAACTTTGAGCTATATACCATACCATACCACTTTTTGGAGTTTATAATCTAAGGGCAACAACAAATGACTGTGAGTTCTCTAACTAAAGGAGTAACGAAGGAAGCTATTGGAGTACATAGGAGGCAGATCAGGGAGGTATTTCTGGAATAAGTGCACCTGAGTTTAAAATTTAGCAACATGAAGCCTAGAAGGAGGAGCAGTTCAAGCAGAGAAATTTCTTATCAAATATCTAGACATGAAGATGAGTATGGTGTTACTAAGACTGATAGATCAGTGGGTAGAGTTTATATATAAGGTAGGAGGAAGATACTACTAGGAGATGACTCTAGGAATATAATTTAGTTCAGTTCAGTTGCCCAGTCATATCCAACTCTTTGTGACCCCATGGACTGCAGCACACCAGACCTCCCTGTCCATCACCAACTCCCGGAGCTTGTTCAAACTTATGTCCATCGAGTCGGGGATGCTATCCAACCATAGGTTCAAGATTCTGAACAACTTAACAGTGTAATATGGAAGAAATTGGTAGCCATAAAAGGATTTGATAGAAGGAAGTGATATGATCATTCTCATATTTTAGAAAGATTACTTTGGCTACTGTTAAAAATGAACTCAAATAAATGAAATAAGATAGGAAATTATTGCAGCTATCTAGGCAGAAGATAATGGGGGCCTAAACTAGGGAACTGGTAGAGGGTAGGCTTAAAGGACGTTAGAGATATAAGGACATATGTTATCAGGGTGTATTTTATATATTGGATGACATTTGACTGATAGAATTGATAGTTTTAGGTACCTGTGTATTGGTAGATTCACAAAGTATAGGTAAATTCAGGACTAACAGCTAGGTCTCTGGCTTGGAGAAGTGTATTGGTTGTATTCTCTACTGAAAGAAGAACTGGTTTAGAAATCAGTAAGAACAAGGGATTAGTTTGGACATGTTGTATTTGGATTCCTATGGGTTATTCAAATGTGGATGTTCAATAAACACATACATCTTTGGGTTTAGAGCTTAATTACCTAACCTGGGATATAAAAAAAATCTTGAGTCAGTATACATGCACAAATTGGAATAAGAGACTGACTCATGAGGGGGAACTATAGAATGAGAAAAAAGCAAGCTCTGGATGGAATGCAGATAAACTCTACCACCACGAAAAGATGTGGGAAAGAATGGGAAACCCAAAGGGAGGATGAAAGGCATGGTCATACAGATAGTGTTTTTTTTTTTTTTTTTAAAAAGCAAAATGTGTTATCATGGAAGCCAAACAGAGTGCTTCAAAAGAAGTCAAGACTATCAAATGGGGCAGAGCACTCGTGTCCATTACATTTAAAAAGAGGAATTTGCTAGAGCTCATGCTGACAGTAGCTTCAGTGGAGCGGCAAGGAAATAAACACTGGGTTAAAGAGTAGAGGGAGTGATGAAGAATAACAGGATAATACGATACAATGATATGATAATGGTATTATAGGCAACAGACTGCAAAAAGAAGGTGAGACATAGGATTGCAGCAAAAATAGGGTTTGTTTTAGGACAGAAAAGATGAGAGCAAATTTAAATGACAATGAGGGAAAGCCTCTGGTAGATAAAGGAGTTAGAATTTAAAACAAGGTGCCTGTGAAAGCAAGGATTTTCTTCTCTGACCCTTCTGAAAATAGTGATGTAGATTTTGCTTAAATCATTCCAGTGACTACATTTTCATCACTTCCATTTTTTTGGACAGGTTTTTTTTGAGTTTTTTTGTTTTTAACTTTAAAATAGTTTTATTCTGGTTCAATGTTGCAGATATGTGGGACCAATAAGCCTAGTGACCTAATACACAGTCAAGACTGTATTAATACCGGAAGTGTGCCAAAAGTTAGGTCAGGTGCTCTCACCACCCACACATGAAAGGTAAGGTGAAGAGATAAATACGTCAATCATCTTGACTGTAATGATCATTTCACTCTGTATATGTACATCAAATCATCATGTTGTACACTTATATAAGTACAATTTTTAAAAATATTAAATGTGACAAAATACTCCTTTTAGGATCAAAATATTCCAATGAATGGTTTTGTTAAAAAAAATAATGCCTAAATTAGGAAGCTGCATCTTTCTCCACTCATTTATTCATTCCACCAATATTCACAAATATTGACTAAGTATTACAGACACTGGGCCAAGTGCTAGAAATTGAAGAATAAGGCATAATCCAAGCATTCACAGAGAGAAAAGCATACATTGAAAAGAAACACAAATAATATCTCTATTTGGTGCTCATTTAGCCTTCTGGTACCTCCCTGAATGAAGTTAATTCACTTTAAAAATGGAAGTTCTTCAACATTTGAAGACATTTATTAATATTATGCTACCATTTGATTCCTCTGGCAATTATGCAAAATTTTAAGATATTCAATGTGGAAAACAAACCTTTCATCATCTAAGTAGTGTTATGTATGCTGCTGCTGCTGCTGCTAAGTCACTTCAGTCGTGTCCGACTCTGTGTGACCCCACAGACGGAAGCCCACCAGGCTCCCCAGTCCCTGGGATTCTCCAGGCAAGAACAGTGGAGTGGGCTGCCATATTTCCTTCTCCAATGTGTGAAAGTGAAAAGTGAAAGTGAAGTCGCTCAGCCGTGTCCGACCCTTAGCGACCCCACGGACTGCAGCCCACCAGGCTCCTCCATCCATGGGATTTTCTAAGCAAGAGTACTGGAGTGGCTTGCCATTGCCTTCTCTGAGTGTTATGTATAGTAAGCTGTTAAAACTGTGAACAACAAAAATGGAAAGTAATGCTCCTAGTTATAACGAAATATGAACAGATAGTTAATCTAGACACAATTGATCCTGTATCATTAAAATGGCATTAGTTTTTTGGCAACTGATTCTTGATCTTGGCAAATAATGAGATTTTGTCACCTAGTTTTGGATTTAAAGCACAATTTTGAAGCCAATACTCTCCAATCTTGTTTATACTCAGTTGATACTGACAATGAAGATACATGACTTCTCACCTATTTTTTAATATATTTCATTTTAGTTTATATCATTGTTACAAACTATGTTAATCTCAAATATTTTCATTCTATTTTCAAATGCACTGCTAACCACTCCTTTCTTCAGAAAACTTATTTTGATATCAATTAAAGTGACCTATTAAGACATCAAGTAACATAGAACTAAATATAAATTTGAAAACTATTTAGCCTGATGTCAATAGATAATTTAATGTTCTTTAGGTTCTTTGGGCTTTAATTATTCAGAAAGTAGTCTAAAGGAACTCATGTAAAGTTTCGTTTTTCACCAATTATACTAATGACTGCTATGAAAAAGTTTTAAAATTTATCTGATAGAAATTCCAGAAATCTGAGTCTTAGAGGAAATATGTCAAACACAGGGAAAAAAATCCGTCATATTTTAGTCAAGGGTTAATTTAATGGTATAAGGAGGTCAGTGGGTCATAGAACTTCAATTACCCTAACCAAAGAAACCAAAACCAAAACTAAAGCAATGGAAACAAAAACATAAAATCCAACAACATAGCAAAACAAAATACAAACAATTTTCTCCAGGCATAGCAAGACTTGTCCTATGCAAACAGTGATTTTCCTGTCTTTGCTTTGAGGTTTTAAATGTCAGCCAACAACCTTCTTGGCTTCTTTGTCTGGCACCAGTTCTCTTTGGCTATTTCTAAAACCTCATGGAGACTCTTTGCTTCTCCATACTACATGTAATTAGGAGTTGTATAGCTAAAAATATTGTTTCTGAATACATTTATAAAGTAGCCATATCTATCTCTACATTTTAGTCGTATTTCTAACATGATGGACAATATTGTTTATGTTGGTATCTAATTTTAAATAACTATGGCAGAATTCTTTTAAAATCACATGCTAGTTTTTATTAAGGAATTAGACGTATTGTAGAAAATATGAAAACAGTGAAAATACAAAGATGAAAATAATGTAATTTTTAATAATTGCTAACATTTTGGTAAAACAGTAATGATGTTTTAAATACTATTTACAAGGTGTGCATACAAAATATGGGTAATATATTACAAATTTAATTTTTCCACTTAAAAATATATCTTGGTTTATTTTTTTTATGGTTGCTTAAATTTTTTCCTACAGAATGATATTGAGGATAATAGAATTTAATCAAGCGGATATACTTTATTTAATCCACATGCTTATTTATAGATTTTGTTTATCTCTTTACTAAACATTGTCTTTCTCTAAACATTATGTAATAAATCTTTATATGTATCTCTGATTATCCACAAGACACCTTTCTAGAGGTAGAACAACTAGGTAAAAAAACCTGCATTTGTAATGCTTTTGATACCTGTTTCCAAACAGCTCTACAAAGTTACCATAAACTATAAGGGTTTTTTACAATATTATTGATATTCACTTTGCTTATTTTCTCATGTATCTATTCGTCCCTCTATCCTTCCATTGAATCCATTCTATTTTTTAAGTATTTCAAAGTAACTTGCAGATATCAGTACACATTCCCCTAAATAAATCAGCATACAGAGTTAGTGTTCAATGTCTGTATACAGTTTTTTCTTTTAATATAAAAATGCCCATATCATAGGGTGTTTTTGGTGAGTTTTGACCAATACATATGCCTATGTAGAGAACATTCAAATGTTCTGCCCTCCTATGTTTTGATTGATCTTTTTTCACTTGTTCTTTTCCTCATCTCCACATGTAACAAGTCTGACCAAGTCTATCTCAAATTGGCTTTCACTTTTTCTACATTTTTTTCTCAAATTGGCGTTCATTTTTTCTGCACTTGCCAGACTTCTACAAAAGCATTCCAAATAACTTATTTCTGAACATGCTCCCCTTCAGTCCATTTTTCATATGGCAGGTTGAAAGATCTTTCCAGACATAAATTGAGCTTTATCACTCTCCTGCTTTCTTACTGTAGTTTCCATTCCTCTCATGACCTATTCACAGCTTCCTCTCCACCTGCATCCCACTTGGTCTCTGCACTTTAGCCACACTGGTCTACAGTACTTCCAATACTTTCTCTTTTATGGACTTTTTACACCTGTTTATTATCTCCCCTTCCTAGAACACTGCAGCTCCCTTTCCTTGTTAAACTGACTATTGTCTTTATCCATCTCTTTTCAATGAAGTCATCCCTGACAACTTACTACATCGTCCCCACTCCTCTGCCTCCATCACTGATCCCTGTGTTCTGTTCTTCAAGCACTTATTGTCATGCACAATTAGAAAATGAACTTTCTTATTTCCTGTGTTTTTCACTCACTAGGCTGTACACACTACAAAAGGGAATGCAGGTTTGTGTGCCACTTTCTCTTATTCTTCTCACACCTTGTGGGTGCTTAATGCACTCACAGAAAATTGTGTAACAAATGAACAAGCCAACAAATTCTTAAGTTTTGCCTTCTCCACAAAGGACAGGCTAAGGAAATCTCTAGTGAATTCTCTTTCACATTTATATATATGTACATATGTATTCACACACACACACACATATATATATATGAAAAGTGAAAGTGTTAGTTGCTAAGTTATGTCTGAATCTTTGCAACCCCATGGACCATAGCTGTCCAAGGAATTCTCCAGGCAAGAATACTGAAGTGGGTTGCCATTTCCTTCTCCAGGGGATTTCTTCCAACCCAGGGGTTGAAGCCAGATCTCCAGCATTTTAGGCAGATTCTTTACATCTGAGGCACCAGGGAAGACAGTGTATTCTAAATATGACTGAGAATGTACAAATGCTTCATAAGATATGTGATAAAGGAAAATAATAATCTAATTTGTAGCTTAAGGAAGGAGTAGTCAGTCATGATCTACTCTTAGTAATGTGATTTTTTTCCCAATTACACTTTTAAGAATCTTTCTGAATTAGTCCCTGTTTTTTTCTTTATATCTGAAATCTGTAGCTTTAACAAACCTTAGCACACAAAATTAACACCCCACTATTACTTAGTCAACACTTTACAAGTTAAAAGAAAGCAACAGGATACATGATTATGAAAAATTCATCATGAAACAGAAACTGTTGATGGGGAAGGTGTTAAGTTTTCTTCCTACTTCATATCAACAGGTCAAAAATCATACCACAGCTTGAGAATCTCATTAATTTTTTTGTGACATGTGGATAAAAATATTAGTAATTACCTATGAAGTTGTAACTATTTTCACACAGAGTGTTCTTTCCGATAACCTTTCTTGTAAACTCTGACCATATGATTGCTTACATATGTTGAGATTTCAAACATGTCATTGTGAGTTACATCCCCATGCCTAATATTTGGGCTTCCCAGGCGGTGCTAGTGGTAAAGAATCTGCCTGCCAGTGCCAGAGACATAAGAGACACACATTCGATCCCTGGGTCGGGAAGATCCCCTGGAGGACAGCATCCAAACCATTCCAGTATTCTTGCCTGGAGAATCCCATGGACAGAAGAGCCTGGTATGCTACAGTCCAAAGGGCTGCAAAACATCAGACATAACCAAAGTGACTTAGCATGCATGCATGCACACCTAATAATTCTGGCCACTGGAAAGGAAGGTGCAAGAAATGCTGAATTGCTGTGTGGCAGAAGTCAGTAAAAAAGAAATATCCCTTTGCCTGTTCTATTCTGCTACAAATAAAGGAGGAAAGAGTGGGTTCTGATTCATTTCCTTATATTTTATTCTCTAATGTAAGCTCAAAGTATTCTCATTTTCTAGCAACATAGTATGGTGGCAGGGGAATGGATGCAAAGCCAACATTTAACAGCTTTGTCATGACTCTATTTCTTGAGTTTCATTCAATTTGTGAAGAAATCCCATTCATCCTTCAGAGGAATTCACAATCTGTTTTAATGCCCTCACAGGATGATACAATTAAGAAGATTTCAGATAAGAAAGACTCAGAGTATAGTTCCAATTCCACTACTGAGAGCTTTCTGAGTTAGAAAATTATGGCTTTGCTAAATCTCAACTTTTCTCATTTATAACAGAGTAAAATTAGTACTTAACTCTCAGATGTGGGTTCTGAATATTAAAAGATATGATGTGTGTACATTGCTTTCCAATTTACCTAAATGTTAGTTACTTGAGTTTGGGTGAACTCCGGGAGTTGGTGATGGACAGGGAGGCCTGGCAGGCTGCCATTCATGGGGTTGCAAAGAGTCAGACACGTCTGAGCGACTGAACTAACTGACTATAGTTACTATTATTTTTGGTGATATTGTTTTTATCCCCATTGCCTTGGACTCAGTGAGTTATAGGAACAAACTTTATATTCATGCTAGGATCATACAAAATGTATAAAAGTTCCTTGAATTAAAAATAGAAAAGAGTAGTTTGTATTTTTATGAAATTATTTTGCTCGTTGGTTAGACAGAATATTAAATAGCCATATAATATAGTAGCAAGTAATGCCATCTTATGTTGTTCTATGGTGAACAGTAGAAGATTTTAAAAAATAGAATTACTGATCGCGGAGAGTCGGACATGACTGAGCAACTGAACTGAACTGAACTGACTGAAAGATACTGAGTTTTCTAAATCTTGCTCAGCATTATGATGTTCAGTACTAATTTGACAACTAAAGTAAAATTCATAAAAACAAAGTTTTCAATCCTTCAGAGATCACCCAAGCCAGTTGTCTCATTTTATAGATGAGAAAACTGGTGGGTTAAGAAGTATTGACAACTTGGTATAAAATACATAAACTACAAGGATATATTGTATACAACATGGAATATAGCCAATATTTCATAGTGACTATAATTGGAGTATAATCTTTAAAAGTTGTGAATCATTATGTTATACAACTGAAGCTTATATAAAACTGTAAGTGAACTATACCGTAAACAAACAAACGAACAAAAAAACCTGATTGTTAACCAAATAGATAAAGTTACTTGAGGAAGTTATATACTTGGTTGGTCAAAAAGACAAGACTTCAACTTGATGTCCTTATCTCACAATTAAGCACTAGTAATCTTCACGTCAGACTTTATTCTTTTGGGCTCCAAAATCACTGCAGATGCTGATTGCAGCCATGAAATTAAAAGACGCTACTTCTTGGAAGGAAAGTTATGACCAACCTTGATAGTATATTAAAAAGCAGAGACATCACTTTGCCAACCAAGGTCGGTCTAGTCAAGGCTATGGTATTTCCCGTGGTCATGTATGGATGTGAGAGTTGGACTGTGAAGAAAGCTGATCGCCAAAGAATTGATGCTTTTGAACTGTGGTGTTGGAGAAGACTCTTGAGAGTCCCTTGGACTGCATGGAGATCCAACCAGTCCATTCTAAAGGAGATCAGTCCTGGGTGTTCATTGGAAGGACTGATGCTAAAGCTGAAACTGCAATACTTTGGCCACCTCATGCGACAAGTTGACTCACTGGAAAAGACTCTGATGTTAGGAAAGGTTGGGGGCGGGAGGAGAAGGGGACGACAGAGAATGAGATGGCTGGATGGCATCACCGACTCTGTGGACACGAGTTTGAGTGAACTCCGGGAGTTGGTGATGGACAGGGAGGCCTGGCGTGCTGTGATTCATGGGGTCACGGATAGTCGGACACGACTGAGCGACTGAACTGAACTGAACTGAACTGAATCTTCACACCACTTTCTGTTTGGAAGAAAAGCTGTGACACACCTAGACAACATATTAAAAAGCAGAGACATCATTTTGCCAACAAAAGTCTGTATAGTCAAAACTAGTATTTTTCTGGTAGACATGCATGGATGTGATAGTTGGGCCATGAAGAAGGCTGAACACCAAAGAATTGATGTTTTCAAATTGTGGTGCTGGAGAAGACTCTTAAGAGGCCCTTGGACAGCAAGGAGATCAAACCAGTCGATCCTAAAGGAAGTCAACCCTGAATACTCATTGGAAGGACTGATGCTGAAACTCCAATACTTTGGCCACTCGATGACAAGAGCCAACTGACTGGAAAAGACCCTCACAGGAAAGATTGAGGGTAAGAGGAGAATTGGGTAACAGAGGATGTGATGGTAGATGGCATCACTAACTCAATGGACATGAGATTGAGCAAACTCCAGGAGATACTGAAGGACAGGGAAGCCTGGCATACTGCAGATCATGGGGTCACAAAGAGTTGGATATGATTAGTGACTGAAAAACAAAACCTTCAAGTCAACCACTGCTATAGTCTCTCAGTTTAGAAGCCATCTTTAAACTTTCTGCTATTCCTTATATATAACTGAGCACCAGCCCTGTTGGTTATTTCTTTGAAATGTCTATCAGGTTGGTCTATCCCTCTCTGTTCACACCTGAATTGCTACAAAAGCCTCCTTGTTGGCTTATTTTCTGTTGTTTCCTTCCACCTCAAATTTATATTAACTGTAGTTACCAATCTCTCTATAACGTAATTTCCATCATGTCTCTCCAGTGTTCAAGAATTTCCAAAATCTTTATACCAGTTATCTTAACAAGTGTAAAGCTTTCTGCCCAAATTTGCATGTCTTTAGAATGTGGCACTTCCCAGACAGTCTTATTTCTGACATAGTTCATGCAGACAGAAATGTTGCATTCAGACCTGCTGGTTTCCTTGCTGTTGTCTATATAGGCCATCTACCTTTTTGTTCCTGAGTCTATTTTCACTATTACCATAAACTGTGCCTCTACCCTCATCCCATTCAGTTTATCTAAATCTTTCTCATCCTTCAAGTCTCAGCTACATTTTTTCAACTGATGATATTTCTGACTATAACACACAGGTTTCTTTATTCTCTGAATGTTTATTTCTTGCATATCAGCTGCATACATCTAAGTTCTTTGCCATTCTATTATTTTATTATTAGTATTATGCCCATTAACAGTGAAACTGAAGGTTTGATATAGCCCATTTTCAAACAAGTTTATGGTTAGATAGTAACATCTAATTCAGAAAATGCTCAAGACCTTTCCCTCCCTCATATGTCCCAATTCAGAGAAATGGATGCTTCCTGTAGACAACACATCTCTGAGTGTGAATTCTTCAAACTGGAATTTGGTGTCATCTTCATGACTAATACTTGGTGGTCATTAACAGCCGTCTGCCTTTGAGATTCTCCATCTTTTCCCTTTTCTCTTTTCCCTTCATGGTTTTGGAATAACTTGAATCTCTCTGTTTGACCTGAAAAGTGCCACTTCTTCTCAGCCTCTGGGACAGTCGTGAATTAATTACTTCCATCTTGCTTCTCCTGAGACAGGTCTGAGATTGGAGGTACAAAGGCACTTGGATTTTGTGTGTAGAGAATATAAGAAAAACAAACCTTCATACCACTACTCTTTATGTGGCTCCTGGCTCTTCTTCTAAAATAGTATCTTTCCCTCCCTTTATCTGAAATACCACTGTCTCATATTCCCAAGTCTATGTCTCGACTCAGAGCAAGGGGATGAACATGTGCTAGACTGAAAGAAGGAAAGGAGAAAACCATCAGACTCCTCACATGCTATAGTGTTTTCTCTTTTCAACTCAACTCTAAACTCCTTGAATGAAAACACTTTCCTCTGAATCCTTTTGCCTAAGGTACTGCTTTACATGGTAGAATTTCAATGAACACTTTGTGATTGAAAACTGTTACCATGACTCTTTCTTAAAAAATGAACAATGATATATCATCCATAAGAAGTTGATTTTTTTTCATAGAAAATTTATGATTAAACACACACAGACATAGAGTCAGCATAAAATAATAGATCGTGCAAGCCCTGGCCCGTATAGTATAAAGAAAAATTTTAAGAACTCTTTCAGGGCTTAAAATGCCTTACCAATATTTCTTTTCTGTTTGTACTCTCACTTCCCACATTTATGGCTCTGATTTTATTGTGGATTAAGATAATGGAAAAAATCTTGAGAATTTCAGTAAGTATTATATCTTGGAGAGAAAAACATGTCCACATGTGCACAGAAACTATACAGTTCAAGAATAACATCTAGTTGTCACTACAATGGTCATGTTTATAGCCTGGCAAATACCATGGAACTAGTTAGAGCTGCGGTGGTGCCTGGAGCATGCTAAATTAACTTAGTCCCTTTCTTAATTGAAATGTTGTCTCTGTTTATGGGTTGCAACCTCTTACTTGCCTTTGTGATTCAAATTCTCCTGTTGCTAAGAGAGTTTTCTAAATGTTTCATTTATCCCTGAGTTAGAGCATTTTGCTATAGATGGCAAAGGACCCAGAGTATCTAGAATATCCATCTTTGACATTTTATTTAATTATATCTCTGGAACTAAGCAGCAATAAATTGACACATCTCCCACATTAGAGCCAGTGCCAAGTTCAGGGGATCAGCATCAAGGCAGCTTAGAAGATAGTCTAAACACAGTACTTCCAACTGCTCACGTTCTGCCTTGTTCTTGCAAGTCTAAGCTGGGCTGCAATGATGACTTGATGGTCAGCAGTAGAGACACTCTGAGTAGAAAAAGGTTGTGATTCTTAGTAATAATTTAAAAAACTTACAAAATACCACTAAGAGTCTAATATTCACTTCAGTTAATCCTCACAATAATCGTTGAGGTAAGTGCTATTATTATGTCCACTTTACAGGTAAGGAAATGAATGAAATTTTGCCCAGAGTCACACAGCCATTAAGCACTGGTAATAGAACTTGATTTCTGAAGTGTTGGCTCCAGAATTCCTGCTCCTCATCCTTCTTCTCTGCTCTCTCCATCTGCATGGGAAGGAGATCTGGCTCATTGCTCCCAGTGTCTCTGTTTTTCTAGAAGAGGGGAAGGAGAGACACTTGGCATTGCCTGAGCTTGGCTGCATTACCCTTGGTCTGTTGTTGCTGTTGTTGTTTAGGCACTCTGTCATGTCCGACTCTTGCGGCCTCGTGGACTGTAGCCTGCCCGGCTCCTCTGTTCATGGGATTCTCCAGGCAAGAATGCTGGATTGGGTTGCCATTTCCTCCTCCAGGAGATCTTCTCAACCCAGGCATCAAACCTGTGTTTTCTGCATTGACAGGTGGATTCTTCATCACAGAGCCACCAGGGGCTTCCCTCACCGTGCATTATTTTTTCTCTAAAAGGAAATATTTGAAGATAAAAGATTTTTCCCTTTGTCATGTTGTATTCTGAACATAACTTTTAAAACATGAATCACCTTTGTGAATAATTTCTTAGATAATGATCAGAATCCTTATTATTTTTATTGTTATTTTTAATAATATCACACTTCTGATTCCCCAAACTCAATTTTAATCTTGTTTCTCACTATTAGTACTGTTACGGGCTCCTTTTGTTGTTGTACATTACAAATCTAAAATAGTTTTTTGTCTCCAAGTATGCAAAGTAACTCTATTTTGAAACACCTGAATTTGAGAAAAACAAAAGGAAATAAACATCTTAAGAGGAATTTAAGTTTACCTTAGCCTAATTTTCCAAGGAACTTACATGTATGCTATATGTAAGGTTTAATTAGATTTCATTACGTTTTAGATTTGTTTTTCATTGTTACTAAATGTGAAAGAAAAGCTGAAGATGTAATTAAATTTTATTATCTCAGTGATATAATCTGTAACTTGAGGGTGAATAGTCTACATAAAAAAACCAAATCTCATTAGATACACAAATGAATAAAAGGAACGTTTTCATCACTGCAAAAAGATGCATTAATTCAGAGGGAAAACCCTTAATTGAATTTCACTTTAATTTTTTCCAAATTTCCAAATCTGAGAAAACAGAATATTTGGCTTTGACCCTATTATGGCATACGCAAACAACCTCAACCTGTATGTCTTTGTCACTTTTTATTTTTGTATATTCTTTGTGACTCTCCGTTACAAGTCCTGGCAAACTTCTTAGGATTAGCCAGAGAACACGGAACAGCCTTGAAGTGGTAGGTAAGTCTCTTATTTCATAAACAAATTCTTGGCAAATGGATGTGTATATTCATATGGTGACCAGTTTCCATTAGGCTGAAATGGCAACCTCTGCAAAACTGAGATGGATGGAGTGGCTTGAAGAGGTATGCTGATACTTTCTGGAAGTTTTTGACTCACTTCTGTGCAGAGAATACACGTTTATCATTTCCACAGTTTTCCCATATCCTATTTTATCCTGCCTCTCCCTTTCAACTTTCTGGCCTACCACATCCCGGCTTCTCTGATAAAAGGACCTATGGAGAGGGTGAGCCTTTCAGCTGTGAGCTTGCATAACTACAGATCGCGCTATACAGGTCTCCAAGGACGGTTGAAACTTCAATAAGGCACCATTACAGAAAATCCGTCTATACCTACTGGCTGCTTCATTCTATTGTTGACCCTCACTGCCGGGCTGGTTCCTTTCCTTAGGTTCTGGCTCACGCCTTGGTCATGGCTATAGAATTCATGGTTAAAAACTGAGTCAAATGTTAGAAGGGATTCAATTCCTTTAAAAGTTCTACTGTAGTCTATATCTAAAACCTCCACTATTATGGTAAGATCTATGGTTGCAAACATTCAGAACACTAAGATCATGGCATCTGGTCCAGTCACTTCATGGCAAATAGATGGGGAAACAATGGAAACAGTGAGAGACTTTATATTTTGGGGCTCCAAAATCACTGCAGATGGTGACTATAGCCATGAAATTAAAAGACACTAGCTCCTTGGAAGAAAAGCTATGATCAACCTAGACAGCATATTAAAAAACAGAGACATTACTTTGCCAACAAAGGTCCATCTAGTCAAAGCTATGGTTTTTCCGGTAGTCAAGTATGGATGTGAGAGTTGGACTACAAAGAAAGCTGAGCACTGAAGATCTGATGCTTTAGAACTGTGGTGCTGGAGAAGACTCTTGAGAGTCCCTTGGACTGCAAGGAGATCCAACCAGTCTATCCTAAAGGAAATCAGTCCTGAATATTCATTGGAAGGACTGATGCTGAAGCTGAAACTCCAATACTTTGGCCACCTGATGTGAGGAACTGACACTAGAAAAAGACCCTGATGCTGTTAAAGATTGAGGGCAGGAGGAGAAGGGGAGGACAGAGGATGAGATGGTTGGATGGCATCACCGACTCAATGGACCTGAGTTTAAGTAAGCTTTGGGAGTTGGTGATGGACAGGGAAGCCTGGTGTGCTGCAGTCCATGGGGTCGCAGAGAGTTGGATGCGATTGATGAACTGAACTGAACTGAACTGATAGTCACAAATCACTAGGTCAAAGTTTCTAAAGGTAGAAAAGTATGTTGTCTTATTGTACTTTTTTTTTTTTTTCTGGAACATCTTTCTTCATTGGTCATCAACCTTAAATATTTAGTTGGCCCAAAAGTTCATTTGAGTTTTTCCGTAAAATCCTATGGGAAACTTGAAGGAATATTTTGGCCAATCCAATACTTCATGTAACTTTAAGACCTAACCCAACCACATAATTATAAGGAACAAGATATGAAACCTCACAAATATAAAAATGTAGGCCAAATTTTATTTCAAAATAGAACTTTAGGACTGATTTTTTAATATTTTGTCATATGCCCAAACTATTCATGAGGGAGGGGTTAAGAAGTTTTAAGTTTTTTATGGGATTTGATATTTTTCACTAAACCCTTTTCTATAGTGTAGCACTTATTTTCTAACATCATTTTTGAAGAGAAGTTGCTCAGTCATGTCTGACCCTTTGCAATCCCATGGACTGTAGCCTACCAGGCTCCTCCATCCATGGGATTTTCCAGGCAAGAGTACTGGAGTGGGTTGCCATTTCCTTCTCCAGGGGATCTTCCTGACCAAGGGATTGAACCCAGGTCTCCCGCATTGCAGACAGACGCTTTACCATCTGAGCTACCAGGAACAAACTAAATAGGAGATGAGTGATTTTTATTTAGAGCTATTATTTTTCCAGCTGCACTTCTTTAGTATGAGATTTATCATGTAGTGATACAATAGGTAAGTCTTACCTGCATGCTGGAGAAGGAAATGGCAACCCACTCCAGTCTTCTTGCTTATAGAATCCTGTGGACAGTGGAGCCTGGTGCACTGCTGTCCATAGGGTCGCACAGAGTCAGACATGACTGAAGCAACTTAGCATGCATGCATGCACCTGCATGCACCACCCCAAAGCCATAGTGTAGTAGATAAAAATTTATATAAAGTGTTTCTCTCCTCCAAGGCAAGTGTGCTTGTGGCCAGTTCTATAATAGAACAATTTATTAATTACTGAAAAGCAAGATATCATCCAAAGGAGTTAAGCTAAAGAAACTTCCTTTTGTAGACTTAATAGTTTGTTTATTTATGGAAATGAAAGTTCTTCACTAAATTAATTATTGTGTTTTTGAGTGTGTGTTTGTATACAAAGTCTTGCATATAATTTATATCTCCTATCTGTCAACCTGGCAAAACAGTCAGGTTTGAGAGTTACATTTTATTTGGTGGTCATCTTAGAATTTCAGGCCTGGGAGAGAGTATTTCAAATAACTCTGAGAACTTTTTTGAGGAGATGGGGCGGGAGGAGTCAGGTTATACAGAAGTTTGCAGCAAGAGGGGCAGGTGTTCTGAACCTCAAAAGATGACTGTTAATTAATTAAAGAAAACCAGGTATCTCAAGGAATTTAGTGCTCTTCTATGTATGGGAAGATGCAAGTGTCTGGGCTCACTGAAATCATTCCTTTTATATGCATCTCAGCTATGTGGGGCCAGCATCCTGGTTCTTGATTATTCACACCCTTAGTTCCTTGCTGTGGAGAAGGAAATGGCAACCCACTCCAGCCTTCTTGCCTGGAGAATCCCAGGGACGGGGGAACCTGGTGGGCTGCTGTCTATGGGGTCGCACAGAGTTGGAGACAACTGAAGCGACTTAGCAGCAGCAGCAGCAGTTCCTTGCTGACAATGGCAGCCAGCAGCTGAGAGCTCATGTCTTGCAGGCATTGTTCTCCCTTTTGGGTGCCCCTGGGGCTCTGAAGTTCACACGGAGGACCAAAATCACTGATGATTGTAACATCCTTGTTTACTGATATGGCAAGAAATACTCCATTTCACATATCTTAGATGGCTAATTAAACACTTCTAAATATTTCCATTAAATATATAAGTATAGAAATTTAATATTAAAATCCATTCATAAATGCTTATATCAAATCCAATCTACTTGAATGTCTACTACTTTCAGCCAGCACAATATCCTTTAGCACTTGAAATTTATCTATGAAGAAAATTACAAGACTTCTGCCCCATGGAACTTATATTTTGGTGGACAGAAAATATCAATAAGAAATAAACATAAAAAATATTTGAGTCAGTTCTAATGAGGTGAATGAAACTGGAGCCAATTATACAGAGTGAAATCAGAAAGAAAAACACCAATACAGTATATTAATGCATATATATAGAATTTAGAAAGACTGATGACCCTATATGTGAGACAGAAAAAGAGACACAGATATAAAGAACAGACTTTGGATTCTGTGAGAGAAGGTGAGGGTGGGATGATTTGAGAGCATAGCATTGAAACGTGTATTACCATATATGAATTAGATGACCTGTCCAAGTTCAATGCATGAAACAGGGAAACAGGGCACCCAAAGCCGGTGCACTGGGACAACCCAGAGGGATGGGATTGGGAGGGAGGTGGGAGGACGGTTTGGGACAGGGGGACACATGTACACCCGTGGCTGATTCATGTCAATGTATGGCAAAAACCACCACAATATTGTAAAGTAATTAGCATCCAATTAAATTAATTTAAAAAGAGAAATAAATAATAAATAAATAGTGTGTTAGAATATAATGTGTGCCATAAAGCTAGAGCAAGCTAATATGTCATGAATGCTAAGGGAAAAGGGTATGTTGTAATTGGAATAAGGTAGTCAAGGAATGCCTTACTGAGAAAAGGGCATTTGGAAAAGACTTGGAGAAGGTAAGAGAATGAGCCGTGTGGATACGCGCAGAACTTGGAGACACTGTGGTTGGCTTCCAGACCACTGCAATAAAGTGAATATTACAATACAGTAAGTCACATAGTGGTTTTTGTTTCCCAGTACACATAAAAGTTATGTCCATATTATATGGTAGTCTATTAAGTATAGACTTAAGTCTAAAATAAACAATATACATACTCTAATTTTATAAAACATTATTACTAAAAGTGCTATCACCTGAGTTTTCAGCAAGTCATAATCTTTCTGCAACAGTGACATCAAAGATCACTGATCACACATCATCATAACAAATGTAATAATCATGAAAAAAATGAAATATTTTGAGAATAACCAAAATGTGACCCAGAAACACAAAGTGAACAGATGCTGTCAGAAAAATGTTGCTGATAGACTCATGGTAGGGTTTCTACATACCTTAATTTGTAAAACAAACAAACAAAAAAACCCCCCATGGTATTGCACTGCAAAGTGCAATAAAACAAGGTCTGCCCATACATGAAGGCAGATTGGTCTGGGCAGGCAAAGAGAAAGCAAATGCAAAATCCTGACATTAGAGTGTTCCTAGGGTGTCCAAGGGACAAAAATGAGGAAAGCGGGCTGGAGAGGAGTGAACATAGTGGAAAGATAACAGGGTAACAGATAATTGGAGTTCAGCGCATACAATGGTCGATAGGCCTTTATCATGTTGTTGGCTTTACTCTAAGTAAAATGGGGAGCCACTGATAAGATCTGAGCATCAGAATTCTATGATCTGACTTCTGCATTGAAGAAATCACTTTCTAGTGAGACTAGATCAGGTGGCAGGCAAGAGTCCAAAGCAGGGAGATCAGCTTGGTTAGGCTGGAATCCAAATAATGATGATGGTTCAGACAATGGTGGCAGCAATAAAGATGATCTGAAATGGGTTTAGATGGGCTTATGGATAGTTAATCAATGGGGAAGCTGAGCCTGTAGGTATGGATGGCACTTAGAGGGTAAATGAAATTTATCTGATTGCTTCAATTTTCTCAAGTAAGATCAGCTGAAAGTGAGAATCAGGGATGATGTCTCGGGAGTTTCTACAGAAATGAGAAGACATGAAATAGTCACCAAACAGAATATGGAGAAGGAAATGGCAACCCACTCCAGTGTTCTTGCCTGGAGAATCCCAGGAACGGGGAGCCTGGGGGGCTTCCGTCTATGGGGTCACACAGAATTGGACACGACTGAAGTGACTTAGCAGCAGCAGAATATGAGACGGAAAAGATTGGGGAATATGAAAATGATTTCCTGAGAACCTTAAAGGCCCACTGTGATTTTCATGCTCATAAACATGAAGTAAAACAAGCTCATCATGACTGTGTATTTCTCCACAAGATGAAGCTAAACAGATGAACAAGATGAAGCTAAACAAGATGAAGTGAGTTGGATTTAACCAGGCTTGTGGTTTGGCCACATGTGTAAGGTAAAGGTAAATAGTTATAAGCAAGAGACTAATTATGATTGACCATGGAACTTAAGTGATCATATCAATGGAGCATGTTGAGGGGCTGAAAAGTCTGAGGGGATGAGTTGAAAATTTAGGAGGTGATCATGAGAGTGTGGATGCATGAAACTGGAATTACTATGTTTTGCTCTTACTGGTGATGGCTAGGCTTAGAATGGGGCTTCCCAGGTGGAGCTAGTGGTAAAGAACATGCCTGCCAATGTAGGAGACATAAGAGACATGGGTTTGATCTCTGGGTCAGGATGATCCCCTGGAGAAGGGCATGCAACCCACTCCAGTATTCTTGCCCGGAGAGTCCCATGGACAGAAGAGACGGGCGGGCTACGGTCCATGGGTTTGCAAAGACATCACTCAGTGACTAAAGTAACAACAAAAGACCCACAGAAGTATTAAAGAAGGAATACAGCATTGGTTCCTTTTCCTATTAGGAAAGGAAGGAAACAGCTTGCTTAAATGGCTTTTGCAAAAGGTGAACTTTCTTTTTCAAGCAGAATTGTGATAACTTGAACTGAATTAGGAAGTGGAGTCTCAAAATAGCTATTTAGCATTCAGGAGACAGATGTTTCCTTTTTTTTTTTAATACATAAACTAAAATACTTGGGCATCAGGAGACATTTTTCTCCTAGAGGAATTAGAATATTTCAGTTTTTACCAGTGAAGTATTTCTATTTTAGCTTAGTTAAGTTCTAAAATTCATCATTTTAGGATTAATCATAGTTAAGGCATAGGATTGTGAGTAAAAGTTTTTTTCACTTCTGGGTTATAAATTGTGTTTTAATACATCAATTGAGCCAGTATCTACATAGATACACACACACTCTCCTTTTACTTTCAAGAAAAAAAAAAAAAACTTCCTAAGTTTTAGTGCAGTAGCTGGGACTAAAGGGTAAATGAAGAATTAATAGCAAGAAATAGAGAAATAGGAAGAGAAAAAAGAAATCAGATACAGTAGCTAATGTAGTTTGCCCACAGATTTTATAGGCATTGCATTTCCTCATTTTATTATTAGAAATTAGGTGAAAATAAAAGTCACTAAAGAGAAAGACAAGGTTGGAACTAGGGAGAATAAATATAGCACAACCTATTTTTCTTTTTAAATTCTAATTCTTTCGCCATATTCTACCTTCCCACCAACACATGCGACCACCAAACAGTCCCCTAATTAATTCTTGGGAAAGCCTTTGTAAATTATTAAAGTAGAATTTCTCTTAGATTTTTAAAATTTATTATTTCTAATAATACATATTTCCTCAAATATTGTACAATTCAATTGTATATTTTTTTAATTTATGATCTAATTTACATATTATTTAAATAACTTAGTTAAATAATATGTTACTTAGATAAAACTAGTGTAAGAATATAACACTTTAAAAGATAAGAAAGTCCATATTAGGCAGCTAATAATTTTATAGGTACTTCAATGACTTCACTAGACTTGAGCAGCCAGAAATTTGGATGAAGAGGGATCATAGTCTTATATTTAACCCCTTGAACTCAAGAAGAAAAATATGTAATCAACTAATTTACTATGTTTATTTAAGTAATAAGTAATTATTCAGTGCATACCAGTAACAGGCATTGTTTTAGAAACTATTAACTTTTATAATGACCCTATAAGGTCTAGTATGTTTCACGTCATTAAAAAGAAAAACTCCTGAGGCACCTAAGGGCTAAGAAACTTACTCAAGATCATGAAGATGGCATGATGGACATCCTTGCTACAGAAGCCGTGATCTTGATCAGTGTGCTATGCTTTCTTGAGATAAGTTTAAAATAGGGTTTCAAGTGCTTTGAAAAATCTTGACTTTTTACAAAGAATTTTGTACAACTACATTTATAAATATTTGATGGAGATGAGGTTAAGATTTTATAGCAGTGAGCCATAATCTGATCAGTTTTATAGAAAAATCTAGGACAATAAGATGTACAATCTCTAGTAAGAAAGATCTCACTTCAAGCAAGGAGAAAATAATCAATTCAATTTTGTACTCCACCATAGTAACTAGAAGCCTAAACTATTTTGCAAGTACTGTTTTCTCAATTTTAACTTATTTAACTTATTTTAACTCAGAGAATGGGTAACTTTGAGATTGACCACCCACATGCAATTTTAGCAATTATATGCAGCAAGTCATTGACCAAAACAGTTATCATGCAAGAAATAGTTGAGAAATCAAGTTTGACCACATAGAGGCCCAGGGAAATATTCCAAAATCTCTTGCCAGAGGCAATAATGAACATTTATGTGTTCTGCATGGGAAAGAATTGTAAGGTTTTAAGGAAATGCTTTTACTATAAAGCATTTACTATTACTTTTAAATAATCTGACTTATTAGAGTGGATGAACTGATATCAGATACACAATATAAAGTAGCATAATAAGCATGAGAGGCATGAGAGTTTGAAGAGTTTGGAGAAGACTGATCCCTGTATAAGGTGAGAAAATGGTACGAAGAAAAAGAGAGAAGGAAGGACAACTCTGTTGGAGCTACAAGATAAACATGAAAGTCTTCTTACAATTGAGGAGTTCAGGGATCTGAATTTAAAGAAAGCAAAAATCTAATATTCTATGATAATACCTGGGAGAAAGATGAAAATTAAAAATAGAGTCATATTGTACTATACATTAATGAATATGTCATACAAGAGGGATACATATAATCCACGTGTCCAGAACCACCCCATGTATATGAATCTGTCTTCATTCCCATGAGGAGTACAGAATTTCCAGTGAAGAAAGATGGAGAACTGGGAAAGATCCTGATAGTGATGCAGAGTGTGGAGAGGAAAGTGTGGAGAGAATGGAGAGATAATAGAGAAGCATACCGAGGCTGAGATGGTTAGAGATCCACCCAGGTTCACGCGCTGTCTTCCACACAGTATAGAGTTGTCACTGGCAAGCAGTTGTCCATCCATGAACTGTGTTTCCCAGTCTTTTTTCTGTGACCATAGACTAGTGCATACCAATAAAAATCAAGTGGAAATTATGCATATTACTCCTGGGCATTTCATAAAAACTCCTGGGCATTATATCCCTAGTTTCCCCATCAAGCAGCTCTAATGTAGAAGGAATCTGAGTCCCTGAATTACCACATGGAGAAGTTACTTGCCAATCAGACATAATCACATTGGACTATTTGCCAGTGAGGTATAAAATTCTCACATAATATGTTGAGACACTAGAAATGTAAGGGTTATTTATTACAGAAGCTAGTGTTACCCTGTGGAGAAGGTCATGGCAACCCACTCCAGTACTCCTGCCTGGAAAATCCCATGGAAGGAGGAGCCTGGTAGGCTGCAGTCCATGGGGTCGCTAAGAGTCGGACACGACTGAGCGACTTCACTTTCACTTTTCACTTTCATGCCTTGGAGAAGGAAATGGCAACCCACTCCAGTGTTCTTGCCTGGAGAATCCCAGGGACGGGGGAGCCTGGTAGGCTGCCGTCTGTGGGGTCGCACAGAGTCGGACACGACTGAAGTGACTTAGCAGCAGCAGCAGCAGCAGTGTTACCCTGACACACGCACAGACACAAATCCACCAGGAATGAAAAAATAGGATGTGAGTGTAAGCAAATTGTTAGTTAACTAAAACTTCTGTCTGCGACTGTCTACTGCTTGTCTATAGGTTTATGATTGACACTTCCTAAAAATAAGTGATTAAGGCTATAAAGGTTTTTAAGAGTTTCTGAACTTTTGAAAAGAAACAGAACAATGGCAAGGAATGATGAAAATGTCATTTTTATTTTTCACTAAATGTTAGTACTTTAACATAAAAGGAGAATGTAAGACATGGGAAACACATGGGTGGCCAATGAAAGACTGAAGCCCAAGGTTTTTCTTAAAACTTCAGTCTCTGGAAGTTATTCATTGGCCCAAAGGAAGTTTTTTAAAGTAAATGCAAAGAGGAGAGAAGATGCTCAAATAAAATTCAGAAGCTAGTGACTATAGAGAAAATGTCATGACAGGAAAAATGGCTAACAATAAAAGAGGTGCCTGGAATTTCCAAAAAAGATGTTTTTAGGAAAAAACAAGTAAACAAAGAAACAAAAATAAATTAATACTAGTATGGTGTGTAGAATAAGTTTCTCCCAGAGATGTCCATGTTCTAACCCCCAGAACCTGTGAATATGTTAATTACATAGAGAGAAAAATTAAAGTTGCTGATGGAATTAAAATTGCTAATCAACTGACCTTAAAACAGATTATCCTGGAGTAGCCAGGGGGCCCAATATAATCAAGAGTCCTTTAAATGTATATTAAGGTGGCAGAAGAGTAGAGTCAAAGAGAGATGTGAAGATGCCACCCTGCTGGCTACAAAGAATGCAGTGAAAGTGTTAGTCACTCAGTTGTGTCCAACTCTTTGTGACACATTAACTGTAGCCCATCAGGCTCCTCTGTTCATGGAATTTTCAAGGCAAGAATACTAAAATGGGTTGCCATTTCCTTTTCCAGGCAGGGTATCTTCCCAACCCAGGGATTGAATCCATGTCTCCTGCATTGCAGACAGATTCTTTACCATTTGAGCCATCATGCAAGCTAAAGATAGCACAAGAGACCCTAAACCAAGAAATACAGGTGGTTGTAGAAGCCGGAAAAACAGGGATGGATGAATTCTCCTCTAAAGACTGCAGAAGGAATGCAGTCCTAATAAAACTTTGATTTAAGCTCAATGAGACCAATCTCAGACTTTTAATCTCTAGAACTAAAAGATTATAACTTTGTGCTTCTTTAAGCCACTAAATTTGCGGTAATTTATCACAACAATGTTAGGAAACTAATACAACTGATCTCTTCCATAGCTCCATGCTAATAAACAGAGTATAAATAATAAACTGTGAATTTGAAATTAGGACACACTTTGCAAACCTGGAAAAATGAGACTAAAAAATGGGAATAAGTTGATGGAAGAGAGTCCTGGACCTAAGAAGGAGACATGTTAAGAGACAGTTATGCAATATTTCATGAAGTTATACACTTGTGTGGACAAAGACATTGAACATGAAGTGCTTCTGAAGAGCACTGAGAAAAGTTTCAAAGAAAAACAAGTATGTGTTATCATTACTGATACTATGCCTTTACCATGTCTTACTTTTGTTTAGATTTTAAGCAAGTGTGTCACTATATTTTTTCATCCTATGATCTTGTGAAATAGTCAGGAACACAAATTAGGAAACAAGGGCTTTGAAAACCATCGTCCAAGAGACAGAGGTGGGACTAGAATGAATTCCCAGTTCACTTTCCACAATATTAATTTCAGTGGGAAAAACAAAAACAGTATGTTCACAAAACTATAAAAACAACAAATACTAGTAATGAAGGATTTTAATCACCATTTTGTTGTTCAGTCACACAGTCATGTATGACTCTTTGTGAATCCATGGACTGAAGCATGACAGGCTTCCCTATCCTTCGCTATCACCTGGAGTTTGCTCAGAACTCACGTTCATTGAGTTGGTGATGACATCCAACCATCTCATTCTCTGTCACCCTCTTCTCCTCCTGCCCTCAATCTTTCCCAGCGTCAGGGTTTTTCCAATGAGTTGGCTCTTCTCATCACATGGCCAAAATTATTGGAGCTTCAGCATCAGTCCTTTCAATGAATATTCAGGTTGATTTTCTTTAGGATTGACTGCTTTGATCTCCTTGCTGTCCAAGGGACTCTCAAGCGTCTTCTCCAACACAGTTTGACAGCATGAGTTCTTCAGTGCTGAGCCTTCTTTATGGTCCAACTCTCACATCCAGACATGACTACTGGAAAAACCATAGCTGAAATGATAGACCTGTTGTTATTGCTTTGGCCAGACTACCTCTGGAATATTGTAATCAATTTTTTCAAGTATTTCTTTCTTTCTTAAACAAAAAACGTACACTCAAAAATGTCTCATTCAGATAACTAAACAAATCATGGTAAGAAACATGAAAAAAATCTAATATTTCCTAAAAGAAGTTTTCTGCAAAAAGACATTGTTATTTTTTCTCTCTTTAAACTAATTTGAAAGTCCTGTTGTGGGTCTAAAATTTATTTACAGAGAATTTGGAATAATTGGCTGACAAAAGGTTCTGATATTGTCAAATATTACATATCTAAGTGCATGCATGCATGCATGTGTGTGTGTAGGGAAAAAATCCAAAGGCGTAAACCCAAATGCTAATTCCAGTGAAATTCCATAGAATTTCAGTGAAATTAATCATATCAAAACATATGCTTTATTTCCAAAGCAATTCCATTCTGTTTGTAAGCTAATGAGGGTTAAAAATTGGGGAAAGGCTTTACAAAGCACAATCACAAATAGAAGCTTAAAAATATAAGGATATTTTTCTTCATGCCAGTTTCATATGTAAAATGCACACCTTTACACAGATGTCAGCAGCCTCTTGATTGTGTCCACACAAATTGACCTAGAAAGTCTTTTCTAACAGAAATAGTAAATGTATGGCTTAGGAAATTTCTTTTAGACACCTGTCCCACTGGTCACAGTCATACGTGAAAATCTTGAAGAATTTATGTCCTGTATTTCTGCTATTGCTGATATGAGTATTCCAACTAGTAGCATTCTTGTGCATGTTATTTTGGTGAATGTATGTATGTATTTCTTTTGGGTATATATCTAGGACTGGGACTGATGAGGGAGACAGAATACTAAAAAAGTCCTCCACGATTCCAGGCCCTAGTGCAAGGGGGATTATCCATGTGGGTTTTATACTAGGGAGATACCCAGGTGGGGCTAATCACATCATTTGCTTTTAAAGCAAAGAGTTTTCTCCAGGAGCAAGAGAGGAAGTCAGGGAGATTTGAAGCCTATGAAATATTTGCTGCATCACTGCTGGTTTGATGATACAGGGCTCCTCATACAAGGAGGACTGGAACCACACTGTGTTGGACTTCTGGTCTGCCGAACCACGAGCTGATAATGGTTGTATTTAAAGTGACAGTTTGTGGTAATTTGGCACACAGAAAGAAAAAACTAATATCTAGAGTTTGTATGCATTTCATAGATGATGCCAACGGTTCTTCAAAGTATCAGTTTTAAGTATCACTTTTCAAAGTACACTTCTCAACAGAAGTGTACCGGTTACTCCATAAAATTTACATGTTGTCCTTAGTGTAGTCACAGAATATAAAGCATCTAGTAGAAACTTCGGAGAAGGCAATGGCAACCCACTCCAGTATTCTTGCCTGGAAAATCCCATGGACGGAGGAGCCTGGCAAGCTGCAGTCCATGGGGTCGCGAAGAGTCGGACACGACTGAGTGACTTCACTTTCACTTTTCACTTTCATGCATTGGAGAAAGAAATAGCAACCCACTCCAGTGTTGTTGCCTGGAGAATCCCAGGGACAGAGGAGCCTGATGGGCTGCCGTCTATGGGGTCGCACAGAGTCAGACACGACTGAAGCAACTTAGCAGCAGCAGCAGCAGAAACTTGCCTGTTTAATGTAAAAGTATTAATCATTTAATAAGATAAAACTAAAAATGAAATGTAGCATTCAATTTCCCATGTAAAACAGAGAAAATTTTAATAAATTATAATATTCATTTCTAAAATTGAGCCCAACACACACCAAATTTTTTGTTGTTGTCCAGTGACAAAATTGTGGCTGCTCTTTGCAGCCTTACGGACAGCAGCATGCCAGGCTTCATTGTCCTTCACTATCTCCCAGAGTTTGCTCAAACTCATGTTCATTGAGCTTGAGATGCCATCCAGCCATCTCAGCCTGTCGCCCCCTTCTCCTGCCCTAGGTCTCCTCCTTTTTAAGCTAATTATTCAAAGGAAATGGTAATCAGTATTTAGTATTATTTAATGTGACTAGTTGATGTTGAAATGATATCATCTGCCTTTTTCATAAATCAAATAACTGTAATAATAGGAACATTTAACAAATCCTATAGCTATTTTATTCCTTGTTTCACTGGTCTTTGTTGAATTTACCCCTAAAGAGATATTGGATAATGTCTTTTAAATATCAAGGATCAGTTCAGTTCAGTTCAGTCGCTCAGTCGTGTCTGACTCTCCGCGACCCCATGAATCACAGGACGCCAGGCCTCCCTGTCCATCACCAACTCCCGGAGTTCACTCAAACTCATGTCCACAGAGTCGGTGATGCCATCCAGCCATCTCATTCTCCGTTGTCCCCTTCTCCTCCCGCCCCCAACCTTTCCCAGCATCAGAGTCTTTTCCAGTGAGTCAACTCGTCGCATGAGGTGGCCAAAGTATTGCAATTTCAGCTTTAGCATCAGTCCCTCCAATGAACATCCAGGATTGATCTCCTTTAGAATGGACTGGATGGATCTCCTTGCAGTATAAGGGACTCTCAAGAGTCTTCTCCAACACCACAGTTCAAAAGCATCGATTCTTCGGCGATCAGCCTTCTTCACAGTCCAACTCTCACATCCATACATGACCACGGGAAAAACCATTGCCTTGACTAGACGGACCTTGGTTGGTAAAACTTCCATAGGGACTCTGAAGAAAGATTTTATATTTTTTCTAAATTTAATATCATTTGGCAATTGATGTTTTCATCTTTTTAAATATATTTTGCTAGTTAACTATGCAAAATATCACTCTTATAATCATTTTGACTATATATACTTGTATAACTTTTTAGAGCTTACTCTAGGAATTAAAGAATTCATACTTATTATTTACAGTCTATTAATATTTAGAATTAATATATAATCACCTAATTGGAATCCAAAAACTATAAATTCCCTTTAACTTCTCTCAGTTATTAACAAAGTACATTTTTCCCCCTTTCTTTCTTTCTTTTTTTTTTTCCTTTTAAGCACAGAGTTTTTATTGCCCCAGGAAGCAAGTGCATTCATCCCACCTCACCAACTTTAAGAGTCACAGAAATGCAGATTTCTATAATAAAGTACAGCACAGACTTGGGGAGAAATGATCCCTTGGACTATTTTGGTTGTGATACTGAGGTAACTAATTGACCTTGTTCAGTGAAAATACCTCCAACACAATGAAAACTATAAACTAACCATAGCATCTAATTCATATATACAATTCAAATATAAATATATATTATATCCTTCAATGTATGGCAAGTTTAAAACATTGGTGTTTACAAAATAAAAATTATATTATGCTTCAGCTATCTAACATAGTACCTCTACAAACACTGAAAACTTCCTTCTGGGAATGTTATATTTTATGCTTTCAACCATCAAACATATTCTGAAAAATTCAAGAGAAGAAAAATAGGTACTATATATACCCAGATATTTTCCCTTTGTGTTTCTCTGTCTTCGTTCCTGATGTTCCAAGTTTCCTTCTGCTATCATATCCCTTCTGTCTGAAGAACTTCCTTTAGCAATTTTTTTTAAAGCAGGTCTGCAGCCAACAACTACTCATAGTGTGCGTTCATCTGAGAATGTCTTTATTTCATCTTAAGTCCTGAGGGACATTTTCACTGATATAGAGTTCTGAGTCATTAGTTCTTTCCTTTCAACATTTTAAAGATGTCATACCACATCCTTCTGATACAACACACAGAGGGAATGAGCCCAGGACTTCACAAACAGCTTGGCAGAGTGACCATCCCAAGATTTTCTGTTTTATTATCTCCCAGGCATGCTCCCATTCCTCAGACTGCTCTTTCCAGACTTCAACCAGAAACTGCCCCGTTTCCACCTTGTTCAGGGTTGCGCAGAGCAAGACAGAGGAAGAAGAAAAAACTAATCATAACAGGTCGGGTGACACTGTCTCAGAGCCACACTTCAACTGAAGGAGAGGAAACATCCCCTCCCTTTAAGTTTTGGCTCCTACTGGTTTCTCACTTGCCAGTTGTACTTAGTAGAGGTTATTTTATGATTTAAATATTGCACTGTATGTAGGAGGCATGTTACCTTCTCCTTATTTGTCTATTTACCATGTACTTTAATATTTGAAATGTTATGTCTTGGAAACTCAAGTGGGCCTTAGGAAGCATTGCTACAAACAAAGCTAGTGAAGGTGATGGAATTCCAGTTGAGCTATTAGAAATCCTAAAAGATGATGCTGTTGCATTCAATATGCCAGCAAATTGGAAAACTCAGCAGTGGCCATAGGACTGGAAAAGGTCAGTTTTTATTCCAATCCCAAAGAAAGGCAATGCCAAAGAATGTTCAAACTACTGCACAATTGCACATCTCACACGGTAGCAAGGTAATGCTCAAAACTCTCCAACCAAAGTTTGAACAGTACAGAACTGAGAACTTCCAGATGTTCAAGCTGGATTTAGAAAAGGCAGAGGAATCAGAGATCAAATTGCCAACATCCGTTGGATCATAAAAAAATCAAGGGGATTCCAAAAAGCATCTACTTCTGTTTCATTGACTACGCTAAAGACTTTGACTGTTGTTTCCACAACAAACTGGAAAATTCTTAGAGATGGGAATTCCAGACCACCTTACCTACCTCCTGAGAAATCTATATGCAGGTCAAGAAGCAACAGTCAAAACTGGACAGGGAACAATGAACTGGTGCAAAATTGGGAAAGGAGAATGTCAAGGCTGTATATTGTAACCCTGCTAATTTAACTTATATGCAGAGTACATCATGCGAAATGCTGGGCTGGATGAAGCTCAAGCTGGAATCAAGATTGTTGGGGGAAATATCAATAACCTCAGGTATGCAGATAACACCACCCTTACAGCAGAAATAGAAGAGGAACTAAAGAGCCTCTTGATGAAAATGAAAGAGGAGAGTGAAAAAGCTGGCTTAAAACTCCACATTCAAAAACAAAGATCATGGAATCCAGTCCCATCACTTCATGGCAAATAGATGGGGAAACAGTGGAAACAATGACAGATTTTATTTTCTTTGGCTCCAAAATTACTGTGATGGTGACTTCAGCCATAAAATTAAAAGATGTTTGCTCATTGGAAGAAAAGCTGTGACAAACCTAGACAGCGTATTAAAAAAGCAGAGACATCACTTTCCTGACCAAGGTCTGTATAGTCAAAGCTTTAGTTTTCTCAGTAGTCATGTACAGATCTGAGAGTTAGACCATAAAGAAGGATGAGTACTGAAGAAGTGATGCTTTTGAACTGTGGTGCTGAAGAAGACTCTTGAGAGTCCCTTGGACTGCAAGGAGAACAAATCAGTCAATCCTAAAGAAAATCAACCCTGAATATTCATTGGAAGAACTGATGCTGAAGCTGAAGCGTCAATATTTCAGCCACCTAATGGGAAGAGCCAACTCATTGGAAAAGGAAAAGACCCTGTTGATGGGAAAGATTGAGGGCAGGAGGAGAAGAAGGTGACAGAGGATGGCATCATTGACTCAATGGGCATGAGTTTGAGCAAAGTCTGGGAGATAGTGAAGGACAGGGAAGCCTAGTGTGCTGCAGTCCATGGGGTTGCAGAGTCGGACATGACCGAGTGAACAAGAACATCGTCTTGGAAAAGCCATTGATATTTCTAGAACAATGTGATTTTTATGCCACATTTTCTCCTTCAAGGAAATAACTTTTTTCCCCCAAGGAATAATTAATACCAATAATATAAATGATAAATCAATAATTTTAAAACCTCATATTACTACCATTTTCCCTAAATAATGGAGATAAAAAAGGGGAAAAAAAATCCAGGAAATCTCCTCCCTCCCTACAGCTGTATCTCAGTTTTAAGCTTTCTCTCTTGTTCCTTGAACTAGAACTAGAAGTTTTCTCCTAGATTTGTGTTCTCCAAAGTACCTGTTTCTGGGTTTGAAATGTGCAGAGTTCTGGCCAGGGCATACAAGAGGAAAACAATGACAAACTCACAGCTGTCTCAGGGGTACTCTGAATTCTGTTTTTCTTCCCCAACTGCCTTCTTATATTTACTTCTTAGAGTTCTCAAATAGCTGGTCACACATTCTGTCCAAGTTTTATAACTGAGTTCAATGGACGAGAAAGGAGTGTTTACTCCATCTTATCCAGAAACAATATTCTATAGCTTGCATTTTAACAAGTATCTTTCCCTATATGAAATGTCTTTCGTCTTTAACTTTCAAGCAAGTAAATCTAACTTCTTCATGTCTTCTGAATATGGTATCAGTGTATGTTTCTCATCATAATTTTTAAACATCTTCATTTTCTACTAATTCATTCATAGATTAATATATATACAAACACAGATACAAATATACTTCACAAGATGTTACAGAAAAACCCAAACTTTTTGCCAACCAAATACATATATATGTATTGTTATCTTCCTAGACTCTTTTATGTTAATGGTTTTATATAATCTTTTACAAAATATTTTATATTAATATTTTTTTCTGTTTGGTAACGTGGTAACATAAGGTAGTAAGTTGCAACACTAGATTTTCTAATGTTTAAAATGCTTGTATTTTTTCAGATAGCCCCTGTCCATGGTAAATTATTCATTCAATATATCATTGCTTAATGATTTTTTTGTGGGCTTAATTATTACTTATAATTTTTGTTTATTTATGAATGACTTTAGAGTATCCTTTTTGTTTATGCTGTTCTTATTCTGTTTTTGTATTCTAGATTCTTCTAGACTGACAGAAAGGCTTGGAAAATTGATCATTTTTTTATCTTTAAGAATTCTGAACAGTTTAAACATTATGTCCTTTTAATACTTTTTTTTCTGACATAAAATATGAAGTCTGGCATATAGAATATATTCAAGAAATATGTTTCCACTGATAAAAGGATGAGTAAGTGAATAATGAATTCATTTTTTTTAAATTATCTTGGCAGGTATAGTCATTGAAAATGCAGTCATTCTACCAGGTTCATATAATCTATCAAGTACTATATTTGGAAGTAGATTCCAGTGAAATAAAAGGCATTCTTATCCTTCAGAGTTTCAGTATGCTGTTAAAAATCCTAATAATATGCCCCCTCCCAAGTACTTATGTGTCCCTATAGAACAATAAACTAATTAATGCAATAGACACATAACTAAATAAAAATATATTAGCAGATCACATATTTGTTACATGTATTTTTCATAAATTTTATTTTTTATTAAATTTCATCTAACCATTGACTTTTATTATGTAAGTAGTACTGTGTTGTTTTAAGAAAATAAACTTGGTCCCCAAATATGCTAATATAAAAATTAGAATTAAAGACCACTCTCTCTTAATATAACAGTACTCCAGTATTCTTGCCTGGGCAATCCCATGGACAGAGTCTGAGCCTGGTGGGCTATAGTCTGTGGAGTTGCAAACAGTCAGACACAATGTATTAATTGAGTACACAATGTTTTATCAAAATATAAATTATATGTTTTAATTATCATCAGATATGAATATGTTTTAGCTAAATTTTTTGTAGGCTTATAAGTCATGTTACCAAACAGAAAATAAATAAAAATGTCAAGAAAATAGTTTGAGAACTAGAAATTTATGAGTTTCTCATGTGAGAACAATTTTACAGTTATGATTAAACAAAAAATACCAAGTAAAATCATTATAAGCATTCCTCACAATTCATATTAAAACTATATGAAAATTTTCTGGGAGCTTAATAAAATCTGTAGTGTTTTTACAAAAGCTAACTTAATATTTTTCTCCTCTGTGTTCTTTTTATGTACCCACGTGATTTCCTCCTAGAAATAATGAATTTCACAAGCATAGAAGAATATTGAGTCAGTGACACAGACATTAGTTTTAAACTATAAGGCCCTGTAATAGCTATCAAAAGTAACAAAAATGCATAAAGTCACTGTTCCTTTTCTAATCTTCAAATTTTCTTTTTCTTTTTCCACTGGGATCAGGGTTTCTGACTGATCTGGTTTTATATTTTATTTTATTTATTTTTTAATGGTTCATATTCATTTGCCCTCTGCTTCTTTTTTTTAACTTTACATTATTGTATTGGTTTTGCCATACATTGACATGAATCTGCCCTGGGTGTACATATGTTCCCCATCTTGAACCCCCTTCTCACCTCCCTCCCCATCCCATCTCTCTGGTTCATCCCAGTACACTAGCCCAGAGCATCCTGTATGATGCATCGAACTTAGACTGGCAATTCGTTTCACATGTGATAATATACATGTTTCAATGCCATTCTCCCAAGTCATCCCACCCTCGCCCTCTCCCACAGAGTCCAAAAGACTGTTCTATACATCTGTGTCTCTTTTGCTATCTTGTATACAGGGTTATCGTTATCATCTTTCTAAATTCCATATATATGCATTAGTATACTGTATTGGTGTTTTTCTTTCTGGCTTACTTCACTCTGTATAATAGGCTCCAGTTTCATCCACCTCAATAGAACTGATTCAAATGTATTCTTTTTTATTGCTGAGTAATACTCCATTGTGTAAATGTACCACAGCTTTCTTATCCATTCGTCTGCAGATGGACATCTAGGTTGCTTCCATGTCCTGGCTATTATGAACAGTGCTGTGATGAACACTGGGGTACATGTGTCTCTTTCAATTCTGGTTTCCTCAGTGTGTATGCACAGGAGTGTGATTGCTGGGTCGTATGGCAGTTCTATTTCCAGTTTCTTAAGGAATCTCCACACTGTTCTCCATAGTGGTTGTACTAGTTTGCATTCCCACCAACAGTGTAAGAGGGTTCCCTTCTCTCCACACCCTCTCCAGCATTTATTGTTTGTAGACGTTTGGACAGCAGCCATTCTGACTGGCATGAAATGGTACCTCACTGTGGTTTTGATTTGCATTTCTCTGATTATGAGGGATGTTGAGCATCTTTTCATGTGTTTGTTAGCTATCTGTATGTCTTCTTTGGAGAAATGTCTGTTTAGTTCTTTGGCCCATTTTTTGATTGGGTCGTTTATTTTTCTGGAATTGAGCTGCAGGTGTTGCTTATATATTTTTGAGATTAATCCTTTGTCAGTTGCTTCATTTGCTATTATTTCTTTTGAAAAAGAAATGATCAGGTGTGGCAGAAGCATATTCCTTTAAATTAGTTCTCAACACAACTGTTTTTAGAGATATATCTTAAGGAGAATGATGTACAACTAAGTATAAAATAACCTACAAGGATATATTGTATAGCACAGGGAATTTAGCCAATGTTTTATAAGTTTAAATGGAATATAATCTATAAAATTTTGAATCACTACATTGCACACCTGAAACTAACATAACATTATAAATTGATCATACTTCAAAAAAATATGGTATGCCATCAATGCTGTGTAAATTAAATCAAACAAATCCTCTGATAATAACTGTTAATTCATTTTTTATAAATTATGGTTTTCTCAGGGTATATGCCCAGTAGTGGGATTGCTTGGTCATATCTATTATTGGTTTTTTTAAGGAACCTCCATACTGTTTTCCACAGTGGCTGTATCAGTTTACATTCCCACCAGCTGTGCAAGAGGGTTCTCTTTTCTTCATGCTTACTCCTGCATTTATTGTTTGTCAATTTTTGATGAGGGCCTGACACCACCATTATGGCAGAAAGTGAAGAAGAACTAAAGATCCTCTTGATGAAAGTGAAAGAGGAGAGTGAAGAAGTTGGCTTAAACTCAACATTCAGAAAACTAAGATCATGGCATCCAGTCCCATCACTTCACGGCAAATAGATGGGGAAACAGTGTCAGACTTTATTTTTCTGGGCTCCAAAATCACTGCAGATGGTGATTGCAGCCATGAAATTAAAAGACACTTGCTCCTTGAATGGAAAGTTATGACCAACCTAGACAGCATATTAAAAAACAGAGACATTACTTTGCCAACAAAGGTCTATCTAGTCAAGGCCGAAGAACTGATGCTTTTGAACTGTGGTGCTGGAGAAGACTCTTGAGAGTCCCTTGGACTGCAAGGAGATCCAACCAGTCCATTCTAAAGGAGATCAATCCTGGGTGTTCATTGGAAGGACTGATGCTAAAGCTGAAACTCCAATACTTTGGCCACCTCATGCGACGAGTTGACTCACTGGAAAAGACTCTGATGCTAGGAAGGATTGGTGGGGGAGGAGAAGGGGATGACAGAGAATGAGATGGCTGGATGGCATCACCGACTTGATGGACATGAGTTTGAGTGAACTCCGGGAGTTGGTGATGGACAGGGAGGCCTGGCATGCTGTGATTCATGGGGTCGCAAAGAGTCGGACACGATTGAGCGACTGAACTGAAATGAACTTAAGTGAACTGAACTGAGTCAAGGCTATGGTTTTTCCAGTGATCATGTGTGGATGTGAGAGTTGGACTATAAAGAAAGCTGAGTGCCGAATAATTGCTGCTTTTGAACTGTGATGTTGGAGAAGACTTTTGAGAGTCCCTTGGACTTCAAGGAGATCCAACCAGTTCATCCTAAAGGAGATCAGGCCTAGGTGTTCATTGGAAAGACTGATGTTGAAGCTGAAACTCCGGTACTTTGGCCACCTGTTGCAAAGAGCTGACTCATTTGAAAAGACTCTGGTGTTGGGAGGGATTGGGGGCAAGAGGAGAAGGGGACAACAGAGGATGAGATGGTTGGATGGCATCACCGACTCGATGGACATGGGTTTGGGTGGACTCTGGGAGTTGGTGATGGACAGGGAGGTATGGCGTGCTGTAGTTCATCGGACACGACTAAGCGATGGAACTGAACTGATTCTGAGTAGTGTGAAGTGATACCTTATTGTAGTCTTCATCTGGTTTTTCTCTAATAATTAATCACATTGCAGCACTATTGACAATAGCCAGGACATGGAAGCAACCTAAATGTCTATTAATAGATGACTGGATAGAGAAGATGTGGTATGTATATACAAGGTAGTATTACTCACCAAAAAAAAAAAAGAATGATATTGCGTCTTTTGTAGAGATATAGGTCTGTGGGCCTAGAGTCTGTCATACGGAGTAAAGTAAGTCAGAAAGAGAAAAGCAAATATCATTTATGAACACATATGTATGAGACCTAGAAAAATGATACAGATGAACCTATTTGCAGGACAAGAATAGAGATGAAGACATAGGGAACGAACATGTGTACCCTGGGGGCAGTGGAGGGATGAACTGGGAGATTGGGATTGATGCATGTGCACTGCCTCAAGCAAAAGAAACAGCTAGTGAGAACCTGCTGCAGCATGCAGGGAGCTCAGCTGGGTGCTCTGTGATGACCTCGATGAATGGGATGGGATGGCAGAGGTAGATCCAACAGGGAGGGATTTATGTATACATATAGCTGATTTACTTCATTGTACAACAGAAACTAACACTGTAAAGCAACTATATCCCAATCTAAAAAAAAAAATTGATTGGGATAATTGAGACAGAATCACACAGTTATCCAGCTGCCAAGGCCACACGGTACTCTGGGGGAAATTAATACCAGAAACTTCAGAGAGGGGATGCTGCAAATGATTATTCATGAGCCTCCCTTGGGAGCAGAAGGTAGTAAATTGTCTGGCTAAAGAGACACTATTGCTTACAATTCTCTGGTTTTCTCTGATTTAGAAGAATGAATCATCTTTGACATCTTAGACAAAGATACAGATTATAGATATTCCTTCTCTTCTCCATTGGAATAATTATTTCCCAGGAGGAAATGGGTAAGGTTAGAGATACAACTCTGGAAGCAACTAAAGTTTAGAGATCATTGCTTTAAATCTGTTCTCATAGTTATAGTAGATGATGCCCCTCTTTCCCACCAAGGAGAATTAGGAGTATCTGAAGTTGTTCAATCTCATAACTCACAGCTGGTCTTGAGAGGTTCATCTTAGACCTTCCTTTCTTCAGTGCTTCTTATGGTATTTCTAGAAAAATTTAGCTGAAAGTGCTACTGAGCAACTTGGCCAAATTGTGCTTAATTTTAAATGTAATCCTAGGTATAGCATCTGCTAGAGATGATTCTGACTTTAACAAGAATACTTTGACTGCTATATACTTGATTCTTTATTTGCACAGTGCCTTGTGATCATTCTTATATTTTCACCTTAAATTAAATTTATGAAAAAGCCATTTTGGAGAATGCAGCCTTTGAGATAAGTAAAGATTTAATTAAATAGATATCAATAATTAAAATAATATATTTTTAAATTAAAAACCTTTCAAGTAAATTCACACCTAGAGGATTCTTTAAACCTCTTACTGATAACTGAGGTCACAGTTATACCTAAACATTTCTAGATGCTGCTCTAAAACATTGATTCTGCATGGCCTATGGAAGCTGCAAGAGTGTTTTGTATGTGATTCTTGTGAGCATTTAAATCGAATTATTCTGCTTATTATCTGATTGTTAAGTAATCTACTTTCACTCCTTAATGTTCTTAAAGTTCTTACACATAAATGTCCTCCACTTTCTAATTGGTTACTTTTAATCTGCTAAGGGCTGGAAGAAGATATGATCAAACTTACTGAGTATATGCCAGCTAAGAACAACTAGGTTCTGAGTGAAAATCTGGGGTGGTATCCAGGAACAAAATATGTGTGTTTAAGTACTTACTATCTGGCATCTAATGTGGCTACTTTTTTTTTTTTTCTTGTTTATCCTTAGCAAACCAGCAATTTTATCTACCCAGATAAGAAAAGTTCCAGAACTGTGAAGTATCACTGAATTGGATTATTCTATTTGTATTTGACTTTTCATGTATATTTTTCTAATCCACCTATTATATTTCAGTTCCTTACAGATAGAAATTTTCCTGGCATCTTTGACAGTTTATTCCCAATAGTTAACTTCTAACAGACTCTGTAAGTTCAGTGAATGTGTGGGGACAAAAAAACAGATGGGTTCCATCTCTAGAAAATAAAGCTTTTCTTCAAGCATTCACAATGTAGAATGACGATTTAAATGTCATCATAGTGATTAATCAGCAGTGTGTTCAGATGCAAACTCATCTGCGTTTCACCCTTGTCTCAAGGCAAAAGTGAAAATGTGTTGCACCGATGGTGAGTCATCCTGACGTATCCCTCTTCCTTCTATTAGCAAACATTAGCTCACATACTCACGCAGGAGCTGCTGCTGCTGCTAAGTCACTTCAGTCGTGTCCGACTCTGAGCAGGTGCTGATTAATCCATCCTCTAAAGTTTGGGAAGAATAAAATCAGTTACTAATTTCATAAATTGGAGATAATAAATTGTAACTCAATTTTATAAGTCCTTTGCTAGTTGCCCACTTAAAATTTAACTTCAAGCCATTTTTAAGAGTTGTCACTCCACTAAAAGACTAATTTCAAATGTACTATTCTTGAAATAGCGAAGCTCCACAGCTCTAAAATTCAGTGTAAAATCTCCAGGTTGCTTCCTCTATCATTTTTTTCTTTTCGTACTAAGACAAACCAGTTTTCTTAGGCCACCTCTTTTTAGGCTGCACTACCCTAAATAGTCAGGAGAAGAGTAAGAAGTTCAGTTCATCTTGTGAGTTAGAGTGAAAGACAGAAATTTTTACATGTGAAAGCAAATCATAACTTACATGTTTTTCAAAGCACGCATTATCTTTTGACCTGTTACTATGAGTTTTCAGAAAAACAAGATGGTAACCAGAACTTATCGCTTCTCTGCATAGATGACATGGTCCCAAATAGTTCATTTTCATCATCTTGGGAATTTGAGAACTGGAAGTAAACCTCAAGACTGAAATTTTAGCATGGAGAAACCCATAAAATTTCAAATGACTGACAATTGAATTATGCTTAGGACACCTATGCTGCTGCTGCTGCTAAGTCACGTCAGTCATGTCCGACTCTGTATGACCCCATAGACGGCAGCCCACCAGGCTCCCCCATCCCTGGGATTCTCCAGGCAAGAACACTGGAGTGGGTTGCCATTTCCTTCTCCAATGTATGCAAGTGAAAAGTGAAAGTGAAGTTGCTCAGTCGTGTCCAACTCTTATCGACCCCATGGACTGCAGCCTACCAGGCTCCTCCATCCATGGGATTTTCCAGGCAAGAGTACTGGAGTGGGGTGCCATCGCCTTCTCCAATATAGGTATACATAGGGACAATAAATATTAAGGTAATATGCTTACTCAGCCTTGCTCCAAAAAGCTCTTTTGGGGGCTCTCTTCACATTGAATTATGTTTAGTACATGTGCAGATGCAGTACTGAACAAGCTAGAGGTATCAGAGAAACTCAAAAGTGAAGGACGTAGAGCCTCTGGGGAAGAATAAAAAAGATTTGGGAGGTGGGAAAATGACAGGTGGGGAAGATATAAACAACATTCAGCTGGTGTTTAGGGGAAAAAAGAAAGAAAAAGAGTAAGAATAAGCAGATTGACAAGACATTTTTATTCTGTGTGACATTTTTCTTAGGAGGAAGATGGTAAGGGAGAGAATAGACATTCTGTTTTGTGTTTTAAATATAATCCTTACTTGTCTTTTCTAGAGAGAGACTATACCTCTACTCAAGGACTTTGCTCAAATTGGTTGAGAAAGGCAGAATAGTGGGATATTCAAAAACAGAATCTGAGGCCAGACTGCGGGATAAAAGCCCTGGCTCTTCTACTATAACTGTTTAACCTTGAACAAGTAATTTAAGCTGTCTTCCTGGTTGGTTCATCTGTAAAACAAAAATAACAATTGTACTGACCCTATCAGTTCAGTTCAGTTCAGTCGCTCAGTCGTGTCCAACTCTTTGCCACCCCATGAATCACAGCACGCCAGGCCTCCCTGTCCATCACCAACTCCCGGAGTTCACTCAAACTCATGTCCACAGAGTTGGTGATGCCATCCAGCCATCTCATTCTCTGTCGTCCCCGTCTCCTCCCGCCCCCAATCCCTCCCAGCATCAGAGTCTTTTCCAGCGAGTCAACTCGTCGCATGAGGTGGCCAAAGTATTGGAGTTTCAGCTTTAGCATCAGTCCTTCCAATGAACACCCAGGATTGATCTCCTTTAGAAACTGACCCTATAGTATTTGAGAAATAATAGTATGTTTCATGAATTAATACATGAAACATATTTAGAACAGTCCTTGGCATATGTTAGGGGATCAAAAAATAATAGTAATTTACATTTATATATATTTTATATATATAAATCTGATACAGTGTGATGTGAATAGTTACAGAGAATCAAGTCTTACCTATGTTACAAATAATTAGTGTCAAAATTTATTTGGAGTATTTAGAAACTGCTGAAATAGTCATTTATTAAAATATATTTTTTCCTTTTAAAAAGACCACCCTAGAAGTACTTTCTAAAGCCAACCTTACCATTAAAACAAAAAACAAAAAGATAGTTTAAATTCCAGTTATTCCCTTACCAATACTCATTTATTTACAAATACTATAACCATGGCCCCATCTGGTGAATTTGTGTATCAGGGTTGCTAATTCAGTTCTATTGACACATCAAAATGAAAGGCTCTGAGAACCGCAGAGCTTCTCATTTCTTAGTGAGAAAACTGAGACCAAAGAGATTAAGGACGACTTGTTCAAGTCCGGAAGGATGGTCAACAGAGTAACTGAGGGATAACCTAAAACTAGATATTTGTCTGGAAAATTCTTGGTGATAAATTAATATTTGGAAATTTGGGGGAAATTTTGCATGAAGTTTACTCCTCACAACTGACCTAATTGCTTCTTTTATCTACCTATTATGCAACAAATGTGAATACACCCAAGGTTATCAGGGACAATAATTTCCATCTAGTAGAGGTCCATGTGAGAAAAGAGGTATCAACCAGAATATAACATTAGAATATAGGAGGTTGAAATTTCTCTCTTTACAGCGTCTTTCCAGAAAAGATCAGAAATTAGAAGACTTCAAAGACATAACCAGAATGTCTAACAGCTCTGTTTAGCTGTTATGCAGTGTCCAACTCTTTTGTGACCCCATGGACTGTAGTCCACCAGGTTCCTCTGTTCATGGGATTTCCCAGGCAAGAATACTGGAGTGGGTTGCTATTTCCTTCTCCAGGGGATCTTCCTGACCCAGGGATTGAACCCATGTCTTCTGCATTGGCAGGCAAATTCTTTACCACTGAGCCACCTGGGAAACCAGTTCTACTACATGCCCAAATAAGAAAATTTTTCTTCATTGGGTCTTTTAGAGATGAACTCTTGAACTCTCAGTATTTATTTTTGATAGGAACTTTTAACTGATGCTCAGATCACCCTAGAGTACAATGGAAAAGAGAAAAACCACAGAACTTTCTTTCCTCATAAGGCACATGATGTATACTTCAAGCTGCTTCAGGGCAGTGGGCTATTATTGACACTTAAGATTTGGGTAAGAATTCTACTGGGCTTCCCTGGTGGCTCAGAGGTTAAAGCGTCTGCTTCCAATGAGGGAGACCCGGGTTCGATCCCTGGGTCGGGAAGATCCCCTGGAGAAGGAAACGGAAACCCACTCCGGTATTCTTCCCTGGAGAATCCCATGGACGGAGAAGCCTGGTAGGCTACAGTCCACGGGGTCGCAAAGAGTCGGACACGACTGAGAGACAGAACGGAAACGGAAGAATTCTACTCTCCTAAACTTTTCCAATTTTAGTGAAATTTAATGGCCTGTTTGTTCAATACATTATAGACCATAAAGTTCTAGTTAAAACCCATCCTTTAGTGCCTGGGAATTATGACTGCTTTTTAGCAATAATCTGCTGAAAGGGAAGGAAGGTAAAAGACATTGGTGCATATTCATTGCAAGTGTAGCTATTTAGACCTGAAAGATATATAGAAAGAGGAGTTCTTCAGTTCAGTTCAGTTCAGTCGCTCAGTCGTGTCCGACTCTCCGCGACCCCATGAATCGCAGCACGCCAGGCCTCCCTACCCATCACCAACTCCCAGAGTACACTCAAACTCATGTCCACAGAGTCAGTGATGCCATCCAGCCATCTCATTCTCGGTCGTCCCCTTCTCCTCCCGCCCCCAACCTTTCCCAGCATCAGAGTCTTTTCCAGTGAGTCAACTCGTCGCATGAGGTGGCCAAAGTATTGCAGTTTCAGCTTTAGCATCAGTCCTTCCAATGAACACCCAGGATTGATCTTCTTTAGAATGGACTGATTGGATCTCCTTGCAGTACAAGGGACTCTCAAGAGTCTTCTCCAGCACCACAGTTCAAAAGCATCAATTCTTCGGCGATCAGCTTTCTTCACAGTCCAACTCTCACATCCATACATGACCACGGGAAAAACCATTGCCTTGACTAAACGGACCTTGGTTGGCAAGGTAATGTCTCTGCTTTTTAATATACTATCATGGTTGGTCATAACTTTCCTTCCAAGGAGCAAGCGTCTTTTAATTTCCTGGCTGCAATCAGCATCTGCAGTGATTTTGGAGCCCAAAAAAATAAAGTCTGACACTGTTTCCACTGTTTTTCCATCTATTTCCCATGAAGTGATGGGACCAGATGCCATGATCTTTGTTTTCTGAATGTTGAGCTTCAAGCCAACCTTTTCACTCTCCTCTTTCACTTTCATCAAGAGGCTTTTGAGTTCCTCTTCACTTTCTGCCCTAAGGGTAGTGTCATCTGCATATCTGAGGTTATTGATATTTCCCCCGGCAATCTTGATTCCAGCTTGTGCTTCTTCCAGCCCAGCGTTCCTCATGATGTACTCTGCATATAAGTTAAATAAGCAAGGTGACAATATACAACCTTGACGTACTCCTTTTCCTATTTGGAACCAGTCTGTTGTTCCACGTACAGTTCTGACTGTTGTTTCCTGACCTGCATACAGGTTTCTCAAGAGGCAGGTCAGGTGGTCTGGTATTCCCATCTCTTTCAGAATGCTCCACAATTCATTGTGATCCACACAGTCAAAGGCTTTGGCATAGTCAATGAAGCAGAAGGAGTTCTTCAGATCTCAATTAAAAAACTGTTGCCCAAAATCACTGAGGACATATTCTCTGAGTGTTAGATGGGTTGAATATTAGATTAAGATAGTTAATGCAATGAATTACCCTTAATTTTTTGTTATAGTTTTCTGAGAGTCTGTAATGAATTTGTCTAATTTCTTAAAATTATAACTACAACAGTAATAATCCCAGTTTTCCTATCCATGAGGAGAAACAGCCTTTGTCACTCCATTTGCAGGATGGAGAGTTGAGTATTCCCCACTCTTGCATGACCAGCATGATGCGAGGTCCCTACTCCTGTATTCTTCACCTGGCACTTCCTAGGCTAAGACTTAGGGTCATTTAGATTCTCCTGAAAGGACTAGACCTTTAAATTGCTTATCCCTATAAAAAAAGAGTCAGAATCTGCAGAAGATTGAAAAGTGTCAGAATCAATAGACATGAAAACAAATGCAGAAATTGGCAAAGAAATGTTCTTTCTTTCTACACTTGAAGACTGTGTTCTCTGTACATAAAGAAGAGGAGAGTATGGGATGGAACCACTATATATATTTCACTTTAGCATCTTGGGATTATGGAAGCCAATCCAGTAAATTGTTACTAAATTGGAGGCTTATTGGGCCTTTTTTTTTTTAAACAACTGTTTAATGTAGTAAGTATCTGTCTTAATAGGGCTTCCCAGATGGTGCAGTGGTAAAGAATCCACCTGCAAAGCAGGTTTGATCCCCGGGTTGGGAAGATCCCCTGGAGGAGGAAATGGCAACCTGCTCCAATATTCTTGCCTGGAGAATCCCATGGACAGTGGAGCCTGGTGGGCTATAATGCATGGGGTAGCAAAGAGTCAGACATGACTGAGGATGAAGGCAGAAGTCTTGATAAGACTGGCATTATAAAAATTATGTCAAAACTGCCATACAATGCATTACAGGCAAAATAGATCACATCTGTCTTTCTGACCTCGGTATCCCCAATCTTTAGCAGAGTATCTAGAACACAATCAGAACTCAATGTATATACTGACTTCCTTATTGAAGAATGAACATTATAGCTGTCTTATTTATTTACAACATTCAAAATAGATAATTGGCATAGTATTTTACATTTTACAACATGCTTTTTACTTACGACATGCTCATTTTCTTTGCTTCAATGGAAAATGGTTATAGCCATGCCTGTTCCCAGCAACCTCAAGTGAATCAATGGCACAGTAAGAAACAGAATTTGGAAGCATGTACTGTGGTTTAGCAAGAATTTTCTTACTGGAAATAGAGTGGAGCTGGAGACCTGGGCTCAAACCCTGGGTTGAGAAGATCCCCTGGAGAAGGGAAAGGCTACCAACTCCAGTATTCTGGCCTGGAGAATTCCATGGACTGTATAGTCCAAGGGGTCGCAAATAGTCAGACACAACTGAGTGACTTTCACTTTCACTTTGAATCCTGAGGTTCCATAGCTCCATCATCCTCATCCGTGTCCACCATCTTCAGTTTCAAAGTATGTATATAAGCTACGTTCAGTTGGGAATTCTCTGAACTGATAGGTTTTCAGTCTTCTACCAAGCCCACTATATCCAACCTATGGACATGCTTTTGGGAAGAAGAAAGGGAGGTGACAGAAAACCATGTCCACTCACTTGTAGCCTGGATCAGTTGTATCCTTTTGATTGTATGTTTCTGGTTTGGTTGTAAAGCAAAGAGGAACTGAACTTGTATCCCAGTAATCATTCCATCTAGTTCCCAAACCTAAATTAGCTTTTGAGGTCTGGCCTGGTTCAAATGCCCAGAATACTCCAATGTGGATGGTTTCTGTTTTGACTTAACTTAGAATGCTATTTCTTTATGTGATTTTCAGGACAAAAAAAAAAGTTTTACTTGATATATTTGATGCAAAAAGGTCTTGAACTATCAGATATACACAGGGGGAAGGCAATGTGAAGACATAGGGGGAAATCAATCATCTGCAAGTCAAGAAGAGAAGTCTGGAACAGATCCTGTCCTCATGACCCTTAGAAGAAAGCAGCCCTACCAACACCTTGATCTTGGATTTCCAGCTTTCAGAACTGTGAGAAAAAAATTTTCTGTTGTTTAAGATACCCAATCTGGTGGAATGCCGTGTTACGGCAGCCCCAGCAAACTAGCACTGCTTCATTTTATGATTCTTGTTCACGAGAAACTTACACTTATTTCTATGTCCATGGATATGAGATATAAATGGGTAAAATTTAGGCTATTTAACATTTAAATATACTTATAATGAGATAGCATATTTCTAATAGCAATCTTATGATAGCCTAAGAGGATTATTTTTTCTGTTACCAATCAGAAGAGGATATACAAAATGACTATATTCTTATGTGCAAAATGTACTTAACACAATTTCTGCTGCTGCTGCTAAGTCGCTTCAGTCGTGTCTGCCTCTGTGCGACCCTATAGACAGCAGCCCACCAGGCTCCGCCATCCCTGGGATTCTCCAGGCAAGAACACTGGAGTGGGGTGCCATTTCCTTCTCCAATGCATGAAAGTGAAACATGAAAGTGAAGTCACTCAGTCGTGCCTGACTCTTAGAGACCCCATGGACTGCAGCCTACCAGGCTCCTCCGTCCATGGGATTTTCCAGGCAAGAGTACTGGAGTGGGGTGCCATCGCCTTCTCTGTCTAACCACTGAGATGCTATCAACTCCAAGTCACATTAATCTTAACCTTTCATTTCTCTACCAAAAGTAACAGATCTTAGTGCCCATTTATTCAGAGCTGTGTTCTGCCATCTTATTTGATAAATGTTCCACTCTATATACAGTATGTTTGCTCCTGCATGTTTATTCATTCTCCAGATAACTATAACTTAATGAAGACTGTAATTTCCATAACATGCCCCAAACAACAACTTTCTCTATAGTTATATCTATAGTGGTAAAAAAGATATTTAAGATTTGCATTGAACTAATCTTTTGTTATTTATAAAATCACATTCATATTCAGTTAACCTTGTTTTGAATACCCATTCTGCATAGGACATAGAATTTTAATACCCATTTCATGTATGGATCACAATCTTTATTTCACAAGGGAAGAAAAGATTTAAAGAGGTGTAGTAATCTGTTCTACACCATATAATTGGTAAATAGTGGAACTGAAATTCAAACCTAAATTCTGTCTTAGGTTTTCTTTTATTGTTATATTATTATGCTCTATTGCTTCCCATTTTTATGTCCCAATATGTTTATAAATATTAGTAGAAACCAGGCAAAAGAAAAGAGAAAGTATTAAAACCAAGTATTTGTTTTTCTTTCTACTTCCCTGTTCCATATTTGCTTCCCCAGGGAGAAACACAAAAATTGTCTGGAAGCCTGAGAATGTCATAAGAAATAGCAGGCATCAGAGTGGCTTTTGTAAACAAGAGGTCCTGTGTGCTCCCCAGGATAAGTGCTGTTTAAAATACACATTCATGTAATATCTGGAAAACATTCTAAAAGCACAGACACCTATTTAAATTCCTGCAGTTAAACAATTCGCATAGATATTTCACATCTCAACACTATGCTTACTTGGAAGAATAGGCTGTGTGTTCTGAAAAATAAAACAAAACTTGTCCATAGAATTTTCCTTGGGGCAAAACATTACTGAATTTTGCAGAAGTCATCATGAAGGAAGTAAAAAAATAATTACAACTCAAGAGTAAAAGCATACTTGACAAGCATAAGCTTCTGGTTTTAGGGTGGGGAAACTATCTTACTATGTCTGAGCTGCATAAAAAGCAAGTAAGCACAAGTTTAACCCTGCAATTACTTGTTCTTGTAATTTCTAAAAAACCACCTCTAGGGGAAAAATTGACTATTCAGAAATTCTCTGAAAGAATTTTGATTTTTATAACTTAAAGTTTGAAACATAATTCTAAAGAGAAGGGTATATTCAAAAGGTAAAAAACAGCATCTTTGACATTCCTTTCCTTTAATGAACAGACCAGTCAGCATAGTAGCAAATAAACTAAGAATACTACAGTATACATCAGCCAAGACAAATACATTTAATTTTGAGTGCTAATTCTGTTCCTAGTTACTAAATGATATCATTAAATTAAGAACAATGAGAGTGTTGTGACTGATTTGTTGAATTCTGTTAAGCATCTACAAATTGGAGTTTCTACATCTGGACACATATCTGTGATCTTCAACATAGTCACTTGCATGTATTATATCCAAATACTCTCATAGATAGAAAATGTGATGACAATAACATTGCAAAATTATAACTGGATATTTTTCTATTATGTTCCATTAGTAAAAGTGTAACTGTGAAAGTTCATGACCTTGGATGGTTAAGTTCAAATTGTTCTAGTTTTTCCTGGAAGGAGAAAACAGCTCTGCTTAAAGAAAATTGATTAAATGGTAAGAGAAAGAAATCCAATTTAAGAAACCAAAGGGATGCAGCTGAGAGAGAGAAAGGAGGAGTCTAGAGCATCTACTGAGTGACTGAGTCCTGGTCCCTGGATATTTTTCTGATGAATCTACCTCTCACAGCATAAGAATATTTTCAGTGATATCCCTTGAAAAAGACAACAAATCATTATAGAAAGAGGACACACTTTGGGATTAAATACTCCTTGTGAAATACTAAGCTGTTTACTAGAAAAGTCATCTGATCCTTAATTACTTCATAATAAAATAATGATCATATCAATTATTCAATTAAGTTGTTGAGAGTATTAACAATAATGCAAGAACAATGCCTGCTACGTGGTAGATGAGTGGCAGTTAATATCACTGGCCTTTTTTATGCAACCTCAGAAAATGTTAAGCACAAATTTATTTAAACTGAGAAATGAAAAATTTAAAGATGAGCATGAAAGTATGTATCTTCACATGAAAAAAAGGCATGGTTGTTATTTGCAAGGATGTGAACATATTCTGGTAGCTCAGCTGGTAAAGAATCCACCTGCAATGCAGAAGACCCTGGTTTCATTCCTGGGTTGGGAAGATCCTCTGGAGAAGAGAATGGCTATCCACTCCAGTATTCTGGCCTGGAGAATTCCATGGACAGAGGAGCCTGGCAGACTACAGTCCAGGGGGTCTCAAAGAGTTGGACATAGCCAAGTAACTTTCACTTTCAAACATATTTAATGTAATAGTCACAGTCTCTTTATCCCATTCCTTATGTTAGCATCTAATCCTGTGTCTCTCTCCTGATACCTGTTGCTGATCTAAATTTCCCCATCCCCAGACATGAAAAATTTCTGGAAAAAAGAGGGTTTAGTAAACAAAACAGTTTTGTTTTTTAATTAAGCCAAGCCCTGTGAATCAAACTTCTGAGAAAAACAGACCTTATGCTCCTGCACCCCCTTTCTTACCCCCTACTCTAGAAAGTGATAAATTGTTTATTGGAAAATTCATTTCTTGGCTTGAATAGAATGACCTCTACCCTCAGTGTGCATAAATTTAGATTGGGAACTAGATGTGAAATCTTGAATCCTCTGGTGAAATAATTCATCATGACACTTTGATAATTAAAAGGCTACCTCAGGTCACTGAGAGGAAAAAATAGGCAACATAATCCTTGTCCTCAGTTTTCAGTGTTACCACAGTCCTTTTTCTGCCCCAAATGTATAGATAGTTGATTTGAATTCAACTTCTTAGATGTGTAATTTAGAGCCATTCCTGGAATCTCATGTGTAGTGAAGGGAAGGTGATAAATAGACATATAAGAACAAAAATAAAATTGAAAATAGGCTTTAACTGATTGTTTTGAACAGAGCTGAGAAATGCAATACACACTAAGACTTATAGAATAATACTTTTTCCCTAAAGAAGCACTCTGCTCTCCCAGGATGTTTCCCCACACAAGTCCTAGAGCTCACTTCGCACATCGTAAGATCCAACAGAAGTCAGGCACAATGAGGGCCTTTTCAGGTGTCCATTTCTCTCCCATGTTGTTGCTTAGAAACCTTCCTCTAATCCCTTACTCCACACACTCTCTCCCATAAATTCTACCATTCCGCTCGAAATCTTCAGTGGAAACTCAGGAAGAGTCCCCTTGGAATATATGAATACATAGTCTAGAACTAGCCTTTCACATGGGGTTTTCATGCCTGTGCCATTGCCCTTGGAGTGTATGAATAAGCACTACTTAATGGCTGTCAGTTGGCCAGCATGTACCAGAGTGTGTGGGTTCAGCCACTGCTGGAAGATCATTTCACACACAGCATGCACAGACTTCCAATTGCTTAGAAGAGACCGTTATCATCACTCATTACCACCCACTTGTTTGCTACTTAACCTGTAATATCATAGAAATTCCCTAAAAAACTAAAAAAAAAAAAATACATATGTTGCAAAATTATTCTCAGGTAAAAGTTTTCCATTGTTCATCCAGGAACTGAGTGTTTTCGTCAGCTCTTCTAAGGGCCCCACTGCCTCTGATTTTGAAAAACTCTTTCCTAAGAAGAAGGGTATTGGGAAAGAATGCAAATTTACCTACTGATTTTAAAGCTTGGGGTTTACCTATTGCTCTTAACATCTCCTGTGCAAAGTCTGATTGTGACTACTCCAGTCCTTCCCAGGGTATGTCAGAGTATGATAGGCAGTATAATGATACCTCCTCACCTGTAATCCCTGCCAAATGGCCACATCCTAATCCTTGAATCCTCTGAACACGTCATCTTCCAAACAGGAGACTTTGTGGATGGGATTAAGTTAACATGGGGATGAGGAGATATCCCATGTCCTTGTGGGTGAGCCTTGTGAGCCCCATGTAATTATAAAGACCCTTATAAGTAAAATGTGTGTGTGGAGGGGGGTTAGGGTGGTCAGAGAAGCAGAAGTCTTGGAGTGATGTGATGACTGGATTTGAAGATGGAAGGGGCTTACAAGACAAGGTGTGCAGGCAGCTTCTAGAAGATGGTATGAACAAGGAACTGATTCTCTCCTAAAACTCACAGGAGTGCAGCCTTACCTGTTTCTTGTATGTTTCATCTTGCCTAATGTCTCATCCTAGTGCCTGGCAAAGATCCTGGCACTTGGTTAGAGTCTATAATTGTCCATAAATGAATAAATAAAGAAGTGACATCTCCAAGCTTTGTCAAATTAGAGGCCCCAACACACCTCTCTAGTATCTTCATCCTACAAGTTGCATACTTTAGGCCATCTATGAGTGCAGAGCCTTGATATAGATGTCACACTTCACGCCTTCCACACTTACTATCTCCACTACTTGCAACCTAGTTTTATCCCTCATAACATCTACTTCACTGAGCACTGTGCCCTGCAGACAGCAACACACATATTTCACTATCAATGATGGTGTCAGTAACAGAGGTCTTGTGATAAGTAAGAAGACTGTGGAATTTTACCAACTGTCAGGTGAAGACAGAGGAAATGGAGTGAATCAGTCAGGATCAAACCAGGAAAAGATAATCATTTCAAGTATTTAAAATAGAAGTGGCATTGGTTTAATAGATAGAGCTGAGAATTTAAGCAAGAGGAAAGGGTGGTAACTCTGAGATTAGAGGGAGTAGAAGCTGCTACCACCCATAAACTGGGACAAAGGGAATAGATGGGGTTACTGGAATGCAGTGAAGCTTGGCTCCACTCGAGAGAGCTAGATGGACATGCTGGGTGGGAGCTGGTGTCGGGGAGAGCACAGATACGGATGAGCATGTTGTTTGAGACAAAGGGAGAAAGGAAAATGCCTTGAGCTCTCCTATCACCTGCCAGTCTCCCGACAGTGCCTATCACTAGCTGAATCCATCCAGAAGCTATCTGACACACAGAGAAGGAAGGTCAATCCTGATCCTTTGGAGCAGAGCAGGGGCTGCAAAGGGGAGTGAGAAAAGGAATGATCTGAGTACAATAAACCAAGGAACAGAATGAAGAGGCAAGGGAATTCAACTTCTTCTTGTGTGGAAGTGTATGGTAAATATATAAAAGCTATTTGCCTCTTAACTGGTTTGCAATTTACTTTTAGTAAAATGATTAAATAATCTTAATTACTACCACCTATAACAGAGTCTGGAAAAACTGTAAAAAATGAAGCATAAAAACCTGAGCCCCAAGGCACACCTCTTAAACTGTTCTAAGTAATAAAAAACAAATGTTATTTTAAAATAGCAAATGGAAACTCTTTTAGAACTCTTCATACTTCTAATTTGCATTCTGTGCTAGGACATATGTCTCCTAAGATAAACATGAAAGAAATGTAAACCATGAAAAGTCAAAAAAAAAAAAAAAAAAAGAAATGCAGCCAATATCAACTGATAGATTTGTATTTTCCAAGAGGTCTACCTAAAGTGTGGCTTGATTTTCCTGTTGAAGACAATATAAACTGTCATCCAGGCTATGAAGAGTTGGAAACAACACCTAGAGCTAAAAAGATAAGGAAAAATTAAGTAATGCCATGGAATGTGTATATGAGAAAGTGACAAAGTACTTGCCAATGGTCAGTTTTAAGCTAACGGGAAATTTCCTGTAAGCCTGGAATAGTAGATTCCTAACATCAAGATATCCTAAGTATTGTTCCACAGTTACTATTTTTCTTCCCTAGTTATTATCTGAGGAGAAAAAAAAATCAACACCTAATGATTCACAACCTAAATCTCAGAATGTTAAAACTACAGTGCTAGCTAGACAAAGGATAATTCATTTTGTTATGACTGACTAGCTACTTATCCATTGAAAACATTGGGTTTATGCTGGGTACACAATTTATGTTATCGTTGAAATGTTTATAACAGTTCATTTTTCAGAGCTGAAAGAACATTTTTTTAAAAGGCAATGTTAGTCAATAGGATAATGACAAGTTTTGTGCTGTGAAAGCTATGTGGTTTTTGTTTTTCAAGTGTCTCCTGATAACTTCACCTTCACTGATTTCACACCTTGGAACCAACCACTTAAAGTGCCCTGCTTATCCCCTTTATTCTTCTTTTTTCAGATTTATTTTTGGGCATGGACCATTTTAAAAGTCTTTGTTGAATTTGTTACAATGTTGCTTCTGTTTTATATTTTGTTTTATGTTATAGTTTGGTTATCATGCCATGGATGTGAGACATGTGGGATCCTAGTTCCACAGCCAGCGATTGAACCTGAACCACCTCCTTTGGAAGGTGAAGTCTTAACCACTGGACCGCCATGGAATTCCCTAGCCCCTTCATTCTTAAAGACGCAATTCTAACCTAGAGTCCTTGGTGAAATCATGACTTTTTGTCACCAAAACCAGACAGTTTTTGAAACCACAGTGTAATCATTGTGGCACTTGCAATACCTTCCCATCGATCCATACTTTGTCCATATTTTGTTTCTACAGGTTTCTAAACATTTGAACATATTTGTTCCTAAATTAGTTATGAGCTCATTGAAGGTACAATGTGGCTTATTTTATTTGACATAGAAACCAATGTATATTAAATTAATCTCATCTAACATATATATATATATATATTCTTACATGTTCTCTCATGATTTCTTTCCTTGTGTTATTTTTAAGTAGAAAAATATATTCCTCACTATTCCTGAATGTATAGCAAGCGAGATTAGGAATGTCTTTATAAGAACAATTTAGTTGAAGGTAAGTCCCTTGAGTTCAGTTCAGTTCAGTCGCTCAGTCGTGTCTGACCCTTTGCGACCCCATGAATCGTAGCACGCCAGGCCTCCCTGCCCATCACCAACTCCCGGAGTCCATGCAAACCCATGTCCATCGTGTCGGTGTTGCCATCCAACCATCTCATCCTCTGTTGTCCCCTTCTCCTCCTGCCCTCAATATTTCCCAGCATCAGGGTCTTTTCAAAAGAGTCAGCTCTTCACATCAGGTGGCCAAAGTATTAGAGTTTCAGCTTCAACACCAATCCTTCCAATGAACACCCAGGCCTGATCTCCTTTAGGATGGACTGGTTGGATCTCCCTGCAGTCCAAGGGACTCTCAAGAGTCTTCTCCAACACCACAGTTAAAAAGCATCAATTTTTTGGCACTCAACTTTCTTTATAGTCCAATTCTCACATCGATACATGATCACTGGAAAAACCATAGCCTTGACTCGTCGGAACTTTGTTGGCAAAGTAATGTCTCTGCTTTTTAATATGCTGTCTGGGTTGATCATAACTTTCCTTCCAGGGAGTAAGTGTCTTTTAATTTCATGGCTACAATCAGCATCTGCAGTGATTTTGGAGCCCCCAAAAATAAAGTCTGACACTGTTTCCACTATTTCCCCATCTATTTGCTATGAAGTGATAGGACCGGATGCCATGATCTTAGTTTTCTGAATGGTGAGTTTTAAGCCAACTTTTTCACTCTCCCACTCTCCTCTTTCACTTTCATCAAGAGGTTCTTCAGTTCTTTTTCTTTTTCTGTCATCAGGGTGGTGTCATCTGCATATCTGAGGTTATTGATATTTCTCCTGGCAATCCTGATTCCAGCTTGTGCTTCCTCAAGCCCAGCATTTCTCATGATGTACTCTGCATATAAGTTAAATAAGCAGAGTGACAATATGCAGCCTTGATGTACTCCTTTTCCTCTTTGGAACCAGTCTGTTGTTCCATGTCCAGTTCTAACTGTTGCTTCCTGACCTGCATACAGGTTTCTCAAGAGGCAGGTCAGGTGGTCTGGGATTCCCATCTCTTGAAGAATTTTCCACAGTTTACTGTGATCCACACAGTCAAAGGCTTTGGCATAGTCAATAAAGCAGAAATGGATATTTTTCTGGAACTCTCTTGCTTTTTCGATGATTCAGTGAATGTTGGCAATTTGATCTCTGGTTCCTCTGCCTTTTCTAAAACCAGCTTGAACATCTGGAAGTTCACGGTTCATGTATCGTTAAAGCCTGGCTTAGAGAATTTTGAGCATGATTTTACTAGCGTGTGAGATGAGTGCAATTGTGCGGTAGGTTGAGCATTCTTTGGCATTGCCTTTCTTTGGGATTGGAATGAAGACTGACCTTTTCCAGTCCTGTGGCCACTCCTGAATCTCCAAATTGCTGGCATATTGAGTGCAACAAATGCATCAGGACTCGGTAAAACTTCCTTACATGCCACATCACATCACAATTATAATCTTAAACTTGTTGAATTCTTTAAATATGTCTTTAGTATCAAAGTGATGGATATAAAGAACACAAAGATAAGAATGACATGATTCCTGCCTTCAAGTAGCTCACTTTAGTTCCAATAGAAAGGTGATCAAATGAACAAATGCAATGTATTTGCTCTTATGGACTTTATTTGCCTTCCCTCCAATTTGTAAAGTCCCCACTCACAGTAACTCACAGTGTAACTCTCTTTGGAGATAGAGTCTTTAAAAGATGACTAAGTTAAAATACCATCTGGTAATTCAGATCGTAAAGAATCTGCCTGCAATGACGGAAGATCTGGGTTTGATCTCTGGGTCAGAAAGATCCCCTGAAGAAGGGAATGGCAATCCCCTGCAGTATTTTCTCTGGAAAATTCCATGGACAGAGGAGCCTTGGTGGGCTACAGTCCCTGGGGTCATAAAGAATTGGACACAACTGAAAGACTAACACCTCACTTCACTGCCAAGTTAAAATGAGGTTGTTAGGGTGGACATTGACCAACCTGATTAGTGCTGTTATAAGAAGAGAAAATTTGGATATAAAAGAGACACCAGGGATGCAAGAGCACAGACAAGGATCCAGGTGAATAAAACAAAGAAACGATGGCCATCTGTAATTCGAGAGAAGCCTCAGTAGAAACCTGAACTGCCCACACATTGATCCTGATCTTCTAGAACTATGAGCAAATAAATTTCTGTCGTTTAAGCACCTGTTCTATGGCATTTTGTTATGGGATCCCTAGGAAGCTAACACTCACCTCTCACTGTAAGTTCCACATTGGGTGAAGGCATACAATCCTGTAAGAGCAAATAAAAGGAGACCTTAACTTAGTTTGCAGTGCACTACAAAACTGTGGAAAAAACTTCCTTCACATTATACTCTGTGTTATCCGCATACTCCCTGAGGAGTATTACTGGATTCCAGTGGACATTTATCTCTATGGGTATGTGTAAATATACAGAAAAATATTATAATTCAAACTGGTGATTTCCAAGATAATGAGCTAAAGAAAGCCAGGAGGCGGAAAGCCCAAATAACTATTAGCTTTGGCTAATGGCATTCTGAATCTAAATGTATGACCAGGACTGCGCAAATGGAAATTTAGAGAACAGATTTGTAATTGTAAGGTCTTACGTAAAGTTATACCAAAAATACACGAAAGAATCATTGTAGAATTCTTTCTCTTGATTAGCTTTGCAACAAACAGGGCTACCTGTTTAAACAGCTACCATGCTGTGGTTAGTCACTCAGTCATGTCTGATTGTTTGTGAACCCATGAGCTGTCACCCACCAGGTTCCTCTGTCCAAGGGGATTCTCCAGGCAAGAATACTGGAGTGGGTTGCCATGCCCTTCTCCAGGGGAACAGCTATCATAGAAAAGTATTTTTCTGGCTGCTGCCTGATTTGCATCATAATGCCTTTATTTTTTTTTTTTTTTGGTAATTAATTTATTTTTTATTGGAGGCAAATTATTTTACAATATTATATTGGTTGGTTTTGCCATACATTGACATGAATTCGCCCCGGGTTTACATAAGTTCCCCCTCCTGAACCCCCCTCCCACCTCCCTCCTCCCTCTATCCTCCCTCTGGGTCATCCCTGCATGCCAGCCCCAAGCATCCTATAACATGCATTGACCCTGAACTAGTGATTCGTTTCACAAATGACAACATACGTGTTTCAATGCCATTCTCCCAAATCATCCCACCCTCACCTTCTCCCACAGAGTCCCAAAGACTGTTCTATACATCTGTGTCTCTTTTGCTGTCTCGTATACAGGGTTATTGTTTGCATCTTTCTAAATTCCATATATATGCGTTAGTATACTGTATTGGTGTTTTTCTTTCTGGCTTACTTCACTCTGTATAATAGGCTCCAGTTTCATCCACCTCATTAGAACTGATTCAAATGTATTCTTTTTAATGGCTGAATAATACTCCATTGTGTATATGTACCAAAGCTTTCTTATCCATTCGTCTGCAGATGGACATCTAGGTTGCTTCCATGTCCTGGCTATTATAAACAGTGCTGCGATGAACATTGGAGTACATGTGTCTCTTTCAATTCTGGTTTCCTCGGTGTGTTTGCCCAGGAGTGCGATTGCTGGATCATATGGCAGTTCTATTTCCAGTTTTTTGAGGAATCTCCACACTGTTCTCCATAGTGGCTGTACTAGTTTGCATTCCCACCAACAGTGTAAGAGGGTTCCTTTCTCTCCACATCCTCTCCAGCATTTATTGCATGTAGACTTTTGGATAGCAGCCATTCTGACTGGTGTGAAATGGTATCTCATTGTGGTTTTGATTTGCATCTCTCTGATTATGAGGGATGTTGAGCATTTTTTCATGTGTTTGTTAGCCATCTTTATGTCTTCTTTGGAGAAATGTCTGTTTAGTTCTTTGGCCTATTTTTTGATTGGGTCATTTATTTTTCTAGAATTGAGCTGCAGGAGCTGCTTGTATATTTTGGAGATTAATCCTTTATCCGTTGCTTCATTTGCTATTATTTTCTCCCATTCTGAAGGCTGTCTTTTCACCTTACTTATAGTTTCCTTTGCTGTGCAGAAGCTTTTGATTTTAATTAGGTCCCATTTGTTTATTTTTGCTTTTATTTCCAATATTCTGGGAGGTGGGTCATGGAGGATCCTGCTGTGATTTATGTTGGAGAGTGTTTTGCCTACGTTCTCCTCTAGGAGTTTTATAGTTTCTGGTCTTACATTTAGCTCTCTAATCCATTTTGAATTTATTTTTGTGTATGGTGTTAGGAAGTGTTCTAGTTTCATTCTTTTACAGGTGGCTGACCAGTTTTCCCAGCACCACTTGTTAAAGAGACTGTCTTTTCTCCATTTTTATTTTTGCCTCCTTTGTCAAAGATGAGGTGTCCATAGGTGCGTGGATTTATCTCTGGGCTTTCTATTTTGTTCCATTGATCTATATTTCTGTCTTTACGCCAGTACCATACTGTCTTGATGACTGTGGCTTTGTAGTAGAGCCTGAAGTCCGGCAGGTTAATTCCCCCAGTTCCATTTTTCTTCCTCAAGATTGCTTTGGCTATTCGAGGTTTTTTGTATTTCTATATAAATTGTGAGATTATTTGTTCTAGTTCTGTGAAAAATATCATTGGTAGCTTGATAGGGATTGCATTGAATGTATAAATTACTTTGGGTAGTATACTCATTTTTACAATATTTATTCTTCCAATCCATGAACATGGTATATTTCTCCATCTATTAGTGTCCTCTTTGATTGCTTTCAGTAGTGTTTTATAGTTTTCTATGTACAAGTCTTTTGTTTCCTTAGGTAGATATATTCCTAAGTATTTAATTATTTTCGTTGCAACAGTGAATGGAATAGTTCCCTTAATTTCTCTTTCTATTTTCTCATTATTAGTGTATAGGAATGCAAGGGATTTCTGTGTGTTGATTTTATATCCTGCAACGTTACTGTAATCATTGATCAGCTCTAGTAGTTTTCTGGTAGAGTCTCTAGGGTTTTCTGTGTAGAGGATCATGTCATCAGCGAACAGTGAAAGTTTTACTTCTTCTTTTCCAATTTGGATTCCTTTTTATGTCTTTTTCTGCTCTGATTGCTGTGGCCAAAACTTCCAGAACTATGTTGAATAGTAGTGGTGAGAGTGGGCACCCTTGTCTTGTTCCTGACTTTAGGGGAAATGCTTTCAGTTTTTCACCATTGAAGATAATGTTTGCTGTGGGTTTGTCATATATAGCTTTTATTATGTTGAGGTATGTCCCTTCTATTCCCACTTTCTGGAGGGTTTTTATCATAAATGGATGTTGAATTTTGTTGAAGGCTTTCTCTGCATCTATTGAGATAATCATATGATTTTTATTTTTCAGTTTGTTACTGTGGTGTATTACGTTGATTGATTTGCGGATATTGAAGAATCCTTGCATTCCTGGGATAAAGCCCACGTGGTCATGATGTATGATCTTAATATGTTGTTGGATTCTGATTGCTAGAATTTTGTTAAGGATTTTTGCATCTATGTTCATCAGTGATATTGGCCTGTAGTTTTCTTTTTTTGTGGGGTCTTTACCAGGTTTTGGGATTAGGGTGATGGCGGCCTCATAGAATGAGTTTGGAAGTTTCCCTTCCTCAGCAATTTTCTGGAAGAGTTTGAGTAGAATAGGTGTTAGCTCTTCTCTAAATTTTTGGTAGAATTCGGCTGTGAAGCCGTCTGGACCTGGGCTTTTGTTTGCTGGAAGATTCTTGATTACAGCCTCTAGTTCCGTGCTTGTGATGGGTCTGTTCAGATTTTCTATTTCTTCCTGGTTCAGTTTTGGAAAGTTGTACTTTTCTAGGAATTTGTCCATTTCTTCCAGGTTATTCATTTTATTGCCATTTAATTGCTGATAGTATTCTCTAATAATCCTTTGTATTTCTGTGTTGTCGGTTGTGATCTCTCCATTTTCATTTCTAATTTTATTGATTTGGTTCTTCTCCCTTTGTTTCTTGATAAGTCTGGCTAGTGGTTTGTCAATTTTATTTACCTTCTCAAAGAACCAGCTTTTGGCTTTGTTGATTTTTGCTATGGTCTCTTTTGTTTCTTTTGCATTTATCTCTGCCCTAATTTTTACGATTTCTTTCCTTCTACTGACCCTGGGGTTCTTCATTTCTTCCTTTTCTAGTTGCTTTAGATGTAGAGTTAGGTTATTTAGTTGACTTTTTTCTTGTTTCTTGATGTGTGCCTGTATTGCTGTGAACTTCCCCCTTAGCACTGCTTTTACAGTGTCCCAGAGGTTTTGGGTTGTTGTGTTTTCATTTTCATTCATTTCTATGCATATTTTGATTTCTCTTTTGATTTCTTCTATGATTTGTTCATTATTCAGCAGCGTGTTGTTCAGCCTCCATATGTTGGAATTTTTAATAGTTTTTCTCCCATAATTGAGATCTAATCTTACTGCACTGTGGTCAGAAAAGAGGCATGGAATGATTTCAACTTTTTTGAATTTACCAAGGCTAGATTTATGGCCCAGGATGTGATCTATCTTGGAAAAGGTTCCGTGTGCACTTGAGAAAAAGGTGAAATTCATTGTTTTGGGGTGAAATGTCCTATAGATATCTATTAGGTCTAACTCGTCTATTGTATCATTTAAAGTTTGTGTTTCCTTGTTAATTTTCTGTTTAGTTGATCTATCCATAGATGTAAGTGGGGTGTTAAAAACTCCCACTATTATTGCATTATTGTTAATTTCCCCTTTCATACTTGTTAGTAATTGTCTTACATATTGCGGTGCTCCCATGTTGGGTGCATAAATATTTATAATTGTTATATCTTCATCTTGGATTGATCCTTTGATCATTATGTAGTTTCCTTCTTTGTCTCTTTTCACAGCCTTTGTTTTAAAGTCTATTTTATCTGATATGAGTATTGCTACTCCTGCTTTCTTTTGGTCTCTATTTGCATGGAATATCTTTTTCCAGCCCTTTACTTTCAGTCTGTATGTGTCCCTCATTTTGAGGTGGGTCTCTTGCAGACAACATATATGGGGGTCTTGTTTTTGTATCCATTCAGCCAGCCTTTGTCTTTTGGTTGGGGCATTCAACCCATTTACATTTAAGGTAATTATTGATAAGTACAATCCCGTAGCCATTTTCTTTATTGCCTTGGGTTCGAGTTTATACACCCTTTCTGTGTTTCCTGTCTAGAAAAGATCCTTTAGCATTTGTTGGAGAGTTGGTTTGGTAATGCTGAATTCTCTCAGCTTTTGCTTGTCTGTAAAGCTTTTGATTTCTCCTTCATATTTGAATGAGATCCTTGCTGGGTACAGTAGTCTGGGCTATAGGTTATTTTCTTTCATCACTTTAAGTATGTCTTGCCATTTCCTCCTGGCCTGAAGAGTTTCTGTTGAAAGATCGGCTGTTATCCTTATGGGAATCCCCTTGTGTGTTATTTGCTGTTTTTCCCTTGCTGCTTTTAATATTTGTTCTTTGTGTTTGATCTTTGTTAATTTGATTAATATGTGTCTTGGAGTATTTCGCCTTGGGTTTGTCCTGTTGGGGACTCTCTGGGTTTCTTGGACTTGGGTGATTATTTCTTTTCCTATTTTAGGGAAGTTTTCAACTATTATCTCCTCAAGTATTCTTTCATGGTCTTTCTTTTTGTCTTCTTCTTCTGGGACTCCTATGATTCGAATGTTGGAGCATTTAACATTGTCCCAGAGGTCTCTAATATTGTTCTCATTTCTTTTAATTTGTTTTTCTTTTTTCCTCTCTGTTTCACTTATTTCTACAATTCTATCTTCTAGCTCGCTTATCCTGTCTTCTGCCTCTGTTATTCTACTGTTTGTTCCCTCCAGAGTGTTTCTGATCTCATCAATTGCATTATTCACTGTATATTGACTCTTTTTTATTTCCTCTAAGTCCTTCTTAAACCTTTCTTCCATCTTCTCAATCCTTTTCTCCAGGTTATTTATATGTAACTCTATTTTGCTTTCAAGATTTTGAATCATTTTCACCACCAAAATTCGAAATTCTTTATCAGGTAGATTCCCTATATCTTCCTCTTTTGTTTGTGTTGGTGGGCATTTATCTTGTTCCTTTACTTGCTGGGTATTTCTCTGCCTCTTCATCTTGCTTATAATGCTTTGCTTGGGGTGGCCATTCCCTCTTCTGGCCGTTTGTGGAGATCTCTTTATTATGTAGTTTCCTCGCTGTGTGTGGGGTTGGACGGGTGACTTGTCAAAGTTCCCTGGTTATGGAAGCTTGTGTCAGTATTCTGGTGGGTGCAGCTGGATTTCTTCTCTCAGGAGTGCAATGATGTGTCCAGTAATGAGTTATGAGATGTCAGTGGGTTTGGAGTGACTTTGGGCAGCCTGTATATTGAAGCTCAGGGCTAGTTTCCTGTGTTACTGGAGAATTTGCGTGGTATGTCTTGCTCTGGAACTTGTTGACCCTTGGGTGGTGCTTGGTTTTAGTGCAGGTATGGAGACGTTTGATGAGCTCCTATCGATTAATGTTCCCTGGAGTCAGGAGTTCTCTGGTGTTCTCAGGATTCGGCCTTAAGCCTCTTGCCTCTGGTTTTTGGTCTTATTCTTGGAGTAGCCTCTAGACGTCTCTATCTGTCATTTCCAAGGTGGTTCCCTCTGTTTTAGCTTCTGTCTGCTGGTCTCTTCAGTGTCTAATTTCCGCCCTGATACTAGGGGGTGAGTGGACACTTTTTAAGGCTCAGTTGTTCAGTCCTGTTCTGGGAAGGGAGGAACACTGCAGTCGAATATCTCTGGCGTCTGTGGGGAGTGCTCGCAGCGTCTCGGCCACACTGGGTTTGCCCCCACTCACAGCACGTATGCTGTCCCAGTCTATACTGCACAGGCTCTAGGTTGCTCTGCCGGGGACTGTCTGAGGCCGGCGCCGGGTTGTATGCACTTCCCAGGTCTGAGCGGCTCAAGTTCAGGTTCTCAGGTACTCCACAAAGGCGCAGACTTGTTTGGGCCTGTGTTTTGTGCCTTCCCCGGTCCGAGCAGCTCAGGGGACCAGGTGTTTGGTGAGCGCGGTCTCTGCGACTTATCACCTCCCCAGTCCCCGCCACTCAGTTTTCTGGGTGTACAACCGGCGTACCTTCTCAGGGGGATATCGACTGGCCCGAGCCCAAGAAGTCCTGATTAGCAACAAGCCTGTCTGCAGTTTGTATCGGATGCCTTTCTGGGGCCGCGGTTGCCCGCTCCGGCTCTGGCTGCGCTCCCTGCCTGTCTCGGCGGGGGATGGGGGATGGGCCAGTCGCAGCCGGCTCACTCTGCTCAGTCCTTTATTCTGTGAGCGGGGCTGGCCGAGTCGTAGGTTAGAGCTTTCCGCCTTTTCGTGGGGAAGCTATCCCACAGTCTGCTTTGCTCTCCCCAGTTCTCTCAAATTGTTCTCGCGGCATTCAAGCCCAGTCCTCTCTCTAAGCAGTTCAGCCAGCTCCTCCCTGCCCAGCCCCCGCTTGCTAATGGCGTATGCAGGCGTCTGCGCTGCTTCTCCGCTGGGAGTTACCGTTTGGTGGGTAATCTGTGGGTTTTTAAAAAATCTAAAAAAAAAAAGAGGGTTATGTGGCCCTCTGAGCTTCCAAGGCTCGCCACAGATTCGCCAGTGAGAGTGTTTCCTGGTGTTTGGGAAGTTCTCTCTTTTTAAAGCCTCCCTTCCCAGGACGGAGCTCCGTCCTTACTTCTTTTGTCTCGCTTTTTATCTTTTATGTTTTTTCCTACCTCCTTTCGAAGACAATGGGCTGCTTTTCTGGGTGCCTGACATCCTCTGCCAGAATTCAGAAGTTGTTTTGTGGACTTTACTTCGCGTTCAAATGTTCTTTTGATGAATTTGTGGGGGAGAGAGTGGTCTCACCGTCCTATTCCTCCGCCATCTTGTTCCTTCTCCATAATGCCTTTAATACTTAACACTCAATTTACCCCCACTGACACAAGTAGGTGTAGCCCTAATGGTGCAGAAGGAAAAGGAGGAATCCCTTCAAGCTCAAGGTAATTTGCCACAGCCCTAAAACTGAAGTTTAGAGAGACCCTACAAAGGTCCGTCTAGTCAAGGCTATGGTTTTTCCAGTGGTCATGTATGGATGTGAGAGTTGGACTGTGAAGAAAGCTGATTGCCGAAGAATTGATGCTTTTGAACTGTGGTGTTGGAGAAGACTCTTGAGAGTCCCTTGGACTGCAAGGAGATCCAACCAGTCCATTCTAAAGGAGATCAGTCCTGGGTGTTCATTGGAAGGACTGATGCTAAAGCTGAAACTCCAATACTTTGGCCACCTCATGTGACGAGTTGACTCACTGGAAAAGAGTCTGATGCTAGGAGGGATTGGGGGTGGGAGGAGATGGGGACGACAGAGAATGAGATGGCTGGATGGCATCACCGACTCGATGGACATGAGTTTGAGTGAACTCCGGGAGTTGGTGATGGACAGGGAGGCCTGGCATGCTGGGGTCGCAAAGAGTCGGACATGACTGAGCAACTGAACTGAACTGAACTGAAACCCACAGACTACTGTACCCTCATGAGACAGGGTCAGGGAGAGGATAGGCTTGGTGCTGTCCAGTAGTGGGGTAAAAGCTTTAAAGTGAGTGTCCGGCACAATCAGAAAGAAAATGAAATGCACCATCAGCACTCTCAATGCTCCCACTGTCTGGCTCCCTGATTCTCTTAGACTTCTCCTCCCCAGTTTTTCATGGCCTCTTTGCTGCTAACTTTGCAGAACTCCTACAAATTCGCCCTACTCAATCCCCAAAGTGCTCAAAAATATGTTTGCTGAAAAGTACTTTCCTTTCCTTTACCAGAAAACACTTAATCTGATAAAAGCAGTGTGTGTAATAGTTGTTGCTGTTATTCAGTTGCTATGTCTGACTCTCTGAGACCCCATGGACTACAGCAAGCCAGGCTTTCTTGCTCTTCATTATCTCCCAGAATTTGCTCAGACTCATGTCCATTGAGTCGGTGATGCCATCCAACTATCTCATCCTCTGTCACCCCCTTTTCCTCCTGCCTCAATCTTTCTTAGCATCAGGGTCTTTCCTGTGAGTCAGCTCTTTGCATCAGATAGCCAGTTTCTTTGCATCAGGTGGCCAAAGACCTGGCGCTTCAGCTTTAGCATCACTCCTTCCAATGTATATTCAGGGTTGATTTCCTTTAGGATTGACTGGTTTGATCTCCTTGCTGTCCAAGGGGCTCTTGAGAGTATTTTCCAGTACCACAGTTCAAGAGAATCAGTTCTTCAGCACTCAGCCTTTTTTATGGTCCAACCTTCACAACTGTACAGACTCCTGGAAAAACCATACCTTTGACTATACAGACTTTTGTCGGCAAAGTGATGTCTCTGGTTTTTAATATGCTGTCTAGGTTTGTCATAGCTTTTATCCCAAGAAGCAAGCATCTAATTTCATGGCTGCAGTCACTGTCTGCAGTGTTTTGGAGCCCAAGAAAATTAAATTAAATGTATGAAGAGATAATTAATAAACAATGGTATTACTGAAGGCAATGCATAGAAATAAAAATGTGCTTACCTCTTGAGAGTAGAGTTAAGAGACATGAAAACCAGAGTGAGACGTGCCCACATATGCATTAAAGAGGTTCTAGATTTTAAAAAACAGGAGTATATAAGAAGGCAATATTAAAAGGAACATTTACTTAGTGTTTTTCAAAATTTTTTAAAAACGTTTCCTCAGGTAGAAAGTGAATATCAAGTGACAAGAAGCATAAATAAAATAAATATACATGTAAATACACTGCAGTAAAATTTCAGAAAATCAAAGAGAAGAGAAAACTAGTTAAAGTTATCTCTCAAGTAACATTTCCCAACAAAGAAAATTTCTCTGTATGAAAAGGGCAGTTAGATTGACAGCAGACTTCTCCATAGCAAAAAATTGTTGAGAGGAAATAGCATTCAATCTGGATTTCCATAGACAGTTCAGATTTCTTATGATAAAATCAAGACATTTCGGACATAGAGGGAATAATGGATTTTAAAACCCACAGAACATCACTAAAATGAATCAGTGGAGAAGTACTTCATTGAGAACCATGATCACAAGCAAATGCACATAGCACAGGTAAATGAAATTATTAGCTTTAAAAAATAGTTACTATAACAGCTATATAGAGATATAGATTTTATAAAATTAGAATTAAAATTCTAGACATGGAAGATGGCATGGAGGAGAGTTCAGATGGTAGTTGCTAAGTTCCATGTCTTTGTCTGGTAGACAGAGGATAGGGATACTGAATATTTTAGACTTAGAAATGTAACATTGAAAGAATAAAAAACTTCTTTTCTGTATTATGTTAGACTGGATCATCGAAAAAGCAAGAGAGTTCCAGAAAAACATCTACTTTTGTTTTATTGACTACGCCAAGCGTTTGACTGTGTGGATCACAACAAACTGTGGAAAATTCTTCAAGAGATGGGAATATCAGACCACCTGACCTGCCACCTGAGAAATCTGTATGCAGGTTAAGAAGTCACAGTTAGAACTGGATATGGAACAACAGAGTGGTTCCAAATTGGGAAAGGAGTACATCAAGGCTGTATATTGTCACCCTGCTTATATGCAGAGTACATCGTGTGAAATGCTGGGGTGGATGAAGCACAAGCTGGAATCAAGATTGCTGGGAGAAATATCAACAACCTCAGATATGCAGATGACCACCCTTATGGCAGAAAAAGAACTAATGAGCCTCTTGATGAAAGTGAAACAGGTGAGTGAAAAAGGTGGCTTAAAACTCAACTTTCAGAAAACTAAGATCATGGCATCTGGTCCCATCACTTCATGGCAAATAGATAAGGAAACAATGGAAACAGTGAAAGACTTTTTGGGGGGGGTTTCAAAATCACAGTAGATGGTGACTGCTGCTATGAAATTAAAAGACACTTACTCCATGGAAGAAAAGCTATGATCAACCTAGACAGCATATTAAAAAGCAGAGATATTACTAACAAAGGTCTGTCTAGTCAAAGCTATGGTTTTTCCAGTAGTCATGTATGGATGTGAGAGTTGGACCATAAAGAAATCTGAATGCTGAATAATTGATGCTTTTGACCTGTGGTGTTGGAGAAGACTCCCGAGAGTCCCTTGAACTACAAGGCAATCCCACCAGTCCATCATAAGGAAAATCAGTCCTGAATATTCATCTGAAGGACTGATGCTGAAGTTGAAACTCCAATACTTTGGCCACCTGATGCAAAGAACTGACTCATTTGAAAAGACCCTGATGCTGGGAAAGATTAAAGACAGGATGAGAAGCGGGCAACAGAGGATGAGATGGTTGGATGGCATCATCAACGTGATGGGCATGAGTTTGAGTAAGCTCCGGGAGTTGGTAATGGACAGGGAAGCCTGGAGTGCTGCAGTCCATGGGGTCGCAAAGAGTCAGACACGACTGAGAGACTGAACTGAACTGAAAGTATTTTTAAAGATTCTTCTAAATTCAATTTTTATGTATCTGTAAATAGACACACTTTAACATACTTTATTTTAATTATAAATTTTTCACGAAAAGAAGCCAATGATGTAACTGAAAGTGATATTTTATTATATCAATAGTAGGGTATCTCAGATGATAAAGAATCTGCCTGCAATGCAGGAGACCTGGGTTCAATTCCTGGGTCAGGAAGTTCCCCTGGAGAAGGAAACGGCTACCCACTCCAGGATTCTTGCCTGGAGAATTCCATGGACAGAGGAGCCTGGTGGGTAGCAGTTCATGGGGTTGCAAAGACTCAGGCACAACTGAGCTACTTTCACTTTCAAAAGTTCCATAAGGACATGAACATTATTAGAGCAAGATACTTCTATCACCTACTCAGATAATATTCCAGAACAAATAGGCTTTGTATGCAGACAAAACTGTGTTCCCCCAAACCAAAACTGTGGTCCTCCAAACTTGGGTGACCATAGGCAAATGTCTTAATCTTTCTGATGCTTAGTTAACTTAACCTTTATAAGGAGTAATAGCATTCACCCTGCAGAGTTGTGGGGTGAAGATTTGAGTTAAGGTTTGTAAAGAGCTTGGTACATAGTAAGCATTCAAGAAAGGAAGCAAGTCAATGCTATGTAGCAGCCTGGATGGGAGGAGAGTTTGGGAGAAAATGGATACATGTATCCATGAGTACCTTCCCTGTTCACCTGAAATTGTCACAACATTATTAATCAGCTATACTTCAATACAAAATAAAAAGTTTACAATTTTAAAAAAAGAAAACAAGTTGTTTTATTTTTTGGTTGCACTGGGCATATGGGATCTTTGATCTTCATTGTGGCTTGTGGGATCCAGTTCCCTGACCAGGGATCAAACCTACAATTGGGAGCATGGTGGCTTAGCCTCTGGATGACCAAGGAAGTATCAAGTACTAATTTTTTAAATTAACAACAGTTCAGTCTGTCAGTCGGTTCAGTCGCTCAGTTGTGGCCGACTCTGTGACCCCATGGACTGCCGCATGCCAGGCCTCCCTGTCCATCACCAACTCCCAGAGCCTACTCAAACTCATGTCCATTGAGTTGGTGATGCCATCCAACCCTCTCATCTTCTATCGCCCCCTTCTCTGACTTTCAATGTTTCCCAGCATCAGGGTCTTTTCCAATGAGTCAGTTTTTCTCATCAGGTGGCCAAAATATTAGAGTTTCAGCTTCAGCATCAGCCTTCCAATGAACACTCAGGACTGATCTCCTTTAGGATGGACTGGTTGGATCTCCTTGCAGTCCAAAGGACTCTCAAGAGTCTTCTCCAATACCACAGTTTAAAAGCATCAATTCTTTGACACTCAGCTTTCGTTATAGTTCAACTCTCATATCCATACTTGACTACTGGAAAAATCAGAGCTTAGGAATCAAATAACACTAGTGAATACATGGGACATGAGTGTAACCTCAACATTCATGTACATAGTAGACAGCAGAGAGGAAAAAAATGAAAATTAAATGTAAAGTGAACCAACGATATAGAAGTAACTATAATTTATATCTCAAGTATAGAGTGAACACATAATTTACAGAAAAAGTAATTAATGTAGAAAGAGTAAATATGCTCCAGAGTAAAATACTTTTTACTTTTGTTCTTTTTCTTAAATCCTCAGCCCAGATGAACTAGAAAATGTGATTTTAGATCACCAGTTTTTTAAAAGTTAGATTGGGATGCGTGGGAACTAAATCAGCAGAGCTGAAAACCTTAGAAATGGTTTTTAAATGAAATTTTTGACAGACTTTTGCTTATAGTCATAGAACCAGATGTCCTTGCAACTGGATCTCAGACATTTTTCTACCTCACAAATAATCTTTAGTTCCTGTCACAGTGACTTTTTTTTCTCAATTATTTCTTGCTGATGTTTTTGTCTCCCAAAGGATTATTGAGAGAATTTTAGCAAACTCTCTGAAGCAGTATTTGGAAGGCAGGCATTCTCACTAACTTCATTATGGACAAAAGATATAAATTAACTTGATAAAAATACTGTCTTGGGTAAAGATGAGTGACAATGGAAGGGTTAAAACAAGTTGAATCTATAATGAAGAAAAGAATTTTACAGTGCAGAGCTGTTAATATTTTAAGATAAACCATGTGTTCACTTTTTGATGTTTATATCAGAACTTTCAAATGTGTCTTTATCTCTATAATTTATTATGTTTTCAAAATTACCAGTTGTGGATTTCATGGTTTCAAACGTGATTAATACCAGAGCTTTGCTTTTTCATTAATCTGAGATATTTTGTATTTCAGTGTGTCATGTAAATATAGAGAATCTTGTTGAGAATTCACCAGAATGGAAGTTAATTACAGGAAGCCTCAGATGACACAGATATTCCTATGAGAGCACTGAAACTTTTTTCTTCATAGAATACTCACAGAATAGTGTGGATGTTCTGGTCAGGAACATGGTAATAAGACTCCAATTACAACCAGATTTTTTTTATGTCAGCAAAATATGGTTCATGATAAGACTGAAAACATTCAAATATTGAGAGTAATGTTTAGAAGAAATGATGTAGTGATTGGAGCTCAGGGAAGTAGAAATAGTTTCAGATGAAATACTAGCCACTTTAATGGTACGTAATAAGTACATGGGGTTCACTATACTATTTTACTTATGTCTGTTTGAAGTGGTCTTTACCACCAAAGTTTTTAATAGGATGTTCAGAATGTTTTCAGATTATAATGTTTATAATAGAACATGTAAAAAAAAATACACAGCAGTTCACACAATGGTAAGTGCAATATAAACTTGATGTAGAAACTATAGGGAGGAAAGGATTAAAACAGTTGCAGATACAAATAATAACTGATTCTTGAATGTGAAATAATGTAATTTTTCTGTATCATCATTTTTAAATTTTTGAAAAATTAATCTTAACAAGCACAAGATATAACTGGAAGCACTGAAAAACTTTAGTTTGTCTATTACTCAAGAAAGAACTGGAAGAAAGTATTCACATATTGATACAAAAGTCAATATTGAAAAAAAAAAATACAAAGCAGAAACTTCCTTAATCAAGTTACTACCATACGGGAAAGTGTAAAAGACAATCTTTGTTCAAAACAGAGCTGTGGGGATATAGGTTTAGCCTTGCGGTTTAACCTTTGAACCCTGAATTGAGTTCAGTCATTTTTAATCTCTGTCTCTTTGGGAAATTTACTTAATCCAAGCTTTTATTTCCTCAAAATTATGAATATACAATAGTACAATTATGCAACTGGACAAACAATAATAGAACATTCCTCACTGGACTCTATGAAGAAGAAATGAGATAACCTGGCAAAGCACTTATTCAAGGGTCTCAAAAAGTTTAGCTAACAGTCATAGCATGGCCCTGGCAGTGCCTCCACAGTATTTCATTCATAGAATTTAACGTCTTTGATTTTATGAACACTTTCTTCTGATATAAAGTTAATCAGTTTAACTGTTGCTAGGGGCTTCCCAGATGGCGCAGTGGTAAAGAATCTTCCTGCCAACGCAGGACACTCGGGTTCAAACCCTGGGTCAGAAAGATCCCCTGGAGAAGGAAATGGCAACCCATTCCAATATTCTTGCCTGGGAAATTCTATGGACAGAGAAGTCTAGCAGGCTAAGGTCCCTGGGGTTGCAAAGAGTCGGACATGACTGAGCACACATACATGCAAGATTATTTAGTGCTTATGGCACTTGATGGGTGAAGAGAAATACTAACCATTGTTTCCAATGTAGTTAATGATCAGTCTATTAAAGTTTGCAATGTAAAATGGGCTTGGTGTAGAAAAGTGATTTATTAAGATACTGAGAACATTTTAGAAAGAATCCCTGGGAAAAAATTCTCATGTGGCTAATGTGATAGATTGAAGATGTTTGCAAATCCCTTGCCACTTCTTCCATTGAGATGTGGAGTCTGATCTCTTTCTCCTTGACTCTCAACTGGCCTTTATGTCTTGATGACCAGTGTTGCTCTGGACCTTCGAAGACCACATGATATGAAGCCTTGACATTTCTGTCCAAGTCTCGGAATATTCACTCTTGGAACCCAGACACCATCCAGTGAAAAACCTAAGCTACATGGAGAGGCCACATATATGTGCTCCAGTTTCAGTACCAACTCCAGTTGAGCTCTCAGCTACCACTACTTCTAGTCATGTGAATAAGCTTGCTTGGATGTCCAAACCAGTTGAGGTTTCAGAAGACTCTAACTTCTGCATCTATTTGATGGTAATATAAGAGATCCCATGGAAGAACTAACCAACCTAAGACAACCCATAGAACTACAAGAGATAGCAAGAAATTTTTATTCTGCCACTAAACTTGGGGGTTGTTTTGTCATGCAAAAATAAAATACTTATTTAATTAAATTCCATTATATTTTTAAGGGTAGAAGTAAAGGTGCTAAAACAAACAGATGCGAAAATGCAATGACTGAAACTAAGACACATGTGTATTTTTTCTTATATAAAATTCCACGGATTCTAGCTAGCAGGGCTGCTCTACCACAAGGTCATTCAAGAATAGAAGTTCCTCCTATCTACGTCTAGGCCTAGAACATTGCTCATTGCTCTATAATAGAACTTGGAGCGTTGCACATCTGTGTTCTTACTTGCATGGAGAAAGAGGAAGCCCATAGTAATCAACTTGTCTTTAAGCTGAACATAATCCATAAATTACAAACATAAATCTGTTCATATGCTTTGACTCAAATTTAATCACATGGCCCCAGTTAACTGCAAGGAAGACTGAAAATGTATATATTTTATAGCTGGGTAACCATGTGCCAGGCTTTCCTGGTAGCTCAGCTGGTAAAGAATCTGCCTGCTATACAGGAGACTCCAGTTTGATTTCTGGGTTGGGAAGATCCCCTGGAGAAGGGATAGGTTACCCACTCCAGTATTCTTGGGTTTCCTTGGTGGCTCAGATGGTAAAGAATCCACCCACAAAGTGGGAGACCTGAGTTTGATCCCTATGTTGGGAAGATCCCCTGAAGGAGTGCATGGAAACCCAATCCAGTATTCTCACTTGGAGAATCCCCATGGACAGAGGAGCCTGGTGGGCCTACAGTCCATGAGGTTGCAAAGAGTTGGACAGGACTGAGTAACCAAGCACAATACAGCACACCACAGCCATGTTCCAGCTTAAAATCTGAAGATTCTATTATTTAAAAGAAGAAAAAAAGTGAGAATAGATAACGAGGAGGGCTAAAAGTTTCCACTATGTCCAAGAAAAAGTGAAAATTTAACACAACCAATTCTCTTAAACATTTAAAAGAGCAGGCAAAACATATGCAAATATGAAAATCACAAAATGCACTACTTTCTAAAACTATCAATGCTGTGAGTTTTCTCTTCATTATTTCTACCCTTGTGTTAATAAATTCTCAGGTTATTTACAATAATAAGTATTTCAATACTGTTCTGGATTATAACAACCTTACAAGATCTCTCCCAGTTCCCGATATGTATGCAATTATATTCTTTCAAACCTGCTAAGGGAATGTGACTTGTGATACCAAGCAGTCAATTCATGGTCACCACATAGGATTACAGTGATGCAAACCTGAGTGACTAATGATGAGTCTGAGTCCTGGTACCTTTCTTTGAAATTATGTTTTTCAAGCTTCATTGGGTCAATGTTACAAAATCCATCCTCTTGCTCTTCTTTATATTGCCTCAATGCACTAGCAACACAAGAAATATTTGTGTCTAATAGGACAGAAACATAAAACTGTGTTGACCCAAAGGCAACAGATTTCAGATATCAAAATGAGGTGGGAAATGGACGGCCATTCAGATTTTTCAAAAAGGATGGTCAAAGGAGGACAAGTGAGAGACCTTGCCCAGACTAAGAACATAAAAAATCGTTTAGAAACTGAGGATGGGAAAGAGCTGTGAGCTATATGAGGTGGAGTTCCTGAGAGACACAGCAGAGAGAGGGGCTTGAGTGTGCTTCCTCTGTCACTACAAAGCGAGGAAGATGGGTTTCAGTGGGATTTCTCAGAGAAGTCGCTGTGTGCTCTCTGAAGTTGGGGGTGTTGCAGTTTACTGTTAAGTCTACCAGAAAAGGTACAAGGGAGCAACTGGAGGTTAGAAGATCTAGAAGCAGAAGCAAAGGAAAACAGCAAAGGTGGCTGTGGTGGGCAGTCCTGACTCCCAAAGTCTAAGGCAAGGATGGATAACTACATCCCATGAAGCAGATATAAACAGCGAAAGATTTACTTTCTTGGGCTCCAAAATCACTGAAGACCATGACTGCAGCCACAAAATTAAAAGATGCTTGCCCCCTGGAGAAAAGCTATGACAAACCCAGACATTGTATTAAAAATCAGAGGCATTACTTTGCCAACAAATGTCCATATAGTCAAAGCTATGGTTTTTCGAGTGGTCATGTCTGGATGTGAGAGTTGAACGATAAAGAAGGCTGAGTGCTAAGGAATTAATTGATGCTTTCGAACTGTGGTGCTGATGAAGACTGTTGAGAGTCCCTTGGACAGAAAGGAGATCAAACTAGTCCGTCCTAAAGGAAATCAACCCTAAATATTCATTGGAAGGACTGATGCTGAAGATGAAGCTCCAATACTTTGGCCACCTAATGCGAAGAACTGACTCACTGGAAGAGAGCCTGATGCTGGGGAAGACTGAAGGCAGGAAGAGAAGGGGATGCCAGAGGATGAGATGGTTGGATGGAATCACCAACTCAATGGACATGAGTTTGAGCAAATTCTAGGAGATGGTGAAAGACAAGGAAGTCTGGCGTGCTGCAGCCTACGGGGTGACAAAGAGTCAGACATGACTGAGTGACTAAGCAACTAAATGAAGCAGATGTGGAGCCACACAGTTAAGGATAAACTCATCTGGAGCCATTTTAAGTGCTGCCTAAGAGGGCACCTAAAGTAACAATGGGATCCCTAAGGAGGTGGTCACTATTTATTGGGCCACCAGAGAAGTAGGGCTAAGGGTAGAGGGAATAGCTAGCTGGAACAGGATGGGTAACCAACATCACAAACACAAAAATAGCTTAAAGTTCTCAGCTCAGGCCTTGGGGGAACTTAGAAAGGTGCCAATGAGGCAGAAAAAGAAAACACAACTTGCTTTAAATATCTGACATGTCTAGGAATTTTATAGCCATTTTATATAGTACCTGCAAATAATACCTTTCACAGGCCCATTTATACAGCTAGAAATTCAATCTACATTTTATAAATTAAGGATAAAAATTTTTAAATGTACTTTATCAGTAAAAGATATAAAATAGCCATATAGGTTAAAACTCTTCTCACTAAAAATAAGTTATAGATTAAGAACTGGACATGGTACAACAGACTGGTCCCAAATAGGAAAAGGAGTACGTCAAGGTTGTATATTGTCACCCTGCTTATTTAACTTATATGCAGAGTACATCATGAGGAATGCTGGGCTGGAAGAAGTACAAGCTGGAATCAAGATTGCCGGGAGAAATATCAATAACCTCAGATATGCAGATGACACCACCCTTATGACAGAAAGTGAAGAGGAACTCAAAAGCTTCTTGATGAAAGTGAAAGAGGAGAGTGAAAAGGTTGGCTTGAAGCTCAACATTCAGAAAACAAAGATCATGGCATCTGGTCCCATCACTTCATGGGAAATAGATGGGGAAACAGTGGAAACAGTGTCAGACTTTATTTTTTGGGCTCCAAAATCACTGCGGATGCTGATTGCAGCCATGAAATTAAAAGACGCTTACTCCTTGGAAGGAAAGTTATGACCAACCTAGAGAGCATATTAAAAAGCAGAGACATTACTTTGCCAACAAAGGTCCGTCTAGTCAAGGCTATGGTGTTTCCAGTAGTCATGTATGGATGTGAGAGTTGGACTGTGAAGAAGGCTGATCACTGAAGAATTGATGCTTTTGAACTGTGGTGCTGGAGAAGACTCTTGAGAGTCCCTTGGACTGCAAGGAGATCCAACCAGTCCATTCTAAAGGAGATCAATCCTGGGTGTTCATTGGAAGGACTGATGCTAAAGTTGAAACTGCAATACTTTGGCCACCTCATGCGACGAGTTGACTCACTGGAAAAGACTCTGATGCTGGGAGGGATTGGGGGCAGGAGAAGAAGGGGACGACCAAGAATGGTTGGCATCACCGACTCGATGGACATGAGTTTGAGGGAACTCCGGGAGTTGGTGATGGACAGGGAGGCCTGGCGTGCTGTAATTCATGGGGTCGCAAAGAGTCAGACACGACTGAGTGACTGAACTGAACTGAACTGAACTGAATATGGTCACTAGGGCTTCCCTGGTGGCTCAATCAGTAAATAATCCACATACAATGCAGGGGTCCTGCATTCAACCCCTGGGTTGGTAAGCTCTCCTGAAGAAGAAAATGAAAACTCACTCTGGCATTCTTGCCTGAGAAATCCCATGGACAAAAGAGCCTGGCGGGCTATAATCCATGGGGTCGCAAAGTGTTGGACACAATTTAGTGACTAAACCACCACCACCAATATGGTCACTCTTCTTTTTTCAGTACAACAATCCTGCAACATTAAATTTTTAATTGTCAGATATTAATTTTTATCTTTCAGGCATCACTGATTTATGCCATAACCTCAATTTTTCATTTAACTATGATTATGTTTCTATTTGAGGTGTTTGATGATCACATATTGATCTAGGTTTAAGCTGACTGTATCACCTATTTGTCTTCTCTGAGATTTTTTGAAATCACATTTAACTTACAGCAAAACCATGGTTTTCAAACCCACATTGACTTTTTCTTGCCCCAAGACTAGAAAAGTTTTGGAACTACTCTCTAAAGACACTTAATGCCTATAAATGGAGAATAGTATTAGAGGTCAAATATTTGGACCAAAAAATCCATATGTAATTGTTCCCCACAAACACTAGTGATGGTCTGGATGATACTATTAGTGGACCATGTGGGTTACAACACTGAAGAGAGATTGTCTAAAATCATGAGTTAAAAGTACCATATGAATTAATACTAGCATTATTATATCCTTTTCAATTTCTTTCCAACATCCAAACTTCAAATTGATTTTCTTTAAAACATACTGATATTATGTAATGTTTAAGTCTAGCCCTCAAAATGCATTTCTCAGTTATAATCCATTTATATGTCATTGATCACCATCATGTGGTCATTTTATTGACACATTTATGTGGGATAGTTGTAACTGTGATATTGGAATCTAATTCTCAAAATCTGGAGCCTGACCTCTGATGTTATACCTGGTAGAGATTAAAGTCTTCTTCCACAAGGAGTTTGGGCTTCCCAGATGGCTCAGCGGTAAAGAACCCATCTGTCAGTGCAGGAGACTGGGTTAATCACTGATCCAAGAATATCCCTTGGAGGAGGAAATGGCAATCCACTGCAGAGTTCTTGCCTAGACGACCCAATGGACAGAGTCGCCTGGGGTCACAAAGAGTCAGACACAACTTAGCAACTGAAAAACAACAACAAGAAGCTTAAAATGAATGAGGGAAACAATACAGCTATTTCAAAATAAATCATCCAGAAACAAAATGCTAAAAATATGTGGTGTGATGTAACACAATAGAAGAGTTGGCTCTCCCTACTGCTGAGCACAGATGCATCATGTTCCCTCCAGGGCCCCAAATTCAATCTTTTTTTTTTTTGCTCCCAACTAAGGTGGTGGTATGCTAACTGCAAAAAAGCAGAGCAGTTTGAGAGCTTATCAAGGAGCACAATGTACAGAATCTGACGGAATGATTAAGGGAGAGAATTTAGGACAGCTTTCGGGTTGTTGTTTTGGGCAAGTGGGCATTTGTATTCTACCATTTACTAAAATAGAAAAACTCAGAGGAGGAGCACATTGGGATTTGATATGGGTGTGCATACCACATCCAAGGGAAGACATCTGTGCGCATCAGATGATGCATCTAAGAGGCGGGTTCCGAGCTACAGATATGCACCAGGTCATCAGAAGCACAGAGCCTGTGAGGGCAGAATTGCCAAAAGACAGCAGAGTGGGGAAATTAGAGGAATGAGGAAAGGAGAGAAGAGCTGAAGACGAAATTCTGAGCAACACTCTCATTTAAGAGAAGATCACACAGAAAATAAACCCCCAAGTTTAACCAAGGAAGTCAAAGAAAAACCAATACTGTGAAGCAACGAGATTTCCTTGGCTCAGATGGGAAATAATCTGCCTGCTAATGCAGGAGATGTGGGTTCCATCCCTGGGTCAGGAAAATCCGCTGGAGAAGGGCATGGAAACCTACTCTAGTATTCTTGCCTGGAGAATCCCATGGACAGAGGATCCTGGTGGGCTACAGTCCATGGTGTCACAAAGAGTCAGACCCGACTGAGGTACTAACACACACACACACACACCCGACTGAGGTACTAACACACACACACACACACCCGACTGAGGTACTAACACACACACACACACACACACACACCTGGAGACAACAAAGGGAAAAATATGCCTTTGCTGAAGGAAGAAATGACCAAAAACATCTAATAGTTTTACAAATAAATTCCAGAAAGACACTACCATAAATCAGGTGTCAAACTGGGTATCTTGTCAGAAGAAACCCTAGAAGTCTTTAAAGTCAGTAGAGATGAGAGAAAGTGTGAAGGTGTGGATAAACATTCTAAATGTAACCTCATGCAATGTCTAGGAACAATTACTACATTTTTTTGTTGTTAAGGGAGGTAAGGTTTTCAACAAAAGTGGTTAAAATGCAACAATGTGTTTTGCAATCACTGGCAATTATACCATTTGGCCGGTTGGGTGGTTAGTGATGCAGTACATCCCAAAGGAAGATGGAGTTAATTTTACTGGCAGGACTTCCACAGTGTGTTAATCCATTTAATTGGACAGGAATGAGGTTTCCTCAACTGTGTTTAAGGTTAACTGCCATTTTAAACCCTTATAAATTCTCAAAAGGCCACCAGCCCACATCGCTCCTCTAAATACGAAATTGAAATGAAAACAATCACTTTGAGTTAAAATTTTTCCCGTTTAAATATGTTCTTTCCTAATTTCTGTGAAAAATGACATATATGAACCACATTGCTCACCTGTGTATAGATAACATTTTGGGTGGTGGCAGGTGATATCGATATTAAAAATGAATGAAATAAGGGCCTCAGATACAACAAGAACAGGGAAGTATCAAATGCATCCACCATATTTTTATACTATCTCATCTTCTGACTGATCTTCTCATCAATAATATTTGCTATATATGAATGATTATAACAGAATCAATTGCACATGTTTATACATATATATGGATCCCCAGTGGTTCAGCGGTAAAAATCCAACTGCCTGCGGTGTAGGAGATATGAGAACTATGAGTTTGATCCCGGGGTTGGGAAGAACCCCTGGAGAAGGAAATGGCAACCCACTCCATTATTTTTCCCTGGAAAATGCCATGGACAGAGGAACCTAGCAGTTTACAGTCCATAGGGTTGCAGAGTTGAACTTAACCGAGTGACTGAGCATGCATGCAGTATGTACATATACATATACAGAGCTATACTTAGAAGTGGATATACTCATTTATCTTTCATTTTGATACCTTTTTTTTTTTTTTGTACTTCATGAGAGTTGATAATTTTCAAAGGATAGCTACAGTGATGCTTTCATTACTCTCAAGTTTAGGGAGCCCAAAAGGAGAATCAATTCAATAACTGTTCTTTGAAGTTGTTTAATTACATAGTACTATTCCTGCTTGAGGTTTCCCAGGTGGCAAAGTGGTTAAGAATCCACCTGCCAATGTGGAAGAGTCAGGAGATGCAGGTTCAATCCCTGGGTCAGGAAGATCCCTTGGAGGAAGAAATTGCAACCCGCTCCAGAATTCTTGCTTAAAAAATCCCAAGGAGAGAGGAGCCTGGCAGGCTACAGTCCCTAGGGTCACAAAGAGCAGACATGACTGAGTGACTAAGCACACGATTTCTGCTTATTTAAAACATCACTTGGGATTCCTTTTGAGATTTGCATCAAGAAATAATTCAAAAGCTTACTGCTTTTCCCTATGAAATCACATATTTCTTCCCAAGTAGGAAAAAATGGTAGTCATGAAACCGAATCTTGTAATATATACACACTAAAACACAGCTTTCTTAACAGCACAAGAGTATATCTATTCTGCGTATGTTAGTCACTCAGTCGTGTCTGACTCTTCATGACCCCATGATGGCAGCCCACCAGGCTCTTCTGTCCATGGAATTCTCCAGGCAAGAATACTAAAATGGGTTGCCATTCCTTTCTCCAAGGGGTCTTCCTGACCCAGGTATTGAACCTGGGTTTCCTGCATTGCAGGCAGATTCTTTACTTGTGAGCCACCATGGAAGTCCATATCTGTCTGTCATTGATCAAAAAAGGTTAAGGACTGGAACAAATAATGGTGTCTAGAAAAGTTTGCCTTCTCCAGAGAAGGCAATGGCAAGCCACTCCAGTACTCGTGCCTAGAAAACCCCATGGATGGAGGAGCCTGGTAGGCTGCAGTCCATGGGGTTGCTAAGGGTCAGACACGACTGAGCGACTTCACTTTCACTTTTCACTTTCAAACATTGGAGAAGGAAATGGCAACCCACTCCAGTGTTCTTGCCTGGAGAATCCCAGGGAAGGGGGAGCCTGGTGGGCTTCCGTCTGTGGGGTCACACAGAGTCGGACACGACTGAAGTGACTTAGCAGCAGTAGCAGTAGCAGAAAAGTTTGAACAATGTCTATATTTAACCATTTCAGTTAAAATCAATTATTTACCATGCCAGGTAAACTTTTAGCTTGAATTCTGAAATTTGACTCATTAAATTGTATCATCTAAGTTCAAATTCAACTGCAAGCAAAAACTCTGTCTTTCAAATGTCTCTAGTTATACCCCATATAGTACCAAAATATGAATTAGTTGAAATTCATCTGTTAATCACAGACGTTTAGCTCATATGACCAGATATTTAATTTACTTAAATAATTTTTTTAATGAGCACCATATGACAACTTTAAAGATTATAAAATTCCTTCTTAGTTTTGAGTTCATGATTCTTCCCATGAACTAATCTTAGACCTCAAGTGCTCTCAGGCATTTATTATATAATGGGGTAGATATGCCTAATAACATTAAATATTCGATCATAAAGAGTAATATTAAAGTTCCAAATCTGATATAACTGACAGATTACAAAGGATAGTCAACAAATTTTCTGTAGATAAAAATGATTAATATTTTGTTGACTATGTGCTGTATTCGTACATTAAATAATTTAAACATTACTAGTAACAAATTACAAAGTTAGTTTCATTTTCTCATTGTTCAGTGAGGAAAGTTGAGTTCTGGAGAAGTAAGTGACTTGTCCAATGCTGCTTGACTGCTAAGTACAGCAAAACAAGGATGTGGTGTGTGTGTGTCCACGTATGTATATATTGTGTGAGTGCATTTAGCATATATGAGTTATGGGGAGACAATGACAAGTATATTAAATATCATAAAAATCTCATGCAGATGGCAATGTACTTGTCTTCTTTCTGTTCAATACTACCCTAATAATTCTATCTCATTTTGAAGCTTTTGGGTATATCTCTTTAACTGACAGTAACTTCAAAATTTGATCCTAGAGAGATGAGTTAGAGATAGTTGTAGGACTTGTTGATTTAAAAGAAGAATCTGGGAACAGTCAAGTAAAAGTTGAAGTACAACTTTTAAGTTCAACTGAGCTTAACACTAATAACATTTTAAAAGACAGTATCGGACACCTATCAAACACCATCACTGACCCTAATGTAGGATTCAGCACAAGTATATGAAACACAAAAAGGCCATATTGAAAAAATGAAAATGTTTACAGCTCTTGACCATGTGGTATTATAAAAATCAAACTACATTTTCACATTTACTGTTGCAACCTTTAATGACATACCATCACTTCTTGAGATTGGGAAAATATTAAAGAAAAAAAGGGAATTTTATTAATAAAAAAATAGAAAATGAAATAACTTCTGAGTGAATTTCTGCCATGTCCCTGTAAGATCATTTCCTGTTTTCAGCCAATTTCCTCACTGGAGTAACCTTACATGCAAAGTCAAGTAGAAATATAGTTTCTAATTTTAGTTTGCTTAACATTCGTGAAGTGATGCAAACCTCCTTGTATTATCACAAGAAGTTTGTTTGGGAATGAAAATGATGCCTTGGAAAGTTGAAGACAGACTGTCATTATAGACTTTTACATGGGGCCACTGTATTGCAAACCCCAGAAGTGCCACTTACTTTGTTTTCCCTTCTTGCACAGGCAATATCTACTATACACAAAGATCAGGCAAGTTTCTTAATTTCTCTTTTAATTTGCTGCTATTTGAAAAGAATGGTAACTATCTTTTGGGGTTGTCTAAGAGGAGAAAGGAACAACAGAGAATGAGATGGCTGGATGGCATCACCAACTCGATGGATGTGAGTTTGAATGAACTCCGGGAATTGGTGATGGACAAGGAGGCCTGGTGTGCTGTGATTCATGGGGTCTCAAAGAGTCAGACATGACTGAGCGACTGAACTGAACTGAAGATGTAGATGAAGCAGCATATAAAGTATTTATCGTGGTACTGATACAGAGAAGGGAAAGGTACCTCAAATCTTTCCTTTATTCTCCACTCATTCCTTCAGGATGCCTGCATCTGCAGGGCAAACCTTAGTATTTTTGTCACCAGATGCCATGAAAATAGCTTGGAATTTGGGGTTTGTTACAGTCACTGGAGTTCAGCCAGTCACTGGTCTATTTTTAACTAAAATTACTAAGAAATTCTATTCACTCATAGTAGAGGAAGCCAACAAAGGTTGTCTTTCCACTAAAAAGATAATATGCTTTTAGGTAATCATATCACTCCTCTTTAAACAGCATATCTCCTCAAGCATCCTTTATTTTCTTTACTTTATTGAATTAGAGTTCTGCTTTATCCTCAGATAAGTGTGCTAGACAAAGGAACACTGTTTAGACTGCAGTGCCTTTGTTATTTCTGACAAATAAATATTGGACTGATTGGAATATGTGCTAATATCAGAATACAAAATACTTCCTTAAGCACCAATAAAACTATATTATGAAACTTAGTGGTTCTACATACATATTTTTCCACTGGAATTGCATAATGAATAAGCACAGTTAGTAAAAGAAGCATTCTTAGGAATATTACCAGCCTTAGAAACTACGTTTTGTGTCATATGAGTGATAACTCTGAACATTTTACTACTGAAAGAATACAAGTTGATAATGCCAAATAACAGATGACTTTAGTCAGTTCAGTGCAGACGAAAGTCATGTGTTCATTAAAATCATATTTACTAGCTCTGGGCTAGGTTTTTATTTCATTTTTAAAAAATTTTTAAAAATTTACTTATTTTTGGAGGATAATTGCTTTATAATATTGTGGTGGTTTCTGCCACACATCAACATGAATCAACCATAGGTATAAATACGTCTTTTCCCTCTTGAACCTCTCTCTCACCTCACACCCATCCCGCCCATCTAGGTTGTCATAGAACTGAGCTCCCTGTGTCATATGGCAAATACCCACTGGCAATCTATTTTATATATGGTAATATATATGTTTCAAATAGGAAAAGGAGTACATCAAGGTTGTATATTGTCACCCTGCTTATTTAACTTATATGCAGAGTACATCATGAGGAACGCTGGGCTGGAAGAAGCACAGGCTGGAATCAAGATTGCCGGGAGAAATATCAATAACTTCAGATATGCAGATGACACCACCCTTATGGCAGAGAAAGAAGAGCCTCTTGATGAAAGTGAAACAGGAGAGTGAAAAAGGTGGCTTAAAACTCAACTTTCAGAAAATGAAGATCATGGCATCTGGTCACATCACTTCATGGGAAATAGATGGGGAAACAGTGGAAACTGTCAGAATTCCTTTTTTGGGGGGCCAAAAATCACTGTGGATGCTGATTGCAGCCATGAAATTAAAAGATCCTTACTCCTTGGAAGGAAAGTTATGACAAACCTAGATAGCATATTAAAAAGAAGAGATTACTTTGCCAACAAAGGTCCATCTGGTCAAGGCTATGGTTTTTCCAGTGGTCATGTATGGATGTGAGAGTTGGACTGTGAAGAAAGCTGATGACCGAAGAATTGATACTTTTGAACTGTGGTGTTGGAGAAGACTCTTGAGAGTCCCTTGGACTGCAAGGAGATCCAACCAATCCATTCTAAAGGAGATCAGTCCTGGGTGTTCATTGGAGGGACTGATGCTAAAGCTGAAACTGCAATACTTTGGCCACCTCATGCGACGAGTTGACTCACTGGAAAAGAGTCTGATGCTGGGAGGGATTGAGGGCAGGAGGAGAAAGGGACGACAGAGAATGAGATGGCTGGATGGCATGACTGACTCGATGGACATGAGTTTGAGTGAACTCTGGGAGTTGGTGATGGACATGGAGGCCTGGCGTGCTGTGATTCATGGGGTCGCATGTAGTCGGACACAACTGAGCGACTGAACTAACTAACATGTTTCCATGATACTCTTTCAATTCGTTCCACTCTCTCCTTCCCCGACTGTGTCCACAAGTCTGTTCTCTACGTCTGTGTCCCTATTTCTGCTCTGCAGATAGGTTCATCAGTACCATCTTTCTAGATTCCATACATATGCATTAGCATGTGGTATTTGTTTTTCTCTTTCTGACTTACTTCACTCTGTATAATAGTCTCTAGGTTCATCCACCTCATTAGAACTGACTCAAATGTGTTTCTTTTTATAGCTAAGTTATGTTCCATGGTATTCATGTACCACAAATTCTTTATCAATTCATCTGTCAGTGGACATCTAGGTTGCTTCCATGTCTTAGCTATTGTAAATAGTGCTGCAATGAACCTTGGGGTTCAAGAGTACATGTGTCTTTTTCAATTATGGTTTCATTAGGGTATATGCCCAGTATTGGACTTATTGAGTTATAAGGTAGTTTTATTCGTAGCTTTTTTTAAGTTGCCATACAGTTCTCCATAGTGACTATATCAATTTTCATTTCCCACCAACAGTGCAATAGGTTCCCCTTTTCTCAACACCCTCTCCAGCATTTATTGTTTGTAGATTTTTTGATGATGGCCATTCTGACTGGTCTGAGGTGACACTTCATTATAGTTTTGATTTGCATTTCTCTAATTGAGCAATGTTGAGTATCTTTTCATGTGTTCATTAGCCATCTGTATGTCTTCTTGGGCAAACAGTCTGTTTAGTTCTGCTGCCCAGTTTGTAACTGGATTGTTTCTTTTTCTTGTATGAGCTGAATAAGCTGCTTGTATATTTTGGAGATTAATCCTTTGTCAGTTGTTTCATATGCTATTATTTTATCCCATTCTGAGGGTTTTCTTTTCACTTTGTTTATACTTTCCTTCGACAGGTAAAAGCTTTTAGGTTTAATTAGGTCTCATTTGTTTATTTTTGTCTTTATTTCCATTACTCTAGGAGGTAGTCATAAAGGATCTTGTTCTGATTTATGTCAAAGAGTGTTCTGCTTATGTTTTCCTTTAAGAGTTTTATAGTTTCTGTGTTGAATTTAGATCTTTAATCAATTTTATGTTTATTTTTGTGTATGGTGTTAAGAAGTGTTCTAATTTCATTCTTTTACAAGCAGCTGTCCAGTTTTCCCAGCACCATTTGTTGAAGAGACTATCTTTTCTCCCTTGTATATTCTTCCCTCCTTTGTCAAAGGTAGGTGCCTATAGGTCAGGGAGTTTATCTCTGGACTTTCAGTCTTGCTCCACTGGTGTTTATTTCTGTTTTTGTGCCAGGACTGTACTGTCTTAATGACTGCAGCTTTGTAGTATAGTTTGAAATCAGGAAGGTTGTTTCCTCCAGCTACATTCTTCTTTTGGAAGATTGCTTTGGCTATTCAGTGTCTTTTGTTTTTCCCTACAAATTGTGAATTTTTTTGTTCCAGTTCTTTGAAAAATACCACTGGTAGTTTGCTAGGGATTCCACTGAATCATCTGATTACTTTGGGTCATAGAGTCATTTTTCACAATATTGATTTTTCCAATCCAAGAACATAGAATATCTCTCCATTTGCATCATCTTTGACTCCTTTCATCAGTGTCTTATAGTTTTCTGCATACAATTCTTTTGTCTCTCTAGGTAGGTTTATTCCTGAGTATTTTATTCTTTTTGTTGCAGTGGCGAATGGGATTGCTTCCTTAATTTCTCTTTCTGATTTTTCATTGTTGGTGTGTAACAGTGCAAGATATTTCTGTGTATTGGGCTAGGTTTTTTACTTTCAATATATTGTTGCTGCAATACAATATAAATATGGGGTCTCAGCTGAATGGAAGGCAAGGAACTGCGTTCATGGCATAGGCTAACAGGGGAGGTCATAAGGACATTTGAATAGGATGAACCCTTTTATCCTAAACCAATAGGAAGCAGTCATTGTGAGTCGTAAGAGGAAATGCACCAAAGATTTTTCTCAAGTAAAGTCAATGTCTAGGGGTGTGTGTGTGTGTGTGTGCGTGCGTGCGCACACGTGCATGTGTGTGTGTGTGTGTCTGTGCTCAGTTGCTCAGCTATGTCCAACTCTTTGTGACCTCTTGGACTGTAGCCCACCAGCCTCCTCTGTCCATGGGATTTTCTAGGAAAGAACACTGGAGTGGGTTGCCACTTCCTTCTCCAGAGGATCATCGTGACCCAGGGATTGAACCCACTTCTCTTCTCTCCTGCATTGGCAGGTGGATTTCTTACCACTGTGCCAACTGAGAAAATCTAAGTAAACTTCAGACAAATTCAAGTTGACAGTTTGCAAAGTAATAGGATTGTAATCTTTGAAAATATCAGAGATTAAAGAGACATGAAAACAAAATATAGCACCTGGTTCTGAACTGGAAACTTTGCTGTAAAGACAGTACTGAAAGTGGCAAAAACTGGGACTGTGTCTAAGGTTTAAATGGTAGAAACATATTGGCAGTAACTTCCTAATGTTGATGGTTGCACTATGATTATGCAGGAGTAGTTAAGAATTACACAGTGGGATATTTAGAAGTGATGGGATATCAGGTTGGCTATTTTCCTCAAATAGTTCAGGGCAAGAATTTTTAGGGATTTCCCTGGTAGTCCAACAGTTAAGAATCCACTTGCCAGTGCAGCGGACATGGGCTTGAACTCTGGTCTGTGAAAATCCCACATGCTGCAGGGCAACAAAGCCCACATGCCACAAGTACTGAGCCTGCACTCTAGAACCCACAAGCCACAAACTACAAAGCTGGCGTGCTTTCTCCACACAAGAGAAGCCACCACAATGTGAAGCCCGTGCACCACAGCTATAGAGCAGCCCCCACTCACCACAACCAGAGAAAGTCCGTGCACATTCGCAAAGACCCAGTGCACCCAAAAATAAAGAAATAAAACTTAAATTCTTAAAATGTACGTGTATCTCTTCTGCAACCTCGATACTGCTTCAAAATTAGCACTTATGTTTAAAGAGCAAAAATCTACTAACCTAATTTATAAAGCGAAGGTCTCAGAATATAGTGACATAGGTGTAATACAAAAATAAATCAATTAGCATTTATCTATTGAGCTTTCAAGTGGGTTTCAGCAGTCTGCATGATAAAATATTGCTACTACATAATCAAAATTAAGAAAGATATATATAGGAATAGTGGCTCACTGGCTACGTGTATACTGGCATTAAATGCAATCAGCAGTCAAGAAGAAAGTGACCTGTGTGACCTGGAAAGGGCTCCAGGTGAGAATATAAGTACAAGGAGGATTTCAGGGTGGAGAATAAGCTCAGGTTCAGCAAAGAATGGTCAGGACACCAATTTGACAAAGAGTAGTAGTTTGTAATGGAAAGTACTATAAGATAAAGCAAAGGCAGACACAACATGGAGATCCCTGAAAGTGGTATTAAGGTGGGATGGTGAGATGAGTAACTTGCTAGTCCAAGCAAAAGGCTCACCTCAGCAGATGAAATCAATTAGGACAAAAATCTATAATCATCTTCCTCTTTGAGGAGCTGGCAACTAAGGCAATAGTTTTCAAGTGTAATTCTTTCTTTCCTCAAAGGTAATCCTATAGAAGCCCAATATATATAGCAGATTAAAATAAATCTGCTCTCACTAAATACAGAGTGGGGAGCCCAGAGCCTGAACTCTTGAACCGTCTTTGCCACTATGATCACTGACACTCTACTGAGGAAGACCTAGGACTCAAGCGTCTCAGATGGAAGATCACCACTATAAAGCAGTCAGAAGAGGATCTCAGAGATATTAATGCTTTGAAAGGTGCATCTTCAAGTGGAAAGGTTCACAATGACTGGCATATATGCTGTTTCTCTTTATCTTCAAGCATTAATATATCATTCTGCATTCAAAACCACCCATTCTTACTTCTGCCTGAAATTTCTAGGCCCAGTGGAGTTATTTTCATCAAGAAATATTACAGACTTTTTTCGTTATTCATAAAAGGATCATTTTGCACTTCTCTGTAGAAATATATATGGAGATAATACATTTAACATTCATTTAAATACTTTTAATCTAATCAAAATATATCAAATTATTTTCTCTATCAGGCAGACACAGGTTGTGAAAATCTGGTTACATCGTCATTACCTTCAGAGATCTTCTTGAAAATATGTGAGAACGTGATCTTGGAAAGGAGACCCCTTAACTGATTTCAGATTTCAGCACCCCAGAGTAATTACAAATTATAGACTCAGGTTTCTTCAAATTCAATATAATTAAAATAATTTCAGAGTATTAAAATAATAGAACACTAGGAGAATATACTCAGAAATAATATTTAACTATAATTTCCTTTGAATAACATAATTTTCATTTTTAGTAGGTATTGATAAAAATGTAATAGAGTTATCAAATATAGACTATTACGTTTAAATTTTCATTTATTTGATAAGATCTTAAAATTGAGTCAGAACTTTTAATTTATTTAAGCCATAACTGGGAAATGTAAAAACGCCTGGAGTTTTTAGTTGAAACAATGCACTGTATGAAAATTAGCTCAAAATATTAGTATTCTTCAGGTATCTTGAAGTTCAAGTATGCCTCTGTTAATACTTCCTAAATGACCACAATTAATAATTGTGTTGACCACTGTGTTTCTTGCCACTCCTTGTTATCTAGATTTTACAGTTTCTTTGGAGTATAATTCTTTTTCTTCCCTATTACACCCAACACTTCCCTTGACAGATCATCCAGAGATTTAATCCTAGTTATGGACCCTGGTAGTCAAGAAAATGTATAAAGGCAGGTGCTAAAGAAGGAAAGCATTGTCTTATAAGGCACTTATCTCACTGGAGGTAAGCAAGAAAGGTCTTAACTTCTAAAAAGGTAAGGTGTGTGTGCTGTCGCTTCCATCGTATCTGACTCTAGACTGCAGCCTGCCAGACTCCTCTGTCCATGGGATTCTCTAGGCAAGAATACTGGAGTGGATTGTCATTTCCTCCTTCAGGGGATCTTCCCAACCCAGAGATGGAACCCACATCTCCTACGCCTACTTGCACTGGCAGGTGGGTTCTTTCCCATTAGCATCACCTGGGAAACAAGGGGAGTGGGACACTTTTGCAGACTCAGAGCATTCAGGAACTGAAGGCATGGGAGGATTTTAAGTGCCTCTAGCCTAATATTCCCCATTGCAAATCTCAGGATTATACTTTCTCCTAATCAAAGCCAATACTGGTGAAGGATACTTTCCTACACTGAGAACAGTTTTGTTTCTTTTAGAGTGGTACAATTTCTGGTTTCCAGCTCTGTCTTCTCTCTGGCTTAAGAGATGGGAGTCTCTTTACTGTTTAGTAGACTCTCTAACTTTCATACTTTACTTTAAATTCATAAAGAATAGATCTGAGCAGGATATTTTCTCTTCAACACACAAATGGTGTTTAGCGATAGCTACTCAATTCCAGTAATACTTATAGTTATGGGTTTCCTCAACCCACTCCAGTATTCTTGCCCGGGAAATCCCATGAACAGAAGAGCCTGGCAGGGTATGGTCCATGGGGTCACAAAGAATTGGACATGACTGAAGTGACTAAGCATGCATGCATGCATGCATGCATAGTACTTAGACATAGATATTGATCATTTAATCTGTGCTCTTCCACCTGCATCTTGTTTATTTTCACCATCAGTGAAAGACATAGAAATCACAAAACCAAAGCTAGCCACAGAACATCAATCCTTCACCTGCCAAGTGGATGGGCTCTCACTGCCACACAGCTAGTGAGTTATCTAACTCTACAGCCCCATCTTTAAAGTCTATTTCCTGGCACCAATTTCAGCCTTATCTCTGTTACGTTCTTCTGTAAGTAATTGATTGATTAAGGACTCTCAGGAGAAAGGGAGTAAGTCAAATAGTATAAGATACAAAACCATTCAAAATAACAAAAACAAAACAAGCAAGAACTTGGTCTCAGCTAGAGACTAGCTTTAGTCTAATTCCATGGGGAGTTTGGAGTACAAGTTGAATCTTAAGAGTTGGTCCTACCATGTGCAAGGGAATCAATCTGGTCTGTTAGTCAACTTTCAGCCTCTGGCTGCCTGGGGTTTGAGGGTACTGAAGTGGAGCCACAACCCACTGTGCAATGTTATATCTGATTCAGTGGAGGCCAACTGTCCTGGGAAGGACTAGCTATGAGTTTTCAGCAGCCAGTTCTTATGACTACTGTGAAAAAGTTGATCCAGACTGATGAAGGAGATCTGGGCCACTTCATCATTCAAACCAGGATACTCTTGAGAATAAAAGGGACACCCACTGATAAGTATGCAAGAAAAATCAAGTGTAAAGGAAACCAAGACCATCCCAGGCAAACGGGAATGTAGGCTCATACTACCCTCATCCTATTACTCCCTTGCTATATGGAACATGTACACAGAGGCCAGGTTTCTCTGAATGACATGCAGCCTTCTCCACTGAGGTCTAGGGATGAAAGACCCCACATCTCCTCTATGAATCTCCCCTGCATCTCTGTGGGCTTGAGTTTGATATGAGGGTGGAGATGAGAGAAACCTGAGACTGATTTCCTTTCTTTTACTCCTCATTATGATAGCCCCTCAAGACCAAGAGGAGAATTGTTTACTTTATCCGAAACTACTGAAAAATTTAATCAGAGACATAAGGATTATTCTTCCCTTAAACATAAAATAAATTCAAGCCCATAGTGCAAAATACATTTTACCAGTTGCATGACTGCAATGATATGTCCAAAATCAAATGATTTTGATTTTCAAAATAAAATTTTTGCAATGATATGTCCAAAATCAAAATTATAAAAAGTGCAATAAATCTTTTTAAGATGGTATTAGAAGTGCTAAGTTTACAAAAATGTTAAAAGCAAAGGTCCGTCTAGTCAAGGCTATGGTTTTTCCCATGGTCATGTATGGATGTGAGAGTTGGACTGTGAAGAAAGCTGATCGCCGAAGAATTGATGCTTTTGAACTGTGGTGTTGGAGAAGACTCTTGAGAGTCCCTTGGACTGCAAGGAGATCCAACCAGTCCATTCTAAAGGAGATCAATCCTGGGTGTTCATTGGAGGGACTGATGCTAAAGCTGAAACTCCAATACTTTGGCCACCTCATGCGAAGAGTTGACTCACTGGAAAAGACTCTGATGCTGGGAACGATTGGGGGCAGGAGGAGAAGGGGACAACGGAGAGTGAGATGGCTGGATGGCATCACCGACTCGATGGACATGAGTTTGAGTGAACTCCGGGAGTTGGTGATGGACAGGGAGGCCTGGCGTGCTGTGATTCATGGGGTCGCAAAGAGTCGGACACGACTGAGCGACTGAACTGAAGATTACAAAAATGTTAAAAATAAAACTGAGAAGGAATATTTTTTAAAAACACTACAGTCGAGAAACCAAAGGAGTTGAAAGAATTGTGAAATGTTAAAACATGTTTCCGAAGTTGCAGCTATGAAGTCATTTTTTAGGGTTTCCAATATATAATTTTAATACATCTGCTTCTGGGAAAATTTTATGAGAAAACAAAACATAATAAGAAGAAAATCGATTTTCCAAATTCATGAAAAACAGATCCTTGCAAAGAAAAAAAAAAAAGTCTAATACTGTTTTTTCTGGCAGTTTACATAGAAAATAGGGAGAAGCATTTTTTGGTTGAAAGGCAGTGATTCCAACTGAGTATGTGAGAGGTTAAGGCACAAGGGTACATATTTTGCAACTTGTCACCACAGTCTCAGACTGCATAGCTAATTCGCAGAATCCTCTCATTCTGGGCGATAAATTAATGGACAAATCCATGAAACTAGTGCTGTTTTGGTTTTGAGTGAATTATCTGATCAAATCATGAGAATAAACAGTATGCTGTTTTTGTCTTTCTGGGCTGTTCTTTAGTTTTTTTTTAGTTAAATTGGTAAATACGGATGTTGGAGTGTAGATATAATATTTAGAAGCTTCACTGAGATTTCATTTGGCAGACAATAAGCTGCATATGTACAATTTTTGACCTATAAGTACACTCAGGAAAACATCACACTGCAATCAAATTTATAAACATTCAATCATCCCCCCAAATTTCCTCCTGCCTCTTTGAAATCACTCTCCCTGTCCCTCTCTGACCCTACTCTATGTCTCCAAAACTTCTCATCTTTTTTTCTGTTACTACTGGTTAGTTTGCATTTTATAGAATTTTATATAAATGTTAACAGACAATCTACTCTCACTTCTCATCTGGCTTCTTTCACTCCATATAATTATTTTAATATTCATCTAGTTGGAACATATGTCAACAATATGTTTCTTTTTATTGGTGGGTACTATTCCAATGTATAGGCTTCCCTGCCTGCAATGCAGGAGACCGGGCTTCGATCCCTGGGTCCAAACCCTGGGTCAGGAAGATCCGCTGGAGGAGGGCATGGCAACCCACTCCAGTATTCTTGCCTGGGGAACCCCACGGACAGAGGAGCCTGTCAGGCTACAGTCCATAGTGTCGTAGAGTCAGACTCAACTGGAGCAACTTAGCAGGCACACAAGCATTCCATTGTATGGATATGCCACAATTTCTTTATCCATTCAACTATGGATGAATATTTGGGCTATTCCCATTTTGGAGGGCTATTACAAATAAAATTGCTATGAATATTTATGTGCAAGTCATTGTGTGCACATATGCTTTCATTTCTCTTAGGTAAATAAACACCTAGGAATAGAATGACTGGATCAGATGGTAGATGGGTGTTTACATTTTAAAGACACTGCCATATAGAACAGTCTTTGGGACTCTGTGGGAGAGGGTGAGGGTGGGATGATTTGGGAGAATGGCATTAAAGCATGTATATTGACCCTGAACTAGTGATTCGTTTCACATATGACAACATATGTAAACCCGGGGCAAATTCATGTCAATGTATGGCAAAACCAACCAATATAATATTGTAAAATAATTTGCCTCCAATAAAAAATAAATTAATTACCAAAAAAAAAAAACATGTATATTATCGTATGTGAAACAAATCACCAGTCCAGATTCGACACATGATACTGGATGCTCCGGGCTGCTGCACGGGGATGACCCAGAGGGAGGATAAGAGGAGGAGGAAGGTGGGAGGGGGGTTCAGGAAGGGGAACACATGTACACCCGGGGGGGATTCATGTCATGTATGGCAAAACCAACCAATATAATATTGTAAAGTAATTAGCCTCCAATAAAAATAAATAAATACAAAACTGTGAAACTCCTATAAGAAAACATAGGGGAAAATTTCCTTAACTTTGGTGTTGATAATGATTCTTTTTAATATGACAGCAATAGCATGAACAACAAAAGCAAAAATAAACAATATCATATGATATCACTTATATGTAGAATCTAAAAAATGATATGCATGAACTTACTTACAAAATAAATAGAGTCACAGAAGTTAAAAAAAAAAATAAAGACACTGCCAAACTGGTTTTCTAAAGAGATTGTAATTCAACGATATCACAAACAAATTAGGCAGTTTCTTAGCTATAACAGGAAAACCATGATCTATAAAATTTAAAAAAATAACAAATTGTATTTCACTGAAAGGTAAATGGTCAACAAAAGAGTCCGAAAGGCAGTACTTGGATGAAATCTTAAAAATGACAGAATGATTTCTGTTCGTTTCCAAGGCAAATTCAATATTACAGTAATCCAGGCCTTTGCCCCAACCAGTAACGCTAAAGAAGCCAAAGTTGAACGGTTCTATGAAGACCTACAAGACCTTTTAGAACTAACACCCAAAAAAGATGTCCTTTTCATTATAGGGGATTGGAATGCAAAAGTAGGAAGTCAAGAAACCCCTGGAGTAAGGGCAAATTTGGCCTTGGAGCATGGAATGAAGCAGGGCAAAGGCTAATGGAGTTTTGTCAAGAGAATGCACTGGTCATAGCAAACACCCTCTTCCAACAACACAAGAGAAGACTCTACACATGGACATCACCAGATGGTCAACGCCGAAATCAGATTGATTATATTCTTTGCAACCAAAGATGGAGAAGCTCTATACAATTAGCAAAAACAAGACCAGGAGCTGACTGTGGCTCAGATCATGAACTCCTTATTGCCAAATTCAGACTGAAACTGAAGTAGGGAAAACCACTAGACCATTCAGATATGACCTAAGTCAAATCCCTTATGATTATACAGTGGAAGTGAGAAATAGATTTAAGGGACTAGATCTGATAGATAGAGTGCCTGATGAACTCTGGATGGAGGTTCGTGACATTGTACAGGAGACAGGGACCAAGACCATCCCCATGGAAAAGAAATGCGAAAAAGCAAAATGGCTGTCTGAGGAGGCTTTACAAATAGCCGTGAAAAGAAGAGAAGCGAAAAGCAAAGGAGAAAAGGAAAGATATAAGCATCTGAATGCAGAGTTCCAAAGAATAGCAAGGAGAGATAAGAAAGCCTTCCTCAGTGATCAATGCAAAGAAATAGAGGAAAACAACAGAATGGGAAAGACAAGAGATCTCTTCAAGAAACTTAGAGATTCCAAGGGAACATTTCATGCAAAGATGGGCTCGATAAAGGACAGAAATGGTATGGACCTAACAGAAGCAGAAGATATTAACAAGAGGTGGCAAGAATACACAGAAGAACTGTACAAAAAAGATCTTCACAACCAAGATAGTCACGATAATGTGATCACTGACCTAGAGCCAGACATCTTGGAATGTGAAGTCAAGTGGGCCTTAGAAAGCATCACTACAAACAAAGCTAGTGGAGGTGATGGAATTCCAGTTGAGCTATTTCAAATCTTGAAAGATGATGCTGTGAAAGTGCTGCACTCAATATGTCAGCAAATTTGGAAAACTCAGCAGTGGCAACAGGACTGGAAGAGGTCAGTCTTCATTCCAGTCCCAAAGAAAGGCAATGACAAAGATTGCTCAAACTACTGCACAATTGCACTCATCTCACACACTAGTAAAGTCATGCTCAAAATTCTCCAAGCCAGTCTTCAGCAATATGTGAACCGTGAACTCCCAGATGATCAAGCAGGTTTTAGAAAAGACAGAGGCACCAGAGATCAAATTGCCAACATCCGCTGGATCATGGAGAAAGCAAGAGAGTTCCAGAAAAACATCTATTTCTGCTTCATGGACTATGACAAAGCCTTTGACTGTGTGGATCACAATAAACTGTGGAACATTCTGAAAGAGATGGGAATCCCAGACCACCTGACCTGCCTCTTGAGAAACCTGTATGCAGGTCAGGAAGCCACAGTAAGAACTGTACATGAAACAACAGACTGGTTCCAAATAGGAAAAGGAGTACCTCAAGGCTGTATATTGTCACCCTGCTTATTTAACTTATATGCAGAGTACATCATGAGGAACGCTGGGCTGGAAGAAGCACAAGCTGGAATCAAGATTGCTGGGAGAAATATCAATAACCTGAGATATGCAGATGACACAACCCTTATGGCAGAAAGTGAAGAGGAACTCAAAAGCCTCTTGATGAAAGTGAAAGAGGAGAGTGAAAAGGTTGGCTTGAAGCTCAACATTCAGAAAACAAAGATCATGGCATCTGGTCCCATCACTTCATGGGAAATAGATGGGGAAACAGTCGAAACAGTGTCAGACTTTATTTTTGGGGGGCTCCAAAATCACTGCAGATGCTGATTGCAGCTAGGAAATTAAAAGACGCTTACTCCTTGGAAGGAAAGTTATGACCAACCTAGATAGTATACTAAAAAGCAGAGACATTACTTTGCTCACCAAGGTCCATCTAGTCAAGGCTATGGTTTCTCCCATGGTCATGTATGGATGTGAGTTGGACTGTGAAGAAGGCTGATCACAAAGAATTGATGCTTTTGAACTGTGATGCTGGAGAAGACTCTTGAGAGTCCCTTGGACTGCAAGGAGATCCAACCAGTCCATTCTAAAGGAGATCAATCCTGGGTGTTCATTGGAGGGACTGATGCTAAAGCTGAAACTGCAATACTTTGGCCACCTCATGCGATGAGTTTACTCACTGGAAAATACTCTGATGCTGGGAAAGGTTGGGGACGGGAGGAGAAGGGGACGACAGAGAATGAGTTGGCTGGATGGCAGCACCGACTCTGTGGACATGAGTTTGAGTGAACTCCGGGAGTTGGTGATGGACAGGGAGGCCTGGCATGCTGTGATTCATGGGGTCTCAGAGAGTCGGACACGACTGAGTGACTGAACTGAACTGAAAGGTAAAACTGTTCCTCAAAAGACATTGTTAAGTGAATAAAAGATAGTCCACAGTTTGAAAGAAGATATTTTTAAATTACATATCTGATAAATGGTTTATATACTGAATATGTGCAGAACTCTCAAAGTTTAATAATAAGAAATAAACTACCCAATAAAACAGGTGAAATATTTAAACACACTTCACCAAAGAAGAAATGTGGAAAGTAAATGGGCATGTGAAGAGATGGCCAATGTTATTAGTGACTAGGGAAAGGAAAATTAAAAACACAGTGAGATGCTACTACACATTGGTAGAATGGCTTAAATTAAACAGACTGACCATATCAAGTTACCAAGAAAGAACTAGAACGTTCACTGCTGGTGGAAATAATATTTTAAATGTCTATTGAGTGGGTCATGTGTTAGATTGTAAGAACACTTGCTATACTCTGATGTGGAATAGTGTGACTCTCACTTTGTTAGCAATGCTTTCTCCCTAAGGAAGAGAAAGAGAACTGATGTATTTCATGGAACACTTTTAGATGTTATTTTATTACAATATACGGTATTATCCATGCCTTCATTTCTGAAACAATTTATTCCTTCCCTTCACTGTGGCTTTTTGCACTGCCTTCTTGAGTGACCAATCCCCAATTATCTTTAGTTTACTGTTTCTCCTCTTTTCATCTATTGAATATTGACGTTCCTTAGGGTACTGATTATGAGGCACCTCACATCATCCAGTTTCTATACCACAGTGGGAAGTGCACTGACTATCTGTGAATGAACGTCCTTAATACTGAGATGTCTCTGGAGATTCAGCTCCACTGAAGTGCCCCACTGGCAACTAAAAATTACCAAGTTTGTGTTTAAATATTTCTATGCCCTACCAGTGTGCTTCCTCATTGTTCTCTAGGACAGTTACTAGTTTCCATTCATTCAATGTCCTGAGACAAAAATCCAACTATTGTCTTTGACTTCTTCCTCTTGCTAGTGCATTTATATTGTTGATACTACTCCCTAAATATTTAAATGATTTAAATATTACCTTTACTGTCCTCTTCTCTCCATTTTCAATGACCTGAGTTCAGACTCCATCATTTTTTGCCTGGACTCTTCTGATGATCTGATCACCTTAATTCTAGTAATGTGGCCTCTAATCACTTTACACAATGGCCTGATCATTATCTCTAAAAATCAAAAAACTTCTATCAGTCTACTGCTTCAAATATTTCAATGACTTCTCCTAGTGTTTAGAATATAGTCACTTTAAGATAATAAAATCTTTATAAATGGTAAAAAAAAAAATAGAAACCAAATGAAATAAATAAACTGAGCATAATACCAGCTTTACCTCATGTATTTTTCTTTTTTATATTTATTGGAGGCTAATTATTTTACAATATTATATTGGTTGGTTTTGCCATACATTGACATGAATCTGCCCTGGGTGTACATGAGTTCCCCTTCCTGAACCCCCCTCCCACCTCCCTCCTCCCCTTATCTTCCCTCTGGGTCATCCCCACACACCAGCCCCGAGCATCCTGTAACATGCATCGACCCTGAACTGACGATTCGTTTCACATATGATAATAAAAATGTTTCAATGCCATTCTCCCAAATCATCCCACCTTCACCCTCTCCCACAGAGTCCCAAAGACTGTTCTATACATCTTTGTCTCTTTTGCTATCTCATATACAGGGTTATCATTTCCATCTTTCTAAATTCCATATATATGCGTTAGTATACTGTATTGGTGTTTTTCTTTCTGGCTTACGTTACTCTGTATAATAAGCTCTAGTTTCATCCACCTCATTAGAACTGATTCAAATGCATTCTTTTTAATGGCTGAGTAATATTCCATTGTGTATATGTACCGAAGCTTTCTTATCCATTCGTCTGCAGATAGACATCTAGGTTGCTTCCATGTTCTGGCTATTATAAACAGTGCTGAGATTTTTCTTAACATCTTCCCTCATGCAATTTATTCTCAGTCTTACCAAATTTCTTCCTCAAACTTTCTATATTCTCTTTTCATTTCACAGCCTTCCCATAAGTTGTTCCGACTATTTGGAACATTTTCTTACTCTTTCATGATCCCTTGACCTGTGAACTTTTATATAAATTTTACTTATCTTTCTACATATTTATATTGGTGGTCAATTCCAACAGGAAGTTTTCTATAGATCTTACAATATTTGGCTGGGTTAGATGCCCATCCGTGTGTACATTTGCATCAGTTCAGACATAATATCTAAAAAATATAGCTCTATTGAGCCATGTGAACCAGAAAGTACTGTGGGGGCAAGGGCCATGTCTGCCTTTCCCACAACTGTATCCTTTGCTTAGAACATAATATGCATTTAATTAATATAATTTTCTCTAATGAATGAATACATTAATACATGAATACAGAAATTAGAATCCCTGGGCTCACAGAAGGGAAGCTCATAGAAAAGTGGGAAGACAAAAAGAAGTTAAAGAGTAGGAGTGAATGTGAATAGAAATAAAGATGAATAAGTGTTTACTAGATGGGAAAAGGTCAGCCTAATCAACTCTCACAAATAAATATAAAAACCTTTGCTACCCCTACTTCAAGGCAGTCCAATATAACTCTGTTCACATTTCAGGATGTACACTAAGCTTTAGAAGTAACAACTTAAATGCAATCGGGAAGCAAAACACAGGTAAACAAATTCTAAATAATTGCTTTTGATGGCATTGGTACACATCATAGAAAGAATAGCATATGGCTGGAGATAAGAGAAAGAGGAAAGGTGTCTGACTGGAGTATGGCAACCCTAAGTCAACCAAAGCATAGCATGTGTATCTGAGTGAAAAGAAGTTCACCTACACTAAGTAAACGTACCTTCTTGAAGACTGTATTTTAGAAAAGAATAAAAACACACAAGATATTATTTTCAGAGCTAAGGAAAAAACTTAATATTATCTTATTGAAATTTGACTCAGGATATAAAACTATTTGCTTAACTATTTGCCAGTGCAGGAGATGCAAGAGACATGGCTTTGATGCCTGGGTCAGGAAGATCCCCTTGAGGGGGAAATGGCAATCCACTCCAGTATTCTTGCCTGGGAACTCCCATGAACAGAGGAGCCTGGCAGGATATAGTCCTTGGGGTCGCAAAGAGTCGGACGTGACTAAGTGACTGAGCATGCACACACATGCACATCAAATTACTCAATGTATTATTGTCCTTTCCCAAATCTTTTGTTTTTTTAAATTTTACTCAATGTTTTTATTCCTACTGAACTTAAAGTTTTGCCAGTATTTTTGAAGATTCCAGTGGACCATGTTTGTTTTAGAGACAAACTTGTGACACTCAGTTTTATTAAACATTATTTTGTACATGAAATTATATATCTGATACCTGAGTTTTATTGTTTATTGGGGATAATTTAAAACTGCATTACCTGTAGGGTAATTCATAATAATACGAGGAATTCTACAGAACTGTAAAATAAGAAATGGAGGATTGAACACATTTCCTGGGAAGTGATCAAAAATGAGTGAATGATTTCAAAGATTATGTGGCAAAGGGGCAGAATACAGGTGCATAACAGGAAAAAGACTTATCTATTAATACTAACCTTTGTTCAGTTGAGTTGGTAAATACTGTTGAATTTCCTTCAGGGAATGAGTTAGTCCTAGAAATGTTTACCTACAGATCTTGGCAAAGCTAATCCAAAACTCTGCTCTTTTTTTTTTAACACAGACACAGATTCCTGACTAGACTAGATTTCAGGCTATTAGAAACATTTCTTTCTTTTTTTTTTTAATTGGAGGCTAATTACTTTACAATATTATATTCGTTGGTTTTTGCCATACATTGTCATGAATCCTCCCCGGGTGTACATGTATTCCCCTTCTTGCTCCCCCCTCCCACTTCCCTCTTCCCCATATCCTCCCTCCGGGTCATCCCTGTGCACCAGCCCAAGCATCCTGTATCATGCGTTGAACCTGGACTGGTGATTTGTTTCACATATGCTAATATACATGTTTCAATGCCATTCTCCCAAATCATCCCACCCTCACCCTCTCCCACAGAGTCCCAAAGACTGTTCTATAAAACACTTGTTTGTTCAATACATAACTGCTTATGAACATCATTATTTCTTCCAAATCTACTTTGCTCACTGACATAGTTTTCCTTTGCTAAACACAAAATATAGAGAAATTTTTCTTAGTATTTATACATATTATCCATATATATATCCTTATATATATATCTGTATTATAATATATACTATGTTGAATTTGTCTATGAAAAAACCAACAGTGATTCAGCTGAATTAACAAGCCAATCAATTTTATAGTGATTTGTGTATAAAGAATAGCCATCTAATTCAAAACTTAATGATTTGTTGACATTGTGGAATATTGAGGGTAAAAGGAAGGAAAGGAAGATGAGGTCTCTGTGTAGATTAAATATTCAGCCTGGAGTCCATCACCAATGAAACCAGTGAAATCATATTCACAAGCTAATGACAAGATATCCTTTTTAACAAATACACAAATTTTGGTCATATTTGAGACCAGTCTGTTATTTCATTAGTAGTGTTAATGCTACTGTTCAGTCATTCTCCAACCTTCTCTTAACTGTTGTTTCATAACCTTTGCTTCCCCAAACCATGGTAGCTGGTTTTATTAATACATAAGAACATGTCAGTGGTAATTGCTCAGCCACTAACTTTCATGCTTACCTGCTTCTGTGAGACCATAATGCCACTGTCCGTAGTTATTTCCGGACATTCTTTAGAGAATATTTCAAGTTTACCATGTGCAAAGTCTATTAGACACCACGCGGCCCCACTATCATCTTACTATGTAGCTCTGACCCCCTCTCGGGTGATGCATGAAACCAGGGCCTCCGTTTTGTTGCTCACAACTGAACTGTCCTCTGTCCACTGTTCCACCACTGTGTGTGCTCAGTTGCTTCAGTTGTGTCCACCTCTTCACAACCCCATAAACTGTTGCCCTCCTGGCTCTTCTGTCCATGGGATTTCCATGGCAAGAATATCTGAGTGGGTTGCCATGCCCTCCTCCAAGGTATCTTCCTGACCCAGGGCTCAAACCCATGTCTCTTGCATCTCCTTCACTGCAGATGGAACTTTACTGTTGAGCCACCGGGGAAGCCCACTACCATGCCCATACTCTGAAGCTCTTTCAGGCACAAACCAGTGCAGTGTTTGGGGTTCCTCAATGTCCAAACACTATGCTTGTTCCTTTTCTCTATTTATATGCTATCCTATAAATGACCAGGTTTGAAAAGAAACAAAGATTCTACTTATAAAATGATAATATAATACTTTTAATGTGAAAGGTACTAGATAGGTTAAATGGCAGATAAGATATAGCTAGAGGAAGAAAAATAAGTTGGAAGAGAGCAGAGAAGAGAAATTACACATGGGGCAGTATAAAAAGAAAAACATGGAAAGGAGTAAATTGAAGGGAAGAGAAGACCTAACAGAGAGAACAGGAAAAATACAATATTCAAAGAGATTAATGATGGAGAATGATTCAAAATGGCTGCAAGATTAAAAAAAAATCAGACTCTTAAAGTATAATAAATTCCAAGCAGAGTATATAAGATAAAACTTATTTCTAAGCACATTTCTGTGAATCTTAATATTAAGGACAAATTCCAAATGTAAATTCCAAAAATAGCAAAAGAGAAAGAAAAAAATGAAAAGCAGATATATTTGTCAATTTATTATAAAATTAAAGCTGGAAAGGGTAGAATAATATCTCTACGCTAGCAGAAATTAACTGATTGACTAGAACTATAGACTCTTTGAAATTATTTTTTAAGGAATAACAATAAAATGAACTTTTCCACCAACAAAAAGTAGCCTTGAAGGACAAGAGAATGAAAGCTAGAAGAAAGGACTAAAATACAAAAATAAAGGATAAGCAACATAATTTGTAAAATCATAGGAAATACAGAAAAACAACTTTTTTATAAAATAATGATAGTAATAAATAGTAATCATTAATCACAGATGATAAAATCACGTTAAACTAATTATACTGTACTCCCTTCTTAACATTTATGAAAGGAGTATTTCTAGTAAGCATATAATTAGTAAGAGGGGAGAAATGAGTTAAATTTAGACTTTATAAACTATACTAACTGTCTAGATAGTCCAGAAAACAATAATAATTTTATATCTTCACATCAACAGAAGGGGAAATAGAATTTTTAAAACTTAGTCATTCTAAAAGAAGTCAGGAAAAGATAAAAAAGAACATGGGAAAAGCTGAAAACAAGAAAATTACCAAACATGATCTAAAAGTAAAACTGAATAAAAAATCACAATAACTATAAATGGACTGTATCTGCCAATATCAGAAATTACTATATAGGAATAAGACATGGATTATGAAAACTTAGTATAATTGTTGCTATGTAGGTGTACATAACTGGCTCAGAAGAAAGACAGTATTAAGGGGGAAAAAGAAAACTTTTTAAAGAAGGTGATACATGAGCTGAGTATCTGAGTATGTATGGGAGTTTGCCAAGGACACAAAATGGACAAGAACATTCCAGAAATAAAATCGGCAATTGTGAAGAATAATCGTGGTGTATTTTTAACATTTTCCTTCAGTCAATGGAAAAATGACAGAGTGGGATAAAAAGGAAAAAAATATTAAAAGTTATAATACTTTAACCATTATCAAAGATTTACCTGTCCTAGAAAATTTTTCCTGATAATCTTTTAAAATAAAAGATATTTTCATTAGCTGAGTTAGTTCTATTGAACTTTAGATAAGTGATTATAAACATTGGCAGTAGCACTCATAATAAAGTTTGCATGCATGCATGCTCAGTATGACACTTTGCAACCCCATGGACTGTAGCCCACCAGGCTCCTCTGTCCATGAGATTTCCCAGGCAAGAATACTGGAGTGGGTTGCATTTCCTTCACCAAGGGTTCTTCAGGGACTGAACCTGTGTTTCCAGCATATCTTGCATTGGCAGGTGGATTCTTTACCAGTGCACCACCTGGGAAGCCCCAAAGTTTGGATACGATGAGGGAAATAAACATATTATATTAAATGTTTCAAACATGCAATACTCTTGAATTTTTGGTATTAAGAAGATCTTTACATTATGATTAAGGGAGTAATGTGCAATAGATTTTTCTTTGCTTTTTATTTGTTTTATTTATTTATTTTGCAAAACAGGAGTTGGCAATAAAATCTAAACTCTTTTTCTCTTGTACTAAATTGCATTCTATTGTCCACAAAATCCAAAAGTCTGGAAACCACTAGATTGAGTGACTCAAAACTCTTTTGCAAATAACTATGCAGCTTGAAAAATAATGCTTTCCAAAGACTACACATAAAATTTAAAGACTTGGTTTTAGGTAGAACCAATCTGAAAACTATATAAAGTATTTTTCTCCAATTTGATCCATATATTTCTGCAGTAATGCATATTTGTCTCTTGTCAGAACAATCAGCTAAAAATTAGGGATACAAACTTCATATCTGTTGCTCTCCTCCAGAGGGAAAATTTCTCATTTAATAATTTAGTTCCTACACACATATGTATGCTTTTAATATTTGCATATAAGCTAATCAAATAAAAGACCATAATGATCAGCTAGTTTCCTGGAGTGATTAAATTATTTAACATTATAAGCTCACTGACACTTAGCAAATATACCATGCTTGACAAAGAATTAAATATGGTATCAGACAATAGTAACTTACCATACCCTATTCAATATGGAGCTCATATTTCATTTCCAAGACCAAAGAGTTAAAAAGCAAAATTTAACTATGTCCATCCTGGCTTAAAGCTCAACATGCCAAAAACTAAGATCATGGTGTCTCATCCCATCACTTCATGGCAAATAGGGAAAATATAGAAGGAGTAACAGATTTTATTTTCCTGGGCTCCAAAAATCACTCCTCCTCTGGAGGAGAGCAACAGATATGAAGTTTGTATCCGTAATTTTTACTGATTGTTCTGACAAGAGACAAATATGCATTACTGCAGAAATATATGTATCAAATTGGAGAAAAATACTTTATATAGTTTTCAGATTGGTTCTACCTAAAACCAAGACACCTTCTTCCTGGAAGAAAAGCTATGACAAACCTAGACAGCATATTAAAAAGCAGAGACATTGCTTTGCTGACAAAGTTAGTTGAAGCTATGCTTTTTCCAGCAGTCATGTATGGCTGTGCAAGTTGGACCATAAAGAAGGCTGCTACTGCTGCTGCTAAGTCACTTCAGTCATGTCCGACCCTGTGAGACCCCACAGACAGCAGCCCACCAGGCTCCCCCGTCCCTGGGATTCTCCAGGCACGAACACTAGAGTGGGTTGCCAATTCCTTCTCCAATGCATGAAAGTGAAAAGTGAAAGTGAAGTCACTCAGTCATGTCCAACTCTTAGCGACCCCATGGACTGCAGCTTACCAGGCTCCTCTGTCCATGGGATTTTCCAGGCAAGAATACTGGAAGGCTGAGTACCAAAAAATTGATGCTTTAGAACTGAGGTGCTGGAGAAGCCTCTTGAGAGTCCCTTAGACAGTAAAAAGATCAAAACAGTTAATCCAAAAGGAAATCAACACTGAATATTTCATTGGAAGGACTGATGCTGAAGCTGAATTTCCAATACTTTGGCCACCTGATGTGAAGAACAGGTTCATTGGAAAAGACCTTGATTCTGGGAAAGATTGAGGGTAGGAAGAGAAAGATGGGGGACAGAGGATGAGATGGTTGGATGGCATCATCGACTTAATGGACATGAGTTTGAGCAGACTGCAGGAGATAGTGAAGGACAGGGAAGCCTTCTGTGCTGCAGTCCATGGGGTCACAAAGTCAGACTTGACTAAGTGACTGAACAACCATAACAAATGCCCATTATATCTAAGTTATCTTACAGATTAAAGCACTGAAAGATTTAACAGAGCCATAATTCTCTGTATTTCCTACATCCTTCAAGAAAAACATACTCTTACACAGTAGATCCCTCATACCTTATAGCTAGAATACATGAATAACAGTATCTACTAAGCTTGCCATGATGAAATGAGAGTGCATATAATCAATGCCTGTTTCATGAAAGAACTGTGAGGTGCTTGATCATGGGGAATGGGATGTAATACAGGTGTACGTATGTAACCTTCACATACATCTTTCTATGATCCCCAAACCTACCATCACCTATTATTTTCATTTTATTAGTAAATTCAAAAAACCAAGAGAACACAGATAAGCCAAAGATAAAACTTTGCCAACAATTTCATTTTCTTTTCAGAGGAAGCCGATTTTCATAGAATATTAATTCTCAAAGTGTGGTCAAACCCTTCAGTTCAGTTCAGTTCAGTTCAGTCGCTCAGTCGTGTCCGACTCTCCGCGACCCCATGAATCACAGCACGCCAGGCCTCCCTGTCCATCACCAACTCCCGGAGCTCACTCAAACTCATGTCCACAGAGTCGGTGATGCCATCCAGCCATCTCATTCTCTGTCGTCCCCTTCTCCTCCCGCCCCCAACCTTTCCCAGCATCAGAGTCTTTTCCAGTGAGTCAACTCGTCGCATGAGGTGGCCAAAGTATTGCAGTTTCAGCTTTAGCATCAGTCCCTCCAATGAACACCCAGGATTGCTCTCCTTTAGAATGGACTGGTTGGATCTCCTTGCAGTATAAGGGACTCTCAAGAGCCTTCTCCAACACCACAGTTCAAAAGCATCGATTCTTCGGCGATCAGCTTTCTTCACAGTCCAACTCTCACATCCATACATGACCACGGGAAAAACCATTGCCTTGACTAGACGGACCTTGGTTGGCAAAGTAATGTCTCTGCTTTTTAATATACTATCAAGGTTGGTCATAACTTTCCTTCCAAGGAGCAAGCGTCTTTTAATTTCATGGGGTCTCCAAATCCCTACAGGGGTCCTCCTATCCTGATCAACATGTTTTTTGCCTTTTTTGTACACACTCTCACACAAGTGTACAGCGCAGTTTTCCAGAAGCTGTTAGGTACTATTCAGTTTTTAACGGCAACTATCAATGTCTTCCATCTCTGTTCTCCTCTCCCTTAAACACGGCATCAGTGAGACATCTATCTCACACAGATAATTCATATGCAGCTCAAACTCTACATGTCCAAGCTCAAGTGTGTACTCACGTTCCCCTTCACTCTTCACCCTGTGTTCTCCCCTTTGTTAATGCTTACCCAAACCAAGAATCCAAGTGTCTGCTCCACCATTTTTCAACAGCAAGCAATTGAACAAATCTATTAATTAGACTTTCCAAAAATGTATACTCTTCATCTCCTCCTTCCTTTATATTCCCCTACTCTGCCCTAGGTCTCATCTTAATAATTACTGTTTGGTTATTGAAAGAGCCAGTTTCCCATCCTGCCACCTTCAAATATACCTCTCCATGCCACATCTGGGCTGCTCTATTTAAAATGCAGATCTAGCTGAATCACTCACAGTTTGCTTAAAACCTTTACTTGCAATGGAATAATGCCAAGATACTTAGCATGGAATGTGACATGATTACTATCTTTTCAGTCATATTTGCTCTGTTCGCTCTCACGATTAGTGCTTTCAACACGAAAATGCCTGTAATGTCTGCTCACCTTTACGCTTTCTATATCCTTTTGCCTTTGACCATGGTATTCCCTCTTTCCAGAGTTTCTTCTTTACCTTTATTTCTCTTCACCTTTATTAAGTACATTTTCAAGTACTTAATACCTATAATGTTATCTTACCTTGGGCATGTACTGCCCCTAAAGCTTATCAAGACTCTTCAGGACTGGATTTGTACCTGAATGGAAAACTGTATTCTTTATTTCAAGTGAATTTCCAATTCTAAATTCTACACTGTGATTTCCCCTACTACTCATACCCAGCCAATCCTTTTAAACCTGGTTCCTCCTCTCTTTTCAAGATTTATGCAAGTCTTTGCCAGCTCAGAAATAAAATGAATTCAAAGAAAACATGTCTATCAGTAATCTGGATTCTGATAACTCATGTATTAGGTGCCAAACTTAGATAAGCATCTACATAAACAAGATCCACTTCCTTCTTGAAAATTCCTTGCAACAGATTTGGCTGATATTCATTATTTGCCAATTCCAAAAATTTCCCAGTCTTTCTTCCAAAACACTTTTATGTACAAGTAAAACTGGCTGAGTATAAAGACTCACTGAAGTTTAGGTCTATAAGAGACATTATATTTAAGTAACCTAAACTTTTTTTATACAGAAAAGTGAATAAGCCCAAAGATGTGCTGAAGGACACATTGCTCATGAGTTTATATGTTTCTGCTACACATGTGTATGTGCGTATCACTATGGTGTGTGTGTGCTCAGTCATGTCCGACTCTTTGCGACATTATGGACTGCAGCCCGACAAGCTCCTCTGTCCATGGAATTTTCTAGGCAAGAATACTGGAGTGGGTAGCCATTTCCTTCTCCAGGGGCTCTTCCTGACCCAGGTTTTGATCCTGCATCTCTTGTATATCCTTCATTGGCAGGCAGATTCTTTACCACTGAGCTACCTGGGAAGCCCATGTATCACCATACTCCCACGTATATCCCATGTATATACCATACTCCCAATAGTATATTGACATACACTATAGTTGGACTATGAAGAAAGCGGATCACTGAAGAATTGATGCTTTTGAACTGTGGTGCTGGAGAAGACTCTTGAGAGTCCCTTGAACTGCAAGGAGATCCAACCTGTCCATTCTAAAGGAGATCAATCCTGGGTGTTCATTGGAAGGACTGATGCTAAAGCTGAAACTCCAATACTTTGGCCACCTCATGCAATGAGTTGACTCACTGGAAAAGAGTCTGATGCTAGGAGGGATTAGGGGTGGGAGGAGAAGGGGACGACAGAGAATGAGATGGCTGGATGGCATCACTGACTCGATGGACATGACTTTGAGTGAACTCCGGGAGTTGGTGATGGACAGGGAGGCCTGGCATGCTGTGATTCATGGAGTTGCAAAGAGTCGGACACGACTGAGCGACTGAACTGAACTGAACTGAACTGATACTACGTAGTGTGTGAATATATCCCTTTCCTATCCCAGGTTTTAAAATGGCATCTCCTTATTCACCCTTTCCTTTTAAAAAAAACCAACAGTCTGATTTTGTTTTGACTCTAAGGAAAAGAAAAAGGTTGACTGACCGAGTGATTGACTCCCCTACCATAACTCTCCTAACTGGTGTTAAGGCATCTCCTTGACCCTGACCTTGTTTCTACTGGCAGGAATCTCAATCACTCACGTCAGTGGCAGCCATATCCAGGGACTTGTGGTTAGAACGGAGTCTAGTGTGCTGTTTTTCTCCAATGATTCTACTTGACATTGTTCTGGCTTTTCCCGTCCAGTGTGTGACTGGAAGTTTTAACAAAGTGGCTGTGTAGGCACATTGGACAGATGGACAGTATTCAACGTGACCTGTCATTTGTAGACCACTGTGAGTAACTAACCTTTGCTCTCTCCTTTCCAATCTTCAATAAATGTTTCACAATCACTATTAACTTCTGTGATGGCTCTAAAGACATTAAAAGTTAACACTTTCCTCAAGAGGGGGCAAGACCAAATGGATTCTCCTTCTTCATAATCTTTACTAGAAGGTGTCTGAGTTATATGTGGTTTGCCTCTGTAATAAGCAAAGGGACCAACATCTTATCAACCGTCCCCTGTAAGAAACTAGGGTCAAGAAGCCTTGCCACGGCTTCCTTGAAAGGAAATCAGGGAGATTCAGAAAGAATGGATTCCAGGGATAGGTATCAGGTTACGGCTGCTTCCGCCTGAAGCCTACAGTTTGAGTAACTTGTTACTTTCAAGCAACTTCTATACTGGTCCAATGCCCAAACCACTCCTGATTGAGCAAGTAGGCACTGAAGAAGCTCTTCTTTATGCTGTGATAGGCTTATCTCAACCTGTTTCAACTCCTCAGTCTGGTCTTTGCTTTGTCCACAATCTATAAATAAGTATTATGTGAAGAAATGGGATTTTTTCCAATAGAAGTTATTTCCAAACCATATGTTCAAATTAAAGTAGTACAAGTATTTAACATAAGTACAATAATAATTTTAAAATATTCAATGTCCCTATGAAAGTGGGTATTTAAACTTTATCATTATACTTTTTGTATTCAAATAATTCATTTTTATTTTATTTGTTTAGAGAGTTGAATTTCCACATAACAAAGTTTTAAATTAAAATTATGCTATACATATTTGTGTGTATGTGTTAGTTGCTCAGTTGTGACTGAGCAACCCACGGACTGACTCTGCAACCCATGGACTGACTCTGCAACCCATGGACTGTAGTCCACCAGACTCCTCTGTCCATAGAATTTTCCAGGCAAGAGTACTTGAGTGGGTTGCCATTCCCTTCTCCATGGGATCTTCCTGACCCAGGGATCAAACCTGGGTCTCCCTCACTGCAGGCACTTTCTTTACCGCCTGAGCCACCAGGGAAATCTTTGTTTATATATAGTCAACTATAGTCAACATCGTGTGGTAAACTGAATTATATCTCACAGTTAAAACACTCTTGGTTCCTTTCAAACTATAATTTAGACTTAGAAGGATAAGTTAAATACCCACTATAGAATTAAACACTTACTTTACAGCAGCAGGACAATTTTCTTCAACTTTTTTACATAGAAGAATCTTGAGTCGTATGCCTAGTGACCAGCAGAGGGCACTACAAACACAGCGGAGGATGTTTAAGTCCTCAATGGCCGGTCGTTTCCACTCCCATTCCCTCCTCAGGCACTCACAGCACCACCACCACTGGAAGGTACAACTCAGACCCCTCAAGTGAAAAGAAAGATATCTGTGCTTCCTTGTTTGTTCCAGCACACCAAAAGTTAACCTTTATCTGGAGAATAAATTACATTAATATAACGGTCCTGATGTAAACATAGCTTTAATTTGGAACTTCTCACATATTCAGGGAAAATAGCTGGGTTACTCCGTACTTTGTTTCTACTATCAACTGTAATTAAAAACTCAAACTGCATTTTGCTAAAGCCATTTCTTCTTATTATACATAAACTCTCAAATATATAAAGTACAATTTAATTGCTATTTCTGATCCTACATCACTTAAAATGTATCTTTTTATAACTCTTTTGCTTCTAGATAAACTTGGAAGGCTTTTTATAGATGATGGCCAAGATGGCAAAATAGAAAGACTTTGAGCTCACCTCTTCTCATGGGTCCATCAAAATTACATTTTAGAGTAACTATGTAAAAGAAGACCTAAAGACTAGCAGAAAATATTTTCAATACCTGAAATATAAAGAAGGAACTGCAACAAGATTGGTAGGAGGGGTGGAGTTGTGGTATAGTCAAGGCCACATGCCCCGATAAATGACCCATAAACTAGAGGATAATCACAATTGCAGAAGTTCTCCTCAAGGAGTGGGGGTCTCCAGTGGAAGGATCTTGCATCATGACGACAAACTTTCAAAACATCTGGCTTTAAAAACCAGCAGGACTTGAATATAGGAGAGTCAGAGGGCTACAGGAAACAGACTCCACTCTTTAAGGGCATGCACAAAGTCTCACACACTGTAAGAACAATAGTAGATGCTGGCTGCAGCCATTTTGGGGAACTTGTTCTATCCCAAGGGCACTATTGCTAACAAGCACCATTTTTTAGTCCTCCTTTTAGCCTATTGGCACCAAGAGCTTACCTGCCCACCAGGAAGCTAGCTTCAGTTCCAGGAACTCTCAGGCTGAGCAACATGTCACCTGGGGACCTGGTCCCATTCACTGGGAGCCAGACCCAGAACCCATGGTCCCTACAACCAACTGTCCCAAGACCTAGACACCCACCACTGCTCCAGTGCCTGCCCTAATACCCTCAGGACTCACAGCCAGCTGCCCTCATACCAGACTCCCCTCACCAATAGGTCAGCATCAACCTTGGGAGCCCCTGAGTACACAGATATCCAAGGCCCAGCACACCAATGGGCCAGCACCAGCCCAAAGGCCTCTGGCCCCACAGTCTGCCATGCCAGGACTTTACGACACCCACTAGTAGATTGGCAGCCAAGCAGTCCAACCAAGCTGGATACCAGACCCACTTACCAGGACACTCACAGTTGTCAGACCCAACACAACAGAAGGACACACAGCCCACAGAGGGCACCCTGGAATATAAAACTCATGAGAAAAGAAGAGAATGTGCTAGTGTGCCCCACAGAACATCAACTACATAAGGCCACTTCTCTAAGACCAGGAAAATATAACCAACTTACCTAACACATAGACATAAAAACAGAGAATTAGGCAAAATGAGGCAGAAGGCATATGTTCCAAAAAAAAGGAAAGACAAAATTCCAAAAGACGAACTAATTGAAATGGAGATAAGCCATCTACCTGATAAAACGTTCAAGGAAATGAACACAAAGGTGCTTTATGAGCTCAGGAAAAGAGTAAATAAACACAGTGAGAATTTTAACAAATAATTGGAAAATATAAAGAAGAACCAAAAGAGCCGATAAATATAATAACTGAAAGAAAATATACACTAGAAGGATTCAACAGAAGATCAGATAGTACAGAGGAACAGATCAGAAAACTGGAAGAGAGTAGTGGAAATCACCTGAGCAGAACAGAAAGTTAAAAAAAAAAATTAAAATAAATGAGGATAGTAGAGAATTCTGAGACAATATCTATCAAGCATACTAATATTTGTATTATGGAGGTCTCAGAAGGAAAAGAGAGAGAGAGAATGGGGGAAATAATGTATTTCAAGAAATAATCTTGAAAACTTCCTTAACCTGGGAAAGAAAACAAATACACAGGTTCAGGAAGCACAGAAAGTATAAAAAAAGATGAATCCAAAGAATTCCACAAAAAGACACATTATAATTAAAATTTCAAAAGTTAAAGAGAGAATCTTAAAAGCAACAAGAGAAAAGCAACTAGTCAAGCATAAAGGGATGAGACGACAGGCTAACTTTTTAGCAGGAACTTATATGTCAGAAGGGAATGGCATGATGTATTCAAAGTAATGGAAAGGGAAAAATCTACAGCAAAGAATACTGTACCTGGCAGGGCTCCCATTCACATTTGAAGAAGAGATAGAGAGTTCTATAGACAAGCACAAACTAAAAGAGTTCAGCATCATTAAACCAGATTTATAAGAAATGTTGAAGAGACCTCTCCACGTGGAAAAGAAAAGAACACAACTAGAAAAAATAAAATTATGAAAGGAAAAAAATCTTGGTAAAGGCAAACAGAGTAAAGGTATTATATCAACCACTTTTAATGCTGTTGGAAAGTTACAAGACAAAAGTAGTAAAATCGTCTATATACACAATAAGTAGCTAAGTTATATACAAGACAAAAAGATGTAAAACATGATATCAAAACCAGTAAATGTGGAGGAAGGAATAAAAATGCAAGATTGCTAAAGTCATTCGAACTTAAGAAGATGGCAACGTAACATAATCATGTATATACATAGACTGCTAAATACAAAACTCATGGTAATCATAAAATAAAAATCAATAATGGATATTAACAAAGAAAGAGAAAGTAAGCCAAACATAACAATAAAGATAGTCATCAACTCACAAGTGAAGAGAGCAGAAGAAGAAAGGGATAAAAACAACTATAAAATAACCTAGAAATCACCAGTTAGGTTCATGGAATCTAAGAGATGAAAGAAGGTATAAAGATGATCTCATCCATCATTCTCAACCTTCATGAGAATAATGACAGTGTGAGATATTTTGCAAAGATGCTCTGCTCCTCCAAAAAAAAAAAAAAATATGCCTCCTGGAATGTACATCCTTGTGTAGTCCCCTCCCACAGTGGGACATGGAGTCCCTAGCCCAGCTGCTTCAGCTGGTCAGCCCAGCTGGCCACATAGAGCCCTTCCTGTATATACCTGATCCACAAAATCATGAGCAATATAAGATGGTTGTTTCAAGCCAGTAGACTTTGGAGAGGTTAGTTTTGCAGGAAAAAAACAAAACCACAATGACTTTTTAAGTTCAAAATGTACCATGCAGGCCTACATGATCATTGTATTTTTAACATTCATTCACTGAAAAAAATACCTAATAAAAAGAGGAAATGTTTTTTAAAAATTCTAGTAATAATAATTGTGGCAATTGTGATGACTAACATTTCTTTAATATTGTTTATTTGCAGAGTGCGCTTCCAAAAGCTTTCCTTATTTTATGCTGTTTAATAGACATAACAACCTCTGAAGACAGTAGTGTTATCACCCTCATATTATAGATGAAGAAAATGAAGCACAGAAAGATAAATACCTTTATTCACTGTTACCTAGCTGTAAAGAATAATCATGTATTTATCACAATATTTACAATAGTAAATATTGTGATAAATATCTTGACACATTGTAGTTCAAAGATGTACATAAAAAAAATAACCTAGAAACAATACAATTGCAACAAGTATATGCCTCAGTTCAGTTCAGTTCAGTCGCTCAGTCGTGTCCGACTCTCCGCGACCCCATGAATCACAGCACGCCAGGCCTCCCTGTCCATCACCAACTCCCGGAGTTCACTCAAACTCATGTCCATTGAGTCGGTGATGCCATCCAGCCATCTCATTCTCCGTCGTCCCCTTCTCCTCCCGCCCCCAACCTTTCCCAGCATCAGAGTCTTTTCCAGTGAGTCAACTCGTCGCATGAGGTGGCCAAAGTATTGCAGTTTCAGCTTTAGCATCAGTCCCTCCAATGAACATCCAGGATTGATCTCCTCTAGAATGGACTGGTTGGATCTCCTTGCAGTATAAGGGACTCTCAAGAGTCTTCTCCAACACCACAGTTCAAAAGCATCGATTCTTCGGCGATCAGCCTTCTTCACAGTCCAACTCTCACATCCATACATGACCACGGGAAAAACCATTGCCTTGACTAGACGGACCTTGGTTGGCAAAGTAATGTCTCTGCTTTTTAATATACTATCAAGGTTGGTCATAACTTTCCTTCCAAGGAGCAAGCGTCTTTTAATTTCATGGCTGCAATCAGCATCTGCAGTGACTTTGGAGCCCAAAAAAACGAAGTCTGACACTGTTTCCACTGTTTTTCCATCTATTTCCCATGAAGTGACGGGACCAGATGCCATGATCTTTGTTTTCTGAATGTTGAGCTTCAAGCCAACCTTTTCACTCTCCTCTTTCACTTTCATCAAGAGGCTTTTGAGTTCCTCTTCACTTTCTGCCATAAGGGTAGTGTCATCTGCATATCTGAGGTTATTGATATTTCTCCCGGCAATCTTGATTCCAGCTTGTGCTTCTTCCAGCCCAGCGTTCCTCATGATGTACTCTGCATATAAGTTAAATAAGCAAGGTGACAATATACAACCTTGACGTACACCTTTTCCTATTTGGAACCAGTCTGTTGTTCCATGTCCAGTTCTAACAGTTGCTTCCTGACCTGCATACAGGTTTCTCAAGAGGCAGGTCAGGTGGTCTGGGATTCCCATCTCTTTCAGAATGTTCCACAGTTTATTGTGATCGACACAGTATATGCCTATCAAGTATTATTTTAAATGTGACTAGACAAAATGGTCCAAGCAAAAGATGTAGGTGAATGATTGGATTAAAAAAAAAAAGATTCATATAATGCTTCCCAAAAGAGACTCATTAGAACTAAAGACACAGAAAATAAGGGGATAGAAAAAGATCATTATATAATGACTAAGGAATCAATCCAACAAGAAGATATAACATTTATAAATATGCATGAACCTAATATAACAGCATCTAAACACATAGAGCAAATATTAACAAATTTAAAGGGAGCAATTGGCAGTAACACAGCAATACTAGGGAACTTTAACACCTCACTTACATCAATGGACAGATTATCCAGACAGAAAATAAATAAGGAAACATTGGCCTTAAAAGACACCTTAGACAAGCTTGACTTTATAAAGATGTATATAGAGCACTCTACCCCAAAACAGCAGAATACAACCTTTTTGAGTATACACGGAGCATTCTTCAGGAGAGAGCACAGGACAGGAAAAAAGTAAGCTTCAGTAAATTTAAGAATATTGAAATATTAAGCATCTTTTCTGTCCACAACACTATGAGACTAAAATAAACCGTACGATGAAAAATCAGAAAGAGAAATTAAGGATTCAATCTCATTCACCACTGCAACAGAAAAAATTAAATATCTAGGAATAAACTTATCTAAACTGATTGCAGCCATGAAATTAAAAGACGCTTACTCCTTGAAAGGAAAGTTATGACCAACCTAGATAGCATATTAAAAAGCAGAGACATTACTTTGCCAACCAAGGTCCGTCTAGTCAAGGTTATGGTTTTTCCAGTGGTCATGTATGGATGTGAGAGTTGGACTGTGAAGAAAGCTGATCGCCAAAGAATGGATGCTTTTGAACTGTGGTGTTGGAGAAGACTCTTGAGAGTCCCTTGGACTGCAAGGAGAATCAACCAGTCCATTCTAAAGGAGATCAATCCTGGGTGTTCATTGAAAAGACTGATGCTAAAGCTGAAACTGCAATACTTTGGCCACCTCATGCGACGAGTTGACTCACTGGAAAAGACTCTGATGCTGGGAAAGGTTGGGGGCGGGAGGAGACGGGGACGACAGAGAATGAGATGGCTGGATGGCATCACTGACTAGATGGACATGAGTTTGAGTGAACTCCGGGAGTTGGTGATGGACAGGAAGGCCTGGTATGCTGTGATTCATGGGGTCACAAAGAGTCAGACACGACTGAGCGACTGAACTGAACTGAACTGAAAGGAGACAAAAAAACTGTACACAGAAAATTATAAGACACTAATGAAAGAAATCAAAGATGACATAAACAGATAGATATTCCTTGTTCCTCGGTAGGAAGAATCAATATTTTGAATGAAAATGACTATACTACCAAACACAATTGACAGATTCCATGCAATCCCTAACAAATTACCAATGACAGTTTTCACAGAACTAGAACAAAAACTTTCACAATTCATATGGAAACACAAAAGACCCCAAATAGCCAAAACAGTCTTGAGAAAGAAGAATGGAGCTGGAAGAATCAACCTTCCTGACTTCAGATTATACTACAAAGCTACAGTCATCAAGACAGCATGGTACTGGCACCAAAACAGAAATATAGACCAATGGAACAAGATAGAAAGCCCAGAAATAAACCCATGAACCAACAGTTAACTTATTTTTGACAAAGGAGGCAAGAATATACAATGGGGCAAAGACAGCCTCTTCATTAATGGTTCTGGGAAAACTGGACTGCTGCTAAGTCACTTCAGTCGTGTCCGACTCCGTGTGACCCCATAGACGGAAGCCCACCAGGCTCCCCCGTCCCTGGGATTCTCCAGGCAAGAACACTGGAGTGGGTTGCCATTTCCTTCTCCAATGTGTGAAAGTGAAAAGTGAAAGTGAAGTCGCTCAGTCGTGTCCGACCCTTAGCGATCCCATGGACTGCAGCCCACCAGGCTCCTCCATCCATGGGATTTTCTACACAAGAGTACTGGAGTGGCTTGCCATTGCCTTCTCCGGAAAACTGGACAGCTATATGTAAAAGAATGAAATTAGAACACTTCCTAACACCATACACAAAGATAAACTCAAAATGGATTAAAGACCTAAATGTAAGACCAGAAACTATAAAACTCTTAGAGGAAAACAAAGGCAGTACACTTGATGACATAAATCAAAAGAAGATCCTCTATGACCCACTCCTAGAGTAATAGAAATAAAAACAAAAGTAAACAAGTGGGACCTGACTAAACTTAAAAACTTTTGCACAGCAAAGCAAACTATAAGCAAGCTGAAAAGACAACCCTCAGAATGGGAGAAAATAATAGCAAATGAAACAACTGACAAAAGATTAATTTCCAAAATATACAAGCAGCTCATACAACTCAATACCAGTAAAACAAGCAACCCATTCAAAAAGTGGGGAAAAGACCTAAACAGACATTTCTCCAAAGAAGACATACAGATGGCCAACAAACACATGAAAAGATGCTCAACATCGCTCCTTATCAGAGAATGCAAATCAAAACGACAATGAGATATCAATTCACACCAGTCAGAATGGCCATTATCAAAAAGTCTACAAACAATAAATTCTGGAGAGGGTGTGGAGAAAAGGGAATGCTCTTGCACTGTTGGTGGGAATGTAAATTGATAGAGCCACTATGGAAGATGGTATGGAGATTCCTTAAAAAACTAGGAAGAAAACCACCACATGACCCAGAAACCCCACTCCTAGGCATATACCCTGAGAAAACCAAAATTGAAAAAGACACATTTATCCCACAGTTCATTGCAGCAACTGTTTAAAATAGCTAGAACATGGAAGAAACCTAGATGTCCATCACCAGATGAATGGATAAAGAAGTTGTGGAGCATATATACAATGGAATATTACTCAGCTGTTAAAAGGAACACTGAGTCTATTATACAGAATGAAGTAAGTCAGAAAAATAAAGATAAATATTGTATTCTAATGCATATATACACTATCTAGAAAAATGGTACTGAAGAATTTGTTTCAGGGCAGCAGTGGAGAAACAGACATAGAAAATAGACTAATGGACATGGGGAGAGGTGAGATGTATGGAAAGAGTAACGTGGAAACTTACATTACCATATGCAAAATAGATAGCCAACGGGAATTTGTTGTATGGCTCAGGAAACTCAAACAGGGGCTCTGTATCAACCTAGAGGGGTGGAATGGGGAGGGAGAGGGGAGGGAGGTTCAAAAGGGAGGGAATATATGTATATCTGTTGCTGTTTCATGCTGAGGTTTGACAGAAAACAACAAAATTCTGTAAAGCAATTATCCTTCAATAAAAAAATAATTAATTAAAAAATAAATCATAAGGAAAAAAAAGCTCACAACACAGACACCTAGAAGCTAAATAATGTGCTATTAAAAGTCAAGGAGCATTGCAGAACTCAAAGGGGAAACAAAAAATACCTGAGACAAATAAAAATGAAAACACAGTCTAAAATATATGGGACTTAGCAAAAGCAGTTCTAAGATGGAGTTACAACAATATAAGCCTACCATAGGAAATAAATCTTAAATAAACAATCTAATCTTCAACTTAACAGAATTAGAAAAAGGAGAACAAACAAAATCCAAAGTTAGTAGAAGGAAAGAAATGATTAAAAAAAAAAAAAGCAAAGTAGAAATAAATGAAATAGGGACTAATAAAACAATTAAAAATATCAAATAAATTAAGAGCTCATTCTTTGAACCGATAAACAAAATTGATAAATCTTTTGCCAGATTCATCAAGGGAAAAAAACACCTTTACTCAGAAAACAATTAGACATTGATGAACAAAATTTAAAGATGAAACAGAAAGGTTTACAATGCTCATGAATAGGAAGAACTAATATTGTTGAAATGATCACACTACTCCAAAGGAATCTATAGGTTCAATGCAATCCCTATCCAAATACCAATGGCATTTTTCACAGAACTAGAACAAATGATTTTAAGATTTGTATTCACATACCATAGACTCCAAATATCCAAAGCAATGTTGAAAAATAACAAAGCCAAAGGGATCATGCTCACTGATTTCAAGCTATACTACAAGCTATATTAACCAAAACAGTGTGGTACTGGCATGAAAACAGAAAAACAGAACAGAATGAGAGCCCAGAAATAAACCCATATTTATATGCTCAGTTAATCTACAACATGGAGAAGGAAATGGTAACCCACTCCCGTATTCTTACCTGGAGAATTCCATGGACAGAGGAGCCTGTCGGGCTACAGTCCATAGAGTCACAAAGGGTCAGATATGACTGAGTGACTGAGCACAATCTACAGAAAGGAGGCCAGAATATACAATGGTGAAAAGACAGCCTCTTCAAATGGTATTGAGAATACTGGATAGCTACATGCTACATGCAAAAGAATCAGACTGGAACACTTTCTCACATCATTTGCAAAAAAAACCTCAAAATGGATGAAAGACTTAAAAGTAAGACATAACATCCCTAGAAGAAAATATAGGCATTATGCTTTTCTGACATTGGTCTTGGCACCTTTTTTTTTTCACTGTGTCTCCTTTGGCAGGTGAAGCAAGAACAAAAATAAACATATGGAACTGCATCAAACTAAAAGCTTTTGCACAGTGAGAGAGACTATCAACAGAACAAAATGGCCACCTACTTAATGAAAAAAAGATATTTACAAAGGATAGATCAATAAGGTGTTAATATGCAAAATTGCAAAGAAATTATACAACTGAGCATCAGAAAAACAAACAATCCAACTAAAAAATGGGGCAGAGGATCTGAATAGTTATTTCCAAGTAAGTCATGTGGACGGCCAACAGGTATACGAAAAGATGCTCAAAATCATTAATCATCAGAGAAATGCAATTTAAAATCACACTGAGATGCCTGTTAGAATGGCTATCATTAAAAAGACTAAAAACAACAAATGTTGGTGAGGATGTAAAGAAAAGAGAACCACTGTATATGGCTGATAGGAATGTAAAATAGTGTAGACACTATGCAAAACAGCATTAAAAATTAAAGTAGAACTACCATACAATTTAGCAATGCCACATCTGGGTATGAAGAAAGCTACAATACTAATTCAAAAAATTTATTGCACCCCTATATTCACTGCAGCATCATTTGCAGTAGCTGAGATATGGAGGCTAGTTAAGTGTTCTAAGTGATAGATGAATGAATAAAAAAGATGTTTTATGTATATATATATATATACATATAAAAATAAATATAGTGAGTTGGCCAAAAAGTTTGTTCAGATCTTCCTGGGCAACATTATGGAAAAATGCGAATGAAAGTTTTGACTAACCACCTTTCTCTCTCTCTCTATCTAAATATATAGGTAGATGGATATAGATATATTTCTCTCTATCTATATAGATAGATGAGTAGATAGATAGATAGGTAGACAGATAAATGAATGTGTCTATGCTGTGTGTGTGTGAGTGAACCATGCTGTGCAGGTCCACCCAAGACTGACTGATGGGTAATATTGATGACCACTGACAAAACGTGGTCCACCGGAGGAGGGAATGGCAACTCACTCCAGTATTCTTGTCTAGAGAATCCCATGGACAGTATGAAAGCAAAAGAGATGACACAGGAAGACAAACAACCCCAGGCTGGAAAGTGTCCCATATGCTACTGGGGAAGAACAGAGGGCAATTACTCATTGCTCTAGAAAGAATGAGGTAGCTTCCCCAGTGGCTCAGAGTGTAAAGAATCTGCCTGTTATGCAAGAGACCTGAGTTCAATTCCTTGGTTGGGAAGATCCCCTGGAGAAGGAAATGCAACCCACTCCAGTATTCTTGTCTGGAAAATCCCATGGACAGAGGAGCCTGGCAGGCTACAGTCCATGGGGTTGCAAAGAGTCAGACACAACTGAGCAACTAACACACACACACACTAGAAAGAATGATGTGGCTGGGCAAAAGTGAAAATAAAGCCCAGTTGTGGATGTGTCTAGTGAGGAAAGTAAAGTCTGATTCTGTAAAGAACAATATTGTAGAGTAATCTGGAATATTAGGCCCTGAATCAAGGTAAATTGGATGTGGTCAAACAGGAGATGGCAAGAGTGAACATCAATATTGTAGGAATCAGTGAACTAAAATGGGCAGGAAGGGGTGAATTTAATTTAGATGACCATTATATCTTCTTACTGTGGATCCCTTAGAAGAATCCCTTAGAAGAAATGGCGTGGCCCTCATAGTAAACAAAAGAGTCTGAAATGAGTGGAACCTCAAAAACGACAGAATGGTCTCTGTTCATTTCCAAGACAAACTATTCAACATCACAGTAATCCAAGTGTATGCCCCATCACTAATGCTGAAGAAGCTGAAGTTGACCGGTTCTATGAAGACTTACAAGACCTTCTAGAACTAACACCAAAAAAAAGATGGATCATATGGGATTGGAATGAAAAAGTAGGAAGTCAAGAGATACCCAGAATAACAGGTAATTTGGCCTCTGAAGCAGGGCAGAGGCTAACAGAGTTTTGTCAAGAGAACATGCTGGTCACAACAAACAACCTTTTCCAATAACAAAAGAGACGGCTCTATACATGGACATCACTTAGTTGCTCATGTGATTCCCTGATTTAGAATCTTTGCCTCCTAATACCTTTCATGAACCAGGAGTCAAGCCCAAAGGGTGAAGTTCATACTCATAAACAAGGCTACGCAATACCTTAGGTTTCAGCCTCCACTTCAACTATCTAGGCTCTCCAAACACTCATGCCTTCCTTCCCAAATTTATCTACCCTTCTTCCCTTCATTTCAGCCAGATATGGGGGTCTTGGATAAAGGAAGCGGTAGAAATTAGATAAAGATAATAAGACATGCACCCGTTTTCAAAGAACACCAAGTCTCACTGGAATGGTTAAAACTACACATATTCATATAATACAAGTGAAAACTAACAAATGAAAGAAATGATACATGGGTGTAAAGGTAACAGAATTTCTTCAAGCCCAAAGAGTGGGAAGTTTGAAAAGTCACAGGGCATTGTATCAAAGGTTTTAAAGTGGAGCCTGATGAGTCTAAGAAATACTTTTATAGATAGATTTTAGTCTGAGTCAGACTCAAGAGCAGACAGGGTAAAACTGTAACACAATTATTAAGAATTTCACCAAAGGGATGAGAATCATAATGATATTTTTTAAGCAGCTATGAAAAGAAAAGATAGCTATGTAGTATGTATATATGTTACACATATATAATATTTTATAATTTATATAATATTATAAATTTATAATTTATATGATAATTATATGACATTATTCTTTTGAACTGTGGTGTTGGAGAAGACTCTTGAGAGTCCCTTATACTGCAAGGAGATCCAACCAGTCCATTCTAAAGGAGATCAATCCTGGATGTTCATTGGAGGGACTGATGCTAAAGCTGAAACTGCAATACTTTGGCCACCTCATACGACGAGTTGACTCACTGGAAAAGACTCTGATGCTGGGAAAGGTTGGGGGCGGGAGGAGAAGGGGACGACGGAGAATGAGATGGCTGGATGGCATCACCGACTCTGTGGACATGAGTTTGAGTGAACTCCGGGAGTTGGTGATGGACAGGGAGGCCTGGCGTGCTGTGATTCATGGGGTCGCGGAGAGTCGGACACGACTGAGCGACTGAACTGAACTGAACTGATAGATAGTGTAGAAAATAATAAATTACAGGAAAAGATTGGGGAGTGATGAAAGTTGGAATTATATGGAGAAAATTCAAACTTTTCCCTTTAGTTTTAAATAGCAAAAATTTTTTAAATTTGCAAGAGAAGGAGAGAGCAAAGCTAAGAGAAAAAAAGAGAAGAGGAAGAATGTTTCTCAGACTTATCGATTTGAATGTATATATTGCTAGCATGGAGCTTATGGCTCATCTTCAAGAAGGCAATACTTTTATCCTGATTTTTGGAGGGTTGTATTATTGATGAAACACAGCTTCAACTGGCATAGTATTTAGATAAATTAATTATGTAATGGAACAACTTTTCTTTGAGTAAATGAATATACCTACAGTTGGCAATTAGATTAAGTCATAATTGCATATTCTGGATGAATCCAAATACATTCTCCTGCCACAGGTTCTTATAAGATCACTGCAAATTTTAGCATCACATCAGTGGGCTCAGCAAAAAGTTCAAATGATTTTGCTTTTGATACATGGGCTGTGAGAGACAAAAGAAAAGTGAAGCTCATTCAGTCAGATTTCTCAATTCACAGATGAAAAGCTGAGGCCAACCATGATTTGGAAGTTTTCTTAGTGAGACATATCTTATTATAATAGCTAAGAATAGAACATACAGTTTCTGAATTCTATTGAGTGTTTACCTATTTTCCTATGTTTCCTATCTAAATACAATTAGAATTTCTAACAAAAAACAAATTTTCAGATATAGCAATGTCTAAACTTAGTTCTCTGGAAATATTTAATTCAGTTCTACTTTATTTAAATGACTATGTGAACAACCATGAAAGAAAGACTAGAGCTCTCTTCAAGAAAATTGGAGATACCAAGGGAATATTTCATGCAAAGATGGGCACAATAAAGGACAGAAATGGTATGGACCTAACAGAAGCACAAGAGATTAATAAGAGAATACACAGAAGAATTAATACAAAAAATATCTTAATGCCCCGGATAACCAAGATGGTGCTGTCATTCACCTCATGCCAGACATCCTGGAGTGTAAAGTCAAGTGGGCCTTAGTAAGCATTCCTATAAACAAAGCTAGTGGAGGTGATGGAATTTCAGCTGAGCTATTTTAAATCCTAAAAAATGATGCTGTGAAAGTGCTGTGCTCAATATGTCAGCAAATTTGGAAAACTCAGCAATGACCATAGCACTGGAAAACGTCAGTTTTCATTCCAATCCCAGAAAAAGGAATTGTCAAAGAATGTTCAAACTACAGCACAATTGTACTCATTTCACATGCTAGCAAGGTAATGCTCAAAATCCTTCAAGTTAGGCTTCAAAAGCATGTGAACCAAGAACTTCCAGATGTACAAGCTGGATTTAGAAAAGGCAGAAGAACCAGAGATCAAATTGCCAACATCTGGTGGATCATTAAAAAAGCAAGGGAATTATAAAAAAAAATCTAGTTCTGTTTCATTTACTATGCTAAAGTCTTTGTGTGAATCACAACAAACTGTGGAAAATTCTTTAAGCAATGGGAATACCAGATCACCTTACCTGTCTCCAGAGAAACCTGTATGCAGATCAAGAAGCAACAGTTAGAACCAGACATGGAACAACAGACTGGTTCAAAACTGGGAAAGGAGTACATCAAAACTGTATATTGTCACCCTGCTTATTTAACTATCTCTGAGAGATAGTGAAAAACAAGGAAGCCTGGTGTGCTGTAGTCCATGGGGTCTCAAAGAGTCAGACAGGACTCAACAACTGAACAACAACAAGCAACCATGAATAAGTTAACTTTTCCTCTTCAAAAATAACTTATTTTGATACAGAAAAATCATGCTAAGTGATGAGTTAAGATTTACCATATTTCGAGCCCAAAATGAATCTCCATATAAAAATCTTTACATGTTTAGCAATGATGGTTATATTTTAGAAAGTTAACATATTTTTAGAAGGGGATATATTTTAAAACAGGATATGAATTATTCCCGAATTCAAATTGCTTCTTAAAAAGTTACTATAATTAAATTTATTGCAAAGATGTTTTTATACTAAGAGACTGTTTCAAGGCAACATGGAACCAGAGTTTATTTGTATTCAATTACAGGGCTTTAGTGAGAATATATAGACTTGGAATTGGGCCAGGGAAAAGTGCATAAAGTTCAAGATAATAACTATCATGGACAAAAAACAGTTTAACATTTGCAATATATTTTGAAAATATAGTTTGGTACAATATTATCTGGTATAAGGGATGATATTCAACTCACATATATAGCAAAACCATTTTGTTATTTTCAAGAGGGCTTTCTATGTACTGAATTAACATTGTTCCAAAAGGAAGGCGATCAAAAGGCATGGAGGAAAACAACAAAATAATTATTTTCCACCATAACATTTACTTGTGTCCACTTGGGCCTGAGCAATATGTGAAGATCTCAATCATGTTAACTATATGGCTACAGTTATTTCCTATATCCTCCATGCCACTGATATGTTGATATAAATATTTATTTCTATTTGTCCCCGATTTTAATCTAGCACAACCCAATTTGTGTTGAATGGCCTCCTAACTTGTCTCCCTGCTACTCTTCTACTCCTACAACCCATTGTTCACAGTGGACGAGAATAATCTTTTAAAAACAAACAAAAAAAATTGAATACACATTTGTGTATACTCCACTAGAAGTCAACCTCTATTCTAAATGTTCTCAAAATATGGAACTCACTTGATTCTCACAAAAACCCTATGAGGTTGATGTCAATGACATCGATATTTTATAGTGAGGAAACTGAGACACAGAGAAGTGAAATAGCTTACCCATAACACACAGCTGGGAAATAGCAGCACTGGGATCTGCTCCCCGGCAAGCTGGCTCCAGAGGCCATGCCTTTTATACCAGCGCTATGCTACCACATTAATTGTGAAAGTCCTCAACTGTTTCCTGTCAGGCTCAGAATGAATTCCTTACTGTGACCCCACATAGTCAGACCCTCACTGATCTTTTCAAGCTCCTTTATTCTGCATCCCCCTTGCCTACAGTGTTGTAATCACATAGGTCTTTCTTTTCCTGTGACAAGCCAAGTATCCAATATCAAGGTCTTTGCATGACTGTTTCCTCTATCATAATATCCATTCTCTTGATCGTCACGTAGCTGGCTTCTCCTTGGTTGTCAGACCCCACTTTCAATGTGACCTCCTAAAAGAGATCTTTATGACCACAAATTGAAAGAAACCACCCCATTTTATAAAATTTTCCTCACTGTAAAATGTAGGTGTCAGTAGCATCAACCTCATCAGGATGTTGTGAGAATCAAATGAGTCAGTATTTGTAGAGCATTCAGAACAGAGGTTGACTTGTATGGGGTTACATACAAGTATGCATTCAATTGTTGTTCAGTCAATAAGTTGTGACAGGGTCTGTATGGAGTGCCGCAGGCCAGGCTTCTCTATCCTTCACTATTACTGGAGTTTGCTCAAATTCATGTCCGCTGAGTCAGTGATGCTATCTAATCATCTCATCCTCTGTCACCCCATTCTCTTCCTGCCTTCATTCAGTCTTTCTCAGCATCAGTCTTTTTCCAATGAGTTGGCTCTTCACATCAGGTGGCCAAAGTATTGGAGCTTCAGCTTCAGCATCAGTCCTTCTAATGAATATTCAGGGTTGATTTTCTTTAGGATTGATTGGTTTGATCTCCTTACAATCCAAAGACTCCCAAAAGTTTTCTCCAGCACCACAATTCAAAAGCATCAATTCTTCAGTGCTCAGCCTTCTTTATGGTCCAATTCTCATATCCTTACATGACTAATGAAAAAATAATAGCTTTGACTACACACACTTTTGTCAGCAAAGTGATGTCTCTGCTTTTTAATATGCTGTCTAGGTTGTCTAAGATGTATTCAATTAGGGAAATATAAAGTCTGATTGTTGTTTTTAAGCCTATTTTATATTTCTCTGTTTTGAGTACAATGCTGATATTTCTCTTACTTAGAAAAATAATCATTTGCTATTATTTTCTTTTCTTCCCATAAGAATTAGAACTTCATGAGAACGGTGCTTTTCATTCTCATTCACTGCAATCATCCTCAAAACACTGCTTTTCAGCCTTTTGACATTATAGGACAGATAGAAATGACAAAATTTGCTTGCTACATTTGAGTAAATTAGAGGTGATTTGGTATATCTACATGACGCCAAATGAAAAAATATATTTTTATATAACTATGATAAGACCCACAGAGTACAAATCCTAAGAATCACATTAAATATTAAACATGTATAAAGTTTTCAAATAAAACCTTTATAAAAATTTTATATGGAATATGAGCTGGCTTTTATGAATATACTATCATATAGTAGACTTTGTAACAGCAAAACTGATGACTTTTAGAGACAGTATCTTCAAATTCTTGACAGTATCAATGAAAACATTTTTCACAAAAATAAGTGATAAAAATTTGCAACAGAAGAAATATATTTATAACAACTAGCATATCTTCATCATTTTAAATAATAGACATGGTGTTGGAATTTTATTATAATGCAAATATTCAAACTTTTTTATATTCAGTATTTCATAATAACAAAGAAGCTCTGACTTGCAGAATGTATTTTCTTCATTAGAAGAGGCAGCCTTCAACTAACCAGGCTGCTGTTGCGAGGACATAGCTGCCACAAGTGAGCGTTAAGTGTCTGCCTTATGTGAGGACAATATTCAATAATGCCACTTGGTGTTCTATGCATTTGGAAGCTTCACCTGGTTTATTTCCCCTTAGGTGATAGGATGCAGGCTGAGCTGCATATTTAATCGATTGGTATCAGGAACACATATTCTTCCTCAGCTTGATGGGTCCCATGTTGATGATAAGTAGAGAAGTACTACTGTCCACGTAGTAGACATTCTCTTTGGCCAGACTCAGTCAGTTGGTGCAAATTTGTGTGCGCTGGAAGTGTCTTATGCAAACTGCATGAAAGGACCACAGGGTGCTCCTCTGAGGATCTCTTGATGAGGGCACTCAGGTAGTAAGTATTGGAGCCAGTGAGCTCTGACCTCTCAGAGGGCCAAGACAAGTAATAAATAATTTGAGGCACAGCATTGTCGACTTACTTAGACCCTTGCTTCTCAAAACGTGGCTTATACCAGCTTCACTGACATCACTTTGGAGTTTGTTAGAAATGCAGAATCTTAGTCCCCACTCCATTGTTTATTCAGTTCAGTTCAGTCACTCAGTCATGTCCGACTCTTTGCGACCCCATGGACCACAGCACACCAGGCCTCCCTGTCCATCATCAACTCCCAGAGTCCGCCCAAACCCATGTCCATTGAGTCGGTGATGCCATCCAACCATCTCATCCTCTGCCATCCCCTTCTCCTCCTGCCCTCAACCTTTCCAGCATCAGGGTCTTTTCCAATGACTCACTTCTTCGCATCAGGTGGCCAAAGTATTGGAGTTTCAGCTTCAATATCAGTCCTTCCAATGAACACCCAGGACTGATCTCCTTTAGGATGGACTGGTTGGATCTCCTTGCAGTCCAAGGGACTCTCAAGAGTCTTCTCCTACACCACAGTTCAAAAGCATCAGTTCTTCGGCGCTCAGCTTTCTTTATAGTCCAACCACCACATCCATACGTGACTCCTGGAAAAACCATAGCCTTGACTAGACTGACCTTTGTTGGCAAAGTAATGTCTCTGCTTTTTAATATGCTGTTTAGGTTGGTCATAACTTTCCTTCCAAGGAGTAAATGTCACCACCTCTTAATCCACCCTCCCACCTCCCTCTCCATCCCATCCCTCTAGTTTGTCACAGAGTACCAGTTTTGGATTCCCTACATCATACAGCAAATTCCCACTATCTACTTTACATATGGTAATGTATATGTTTCAATACAACTCTCTCAAGTCATCCCACCCTCTCACTCCCACACTGTGACCATAAGTCTATTCTTAATGTCTGCATCTCCTCTGCTATTCTGCAAATAGGATTTATCAGTACCATCTTCTAGATTCCATGTGTGCTAAGTCGCTTTAGTCATGTCTGACTCTTTGAGACCCTATGGACTGTAGCCCACCAGACTCCTCTGTCCATGGGATTCTCCAGGCAAGAATACTGGGATGGGTTGCCATTTACTTCTCCATCTAGATTCCATATATCTGCATTAATATAAGGTATTTGTCTTTCTCTTTCTGACTTACTTCACTCTGTAAAATAGGCTCTAGTTTCATCTACCTCATTAGAACTGATTCAAATGTGATCCTTTTTATGGCTGGGTAATATTCCATCCTATATATATATATATACTACCATTTTCATCCATTCATCTGTCAGTGGACATCCAGGTTGATTTCATGTTCCAGCAATTGTAAATAGCATTGCAGTGAACATTGGGGTACATGTGTCTTTTTCAGTTATGGTTTCCTGAGGGTATATTTCCAGTAGTGGGATTTTGGGTCATATGATCATTTTATTCCTACTTTTTTTAAGGAATCTTCATACTGTTCTCCATAGTGCCTATATCAATTTGCATTCCACCAACAGTACAAGAGGGTTCCCTTTTCTCCACACCCTCTCCAGCACTTAATTGTTTGTAGACTTGATGATAATGGCCATTCTGACCAGTGTGAGATGATACTTCTTTGTAGTTTTGTGTTTCTCTACTAATGAGAGATGTTGAGCACCTTTTTAGTCTGTTGATTAGCGATTTTTATGTCTTCTTTGGAGAAATGTCTGTTTAGTTCTGCCTACTTTTTGATCAGGCTGTTTGTTTTTCTGATATTGAGCTGCATGATGCTTGTATATTTCGGAGATTAATCTTTTGTCAGTTGTTTCATTTGCTATTTTTTTCTCCCATTCTGAGGGTTGTCTTTTCACCTGGCTTATTGTTTTGATCATTGTGAAAAATCTTTTAAGTTGAATTAGGTCCCATTTCCAGTGAGTCAACTCGTCGCATGAGGTGGTCAAAGTATTGCAGTTTCAGCTTTAGCATCAGTCCCTCCAATGAACATCCAGGATTGATCTCCTTTAGAATGGACTGGTTGGATCTCCTTGCAGTATAAGGGACTCTCAAGAGTCTTCTCCAACACCACAGTTCAAAAGCATCGATTCTTCGGCGATCAGCTTTCTTCACAGTCCAACTCTCACATCCATACATGACCACGGGAAAAACCATTGCCTTGACTAGACAGACCTTGGTTGGCAACACCGACTCTGTGGACATGAGTTTGAGTGTACTCCAGGAGTTGGTGATGGACAGGGAGGCCTGGCGTGCTATAGTTCATGGGGTCGCGGAGAGTCGGACACAACTGAGCGACTGAACTGAACTGAACTGAACTGAGGTCCCATTTATTTATTTTTGGTTTTATTTCCATTAATCTAGGAGGTTGGGTCATAGAGAATCTTGCTATGATTTATGTCAAAGAGTGTTCTGCCTATGTTTTCCTCCAAGAGTTTTACAGTTTCTGGTCTTAAATTTAGGTCTTTAATCCATTTTGAGTTTATTTTTGTGTATGGAGCTAGGAAATATTCTAATTTCATTCCTTTACATGTAGCTACCCAATTTTCCCACACTACTTATTGAAGAGATGGTCATTATTTTTTCTCCAGTCATCTTTCTGAAAGCACTTATTTTCATAAAAGACATCAGCCTGCCTCCTTCATTTTTTTGGTTGTGTTTCTGTATATAATATATATATGTGTGTGTGTTGAATAAATACATATAAATATAATGTATTGGGTTGGGCAAAAAGTTCATTGTGACTTTTCATAAGATGTTACAGACTTTTTTTGCCAACCCAGTATAAGTACGTTTCAGGCTGTCTCAAAGTATGATCAATCATTTTTTTCAAATCATGATTTAACTTGTTCAGTCACACAACTTACTCTCTAAAACATCCAGCTTTCCAGTTTTTCCTTTCTTACCTCATCCCCATTTCTTAACTGTCCTTTGAAATGAATATTCCAGGAATTGAGACACCACATATTTGCAACTCCAGGCTCTTTCAAACTCTTTCCGTATTTCTAAGGTCAATCAGAGTTAAGGAACATTATTAAGCTTTATCTTGCATGTCAGCACCAAAATCATCTTTGTTTTTTCCATTTTTACTTTCTCATTGATATCCCTGATTATACTTGCTAGTTATAACTGGGACTTTTCCAAAATGAATTATAAGTTGTAATTTCTAGTTAATTTTTAAAATTCTTCACTCTAAATATTTACTGAGTGTTCACTATAGGTATGATACTTATCTTGGTTGTTTAATTAGATATACTATCATAGGTTATGCTGCAAAAACCAAGAATGCCCAAATCTTAAAAGCACATCAAAAGAACTATTTATTTCTTACTCAAGAGTACATATCCATCGCAGTTCAAAAGTAAGCTCTAACATTGTAGTCATTCAAGGATCCAAGCTAATGAAGATTCTGTCTTCATATCTGTTCCCATGGTATCGTGGCAGGGAATGGGAATGAGGTAAACCACACAATGACTCCTAAAGTGTATGCCTAAAGTGACACATATCACTCACCTCACATTTCATTGCCCAAAGCAAGTCATAACGCTATACTTAATTTTAAAGGGTTTGAAAAACTACAATCTGACCATGTGTGCGAAAGGAGAAGAACCACAGGTGAATAGTCCTAACACCACACACCTACCTTAGGAAAAACCAATGATACATAAGCACCAGCCTGTTTTCAAAGACCCAAGAAACTAGTTGTATTGACAGAATAAGATACACACAGATTATGTAAACAGAGTTAAGCATCAGGTTATCTCACTATAAGACAGAGTGCAGTGCTGAAAAAAACAAAAAGGTGTTCAAGAATTTCAACGCTAGAAGAAATAAATGTGAATGAGTGAGTCAGGAAGTATATAGACAAGGTAGGACAATGGACAAACTTGGATTCCGAGTGTGAATAGAAACAGCAAGGACATTCATGGCTGTAACCATATTGAATTAAGTGAGGAGGGTGGGGAGAGCAGTCTATTGGAAAGTGGATATGAATTAACCTTAACACGCATTTAAAATATGTTTCAATAGAAGCAGAAAGTTTCTTATATCTGATACAAGGTAAACTGGATAGGCCACGTAGAAAAAAAGAGTTATTAAGAGCTTTGAATGCCAAAAGATTTAATGTTTGCACATCACTTTTTATGGTCTCCTTTGGAGTTGCTCACCTTTATTCCTCTAGGCAAGTGAAGAAGGTCCACCACACTACAATGTACTGATGATGGACCACCACATTATAGACTGATTGAGAAAATAAAGGCCAGGGAAACATGTGGAGCATTATTAGAGAACAGGGTTACATCGACACTTGTGTCACTCACTCTTCATGGAATGTAGGTACACTAAGAGAGAAATAGCCATGAAACCAATCTGGCCCTGAGTATTTCCAGGTCATCAGAAATAATGCAAAGGCCAAAAAAGCAAAAGCTCTAGTTTCAAAGCAACATAGCTGGTAATGTTTCATCAGAGTTGCAAGAAACAGGCTTCTTGCATCAAATAAAGGGCAAGAACAGGAGGAAAGTGGGAAAAGCAGAGGTCTGGGCTTCAAGAGTCCTATAGTCCTATAGCCCTCTTATTAGCAATAGAATTTTGGATCTATCATGTTTCTGGATATGTTTCCCCATTTGTGAAAATAATGGATTGAATTTATAATCCTCAAGGTTACAAGTTTAAATATTTTCCATCCTGGTCCATCAATAAGTAAATATTAAGGACAAAACATAAGGCATTGAATCAACAGAGATACTGTAAAAGATTGACAGCTTTTTGACTGGGAAACATTTAGCAGATGAGAAAATATGTAAATGATAACAATTTATGAAGCATAGTTAACAATGTCAAACTCTTAACCAGTCAATTTTCAAAGCAGTATTAATGATAGTTTAGTGGGTAGAACCTTATTGTGGGACTTAGAATAATCTGTTTCCATTAGCACCACAATCTTGCTTATGCAAGTTGCCACAGGCAAACCATGAATCTCATATTAAACTGGATGGGAGTTAGCTTTTAATCAGCTGTCCAACAGAAAGATAACTTAAGTGCACATTTAAAGGAAAATTTGAATTTTCTCTTCTGCTATGTTGTCTTTGCCAAATTCACTTTAGCATCACATATATCCTATGACTTTATCTTAAGCTCATTGTTAGATTTTTGTATACCTCTTACACTTCTGGGGCTTCTCCAGTGGCTCAGTGGTAAAGAATCTGTCTGCAATGCAGGAGACAAGGGTTCGATCCCTGGGTTTGGAAGAAATCTTGGAGGAGGGCATGGCAACCCATTCTAGTATTCTTGTCTGGAGAATCCCATGGACGGAGGAGCCTGGTGGGCTACAGTCCTTTGGGTCATGAAGAGTTAGACATATGAATGAACCAACTGAGATGCTCACACTTCTGATAAATTCTAACTAGAGTATCAGTTCAGTCGCTCAGTCGTGTCCGACTCTTTGCGAACCCATGAATCACAGCACGCCAGGCCTCCCTGTCCATCACCAACTCCCGGAGTTCACTCAAACTCATGTCCATCGAGTCGGTGATGCCATCCAGCCATCTCATCCTCTGTCGTCCCCTTCTCCTCCTGCCCCCCAATCCCTCCCAGCATCAGAGTCTTTTCCAGTGAGTCAACTCGTTGAATGAGGTGGCCAAAGTATTGGAGTTTCAGCTTTAGCATCAGTCCTTCCAGTGAACACCCAGGACTGATCTTCTTTAGAATGGACTTGTTGGATCTCCCTGCAGTCCAAGGGACTCTCAAGAGTCTTCTCCAACACCACAGTTCAAAAGCATCAATTCTTCGATGATCAACTTTCTTCAGAGTCCAAATCTCACATCCATACACGACCACGGGAAGTACCATAGCCTTGACTAGATGGACCTTTGTTGGCAAAGTAATGTCTCTGCTTTTTAATATGCTATCTAGGTTGGTCATAACTTTTCTTCCAAGGAACATTTTTTAAATTTTGGTGGAGAACAGGATACTAACGTCCATTTTGGAGACAAAAGCAGATTCAACAAGATAAAGCATATGGGAGGCTTCCTCTGTCATTTAAAAATAAATTCAGTGATCTTTCATTTGCCCCACTGCTTTGATAAATAAAGAGGAAGTATTTTATCAAATGATGGATTAAAATATGCCCAGAATAGACCAAAAAATTCACTAGCAAGATGTACTGATTATAGATTATTTGTCAGTTGTTGCTAATTCAAACTTTTACCCTTTATTGTCTCAGGGAAATTGAAGTTTCCTTTGTGAAGGTTATTATGTTATGTTATTCTTTATACCTGGAGTTCTAGGTAAGCCCAGATAGAAAAGTTTTGCTAAGGATTTTAATGTTATGCAAGTCATTTGGTCAATGTATTTTTTGGCAATAAAAATTCTTATCTTCAAAGTAAGGAAAGATGTTCTTCCACTTAACTTTTCATAATTAGCCAAAGATGATTTTTAAAGTAATTTAGTTATGTCCTTTACTTAGCTTTTATATCATCATGCTCTGAATATGATTCATCTTCCTGGGACTTCTATAAACAGATACAAAATTGGATCAGTTTACAGAACTGAATTAGTTTAATTCATCTTAATTAGGACTCTATGAGGAACCAGAAGATATGACAAAGCTCAACATTCTTGGAGCCATTGTTGGAAGCCATGATGCATGAATCAGATGGATTTTGGAATCATGTTCTGTATGGCCCTCTGAGAGAGACCTTGCTTCTCTCTAGTCTGCTTGTCAGCTTCCCCACTCCACGCCCCGTCACCAAGGACTTCCCAACAGGAAAGTCCTCTCCGTTCTCTTTGCCCTTTCAGTCCCTACTCAGTTCTCTCCTTCATTATTGCAGGGACATCCTAACTATTCTCTCTCCCCCAGGTTGCTTCTCTCCCCACTCATACACCTTCCACCACCATCCCTCCCAGCTTGCTTGAGGTTATTTTCACTTCCTTTAAAATGTCTTTGTTGATTCCTCTAGTCTGAATTCTGTGTGAACTCCTGGGTATAACCCCTGGTTACCCTGTGCTACCTGCAGTTCTAGCTCTTTCACATGGTACAGTAACCATGAATGTCTCTGCTCTCCATCAGACTAGAAGCCCTTAGGTCTCAATGATGTTATATTCCTTGAAGGCTAGCACAATATTGGTACAAAACAGTCCCTAAATACATATGTTGGGTGCCTATGTGACTATACTAGTTACTAATAAGTTAATCATCAAACAAGTAAGAGAAATAGAAATACAAGAAATTAGTTATACAAGTTCCAAATCGATTAACTTTGATTTTTGTCTACTGCTTACCAAGGTTCCCAATAATTTAAGATGCAACTCGAAGTCATGGATAAGTAACAGTAAATATACTATTATGAAGCATGCTAAGCAATTAATCTCAGTTATTTTGTACAATAGTTGTCAACAGTACATTAATCAATACAAAAACTTTGCAATAGGCATTGCTTGGAGTTTGTTTCAACTGTGCAGAATTTGGGAAATGGGAGCCATAAAGCTCTTGTACTCTATTATCAAACTATAAATCACTTCTGAGAATAGAAAAAAAATCATATAAATGTCCTTCTTTTCTGCACCAAAATAGCAAGCTTCTCACTGTTTGTTCTTTTACTTAACCATGAAATTTTGATTGATCTGATAATGCTGAAATAGATTACCCAGGAATTTGATACAACTTTCCCATGATACCAGTCAGGTGAAATTTTTCTTCGGTTTTTCTCTTGGAAAGAAAAGAAAAAATTTTTTTTTCTTAAGTTTAAAATGCCTGATTCCAACTTCACCATTAGCAGATCTGTTTAATACACATGCATATATACAGGGCATAAAATAACAGTCATGTTTGGCACCCTCAAGTGTGGCACCTCAAGGGTACCATAATAATTCTGTGTATGACCTTGCATGTGAAAAAGGATGACATCACTTACTGATATCATTATTGGAATATGTAAAACACCTTTCTATTTTCCTTATTTATGTTTGAATAGTACTCAGAGTGTATCTTAGCCCATTCAGGCTGCCATAACAGATTACCACAGACTAGGAGACTTATCAGTTCAGTTCAGTTCAGTTCAGTCGCTCAGTTGTGTCCGACTCTCCGCGACCCCATGAATCACGCCAGGCCTCCCTGTCCATCACCAACTCCCGGAGTTCACTCAAACTCATGTCCACAGAGTCAGTGATGCCATCCAGCCATCTCATTCTCCGTCGTCCCCTTCTCCTCCCGCCCCCAACCTTTCCCAGCATCAGAGCCTTTTCCAGTGAGTCAACTCGTCGCATGAGGTGGCCAAAGTATTGCAGCTTCAGCTCCAATAACATAAATTTATTTCTTGCAGTTGTGGAGTCTGGGAAGTCCAAAATCAAAATGCTGGCAGATACCACATTTGGTGAGAAACCACCTTCTGGTTCATAGATTGCTATCTTCTACCTGGGTCTTCACAAGGAAGGAAGGGCAAAATTGCTTTCTGGAGTCTGTTTCATAAGGGCACTAATTCCATTCATAAGCACTCTGCCCTTATGATCAAATTACCTCCCCAAACCATCACATTGCAGGTTAAGAAGATTTCAACATACAAATTTTAGGTTGATGTGTTCAATCCATAATAGACTACTTCAAGAAAAAAGGTTTATACATAATATGATTTATGTACAAGATGATTCCTTTCTCATCTATTTGGAGGGGTTTTGTTTAGTGGGTTTTTGTTTTGTCTTATTTTCTAATGTGTTAGATATTGGTGTAATGTAATGTTCAGCTCCATTTAACACATTCTCATCATCCCCCTTAGATTTTGTATATTGAAAATGGATTAGCTTAATGACCAAATCAGGTTCCCCTTATTCATACCTAGGATATGTGCATCTACATTGAGTAACTCAATTTTATTTCTTAAAAGCCACATCAAAATTACAGTAAAAAAATAAGAATCTGTGAAAAGATGCGCACACCCCTACTATATTAAATGAATATTTGAGTGCCAGTGTATCTTTCTTGAAACTATTATTCCTGAACATAATGGTTGACTCAAATCATACTTCCTATGAATAACAAACAAAGAAGGATTTTTGCAAAAGAACATTATGATCAGTTCATTTTGAACAAATGAGTAGCAGGCAGGCTTTCCATATGTTTGTATGAGTTCAAGTTCTCTTTCGTATTAAGGACAACCACCTGGGTCCTTAGTGATAAGTACTATAAATGCGCAAATTCAGACAGTCAGTTACTCTGTGATGCCAAGGGAAACAAGATATCAACTCTCCAGTGTGATATTCCTACCCTGCTATTTGAGCATTAAGCTTGGATTGGATCACTTCCATGTGACAGTTCAGTAAATATACCAGTAAAATGGTTTTTAAACAAACTGAGTTATACTAAATGATGGATTCAGTTCAATTCTTTGTGACCCCATGGACTGCAGCATGCCAGCCTTCCCTGTCCGTCACCAACGCCTAGAGTTTGCTCAAATTCATGTCCATTGAGTTGGTGACGCCATTCAACCATCTCATCCTCTGTCATCCCCTTCCTCTCCCACCTTCAATCTTTCCCAGCATCAGGGTCTTTTCCAAGGAGTCAATTCTTTGCATCAGGTAGCCAAAGTATTGGAGGTTCACCTTCAGCATCAGTTCTTCCAATTAATATTCAGGACTGATTTCGTTTAGGATGGACTGGGTGGATCTCCTTGAAGTCCAAGGGACTCTCAAGAGTCTTTTCCAACACCACAGTTCAAAAACATCAATTCTTCGGTGCTCAGCTTTCTTTATAGTCCAACTCTCACATTCATACATGACTACTGGAAAAACCAAAGCTTTGACGAGATGGGCCTTTGTTGGCAAAGTAATGTTTCTGCTTTTTAATATTCTGTCTAGGTTGGTCATAACTTTTCTTCTGAGAAGCAAGTGTCTTTTAATTTCATGGCTGCACTCACCAACTGCAGTGATTCTGGAGCCCCCAAAATAAAGTCTGTCACTGTTTCCATTATTTCCCCATCTATTTGACATGAAGTGGTGGGACCAGATATCATGATCTTAGTTTTCTGAATGCTGAGTTTTAAGCCAACTTTTTCACTCTCCTCTTTCACTTTCATCAAGAGGCTCTTTAGTTCTTCTTCACTTTCAGCTATAAAGGTGGTGTCATCTGCATATCTGAGGTTACTGATATTTCTCCGGGCAGTCTTGATCCCACCTTGAGCTTCATCCAGCCTGGTATTTCTCATGATGTTAAATAATAAGTGTGACAATATACAGCCTCGATGTACTCCTTTCCCAATTTGGAACCAGTTTGTTTTTCCATGTCCAGGTCTAACTGTTGCTTCTTGGTCTGCATACAGATTTCTCAGGAGGTAGGTAAGGTGGTCTGGTATTCCCATCTCTTGAATAATTTTCCATAGTTTGTTGTGATCCACACAGTCAAAGTCTTTGGCGTAGTCAATAAAGCAGAAGTGGATATTTTACTGAAATTCTTTTGCTTTTTTGATGATCCAACGGATATTGATAATTTGATCTCTGGTTCCTCTGCCTTTTCTAAGTCCAGACTGAACATCTGGAAGTTCATGATTAAATTACTGGTAAAACCTGACTTGGAGGATTTTGAGCATTACTTTTCTAGCCTGTGAGATAAGTGCAATTGTGCGGTAGTCTGAACATCCTTTGGCATTGCCTTTCTTGGGACTAATATGAAAACTGACCTTTTCCAGGCCTGGGGCCACTGCTGAGTTTTTCAAATTTGCTGGCATATTGATTGCAGCACTTTCACAGCATCATCCTTTAGGATTTGAAATAGCTGAACTGGAATTCCAATACCTCCATTAGCTTTGTTCGTGGTAATGCTTCTTAAGGCCTACTTGACTTCACATTCTAGGATATCTGGCTCTAGGTGAGTGATCACACCATTGTGGTGATCTGAGTCATGAAGATCTTTTTTGTACAGTTCTCCTGTGTATTCTTGCCACCTCTTCTAAATATCTTCTGCTTCTGTTAGGTCCATACCAGCTCTGTCCTTTATTAAGCCCATCTTTGCATGAATGTTCCCTTGGAATCTCTAATTTTCTTGAAGAGATCTCTAGTCTTTCCCATTTTTTTTTTTTCCTCTATTTCTTTGCACTGATCACTGAGAAAGACTTTCTTATCTCTCCTTGCTATTCTTTGGAACTGCATTCAAAAGGGTATATCTTTCCTTTTCTGCTTTGAAACCCAGAACATATTGATTCTATTTCCACATGGAATCACTCACTGCAACAGCTGCTTCATTACCACATACCTCTCACCTATGAGGACCCTAAGCCAATGGAGAATGAGTCTGCCAGTAATTTCCAATTCACCACTTACACATATACTCCACTGTACAGAGCAGAGTGTCATCTGAAAGCTGTGTTCTGGGAAATGTTAACAGACGTAACTCAACCAAAAGAGAAAAATTGCCTGTTTGTTGGATTAAATAAAGTTAAACGTGAAGAAACTCTTTAATATTTTTGAATATTAAAATGAACATATATAGAATATGTATTGTGACTCACACTGACTTGATCACAGATCATTGTCTTTGAGGAAAACTTAAATATATTTCAGATAACACTGGAATGGGAATGGAATTAGAAAACACAGAAACATATGGAGCCATGAATTAAGAATAAAGATCCACATTTTTCTTCCTGCCTCTGAAACCAATTCATCAAGTTGTCATAAATTGGGTCCTGATTTCTCTTCATATTAACTTGAGATCTTAAAATTTTCTCACTTTTTTTCCAGAAGGAAAAAGAAAAAGCTGAGTAAAGCAATCTAGGTATAATAATTAAGATGGGCAATATAATCATTGTTTTTTTTAAGACAATTATTCTCTTTAGGAAAGTATCATGTTAAATCTATATGTCTTTTCCAATCTTAGATTGCTGGTAATACACAGAAGACCTTTTACTGGTGTGTACCTCAGTTTCCCTCATAATTTTAAGTGGGTTATGAAAAATCACTTAGTTTGGGAAAGGTGGCACACACACAATTGTTAGTACCACTAACCTCCACGGTATTAGTCTGTTTTTCTGCTAAGAATAGTTAGTTGACCTGTTACAGTGAAGACAGTAAGTTGACTCAATAAATTAAAGCTAATGTGCCAACTCCCTCTTTTATTTTGAAATACTGCTGCTATCAACAGACAAATTTCTTTGGATTAAAGCTAATGTAGGGCTAAGAAATGAAAGAACATTTATCTAAGTCTTTGACAACTGCTACAGTAATCTACATCATGTTTTGAAAGTTGGTACATTGTGCTGTTATTGACCAATAGATTAATCAGTAGGATGTGGGTGAAACTTTAACACAATGACTGCACCTGCTTAAGCTCCCAGGAATGGTCATATTTTAACAGGAAAGGAGTTAAGTTTGTTTCATATAAAATTAGTTTGGTAGCTACAGAGCCCTGCTCCTCAAATATCTATAAAAGTAAACTACTGAATATATTATAAATTATAACAGAAATGGCCATTAGTCAGCAGTGTATTTTGACAAAATACATTCCAAATTAGTAGGAACTTGTCTCTATTTGTATTAGCCTTTTACAGCGTACTACAACTGAGAATTAACAAGGTCACCTACATTTGAAAGAATACTAAAATTTTCCTGTTGCTGGATTAGATATGCTTGGCACATACTTCATATTTTATCATGTAACAATATACAAATTAAACACACAAACTATAACCAATAAACATAACTTGAATAAAAAGTAAATGATGTAGAACTGATTAAAATGCTGGCAGATTTTATTAATACAATCAGTTTTAGGTAAAGAAATAACCAAAGAAATTATTAATTACACTATTTTTACTTCTCTGACCATCCGACTCTTGAGAGTCCCTTGGACTGCAAGGAGATCCAACCAGTCCATTCTTTTTTTTATTTTTTTCAAGGTTTTCCATCTATTTTATTTTTTCAAAAACAATTTTAGGAATCTTTACTTAAAAACAACCTTATCTTAAAATGGAGTAACTTTGGTTTTACGAGCAGCAAGCAAAGTACAGAAGCAAAAGTGCATTACAGGAGCATTAAGTTCTACATTAGGTCACAGGGTCTAATCTGAAATCACACCCATAATATCATTTTTCAGGATATCTGGGAAATAGTTATTTTCCAGGATGTCTGAACCATAGCTACTCTATTTTGACTTTTAATTGTAAAAAAAAAAATTTTTTTTTAATAGCCAAAGCAGATTTCACCATTAATGACGTCAGTGTTTTTCTAGGTATGAGAAGATGCAAGAATTAGAACTCATGAAACCTTTTTCTGAAAAGATCTAACTATCTGAAGGCCTGTTCTGCCAGTTTTTGTTTTTTTTCAGAGCACAGAGTGCCTCATTCCTGATTTTCACCCTTTACTTCTTTCAGGGGGTGTTGAAGGTCAGAAGCTTGCAATGGTCATGATGTAATCTTTGTAGAGGCAGTTGGCAAGAACCAACTTCCAGTCAGCTGGGTCCCTTCATAGCCACATATCTGACCACGTGACACCATTTCACGGCCATTGTGTCCCGCGGTGCTGGGAAGGCTCATTCCCAGGTCTAGGGAAGTGATGGGCCACTCAGTGTGCTAAAACTGGACCAGGCCTTGCAAGTAGCAAAAGTCTCTGGACCACTGTCTTACTAGCCTCCTGGTCCAGGAAAATATTTCTTCTTGTTGCTTTCTCCCATACCCAGAGTCACATTATTACAATTATTGATCTCATATGGAACTGTCAGTTCAGCATTATATCACAGGCTCAGTGAAACAAGTGACATAGAAAATAATATAGCCATAGCTAGCAGTTATTAGTAAAATAAGAATTATAAGTCAAGAACTTTCATTAGATAAAGCCTGGTACACCCCAAGTCACCTGACTTAATTCATTAAATGATTATAGTCTGGTGTTAATCTCCTGGTTGTACATTATGGAGCATCCGACCTTTATCTGAAGATTGGTTACTGAGATAAGCCTTAGAAACTAACCTAGAGTGTCCTTTTTAATAACTTAATTAAATCTTTTAGCAGTATCACGTAACAAGAAACTGCCTCAGCAGTGAGTCTTAGTAAACACTACACATTAACAAAACTAGAAACTTAATTTAACAATTTACAAAACTTAATATTCTGTGATTTTTCATTATGGAGGTCCTGTAGCCAGGAAGGCTTTAACCCATCAAATAAAAAATGAGGTTTGTCAGGGAGCTGGGAAAAGCCAAGCAGCCATCTTGGATTTCCCATAGCCCTGACTCTGATTTCCAGCTATTGTTTTTAATTTTCCAATTTAGAAGCAGACTGTTGCCATGGTTAAGGACATTAGGATGGCACAAGTCTAACAGAGTTTTTGTGTAAGCAGAATGAGCTTTTACATGTCTACAAACCCGACATTTGGTTATATTTGGTAAAAATGAGGGTGATTTTAGGGAGAAAATGATGTTTCAATAAATGTTAAATCCCAGTTTGTTAATGGCGGTCTACCAATGGAGGTAGTAAGACTTATTTCTTGGATAGTTCCTTGCTGTTATGTGATATTAATGTAAAATTCAACCAGTCCATTCTAAAGGAGATCAGTCCTGGGTGTTCATTGGAAGGACTGATGCTAAAGCTGAAACTCCAATACTTTGGCCACCTCACGCGTAGAGTTGACTCACTGGAAAAAACTCTGATGCTGGGAGGGATTGGGGGCAGGCGGAGAAGGGGTCGACAGAGAACGAGATGGCCGGATGGCATCACCGACTTGAAGGACATGAGTCTGAGTGAACTCCGGGAGTTGGTGATGGACAGGGAGGCCTGGTGTGCTGTGATTCATGGGGTCACATAGAGTCAGACATGACTGAGCAACTGAACTGACCTGAACTGAACTGAACTGACCATCTGACATAGATGAAATAATTTAGAGGGCTTCAGAAACAGTTATGATTCATTGGTTGCCAATTTTTCTAGTTACTGTTCCATGTATGTAAACAATATAAGCAGTCAATCTCAGGAATGAAGGCTCCAAATTGATTTGTGGGCTCAATTTGAGAGATTTTAAATTCCTTACAAAAGGTCCTGTGGCAGAGACATTTCTGTACTCTTCAACAAATATCTATGTGCTTTCCCACACTCCTATCCTTGAATGGTTAGGGAGCATGTGTGACAAGTTCTGGTTTACAGATTACAGGAAAAGTGTCATGGGTAATGTCAGACTAAAACATTCAAGAGGGACTTTGGTTCAACCTCGATGACTTAGGTTGATATGTCAGGGCATCTGTCATCTTGGATTTTGAGTGGTGGCATGGGTAAAGAGATTAACCAACATGCATTATCTATGTAATATGAACAAAAAAAAAAAATCTTTTACTGTAATAGGCCATTGAGATTGGAAGTTACATAGTTACTTCAGCCTACCTAGACCAGTATTCCTTTGTTGTACATTCTCTAAGCATATAAGGATACAGGGCAATATGACCCCATTAACTTTTTTAAAAAATTTCACTTGATATATTGAGCAGTTAGTAGTTGTCAGGCTATATGCTAAATGCTACTGATGTAAACATTTAATAAACAATCTCTAATGCCTGGAAGTTAATAAGCTAGTATAAATGGCAGAGACTAAAACAGATCCCATATTTTAAGATCAGTAGAAGTACACAATGGATGCAAGTGAAGGAAAGGCATCTAACCCAGACTAGAGAAAATCAGTAGAGACACCAAGTAAGGGTACCACTTGATTTGAGCCTTGAAGAAAGAGAAGGTGCTGGTCAAGTTAAGCGTATGTGAAATAGAATAAGAAGCATGGTCTGAGATGAATGGATAAAGACGATGCAGTGTATATATATATATAGAGAGAGAGACTATATATATATATAGAATGCTATTAAACCATAAAAAAAAGAATGAAATAATGTCATTTTCAGCAACATGGATGGACCTAGAGATTATAATACTAAGTGCAGTAAGAAAACAAAAGACAAATACCATATGATATTACGTATATGTGGAATCTAAAATATGACACAAATGAACCTATCTACAAAATAGAAACAAACTCATAAAAAGCAGACTTGTGGTTTGCCAACGGGGAGGGAAGTGTAAAAGGAAAGGGAGTTTGGGATTAGAAGATGCAAAACATTATATATAGAATGGATAAACAATAATGTCTTACTCTGTGGAATAGCACAGGGAACTATACTCAATATGCTGTGAAAAACCTTTCTGGAAAAGAATATATTTGTGTATATAACTGAATCACTTTGCTGTACAGCAAAAACTAACACAACATTGAAAATCAACTATACTTCAATAAAACAAAACAAAACAAAAAAAGAAGTGTGGTCTGTATTGGGAAACTAGGGTAAATTATGGGCAAAGGTTGGAACACAGACAGATTTGAATCCCACTGTGAGAAGATAGTTTTTATTCTGAATGCAATGAATTAAGTCACAAGCATCAAACAAGTGATCTAGAAATAAAGTTTTAGTTACTCTAGACAAGGAATTTTGCAGTTGTTCACAAAGAATGGGTCAAAATTAACTGGGAAGCTTCTTAAAAGATGAGCATGCCAACAGATTTCCAAATCACATTCAAAATAAACTGAATCACACCCTAACTGGTACATGGAGCATAGAAATCCATGTTTTTAAAAAGCAAACCATGTTTTATTTGTACACAGTAAAGTGTGAAAACTATTAGAACAGAAGGTAATTGAGCCTAGAATCCTAGAGTTCAACCAAGTATTAAGAAAAATGAGTGCCTACATGAAAGGAAGGCCAGCAAAAATGAGAGGAAGGCATTGTGTTCTGGGAGGTCAGGAGAGTATGTTCAGATGGATAAAAAGGGAATGCGAGCAGAGTTTTCTGATATGAAACCGGATTTCTGGGTGCTATGTTGGTATGTTGGAGAAGAGTGAGTAGGAATGTTTTGAAGGAGGAAGCTGAGAATGATTTGACTATTTTAGGTTTGAGCAAAGGTCATTTATTAATGTTAGTCTTACTTCTGGAAAACATATACTACAATATAATAAAAAGTCTAAAATGTACTCCTTTCACATCAAACATGCTTCACCTAAAATGATATATTTAGTTTGTGGCTCTCAGAATAATTGAATATAATGGTATAAATTGTTTTTATATTGAAGTTCCTTTTTTGCACCTTGGTGACATTCTTTTTTTTTTCAATCTCAAACCTTCCCAAGATTCAGGAAGAGCTCTAAATTTCTAGCCTTATTCCTATGGATAAAAGTGTGTATTATACATTCAAGTGAAAATGTGTAGGTGAACGGAACAAATAGTGCAGAACGAGGATGACAGGCAGGCTAGATACGCAAAGTTGACAGTTCTCAGTATACAGACAGTGAAAGGAGTCAGGAGAGGTTGAACTTGCCCCAAATGTGAGTGCTCTCATTTTTGTTGCTATCAAGTCTCTTTGCACAATAAAAAGTGCCCTAAATTTATGTAACACTAGATCTTTCTTTTTCTCGGAGAAGGCAATGGCAAGCCACTCCAGTACTCTTGCCTAGAAAATCCCATGGATGGAGGAGCCTGGTTGGCTGCAGTCCGTGGGGTCGCTAAGGGTCGGACATGACTGAGTGACTTCACTTTCACTTTTCACTTTCACACATTGGAGAAGGAAATGGCAACCCACTCCAGTATTCTTGCCTGGAGAATCCCAGGAATGGGGGAGCCTGGTGGGCTTCTGTCTATGGGGTCACACAGAGTCGGACACGACTGAAGTGACTTAGCAGCAGCAGATCTTTTTTTTAATTGGTCAATAGTCTTATATAAATTTATCTACATTATTCTCACACTAGAATAAAGCTAATGTTTTTATATGGGAGTAACTCATAAACAGACTAAAAACTCAATATCTCATTACATTAATGTTTCTAATTCTGTAGAAAAATGGTTAACCAAAATGCAAGTACAGCTTTCCCTAATCATTTATACTTCTGTCTACCTCTTATATATTCCTTGTAGGTACATTTTAATTCATGTCTATGCACAATTAATAGTAGTAGTCATTTCTAATGGCTAATTAAGGCTTTATATATATAAAGTAATAAAATGAATGGAGCTTAAGTAAGTGACTTGAAAAAATTAACCAAGGGCTTTTCATACCCTCAACCAAATTTGGAATAAATGAGAAAATTCTTTAAATTATTTCTCTGCATTTTGCATAATAGCAAAGCTTAAATTGCTAATTCTGGGAATATAATTTAATGAAGACTTTCTGCCCTCTAATTTAAATTTTAGCCTTGGAGAAAGATCCTATGAACTCATATAACCACTATCAAGATAGAAAAATGTTTTCCATGATGTTTCTAATTTGATTCTAACAACCAATTAGACAGCCTAGAACCTGAGAGCAAAACAAGAGGTGTGAAAATGTCAAATGACAATTTATAACTCCCGCTTAACTGAGCCATTTTTAACTATATATATATATTTATATATATATATAATTGAGAAAGACTTCATCATTATATGAGTTCAAATTTAGTGGTTAAAACATTCAGTTGATTACATAAATTGTATTGAATATGATACAATAGAACGATACAAAGAATCTATAAAAGAATTTTTCTATGCCCAATCGTACCCAAAAATAAAAGCCTAACCCTGTACTACTATTTTAAAAAGCATTTAAATACAAGTGGAAAATATGGTACAGAAAATAGACGGGATTCAGGCCTATCTGGGTATGGCATTAAAAAGAAAATAACAGATAAATTAGACTGCGTGTATGTGAATTAAATGAAACAAAAGTATCTCTAATGTAGAGAGAACAGGCTAAAACAGAGGGTTCAGTGAGAAAACAAAATGATTCTTTTCCAATACAAAAAAAAAACACCTCAGATTGAATGATTTTTTCACAATTGTTTTTTCTTTTTCTCAGGAAAAAAAAACATGATTCACAGTTATGTTGGCTTTTACTCAATTGGCTTTTAGCCTACTTAGATTTCTGCCAGATTGATTCGTTTAATCAATGCAATAATAAGTAATCACTAATTTTAGTAAAAAACAGTATGTTTTATTTAAAAAAAACAAAGCCAAACAGCTAAAAAGAGGGGAAAACCTGTGTTGGTTTTTTCCATGGAAAAGAAATGATTTGTACTTATTTTGATCCAAAGAGAGAGGGAGTACAATTCCTTCAGATTGCCAAGATAATTTATCCTGAATTTAAATGAAAATCAAAATCAGAAAAGGGTGTGGAAGGAGTGTTTTGTTTTCATGACATGCCAGGATTTTTTAAAATGCTGGAACATTCAGATTATATGATAAAAAGTTCACCTGTGGAGATCTTTCTTTGTCTGGGTTGTAGTTAAGAATGTAGAAGTCCATTGGCCACAAAAGGTAAATTGCAATTCACAAAGAGCGCTATTGCCTTGGAATGTAAAATGGGGCTTTATACCCCATTCTTATCTTCAAGAAAACATGTGCAACAAGATATGCATTCTGAGTACAGTAATCATTGGGAAGGTCATGTACACTCTGCTATATTTAAAATGGATAAATGACGAAAACCTATTGTATACCACATGGAACTCTGCTTAATGTTATGTGCCAGCCTGGATGGGATGGAGTGTTGGGGGACAGAATGGATACATGTGTATGTATGGCTGAGTTCCTTCATTGTTTACCTGAAACTATCAAGACACTGTTAATTAGTTATACCCCAATACAAAATGTTTTTGGTGTTAAAAAATATATAAATAAATAAAATTTAAAAAAATTAAAGCATAGGGTCTGATTTGAGAGAACATTTCCCTCCTTGAGTTTTGATGAATGAATAAATGAAAGTTGCTCAGTTATGTCTGACTCTTTGCAACCCCACGGTGTGTCCATGTAATTCTCTAGGCAAGTACACTGGAGTGGGTTGCCATTCCCTTGTCTAGGGGATCTCCCCAACCAAGGGATTGAATCTGGGTCTCCTGCATTGCAGGCAGATTTTTTTACCATCTGAACTACAGGGGATTTTGATGAGTTCTGATAATTCGACCTAAATTTTCTGATGATTTTACGTGTCTACTTTCAAAAACATTTCTTCTATCTTTGGATAAATCCAGAATATTCCAACCATACAGACAGGCAAGTCAGTTGATGCCAAATATTTCAGTTCTCTGGTTTTGGCCGCATTCTTCTCGTGCTCATTAGGTTACATCGTATTATGTTTCTTGCTTCAGAAAGAAAGCATGTGACCATGACCATAAAAGAAGTAACTTATCTAGAATATTTCCCTCCAGGTAGTGCCTTCTAATACAGCAGATACTTTTGTTCCTAACCTTAAAATATTAACACTCAACGTGACTACCAGAATTTCTTCATTCTTTCACTGCTGACATACTCTTCAGGGATCCTTAGATTCCTTATCGATTTGTCCCCAATTCCATGTCCTGCCCTCAAAATAAAAAGTTAAATATTTTCTGTCCTCTTTCTCCTCTTGTTTCAGGTACTTCCTGTATCTCCCAAACAAGTACTGAATCTTTTCATAAAACAGCACTGCTTAGGTTTTCCTTCAACTGTGTGCTGCTTGATTTGCCTTTTCTTCTTCTCATACTTCCCGAGTTCTGTATGTTTTTAAAGACCACGTTCAAATATAATCACCTCTCTGGAACCTTCCTTGGTCATCCCCAGCAAGAATTAACTCACACTGGTAGCATAGAACTAAGAGTCTTGGGGGTAGGAGATGGGGAGAATGGGAGAAGTGTAGTATTTTAATTTTTATGCTATTTAGCTCATATCCAAACATTTTAACTGTGATATCACAGTTTACTATGCTCAGAAACTAAAGTGATAAATCTTTCTCATTGGCTTTAGTTTGGGTTTGCTCAGGTTTACAGGAACAATGTAACCACTATGGAAGGTTTTAATGCTCTCAGTGGCTGTTCCCCACTGATTTAAAGTATACAATGAGATTCTTCTTATTTAACTGTACTTCTGCTTCCTGATGCTTCTTGCCTCTGATCCCAGTTGTGCTATTTTTTATCCATTGGTCCTCACTTCATGTCACTATTTTTACAGTTCTGACTTTTACAGCTTGAATGTTTCCAAATACAATGTTTGGGAATTCAGAAGCATTTGTGTTCAGAAATCCCTCATCTTTAAAGATTCTCATGAACTTGGATAGAATTCCAGAACATCTTTACTAATACATCTCTTTGGAGATATGTTGTCATGAATGCTATTTTTAGATGGTTCTGTGAAAAGAGTAGACAAGTAGGTTCCAGCTTCAGTAACTCCCATGTTTTTTATGTTTTCCCAAAACTTGCCCACAAATAGCACTGTCATGATTTCCCCTATTCTCACTTTTCCTGCAGAAATAGAAAGATATGTGAACATTTTTAAGGTTGGAAACAGTAGAGGAAATGAAAGTCACACTCAAGGATTAGTTTTAGAACTTGCCTCTCCCTTTGTGTGTAAGACCCCTACTACATACAGTAGGAAGGGGTTTGATGCCTACAAACTTAAGTGGAATTAGATTTTAAAAATAATCTAAAGTAGAGAGTCCTAGATTATTCAAAAATAAGGACAATCATTTATTAATTTCATTCTTGATTGTCAATGTCTCCTGAGGGAGGTAGTTTAGACATCATTGATTCTTGCCTAGAAATAATGCATTTTTATGGTCAAATTTTGAAATCTATTTTTCAATGCCCAATCCATTATAATGACCAGACTTTAGTTTCACAAATAATATTATTAAGCCTAGAGATCTAGCTTAGGAAGAGTTTAAAAGCCTTCTAATCATTTTAATCATCATTATATTCAAAATGTCTGTTTTATGGAATTGAAAATAAGCATTCTGTGAAAGTTATTTCTTTGAATTTTAAAAAAATTCAACCTCATACTGTAAGAATTAACACCAACCTTACATCAAATATTTGGCTGCTATTTGTTTTGGGAGATACAGTCATAGTGTATATGGCTTCTTCACTTCAGTTCAGTTCAGTCGCTCAGTCGTGTCCGACTCTTTGCGACCCCATGAATCACAGCACTCCAGGCCTCCCTGTCCATCACCAACTCCCGGAGTTCACTCAAACTCATGTCCACAGAGTCGGTGATGCCATCCAGCCATCTCATTCTCTGTTGTCCCCTTCTCCTCCCGCCCCCAACCCTTCCCAGCATCAGAGTCTTTTCCAGTGAGTCAACTCATTGCATGAGGTGGCCAAAGTACTGGAGTTTCAGCTTTAGCATCAGTCCTTCCAGTGAACACCCAGGACTGATCTCCTTTAGAACAGACTGGTTGGATCTCCTTGCAGTCCAAGGGACCTAGAAATTCACGATACATACAGTAAAGAGATACTAAGAAGGACACATCCACAAAGCACTCTCTAGTTTCTAGTTGTTGTTTTTTTTTACACCCAAATCCCTATTCTCACTTGCAGGCAGATGCCTTCACTTCTCAGACCCAGGCAAAGTGGTTCAGCAAGAGCCTCAGCCCAACTGGAATGGAAAATGTCAGTGACATTGCCTGAGCCTGGTTAAGGAAAATGAAAACACACCAAGTACTTCTGTTAAGAAGTTAGACATGAGCAACTGAGGAGTGACCTAGTGGGAAAAGGATACAAGCTGATCTCTAAACCTCAGCCCAGACACACTCACAATCTCCTGTAAGGCCCAGGAGAGCTCACAGATAAGCTACAAAATAATCACAGAGACTTATCCAACTACTGCCCATGTGCCCCAGGCATACAACTAACCACAGGGGTTTCTCCAACTGGGCACTTGTGCCCTTGATGCACAGCTGTGTCCTCAAGTGACCTTAGGCAGCCAGGAGCCCATTAAGCGTTCATCAATATTCTATACATCCATACATCTGATTATAACAGACTAAATGGGAAAGACAAGCACAGTGGAGCCTGTGGTGAAGTAACTTGCAACTGTCAATCAAAACTGTCAGTTCACGCCCACCTGTATGAATATGCAAAAGCCCTGTCCTTAAAACCCCTTACCTCCTACCTCATCATCCCTGTGCCAGTGCCTCTCTTGGCTGGGTCCACTTCTCCCTTGAGGTGTTCTCTCTGTTTTTTTCTGCTCTTTCTGTTATTTTTCAATAAACTTGTTTTTGCCACAGGTAAGACCTCAGATTCTTCTTTGTGTCCACACCAAGAGTCAAGGTCGACAAAGGAGGATCTTCTTTGACCCTCTCCCTACCCAGTAATAGTTTCAAAACATGAATTTAACACAAGGAATTGGCTACATAGGTTTTGGAAGAGTAAGGAACAAAAAGAAGGAGGTGGGATCAATTCATAAACTTTCCTTTGAATGTCATTAGAGATTTCATGGGTTTGATCTTCATGATTCAAACTGTTTGCTAACTTTCCCACCAAATAATCATCAACAGTAACTCTTGGAGATGCCTTTCTATTAAATACTGTTCATAAATTCCAACAGAAGGTGCACTTAAAATCTTTGGTGTGGTTGGTTTGATATTTTCCATCTCTCTGACAACTTGATAAAACTTCAAGCTGCTACTGGTCTATAACCTGGTATCCTTTCACTGTCATTCAGAAGAAGAGTTGTACCTGACCTCCAGTTTGCTGCATGTAATCTATAAAAAAAAATTGGAGTTCACACTGCTTATAAGAATGCTGTCCAAGGGAACTATGCAACGTCTCCCAACACTTGCTGCCAGTTTCAACATTCACTCTTTGTCTGACTGCAGCCATTGTATTCTTGAACCACATACTTCTTTACAAATAATAAGCTATTTATTTGATTTTTCATGGTGTTGATATCATTACCAGCTGTATCTAGAGATTGAAGATACTGTAATTCTTCTACTTCCTTACTTCTGACAGCTTCTAGCTCTCCAATATTGTCACTCAATTTAATGATGTTCATAAAGTCCTCATAGTTTCAATCAGAATCATGGATCAACCATAAGATATATTGATTAATATAATCAAGACATTGAGTTGATTTATTAATGGAAGAAGAATTTCCAATGCAAGGATTTTCCTGACAAAGATCACATGATCTTTTTCTGGAAATCTCCAGGAAGTAGCAATAAATACAGTAAGGCTTCACACAAAGCCCTTAGGAATCCTTCATCTTTGAGAGAAGTGCACAGCACAGTTGCTGCTGCTAAGTCACTTCAGTCGTGTCCGACTCTGTTTGATCCCATAGACGGAAGCCCACCAGGCTCCCCCGTCCCTGGGATTCTCCAGGCAAGAACAATGGAGTGGGTTGCCATTTCCTTCTCCAATGTGTGTAGGCCATGACAAAAGTCCTTTTCCATTTCAGCTTCAAAGAAGGTATCTACAAGATCTTCTGCTGTACCTTTCACTTGATTGTCTTTTTCTGTTATCTTTTGTTGAGCCTTTCTGAGTACTTGAGATGAAAGAGTTATCCTTCCTTTGCCAGACTACATTTTATGTGCACATGTTAGCTGAACTGGATATGTTAAAATACTCTAGTTTCAGGGGATCGGATGATGCTGATGGAGAATCTTTTAAGGATCTCCTAAAGGATGGAGGAGCCTGGTGGGCTACAGTCCATGGGGTCGCAAAGAGTGAGCAACTTCACTCACTCACTCAAAGGAAGCATACGTTTATCTTTAGATGACCTTTCAAAAGTATCTTCTGCTGATTCAGTACAACTTCACACTTACATTTCAGCCACTGGTGTTTGTAATGATCATGGCAAGACATGTCCATTATATGACATCACTGTACACTGGCACAATCTCAACAGTGAGAAGATATGGAAAACCTGCTGTTGTCATAGTGACTCACAACTTCCACACGAGGAAGCGACAGAAGCAAAAGGAAGATGGCATGACACCGTGATGTGAGGCTGCTAAAACTACTGGGCTAGAACCCCTTAGCTTGCACCTGCTGCTGTGCTGTTAGAGTCATTTGTCACAGTCACTCCTGGATTGCTGAAGAGGGGTCATATCCATCAAAGTGGGGATCTACCAAAGGTATGACCTCTACCAGATTCTTGAGGTCAAGAATCACACAACTCTCAATGTATCCACCACAATACTGTAATCCAGTCCCTTTACCTTTTCTCATTAGTGCCTCTTATTTGCAGAACCAAATATGAATTGAGTTTTCATAGGAGGCTGGTAAAGGCTATCTGCAGATTCCTGTTCTACATAAATACACAGCAGAGTCCAGAGCGAAATGGGACCTGAGAATATCCAACTTGTCCAGCACAGGAGGCAATCTACTACTCCACCCACGATGAGTTGTTTTTCTATTAATAGTATTAGAAGTAGCTGCCTGCACATCCTCCACACTTTTCCATCGGGTGCTTTTTTTTTTCCTGCAGCACATAGTGATGGGTCAAGTGAACAATCTAACCCATTAAGCTGACCTGATCTGGTTGGCCCACCCGGAAGAAAACGACATTTGGGGACTTACCACTTCAATCCTATTGTCAACTTGTGTAATGGAAAGGAAAAGCAAAGGATAATACTAGGGAGTAAGCTTGTACTATTGGACAGTTCTTTGAAATCTATTAATAGAACACTGCATCGGGGAACTAGTCATCTCAATGGGAGACAATCCAATCCCTGTTCTCCTGATCTCTGGATGATGTTCGTGCAACAGCTGAACATCAGCCTAGAGGACCGAAAACCAGAAAGTGTAGGAGATCAAATTATGCAGTAGGGAAATGTTTCCTTAACCTTGAGATTAAGGAAAGCTCAGACTGCAAACCTAAATGGAGAAACTTGACTAATTTATTTTTTTTAAACACAAAATGTGCTGTGCTGTGTTGTAAGTCATTTCATTTATGTCTGACTCTTTGTGACCCCAGGGACTGCAGCCCTCCAGGCTCCTCTGTCCAAGGGATTCTCCAGGCAAGAATACTGGAGTGGGCTGCTGTGCCCTTCTCCAGGGACTGAACCACATCTCTTACATCTCCTGCATTTTGGCAGGTGAGTTCTTTACCATCAGCACCACCTGGGAAACCTTAAATACAAAATAGCTACAAGGTAATATTTACAAACTATATACAAGGTATAAAGTAAAAACACAATAGACACCTGAATATTTTGTTTCACTCTCCCTCCTTTCTTCCATTATTTTTAATTCTGCATTTATAACAATCGCTTATTGTTAGAATATTGGCAAGTATGTTTGTATCCCCAAATAAGGCACTTCTTCATTTTGCATATTTTAATATTCATGTAAACAAATTATAATCTATATAATCTTATAAAACAAACACATTTACTCTAAAATATGTTCTGTTATTAAATTTTAATCTTGAATGTAGCTATGTTTTATTCATATTCATTGCTGAGTAATATTTCTATTTCAATTTTAAATATAATGAGTCAAAATTTCATGCTTCATTTATTCTTTCAAGTCTTTGTGGATTTTGCTTTCTGTTTCAATTTCTTTTAATATTCTGACAGTTCTGCTACAGAATCTTTGTCTTCAAATCCTAATGCAAATAAGCAGCTGTGAGTGTATCCTCAGAAATAGAATTTCTTAATAACAAGAAATACTGCATGCATTTAATTTTGTTTAAGAATTAAAAACTGCTTTCCAAAGTGGATGAGCACACTTAAAATCCTTCCAGCTGCTTCTCCTTCTTATTAATACTTAAATTTTTCCCACTTAAAATTTTTTTCCAGTGTGGTTCAGTTATTTTCAGAACTATAAAACATTTATCAGAATATTGGCCAGTGTAGATTTATGACCAAATGACCTATTGAAAAATTCATGCTATGACTGACTGTCATTAGTTTGCAACTGGAAAGTATGGCTTTCTGAGAGTGCTTTGGCATTCTGACAGAGTCAATACATACAAAATAAAATTTACGATGTGTCTCAAAGAGAATTTTTTAAAATTATAAATTATTGAAACAAATATTTTCAATCATTAAACATCTTCCAAGGCCGGATTTTTGTGCAAGGGTATTTTTACTTATAAAAGATAACATGATGATATTTAATTCACTTTTAAAGGTTGATCTCTGATGTGTACAGTTATCTGGTCAAGTAAGTAAACTGTCAAATAGATTACATGCAAAGAATAGGTCACAAACTCCACAGATGCTACCATCAGCTTTCAGTTTGCTAAGAGAAGCTGCATTTGTTGCTAGGTTAATGTCTTCCAGAATTATTAAAAATTCATCAAACACATTATAAGGGTCCATTTTATCTGTGGATTGACAGAGTTCTGAATTATATGTTAAAGTACACTGAAATAAAATATTATTTTGATAAGCTAATTATGAGTTATATTATACTAAGCCCCTTGAGGAATTATAATATCAATAAAACTCATAAGTACATTAGCATGCAAGCTACTAGATGGAGGATGAATTAGTTATTCTTGTTCAAAAAATAATTTATATATTTCTAAATCTACAGAGTTAGGGAATATGTTGAAAAATACAGATAGATATGGGCCTGAACATATCTGGGTATGAATCTGGGCTATTATTTTCAGAAATATAGAGAAACAAATGTAGATAAGTTCTGTTTACTTTGCTTATGGTCTTATTTCCTTCAAATACCGTAGTATACTCACAAATAGAAAAAAATTTCAAGTAAATCAAGGCATTAAATGTGAAACTTTCCTAATTTAATTTTCATTTAATTCTTATTAAAAACTTTGTCAAGTTCAATTTAAGATCACAGAGCTTCTGTCACACTATGAGATAAACTTTTTTGCATTAACCCTTTCAATATGAAGGAACAATCCTTTGGGGTGAGAAAGTACACTAGTAAAATTTTTATGGAGGGTATAAAGGCATTTTTTTCCTGAGTCACATCTTTATTTGGCAAAGTTCCTTGCTGATAATGCAGCCACGTGAACAGAGAAACCACAGGACATCACTCAGCTTCCCAAAGCACCCTTTCCAGTAAACAAGGAGCCAAAAGTCCTCCTCCTCCACTTCCTCCACTGTCATTTCATGTCATGATGGAGACAGCATGGATGACAGGACAGTGGCCAAGCCCTTCCAAAACGCTCCCTCCTCCCTAATCACAAAGCAGTGTGAGAACTTGACTCAGGAGCTGAGAACCTCATACTGATGTGTCACTGGATTGTAAGGAGCTGGGTAGCAAAGAAGGACTGTCTTCAAAATCCAAAACTTATTAAAAGTTTAACATTTATATAAGTTTATATAAGACTTGAGTGTTTATATAGGACTCCGTCATTTCACTTCCAAATTGAAGCCATGCAAGGAAGAATGGAAGAAAGAAAATAAAAAAGCTTCTGAAGACGACTCATCCAGGACATTTTCTGTTAAGGGCTGCATAGAAAGTAGCTTTGGGTGGAGACTGTGTGAGAACAAGAAAGAAGAAATCATTAAAAGCTTTGCCCACATAATTGATTTAGCAGAAAAGGATAAAGTGACTGTGCAGAAGACATTGGTGACTGGGAGACAATGGCCAGAACGATGCCAATGAGCAGGTGAGAGGGGTTAAGATCAGGGGATTAACCGAGTTGACAACGGGTGCATTGTCCATCATGTATATGTACAGTGCAGAAGCAGCATGCATGCAAGAGGAGGCTAGATTTTGTGGAAGGAAGGGGAGTAGTTTTCATCTGTATGTCACAACAGGTTTATAACCAAATGCCCTACTGAAAAATTCATGCTATGACTGACTGTCATTAGTTTGCAACTAGAATGTATGATTTTCTGAGTGCTTTGGCATTCTGATAGAGTCAATGCATACAGAATAAAATTTACAATGTGTCTCAAAGAGAAATTTTTAAAAATTATGTTATTAAAACAAACATTTTCATTTATTAAACATCTTCCAAGACTGAATGAGAAGAAAAAGATGTTGAAGATTTAAGATAGCAAAAGGCTGAGAAGGATAAAAAATAATGATGTAGGTGGGAAATATATACTTGCAGTAGGCTTTTCAGAAATTGCTGAATGGCCACCCAGTATTTAAGGTCATGTGTTTAAAGAAGGGTCACTCAGCACACTGGTGAGATTATCTCCAGAAATGGCAGCTGCTCAGGTGAAAAGCTCAAGCATGGAACAGATGACTGTTGGATTGAACTAAGATCAACATTTTGTTTTGATACATATCATGGAAGCAGGAGGGCAAGGGAGAAAAGATAATTTGAGAGGAGGAGATTTGGGGCTGTCCCATGAAATTTAATTTGGATAGGCAGGGGCATGAGGAGACAAGGCTCAGCTCAGTTCATTTCAGTTGCTCAGTCATGTCCGACTCTTTATGACCCCATGGACTGCAGCACGCCAGGCTTCCGTGTCCATCACCAACTCTCTGATCTTACTCAAACTTATGTCCATTGAGTCAGTAACGCCATCCAATCATCTCATCCTCTGTCCCCTTCTCCTCCTGTCTTCAATCTTTCCCAGCATCAGGGTCTTTTCCAGTGAGTCAGTCTTCACATCAGGTGGCCAAAGTATTGGAGTTTCAGCTTCACTATCAGTCTTTTTAAAAACCAAAGTATCAATGGACAGGAGATGCCTGTGTGGTGGGAGAATCATTTCCAACGTGATTTCATAAGTGAACTCAGGGAAGGAAACCACCTCTTATTTATGCCAATGAAACAACAAAGTATTGAGTGACAAGAGATAGTAAACACACAGTGAATTGTGGACTTTTTTAAAAACTCCTTGTTAAGATACAAAGAATTCAAAGTGACAATACTACAGTTGGTGAAAGAAGGTGTTTTCTAAGAGTGTTGCTCATATGGTTAACTAGGAAAAGCGAAGACAAATTGCTCTCCATTCAGGCAAATAGAGGAAGAGGGAAGATCTGATGCTGTGTATCAGTGTACATCTGCTGTGATAGCTGAAAACCTTTAGCTTTGAATCTAAGCAGTACTACATATATTTCTCTTACACTGAGTGACTCCAGAAATAAGAAGGTCAAGTATTCAGCATGGCTCATTTTTCTTCTTGTTCTGAACTTGGCAAAACTTTGCAAAATTCAGAGCTCCTGTTGAATTCTCTAGGGCACTGGAGCCTTGGCTCAGATGCATGAGCAACGTGGGAAATGGCCCCTTTGTCCTTTGATCACATACATGCAAACCAAACAAGGACCAAGCTGGAACAGACTGGATGTGCAAACTTCCAAAGAGAGACCACGACATGCATAGAGCCACGCCACTTCAGCATGTCCCCCATTCCTCAAAAGTAGGAAGCCTGATGAATCAGTGGTGATTCTACCCAGTTCAAGTCATGTTCTTTCCATGCAACCATGATTATGTTCTAATTAAAAAGTTTTGGGAGCTTAGCTTTTGGGGTGAAAGACTTTAGGAATGGTGAGGTCTTTATAAAGTATTAAATCAAAAAGGCAAGACTTTTTTTTCTAATGAATTCTCTTTTATTTTTAATTAATTTATTTTAATTGGAGGCTAATTACTTTACAGTATTGTAGTGGCTAATGTGGAGTTATTTATCTCAGGGTGAGGACAGTTGAAACTCACCTTTATTTATCTAAAGTTGTATGAAATCACAGCTAAGTAATTATTCCTCCCTCTAATGGTCACTACTCAACTTACAACCATGTGTTTAATATGCTGTTAGCTTTCTATTCCTTGATTCTTATTTCACTACCACCACAATCTACCTCTCTTCACAGTTAAAATCTTTCAGTAGCTCTCATTGCTATAGAAAATAATACAAAATCTTTTTAGCCTGGTATTAAAGGATAGCCCATTGACTCAAAATCTATAACAATATTTCCAATGTGTATGCAAAGTTCTAAGAAATGCTATGATGAATGAAATAAGTAAAGTCTCTGTGTTTACATTATAAGAGGAACAGGAGGAATGGAGAACATTTCAATAACATTCAAGTCCTATTTGTTGTTGTCGTTTAATTGCTAAGTCATGTCTGACTCTTTTGTGACCCCATGGACTGTAACCCACCAGGCTCTTCTGTCCATGGAATTTCCCAGGCAAGAATACTGGAGCAGATTGCCATTTTCTTCTCCAGGGGATCTTCCTGTCCCTGGGATCGAACATACATCTCCTGCACTGGCAGGTGGATTCTTTACCACTTGTACCACCAGGAAAGCCCTAGAGTTCTATAGCACCATTAGAAGGGGTAATGCATGTCATCTCATTTAATCTTCAAAACAATCTCATAAAAAAGAGGCAATTTTACCTCCATTTTACAGTTAAGAAAATTGAGGCTCAGATTAAGTACTTGTCAGTTTTCACTCAACCAGCAAGAGATGTGGCCAGCGTGAATATATCACAACTTGGCTTCGCAGACCTTAACCACTAAGTCTATTCCTTCCAGTACAAGTCTTCTAAGCCTATCCCTTCCTGAATACCTGATTGCATTCAGGTATGTGCAAAATTTCACCTTTACTATTTGCAACACCAAACACAAATGTGCCTAGAATAAAGAAATGTTAATGTTTTAAATGGCTTATTTTGGATAACTGGATATAAAGAGTCTCTGAGAAACATTTTTCTTGGTGATTTTCATATTCTCAAATAGATTGTGTATTCTTCATATAAGTGATTTTTCTTACTTGTTTGTTTTGCTGATTCATGGACTGTTCTAAATCTTGGGAATCCTGAGAAACCAAGTACATTTTCCATTTTAAAATAAAAACCACAGTATGTTAAACTTACTAAAATGGTAGAAATCTTACACTAAATATAACTTTTGAAATTCATAAATAATTCTGTCACTGTATTTGTTTACAACATTTATTCAAGAGTTAAATATCACATCAAAGTTGCAACTAACTTTAGATTTACAGAGATGAAAACTGTAGTCTACCAAAGAAATAACCAAATAAGAACTTGATACGGGCTGTTTAAACTGGTTCAATTTCGAAAACTCCCAAGTTGGAAAATGATTCATAGCTCTATGCTTTGGAGAAAAAAAATAAATGCGCATCGTCATTTTGTTATGCAGTAATGAAAACACAAGTGTAGATGCAGGGCATATTTTTAAATTTCTCCATCTTCTCTTCATAAAAACCATCTTAAAGTTCCTTAGCATTCCATTCTCAAAGGTATCTTTCCAATCTGACAGTTACAAACTATATGTGCAACTAAAATAATAATGCATAAGGACAGATTAATTAAGTCTGGAAACAAAATGTAAAAGCACCTTTCAATATCTTTCTTTACCCATAAACACTCTTCTGGCCCACCCTATATCTTCACCAGTGTAACCCGCCACAAGTATTTCTGCATCCGTTTGTTAAAGATTTTACTGAAATAACATGCAGATTCAAGGGGAGAGATGCGCTTTTCTCTGGTTGGTAAGGAAAGAACTGTTTGGTTTGGTTTAATTAGGTTTCCGTTTAGACACATGAAATAGATTTTACCTTAAGATGGTAAGTTAAAAAAAAAAGACACTTTAAGCAACTGGCTGAGACACCAGTACTTAGGTTAACCTGATAGTACTCTTTGTATTAAAATTTATTATATTAAATCAAGATGATAACGAGGAAGAAATAAAGACAGTGAAGTACGAAGATGCTGAACTCACCTCCTGCCATGAACACTTCAAAACTACATATATATATGGAGCAATTCTCACTGAAAGCAAGCTGCAGTCTGGTAGAAAATCTCTTAGGCAACCAAGGTTGTAACAAAGATTCACACAAAGTCAGGTCAGAAGGGAAGGGAAGCAATTGGGTTAAGACCCATGCCCCTAGGAGGGGCACAGAGCAGGAAGGAGATTACCTGGGTTGAGAGATCCTCCCTGAGGAGTGAGCAGTTCCAACCAGCCTTGGGATTGGAAACCAGGAGGATGAGCCTCCTTAGCTGGTTTGCAAACCAGTGGGACCGACTGATAGCAGGGCTATAAGAAATCTAGACTCTGCTTGTGAAGAGTACATGCATACTTGCTTACGCCAGAAACAAAATGGAGGAACCAAATAGAAACTGCTTAGGACTCTGACTGATTTCTCATGAGAGCTCCAGCACATGCCCCCAGATCATGCCCACTGCCCACTGTGGCCCCAGCTCCAGGACTCTCCCCCTAGGGCAGAGGTGCTAATGCTGGAAGTAGTGATGACACACACTAACAGAGAACAGAACCAGCTTGGACTCAACCCTCAGGGCTTTTGCTCCAGCAACTTGGTACCTGAACACATCTCCCCCTCCCCAGTAATGTGGTATTGGACACTGAGCAGAGGAGAAGCCTTGACTGTGGCTTTAGTCCGTCCATACCCGTTTCCATCTACTAGCAATGTGATAGCTGAAAGCACACCTGTGGGAAGACAGACTAGAGCTCACTTAAGATCCAGCTCTCCCGCCAAAGCCACAGGGCACATGCAGACTGTACAGGGGCACTGCCACACCAGGACACCCCTTCAAGACTAAGCTAGGTAACTGTTTCACCTAACATCACAGAAAGTTAAGCAAAATAAGAAGAGAGCGGAATTTGCTTCAAAATAAAGAATAAATGAAAAAAAAAAAAAACTAATGAAACAGAGATAAACGACTTACCAGATAAACAGTTCAAAACATTAATAATACTGGGTTGCCAAAAAGTTCTTTGAATTTTTCTGTCCCATTTTATGGAATAATCTGAATGAACTTTCTGCCAAATTCAATAAGAATGCTAGCTGAACCAGGGAAAAGAATAGATGAACACAGCAAGAATTTTAACAAGGAACTAGAAAATTCAAAAAAGAACCAGTCAGAAATGAAGAATACAATAATTGAAATGAAAGACATGCTAGAAGACATTAAAAGCAGATAAGGTGATACAGAAGAAAGCATAAGTGACCTGAAACACAGAATAATGGAAATCATCCAATCAGAACAGCCCAAAGAAATACAAATTTTATTTATTTAGTTTTGTCAATCAACTATATTTTATTTTTTTTAATTTTTAAAAATTTATTTATTTTAATTGGAGGCTGATTACTTTACATTATTGTATTGGTTTTGCCATACATTGACATAAATCTGCCCCGGGTGTACATGTGTTCCCCATCTTGAACCACCCCCCACCTCCCTCCTCATCACTTCTCTCTGGTTCATCCCAGTACACCAGCCCCGAGCATCCTGTATCATGCATTGAACCTGGACTGGCGATTCGTTTCACATATGATAATATACATGTTTCAATGCCGTTCTCCCAAATCATCCCACCCTCGCCCTCTCCCACAGAGTTCAAAAGACTGTTCTATACATCTGTGTCTCTTTTGCTATCTCGTATACAGGGTTATCATTATCATCTTTCTAAATTCCATATATATGCGTTAGTATACTGTATTGGTGTTTTTCTTTCTGGCTTACTTCACTCTGTATAATAGGCTCCAGTTTCATCCACCTCATTAGAACTGATTCAAATGCATGCTTTTTAATTGCTGAATAATACTCCATTGTGTAAATGTACCACAGCTTTCTTATCCATTCGTCTGCAGATGGACATCTAGGTTGCTTCCATGTCCTGGCTATTATAAACAGTGCTGTGATGAACATTGGAGTACGTGTGTCTCTTTCAATTCTGGTTTCCTCGGTGTGTGTGCTCAGGAGTGTGATTGCTGGGTCGTATGGCAGTTCTATTTCCAGTTTCTTAAGGAATCTCCACACTGTTCTCCATAGTGGTTGTACTAGTTTGCATTCCCACCAACAGTGTAAGAGGGTTCCCTTTTCTCCACACCCTCTCCAGCATTTATTGCTTGTAGGCGTTTGGATAGCAGCCATTCTGACCGGCGTGAAATGGTACCTCATTGTGGTTTTGATTTGCATTTCTCTGATTATGAGTGATGTTGAGCATCTTTTCATGTGTTTGTTAGCCATCTGTATGTCTTCTTTGGAGAAATGTCTGTTTAGTCCTTTGGCCCATTTTTTGATTGGGTCATTTATTTTTCTGGAATTGAGCTGCATGATGCTTGTGCATTTTTGAGATTAATCCTTTGTCAGTTGCTTCCTTTGCTATTATTTTCTCCCATTCTGAAGGCGGTCTTTTCACCTTGCTTATAGTTTCCTTTGCTGTGCAGAAGCTTTTAATTTTAAAATGAGAACAGTCCAAGGGACACTGAGGCATCAAGTAAACCAACATCAAAGTTATAGGGCTCCCAGAAGGGAAAGAGAGAGAGAAAAGAGTCAACAAAATATTCGCTGAAATTACAGCTGAGAGTGTCCCAAACCTGAAGAAGGAAACATGTGTGCAAGTACAGGAATCACAGACTCGCAAACAAAGAGACCCACACCAAGACGTATCATAATTAAAATGACCAACGTTAGAATTCTAAAGGCAGCAGAAGAAAAGCAAAGAATCATATTAAGGGAGCTCTTATTAGGCCATTAGCCAATTTTTATGGAGAAACTTGGCCAACCAGAAGGCAGTGGCATTTTAATACATGAGCTGAAATGGAATATATCTGTAACATAGGATACCCAGCAAGATTATCATTTAAAATTGAAAGAGAGATAAATAACTTCTCAGAAAAGCAAAAGCTAAGAGTTCACCAAGACTAAACCTACCTTAAAGAAATGTTAAAGGATCTTTTCCAAGTGAAATAGAGAAAGGTCACAGCAAGAGGTCAGAATCTATAGGAAAGGAAAATCCCAATAATAAATGCAAATATATAGTGAAGATAATAACAATTGACATGGCAATTATAGTAATGACATGATAGGAATAGGACGATAGTTTCCGCTATTCATTCTGACTCGCTCCTATTCCTTGGCTGCTTCTTCTTCATACACATATTCTACTTAGCACAGATTGCTAGGAAGACTTTCATAGACCATGTAACTGAGGCTTTTATTTCGAGATTCATAAACAGACGTCAAGAAAGATCCAGAGTCCTCTCTGAAATTGAATGTTATTTGTTTATATATAGGTATGTTCATTTTTCTGGAAATGGAAGCCCATTCTCTATGTTCCAATAATTAAGAACAAAATTCTAAGCCAACATATACTTATTCTATAAATGAGGCAACTGAAGTCCAGAGAAATGGACTTCAGGTCCAGAAATGAGATTCAGGTCAAGTATTACAGTGTGGTGATCTGAAAGCTTTTACCAACATCCTTAAATTTAGGTTAAGTATTTTTTTTTTTTTTACAGTTCATAATTTTTATAAATAAAATAAATTAAATTACAGTGAATAAGTTCTCTGAAATATTTCAATACTTCTGCAGGTTTAGTAACATCGTAAAATACATTTCAACTAAAGTTCACAAATCTAAAAACCTGTTAGGCATTTTTAGGCGTTTTAAGTTGGAAATGAAGACCAATGTTACATTGTAATATGCCAATTACAAATAGTACTTCAAATAGCAAATACTACAGTTTGTCCCAAACTTTAAAAACTATTCATGAACTCAACACTGAACTATTGATGGCTATGAGAATTGTTTCCTAGCCTTTTTGAAAATTTCAACCCATTTACGTTTAAGGTAATTATTGATAAGTACGATCCCGTAGCCATTTTCTTTATTGCTTTGGGTTCAAGTTTATACACTCTTTCTGTGTTTCCTGTCTATAGAAGATCCTTTAGCATTTGTTGGAGAGCTGGTTTGGTGATGCTGAATTCCCTCAGCTTTTGCTTGTCTGTAAAGCTTTTGATTTCTCCTTCATATTTGAATGAGATCCTTGCTGGGTATAGTAATCTGGGCTGTAGGGTATTTTCTTTCATCACTTTAAGTATGTCTTGCCACTCCCTTCTGGCCTGAAGAGTTTCTGTTGAAAGATCAGCTGTTATCCTTATGGGAATCCCTTGTGTGTTATTTGCTGCTTTTCCCTTGCTGCTTTTAATATTTGTTCTTTGTGTTTGATCTTTGTTAATTTGATTAATATGTGTCTTGGAGTATTTCGCCTTGGGTTTATCCTGTTGGGGACTCTGGGTTTCTTGGACTTGGGTGATTATTTCTTTCCCCATTTTAGGGAGGTTTTCAACTATTATCTCCTCAAGTATTCTCTCATGGTCTTTCTTTTTGTCTTCTTCTTCTGGGACTCCTATGATTCAAATGTTGGAGCGTTTAACATTGTCCCAGAGGTCTCTAAAATTGTCCTCATTTCTTTTAATTCGTTTTTCTTTTTTCCTCTCTGTTTCATTTATTTCTACAATTCTATCTTCTAGTTCACTTATCCTGTCTTCTGCCTCTGTTATTCTACTGTTTGTTCCCTCCAGAGTGTTTCTGATCTCATCTATTGCATTATTCATTGTATACTGACTCTTTTTTATTTCTTCTAAGTCCTTATTAAATCTTTCTTCCATCTTCTCAATCCTTTTCTCCAGCTTATTTATCTGTAACTCCATTTTGCTTTCAAGATTTTGAATCATTTTCACCATCAAAATTTGAAATTCTTTATCAGGTAAATTCGCTATATCTTCTTCTTTTGTTTGTGTTGGTGGGCAATTATCTTGTTCCTTTACTTTCTGGGTATTTCTCTGCCTCTTTATCTTGCTTATATTGCTTTGCTTGGGGTGGCCTTTCCCTCTTCTTGCAGTTTGTGGAGTTCTCTTTATTATGTAGTTTCTTCGCTGTGTGTGGGGTTGGACGGGTGACTTGTCCGGGTTCCCTGGTTAGGGAAGCATGTGTTGGTGTTCTGGCGGGTGGAGCTGGATTTCTTCTCTCTCCTTTAGAAGACAATGGGCTGCTTTTCTGGGAGCCTGATGTCCTCTGCCAGTATTCAGAAGTTGTTTTGTGGACTTTACTCCGCGTTCAAATGTTCTTTTGATGAATTTGTGGGGGAGAAAGTGGTCTCGCCGTCTTATCCCTCCGCCATCTTGTTCCTTCCTCCCCAGAACACTGGATTCTTATATTCCACTTGGTCGTGGAGTATCTCTTCCCAGCTGCTCCAGCAAGGCGCAGCCACTGTACCTTACCTTGGACGAGGGGTATCTCCTCAAGGCCGCCCCTCCTGCTTTGAATGTGGATCAGCTCCTCTCGGCCCTCTGGTGCCCAAGCAGCCACCGCCTCCTGGATGTGGTACAGCTCCTCTCGGCCACCGCCCTAACCCTGGGCGCCCGGTAGGTCATCTCAGCCACAATTCTGCACGTGGTCGGTTGCGCCAGAGCCGGGCGTCTCCCGCGTCTGCAGGTTAAGTATTTTTAAAAATGTGTTTTTGCCTCAAACATCACACTTGGTTTAAGTATATCTTACATAGAAAGAATGATGAAATTGAATTTTAATGTAGAGAGAAGAGGTACTAATATCCCTGAGAGTGGATGGGTGAAATAAGATGTCACTCAGATTTCTGAAACTGACACCTAATATTTTCTCAGAAATTGCTTTAAGACGTAATGCTTTTTTAAAGCTTTAGGAGATGATAGAAGAAAACAGAAAAATATTCTTGAAGGATGTGAAGGGACAGGTTGCGCTATTTTGTGCCCCGAGTTACCCAGCCCAGAAACGTGTGAGCCACCTTCTATCCTGTTCTCTTCCTCACAAGCCAGTTGGTTCCACCACTTTAATCTCTCTCTCCTGGGGTTGTCTTCCCTTTGTCTGTCAATACCTCAATGCACGTCATCCTTATTTTCACCTGGACTACAGAGACAACATCCTGAGTGAGTCTGTATTTTGTTTTGTTGCTTTAAGTCTGCCCATGCTCCCCCGTCTCTTCATTCATTCACTCATATTGTCAAAGGTCTGCTTTTAAGACTGAACTCACATCCTTTTATATAGCTCTTTCCTGGACAGTCCATTCTCTTACCACATGTCCAAAGCAATCTTTCCTACAAGGCATTCAGACACCTACTGATATTAATAGACTTGCCATACTTTTTCAGGTCTCTGCATCTTGTTTTATCCGATTTCTTTGCTAGAAATCATCACCTTAGTCCTCCCTCCCACAGAGACTCAGCTCAGGCATTTTCAAATTTAAAAAGTCTTTCTGGACACTTATCTCCTACTCTTGTCTCATGGTGCTGCTGATTCAGACTTAGGTGTCTCTTCTCTGAAATTCAATGACCATCAGAGCATCACTTGTATAATGAAGACCCTGATTCTCACGCCATATCCCCAGGCATGCTAAATTTCTTCATACAGTTATCATACCCTGCTTATCTTCAAAACCCTGAAGCACACAATTAAACAAAGCAGATGAACAAAATTGAAAAATGTTCAATTTAAATTTGCATCAATTCTCTTTTTCTTTGCACCAAAGCCATAAAGCTGATTATATATTTTATTCAGTTGGTCCCAATCAGTGTTTTTTTGAAAGTTTAAGGGAACACAGTCTTTTAAATAATAGCCAGTGTTAATAGTTAGTATTTATAGTGTGCTTTCTATGGACCCAGGAACAATACCAGCTATTTTACAACCATTCAGTTCAGTTCAGTTCAGTCGCTCAGTCGCGTCTGACTCTGCGACCCCATGAATCACAGCACGCCAGGCCTCCCTGTCCATCACCAGCTCCCAGAGTTAACTTTACAACCATTATGTCTTTTTAACCTTGAAACATAATCCTACTTTATGGATATGAAGACTGAGGCCCAGGGTATTCAAATGAATTAATTTCTCAAGGTTACCCAATCACAAAATGCAAAATCAGAACTTAACCACAGTTTAGTTGATGTCCTCAAATGCTGTACCACATATGGAATACCTAGTGTACCATTTTATAAAGAAGAATTTAACTACAAATATCTGATCTCTTTCCCTATGCAGTAAAATTCCACTCTAAATGTCTATTCAATTCTTTTCACATATTAAAAACAAGCCCAGAGAATGCACCTATTTAGTTCAGCGATGAGCTCATACATTATTTCATCTTGGCAACCATTTAAAATCAAAAGGTAGCAATGTAAATAACACATTTAAAAGCATACATAACAATGGAAGCAAATAGATATTTATAGAGAATACCATGGCATCATAAGCTTTTCAGAGAACCATCAGAGTGATAAAATCTTTGGTATTATCTCAGTTTAATCCTTAAGATTTTTGGATTATATGTAGATTAGGAAAATGTAGGTACTCATTTTGCATATGTGAACAAACACTGAGGCCCAGAAAGGCTGAGTGCCTTTGTAAGGGTGATTGCATAATTTGTAAGAGTGAAGTCTTCAACTAATATCTCCTGGATTACAGTCCACTACTAGTTAGCTTTGAGAGAACAGGAAGATAAGCCCTCCTCACCCTTTAAAATAACAACCTTTAAAAAAATAAGAAAGAAAGAAACAAGAAAACACTCTTTGCATCCTATCCCCTTTGACTTGCAGAAACCAGGTCCATTCCTGTCAAACCACACCCCTCCAAAACCCGCCCCCAGTTCTCACTCCCCTCACCCACACCAGAATCTCAGGAATTCATTCCTTAAATCACATGTGTGAAGCTTTGGAAAGCTAAATGGTTAGAACACAAAGTGTCCAGTATGGCACATTAATATTTTCAAATTCAAACAGATGTATTTGAAATGTTTATAAATCCAGCTGGCATCTGGCATTTGTTAGGAAAGTAACTCAGCTTTTAAAATGCCTGCCAGCCCTGTGGCAAGTCGAGTTGCACCCACTTAATGAGAAATGTAGCCGTTAGCTTCTCTCCAAGCTAGCCAGACACCACATGCTGCCACGCATCTACCAAAAGAATATTAACAAAGTGCTGACACATCCATGATTTGTGTTCGGATTCAGATTACAAAAGAGAGCTGCAATTCCAGAAAACTGATTGATGACCCTTAAGTCAAAAACAGCTGTTTAGGTGGGTCCCCTGATATCTTGAGGAACTTTTTTTTTTTTCTGTATTATATCCCATCCTTGTATTCTTATGATGTACATAGGATCATAGGATCCTGTTTCAATGCCCCATTGAGAACTGACTTGCAGGTCACACTGTATGGGCTCCAAAATAAATCTCTACATGCTTGAATGTTAAAGCATAAGGCAAGAAATAAAATAGAGATGTAAATAAAAATTACATATGTTTTCTTCCTGCCACTATTGCTTTCTATGTTTTTAATTGTATGGGGTTGTTGTTCAGTTGCTAAGTCTTGTTGGACTCTTTGTGACTCCATGAACTGCAGCACACCAGGCTTCCTTGTCCTTCACCATCTCCTGGAGTATGCTCAAATTCACCTCCATTGAGTTGGCGATGCCATTCAATTCCTTCATCCTACGTCTCCCCCTTCTCCTGCCTTAAACTTCCCCAGCATCAGGGTCTTTTCCAATGAGTTGGCTCTTTGAGTCAGGTGGCCAAAGTAATGGAACTTCAGCTTAAGCATCAGTCCTTCCAATGAATATTTCCTTTAGGATTGTCTGCTTATTTATTTATTGAAGGATAATTGCTTTATAGAATTTTGTTGTTTTCTGTCAAACCTCAACATGAATCAGCCACAGGTATATACCCTTTTGAACCTCCCTCCCATTTCCTTCCCCATCCCACCCCTCTAGGTTGATACAGAGCCCCTGTCTGAGTTTCGCGAGCCATACAGCAAATTCCCATTGGCTAACTATTTTACATATGGTAATGTAAGTGTCCATGTTACTCTTTCCATACATCTCAACCTCTCCTCCCCTCTTCCCAAGTCCATAAGTCTATTCTCTATGTTTGTTTCTCCATTGCTGCCCTGTAAATAAATTCTTCAGTACCATTTTTCTAGTTTGATCTCCTTGCAGTCCAAGGGACTCTAAAGAGTCTTCTCCAGCACTACAATTCAAAAGCATCAGTTCTTTGCTGCTCAGCCTTCTTTATGGTTCAACTCTCACATCTGTACATGACTACTGGAAAAACCACGGTTTTGACTAGACAGACCTTTGTCAGCAAAGGAATGTCTCTGCCTTTTAATATGCTCTCTAGGCTTGTCATCACTTTCCTTCCAAGGAGCAAATGTCTTTTAATTTCATGGCTGCAGTCACTGTCCACAGTGACTTTGAAGCCCCCCAAAATAAAATCTGTCACTGTTTCCACCTTTCCCCCCATCTATTTGCCATTGTTTGGGGGTACAAAATGAATATTCAAGAAAACTAGTCCAGGTTGGTAGAGAACATATGTGTGCTTTAGTTTTTCCCAGTAATGGGATTTCAGTTCATTTGGTGTCTGCTTATTTTGAGATCTCAAACTCTTACCAAGGTGTTTTCAGAACTGGTTAGTACCTTCATATCTCTTACTATCCCCCCAAGACATACACTCTCCAGCAGTTGGGAGCTGTAAATTTTCCTCAGAAGAAGCATGATTTGTCTTTGGAGTTGTACATATGATGAAATAGTCAAGAATTTTTATAGCAGGGATAAGAAGCTAACAAAACACAAAATTCACATTCCCATTTTCAATTATGTTTTTGACACAGCAGAAGCTTCCCAAGAGGCAGAAGTTTAATCTTAATCTGACATGTTTTGACTAATAGCATGAAGTTTGGAGGAAAAACAGAGAAATGAATGTTGAAACTGAGGAAATTCTCTCTCTAAGATTGTATTTGATTTGCTCTCTTCTCTACAGAGATGTCTTAATTATGTGATATTTTGTAAATATCTTGTTCTCAAATTGGTAAGATCAAGAAAATTTTAAATTGAGCAAAAATTTACATTCTCAGAGAATTTTTGAAAAGTCTTTGAAAATGAATATGTCCTCTTTCAAAGTACCCAGCATTTACTTAAAACAGTATTTTGTCTTATTCTAGGTATAAGTACGGTACACAGATGAGACTAGACATTTGTCTAATGCAGAGACAATATAAATAAGTTGCATGAAAATGGCCTCTCTCATTCTTATGCAAAATCAGCAGGTTTTCCAAAAAGACTGTCTTTGTCTGGTAGTCCCAATTCTTTTAACCGCAACCTGGTAGGTAGGATCTGTTCTCATCCTTCCTCACCTGACCACAGAAATTATTTTTGTACTATTATTGTCTATATTTAATTTAGCATTTTGTCATTTACTTGTGGTTCTTACGTTAAGTACATAAATTTTGAACCCCCCAAACTACTGTTAAATACCACATAGATACTGATTTGCTTCACCCTAAAGGAAACCCAAGGGAATATTAGAGATCATGACATTTAATGAATTACGGTTAAATAAAAATTTGCCTTCAAGTTCACAGAGTATAAATGGTTCTTTTAAGTACAGAAGGGTTACTTCTTCCTCCAGTAGGCAGGGAAAGAGGAGAGGAGAGGAGAGGTAGGAGGAAACAGAAAAAATCAGCAAAGGAAGACGTGATAGAGAAAAGGAAAGATCATATGTAAAGCCAGTAGGCCGGGAACTTAATAATTTAACTGTCTTAGTGAGTCTCATTATTAGCATTTGTGCTTTAAAAATGGGGCAACTGAGCTTCTATGAGGTTAAATAACCAGCTGAGCCAGAATTTTATTTCAAAGGCCATACGTGCTCTTGTGAGAACATGAGTCTGACCTTTCCTGAAATGCCTGAAATCAAAAAAGTGACAATATTGCTTTGCCTTTTCATATTGGCAAAGAGTTCATGTAAAGAACAGAAAAGTTTGGTATGAAAAATGGATATCTATTTTTTTTTTTAGATTTTACATATAAATGATACTATATATTTGTCTTTGTCTAGTTTATTTCACTTAGTATGATAATCTCTGGGTCCATCATGTTGCTGCAAATAGCATTATTTCATTTTTTATGGCTGAGTGATATCCCACTCAGTGGGATACCCAATGGATATAAATTACCATTGTATAAACATTCAATTGTATAAATATACATCTTCTCTATTCATTCATCTGTAAATGAACACTTAGGCTGCTTCCATGTCATGGCTATTGTAAATAGTGATGCAATGCACATTGGGGTGCTTGTAACTTTTCAAATTATGGTTTTCTCCAGATATATGCCCAGAAGTGGGATTTCAGGATCATATGGGAGCTCTAGTTTTAGTTTTTAAAGGAACCTTCATACTATTCACCATAGTGGCTGTACCAATTTACACTTCCACCAACAATGTAAGAGGGCTCCCTTTTCTCCACATTCTCTTCGGCGTTTATTGTTTGTAGACTTTTTGATGCTGGACATCCTGACCAGTGTGAGGTGATACCTCTGAATTTACATATAAAACAGAAATAGACCGACAGACATAGAAAGCAAACTTGGTTGTCAAAAGTGGAAAGGGCATGGGAGGGATAAATTACGAGTTGGGGATTTACACATACATGCTACTATGTATAAAATAGATAACCAACAAGGACATATTGTATAGCACAGAAAACTATATTCAATATTTTGTAATACCCTGAGAGTGAAAAAATTGGCTTAAAGCTCAGAAAACTAAGATCATGGCATCTGGTCCCATCACTTCATGGGAAATAGATGGGGAAACAGTGGAAACAGTGTCAGACTTTATTTTTGGGGGCTCAAAATCACTGCGGATGCTGATTGCAGGCATGAAATTAAAAGACGCTTACTCCTTGGAAGGAAAGTTATGATCAACCTAGATAGCATATTAAAAAGCAGAGACATTACTTTGCCAACCAAGGTCCGTCTAGTCAAGGCTATGGTTTTTCCTGTGGTCATGTATGGATGTGAGCGTTGGACTGTGAAGAAAGCTGAGATCACTGAAGAATTGATGCTTTTGAACTGTGGTGTTGGAGAAGACTCTTGAGAGTCCCTTGGACTGCAAGGAGATCCAACCAGTCCATTCTAAAGGAGATCAGTCCTGGGTGTTCATTGGAAAGACTGATGCTAAAGCTGAAACTCCAATACTTTGGCCACCTCATGCGAAGAGTTGACTCACTGGAAAAGACTCTGATGCTGGGAGGGATTGGGGGTGGGAGGAGAAGGGGTCGACAGAGAACGAGATGGCTGGATGGCATCACCGACTCTGTAACATGAGTTTGAGTAAACTCCGGGAGTTGGTGATGGACAGGGAGGCCTGGTGTGCTGTGATTCATGGGGTCTCAAAGAGTCAGACACTACTGAGCTACTGAACTGACTGACTGACTGATAAAAGAAGAGAACCCGATAAAGAATAGACATATGTTTATTTAACTGAATCTCTTGGCTGAACAACTGAAACTAATACAACACTGCAAATCAACTGTACCTCACAGGGAGCTCAGCTTGGTGCTCTGTGATGACCTAGAGGTATGGGATGGAGGTTGGTGGGAGGGTTGTCCACAAGGGAGGAGATATATTTACGCACATAGCTAATGCACTTCCTTGTAGAGAAGAAACTAACACAACACTATAAAGCAACGATAGTCCAATTTAAAAAAAATAGAAAAGGATAAAAAAGTCCTGAAAAAAATAGGGGAAACTCTTCCTTTTTGGGACTTGCCCATGTGCGTCTCTAGGAGTTCTTTATAGTGTTTGTCCTTATGCTTCCTTTGTTCAAACTCCTTGGCTCAGAAATAAATCTCCTGTAATTTTTCTTATTACTGACCGATTTTAATATTCTGTCCCCATATATTCTACCTTCTCTAGCACTCCAGAATCCTTTGTGATCTGAGTTTAACAGAGTAAAGTTTTGCTCCTTTTCTCTACAAAACTTCAATTCTCATTATTCCATTTCTCTCCTTTCTCCATTTACCACCTGCCTAGACAAAAACAAAGGAAACCCCAAGGAAGATTTTTTTCCTACATATCTCATGGTATCATTTCTAAAACTGTTGACACATGATACATTTTAATCTATCAACCATATCTTTTCCAAGTATACATAAGTGAATTTTAGTAGTAGTAACTTGTTTGGGTTTCCCTTACAAAAGCCAGACTTCGTTTATTCAGCAATATCTACCTATTATATGCTAGGTAGTATTTTAAGTACTATAGATTTAACAGTAAAAGAACTGAGAGAGATCCTCCTCTATTAAACAAAGCGAACAACAACAAAAGCTCTAAATATTACAACAAGTCATAGTAATGGAATCTCTTATAGTCTACCAAGATGACATGATTTTGCTATACTCATGAATCCTGAGGAATTAATAGTTTATGCCTACAACTGAAAAATCATGTATGTCCCTTGAAGTGCATTCCTCTTGTAGCTGCAAGTGAAAAACTAGAAGCAGTGGAATACATATTTAACCAGAGTAAAAATGATAGATCTTTCACTTACTTTTAACATAAACTAAGGCACTTGATATAGGGGATAGAATGCACAGTCTAGAGTGGAGAGTATTCAGAAGGCTTACTAAGATGCTTTTGAAATTTTATACTAAAACTGTCTACTTATGAGAGTTATTTATTTGAACTTGGATGAACAATAAACCAAGAGTTTGCTTTCCTCATCTTTAAAAAGACAACTTTGGAACAGATTATAATAACTTAAATTATAAATTATTTCACTAATTACAGAGCATCTTCACATTCATTCAGTTCAGTTCAGTTGCGCAGTCATGTCTGACTCTTTGAGACCCATAGACTGCAGCATGCCAGGCCTTCCTGTCCATTAACAACTCCCAGAGTTTACACCAACTCATGTCCATTGAGTTTATGATGCCATCCAACCATCTCGTTCTCTGTCGTCCCCTTCCCCTCCTACCTTCAATCTTTCCCAGCATCAGGAACTTTTCAAATGAGTCAGTTCTTCACATCAGGTGGCCAAAATATTGGAGTTTCAGCTTCAACATCAGTCCTTTCAATGAATATTCAGGACTGATTTCCTTTAGGATGGACTGGTTGGATCTTCTTGCAGTTCGAGGGATTCTCAAGAGTCTTTTCCAATGCCACAGTTCAGAAACATCAATTCTTCGGTGTTCAGCTTTCTTTATAGTCCTACTCTCACATCCATGCATGACTACTGGAAAAACTATAGCCTTGACTAGAAAGATCTTTGTGGGCAAAGCAATGTCTCTGCTTTTTAATATGCCATCTAGGTTGGTCATAACTTTTCTTCTAAGCATGGCATTCATTACCTTCTCACATTTCCACAATAAAGTGTGATGTTAGAAAAACAGAAGCTGAATTTCCATTGTATATATGCAGAAAATGAAACTCAAAAAATACACTAAAGGTCACATTGGTAGGAACTGGTGAAACCAGAACCCAAATCCATATTTTCTGACTCCTCATCCACTACTTTCACTTTTCACTACTAATTTATCTAGAAGCTACAAAACATGTGAATTTTTAGATTTTATATGGTCAGCATATTCTAGAAACACACTTTTTTTAAACTTAAAAATCAAGTAAACATTTATCAAACAAAAGACTCTTAATCATCCTAATTGTCACATATTTTCACGCTTGTATGAGGACCATCAAAAATTACAATTGGAGGAACCCCAATTTAGAAAGACTTTGAGGAGTACTTCGGGGAGTAATTTATGTGAAGAGGTGAAGGGACAGGGAATGATGGAGGTCAAAAGCAACCTTTCCTACTCACAAACATTGCAGATAACACAGTGAAAGACAGAAAGGGAATTCATCAAATACATGTCAAAATTTGGATCTCATTCTATAACAAACTTCTTAATGGCTTTGAAACCTAAACTATTGATATAGTTTTCCCTTTTTATAATAGATCATTTAATTGCCCACTTGCAATCGCTAATTCTACTCCTGGTAGCTCAGCTGGCAAAGAATCCACCTGCAATGCAGGATTCATTCCTGGGTCAGGAAGATCCCTGGAGAAGAGATAGGCTACCCACTCCAGTATTCTTGGGCTTCCCTGGTGGCTCAGATGGTAAAGAATCTGCCTGCAATGTGGGAGACTTGGGTTCAAGCCCTGGGTTGGGAAGATCTCCTGGAGAAGGGATAGGCTACCCATGCCATATTTCTGGCCTGAAGAATTCCATGGACAGAGGTCTTGAAGGGCTACAGTCCATGGGGTCACAAAGATTCGGACATGACTGAGTGATTTTCACCTCATTACACTACTGTTCTAGCAAGGTAGCAAGGTAGATATTGGAGTTAGAAGCTTTAGGGAAAGCACTGTCTGGGGCATACCTTTGGGAATTCTACAGTTGTTTAGTTAGCTCTTTTTGCTGTCTGACAAGATCTTTCAAAACCAAGAAAGGAGTATCTCAAGATAGTAACAAATAGTAACTCTCTGTTGATTAGCAGATTTGGCTTCTGTGGAGGTTAAGTTCTGGACTAAGTATCTCCTGCCTACACCATATATTCGTTTTACCAAAAAGGAAAAAAAAAAGTAAGATTTCCAACTACCTGTCACTTGAACCACAGAAGTTTTCCTACTTACAAAGGAAGTGATACTTATTTTAACAGGAAACTCTATGCATCTCCAAAACTGGATCTCAGTTTATAGAGTTCTGGGCAAACTGTCTCACCTTGCAACATCCTACCATTCATCATTGCCACTGTCGATGGTCACACATTAATTCTTGGACTTGCATTCATTGGATATATAATCTCTTATATTGGTGGCATCAAAGATTTCTTTTATTGTTTTATCATTTCTGTAGAACTGTAAGACTTTCACTCAAAATAGACATTGACCTCTTACTTATTGGTCAGTCCAACTACATGAAGCAGTTCTGGCTGCTATCCTCTTCATATTGATCCAAGCCCACATAGCCCATCTAAACCAATGACTGCTGCTCCATGTCACACTAAGAGAGTGTGGGATGGAATATTTTCTAAGGTTGGCAATAATACTAAGTTTTAGAGTCTCCAGGTGAACTTCAAAGTCGAAGACCTTATAATCAGTATCTTTTTTTCAACCCCTGCCAGCCTCCAAACAATTCCACCCTCTAAGACCCTATCACTCTCTTCAACTACATGGCTCAGGCCTTCACAAAACATAAGGAAGTAGTATGATTTCCAACATCTATTGCTTTCTGCCCTGAAATATTTCTGAGAATATTTATTTTGTTTATTCCAGAAAATAAAAAGCAGAGGGTGGAGAAAGAAATTAGAGACAACAGGACAAATACAAATGTATAATGTTATGTAATATCCTACCACACAAGCCAAGAGAAGACAATGAAATCAATCACCAATTATATTTTTTATTTTGATCACCTCCTCTTTACCCTGTTAGTGAGGGAAGGATCCCTGCCCTAGGGTTATGAAAGGACTAAACACAATATCTGACATGAGACCGATGGGACAGACAGAAGTTCATATACTTAAAGCACAAGAGAAGACGTAATGTTCCAAGCGGGATGACATGGAGGGCTGCGCTCAGGAACTGAGTGAACAAGCAAGATCTGTGGGAGGCGAACTTTCTAGTAACAAAAGAATGGAGTAAACTCTGCCCATGAGGCAAAGATGTGATTGGCTCGTTTGAATAATTTGACACCCTGGCAGGGAGAGGCTTAATGCAATAGAGCTGGTGTCTCACAAGAAGAGGAAGAGAAAATGGAGCACTCTTTCTCCCTCACCGTCTCTTTTCCTTTCTCCTAGCTTGCCCCCCAAACATTTGCACAAGGGAAAGGCCATTGCGAGGATACAGTAGGAAGCTAACCAGCTACAGACCAAGAAGAGTGGTGACTTATTTACAAAACGGAAACAGATTCACAGACTTAGAGAACAGGAACTATGGTTACCGGGGGGGGGGGGGATTGTGGGGGGGAAGGGGGGAGGATAGATTGGGTATTGGGGATTGACATGTACACATTGCTATACTTAAAATAGATAACCAGCAAGGTCCAACAAGGGGATGCTGCTCATATTCCATAATAACCTCAATGGGATAAGAATTTGAAAAAGAACAGATAATTTGTATATGCATAACTGAATCATAACTGTACACCTAAAACCAAGGTGACATTGTTAATCAACTATACTCAAGATAAAACGATTTAAAAAAAACTTTCCATTAGGTTTAGAAGAGGAGTCTGTTTATAAGGAGATATGCCCATTGGAGACAAAGCTTTTATCTCTTTCAGATATAGTGCAATGTAGGAGAGACAACAAAGCTATTTGCTTCAATAAGCCTCACAGCTATGCCAACACTTTGCCTAATCTACCCAGGAGGTACTATTTTTCAAGTATTACTCAGTCAAAAAAAAACAAAAACAAAACACTGGCTCCTCTTCCTGCTTCTGTGTTATGTGAAGAAACAAGACTGTCAGGAAGTTCAAACACTACATAAAAAAGGGCCAGAACCATAGGCTTTTGATATAGCTAAGGACACGATCCACTAAAGCTTATCTAAGTGTGGTAACCATTTGGACTCAAAGTAGGGAGTCAGAAATATTTCTCAATTTTGCCTATTTATAAGTCTGAAGCTGATCAGTTCTATGAAGACCTAGAAGACCTCCTAGAAATAACACCAAGAAAGAGGTTCTATTCATCATTGGGGATTGGAAAGTGAAAGTAGGAAGACAAGAGATACCTGGAGTAACAGGCAAGTTTGGCCTTGGAGAACAGAATGAAGCAGGGCAAAGGCTAAATGAATTCTGCCAAGAGATTGCACTGGTCATAACAAATACCCTTTTTCAACAACACAAGAGACAACTTTACACATGATGGACAATACCGAAGTCAAAAGGATTACAGTCTTTGCAGCCAAAGATGGAGAGGCTGTATACTGTCAGCAAAAACAAGACCTGGAGCTGACTGTGGCTCAGATGATCAGCATCTCATAGCAAAATTCAGGCTTAAACTAAGAAATCAGAGAGAACCACTAGGTCAGCCAGGTATGACTTACATCAAATCCCCTATGAATATGCAGTGGAAGTGACAAATAGATTCAAGAGATTAGATCTAGTAAACAGTGTGCCTGAGGAACTATGGATGGAGGTTCATAATATTGTACAGGAGGCACCAAACAAAACCATCCCAAAGAAAAAGAAAAGCAAGAAGGCAAAGTGGTTGTCTGAGGAGGCTTTACGAATAGCTAAAGAAAGAAGAGAAAGGAAAGCAAGGGAGAAAGGAAAAGGTACATCCAACTAGACACAGATTTCTGAAAAACAGCACAGAGAGACAAAAAGGCCTTCTTCAATGAACAGTGCATAAAACTAGAAGAAAACAACAGAAGGGGAAAGACGAGAGATCTCTTCAGGAAAACTGGAAACATCAAGGGAACATTGTGCCCAAAGATGTGCACAATAAAGGACAGAAACAGTTGAGACCTAGCAGACACTGAAGAGATCAAGGAGAGGTGGAAAGAATACATGGAAGAACCGCACAAGAAAGATCTTAATGAACCAGACTTCCACCTTGGTGTGGCCAGTCACCCAGAGCCAGACATTCTGGAGTGTGAAGTCAAGTGGGCCTTAGGAAGCACTGCTGTTAATAAAGCTAGTGGATGTGATGGAATTCCAGGAGAGCTATTCAAAACCCTAAAGGATGATGCCATCAAGGTGTTTCAGTAAATATGTCAGCAAATCTGGAAGACCCAGTGGCCACAGGACTGGGAAAGGTCAATCCTCATCCCAATTCCCAAGAAGGAGAGTACTAAAGAATGTTCCAACCATTGAATAATTGCATTAGTCTCCCAAGCTAGTAAGGTCATGCTTAAAATCTTGCATGCCCGGCTTCAGCATTATGCAATCCAAGAACTTCCAGATGTCCAAGCTGGGCTTAGAAAAGGCAGAGGAACCAGTGATCAAATTGCCAATATTTGCTGGATCGTAGAGAAAGCAAGGGAATTCTAGAAACTCATCGAACTGTTTCATCAACTACACTAAAGCCTTTGACTTTGTGGCTCATAACAAACTGTAGAAAGCTCTCAAAGAGATGGGACTACCAGAATATCTTACCTGTCTCCTGACAAACCTGTATGCAGGTCAAGAAGCTACAGTTAGAACCCATGTAGAATGACTAATGGTTCAAGATTGGAAAAGGAGTATGACAAAACTGTCTGCTGTCACTCTGTTTGTTTAATCTATATATGCTGAGTACATCATGAGAAATGCAGGGCTGGATGAGTTACAAGCTGGAATCAAGATAGGTGGGAGAAACATCAACAACCTCAAGTATGCCGATGAAACTTTCTAATGGCAGAAAGTGAAGAGGAACTAAAGAGCCTCTTGATGAGGGTGAAGGAGGAGAGTGAAAGTGTCAGCTTAAAACTAAATATTAAAAAAAACTAAGATCATGGCATCTGACCCCATTACTTCAAATAGAGGGGGAAAAGGTGGAAGTAGTGACAGATTTCCTCTTCTTGGGCTCTAAAATCACTGAGGATGGTGACTGCAGCCATGAAATTAGAATATGATTGCTTCTTGGAAGGAAAGCTATGAAAAACCTAGATAGTGTGTTGAAAAGCAGAGACAGTCAAAGAAGGCTATGGTCTTCCCAGTGGTCACCTAATATTGTGAGAGCTAGACTGTAAAGAAGGCAGAGTGCCAAAGAATTGATTCCTTCAAACTGTGGTGCTGGAGAAGACTCCTGAAAGTCTCTTGGACAGCAAGGAGATCAAACCAATCAATCTTAAGGGAAATCAACTCTGAATACTCATTGAAAAGACTGATGTTGAAGCTGAAACTCCAGTATTTAGGTCATCTGATGTGAACAGCTGACTGATTGGAAAAGTCCCAGATGATGGCAAAGGTTGAGGGCAGAAGAAGAAGAGCACGTCAGAGGATAAAATGGCTGGATGGCATCAATGATGCAATGGACATGAACTTGGGAAAACTTTGGGAGATGGTGAGGGACAGGGAGGCCTGGCATACTGCAGTCCATGGGGTTGCAAGGAGTCGGACATGACTGGGCACCTGAACTACAACAGCAATGAATCCCTGGAGAAGGGAATGACTATCTACTCCAATATTCTTGCCTGGAGAATTCCATGGAGAGAGGAGCCTGGCGGGTTATAGTCCATGAGGTCCCAAAGAGTTGGACAGGACTGCGTGACTAACACACATGAATTACAGGAATGTTTGCCCTCATTGAAGAATGGAAATTCATTACTACATCTTGACTGGAGAAGAGGTAGATATAAGACATATCCCAGGCAGGATTTAGAATCAGGCAGACAACAAATATTTATTAAGTGCTTATTAGATACTAGGTAACCCATGGGCAGTATTTATCCTTGGCATCCTTCCATTTTTTAAAAATGTTCTCATTCTCTATAATGTAACTTGAAATGCCCAGTGCTTCCTTGTTGACCCAAGGATCCCCTGAATCTCCTATTATTTCACTTCTCTGATGATTATTTTAATTGTAACAAAGAATTCCATAAAATCAGCATATTGAAACATGACCCTCTTTAACAACAAACCTGGGGAAATGGATTTTCAAAAATATTAATAAAGTAAAAGTAGAAAGAATGGATACATGTAAAACACAATTGATTAAAAAAATACTGAGTCTTAGTAGTCAAAATAGATAAAGTTTTTATACAAACCCATGTGTGCACACAAACAGACATACACATACACACCATGTTAAAAGTCTGGACTATCTGAATAGATACTAAAATAAGTAAAAACTAAAAACAAGGCAACAATGTTATGCTGGTATTTCATTTTTCACCCTATTAGCAAAGTTTTATTTCTTGCTTTTGTCTGTTTTTTTAGAGTATTCAATGTAGTAGTTACGATAAACATGAATTCTGACACATTGCTTGAGAATGTACATATTGACATGATTCTTCTGAGAAATAGAAGCCACATGACAGTTGGCTTAAAACAAACATAATTGTTGCAATAATAACATTTTTGAGACTGTATTTTAGGTAATAATCAGAAATTTAAAGATTATATACAAAAATATTTCAGTATCTAATTTCCGATTACACTGATTAAAAAAAAAAACAATAATAGCAAATTGAAATGAATGACATGATCCAAAAGTGAGGAAATGGCATGTGTAAGCCTATTCTGCACATATTTTAATAACTATTAATTTAAAAGTTTATTAACAGTTTTAAAAACTGTACTTAAAATGCTATCGCAGCTCTTAATATCTCAAGATCTTGAGTGGTCTAAAAAGATATACTTTAAAATCTTGGTATCAGTTGCCCTCTAGGGTTATGGGAATTTTTTCTGCTTCTTAATACTTTTTAAATCTCCCAAGTTGACAATTCCCTCCAAAAAATCTGTTCTTTGTACCAACTCCCACTTTTCTACTTGGCAGTACCTTCCTCCAAGGCAATAGACAATAATTTATAGTCAACATCGCCAGCACCACCTCTTATGGGCAATAAATTAACTGCCCAACTTAAATATTTGGAAAACACTCGGTTGAAGCTTCTAGTGTCTCCTCTTTTCTCTTTTACATTTCACAACCTTTTCTTATAGACTAATGCAAAAACTTATCTCAACACCCAGTTTTACTTTTTCTTTCAAATGACTTTAAAATGCCTTTTTATTAGTACTTTTCAATTATTAATACTGTCATTGTGGTTATTATAAAATTAAGAAATATACATACACATACATACACTTTATATATATATATACACACACACACATACACACACACATACATATATATAAAGAGCTCTTAAAATATAAAAATACAAGCAGAGATATAAGGAGAGAGGCAAAGAATTTTATAGGAAATTTATAATTAAACAAATACACATATATACAGATATATCCATACATCCATCCAGAGGTCCATGAACATTTATAAAGTAAAATGTTTTTCCTTATAAATTCTACAAGAAATCTAGGTTAAAAGCAAATGGTATTTTTTCTACCCACTGACAAAACTGGAAGAAAAAAAGCTAGTAGTAAAATAGGTTGTGATCATGAAATCAGTGTTTCCCCATCAGACTTGAGTAAATTCCTCTATTTAGATTGGTTTATCCGTGGCCACACCTGGACACAGGGAAGAGATCTTGGTAAAAAGGAAAATATAGAAAAAATCCAATTTTCTGAAATAAGTGAGTTGTTTTTCATGGAAAAATTATGGTTGAAAAGTTTGTTGACACTAAACAAAAATATGTAACTTCTCAGCACTAGCTTTTAGGTCTTTCTACTTGAGAATTAGTATTAAAGTTTACACAGTTTGGAAACAATGGAAATTGAAAACTCTAAGTTGATGTCTTTAAAGACTGAATAAGTATTTCTTGGTGAAAATATTCTCCCAGTTTTAAGTATTCATGTGAGTATATGTTTTATGTTTATATTCAGAGATGATAAAATACACTTTTTATATTGTTTTTAAAAAGTGCAAAAGACTGTATAAGAGAAATCTATGCCCATGAACATTGAGAGACAAAAAAGAGCAACTCAGTTGTAATAAAGGAAAACAATTTCAATGCTAATCAAAACATTAACTGATTAATGCTAATCAATGATGGCTCAGGTGGTAAAGAATCTGCCTGCAATGTAGGAGACCTGGTTCAACCTCTGAATGAGGAGGATCCCTTGGAGAAGGAAAGGGCAACCCACTCCAATATTCTTGCCTGGAGAATCCCATGGACAGGTACAACAGAGAGTATGCCATGTGTTTCCCAAAGAACTTTATTTTCATTCTGGGCACAGAAAAATACTGTATTTTTCAGTCTTTATGCCATTTAGGAGGGACATGTAACTAAGTTCCGTCTAAAATGTGGGGAAAATTGTGTACATTCATTTCAGTAATGGTTCTAAATCCTTCCTTTTTGTCCTTGCCGTCATGTTTTCTTTCCCTCTCTCTTTCTCTCTCTTCCTCTTCTCTGTCTTGGCCTTTCTATTTTCTTTCTCTGGCTCTCTCTCAAGCACATCCACACACATTTACAATGGTGACTACTGTTCAGTGGTAGTAATGGAATAAGATAGGATGCCAAAGCATAAATTTTGATTTAATAAAAATGCTTTTTTTCAAAAATGGGAAGTGGATATGTGGGCATTTTTCTCTCTCTCATCTTATCTTACATACATTTTATTTAAAAAATTTATTTACTTAGTATTTCATACTTTTAGAGAAGAATAATTGAAAAACTGTCCAATTATTGCAAAATGGGAAAAAAATAGTTTCCAGTTAGTAATTTCTCCAAAAGAATTTGGCAATAAGAAAAATCACCAGGCAGACATTCTGAAGAACTCTACTATGAAGCCAATAGAAATTGCAACAGAATTATTTTGGAAAAACAAAAACATATTAATCAAGTCAATTGAAATAATTAATTTCATTTATAATTTGTCCCAAATTGAGGAATCTACAATCATCTGCTTAACTGAGATATAGTTCTCAAATGGAGAAATGTAAGCAGGAGTTCACTGAGTTTGAAGTTTCTTATAAAACTTATTTGGCAGGAGATGATTGGAGTATACTTTTCCTTAGAAATTTTAAGAATAATAAAATAGTAGCAGATAGAATAATAAAATAATAAAATGAGCACTTAGAATTTCTAGATGAAGATTTTCAATATTTGCTACATACTGGAATCACCTAGGCAGTTATATAAAAAATTCCAAAGCTCAAGCTGCATCAAAGACATATTAAATCAGAACATCTCGGGGTGGGACCTAGGCATTAGTGCTTTTAAAAATCACCAGATGATTCCACTCTTCAAAAAACTTTAACTCCATCTTTTCACAGCTGTGAAGAAAGCTGATCGCTGAAGAATCGATGCTTTTGAACTATGGTGTTGGAGAAGACTCTTGAGAGTCCCTTATACTGCAAGGAGATCCAACCAGTCCATTCTAAAGGAGATCAATCCTGGATGTTCATTGGAGGGACTGATGCTGAAGCTGAAACTGCAATACTTTGGCCACCTCATGCGACGAGTTGACTCACTGGAAAAGACTCTGATGCTGGGAAAGGTTGGGGGCGGGAGGAGAAGGGGACGACGGAGAATGAGATGGCTGGATGGCATCACCGACTCTGTTGACATGAATTTGAGTGTACTCAGGGAGTTGGTGATGGACAGGGAGGACTGGCGTGCTGTGATTCATGGGGTCGCGGAGAGTCGGACACGACTGAGCGACTGAACTGAACTGAACTGAACTTTCACAGATGAAGAGTCTGAGGGTGCAAGAACGAACTGCCTTGGGTGAGGTCACATTTCTTTCTTGTTCTCTGTCTCATTCAGTCTTCTCTCTTCCTTTTTTAAAACACGTTGTTGCTTTCCCTGTGTTTTAAACAGTTATTTATACCACTTCAGTTTCTCTTGGCCTCACCTGTCTCTTATTCTGGCCACCTGGCCTCATGCCAGTGCAATCTGATGATACCCTGCCTCACATCATTGACCTTCTTTCTGCCTAAGGGCGTGTTAATAACACAGTAGTAAACAGCTTACAAAAGCTCTTGATGTTCAAATATGTGCAGTCTTAAAATGCTGAAAAGTTATTATCCCATGGGATAAACCTATGACTACTGGGGAATGTAAACTGATGGATTTGCTTTTCATTTTTATTCCCTTGAGATAATCTTGAGATGCATTTCAAATGTGCCCTTAAGCAAATGTGGGAGTTCCAACAACTAGTCACTTGTGGCAGTGATCAACTTCATAATGAACTTTTGCTCTGCTTTTCCTCCTTCCCTCGTGACCCAGGCTTTTCTTCATCTCCTTGAGTCTCACTCCTTAATAAAACATTAGGTGTTAAGCCTTTGGTTGAAGTTCTACTTTCTAAAGAATCTACATGAAGACATTACCTTTCTTCTGTTATCTAATCTTAATTTCATGATCAATGTCCAGTTTTCATGGTCTAGAGGCTTTAATGCTTTAATGATCTCATCACTGTTATCATTAAAACATCAGTATCACCACATCATCAATCTATGCTCTTCATGTATTTGTTCTTCTCAAAAGTCTCAGCAGAGCCAGTTGAGTGCAGTGTATTTGGTGCTCTGACATCTTCCATACTCCTTCTCTGAAGAATGTAGAGAGTAGACAAATGGCAATGGAAAGTAAAAAGTACCCAGAAAAAATAGGACATCACAGAGAAAAACAAACAGATTAAAAGATGGAATGAGACTGAGATGGAGAACGGGACAAAGAAAAACTTAGAATGAGAGAAAGAGTGGTTTTCTCACTATCCAAACTACTCTCAAAACATTTATTCTCCCCATGTTAGTTCTACTGTCATCAGTGTATCAAGTCATCGTCTTTATCTCTCTCTCTAGTAACTATATTGACAAACCAGGTACTTACTCATTCCATACCGGTCCAGCATTAATTACATGCATATGATATTCTAAAAACCCACAAAGTCACTATATTGATGAGACTAGAAATAAGCAATTATTCAATTTCTACCTAGTTCTCAAGATAAGAGTCTGGAAACTATGATTAACTACATCTGACTGACAGATAAAAATGGGGGCTTCCCTGGCAGTCCAGGGACTTCCCTGGTGGTCAAGTGGTTAAAACTTTGCCTTCCAACACAGGAGGTGTGGTGGGAGAGCTAAGATCCCACATATCTCACCACCAAAAAAAAAAAAAAAGAACGCAACCAAACAACAGATGCAATATTGTAACAAACTCAATAAAGACTTTTAAAATGATCCTAATTTTAAAAAAATCTTTCAAAAGGGATAGAGTGGTCTACTATTCCAGAGTGTCATAACAATATCAGCACTATATCCTTATAGGCTCCTACTCCAGGATATAGCCACACCTCCACCAGACTCACCAGTCATCATAAAACATACCATCTTTTTCATTGACTTTTTTCTAGAACTTGATAGAGCCTCTATTTTCTCAATCATCTTTCCCCAGATTCCCATTTCATGTATACAGCATATTAAAAGTAAGTCTTGAATTTAAAAAAAAAAAGACACATGTATAAGCACTCCGAAGTACAGAAATGAATTTCAAATAATGCAGATGTAAAACTGGCCCATAACCACAGGGCAATAATCAATAGCATTTATATGAATAAGATCATTTATATTATAGTCAGTTTTCTGCAATTTAAAAAACTTGTAAAATAGCTCAAAGACTATAAAAGTCACAGATAACCAGAAAAATTAAATTAGTCTCAAAAGACATCTGGTTTTTTTATTTTTTTATTTTTTGCTTTTGTTCATTTCTAAGTATTTCACAATTTTTCCCGTCAGGAGCTTGGACAAGGACAGTGATAGTAAGTACAGAAAACTGTGCTAAATTATAGAGATGTTTTGAAATCTTAACTGATTGGACTTGCGGATGGATCAGGGGCGTGCGTGTGTGGATTAGTACAGGTGTGGGTGTGCATATGTGTATGCTTGTGAGTGTGAAAGGGTGCACGTGAGGTTAGCAGATGAGATAAAGAGAGCAATCAAAGATGACTCCAAGTTTGTTCACTAAACTTTGTTCTTGTGGAATAGTCTCCTTTGGTGCGTGATCCCAGCTAAATTCCTTCACTGGAATAGGGCATATAGAGGCCCAGCTAGAAGATAGGATAATATTTATGGAAGAGAAACTAGAGGAAATAGGTAGATTCTCAGATAGGAGTGAAATGTCTTCATAAACAAGTTATACATTTAAGGCTAAAGCAGAAAGAGAAAGGCAGGAGGTGGTGGTGGTGGTGATGGGAACCTCTCTGAAGCACGTTGAACGTTTTCTAATCAGCCCTTATGTAGCTTCAACTAAGGACTCTAAGTACAACATGGTTGGGATAATGGGGACCTTTCATTCCATGTCAGTCATCGGTGGATCCCACATACAAGTTTTGTCATCAGTGGGTTCTGGGTATTTCAGAAATCCCTATTTGAATATGTACATGTTACTGAATTTGGCATGGGAGTACAGGATGGGGATGAATGAATAGCTACAAGGGAAGACAGAGAGGTGCAGTAGCTGATGAGATGAAATGGGGTGGTTGCTCTGAGGCAATCCCAAGTGCGGCACTTGGAGTGGACAAGAGGGCAAAGCTGAAAATATTAGAGACAGCAGACACAAGTTTGGTCTATTGAAAACATTGCTGAGAATCAGTGCTGGATTATTACAGCCCTCTTTAATAAGAGGAAATAAGAATCATGCCTGGTTTTTAAATTTAAAAAATGTTGCTAATAATATGATTTACAGAGCCAAGGAAAACAACCACAGAAAAGTGTTTCCAAATGTTGATAGTGATGGCCTCTGCTGGTGAGACTATTGGTAATATTTTATATTATGTTCTGTACTTTTCAAGAGCTCTATAATGAGCATGGTTACAAGAAGAACAAATAATTACAAAATATGATTATGGATAACAAGGCAAAGTAATTCAAGAATATGCCTACTTAGTTTACTTTTGTGTCTCCTCGTTAAACTGCATGATACAAGACTGAACATATAAACCAAATCCTTGGTTTGCCCTTGAAATAATGGTTAGTCCCCAAGCAGTCTTCAGTTCAGTTCAGTTCAGTCGCTCAGTTGTGTCCGACTCTTTGCGGCCCCATGAATCACAGCACGCCAGGCCTCCCTGTCCATCACCAACTCCCGGAGTTCCTCAAACTCATGTCCATCGAGTCGGTGATGCCATCCAGCCATCTCATTCTCTGTTGTCCCCGTCTCCTCCCACCCCCAATCCCTCCTAGCATCAGACTCTTTTCCAGTGAGTCAACTCTTTGCATGAGATGGCCAAAGTATCAGAGTTTCAGCTTTAGCATCAGTCCTTCCAATGAACTGTTCCTGGGTATAATGAAGATAAAGAGATGGCAGAAAAATAATATTATGCATATTTTTACTCTCCTTGTAGTTTTCAATGAAAGGAGTTTAGCCAGTAGACATGACCTAATCCAGCATTTATGAAGACACAACATAATGTGTCACATCAAAGGAACTCATGACATCTTACTATAGTGAAATGCAGTGTAAATCTCCCAGATGTCTGTTTTAAGCAATTTAGTATGGAAGGATTGGGGGCAGGAGGAGAAGGGGACGACAGAGAATGAGATGGCTGGATGGCATCACCAACTCAATGGACGTGAGTTTGAGTGAACTCCGGGAGTTGGTGATGGACAGGGAGGCCTGGTATGCTGTGATTCATGGGGTCGCAAAGAGTTGGACACGACTGAGCGACTGAAATGAACTGAACTGAACTGAAGCCCTCTACATATGAACCTTCAAGTTGCCAACTTTCAAAGATGTGAACATGCGTTCACATGTTCAATCACATGAGTTAGTTCATGTGTCTGGTGTACATTGTCACATGTGCACCCATCATAAGAGCTTGTGTTTTTGTGTACTTTACTGTCCAGTACTCTATAGTGTGGGACTTCCCTGTAGCTCAGCTGGTAAAAAATCCACCTGCAATGCAGGAGACCCCTGTTCGTTTCCTAGGTTGGGAAGATCCCCTGGAGAAGAGACAAGCCACCCACTCCAGTATTCATGGGTTTCTCTTGTGGCTCAGATGGTAAAGAATCTGCCTGCAATGTGGGAGACCTGGGATCAATGCCTGGGATCCCACTCCAGTGTTCTTGCCTGGAGAATTCCCATGGACAGAAGAGCCTGGTGGGGCTACAGTTCATAGGGTCGCAAAGAGTCAGACATGACTGAGTGACTAAGCACAACGCAACACTGTATAGAGTACAGTAGCATAGTATTTTTCTTTCAAGCCCAGGATGTCCAAAAGCAAGCATAAAAGCAGTGGTAATATAACCGTTACCTATACTTTCCAAGGTACTGTACTGTAAGATTAAAAATGTTTTCTTTATTATTATTATTTTTTAATGTATTACTTGTGTGAGAAGTATTATAAACCCATTACAATACAGTGCTAGTTGCTCAGTCATGTCTGACTCTGTGACCTCATGGACTGTAGCACACCAGGCTCCTCTGTCCATGGAATTTTCTAGGAAAGAATTCTGGAGTGGGTAGCCATTTCCTACTCCAGGGAATCTTCCCAACCCAGGGATTGAACCTGGGTATCCTGTTCAGTTCAGTCGCTCAGTCCTGACCAACTCTTTGCGACCCCATGAATCACAGCACGCCAGGCCTCCTTGTCCATCACCAACTCCCGGAGCTCACTCAAACTCATGTCCGTCGAGTCGGTGATGCCATCCAGCCATCTCATTCTCTGTCATCCCCTTCTTCTCCCGCCCCCAATCCTTCCCAGCATCAGAGTCTTTTCCAGTGAGTCAACTCGTCGCATGAGGTGGCCAAAGTATTGCAGATTCAGCTTTAGCATCAGTCCTTCCAATGAACACCCAGGATCGATCTCCTTTAGAATGGACTAGTTGGATCTCCTTGCAGTCCAAGGGACTCTCAAGAGTCTTCTCCAGCACCACAGTTCAAAAGCATCAGTTCTTCGGTGATCGGCTTTCTTCACAGTCCAACTCTCACATCCATACATGACCACTGGAAAAACCATAGCCTTGACTAGACGGACCTTTGTTGGCAAAGTAATGTCTCTGCTTTTTAATATACTATCTAGTTTGGGCATAATGAAGGCAAATTCTTTGCTGTCTGAATCCCTTGATTGTGTTAGTTGGGTACCGAGGCTAACACTGTTGGACTTACAGACAAATTGAACTTAAGAATGCACTCTTGGAACAGAACTTGTTCATATGTAGGGGACTTATTGTATAAGATCAGTTTCCACTGAGAGCTCCTTTCTTGGAGTCCTTAACCGAAAAAGAATATAATTCTGATAGTATCTTCATCCTTTTGGCCCTACCAGGCTTCTGGACCTAGCCCACCAACAAGTAAGGCAATCTGTCTCTGGACAGGGTCTTCAGATTTCCAGGCTTCACATGACCTAACTTTTATACATTCTTGTAAGGACAGTCTATAGGTGCCTCCCACTTTGTCACCACATACCCTGGCCCCAGACGCTTTCCAGGCAGGACAAAGAAGCCATCATTTTCCAGCTCATCTCTGCATCACAGCTTTTGCACACCCTACATTTTCCACACCCTCTCAAATCCATCCCCTTATTCATATTGACAAGCTGTGCTGTGCTTAGTCCATCAGTTGTGTCTGATGCTTTGCGACCCCATGGACTGTAGCCTGCCAAGCTGCTCTGTCCATGGAGATCCTCCAGGCAAGTATACTGGAGTGGGTTGCCATGCCCTCCTGCAGGGAATCTTCCCAATCCAGGGATTGAACCCAGGTCTCCCATATTTCTGGTGGACTCTTTACCATTGAGCCAAGGACAAGCTTGTGTACTGATACCATTTAGTGAACTATTGTAAGAGACACCCTAAAATTCTCCATATTTGAATAAAACTTCATGGTTTGAAAGCTTCCAAAACTTTGGGCCAATCTGCTAGTAATTTAGAGACAAGAAACATGTGCTTATGACAAGAAGCAAATCTGTGGGTTCTTACAGAAGGCATTAAAGTTGTTTCCATCACACATTATCAAAACTCAAGCAGACTTGGAGACAACCCAACAAGATCACCTCCCATTGAAAATGAAGAAATACAAGCCCAGTTATGACGCCTTTATTAAGGGGCAGTCAGGTCTGAAAGCATGTGGTTTTTATTTTTTCTTGCATCAGGGAGAGTCACGCTATAGAGAAGATCACAGCAAATCTGAAAGGTCTCACGAAGCCTACTGTTCTGAACACTCCAATTCTGCTTATCAAGGATGCCTGAAAACAGATGCTGGAGAGAACAGCAATGAGAAGAGAAAGAGAAAAAAAAGCAACTTTGCTGCTAAGATCAAAATCATCTTAGTTTGGATGTAGCCACCATAAACTAGGTGGAAAAAAAGGCATTTAATCAACACAAGAGCAATGTCTAAGGAACTAAGTGGGATCAATCGTTCAAGAGCACAGGTGGTTGGTCTTTCTCCCTCTTGGTATCAGCTTTCTGGGATGGGGTAGCGAGACCCATAGAACTGTTTTCTCAGACTTGACAAGTCAGTCCGTCCTGAGTCCTGTGACAGAGTCCTGGCTGTGTCAGTGAGGTCAGGTTGGACTCTCCGTTGGCCATCAGATCCTGAGTGCTGAATGAGGAGACAGCATGAGGGCCGTTCAGCTGTGCTTCCCCAGAGCCAAAGAGCTGAATGAAATACACGTGGGCCTTCAGGGTTCCAAGTCCTTCAAGGCTTGAAGTTTTTTTTAGGCCACAGTTCACATGGACTACTAAGTAAAAGCAGCCTGCAGAGCTGTCCTTTGCTGACATCTTGGCACTAATTTCTTCCAAATGTGCTTAGCTAACTTTGGAGTCTAGACTGTGGCATACTGGTACTCTCCGATCTGCTGCATCTCCTTTCAAGATGCCGAAAAGCACTTGCAGAAACCAATAGTCATTGTTTAAATAGACGAGTGATAAGGTTCCAGGTTTTATCACTTAACTGCCATTCTCTACAATGTTTACTTTTTTCACTAGCCCCACCCACAGGCACTTTTTCCCCTATATAAATCTCTATATAGTCTCTATTCTTTCTTATTCACTGTCTCCACAGCTCTTCTTGATTGTCGTCACCGACTGTTCCTTTCTTCATTCTGAGACCATGTATGCGAAAACACTCTGTAAAATCTAAAATTCTATAGCAATGTCAGCTATCAATGTTGTTGTTGTCATTCAACCTTTTCCAATTGCGAGTAGGTATGGGAAAGCAGTGTGGGTGAGTTTATGTACCCATGAGAGAAAGGGTTAGCTCTCACGAATGGCTCTCCATCCTGAACATTACCCCTTCCTGCCCAGAGACAGCCTGAACCCACATAGATAGGAAGATATCTCTAACTCATGACAAACTCAGATGTGAGTTTTTTTGAAGATATGCAGCAGCAGCAGGTCTGTCCCAGTTAAGCTAAGAAGCAGAGAAAATGTGTTTGGGATCTCCCATTTTGCTTGTCTCCTAACATCTCTTTTTCTCCACTCAAGTGTCCCACTGTGCCCTGCTGTTCTCCAACAAGTCCAAATCCTCCCTATTACTTAATGCCTCCAGCATCACTGGAGGTGTTAGGTCTCCAAATTATCCTCCTTCCAAACCCAAATTGCCGTGCCTTTAGGCTATAGAAGAAAAATGTCTTGTTAATCTAGTCCACAGCGGAGTGTGACAAAGAATAAGAAAATCCACATGGAAAATATTATGTTTAATAATTTGTTTAGTCATAGAAATAGAGATGGTTTTAAAAGATCTCCAGAAAACACTTTGGAAAAGAAAACTTTCAAGAGATCCCTTAATTTTAGAGGCAGCTATCTGCTCTGACATGCATGAGGCAATCTTTAACCTGGAAAATGAAAAACAGTGAAATGAAGTGATAGATATTCTTTAACAACCAGCTGGAGTACTGGTCAAACACTGCATGGTGGCAGAGGTGATCCAAGGCCGCTGTCAGAGCTGCTTGAAGGCATCCATTAAAGCTTGGAATCAATTACTTTTAATATTGATTAGACTATTTCTCCAGGCCATTTACCTATAGAAAACATTAATCTGGTCCCATTCAACTTTTCTTTTAAAGTTAGTTTATTTTTTCTAGAAGCAAGTCCAAATTGCCCTGTGGTCTATTTGAACATTAGAAATAGAGAATACAAAAATATCTTCACTAAATGGACTAAAAAATTGCTAAAAGAAATTTAGTCTCTTGGTCATAAAATAGGAAGAGAATGAAGAAGACAGGCAAGAGACCGAGTGATGAGGACACAGGAAGAGAAAGACAGAAAGTCAGAAAAAGAAATGGGCCCCAAAGAAACAGCAACAGAGATACCCCAAGAAGACAAATGCAAATGTGTTCCACACCTGCACAAGGAGAAGAGAAAGACAAGAAAGGATATACCTATATACTCGATGACACTATGCACAGAGGATGGATCATAAGCATTGTTTAAAAGACGCACATGAAGAGACACTGCAGTGGCTTTATATGGTATCAACTAGGCTACGATGATTTCCTATCCCTTTATGTATCCACAGCTGGTGAAGCAAAGACAAACTCAGGTCTGGAGGATGGAAGTAAAGCAGCAACCATTTTCCCAGGTCATACAAATCATCGCTTATCCTCTGGCTCATCTTATTGTTGTGAAACAGGGGCTGAGTCTGGAACAACTACTTCTTCCATTGATTTCTCTGCTTCTCCAAAGAGTGTGTGTGTGTGTGTGTGTATGTGTGCACGCATGTGTAGCTCCAGGATGAAAAAGGGCCCCAGTTTCTCCAGGAAACCCAGGCCATGGAGGTGAAGGAATAAGAACAGATGCTTATGGCTTCCAGCTTCTCCCTGCTCACCTCCACTTTCCACACGTCTCCCTTATCCTTGTGGACTTCCAGCTTTAGGATCAGACACAAGGCGACAGCCTCACTGTGCCTGTTCATCAACTCCCACATCAACTGTGGAAGGTCAAACCACTGTAATAAAACCCTTAATATAAATATGTGAATGAATGAATATAGTTCCTAATAGTTCTGCTTTTCTGATTATATTTTGTCTAATGCGGACATATAAATCAACTTTATTGGGATCGAGACAGAGTTGAAATTTATATTCCCACATGGCTTGAGCCCATAGAAACTGCTGCAATCTGTCCAATGGAAATATGAGTCTCATATGTAATTTTAAATTTCCTAGTAACTGCATTTAAGAATAACAAATGAAATTAATTTTAACAATGCATTTTATTTAATTCAATATTTCCAAAATACTAGTACAGCCACTATGGAGAACAGTGTGGAGATTCCTCAAAAAACTGGAAATAGAACTGCCATATGATCCAGCAATCGCACTCCTGGGCATACACACCGAAGAAACCAGAATTGAAAGAGACACGTGTACTCCAATGTTCATTGCAGCACTGTTTATAATAGCCAGGACATGGAAGCAACCTAGATGTCCATCTGCAGACGAATGGATAAGAAAGCTTTGGTACATATACACAATGGAGTATTATTCAGCCATTAAAAAGAATACATTTGAATCAGTTCTTATGAGGTGGATGAAACTGGAGCCCATTATACAGAGTGAAGTAAGCCAGAAAGAAAAACACCAATACAGCATACTAACGCATATATATGGAATTTAGAAAGATGCAAATGATAACCCTGTATACGAGACAGTAAAAGAGACACAGATGTATAGATCAGTCTTTGGGACTCTGTGGGAGAGGGTGAGGGTGGAATGATTTGGGAGAATGTCATTGAAACATGTATGTTGTCATATGTGAAACGAATCACTAGTTCAGGGTCAATGCATGTTATAGGATGCTCAGGGCGGGCATGCGGGGATGACCCAGAGGGAGGGTAAAGGGAGGAGGGAGGTGGGAGGGGGGTTCAGGAGGGGGAACTTATGTAAACCCGGGGCGAATTCATGTCAATGTATGGCAAAACCAACCAATATAATATTGTAAAATAATTTGCCTCCAATAAAAAATAAATTACAAAAAAAAAAAAACCCAAAATACTTTGACATCATCAATATAAAAATTATTTAGTGATATTTAATTTTTTTCATATTAAGCATATCTTTTGAGACTTGGTGTGCATTTAAAATTTCAGTATATCTCCATTAAGATTAGCCACATTTAAAGATCTCAGTAGCCACAAGGAGTCCAATACCATATTGGTCACTGTAGTTCTAGTGAGTGTATTGGGTGAAGGTGACAGGTTTGAATATGCTTACTATACTCAGGCAGCAAAAACACAAGGTAATCTCCACCCACCAGAGACCGTGAAGTCATACAGGCCAGGAAACCTTCAGGGAAAATTTTGGGATCTTCACTGAGGATGGCAGTTCCATGAGCAACCAAGATGAAATCTATTATACTGACTCAGAGTAGGGTATGCCTTAGGGAGTAGGCAAGACAGAGTATGTTTGGAGCCAAATTGGGTTTGTTAGCCCCTATCTAGGCTTATTGCAAAACTGTCCTTGGGCCTGCTTTGTGATGTCTCAGACCACAGAACTCTATGGGATGGTCAGGGGTTGACTAAGCTGAGCTCTTAAGGCTCTGCAGGAATAGATCTTCTTCTTTCATGAACGATCTCAAAAGAATATTTGGTGGAGAATTATATGGCTTTCACTGTGCCTCTCTAGCACCACTAGAGGTGGTGGGATCAGGGGTGGGGGTGGAGTGGAGAGAAGGGAGGAGCAACCACTGGCAGAAATCAGTCTGTGAGAACAAGTGAGGGTCCAAGGAAGCTCCAGTTGACCAAATTCAATATGGCCGGGGTTCCCAAACTCCGAGATCTAATGTCTGATGATTTGAGATAGAACTAATGTAATAATATAGTACACAAATGCAATGTGCTTGAATCAATCTGAAACCATCCCACCCTGTCCATAGAAGAATTGTCTTCCATGAAATTGGTCCCTGGTGTCAAAAAGGTTGGGGACTGCTGCAATATGGGACACAGCATATGTGCTTGGGACACAGCATATGTGCTTGGACCACACCAGGGCATGGTGTGAGGAGCAGTCATGTAGATGTGTGAGAAAGTGAAAGTTCCTTCTGAGGATCTTATTCAAGTGGAAATCTAGATCTCAAGTTCATTTCGAAAATAACAACAGCCTGAATAGTACCTACAGATCAATGCTGATCCCCTGCCATTATGATACAGAACCTCTATGGTGACTACAATCGCAATAGGATATGCTGACTAGATAGATGCTCAGCATGTGCCAGCCAGTGTTTCAAGTACTTAAACAAATATCTCATTATATTTTATAATTCTCCAAGATGAGTATTTTAGTTCTCATTTTAAAGATAAGGCAACTGACACTCCAGAGTATCTTGTCTGATGTCACTCTGCTAGAAAGTAGAGCATGTTGCTGACTTAGTTTTAACCATATGACATAATAACGGTGTTCTATTTGATGGCAGAGTTATGTCTTAGAAGAAACTTGATTACACCAGTAACCATGAGGATCAGAGTTGTTGTCCCTTCCAGGATGAGTCACTTTAAAACTATTACTACTATTACTACTATTAAACTATGAGACAGAAATAAGCATCTCTGTTCTTTCATCTTCTATTCTGGGGCCTTTTTTTCTTTTTTGTACTTCAGCATATCTCAGCCCTACATATGCAGAGAAAGCTGAAGCTGTCAAGTTAAGGTTATGCATGTAAATACTGCAGAAAATGGAGAGCTCCCCTCATCACTTTAACCCAATATTTCAGCAACATAATTAAACCAATAATCTAGATCTCTTCCAATGAAGAGAGACCTCAAGGACTTGGAATTTTCAGAATTTTCTGAGAAAATTTTATTATCTGATGTCAGCAGATGTGGCTCAAGAGGAGGACTATGCCTGTTAGAAGTAAATTTCATAAATGCTATCACAGAGATAAAGCACATATAAACCAGTCTATTTGTATTCCACATTTTAAAATAAATACAACGAAATATACAGCAAGCTTTATGAACAATATACAAAATTATGTTGACACCAGATTAATGCTAAAAGATATTTTGCTTCTTAGTCCACAAATTTCCATAAATGTACAGAGAGACTATCATATTCATGACCTTACAGACATGTTAAGAGATTAAATGGTAGATCATCTGAACAGCTTTGGAAAAAAATATCAATTCTGCATTCAAGATAATTGAGTGGGACCATGTAGTAGTCAACTAGTGCTAAGACAGTGCTAGGTAACACACAACTCTAAAGTTTTCATAACCAACAACAGGAAGTATTCATTTATCACTTCTTGGCTTAAAGATAAACTGTGGATCATCCGCTTCACTCCAATTAGCAGTCTGAGCTCGTTTACTCTATATACCTCATCATTTATCATTTTTTTTTTAAAGGACAGACTAACTTGGAAGTGTTCTCCTCGGGCCAATGCAGAAGTGAAAGGGAGAGAGGGGGAACAAATGCTGCCTTTCATAGCCTTTACACTTCCACTAACACTTCATTGGTCAAAGCAATTCCCATGGCCAAACACAACATCAAGGGGAAAGGAAATCTGTTCCAGCCATAGCAGGAAACGCTTCCAAGTTACATGGCAAACCAATAATACCCAATTTTTCACTGGTCAAGTATAAGTTTATGTATATCTGATTATAATACTCACTTTTCCCTGAGTTATGCTGCCCTGAAATATTTTTTTTTTACATATGTGTCTTCAGTTAATCTTAACAATGTTCTCATGAATCTATGTTAGAGATGAACAGTTCATTGAGGTTGAATAATTCAGCCAATGATGAACAGTTAAGCAACAGCAGAACGGAAGTTCACATCAGTCTCCTTGAATGAGTGCGTTTTAAAATGTGAAGGAACTGAATGATTTTGCAGCACTTTGCCATGCGTACCCAAAAGGCATTCATTACACGAACTACTCAGAAAGCCTTTACCAGCACTTACTATGTGAGGGCACCACACACAGCACTAAGACTGCTTCAAGGCCTTGGGATAAACAAATCATTGAACATATAGCTTTAACTTGAGCTTTGAGTACAGGTCAAGTAAATAGCATCCTCAGTCAAACCAAATCCCTCATCGTGTGTGATGAACAGTGAGCTATTTTACAGATTATAATAACTACTAGTCACACACAGCCCACCTCCTTTTAGTCACTGGTGTTTGTTTTGCCTTTATTTTCATGGCCACTTCAAGACGTATTCTTTCTCCAAGAATCAAGTATTCATTTCTTTATGCCCATAAGGATACACACATATAATGTCAGAAGGGTATATTTGTTACAAATATGTACAAGTTAGCTTGCCCATTAAGCCACATTTTCCCTCTTTTGGTGATTTTGAATTCTAGATTTGATCTAGCAGATTCTTTTGATCATAATTTTGATTAAAAAAACTAGCCACAATCTCTGTTGTGTATATTTTAAAGAAATCATAAATGAATTTATGCAATTCATGTAATGTAACTTGGATAAACAGAACTGAATATTTCCTGCAGATAGCTATCATAATCCCGCTGAAGGGAGAGAAGAGTAGAGATTTAGTATGGATAAAAATTTTGGATAGAAGAGACATTTTGGATAAGATAGATAAAGAAGTTGGATTGACACTTACTTGAATTAAGGAAAAATATTAGAAATCAATGGACTGTAGCCCACCAGGTTTACCAGCTGAGCCACCTGGGAAGCCTTAGAAATTAAAGAACGTATTTTTTTGACAAGCCTGAGATCGATCTGAACTATTTTTAATCATCTCCAAATGGAATACAAGGTAGAAAATCCCCATGTATTTTGTGAATGTAGAGCATCTCAAATCTCATGTGTGTCTTATCAATGAAATGGATGCCACCAGTTGATGTAAAACATTTTGTTTATCCCAAACTAGTTTTCCATTATTTGTTAAATTTTGTTTTAAAGGAATCCCTGCAGTATGTTTCCCTCTCACTAAAAACAACTTACAGAGAATCTACTCTGTACCAATTACTCTGCCAGGTCCTTTATATCCTTAGAGTCACACGAATCTAGTCAATGGTTCCCATTTTAATAAAGTAACGGCCTTTGAGTACTCATAAATTTCTATTGATATAACAATACGCAGCTAAGGAAAATTGATTCTCTTATGTATAACTCAATATTTCTAGCTCCTAAGAGGTTAAGACTCAGAGTACAAATAATAACATCAGAAGGAAGAAAAGTGTTAATTGTTCAGTCATGTCTGCCTTTTTGCAATCCCATGGACTGTAACTCGCCAGGCTTCTCTGTCCGTGGGATTCCCTAGGCAAGAATACTGGAGCGTGTAGCCACTTCCTTCCCCAGGGGATCTTCCTGACCCAGGGGTCAGACCTGGGTCTCCCTCATTGCAGGCAGATTCTTTACTGTCTGAGCCACCAGAGAAACCTCAATAATGTCAGAAAGGTAACTTCAAATCCAACATTTCATATTCAGTTTTCTTTTGCCTGCCTAGCACATAAATAACACCTATCAAAATAACTTATATTAACTTCTTTAGAGAAATTTAATTTTAAATGCTACCTGCACTTGCAGGATTCTATTCACTTGCATTTTCCCCTTCTTTTTCTTTTTTCCTTCTTTCTTCATCCATTTTGGGGGTAATTTATTTAGTTATTTGCTTCCCAGTTGGTTCTAGTGGTAAAGAACCCAGTTGCCAATGCAGCAGACATAAGAGACTTGGGTTCAGACCCTGGGTCTGGAAGATCCTCTGGAGAAGGCACTGGCAACCCACTCCAGTATTTTTGCCTGGACAATCCCATGGACAGAGGAGCCTAGTGGGCTTCAGTCCATGGGGTCAGAAAGAGTCGGACAGGGCTGAAGCACCTTTAGCAGGCAGGCATTTAGTTACTTGCTTATTTACTTGGGCTCTTCCCAGATGGCTCTAGTGGTAAAAAACCCACCTGCCACTCAGCATGCACATGCACACTTATTTAGTTTTGTAATTATTGTTCAGTCCCTCAGTTGTGTCCAACTCTTTACAACCCATGGACTTGCTTCCCTGTCCTTCACCATCTCCCGGAGCTTGCTCGAACTCATGTCCATTGAGTCAGTGATGCTACCCAACCACCTCATCCTCTGTCATCCCCTTTTCCTCCTTAATTAGTTCATTTACATAATAAATACAATTTGTCTAGTTACTGGCATCTTTGATTGACAACATATAAATGTCCGTATTCTAACAGCAGAATCAGTTTTATCAAAAATCCAAGTAACTTTATTTGCCTGTGAATATCATCCATTTGGTTATTTTCCTACTAAATAAGATTAAAATATGATATCTTGATACCTAAAGAAAATGGTCTGCAGAATGTTACCACTTAATAAGTCAGCAAAAATATATAGTTTTGCTAAAATTTGGTAAGTGAAAGCCATTTATTTGTGAGTGACAATACCCTCCAAATAAAACAAACATATTCCCCATTTCAGCATCACAGAGCTCAATGCATATGATACCTTTACAACCGAAGCTGATCCTAATTCTTGCTTCTTGTCAGAACCATTGGCACTTAGCAACTGTTAAACAAATTCTAAGGACAATCTAACAAAAGATCTCTGTCATAGCAGGAAAGGAAAAAAAAATGATTTCTGGGATGAGTCACTGAAAACGTAGAGTTGAGAGGGAGGCTTTCATAAAGGTACTTCTTCCCCTTTCATTCTTTAGGTTTAGTTCTGTTGATAAGGACGTTGACTCAAACAGCTTTTGGCTTTAAAAACCACCACAGACATGTTTACCTTGGGCAATGTGGTACCATCACTAAAAGGGAATATGTTAATAGAAAAAAAAAAACTTAAAAGTTACACAGTTACGTGCCATTTGAGCAGCAGAGCCTAATTAGAGAGTTACTGTCAGCTTCAATTCCTCTCTTTTAAGAAGAATATAGGACAACTGAAGAGGGTTCAAAGAAGAGCCCCAGAAATGATCAAGGAAGGGCAATGAACTTAAGGATAAATCTTAAAAGGATTTGAGTTTATATTGAAAGTGAAAGTCACTCAGTAGTGTCCAACTCTTTGTGACCTCATGGACTATACAGTCCATGGAATTCTCCAGGCCAGAATACTAGAGTGGGTAGCCTTTCCCTTCTCTAGGGGATCTTCCCAACCCAGGGATCAAACCCAGGTCTCTCATATTGCAGGCAGACTCTTTACCAGTTGAGCCACAAGGGAAGCCCAAGAATACTGGAGCTGGTAGCCTAGTCTAGAGAAAATTAAACACAAAATAATTTACAACTGCATTCAGTAAGTAATGAAATATTCTATTTGTACTTTATCTCAAGATAGAACCAAAGAGATAAGGATACAATCAAAACAAAATAATTTAGACATGCAAAAGAACTCTTGGAGAATGAAAATGATTAATTTCAAATATAAGTATTTGTAGAATCCTCAACTGATAAGTTAAAGAGGCAAAACTATCCCCTTTAGAAAAAATTTAAGTGGATGAAGACTTCACAGGGGACAGCTGCCGCTGCTGCTGCTAAGTCACTTCAGTCGTGTCCAACTCTGTGCGACCCCATAGATGGCAGTCCATCAGGATCCCCCGTCCCTGGGATTCTCCAGGCAAAAACACTGGAGTGGGTTTCCATTTCCTTCTCCAATGCATGAAAGTGAAAAGTGAAAGTGAAGTCGCTCAGTCGTGTCCAACTCTTAGCGACCCCATGGCCTGCAGCCTACCAGGCTCCTCTGCCCATGGGATTTTCCAGGCAAGAGTACTGGAGTGGGTCCCCAGTGCCTTCTCCATTACAGGGAACAGAGGTATATACAATTGAACATGAGGCAACTTCTAGATCCAGAACTTCAAATCCAAATATTTGGATTTGACATCTATGAAATGTATCTGGATTTCTAACCAAAAATACAAATTTCACTGAATGTTTGTGAGACTGTCTCATCTGAACAACTTGGCATGGGGGGGTGACACTAAGCGAACCCCTGTGGTGGACGTCTTCCCCTCCCCTCAGGGTTGATCAGAACCCAAGGCTATGATAGAACACTGGGAGCTTCTAGGTTTGCTCCAGCTGTACCAGGAAACCTCCTTTGACTATGGCATCCAGCCCTCGTTGATTGTCATCCAAGCTTCTAAAAATCTTCAGTTCAGTTCAGTTCAATCGCTCAGTCGTGTCTGACTCTTTGCGACCCCATGAATCACAGTACGCCAGGCCTCCCTGTCCATCACCAACTCCTGGAGTTCACTCAAACTCATGTCCATCGAGATGGTGATGCCATCCATCCATCTCATTCTTTGTCGTTCCTGTCTCCTCCCAACCCCAATCCCTCCCAGCATCAGAGTCTTTTCCAGTGAGTCAACTCATCGCATGAGGTGGCCAAGTCTAAAAATCTTAGAAGTCTACAAATCAAAATGCACACCTGGAAACAATTATTGCCAACTCCTGCCTGTTCTAACCCTTTCCTCTGTTGCCGAGGTACTTTTCCTATTTTCCAAAAACTGGTTATAAAATTCATTCTTGGGTGCAGGATCCAATTATATATCTTTCAAGAATTATTACCTATTTAGAGGTATTCTGACCTCTAAAAACCAGATGCCTTCCTTATCTTTTTCTAACATGAGTTTTGGATACTCTTTTGAGATTTTTCTGACCTTGCCCTTCTGTGAGATTTGCCCTTCAATGTGATAATTGGATTACTGGAATTGTTTGTCTCCTTAGTTTAGTGTACAGAGCTAAAGCCACTAATTAATATGTCATATGGGTCCTTTGATTTCGCGTCTATGGATATATTTATAAACCGTAACATTCATAATTTTAAATCATTAAAATTGCTGAAAGCTTGCTAAGCCATTTACAGAAATTTTTAGAGTAGAATTAGGAAACCAATGCTGAATATTCTTTGGGAGGACTGATGCTGAAGCTGAAGCTCTAATACTTTGGCTACCTGATATGAAGAGCCAACTCACTGGAAAAGACCCTGATGCTGGGAAAGACTGAGGGCAGGAGGAGAAGGGGACGACAGAGGATAAGATGGTTGGATGGCATCATCAACTCAATGGACATAAGTTTGAGCAAGTTCCGGAAGATGGTGAAGGACAGGGAAGCCTGGTGTGCTAGAGTCCATGGGGTCACAAAGAGTTGGCCACAACTTAGTAACTGAACAATAATACAAACCTCATGTGAATGTCATGCTTTGCAATTCCTAGTATGTTGAGAGAGGGGGAAATTACAAATAAAATATGGATTGGTTCTCAGATTGGTTGGCAACAAGGTGAAGTTTCAAGCATCATGAGCCTTCTGGTTTCATAGATCCAGTCTCGGGTCTATGTTTTTGAGGTCAGCAGTTTTTCATCTGGAGCAGTCTGCTTCCTATAAGAACAACTTCAGAACATGTCTCAGGCTTTTATCTATGTTTTTCAGGGAACTGTGAGTTTGGTGATTACATCATGCAGCAGAATTGTAGTCTAAATTGTTACCAGTTCACCAACCCAACAGCTATTCTTCGTCTGTACATCTTTGTATTTCCCAATCATTAACTCTACAGTCAGCATTTTACTTCAAAAGACAAGGACATAGGAGCTTGTACATGGTTTCAATTATGGGTGGAATTTTTCCTTTTTTCTCCTTTTTTCTTTTTACAACTAACATATTTTAATGATTTTAATCATTCCATATATTGTCAAAATGTTCAGATCAAACACAAAGCAAATTAAGAAAATACAATTAATTAATGACCTAATTATTCTAAACAAAGTAAAGCAAGTGGAATTTATTTATGAAATTAAAATTACTTTTTGTTAAGTTATAAATATTTGTGCATGTGTGCATGTACCTGTACACATATATTAGGGAAACCTCAACCTAATATCATTTGAAAGCTGATGAAAGATATTATCTATTTTATAACCATTTTTAATAAAGTGATGTAGAAATGAAAATCATAATCAAATCTTCTTCAGCTGTGTTTATGAGCCAGCAAGTTTAGAGTTAAGTGAGGCCAAGTAAATTTATTTTCAGTTTGTCTCATATTTGCACAATCTAAAATTCCAATACAGAATTCTCTTGAAAAAATGCAAAAATGTAACTAGTGTTTAGAATTCTGACCTCAAAGCAAGTGTATGGCCTATTTTTAAAACCAAAGTATATTCTCGGTATGTGCTTCAGTGGTTGGAATTAATTTTCGAAGCACAAGCTACAGTGACAATAATTACCTCCATTTTGATTGTTATTGATGATATTCTATAATTTTCCAGTGGGAATTGGCTATAATTGGTATTGCTTTTAGAATAGAATTGTTCATATAATATGTGATTTTGAAATTGACTGTATTTCTGACCCAAAAGAAATGTATTTGCTATAAACTGTCAGTAAGCATATATTTTGCTTCAAAAGACAAAGATCTAAAAATAAGATAAGAAAATATTACTGAAAAACATCATTACACAAGAGAGTATAGAACTAAATGCTAAAATTGTTTCATAATTTATTTGTTAAGGTGCTTCAGGGAGAGTTAAATATTTATGAACTGGAAAAATCAGGTAAGGCTTCATGAAAAAGGACTTGTTCGACCCTGAAAAGATGATAATGGTTTTCTCATTGATGCTGGTGATGAAGGTAATAGTAGTATGAATTGAGCACACAGTTAGGCCAAGCACTGTGCTTTACACAATTATTTCATTTAGTCTTCATCAGTTCCGTTCCATTCAGTCGCTCAGTCGTGTCTGACTCTTTGCGACCCCGTGGACTGTAGCCTACCAGGCTTTTCCGTCCATGGGATTATCCAGGCAAGAATACTGGAGTGGGTTACCATTTCCTTCTCCAGGAGATCTTCCCGACCCAGGGATCGAACCCGGGTCTCCCGCATTGGAGGCAGACACTTTAACCTCTGAGCCACTCATAGTACCTTATAAAGTAGAAATATGATTATCTTTATTTTACAGGTGAGGAAGCTGAGGTATAAAATATTGTTACTTGCCAAGTGAGGATAGAATTCCAACCCTGCCAGCCTGTTTTCAGATTGTTATTCTGAATTCCTGTCCTGGTTAAATAGTCAGAGAAGTTTGACCAGTACCATCCATGGTCATTATTGCATGTAAGCGTGCCTAGATTTCTCAGAATTCCCTTTCCTGCTGGTCTCCACTGTTCTCAGTCTTCTTGTTGGGACCTGGCTAGTTGACCTTGTGCACTCTAATACCAAATTTGTACTGAGTCATTAGTAAGACTGCCAAGAGCTTGAGAACTGCCAAATAAAAATCTGACTGCACGTTAGAATAACCTAGGTAGCTTGTTAAAATGACAGATTCACAGATCCCCATTTCTTGAAATCTGTACTTTAAAAAATAGTTTTCATATTAATCTAGGATTGGTAAAAGAGCATTTGAGATCAATAGTTTGTGGCTTATCCATGGATCAGTTGTCCCAAGTTTGTGGCTTATCCATGCCTCTGGTGACAAAATCTTTCTCAGGTCACAGTGTCTCTGAGGCTATTCTATTATTCATTTAACAAGCAAACACTTAATCAAAACTAACTGAGTCAGCCACTGTGTCAAATTCTGAAATAAAAAAGAAGGAAAAAAAAAAAGACAGTGTCTTCCTTTAAGAAGTTCTCCATTGAAAGAGAGAGAGAAGCCAAATGCAGGCTCTGCTAAGTAAGTTTCAGAATCAGTTTTTGTATGGGTTTCAGTAAGAGCACATAAAAAGGGCATTACAATCTCTTGGCTCATTACAACCTTGCTTTCTCTGCCTCTTCCTTTTGGATGCCCTTCCCACACAGTCCACCAAAGATTTTACTCACGTCATTTCAATTTAAAATCTCCACAACAACCCTAAGAAGACAGACATTAGTGATTTCAAAGATAAGGAAATTGGGATTCAGAGGGATTTACAAAATTGTCTAAGGATATACACCTAAGCAACAGAAGGAGAATTCAAAACCACAGCTATGCATCCCCAAATCCAAAAGTACACTGTTCATATATTGCAAATTGCCAACAATTTTAAGGATGTTTATCTCAGAAAATGAATAGTACAGTCAATCCTTTGCACAAGGGAATAGCTGGGATTTTAAGCCCTTTGCCTAGTTCCAATAAGTAACACATCCAGTCCGTTTGAACTGTTTACGTCTTGCTTGGTGAACAATGAGTTATGTTACAGTGAATGTAACAACAGTTCAAAACCGGAAGCAGCCCTCTTCATTCTGTGGGCTCATATTTGCTTTGGCCCCTGATAGGAGTCAAGCCACAACTGAAGTTCCGTTCCCAGGGAGCCATTTTCTTTTCTCTCAGCAGAACCTGTGCCCATATTTTTTTTCCACAAGCTGCTATTTATAAAGCATTTTGTGGTGGTTCAAGAAAATAAGACTGCAGATTAAAAAGACTAGATTGATTCAAACTAATCCTTCTTCTAGAAGGTAACATTTCATGAGGTACTACTGAATGTTACTAATCAATGTTAAGGATAGAGTTATGATGATCATTTCAACCTTTCAGCAGGGGCTACTTTGAAAGAAATTAGGAATTCAATGTACAAAATAGATGAATACATTTTAATATAGCATGAGAGTATGATTATATGCTTTATCAGGTGGTTGTGGTGGTGGTTTAGTCACTAAGTGGTGTCCAACCCTTACGATCACATGAACTGGACTGTAGCCTGCCAGGCTCCTCTGTCTATGGGATTCTCCAAGCAAGAATGCTGAGTGGGTTGTCATTTCCTTTTCCAGGGGATCTTCCTGACCCAGGAATTGAACCCCGGTCTCCTGCATAACAGACAGATTCTTTACTAACTGAGTTACAGGGAAGACTTTGCTTTGTACTCTACTTTGTCAGAGTACATTTAAAATAAACTACCATCTAGAACTATCATTCATCAATAGGATTTGAGTGAAGTTTATAAAAAGAGGGAGATGATTTTGAGGATTTGAGGAATTTGGAATTCAAACACTTGCCCACTTGATGAGGAATAGAGGGAAGATGATTATAAGAGTTGAAATAAAAGTAACATATCAGCAAACAAGGATGTCACAGTCATCAGCAATTCCAGTCTTCCAATGTAAGCTGGGGAGCCCTAAAGGCACTCAAAAGGAGACAAATACCTACGATCTAACAGCTGTCAGACTGCAGCCACTCCCTTTGGTAAGTGAACTCAGAATGTGAAAAACACAGGATACTGGCCCCAGATAGCTGAGATGCATATGAAAAGGATAATTTCAGTGAGTCCAAATTCTTTTTATCTTCCCATACTAGAAAAGAGCTAAATTTCTTAACTTGGATTATCTGGTTTTCTTTAATTAACCACAATCTTTTCAGTGCTTTCCTGGTAGTTCAGTTGCTAAAGAATCCACCTGCAATGCAGGAGACCTTGGTTCAATTCCTGGGTCAGGAAGATCGACTTGAGAAGGGATAGGCTACCCACTTCAGTATTCTTGGGCTTCCCTAGTGGCTCACTGGCAAAGAATCTGTCTGAAATGCAGAACACCTGGTTTCTGTCCCTGGATTGGGAAGATGGAGACCTGGGTTTGATCCCTGGTTTGATGAGATCCCCTGGAGAAAGGAACGACTACCCTCTCCAGTATTCTGGCCTAGCGAATTCCATGGACTGTATAGTCCATGGGGTCACCAAGAGTCAGACACAACTGAATGACTTTCACTTCAGTTTTGATGTTTGACTACTTGTCCTTTGTGGAAAAACTTCTATGTAACTTGGTTTCTATTCTTGCCGTCTGAGAGCAGTTCTCTCAGGGTTACTGCAAATGCAATCTCCCAGGTTTGACATCCTAAAAATTCCCACCAAATAAAATGTAACTCTCAACTTTTAGGCTGTGACTGTTTTTTAAGTTGACATTGTTGAATTACACAGGAACAATGGATTTTGTGTGTATATATGTGCCTTTGAGTTCTCCACATGTCACCTTTCATATTTGTTTCCTTATATTAATATTTTCTCTTATCATATTCTCTTAAGAATTCAGGAGTAAACGTATACATTTTTGGCATTTTGTAACTGAACCATGTAATAAGAAGCAAATATAACATGTAAATAATTAGAAAATACTTAAATTTTTTAAAATTTCTGCTACAATGTATGCCTTTAAAAAAAAAACTAGTCTCAACATTTTGAAGCACTTTGAAGTCTCACCCAATATTCCAAAAGAAATTCTAAAATATCTTTAAAAATTCTAAAGGTACCTAAAATACTTTTACTTAATTAATTCTAACAATTTCTTAGGATAAATGCAATGGGTCATATTAAAAGTTTTAATAATGGAAACAGCAAAAAATGAGGGTTTTTTTTCATTTTCCTGGTAGATGAATTCTGTCTGACATCACTACTAAGAAATTTGGCTTCAAATAGTTTTTGTTTTCCATTGTTCCAGAAGCTTAGGCATGACTTTTCTCCACCAGTTGTATTCAATTTCTTCAATAGTTTTATTTACCTTATCTGCTGATAAAGTAATGAAATCCATTTCTTATCTTGAACAACCACACCAAAAATGTATTGCAAGGATTTTCTAAGAAAAACATTGACTTTTGGATATGAAGTATCAAGGTTAGAGCTATAAGGGGTTAACATATCAAAATAGATTGAAAATCTGTTCTGAAGACCCTAAGGTTTGGTATGGAAGTAAGCCAAAGTCACGATAAACTATAAGATATTAAATAATTCACATAAAATGTCTGAAGTGCTATGGTAAGGTTTCTATCAGGTTGTAAGAAATCAAGAAGCGTTCTTGGAGAAACTGGTATTTAATAAAAAATTATTTAATAGAAGGATAGGATTTAGAAGAACAGATTAGAGGCGAGGATTGTGGTTATATAGGAAATAACATCAACAAACCATCAGAGGAAGAAAAAAATGTATTTAGGGGAATCAAGGCATCCATAATGTTAGGCCCATGAATCAAGGAAAATTGGAAGTGGTCAAACGAGACGGCAAGGATGAATGTCGACATTCTAGGAATCAGCGAACTAAAATGGACTGGAAAGGGTGAATTTAACTCAGATGACCATTATATCTACTACTGTGGGCAGGAATCCCTTAGAAGAAATGGAGTAGCCATCATGGTAAAAAAAAAGAGACTGAAATGCAGTTCAGTTAAGTTCACTTCAGTCGCTCAGTCGTGTCCGATTCTTTTCGACCCCATGAATCACAGCACGCCAGGACTCCCTGTCCATCACCAACTCCCAGAGTTCACTCAAACTCATGTCCATCGAGTTGGTGATGCCATCCAGCCATCTCATTCTCTGTCGTCCCCGTCTCCTCCCACCCCCAATCCCTCCCAGCAACAGACTCTTTTCCAGTGAGTCAACTCTTCGCATGACGTGGCCAAAGTATTGGAGTTTCAGCTTTAGCATCAGTCCTTCCAATGAAAACCCAGGATTGATCTCCTTTAGAATGGACTGGTTGGATCTCCTTGCAGTCCAAGGGACTCTCAAGAGTCTTCTCCAGCACCACAGTTCAAAAGCATCAATTCTTCGGCGATCAGCTTTCTTCATAGTCCAACTCTCACATCCATACATGACCACGGGAAAAACCATAGCCTTGACTAGACTGACCTTTGTTGGCAAAGTAATGTACTTGGATGCAATCTCAAAAATGACAGAATGATCTCTGTTCATTTCCAAGGCAAACCATTCAATATCATGGTGATCCAAGCCTATGCTCCAACCAGTAACGTTGAAGAAGCTGAAGTTGAATGGCTCTATGAAGACCTACAAGACCTTTTAGAACTAACACCTGAAAAAGATGTCCTTTTGATTACAGGGGACTGGAATGCAAAACTAGGAAGTCAAGAAACACCTGGAGTAACAGGCAAATTTGGCCTTGGAGCACGGAATGAAGTAGGGCAAAGGCTAATAGAGTTTTGCCAAGAGAACACACTGGTCATAGCAAAAACCCTCTTCCAACAACACAAGAGAAGACTCTACACATGGACATCACCACATGGCCAACCCAAAATCAAATTGATTATATTCTTTGTAGCCAAAGATGGAGAAGCTGTATACAGTTAGCAAAAACAAGACCAGGAGCTGACTGTGGCTCAGATTGTGAACTCCTTATTGCCAAATACAGACTTAAATTGAAGAAAGTAGGGAAAACCACTAGACCATTCACTTCAGTTCAGTTCAGTCCCTCAGTTGTGTCCAACTATTTGCGACCCCATGAATCGCAGCATGCCAGGGTTCCCTGTCAATCACCAACCCCCGGAGTTCACTGAAACTCACATCCATTGAATCGGTGATGCCATCCAGCCATCTCATTCTCTGTTTTCCCCTTCTCCTCCTTCCCCCAAACCATCCCAGCATCAGGCTCTTTTCCAATGAGTCAACAATTTGCATGAGGTGGCCAAAGTATTGGAGTTTCAGCTTTAGCATCAATCCTTCCAATGAACACCCAGGATTGATCTCCTTTAGAATGGAATGGTTGGATCTCCATGCAGTCCAATGGACTCTCAAGAGTCTTCTCCAACACCACAGTTCAAAAGCATCAATTCTTTGGCACTCAGCTTTCTTCACAGTCCAACTCTCACATCCATACATGACCACTGGAAAAACCATAGTCTTGACTAGATGGACCTTTGTTGGTAAAGTAATGTCTCTGCTTTAATATGCTATCTAGGTTGGTCATAACTTTCCTTCCAAGGAGTAAGCGTCTTTTAATTTCATGGCTGCAATCACCATCTGCAGTGATTTTGGAGCCCCAAAAACTAAAGTCTGCCACTGTTTCCACTGTTTCCCCATCTCTTTCCCATGAAGTGATGGGACCAGATGCCATGATCTTTGTTTTCTGAATGTTGAGCTTTTAGCCAACATTTTCACTCTCTTCCTTCAATTTCATCAAGAGGCTTTTTAGTTCCTCTTCACTTTCTGCCATAAGGGTGGTGTCATCTGCATATCTGAGGTTATTGATATGTCTCCCGGCAATCTTGATTCCAGCTTGTGCTTCTTTCAGCCCCGTGTTCCTCATGATGTACTCTGCATATAAGTTAAATAAGCAGGGTGACAATATACAGCCTTGACATACTTCTTTCCAAATTTGGAACCAGTCTGTTGTTCCATGTCCAGTTCTAACTGTTTCTTCCTGACCTGAATATAGCTTTCTCAAGAGGCGGGTCAGGTCGTCTGGTATTCCCATCCCTTTTAGAATTTTCCACAGTTCTTTGTTATCCACACAGTCAAAGGCTTTGGGGATGTCCCTGTAGCTCATATGGGGATGACCCTGTAGCTTATATGGTAAAGACCATTTAGGTATGACCGAAATCAAATCCCTTATGATTATACAGTGGAACTGAGAAATAAATTTAAGGGACTAGATCTGATAGACAGAGTACCTGATAAACTATGGACAGAGGTTCGTGACATTGTACAGGAGACAGGGATCAACACCATCCTCATAGAAAGGAAATGCAAAAAATAAAAATGGCTCTCTGAGGATGCCTTACAAATGGCTGTGAAAAGAAGAGAGGCAAAAAGCAAAGGAAAAAAGGAAAGATATTCCCATTTGAATGCAGAGTTACAAAGAAGAGTAAGGAGAGATAAGAAACCCTTCCTCAGCGATCAATGCAAATTAATAGAGGGAAACAACAGAATGGGAAAGACTAGAGATCTCTTCAAGAAAATTAGAGATACCAAGGGAACATTTCATGCAAATATGGGCTCAAAAAGGACAGAATGATATGGATTTAATGGAAGCAGAAAATATTATGAAGAGATGGCAAAAATACACAGAACTGTATAAAAAAGATCTTCATGACCTAGATAATCATGATGGGTGATCACTCACCTAGAGCCAGACATCCTGGAATGTGAAGTCAAGTGGACCTTAGAAATCATCACTACTAAAAAAGCTAGTGAAGGTGATGGAATTCCAATTGAGCTATTTCAAATCCTGAAAGATGATGCTGTGAAAGTGCTGCACTCAATATGCCAGCAAATTTGGAAAACTCAGCAGTGGCCACAGGACTGGAAAAGGTCAGTTTTCATTCCAAGCCCATGGAAAGGCAATGCCAAAGAATGCTCAAATTACTGCACAGTTGCACTCATCTCACATGCTAGTAAAGTCGTGCTCAAAATTCTCCAAGCCAGGCTTCAGCAATATGTGAACTGTGAAATTCCAGATGTTCAAGCTGGCTTTAGAAGAGGCAGAGGCACCAGAGATCAAATTGCCAACATCCTCTGGATCATGAAGAAAGCAATGTTTCTATTTTATTGACTATGCCAAAGCCTTTGACTGTGTGGATCACAATAAACTGTGGAAAATTCTGAAAGAGATGGGAATACCAGACCACCTGACCTGCCTCTTGATAAACCTATATACTGGTCAGGAAGCAACAGTTAGAATGGACATGGAAGAACAGACTGGTTCCAAATAGGAAAAGGAGTATGTCAAGGCAGTATATTGTTACCCTGCTTATTTAACTTATATACAGAGAACCTCATGAGAAACGCTGGGCTGGAAGAAGCACAAGCTGGAATCAAGATTGCCAGGAGACATATCAATAACCTCAGATATGCAGATGACACCACCCTTATGGCAGAAAGTGAAGAGGAATGAAAAAACCTCTTGATGAAAGTGAAAGAGGAGAGTGAAAATGTTGGCTTAAAGCTCAACATTCAGAAAACTAAGATCATGGCATTTGGCCCCATCACTTCATGGGAAATAGATGGGGAAAGAGTGGAAACAGTGGCAAACTTTAGTTTTGGGGGCTCCAAAATCACTGCAGATGGTGATTGCTGCTGCTGCTAAGTCACTTCAGTCGTGTCCAACTCTGTGTGATCCCATAGATGGCAGTCCACCAGGCTCCCCCGTCCCTGGGATTCTCCAGGCAAGAACACTGGAGTGGGTTGCCATTTCCTTCTCCAGCAGATGGTGATTGCAGCCATGAAATTAAAAGACGCTTACTCCATGGAAGGAAAGTTATGACCAACCTAGATAGCATATTAAAAAGCAGAGACATTACTTTGCCAACAAAGGTCCATCTAGTCAAGGCTATGGTTTTTCCACTAGTCAAGTATGGATGTGAGAGTTGGACTGTGAAGAGGGCTGATTGCTGAAGAATTGATGCTTTTGAACTGTGGTGCTGGAGAAGACTCTTGAGAGTCCCTTGGACTGCACATAGATCCAACCAGTCCATCCTAAAAGAGACCAGTCCTGGGTGGTCATTGGAAGGACTGATGCTAAAGCTGAAACTCCAATACTTTGACCACCTCATGCGAAGAGTTGACTCATTGGAATAGACCCTGATGCTCGGAGGGTTTGGGGGCAGGAGGAGAAGTGAATGGCTGGATGGCATCACCAACTTGTTGCGCATGAGTTTGGGTGAACTCCGGGAGTTGGTGATGGACAGGGAGGCCTGGCGTGCTGTGATTCATGGGGTCGCAACGAGTCAGACACGATTGAGCGACTGAACTGAACTGAAGGCATTCATTTCCTCCATAGTGTTCTGTACCTACTACAGGTTGGTATTTGTTACAGTATGCTCTGGTCTTTTTTAATGTGTTTTTGTCCCCACGAAAAGTGACATGTGTTACTCAAAAGAGAGCCTTGATTTTATTAACTTTTATCTCTATAATCTAGCATAATTCTTAGTATACCAAAAGTTACTGGCTTTCATAATTTTTTTATTCATTTGAGAAATGTTTCTACAGCATTTGCTAATAAGAAGGGTATCAAAAAAATAATAAGTGGACCACTCTTATCTCTGACATTGAGATTTCAGTTGGAAAGAGATGTATGTAGCTTGGGATACTATGCAATCGAGATAGGAGAACTAAAACTTGCTAAATGCTTTTCATTGCCAGCCTAGAAACAATCCTTTCACCCACACTGCAAATTAAGGTGTTAATTCTACAGATGAAGGAACCTTAAATATGTGAAACAACCTCTAATTTCTATCAAAATCTCACATCTTAGGAATTGAAAATGGACTTTCTTTCTCTGTTCCCATGAACTTAAATTTCTGGTATTTGACTCCCTACCATAGTTTTAGTCTGTTTTAGTTTCCATCTGCCCATCTATCCTGAATCTCTTGACCCTCATGTTCCCCACACCCTTGCTATCTTCACCTTCCAAATTCAACACAAATCTAAGAGATGGCATGCCCTTCATGACAGATGGTGTTCACACATCCCTTTTCAGACCACCTCCTTCTTGTGACTTCTTATCTGAGTGCCACATGCTCCATTTTACTCCTTTAGTAAAGTCAAACCTGTCTTCTTGGTTTCTCCTATTCTACCCTCCACATGACCTACACATGACTCAGTGTCCATGTTGATAACCCAACTTTTGTTGTGACGTTTATGATTCCTATCTTCTGAACCATGCTCATTCAAGATTCTTGACTTTAGCAGAGGAGATCTCTCCTAGAATTCCCAGTCATTCCATGTATCCTATAACAGATTATTCTGAAAACCTAATGCAAAACAGACACAGTCTTTGCATGGCATAGTCTTCTAATATCTTTAACTTTCCTCCCTCAAGCATTAAAGACTTCTTTTGGTTCAGAAATCACCAAAACTATCTCTGTTTGGCTATCCACTAGGTCACAGGTTTTGGCAAGGTAGTAATAACAAGAGAGGTTCCTCTTGGAATTGGAATAAAAAGGTATGTGTGGTCAGTTATCATAAACCCTTTGGATAATTTATGTTCATAAGATCACCTAATCATCACGCTATACTGTTTAACGAGCTTGACTAAAAGACAATGGAATGAGCACAGGGCTTAAAATCAGGTAACATTTTATAATTTGTTGAAAAGAGACAGAGACGTTTACCTTGAAGTGTTTATATGAACTGTATTAGTTTCCTAAAGTAGAAGGAAAGAAATTACTACAAACTAGTGCCTGGGAAAACTAAAATGTATTCTCTCACAGTCATGGAGACCAGAAGTCTAAAGTCACAGTACTAGCAGGGTCAGTTCTTTTAAAGGCTATGAGGGAGAAACCATCCTACGCCTCTGAGAAATGGAACATTTCCTGCCATGTCAGTAAACAAAGGATGTCATAGTTATCAGCAATTGCAGCCACTATGGATGGTGGAAATAAGTCCTGTGGGAACTCTGGAAGGAAATACCTGCCATCTAGTAGCCACCAGACTGCAGCCACTCCCTATGGTGAGCCCCAAGGAAACTCTGGATGGGAAAACATGGGATAGTGGCCCCAGATAGTTGAGGTGCATATCAAAGGAATGATTCCAGTGAGCCCAGACTCTTGAATCTCCCCATACATACGAAAGCATTAAATTCCTTACCTTGACATATTTGATTTCTTTAGTTAACAATAATCTTTTGATGTCCCAAATACTTGACCTTTGTTCAGTTCAGTTCAGTTCAGTCGCTCAGTCGTGTCCGACTCTTTGCGACCCCATGAATCACAGCACACCAGGCCTCCCTGTCCATCACCAACTCCCGGAGTTCACTCAAACTCATGTCCATCGAGTTGGTGATGCCATCCAGCCATTTCATTCTCTGTCGTACCCTTCTCCTCCCGCCCACAATCCTTCCCAGCACACTCCTATATATCCTAGCTCCTCCCCTTGACTTCTTGGAACAGTTTTTCAGAGATATCTGAAACGCTACCTTCCTGGATGCAGTCCTCATTCCTGGCTGCAGTCCTCATTCTGCCCCAAGTAAAACTTAACTTGCAACTTGCACATTGTGCACATTTTTTTCAACACTTTTCTTCTAGCTTCTGGAGATTATTTGTTGGCAATCTTTGGGGTACCATGGCTTGTAGATGTCACCACTCCAATTTCTGCCTCTGTTGCCACTTGCTGTTCTTCTCTGTGCCTGTTTTCTCTTCATAAAGACACCAAACATTGGATTAGGGTCCATCCTAATCCTATATGATCTCATTTTAACTAATTACATCTGCAAAGACCTTATTTCAAATAAGGTCATGTTCTGAGGTTCTGGGTGGACATGAATTTTAGGGGGACACTATTCAAGCTGATGTATGAGTAACAGTAGAAAGGATTGTAAAGTACCTAACATAATGCCTGGCACATAATTACGGCTCAATAAAGAGTAATTATAGGCATTTGCAGTTCATTAAATTAGCTAGTCAGTCTTGAGCGATGTTTGAGAGTGCTGAGCATGAACCAGAAGCCCATAGCAACTTACCACAACCATGCCACCTTATCTTTTCCTGTGTTTCTTTTTTTTCTCCCAAACCCAGACAATTTAAGCTCAGTGCTCAAGGCAAGTAAATTCAACCCTGAAATCAATCAGTTTGCTCTAGTTTCTTGAAAGCCACATTAGTACCCCTGAAATATAAGCAGGGAATTAGCAAAGACCTCTAATGCTTTGAATTAAATTTTGTGCCAAAGTGCTCTAGGCATTAATAACAGATTGTCCATTGTTCATTAGTAAAGGGAGGGTCCATAAGTGCTTCAAATTATGATGTGGGGTTTTTATTTTTTGTTTTAATTGTATGCTTTTCTTTGCTAGTCTTTGTGGAGCCAAAGACAGGAACTTCTTTGTCCCTTTAATAATTTTTTTTCTGGATGCTATAGTTAAAATCGTGGCATTCTTAGATACAGGGATTTTAAGGAAAAAATATATTTTTCCACCAGAAAGTTAACTGTGATTATACCATGAATTAAGGCAGACTGTGAGGAAACTGCATATTGTTTTACCATCTTATACAATATTTTTGCTGAATTATTCTCTGATCCGATGCCTTTAACCCACTTTGAGGGGTATTAAAAAATAGGCTACCGAAACACACTTTTGCATTTATTAAAAAATGTTGTGGATAGCATTGTTTAACACGTCACACCATAGTTGTGCTTTTGTTTTGTTTTGCAAATGTAATTCAAAAATATTTCTCTAGATTCAATTTAGAGAATTGCTTTATTCTTCTGGGTAAGTGTCCCTGTGTTCTCTGGTGGCTCAGACAGTAAAGAATTCACGTGCAATGCAGGAGACCTGGGTTTGACCCCTGGGTTTGGGAAGGTCCCTGGAGAAGGAAATGGCAGCTCACTCCACTATTCTTGCCTGTAGAATTCCATGGACAGAGGAGCCTGATGGCTAGTTGAGTTTAAAATACCCATTATTTTCAGGATGGCCACTAGAAGGAGAATTTAACTACGTACTTTTCCAATATACTTATGAGATTCTACTCAATGTGTAGTAAAAACATCACAGAATTCAAGAAAAAAAATGAGACTGCAAATACAAATTGTTATCATTAAAAAAGTTATTAGGATCTAATTTTGCAAGGCCTTGTAGGAATTCTCTAGGAAGAACAGACCTAGCATCTGTCCTCTGGAATTTAGTATGAATCATGGATACACCATATGCAAATCTAGCAATTTGGGATCCAAAATTATTCAAGCTATATTTATAGTCTAAGAACATCAAGGTTGTATTCAGTTCTGGTTGAAAGTAGCTGCTGCAAAACATTTTCATAAATGGGTTTGTTTTGTGGTAAACAAAAGATGGTTCCCATGAGCTACTAGGATTTAAACAACTTCTGAATTAATTCAAATGACATAAGTGGAATGTTTTAAGAATTATCTAACAAAACAGTTTTCTATTTGCCTATTAATTTTCTTCAGACATCAGTTCACTGAGAAAGTAATAACCTCTAAAAGGTATTGCAAAATCTTTAATAAGTATGCAGCTTTAATTTAAATATCTCAAATAAACATCCAAGTTGTAAAAGCATTAGAATATTTCCAGTGCTTGGTTTATTAGAAATGAAATTTCCCAGGCTAAAGTCCAGTGGGAGAGGAATGATTGCTCCATAATTCATCTTTTCCCATTTCCAAATGCCAAAGATCCTTTTCCCTTTTATAATAAAAATATAGTAATCATATCAAATGGTCAGCGTATGCAATGCCATATAATTGCCATGACATGCCAAAAATGTAGGCATGTCTTTGGATTACTATTTTCTTGCTACCTGGCCCATCACAACTTGACCACACAAGCTTTTGTACCATATTGCCATTCTGGCTGTTATGTGATTATGACTAATCATGGCAAAGTCAAGAGGCTTTGCTCACTATCACCATCATTTTCTGAAGATGTTACAGCAGGACCAGGATAAAGAGAGATAATTTTGTATAGAACTAATTATGACAGATATTATAATCAACTTCAAGCTTAGAAATTCTGGAGAAAATCTGGTTACATGTTAAGACATAAATGATTCTACAAAGAAGGCAATTAAACACTGAAACAGTGCAGATGCAATTTGGTTTACAAACATAATGAGTAAAATTCATTAAATCTCATTTCCATTAACTTTTATATGATTTTAGGGTCCAGCAGATCTATTCTAAAATGGTTACCTCCCACTTTCAAGTGATTCCAATTATTGAAATAACTCAATAATATTCTTGCAAAAATGAATTTGACATCCAAATCTTCAATAATTCACACAACTATTAAAAAAGCATTTGTCCTTAATTTGGAGAAATTTAATTTCCTGCCCGGATGAGAATTCCTACTTTAAAATATATTTTAACTGGTAAATATTTAGAATGTGATGCCTTTGTCTCTATATAAGATGCTCTCTCCTCAAAGTAAATGAAAAATATCTCCTAAGCCATAAACTTCATCAAGGAGAGATGAAACTCAACCAGAATATTATACTGAGAAAAAAAGATTTAATTCAAATGTCCAATTACACTTCCATAATGTGTAACTCTAAGCTAACACTGCTTGCACTTGAAGCCTCTTGAAAGTTTTCATATTAGAAAATTATAATTAAAATGTGTTCTTGATTGATTTGCTTTTATTTAATGAGAGATGCCTAGCACTAAAGCTAACAATTATATATTATATGGCTCATTGGTAAAGAACCCACCTGCAATTCAGGAGACCTGGGTTCGATCCCTGGGTTGGGAAGATCTGCTGGAGGAGAGCATGGCAATCCACTCCAGTATTCTTGCCTGGAGAATCCTAGGGACAGAGGAGCCTGGCAAGCTACAGTTCATGGGGTTGCAAAGAGTCATACAAAACTGAAGTAACTCAGCACGCACACATGCAATATATATATTTTTATTTATTTATATTTATATATATTTGGTCTTTCAAAAGTAAACAGTAGCTATTGTAAGATTATCTAAGCATTTAAAAAAAATTTTTTTTTACTAAAATGTACTGTCAGACTGCCCACTAGACCACACTATTGAAATAGTTAACTGAGTATTGTATGACAATAATCATACACTCTTATTTGGTTGGTTTCAGATTTCAGTAGTCTATAAGTTTTTAACTCAATAGAAATTCTCTCCATTTATTTATTGCTGTGGATTGTTATTGACTTTCAAATGCCTCATGACAGTTGTGATTAATTGTGTTCCTTAAATAGTTTTCAAACTGGAACTTAAAGGAGCCAGAAGCTCAGGGCTTCCATGTGTTCTACAAATTCTTTCAGTAACTTTTCATTAGTGACTCCTGGTTTTCATAACATAGAGAAAGATCTATTGCTTCAATATGCTGACTTTGTTTTTAAATACCTAGCATTATATTACCTGTTACTGCTATTCCATAATTTAAAAATAAAGTCATAAATACAAAGAAATAATTATGAAAAAAGAATATATTTTTTAAATACATGAGGCTTCCCCAGTGGCTCAGCCGGGAAAGAATCCGCCTCTAATGCAGGAGACATAGGAGATGTGGGTTTGATCCCATGGTCAGGAAGATCCCCTGGAGGAGAAAATGGCAACCCACTCCAGTATTCTTACCTGAAAAATCCCATGGACAGAGAAGCTTGGCAGAATAGAGTCCAAGGGGTCCGAAAGAGTCAAACATGACTGAGCAACTAAGCACAGCACAGCACAAATACATACCTTCAAAGTTGGAGCATATATATTCCCACTCTTTTCCATGTCCCCTAAATAATATTTAATCATTTGCAGGCACTCAAGAGGCATTTACTCCAAAAAATGTACTACAGGTTAGTCCTTTGCTTCCATCTGAAAGAGAAAGTATAAATCAATTTAAAAGAGAGTAATCAGAAAATTGAGGTTTTCTTGTGCTTTTTAAAGGAAAATGTTATTGAGGAGATCTAAAATAAAGTCTGTTTTAGTCAAAGATATTTAACCTTTAAAAGTCTTTCATCAGAGTCTACTGAATTCAAGTCAATTTTGCAAGCAATACATCATATTAACTATATCTATTCTTTAAACTTAAAAAGTTATAGAACATGTTCTCCAGTGTAGAGAGATTCAGTTCAGCAAACATCTTTTCTCACTATGAACTAGGCATGATAGGCAGTGGTGAAATAAAGACATGGTAGAAAACGGTGTCCTCTAAGAACCTCCACATGCGGAAACACAAGACCACACATTTCAGGAGGGTGTCAATACTCTCTAGAAGTAGGCTTAGGAAAATCAGAAGTATTCCAGAGATGAGAATAACTGCAAACAAATCAAGATGAGACAGCATTGTTGAGTATCTATGGTGAATATCTGTATCCTAGGCACCAAGCTGGGAATATTAACATTGAGAAGAAAAAGATTTTTGTTACCAAGAGGAACACAGGAAGGAGTCTGAGAACAGATGTGTACACAAGAAACCATGGAAACCCTGGAGAAAGTGCATCTCAGGACTGAAGATGTGAAAGTTGGAGAGTTTGGGAATCCAACATATGAGAGGGGAGATCAGATCCTTCATTCTCCAGATGACAAATCTAAAATAATATCAATAAACCCAGCTTCCCTACAATGAACATTTAGAAAGACAGGTAAATTGGAACTAATTCCTTTTAGACCTGACTTTCATTAGGCCTGTAACTTATATTTCAATAAGTATCAGCTGACTTCAGTTTATCTTAGGAAGTCAATGCTTATTTTTTGCGGGCAAATTGATGCAGTATACACTGACACATTCTATATTTTTGGATTATTTTCTGCATTTCAGCAAGGCCATATGAAAATATCAAATATCTTTAGGTTTGATCAACTTCCAAGAAATAAAATGATGGTTAAGTCCATGATGAAAAGCCAGAAAAAGAATATTTTGAGATAACCTTTAAATACACTAAAAAAATTTTTTTACACATATGTGCTAGATTTATTTTAATAGAAGTATAGTAATTAATCAAAATTTATCATTTGACATATATAGATATATAATATGGCTTTTCTGACGTTAAATATGTTTTCTATCATAATCTTCAAAGTCTGAATAGTATTACAACACATAAATTAATGTAGTACAAGTTCTTCTTAAATAAAGAAACTGGGATTCTTTTTCAGAAATAAAAACTTATTTATGATAAGTTCTAAATTAGTTCCCAAACTCATACATCTCCATCAAAAAAGACAGACTTTGATGCACACCTCAGACTTCTTTATTTGAGACCTGGGAGTTTATATGTTTTCCAAAGTTTTTTAATGATTCTGGGGTACAGCCAGGTTTGGAAGCTCCAATCCAAACAATGCCGCCTGTTAGTAAAAAACTATTTCCAGAAGACATTATTTTTGTAATATCTGTTTCTTAGTTAAGACAAAGTGAGTGACAAAATGTGCTTTAGCTATAAAACAATATATGGAATAAGTAAATTTAAAATATATTTGCCCTCATTGGAACTTTGGATATAATATTTGTTATTAAAGATATAATTAATACCTAACTAGGAGTTAATATACAGAATTTATAAAAAACTCATACAACTCAATGACAAAAACAAAACAAATCTGATTCCAAACACTATGGAAAAAGATACAGAGGTTCTTCAAAAAAGTTAAAATATAACTGTCATATGATTCAGTCATTCCACTTCTGGTTACTTACCTGAAGAAAACTATAGCACAATATGCAAAAATATAGACAACTCTGTGTTCATTGCAGCATTACTTACAATAGCCAAGATATGAAAGTGATCAAGTGTCCATAGAGAGATGAATGGATAAAGAAGATGTATGTGATTTGTGTGTATACACAGACACACACACACACAAACACATGCTTACACACATATGCACAATGGAATATTACTAAGCCATTAAAAAGAATAAAATCTTGACATTTGTAACAAGATGACTGGGCCAGGAAGGTACCATGCTGAGTGAAATAAGTCAGGCAGAGAGGGACAAATATTGTATGATTTCATTTGTATGTGAATTCTAGAAAAACAAAACAAACAAAACAGAATCAGATTTATAGATACAAAGAACAAAATGGTGGCTGGGCAAAATAGGTGGCTGCGCAAAATAGGTAAAGGGCACTAAGAGGCAGAACTTTGACTTATGTACACGTACACCCATGGCTGATTCATGTCAATGTATGGCAAAAACCACCACATATTGTAAAGTAATTAACCTCCAATTAAATTAATTTTTTAAAAAATAAAATAAATAAGCCATGGGGATATAATATACAGGATAGGAGACATACTCAATAATATTTAATGTTATGGTATAGATGGTAGCTAGATTATCATGATGATTATCTCATAATGTATACAAATGCTGAATCACTATGCTGTACCCCTGAAACTAGTATAACATTGTAAGTTAATTTTACTTCAATTTTTATTAAAGTTAAAAATATATATAATTAGATACATAAGAATTGAAGAAATACTAGAAAACAATAGAATAGAAAGAATTGATATAGAAGAAAGTTTAGGTTGTAAAAGATAGGAGAGAAAATGCCCTTTCAATAATGGATGTTCATATTATATATATATATATATATTTATATCTGCTATCCAAATGAAAAATTAATTCATACTTTAGAAAGTAATTTGCATTATTTTTATGCTAAAATATGGTATAACAAAATTTCTATTTTATTCTTATTCCCCCATCTTCCTTAATGTTGGATTAGTATTTCATTGTACTGGAGTACTGCAATTTAACTAATACAGTTCAGTTCAGTTCAGTCTCTCAGTCATATCCGACTCTCCGTGATCCCATGAATCACAGCACGCCAGGCCTCCCTGTCCATCACCAACTCCCGGAGTTCACTCAAACTCATGTCCACAGAGTCGGTGATGCCATCCAGCCATCTCATTCTCTGTCGTCCCCTTCTCCTCCCACCCCCAACCTTTCCCAGCATCAGAGTCTTTTCCAGTGAGTCAACTCGTCGCATGAGGTGGCTAAAGTATTGGAGTTTCAGCTTTAGCATGAGTACTTCCAATGAACATCCAGGATTGATCTCCTTTAGAATGGACTGGTTGGATCTCCTTGAAGTCCAAGGGACTCTCAGGAGTCTTCTCCAGCACCACAGTTCAAAAGCATCGATTCTTCGGCACTCAGCTTTCTTCACAGTCCAACTATCACATCCATACATGACCATGGGAAAAACCATAGCCTTGACTAGACGGACCTTTGTTGGCAAAGTAATGTCTCTGCTTTTTAATATACTATCAAGGTTGGTCATAACTTTCCTTCCAAGGAGTAAGCGTCTTTGAATTTCATGGCTGCAATCAGCATCTGCAGTGATTTTGGAGCCCAAAAAAATAAAGTCTGACACTGTTTCCACTGTTTCCCCATCTATTTCCCATGAAGTGATGGGACCAGATGCCATGAGCTTTGTTTTCTGAATGTTGAGCTTCAAGCCAACCTTTTCACTCTCCTCTTTCACTTTCATCAAGAGGCTTTTGAGTTCCTCTTCACTTTCTGCCATAAGGGTAGTGTCATCTGCATATCTGAAGTTATTGGTATTTCTCCCAGCAATCTTGGATCCAGATTGTGCTTCTTTCAGCCCAGTGTTCCTCATGATGTACTCTGCATATAAGTTAAATAAGCAGGGTGACAATATACAGCCTTGACGTACTCCTTTTCCTATTTGGAACCAATCTGTTGTTCCATGTCCAGTTCTGACTGTTGCTTCCTGACCTGCATACAGGTTTCTCAAGAGGCAGGTCAGGTGGTCTGGTATTCCCATCTCTTTCAGAATGTTCCACAGTTTATTGTGATCCACACAGTCAAAGGCTTTGGCATAGTCAATGAAGCAGAAATAGATGTTTTTCTGGAACTCTCTTGCTTTCTCCATGATCCAGCGGATGTTGGCAATTTGATCTCTGGTGCCTCTGCCTTTTCTAAAACCTGCTTGAATATCTGGGAGTTCACAGTTCACATATTGCAGAAGCCTGGCTTGGAGAATTTTGAGCATGACTTTACTAGCGTGTGAGATGAGTACAATTGTGCAGTAGTTTGAGCATTCTTTGGCATTGCCTTTCTTTGGGACTGGAATGAAGACTGACCTTTTCCAGTCCTGTGGCCACTGCTGAGTTTTCCAAATTTGCTGGCATATTGAGTGCAGCACTTTCACAGCATCATCTTTCAAGATTTGAAATAGCTCCACTGGAATTCCATCACCTCCACTAGCTTTGTTCTTAGTGATGCTTTCTAAGGCCCACTTGACTTCACATTCCAAGATGTCTGACTCTAGGTCAGGGATCACGTTATCATCACGATATTGGTCGTGAAGATCTTTTTGTACAATTCTTCTGTGTATTCTTGCCACCTCTTCTTAATATCTTCTACTTCTGTTAGGTCCATACCATTTCTGTCCTTTATCGAGCCCATCTTTGCATGAAATGTTCCCTTGGAATCTCTAATTTTCTTGAAGAGATCTCTTGTTTTTCCTATTCTGTTGTTTTCCTCTATTTCTTTGCATTGATCACTGAGGAAGGCTTTCTTATCTCTCCTTGCTATTCTTTGGAACTCTGCATTCAGATGCTTATATCTTTCCTTTTCTCCTTTGCTTGTCGCTTCTCTTCTTTTCCCAGCTATTTGTAAGGCCTCCTCAGACAGCCATTTTGCTTTTTTCATTTCTTTTTCTTGGGGATGTTCTTGGTCCCTGTCTCCTGTACAATGTCACGAACCTCCGTCCAGAGTTCATCAGGCACTCTATCAGATCTAGTCCCTTAAATCTATTTCTCACTTCCTCTGTATAATCATAAGGGATTTGATTGAGGTCATATCTGAATGGTCTAGTGGTTTTCCCTACTTTCTTCAATTTAAGTCTGAATTTGGCAATAAGGAGTTCATGATCTGAGCCACAGTCAGCTCCTGGTCTTGTTTTTGCTAACTGTATAGAGCTTCTCCATCTTTGGCTACAAAGAATATAATCAATCTGATTTCAGTGTTGACCATCTGGTGATGTCCATGTGTAGTCTTCTCTTGTGTTGTTGGAAGAGGGTGTTTGCTATGACCAGTGCATTCTCTTGGCAAAACTCTATTAGCCTTTGCCCTGCTTCATTCCGTGCTCCAAGGCCAAATTTTCCTGTTACTCCAGGTGTTTCTTGACCTCCTACTTTTGCATTCCAGTCCCCTATAATGAAAAGGACATCTTTTTTGGGTGTTAGTTCTAAAAGGTCTTGTAGGTCTTCTTCTGCATTACCTCTTGTAAATAGACACCATCATCTCAAGCCAGACTTCAAGTCCCACACTCCTTACCCAATTTATATTTTAGTTACTACTAACAAAATAGTAGCTTCAGTATACTTGCCTTGAGAAGACCATGAAGAGTATCAAAAGGCAAAATGATAGGATACTGAATGAGGAATTCCCCAGGTCGGTAGGTGCCCAGTATGCTCCTGGAGATCATTGGAGAAATAACTCCAGAAGGAATGAAGGGATGGATCCAAAGCAAAACCAATACCCGGTTGTGGATGTGACTGGTGATAGAAGCAAGGTTAGATGCTGCAAAAAGCAATATTGCATAGGAACCTGGAATGTTAGGTCCATGAATCAAGGCAAATTGGAAGTGGGCAAACAGGAGATGACAAGAGTGAACATTCTAGGAATCAGTGAACTAAAATGGACTGGAATGGGTGAATTTAACTCAGATGACCATTATATCTACTACTGTGGGCAGGAATCCCTTAGAAGAAATGGGGTAGCCATTATGGTCAACAAAAGAGTCTGAAATCAATCTTAAAAACGACAGAATGATTTCTGTTTGTTTCCAAGGCAAACCATTCAATATTACAGTAATCCTGGCCTATGCCCCAATCAGTAACGCTGAAGAAGCCGAAGTTGAACGGTTCTATGAAGACCTACATGACCTTTTAGAACTAACACCCCAAAAAAGATGCCCTTTTCATTATAGGGGATTGGAATGCAAAAGTTGGAAGCCAAGAAACACCTGGAGTAACAGGCAAATTTGGCCTTGGAGCACAAAATGAAGCAGGGAAAAGGCTAATAGAGTTTTGCCAAGAGAACGCACTGGTCATAGCAAACACCCTTTTCCAACAACACAAGAGAAGACTCTACACATGGACATCACCAGATGGTCAACACCGAAATCAGACTGATTATATTTGCAGCCAAAGATGGAGAAGCTCTATACAGTTAGCAAAAACAAGACAGGAGCTGACTGTGGCTCAGATCATGAACTCTTTATTGCCAAATTCAGACTTAAATTGAAGAAAGTAGGGAAAACCACTAGACCATTCAGATATGACCTCAATCAAATCCCTTATGATTATACAGTGGAAGTGAGAAATAGATTTAAGGGACTAGATCTGATAGATAGAGTGCCTGATGAACTATGGACGGAGGTTCGTGACATTGTACAGGAGACAGGGACCAAGACCATCGCCATGGAAAAGAAATGCAGAAAAGCAAAGTGGCTGTCTGAGGAGGCCTTACAAATAGCTGGGAAAAGAAGAGAAGCGACAAGCAAAGGAGAAAAGGAAAGATATAAGCATCTGAATGCAGAGTTCCAAAGAATAGCAAGGAGAGATAAGAAAGCCTTCCTCAGCAATCAATGCAAAGAAATAGAGGAAAACAACAGAATAGGAAAAACAAGAGATCTCTTCAAGAAAATTAGAGATTCCAAGGGAACATTTCATGCAAAGATGGGCTCGATAAAGGACAGAAATGGTATGGACCTAACAGAAGTAGAAGATATTAAGAAGAGGTGGCAAGAATACACAGAAGAATTGTACAAAAAGATCTTCACGACCAATATCGTGATGATAACGTGATCCCTGACCTAGAGTCAGACATCTTGGAATGTGAAGTCAAGTGGGCCTTAGAAAGCATCACTAAGAACAAAGCTAGTGGAGGTGATGGAATTCCAGTGGAGCTATTTCAAATCTTGAAAGATGATGCTGTGAAAGTGCTGCACTCAATATGCCAGCAAATTTGGAAAACTCAGCAGTGGCCACAGGACTGGAAAAGGTCAGTCTTCATTCCAGTCCCAAAGAAAGGCAATGCCAAAGAATGCTCAAACTACTGCACAATTGTACTCATCTCACACGCTAGTAAAGTCATGCTCAAAATTCTCCAAGCCAGGCTTCTGCAATATGTGAACTGTGAACTCCCAGATATTCAAGCAGGTTTTAGAAAAGGCAGAGGCACCAGAGATCAAATTGCCAACATCCGCTGGATCATGGAGAAAGCAAGAGAGTTCCAGAAAAACATCTATTTCTGCTTCATTGACTATGCCAAAGCCATTGACTGTGTGGATCACAATAAACTGTGGAACATTCTGAAAGAGATGGGAATACCAGACCACCTGACCTGCCTCTTGAGAAACCTGTATGCAGGTCAGGAAGCAACAGTCAGAACTGGACATGGAACAACAGATTGGTTCCAAATAGGAAAAGGAGTACGTCAAGGCTGTATATTGTCACCCTGCTTATTTAACTTATATGCAGAGTACATCATGAGGAACACTGGGCTGAAAGAAGCACAATCTGGATCCAAGATTGCTGGGAGAAATACCAATAACTTCAGATATGCAGATGACACTACCCTTATGGCAGAAAGTGAAGAGGAACTCAAAAGCCTCTTGATGAAAGTGAAAGAGGAGAGTGAAAAGGTTGGCTTGAAGCTCAACATTCAGAAAACAAAGCTCATGGCATCTGGTCCCATCACTTCATGGGAAATAGATGGGGAAACAGTGGAAACAGTGTCAGACTTTATTTTTTTGGGCTCCAAAATCACTGTGGATTCTGACTGCAGCCAGGAAATTAAAAGACGCTTACTCCTTGGACGGAAAGTTATGACCAACCTAGATAGCGTATTAAAAAGGAGAGACATTACTTTGCCAATCAAGGTCCATCTAGTTAAGGCTATGGTTTTTCCCGTGGTCATGTATGGATGTGAGAGTTGGACTGTGAAGAAAGCTGATCGCCGAAGAATTGATGCTTTTGAACTGTGGTGCTGGAGAAGACTCTTGAGAGTCCCTTGGACTGCAAGTAAATCCAACCAGTGCATTCTAGAGGAGATTAGTTCTGGGTGTTCATTGGAGGGACTGATGCTAAAGCTGAAACTGCAATACTTTGGCCACCTCATGCTCTGAGTTGACTCACTGGAAAAGACTCTGATCCTGGGAGGGATTGCGGGTGGGAGGAGACGGGACGACAGAGAATGAGATGGCTGGATGGCATCATCGACTCCATGGACATGAGTCTTAGTGAACTCTTGGAATTGGTGATGGACAGGGAGGCCTGGCGTGCTGCGATTCATGGGGTCGCAAAGAGTCGGACACGACTGATCGACTGAACTGAACAAAATAGTACAAGTTCACATTGTAAACATAGCATAGTACTTACTTATTTATCATCTGCTTAAATTTTTCTAATGCTTCCCCATTATATACATGAATGCAAGTTTCTTTTCCTAGTTAACAGAATACTACATAATCTGGCCTTTTTTTTTTTTTTTTATGTTATCCTTCTCTCTCACACTCTCACTTCACCCTCTCTGTTCTAGCCATACTGGCTTTTGCTTCCTACAAGTGACCAGTTTTGTTACTCCCTAAGAGCCTTTGCTCTAACCACACTCTCTAATGGCAATTCCATGTCTCCACTTTTTGCCTGGCTTCTGTTTGTTAGATCTATAGCAAGATTCCAGCCCATCCGTATAGATATGCTGACACTCATTATCATATCATTTAGTTTAATTATTTGTAATGCACATATCACAACCTGATGTTTGCATTGCTTAGTTATTTTTTAGAAATTTATTTAGTATTAACAACCTATCAATGCCCCCCACCACAAAAAACAATGTACAAATTCTATGAAAACAAACACCTATATGGTCATTGCTATAAACCCAGTGCTTACTTGCTACATAGCTACATAGCAGGTAATAAATAGATGTTTGTTGAATAAAAGGATGAATACACAAAAGAATAAATATTCTAGCCCCTCCTTCCTGACAACATGTCCTAAGCCAGCACATTTTACCTTCTACTGACCATGTGAAACAGTGGTCTTTGCTTCACCAATCCCACTATCCTCCACTGTGGCTTTTACAACTCCAAGTTCAGGTTGATCTTAGGAATCCTATCAGGCTACTCCACCCAGGTCTCTTGTGTCCTTCTCTTCTTCAAAGAGTTCATTTTATAGAAAAATAATTCAATTCATCTCCAATGATAAGGACTCTAAACACCATGCTCTCACTCTAAGTAATTCACAAAAAAGGTATCATGAGACCCAGAGTGGAAGTTATAGCTTTGGCTCTGGAATGTTCTCCTCTGCCTGAAGCCCTACTCTGAAGTAAATAGTGAAGTAAAGTCACTCAGTCGTGTCTGACTCTTTGTGACCCCGAGGACTGTAGCCCACCAGGCTCCTCCGTCCCTGGGATTCTCCTGGCAGAAAACTGGAGTGGGTTGCCATTTCCTTTTCCAGGGGATCTTCCCAACCCAGGGATCAAACCCAGGTCTCCTGCATGGCAAGCAGACAGTTTAACCCTACTTTAGATCATTGTAAAAGGAGAGGACACAGTTATTGGGGATCCTATACATTGCACCCTATAAGAGAAGAAACCAAAGAGCCACATAGTCTATCATCTAGATAACCCAAGAGCTTAACCTAAATTAATCCAAATCTAGAGGCAAAGACGGAGAAGGCAATGGCACCCCACTCCAGTTCTCTTGCCTGGAAAATCCCATGGATGGAGGAGCTGGTAGGCTGCAGTCCATGGGGTCACTAAGAGTCGGACATGACTGAGCGACTTCACTTTCACTTTTCACTTTCATGCATTGGAGAAGGAAATGGCAACCCACTCCGGTGTTCTTGCCTGGAGAATCCCAGGGACGGGGGAGCCTGGTGGGCTCCCATCTATGGGGTCACATAGAGTCAGACATGACTGAAGTGACTTAGCAGCAGCAGCAGCAGAGGCAAAGACTATCTTCCATATTGATCAAGCTGCTCTGAATTATTGATGGATTCACATAACCAAGGAGAAATTCAATGGGAATTGTCCTAGGAATACAGTACCTATGATACGTCACCTGAATCAAGCCCTGGATATGATAGCATTGGAACAAGCCCTTCTAAGCAGGAGTAAGCTGAAGAGACAGCTATGATTCATGCTGCAATAAAGAATTAATTCCTTTGGCAATAAATATGAAATTTATTGCAATTTCATTGGCTTATCAAGTATTGCACAACATTAATATAGATGACCTTTGAGTGAAGTCTTTCAGGAAACAAACTAGATGGAACTTAAATGCATCCACATTTCTTATTGTATTTAGATATGATGGTATTAATTTGTAAGTGACTATATCCATGTCAAAGAGAGTCTGCTTCGCATTGTCCTGTGGTCATTTATGTATAGGATAAATGACAAACTCTTGGACAGAAGTATAAAATTAATATTCAAAATCAATTCAAGAATCCAGGAGTCATGGCAGACTCCTGGAGGAAAACCAAATTGAAATGTTTGCATGGGGGCTAAGTTGCTTAGTCGTGTCCGACTCTTTGCAAACCTGTGGACTGTAGCCTGCCAGGATCTTCTGTCCATGGGATTGTCCAGACAAGAATACTGGATTGGATTGCCATTCCCTTCTTCAGGGGATCTTTCCAACCCAGGGATCGAACTCATGTTTCTTATGTCTCCTGCTTTGGCAGGCGGACTCTTTACCACTGATAAAGAACTGGGAAGCCCTTAAAGCTATTAAATATTAATATCAAGCCTTTCTCAAACTTAAATTTTATTATATTTTATAGTTTACAAACCCTAACCCTAATGGTTAACATTTTTCATGTTATGTTATTAATGTTTAAGCTCCAAAATCACTGCGGATGCTGATTGCAGCCATGAAATTAAAAGACGCTTACTCCTTGGAAGGAAAGTTATGACCAACCTAGATAGTATATTAAAAAGCAGAGACATTACTTTGCCAACCAAGGTCCGTCTATGGTTTTTCCAGTGGTCGTGTATGGATGTGAGAGTTGGACTGTGAAGAAGGCTGATCGCCAAAGAATTGATCCTTTTGAACTGTGGTGCTGGAGAAGATTCTTGAGAGTCCCTTGTACTGCAAGGAGATCCAACCAGTCCATTCTAAAGGAGATCAGTCCTGGGTGTTCATTGGAAGGACTGATGCTAAAACTGAAACTCCAATACTTTGGCACCTCATGCGCCGAGTTGACTCACTGGAAAAGACTCTGATGCTTGGAGGGATTGGGGGTGGGAGGAGAAAGGGACGACAGAGAATGAGATGGCTGGATGGCATCACCAACTTGATGGACATGAGTTTGAGTGAACTCTGGGAGTTGGTGATGGACAGGGAGGCCTGGCGTGCTGTGATTCATGGGGTCGCAAAGAGTCGGACATGACTGAGCGACTGAACTGAACTGAACTGAACACTCTATGAGTCTTAAATGAAGATTTTCATGTACACTTTATAAAACATCAAAAATCTAACTCTCATAAGGGTTGAACTGTGCAAGTTTAGGTTTCACATTTCAGTTTACTATATATACTTCCTAGGTGTCTCCGATTTGCCAGTCAGCCTACTAGATGCTACAGAATCAAAGATGAAAATGACTGGACTCCTGATAAGATCTGACTCCTGATAAGATGTGATGGGGCTTCCCTGGTGGCTCAGATGGTAAAGAATCCATCTGCAATTCAGGGGACCCAAATCAATCCCTGGGCTGGGAAGATCCCCTGGAGAAGGGAATAGCTACCCACTTCAGTATTCATGGGCTTCCCTGGTGGCTCAGACAGTGAAGAATCTGCCTGCAATGTGGAAGACCTGGGTTTGATCCCTGGGTTGGGAAGATTTCCTGGGGAAGGGAATGGCTACCTATTCTAGTATTCGTGCCTGAAGAATTCCATGGACAGAGGAGTTTGGCAGGCTACAGTGCATGGGATTGCAAGGGATCAGACATGACTGAGGGACTAACAGATGGTTAAATAATTCAATTAAAAAAAAATAAGTGCTAACAAACGAGGTCCTACTATATAGCACAGGGAACTCTACACAGTGACAGACTCAATGAAAGTGGAGTTTGGGGGAGAATGGATACATGTATATGTATGGCTGAGTCCCTTTGCTATCCACTTGAAACTATCACAACATTGTCAATTGGCATTGTCAGTATTAAATTTATCTATATTAATCCAATACGGATAAAAAGTTAAAAATAAAATAAAAATATTTTAAAAATATGTAATAAGTGCTGGAGTGGAGGTGTTCACAATTAACTGATCACATATCTCTGTATACAAGTCCTATGTCATCATGTAGGCACATGAACTGTATTACCTGCTGCTTAGCCATGTGTTTTCATTGAAAGTCTGATATAGTCTGAAAAATAAATGGACTCATATGGAAGGAATTTTTTTCCAAATAAAGATTTCATATTAATAAGAGAAGATTGAAAGCTATTTCTGAGAAGGATTCTTAGAATCAGAAAGTCAAGGTAGGGTCACCACCCATCCTGGTTTTCCTAGAACTGAGGTGTTTACCAGGACACTGGACTTCCAGTGCTAAAACTCAGAAAATCCGCAATGGTTGGTCAACTTAAGTCAATATTAAGAAATCCTAAAATAAGTTTCTTATCCCAAGAAGCAATTTCAGTTAGGCTCAACTTCATGGTTTAGATCCATTTGTTTCTGGTTTGGGTTGGCATATAAAAACCAACAAAGAGGAAGCCAAATGATAACTTATATTTGTAGAATATTTAAGGATTATAAACCTTGGTCTCAATCTTTAAAATTACCCATTTGCATCTCATGACACTGATAAGAACAAATATCCTTAACTCCATTTTACAGATAAAGAAACAGACTCAGAGAGATAAGAAATTTGGCCAAGGACATAAAACTCATAAGCACCAGGAAGAAACCTAGAACCCAAGACTGTACAAGGATCCTTCAATGCCTGGCAGTAAAATGTTCAATTATGTAATAGCCTAGATTACCCAGTCAAAACTATTATTCATGAGTATTTGTATATTTAGAGTTGCACTTAGTGCAATCAATCAACAGGAGAATGAGGAGTGACATAAAGTCAAAGTCAAGTGGAAATTTATAAATACTAGGACACTCAACTCCTGGGGCAGTTTAACCAAAAGATGTGTGCATACCAAACTTCTCTGAAGTACTCAACTTTATAACTGTCTGGTTAACTTTATTGCCGTGTTGCAATGGTGATAAATATCAACCCCAGATGGTGCTTTGGAAATCACAAAGCACTACACAGATATAATATTTTACGGTTATTATTTAATTTATGCACAGCAAGTCAGGATCTAAGCACCTGGTACTTTATCGCTATTCTGGCTAGTTTTCCACCCTTGAATAGATGAGTCAGATATTGTTCCTGTTCTCAATGTCTCTGGGTTAGAGTCACATTTGCCACTCATTTCAGTGCTAGGGTGGCACAATGCACACTCATTTGTTCTGTTTTAGTAGTTCTTACATCTTCTTATCTGATTGCTAAAGCTCCTTTTGGGTGGGCCAAACACACACACATTTTTGTGGTATTTCCCATTATAAATTTGACCATAAAAAACTTTCACATTATAAATTTTACCATACAAAAGTTCAGATCATCCAATGAATTTTTAAGAATGATAAAAACAAAACACCTCAAACTGAATCTTTCACACATTCAAATTCTTGTGCTTCCTGTTATAACTGAAGAGGCTTACAGTTAGAAAGGAAACCATTAACTGCTTATTTAAGAATGTCCCTATCTATTTGCATTCAGTTTCAGATCCATCCATAAAATCAGTTGCTCAAGAGGAGAAAAATTATGGAAGACCATGTTTCTAAACAAACCATTCTAATTTTTCTCCTCCTGCTAGGGAGTGATTTTTCCTCTTATAAATATCTCATAAAAATATCTGTGATCATGAAGATCTATATATTCCAAAATGCCAAATAGCAATTTTTACACTGAAAAATCAGTATGATTGAAACTTTCATATAACTGCCCAGAGAATGATGTAATTCAATGACATAACAGTATAGTATAATGTCATAACGTATTAGCAGTGTGTAATCATTAAGGGATTTGATTTAGGTCATATCTGAATGGTCTAGTGGTTTTCTCTACGTTCTTCAAGTCTGAACTTGGCAATAAAGAGTTCATGATCTGAGCCACAGTCAGCTCCTGGTCTTGTTTTTGCTAGCTGTATACAGTTTCTCCATATTTGGCTACAAAGAATATAATCAATCTGATTTCAGTGTTGACCATCTGGTGATGTCCATGTGTAGAGTCTTCTCTTGTGTTGTTGGAAGAGGGTGTTTGCTATGACCAGTGCGTTCTCTTGGCAAAACTCTATTAGCCTGTGCCCTGCTTCATTTCGTGCTCCAAGGCCAAATTTGCCTGTTATTCCAGGTGTTTCTTGACTTCCTACTTTTGCATTCCAGTCCCCTATAATGAAAAGAACATCGTTTTTGGGTGTTAGTTCTAAAAGGTCTTGTAGGTCTTCATATAACCATTCAACTTTGGCTTCTTCAGCATTACTGTTCTGTTCTGTTCTGTTCAGTCGCACAGTCGTGTCCGACTCTTTGCGACCCCGTGGACTGTAGCCTACCAGGCTTCTCCATCCATGGGATTCTCCAGGAAAGAATACTGGAGTGGGTTACCATTTTCTTCTCCAGGGGATCTTCCTGACCCAGGGATTGAACCCAGGTCTCCCGCATTGGAGGCAGACGCGTTAACCTCTGAGCCACCAGGGAAGCATTACTGGTTGGGGCATAGACGTGGATTACTATAATATCGAATGGTTTGCCTTGGAAACGAACAGAGATCATTCTGTAGTTTTTAAGATTGCTTCCAAGTACTGCATTTTGGACTCTTTTGTTGACCATGATGGCTACTCCATTTCTTCTAAGGGATTCCTGCCCACAGTAGTAGATGTAAAGGTCATCTGAGTTAAATTTACCCGTTCCAGTCCATTTTAGTTCACTGATTCCTAGAATGTCTATGTTCACTCTTGCCATCTTCTGTTTGACCACTTCCAGTTTGCCTTGATTCATGGACCTAACATTCCAGGTTCCTATGCAATATTGCTCTTTATAGCATTGGACCTTGCTTCTATCACCAGTCACCGACACAACTGGGTATTTGTTTCCTTTTGGCTCCATCCCTTCATTCTTTCTGGAGTTATTTCTCCACTGATTTCCAGTAGCATACTGGGCACCTACTGAATGAGGAATGGGGAATTCCTCATTCAGTATCCTATCATTTTGCCCTTTGATCTGAAAGATAGAGTGCCTGATGATCTCTGGACAGAGGTTCATGACATTGTACAGGAGACAGGGACCAAGAACATCCCCATGGAAAAGAAATGCAAAAAAGCAAAATGGCTGTCTGAGGAGGCCTTACAAATAGCTGGGAAAAGAAGAGAAGCAAAAAGCAAAGGAGAAAAGGAAAGATATAAGCATCTGAATGCAGAGTTCCAAAGAATAACAAGGAGAGATAAGAAAGCCTTCCTCAGTGATCAATGCAAAGAAATAGAGGGAAACAACAGAATAGGAAAAATAAGAGATCTTTTCTAGAAAATTAGAGATATCAAGGGAACATTTCATGCAAAGATGGGCTTGATAAAGGACAGAAATGGTATGGACCTAACAGAAGCAGAAGATATTAAGAAGAGGTGGCAAGACTACACAGAAGAACTATACAAAAAAGATCTTCACGACCAAGATAATCACGATGGCACGATCACTCACCTGGAGCCAGACATCTTGGAATGTGAAGTCAAGTGGGCCTTAGAGAGCATTACTATGAAAACAGCTAGTGGAGGTGATGGAATTCCAATTGAGCTATTTCAAATCCTGAAAGATGATGCTGTGAAAGTGCTGCACTCCATATGCCAGTAAATTTGGAAAACTCAGCAGTGGCCACGGGACTGGAAAAGGTCAGTCTTCATTTCAATCCCAAAGAAAGGCAATGCCAAAGAATGCTCAAACTACCGCACAATTGCACTCATCTCACATGCTAGTAAAGTCATGCTCAAAATTCTTCAAGCCAGGCTTCAGCAATATGTGAACCATGAAATCCCAGATGTTTGAGCAGGTTTTAGAAAAGGCAGAGAAACCAGAGATCAAATTGCCAACATCCGCTGGATCATGAAGAAAGCAAGAGAGTTCCAGAAAAACATCTATTTCTGCTTCATTGACTATGCCAAAACCTTTGACTGCGTGGATCACAATAAACTGTGGAAAATTCTGAAAGAGATGGGAATACCAGAACACCTGACCTGCCTCTTGAGAAACCTGTATGCAGGTCAGGAAAAAACAGTTAGAACTGGACATGGAACAACAGACTGGTTCCAAATAGGAAAAGGAGTATGTCAAGTTTATTTAACTTATACCTTATATAACTTTACCCTGCTTATTTAACTTATATGCAGAGTACATCATGAGGAACGCTGGGCTGGAAGAAGCAGAAGTTGGAATCAAGATTGCTGGAGAAATATCAATAACCTCAGATATGCAGATGACACTACCCTTATGGCAGAAAGTGAAGAGGAACTCAAAAGCCTCTTGATGAAAGTGAAAGAGGAGAGTGAAAAGGTTGGCTTGAAGCTCAACATTCAGAAAACAAAGATCATGGCATCTGGTCCCATCACTTCATGGGAAATAGATGGGGAAACAGTGGAAACAGTGTCAGACTTTATTTTTTTGGGCTCCAAAATCACTGCAGATGCTGATTGCAGCCATGAAATTAAAAAGACACTTACTCCTTGGAAGGAAAGTTATGACCAACCTAGATAGCATATTAAAAATCAGAGACATTACTTTGCCAACCAAGGTCCGTCTAGTCAAGGCTATGGTTTTTCCCGTGGTCATGTATGGATGTGAGAGTTGGGCTGTGAAGAAAGCTGATCGCTGAAGAATTGATGCTTTTGAACTGTGATGCTGGAGAAGACTCTTGAGAGTCCCTTGGACTGCAAGGAGATCCAACCAGTCCATTCTAAAGGAGCTCAATCCTGGGTGTTCATTGGAAGGACTGATGCTAAAGCTGAAACTCCAATACTTTGGCCACCTCACGCGACAAGTTGATTCACTGGAAAAGAGTCTGATGCTAGGAAGGATTGGGGGTGGGAAGAGATGGGGACGACAGAGAATGAGATGGCTGGATGGCATCACCGACTCTGTGGACATGAGTTTGAGTGAACTCCGGGAGTTGGTGATAGACAGGGAGGCCTAGCGTGATGTGATTCATGGGGTCACAAAGAGTCAGACACGACTGAGTGACTGACCTGAACTGAACTGACTGAATCATTCAGGACGGAGAAGGCAATGGCACCCTACTCCAGTACTCTTGCCTGGAAAATCCCATGGATGGAGGAGCCTGGTGCGCTGTGGTCCCTGGGGTCGCTAAGAGTCGGACACGACTGAGCGACTTTCACTTTCATTCATTGGAGAAGGAAATGGCAACCCACCCCAGTGTTCTTGCCTGGAGAATCCCAGGGATGGGGGAGCCTGGTGGGGTGCCGTCTATGGGTTCGCACAGAGTTGGACACGACTGAAGTGACTTAGCAGCAGCGGCAGCAATCATTCAGGAAGAGTGGCAAAGATGGCTAGCTGTCCACAAAAAAAATGTTCCACCTTCTAGAATATCACAGGTGTTTTTCAGAGGCATCTTCCCAGGCAATGAGTATATTCTCCAGTACCACCTTGTAATTTAAAGGTACAGTCACGTGACTGTTGCTGCTGCTGCTAGGTCACTTCAGTCGTGTCCGACTCTGTGCGATCCCATAGACGGCAGCCCACCAGGCTCCTCTGTCCCTGAGATTCTCCAGGCAAGAACACTGGAGTGGGTTGCCATTTCCTTCTCCAGTGCGTGAAAGTGAAATCGCTCATTCGTGTCCGACTCTTAGCAACCCCATGGGCTGCAGCCTACCAGGCTCCTCCGTTCATGGGATTTTCCAGGCAAGAGTACTAGTTCACATCAATAATTATGAGCAAAATGATGTGTGTTATTTCTGAGCCTGAATCTTTAAAAGAGGCAGTTGTTCGCTCCTCACTCCATTTCCCTCCACTGGTTGGAGCCTCGTGGATGGTGACGCAACAAGATGGAATGATCCTGAGTCGTGAAACGCTGTGTGGAAGGCCACCACCAAGTAGTAACATCCTCAATAGATTCTTCCAGGAAAGATAAGCTACTGGCGTTTTAAGTGACTTTTTTTTTTTCAGTAGGAACTATTACACTAATCGAATATTTTAAGCAAATACATCCCACCACTAGCATCCCTCTGTTGTTCTGTCCAGGAAAATATGATGTTTGAAAAAGCCAGATCAACATTCAAATTCTTAATTATGTGTGGACACAATACGCCTCATCTACCCTTGATGTTTATGTTGGCCAGGTGGTGCTAGTTGTAAAGACCCCACCTGCCAGTGTAGGAGACGTAAGAGACACGGGCTTGATCCCTGGGTTGGGAAGATCCCCTGGAGAAGGAAATGGCAGCCCACTCCAGTATTCTTGCCTGGGAAATCCCATGGACAGAGGAGCCTGGTGGGCTACAGTCTATGGGGTCGCAAAGAGTCAGACATTTTAACTGAAGCAACTTAGCACACTTGATGTTTAACCACACTGCTTGCTGCAAGCCGTCATTCACATAGGCTGTCTTCTCAGGCTGGAAAACTTCTTACCTATCTTCTGACTTTAGCTATTACTATTTGTCTCTCAGACTTCTGTTTGAATATTCTTTAAAGAAGTCTTTTCTACCTCCCAATTTAGTCATTTCTCTTCTTTATGACTACCACAGTGCCATGCATCCATTCTTATGTAATTTTACATTGACTTTTTGGAATTTTTTATTGATATCTGATTTCTTTACAAGACTATAAGCTTTTGAACTTCAGAAATAATGGCCTCTTGTTTTTCTCATTCTTATGTCCACCATATCTTGCACAGATCCCAACACAGTTAAATAGATTTAATGAACAAGTAGCTCAGTGTGGTATCATGACAGATGAAGACCAGAGAATGTAAAGAACTTGATGAAGGTACTTTTAAGGAATTCATACTTTTCTCTTTTATTTCAAGTTAATTACCAGCTTTTTAATGTCTCAGTGGAGAAAACAGTGAGTTGGTCACAGATAAATTGACATTAAATAGAAGACAAACTGGCTTATGTTAATAAATTTAATATTTTATTCCTGATAAAAGACCATATATCTAATCTTATTCATTAAAAGCTTCAATTTTTGTCCTGCTAAGAATCATAATCATGGGAGTAAAAAATATCACAGTAACATTTGCTGATTCTATAACCTGTAAAATCTCCCCAGATGGCTGATCATTGTAACAAAACATGGAAAAATACTAAGACCCTATTTTGGTCCATTGGTGGAATGGTTTTCCCTTAACTGTCTCCTCTGAGAAAGAAGTATGACTCTTCTAGGGGTGAATTTGAGAAAAGAACTTGATCATATACAATTCAGCTTTTTCCTTTCTCTCTTTGGACTCTTTCTGCTAAGAAGCAGAATACGTTGTGCACCTCGTCCTTCCAAAAAGTAAACACATCAGGGTCAGTGCCTTGGTCAGCATTCCGAAAATGTTTTTGGTTTATCCTGCTTTTTTTTCCTTTCTGCTTACTTTAGGAACTTGCATAGTTATAAGGCTGGAATTCTGGGTAAACACATGCTACTCTTTCAGTTCAGTTCAGTTCAGTTGCTCAGTCATGTCCGACTCTTTGCGACCCCATGAATCACAGCACTCCAGGCCTCCCTGTCCATCACCAACTCCCGGAGTTCACTCAAACTCATGTCCATCGAGTCGGTGATGCCATCCAGCCATCTCATTGTTGTCCCCATCTCCTCCTGCCCCCAATCTCTCCCAGCATCAGAGTCTTTTCCAGTGAGTCAACTCGTCGCATGAGGTGGCCAAAGTATTGGAGTTTCAGTTTTAGCATCAGCCCTTCCAATGAACACCAAGGATTGATCTCCTTTAGAATAGACTGGTTGGATCTCCTTCCAGTCCAAGGGACTCTCAAGAGTCTTCTCCAGCATCACAGTTCAAAAGCATCAATTCTTCGGAGATCAGCTTTCTTCACAGTCCAACTCTCACATCCATACATGACCATGGGAAAAACCATAGCCTTGACTAGATGGACCTTGGTTGGCAAAGTAATGTCTCTGCTTTTGAATATGCTATCTAGGTTGGTCATAACTTTCCTTCCAAGGAGTAAGCGTCTTTTAATTTCATGGCTGCAATCAGCATCTGCAGTGATTTTGGAGCCCAGAAAAATAAAGTCTGACACTGTTTCCGCTGTTTCCCCACATATTTCCCATGAAGTGATGGGACCAGATGCATGATCTTTGTTTTCTGAATGTTGAGCTTTAGGCTGAGACATCTCTTGCCTATCCACAAGTTCCCTCTTTCATTCAGTTAATTGTCAGTATCGTTCAGATCTGAGTTGAATTATTTCTTCTTTAGAGTAACCTTCCTAACACCCTCCTAAGTAAATTCAAGAATCTGTCCTCCTCCCCCCAATAAGGAGGCGTCAAAGCACATGCACCTGGAGTTGACCTCTGCCTAAGGCCTCAGACAAAGAGACCCCGAAGGCAGGTGCCCACCAAATCCAAGAATGAAAATATGTGAAACACATGACTGGCCAGGGGGCCTGAGTCCTTGACTGCAATTGCCTTCAAAGACCATAATGGATGGGCTGTACACAGGTCTGCCCTGGAGAGGGCAACTTTCTCTCATCTGGTCTCCCAGGTAAAACCTTGGTAATTACCTATGATCAGGTCTGAAAATTACTCACTAGCTTTTGGATAGGATTCAGATTTCTCAGTGCTTGCTTCCAAGAGGCTCACTGACACAGTGGTCAGCAAAAAGTCTAGTTACTCACCATGGGGATCTTGCCATATATTGGTTGAATGTCCTCAAGACATGGCAGTAGTTGTCTTCCCCCAAAGTGAATGTCTAAAAGAAAGAACAAGGAGGGAGTGACAGGGCCTTTTACGACTGAGTGTCAAAAGGCACAGTCATCACAGTTTCCTCTTTAGAAGCAAAGGACTGAAGGAGAGAGGAATTAGAGTCCACTTTTTGAAGGGAGAAATGTCAAAGAAACGATATGCCTGTTTTTAAACAACCACACTTAAGGAGATCCTCTTAAGAACAAGATAAGAGGAATTCTGCTCCTGGTCATGCATTAAAGTCACACAGCTCAGCTGCTACTTTGACCTCCATTTGTTCAACTCTGGTTCCAAACTTAGGATAGGGAAGAAGATTTAATTAAATACCAACCTTAAACCCCATAAGCCTAGTTTTAAATAGAGTTTTTCACACAGTTAACTGATTTCATTTAATCTGTAAATTTACACAATCTGTCAATTCAATAGTAGAAACATGATCAAATTATTCATGTAACAGTTGACTGATTATTAATGCTTAAGATTGTGGCAGATTCAGAAGACTGCTATAGCAGTCTTAAGTAGGATCATTTTCTCTTTTAATATGAAATATTTACCATAGTTAACAGCAACTCTAAGAAAAAAGATAGAAAGGCTACAATCTAAAATATCAACTTCAGAAAACATAATGATCATCAACATTGTTTTAAGCCACATTTTCAGATGTCAATACCAAAAAGTGAAACATTAGAATTTACTTTTTTTACCAGAATGCTCGCAAACAAATGAACTGTTTAGTTTATTTATTACTGAAGGAAAGATGGCAACAACCTTTGAGGATTTGGAGTTTTGTTTTATTTAATGTTAGGAAATTCTAGGAAACTGTCACTCCCTTTCTACTTACATCTACTGTTGCAGTGTATTTACTTGAACAAAAATTCAGTTTATAAACTCTGCCGAGGAAATAAAAGCAACTTTACATTGGTAGTGGCATTACTTTTAACATGAGATTTTCTGAAAAACATTGTGCAACATATTATTACTTGAGATCCTCTTCCTGTATTATTAAGTAACTAATCCAAACAAAATACACCAAATCCCCTACAGATTTATGGGAAAATTACTGGCCAATGGACATCTCAACATTTTTCTTTTAAATGCTGATTTTTTTCTTTATTCCATGGTTCATTGTCCAAGAAAAAAATTTTAGCTGTTTCTTTTAGTTGAAGAAATATTAGAAATTGAAACCAATTCCCAAGTAAGAAACCCCATAGCTGTGGGTCTTCATGGTTTCTCCATGAAGATCATCTCTATGTGTTCCAACTCCAAGTTTCATTAAAAAAAACAAAAAAACAACTGTGGTCCATCTTATTCATTGTTGTCTTGCCAGGATCTTGCCCCATGCCTGGCTGACTAGAGTAAATAGCTGTGGAAGAAATTAGGTAAACCTACACTTTAGAACAAAATTATTGACCTACTATGAAAAAGGGGAAAAGAAGGGTATTTTATTATAAACTCCCCCTTGTATGCAGGAGGAATTTTTTCAAACTGAGCTTTGAGAAGAGGATAACTGTGTCCTAACTGCTGTGTGACTTCTAATTCCTTAAACTTTCAGGACTATTCTGATACTTGTTTAATTAGTGACTGCAAAGTTTTCTGGAAATGGAAAATCCCACATACATGTTGAATTTTTTAACTTTAAGTAAGGAAAACTTTTTATGTATTCAGACACTTGGTGAGTACTGGAGGTGGGGGTGGGGGTTGATATCAGTACTGAACAAGATAGATCCAGACCCTAAGGGTTTGCATTCTAGCATTGGATAGAGAGACTAAACAACTAACTACATAATTATTAGCTTAATTATCGATGCAATGGCTGAACAGAGGACAGTGTATACTCTGTAAGAGGACCTGAGCTAGTGTGAGGAGTCAGAGAGGACTTTCTTGACTAAATAATATTTACGCTGAATTGTACAATATAAGTAAAAATTCATGAATAGGCAAGGGTTTCTTGAGAATAGAAGATAGGAGATAGTGAAGGGAGAGGGAAAAAAAGGTCTAGGGCAGAAAGAAGAGAGTAGAGAAATATCTGAGTAGAAATGGGATATAGTGTATTCAGAATGACGGATGACCATGTGACTTGAATTCAGAAAGCCTATTGATGGTTTACTATGACACTAACAAGGGGTAAAACAATCTGAGTACATTTACTTCCTTAAAAGACTATTTTGGCTCCTGTTCTAGGGCAAGATGGTATAGAATAACTTCTTCTGTGCTCCTCTCTAAATAAAACAAAACACCCAGGAAAAAGTCCATTAGACCATGATGAAGGAACTCTAAAAGTAAGCTGAAAGAATGTCAACAGCACTGGCTAGGGAGGAAGAACAGACCCTGAGGACACAAGGACTGACTATGTGGTGAAATTTCCTAGGTTTTCTTTTTATCGCCAGTATGCTCCTAGACTGGACACAGGAGAGATCCAAAGCCCAGAACCACTGCAGGCATAAGCCAAACAAAAACAACCCCAAACAAAAGCTTGTCCTTTCTGGCCAAGGACCAGGGAAAGGAAAGCACGACAGACACAGTGAAGAGTCACGGCCCTTGATCCACCATTTGGACTTGGCAGTGGTCTGATTCACTGGCAGCAAGAGCAGGAAGCCCCAACAGCCCATGCTCACTGCACACCCAGCTTCCAGCGACAGTCCTGTCCTTGGCAGGAGCAGCATCCACAGCGGCCTTTGTCTCCCTGCCCTCCACTCAGGATCAAAGGAGTGCCAGGCCCCATGACTTCTGCTCTCCTATCCCCTTCCAGAAGCTGGCCCGGTGACACCAGATGGCCCAGGGAAGTATCTTCTATACCTGGAGATGAAACCAGCAGGGCTGAGTTGAGTGGCTTAAACAACAGGCATTTGTTTCTCATCATGCTGGAAGCTATAACTCTAAGATCAAGGGGCCAGCAGTGTTCCATGAAGAATGCATGAGTGGTTCCTAGGGATTCGATACAGGGGAGGGGATGGGTATGGTTTAAAGGGGTAACAAGAGGGAGTCTTATGATGGTGCCACTTAATATTTTGATTGTGGTGGCGGTTACACGAAGCTGACACCTGTGTTAAAATTGTATAGAGCTACACACACGATCCAACCAGTCCATTCTAAATGAGATCAGTCCTGGGTGTTCATTGGAAGAACTGATGCTAAAGTTGAAACTCCAATACTTTGGCCACCTCATGCGAAGAGTTGACTCACTGGAAAAGACTCTGATGCTGGGAGGGATTGGGGGCGGAAGGAGAAGGGGATGACAGAGAATGAGATGGCTGGATGGCATCACCGACTCGATGGACATGGGTTTGAGTGAACTCCAGGAGTTGATGATGGACAGGGAGGCCTGGCGTGCTGTGATTCATGGGGTTGCAAAGAGTCAGACATGACTGAGCGACTGAACTGAACTGAACACACACACAAGTGTGTGCAAAACTGGTGACATTTGAATTGATTCTATGGATTATACCAATGCCAATGTCTTATTTTTGATATTGTACTATAGTTGTGCAAGGTGCTATGGTTGAGGGAGGATAAGGGATGAATACACAGGACTTCTTTGTACATTTCTCCATAAACACCTATGACTTCACCGTGTAAACTCCATCACTTCAAAACAAAAAGTTGAAAAATAAAAACAGTGCTTGGTTTTTATGAGAAAGTTGGACCAAAAAGGACAAGAACAAGTAGGGGAAGACCTGGTAAAGAACCAGCTCAGCTGGTGAAGGATCTGTCTGCAATGAAGGAGAAGATCCTCTGGAGAAGGGAAAGGCTACCCACTCCAGTTTTCTGGCCAGGAGAATTCCAAGGATTGTACAGTCTTAAAACTCAGCATTCAGAAAACTAAGATCATGGCGTCTGGTCCCATCACTTCATGCAAATAGTTGGGAAAACAATGGAAACAGTGAGAGACTTTGTTTTCTTGGGCTCCAAAATCATTGCAGATGGTGACTGCAGCCATGAAATTAAAAGATGCTTGCTCCTTGGAAGAAAAGCTACAGCTAACCTAGACAGCATATTAAAAAGCAAAGAGACTGCCGATAAAAGTCTGTCTGGTCAAAGCTATGGTTTTTTCAGTAGTCACGTTTGGATGTGAGAGTTGGACTGTAAAGAAAGCTGAGTGCCAAAGAATTGATACTTTTGACCTGTGGCATTGGAGATGACTCTTGAGAGTTCCTTGGACTGCAAGGAGATCCAACCAGTCCATCCTAAAGGAAATCAGTCCCAAATATTCATTGGAAGCACTTATGCTGAAGCTGAAACTCCAATACTTTGGCCACCTGATGTGAAGAACTGACTCACTGGAAAAGATCCTGATACTGGGAAAGACTGAAGGTGGGAAGAGAAGGGGATGGATGACAGAGGATGAGATGGTTGGATGGCATCATCTCCTGGATGGACATGCGTTTGAGCGAGCTCTGAGAGTTGGTGATGTACAGGAAAGCCTGACATGCCGCAGTCCATGGAGCCACAAAGAGTCAGACACAATTGAGCAACTGAAATGAACTGAACTGTACAGTCCATGGGGTCGCAAAGAGTCAGACACGACTGAGCGACTTTCACTTTCGATTTCAATATAATATCAGTAAGATGTAATAATGATTTAGATATGAAGGTTATGAAGAAAGAAAAACAGAGGTTTCTGATTTGTAAAGTTTATGGGAGACACTGAGACAAGAAAAATGAAGTAATAACCCACTGAGAGTGGGTGAATATGACAAGTACTATTTGGGATATGTTCATTTTGAAATACCTAGAAAGTATAGTGATGTAAATGTTATTGGTCAAATATATGAGTCAAGGCTCAGAAATTAGGGTTAAAATATATAAGCTTGAGTTGTCAGTGGAGAGGTAACAATGGGTATGGCTATCCTGTATGTGTGTCTGCTCAGTCACTCCAGATATGTCTGACTCTTTGCGACCCCATGGACTGTAGCCTGCTGGCCTCCCTTTGTTCATGGGATTCTCCAGGCAAAAATACTGGGGTGGGTTACCACACCCTCCTCCAGGGGAGCTCCCCGGCCTGGGATTGAACCCACAACTCTTGCAGAGCAGGCAGGTTTTTTACCCTCTGAACCACCTGGAAGACCATGGCTTCCAGCCCTAGGAAGCCCATGGTTATCCCAGGAAAAGGAAAGCATGGAGTGACAGGTGAAGATGGAGGGCAGAACTTGCGGAAACTGCATTGTTTCGAGTTCAGGAAGTAAAGAAAAGAAAGATGAAACTGTCAAAGAACCAAGGAAAGAGAGGTCAGTAGATATCAAAATATATAAAGTTAAGTCAGATTGAACTCAGCAAATGTATGATCTTTGATGGTTGCAATAGTGTTCAAGTCAGGTAGAATTTGAGGAGGATTAAGAAGGTCTTCCCTGGTGGCTCAGATTATATTCTGCCTGCAAGCCAGGAGACATGTGTTCAATCCCTGGGTCTGGAAGATTCCCTAGAGAAGGGAAAGGCTACCCACTCCTGTATTCTTGCCCAAAGAATTCCATGGACAGAGGAGCCTGATGGGCTACAGTCCATTGGAGCACAAAGAGTTGGACATGACTGAGCAATAACAATTTTACTTTCACTTTGGGGTTTCCCAGGTGGCACTAGTGGAAAAGAATCTTCCTGTCAATGCAGGAGACATAAGAGACATGGATTCAGTCCCTGGGTTGGGAAGATCTCCTGGAGGAGGGCATAGCAACCCACTCCAGTATTCTTGCCTGGAGACTCCCATGGACAAAAGAGCCTGGAGGGCTACTGTCCATGGGGTCACAAAGAGTCAGACATGACTGAAGCGACTGAGCACACATGCTAGGAGAAGATGGAAAGTATATCCTCAGTTGGAAAGGAAGTGCCCGTTCTCTTCTATTTTACTATGAGGCATTTCGAGAAGAGGCTCTTCATGACTCAGAGTGGTTGCCCTGTGTTTTATTACGCCCAGAAGAATGCTGCAACTAGACAGGGGAATGTCTGTGCTGCATCCCGAGGTTAGTTTGAACATTTTAAGTAGCACTGCACTGACTCTTTATTGTTTTCCAAGTGCTTCAATAGATTCCTGCTTAAGAAAAACAAAAGAAAACAGGGCCTTATTTGGCTATAACTTTTTTTTTTTTGAGAGTCCCAAGTATTCTTTGGACTTTATAAAAAAGATAAATACATAAAAACTCATATATAGAAATATGCTCATAAATATGTGCTAGCTCTGCAAAGAACTTAAAATATACCAGGACATAACTAATATTAAAAATATTAATCAGCCTTCTCATTAAACTCTGTTATACAGGCACCCCCATAACTATCATCATCATCATCATAGCTTACAAGTCTTGAGTATTTATTCGCATTTCCCAGGGGGCCTCCCAGGTCGCTCAGTGGATAAAGAATCTGCCTGCCAATGCAGGATATGCAGGAGACATGGGTTTGATCTCTGGGTTGGGAAGATAGCAATCCAATCCAGTATCATTGCCTGGGAAATCCCATGGCCAGAGGAGCCTGGGAGGATACAGTTCACATGGTCGCAGAGTCGGACAAGAGACCACACACACACACACATTTTCCAGGTTCTAATGTAAGTTATTTATAAAACATTTGATTCACTCATCAAATGTCCTTTAGGTAGTGTAAATCTTTTCATTTCTATTTTACAGATGATGAAATGAAGACTCAGTGATTTGAAGTCACTTGCTTGAGCTCCCAGAACTGGTTAACTGGCAGAATAAGGATCAGAATCCACATGCCTCAGTTCTTAACCATTATACAATACTGTCTTTCCAAACATAAGTGAAGAGTGTTTTACTTCATATTATTACAATTTTGAATAAAAGATAATCACATGAAATAAGTGTACAGAGATAGGGCACATTTCTAGGCTACTGATATGAACCTCTTTTTCAGAGAACATCAACATTACAATATGAAATTCAAAGACTGCAGGAATGAAACGTGGAAATAAAGCTCTTGTGGGTGTGACTAAAAACAGAGATGTGTTATAGAGTAAATCGTCTGGAACTAGAGTTCTCATTTTCTACCTGGAGAAAGGGAGAGCCAAGGGCCAGGATGACAGCCAAGTCAGAATCAGGCTCAGCAGAGTGAAACCCTTTACAGTTCTGCGTGGACCACACAAAGAGAACTGAGAACTTGAATAAACTGGTTTCTCTATCTCTCTCTCTTCCTTTTTAAGATAGCATTGCCCTTCATACCACTGGAAAGTGGTCATCTCCATCTCAAGTGTAATAAATCAAGTCCATAGCTAAATGGCACCTTTAGAGTAAGCAAGCCTAAATTTGTTTACATAGAGAAGTTCTACCTATTTAGAATCACATAAACAGAATCTTTCCCCATCCTCAGTGTGACCACCCAGGAAAAAAAATCAATTTTGAGCTCTTGAGAAGGGTTTTCTTAACTTTTGCTATTTACTGCGGGTAACATCTTTGAATTTTTTTTAAAAAAATTACTATAAATCATATCTCATTTCCCTCATTACATATCATTACAGCAAATCATATTTTGACCTAAACAATCAATAACTAATGTTTTATGTGCTGTGCTGTGCTAAGTCGCTTATACTGTATACAATGCTTTGCAACCCTGTGAACGTAGCCCACAAGTCTCCTCTGTCTATGGAACTCTCTAGGCAAGAATACTGAAGTGGGTTGCCATGCCCTCCTCCAGGGTATCTTCCCAAAGCAGGGATCGAACCCACCTCTCTTATGTCTTCTGCATTGGCAGGTGGATTTTTTTACCACTGGCACCACCTTGCAGACAGAAAAACAGAAGCTGATTTAATTATTCATAACAGAGGATATTTAATACTGGAGATTGGTTACCCGGGTAATTGTCTGAGGCCACCAAACATTCCTAGGCTACAGGTTCAATTTGAGAAGATAATGTTATGTGATTCCTAGAACCAGAGTCACTCTGTGGAATCTGGAACCCAGCGAACTTGATCAAAAGATGCTGGAGTCACTAAGCTAGATAGCAAAATATTGCACAGGAGAAATAGGAGAAAGGAGTATCCTGATTTTTTCCTTCATTCACCTTCAAATATCTGTAGGTGCCTCCTCTTGGCCAATCACAGTGAGAAGCTTGCTATTATGGGAGCCAGGGAATTGCAGCTGGGAGGGGTCAGCTTTCCTGTGATACAGAAGAGAGCCAGAGAAGGAAGCAACTGAGGGCAAACAGACCCCAGGATAAGCCAAGTCGTGGGAGCAAGCACTATAGTCATGATGAAAGTGACCATGAAGTAGCTCAGCTGTGTCTGACTTTTTGTGACCCTATGGACTGTAGCCCTGTAGGCCGCCAGGCTCCTCCATTCATGGGATTTTCCAGGCAAGAATACTGGAGTGTGTTGCCATTTTCTTCTCCAGGGTATCTTTCCGACCCAGGGATCAAGCTCCGGTCTTCCACATTGCAGGCAGACTCTACCCTCTGAGTCACGAGGGAATCTCCTCCATGTCATGATATATGTGATCAAAAATTAAGTCATAGAATTCAGAAGTATTGGGTTGGCCAAAAAGTTCCTTTGGGTTTCTCTGTAACATATGGAGAAACTGAACGAACTTTTTGGCAAAATCCCATATGTGCTTGAGAAGATTAAAAAAAAAAAACAAAGCCAGATCAGTAGTTCATCCAACAAGAGTTTTGAGTAACTCCCAGGTGGCTCAGAGGTTAAAGCGTCTGCCCCCAATGCGGGAGACCCGGGTTCGATCCCTGGGTCGGGAAGATCCCCTGGAGAAGGAAACGGTAACCCACTCCGGTATTCTTGCCTGGAGAATCCCATGGACGGAGAAGCCTGGTAGGCTACAGTCCACGGGGTCGCAAAGAGTCGGACACGACTGAGCGACGGAACGGAACCGAACGGAACGAAAGGTTAGAACTTGGGAATACAACAAATAAGTAAGATTAAATAGTAAACAGCAAATAATAAAGAAGAAACTAGACAGAGAATTTTTCTATTTTGCAGGTAGTAAAGCCTTCATGGGGTGTTTATTTTGATACATTCTTATTTAAATCATACATTACCCTGGAGGTGATTTCAGGCTCAACATTCAGTTTATTGATCATTAGGTGCATGCTCAAAGATGCACTGTGTCTAAATTGCATCTGTGGCTTGCATATTTACAAAGGCATTGAGTAGGAGAGGAGGAAAGGGCACTGACAACTGACCACGTGATCCTTCTGTACCTTCTCTACGTTATTCAGAAAATAAAGCTAACAGCACTGCATTTCTCTTATTCTACACTTCCCTGCACAACTGTATGACTTCTCTTTTTGGTCTGTCTTCAATGTTTATTATAATGATTCTAGCCCTAGAATTATTTTTTTATTCTCAGTGCATATTCTTTTGATGAATAAATCATTTTGTTAAAATAAAATCTTTGTACTATATAATTTTTTTTACTTGTCAACATATTTTCAGTGCAGGAGACGCAGGTTCAATTCCTGGGTCGGGAAGATCCTCTGGAAAAGGAAATGGCAACCCACTCCAGTATTCCCACCTGGAGAATCCCATGGACAAGGATTCATGGCAGGATACAGTCCATGGAATTCCATGGCAGGCTACAGTCCACCAGGATTGCAAGAGGTGGACATGACTTAGTGACTAAACCACCACCACCATATTTTGAATATCCTGCCATGACACTTTTAAACAGATAAAAATACAGACATGCTTATGCATAACTATGCAAAAGTACATATGTGTATATACATGCCATAATGATTTTTAATGACTGCATAGTTTTCCATTGTATAGATGTGCTGTCATTTCATGAAATCACTGTTAACTTTTGGTTGTAATTTTTTGAAATATCTGTAATAAGTATCTCTAATCTTGTATGTTTCCTCACTTAAGTTATTGCTAAGAATAAATTCCCGGAGCTGCAGCTGCTAAGTCAAAGGGGTTTTATTAGTCAGTTTAGTCTAAATATTTTTTCTATAGTAACAAACAACCCAAAAAATGGCAGCAACTTATAACAGTTTTATCTCTTGTTCTCGCAGACAGCTGCTGCTGCTGCTAAGTCGGTTTAGTCGTGTCTGACTCTGTGCAACCCCATAGATGGCAGCCCACCAGGCTCTTCTGTCCCTGGGTTTCTCCAGGCAAGAATAATGGAGTAGGTTGCCATTTCCTTCTCCAATGCATGCATGCAAAGTTGCTTCAGTCGTGTCCAACTCTGTGTGTCCCCATGGACAGCAGCCCACCAGGCTCCTCTGTCCACAGGATTCTCTAGGCAAGAATACTGGAGTGGATTGGGATTTCCTTCTCCCTCTCGCAGACAGAGGAGAGCCTAATCTGGGATTTCTGGGGGAAAAGAGATCGGTATGGAATCTGATTTTTAAAACTTCTGTTCAGAAATCTCCCATATTAATATTACTCACAATTCACTATCCAGAGCCTGTGCCAGCACGAATTCAAAAGGACAGAAAGCAAAATCCCCCTCCAGAAAAGAGCTCTACAGTAAAATTCTTTCAGGGTAGAGAAGCAAGTATTTTGAACAATAATATATCAGAGTTGCCCATAACAATATCCACTGCTATGATAGCTACTATTATTGTAAAAAAAAAAAGGGGGGGCATGGATAAATGTTTCCCCAGACTGAAAATGATGATTCTGAAAGAGAAAGAATATAAAATGTTCCAATCAATTCCTAGCAAGTAATTTAAAGCCATATAATGAAGAAGTAATATGGATGAAAGATCTTGTTGCTTCAAATACCACAGGATAATCATGTCCATTTCCACTTGGAAAAACAAATGCTCACCAAAATATGACCATGACATATTTTCAACTCCCACCATTGGATGACCACAAGCCATAGTCACTGGCTTCTTGTCCAGATTTGTTCAGAATAGCTTTGATTGTGTGCAGTGAAATTGAACCATAAATGAGAGGCTTTGTAGCAAATAAATCAAACAACCTACCGATATGCTTGGATTTATAGCTTCAAGTCAGGTTTCCCAGGTGGCTCAGTGGTAAAGAGTCTGCCTGCAATGTGGGAGACACAAGTTTGATCCCAGGTTCAAGAAGATCACCTGGAAAAGGAAATGGCAACCCACTCCAGCGTTCTTGCCTGGGAAGATTCATGGACAGAGAAGCCTGACAGGCTACAGTCCATGGGGTCGTAAGAATCAGATACAACTTATCAACTATAAGTTCAGTTCAGTCGCTCAGTCATGTCCGACTCTCCCCGACCCCATGAATCACAGCACACCAGGCCTCCCTGTCCATCACCAACTCCTGGAGTTCACTCAAACTCATGTCCAGAGAGTCGGTGATGCCATCCAACCATCTCATTCTCGGTCATCCCCTTCTCCTCCCGCCCCTAAGCTTTCCCAGCATCAGAGTCTTTTCCAGTGAGTCAACTCGTCGCATGAGGTGGCCAAAGTATTGCAGTTGCAGCTTTAGCATCAGTCCTTCCAATGAACACCCAGGATCGATCTCCCTTAGAATGGACTGGTTGGATCTCCTTGCGGTACAAGGGACTCTCAAGAGTCTTCTCTAACACCACAGTTCAAAAGCATCAATTCTTCGGCGATCAGCTTTCTTCACAGTCCAACTCTCACATCCATACATGACCACGGGAAAAACCATAGCCTTGACTAGACGGACCTTGGTTGGCAAAGTAATGTCTCTGCTTTTTAATATACTATCAAGGTTGGTCATAACTTTCCTTCCAAGGAGTAAGCGTCTTTTAATTTCATGGTTGCAGCCACCATCTGCAGTGATTTTGGAGCCCAAAAAAACAAAGTCTGACACTGTTTCCACTGTTTTCCCATCTATTTCCCATGAAGTGATGGGACCAGATGCCGTGATCTTTGTTTTCTGAATGTTGAGGTTCAAGCCAACCTTTTCACTCTCCTCTTTCACTTTCATCAAGAGGCTTTTGAGTTCCTCTTCACTTTCTGCCATAAGGGTAGTGTCATCTGCATATCTGAGGTTACTGATATTTCTCCCAGCAATCTTGATTCCAGCTTCTGCTTCTTCCAGCCCAGCGTTCCTCATGATGTACTCTGCATATAAGTTAAATAAGTAAGGTGACAATATACAGCGTTGACGTACTCCTTTTCCTATTTGGAACCAATCTGTTGTTCCATGCACAGTTCTGACTGTTGCTTCCTGACCTGCATACAGGTTTCTCAAGAGGCAGGTTAGGTGGTCTGGTATTCCCATCTCTTTCAGAATGTTCCACAGTTTATTGTGATCGACACAGTCAAAGGCTTTGGCATAGTCAATGAAGCAGAAATAGATGTTTTTCTGGAACTCTCTTGCTTTCTCCATGATCCAGCGGATGTTGGCAATTTGATCTCCGGTGCCTCTGCCTTTTCTAAAACCTGCTTGAACGTCTGGGAGTCCACGGTTCACATATTGCTGAAGCCTGGCTTGGAGAATTTTGAGCATGACTTTACTAGCGTGTGAGATGAATACAATTGTGCGGTAGTTTGAGCATTCTTTGGCATTGCCTTTCTTTGGGATTGGAATGAAGACTGACCTTTTCCAGTCCTGTGGCCACTGCTGAGTTTTCCAAATTTGCTGGCATATTGAGTGCAGCACTTTCACAGCATCATCTTTCAAGACTTGAAACAGCTCAACTGGAATTCCATCACCACCACTAGCTTTGTTCGTAGTGATGCTTTCTAAGGCCCACTTGACTTCACATTCCAAGATGTCTGGCTCTAGGTCAGTGATCACTTTATCGTGACTATCTTGCTCATGAAGATCTTTTTTGTACAGTTCTTCTGTGTATTCTTGCCACCTCATCTTAATATCTTCTGCTTCTGTTAGGTCCCTACCATTTCTGTCCTTTATCGAGCCCATCTTTGCATGAAATGTTCCCTTGGAATCTCTAAGTTTCTTGAAGAGATCTCTTGTTTTTCCTATTCTGTTGTTTTCCTCTATTTCTTTGCATTGATCACTGAGGAAGTCTTTCTTATCTCTCCTTGCTATTCTTTGGAACTCTGCATTCAGATGCTTATATCTTTCCTTTTCTCCTTTGCTTTTCACTTCTCTTCTTTTCCCAGCTATTTGTAAGGCCTCCTCAGACAGCCATTTTGCTTTCTGGCATTTCTTTTCCATGGGGATGGTCTTGGTCCCTGTCTCCTGTACAATGTCACGAACCTCCGTCCAGAGTTCATCAGGCACTCTATCTATCAGATCTAGTCCCTTAAATCTATTCCTCACTTCCACTGTATAATCAGAAGGGATTTGATTTAGGTCATACCTGAATGGTCTAGTGGTTTTCCCTACTTTCTTCAATTTCAGTCTGAATTTGGCAATAAGGAGTTCATGATCTGAGCCACAGTCAGCTCCTGGTCTTGATTTTGCTAACTGTATACAGCTTCTCCATCTTTGGCTGCAAAGAATATAATCAATCTGATTTCGGTGTTGACCATCTGGTGATGTCCACGTGTAGAGTCTTCTCTTGTGTTGTTGGAAGAGGGTGTTTGCCCTGACCAGTGCGTTCTCTTGACAAAACTCTATTAGCCTTTGCCCTGCTTCATTTTGTGCTCCAAGGCCAAATTTGCCTGTTACTCCAGGTGTTTCTTGACTTCCTACTTTTGCATTGCAGTCCCCTATAATGAAAAGGACATCTTTTTTGGGTGTTAGTTCTAAAAGGTCTTGTAGGTCTTCATAGAACTGTTCAATTTCGGCTTCTTCAGCGTTACTGGTTGAGGCATAGGCCTGGATTACTGGAATATTGAATGGTTTGCCTTGGAAACAAACAGAAATCATTCTGTTGTTTTTAAGATTGCATCCAAGTACTGCATTTCGGACTCTTTTGTTGACCATGATGGCTACTCCGTTTCTTCTAAGGGATTCCTGCCCACAGTAGTAGATATAATGGTCATCTGAGTTAAATTCACCCATTTTAATTCACTGATTCCTAGAATGTCTACATTCACTCTTGCCATCTCCTGTTTGACCACTTCCAATTTGCCTTTATTCATGGACCTAACATTCCAGGTTCCTATGCAATACTGCTCTTTACAGCACCGGACCTTGCTTCCATCATCGGTCACATCCACAACTGGGTATTGGTTTTGCTTTTGCTCCATCCCTTTATTCCTTCTAGAGTTACTTCTCCACTGATCTCCAGTAGCATACTGGGCACCTACCGACCTGGGGAATTCCTCATTCAGTATCCTATCATTTTGCCCTTTGATACTGTTCATGGGGTTCTCAAGGCAAATATCCTGAAGTGGCTTGCCATTCCCTTCTCCAGTGGACCACGTTCGGCTGTGGTCCATGTGATCAGATCAACTAGTTTCCTGTGATTATGATTTCAATGTGTCTGCCCTCTGATGCCCCCTCGCAATAACTTCAAGTCATGTTTTTTTTCTCTTGAAATGATATGGAGATAGTGTCAGAGTAAACTAGGTAAGACTGTTAAAATAACTGACAGTTGATAGCCACACCTAAATAAAAGTAGAAACATCTGGCCAGTAGAAGATAGTTAAATCTCCTAAGGTTTAGAGCTAACCACTCTGGGGAAAGAAATTTTCCTATTTACATTTCAAAGGCAAACAGAGATGCACAGAAAAAGTAAGAGTGAAAATAGAGATGTGGGGGTATTGAACATATGTTAACAACTTGGTTTTTAATTCATTATTGCCCCACTTTTAGTTGACAATAGGAGGAAGCATAAGTTCTAATCAACAGAAGACTACGTATTTTCACATTAAAATAAGCAAAAGGAAGGTTCTCTTCAAGTTAGTGAAGCTTTATGCTGAGAAAAAAAGTGCTTATCCAAGAACAGGTATGTGGATGACAGAGTCAGTGACATCCTTTTGATTGATTGGCTGATTTTTGCATATAAAGCATATCTGAACCTTCTACTCTGAGGAGCGATTAACACACAGCTCCCAAATCATTCTCTCGGCAGCCACTTCCATGAATACTGCTTCCTACAGATCAGAGGTTACAGAAGCCTAATTTTTCAATCCTTATCCCCTATGGATTCCAACTACAAAAGGGCACACTCAAGGATCTAAGTGAGGATTGTCTAAGTATCAATTGTCTAAAGCTGTGGCAGAAACCATGCTTTCTTACAATGCTAATGTGGAAAACGGAGTAGGAGTTCTATTTCCCACCCCAAATACAACTAACACCCCAGCTGCAGTCAAAGAAGCCTGAGACAATAATGGACCTTCTATACAGAAGGATTTAGATCAGGGAGGTATCTAAATATGCCAGTGTGGTTCCTGTTTGATAATTGGAAATAGAAGAAAAGAGCAGATGCTGTTTGAGAACAAGCTGGTGTGTGTGTGTGTGTGTGTGTGTGTGTGTGTGTGTGTGTGTGTTTGTGTGTGTGACAGAGATAGAAAGAGAATGGTGGGAGAGAGGGGTAAGGAAAAGAGAAGATAGAAAGGAAACTTAAGATAGTAAGATACGGAAGGAAAAGTTTTCCATTTCTGATTGAATGATGAAGGTGATGAGGAAGATTAGAAGTTTACCCAGTATGGTTCTTCACGAGATTGGAGAGAAAGTGTCCTTGTGGACATAGGGGAACAATATTTTCCAAGGTAAAAGTTTCAATATCCAGAACCAGTTTATTCTTGAAAGAGGGAAGATGTTGTTCTAGAAAATATTCGATGAGTACTTAGTAGTATCACTTATGGAAGAGTTACTTATATCACAGTAATATGGATTAATGGTACCAGATCACGTTTTCACTTCTGTATCTAGAGCCAAAGAGAGCTGTTTTCACAAATGTAGTAAATTAGAATTCCAGCCAGCCCTCCTTTCCAGACCACATTAAGCAGGGTGTTGAAAGCTCTTTGAGAGAAGCAGAGACTGGAAAATCTGAAAATATAATTTGAAGAAGGGAGTACTAACTGAGTTATTTACTTCTTCCAATTATGATTAAAGTTTGTGAGGTAAACGCAACACCCTGTGTTCCTTGATGATTAACCACACTGCACAGATGTTAGTTCTTCGACATTTTTATTAAGATCCACAAACTATTGTTACCCTGAACATAATAACATTGGACAGAAACAGCTGAGAAAACAAAAAATCACCATCATAGCACCATCCAAATGGATGCTTCCAATGTGCAAGCTGTCACTAGAGGCTGGAATGTGTTAGGCATGGTGGATTACCACTGAACGTGTCCCTCCTAAATGCATCCTTGGCCCAGGCTTGAGCAAAACCATAGTGACAGTTAAAAGCCTCCGGCTTTCCTGATGGCTCAGTGGTAAAGAATTCGCCCAAAATGCAGTAGATACTGGAGACATGGGTTCAAGCCTTGGTTTGGGAAGATATCCTGGAGGAGGAAATGGCAACCCACTCCACTCTTCTTGCCTGAAAAGTTCCACGGACAGAGGAGTCTGGTGATCTACAGTCCAAAGGGCTGCAAAGAGTCCAACATGACTGAGCACCCAAGCAACACCATTGAACCTTTTTTTTTTTTTGGTTATTTACAATCTACTCTTAGTGTCATTATTGGTCCATTTGGAGTTATACTGGGAAGTTTCTTTGTACCAAATCCACCACCTTTTCTTTCATCATCTGATACTTGCTAAAACTATTAATCAGTGCAATTTGACATGAATTTGTTGAATGTTACTGAATACCTATTACAGTGTGTCAGTCTTCTGGCAATTAGAAAGAGCTATAAAGAATATTCTTGCAGAAGAAGAGACCTCTCATGGTATCAGTTACTTAAAGAAAATCTGGTGATTATTTAGGCAGATTGATCAAGATTGTGAAAATAAGAATTGAAGAGACAGCTTCTTAGATGCCAAGTAATACCCCTCTTATATGTTCTCACAAAAGTTGCAGAGCAAGTTATTAATATATGGAAATCCATGTGTTATTACCAAATATGAAGGAGTTTCACTCTCATTGGTAAATCTGTTGGGTACTTTGTTGTTTAGTCACTAAGTCATATCTGACTCTTTACAAAAGAATAATTTCTCACCATCGCCAATAATCAATTTTCACATATAAACTAAAGGGAGATTCAGAGAGGTGTTTCTAATAGGATGTCACGCCTCCAAACTCTTCTTTGTCTTAGAGCAAACCCATGTAATCCAAGTAGCAAGAGAACCTTCACATACCATAACATCCAAAAGTCAAGCATCAGGAAAGACAAAGCCACATGGAAAAGTTTGAGTACACCTAGAAGACAATAATTGAACACCACTTAGAAAAGGAGAATGCTCAGTTTTTAAAATTCCATTATAGAATATTCTATAATCTGTAATAATCAATGTAGTAAATGCAGTGTTTGATAATTGAGCTCTGGAATCAGACTGCAATAATTTAAACCTAAGCTCTCCCTCCTACTATATGTATAGTCTTAAACTCATATTTTCTTTGGGTTCACTTTTCTCTAAAATAAGGACGACTACCAAACTAAAAAAGTGGCAATACAGGTTAAAAGAGTGAATCCATAGCCTAGCTAGAGGAGTATAATAAAACTTCGACATTGAGTGAAATGATGACCCAAATATCTTCTTGTCTAGATTACTGGCTGCTCAATGGAAGGAATCACACGTTACTTATTTTTGTGTCCCAGGGCCAAAGATTGTGTCTAAAGAGCACGACTAATGTTCTATATTATTGTTGTTCACTCACTAAGTCCTGTCCGACTCTTTGTGACCCCGTGGACTACAGCACGCCAGGCTTCCCGTCCTTCACTATCTGTCAGATAGTGAAGGTTTGCTCAAACTCACATCCATGGAGTGAATGATGCTATCTAACCATCTCAACCTCTGACACCCTTTCTCTGCCTCTTGCCTTTTAAACTTTCATAGCGTCAGGGTCTTTTCAAATGAGTTGGCTCTTCACATCAGGTGGCCAAAGTATTGGAGCTTCAGCTTCAGCATCAGTCCTTCCAAAGCATATTCAGGATTGATTTCCTTTAAGATTGACTGGTTTGATCTCCTTGCAGTCCAAGGAGTCTTCTCCAGAACCCCAATGCAAAAACATCAGTTCTTTGGTTCTCAGCCTTCTTTATGATCCAACTCTCACATTCATACATGACTACTGGAAAAACCATAGTCTTGATTATATGGAACTTTGTCAGCAAAGTTATGTCTCTGCTTTTTAATATGCTATCTAGGTTTGTCATATCTTTCCTTTCAAGGAGCAAGCGTCTTTTAATTTCAGGGCTGTAGTCACTGTCAGCAGTGATTTTGGAGCTCATAGGAAATAAAATCTGTCACTTTTTTGATGCTCTATACCTGTTTTTTAAGATGAATGGATGATGTATTAACATAATTATATGCAATGTAAGTGACAAAATACTATCAATTCAGTGAAAATGTAAAGAAACTCAATTTTATTTCTTTCCATATTATTTAACATCCTAGAATCAATCCAAGTTTTTAATTTTTATGAAATATGGTTAATTTGACTTACCCAGAAATTTGAAGGAAATATAGTCATCCAAACTCTCTGGGTAGGACATTTGACCATAAGAGTGACTGCGGTAGGCTGAAAAAAAAATGGCTTCTTAAAAATATATTCACTTTCTGATCTCTGAAAGCTATGACTATTATGTGACAAAAAAGTGAATGTTACCTTAAATGGTAAATAATGTGATTACATTAAAGTTCTTGAGATAAGAAACTTATTCTCGATTAAAGGTGGATCCTAAATGCCTGCTCAATTATCCTTATAAGAGAGACACAGCGTGCTGTGTGCTTGCTCAGATGCATCTGACTCTGTGACCTTCTGTAGCCCACCAGGCTCCTCTGTCCATTGGATTCTACAAGAAAAATACTGGAGTGAGTTGCCATGCCCTCCTCTAGGGGCTCTTCCCAACCCAGGGATCAAACCCACATCTCCTGTATTGCAGGCAGGTTCTTCACCTACTGAGACACCTGGGAAGCCCAAAAAAGGCAGAGAGTAGAGTTAAATACAAACACGGGAGAGGCAACAAGAGGAGGAGGGACTGGGGTGATACAACCACAAACCAGAAAATGCAGAGCATCTCCCAGAAGCTAAAGGAAGCAGGACTGGGTTCTTTCCCAAGGACTCTGTACAGAGTGTGGCCTGACAGCATCCTGATTTCAGACTTCTGGCTTTCAGAACTGAGAAAACAGGTCTCTATTGTTTTAGGCCACTAAGATTGTGGTAATTTGTAACCCCAGCCCTGGCAAACCAACACACACCCAAAGTCCCTGGGCTCATGTTTGAAAGTACTTCCTCTATATCTGATACATGGATGAAAGGGATTCTCTAGGACTGAAGTGTTCCTGAAACACTGGCTAAGAGAAGAGAAGTTCTGGATATAGAGACTGTTTATAATTTATCCCCATCCTGTTCAACCCTGGGGAAGACAGTATGGAGACTTGTCCATGGTGAACACACAGGGCTTGGGAATAAAGGGAAGAAGAAAAACACAGATTTTTGAAGAATCTTAAAAATTCCCTTAGAACCCACCTGGGTAATCCAGGTTAAGTTTCTTATTTCAGAGGCATGGATAAAAAATCTGGAGCTGACTTTCGTAGGCACTGGTTCTTGTCACTTAACCAAATCACTGGTAGAGATTTTCTAAGTTACACACTTATGAATTAGACTCTCTGGGAAATGGGACCTAGACCTTTGTGGTTCCTGAGGTAGGAGTTGGGTAAAAGAATAGGAACTATTCCTTTGACTGCAGGAAACAATTATCTTTACATATCCTTAGTGATAGAAAGGCAACTCCAAAGGGATTGCCCTAGAGAAATAGGATGAAAAAGAACAAACTGTATCCCTAACATTTCAGTGACATGCCATCTACCTTTACTTGAAAACCAAGTACAGGCTCAGGTACAGAATATTCCATTAGTCAACTCAAACAAAGCTGTGTCTCATTAACTTCCCATTTTAGTCTTCCATTCTATAACTTTCTTTATAACAAGACTAAATGAGATGTAATGGTCAATAAAGAAAGAAAACTAGAAGGGCTCTTAACTCATAACAAGAGCCTCTTAACTTTGACCAGACTGAATATAAACTTCACTTTCCTTTTATTCATGGTTACAAATGTAGCTTACTAAATTCTTTGGTTCATTTATCATGTTCTATTTCAAATCAACAGATACACCATTGAGACATTTTTTGGGTTTCTGTTGGTATCAAACAAACTGACAAAATGTATCCTCTCTATTCATCTCTAATGATGAATTGGACAATTTAACAAGTATCTTGGGAAAATTTTCATTTACTAAGCATCTGCCTTGTAGATATCAATCTTGCACCAAAGCTTGGACTTTGAAATCAAACAGAACTGGGTTCAAATCTTGGCCCAAACATTGATGCTATATGACTTTGAGCAAGTTGCTAAAATATCTAAGCCTTGTTTTCTTTTCCATAAAATATGATTATTAAATTTCTTTTATTAAAGAAATTATAGGTACAAAGCACCAAATGCATAGCAAGCACTCAGTCAAATTCTTAGTCTTGTTATGAGTTAAATGAACAGAAATCTAGACACTCTCCCAAGAAGTTAATGGTAAAAGTTGACAGTCACTGGAAGATAATTAGTTAAGTTCAGAGAAAATCTATCAAGGCTAAGGATATTATTTTTCTTAGTGTCCAATACCAGCCTGTTACGAGAACTGAGGTCACAGAATTACCCAGAATGCAAGCTAGATTAAGAATCAGACTCAATAAAACATAGAATTAATATTTAGTTCTGCTGCTTTCTTGGACATCCAACAAAACTCTCAAAATGAGGCAGTGGCTTTTGAGCCTAACTATTTGAGACATACAAACCAATTTTGTTTATAGAATGAATCATCTTCTGGGACTAGTTGATCTTTTAATGTGTAAGCATGAATCATAAAGTCATTCGTAACAACAGTGAAATCAAGACAAGATTAAAATCAAGAAATTCTCTCATACACATATACAAGTCTTCTCTCTTAATAACAGCAATCCTGAAAACCAACGTTCCTAACTTGAAAATATCCATTTCCTTATTGGAGAGGAACATATTGTTATCCATCAGATAGTAACATGAATACATCTTTCCCTTTCCCTGTAAATCTTTCCCTACAATTTCCCTTTCCCTGTAAACATTTTCTTGGGATGATCTTCCTTGAACTGAAATCTCCCCTTGTGTTAGTTAATGCAACAAAGTTAGAAAGTACACAGTTCAAACTCCAGATGCATGCTCTTCTCCAAACTATAAAAGGACAGAGATATGCTGCTGCAGAATTATGTATCAATACTACTGTGCCATGGAGAATTTAGTTCTATGGGTGAATGTCCATTCTAATTTGCTGGAAATTGCAAAGATCGATGAAGAAGGCCAAGAAGGAAAGTGAACATGAACCTAGGGTTTTGAGACAGAGTCCAGAGTTTAGAGACAAACAAAAATCACAATAAGAAGGCATTTTATAACATGAAATAGGAAAGACTCTAATTATATCTTTTATTAATATGGGTAACATAATAAGGATTGTTTGACAAAGCTACCTGGTAGGATCCATATTAATTTTATATCGCTACAACATCTTTAGATTTATAAAAAACAATTTGCTGTAGATGCATAGAAGTTAAGAAATCACAGCATCTCTTAGATTTTTATCAGAAGATTTTTATATACGGATAAGTATCAAATAAAAGGTAAGCTATGTTATTCCATTACCTGCACCAGAGACAAATAAATCTGTTACAAGTAAACACGAGTACTTTTCACAATAACTAAGCAGGCCGAAAGTCAATGTCTTTACAAACTGGACTTGAATGCCGTGGCTCCCACCCTTACCCCCTCGCCTCTCTGCATCATCTCCTATTGCCTTCCTCCTCACTCAGCCTGCTCTCTTCACTCCATGCATGTTGGCTTCCCGGTTGTTGCTCAAACATTCGGAACACTCTCCTACTTCCCGGTACTACAGAACTTCTGTTCCCTTCCCCTGGGTCACTTTCCCCCCAGATATCTGTGTGCTTGGCTTCCTTACTTCCCTTAGATCTTGACCCCAATGTTTTCTTCTTAATGTCCTGATCACCCTACATAAAACAACAATGTACCTTCTCAATATTTCCCATCCCTTCTCCCCTGCTCGATTCATCCCATTGGCTTTTATTTTCTATAAGTTCAATGACATCAGGGATTTTTTTATCTGTTTGCCTACTAGTGTGTCCTTAGTGTTCAAGATGATTTTGGCACATGTAAGTCATCAAAAATATCTGTTGGATAAAGCAAATTGCCCAGTTGTGCTTCCAAGTTCAATTATATTCACAAAATATTTTAGCTACTCTTGTTCTAAACAATATGTGGGTACAGTGTGGAAACCCAAGGAGGCCTTCAAAGAATGCAGGACAGAGCCCGTGTCAGGCACTTGCAGACAGAGGGTGGGGCTAAGAGCAAATGTCAGCAGTCGATGCTGTTGCAGCAGAGATGGGAGTTCGGTGGGTCAGCCCAGAGCACTGCAAGACAGCAGCCTGGGCACTATGAGCGCAGTGTAACACACGTGCACTGGGTTCCTGCAGGGCACTGGGTGGGGGAGAGCAGGTTGAACTCGAGTTTGGGAGACAAGGGCTCTTTCTCTGATAAGACACAAGTTTGGGAGCCCATTGGTTAAACTTTCCAAGTCTCAGTTTCCTCTACTAAACATGGAAATCAACCAGATGAGCAATTTTAAAACTTTTTTAGAGTAATGAAAATAAAAAACAAAAATAAACAAGTTGGACCTAACTAAACATAAAAGCTTTTGCACATTAAAGGAAACCATAAACAAAACGAAAAGATAGTCCTCAGAATGCAAGAAAATATTTGCAAATGAAGCAGCAGACAAAGTATTAATCTCCAAAATATACAAACAGTTCAGGCAGTTCAATATAAAAAAAAAAAAAACACCCAATCAAAAAATGGGCAGAAGATCAAAATAGACATATCTCCAAAAAAGATATACAAATGGCCAAGAGGCATATGAAAAAATACTCAACCTCACTAATTACTAGAGAAATGCAAGTCAAAACTGCAATGAGCTATCACCTCACACAGGTCAGAATGGTCACCATCAAAAAATCTACAAATAATAAATGTTAGAGACAGTGTGGGTAAAAGGGAGCCCTTTTGCACTGTTGGTTGGAATATAAATCGATACAGCCAATACAGAGAACACTATGGAGGTTCCTTAAAAAAATAAAAATAGGATTACCATATGATCCTGCAATCCCACTCCTGGGCACATAACCTGAGAAAACCATAGTGCAAAAAGATACATGCACCTCAATGTTCATTGTAGCATTATTTACAGTAAACAGGACACGGAAGCAACCTAAGTGTTCATCGGAGGAATGTATAAAGAGGTAGATGCAACAGAATATTAATCAGTCATAAAAAGGAAAGAAATTGGGTTATTTGTAGGGATGTGAATGAACCTAGAGTCTGTCATACAGAGTGAAGTAAGTCAGAAAGCGAAAAACAAATATCATACATTAATGCATGTTTGTGGAATCTGGAAAAATGATACAGATGAACCTATTCGAAGGGCAGGAATAGAAACCTAGACACAGAGAATGGATATGTGGTGGGAAGAGGAGAGTGGATGAATTGGGAGACTGGCTTTTACATAAATACATAACTGTGTGTAAAACAGAGAGCTAGGGGGATTCTGCTGTATAGCACAAGGAGCTCAGCATAGTGCTCTGTGATGACCTAGATGGGTGGGATGTGGGCAGGGAGGTCCAAGACAGAGAGGAGACACACACACGCACGCACACACACACACACACACACATACATATAGCTGATTCACTTTGTTTTACAGCAGAAACCAACACAACACTGTAAAGCAATCATACTTCAATTTTTAAAAAAAGACTTTTTTTTAAAAGGAAGGTAACTGGTATCCCTGCTCCCTGTGAAATATACAGAAGGTATTACACTGTTGAAAACAAAGAGAAGTGCAGCTCTTTAGGGGATTGTGGTCATCATCAGTGACCTGATGCACTGACCTTCCCCCTTAACTCCTTTTTCACAATGATCACTGAGCCACTTCCATGCAGTCCCTGGAGAACATAGATCAGAGTCTGGAAACCCTGGCTTGGAAGTCACCCCAGGTCATATCATTTCAATTGTCATCTTCTAAAGAAAAGATAGTATTAATTAGATGGAAAAAGAAGATAAAGAATTGATTACAAAAGCAAGTTTAGCCAACGGTCAGAAATGTCCTTTTCAAGAGACAATTCAGTTTAGTTCAGTTGCTCAGTCGTGTCTGACTGTTTGTGACCCCAGGACCACAGCACACCAGGCCCCTCTGTCCATCACCAACTCCTGGAGTTTACTGAGACTCATGTCCATTGAGTCGGTGATGCCATCCAAGCATCTCATCCTCTGTCATCCCCTTCTCTTCCCACCTTCAATGTTTCCCAGCATTACAGTCTTTTTAAAAGAGTCAGCTCTTTGCATGAGGTGGCCAAAGTATTGGAGTTTCAGCTCCAACATCAGTCCCTCCAATGTACACTCAGGACAGATCTCTTTAGGATGGACTGGTTGGATCTCCTTGAAGTCCAAGGGACTCTCAAGAGTCTTCTCCAACACCACAGTTCAAAAGCATCAATTCTTCGGTGTTCAGCTCTCTTTATAGTCCAACTCTCACATCCATACATGACCACTGGAAAAACCATAGCTTTGACTAGATGGACCTTTGATGGCAAAGTAATGTCTCTGCTTTTTAATATGCTGTCAAAGTTGGTCATAATTATCCTTCCAAGGAGTAAGCATCTTTTTATTTCATGGATGCAGTCACCATCTGCAGTGATTTTGGAGACCAGAAAAATAAAGTCAGCCACTGTTTCCGTCTATTTGCGATGAAGTGATGGGGCCAGATGCCATAAGTCAGTTTTCTGAATGTTGAGCTTTAAGCCAACTTTTTCACTCTCCTCTTTCACTTTCATCAAGAGGTTCTTTAATTCTTCTTCACTTTCTGCCATAAGGGTGGTGTCATCTGCATATCTGAGGTTATTGATATGTCTTCCGGCAATCTTGATTCTAGCTTGTGTTTCCTCCAGCCCAGTGTTTCTCATGATGTACTCTGCATATAAGCTAAATAAGCAGGGTGACAATATACAGCCTTGACGTACTCCTTTTCCTATTTGGAAACAGTCTGTTCCATGTCCAGTTCTAACTGTTGCTTCCTGACCTGCATACAGATTTCTCAGGAGGCAGGTCAGGTGGTCTGGTATTCCTATCTCTTTAAGAATTTTTCAGTTTATTGTGATGCACACAGTCAAAGGCTTTGGTATAGTCAATAAAGCAGAAATAGATGTTTAACTGGAATTCTGTTGCTTTTTCGATGATCCAGCAGATGTTGGCAACTCGATCTCTGCTTCCTCTGCCTTTTCTAAAAACAGCTTTAGCATCTGGACGTTCATGGTTCATGTACTGCTGAAGCCTGGCTTGGAGAATTTTGAGCATTACTTTAGTAGCATGTGAGATAAGTGCAATTCTGCGGTAGTTTGAACATTCTTTGGCGTTGCCTTTCTTTGGGCCTGGAATGAAAACTGACTTTTCCAGTCCTGTGGCCACTGCTGAGTTTTCCATATTTGCTGGCATATTGAGTGCAGCAATTTCACACCATCATCTTTTAGGATTTGAAATAGCTCAACTGGAATTCCATCACCTCCATTAGCTTTATTCATAGTGATGCTTCCTAAGGCCCACTTGACTTCACATTCCAGGATGTCTGGCTCTAGGTGAGTGATCACACCATCATGATTATCTGGGTCATGAAGATCTTTTTTGTACAGTTCTTCAATGTATCTTTCCACCTCTTCTTAATATATTCTGCTTCTGTTAGGTCCATACCATTTCTGCCCTTTATTGAGCCCATTTTGCATAAAATGTTCCCTTGATATCTCTAATTTTCTTGAAGAGATCTCCAGTCATTCCCATTGTATTGTTTTCATCTATTTCTTTGCACTGACCACTGAGGAAGACTTTCTTATCTCTCCTTACTCTTCTTTGGAACTCTGCATTCAGATGGGTATATCTTTCCTTTTCTCCTTTGATTTTCACTTGTCTTCTTTTCACAGCTACTTGTAAGGCCTCCTCAGACAGCCATTTGGCTTTTTTTCATTTCTTTTTCTTGGGGATGGTCTTGATCCCTGTCTACTGTACAGTGTCATGAACCTCTGTCCATAGTTCATCAGGCACTCTATCTATCATATATAGTCCCTTAAATATATTTCTCACTTCCACTGTATAAACATAAGGAATTTGATTTAGGTGATACCTGAATGGTCTAGAGGTTTTCCCTACTTTCTTCAATTTAAGTCTGAATTTGGCAATAAGGAGTTCATGATCTGAGCCACAGTCAGCTCCCAGTCTTGTTTTTGCTGACTGTATAGAGCTTCTCCATCTTTGGCTGCAAAGGATATAATCAATATGATTTCGGTGTTGGCCATGTGGTGATGTCCATGTGTAGAGTCTTCTCTTGTGTTGTTGGAAGAGGGTGTTTGCTATGACCAGTGCTTTCTCTTGGCAAAACTCTATTAGCCTTTGCCCTGCTTCATTCCGTGCTCCAAGGCCAAATTTGCCTGTTACTCCAGGTGTTTCTTGACTTCTTACTTTTGCATTCCATTCCCGAAAATGAAAAGAACATCTTTTTTGGGTGTTAGTTCTAAAAGGTCTAAGTCTTCATAGAACCATTCAACTTCAGCTTCTTCAGCATTACTGGTCAGGGCATAGACTTGGATTACTGTAATATTGAATGGTTTGCCTTGGAAATGAACAGATATCATTCTGTCATTTTTGAGATTGCATCCAAGTACTTTATTTCAGACTCTTTTGTTGACTATGTGGCTACTCCATTTCTTCTAAGGGATTCCTGTCCACAGTAGTAGATATAATGGTCATCTGAGTTAAATTCACCCATTCCAGTCCATTTTACTTCACTGATTCCTAAAATGTCAATGTTCACTCTTGCCATCTCCTGTTTGACCACTTCCAATTTGCCTTGATTCATGGACCTAACATTCCAGGTTCCTATGTGATATTGCTCTTGACAGCATTGTACCTCTCTTCCATCACCAGTCACAACTGGGTGTTGCTTTTCCTTTGGCTTAATCTCTTCATTCTTTCTGGAGTTATTTCTCCACTGATCTCCAGTAGCATATTGGGCACCTAGTGACCTGGGAAGTAAATCTTTCAGTGTCCTATCTTTTTGCCTTTTCATACTGTTCATGGGGTTCTCAAGGCATGAATACTGAAGTGGTTTGCCATTCCCTTCTCCGGTGGACCACATTTTGTCAGAACTTTCCACCATGACCCATTGTCTTGGGTGGCCCTACATGGCATGGCTTATAGTTTTATTGAGTTAGACAAGGCTGTGGTCCATGTGATTAGATCGGTTAGTTTTCTGTGATTGTGGTTTTCAGTTTGTCTGCCTTCTGATGGAGAAGGATAAGAGGCTTGACAGCTAGCAAATTACTGCCTTAGTACCTTAGACTTAGAAATCTAATGAGCAAGGTTTGGTGAAAGATGGCTTAATAAACTTTAATAGCAAAACTCTCTTTAAGGGTGCCACCATTATCTGTTGGGCAAGTTTCTTAATATTCTTCATCTGCACAGCCAGACAATGTCTACCTTATACAGCTGTTTTGAAATCTAATTGAATGATTGAAGAGAGTTTAGAATAAGACCTGACACATAGTCAGTGTTCAATACATTGCTATTGGTGTTATTCCTTCTAAAACTATGCTGTGTCATTGTTGGACATACCACAATAGCCGTTACCCTAACAGCATTGAAGAGGACAGAAAAAGTTACTTACTGAACTAAAAGCTTGGCTAAATTGTAGTTCCAAAATAACGTAAGACTTTTACTAAGATAGCAAAGAAGACCAAGAGTCAAATAAGGATTTCCAATATCAATACGTAATTCTGCTAAAGTCCTTTCTCAAAATATATTTTTATTAATATACAACACACAGATACCTGGATTATTTCCAGATTTATTAATATTAAATATATTTTGAAATACAGAGCAATAGATTTTCATATGGCAGCTCACAAAATCCTCCCAAATTTGCTCTCTAGGCAACATTTTAAATCACTCTGAGTATTAAAAAACAGAATAAATCTGTTGGCTAGGCAACCCAACACTACTTGAAGGTGAATGAATCCTCTGTCACATTTATTGTTGTAATCCTTCAAGACCCAGTTTACCAACTGACTTAAAATTTGAAGGGACTGGTGATTTCCAGGAAGAGCCTCTAAGCAGCCTTGTAATATGCTTGCTCTGTCATTTCCCACAAGCTACGTCCTTGGCTTCATGATTCCGAACTCTGGTTCTGTCAGTATAATGGGCGAGGTTCATCTCTTAAACGCTGTCTTAGATGAACTAGGCTCACAAGAGATGAATGTACACAAATAGGGCACTTAAGTATTTTAGCAATAATGGATCCAGACAGGTTAACATGACCAGCATATTCTTTCCTTCCAGGCAAACTGGAAAATTACACAAAAACCTAATTATAATTAGGGTTGCTTTGAATGCATGGAAATTAGTTGTGTGTTTTAGACATACAGAGGATACTCTATAAGGCGAGATTAAGTAGTTGTGTAAATTTATCCAGCGTTTTGGTGATAGCACCTTAAGGAGAGTTCATATCTGTTTATCACTAAACAATGTCCTATTTTAATACATGTGACTCTGTATTTGATGTCATGAGAGATAAAAAGAAAGTAAATTGCCACCAGAGAGTTTATAATCTCACTGGGTGAAAATGAAAGTCTGGTTGCTCAGTCATGTCCAACTCTTTGTGACCCCCTGCTAGGCTCCTCTGTCCATAGAATTTTCCAGGCAAGAATACTTGAGTGGGTTGCCATTTCCTTCTCCAGGGGATTTTCCCAATCCAGGGATTGAATTCCGGTCTCCTGAATTGCAGGAATATTCTTTACCATCTGAGCTACAAGGGAAGCCCAGTCTCTCAGGGTAATCAACGCTAATATTTTTATACTATCAGAAAATATTATTGATATAAAATAATACATAGTTAACATCCAAGGTTCAGATGGTAATGATGGTAAGAGAAAGTACAATGAAATCCAGAGGAGTCAAGGAAATGCTTCAAAAAGAAGTCAGAGCATATTTTGGTGGGAACCCTATAGGTAAAATTCCTGCTAAAGATCTATTAAAACCCTTTATGTTCATTCATGTTTGAATTCACAGCCACTCATAAGAAGTCAGAGCAGGAATAAGTTTGGGAATGAAAATTCTTATAGTGTAAGTTTGTTTTTACAAAGGCTCATCTAAATATAGTTCAGTTCAGTTCAGTCGCTCAGTCGTGTCTGACTCTGCGACCCCATGAATCACAGCACGCCAGGCCTCCCTGTCTATCACCAACTCCCGGAGTTCACTCAAACTCATGTCCATCAAGTCGGTGATGCCATCCAGCCATCTCATTCTCTGTCGTCCCCTTCTCTTCCTGCCCCCAATCCATCCCAGCATCAGAGTCTTTTCCAGTGAGTCAACTCGTCGCATGAGGTGGCCAAAGTATTGGAGTTTCAGCTTTAGCATCAGTCCTTCCAATGAACACCCAGGATTGATCTCCTCTAGAATGGACTGGTTGGATCTCCTTGCAGTCCAAGGGACTCTCAAGAGTCTTCTCTAGCACCACAGTTCAAAAGCATCAATTCTTCGGCGATCAGCTTTCTTCACAGTCTAACTCTCACATCCATACATGACCACGGGAAAAACCATAGCCTTGACTAGACGGACCTTTGTTGGCAAAGTAATGTCTCTGCTTTTTGATATGCTATCTAGGTTGGTCATAACTTTCCTTCCAAGGAGTAAGCGTCTTTTAATTTCATGGCTGCAATCAGCATCCGCAGTGATTTTGGAGCCCAAAAAAATAAAGTCTGACACTGTTTCCACTATTTCCCCATCTATTTCCCATGAAGTGATGGGACCAGATGCCATGATCTTCGTTTTCTGAATGTTGAGCTTCAAGCCAAACTTTTCACTCTCCTCTTTCACTTTCATCAAGAGGCTTTTGAGTTCCTCTTCACTTTCTGCCATAAGGGTGGTGTCATCTGCATATCTGAGGTTATTGATATTTCTCCCAGAAATCTTGATTCCAGCTTGTGCTTCTTCCAGCCCAGCGTTCCTCATGATGTACTCTGCATATAAGTTAAATAAGCAGGGTGACAATATACAACCTTGACGTACTCCTTTTCCTATTTGGAACCAGTCTGTTGTTCCATGTCCAGTTCTAACTGTTGCTTCCCGACCTGCATACAGGTTTCTCAAGAGGCAGGTCAGGTGGTCTTGTATTCCCATCTCTTTCAGAATGTTCCACAGTTTATTGTGATCCACACAGTCAAAGGCTTTGGCATAGTCAATGAAGCAGAAATAGATGTTTTTCTGGAACTCTCTTGCTTTCTCCATGATCCAGTGGATGTTGGCTATTTGATTTCTGGTTCCTCTGCCTTTTCTAAAACCTGCTTGAACATCTGGGAGTTCACGGTTCACATATTGCTGAAGCCTGGCTTGGAGAATTTTGAGCATGACTTTACTAGCGTGTGAATATAGTAAACATTAGTAAAAATGCTATATTGGAATACTGCAGTCTTCCCCAAAATATATGGCATCATGATTAATGAGTGGCAATTAACTTTAGTTGTCTGTATTCTTCTTTTTCAATCACAAATCCATCTGGGAAGCAAAAAGTATTTGTAATTTTTCATTATAGCAAAGTTATCATAAAGTAAGAGGTTCTCAGGTGCTTCCCTGATGGCTCAGCAGGTTAAGAATCTGCCTGCAATGCAGGAGATGTGGGTTCAATCCCTGGGAGAGGAACCAGTATCCATGCCTGGGACATCCCATGGACAGAGGAACAAACCAAAGGGTCGCAAAGAGTTGAATATGACTAAGCACAAGCACAGACAGAAGACATCAGTAATCTAGGAGGCTGTCTTTCCAGAGGTCCTTTGGCAATGCATCCAAAGATACCTTTTCTAGTCCCTATTGGAGTGGCAGAAGATGCCACTGGAAAATGGTAAGTAGAGTCCAAATACCTTACAATGCATCGGACAGCATCCCTCAACACAGAAGTATTTGATATGAAATTTTCATCATACTGAAGTTGAGAAAAACAGAAGTTAAAAAATATATCCTATTATATGTTACCAGAGCCCAACCCTCACAAACATTGAAGGCCCCACTTCAGATTCTTCTAGTTCTTGCTATCAACCTACATCTGACTTGATTAAGATTTTTATTTTAGGGATCATGGGCTGAGTTAGGCAGGAAGAATTAAGTGTGTGTATGCAAAACAAAAGGGCTTCCCTGGAACCTCAGTTTGTAAAGAATCTGCCTGCAATGCAGGAGACCCTGGTTCAATTCCTGGGTCGGGAAGATCCCCTGAGAAGGGATGGGCTACCCCTCCAGTATTCCTGGGCTTCCCTTGTGGCTCAGATGGTAAAGAATCCACCTGCAATGCAGGAGACCTGGGTTCACTCCCTGGGTTGGGAAGATCCCCTGGAGAGGGCATGACAACCCACTGCAGTATTCTTGCCTGGAGAATTCCATGGACAGAAGAGTCTGGCAGGCTAAAATCCATAGGGTAACAAAGAGTTAGACGTGACTGAGCAACTAAGCACAGCACAGCACATGCAAAAAAAAATTTCCATCTTGGCCTGTAGGTCACTGAATGGAATTATAGTAAAGTTGTTGGGTATTTTTAAAGATGTCTGCATAGAATGTATTCTTCTCTTGCTATTCACATTCAATGTGAAAATAAATGTAGAAGACTTAGATAGGCCAAAGATGTACTCTGTTATGTTCATCAGGAAAAGGAAGAGGAAAATGTTTAGTAATTAACATAATTTTGTAAGAGAAGGAAGAATGTCCAAATATGAATGCTAAAACACATAGATCTGAATAAAGATATCTTGATGTTAGTATTAAATCTTCAGCTTTTAACACTGCTGACACCTATGTTTTTCATTGACTCCTAATGAGATGGACAGAAAAAAATTTATAATTTTTAAGATGGGAAAAGATCAATCCAAGAAATCTAACTAGGATCTTCAAAGATACATTTTTTTCTAATTCTGCATTAAGCCATGTATGAAGTTATTTAGTACAAAACTTCAAGATACAAGAAGATGCAATAAGATCAAGATGCAATAAGAAAGTATGAAGAGGAATAAAACACAAGATGTATTTGAATCCACAGGAATCAAAAAGAAATGTAATTCTTAAATGGAAAGAAATGCCCATATTTTCTCCCAGGAAATAATAAAAATAAAGCTATAGTGTTAGTGACAAAGAGATTAAAAACCAGAAAATCTGATTATTCCATGACTGCTGACTGTAAGAGTGTGAAATGAGATACAGGCTTCACATCTTCCAGAAACCCAAATCACAAGCACAGTTTCACCACTTTCTGGCACATTTATTTTTCTTTGCTCAGGACAACCTTTCCATAAGACATGTGACTTGCTAGAAGAGCTATTCCTGATTCAGTATTGCATGATCTGTCTTTAATTGACCAAATGTTGTTCAGTCACTCAGTCCTCTCCAACTCTGCAATGCTATGGACTGCAGCATGACAGGCTTCCCTGTCCTTCAGCATCTCCTGGAGCTTGCACAAACTCATGTCCATCAAGTCAGTGATGCCATCCAACCATCTCATCCTCTGTCATCCCCTTCTCCTCCTGCCTTCAATCTTTCCCAAATGTTAGGCACAGTTTAAAAGAGTATTTGATACTTATAAGTGGAAATTAAATTTGGAAACTCTCAAAAGACAAACCCCATTTCAATCAGAATGATAATAATGAAGAAACCTTTAGGATTCATGTATATGAAGTTTCTTGTTTTTAAATGAATCACATACTCAATAGGACTTTTATTCACTTATGTAATTTGATGTGATTAGAAAACCACCCTTTACAAATAACCGGTAAACTAACTGTTGTGGTTATATGCCATCTTCCTTCAACATGAAAATGGATCTTATCTAACTCACTCTTATGTCCAAAGTTCATTTCATTGTGTAATTCATTTAAATATGGCTTTCAAAGATTTCTTAATTGCTGTCAAGGATATGAATGAGACCATCAAAGAGTCTACTTTATTCAACGTCTTTCACATAAAAATGACAATGATTTGACTACTCTAATAGTAAAGATTTATTTTAGGATTTAATGTTTACACAAAGTTTAGAAAACTAAATAGTCACAAATACACTCAGTAGTTTTGCCAAGTGAAGAAAATCTAAGAAACAGACTTCACTTTTTTCTTCTAATGCCTAGAGAGCACTTTATGGAAAGTTCTTTTCCACTGTGGACTAAGAATGCTGCCTGCCATATCAGCAAACAAAGGTTGTTGTGGTGATAAGCTGTCAAGTCCTAAGGATGGACCCTGAGGGGACTCAGGATGAGGAAGAACTGGATCCTGGCCCTAGATATTTATGGTAGATATCAAAGGAATGATTTCAATGAGCTCAGACTCTTGCATCCTCTCATACATAGAAAAGTGCTAAATCCATTAATTTAAGACATCTGATTTTTCTTTAAATAACAGTAATTTTTTGATGTTCCCACTACCTAGTTTATGTTGCAAAAACCTTTCTGTATACTGGCTTAGAAGCAATTCCTCAGAGACATCTGAGAGATATCCCAGGTTTGAGTCCTCAGAAAGTCTGCTGAACTAGTTTATGTTGCAAAAACCTTTCTGTATACTGGCTTAGAAGCAATTCCTCAGAGACATCTGAGAGATATCCCAGGTTTGAGTCCTCAGAAAGTCTGCTGAACAAAATATAAATCTCAGCTTTTAGGATGTGCATTATTATTATTATTAGTTGACACCTTGTAATGAGAATTCAAAGTTCCTAATTTCAAAAGTATGTGAAACATGCATGATTTGGATAGAGCACTTACCACCCACTAAATGCATTTCATAGACACATACCATGAAGTTCTTAACTTATCTGTTGCTCTTGTCATTCAGTTGCTAAGCCATGTCCAACTCTTTGTGACCCCATGGACTGAAGCACACCAGGCTTCCCTGTCCTTCACTATCCCCTGGAGTTTGTTCAAATTCATGTCTATTGAGTCAGTGATGTTATCGAACAATCATCTTCTGTGGCCCTCTTCTCTTTTGCATTCAATCTTTCCCAGCATCTGGGTCTTTTCCAAAGAGTGGTTCTTCACATCAGGTGGCCAAAGTACTGGACTTTCAGCTTCAGCGTAAGTCCTTCCAACGAACATTCAGGGTTGATTTCCTTTAGGATTAAATGATTTGATCTCATTGCAGTCCAAGGGACTCACAAGAGTCCAGCATCACAATTTGAAAGCATCAGTTCCTCAGTGTTCAGCCTTCTTTATGGTCCAACTCTCACATGCATTCATGACTACTGGAAAAAGCATAGCTTTGACTATACAGACCCTTGTTGGCAAAGTGATGTCTTTGCTTTTAAATATGCTGTCTAGGTTTGTCACAGTTTTCCTTCCAAGGAGCAAGCATCTTTTAATTTCATGGTCACAGTCACCATCTACAGTGATTTTGGAGCCCAAGAAAATAAAATTGTTCACTGCTTCTACTTTTTCCCCTTCTATCTGCCATTAAGTGATGGGAACAGGGGGGCTTCCCTGGTGGCTCAGTGGTAAAGAATTCACCTGCAATTTAGGAGAGACGTGGGTTCATCCCTGAGTCAGGAAGATCCCCTGGACAACCCACTACAGTATTCTTGCCTGGAGAATCCCATGGACAGAGGAGCCTGCTGGACTAGAGTCCATAGGGTTGCAAAGAGTTGGACATGACTGAACCGACTGAGCATGCACGATGGGACCAGGTGCCATGATCTTAGCTTCCTGAATGCTGAGTTTTAAGCCAGCTTTTTCACTATCTTCTTTCACCTTCATCAAGAGGTTCTCTAGTTCCCCTTCACTTCCTGTCATTAGAGTGGTATTATCTGCATATCTGAGGCTGTCGATATTTCTCCCAGCAATCTTGATCCCAGCTTTTGATTCATCCAGCTTATCATTTCATATGATGTACTCTGCATAGAAGTTATATAAACAGGGTGGCAGTATACAGCCTTGTTGTACTCCTTTCCCATATTAACTTATATCAGGTCTCAAAAAGTTCTCTCTCTCTGCAGTTCTTATAGTAGCAGAGGAATCTCTGATCAGGAGAAACTTACATGTGTCTATCATTAAAATAATTTTCATCAGAAATGTGGGTAATTTTTTGAACTTCAATTCTTTAAAATAATAAATTATATTACAGCTATTTTCCCTATTATGATTCATCTTGAATGGATGATCTTAGGGAAATATGCAGGAACAAAGGTCCATCTCCATACTCATCTCTTGGTTCTTCCAGTTCTCTAATTTTTCTCTATATTTTTGTGTTCTTAGTTTCTCTTTATATATTTGGTCAAATAAGTTCATAAAGGGTATCAGTTCAGGTAATTGTCCTGTCATGGCATATTTTAAAAAGGAATTGCTTAATTTGCCTTTAAGGAAGCACTTTTAGAAAGGAACCATATTAGAGTTTCCTGAAGCAGCCTGCCCCACCTCAGGTCCTACTGCTCCGCGCAGACCCCAGCCCATGGGCAGTCATTGCTCACTGCCCCTACCCATCTACAGCGGTCTGACGGCTGACTCCCAGGTTCCTTCCTCCTCACTGCCCAGGCTGGCAGAGCTCTAGTTGGCATGGATGTGATGATCCTGAGGCAGGGGCCTGTCCACATTGAAAGACTGCCTTTCAACTCTGCCTGAGTCTTGAGCTTTTGCTTTTGGTCTCCTAGTAAAGACGTTTAGAATCCAAAAAAAAAAAAAAAAAATCACATTTTTAATTGTGGTTAACAAAAACTGGGTAGTCCTAGGAAATATGGAATGGCCATGTGCTATCATCTGTTCATGCATGTTAAATCCATTTGGAGATCTAATTCATTTCAAAAGAATCAGTTTCAGAACTTTGGATAATCTCCTGATTTAAATATTTTGCTGTCATTTTGATAAATCAAAATGTAAGTAGTGCTCTCAATGGATGCACAATTAAGTAGAGGATGAACCAAGATCTCAAATGACTGGAATGAAAGCAGGAGGGCAATTAATACCCAAGAAATATTACCAACAAACAAACAAATGAACAAAGTTTATAGAATATTTAATATATGCTAGGCCCATGTATATATTACACACAGTTGATTTTGAGACAGGAGGTAAGGGGACAAGGAACAATCTTCAAAAGAATGACATAGCCAATGTGGATATGACAAAAACTGATTAGAACCAAACAGACCCAAAATGGTAGAAGATTGGACTTACCATAAACCTGAGCCTCAGTATATGCTCACTGTAATACACTAGCATGCTAAATGACACTCACACAGGTACCATGACAATTCCAAGTGAAGTGAAGTGGAAGTTGCTCAGTCATGTCCTACTTTTTGTGACCCCATGGACTATACAGTCCATGGAATTCTCCAGGCCAGAATACTGGAGTGGCTAGCCTTTCCATTCTCCAGGGGATCTTCCCAACCCAGGGATCGAACCCAGATCTCCCACATTGCAGGTGGATTCTTTACCAGCTGAGCCACAAGAGAAGCCCAAGAATACTGGAGTGAGTAGTCTAGCCCTTCTCCAGCAGATCTTCCCAACCCAGGAATAGAACCAGGGTCTCCTGCATTGCAGGTGGATTCTTTATCAACAGACCTATCAGAGAAGACTATAAAAGGCCAAAAAGTGAGCAGTGGTCCAAATCCTGGAAATCCCCACCCCTTCTCCAAAATAACTGGACTAATCCTCCCACTTCTTAGCCTACAAAATTAACCAACCCATAGAAACTAACTACCCCATACTTCAGGGCCACTCTTGCCTTTTGAGACAGACTATCTCAAAATCAAAAGGTATTCTGTCTATGAAATGTGTATCTCTCTAAATAAATCCACTTCTTACCTATAACTTTATCTCTCACTGAATTCTTTCTGAGATAAGATATAAAGAACCTGAGCTTCAGTGAGTCTTCACAGTACGTGAATGATTTTAATTAAAAGATAGTGGGTTGAAGCTCCATTCTGAGTTTTGACTGGTTTCAAATCCCACCTGAGGTGTGACTGGGTTTAAGATCAGGTAAGAAATTTCAATTTTATTTAGAAGTCCCATTAAAAGGAAATATTATCTACATTTTACAGATTTTTAAAGAATAAGGCTCAGAGAAGATATGTAATCTTTTCGTTGTCATGAAATTAGTAATGGGCACAGTTAGGGTTTGAACTTAGATCTGCACAGCCTCTCCAAGGGATATTTGAGAGAGTGATGGGGGCACAGATGGCAGAGGCAATGACCACACAGACATCATCACTGAGATGGGATCTGATAGAAAATGTCAAGAAGTCATGGAAAAGAGTAACTGCAAGAATGCCATCATAAACGCATGTTCTGAGTCACTCATCTCAAACCATGATTAAAATCTTTTATTTTAATGGAAAAACCATGAGTTCATTTCACTTGTTGAGTAGCTCAACAGTAAAAGAGATGAGAAAGTTAAGTTCTGGCTAAATTGTACTTTAGTTACCAGCCTAAGAAGTTGCTACTACTGTTTTTGATGCAAGGCATATATACAATGGGAGAATGACAGACTCATAGAGACGTTTTTGGACAGTTACTATAAAGGAAGCCTGGTAAAGGATATTCTGAAGGGAGGAGAGATGGGAGAAGGCAAAAAGAAGAGTTCACAATTTTACGCCAAAAGAAGGTGAGAGTCTAAATTATGGTGATGGCAGGAAGATTGTAAATGAGAGCACAGATATAAGAAAAGGGAACCCACATGGAGTTATTTAGCTGGACTAGGCAATGAATTGAATGGAATGAGCAAAGGAAATAGAGCAAGCAAATGCTACTCAAGATTTTTAATCATGTTTTGATTGGGATAAGGGTAATTCAGTGATGTGACATAAGGAAGTAAAAAAAGAGGATCTGGCTGGGGTAGGGAGTGGCAGGGCTGAAGATGATCTCTCAGGTTCTGCAATATCATCCTGTCAATGAAACAACACTAGGCTTGTACAGATGTAAGTATTTTATTAGTATAAACAGACTAACTTTAGGTAGCTAATGTTGTCTGGGTGCTTAGTCCCTCAGTTTTGTCTGACTCTTTGCAATCCCATGGATTGTAGCTCCCCAGGCTCTTCTCTCCATGGGGATTCTCCAGGCAAGAATACTGGAGTGGATTGCCATGCCTTCCTCCGAGGGATCTTCCCACCCAAGGATTGAACCCAGGTCTCTCGCATTGCAGGTGGATTCTTTACTAGGCCTTTTAAAAGCTGAAATTATTTTATAGTCAAAAATACCTACAGAGGCATATACTCCAAGTACATAAGTAATTGATAAGCAAAATTTTTTATTCAGGTTTAAAAAAAATAAAACTAGATCACTGGGAAACTGCTATAAGCCTTTCTGGTCTCACTAATGTTGAAGATTGTTATTAGGTATTTCTCCTGCAGAACATGTCCTGATAAGTATATACTTCTTAGAGATAATGTCCAAGAATTTAACTTTTGAAGATGGATAAAGAGTAAAGAAGAAAAAGGCCAAGACGCCTGAATATCATAAGAGGACAACTTAAATTACCTCAATCGTTGGGCACAATCAGTGTGGCCAGTGAGGAAATCCAGCAGCAGAGGGATATTGGTGAAATGTCCAAAGACAATTTCTCCCAATGACCCTGTGACTCAGCTATTCCCTGAGCTTTACCGCCAGCACCACAAATAGATTTTTATAAATGGAGATGCTTAGTTGTAATTATTTCTGTTTCTGGAAATAGAGGAATGCTACTGGCAGTGAAATTCCATGATGAGGGACAAGAGTAGGTGAGAGACTAAAGAGAAATCCCGTCAGGCCATGCCTAAGAAACGAATTAAAATGACATGTTCATATCATTATCTGCACTGTGCATAGAAAAGAAAGGAAGGCTTATTTGAAATGGGAGATGCATTTTAAAATATATTTATGTTGTTTGAATGAAATAAATTTGAAGCCCATGTAGCAAAAAATCACTCCAGAGGTTAAACACTAAATATCAATCTACAAATGAAAAAAAGCGAATTTTCAGTTGGATTTTGGAGGATTTCCTTTCTTCTATTAAATAGAATTTAACTGGAGCATTTAATAATGTCTGTAAATCTAAATCAAGGTCAGCCTTAGAAATACGTGGTACAAATTAAGGAGCTTTGTAAAAATTGTCTTCCAATGAAAGTCTTCTATTTGCTTACCACTGATACAAGAATTTCATAATTACAGATGTCATCATTTATCTTCACAGAGTCTAAAAGATTTCCTTTTGAAGTGGCAATTTTCCTGAAAGGTATTCATATTATTACCTTTTTATCAGTCATTCACATTACACAGAGAAAAAGATCCTAAGGAACAGCTAGCTACATGAAGGGAATGAAGTTTAGTAAGGGAGAAGTTTACTGCTTGGGGACAATATTAATTGAAAGGAGGAAGAGTTGAGATTTAAACAAGATGGGGACAATTCTACAGACTCTGATAAGGACATAGGATTTCATGATCATTTCTTTAAAGTTAACCTACCCTTGTTTTTTGTTTGTTTAGTTTTGTCTTTTCTGGAATCTTCTAGGATTCTTTTCCACAACAAAACTTTCTTCCTTGGGATTTCATATACTTGAGAAATGAGGTTCTAAAGCATACATTTTCTCTAGTTCATCATGTACTACAATAAACCTATAAATCCTGTTTGCATTTACTAAGATTCTTCACCTCAGGTCACTACTGGGGAAAAGGCAACATCTTGAGGAAGTTAGAGAGCATAAGAGCTCTATTAGTTATATCAGTAGCCTTATCTTCATTGGAATATGACTGGGGCTGGGCCATATAATATTTTAAAAGTGAGAGTCAGTCTTGCCCAGACCTTCAACTGATCTAGATAAACCTTAAGCACCCATTTCTCAACTTTGTACAAATAACCCATCACCTTCGACACTTTCCATAACAATAGCTCATTGTCAATGGTAGAATCAAGAAGAAATTTCAGACCACAAGCAGAACTTCACATTTAGACACTCCCTGCCATCTTCTGCTTTGTATAAAATAAATGAGGAACAGAATCTACATTCTTGGAATTAAAATGATTGCAAACTTTTTTACACAAAATTGTTCTCATTCTTTTTTCTAGCCTGTAAAATGTGTTTTAGAGGAATTTAAAGTTTCTTGGTCTGCTTTTCACTTCAAGTAAAAATTAGGGCACCCTGACTAGTGCTGGCGATGTGGAATTTGGGAGTTGGACATAATTCCAGTGCTTTCTGGGCTTAGTTCACTATGGTTTTATAAAACAATTAAAAAGCTTTCCTGCTGTTTCAGGCCAGTAGGTCTGAAGCCTTCAGCAAGCTCCCATCATTTGGCAGAGGTCTGCTTTATGTTCCCTGATCAACTCCTTTGAAAAGACAAGCCTGAACCATGGACTCACGCTAGAGACAAAATGGTCACCACGGCCAATCCTCACTGCCTTTTACCTTTCCTTACTTTCCTACTTTTGGGGGACTTGAGGAGAACGAGTTTTCAGATGAAAAAAGATATAAATACATCTGGAAAGTTTATAAATTGGAAGTTTTGGTAAGGAGAGTATCATTATCCATGTAATTTCTGGGCTTGGTCAAACAAAGGTGGGATTGAAATAGAAGGTTCTGGAACCTCCACAGTGTACTGGCTTCTGCCCCTCATTCCCATCTGCAAACTTTTCAACCAAACCTTCCTATTTCAGACCCCAGATTGAGAAATTTTTATAAGCTATAGGTTATTAGCCCCCTCCAGTGACAGTCCACACACACACACACACACACAGAGTTTCTGGCATTGAACAGAAAGTCACATTAGGGTTTTCCAGAACAAAGATCAAAGGAGGGAGGAGGAAAATTAAGACAGACAATAGTGGGGACTTCCCTGGCAGCCCAGAGATTAAGACTCTGTACTCCCACTGCAAGGGGTGTGGGTTTGATCCTTGGTCAGAGAACTAAGATACCCATATGCAGTATAGTGTGGCCAAAAAAAAATGAATGCATTAATAAACAGACTGCTATTTGTTTAAATAGATGATAGACAGGGAAATCTCCCAGGCAAAGTGAGACTATCTGAGTTTCACCTCTGTCCATCATAACTTCTCTGTCAATAAAAGTTGTCTACATCTACATGTAGTGGTATGCTGAATCAGTGGTACCCTGGATCTGTTTCCAACCTGCTTCCAAGTGATGTGTAGGTATGCACCTGTTCCTAATTTCTAGTTCTCTTATGTCACACTTGTAGTTTGGAATAAGGCATAGTGGAAGTATTCATAACATTGAAATCAACAAATGTTTCAAATCAGGCCGTTTTATTTTTGGACATCCAAATTACCAGTACACTGCAAATTATGATTTATATCAGAGAAAAAGAAATGCAAAAGAAGTCCTATCCAACACATATACAGAGCTCTCCCTTAAAAGAGGTCTGGTGAATATTATTTTTCTAATTTCCAACAATGTATCAGTGTGCCTTATTTTCTAATTCCTTGATTAAAGCAGGATCACCATTACGTGAAATTTCATGAATCAGAAACTCTGGGTTGGAAAGTAACAGTAAAAACCTCCAGGGGATTCTGATGCTTGCTAAACTTTGAAAACCTCAAGCTTGTACATTATATATGGAGAGGCCTCTTAATCTAGTGGTGTTTGTGTATGTCTGTGTCCATGCTGAGGGAATCTGCCTGCAATGCAGGAGACCTGGGTTCAATTCCTGGACTACAATCCGTGGGGTAGCAAAGAGCTGACACGACTGAACAACTGAGCACACACATACACAGAAGGGACATAAGCAGATATCAAGGTTTATTGGTGGTCTAAGAAATAAACACTACTGGGGCAAAGAGAGAAGATATAAGACAGGTCAGGTCAGTTCAGTTCAGTTCAGTCACTCAGTCGTGTCCGACACTATGCGACCCCATGAATTCCAGCACGCCAGGCCTCCCTGTCCATCACCAAGTCCCGGAGTTCACTCAAACTCATGTCCATCGAGTCGGTGATGCCATCCAGCCATCTCATTCTCTGTCGTCCCCTTCTCCTCCCGCCCCCAACCTTTCCCAGCATCAGAGTCTTTTCCAGTGAGTCAACTCGTCGCATGAGGTGGCTAAAGTATTGGAGTTTCAGCTTTAGCATCAGTCCTTCCAATGAACACCCAGGGTTGATCTCCTTTAGAATGGACTGGTTGGATCTCCTTGCAGTCCAAGGGACTCTCAAGAGTATTCTCCAGCACCACAGTTCAAAAGCATCAATTCTTCAGCACTCAGCTTTCTTTATAATCCAACTCTCACATCCATACATGACCACGGGAAAAACCATAGCCTTGACTAGACGGACCTTTATTGGCAAAGTAATGTCTCTGCTTTTTAATATGCTATCTAGGTTGGTCATAACTTTCCTTCCAAGGAGTAAGCGTCTTTTAATTTCATGGCTGCAATCAGCATCTGCAGTGATTTTGGAGCCCAGAAAAATAAAGTCAGCCACTGTTTCCACTGTTTCCCCATCTTTTTGCCATGAAGTGATGGGACCGGATGCCGTGATCTTAGTTTTCCGAATGTTGAGCTTTAAGCCAACTTTTTGACTCTCCTCTTTCACTTTCATCAAGAGGCTCTTTAGTTCTTCACTTTCTGCCATAAGGTGGTGTCATCTACATATCTGAGGGTCATAATCATTACTAAGGAAATTAATTTGATGAGTCATCTCTTTGATATATGAAGTGGAACAAAATATCTAATGGGCAAAAATGAACGTTGAACGAGTTATCATTTACTGAATACTTATTGTGATATAGGCATATCATATTATTATTTTGTTTCTTCATAATATTTGTACAAGGCAGTTATGCTTTCTAAATTGACTAAGGTCAGAGATATCTAAGTTAATCAATTGCCCATGATTGTGTCAAAAATATCCCTTAGTGTAAGGAATGCTAAAGTTTACTTATTCCACTTACTTGTTTTTATTGATATTATTGGCGGAATTGGAAATCTTTAGGAGATGCCTCAAAGTAAATTCTATGATAATTTTATAGAATAGAGACAATATAGGAAAATTAAGATAAGTGAGACTTACACAGAATAATTTTCCATGGAAACAATTACAAAAACCTTGATCCTTCAGAGGATATTACAAAGAGTAAGAGTGAATTATATTTGATGAAAATAGCTTCATATTCACATTCAGTTCAGTTCAGTTCAGTCGCTCAGTCGTGTCCGACTCTCCGCGACCCCATGAATCACAGCACGCCAGGCCTCCCTGTCCATCACCAACTCCCGGAGTACACTCAAACTCATGTCCACAGAGTCGGTGATGCCATCCAGCCATCTCATTCTCCGTCGTCCCCTTCTCCTCCCGCCCCCAACCTTTCCCAGCATCAGAGTCTTTTCCAGTGAGTCAACTCGTCACATGAGGTGGCCAAAGTATTGCAGTTTCAGCTTTAGCATCAGTCCCTCCAATGAACATCCAGGATTGATCTCCTTTAGAATGGACTGGTTGGATCTCCTTGCAGTATAAGGGACTCTCAAGAGTCTTCTCCAACACCACAGTTCAAAAGCATCGATTCTTCGGCGATCAGCTTTCTTCACAGTCCAACTCTCACATCCATACATGACCATGGGAAAAACCATTGCCTTGACTAGACGGACCTTGGTCGGCAAAGTAATGTCTCTGCTTTTTAATATACTATCAAGGTTGGTCATAACTTTCCTTCCAAGGAGCAAGCGTCTTTTAATTTCATGGCTGCAATCAGCATCTGCAGTGATTTTGGAGCCCAAAAAAACAAAGTCTGACACTGTTTCCACTGTTTTTCCATCTATTTCCCACGAAGTGATGGGACCAGATGCCATGATCTTTGTTTTCTGAATGTTGAGCTTCAAGCCAACCTTTTCACTCTCCTCTTTCACTTTCATCAAGAGGCTTTTGAGTTCCTCTTCACTTTCTGCCATAAGGGTAGTGTCATCTGCATATCTGAGGTTATTGATATTTCTCCCAGCAATCTTGATTCCAGCTTGTGCTTCTTCCAGCCCAGCGTTCCTCATGATGTACTCTGCATATAAGTTAAATAAGCAAGGTGACAATATACAACCCCAGGACCAAAAAGTTATATAAAAATTAATATCTTACCAGAATTTTTATAAACTTTTAGTTTGAGGACCAGCATTTAGCAATGCAAAATTGGCAGAGATTTTCACAGGCTTTATTCCAAAATAAACCCCTTAATATATTATAGCACAAGTTAGACTTCTCAAAACCTCCTCAAGTAAAATATCTTCAGCAATCTCATGTTTAATTGCTTGGCTTTGTTCTTTTGCTTCCTACTGGGTTTTCATAAAATTATGAGGAAGAATTATTAACGATCACAAGACACAATAAAGTCATTGTTTCAGTCACCTGAGACAATGTGACATCAACTATAATAAACACATAGAATTACCCCTGCTTTTCCCATAGTGGTATATGGTTTACAGTAGAGAAACACCAGACTGACCAGATCACACATCTTCTCTGGATCACAGCTCTGCCTACCATCCAGAAAGCACTTTCCCCCTCCCTTTGAGGAAGTTGATATTTTTTTTTAAATTGAAGTATAGTTGACTTATAATGGTGTGTTAATTTCTGCTATACACTAAAGTGATTCAGTTACACACATACACATATATATACACATTCCTTTTTAAATATTCTTTTCCATTATGATTTATCATAAGATACTGAATACGGTTCTCTGAGATATACAGTAGGACCTACTGAACTGAACTGAACTTGCTCTCTATCCTTTCTACATATAAAATCTTTCAGCTGCTAACTCCAACCTCCCACTCTGTCCCTCCTCCAACTCCCTCCCCTTCAGCAACCACCAGTCCACTCTCTGTGTAGGAAGTTTATTTTCTATACTTTAAACATACTTGGCTTTAAAGAAATTATATCCTAGTCTAGAGACTGTGACCTTGCCACTGTGAATACTCTCCATTCCATATACTAGAACTAGGTAGAATCACCCCATTGTATTAGTATCAAAAATGTATTATTTTAAAATGTGTTATTTTTATCTAGGTAGACTTCAATGCATAAAAATAGCTTTTTTCATCTAATGTGATTTACCTTTTACAATATGAATTAAAAATCTAAATTTTTACAAAATATTCACTCAGTCTTTTCCCATTACTGGGCTGCAGCCTCCAGCAGTTTTCCCTTGTTTTAGGTATATCCTCTAATTAATCGAGCTTCCCAGGTGGTGCAGTCGTAAAGAACTTGCTTGCCAGTGCAGGAGACCCAAGAGACATGGGATTGATTCCTAGGTTGGGAGGATATCCTGGAAGAGAGCATGGCAACCCACTCCAGTATTCTTGCCTAGAGAATCCCATGGGCAGAGGAACCTGGTGGGCTACATTCCATAGGTTTGCAAAAAGTTGGACATGATTTAAGCAACTTAGCAGCAGCAGCAGCCTAATCAATTGTCTGTATGTGAGGAAAAGAAAATTTTGCTTAGAATTATTATATTTAGTATTTATCACTAGTTTGACATTTCAATCTTATAATCTTCTAGCATAGTTTTCTAAGATGACATTATGTGCTAAGTCTTTTCTAAGCACTTCAAGTGGATATTGCAAAAGGGATATTCTTTTTAATATAGTTTCCCCCCTCCATCTGAAAGGAGAGTGTTCCTGTGAAACCTGTGATAAGCCAAAATGATATAAACTGAAGAGTATCACCACTTTCTGAAAAATTTCATTAAGCTACTTCTCTTCTACAAAACAGAACCAGGGTTTTTTGGTAAAAGTAAAAATACTATGTGACCCACCCGAGCATTCCCCTAAGGACTAGCCCTGCCCTAAACAGCTCCTCCAAAATAGCTCCTGCCTGTTCACCTGGCAGACTGCCGCAGCAGGCACTGGCAACCCTCCAAATTTGTTCTTGCCCACCTCACCAAGTGGGCCACCATGCTTGACAGCAGTGCTCCTCCAAAGTGGCTCCCACTCTGGGGGAACTGCCCTGCACACCAGCACACCAAAAACAGTAATGACCAGCCCTCACAGTTATGCTGGGGTTCATTCCCAAACAGAAGCATGCCCACATCAACCATAGCCAAGCTGCCACAAGCCAGCTGGGCCAGGGGCCAGCCCAACCTACCAATGTGACCACAGAAATTGCAACCCAGCTAAAATAGGCAAGGACACACAATCCACACAGGGAATACCCCTGGAGCACCTGCCTCTGGTGACCAGTGGACTGTACCTCTGGACCACACAAGAATCTTCTATATAAGGCCACTCTTTCGAGACTGAGAGACATAGCTGATATATGTAATATACGCAGAAACAAACACAGAGGGTTAGGCAAAACAAAGAGACAAAATAATACCTTCCAAGTGAAAGAACAAGATAAAGTATCAGAAAAAAACTACATTAAATGGAGATAGCAATTTATCAGAAAAAGAGTTCAAAGAATGATGCTCACTGAACTTATGGGAAGAATGAATGAACTCAATAAGAAATGTATAAAAGAGACAGAAAATTTTTAAAGAAACCAATCAGAGCAGAAGAATACTTTAAAAATTGAAAAATACCCTAAAGGGAATCAACAGTAGATTAGAGGATGCACAACAGATCAACAATCTGGAATAAAGGGTAGTGGAAATTACCCAATCAGAGCAGCAAAAAGTAAAAAAGAACTTAAAAAGTGAAGAAACTGTAAGGGACATCTGTGGCAGCATCAGATGCCACACAGATGTTAATACTAACATTATTAGTATTCATATTACAGGGATGCTAGAAGGAGATGAAAGAAAGGGACAGAAAACCTATTCGAAGAAAAAAATGGCTGAAAACTTCCTTGACCTGGCAAAGGAAATATACATCCAAGTCTAGAAAGCACAGAGTCCAAAACAAGATAAACCCAAAGAGATCCACAGCAAGACACACTGTAATTAAAATAACAAAAGGTAAAGATAAGAAAGGATCATAAAGCAACAAGAGAACAACCAGTTAATACTATCAGTGTATTTTTAGAAACTTTATTATATATTTTATATATATTATATGTTTTTAGTTAATACTATCACTATGTTTTTAGAAACTTCACAGACCAGAAGAGACTGGTACAATACTATTCAAACTAATGAACAGAAATATTATAGCCAAGAATGCCCACTTAGAAAGACTGAATCATTCAGAGTTGAAGGAGAGATAAAGAATTTCAAAGACAAGCAAAAGCTGAAGAAGTTCATCACCACTCAACTAGGCTTCCCAGGTGGCACTAGTGGTAAAGAACCCACCTGCCAATGCAGGAGATGTAAAAGACATGGGTTCGATCCCTGGGTAGGGAAGATCCCCTCGAGGAGGGCACAGAAACCCACTCCATTATCCTTGCCTGAGAATCCCAAGGACAGAGGAGCTTGGCTGCCTATGGTCCATAGCGTAGCACAGATTCAGACATGACTGAAGCAACTTAACATGCATGCATGCACACCACTAAACTAACCTTACTAGAATGTTAAAGGGACTTCTTCAAAAGAAAAAGAAAAGCCTTAAACTAGAAATAAAATTACAAATGAAAAAGAATCTCACTGCTGAAGGTAGACACAGAGCAAAGGTAGTAGATCCTCTAGATGAATTCACTAGTTTCATCTTTATTCTTCATACTCTCTTTATATCTAAAATAAGTAGTTGTGGTACACAAAATAAGATATAATATATGATGTCAAAACATAAAATATGGTGGTGGTGGGACGGTAAAAGCATAGTATTTAGAATGTGTTTGAAATTAAGTGACCATCAGTTTAAAACAGACTAATTTATAAGTTGCTTCACACGTTGTCTGACTCTTTGTGGCCCCATGAACTGTTGCCCACCAGGGTCCTCTGACCATGGGATTCTACAGGCAAGAATACTTTCAGGGAATCTTCCCAACCCAGGAATCAAACCCCACATCTTTTACGTCTTCCTGTATTGGCTATCAGGTTCTTTCCACTAGAAGAAAATGGCAACCCACTCCAGTATACTTGGCCTGGAGAATCCCATAGACAGAGGAACCGGACGGGCAACAGTCCATGGGGTTGCAGAGTCGAACAGGACTGAAGCAACTTAGCAGCACCACATGGGAGGCGCCTGTGCTCCATCGCTAAGTTTATAAGTAGCTCATTCTAGAAGAACCTCGTGATGAACTACAAATCCAAACCTACAAAATACACAAAAAATAAAGAGAAATAACACAAACATAACACTAAAAACAGTCATCAAATAACAAGGGAAGGGAAGAGGGATTCCATAAAGAAGAATTTCACACACAACTAGAAAGCAATTAACAAAATAGCAGTAAGCACATTATCATCAATAATTACTTTAAAGTTGAATGAACTAAATGTTCCAATCAAAAGACCCAGAATGGATTAAAAGAACAGAAGACCCATATACTGTTGCATGCAAGAGACTCACTTCAGATCTAAAGATATACACAGACTGTGTGAAAAGATGAAAATAGATATTTCATGTAATTAAAACCAAAACAAAGCTGGGGTAGCTATACTTATATAAGACAAACTTCAAAAAAGAGTGCAACAAGGAACAAAGAAGGTCATTACATAATGTAAAATGATCAATTAAACAAGAGGATACAAGTAGACATGGAATATACTCCCAAAGGGATTACAAGGTTTGTCCATGAAACAAATATAAAAACTATTTGATATAAAACAAGATATCAACTACAAGAAGATAATAATAATAAAAAAAACTAACCTAAACACATGAAGGTGAAACAACATACTTTTCAGTTCAGTTCAGTCGCTCAGTCGTGTCCGACTCTTCCCGACTCTTCGCAACCCCATGAATCACAGCACGCCAGGCCTCCCTGTCCATCACCAACTCCCGGAGTACACTCAAACTCATGTCCACAGAGTCGGTGATGCCACCCAGCCATCTCATTCTCCGATTCTCCGTTGTCCCCTTCTCCTCCAGCCCCCAACCTTTCCCAGCATCAGAGTCTTTTCCAGTGAGTCAACTCGTCGCATGAGGTGGCCAAAGTATTGCAGTTTCAGCTTTAGCATCAGTCCCTCCAATGAACATCCAGGATTGATCTCCTTTAGAATGGACTGGTTGGATCTCCTTGCAGTATAAGGGACTCTCAAGAGTCTTCTCCAACACCACAGTTCAAAAGCATCGATTCTTCGGCGATCAGCCTTCTTCACAGTCCAACTCTCACATCCATACATGACCACGGGAAAAACCATTGCCTTGACTAGACAGACCTTGGTCTTTTAAACAAAGGTAAATAAAAGAAAAAATACCCTGATAGAAACGAAAATGGCAACACAATGTTCCAAGGTGCAGCAAAAGCAGATCTAAGAAGGAAATTAGTAACAATCCATGTCTACCTCAGGAGAAAAGAAAATTCTGAAATAAACAACCTAACCTTTTCCCAAAAGGAACTAGAAAAGAACAAATAAAGCTCAAAGTTAGTAGAAGAAACGAAATGATAAAGAACAGAGAAGCAAATAAAATAGAGACTATTTTTTAAACATCAGTGAAATGAAGAATTGGTTCTTTTAAAAAAAAATAAACAAAATCGATACACCTTTAGCCAGACTCAGCAAGTAAAAAGGAAAAGTCTCAAATAGATAAAATCATAAATGAAAGAGAAGTTACAACAGACAGCACAGAAATAGAAAGACATTACTGCAAACAGTTATACACCAAAAATTAGACAACCTGGAAGAAAAGGACAAAAATGTAAAATTTTCTAATACTGAATCAGGAAGAAATAGAAAATCTGAACAGATAAATCATTAACAGTCATTTTGAAGCAGTAATTTTAAAAACCTCCTAACAAACAAAAGTCCAGAATCAGATGGCTTCACAGGCAAATACCACAAAATATTTTTGAAAACAGTTAAACTTTCTCAAACTATTTCAAAAAATGGTAAAACAAGAAATGCTCCTAAATTCATTCTACAAAACCAGCATTATCTTGACATTAAAAAAAAAGACACCTGAGAAGAAATAAATAAATAAAAGAAATTGCACGCCAATATCCATGATAAATACAGGTGCAAAAATCCTCAATAGAATATTAAACAAACTGAATCCAACAATACATTAAAAGAGTCACACAGCATGATAAACTGAGATTTATTCCAGGGATGTAAGAATGGTTCAGTATCTGCGAATTAATCAATATGATACATCACATTAACAAAACAAAGGATAAAAATCATATGATCATCTCAATAAATGCAGAAAATGCTTTCAACAAAATCCATCCATTTGTAACAAAAATTCTCAACAAAGTGTGTTTAGAGGGTATATACTTTGACATAATAAAGGCCATATATGACAAATTCATAGCCAACTAAATACTCAACAGTGAAAAACTAAATGTTTTTCCTCTGAGACCAGGAATAAGACAAAAATGCCCAATACCACCACTTTTATTTAAGATCGTATTTGGAGTTCTACACACAGTAAGTAGACAAGAAAAGGAAAGAAAATTCAGCCAACTTAAGCTGTCACTATTTGCAGATGACATGATGCTATATATAAAAACTCTTAAAAATTACCCAAAAAATATTAGAAATAATACATGAATTCAGTAAAACTGAAGGATAAGAAAACAATATACAGAAATGTGTGGTGTTTCTATATCCAAAGAAGGACTTACCAGAAATAGAAATTAAGATAACAACCTCATTTACAATTCCATCATAAAGAATAAAATGTGAGTAAACCAACATAGACAGCAAATTAAAAAGCAGAGACATTTCTTTGCCCACAAAGGTCCGTCTAGTCAAGGCTATGGTTTTTCCAGTGGTCATGTATAGATGTGAGAGTTGGACTATAAAGAAAGCTGAGCGCTGAAGAATCTATGCTTTTGAACTGTGGTGCTGGAGAAGACTCTTGAGAGTCCCTTGGACTGCAAGGAGATCCAACCAGTCCATTCGAAGGGAGATCAATCCTGGATGTTCATTGGAGGGACTGATGCTAAAGCTGAAACTGCAATACTTTGGCCACCTCATGTGACGAGTTGACTCACTGGAAAAGACTCTTATGCTGGGAAAGGTTGGGGGCGGGAGGAGAAGGGGACGACGGAGAATGAGATGGCTGGATGGCATCACCGACTCTGTGGACATGAGTTTGAGTGTACTCCGGGAGTTGGTGATGGACAGGGAGGCCTGGCGTGCTGTGATTCATGGGGTCGCGGAGAGTCGGGCACAACTGAGCGACTGAACTGAACTGAACTGAACTGAAATGCCTCAGACCCCAAAGTTTCTTAGATTAGTTGGATATTCTGAGTACATTTCCTGTCTCTAATGACACATACAAGTTTGATCGCTGGAAAATCAGTTCTCATGCTCTCCATTTACCTACAAAATAATTTTTATTTATCTTGTTCCTAAGAAGGTTTTGGAGAAGGCAGTGGCAACCCACTCCAGTACTCTTGCCTGGAGAATCCCATGGACAGAGGAGCCTGGTAGGCTACAGTCCATGGGGTCGCTAAGAGTCGGACATAACTGAGCGACCTCACTTTCACTTTTCACTTGCATGCATTGGAGAAGGAAATGGCAACCCACTCCAGTGTTCTCACCTGGAGAATCCCAGGGACAGAGGAGCCTGTTGGGCTGACGTCTGTGTGGTCGCACAGAGTCGGACACGACTGACGTGACTTAGCAGCAGCAGCAGCAAGAAGCTTTTGGGGATGAATAAGGTTACTACTAAAGTTAAAAATTACTATGGCTTTAAGATAAAATATGAAGTGTACTTTAGCATATACCACATTATCTCATAAAGCAAAAAATAATATACATTTATTTCGATACGTTTTCCTTCTATATAAGCTGTTCTTCATTATATTTCAAACCTCATTTTTAAGACTTGCTTGACTACTCTTTAAACCTATTTAGTTCTGAAGTATAAAAGTCACAGCTCTTCTCAGATTCAGTACAGTTTTCATTTAGAAAAAAAAAAAAGATTCAGAACTTTCCTGTCCAGAAGATGAAGGATTCTTTCACAGTCCCAATTTGATTCAAACAAAGTGAGGGACTCTAAACAATGTGGTAATGTATTCTTAATAAAAGGCTAACAACTCCAGGTTTGTTAAGTCATAACAGAATCCATTTGCAATTTTTTTGTATTGCATGATGCTATTTCCCCTGTGAAATAGTATAATGTAGCAGTTTGCATTTAAAATGTATGCTTCTAAAGGTATTCATCATGTTTATGCCCCTCTTCTTGCTGGATTCAATTACATTTGCACATTTACAGTGTTGAACACTTGCTGTCTAGAGCCACGTGAACACAAATGCATTGAAACCCTAACTGTGCCCACCTTCCTATCTGTGTGACCTTGGGCAGGAACTTGAACTTCTCAGTGCCATAACCTTGTCAACACATTGGAGATCTACCCGGGGCAGATTCATATCAATGTATGGCAAAACCAACCAATATAATATTGTAAAATAATTTGCCTCCAATAAAAAATAAATTTAAAAAAAATTAAAAAAATTTAAAAAAAAGAGTAGCTTAATATTTTCAGTTTCTGAGATGATTTAATTTTTCTAGCTTCTGTGTTTATTACTAATATTTGAAAAATGAATCTTTCATAAATAGAGAAGAATAGGGAAATCAAAAAAGCCTCTAGTACAGTAGAAAGGGCATCAGGCTGAACAGAGGAGTGTGGTTCTAATCTGACCACTAGGACACTGAGCTAAGCCCTTCTCTTTAGGTCTGCAAGATAAGAGTTGGATAAAGTCATCACAAAGGATCCTTCCACATGCCAAATTGTTTGACTATGACTAATTTCAAATATAAAGACATATTTGCCTCTTAGCCTTTAACTGTAATCACACTGAAGTGACGCAGCAGCAGCAGGCTTAATTCTATTCTGACACAGATACCATTTCTGCCTCTTCTCTGATTTTTCAGCTTGAGTTCCACAGAATCAATTTTTTACCAGATTCCCCAGTGAATAATGTGCTATTTTCTCATCTTAGTATTTTATCCTCATTTTTCATCTAATAAACCAAAACAGAATATTAATATTTACAGCATGCAATACCTGTGGTCAAATTACCCATCTCTCTAATGGATTTACTATAAGCATATGCATTTGTTTCCAGGAAAACATCCATTTCAAATCTTCAGAGCAGAGTATTTTTAAGGTGTGTTGTATAATATTCTGGATGAGATGGGAATACCAGACTACATTACCTGCCTCCTGAGAAACCTGTGTGCAGGACAAGAAGCAACAGTTCTAACTGAACATGGAACAATGGACTGGTTCAAAATTGAGAAAGGACTGTATACAGAGCCCCATAGACCTGTAGAGTTTATACTGCAATGGATTTTTATTTGCTTTCTAGCAGGCCCCAAATAAGCTTTTTAAATGTGAGTGGGATACACGGCTATGGCTACTCTCAAAACATGGCAGTGTCAGCCGACGCCTCAGTTGAAATGGACTAGGACCATTTGCTTGCTGGGCCCTAACTCCTGGGCATGTACGTTCACTCGACAGTGGCAGTTCTAGCCTCCTTTCCTTCATATGATGTTACCTGTTTCATGAATCCTTATGTCTATGTCATTGTTTTCACATTTAACCCGATAGACTCTAGCACTGTTCTGTCTAATGGTTCAGCTTTCACATTATTCATGCAATGACTAGTTAACAGGGTATATTTGTCTTGAGCCATAAATTCATATTAGCAAAAAATGTGATCACCCTTATTTTTCTTTTGTATCTTATAAATCCATTTATACCTGAGAACGAAAGGGTTTCCTTAGAACCTTGCAGCTAAACTTGGTGACTGAAGAGATTTTCCAGTCAATTTAGGTTTAGAAAGTGAAAGAAAGTGAAGTAGCTCAGTCGTGTCCAACTCTTTGCGACCCCATGGACTATAGCCTACCAGTTTCCTCAGTCCATGGAATTTTCCAGGCAAGAGTACTGGAGTGGGTTGCCATTTCCTTCTCCACAATTTAGGTTTAAATTCAGTCCAAAAGTGTAATTTCCTCTCTGCCCTCCCTTATCTCTAAACTCTGGGGCTTTTGCCAAACTGAAGCATTGATAGGAAAACAGTCTGCTTCTTAGTCTCTGCATATAGTGCTACTGAGATATTACATAATTCTGTCATGGACTTTGCTTGATGACACGTCTAGCCCAGTGCTGTCCAATAGGACTCTAACATCAGCCGCAGTTGTCATTTTTAATTTTCTAGGAGATATATTAGAAAAGGTAGTAAGTCTGGTGTATATTTTACACATGCAGCACAACTCAGTGCAAACTAGCCACACTTCAAAGCTGCTAGTGACCAAAATACTGGACAGCACAGTTCTAGAGTGAAGCTACTCATCCAAGTGGCATCTCCTGGCACATTAATTTACAGTGTTTGCTGAGCCTGCCATTCAAGGACAGGGGAGAATGGGCCAGTCCCACAGACTGAAGGGTTTGGGAGATCCCATCATAGACCACGCAACGTGGGGTACTCACATTTTTAAATGAGGCAGCATACCAGGGTCAGGATTCAGATTTTAAGGTAATTACTATAGGACGTTGGCTGTGGTTTTCAGGACCCCAGCTATCAAGGCTATACTTCTAAGAAGAAAAAAAAATCAATAGGAGATGCTAGGCAACTCCCTCTGCCAGTTCCTGTGGGAACTCTGAGGCTATCACCAGGCCTTCTCCATCTTTGTTCTGCCTATAGCCTCTATTGTGGCAAAGAGCAAATGCATCGTCTCCTCCAGAACTAGAATCAGAGGTACTACACCCATCTCCTCTACTCTTAGGCCCCTATATTTAAAGGTTGATATTTGGCCTCCAGTCCCCTCTAGGAAACTCATGTATAAGAAGAAAAGGGCACCTGCTTTCACTCAGGTTCTTTTCCTCCCCCTTCCAAGCTCAGATATTCAGGTAGGGGGATGGAGAGAAGCAGAGAAATAGAATATGTGGTCAACTTCACTGGATCAAATATTCTTCTAATCTTTCCTTCCTTACAACTGGAACAACGCTTTTGTGCTTAAAAACCCAAGTCATTGAAAGTTTCTCTTCTGTATTCCTCTATGGTTCTTCCCATGTGGTATTTCTAGTATCAGATCTCCCAAAGTCAAAAGTGTATGGTATGTATGTGTGGAGGGAATGCTAGGGGCAGAAGATATACCCATCACTACTTCACATGCAATCCCGTCACGCATGTGTCCTGGTGGCTTCTCTTTCCAGGCTCTGTTTCATCATTCTCAAGATGAGTCCTTCACCAAGACTCTGAGTGCCTCCACTACCACATGGCTTCCTGAGGTCTCCCAGTATGCTGCAGGAGGCATTTCTGGGTCCTCTGCCCCAGGTCCTCTGTTGCAATCAGCTAGCGGTCTATGGCACAGAGTTCTTACTCCACAGGCTTAATTCTTCTAATGAGACTGATGCACTGGGCTTGACACTTCTAGGCCGCTAGTATGTTTACACTGTCTTCCTTGCTCAGGAGTACACTCCTTAGGGTCAGTAGTTGTCAAGTATTAAGTCTTTGGGACTCTGTAGGAGAGGGTGAGGGTGGGGTGATTTGGGAGAATGGCATTGAAACGTGTATGTTGTCATATGTGAAACGAATCACCAGTTCAGGGTCGATGCATGTTATAGGATGCTCGGGGCTGGTGTGCGGGGATGACCCAGAGGGAGGATAAAGTGAGGTGGGAGGGGGGTTCAGAAGGGGGAACTCATGTACACCCGGGGCGGATTCATGTCAATGTATGGCAAAACCAACCAATATAATATTGTAAAATAATTAGCCTCCAATAAATAAAAAATAAATAAATAAAAACTTGATATAGCCATACACACAAAAAAAGATTCAAATGAGGCTTAACAGTTGGCCTGAAGCAACTCACTGAAGAAAAAAAGAGAGGGACCCTGAAGAGAATGGCTATTTTGAAGGGCATAGGAGATCAAGTACTACAGTAGCAGATGCTGAGATGTTTGAGACAGAAGGATATTTACTGGGAATTAAAGCCTGTGAGAGAAAGGAAGAGGATGCAAGACTAGGCAGAGAAAAAATGAATTGTCATGCAGACCCTTCAAGCTTCAGTCAAAGTACATGGGGAGCTAGGAGCAAATGTTGCTCATCAGTTATCCCATTTCCAGGCCAAAATGGTCAGAAGGTCCCTACCTCACTGCACGCAGGCTGACCTAGGAAGGACATGGCCTTAGAGGAAGCAGCTCTGCACAGCTGAGTCTGACCCTGAAGGAGATAAATGGCAGCTAGAGGAAGATACACACTCCTTGCAGCTGGGTAGCAGGTCCTTTCTTAAACGGGCATCTCAGAGGGGCATGTCCTTGTTTATGAGAGTTCAAGCCACAGCTCTACCAATTGTACCTTATACAAGCAAGGTACTACACAACTCTACCTTATACAAGCAAGGTACTATGATAAAGGATTAAGGTCTTGAGGGTCAGATAAATATTATAGAAAGACTCTCAGAGTTTGGGATCCCAGCTACCAGGATTGATATTTTTGAGAAGGGAAACTAACAAAACTAAGGGAGAGTAGTAGAGTGCTTGGCTGTGGAACAGGGCTTTGGGGTGTAGCTCTGCTGCTGCTACTAAGTCGCTTCAGTCGTATCCGACTCTGCGACCCCATAGACGGCAGCCCACCAGGCTCCGCCGTCCCTGGGATTCTCCAGGCAAGACCACTGGATTGGGTTGCCATTTCCTTCTTCAATGGGGTGTAGCTCTAGTTTTAGACGAAAACTAGAGAACAAGGGAAACCAGAACTTAAGAGTAGACACCAATGCAAGGCTCAGTTAAGTACAGCAAACCCACAGTACAGGCAGGAGAGCAAGGCAGTGAAGAGATGAAGACCCAGTGCTGGAAATGACTGCAGAGAAGAGTTAGTGGAGCACAGAGGTCTGGGGAGACGCACTGTTACTAGAAGCAACAGTACTAAGGTAGGGCAAGTAGTTCTTCCTATTACAACAAAAGCTGTCAAATTGAGTAAGTATTGGTACTTCAATGTCAAAGGATATAAAGCTATTACTAAAACAAGTTTCATCAGCTATTTAGCCAAGACTTCTATTTTTTTCCAACAATATCTCAATAAATAGATGAGCTGTCCCATAATAAGTACATAGTTGTGACTCAAAAATTTTTTCACATTTTGTGAATACTTAAATGGCACAAAGAATAGGTGCAGGCCCTGTTGCTTTAACTTAATATGATTCTAAGGACTCTGACTTAATTTGCAAAATATCAAAATTGGCTCTGCTTTAAAAAATAAAATCGGGCATCCGATCACATCACTTCAAGGCAAACAAATGGGGGAAAAATGGAAACAATGGCAGATCTTATTTTCTTGGGCTCAAAATCACTGCAGATAGTGACTGTAGCCATGAAATTAAAAGATGTTTGCTCATTGGAAGAAAAGCTATGACAAACCTAGATAGTGTATTAAAAAGCAGAGATGTCACTTTGCTGACAAAGATCTAGATAGTCAAAGCTATGGTTTTCCAGTAGTCATGTATGGATGTTGACAGTTAGACCTTAAAAGAAGTTTGAGTGCTGAAAAATTGATGCTTCTGAATTGTGATGCTGGAGAAGCCTCTTGAGAGTCCCTTGGACAGCAAGGAAATCAAACCAGTCAATCCTAAAGGAAATAAACCCTGACTATTCATTGGAAGGACTGATGCTGAAGCTCCAATACTTTGGCCGCCTGATGTGAAGAGCCGACATTGGAAAACACTCAGATGCTGGGAAAGATTGAGGGCAGGAAGAGAAGGGGGAGACAGAGGATGAGATGGTTGGAGGGCATCACCAACTCAATGAACATGGTTTGAGCAAACTCCAAGAGATAGTGAAGGACAGGGAAGTCTGGCATGCTGTAGTTCATGGGGTCACAAAGAGTCAGACACAACTTAGTGACTGAACAGCAATGCTTTGTTCATTTGACTTGGCCAGTCTTACTGGGGTAAAACAATATTCTGACAATTTGACTAAAATGCTTATTTCCACCCTCACATTGCTGGGGTGGGGGGAAGACAACACTTTATTTTTAATCTTAGAGAAAATTAAACTGATATGAAACAATGAAAGCTAAAACAATTTTGTTAAAGATAAATCAGTTGATGCTTAAAAAAAAAAAAAGGTTAAGGACAAGATTGTTTCTACTGGTAGCAAGCATCTTATGACTACGTGAGGGGGAAGACAGGATTTTTCTCTGTCTAGAGTACTGAAGAACTCATAGATCTCATGGGATGACCAAATAGCTCCTGCTGTTTCACGGAAAATAATCATCTGACATTCCAGGTTGTCCACCAAGCTACTTATCATTCATTTCTTATGGAAAAGATGCTAGAGTTGGCTCTTCAAAAATATGAAATACCTTTTCTTTGCATCAAATGAAACCTCAAGCACAATAGTGTTATTATAAAAAGCTACTAAAGCAAAAACCAGGGGTAAACATCACCAGATGGTTAGAAAATAAAGACACTAATATTTTAAGGATTACATGACAAGAAATCTTGATTTTATGGATGGATAATGGACTCATATGCCAATGACTACAGGAATAACTTATTTTATTATGCTTTACAGATACTGAATTTTTATAAATTAGTGGTTTGTGGCAACCCTGCATTGAGCAAATGTATCAGCACCATTTTTCCCCAACACTATTTGCTCACTTCATGTCTCCATGTCACATTTTAGTAATTCTTCTACTATTGCAAACTTTTCCAGTATTATTATATTTGTCATAGTGATCTGTGATCAGTGACATCTTTGATGTTACTATTGTAATTTGGGGAGGACTATGAACCATGCTAAGACTGAAACTCCAATACTTTGGCCACCTCATACGACAAGTTGACTCACTGGAAAAGACTCTGATGCTGGGAGGGATTGGGGGCGGGAGGAGACGGGGACGACAGAGAATGAGATGGATGGATGGCCTGGCGTGCTGTGATTCATGGGGTCGCAAAGAGTTGGACACGACTAAGCGACTGAACTGAACTGAACTAAACTGAGGATTGACAAGTCTCAGTTCACTTAATATTCCTAGTACATAAGAGAAATTTAGAAAAAAAATTCCCTCTTTATGTTAGACTTCCAGAAATCTAAGGGGACTGATTAAAAAAAAATATTTATACAACTGAGACTGAAATCCACACATTCAGATTTCAAAAACATATACCTTGATAGAGGAAAAAAGGTCACTTGACATAAGCTGTAAACACAAATCTTGAGGAAAAAGGAAATTTTGTATCAGTTCTTTAAATGTGTTATAAGAAAAACAGATCTGAGGTGGTGAGTTCCTGGGTAAAGAAGAAACATACAACTTCAGACAAAAAAGAACAGGATTAATATTTATTAGATGCAAAAAGAGCCAGGCAATGTGCTGGTTATTTTTGCCCCCTTGAGTACAATTAATGGACAACTGAATTCAGTTTGAAATTCAAAACTGTAGTGCTGTGGTCATCCTAGTATTTTACAATATAATCAATCAATAGTTCCATACAACACTTAACTTTTAATCATAAATTCTCATTTTAACCATCAAATTTTATTTCCAGTCTTTATTTCTACAGGTTACTATAAAATAATCAAAATAAACCCTTCTCTTTCTCAAATCTTACCCTCATAACCTAGCCTCAGATTAAGACTTAAGGGACCTCAGAAGTTAGTTTTCTCAACAATCTTCATAGAACAATAACTTTACCTTTTGCTTATCCTTATTATAATATGGTATAAAATAAAAACTTGGTCAATGGATGTCCCTGTAAACACAACAAAAAATTCATTAAAAGTACCAATTCTTCTCTACCATCACTTGTCGGTGATCTATGGAAGGCTGAACAGAGTGTGCATTTGACTCAGGAAATGGAGACTAAGTATTTTAACATGATGTAATAGAGTTAAGTCTCATCATCTCATGACTAAAGCCCTTGAGTCACTAATACAGACTGTTGGACTATAAGAAAATACTGAATTCTCCTTAAATAAGCTGACAAAATGAGAAAAGTATTAGTTTGTTATATGATATTCTATTTTTTCTTTCACTAAAGACTTCCCTTTTCAGTGAGTCATTTTTATAAATGACCAATCTGATGAAGGGTTTCTCTTGTGGCTCAACTGGTAAAGAAGCCACCTGCAATGCTGGAGACCTGAGTTCAGTCCCTGGGTTGGGAAGATCCACGGGAGAAGGGAAAGGCTACCCATGCCAGTATTCTGCCTTGGAGAATTCCATGGACTGTATAGTCCATGGGGTTGCAAAGAGTTGGACACAACTGAGCGACTTTCACTTCACTTTAAACTGATAAAAAATATATATACTATTTTTTGCAATCTTTCCCATATGCTATAAATGTATTCTGAAAAATATAGGATAATAGTACACAGGTACATACAAAATGGATTTCCAACAAATGAGATAACAAAGAGATCTAGAAATGAGATAAAAGGATCACAATAATGGTAAAGATGTCTTGGTCCTCAATTTCAGCATTCTTAAAATGTTAAATGAGAGAGAATAATTAAGACTTCTTATAACAGCATTTTCTATCACTGTGACTTTTCTTCATACTACTGTGGTTTTTCTTTAATACCCATTGATCTGGCCTAAAGAACATAAATTAACAAGCCAAGTGAATAAAACCATTATATGTGTGAGATTTATAGAGTTTTAGTGAGTGAAATTTTCTCAGTAGTGTCCGACTCCTTGCGACCTCATGGACTACACAGTCTGTGGAATTTTCCAGGCGGTAATACTGGAGCGGGTAGCCTTTCCCTTCTCCAGGGGATCTTCCCAACCAGAGATCGAGCCCAGGTCTCCCACATGGCAGGCAGATTCTTTACCAGCAGAGCCACAAGTATCTACTTAGAAATTTTCAATACTAAAGCCCCAAGATCAATACTGAACCTGACCAAGCATCTTGTAGATGTAGTCTTCACTCAGAATAACAGAATGGAGTTCCATGTCATGGAGGGAAATTACTGCTAGTCACAAGTGTGACTTGGAGAAGAGAACTGTGTTGACTCATTAGAACCTATCAGCTCCCAGAGGAAAAGAACACTCAAATGCTTTTTAAAAATAGCTTATGGAAGAGAGATTACATTGTGGACTTTGGATGAGGTATTTTAAAGGCAGAAGCAGGAAGTGTGATAGTCAACTACTAACTGTTCCCCCTTCCCCACCTCAGTTGAGGTTTAACTCAAATAAAGGGAGAGGAAGGAAGATTGTCAAGGATTATGCTAACTCAAAACACATGTAGGTTCCAGAACACACTGCCTATTGGTCAAAATATGGTTCTTGCCAGGTCACCATCTACTTGTTTATTCAATAAACTTTTATTGGGTGTCCTGTTTTGCCAATTACTGTGCCAAGTAATGGAAACACAAAGATGAGTAAAACATTCTTATCCTTAAGGAACCTTTATTCAAGCCAAGTTCAGTTCAGTTCAGTCCAACAGCTGTGTCCAACTCTTTGCGACCCCATGGACTGTAGCACACCAGGCCTCCCTATCCATCACAAACTCCCAGAGTTTCCTCAAACTCATATCCATTGAGTCGGTGACGTCATCCAACCATCTCATCCTCTGTCGTCCCCTTCTCCACCCGCCTTCAATCTTTCCCAGCATCAGGGTCTTTTCCAAGGAGTCAGTTCTTCCCATCAGGTGGCCAAAGTATTGGAGTTTCAGATTCAACATCAGTCCTTCCAATGAATATTCAAGACTGATCTCCTTTAGGATGGACTGGTTGGATCTCCTTGCAGTCCAAAGGACTCTCAAGAGTCTTCTTCAATACCACAGCTCAAAAGTATCAATTCTTCGGTGCTCAGTTTTCTTTATAGTCCAACTCTCACATCCATACATGACCACTGGAAACCCATAGCTTGGACTAGATTGACCTTTGTTGGCAAAGTAATGTCTCTGCTTTTTAATATGCTGTCTAGGTTGGTCATAACTTTTCTTCCAAGGAGCAAGCGTCTTTTAATTTCATGTTTGCAATCACCATCTGCAGTGATTTTGGAGTCCAAAAAATTAAAATTAGCCACATTTCCCACTGTTTCCCCATCTACTTGCCATGAAATGATGGGACCAGATGCCATGATCTTAGTTTTCTGAATGTTAAGTTTTAAGCCAACTTTTTCACTCTCCTGTTTCACTTTCATCAAGAGACTCTTTAGTTCTTCGCTTTCTGCCATAAGAGTGGTATCATCTGCATATCTGAGGTTATTGATATGTCTCCCGCCATTCTTGATTGCTGCTTGTGCTTCATCCAGCCCAACATTTCTCATGATGTACTCTGCATATAAGTTAAATAAGCAGGGTGACAATATACAGCCTTGAGATACTCCTTTTCCTATTTGGAACCAGTCTGTTGTTCCATGTCCAGTTCTAACTATTGCTTCCTGAGCTGCATACAGATTTCTCAAGAGGCAGGTCAGGTGATCTGGTATTCCCATCTCTTGAAGAATTTTCCAGAGTTTGTTGTGGTCCACACAGTCAAAGGCTTTGGTATAGTCAATAAAGCAGAATTAGATATTTCTCTGGAACTCTCTTGCTTTTTTGATGATCCAACAGATGTTGGCAATTTGATCTCTGGTTCTTCTGCCTTTTCTAAAACCAGCTTAAACATCTGGAAGTTCACAGTTCACTACTGTGGAAGCCTGGCTTGGAAAATTGTGAGCATCACTTTACTAGCGTGTGAGATGAGTGCAATTGTGTGGTAGTTTGAACATTCTTTGGCATTGTCTTTCTTTGGGATTGGAATGAAGACTGACCTTTTCCAGTCCTGTGGCCACTGCTGAGTTTTCCATATTTTCTGGCATATTGAGTGCAGCACTTTCACAGCATCATCTTTTAGGAAATAGCTCAACCGGAATTCCATCAGCTCCACTAGCTTTGTTCATAGTGATGCTTCCTAAGGCCCACTTGACTTTGCATTCCAGGATGTCTGGCTCTATGTGAGTCAATTCAAGTCAAGGGACCAGATTAAAAAAGAGGACATCACAGTGAAGGGAGTGCCATGATTCACTCAAACTGAGGGCAAAGTGAGAGGTCAAGGACGCCTTCATTGAAGGGTAACCCAGAAACGAAATCTGGGGAAGTAGAAAAAAGTACATATTAGGGAAATGTTCCACATGAATGAAGATGATGCTCAAAGTATGTAAAGAAAGCCTAGCACTGAGGAGACTCAGCTACATGACCTACATGATGACCGGATTGTGGAGTTTATCATGGGCTATACTGTGAGAGTCCTTTACTATAAGCCATGCTAGTTTAGAGGAAGGCTTTGAGGAGCAAGTGAAAGATGTCTAGCAGGACATGTCATTTGATAGTAGTGGTGTCTGTGTGTTTGTGTGCTCAGTCATGTCTGACTCTATGCAACCCCGTGGACTGTAGCCCACCAGGCTCCTCTATCCATGGAATTTTACAGACAAGAATACTGAAGTGGGTTGCCATGCCCTCCTCCTGGATCTTCCTGACCCAGTGATTGAACCCGTGTCTCTCGTGCCTTCTGCATTGACAGGCAGATTCTTTACCACTGTGCCACTTGGGAAGCCCACAGTAGAGTGGAGCCAGCCATAAAGGAAAACATCTTAGAAGATATACCAAACGCCTAGTCATGATAGGGGACAAAAGTCTTGGGTGTGAAGAATATTAACGATGTTGAGTTAAAATCCTTCTGCACATGGGTATCCTGTATTTCTATCCTGGTTTCCAAAAGTGAAGCAGCTCTTACAATTTATGACCTCTTAAAGACTTCCTAAAAAGACATTTTCCTGCTTGCTTGGTAGTGTTCCCAGAGCATGAGTAAGCCCTGAATGCAAGGGATACTTCTCTCTTAAACCTTAATTAGGCACAATTAATCTAAACACACACATTATGTTTAATAACAGATTTATCTTCAGCAATGTGTAACCCAAGTAAATATTTTATTAGTTACATTGTTCACATCAGGTTGTAGGAAATTATAAACACTTTCCTCAGAACTCCTCAGCATTCAAAATATTAATCAACTTTGACAATATAGGATTTTTCCCTCTCATTTTTTAAATTGGAGTGTAATTGATTTATAACATTGTGCTAGCTTCTGCTATGCAACAAAGTAAATCAGTTTTATGTACACATATACACCCTCCCTCACGGACCTCATTCATCCTGCATCCTACCCCTCTAGGTCATCATATATGTCAGTCCTAATCTCCCAGTTTGTCCCACCCTCCCCTGTTCCCCCACACTGTGGCACACATTCTTTCTCTACATTTGTGTCTCTATTCCTGCACCTATATCATTTTTCTAGATTCCACATACATGTTTTAACATATGATATTTGCTTTTTCTCTTTCTGACTTACTTCACTCTATGACAGACTCATCCATATCATGACAAATGGCCCAATTTTGTTCCTTTTTATAGCTGAGTAATGCTCCATTGGGAAAAGACCTTGATGCTGGGAGGGATTGGGGGCAGGAGGAGAAGGGGATGACAGAGGATGAGATGGCTGGATGGCATCACCGACTCGATGAACATGAGTTTGAGTGAACTCCAGGAGTTGGTGATGGACAGGGAGACCTGGCGTGCTGTGATTCATGGGGTCGCAAAGAGTGGACACGACTGAGCGACTGAACTGAACTGAACTGAATGCTCCATTGTGTATATGTACCACATCCTTTCTATCCATTCCTCTGTTGATGGACATTTAAATTATTTCCATGTCCTGGCTCTTGTAAAGAGTGCTGCAATGAACATCAGAGCACATATGACTTTTCTAATTATGGTTTTCTCTGAGTATATACCCAGTACTGGGATTGCTGGGTCACATGCTAGTTCTATTTTTACTTTTTTAAGGAACCTCCATAATGTTCTCCATAGTGGCTGGACCAATTTACATTCCCACCAACAGTGCAAGAGGGATCCCTTTTCTCCACATACTCTCCAGTATTTATTGTTTGTAGATTTTGTGATGATGGCCATTCTGACTAGCATGAGGTGATATCTCATTGGAGTTTTTAGTTGCATTTTTCTCATAATTAGTGATTTTCATGTGTCTCTTGGCAATCTGTATAGCTTCTTGGAGAAAATGTCTATTTAGGCATCTATTTTTTGATTGGGTCGTTTGTTGTTTTCATATTGAGCTGCATGAGCTCTTTGTATTAATTCTGAAATCAATCCCTTGTCAGTTGCTTTATTTGCAATTATTTTCTCCCATTCTGAGGGCTGTCTTTTTGTTTTGTTTATGGTTTCATTTGCGAGACAGAAGCTTTTAAATTTAATTAGGTCCCATTGGTTTATTTTTGCTTTTATTTTCTTTACTCTAGAACACAGCTCAAAAAAGATCTTGCTGTGATTTATGTTAAACAGTGTTTTTCCTGTATTTTCATTTAAGAGTTTTATAGTGTCTTCTCTTACATTTAGATCTTTAATCCATTTTGAATTTATTTTTCTGTATAGTGTTAGGTAGTATTCTGCTTTATCCTTTTACGTGTAACTGTCCAGTTTTATCAGCACAACTGATAGAAGAGACTGTCTTTTCTCCATTGTATATTCTTGCTTCCTTTGCCATATATTCCTTTAACCACATCATAGGTGTGTGGGTTTACCTCTGGGTTTTGTACCCTGTTCCACTGATCTATATTTCTGTTTTTGTGCCAGTATCATATTGTCTTGATTTCTGTATCTTTGTAGTGTAGTCTGAGGTTGGGAAGCCTGATCCTTCCAGCTCCATTTTTCTTTCTCAAGATTGCTTTGGCTGTTGTGTTTCCATACAAACTGTAAATATTTTTTATTATAATTCTGTGAAAAATGCCATTAGTAGTTTTATAGGGATTGCACTGAAGCTGTAGATTACTTTGGAGAGCACAGTCATTTTCAAAATATTGATTATTCCAATCAACATTTTATATCTCTCCATCTGTTTATGTCATCTTTGATTTCTTTTATCAGTACTTCATAGTTTTCTGAGTACAGGTCATTTGCCTCCTTATGGAGGTTTATTCTAGGTTCCCTCTCATTTTTTAATAGTCACTTCTATATTCTAGATAAACAAACTTATCTTTAAATATCTGTTTTATAATTATGTCCTATCTTAATTTTTCCTTTTTAGTAGAACCTTAATCTGACATTATCTCATCCTGACTCTCTCTTGGCTTTGTTCATCCATCTCAATAACACCCAATAACACCCAAAACTTTGCATCTGTCTGCTTCCCTCCAAGTCATCTCCTCAATCACCATTCATCTATACATACTTAAATTGTGTTATGTACATATCAAACCAATCAATCTTAAAGGAAATCAACCCTGAATATTCACTGGAAGGACTATTGCTGAAGCTGAAGCTCCAATATTTTGGCCACCTGATGTGAAGAGCTGAGTCATTGGAAAAGACCCTGATGCTGGGAAAGATTGAAGGTAGGAGGGGAAGGGGACGACAGAGAATGAGATGGCTGGATGGCATCACTGACTCGATGGACATGAGTTTGAGTGAACTCCGGGAGTTGGTGATGGACAGGGAGGCCTGGTGTGCTGTGATTCATGGGGTCGCAAAGAGTTGGACACCACTGAGCCACTGAACTGCACTGCACTGCACTGCGCTGAACTGGGCAACTATTAGAAGCTGAAGTTGAACAGTTCTATGAAGACCTATACAACATTCTAGAACACCAAAAAGAGATGTCCTTCTCATCAGAGGGGACTGGAATGCAAAAGTAGGAAATCAAGAGATACCTGGAGTAACAGACAAGTTTGGCCTTGGTACAAAATGAAGCAGGACAAATGCCAATAGAGTTTTGTAAGAGAACACACTGGTCATAGCAAACACCCTCTTCCAAGAACATGAGACAACTCTACACATGGATATCACTAGATGGTCAATACTGAAATCAGTTTGATTATATTCTTTGCAGCCAAAGAGGGAGAAGATCTATATAGTCAGCAAAAAAAAAAAAAGAAGACTGGGAGTTGACTGTGGCTCAGATCATGAACTCCTTATTGCCAAATTCAAACTTAAATTGAAGAAAGTAGGGAAAAAAATAGACCATTCAGATATGACCTAAATCAAATCCCTTATGATTACAGTGGAAGTGACAAATAGATCAAGGGATTAGATCTGATAGACAGAGTGTCTAAAGAACTATGGATGGAAGTTCATAACATTGTACAGGAGGCAGTGACCAAAACCATCTCCAATAAAAAGAAATGCAAAAAGGCAAAACGGTTGTCTGAGGAGGCCTTACAAATAGCTGAGAAAAGAAGAGAAGCTAAATGCAAAGGAGAAAAGGAAAGATATACCCATCTGAATGCAGAGTTCCAAAGAATAGCTAGGAGAGATAAGAAAGCCTTCTTAAGTGAATAGTGCAAAGAAATAGAGGAAAACAGAATAGGAAAGACTAAAGATCTCTTCAAGAAAATTAGAGATACCAAGGGGGCAGTTCATACAAATAGGGCACAATAAAGGACAGAAACGGTATGGACTTAACAGAAGCAGAAGATATTAAGAAGTGGTGGCAAGAATACAGGGAAGAACCATAGCCTTGACTAGACGGACCTTGGTTGGCAAAGTAATGTCGCTGCTTTTTAATATACTGTCTAGGTTGGTTATAACTTTCCTTCCAAGGAGTAAGCGTCTTTTAATTTCATGGCTGCAATCAGCATCTGCAGTGATTTTGGAGCCCAAAAAAATAAAGTCTGACATTGTTTCCACTGTTTTTCCATCTATTTCCCATGAAGCAATGGGACCAGATGCCATGATCTTTGTTTTCTGAATGTTGAGCTTCAAGCCAACCTTTTCACTCAGAGAAATGCAAATCAAAATTACAATAAGGCATCACTTCATACTGGTCAGAATGGCCCTCACCAAAAAATCTACTAACAATAATGCTGGAGAAGATGTGGAAAAAAGGAAACCCTCCTACACTGTTGGTAGGAATGTAAATTGATACAGCCACTATGGAGAACAATATTTTCTACATAATGTAATGTTCTCAGTTTCTCAATTGTGTCCAGCTCTTTGCCATCCCATGGGACTATAGCCCGCCAAACTCTTCTATCCATGGAATTTCCAGGCAAGAATAACGGACTGGGTTGGTGTTTCTTTCTCCAGGGGATCTTCCCAATCCAGGGATCGAACCCAAGTCTCTTCCATCTCCTGCAGTGGCAGGTGAATTGTTCACCACTGTGCCACCTGGGAAGCCCCTGGAGAACGTCACAGAGGTTCCTTAAAAAACTAAAAATAGAGCTACTATATTTCCCCGAAGAATTGATGATTTTCAACTGTGGTGCTGGAGAAGACTCTTGAGAGTCCCTTGTACTTCAAGGAGATCCAACCAGTCCATTCTAAAGGAGATCAATCCTGGGTGTTCATTGGAGGGACTGATGCTAAAGCTGAAACTGCAATACTTTGGCCACCTCATGAGACGAGTTGACTCACTGGAAAAGACTCTGATGCTGGGAAAGGTTGGAGGCGGGAGGAGAAAGGGACAACAGAGAATGAGATGGCTGGATGGCATCACCAACTCTATGGACATGAGTTTGGCTGAACTCCGGGAGTTGGTGATGGACATGGAGGCCTGGTGTGCTGTGATTCATGGGGTCGCAGAGAGTCGGACACGACTGAGCAACTGAACTGAACTGAATAATTAACAATGTTGAGTATCTTTTCTTGTGCCTGTTGGTCATCTGTATGTCTTCTTAGAAAAATTGTCTGTTTAGGTCTTCTGCTAATTTTTTGATTAGATTGTTTGCTTTTTGATACTGAAAAAAAAAAAGAATACAGGGAAGATAAAAAAAAGATATACAAAAAAGATCTTAATGACCCAGATAACCACAATGATGTGATCCCTCACCTAGAGCCAGACATCCTGGAGTGGCAAGTCAAGTGGGCCATAGGAAGCATCACTATGAACCAAGCTAGCAGAGGTGATGGAATTTCAGCTATTTCAAATCCTAAAAGATGATGCTGTTGCAGTGCTACATTCGGTAGGCCAGCAAATCTGGAAAACTCAGCAATGGCCATAGGACTGGAAAAGGTCAGCTTTCATTCCAGTTCCAAAGAAGGACAATGCCAAAGAAAGATCAAACTACCACACAACTGCACTCATTTCACATGCTAGAAAGGTCATGCTCAAAATTCTCCAAGCTAGGCTTCAACAGTACATGAACTGAGAACTTCCAGTGTACAAACTGAATTTAGAAAAGTCAGAGATCAAATTGCCAGCATCCACTGGATCATAGAAAAAGCAAGAGAATTCCAGAAAAAAAAAATATCTATTTCTGCTTCAATTACTATGCTGAAGCCTTTGACTGTGTGAATCACAACAAACTGTGGAAAATTCTTAAAGAGATGGGAATACCAGACCACCTGATATGCCTCCTGAGAAATCTGTATGCAGGTCAAGAAGCAACAGTTAGAAATGGACATAGAACAACAGACTCATTCAAAATTGGAAAAGGAGGACATCAAGGTGGTATATTGTAACCCTGCTTATTTAACTTCTATGCAGAGTACATTATGCAAAATGCCAGGCTGAATGAAGCACAAGCTGTAATCAAGATTGCTGGGGGAAATATCAATAACCTCAGATATGCAGATGACACCACCCTTTTGGCAGAAAGCGAAGAGGAACTAAAGAGCCTCTTGATGAAGGTAAAAGAGAAGAGTAAAAATGTTGGCTTAAAATTCAACATTCAAAACACTGAAGCCATGGCATTCTGTCGCATCACTTCATGGCAAACAGACAGGGAAACAATGGAAACAGTGACAGACTTTATTTTCTTGGACTCCAAAATCACTGTGGGCTGTGACTGCAACGATTAAATTCAAAGACCCTTGCTCCTTGGAAGAAAAGCTAAGACAAACCTAGACAGTGTGTTAAAAGCAGAGACACTGCTTTGCTGACAAAGGTCTATATAGTCAAAGCTATGGTTTTTCCAGTAGTCATGTATGGCTGTGAAAGTTGGACCATAAAGAAGAATGAGTGTCAAAGAATTGATGCTTTCCAACTGTGGAGTCCCCTGGACTGAAAGATCAAATGAGTCAATCCTAAAGGAAATCAACTCTGAATATTCACTGGAAGGACTGATACTGAACTGAAGCTCCAATACTCAGACCACCTGACGCGAAGAGCTGCCTTAATGGAAAAGACCCTGATGCTGGGAAAGATTAAAGACAGGAGAAGAGGGATGACAGATGGTTGATGGCATCACGAATCAATGGACATGAGTTTGAGCAAGCTCCGGGTATGGTAAAGGATAGGGAATCCTGGTATACTGCAGTTCATGGAGTCGCAAAGAACTGCACATGACTGAGTAACTGAAGGACTGATGCTTAAGCTGAAACTCCAATACCTTGGCCACCTCATGCAAAGAGTTGACTCACTGGAAAAGACCCTGATGCTGGGAGGGATTGGGGGCGGGAGGAGAAGGGGACGACAGAGGATGAGATGGCTGGATGGCATCACCGACTCGACGCACATGAGTTTGGGTGAACTCCGGGAGTTGGTGATGGACAGGGAGGCCTGGCGTGCTGCGATTCATGGGGTTGCAAAGAGTCGGACACGACTGAGTGACTGAACTGAACTGAACTGTACTAAGCAACTGAAGAACACATTCGAAAGTCCTATAAAAACTAGTGATAGTTTAATAGTACCATAAAAATTAGGTCAAAACAAAAATATATAATAATTTAATAGCTATGTATTCTGATGTTAATGTTCATATATGAAATTATGCTCACAATTACACAAAATACTAGAAGGGAATGGATCAAAATATTTGCAGTGTGTTTTATGGATGATGACAGACTACTATTTTCTTTATCTTTTAATGTTGTCTACCTTCCCTACAGTGAGAATATATTAATTTTGTAATGAACAAAAAATAGTATTTATATAATTGATATTTCATTTAAAAATATTGTTTTCAGACATTATTTTAGGCCACACATGAAAAGATTTGCTTCCTACAGGCTCCAATTAATCATAAGCATCTGAAACCTGGTAGCTTGTAGATCTAAATAAAAGCTGAGCAAAATCAGTATGAATAGCTCTGGGAAAGAGAATAAAATTAAAACCATATTTAGGGAGGTTTGTTTGTAACAGTGTGTGATGAATTCCTGGGTAGATCATTATTTCTTTACATTCTACCTTCCAGAGCTGTCTTAGATTCTAGAATAGTGTTCCAATATGTATGGCAATAGTTACAACGTGTGATTTGAGGCTTCCAATGAAGAATCAATTATTTAGTTGAAAAATAAACCAAAATACTTACCCTATTCATGTCTAAAATGTAACAATCGTTTGTGTAGGTTCTTTGGAAGTCAAGGACCATTTTTATTAATCTTTCAGTGTTCAACATTGGCACACAGTTTGGTGAAAAACTGGATGAATGAAAAGCCTAGGAGACCCCTAGTACTCATTGACCCTCGAACTGCAAGTGCTTTTCCAAGGGATAACATATAATTCCCAAAGACCTAAGATTAAATAGTTTATCAGATTAACTTCCTCTGTGTTGAGCAGTCCATGGAAACATTCCCTGTAGTAGATACCAGATTCAAACCTGGTATCTACTCCAAAATCTCGATGCACACTCCTCAAGATCTAGGGAGTATGAGAGAGGGCTGGGTCTACCAGACTATGGAGTTTGATACTGAATTAATTTAAGTCAGATATATATACAATGTGCAGGAAACTAGAGGAAATATATCATTATGACAGGAAAGGTCATAATGATATATTTCTCACTCCAGATCCTCCATCACCACAGGCAAATTCCTTATGTGCCCAAAAGTCTGGGAAGTCACATTTTTAGATCTTTATTAAGTTTTAATGACACCACAAGTGACTAATGAATCCACTGCAATGTAAGCAAAGCATCAACTACAGCTAACTATAATTCAGTAGTCCTCTATATTGGTACTTATTCACCTGTATTCTGAAACAACACTGAGTATCCCTTATCAGCTAAATCTTTCAAGGCTATAAATGTGTATAAGACATGATCTCTGCTTTTCAGTGTATCTGTCATCCTCCCATAAAGGACTGCATTGTTCAGAGGTTAAAGAATTTGCCAAGGATTAATAGCCCATCAGACAGAATTTGAATCCAAGAAATAGGTCTTCAGAGCTTGAGCTTCTAGTCCTTATATAAGTGTGTGCATTATATTTATATATATAATTAATACATATTTACATATAATTCATATATAATATAAATTATATATGTATATAATTCATATTTGTCTACATAAAATTAAAAGGATTCCAAATTTAAGTGCTCTCCTCTTGGCTACATCATCACATTATAAGCACAATAAGGTAGAACTCTCAAGGCACCAAGGGCTTCCCTGGTGGCTCAGGTGGTAAAGAATCTGCCTACAATGTAGGAGACCTGGGTTCAATCCTTGGGTTGGGAAGATCCCCCGGAGAAAGGAATGGCTACCCACTCCAATATTCTTGCCTGAAGAATTACATGGACAGAAGAGCCTTGTGGACTACAGCACATGGGGGCTGCAAAAAGCCGGACGCGACTGAACAACTAACACTTTCACACTTTCTCAAAATACCAAAGATAGGGGGATGATTTCAGGATGAATCAAGCACATTACTTTTATTATGCTGCCACTGATCTGACAGGAGGCAGAGCGCAGGTGGTAATGTGAGCAATGGGGAGTGGCTGTAAATACATATGAAGCTCTGCTTGCTCACTCACTGTTCATCTCCTGCTGTGAGGCCCAGTTCCCAACAGGCCATGGGCCAGTAGCAGTCTGTGGTCCACGGGTTGAGCACCACTGATTTCCAGGACTTGTATGTGGTTCATCCATAGTTGCACGTATCGAATTGCAGTTCTTCGCTGTGCCCAGATGAATCGTTTTTGCTGGTAAGATAACTGGCTGTTTTATTGTTTTAGGTTAACACTAGTCGAAAGGTTTCACATCCCATTTACTCCTCAGAAATACCCTAATACTCACACTGTTTTCATCTCTTAACCTGAAGGTGATAACATCACTTTCAGACAGGTCAAGAGTCTCAGTATAACATTGCCCATTTCTGGATGGTGGATCAAAAATAATTATGGAGACTGGAAATGTTGATGATGGTCCCTGGGCACTTATACAAGAGACAAAGGGCTTGATTCATCTTCATCCCAGCAAGGGAGAAAAGGGTACTTTCCTAGTTACAGAAGCTAGCCTGGGCCAAGAGTAACTAAAAATGAAATTTGAGCACAGATGCCCCTAAAGCTAATCTCAGAAGAAATTGCCCAGGGAAATTCCCAGCTCTTGCCCAGAGAAATTCCATCAGACTCTGAACAAAGGGAACAACTTCTCTCTAAGTAAATTAAAGAACCAAGCGTTCAAGGAGAGTATTTGCATACATTATTCATCATCCCTCATTGTGGCCAACTTACAGAGAATGATGGCCACAATTTAATACATGTATTCAGGGTTTTTCCTGAGTTTTCCCAAGAATTTCTTATAATACTATATGGGAAAAAATAAAAGAAATAGGGAAAATGAAAGCTAAGCACATATGGCCCAGAGACAAAGAGATATCACCAATAGGTAAGCAAAGTTTCCCTGGTTGAGAATAACACACATGAGAAGTAGTGGGTAAGAAATTAGAACTAAGTGATTAACTAAGAAGTTGGCTCTCACAGGCTAAGGGAGAATTGTAACGACGTCACTTCTGGTAGGAGTTTCTCAGGTGGCACTGGTGGTAAAGAACTTGCCTGCCAATGCAGGAGATGTATGGGAGGTGGGTTTGAAACCCTGGGTCAGGAAGATCCCCTGGAGGAGGGCATGGCAACTCACTCCAGTATTCTTACTTGGAGAACCTGTGTACAGGGGAGCTTGGTGGGCTACGGTCCATAGGATGGCAAAGAGTCGGACATCACTGAAGCGACTTAGCATGCACACGACCTCAGGTAGAGGTGAAGAGGAAGAGATAAGATCCAAAGATAACAGTAATATACCATCAAATGACTAGACAAGTGATTGGTGCATGAAGGGTCAGAGAGAGCTGAAAATATAAAGATTTTGCCCAAGTGTCTGACCTGAGTGTTTGGAAGAACTGATGATGCTATTAAGGAGAAGACGTAAATTCCTCTTTTTGAGGGGAAAAAAAAAAAAACTGGACTTGCTAACTTTCAGGCACTAGTGATATATGCTTATGGGGATATCCAGTAGGCATGTACACAAAAGTAATGAAAAGGTCAAAGCCAATAACTGTTATGCTGGTTTTGTAATTATTGAGTCTTCCAAGTGCTTACTTGACTTGATTCTCACAAAGAACCCTCATTCAGTTCAGTTCAGTTCAGTTGCTCAGTTGTGTCCGACTCTCCGCGACCCCATGAACCACAGCACGCCAGGCCTCCCTGTCCATCACCAACTCCCGGAGTTCACTCAAACTCATGTCCACAGAATCGGTGATGCCATCCAGCCATCTCATTCTCGGTCATCCCCTTCTCCTCCCGCCCCCAACCTTTCCCAGCATCAGAGTCTTTTCCGGTGAGTCAACTCGTCACATGAGGTGGCCAAAGTATTGCAGTTTCAGCTTTAGCATCAGTCCTTCCAATGAACACCCAGGATCGATCTCCCCCAGAATGGACTGGTTGGATCTCCTTGCAGTACAAGGGACTCTCAAGAGTCTTCTCCAACACCACAGTTCAAAAGCGTCAATTCTTTGGCGATCAGCTTTCTTCACAGTCTAACTCTCACATCCATACATGACCACAGGAAAAACCATAGCCTTGACTAGACGGACCTTTGTTGGCAAAGTAATGGGCAACCAGGAAAGCTATACTTACTCTCAATGTACAAATTTCAAAATTCTGGCATTGTGATAAGAAATTTTACACTGTGCCTAGCAGACCTTCAACCTAAATACTCCTGGTACATTTAGTATATTTATGCCATGAGCTACTATGTCACAGAGCCTGAAAATATCATCAGTCGAGATATTATCCTTTCAGAGATTAATGTGAAAGGAGAACAGACTGTTCAAAATAGAAAGCCAATAACTTGGTTCTCAGTACATTTGTCATAGACTATTTAATTTAAAAATAAAATACTAGCCATTTTCTCTTCAAATGGTCCTACCTTATTAATTCATTTGTAACCAACATGTTTGTCAAAATCCCTAGTATACCACTGTATTAATGATGCCTTTTATTTTCTCATGCTTTCATATCTTGGGGTCTTGCTGACTCTGAACAGATTCCCCTTTCCAGGACTATTTAATTTCTGGAGATGGCAAACTACTTACCTGGAGCATGTCTTTCAGGTAAACCAAGCCAGAGTCCATATCCCAACCACTTCCTTATTCAGGTCTCACACTTAGCCACTATCTGCCTTCCCAATGAGGCCAGGTACCAGACCACTAAGGACAGTCCCTATACTGTTCACTCAGAAATTATTCAAACTATCCAACCCAAACCTATTTTCTTGCCTTATCTGTTCCTTCCTTTGGAAACCACAATAAAGTCTCTAAGCAAAGCTTCCCCCTTACACACATACCTCTCAGCAGATCCTGTTGCTCTACTGTGTAACTCTTGAAAGCACAGCATATCCCCTTCTCTCTGAGTCTGTGAGCTTAACAAACCATCTTTTTTAACGGTTGTCACTCCTGACCTGCTGGCCTTGCCTACCTAAATAATAATAAAATCTATATTTTAAAACAAACAGTCAGAAACTAGAAGCCAAACTAATTAAGAAAACACAAAGTGAACAGATTTTCATGTGATGGCTACTGAACTAAACTTGGATCAGCTCACCTGACATGAAGCAAAGCCAATCTACTGACACAGGGTTTTGGTGAAGTACAGTACAGTATTTATTTCAGGGCACCAAGCAAGGAGAACAGGCAGAAAGTGCTCAAAAGTCCCACATTTCCTAATGACTTTAAGGCAAGATTTTCAAAGTTAACATTAGGCATGAGGGTCACAGGGTATATCATATGTGACTAATACACAGAAAAAGAGACCTAAGAGATTTTTGATCCCTGGGTCAGGAAGATTCCTGTGGAGAAGGAAATGGCACCCCAATCCAGTATTCTTACCTGGAAAATTCCATGGGCAGAGGAGCCTGGTTGCCTAAGGTCCATGGGGCCACAGAGTTGGACATGACTGAGCGACTTAATAAGACATGCACTTATTAAAATTTTTAGTTTTTAAATTGCTTCCTAATACTATTATTTTTTACTTTTAAATAATTTTATCTTTGTACCTTGATATATGTATAATATCACAAAAGATAATTTCACCAGCAATAACCATTGTTCATATTTTAACATGTCTCTATGTATCTCATAAGTTTTTGTGTAATAAAATAATATTACACATACCAATATATGGTGACTTTTTTTTATATAATAATGTACCCCAATACAGAGAACCTTTGGAACATGGGCAAATCTTGCTTGCCATCTGTGTTTGTAGATAAAGTTTAATGATAACAAAGACATGCTGTCATTTATGCATTGTCTACAGCTATTTTTCTGCTACAGAAATAGAATAGTTGCGGTAGAGGCCGCATAGCATGTAAAGCTTAAAATATTTACTATCTGACCATTTATAAAAAAAGTTTGCCAATCTTGATATACAGTGTATTTTGTCATATTGTTTCTATTATAACAGTATTATTTTAAGTCCTATGGTAAGCAATTACAACTTATGTTTAATCTATTTAATCTATTAAATAATTTTTGTATCTTAATCTCAGCATCATGATTCTCAGAAATACACTTTTTAAATTTGATTTTAGACCATGAAGATTTACAAAAGTCTGAAAGGCTAATTTTTAAATAACAGAATTTTTTAATATTGTTAAATTTAAAACTAAAATTAAAAAGCAAAATACTGATTCTGTGTATTAGGGCTTAAAATCCATTGCACTTTCAGAGAGTATAAAACAGTAACATAGCCAATATTGAGTATGAAGTTGGGAAGTCATTTCTACACATAGGCATTCAAAATCCCACGTTTTCCTAAGAACAAAGTTTTCTCTACTTTTGGTTGTTAACTATTTAAAGGAAGCTGATATAGCACCTTAAGAGTTCCCAAACTCCTCTATTAAACCCCCTCACATTTTGGCCAATTTGACACAGGAGAACTAGAACATGTTTAAAAAGGAAAAGCAGAAGAAGGAGACTAATACTCTATGCCCTAAGTAAATCTTTCTCAAAATACTCATTAACAACTATGTTAAAAATCTAAATATGTGGGGTATAGAGGAGAGTGTGCTGTCACTCAGGATCCAAGTTTATTCCAAATTAAACTCTCATCTCAGCTCTACAGAATGAAACAGGAATGGATGCCCAAGGCAAGATACAAGGATGGGATGTACACCAGGATGTCTACACTATGATAATGGTAATAAAATATTTTAGGATTGTGCTTACTTTTTAAGTGAACTATAAATAATAAATACTGAGCTTGAATCTGCCATATTTGAATAAGCTGAGTTACTATGGAGATTCTAATTCATGCAAAATAACTACAGACCAATAAAAATCATCTTAATATAAAGTTTATCTATAGATCTATGTTCGGAGAAGGCAATGGCAAGCCACTCCAGTACTCTTGCCTGGAAAATCCCATGGACGGAGGAGCCTGGTAGGCTGCAGTCCGTGGGGTCGCTACGAGTCAGACATGACAGAGCGACTTCACTTTCACTTTTCACTTTCACACATTGGAGAAGGAAATGGCAACCCACTCCAGTGTTCTTGCCTGGAGAATCCCAGGGATGGTGGAGCCTGGTGGGCTGCCGTCAGTGGGGTCACACAGAGTCGGACACGACTGATGTGACTTAGCAGCAGCAGCAGCAGCATAGATCTATGTTAAGCCACACTATGTTTAAACAAAGTACTTTACATGTGCCTGTCTCCTATATTCATATTTTGATGAGATTCCTTGGTTTTATAATTTCTTATAAACCCTATATATAATTTTTTCATGAAATTAATAGTTGAAGAATAATATGAGAAGAGTAAAGAAGGGAGGCAGTACTGTCATACCTAGGTTGAATAGGAATGAGATGATCAAGGCCACTGACCAGACAAGGTGTGAGTGATTTTAAACTGTCATCTATGTCCTTAAAAGCAAGATTAAGGAATTATTTATAATCAGGAGGTTGATTAATTTAACCTTGAGAATGAGTGGGTCATTTGCTCACAATCTGTATAATTATCTACATTTTGAAAACCATAGCTTCCCAACACTGATAAATGCAAAAGTAACAATTGATGCTTTTGAACTGTGGTGTTGGAGAAGACTCTTGAGAGTCCTTTGGACTGCAAGGAGATCAAACCAGTCCATCCTAAAGGAAATCAATTCTGAATGTTCCTTGAAAGGACTGATGCTGAAGCTCCAATACTTTGGCCATCTGATGCAAACAGCCGACTCATTAGAAAGACCCTGATGCTGGGAAAGATTGAAGGCAGGAGGGGAAGGGGACTATAGAGGACGAGATGGTTGGATGGCATCACCGATTCAATGGACATGAGTTTGAGCAAGCTCCAGGAGATGGTGAAGGACAGGGAAGCCTGGTGTGCTGCAGTCCATGGGGTCGCAAAGAGTCGGAGATGACTGAGCAACTGAATAACAGCAACAAGTATTGTATGGACTTGTTAAATAAAATTAAATATAACCAACAAATGAATCAATATGAGAACTAAAGCTTTCCTTTCTCTGCCTCTTTCCCTAATCTATTTTTTTTAACATCACTAATATTTAGGAGACAAGGTAAATTCAGGGCAAGAATGATCTATCAAACCATGCTTCTGGTTTATCTTTTCAGACATACTTCTTTAATCCGTCACAAGATGTGCTTCAAACTGACGCAGGAAGCATTACCAAAGAGGACAGCTGAGGTTAGACTGCTCATAAATAATTATAAACAAATGAATTGTTTACTTAGTCTGTAATGTTTGGGGACTCAATTATGTTCCAGTTTTCAAAGGCCTGCAACCCCCTAACCAGTTTGCCACCAGATTCTTTTCCCTGTGCAAATAACAGGTTCTTACCGAATCACTCATAATTCACCACCAAATATTTCACTCCTACATATGTTATGCTCCACTAATTTGCAGAAATGAACTTATCAGTAAATCATCATAATATCAGCCTCCTGTTGTGTAATAGTGCCCTGGAGAAAAATACCCAGGGCTTAGTAAATGGATCTAGCCGTGTCACTATTTCAGAAGGTGTGAAAGAAGCCATTTAACATACACACTGTACAGAGATAAGAGGTAGGTTTCTTCCCCTTTACATAATGTATCCCTTGGTATATAAAGACGAACATTACTCTTGTTTTGTTATTTGGAGTATAATTGCTTTACAATGTTGTTAGTTTCTGCTGTACAACAAAGTGTATCAGCTATATGTATACATACATCCCCTCCTTCTTGGATCTCCCTTTCACCACCATCCCCCATCCCACCCACCTAGGTCACCACAGAGCACCCAGCTGAGTTCCCTACACTACACAGCAGGTTCTCACTACCTATCTATTTTGCACATGGTAGCATATATATGTCAATTCCAATCTCGCAATTCATCCTACCCTCTCATTCCCTGCTGTGTCCACACATCTGTTCTCTGCTTCTCTGTCTCTGTCCCTACCCCATAAATAGGTTCATCAGTACCATTTTGCTAGATTCCATATGTATGTGTTAATATCCAATATTTGTTTTTCTCTTTCTAACTTATTTAACTCTATGGCTTTGTTATTTAATGTCACTTAAATACTCACGTGACCTGAAAGAAACACAGATCGACATTTTCCCTAAAGAAGGGAGTGAGTAAGCTTCCAAGGTCAATTTGGAGATATTATGGGTAACAGTTGGGGCTTTCCTAGTGGCTCTGATGGTAAAGAATCTGCCCCCAATGTGAGCGACCAGGGTTCAATCCTGGTCAGGAAGATTCCCTGGAAAAGGGAATGGCAACCCCACTCCAGTATTCTTGCCTGGAGAATTCCATGGACAGAGGAGCCTGGTGAGCTACAGTCCATGGAGTCACAAAGAATTGGACACGACTGAGCGACACTCATACACACACACACACACACACACACACATACACACACACGGGTTACAGTTAATATTCAAGTTTTTTTTTTTTTTAATTACAGAGGAACTCCTACAGTTATCCGCATCTTGCCTCTAATACTTCATGATTTTACCTTACTCACGACTGTGTTCTTTTCACCCCAGATCTTACTATATTTACACTACTTTTAAAAATATGCTTTCTAGTTGAAAAATAATTTAAACATTACAGAAGTGAATAAAGGAAAAGGAAGTTTTCCCCATGATTCCTCTGTGCCATGGCCTTCCCTGCCACATATCAGTCCTCACAGGAACCCACTCAACAGATTGGTGTTGAAACACCAAGATCCTTGAAACACACACATATAACATATATTTTGAAATATTTCAACAAATTTTTTATCGTCCTGTTGTTTTTTTTAAAAAAACTGATTTAACCATGTATCAAAGGTGGCATGTATGGACCTACTTCATGTTCCTTAACAGCAGTATGTTCCTTTGTATGGCTATTACTTCACTAGCTCCTCATAAATGATTATTTTTATTGCTTGCAATTCTTTAATTCTATAAATCTGTTGCAGTGAACATCTTAGTACATATGTTAGCAGAGTATTTATCAGCAATCATTTATAGTGTTTTGTATTTTCCCAGCACAAAAGAAGTGTTCCACTTATCTTCATAGTAAGTGTTTGGATTCAGTACTATTATTATCTTATGTTTGAAATTAGGGGGAGAAAGGAATCACAGAAATAGCAATTTTCTTCCATCGCTATTGTGACAGTCAGAATTCAGACTTAGGCTGTCTGTCTCCAGAATCAAAATCCTTAACCATTATGCTTTACTGTTTGTAGATGCCTTTGATTTTGATGGTTTCAAAATTTTAAATCTCTACTTTGTTCTGTGTGTGCTTAGACCATTAATTACCAGTCCATTGTCAGGTTAAATTCTCCTCCTCAAGACCAAGTTTAGATGGGCAAGCCATTCTGCTGATCATATCCCTGTCCTTTGTTCTAAACCCACTCCTTGTTCTCCAGATCCAGAATTCCAAACCTGCTTAACCCACATCTTTCACTTGGAAACAAAAGAATTTTGTCATAATCGTAAGTATGAAGAACTATGAAGAGTCAGGGTCAGTTATGGGGAAAGCCATGAATATTTAGGACACTAAATAATATCTTTATCACAGAATCATTGACCTGAATTTAATATGTAGGTTTGTGACCTTGGAATTCAATTTCCTCACCCATATAATGACGGAATTTACCTAAATTACCCCTGAGATCTCTTTCAGTATGAAAATTCAATGGTAAGTTTCCTGTGTCAGACAGGACAGTTTGCAGATTTCTGCTGAGCCTATGAGTCTGAAGCTCCTAAGCATCTTAGCCATCCTAACTATCAAAACAAGAAATTCAAATAAGCCATCAATTCTAATTTTTACTGATCTAGCTGAGCTGATGGAGCTCTGTAAATGCATCAGTCTTCTCCTTCCTCTACTTAAAAGGATGTTACTCGAGAATGTTTTCTTCTTAGTGAAATAAGAAGAAAAGAATCCCTAATATAGCATTTTCAGATTTGTAATGAGCTTCAGGGAAAGATGCATTTGATGCATCACTTGAAAGTGTTTTTATATTTGTGCAAGAGAGATTGGGCCCTTGGTCTAAGACCAGACATTGAGGTGGGAGCCACCCAGGTCTTCAGACTACAGAGTATGAAAATAAGAGAGCTGTGGAAGTTGCAGAGGAGAAGGTCAACTGTTGAGAACTAACTAAATGGTCCACAAGAGATGGCATTCCAAAAGAAACAGAGTTGGTGGCTCAAGGTCCAAGACCAGAGGCTGAGCAAGTGGGATTGGCAGGTGACAGAAAACCATGACAAAGACATTTTGTGAAGGACTTCTATAGATTTTTCCAGAGTTCAAGGTGGTGTATTGGTCAAACCAGACAGAAACTATTTCTTAAGGTGAACTTTTAAGTGTTGTATGACAGATACAGTCTAAGAAAAAAAAATCCAAGATGAAAAAGATATCTTATTTAGAAGTCATTTTTCTTATTCAAATCCCAACTTAGTCACGTGAGCTCAGAAATATTGCTTAACTTCTATGAGCCTCCATTTCAAATTTATGAAAGGAAGAGATTGGTTTCTGCCGCATAGACTTTTTGTAGATATTAGCTGTGTAAAGGATTTGAAAACTTTAAATATAAAGCAAATATAAGAACAGTTACTCTTATTATAAGCACTGGATTGCAAGTTCTCAAAGCAGAACTCCAACTTCATGAAACTTTATTGCTGAGTTGCTTTCGTACTGTCCTTGGTTTTGCCTTTGCTCACCTTGTACAAGCAACAAGTTAGAGTTGGCCCGTAAGTGGCTACCAGAGAAAATAATACTCTAAACTTCATTTGTTCCTTGAAGCTCTCAAGAAGAGTTTCCCAAGTGTCAATGCAGGAGACATAAGAGATGTGGGTTCTATCCCTGAGTTGGGAAGATCCCTGGGAGAAGAAAATGGCAACTCACTCCAGTATTCTTGCCTGGAGAAACCCATGGACAGAGGAGCCTGGCAGTCTACAATCCTTAGGGTTGCAAAGAGTTGGACATGACTGATGTGACTTAGCACACACACACTCTCAACCAGTGCTCTTCTAAATTTCAAGACCTGATCCTAGCATCTTCAGTTTTCACAGTCCATTCACTGAATTATTGGAACATGATCCTTGTCTTTGAACCTCCCTGATATTTTCATTTTCTTGGAATTCTTTTCCCAGACTTGTCACGAATAATTATAGAACAAGGGGGAGGTGAATTATTTTAAGTTGTGAAGAAAGAAAATCCAGTGATTAGCAACTCAGAACTTTTTTTCTCAAGAATTGTGCAACCACTGAATTGTTACTGGCTCACGAATCAGCAGCATTCACAGAGATTAATTAGAACAAATTTGGGCTTTAAAAACAAAGGTCAAAAACAATTTATTTTTTTTATTTTGAGTAAAGAAGGACAGTCACCACAATAATAGACACGTTAAAGTTGCATCTATCATATTTAATCTAAGACAACTGGTCCCCTGTTGCCTTTCCTGAAATCAGTACTAGGCCAGTAGCATCAAAATTATCTTGGGAGCTTTGGGAAAAATGACTAAAGTCCCCAGCCTTGATGATGATGTACTGAATCATAATCTCTGGATAGGAAACTAAGTAGTGTTCAAAGTTTCTCAGGTTATTCTGATATCAATCCAGTTTGGAGTAGCAGTTTGAATAACAGATTTGATGATGGACAAATAGTTACGGCTTTGATTCCCTAATTCTAGGTATTATAATCTCTTCACATTAAGTAGTTTTCAAGGATTAATTTTTTGACTGCCTAGGTACGTTATATTGTACAATGTGTAGTTCGTGGTACTTAATGCAACATCGAACACACAAAGACTGATCTACTAAATTTTAACCAAATATATTTAAGAAGAAAACTCAGAGTTATGTAAGAAAAGAAAGGGAAAATGAGTGACACCACTCACGAGGCAAGTACATTTTCCCCTGTTATCTAAACAACTGAACTTCGGCAGCTACTTGAAAATTATCTGCTGTTCTTTTCCAGTGAAATAAAAAGTAACTAAAAAGGAAAATAGCTAGATCCGTGAAAAATCATGTACAATTTTGGCTGTCAGAGAGAATAAAACTCAGACAATGTGAAAAAGGATATGGCCTGTGAATAAAGTCATTCAAAAATACATCGGGGAAAAGTTAAATTCTTTAATCCACACAAAATTAAAATCAGGTCCAATATTAGCCACAGTGACTGCCATAAAGTAAATTGAGTTACATAATTTCATTTAAGAAATGGTACTTTGGGGACAAATTTTCTCAAAATGTTCCATTTCTCTTTCTGGTTCTGGCCATTCAAAAAAAAAGAGTTATTCAGGCAAATAATTTCTAGTTTTAGGTAACTCAATTTCTCTTCCCCAATACTGGAACAATTCAATTAGGTTTCATAAATTACTGAAGAATGGATAGAATCCAATATACTGGATTAGCTGAGAATATGAAATATACATTGCTTTTACTCATTTAAAACACTGATTTGTTAAATATCCTATTCTCCCCATTATCTAATAGGTTAAGAAAGAAATACACATATCCAGGCCATTAGAACAATTTCATTGCTTTTCTTCTTGGAGAGATTTTAGCATCTCCCATTTCTCCAAGGTTAAACCCATTCTCTGTTTTCTTAAAGAATATATATTAGGTTTTGTAAAGTACTAATTTAATTCATAATGAGCACAAAATCTGCAATATGGTTGGTTTTATAATAAGTTAATTTACAGTTTAAGGATTTGAACAAGTAGAGCTCCAGGAAAAAAAAGAATTTTTTTTTTTTTAGTTCAAACATTATTCTAGAACTTCAGTTCCCAAGCACCAAAGCAGGAAAGCAGAAAGATTCCCCAGTACTCTACTTACAATGAATAATACTACTCACAAGACATATAACAGTCAATATCTTCTCCTTATGAAGCATGTTTCTTAATCATCCAGGGAAAATCCTATTATAAGACTATTGCTAGACTCAAACAAGGAAGGGCTTCTCAGGGGGCTCAGTGGTAAAGAATCTGCCTGCCAAAGCAGGAGATGCAAGAGATGCAGGTTCAATCCTTGGGCCCGGAGTCTATCAAATGGAGAGGTGACCTTGGCACTAGGCTGTATATGGTTCTTTGGTTCTTTACAAAAGAAAAATGAAGGGAACTAAGATTTGATATATGTACTCTATGTATCAGAATGGCCATAGTCTTATATCCATTATCTCATTTAATCTTTGGAGCAACTTACGAGTTAACATTCAGTTTACTATCTTAAAGATGAAGAAAATTACTGCGTACAGTGATTTCCCCAAAGCGACATTCTTAGAAAGTGGCATAACTGAAATTCTAAGATTGTTCTGCCCAACTACAAAGCCTAGTAAATCAGGCCATAAGTGCAATCTCATCAGGAGAAATGAACATGAATTGTAAACTGGCGATTGAATGCCTGTCACAAATTCAGCACAGGTTTGACTTGGCATTGGTCTCTTTGGCCACGCTGTTAACAGAATTAAGTTTTTGAAAGACAGACCTGGTTTCATTGATTTTACATGAAAGACTCTTTCACTGCATAAGATACCTGGTCTCCCTTCTCTTGTACCCAATACTCTGGGAATTAAAGCTCAAATGCAGTTCTCATAACACTTCAAGCTCTCTTAAAAAAAAAAAAAATGAAATATTTCAAATAGAATAAATTAGAGAAAACATAATGAAAAGTCATGTACAAATCATTGAGATTTATCGAATCATAGCATTTCATATTTATTACAGTTTTTCTTTTTTATGTGTTTGTATGCTATTTGGTGTCTCTTCCTTCTATGTTATGCTTTAGGTAAGCAATAGTTTGCATACGCTTTCTCCTTGAAAATATCTGTCTTTCCTCATATTTCAGGCTAGTTGATTGCCCTTTGACTTTAGCTCTTAACTGGATTCAAAAAGGATGTCATTTTGTAGATTATCTGGCCTTTTAATGTCATAAAATGAGGAATTACACTCTTTGCAGCTTTCTACATCATAAGTGAACTCCACATTAGTACTTTTTAGCACCATTCCCTATTTTTGCTTGCCCTATTTAGACTAAAGTATTCCCTGGTGGCTCAGAGGTTAAAGCGTCTGCCTCCAATGCGGAAGACCTGGGTTCGATCCCTGGGTCGGGAAGATCTCCTGGAGAAGGAAACGGTAACCCACTCCAGTATTCTTGCCTGGAGAATCCCACGGACGGAGAAGCCTGGTAGGCTACAGTCCATGGGGTCGCAAAGAGTCGGACACGACTGAGCGACTGAACAGAACGGAACGGAACGATAGAACAGTGCAAATCTCCTATCTCCCAAAAAACTTGAATAGAAAATGTCAAACTACTTTCCAAAGGTGGTTGCACTAGTTTATACTTTCAGCAGCAGTGGATGAGTTCTCAGTGTTCATAATCCTTACCAATACTTAGTACTGCCCAACTTCTAATTTTTGGCAAACTGGTGTAAGTCTGTATGTCAGTTTGATTTTAATTTACATTTCTCTCCTTACTGATGAGGTTCAGTATCTTTTCATTTGTTTATTGGCAATCTGTGTTTGGAAAAGACCATAATGCTGCAAAAGACTGAAGACAAAGGAGAAGAGGGTGGCAGTGGATGAGATGGTTTGACAGCATCATCAACTCAATTGACATGAATCTGAGGAAACTCCAGGAGATAGTGACAGACAGAGAAGCCTGGTGTGCTGCATGCAGTCCATGGGGTTGAAAAAACTCAGACACAGCTTAGTGACTGAACAACAAAAATCCCTGTTTGTCTTTATGTGAACTTCCTATTCAAATCTCATTCTCATTTTACCTTTGAACAAACGGGTTACCTCTTCTTTGGTACTGGTTGACTTTTCCTTATAATAAATTATAGAAATTCTTTATATATTCTCATTATTTACCCTTTAGTTACATGTGTTGAAAATAATGCCCCCCCACTATGCCTTATTTTTTTTTTTTTTGCTTTTTATAATAACTTTGATGGAAATAAATTGCTAGCTTTAATATAATCAAATTTCCCAAAATTTACTTTACTATTAGTACTTTTTGTGTCTTAAGAAATCCTTACCTAACTAAGCCATGATAATATTATCCTATATACACATTATGTTCTATCTTTCACATAAATCCTTCATCTACATAAATTTTTTTTTTTCCACAGCAGTCATGTTTTCTACTGATCAGTGTGCACATATTTGCTACATCCTCTTCCTACTCATTTTACAAGAGTCCATTCAAACATTACCTCATGACAAATCTTTCCACTAAGTCATAACTTATTGCTTCAGGCTTGTTTTTATAGGCAGAAGTCATCCAACAAGGATTTTTTTTAGAACAGACTATGTTCTAGGCCCTGAATTCTGGAGACAGAGAAAAACTTATAGCTACGACCTTCAGCATGCTAACAGCCCACTCATGGGTTCTTTCTTTCCTTCCTTTATTTCTTTCTTCCCCACCCCCTTCTCTTTCTTTCTACCCTGGGTTCTTGGGCAGTCTGGTGACTATATGATTACCTTCTCAAAATATCATTTTTATCAATATAAAAATAAGACAAACAATATAACAAAGGAACCTAATGTATTAGAAGAGTTATCAAAATGTTACAAATCATGATACAGTAATATATGTGCTTCTAATCAGTTCAGTTCAGTTCAGTCGCTCAGTCGTGTCTGACTCTTTGCGACCCCATGAATCACAGCACGCCAGGCCTCCCTGTCCATCACCAACTCCCGGAGTTCACTCAAACTCATGTCCATCGAGTCGGTGATGCCATCCAGCCATCTCATTCTCTGTCGTCCCCGTCTCCTCCCAGCCCCAATCCTTCCCAGCATCAGACTCTTCAGTGAGTCAACTCGTCGCATAAAGTGGCCAAAGTATTGGAGTTTCAGCTTTAGCATCTAATGGTCCATTAAATACCAGGATCTAGGGACAATTAGAGTAACTATTATAATTTTGTACTGCTGAGTTAAACCATATTTTGAGATATCTGCAACAATAATAATATGATATAAAATATCTTATTTATTAGTTACAAAGTCACAAATAACTGCTAATACTACAGAAGTTTGTTGCCTGCAATCATAACGGAAGGCAGTGCTAAATTTTTGTTTAATTTTAGTACAAATAGTGATGCCATTTTTTTTTCCATTCAGGGGTGTGACTCAGTTTTCCATAGCCTCAGGCTAAGGACCCTTGGTCTTCTGGAGCAATTTGAAACATTCCTGATCATGGCCTGCAGTTAGATATAATATTTGGATTTGGATTGTTGTTCAGTCACTAAATCATGTCTGACTCTGTGACTCCATGGATTGACGCATGGCAAACTTGTCTGTCCTCCACTATCTCCTGGAGTTTATTCAAACTCATGCCCATTGAGTCAATAATGCTATCCAACTGTCTCATCCTCTGTCAACCCCTTCTCCTCCTGTTTTCAATCTTTCCCAGCATTGGGGTCTTTTACAATGAGTCAGCTCTTTGCATCAGGTGGCCCAAGTATTGGAGCTTCAGCATCAGCCCTTCCAGTGAATACACAGGGTTGATTTTCCTTAGGATTCCTTTAGGATTGACTAGTTTGATCTCTTTACTGTCCAAGGAACCCCAGCACTACAACTCGAAAGCATCAATTCTTCGGTTCTCAGACTTCTTTATGGTCCAACTCTCACATCCATACATGACTACAGAAAAAAACATAGCTTTGGATAGAAACTATTTACTCATAAAATATATGAAGTTTGAAAACACTAGTCCAGTAAAGATGATAGAGTTCAGACTCTCGCTATTCTTTTAAAAAACAGAAGTTTCTTATTCTGTACACCAGGTTTATTTTTAACAAAACTCTTCAGAATATTTTATTTGTACTGTAATTATGGGTTTTCATGTCTGTTGCAATGAACCATAACAAGGTATTCATTAACTAATTTATTTTCATGATTCTTTGACCTAATGACCTGGTACAGATTGAGTCAAAGCTTATGATACAACATCTTCATCACATGTTATCAGACACATACAGAGTAGACACATTAGCCAAGTTGTTAGCAGCCTAAGTGTAATTTGGCTCACTAAATGTGCATTAGTCACACATTTTCCATAATAACCTACCTCATAGAATAGAATCTCTGGCTATTCCAGGCTTGTTTCCTATTGTTAACCAACCTGAAAGAATGCATACAGGAGTCTTAACAGAGGGCATTTGCATTCCCCTTGTGATCCTTTAACCCCACCAAAACCAAAGTCTTATTATCTGTCCTTTATTGGGTTCTTGGTTCATTTATCACAGTGGGTTTGTGTAGGTACTAAGATTTCCAAATTTTAACTCATGATCCCTTTGTGAAAAGAGCTATTCCAGAGGCATGAAGATGAGCTGAGTCTTACAGTGCCCACAATCTTTTGGTTCTATTATCTCTTCCTCCTCTCTTCAACGGTAGCTTCCTTCCTTCTTCATAGCACATCCTTCTTCATCATTTCTCCTCTGTCTCCCTCCCTCTAGCGTGTCTTTATGAGTTTCTCATTAATGAAAGTAAATGAATCTCACAAGGTTGGATATATAATAGTTTTCATAATTGAAATCAGAGTCAAGCTTTGTGGGTTAAAATCTAGCACCATGATCACATTATTATTGTGTACAATTATCTCCCCTGCATTCAACAAGAGGTTCTATGAGAACAGTTACATTTTAAATATACTAATATGGAAGAATATTTTAGACAAGTGAAAATTTAAATTTTCAAAAGAGACTTGTATTGCTCTGCCTTTTTCTTTCTCAGGAATGTATGTAAAAGGAAAATGTCTAAGTGATCCAAAGTTCTTTTAATTAGACTCTTGTATGGTTGTATTAAAAATAATTCATTTACTTCACAAATATTAATAAAGCACCTACTAAGTGCCAGAAACACTGAGGAACATCAGGGAACAATACTGAGAGTGCTATTGTACTTGGAGAATATACCAAATAAATATACATGCATTTCAAGATATATATTTTAAATTAAATATTCAGTTAGTAAGTGCTACAGAAAAATGTTTTAAAAATGAGAAATTATATATCCACCAACAGACATAACAATATGAACGGGATTAAACTTTCTTGCTTCCAAAATAATTTGTATTGTTTTTCTTATTAACACATGTTCATTGTAGAAAACACAGAAATGTATTGAGAATAACAAAAATATCATGGTTAATCTTTATTGAAAATTGCACCTTATGCTTTTAATATTCAGTTTAGTTCAGTCACTCAGTCATGTACGACTCTTTATGACCCCATGGACACATCAGGCTTCGCTGTCCATCACCAACTCCCAGAGCTTGCACACACTCATGTCCATTGAGTCGGTGATGCCATTAAACCATCTCATCCTCTGTTATTTCCTTCTCCTCCTGCCTTCAATCTTTCCCAGTGAGTCAATTCTTCACATCAGGTGGCCAAAGTATTGTAGCTTCAGCTTCAGCATCAGTCCTTACAATGAATATTCAGGACTTATTTCCTTTAGAGTTGACTGGTTGGATCTCCTTGCAGTCCAATGGACTCTCAGGAGTCTTCTCCAACACCACAGTTCCAAAAGCATCAATTCTTCAGTGCTCAGCTTTCTTTATGTAGTATCTCATATAATCTTCATAAATGTCCAATGAAATAAGCATAATTATGATCCCCAATTTATACATGAGATAATAGGAAGGCAAATGAATTAACTTCCCCAAAGTCAACATATATTGGGTGGCAGCTTTGGGATACAACAAGGTCTGTCTGCTATCCATCTTCAAAGCTCATGCCATTAACATTATACTATCTGTTGCAGTCCAAAGAATCTCCGGCCCAACAAAGATATTTCTACCCTAATCCACAGATCCTCTGAATATGTCATGCTAAACTGGAAAAGGGATGCTGAAGATAAAACTAAGGTTGCTAATTTGTGGAACTTCAGAAAATCTTAAACTAATCCCTCCAAGATCTTAGAAGCAGAGAAACTTTTCCAGCTGAATTCAGTCAGAGAAAAGCCATACAGAAAAAGGCAGAAGAGATGCAAAGCATGAGAGTTTTCATCCACTGTTGTGGACTTTGAAAATGAAGGGGACTATGAGCCATAAAATTCTGACAGGTTCTAGAAACTGGAAAGAACTACCTCTAGTGATAGCTAGCAAGAAAATAGGGGGCTTTGATCTTAAAATCACATGCAGCGGAATTCTTTCAACAATGTAAAAGAACCTAGAAAAGCACTTTCCTCCAGAGCCTTCAGGTAAGAGCCCAGACTGACACACACCTTGATTTTGGCCTGATGAGACCCAGAGCAGAGAAATCAGCTGGGCCTACTGGACTTCTATAGAACTGTGAGATGGTAAATTTGCATAGTTTTAAGCTGCGTAATGTGTGGTAGTCTGTTATACCAGCACTAAACAATGAATAGGATATTCTTCCTCTCAATAAACACATACAAAAATCTCTACTTGTACCACCCAGAGATAATCACTGTAAGCATTTGGATATACACCTTTTTATCTTTCTTTGTAGGTATATAAACATATGGCATAAATTTTAGATTACGCTGAACATACCATTTTTAACATCCTTTCAAACCTAGAATTTCACTGTGCCTACGTTCTCACGTTTTTAAAACATTACTCTGAAAGAATTTTAATGGCTGGCACTATGCCACTGAGGTGGCGCCACGGTAAAGAACCCACCTGCTAATGCAGGAGGCACAGATTATGCAGGAATCCTAGGTCAGGAAGATTGCCTGCAGTAGGAAACGGCAACCCACTCCAGTATTCTTGCCTGGAGAATGCCATGGAGAGAGGAGCCTGGAGGTGTACAGTCCACGGGGTCTCAGAGGCAAACACTACTGAGTGACTGAGTGCATGCACCGTGCCACTGAATAGTAAGGCCACAGTTTAATGCCTCACATTTGAATATGTAAGTTGCTCTGAATACTTTACTAATATTCACAAAAATTGGATATTTAATGAACCATCTTATCCCCTGAGATTCAGACTAGTTTTTCTGAAAACACCATCTGCATACCCTCAAAGGGTCAAGATACCAAAACAACCAGAAATCTGTAGTTTTAAGATGGCATCTGCTTTTCAACACTATTTCTAAGCTTTGCAGCTTTTTCCCTCAGATGTGAGATTTATTGTTTCAAGTTCTTAAAAACCAATGTTCTGACCTTAAATCATTAATGACAAAAGGCAATGCCGAAGAATGTTCAAATTACATACAACTGCACTTATGTCACATACTAGCAAGGTAATGCTCAACATTCTTCAAGCTAGGCTTCAGCAGTATGGGAACTGAGAATTTCCAGATATACAAGCTGGATTAGAAAAGGCAGAGGAACCAGAGATCAAACTGCCAACATCTTCTGGATCATAGGAAAAGCAAGGGAATTCCAGAAAAACATCTACTTTTGTTTCATTGACTACACTAAAGCCTTTAACTGTGTGGATCACAACAAACTGTGGAAAATTGTTAAAGAAATGGGAATACCAGACACAGACTTTACCCGTATCTTGAGAAACCTGTATGTAGGTCAAGAAGCAACAGTTAGAACAAGACAGGAAACAGTGGACTGGTTCAAAATTGGGAAAAGAATATGTAAAGGTTGTATACTGTCACCCTGCTTATTTAACTTATATACAGAGTACAACATGCAAAACACCTGACTGGATGAAGCACAAGCTGGAATCAAGACTGCCAGGGGAAATATAAACAACCTCAGATATGCAGATGATACCACTTTAATGGCAGAAAGTGAAGAACTAAAGAGCCTCTTGATGAAGGTGAAAGAAGAGAGTGAAAAAGCTGCCTTAAAACTGAACATTCAAAAAACAAGGATCATGGCATCTGGTCCCATCACTTCATGGCAAACAGTTGGGGAAAAAGAGAAAATAGTAACAGATTTCATTTTCTTGGGCTCCAAAATCACTGTGGAGGGTGACTGTAGCCAGGAAATTAAAACATGCTCCTTGGAAGAAAGGCTATAATAAACCTAGACAACATATTAAAAAGCAGAGACATTACTTTGCTGACAAAGGTCCATCTACAAAGCTATGGTTTTTCCAGTAGTTATGTATAGACGTAAGTGTGGGAGCATAAAGAAAGCTGATTGCTGAAGAATTGATGCTTTTGAACTGTGGTATTGGAGAAGACTCTTGAGAGCCCCTTGGACTGCAAGGAGATCAAACCAGTCCATTCTAAAGGAGATCAACCCTAACTACTTACTTTTCCAGTGAGTCAACTGTTCGCATGAGGTGGCCAAAGTATTGGAGCTTCAGCTTTAGCATCAGTCCTTCCAATGAATACCCAGGACTGATCTCCTTTAGAATGGACTGGTTGGATCTCCTTGCAGTCCAAGGGACTCTCAAGAGTCTTCTCCAGCACCTCAGTTCAAAATCATCAATTCTTCAGCGACTGAGCAACTGAACTGAACTGAACTGAACTATTTACTGGAAAGACTGATGCTGAAGATAAAGCTCCAATACTTTGGCCACCTGATTTGAAGAGCCAGTTTACTGGAAAAGACCCTGATGCTGGGAAAGACTGAGAGCAGGAGGAGAAGGGGGCGACTGAGGATGAGCTGGTTGGATGGCATCATTGATTCAATGAACATGAGTTTGAGCAAACTCAGAGAGAAAGTAAAGGATAGGGAAGCCTGGCATGCTGCAGTCCATAGGGTTACACAGAATTGAACATGACTTAGCGACTGAACAACAGAAAAATAAAATTTATATGTGAACTTACATATAGAAGAAAGCTCAATTTCCTTCTTAATTGTTCACCATTTAACATAATCCAGCTTTCTTAAACTGTTTCACAGCACTGCAATAAATATTGTTCTACAAGTATGCTGCTGCTGCTGCTGCACGTATAGTTATACATATTACTGAGTGGTTCTTTAGGATAAAAGCCTTGATGTGGAATTACTGAATTCTAAATTATACACACATTTGAAGCTTTTTATTCTTCTTCAGAATACCCTAGCTTCATTTTACAAATGTCTTCAGGTAAAATCAAATGCTCAATTATTTACTGAAGCAGTCTTTTCATTAAAAGCCAGAAAAACTATCTTTGACTCTCAGATCTGTAAACGGTTAGGTTCCTCTAGCTGTTTGGCTTCACCTTTTCCTCAAGCGCAAAGTGAGGGTCTTTGTCATAACGCTTTCAAAAGCAAGCTGAGGACTTTATGCTCTAAGCAGGATGTAATAATAATGATCTAGGATTAAATGTATTTCTTAAAACAGTTGCCAGTCTCATGATGAGTCCACTCAGGGAGAAGTAATAAATATGCCTCTACTGAAACCTCTTATCTTATTAAAGCATATTTCCTTCACAAACATTTACCATGCAGGAAAAAGAAGGGTTGGACCTATTAGAAAATTTTGTGCATTGCTCATTTCCCTAATTATTAATGAATATTGTTCTTCCACATCACAAATTCATTTCTGAACTCATAATTAAATGACTAATAAAGGTAAGGTTTTGTATCCAGTAAAGGAAATGCCAAATGATTTCCTATATTTGATGGCATTTGGGTTTATTAAAAGCACATGACCTCACTCTTCCTGATGCCGACATCAGGGTGCCCCAGAGAGAAGTTGGTGGGAAGAAAACTTGTCAGTTTTTGGTTAGGATTTTAAGTATGACACACCAAAATTCACCTTTTTGTAAAAGAAACCTTGAGAACACAAGCTATCTTTTATCAACTGAAAGAGGAAGTTTATAATTTGTTAAACAAAGAAATATTATGACTTGATACATAACACCTGGAGAAATCTCCTAAACACAAGCTAAACTTTAGTCTTTTCCCTGCTCCAGTAATTAAGTTATCAGAGCTATTTCCACCATTAACAAAGACCTGGGAATTTCTGTTTCTTAGTAGATAATCCTCCCTGGAATGTTCTCACAGATACTGTATTTTTTTCATATACGAAAAAAATAAATGATCATATCATGTGCTAAATATGCTTTGGGGTTACTGAAATTCCAGGTATCATAAAATCCTATGATTGTAATTGTATTGCAGTGAAAACAGCACATATGGTTTGATTCTGTAATACAACCAGTTTTGAAGAGAATATATCTCTTTTTACTATTTATTTATCCACTTTATTTTTGACTGTGCTGGGTCTTCTTTGACTATTGTTGTGAGTGGTCTTCTTCTGGTTAAGGTGAGCAGGGTCTACTCTTCACTGCTGTGTAAGGGCTTCTCATTACGGTGGCTTCTATTTCACAGGTTCCAGGGTGTGCAGGCTTCAGTCGTTGCAGCACACAGGCTCAGTAGTTGTGGTACATGGGCTCAGTTGGCACATAGTATATGGAATCTTTCCAGAGCTGAGATCGAACCCACGTCCCCTACATTGGCAGGCAGGAGAAAACAGCTCTTTAATGTGTGCAGATTTTGAGCTTACAGATGGTGAGTAAAAAAAGCATGTTCAAAAATTATGGTTCTTTAGCTTTGGTCAGTATCAGAATCTCCTGGGGAACCTCATAAAAATACAAAGGTCCATGTGGATCACAACAAACTGTGGAAAATTCTTAAAGAGATGGGAATACCAGACCACCTGACCTGCCTCTTGAGAATTCTGTATCAGGTCAGGAAGCAACAGTTAGAACTGGACATGAAACAGACTGGTTCCAAATAGGGAAAGGAGTACGTCAAAGCTGTATATTGTCACCCTGCTTATTTAACTTATATGCAGAGTACATCATGAGAAACCCTGAGCTGGATGAAGCACAAGCTGGAATCAAGATTGCCGGGAGAAATATCAATAAGCTCAGATATGCAAATAACACCACCCTTATGGCAGAAAACAAAGAAGAACTAAAGAGCCTCTTGATGAAAGTGAAAGAGGACAGTCAAAAAGTTGACTTGAAGTTCAACATTCAGAACACTAAGATCATGGCATCTGGTCCCATCACTTCATGGGAAATAGATGGGGAAACAGTGTCAGACTTTATTTTGGGGGGCTCCAAAATCACTGCAGATGGTGATTGCAGACATGAAATTAAAAGACACTTGCTCCTTGGAAGAAAAGTTATGACCAACCTAGACAACATATTAAAAAGCAGAGACATTACTTTGCCCACAAAGGTCCATTTAGTCAAAGCTATAGTTTTTCCAGTAGTCATGTATGGATAAGAGAGTTGCACTGTGAAGAAAGCTGAGTGCCGAAGAACTGATGCTTTTGAATTGTGGTATTGGAGAAGACTCTTGAGAGTCCCTTGGACTGCAAGGAGATCCAACCAGTCCATCCTAAAGGAGATCAGTCCTGAATATTCATTGGAAGGACTGATGCTGACCCTGAAACTCCAATACTTTGGCCACCTGATGAGAAGACCTGACTCATTTGAAAAGACCCTGATGCTGGGAAAGATTAAAGGTGGGAGGAAAAGGGGATGACAGAGGATGAGATGGTTGGATGGCATCACCGACTCAATGGACATGAGTTTGAGTAAACTCTGAGAGTTGGTGATGGACAGGGAGGCCTGGCGTGCTGCTGTCCATGGGGTCACAAACAGTTGGACATGACTGAGTGACTAAACTGAACTTATCTGTACCCTATTCTACCCCAGTGAGTCTGGAACTCTGTCTCTCCAGTTGATTCTGTTACTCATCAAAGTTGGAGAACCACTGTTCTAGAACCCTATTTTAAAGCTGCTGTTTCTTCTTAAGGTGCATATGAAAAACCTGAGGACCCTACTAAAATGTAGGTTCTGACTCAGTTCTGAATTGGTGTTGGGTGGGTGGGGGGTCTTGTCTAAGAATCTGTACCTCAGCAAGGACCCAGGTAGCTAATATCTATGCTTGGTCCACAGACCACATTCTGAGCTATAAGGCAGAGTCTAGCGGCACAGTTTCAACTCCTTTATATACAACATCTGCCTCAAGCCAATGTGAATAAAAATTTTCCACTTCCAGCAGCACTTGCCTAGGAGATATCAAAACTGATTGTTGTATTTTATCACAGTTGGCTCTAAACAACTGAAGTTTCCCTGAACTTTGAGTGACCCGGATGCCAGATCTTTACTGAACCTAATTGCAGACACTCTGGCAAAATGAAAAATGAGAGTATTTTAACCAAGTGTACACACTTATGGACTTACCCTGCCCTCTCATTTCTATGCTTAATGTAATTATGTACTCCTCTCTCTAGCATATGAAGACCCCTGGTTTTCTACTTCAGTAAATGACTCAGTGAATTGAACTTTTCACTGTTCTGTGTTCTCTTGCCTGGTAAGTTAATGGGTTAGACTTGATATTTTGTTGTTACTGGTTTTGCTCTGGAGGTCTTTGTTTTATTCTTTTTTGTTTGGAGTATAATTACCTTACAATGCTATGTTAGTTTCTGCTGTACAATGAAGTGAATCATTATACGTATGCATATATTCCCTCCCTCCTAGACCTCCCTCCTACCCGACTCCCGCAACCCCACCCATTTAGGTCATCACAGAGCACCCAGATGAGCTCCCTGTGCTGTATAGCAATTGCCCATTAGCTATATATTTTATATGGTAGTGCATATATGTCAATCTTAACCTCCCAATTTGTCGCACTCTCCCCTTCTCCCCTACCTCCGTGTCCACACGCGTGTCCTCTGCTCTGTGTCTCTTTCCCTGGGCTCAAATAGGTTCATCCGGACTGAAAAGGAATTGTTTTATTCTTTGATGCTAAGTTTTTAAGACATTGTTATTCTATAAAATATTTGTTAAATCTACTATGCCTTTCTAAAATCATCTGCCTAGGGAATCCCTCCTTTCCCAAAAGGATTTTGCTCTGGTGTTTTCACTTAGTGAAAACTTCCATCACCTCCCAGTTGGAGCAATGTGACTATTCTCCACTCCGTGCCAGCACCAGACTTCATTCTCTGGTCCTAGCGCACACCTGGCACATGACTGGCCATCTGTGAGTTGACATCTTACGTTCTGCACTGCAAAGTGAATACCTTGAAAGTTAAGGGTCACTTTTTGTTGTATTATTTTTGCTATTGTTATTATAATTGTATTCTCTGTTGAATTGAATGCTGCTGCTGCGTCACTTCAGTCGTGTCCGACTGTGTGACCCCATAGACAGAAGCCCACCAGGGTCCCCCGTCCCTGGGATTCTCCAGGCAAGAACACTGGAGTGGGTTGCCATTTCCTTCTCCAATGTGTGAAAGTGAAAAGTGAAAGCGAAGTCACTCAGTCCTGTCCGACCCTTAGCGACCCCACGGACTGCAGCCTACCAGGCTCCTCCATCCATGGGATTTTCTAGGCAAGAGTACTGGAGTGACTTGGCATTGCCTTCTCAGATATAGTCACTGAATTGAATAGGTGGTAGTAAATAGTAATATTGTCTTCTTATTACTTAGTACATCAGAATTCACAAGTACTTTTATGTATGTTACATAATATGAGCTTAATATATATATATAAGAAAAGTTTTGTGATGTAAATAAAGCAAGAACCTTTAGAATATGAATAACCTTGAAAGCACATGTAATTAAATGTCTAAAAAAAAAGGATTTAAATTTACATTTTTCCTCCTCTCAGTTCAGTTCAGTCGCTCAGTCGTGTCCAACTCTTTGCGAACCCATGAATCACAGCATGCCAAGCCTCCCTGTCCATCACCAATTCCCGGAGTTCACTCAAACTCATGTCCATCAAGTCGGTGATGCCATCCAGCCATCTCATTCTCTGGCATCCCCTTCTCCTCCTGCCCCCGATCCCTCCTAGCATCAGAGACTTTTCCAGTGAGTCAACTCTTCGCATGAGATGGCCAAAGTATTAGAGTTTCAGCTTTAGCATCAGTCCTTCCAATGAACATCCAGGACTGATCTCTGTTAGGATGGACTGGTTGGATCTCCTTGAAGTCCAAGGGACTCTCAAGAGTCTTCTCCAACACCACAGTTCGAAAGCATTTCCTCCTCTCAGTTCAGTTCATTTCAGTCGCTCAGTCGTGTCCGACTCTTTGCAACGCCATGAATCACAGCACGCCAGGCCTCCCTGTCCATCACCAACTCCCGGAGTTCACCCAAACTCATCAGCTGGTGATCCATCAAGCTGGTGATGCCATCCAGCCATCTTATTTTCTGTCGTCCCCGTCTCCTCCCACCCCCAATCCCTCCCAGCATCAGAGTCTTCCATTTTTAATCACAAGCAAAGAAAAAGAACTTTTCTTGCCAATTTTTATTTTTAATTTCTTATCAATATGGAGTAAAATAAAATTCTGGGAAAAGATATAGGTCAAAAAGATTTGATGAGGCATTATATATCCCCAAACCACCACACACAGGGGAAGCAGATTGAGCTATAACAGAGGCAGGTATATGGAAGAAATGGGGATACTGACAACCCCAATGTGTGTGAAAAGACTAAAACAGCAGGAGAGAAGAGATACCAAGGTCTGCAAAGAAGTCAAGGAGAATTTTACCCTGAGTTCCTAGCAGTAGTTTCTCTCAGCTCCTTTCTACTAGATATTATTCAATTCTACCTTGCCGCTATAGAATTTATTTGTTCATTAACTTTTAATTGCTTATACGTTTTAAAGCATTTAAAGCTAAATTTTATTTAAAGCATTGCAGAAGACTATATGTGTTTAAAACGTCTAATTATAGGATACCAAAAATGATAGAAACAATACAGCAAAGTTTTTGTTTTGTTTTGTTTTCTTAAGTCAAACTTACAGGAAACAGACTGTCCTGTGGACAAAAAAAAAAAAAGCTTAAACTACAGTGGTGCGCAAGCTCAGAAAAGATGGGTTTACCTAAGAGGTATTTGTCAATAATAAAAATCTAGTGCTCTATTTCATAGAATTATTCAGGAAAAGTGGAGAAAAGGCCTTGGGCCCTTTCGGTAATCCAAAGGAAAAACTACCTGCTTCTGGAAGAAAAAAAAGATGTCAAAGAAAATTAACCCTCTGCCTCAGCTCCAGGTGAGGAAAAATCATCTTCCTTGAGAATTAACTGCATTCTTGTGAATTGGCAGTTGAAAGCACATCACCTACTTAGTCAATGTGTAACCCAAATTGGGGGTTGGGGGGCAGATAAATTAGGAGTTTGGAATTAACATATATACACTACTGTACATAAAATAGATAATCAGCAAGGACCTACTTATAGCACAGAGAACTACACTCAATATTTTGTAATAACCTATAAGGGAAAAGAATCTGAAAAAGAATATCTATGTATTTATAGATAGATATTCTTTTTCATATATATCTGAATCACTTTCTATACACCTAAAACTAACACAACATTGTAAATCAACTACACTTCAATAAAAAGAAAAAAAAATGTGTAAACAAAACAACTTCAAAGCAAGAACTAAGCTTTACATAATTCTAAGCTTAATATCTTAAGTATCTTACAAAGAAAAGTAGAATATATCAAATTAAAGTTGCCAAATTATGCTTCCCCCACCCGCAGAAAAAAGCCCTGAAGAGGAAGCGCTAGCAGAAATGAAAACTAGATTTGAAAATTAAATTTGAAAGCACTTTAGGTATTATAATTATCAGAATCAAAGTACAGAATAAATATGCTACAAATATTTGGGGAAACAAAACATCAAGTGAGAAACAAAAAGCAGATGAACTAGGTAGATTAAACTTACAGAAAGAGAGAATTGATGTGGTAAATTGATTAGGAAATGGACTTAATGCTTCATCCCTCCCTATAATTTACAAAACCCTGTGTGATATAACTTGAAGATCCTCTCAGCAAATGGTGGAGTCTATTTCCCCAGTCTTACAGGCTGGGTTTGTGCAGAAGTAATGGTGTGCTGGCCTGATTAATCCATTAGTTTTGGTGGTCACAATGTTGAGAGTCCACAATAATTTTAGAGGCTCATAAAAGTGTTTAATCTTCATTTCTTTTAAAACCAGAATAAACAGAAATCAAATAATGAATGTATAGTAATAGTAATAAGTCCAGTCTAGATTCAGTTCAGTCCAGTCGCTCAGTCGTGTCCGACTCTCCGCGACCCCATGAATCACAGCACGCCAGGCCTCCCTGTCCATCACCAACTCCCAGAGTTCACTCAAACTCGTGTCCATTGAGTCGGTGATGCCATCCAGCCATCTCATTCTCTGTCGCCCCCTTCTCCTCCCATCCCCAACCTTTCCCAGCATCAGAGTCTTTTCCAGTGAGTCAACTCGTCGCATGAGGTGGCCAAAGTATTGCAGTTTCAGCTTTAGCATCAGTCCTTCCAATGAACACCCAGGATCGATCTCCTTTAGAATGGACTGGTTGGATCTCCTTGCAGAGAGTCTTCTCCAACACCACAGTTCAAAAGCATCAATTCTTCGGCGATCAGCTTTCTTCACAGTCCAACTCTCACATCCATACATGACCACAGGAAAAACCATAGCCTTGACTAGATAGACCTTTGTTGGCAAAGTAATGTCTCTGCTTTTCAATATACTATCAAGGTTGGTCATAACTTTCCTTCCAAGGAGCAAGCATCTTTTAATTTCCTGGCTTCAATCAGCATCTGCAGTGATTTTGGAGCCCAAAAAATAAAGTCTGACACTGTTTGCACTGTTTTTCCATCTATTTCCCATGAAGTGATGGGACCAGATGCCATGATCTTAGTTTTCTGAATGTTGAGCTTCAAGCCAACCTTTTCACTCTCCTCTTTCACTTTCATCAAGAGGCTTTTGAGTTCCTCTTCACTTTCTGCCATAAGGGTAGTGTCATCTGCATATCTGAGGTTATTGATATTTCTCCCAGCAATCTTGATTCCAGCTTGTGCTTCTTCCAGCCCAGCGTTCCTCATGATGTACTCTGCATATAAGTTAAATAAGCAGGGTGACAATATACAGCCTTGACGCACTCCTTTTCCTATTTGGAACCAGTCTGTTGTTCCAGTCTAGATTACATTCATCTTTATTCCAAGGCAGTTATAAAATACAATTTTTAATACTTTTTTATGACATGAGATCCACAAAGGAAAAGATGCCAAGGCCTTCCAAAAGTAATAATGAAACCTGATAATGTGCTCATGTTAGTCCAGGGCGGAATAGGCCTTGTGGGCTTCTGCTTGTTTTGTTGTAACCCTGTCACCACGACACAAACATCCATGGCCTTGCCGACTAGGGAAGGAGAGATAACCTGGAGCAGAACTGACTCACCCCAGACGAGGCCCCAGACATTTTGGCTGAAACCAGCAAAATCAGCAAAGCCACAAAGCCAACCCACAGATGCTTGTAATGTGGAAGTGAGCCCATCAAGCCCAGGAGATCAGTCGGCTGACCTGATTCATGACCAACAATATATGCTTGTTGTTCTAAGCCACTGAGTTTTGGGGTGGTTTGCTATGCAGCAGTAACAAATTGATACAAATAAATTGAAATAAAACTCCTGCAGGGAACACATGTACACCCATTGGCGGATTCATGTCAATGTATGGCAAAACCAATACAATATTGTAAAGTAATTAACCTCCAATTAAAATAAATAAATTAGAAAAAAAGAAAGAAAGAAACCAAAAGGGACAAAGTGAAATTTTCAAACTAAAAGCATGGAAGATAAGAAGGAAGAGTTTAAAATATGTCTATTGGAGTTTCCCATGGCAGTAGGAAGACTATATTTGAAATGATGATGACTAAATATTTTGGAATCGGTAAAGGACTCGGACTGTAGTTCCAGGAAGGACAATAAATTCTAAAAAGCAGAATAAAAGGAATCTATACTTAATACATCAAAGTGAAAAAGCAAAACAGCAAAAATAAAACATATGAAAGCGGGTAGATTAGAGGAGGCAATGTCACAAAGGTATGGAAGATAATATAATGCTTTCCATATTCATTGTATGGGCACAAACTCCATGCAAATCACGTTCTCCATTTAATCTTCCTTCATCACCTCACACTGGGAGAAATTTTTATTCTCTTCTGGGTTTTCAGGACACTCTGTGGGAACCTCTTACATAGTATGTATCTCATAATTCTTATTATCATTGTTATTCATGGGTAGGACTAAACTTTTTTTGTTTGTTTGAGCCAGACCTAATCAAGCAACTGGCCCAAACTTTTTATTTAATAAGGGAAATTACCTTCTTTAATTCAAAAGCATCTTGGAAAATAATAGTAATACACTTGGCCTTCAGTATCCAACCAACTGTAGATCAAAAATGATCCTTGACAAAAGAAATCTAGAAAGTTCCAGAAAGCAAAACTGAATTTGCTGTGTGCTTCCACAACTATTTACATAACATTTATATTGTATTTATAACTATTTGAAATGGCAACCCACTCCAGTATTCTTGCCTGGGAAATTCCAAGGACAGAGGAGTCTGGCAGGCTACAGTCCATGGGATCACAGAGAGTCAGACACAACTGAGTGACTGAGCATGCACACACACATTTGATTTACACCGTATTAGGTATTATAAAGGACTTCCCTGGTAGCTGAGATGGTAAAGAATCCGCCTGAAAATGCAGGAGACAGGTTCAGTCCCTTGGTCAAGAAGATCCCATGGAGAAGAGAATGGCAACCCACTCCAGTATTCTTGCTGGGAAATCCACGGACATAGGAGCCTGGCAGGCTACAGTCCATGGGGTCACAAAGAGTCAGACACAACTGAGTCACGGACACTATACTATAGGTATTATAAGTTATCTAGAAATGACTTAAGGTATGTGGGAGGGTGTGTGTAGGCTATATCTCCAAATTATACAAGCAGCTCCTGCAGCTCAATTCCAGAAAAATAAATGACCCAATCAAAAAAATGGGCCAAAGAACTAAACAGACATTTCTCCAAAGAAGACATAAAGATGGCTAACAAACACATGGAAAAATGCTCAACATCCCTCATAATCAGAGAGATGCAAATCAAAACCACAATGAGATACCATTTCACACCAGTCAGAATGGCTGCTATCCAAAAGTCTACATGCAATAAATGCTGGAGAGGATGTGGAGAGAAAGGAACCCTCTTACACTGTTGGTGGGAATGCAAACTAGTACAGCCACTATGGAGAACAGTGTGGAGATTCCTCAAAAAATTGGAAATAGAACTGCCATATGATCCAGCAATCGCACTCCTGGGCATACACACCAAGGAAACCAGAATTGAAAGAGACACATGTACTCCAATGTTCATCGCAGCACTGTTTATAATAGCCAGGACATGGAAGCAACCTAGATGTCCATCTGCAGATGAATGGATAAGAAAGCTTTGGTACATATACACAATGGAGTATTATTCAGCCATTGAAAAGAATACATTTGAATCAGTTCTAATGAGGTGGATGAAACTGGAGCCTATTATACAGAGTGAAGTAAACCAGAAAGAAAAACACCAGTACAGTATACTAACACATATATATGGAATTTAAAAAGATGCAAATGATAACCCTGTATACGAGACAGCAAAAGAGACACAGATGTATAGAACAGTCTTTGGGACTCTATGAGAGAGGGTGAGGGTGGGATGATTTGGGAGAATGGCATTGAAACACGTATGTTGTCATATGTGAAACGAATCACTAGTTCAGGGTCAATGCATGTTATAGGATGCTCGGGGCTGGCATGCGGGGATGACCCAGAGGGACGATAAAGGGAGGAGGGAGGTGGGAGGGGGGTTCAGGAGGGGGAACTTATGTAAACCCGGGGCGAATTCATATCAATGTATGGCAAAACCAACCAATATAATATTGTAAAATAATTTGCCTCCAATAAAAAATAAATTAATTACCAAAAAAACAAACAAACAAAAAATATATGCAAATACAATTAACTTAATAAGGGACTTGAGCATTTGGTTTCCAATGGATATCCTAGAACCAATCTCCAGCAGATACTGAGAAACAACTGCATTAATACACCGTTTCTTGCTTTTGGATAGTCAGTCTTAACAAAATATTGATATATTTTCTCATATTTTTTCACAATGTTCACCTAGTCAAAAACCTTAAAAGATTTAATTGTCAAGAGCTCAATGTTTTATTTTTTCATGTCCGACTCTTTGGGACCCCATGAACTGCAGCACATCAGACTTCCCTGCCCTTCATTATCTCCCTGAGTTTACAACTTAGCAACTGAGCAACGATGTTTTATTGTACTTCTCAATGTCCACATTCAAAACATATTACAATTCTAGTTAACAGCAGTGCATCAACAGAAAATGCAAACAGTCGAGAATATCTCAAAGGGGAGTACATTTTTTTAAAAGCCTTACTATATAAATTGTAATATGTTTTAAATTTTTAAAAATAATTTTTTAATAAATAAATACATGTTTAATAGAACTGTACATTTCCCTATTATACAGACACATACTTACTGTCTCTTCATCTTTCCAAAACATTTATTTTCCAATTTTGGAATAGTAAGGATTCACTTTCTACATTACTACATACATGAAATGCTAGTCAGAGCTGTGTCATGTTGTATAAAGTGATTACCTTTCTTTTCTTGCATATTTTATTTTTCTTAATAAATTATATTTGTCTTAATTTTTTCAAGTTATTTTACTTTTTAGAGCAGTTTTAGATTCCCAGAAAAACTGAGTAGAATAATTATCTGAAGTTTTCATAAAAGGTTTGTATGTTTTTTTTATTCATATTCAAGATCTTCCCAAAGTGCTTCAATACACTCTCAAAACATTCAAGTACATTATGCTTTCAATTTTGTCATTTGGAAGAAAGCTTTCTGGAACTTTTACGACTTCTCCTATCTTGATTGTCTTCTATGATGACTAAACAGTCCTCTGGATCAAGGATTACATTATTTTTAAGTCTTTGAAGCCCCTCCCACCAGCAAAGTGACTAGCATATTGTGAGCCTTCAGGAAGTTATTAAACAATGACCCTACTACAAGAAGAAAGCAAGTGGGAAGAGACTGCATGATTGAGCTACTTACTCTGGAATATTCGACTAAACAGACAGTCCACAGTAGCTCAACAGGGTTCCAGTTTATAGTAGTTCAACAGGGGCTCCTAAATCTGGAACTCTGGGAGCTTTGCCTTACTGATCAATTCTTTTTATCAACTGACAAGGCCATTTATTTAGCTGACCTGTTATTTGGGTATTGTATGGTACTGCCTGTGACATATTTGTCAGAATCGACCTTCTTGGTCTCCTAGTCTTCCATCTTACAGAAACAGATAATGAAAAACAAAATACCTAAGTACCATTGCATCATCTTGGTCTGCAGAGCACATTTCAATGTCCTTGAAGATAATCAAAGCAGATAAATTGATCTATGAAATCAAGATAGAGAATCTCATTTCTTTGAACTTAATTGAAATTGTCCTACAATTCAAATGTACTAATAGGTGAGAAAGGCAATTATATAATTCTTTTATGAATGTCATGTTTATGTTTCTCCTCCTTGCTGTAGAAACTATCGTGTTTACAAGCAGTGCCATAGAAAAAAGCAATGAGTAGATCAAATTTAAAAAATGGAACCTCAGCTCTAGAATTTATTCATCAGGCAACTGAATAATTTCTCTGTTTCTACGTGATCATAAAAAAAATAAGAAGAATGAATATCCACGCCTAATTTCAGTACTGCTTTGACTATATGACAGAACAAAGAGTACAACAGCATTTTATAAATCTTAAAGCACACTGAAAATACTTCAATTAGATATTTTAGACAAAACCATGTGTTAAAGATTCATGAAATATATAAGAAAAGAATAAAAGGCCATAGATACAAAAATACTATAGGGTGGTGATGAAGGATTATGGCTACTGAGCACGGGATCTAGAGAAAATCAACTATGGTTCAAATTCCAGCTTTACCACATACTAGCTAAGTGATGATAGATAACTTACAAATACTTTTTCTTCTTGGATTTTTTATCTGTAAAATAGGAATAATAATAGAATAATAATGGAATGTAAGTAAAAGAAGTGTGCAAAGCATGTAACCCAGTATCCAGCATATGGTCATCTTATAGTATAGATGAAATATCTTTTCATTTGTTATTATTAGTGCTGAACACTGAACTGGTCAGTTCAGTCAGTTCAGTCGCTCAGTTGTGTCTGACTCTTTGCAACCCCATGGACTGAAGAACACTAGGCCTCTCTGTCCATGATCAACTCCCAGAGTTTACTCAAACTCATGTCCATGGAGTCAGTTATATCATCCAATCATCTCATCTTCTGTTGTCCCCTTCTCCTCCTGCCTTCAATCTTTCCCAGCATCAGGGTCTTTTCAAATGAGTCAGTTCTTTCCATCAGGTGGCCAATGTATTGGAGTTTCAGCTTCAGCATCAGTCCTTCCAATGAACAACCAGGACTTAACTCCCTTTAGAACAGACGGGTTAGATCTCCTTCCAGGCCAAGTGACTCTCAAGTCTTCTCCAACATCACAGTTCAAAAGTATCAATTCTTTGGCACTCAGCTTTCTTTGTAGTCCAATTCTCACATCCATACATGACTACCGGAAAAGCCATACCTTGACTAGATGGACCTTTGTTGGTGAAGTAATGTCTCTGCTTTTTAATATGCTGTCTACGTTAGTCATAACTTCCAAGGAGCAAGCGTCTTTTACTTTCATGGCTGCAATCACCATCTGCAGTGATTTTGGAGACCAAAAACTAAAGTCTGCCACTATTTCCACTGTTTCTCCATCTATTTGCCATGAAGTGATGGGACTGGATGCCATGATCTTAGTGTTCTGAATGTTGAGCTTTAAGCCAACTTTTTCACTCTCCTCTTTCATTTTCATCAAGAGGCTCTTTAGTTCTTCTTCGCTTTCTGCCATAAGGGTGGTGTCATCTGCATATCTGAGGTTATTGATATTTCTCCCGGAAATCTTGATTCCAGCTTGTGCTTCTTCCAGCCCAGCGTTTCTCATGATGTACTCTGCATAAAAGTTAAATAAGCCAGTGACACTACACAGCTTTGATGTACTCCTTTTCCTATTTAGAACCGGTCTGTTGTTCCATGTCCAATTCTAACTGTTGCCTCCTGATCTGCATACAGATTTCTCAAGAGGCAGGTCAGGTCGTCTGGTATTCCCATCTCTTTCAGAATTTTCCAGTTTATTGTGATCCACACAGTCAAAGGCCTTGGCATAGTCAATAAAGCAGAAATAGATGTTTTTCTGGAACTCTTGCTTTTTCAATGATCCAACAGATGTTGGCAATTTGATCTCTTGTTCCTTTGCCTTTTCTAAATCCAGCTTGAACATCAGGAAGTTCACAGTTCACATACTGTTGAAGCCTGGCTTGGAGAATTTTGAGCATTACTTTACAGTGTGTGAGATGAGTGCAATTGTGCGGTAGTTTGAGCATTCTTTGGGATTGCCTTTCTTTGAGATTGGAATGAAAACTGACCTTTTCTAGTCCTGTGGCCACTGCTGAGTTTTCCAAATTTGCTGGCATATTGAGTGCAGCACTTTCACAGCATCATCTTTTAGGATCTGAAATAGCTCACCTGGAATTCTATCACTTCCACTAGCTTTGTTTGTAGTGATGCTTCCTAAGGCCCACTTGACTTTGCATTCTAGGATGTCTGGCTCTAGGTGAGTGATCACACCATTGTGAGTATCCAGGTCATGAAGATCTTTTTTGAAAACCTCTTCTTAATATCTTGTTTCATGATTTTATTTACCTTAATTCTTCTGCCAAAATCTATATCATTCTGTAGGATTATTTTCTAGTTATAGGAAACATACAGTTATTTCATTAGAATAACTGATGACACATTATAACATCATAGAATTTGAAGCTAAAATAAAACTTTAGAGGAGATTTCATTTAACTTACTTTGCAAATAAGAAAATGGAGGTACAGAGAATATACCCACTTGATTAAGATTACACCACGTGTAGTGGCAGCTTTTACAGTAAAATCCAGAGCCTCTGACATCTAAATACCAAAGATTACTGTCTTCTGGATACCTTCAGTTATTTCCAAAGATATACCAAAAGCATCATCTTCTAAGTCATAAGAATTATGAGTTGTATATTCTAACAGTCAGTAGGCTTTTTTTTGCATACTGCTCTTTTGTGTAACTTTGTCATAGAATGTAAAGAATATTCAAACTACTATGTATTATATGTATGTATTATATATACATTTATGGGAAGTTCGAAACTCACATTTTGCTAGTTATTAGTTACCACTTACTGGAAGCAGAGCTGCCTTCAGAAAGTCAGCAACTCATATGTTCAATTAGCTCCTGCAACTTTTCATTTTGAAGCTTTAGAATACTAGCTAAACCCACTACACTCATTTCAGTTTTGAATTATGATAATCCCCATCTGAAATGTGACTACAAAAATAGCTGGCTTTGCACTTACTCTACAATCTGTTGTATACTACATGATATTTTTAGTACCAGCCTTATACAAAATAGGGGCTTCCCAGGTGGCGTTAGTGGTAAAGAATCCACCTGTCAATGCAGGAGACCATAAGAGATTGGGTTTGCTGCCTGAGTCAGGAAGATACCCTGGAGCACAACATGGCAACCCACTTCAGTATCCACAGCTGGAGAATCCCATGGACATAGGAGCCTGGCTGGCTACAATCCATTGGGTCACAAAGAGTTGGACAAACTGAAGCAACTTAGCATGCACACATGTATACAAAAATAATAAAACTAAATAGGATAGAAAACAAAAAAGAGGCAATTAAAAAAAAAAAAACCAGAAACCTGTAGGTAACTTCAACAACTTTCTACACTTTAGTAATTTCTATCTGGTGAAAAGAATCCATACAATTTCAAAACATTTATGCCCAAATCCTGAGTTATCCTGTGAGATAGGAGAATGACAAGTACATCCATCCTAAAATACAGTGAAGTGAAGTGAAGTGAAGTCGCTCATTTGTGTCCGACTCTTTGCGACCCCATGGACTGTAGCCTACCACGCTCCTCCATTCATGGGATTTTCCAGGCAAGAGTACTAGAGTGGGTGGCCATTTCCTTCTCCAGAGGATCTTCCCAACCCACGGATCAAACCTGGGTCTCCCGCGTTGTAGACAGATGCTTTACCATCTGAGCCACCAGGGAAGTAAACCAGGACAATTGCCCCAGCACAGCCCCCGGGTGGCTTCATGCCAGCCACTGCTGCTAGGTGGATGAGCAGAAACTGAAGAAGCAAGTAGTGAGGAAGACACATCTTAGCAGCTCATCCTGACTTCATGGGAGTTCCTTGACATTGGTTTCATCTAGTTTGATTAATATTTGCATACTACATAGTGAAGACTTGGGGGAGGAGAATCCAACAGGATTTGCACTGAGTATCTCCTCTTAGGTATATTTTTTTTTAATATTTGAAATCCCACAGGAAAGTTCAGAAAAGTAAGACAGTTTATTGATAAGAAATGAAAGCAATGGCACAGTGAAGTAAAAGAGTTAGTTGCTCAGTAGAGTCCAACTCTTTGCGACCCCATGGACTTCACTCTGCCAGGCTCTTCTGTCCACGGGATTCTCCAGGCAAGAATACAGAAGTGGTTTGCAATTTCCTTCTCCAGGGGATCTTTCCACCCCAGGGATTGAACCCAGGTCTCCTACATTGAAGGCAAATTCTTTACCATCTTAGTCACCAAGGAAGCCTTCATTGATAAGAAATGAAAGCAACATCATAATTTTTCTAAGTGTAATTTCATAAATTAATTATAATCTTTAATTTCATAAAATAATTAAAATCTTTAATTGTGACTAAATTGTAAAATAATCTAGGGCAGGACCCACACCCTTGCTGTCTTCTTTCCTGATCCACTGTGTGATCTCTGAGAAAGTGAAGTGAAAGTTGCTCAGTCGTTTTTGACTTTTTGTGACCCCATGGACTGCACAGTCCATGGAATTCTCCAGGAGAGAACACTGGAGTGGGTAGCTTTTCCCTCCTCCAGGGAATCTTCCCAACCCAGGGATCGAACCCAGGTCTTCTGCATCGCAGGCGGGTTCTTTTACCAGTGAGACAGAGTGGAAGCCCAAGAATACGAAGCCCTGTGACCTATGAGAGCCCTCAGTAAACTAGAGTTGGAGCTCAGCCCTGTGCTGTTTCTGCTCTGCCTGGACCGCGTACTGGATGCAGGGTGTGTGTGTGTGTGTGTTCACACGTGTGTGTGTGCCCACGCATGCGTGTGCTCTCCTAAGGTCCAGTGCACACTGCTCTCCATGTCATCAACATATTCTTTTGGTCATAAATTCCCTCTGAGTTCAGCTAAGGTAACGGAGTCAGCCTATTTAATACAGAGGCAGTCAGCGGTTTGCCTCTGTATTAAAAATGTCTATTTCTTTATTTTTCAATATGGGGTTGCTTTTTTTTTTTAACAGAAGTTAGTCTATTTCCCAAAGGATAAATTCATGTCTGTTGAAAGGAAGCCAAAAGTGCAAAGGTCACATGTTATTTATTCATTATGTTTTGTAATTATAGGAAATTTTCCGTATATACAAATTTATAGGAAATTTTAAGTATATACAAAAGATAGAAAGAATACTGTGACCTATTCCCATATGCCCATTACTCAGCTTCGACAATGAATTCAAGCAAATCTATGTCTGTTATGAATTCAAAGCAAATCTACATCCTTTACCTACTCATTCTCCTCATCGTGGTTTTGAAGAAAACGTTATTATGTATTTCAAACATTTCAATATTTTATCTTTAAAAGACAGAGATGCTTTTCAAAACATACATAATCATCATACCATTATAGACTTAAAATAATCAAGAATAATTCCTTAGTACCAGCCAGTACCCATTCAGTGAGAACCTCTGCTTGCAGCTCTAACAGAGGAGCTTGTAAGAAAACAGTTCAGCTTACCAAGGACTAGAAAAGATGGATGAGATACACCTCTGATACTTGAAGTTGTTTGGGAGTTTTGGGGGCAGGCAGGACTTGAAGGGTCAGGACCCCTAGGAAGGAGGCTCACTGAGGGAAGCTTAACATTCTTCATGCTGCTACTTCTTTGACAGCGTATGACAGTTCTTCTGCTTGAAAAGTGAGAGTCTGAGAAGTTACATAAAAGTAGGTAGAGACCCCTACTAAGAGGCAGACAAGGAAACAGAGATTGGCGTCTCTTTGGACTGGGAAAAGAAAAGCTGGAATTCAGACCTGCTAAAATAACCAGGACTTGAGAAGCTGAGATTCTTGGGCAAAGGGAGAACAAGAAAAGCAGTCATTTCAACACTCTTTGCTGGTTTTCCCCTTGAGTCAAGTGCCACATCTTTACACATGCAGGGCAAGAATCCAAGAATCCAAGTGAAGGCAGCGGGAAAGCCAAGTAGCACTTTCAGCATTCTCACAATGCTAGGGAGACCCCAAAAATGGAGTTCTGGGTCTTACCAGACTTGAGATTCTTGATCTGAACCCCAGAGGGTCACACCCTAGCCGGGGGAAAACAGAAGTAAACTGAGTAATACAGGGTGATTGGTTGATAATTAGTCAGATTAATAGGGTGTCTCCTTTTGAAAGGAAGAGTGGCAACTTTGCAAACACAATGTTGGACATATGCCAAGAAACATGACCAAAACTAAAACTACTCAACAGGTGTTTTAGATATTAGAATTACCAGAAACAGTTTAAAAAAATTAACTGTGATTAATATTACAGTCACAAAAATATGCATCAAACTGGAAACTTTGAGAACTGTACATTCTAACAGAAATAATAAGAAGAGGAGTCAGCTCACCACTAATTGGCTACCCTGAGGTACAGTTCACATAGAAAAGACACAATAAACAACATTTTTTCTTTATTGACAAGTTTTCAAAATAATAACTTGGTTCACCAGCATCTTTCAACAGTGGCCATTTATATTGGAAGTAGAGTCATGAATTCATAGATTTAAAGCATTTGATATATCTAGCTCATTTTATTTGTAACTCAATTTGGTGCTTGAATTAATGGAAGCCTATTCAAATTGACTCCAAAAAGGTTCAGGAGAACCCTTTTGCTATCATCTCAGTTTTCACTGATAACGTCCCAGGCCACAAAAATCTGTGGATTTGAAGTCCAAATCATTTTCAAGGAAATATAAGCATTATTAGAACATATATATGTGCACACACACATTTGTATGTAGATATACATATGTATATATATTAGAAGCATTATCCAGAATAGTCACAGTTACTGACTAAAAATAAATGAAGAAAATCTAACATTAAAGAATAGATGAAATCCCTCTACTTACAATACATTTCAATCAACTACCTGCCCTTCCCTGGTGGCGGTGGTTCAGTCACTATGTTGTGTTCTACTCTTGGTACCCTATGGACTGCAGCCCTCCAGGCTCCTCTGCCCATGGGATTTCCCAGGCAAGAACACTGGAGTGGGTTGCCATTTCCTTCTCCAGGGGATGTTATTAAACCATGGATCAAACCCACGTTTCTTGCATTGGCGGGCAGATTTTTTACTGCTGAGCCACCAGAGAAGCCCACCATTTGCCCTAACTACCATATATTTTGGAGCCTAAATATGTATCTACAAGAGAAGAAGGAGAAAAGATGCCAGTGTTATTTCTTCTTTGAGGACTGATAAAGAGGAAACTGTCTTAAGATACAGTGAAGCAACTATTTTTAAACTCTTGCATCCTGCAGGCTGAGTTTGGTCTATTTTTTAAAAAAATTATGTGAATATAGGAAGGTAGGGAGAGTGGAGGAAAAACAGAATTTCTGAAGAAGATTATAGCATTGCCTTTTAAAGCAAAAAACTATTTCTTGGGTGCATGTGATGGTGTGGAGACAAACCCTCTGGAAAAAAAAAAGAAGATAAACAGCGATTTTTAGGCATGTGGTTCTTTCCAAACTTCTAATTTCATAGGATCATTTCACCAAAAATAAAATTGTCATAGTTTCTTATTGTTTGTCATGTTAAGGCTGGATAATTGGCATCCTATTGTTTGTACAGGACGAAATATTACAGGAAAAAACACCATGTGACTTGGGTGCCTCTGGGTTCTCGTGGGAACGAGAAAGTTCTTAGTGAGAGGGAGAAAATATTCAAACAGCATAACCACAAGCTCACTAATGGCAATTTTCTGCTTAAATGTGGAAATTGAGGGTATTTTGCATGTTTCATTTATTTTTCAAACATTTGAAAATACATTTTTTTCAAAAGTAAAGCAGGAAGACTGGAATATTTATTTTAACTCTTGTCATCGTTTTTGCCTTGGTATAAACATTTGCAGCATTCAGAGAAAAGAGTAGTTAAAGCTATAAACTTTTGTAATCTGTACTTATTTAGTTTTGTGTAATTGCCTTAGTCAGGTAAACCTTTCTCAATTATTTGTGGTTGTGAAAAATAATAATAATAGTAACATGAATGGAGTATAGTATTAGTTTCTTCCTGCTGCTGTAATAGATTTCCACAAACTTAGTGGCTTAAAACAACACAGATATATTGTACAGTTCTGGAGGTCAGAGGTGTACAGTGGATCTCAGGAGACTCAAATCCAGGCTCAAATTCAGTCTGTAGGGCTGCACTCCTGAAGGCTCTAAGAGAGAATCCATTTCCTTTCCTTTTACAGCTTCTAGATATTGCCTGTATTCACTGGCTCACAGCCCTGTATTAGTGTAACCTCTGACCCCTGGTCACATTTCTTTCCCTGGTTCTGATTCTCCAGCCTCCCTCTTTAACACATAAAGACCCTGTGGTTACACTGGGCTCAATGGATAATTCAGGAAAATCCTTCCATCTGAAGATGCTTAATTTAATCACATCTGCAATGTCCTCTTTGCCATGTAAGGTAACATATTTACAGGTTCCTGGGATGAGTACACAGACATCTCTTCTTTACATCTTTTCCCTCTACCATACTACCGACTCAACGTACAGTCTCCAAATAGGCATTAAAAGAGAACAGCTCATGTGGTCAGGTGTTTGGGGAAGAACAGAGCAGGGCTCTTGGCAGTTCAGGAGTCAGCTGCCTGAGCCTCCCTCAGGAAAGACTGGACTTGAGCCAAAGCCACTTCATGCTGTCCCTCAGGTCATTTTTTTTTTCTGACTTGTTTTCTGTGTCAAACCCATCATAGTTGTAACCCCTCAAATACTATGAGTTGGGCCTGTAGTCTTCTTTGTAGTTCTCAACATTGCTATCCGTTTTGGTGTGAGTCCACATGTGTGTATGCACGTGTGTAAGTGTGTGTGACTTCATATATCTTTAGTTGAAAGTTGAGAGCACAATCATGGGCTGCCACCAAGGCAACCAGAAGTCTTCCTGTCCCCTTTGAGTTTTAGTTTTATTTGCTGTCACTGTCATTACTGCCTTTTTAAATTTCATTTTCAGTTTTCTGAATATCATGTCCACTTTAGGTTTTATGTTCACTGTAACCAATTATGCCATGGAATCTAAGGCTAGCATTTCTTCAAGACATTATTTTGTTCATAGTAAACAAAATCAAAAATAGGCTTTTGAGCAGGCACAACACCTCAGACATCACTACTTGATATAGGCTCTATTTACCAATGAGCTCTGTTACACCTTCAAGGTCCTTCTCATCCTTGGGGAGCCACTACCAACCAATGTAGACATGTGATATTAAGTTTGTGTGCTGTCATGGGTAGAATGATCTCATTTTGCTTGAGTGGTTTGTTCAGTTAACAAGTACTTATTAAGCCTCTACTATGCACTAGGCACTGTGATCTTTTCCTGGAGATAAATGGTAAAGAAAATTAGATCCCATGTCATCAAGAGCACTCAGTTTATTGGTAGAGACAAAGTTACACACAAAGTGAAAGGTACTAAACAGATGTAAGCCCAGGATGCCCTAGGAGCTCCTGGACCAAGAATCCATCATTATGCCGAGGGCCAGGAATGACCTCTTAATGGACACAGAGACCTGATAGATAAATGGGAGTTAATCAAGCAGAGAAGAGAGACAGAGATATCCTGGTATTCCTTAAGCCCTTCTTAGCATTTACCCCATTTACCTCATTGCTCTGTTTTACCACTTCTCTGGTAAATTCTTTCTCCCAAGAACTCCTGTGCCTCAGGTATTTCATGGAAGTGTGGACGCCAGAAATGTTATTATCTCATGGTGAATCACTTCTCTTTGGTGGTGGTGCTGAAATTGCAAAGAAATGACATAAACGTGCTGCGCTCTTACTTGGCAAAACCTCCAAAAAGCCTCTTTACTCTTCTCTCTTTTTATAGAACTCTGCCTTCCATTGTCTCCTTAGGGGGGAGGAATCCCTGAGCCAAGTTCTTCAGCCTCAGTGAACTTCTCTGAACTCCTTTACATTGGTCTAGATGAGCCACCTTTACCCACCCAAGTCTGCTTTCATTGGTAACTCCACAGCAAAGAGATTTTGAGACTTCAAATCAGAAAGACAACCTCTTATGGTATCCTCATTATGTGTATATATTGATTTAATGATCATATGGGAAGAGACATGCTCTGAGGATGTTTTTCTCTGATAGTTTCTTCATGGAAATGTCTCTGAGGAGAGTTTGGAAGAGTCAACAACATAGAAACATGGAATAATGGCCAAGGAATACGGGCAAGGTTCACTGCCCTCAAACTTCTTTTTCTCTATCTCAGCCTAGCTTTTGATTCCTTAATTCAATATCGCTACTTTTGAGTTGCCCACATGAATGTTTCTAGAGTGAATCATACTAGATCTATAGTACAAGCTTAATAACATCAACCTTTACTGATATTCTAGCTTAAATGTCTCCCAGTTTTGTTTTTGCATTTGCTTTTAGATTAGCTACAACTAGTTAAGAAATGGTCTACTGAAACTAGAACCTTGCACAGAAATTTTCAGGTAGGACGTGTTTAAAAGGATTTGAATGACAAATCACCATCAGAGCAAAACATTTCTCCAGTTATACTCTCCATTAAATATTAAGTATGCAATGGGAAAACAACTTGAAAATATAAATATATAATAATTGAATTATTACAAGTTTAGAAGCCGAAGAGACACATAAACATGTTTCATATGTGAACCAAGTATCTCCTCCCCCTCTACTTTCACTGGCAGGAAATACATCAGTATATGCTATTTCTTTTTAAGCCTGAGGAGAGAAGGCCAAGTGACAGCTTTAAAAGTTGACCTTGAATAAGTTATCAGTTGCAGCACTTCTCTAAATCTTGGACTCAATTTACTCTGTTTAAGTGTAGCCTCTTTTATGTTTATCCTTAGATATTTTAACAAAGCATCGTAATGTTATTTCTATAGTGTAATCACACGGACAAACATACTACTTTTAACTCTAATTTAATCACCTATTTTTAATTCTCATTTAATCACCTGGTTGGTGAGTCTAGGACAGTACAGTAAATTATTAGCCTAAAACTGCAAATCAGAGAGTTAAAAAATAATAAAACAAAATAAGGAATTTTGAAAAGCAACCCTACAAGTCAGAGTTGCAAAACAATTGCAAGCATCCCAAAATATATACTGCAATAATAAATATCTCAGTGAACTGAACCTAAACTTCACACACGTAAACTACTGGCTCTTTTAACTACAAGAAGTATTTTTAGTATTTAACTTTTTACAAGGAAGGATATGTTGCTGCTGCTAAGTCACTTCAGTCGTGTCTGACTCTGTGCGACCCCATAGATGGCAGCCCACCAGGCTCCTCCATCCCTGGGATTCTCTAGGCGAGAACACTGGAATGGGTTGCCATTTCCTTCTCCAGTGCATGAAAGTGAAAGTGAAGACGCTCAGTTGTGTCTGACTCTTCGCGACCCATGAACTGCAGCCTACCAGGCTCCTCCGTCCATGGGATTTTCCAGGCAAGAGTACTGGAGTGGGGTGCCATTTCCTTCTCTGGGAAGGATATAAGAAAGTGAGAAAATGTACTATATTCAGATATTCATAAACAAGGCAGTTTTCAGCATAAATCCCAGGGATGAGAACACATTCTGTCTAGCCTCCCAAACTTCTGTACTATAGTGCTCTGTGTTTAATCTGCAGGCTTCAAAGTGAGGAGAATGATTTAATGCATTTGAGAAGACATTTTGAATAACAGCTTTAAAACAAAAAGGGGTTTTCCACGTTAGCCACAGCTGACCACAAAATACAAATTAACAATTTGCCCCATTTCCTAGCCATTCCAGTTGAGGTTTTAATGCACACAGCTAATAAAGCATCTTTCATATTGTAGTTGGAGCATCCCAACCCACTCATGGACCACTGACTTAGAAACAATCTCATCTGCAATTGCTTCTGTGGCATGAGGTCTTGAAATGATCAGTAATCTCTTAGGATGACTCACATCTCACTAGCTCAATGTGGTTTCACGCTACCAGGAGAACACAGTGCCAGCACATGCCCAGTAACTCACAGCATAGTCATTTCCCTGAAATCTTTATAAGGAGTGCCCCTCCATCTGGTGTAAAAATGCATTATTCATTCAATACACATCCTATTCACTAAACAGGGAGAATATCACCCCTACACTTCCATTTATACTCAAACCATGTCATTTGGGTAATTGTGGCTTCTCTGGTTTTATACTTTGAGATTTTGCATGCATTTTATATCTTCCTTTTGAAAACTACATTTTATTAAATATTTGCCCAGAGATCTAATTTTCCATTTCCTTTTCTCTCCCCTGAGTCTCTGTATCATGCTCACATTTAAGTCACAGGTGCACTTGGGAAGCTTAACTTTACTTCTGAGTCATGTTGCTGAGCAACTAAAATCTCCCTCCACTCCCAAGGGGCTCACTGCCCTACAGTTTCTCTTCTCTGTCTAAGGACACCAGAATAGAATGAGTAAACTGTGCTCACTGTATTTCCAATTACGTGGGTTTTTAGTGTTATCTTGTCCAGGAACATTTATGACAACACTTGGATTCTAGGATCCAATCTAATACATATACTCTAGTAAAAACTGGAAGAGTATTTAAGTTCAGTTCAGTCACTCAGTCGTGTCCGACTCTCCGCGACCCCATGAATCACAGCATGCCAGGCCTCCCTGTCCATCACCAACTCCCGGAGTTCACTCAAACTCATGGAAGAGTATTTAGGTGTTCACAAATATATATATATATATATTTCATATTTTATATATGTTTATTTATTTCAATGTGATAGAACCAGTGCTCAGGTTAGGAGATCAAGGTTTAAGTTGAATATCTATGTAACCTTGGGTTTGGGAACAACCAGACCTTCTGCTACTGCATCACCTAGTCTCTGAGACCAGAAGCAGTAGGAACAGTTTGAGAACACAAACCCAAAGAACCCCATGAAGCAAGTAAAATCCCCAAGTGCAACATCAAGAGGAAGAGGCTTATAGAACCAAAAAATGACACAGAAGAGATCTTGTTTATTAATTTAATCAGGATATTTTATTGTATCAAGAGATCTGAATATCTTATAGATCTGTCAATTTCTCTTCATTCCTACTGTTAGTTTCCTAATTCAGGCTATCACAAGGCTTTCCCAGATCACTCCAACCTCCCCTACATGATCTCCCTAACATCCAGGCCTGATTCCCTCTTCTCCACTATCCATTGAATCGCCTGATGAATTCCTCTGATGAAAATGCTGAAGTGCCTCCTCACTGCCCTCAAGATAAAGCTGATCTCCACAGTATGGAATCTAAGCACTTTCTCCCTTTTCTCATGCTTGCTTTCCTAGCCTTACCTCTTGACCATCTCCTCCTGCCTTGCCATCTAAAGTCCAGTCTGCCTGAATGACATCGACACACTCCTACTTCCCAACTCGGTAACAGCTCTGCTTTCTACCATGGATACCGTCCCACTCCCAACACCTCTGCTCTTACCTAGACAAATCTTACTCATTTTCCAGATTAGATGATGCTTCCTAAAAAACTGAATTAAAGTGGCCCTTCATCGCCCACACACCAAGATAGCACAGGTACTGACACACAGTGCAGCTTTTCATACTATGAGTTCTGAACAACTCACCAAACTCTGAAGTCCACAAGGAAGGAACTATAACAGTTGAGTGTTGAGACCAGACCCTAAAGCTACAACAAATATATTTTCCTTTTCCCTCTAAGGGAATCAAGGGAGAATCATATACTCATTCAATCACCTTTAGTGAGGAGTCCCAGTGCCACAGCTTTAAATGGCATTTTTCTCAACATATGAGATGACTTTGACATTAAACCCACAAACTCAGAATACAAGAAATGTAACATCCTTTATTTTTATGTTCACTTTGCACTCTGTGGTAGAAACTTAATCTTGTCAATTCTGGGTCATCTCATTCAAGTCAGTTCCATCTTTTCCTTGGAGTTGCATCCAAGTTGAAAGGAGAAGCACTGATTTTGCACTGAGGCAGTGGAACTGGGGATGGAAATCTGATCCTCTGTCATCACCAGATACCCACTGACTCCTTTGGTCTTGGTCTACACAGTCAGTAGCAGCCTCCTCATTCCATCCCAAGGCCTCTCTGGATCCGATTCTATAATATATCAGTTACATTGAAACCCTCTTAGGCATACTGAAAATACTTGGTTGTTCCCTGAACCAAAAGAGCATGGGAAAATTCTATGAAGTTTCCTCAAGTTTGTACGCCTAAACATTCTGTAAAACTGTTTACTCGAGTGCTTCTATGAAACACTTCTATAAATATTGATGAAAAATTCAAGTTTTAGCAACCCTCTGAATTCATTTACTAAGAATACAAATAGATTTTTTTACAGATCATTCTGAATGTAGTGAGACTTTTGTTTTGTGTGTTTCCTATATGTTTTGTCCAACCCTGGATTCAACACCAGGCAGAAAGTTAATAGCGTGACTCAACTCTGTCTAACTTATTCTCTGATTTTAATTTTCTTCTTTCTCCTAGTCAGGAAAAATTTCTATGCTCTGGGTGCCAATCATGACATTCTTCTCTGTCATTTGTCTCATGTTTTGAAATTAGGGTACTTTTTAAGCCATATTTTAAACTATTTATGTTCTCTGCTTTCTGCATGTAATTTATTCCCTGAGGCATATATATAGAATGTCACAGTTTCCCAGGTATGAAGAAGAGTCACAAAACAAAAGGAGTTATGGTAAGGAGGTACCAATTAATATGTCAAGATATTATTCGACCTCATAAACCACTAGCTAAGAGTCTAAATTTCTAAAAACAGAGTTTTCCAGTAAGTGCTGGCAGAACTCATTAGAATACCTCGTGGAAACGTCCTGATTTCTCCCCACTCTTCCCTCCTAAATTAGAGTTCAATTTCACCCTTGTATTTCGGGGAAAGGTGTTCTGATGCAAATCAGCAGAACTGGAGGGAAATGACATAAATATCAAGAAAGAATGAATTTGTTCATGAAGCCTCTTTGTCTATGTATAGGCCCTTTTTAGGCTCAGTCATTGGCGTGTAGCAGGACAGAAGCCAGGCCATGCTTCCACAACAAACAGGAGAGAACAGAGAAAAGATTTCTGCACAATCTCTTTACAAATCCAAGAAGCAGGAAGTAAAAGTGGTACAGCAGCAATTGCGTATCAAATTTTAAGGCACGATAACTTTTTTCTTCAAAAAATTGAAAGAAGAAATGAATGAATCAGTGACTAAACTAATAAATAAAGGGACTTCCCTGATGGTTCAGTGGTTAAGAATTCACTGGCCGATGCAGGGGATGTGGATTCGATCCCTCACTGGGGAACCAAGCCCACACACTGCAACTCCTGAGCCTGTACAGCACAACTGAAGCAAAGCTCTCGCGTGTCGCAACGAAGATCCTTCATGCAGCAACTAAGACTTGACACAGCCAAATAAATAAATGCATTTTTAAATTAATAAATAAATTAGTGAATGAACGAAAAAAGTGTGAAAGCTAGGAAACTGTAAAAGGAAAGGAAAACTGAAAAAAAAAAAACTGGAATTTGGGGTTTGTAAGACATACAAACACATTGGCTGGTAATTTCATTGCCTCTGATCAAGATGTATAAATTGTTAAACATATATCATTCTAAGTATGTGTGAGTCCAACAAAATAATGCATTTGAAAGTATGTCGTAGGCTATAAAAGGGTCATAAAAGGAATATTATTGCAATTTTCACTAGTGTTGCCATATGTTAATTCTGTTGATTTCAAAAAAGAGAGAACTCCATCTCAACACATGAGTGTTTGTGGAGTGCCTAATGTGGGCTCATTTGCTACAGAGGTTAGAGCATTTTCAAAATCCAGGAGAACATGGGAAAGAAGCCCATATTGGCAGTTGGTTTGTCAAGCAAGACGTTCTCCAGATGAACAAATAAGAATCCAGTCACCCAAGGAGTGGAAACGCCTCAGCTGAAATTTCCAAACCAGTCAGTGATGCTGAACATTCACAAATGGCTGTTACCAGGACTTCTTTCAGACTCTTTCCCGTTCCATCTAAAGCAGCAACACAGAATAAGGCTGTGCCCAGCCCTTTGTTCAGGAACACAAATACTTGTATTATTCTTTTTACTTGTCTTTTACTCTTTTCTTTTTGTAGCTTGTGTTGTGCTCAGTCATGTCTGACTCCTTGCCACCCCGTGGACTGTATCCTGCCAGGCTCCACTGTCCATCGAATTTTCCAGGCAGGTGATCTTCCTGACCCAGGAATTGAACTTGCGTCACTTGTATCTCCTGCATTGGCAGGCAGATTCTTTACCACTGTGTCACCTCTTAGTTTCATTTTAAAAAGGAATCTGAAATTCATGGCCAAGAGATCAAAATACAACAAAATAGAAATAAGTACATGAAGAAATCAGCACAGTTCAAGCCTCATTGAGTACAATTGTTACAAGAGTCACAATGTCCATAAGATAACGAAACAAGTTTTCAGGAGAAACATTTCAAGTAGAAGCAGTGTTGAGTCACTTGTCTTCATCAGTCTACACACTGTAGGACCACTGCAATAGAAACTTCCAGGTTCCCCTGCCACATATTAGAGACAAATTTCAGCCTAATCCGATTCTTATGGACAAAATTTCTTTGCTGATGTACCATTAAACACAAAGCACATTGACAGAGAATAATTCTCATCTTGCTAAGGAATCTGCTTGTTATATCACTAATTTGAAGCACCTGCTGCTTTAATAGAGGGTGGAGGGTTTTTGGGTTTTACTTTATTTCATTGAATGTTTTCTGCTTGCCTCATGATTTGTACCCCTGTGATGAGTCTGTTTTCATTCTCTGACCCTACTTTTATGGGTGTTAATTGATGAAGTTTATTCTTGTTCTGTTTATTGTCTCCTATTCCTACCCTCTTGTATTATCTAAATGTCAACTCTTTCTTCATCTCATCACTTCCCAGCTGCTCTCAATATCCTTATAGGGGCCTGAGGGCTGGGCTGGGCTGAAACACTCCCAAATCAATGAGAAGGCAAAAGGCCAGTATAAACTAGGCTCCATGAGCAGCCTGCTCATTTCAGAAAATTGGCCTTTCACTGCCTGTTGGATGAGGCCATTCCTTATGTGGGTATCTCTAATGTTCTTTGCTATGCCCACTGAAATTCTTAGGTAGATGGAAACTTGTAAACACTTTAGATTCCCTCCTTCCCTCAAACTCTACTACCCTAAGGAGAATTTCACCTACCACCCTTATTTTTTTTTTTTGGTAATTAATTTATTTTTTATTGGAGGCAAATTATTTTACAATATTATATTGGTTGGTTTTGCCATACATTGACATGAATTCGCCCCGGGTTTACATAAGTTCCCCCTCCTGAACCCCCCTCCCACCTCCCTCCTCCCTTTATCCTCCCTCTGGGTCATCCCCGCATGCCAGCCCCGAGTATCCTATAACATGCATTGACCCTGAACTATGATTCGTTTCACATATGATAACATACGTGTTTCAATGCCATTCTCCCAAATCATCCCACCCTCACCCTCTCCCACAGAGTCCCAAAGACTGTTCTATACATCTGTGTCTCTTTTGCTGTCTCGTATACAGGGTTATCATTTGCATCTTTCTAAATTCCATATATATGCATTAGTATACTGTATTGGTGTTTTTCTTTCTGGCTTACTTCACTCTGTATAATAGGCTCCAGTTTCATCCACCTCATTAGAACTGATTCAAATGTATTCTTTTTAATGGCTGAATAATACTCCATTGTGTATATGTACCAAAGCTTTCTTATCCATTCGTCTGCAGATGGACATCTAGGTTGCTTCCATGTCCTGGCTATTATAAACAGTGCTGCAATGAACATTGGAGTACACGTGTCTCTTTCAATTCTGGTTTCCTCGGTGTGTGTGCCCAGGAGTGCGATTGCTGGATCATATGGCAGTTCTATTTCCAGTTTTTTGAGGAATCTCCACACTGTTCTCCATAGTGGCTGTACTAGTTTGCATTCCCACCACCCTTAAACAGGTGCTTTGCTTTGCTCCTGCGCTAGGTATGCTCAGTCAGGTCCAACTCTTTGCGACCCCATGGACTGTAGCCCACCGGGCTCCCTTGTCCATGGAATTTTCCAGCCAAGAACACTGGAATGAGTTGCCATTTCCTCCTCTAGAGAATCTTCCCAGCCCAGGGACTGAACCCTCTCTCTTGCATCTCCTTCACTAGCAGGTGGATTCTTGACCACTAGCACCATCTGCTTTGCTCCTGACTACTCTTGAAAAACTTCAAGGTATTTGTTTGCCCTTCTCACTGTAGTTTTCTATTGTTGTCATAACAATGTGTCACAAATGTAGCAGGTTAAAAGCGCATCCACTTAAGTATCTCACAGATCTGTAGAATTCGAGCACAATGGCCTCACCAGACTAAAAGCAACATGTCAACAGGGCATTGTCCTTTACTGGGCCATCAGGAGAAGAATTTGCTTCCAAGCCCGCAGAGGTTGCTGGTAGAACCCAATTCTTTTCAATTGTAGGACTGAAGTCCTGTTTCCTTGCTGACTGTCAGCTGGGGGCTACCCTCAGCTCTTGGAGGCCTCTTTCTAATCCTCCCACATGGGACCCTACCTCTCAAAACAAGCGAGAACACACCAAGTCCTTCTCATGCTTAGAAGCTCTCCGATTTCCTTTTCTGTCGCATCTCTTTCCAATTCAATAAAAGAAAGTTCTGTGTTTTTAAGGGTTTATTTAAGTTGGCCTCACCTGAAAAAATTTAAAACAATTCTCTATTTTTAGGTCTGTAACTTTCATTAAATCTGCAAAGTCTCCTTTGCCATGTAAAGTAATGTATTCACAGGTTCCAAGTGATTCAGGCATAAATTTCTTCTGTGAACCATTATTCAGCCTATCACACACTATCTCTTATCCTCAGTTAGAAGGCTCTATACAATTCCCATTTGGAGTTCCTCAAAGTGTCTAAACTCCCAAAAGAATTCTGTGAATTCCTGCTGTTCTCCCCGTCAAACCCAATCAAACTAGGTAATAAAACCATTAGCCAGTTCTCAAAGTGATGAGGCTCTACCCTGTTTCCCTGTGTTCCTGTGAGCAGTCCCACCATCTCCCAGAAACACACCTGCATCACTGCTTCATGAGGCATTTTAACATGTCTGCCCCCCAGCCTCCTCGTTCTCCAAACTTCAAGCCAGCTCTTTTGACACTTGTTTTTAATAAAGAGGCTACGAAAAGAACATACATCTTGAATTTGCCTAAGTGGCTATTATTTTCACAAAAATAAACACATTGTAGCTCATGATTTTCTACAGGACATTTTATTACAAACTCTGAATCGTGTTATTCAAGTCCCCTCTAACAGGAAAAGAGATAATAAACCTGAAGTCTAAGTGATCTTGGATTGTTTCTCCACTGTGTTTAGTCAGAAAAGTTACCAAGTACCTCGAGAAATGTTCTCCATTTAGCAAGGCCAAATGTAATTTAATATAGAGTGATGAGATCTAAACGGCCCAAATCTACGCAAACAATTTAACATCAAAACAGTTTATCAAAGTTTATGAGATACTTATCAAGTATAAATCACATGACTTTAGGTAATTATTACTGTGTGTGTGAATCAGTCTGTAGATGGAGTTCAATTTAGATAAGATGAGCAACCACTCAGATGACCTTCCACAATAATCCCCACCACCTCACTTTCATGCTTTTTAATTTAGCTGGAAAGACTGACTAGCTACTAATGAATAGAACATAGCACACATATGGGGATTTCCAATAATTAGGTTATAAAAGACCACAGCTTCTTTGGCGGTCCCCAACCATCTTGGCACCAAGGACTGGCTTTGTGGAGGGCAATTTTTCCACACACTGGGACACGGGAATGGTTTCGGGATGACTCAAATGATTACATTTATTGCACACTCTATTTCCATTGTTATTACATCAGCTCCATCTCAGATCATCAGCATGAGATCCCAGAGGTTGGTGCTCTCTCTTTTTTCCTCTTGGACAGCTTCTCCTATAGGAAGCAGTTGCTATTTCATGAATCATGTCTATCAAGAGGTCTATGTGAGCGACTCTGGAATAAAATCCTCCCTCAACTGAACTTACAAATGACTCTAGACTTGTCCAGCTGCTGACTGCAGCCACATGAGCGGCCTTGGAGCAACCAGCTATGTATGCCATGTTAAGATTCCTGCTCCATGATACTATCAGATAATGTTTTTATTTCAAGCTGCTAAGTTTTGGATAGTATTCTACACAGCATCTGATAACTAATATAACAGATACACTTACAGCTCAAATCAATTCTCAAAACCAGCAGTTTATGGAGAGTTCCTAATAGACTTTGTATCCAAAGCACTCAAAACAGTTTGAATAAATGAAAAAAGTAATGATCATATTTTCTTAGTTTAAAAAATTAAGATACACATTTGGAACTGATGAGTCAGTCTCTATACTAAAGCAGTACTTGCTTGACCTATTCATCCCTGATATTATAGTTTACTTTCATAAACTGCAGGATCTGCTTAAGTTTCTTAGAATCTGCTACAATAAATGAACAGAGTTGATTTAGAAGATCTAGAATTCGCCTTACCCCCACTCTGTGTATAGTTGTCTATACCGTTTAATGCTACTACAGTTAGTAAGCCCAGTCCATTGTAATTATTTTACCGTAACTAGAAACTGCTGATTTTGTCTCAATTGCTGCTGCTGCTGCTGCTAAGTTAAGGAGTATCAAAACACCCTAGGTTTAAAAAGGGCTATGACATAAAATATCACTCATAGCAATAAGAAATAAAAAAAAACTAAAATCAGAATAAGAAATTATGACACATGATTAAAATGTTTTACCAGTTCCCTTAGAACTATTACAGAGCTTTGAATCAATAAGAGGTATATTAAGAGTCTCACAGATAAATGGACTGAAAGGATAAATAAAAAATTATAGAAACAGAAACTTGAAGACATAAGGAATATGAAAAATATTAAAACCTCCTTAGTAATCAGAGATGCAAATTGGCCAATGATTAAGGGAGTACCCTAACAAGTTAGCAATACTATAACATTAGCAAAGATTATAATGAAATACTGGTGAAGCTGCAGTGACATGAGCTCTGATAGGTTTCTGGAGTTATTTCACAATGTTACATCAACTACCATAAGAAGTTCTGCCCTTTGTCTCCTGAAGGCCACTACCAGAAATCTTTCCTAATGATGCAATTTGAGATGCAAACATTTATGTAAAAATGTGTCACAATTAAAATTATATATGTAATGCAATGGAATTACTAACTTAAAAAAATGAAAGGAAGGAAAGATGAAGCTATCCAAATGTTTATTCAGGGAAGGACATAAGGAAATATGACAGAACCATAACATGGAGCATTATGCAGATATAAAATGTGATGTTTTTAAAGACCATGTAATAGAAATAATAACAGCATATTTTAAAATATTGCTATTTTTTTAATGGCGGCTAATTATTTTACAATATTATATTGGTTGGTTTTGCCATACATTGACATGAATCAGCCCTGGATTTTAAAGAATATAATATTTAAGTTCTATATGATAGGAATAATAGCATGAAAAGTTTATGCTCTATCTAATGTTAAGCAAAAATGACAGCACATAAAAATATTAAATGTCCTAATGCTGTGTAAATAAAAGACTTAAAGATTATTATCTCTGCTGATGGGATTTCAGAATTTCAGGAACACTTATATAATTTATACCATGTTATCTCATAACCTGAAAAACAGTTTCCAATAAATGAATGTAGACACTTCTCTCTTCTTTTCTTTGATTCCGCCTCAGAAAGTTTTACTAAGAAAGAGCTCTTGATGAATTTCCTTAAGCTGTCATTTAGTTTGAGTCTTACACATCATTTTCTTTCTCTGAAATTAAGATCAGGACTTAACACTAAGATCATATCTGCATAGTTATAAAATTGGCATGCCACTTCCTTAAGTGCAGTTTTTCACTATGCTTATTTTTTTAAGCCACAGGATATCTGAATGTTAAAATACATAAAAGAATAGGGAAAATAAGTCATAAAATCAATTCTTTAGTTTTCATAGGGAAAAAACATTGAATATGATTAAAAGAATCGGTTAAAAGCCAATTTATAAATGGCCATATATGAAGCATTTCAGTAAAGTATGACTTTTGAAGAGGAAATAAAGGTGTGTGGATTATTTGCTATTTGAAGTACACATATTTTATGCCTTTGTGGATGGTCCAGACTTTATGCTACCCTCATCATTTTTATCTCAGTAATAACTCTTGATGTTGACCAAGAAAAATTTATTTTGAAATATGAATTTCAAGTTCCATAGAAGTAAATAAATTATTGAGCTACTGAACAAAAAGGCAGGAAAATGTAACAGACTATATTTTGTCATCCTCCTCAGAAGATGAGAATCACATCAGTCTTAATATGCTTACTTGTTGAAAAGCAAATGGAACACTAAGGGAGAAAAAAGAGGCCATGTCAGAGTCTCTAAAACATGGCATGCAGGTGCTATTAATAAGGGGAAACATGGTCATCTATCTCTGTGGAAGCCACTAAAAATTTTAAAAGAAAAGAGATTATTATAATTGCTGGAAAGCAGCAACAATACCAAAATGCCAGAATAACAGTCTCAAAAAAAGAAAGAAAAAGAGAAAGAGAGAGCATGAAAGAGAGAACTGTTATGTCTTTCAAAATGAAAGAAGGAAAGCGCTTTCAGTTCAGTTCAGTTCAGTTCAGTCGCTCAGTCGTGTCCGACTCTCTGCGACCCCATGAATCACAGCATGCCAGGCCTCGCAAGTATAAAAGGTGCCACAAACGTGAGTTTTTACTGTTTTCCTTTCTGGCCTGATCTTCTTATGAATGGATAAAATCATGATGAATCACATTAAGTGACCTTTTCTTTGGTTTCCAAAGAGCCTAATAAGGCTTCAAATGCTATCAGTGCAGATAGAGGGTATATACAATGAGGGAGACTTTGCTCTTTAAAAAAATGTGATGGACCTGGGGCAGAACGATGAACACTCAAGAACACTGAAAAATGAAAGAATTCAGGATATATTTTGAGATTCACAGCTCATTTATTTTAACAAGTCATTCTAAGCATAGATCTCACACACACACACACACACTCACACACACACACACACACAGAAACCTAACTGCTAAGCAGGGATTAACTGCCAACCTACTCAGCTCACAGAAAAGGACTTGGGTACTGATTGTGAGGTGATCTCAAAAAGGAGAAACCAGGGTTGAGGAATCATGGAGAGAGAGATGGAAAGAAGAAAAATCAAGATAAGGACGTGTTGTCAAGGGTACTGCTATATGGAATGCAAGTCCTCTGCGGTTTTGTCTGGCTTTTGTTTGTGTTTCAGGTACTTTTATTCTTTTTTTTTTTTTTTGGTTTTGTTTTTTAGAAAATGTTCCAGGACCTTGAAGAAGTGAACACAATATTTCTCAGAAATGTCCATCTGTGGATTGGCTCCAGGGCATTTAGACACTGATTTCTGTCTACTATTCTTGAGGAGTAGTTCCTAAGGACACTAACACCCTCTCATGTGCTGAGAGTCTGCGCCACAGCTTCAGAGAAGACTCTGGGCAGAAGAGTGGACTGGTCCCTGAGCTTAGATTGTCATCCTGCAGCGGTGACCCATACCTGCAGAGGTGAGTGAGGGCATGGGTCTCGGACCACCAAAGCACCGGCTACATTGTACTCACCCTGTCTTACACATCCTCACTCCTGTGTTTTGCTGGACACTTCACGAACAGGTCAGGAAACAGCACATAAGACCTAACACAGAGCTCACTCCATGCGTGATGAACCAAACAAACTTTGATCTGGAGCAGCAGCAGACTGTTCTTTAAGAATGTATAGAACAGTCTTTGGGACTCTGTGGGAGAGGGTGAGGGTGGGATGATTTGGGAGAATGGCACTGAAATATGTATGTTGTCATATGTGAAACAAATCACCAGTTCAGGGTCGATGCATGTTATAGGATGCTCGGGGCTGGCGTGTGGGGATGACCCAGGGGGAGGATAAAGGGAGGAGGGAGGTGGGAGGGGGGTTCAGGAGGGGGAACTCATGTACACCCGGGATGAATTCATGTCAATGTATGGCAAAACCAACCAATATAATATTGTAAAATAATTTGCCTCCAATAAATTAATTAAAAAAAAAAAGAATGTATGTCAATCACAGAGGACCCAATAACGAGAACCAGTTTTACTTAGAACTAGGAAATGCAAGTACCTTATACAGTACTGTTATTTTCAAAATCTAAGACTTCCCTATATTTGGGTGAAGACAACTGGGTAGTTAGTAAAAAAAAGAAATCTAGAATAAAACTTCTTAAGGCAGAGATATTCTCATTCATCACTCATCGTACCTAACACCCTGCATTATAATACCGTATGTCAGAAACACTAACAATCAAACAAAGGATGATTGGAACAGCCTGGCTCATAAAAGTCAGTGATGATGTCTGAGCTACAGTTCATTCCTCCATCCTAGTACTTATCATATTATATTTTAAATATCTCATCTGTCTCTTTATCCCACTAGATTGTGAGCTTACTAAAAGCATAATGTATTCATCTTTGTTTTCCTAACACAAAACCAACTGCATTCTGCTTAATGACCTCTCAATAAATATCAAATTAATGAACTAATAATGTTTTAGATCTGTTCTTAGAGATGTCTTTATTTGGTAAAGCTTTGCTCCCTAAATAAATAATCTTTTTATATCAATGCCCAAGTAATTTTGCAAATCTTGTTATCTCACTAGTATTTTTAATACAGAGAACAATGTTTCAGCCTCCATCACAGTAAGTTTCAGTCAGTATCATATGGATGTCAAATGATATAAAAATTCTGTATGTTTCAATATGGTAAGCATTAGCCAAATATGGACATTTAAATTGTATTAGTTAATTAAAATTAAATATAATTAAAAATTCATTTCCTCAGTCACACATTTCAAGTATTCAATAGCCACAGGTGACTAGTGACTACCCTACTCAACAGTGGTGCCGTAGAATATTTCTTCCATCACGGCAAAATGTTTTATCATATAGTACTACCACAGAATTTGGAAAAGAAAAATCCTAGCTCCTAACAGTGGACCATTAAACTCTGAGGTAGATCTGGGCATTGCTGCTTCCCACCATCCTTCCCATCAAACAAATTTCTTCTGTCTACATGTTGGCCAGGGAGCCTGAACTGCTTACGGTCCCCTACCCTCCCAGAAATCTGACTCAGGAAGCAGAGAATGGGGCTAAGGCAAGGTCTGCAGCACTGGGATTGCACAGAAGCCAGTTTCTCCTCTTCACTCCATCTGAAGAACAGTGTCACTTCTGTTAAGTTCTCTTTTGTGCTTTCAGAAAATGGAAAGCTAAGTCCCTAGGTTCAGCTCAGTTCAGTTCAGTCGCTCAGTTGTGTCCGACTCTTTGCTACCCCATGAAGCACAGCATGCCAGGCCTCCCTGTCCATCACCAAATCCTGGAGTTCACGCAGACTCATGTCCATCAAGTTGGTGATGCCATCCAGCCATCTCATTCTCTGTCGTCCCCGTCTCCTCCCGCCACCAATCCTTCCCAGCATCAGAGTCTTTTCCAGTGAGTCAACTCGTCGCATGAGGTGGCCAAAGTATTGAAGTTTCAGCTTTAGCATCAGTCCTTCCAATGAACACCCAGGATTGATCTCCTTTAGAATGAACTGGTTGGATCTCCTTGGACTGCAAGGACTCTCCTTGGACTCTCAAGAGTCTTCTCCAGCACCACAGTTCAAAAGCATCAATTCTTCGGCGATCAGCTTTCTTCACAGTCCAACTCTCACATCCATACATGACCACTGGAAAAACCATTGCCTTGACTAGACAGACATTTGTTGGCAAAGTATTGTCTCTGCTTTTTAATATACTATCTAGTTTGGTCATAACTTTCCTTCCAAGGAGTAAGCGTCTTTTAATTTCATGGCTGCAATCAGCATCCACAGTGATTTTGGAGCCCAAGTTCCTATTTATATTCCATGACAGACAAAGAGAAGCTGATAAATTACATTAGCTGAAAAGAACTTCGAGTAATGTTATTAGCTCTGAACAGACTCCCTGATGTATTTTGTGACTCTGAGATACTCTGGTGGTGTTCATTCCAGTGGTAAACACCATGCTATTGTCTGAACTTTGTGACTTTTGGAATTGCACTTATTAACCATAGGTCTTAAATGGGAGAGTGCAATAATTTTCCTAGATCTCCTAAAAGTCAGCCTTTTAGGTTGACTTTTGAGTAAAGATATTTAAATTCAAGTGACCTCTATTTTGGGACATCCCTGGTGGCTCAGCGATAAAGAATCTGCCTGCCAATGCAGAACCCACAGGTTCAATCCCTGGGTCAGGAAAATCCCACAGAGGAGGAAATGATCTCTACCTTAACCTTTAGAGTCCTAAATCAACTGCTTCAGTACAGGAAATGCCAGGCTAACTTTCCTGTTGGCATTCTAATTCTGCTAAACTACATGGTGCTTATCTTACTAGAGTTCAAGACATGTTCCCTTTAGTGGAGTAGATAGCAATGATGGTTGAGTTAGTACTTTTTCAAAGAAACATGTAGACAGCGCCCATCCCTTGCTAAAAGCAGAACCACTTTTTTTTTTAATTACAGTAGCCAAACACTGTAAAACATCCAAACATTTCTGGTAAATCCCAAAACCCTCCTGTGATGAGTGAAATCCCATATGTAAATATAAATGAATCATCCTGTGGTTTATACTCACGTGTTCCCAAACAACTTTGTGTTTATTTCAGCTTAACCAACACGACATTTAGATGCTATTATTAAGATAGTTAAAGACAGTATAAAATTGAAGAATGGGAACTTTACTGTTAGTAAAATAATTCTTTTGTTGAAAATCCTAATCACTGTTTCCTTGTGTTTTGTTTCATATGTGTGTGTATTTTTGTTGGGGCTCTCATCCTAGTTCTTTCTATTCCCACAATTCCATATCCATCTGGTATTATGGAAAATTATTTAAAATCCACATCTAGAAGCCTTTGTTGATTTACCAAATTAAATTTTTATTAAGCTCTCAGTTTGGCTGAAGCAAAGATGCTTGTTCCATGGAAGAAAAGCTATGACCAACCTAGACGGCATATTAATAAGCAGATACATTATTTTGCCAACAAAGGTCCATCTAGTGAAAGCTATGGATTTTTCAGTAGTCATGTATGGATGTGAGACTTGGACTATAAAGAAAACTGAGCACTGAAGAACTGATGTTTTTGAACTATGGTGTCTGAGAAGAGTCTTGAGAGTCCCTGGGACTGCAGGGAGATCCAACCAGTCCATCCTAAAGGAAATGAGTCCTGCATATTCATTGGAAGGACTGATGCTGAAGTTGAATCTCCAATACTTTGACCTGATGCAAAGAACTGACTCACTGGAGGAGATCCTGATGCTGGGAAAGATTGAGGCAGGAGGAGAAGGGGACAACAGAGGATGAGATGGTTGGATGGCATCACCGACTCAATGGATATGAGTTTGAATAAGCTCTCTGACTTCAGTATATCCTATAATTTTTACCTCAGATGAATAAAGGAGAAAACTAAGTGTCAACTACAAATTGGCACTTTCCAAGAGCATTGTCAACTATTGAACATCAAAGGCATTTGCCATCCGCCTCTATGGAGATTGAACCCCATGCTGGTATAGCTGTTGACCTTCAACAATCCCTGAGGGAGTTCAGGTGGACTGAGGCACTCTGTGCTCCAAGGAATCGGGTGGGACAGGTCTTTAGATAATTGGATGTTATTAGGAATAGATTTTATGATCTCAATCCTTGCATCTCCTCATATCTAGAGAAGCACTAAATCTCTTTATGGTGACATCAGATCCTCATGACTAACAAAACAAAACAAAAAAAAAACCTTTTGTAAAATGAGTGCTTAATGGTATTGAACTCCCCCTTCACCAAAACCTTATATATTGACCTTCCCCCACTGCCGCTTTGGAGCAGTCTCTGAGAGCTGTTTGAGATGCTGCCTCTTAGGCTGCAGTCCTCATTTTACCCCAAATAAAATTCAACTTACAACTCTCAAGTTGTGCATCTTTTTTAGTCAACATAAGTTTGTGATTTCTAATTTAAGAAGATCATTAGGGGAAATGTTAAGAAACATGCTAAGTGAAAAGAACTAATTCACATGCACTTTCATAAATTCCCTCACAGTTTCTCTCTTTAGAAAAATGGAGCAATGAAAATGTGATCTGAAGAACGGTGCTTTTTAAAAAGCAGATTGTGACAGAGAAACAGGCTGAGCTCCTTGTGCTATTAGAGGGGTGAAATGGGAGGCAGGGGTGGGAAAGAGGGTTAGGAGGGAGGGGATATACGTGTAGTTATCAGTGATTCATGCTGTTGTACAGCAGAAACCAACACTACATTGTAAAGCAATTATCCTCCAATTAAAAATAATCTTCTTTTTAAAAAGCAGATTGTGAATGGTCAACGACAAGACTGAATGAATTACTCATCAAGATATATGGATGAAACTATAGAGGAGAAGGCAATGGCACCCCACTCCAGTACTCTTGCCTGGAAAATCCCATGGACGGAGGAGCCTGTTGGCTGCAGTCCATGGGGTCGCTAAGAGTCGGACACGACTGAGCGACTTCACTTTCACTTTTCACTTTCATGCATTGAATAAAGAAATGGCAACCCACTCCAGTGTTCTTGCCTGGAGAATCCCAGGGACTGGGGAGCCTGGTGGGCTGCTGTTTATGGGGTTGCACAGAGTCGGACACGACTGAAGCAACTTAGCAGTAGCAATAGAGGCCCCAGAATTGTGTGGCAAATATAATGCTTTTGATTTTCCACCTCAAGGACATCAGTTCTTATTTTATTTGTAATCTTCTGTTTGGACTGGAGTTATTCAGAATGAAATCCAAGTCAGCTAAAGGAGGGTAGTGCAGTACCTTTCTTAGAATGAATTTACTCTGAATTTTTTTTCTCTAGTCCTTCATGTGGGGCCCACAGTTAATGGAAACGGGAGAAAGAAGGACCTACGTGTTGGTAATATGATAAAGAAATCAATAGCATCCTAGGCAAATAACAAGCATCCTATAAACCAGAACACAATATGGCCAGAACAATATGTCTGCCTCCTGTTACAAAACACTGAAAAATCACAACTTCTTTCTGTCATTGTTGTGATAAAAGGTGATGTTTCTATAAGGTGTATCCCAGGGATAAAGTTTAGCCATCAGACAAAAGTATGACTACAGATAATAAAATTCTCATTCAGTGACTGACTCTGTGATTTCTTCAGATTTGTCTCAACATTCAGATCAGATTCTTTCCACTTTCACACAACATGAAATCCTTTTCCAGGGTAGACAGCTTGCCTCAGCTACAATAAAGTTAATTTCAATTGGAAAAATAACTGTGGAACTGTCTCTCCTTCAATACTTTCTTTTCAACTTTTGACCATGAATATGAAAAATTCTGGATTCTAGACCTAAATAGGTCACCAACTTCTTCTATTCTTCAAAAAATTCTTTAATCTTTCTGGACCTCAGATTTCTGATCTTTGAAGTGAGGGTAGCAGTTTAAACTGCTTCTGGTTCTATATTCTATTGTTGTCTACTAGACATTTAATCTGTATTATTAAACAGCATCTTTATCTGCTCTGAGAAAACTAAAAACTCCCCCAAAGAAGTAATGATTCCCAACCTAAATTATATAAATTTGGAAGCACTCTGATGCTGGGAGGGATTAGGGGGAGGAGGAGACAGGGACGACAGAGAATGAGATGGCTGGTTGGCATCACCGACTCGATGGACATGAGTTTGAGTGAACTCCGGGAGCTGGTGATGGACAGGGAGGCCTGGCATGCTGTGATTCATGGGGTCGTGGAGAGTCGGACACGACTAACTGACTGAACTGAACTGAACTGAACTGAAATGAGTGTCAGGCAGCCTGTGAAAGTCCCGTACAAGCATGATATTGGTTCTCAGAAACCAATGACTTCAGGATTGAGTTTCTACATAAACTGCCTCAACAGGTCTGTTTCAGTTCAGTCCTCAGTTGTGTCTGCCTCTTTGCAACCCCATGGGCTGCAGCTCACCAGGCTTCCCTGTCCACCAGCAACTCATGGAGCTTAATCAAACTCATGTCCATTTAGCTGGTGATGCCATCCAACCATCTCACCCTCTGCCATCCCCTTCTACTCCTGCCTCAATATTTCCCAGCATCAGGGTCGTTTCAAATGAGTGAGTTCTTCACATCAAGTGGCCAAAGTATTGGGAGTTTCAGCTTCAACATCAGTCCTTCCAATGATTATTCAGGACTGATCTCCTCTAGGATGGACTGGTTGGATCTCCTTGCAGTCTAAAGAACTCTCAAGAGTCTTCTCCAACACCACAGTTCAAAAGCATCAATTTTTGGTGCTCAGCTTTCTTTATAGTCCAACTCTCACATCCATACATGACTACTGGATAAATCATAGTTTTGACTAGATGGGCCTTTGTTGGCAAAGTAATGTCTCTGTTTTTTAACATGCTATCTGGGTTGGTCATAGCTTTTCTTCCAAGGAGCAAGAGTCTTTTAATTTTATAGCTGCAGTCACCATTTGCAGTGATTTTGGAGCCCAAAAAATGAATAAATAATGTCTGTCACTGTTTCCATTGTTGCCCCATCTATGTGCCATGAAGTGATGGGACCAGATGCCATGATCTTAGTTTTCTGAATATTGAGTTTTAAGCCAACTTTTCACTCTCCTCTTTTTCTTTCATCAAGAGGCTCTTTAGTTCTTCTTCACTTTCTGCCATAAGGGTGTTATCATCTGCATATCTGGGGTTGTTGATATTTCTCCTGGCAATCTTGAATCCAGTTTGAGCTTCCTCCAGCCCAGCATATCGCATGATGTAATCTGGATACAAATCAAATAATCAGGGTGACAACATACAGCCTTGATATACTCCTTCCCCTATTTGGAACCAGTCTGTTGTTCTATGTCCAGTTCTAACTGTTTCTTCTTGAAATGTTGCTTCTGGATATAGATTTCTCAGGAGGCAGGTCAGGTGGTCTGGTATTCCCATCTCTTGAAGAATTTTCCATGCTTATTTTGATCCACAGTCAAAGGCTCTGGCATAGTCAATAAAACAGAAGTAGATGTTTTTCTGGAACTCTCTTGCTTTTTCAATGAACCAACAGATGTTGACAATTTGATCTCTTGTTCCCCTGCCTATTCTAAATCCAGCTTGAACATCAGGAAGTTCATGGTTCACATACTGTTGAAGCTTGGCTTGGAGAATTTTGAGCATTACTATACTAGCGTGTGAGATGAGTGCAACTGCGCAGTAGTTTGAGCATTCTTTGGTATTGCCTTTCTTTGGGATTGAAATGAAAACTGACCTTTTCCAGTCCTGTAGCCATTACTGAGTTTTCCATATTTGCTGGCATATTGAGTGCAGCACTTTCACAGCATCATCTTTTAGGATCTGAAATAGCTCAACTGGAATTCCATCACTTCCACTACCTTTATTCACAGTGATGCTTTCTAAGGCCCACTTGACTTTACATTCCAGGATGTCTGGCTCTAGGTGAGTGATCACACCATCATGGTTATCTGGGTCATGAAAATCTTTTTTGTATAGTTCTCCTGTGTATTCTTGCCACCTCTTCTTAATATCTTCTGCTTCTGTTAGGTCCATACCATTTCTGCCCTTTATTATGCCCATCTTTGCATGAAATGTTCCCTTGGTATCTCTAATTTTCTTGAAGAGATCTCTAGTCTTTCCCATTCTATTGTTTTGCTCTATTTCCTTGCACTGATCACTGAGGAAGGCTTTCTTATCTCTCCTTGCTATTCTTTGTAACTCTGCATTCAAATGGGTATATCTTTCCTTTTCTCCTTTGCCTCTAGTTTTTTTGTTTTCTCAGCTATTAAGTTGCAATGGTAAAGAATCCATCTGCAATGCAGGAGTCCTGGGTTCAATCCCTTGGTTGGGTAGATCCCCTGAAAAATGAAATGACAACCCACTCCAGTATTATTAGTTGGAGAATCCCACAGACAAAGAGCCTGACAGACTACAGTCCATAGGTTGCAAAGAGTCAGAAACAACTGAGCCACTAACACTTTCACAAGAAAAAGCAAGTCAAAGAAACAGTTTCCAACATGGAGTCAGAATTGGCTTTTTCTCTGAACAAACCCAACCCACAGCCTGAAATAAATCCATCCAATCTGCAGTCTAAAGCCAAGCTTCCTACCTGAATAAAGTCTAGATGAGTGAACTCCAACTGACCCACAGATTCTTGAGGTGGTTCAGTTCAGTTCAGTTCAGTCGCTAAGTTGCCTGCAAATCAAAAGACACCTCGGATTAAGCCTATCATGGTGACACTTTGATTTGTACTTCTCGTTTCCAGAGCTGTGAAAAATAAATGTCTGTTGTTTAAGCACTCAAAAAAAAAAAAAAGAAAAGAAAGAAAAAACACTATAAGGCACCATTTTTTAAAAAATTGGTTTGTTATGCAGCATTATTATGGCAATATCTGATCAACAAAGAGTGGTTTTGTGTTTTTTTTTTCTGAAAATGCATTATGTCTTAAGCTACCAATATTTTATTTTATTTATTTAAAAAAATTTTTAATTTATTTATTTTAATTGGAGGCTAATTAATTTACATTATTGTATTGACGCAATATATGGGCCTCCAACATTTGGCCAGCAACTATTCATCTCTGCCTTTAGTACAAATGATAAAAACATAAGTTACTCACAGCTCTGGACAGAAGCAATATGTTTTAACTCAGAAAGATATCAGGAACAAAATTAGGGAAAAGTCAAACTAAAAATTACTTTAGTGACAATGAGATGCAGTGAGGGGTCAGAAGACCAGGAGTACCCAGCCTGGTACTACTGGTAAATATCTTGTAATTTTAGCAAGTCAATTTTTTTTTTTTCTGAAGACCACTCCTTAGCTTGTTCATTTGTAAAGTGAGGTTAAGCCTTATTTTCTATCTCACACTTTTTACACAAATAAATTCTAAATGGGCTATACTAAATCTAAAATCATAAAATCACATGATTTCTAGATGAAAACATAGGAAAATTTCTTTGTGACTTTTGGTTATACAAACATTTTAAAAATAAGATAAAAGCACAATCTATTAAAAATTTAATAAATTAAGCTTTACCAAAAAATGTTTGCTCCACAAAAGGTAATATTAAGAGAATGAAAAGACAGGTCACATACCAGGAAAAAATAATTAGCAAATCACATCTCTGACAGTTCTTAAATCCAGAATACTCAAAGAACGCTCAAGTTCAACAAGAAAACAAACAACCCAATAAGAAAGTAGGCAAAAGATCTACGCAGGTATTGGAATGGTGCAATATACACATGGGAAGATGCTCAGCATCATTAATCACTAGAAAATGCAAATTAAATGTAAATTAAAACCAAAATGAGACATCATACGTATTAGAATGACTAAAAAAATCACTTGACAATAACAAGTGATAATGAGGATAAGGAGCAACTGGAACTCTCATGCACCCCCTTAAGGAATGAAAAATGATACAGTCATTTGGGACAACAGCAACTTATTATAAAGTTAAACATACATTTAGCACTGACTCAGCCAGCCCATTTCATAAAACCTTATCTTCACACAATATCTGTTCACAAATGTTTACAGCTGTTTCATTACAATCATCAAAAATTAGAAACACCCAGATGTTCTTCAACCAGATGTACTTACAGTACATCCATAAAACAAAACACTATTCAGTAACAAAAAGGAGAAAATTACTGATTTAGTAAATAAATGGAAGAATCTCAAATGTGTTTTGCAAAGTAGAAGAAATCAGTTATCCTATGGGAACTGGTTTGCATATCTTGTAATTTTATTTATGTGACATTCTGGGAAAGGCAAAACTACAGGGACACAGAAAAGATCAATGGCTACCAGGGTTTAGAGGATAGCCAAAATGCTAACTATAAAGAGGTAGCAAAAGGTAATTTTGTTGTTGTTGTTGTTTGAAGATTGAATTTTATTTTTTTATTTTATTTTATTTTTATTGGAGGCTAATTATTTTACAATATTATATTGGTTGGTTTTGCCATACGTTGACATGAATCCACCCAGGTATAGACGAGTTCCCCCTCCCGAGCCCCCCTCCCACCTCCCTCCTCCCCTTATCCTCCCTCTGGGTCATCCCCGCATACCAGCCCCAAACATCCTGTAACATGCATCGACCCTGAACTGGTGATTCGTTTCACATTTGATAATGTACATGTTTCAATGCCATTCTCCCAAACCGTCCCACCCTTACCCTCTCCCACAGAGTCCCAAAGACTGTTTTATACATATGTGTCTCTTTTGCTGTCTCATATAAGGGTTATCTGCAATACTTTGGCCACCTCATGCGACGAGTTGACTCACTGGAAAAGACTCTGATGCTGGGAAAGGTTGGGGGTGGGAGGAGAAGGGGACGACAGAGAATGAGATGGCTGGATGGCATCACCGACTCTGTGGACATGAGTTTGAGTGAACTCCGGGAGTTGGTGATGGACAGGGAGGCCTGGCGTGCTGTGATTCATGGGGTCGCGGAGAGTCGGACACAACTGAGCGACTGAACTGAACTGAACTGAACTGAATACAGGGTTATCATTTGCATCTTTCTAAATTCCATACATATGTGTTAGTATATTGTATTGGTGTTTTTCTTTCTGGCTTACTTCACTCTGTATAATAGGCTCCAGTTTCATCCACCTCATTAGAACTGGTTCAAATGCATTCTTTTTAATGGTTGAGTAATACTCCATTGTGTATATGTACCAAAGCTTTCTTATCCATTCATCTGCAGATGGACATCTAGGTTGTTTCCATGTCCCGGCTATTATAAACAGTGCTGCAATGAACATTGGAGTACATGTGTCTCTTTCAATTCTGGTTTCCTTGGTGTGTATGCCCAGGAGTGCGATTGCTGGATCATATGGCAGTTAATTTTTGAAATGATGAAACTGTTCTATCCCACAACCATGATGGTGGATACATGATTATATACAACTGTTAAACTCCATGAAACTGTATACCACAAAGAGATAATTTTATTGCATATCAATTAACAGTTAAAAAAGACTTTAAAAATTAAATAATTTTTAAAGTTATATTAGATTAGATGACCTTTGATATCACTTTCAAATGTACATGTTAATGACACACTATTTTCTTTAACTTTTCTCTTTTGTAAGCTGATACTTTTGCTATAAGAGAAAATCATCATTTCAAATGACTATGTCTTCTTTGCATGACCATAATGAAACATCTTCTGCAATACTTGGAACACGGCTGCAAGTCTTACACTTTCTCTTTCTAAGGAGCAGGCTACAGAACAATCTGCCAATCCATGTTTAGGACAGTGTTTGCATTTAGCACATGTGAATTTCAGTTGAAGAATGGCCCTGAATTGGGCATGTGATAAAGAACTTGTGTAGCTAGTGGCAGTCTGTCTGTCTTAAGAGTTCAAGTGTCTTCTCAAGAACTGCCTCTTTTAGTTTAAGGTAAACTGGTAAAGCCTATTTCATGCAGAGAGCATGGGCCTTTAGATGAGACATTAAGACCTAAAGCAAAGGCTTTGTTTTTGCCTCCTGATCTACACTTCTATGGCAGCTGGCTTCAAAAATGGCCCCAGTGATTCCTGACCCCTGGTATTCTTAGAAGAGTTCACTGAGGTGAAAGAGCTTGGCCAGGCCAACAACCCAGAACTTCTTGTTTGAGTATGAGCATGTGGGTATATATTATTGTATTAGTCATGCACTGTTGCATAATAAATTTCCCCCAATGAAAAATTATTATCTTGCTATTTTTGTGAGTCAGTAATCTGGAAACCACTTAAATGGGTGATGCTGGTGACAACAGAACTGCAACTTCTTGAGAAAGCTTAAGCCATGTCTTCAGTTCAAAGTCTGAAAAGGAAAACAAGTTCCTGATCTGTCTCTTAGAATTGGTGATAGTGGGAATCAAGGGTCACCTGATAAACCAGTTAAGGCAGAATAGTGAATCCAGTCTTGTTATTGGCTTAAGAACTACAAAACACAGTCCAGCTTTAGAAATAAAGTCTCAGGGCATCTTGCAACATGAATGTTTCCAGAGAACTGATCTTTATCATATTTCTACACAGGAATCAGGTTTTAACAGAGTTTAAGAGGTGCCTCCAAAGAAATTAGAAATGAATCAGCACTTGTGACACAAAAAGCATTCAAGACTCTGCCTCTGAGGTTTTGAGACGCTCCTCAACTTCCTATCTCAGGATAAAACCAGCTGGATGAATATTTGATCATGGGCCTCCACATGTAGAACATGCAGAACCAGGAACACATGTAGATTCCCTGCAGTCATTAGCCTCTTGATTTCCCAGAACATTTGGCTGAACTAGAGACCCATAAATGGTAAAGGGTGAGTCTGGGCTTCTAACCAATTTTCTGCTTCTCTGTCCACTGTTTTCCATCTGACTCTTTAAGCACTTACTTCCCTGTTGATATCAGAAATATCCATCAGAATATTACCAGCCTGCATTGAGGTGCCTGTCTCCTCATTTGGAGACAGTATATTCTTAAGGTCCAGATTCTTAAGGCAATCACATTGAAAGAGACCTCTAGCCTGAAAATCATTAAACTTGAGCTCCACTGCAGCCTTTTCCATTAGCCGAGGACAAGTTACTTGACTTCTGTGAGCTTCAACACAGTCACTGGGCTTCAACATAGTCATTCTGAAGACTTTGAAATAAATCACGCTTTTTACGTTTATGGACTTGGGGAGGTAGTAGTGATGGGAGAGAAACTGCAAATACCTGGAAATGTAGTAGAACTTTAATTTGCTCTTTTTTGCTGAGACACGTTCATCAGATTTGTTTTTAATTGGAGGAAAATAGCTTTACAATGTATTGGTTTCTGCGATACAACACTCATCTATCATAATTATACATGGTTTGTGACTTAAAATTGAAAACCACTGGACTAAATATTTTTATTCTATAATCATAAATTTAACATGCTCAAGGCATTGAGTTAGGCAAGGTGGAAAATACAAAATGAGTGGGACAAGTAACCAAACCATCAAAATCAAATGTACAACGCAACAGTGACACAGAGAAGAAAGACTGTCGTTAAGTATTTAAGGAAGTGAGAGATTACAGCTGTCTGGAGGCAGGAGAGTGGGAATTAGAGAAAATAATTCAGGTTTGTGCATGTTAAGGGAGCAAAGCATTTCAAGTTGAGGGCATAACAAAAGCTAAACACAACAGCCAAGGGGGAAAAAAAAATCTGTGGTATGTGAGGCAGCAGCAGGCAATCAGATACATTTGGCTAGATCAGTTCTGAAATCATAGGATGAGAGGAATAAAGCAGAAAGCCAAACAATGACAGAATCTAAAAAATAAAATGACACTTGCACATGAAAATGAAAATGGGATCCTGGCTAAAACTTATACTAAGTCTACTGCAGTACTTGGCGTTCCCAGTGGTTTCTGATTTTGTGGGAATATGGGCTGCAGTTCAGCTCAGTTGCTCAGTCGTGTCTGACTCTTTGCTTAACTTCCACTAATGGAGAACATCTCACACCTAAACGTATCACACCTTAATATGTATTATCCTTTGTACAAAAATGCAAATCATGATACTAACTAGATCATGGAAGGATCTATTGTTTGCAATATGAGAGCTGAAAAAAGAAGGCAGAGCATTATTTTTGCTTAACTCCAATTGGAAATGTGTACAATTAGGAATTTTTGTCCCTTTGCACATGGTGGTGAATGACTGAAACACTGCCCCACGTATTGGTTTGGGACTACAGATCAACTTAATGAGTAGGTGAATTTACAAATGTGAAATACATGAATAATGAGGACTGCCTGTGATTGTGTATGTATGTATGTGTATATATATTTTTTACATATATAACTTTCTTTCAATCTAACAGAGTTACTAAATAAAAATAGTTGTGTATTATAAATGATTGTTATTTGGTTTTCTTCTAAATACCTTCATTACCATTGTGACACTGTCATGTTATCCACCAACCTCCTAGACTCAGAAATATTTTGTAAGCAGACAGAAACAGGTCCATCTCTCAGGGACAGACTCTATGTTAACCAGCTCAAGGCAGATGACTAATTCGATATATTCCTTTATGAACAAACAACTCAGGGTACAAGGCATTATAATCCTCTAGCCAACACATTATTTTCCTATTAGCCATTCTAAATGGGAGACCAAAAAATACTGTGAAAATGGTTTGGTAAGGATGGAACTAGAGAATGCTAGTTATTTGACTGTTTACATGTATCAAGCCAAAGAAGCCAGGCCTTAAGTGTGATGAAAAATTAATTACTGAGGACTCTTGAGAGTACCTTGGACAGCAAGGAGATCCAACCAGTCCATCCTAAAGGAAATCAGTCCTGAATATTCATTGGAAGGACTGATGCTGAAGATGAAACTCCAATACTTTGTCCACCTGATGAAAAGAATTGGCTCATTGGAAAAGACCTTGATGCTGGGAAAGATTGAAGGTGGAAGGAGAAGGGGACTACAGAGTATGAGATGGCTGGATGGCATCACTGACTCAATGGACATGAGTTTGAGTAAACTCCGGGAGTTGTTGATGGACAGGGAAGCCTGGCATGCTGCAGTCCATGGGGTTGCAAAGATTCAGACATGACTGAGCGACTGAACTGAACTGAACTGAACTGAAATTAATGTGAAGGAATATGCTTTGGGTAAAGTTACCCAGGCACCTGCTTGGCTATAGTAATTAGCATATAGTGAATAATATTTTTCCAGCAATGTCTTAAGAAAGCTTGTTTTCAAGTGGCACCCACATCTCCAGTTTTATAAACTGAAATTTTTCCTAGAGAACATCCACAGAGAAAAATAAAATCATTTTCCTGCTTTACTCAAGGGAGAAAATATTGCAACCCACAAGGAGCAAAGTATAACTAAGTTCAGGCAGAGATGAATAGATAGAATTGGAGGCAAGATACTGGATTTAGGTACTGATTATTGTCAATTAGCTCAAGACTTCTACTTGGAGATAGGTACCATTCAGAATGAGTCTCCATTACTTGTCCTGCTCACCTAGATCCACTAGTCTTATCTTGAAAACACACCTCAATATATGCACATTTTTCTCTGCCCCTTACTCTTGGTACTTCAGCCACACTGAATTCCTTTATTCCTTGAATGATACAAGCCCTCTCCTTCTCATCATTTCCTCTACTTGAAAAGATAACTCCTCAACAGATGACTGATCAGTCTTCATCAGGCCCCAGCTTAAATTTCTCCTCCTCAGTGAGACATCTCTTGTTTATGTCCATCCAGAAAGCTGATGGCCGAAGAATTGATGCTTTTGAACTGTGGTGTTGGAGAAGACTCTTGAGAGTCCCTTGGACTGCAAGGAGATCCAACCAGTCCATTCTAAAGGAGATCAACCCTGGGTGTTCATTGGAAGGACTGATGCTAAAGCTGAAACTCCAATACTTTGGCCACCTCATGCGACGAGTGGATGCTCGTCTGATGCTGGGAGGGGTTGGGGGTGGGAGGAGACGGGGACGACAGAGAATGAGATGGCTGGATGGCATCACCGACTGGATGGACATGAGTTTGAGTGAACTCCGGGAGTTGGTGATGGACAGGGAGGCCTGGCGTGCTGTGATTCATGGGGTCGCAAAGAGTCGGACACGACTGAGCGACTGAACTGAATGAACTGAATCCTAGATGGCCTTTGCTCGGTCCTCTCTCTTCACTTTCTTCCTACACTTATAAAGGCTATAGTGGTCTTGCTTATTTCCTTGTTCTCATGTTTGTGATCTAGCTCCATCCTCTGGCATACAAGCATCATGAAGATTAGATACACATTCCCTCATTCACCACTGTGATCCCCAACATATAAAAGTGTTTGCTTCAAATTAGACACTTGATGTTTGTTGAATATATAAATATAAATCTACCTAAGTCGCTTATTTTCTTTAATAATCATACAAAATAAATGAGTGAAATCCTAATTTTATAATTACAAGATTTCAAACTGTTGGATGTTTTCTGTGACTTTACAAATTAAGGCCAGGCAAGATAAGCACATAATCCTAATCATGACAGTAAGTTTGGGAAGTAGGTTGCGGAAAGCCAACTCTTCAAAGTTATTTTTCTTGCTAACAAATTTTCAACAGATGTAAGATTTTATTTGATTTCTAAACCTAGGCACAATAAAAATAAGTTTAAAATAACTTGATATAATGAACTTTTTGTAAGTAAACTAAATCTTAGAAAAAGATTATGTTTTGGTGGAAGTTAAGTTTTAGTGCTAATTGTTTTCGAGGTTTTGTATCTACTGAGATCTTGTACTTATTGCCGACTTCCCGTAATGCTCCTTATTGCTATGTTGCATTATTATAAAGTTAAATTAATAAAAGGACATTCTAAGTTTGCTTCTGTGGCTTATCTATCTTTGGATGAAGATCAGATACCCCATGACCCAAAACTAGGTTATCATTCACACTGAAAATGACATCATTTAAAAGACCCTCTCTTTATCCTAGATGAAAGGACCTTGATCAGGTACTCTTCACTATGGCATGCTCAATAAAACTGAAGGAAATTGATTCTTTGTTTTGTTTTTTAATATAAATTTATTTATTTTAATTGGAGGTTAATTATTTTACAATATTGTAGTGGTTTTGCCATACATTGACATGGATCCACCACAGTGTACATGTGTTCCCCATCCTGAACCTCCCCATCCCATCCCTCTGGGTCATCCCAGTGCACCAGCCCCAAGCACCCTGTCTCATGCATCGAACCTGGACTGGCGATCCGTTTCACATATGATAATATGGAAATTGATTCTTGAATTCACATTTCCGACTTAACAAGGGCCTCTGCACTGAACAGGTCAAGTAAATAAAAATTGCTGACCCCAAGCAACACCCACACCAGGATAAGAATACAGCGGTTGTAGACAACTGATCCCGGAATTCGGACCAAGACTGTAAGAATCATTCTACTAATGCAATACAATTAGTTAACAAAAGCTTACCCCCTTTCAGAATAGAAAGCTTTGGTTTACCCCTAACCATACTGTTGCCCACAATGTTCAGGATGAGAGGAAAATTGTCCAGTGAAGTAGTTACAGAGTATAACACTCAGACAGCACTGCTTGCTTTAAGTCTACTGATAAAAGCACAAGTACAAGGTTTGTGTGAAAATTCAGTACGTCTGATGAATTGTATAGCCTATGAAATGCTTCCCCATCAGCATACCTCATAGAGCTTATTCACTATGTCTGATTAGTTTTTCCCCAAAGTGGGTAACTAAGCACACACACACACACACACAGACACACATATGAGTTCTAGCACCAAGGGACATGAACCCTTGGTGACCACACTGACATTAAAGGGCATGCATCATCAATGCTTTCTATTGAAAGACTGGCAAATGAAACAGGAACTGATAAAAGAAATTTTCACATTTTGAGGTACGAGGATATCATTCTGGATTATACACCATCTGACTTAAACTTTAAGATAACCAAAATGACCTGTTCTGTGGCCAGTCAAAAAAGCATTGCACATATGCTTTAACCATTAATAAAAAGAATGCATTTAAAAAATCAAAATAGAGTAACTGATTCAGGCATCCAAAATAGAGCTAGGTGGCCACTGTGGACACAGCTGCATATACGTTTCTGTATCACTAAGAACTTGAGTTTTCTGAACTGTATCAGACTCAAGAACACACTCAGCCATTAAAAAAAAAAAAAAAAAACCCAGCTTCTAGCAGTTGTCAAATCTCACCTTATGGTCCTAAGGTCTCCTCTTCTAATAATCAATTTTTTTCTAACTTTAGGAGTAATAACAAACGAGATAGTTCAAGCCGTACCCTCCCCACAGAAGGCACTAGATTCTTTTGTCCAGAATAGTACTAGACAATAAAATTGCTTTTTACTAGATTTCAGCAGAAAAAGGAGACATATATGTTGTGACCAATCGCCCCATTATGTATATATTAATACCACATCAGAAGTTAAAATCTACTTAGATAGAACTAGGCAGCTGACCTGACCACAACTTTCCCCAAAAGTGCCAGATACACGTTTCTTTTCAGGACTGTCTCCTGAAATCCCCAGAGAATAAGATCTATTTTCCAAGGTTTATTAAAGCACAGGTTATCATTGTTCTTCCTACTTCTAACTGGGCACCTGACTACAGAATGTCCTTTTAGCTGTTGCACCAAGGGACTGAGATCTTAATTATGTAAAACTCATATCCCAAACCTGGAACTCAGGAATATTTGTGACACGATGTACAGAATTTCCATGCAGCAAACTGAGACAGAACTATGCCCTGTTTCAGCAGGAAGTAGCCAGAGTGGTCATCACCTCTTTCCCCCAAAGATCTGAGGAAAATTAACACATGATTGGGAAATGAAGCTGAGTGCCCCTAAAACTGAGTTCCCCTGCTGAGTTTATGATTAACTCCTCTATCCAAGACTTTATTCCCTTTCTTGTCACCTCTGATCTCAATCCCATGCTAATTGAACACTACTCAACCAGAGTCAGGTGACTAAAATCACTGTTGTCAATAACATCATTAAAGGAAAAATTCAGGTGGTTTCTCCAGGACAAGAACTCACAGACCCCCATGGACCACCATAAACCATAGACATCCTGACTCCTGAAACTACAATTAAGAAACGTCACGTGATGGCGATTAATCCCTGACTCTTTGTTCATCCCCTTTTGAAAACCATTAACTCAAAGACCAGGCTTGTCTGCCTTGCTTGGTACCCTGCAATTACCCCTTAATTTGCTGTCAAGAGTTTGGCTTTCCATGCCAGGGACACACAACATCTTTCACTTGGTTTCTTATAGTCATAAGTTAGAATATTCAATATTCCATATCAAAAAGCCTCAAAGGAGATTTTTATAGGTATCCATAAATTCTCTCAAGATGATAATAATTTAGGTTGAACCACATGACATAGGAATTCTGAAGGTAAAATCAGTTAAATATTGCAATTTCATATCATATACTTTAATAGGATTTGAGAAGTGGATGGGATCTTAAAAGTTACATGGTGCAACGAAACTCCTACTAAAAGCTAAAGCTTATCAGAGAAAAACAGTTTGTCAGAGTCACTAGTCAGCTTGTGGCTAGACTTTGCTCTGAGAATCAGACCTTCTGATGTTTGTCCCACTGCATTCTGCTCATAGGTCGTGCCTTGAATTTCTGACAACTTTTTAACAGTAAAATATTTTTTAAAACAAATGTTGTATTTTAGACAAGCTGCTGCTGCGTCACTTCAGTCGTGTCCGACTCTGTGTGACCCCATAGACAGAAGCCCACCAGGGTCCCCCGTCCCTGGGATTCTCCAGGCAAGAACACTGGAGTGGGGTGCCATTTCCTTCTCCATTGTGTGAAAGTGAAAAGTGAAAGTGAAGTCGCTCAGTCGTGTCCGACCCTTAGCGACCCCACGGACTGCAGCCTACCAGGCTCCTCCATCCATGGGATTTTCTAGGCAAGAGTACTGGAGTGGCTTGCCATTGCCTTCTCCGTTAGACAAGCTAGGCTACTGATTTATTCAATATGTTTAGCTTGGAGATGGTTGGATGACAGTTCACCTATTTTTGCTTCAGTTCTCAATTAATACGATATTATTTCACAATAAAGTGAGATTGTCTTGTTGCTCCAGCTGGGGCTCACAGGCCCCTCGGGAAATTTATTTTGGAACAGCTAATCTTTGCAGTTCTTCTGTGTATTCCTGCCACCTCTTCTTAATATCTTCTGCTTCTGTTAGGTCCATACCATTTCTGTCCTTTATCGAGCCCATCTTTGCTTGAAATGTTCCCTTGGAATCTCTAATTTTCTTGAAGAGGTCTCTTGTTTTTCCTATTCTGTTGTTTTCCTCTATTTCTTTGCATTGATCACTGAGGAAGTCTTTCTTATCTCTCCTTGCTATTCTTTGGAACTCTGCATTCAGATGCTTATATCTTTCCTTTTCTCCTTTGCTTTTCGCCTCTCTTCTTTTCACAGCTATTTGTAAGGCCTCCTCAGACAGCCATTTCGCTCTTTTGCATTTCTTTTCCATGGGGATGGTCTTGGTCCCTGTCTCCTGTACAATGTCACGAACCTCTGTCCAGAGTTCATCAGGCACTCTATCAATCAGATCTAGTCCCTTAAATCTATTTCTCACTTCCACTGTATAATCATAAGGGATTTGATTGAGGTCATATCTGAATGGTCTAGTGGTTTTCCCTACTTTCTTCAATTTAAGTCTGAACTTCGCAATAAGGAGTTCATGATCTGAGCCACAGTCAGCTCCTGGTCTTGTTTTTGCTAACTGTATACAGCTTCTCCATCTTTGGCTGCAAAGAATATAATCAGTCTGATTTCGGTGTTGACCATCTGGTGATGTCCATGTGTAGAGTCTTCTCTTGTGTTGTTGGAAGAGGGTGCTTGCTATGACCAGTGCGTTCTCTTGACAAAACTCTATTAGCCTTTGCCCTGCTTCATTCCGTGCTCCAAGGCCAAATTTGCCAGTTATTCCAGGTGTTTCTTGACTTCCTACTTTTGCATTCCAGTCCCCTATAATAAAAAGGACATCTTTTTTGGGTGTTAGTTCTAAAAGGTCTTGTAGGTCTTCATAGAACCGATTAACTCCGGCTTCTTCAGCATTACTGGTTGGGGCATAGGCCTGGATTACTGTAATATTGAATGGTTTGCCTTGGAAACGAACAGAAATCATCCTGTCATTTTTAAGATTGCATCCAAGTACTGCATTTCTGACTCTTTTGTTGACCATGATGGCTACTCCATTTCTTCTAATGGATTCCTGCCCACAGTAGTAGATATAATGGTCATCTGAGTTATGACCAACCTTGATAGTATATTAAAAAGCAGAGACATTACTTTGCCAACCAAGGTCCGTCTAGTCAAGGCAATGGTTTTTCCCGTGGTCATGTATGGATGTGAGAGTTGGACTGTGAAGAAAGCTGATCACCGAAGAATCGATGCTTTTGAACTGTGGTGTTGGAGAAGACTCTTGAGAGTCCCTTATACTGCAAGGAGATCCAACCAGTCCATTCTAAAGGAGATCAATCCTGGATGTTCATTGGAGGGACTGATGCTAAAGCTGAAACTGCAATACTTTGGCCACCTCATGCGACGAGTTGACTCACTGGAAAAGACTCTGATGCTGGGAAAGGTTGGGGGCGGGAGGAGAAGGGGACGACAGAGAATGAGATGGCTGGATGGCATCACCGACTCTGTGGACATGAGTTTGAGTGTACTCCGGGAGTTGGTGATGGACAGGGAGGCCTGGCGTGCTGTGATTCATGGGGTCGCGGAGAGTCGGACACGACTGAGCGACTGAACTGAACTGAACTGAACTGAATCTTTGCAGTAGACTCATCATTCTTTAACTAAGATTCACTGTGCCCAGGCACAATAAGAAGTAGTTTCTGCTAATTGACTAATGATACAGACACACACGTGACTCACTTCAAAGTCATTCACAATACTTTTTTCAGTAGTGATGTCCGCAGAGTATTCGGTTCCTTAGGGCATTTAAACAATGGTACCTCAAACTTATACTTTTTCAGTAATTTCTTTTATAAAGTTCTTTCAATGGGTTGGAAATCACTACATAATTCTCAAAGACAGTCCCTTTTGTCAGTGATAATGGGAATCTGGTTGTGCCTATGAACTAAACTTATATTAGACTCTGGGCTTGAGTCACACCACAGATCATCAGCCACCCACATCAGTATTCTCTGCATCAGCCCTGTGTTCTTGTGGCTTCACACAAGAATGGAAGACTGCAATTACTTCAAAGAAAATAAAACACTCAGTAACCCCCCATGCTATTTGACTACATGTTATAGCAGCATATTAGAAAGAAAATCTCCCTGCTTATGTCTATTACTATACCTGTTGACCTACAGCTCTCTAATGCTCAGTGTTTTAACTATCTAACATTTAATACCTACCATTCTTTATACTTGACTTCATATAAAACCCCTGTTAGGAACATTTTGAGATGGCAGAAAATATGTCTAGGGTAACAACAAACAAGCATTCCCAATAGATAGTCTTGGACCATCAATACTGCAGCAAGTCATAACATTCACAGCAAAAATAGTTTATAATAATTGTAAAGTCCAGAAGAAACTTTCCCCCAAATCTGGAGGCAGACATTAAAATTTGCTTGATGTCCAACAGTAATGTTATTGTTAGTAGTTCTAAGGTATGTTAGTAGTTCTAAGGCATGTGTGTGGTTAATAATTAAAAGTGAATTTAAGGAAATGGATTACACATCACCTTTCAGAGCTACTGTCTCTACCAAGCAACCAAGATATCTTTGCTATTGGTGCTGTGGTTCAGTTGCTAAGTTGTATCCAGTTCTTTGTAACCCCATGGACTATAGCACACCAGGCTTCCCTGTCCTCCACTATCTCCCAGAGTTTCCTCAAACTCATGTTCATTGAACTGGTGATGCCATACAATCATCTCATCCTCTGTTGCCCGCTTCTCCTCCTGCCCTCAATCAGATACCTTTACCCAATAAAATTGATCTTCAAAACAGAAATATGTGTTTTTCTCTGCTTTTTTTTATTTCTTCTTGATATATTTTATTTGCACTTGATGGGTTGGCAGAATTCTGAAGTATAAGTTGCTGACACTGCAATTCCATTCAGTCTCTCTACTTTGTAAATTCAAGGACTCAGATGAAAGAATGGTGATGGAGACAGAGCAAAACTGCAGTAATTTGCTCATTAATGTGTCTGTATTGCCTCTCTTCCCTGTTTCATTTCCTCAGATACTTACAAGTGCTTCTAAGGACTACCCCACAAATAAACTATGCATATTCAAATCCTTTTGTCAGGGTCCACTTCAGGATAAATCCAAACGAAGACACGTTACGTTTTAGATATGACATTTTGTCAATTATATGTGTTGTAAATCTACAATTCTCTAGCTTGATTTTTCAATTTAATATCTCCTGATTTATAACTCTTGTTTCTAATATAGGCAAGTGTATCAATCTTATCCATTAAGGACAGTGCTTTGTATTTTACTTAAGTATTTTCCAACACAAATTCATGAAAATAGTATCTTATATTCTAGAATTTTGGTTTACTTTTCATGTTGAGATTTAAATTTATCCATCTGTAATTTATTTTTTATACGGTACAGGGCTTTCCAGGTGGCGCAGTGGTAAAGAATCTGCCTGTCAATGCAAGAGATGCAAGAGTCGTATGTCTGATCCTTGAGTCAGGAAGATTCTATGGAGGAGGACACGGCAACCCACTTCAGTATTGTTGCCTGGAAAATTCCATGGACAGAGGAGTCTGGCGGGCTATGATCTGTGGGGTCACAAAAGAGTCAGACATGACTGAGCATACATGCACACATGCACATGGTATGAGGTAAGAAACAGACTGATCTGCATTTTTGTCTCTCATGAATATCCAATTTTCTCAGTATCACTTGTTAAGACTGATCCTTTACACCTTTGTCATAAATCAAATGTCCTTGTACACTGGTCTGTTTCTAAGCTGTCTATTCTATTCCACTGACTTACTTGACTATTGTTTCCCCTTACTCTGATGGACAGGGAGGCCTGGCGTGCTTTGATTCATGGGGTTGCGGAGACTCGGACACGACTGAGCGACTGAACTGAACTGAAATGAACTCAACATGGTTTACTTCCACTTGGCAAACCTATACCCCAATTTATCTCTTATTAACCTCACTGTCAATAGTGCTATTGAGGCTTGTTATATCTGCCCATCACAAAATCGGGAATCATCCAGAGGAGAAAAATATCCTAATGTGCAAATCCTTTATTCTCCCTGGCCTAGTGATTCTCATATCTTGTTAACATTTCAGTTACTTTAAACCAACTTTTAAAGATATTTTGACCAGATTTTCCCTCTGTCCTCAGTAGACAGACTGTTCCAATTTATCTAGTATGCCATTAGCAGAATCAGAAATAGTTTTTATATTGGGACTTATGTTTAAATGTTTGTTTCACATTCTCTCCCCTTTATACAGGGGAGTATTTTTCTCCAAACGTTTCATGTGATATTTTTAATGTTTCAATATATTTTACAAAAGTCAGTACTTCTACTTTTCTTTCTACATCCCCTATTCCCATTCTACCTTGCATCCAACGTATGTTTTTATCAATACATGCTTTTTTATATCCTTGATGACTGCTATTGTACACAACCACTGTAGATTTTTGATAAGTGGTACCTGATTTATCAAAAATTAAAATGTTCAGTTCTTAATGGATTTTTTAACCCAATACATGGATTACATCATTACATTTATAAATCTGGCAATTTTAACAATTTTTAAAGAAGGCTATTTCCATTGCTGGCTTGACACTCAGCATTCAAAAAACTAAGATCATGGCATCTGGTCCCATCACTTCATGGCAAATAGGTGGGAAACAATGGAAACAGTGACAGACTTTATTTTCTTGGGCTCCAAAATCACTGCAGATGGTGACTGCAGCCACAAAACTAAAAGACACTTGCTCCTTGGAAGAAAAGTATGACCAACTTAGACAGCATATTAAAAAGCAGAGGCATTACTTTGCCAACAAAGGTCCGTCTAGTCAAATATATGGTTTTCCCAGTAGTCATGTATGGATGTGAGAGTTGGACCATAAAGAAAGCTGAAGAACTGACTCATTGGGAAAGACCCTGATGCTGGGAAAGATTGAAGGCAGGAGGAGAAGGGGACAACAGAGGATGAGATGGTTGGAGGGCATCACCGATTCAATGGACTTGAATTTGATCAGGCCCCAGGAGTTGGTGATGGACAGGGAAGCCTAGTGTGCTGCAATCCCTGGGGTCACAAAGTGTCGGACACGACTGAGTGACTGAACTGAACTATTGCCATTTGACAAATTAAATTCCCCTTAACAGTTTTAAATTAACTTAATATATTCAATTTTATTTTTAAGGACAATGAGGAGTCATCAAACAATACCTTTCCAATTTAATTCTCTTAAAATAGAAGTATGTATTGAAATAACTAATGAACAGAATATTTTCAAACTTGCTTAAAAATATCAATAAAATGACTCAATTTATTTCATTATCTCCATCTTTAATGTTAAACCTTCCCAGGACTGGGACTTCTCTGGTAGTCCAGTGGTAAATAATCCACATTCCAACGTAAGGGACATGGGTTCAATTCCTACTCAGGGAACTAAGATCCCACAGGACAAAGGCCAACTGAGCCCACAGCAGCACAACAAAGAGCCTGCTCTGCAATGAACACCAAGTGCAGTCAAAATAAAATTTAAAAAAATAGAAAACTTCCCAGGACTAAATTCATTAGCCACTTAAAAAAGTGATCTTGAGCAATCTGGCCTTAAATTCTTACATTAATGTAGAGAGAATTTCTAACTTGACTAAATGTTTTTCACAAAAAGAGATTTCAGGGCCTTAAATATAGAGCACACACATGCTGGTTGATTTTTCTCAAGATTATGAAGAACAAACAAGCCTTACTCTATAGACACTACATCAACAGAGGTTCTTAGACAATGGCCTCCAGATAGGGTTGTCTTCAGCCCAATTACCATAGGTTCAATTTACAACTTAACTAATTTCAGATCTTATTTCAGTCTCTAATCTTCCTCTCAGGTATTCCTCAGTGGATTCAGCTAATCTACTTTTTTCTAATATTATACTGAATTATTTTCAAATTATATCTACACAGTAAGGCTACAGTGTATTTAGTCAAATGACATCCAATTTAATTCTCCAATTCTTTCATGAAATTATTGGACTACCTGTTTGTTTAACTAAGTTACAGAAAGGACAAGTTATATTTATACTCTTATATTGCCTATTGATAATGTCTACATTCTACTCTGTCACCATATTTAAATCATCCATATTTCTTTCATAGGACTTTAAACATTGAAAAACAATGGTATTCCCATTATCATGACTGTGTAAATATTTATTACAGAATCCAGCAAAAGGTTATCCTTTAGGATAACCTTTTATCCTCCTTGTGTTAAATGTCATAACCTTTGTGTCATGTAAAGATATTCCTAACAAGCTAGGAAGCCAGGGCTCTTTCCTTAAACTGCATTAGATCTGTAAAACCATATGATCATTTTCTTGAAATCTGAACCATTTATTTCTCATGGAGCTTTTGATTTTCACCTAGAAACTAACTGGCTTTTTCTCCCTTTTGTGAGATATGAAGCAGAATGCTGTCCAGCTCTCTAGTTCATTCTTCCATTGCTGGGATCCATTCCATTCCTCTTGTTGAGGACATTCTTCTTGGAGTTAATTGACTTCCTATTCTAACGTAGAAGAATTCCTTTCTTTTTTATTAGTTTTATTTTGAGAAAAATGCAAAAAAGTATAAATCATAATATAACAAAAATAAATACTGTACACTCAGAATTAATAACTGCATGTCACATTTGCCTTATTATTATTTTAATAAGTAAAGCATTCTAGATAAAGATACAGCCTCATTTATTTTCATTTCCTAGTCTCCTTCTTCTATCTATCCTCACATACCTACAACCACTATCATGAATTCAGTGTCTGTATTTTTCCAGGGTTCATTAACCTCATGGACGGAGGAGCCTGGTGGGCTGCAGTCCATGGGGTCGCGAAGAGTCAGACATGACTGACGCGACTTAGCAGCAGCAGCAGCATACTTCTCATACATAGGCATAAGCAATAACAATATAGAGTACTGTCTGAAAGTTATGTGTATCGATATATAATGAAGGGTTAATGTTTCAGTTTTTAATTTTGTGTTTTCCACAATCTGTTGCAGACCATGTCTGATACCATGGTCAGGCGTCTGATATGCAGCTTAAGCCACAAACAATTCATTAGTGAGTTCAACCACACTAAACGAATCTCTATCTTTGATGTTCAATGAGGCAAATCCACTGAATGCATACTTAGATGTTGTGGCAATATTAAACATTCATAAATTTTTTAAAGCATTTCTGATTTTTTTGTAATGAGCCATAAGGAACAGTTCACAAATCCACACTGATCCCCAGAACACACTTTGAATAGCAGTGTCTAGAGGATGCTATCTTTACATTAAATGATTTAATACTAACTATACAATTTAACAATTTGATTTATTTCACTGACCACTATGTGTTTTACCAAGTGCATACTCTTTAATTTATAGTTTTTTTTTATATCTGACATAACTATCCAGTATTCATGTACATTTAATTTGTTTCCAGTATTTTGCTTTAACAAGCAATATTATTACTCATTAAATATCTGAATGTCTAATATGCCAGGTTTTGATGGGGGTCCTGTTTACACAAGGAAGTAGAAAAGGTCATTCCTCTCCTGCTAGGTGGGAAGAAGTTCTAATTTAGGCTGGATAGTTACGGAAGGCCTTATAGTAGAATCAACGTTTGTGCTAACACTGATGAAAGTAAACCAGTCTTACAAAGATCTTTTACAGATTCAGAAAAGTACAGGTAGAAAAACTGCTGGTACAAGTTCCTTATTCACATTTCCTGTTTTAGGAAATTTTTCATATAGATGCCTAGAAATGAAATTTCTAGGTCATATGGAATGCATTTATATTATTTTCAAGATCCTCTTATATGCTAAGTGTTTTTTCCCCCTGAAATTACATTCCTACCCTGAGGTTATAATTTTTCTGGATTTTACACATTTAAAATTTTTGTCAATAGGATATGAAATGTTACCTTGCATAAAGTTAAATATTACTGATTATTCTAGGGTTTGAGTACTCTCTTGTTTTTGTGAATAAGGGGGAACTATTAAAAGTGTCTCTTCTATAAATTGCCTTTTTGTTTTCTTGTCCATTTTTAGTTGCACTATTAGTCTTTGTCTTATTATTTAGAAAAGTGAAAGTAAAAGTCACTCAGTAATGTCCGACTGTTTGTGACCCCATCAACTATACAGTCCATGGAATTCTCCAGGCCAGAATATTGGAGTGGGTAGCCATTCCCATCTTCAGGGGAATCATCCCAACCCAGGGGTCAAACCCAGGTCTCCCACATTGTAGGAGGATTCTTTACCAGATGAACCAGTCATTTGTTTTCTCAAGTGCAGGTGATTAAGGCATCAGTTCAGTTCAGTTCAGTCACTCAGTCGTGTCCGACTCTTTGCGACCCCATGAATCATAGCACGCCAGGCCTCCCTGTCCATCACCAACTCCCGGATTTCACTCAAACTCATGTCCATCGAGTCGGTGATGCCATCCAGCCATCTCATTCTCTGTTGTCCCCATCTCCTCCCACCCCCAATCCTTCCTAGCATCAGAGTCTTTTCCAGTGAGTCAACTCGTCGCATGAGGTAGCCAAAGTATTGGAGTTTCAGCTTTAGCATCAGTCCTTCCAATGAACACCCAGGATTGATCTCCTTTAGAATGGACTGGTTGGATCTCCTTGCAATCCAAGGGACTCTCAAGAGTCTTCTCCAGCACCACAGTTCAAAAGCATCAATTCTTTGGTGATCAGCTTTCTTCACAGTCCAACTCTCACATCCATACATGACCACTGGAAAAACCATAGCCTTGACTAGACGGACCTTTGTTGGCAAAGTAATGTCTCTGCTTTTTAATATGCTATCTAGGTTAGTGCTATACAAAAAATTTACCAGTTGAAAGTGTACAGTTGAAAGGGTTTTGAAAAATAACAATTATTTAACCAATGCCACAATCAAGATACAAAATACTTACTTTATCCCCAAAAGTTCGTGTGTCCATTTGCAGCCATCTTCTCACTGCCCTTCAGTCTCTGACAACCACTGATCACTTTGTTTCTCTGAGGGCTTTGATTATTTCCCCCTGGAGCCTAACAATCTTCCAAAAGAAGCCTTGTCACCATTTCCTTTTAATTCAAAAATGCCCTCTTGCAATAGCTGGACCTACCTCTTCATTCTTAGGTTTGAGCCCATCCTGGATCCTCTTACAACCTGGCTTTCGGCTAGATTTGGCTGATGGAAGGTTAAAGCTCTTCCTGAGTGACTCTTTCTTTATGGCTCTGATTCTCACTAAGCTCCAGTAATACTTCATAATACTTAGGTAGGCAGTTGACAACTCTGTCTTAACCTTCACTTCCTGCTTGCACAGGATGTCAAAAAGAACCAGAGGTGAAAACTTAGGGCCTTCTTGGGTCTTTACTGAGCATCCTCACATCCCTATGCATGTACATGGCCTTATAGACTCCCATATGTTAATATGTTGTTGCTGTTGTTTAGTTGCCAAGTCGTATCCAACTCTTGTGTGACCCCATGGACTATAGTCCATCAGGCTCCTCTTTCCATGGCATTTCCCAGGCAAGAATACTGGAGAGGATTGCCATTTCCTTCTCCAGGAGTTCTTCCTGACCCAGGGGTTGAACCCACATCCCCTGAATTGGCAGGCAGATTCTTCACCACTGAGTCACCTGGGAAGCCTCAGGAATGTTAGCATTTTTCAAAGCCCCTGTGGAAATTTTATTTCCCCAATTTTCCTCTATAGTTTTATGGCTGGTATATTGTTGGCCCCAATAGTTATTCCCTGCATTAGACAGCTATGCAATTAAGACAATTGTTTCTGACAAACACCCACAGAGAAAAGGCCTGTTTTGCTCTGGTAATCTCTGACTGAGCTCAAATAATGACAGTCTTGCTGGTAGGATCTCCTGGTGAGCCTGGTGGAAAACAGTTGTTGACGGAACTTTTACCCATTTATAACCCTTCCAATTGCTGTCAGGCTGCTGGTTTCACTGTGATTGCATAGTGATGATCTTCAAGGCTGCCACAGAGCTGGAGATTAGAAGATGGGATTACAATAAAATATCACAGAGCACTCTATTCTTATTGAGATTCAGCCACTTTTCTTGAATAACTGTACTCATATTGCCTCTTATTAATTTCCAGAGTTCTGAAAATTTTAATTCTGACAATTTTTGCCAGTTTTCTCATTGCTTTTCTGAAGGAAAGTATTTTCAAAAGTCTTTAACCTGCCATTTTCACTAAAATCCTATGAATCAACTTTAAAGCCCCCAATTATCCAAATAAATAAATTTAATAAACACATTTCCCACGCAGAATTTATTTGACAACTGATAAAAGAATTTTCCTCCCCTTCTAGATAGGAATTATTATTCTGATTGATTAGGCGGCTAAAATCTCTAAATAATACCTAACTGTGAACTTGGCATGAGCTGCAGTTTATAAAGATTGTGTTTGAAGTACAATCTCTTTGGAGTTACAAAAAACATGGACGTAAATGTCTTTTTAAGTATTAATAGAAATTACCTATATAGTTCTTTATTCAAAAGGAATAAAACCTAACTAATAGAATGATTTTCATTGTCTTAAAAATTCAGTATTCTGATTTCAACTGGCACTTTTAAATAATGAGACATCTGAAAATAAATCATTTGCTGAAAATATAAATATGACTTATCTCTGAATTACCTTAAGTAAGTGTGATTTAATGCATCTTACTCACACAACACTTGTTACTGTGAAATGTACCAGTACCTTCTCTTGTTTTCCTCCTGTCATGTTCTGAGACTTAAAGCCACCCTGTGAGTATCATGAAAAACAAAAATAATTTGTTTTAATTTCTGTGTGCTTCAAACAAAATTTTATATAATCACAACAACACTTGACATGTACTTATCTCTTGCAGTGCACTTTTCATGGTCCAATTTTTCAAACAGACCCTCTCAAATGTGATATATTTCAGGAAAATACACTGTATTTTAGTACAATTTATGAACCATCTATGGTTTGAAAAAATTACACATACAGTCATTTACAACCTCCCACATCTGCAGATGTCTTTCATATTTGTACTTTTTGAAAAAACTGTACTTGTACTTTTGAAAAATTTATGCACCAAATGCCATTTGGCTTAAGTGTGTGCATGTTCAGTCACATCTCTTTGCCAACCCGTGGACTATAGCCCACCAGGCTCCTCTGTCCATGGAATTTTCCAGGCAATAATACTGGAGTGGGTTCCCATTTCCTTCTCCGGGGGATCTTCCTGATCCAGGGATTGAACTCATGTTTCTTGCATCTCCCACACTGGCAAGTGGATTCTTTACCACTGCGCATTTGGGAAGCACCATTTGGCTTAGTAGAGATAAAAAAAAAAAAAAGAAATCAGGCTATTTGAAAAAAACCAGAATTAAATTCCAATCCTCTTGTCCTTTCTAGGTGTATCTAATTTTTCTCTTCTATTTAGGTGAGTTTATGGAACTGAGAACATAGCTTCTCTGCAGAGGCCACGCTGAAAAGATGGATGATATAAGAATTGGTTGATGTAGTTAAACAATCAGTAACCACAACAAGAGTGCAATTAACACACAAAAGATGCATTTCCACATAACTTTTAAACCTGTACAATTGTTGGATAATTCCAGGGAATTATAGTTTACTGGAAAACAAACTGAGCTGGCGCTTCCTACGGTCAAAGTACCAAAGATAGATCATATATAGAGATAACGAAATCTCAAGAGGAATCTATCCTCACTAGTTGCTTTCATGACCTCACATACATATTGTGGGCAGAAGGTGAATACTTGACATCATTTTTGTAAGGTGTAATAACTGAAACATAAAGAAAAGCTGAAGAATTTTGCCTCTGAAGACATGCCAATCTCTATAAAAATGTATCTAGAAATTCAGAAGCTAGAAAAGCAGTAAAACATTTACTCCAAGTAGAGGATGAAGCCTATAGTCAGAGGGAATGGCAAGAGTCAAAGGAGAGAGGAAAGTAAACAAAATTATCTCTGAAACAGTCATGATGTTGTTTAATAATCTGTTGTTATCACTGCCTGATTGAATAAACTCAGAACTTATAAACTCCAAAAATTAACAAAAATATTCTCATGCTGAGGGTATCTGGGTTCTAGAAATACTCTGTTCATTTTTGAATTCCCTTAATAAACTGGAGTTCAAGTTCTCTTCTCTAAGCCAGATGGTATCATGCAGTGGACTGTCTAACAACTATAGAGATAACCAGCAGCACATTAGAATTAAGGAGTATCTTTATCTAATCTCCTTGCTTTGGCAAAAATTCCAAAGCAATCAGAAAGTCCCACTGCACATCCTGCTACATATATGAGCGACTACAACCAAATGTGTATTTGGTGACAGTCACAGTTGTCCATGCCTGCATGCTCAGTCTCTAAGTCATGTCCAACTCTTTGCAACCCCATGCATGGACTGTAGCCTGCCAGGCTCCTCTGTACATGGGATTTCCCAGGCAAGAATACTGGAGTGGGTTTCCATTTCCTTCTCCAAAGGATCTTCCCAACCCATGGATAAAACCCATGCCATTGGTAGGTGGGTTCTTTACCCCTGAACCAGCAGGGGAAAATAGCAACTTGAATAAAGGTTCTGATGATATAAATAAACCTGGACAGAAACATTATAGAATTAATACATATCTGTAAGTGAACCAGGTAAGTACGTTGGATTTAGGGGAAAGGGGCAAGTTAACCCTTACATTTGGGACATACCTAAACATAAGGATAAAGTTTATAAAATTGGTCTAAGGTAGAAAAACAATTCTGGGAGTCATCAGAATACAGATACATGGTCACTGAAGTCATGGATGAGGGTAAGATTTCTTAAGAGTGCAAAGTAAGAAAGAAAAAGGCCTACAAATGAGATTTGAGGAACTCCAATGATTAATAGCTAATAGAAACTGACAGTGCCCTTAATGAAGATGTGAGATGAAATGCCAGAGAGGTAGGTAGGAACACCAGGATATATTACCTCTGTAAGTAAAAAGAATTAATTTCAATAAACAAGAAGTAGTCAATGATGTTGGGCTTCCCAGGTGGTACAGTGGTAAAGAACCTGCTTGCCAATGCAGGAGACTCAGGTTTGATCCTTGGGTCTAGAAGATCCCCTGGAGCAGGGCATGGTAACCCACTCTAGTATTCTTGCCTGGAGAATCCCAAGGACAGAGGATCCTGGTGGGCTACAGTCCATGGGGTCTCAAAGAGTTGGACATGACTGAAATGACTTAGTGCACACACAGAGTCAATGATGTTGGATGATTCTGAGGCATTTTAAAACAATTGAAAATCTCTGTTACATTTAGTTACATGAAGGTGACTAGTGAATTTAGCAAGAGTTAGATTAGGATAGTTTAAGGAGCATGTGAATTGAGAGTTGAGGAAAACTCTCAGAATACTGCAGGTATACCCAACTTTTGAGATAGAAGTTGGGAAATGAAGAGGAGGCTGGGATGATAGTTGGGAGAGTATGTGGGATGAGATGGATAAATGCATTTTTTTAAGTGGTAAATGGACCTGAGAATAATTAATTGCTATCAGTAAGTATTAATATATGGTTGAGGGACAAAATGCTAATACCGGAGAAAGTGCAGTAAAACAAATAGGTTAAGTTTCTTTGGAAGGTGATGGAGACAAACTGAAAGGAATAACCTTAGGAGACAGAAAAAAAAGAAAATGCTCAAATATAACCTCAGAGAAGAAAAAGGGCAGAGATGGATGAAGTGTCTGTTGGTTTGGTAACAAGAAGCAAGAGATTTCTCAACTAAAATTTTCCGTTTCACTGTGAAGAGGAAAAGAGTGGGTAGAAATGATGGGGTTCAATACTGAGGAAAGTTAAGTTTCTCTCAGAGTCATAGTTAGATTCATCCAGGTTACCATTCTGTCGTATAGTTGCAAGGAGAAGAAGGAAGCAAAGAGAATTCAGTTCAGTTCAGTTCAGTCGCTCAGTCGTGTCCGACTCTCTGCGACCCCATGAATCACAGCACGTCATATTAAGTTTGGTAGAGTTACTGGTGCCAGAAAACTCTCCCAATAAAGTATGTAACATAACTGTTTTCTGATGTAAATAAATAGCTAATTTAGATTTGTAAACCCTGAGATAAAAGGACTATCTGTCTCATGGAAGAATGATGGGAAACAGGTTGACAACGATGTCTTAAGACCAGAAACTCTGGTTTCACTTCTGATATAGGCATTAAAAAATTTTAATTCTTAATTACTAAAGGAACATCCTCACTGATCTCACTGATTCAAAAATAGCTAATGTATAACCAAGAACTTATCTCATTGTCCATGCTTGAAAGTCCAGACATGCATAAGGAAAAACACAGTAGCACTTGAAGCAATGACATACACTTTGGCCCTTCTCAACATTACTTTTTATTTCAGAGCTTACTGATTTTAGTTTTCTGGGGTTAGGTTTGTGAATACAGTTGCAAGATATGGCTCAGAGTAACTAACTTCATTTTATCTATTTTTACTTAAAGTATTAGACCTATAGGAGATTATAGAAGTTCAGAAACCCTTTCACTTTTACTTATAAAAACTAGGGCTCAGAGAAGCTTTACCAATGTTGTAAGGCTAATTCCTGGTATAAGAGATGTGATTGTGTATGAAAGTTGCTTCAAAATGTTCATGAACAATACATAGATATAAAAGTGACATAAAAGCACTAACCCAAGCCAGTTTAACCCTCCTCATTGCAGCCATATAAGATATTGTGCCTGCCTCTATCAGGAGGCTTCCCTTCTGGATTATAATCTCTATTAGGCAGGGTTTCTTCTCCTGACGTATTGACCCACCTCATACCAGGTTATCCGAAGACAGAGACTGCTCTGATCCCCCCTTGTTTCCACAATGTAGAATGTTGTAGGTGTTCAGTAATTATGGGATAAATTTATTAATGACTAAAATCTAAGTTTCATGACCCTCCGTGACAAACCTCTTAGTATTTATATATTAGTTAAGATGTTTTGTAAACATGTATAATACTAAAAGAGGAAAATTATTTTTTTCTCATAATGGCTAAAGCAAAACAAATATTAAAACTATGTACTCAATATTTTGTAATAACCTATAAGGGAAAAGAATCTGCAACAATAAATATATATATACACATATATAAATCACTTTGCTGTATACCTGAAACTAACAAAACATTGTAAATCAACTATATTGAAAAACATTGCTAATTGCTAATCTTTTTAAATCCCTCAAAAATTATAGATGACACAACAGAACTCCTTCTCAAAAAGCCTTATATTTTGAGATTCTGCTCCTCAGAAAAGTGCATTTCCATTTGTTAAAAGCAAAAGAAAAAAAATATATGCTGACATTCTAGGCTGCTTTTGCATATAATCCCAATATCCTTTCTTTTCACATAAAGTCCTAAAATTAAGATGAGCACCACTGATCACATCTGACCCATTAATAATGTGCAAAGACAAGCCCATATTGTCACAAATGCAGTGAAACAAGACTCCCTTCATATATTACAACATTTTCAATTGAGCTTTTCAAGGTTACTCATGAAGTAGTGGTTTTCCACCTCTTTTATCTTGCTATACCTTATTCCTTGCTACCCATCAAGCACTTGTACCCATCAAGTACACCACAATATACTTTCCAACTCACATTTCAGTTTCTCAAGTAATTTCACTGCAAGCAGAAAACATACTGACCCCTACTCACTCCCCACCTTGTCCCCTTTGCCCACATCATTGGATGTGTGTCCTCGATCTTTAGGTTAGCCAGAAACACTAGGGAGGCAAAGCCAGATCTTTCCTGTTTGACATTCAGTTCCCCTCACCTGGGATACTGAGACACGAGTTTTGAAAAAGGGATAGAGCCTAGAGCACAGGATTTGGGCATGATCCAAAATCCCTTTTATGTAAGCAGCAATTCAACTTTCAAATCTACATTTACTCATGAGAATATGTCACATATTTGGTTAGCCAAAAAGTTCGTTTGGATTTTTCAGAAAGATCGTGTGGAAAAAAACCTGAACGAATTTTTTGGCCAACTCAATATAAGCATATGTATCAGTGGAAACAAGATGAAGAGCCACAGTTACGAGGTAAATCTCAATTGCTTCCAAAATCTCTTAAGAGTGGTTCCACTTAGAAAAAGTTGGCCCAATGGTAAAATGTTTCTCCCTCTTAGAAAATGTCAAATTGTAAGTGTATCATATAGGGTACCAACAACTGTCTGACTCCCCCAAGCAGTATAATTCTTTCAATTACTCAAAAAAAAATAAATGAAATTTATAGTTAGTGAGATAAGAGTGGTCTCCCTTTCAAATCATAGTCTAGAATTTAATGTGCCCTGAAAACCTAAGAGATGAATATAGTGGGTGCCAACGGGATCTCCCTGGGCAGTGGAGGGGGTGTAGAGGCATACAGTCATCACTTGGCTTTGATGCCAAGCCAAGCAAATGCAGGAATCTAGTGCTCACACTAGAGTGCTTCCCTCATAGCCCAGTTGGTAAAGAATCTTGCTGTAATGCAGAGACCCTGGTTCGATTCCTTGGTCGGGAAGATCCGCTGGAGAAGGGATAGGCTACCCACTCCAGTATTCTTGGGCTTCCCTGTGGCTCAGTTGGTAAAGAATCTGCCTGCAATGTTGGAGACCTGGGTTCGATCCCTGGGTTGGGAAGATACTCTGGAGAATGGAAAGGCTAGCCACTCCAGTATTCTGGTCTGGAGAATTCCATGGACTCTATAGTCCATGGGGTCGCAAAGAATCGGACACAACTGAGCTACTTTCACTTCACTTTGGTGCCCACACTAGTTTCCTTGCTCTGATCCCTGAAAACCCACTGAGACTCAGAAGACTAAGGAGGTAAATTACAATTTGGCACAACTTGATTATTTTCTAGGCAGATAGCCTGATTTGGAATAAGAAATGACTTAGGAATATTCAATGATCTAACAGAGAACTAAACTGTTGTCAATGGATTGAATATGATTTTCACTTGAATGATGCTGTCTTCTGAGGCTAGTTCCATGCAAAGAAGAAATGTTGCCTCTGGAAGATTGTCCACATTACCTGATCTTCATTTGACTCCCAGGACCTTAGGATGTCTCTATAATGACAGACGCCTAAAAGCCAAGGCCTGGGTATTAGTGGGGATTAGTAGGGAGAAAGCAGACAAAAAATGTTCTCTGTGTGGAAAGAACAAATAAAGGTTAATTTCCACTAGAAAACTAAAGAAAAGTAGCTATCAATTCAAGTTTCTCAATAGCAAATTCCTCTGATGAATGGTGGCCTTGCTTTTCTGGTGTTTCATGAAAGCCTTAAAATCCAGAGAAATACCACCTTCTCTGTAATCCTTTCCTGAATCGATATTCTTTCCCGAATACCACAAGGAGACAGCACCCTTTGCTCCTGCATACATGAGCAGTCATGTTTGGCTCTTTGTGACCCCATGGACCATAGTCCGCTAGGTTCCTTAGTCCATTGAATTTTCCAGACAAGAATACTGGAGCAGATTGCCATTTCCTACTCTAGGGGGTCTTCCCAAGCAAATTGAACCTATATCTTCTGCATGTCTCCAGCATTGCAAGCACATTCTTTACCACTGAGCCACCAGGGAAATACCCTTTGCTCTGGACCCCCAAAATCAACACCCATCTTCCTAGTATTTATTCCATTTTGATACACTTGTGTGATTCTCTACCTACGAATGTGCCTGAGTAGGCAATGACTTTGCAAATTTGTAACATATTTCATAAAGAACGGGCAGTTGGTTAGGACTGTCTCGGTTTTAAAAGTGAACCATGAACTACATCACCAGAGCCAAATGAGAACCCTTTTGCTTAAGCTGTATCCTCATGGGACATATAAAAAGCAGTGCCTCTCTTTGATTTTTGGCTTACATTTTTCAGGTGGCAGCAGTTTTCTCATCAGACTGACATTAATCAAATATGTCAACTGTCACCTTGTAAATAAAATACAAGCTTTGAGCCAGTTACAGGGCATTATAATAACCTCATCTGTTCAGAAGAACTACTCAAGTCACAGTCAGTTCTTGAAGTGGTCACTTTTAAGACACTAGGTGCCAAATAATGGACTTGTTAAATAGCAAATGTCAAAAACAGATTTTTATGTGACTAACAGGCATCCACTGAAGCAAAAAGCAAATATTTTGAATCCAATGGAATGCTAATCTAATATAAATATGCTTATGCTAGCAAACACTAAGTCTAGATGAAAAGCAGACATGTTTTTAAAAAGAGTAACATCAAATAAATATGCTTATACTATAAAATGCTAAAATTTAGATAACATTTTTAAATGGTAAGCTATGCATATTTTCATATACAATATGTAAAATTTCATCTAATTTAAATTGATTCAAAATCTCAAATTTTTTGAATTACAATGTTTTGATAAATAACCATCAGACTGAACTGAATAAACTAAAACTGAAAAACTCAGATTAAAAAAGGAGAATTTGTTTTATTTTCAAGATCTGCAGAGATTCCTGATAGATGTTTAGACTGAACTTTACTAAGTGACAATTAAAGGAAACAATGGATGCAGAAAAAGCAATCCAGTGATTAAAGTAAAAGATGTGGAGTTAGATATAGTTTAAAATTCTAGTTCACTTTTTGCTCTAAGATCAGAGACATGTTACTTAACCTTTCTAAGCCTCCACTTCCTGTATCTATAAAACCTGAGTAAAAACATGTGATTCACTGGATTGTCATAAGGATTACACTAGGTATCACTTGTAAAACCCTAACCCGGAACTTGGTCCACAACAAGTGCCAACTAAATGAGCGCTTCTATTATAACCCCAATTGCTTTGCATACAGACTTTTCGTGAACTCTTACTGGAAGATATTCCCAGATGCTTGTAGTCAGCGGACTGTAATCCTAGAAAAATAATTTATTCTCATTTACTGCAATTTTTCCCATTTCCTTTATCAAGATTAATTTAATTCATCATTTGCCAGCATACTAAAATTTCCCAAATTTGACTTTCATCTGCACAGTTATTATCATTCTACCACTGAACAGTATTATAGTTCTTTATAAGTGAAGACACTTAATTCCATTCATTTCCTAAATTTCCTCTTTCAGAAAATTTCATGTCTCCTAAATTTTTTAGGATTCCTAAAATAACTATTTACTATTATATACCTAAAATTACTATTTACTATTATATACTAATATATTATCTATTATTATTAATTTATTCAAAACTTCTCAAACAAAAGCTGCTTGAAGAAGTAACTTCATTTTTTCCAGGATGATACTGGATTATTTTGACCTTAGTTCAAATTCCAATGGAAATTCAGTTAGATTTTTTAGAGCCAGAAACAACTACTTCACTCAAGAATCCCAAATATCACTAGAGAACTTCATCATCAATCTAAGTCCTAGTAAGAAATGCTTTGATCCCCCATCAGCCTGCTTAATCTAATGTTGTAGAAAAGATATACTGTTCTCTGCCCTAGAAGACTATCCTTATTTTCTTACATATGATAAGGAAAAGAAAAATTATCAAAGACCTCAAAGCTTGAGAAAAATACTGCGAGAAACCATAGGTTCAGACAGTTTCTCTGATGTCTTTTACAACATTTTTTGTACATGTATCGGTTTTCATGACCCCTCCCTCCATCTCACTCTTGGAAAAGCAGAGAGAATCCCCCTCTGCATCATAAGATAGGTTTAACTTTACATTTTCACCCTTATGAAAGTATTTTATTATCTAGTCTCAGACGTGCAATGTGCCTTGTGCTCGGTTGTGTCTAACTCTTTGCGACCCCATGGACTAGGTTGTAACCTGCCAGGCACCTCTATCTAAGGGATTTCCCAGGCAAGAATACTGGAGTGGGTTGCCATTTCCTTCTCCAGGGATCTTCCGCACTAAAGGATCCAACCCGCGTCTCCTGTGTCTCCTGCATTGCAGGTGGATTCCTCACCCTCTGAGCCATGGTCAAACTCCCCTCCCCCCCCCAAAAAAGAAAACACTTTAAATGGAAGTGGACATTTCTGACTCAGGAGGGGGAAAAAGCATCAGATATTTTGATAAATGAGAACAACAATTGTGTTAGCTTCTCCTGTACAACAAAGTGAATCAGCCATATGTACACATATATCCCCTCCCTCCTGAACCTCCCTCCCACACACCACCATCCCAATCCTGTAGGTCACCACAGAGCACCAAGTTGAGCTCCCTGTACTATAAAGCAGGTTCCCACCAGCTAAAGGGCTGGCAGTGAGTGAAAGTCGTTGAAATTCCACTGGGGATCTAACCGGGAAGTGGCGGGAAAGCTACTGGATCTTAAAGAAATCATTTCCCCTTCCATGACATCACTTTTTTCTATTTATCATGCAAGGTTGAGGAGGAGAAAAGGAGACTTCTAAGGCACTTTTAGCTCTGGCATTTTATTTTTATGTATTTTTTAATTCTACAGGTGTTTTACTCTGAAGACTTTCTCAAATACACTGTCATTTGTAACTGTTATTTTTAAGTTACATATGTGTACAGATACATACACAGATGCATACAGAGTTTAAATCTTTCTGTTAGCCAACTGTCTAACCACTGCTAAATGTAAAGATGGCCTTCACATTTGATGAAATGAACCTTCCCCAATTCAGACTGTTAGTTAACAGACTACAGTCATAGATACTGGAATGCAGTCCAAAAGACTAACTTGGAGACTACTCCTGGACATTTGGCAGCTTCTATTTCATAAATTAGGGCTTTCCAGGTAGTGAAGTGGTAAAGAATCTGCCTGCCAATGGAAGACGAGGGCTTAATCCCTGGGTCAAGAAGATCCCCTGGAGTAGGAAATGGTAAACCACTCCAGTATTCTTGCCTGGAAAATTCCATGGACAGAGGAGTCGGCTACAGTCCATGGGGCTGCAAAGAATTGGACATGACTGAGAGACTGAGCACAATAATTTTATAAATCACCATGTTCATATGGTGTTCTCAGAAAGATTGCCATTGTTATTTACTCTTCAGTATTTGATGTTTGAAGAACCAAAACACCAAAATGTCAAGCCCAGGGAGCAAAACTTTTAAGAGAAGTTATTTTTGTACCAGTTTACTGTCCTCTGAATTTGAAGAGCAAGGGTGTGGGCCTGACATCGGACCACTATGTTAAATAGGATTCATCCAGTTCTAATGACTACTCCCTATTACAAGGCCCAAGGAATGTCAGGGTACTTTTGGCACGAGTAAGTTATTGGCTGGACAGATTGTACTAAACAAAGAAATCTCCCTAATTACAAATTATTTTTTATAAAGGGAAAGAAAACAAGAACCCTACATTACCATTCTGAAATTTGTGTTAGCATTATCCTGGGGTATAAAGGATCTGAGAGAGGGCAAGGAGAAGAGACTCCAGTTGTTTAAAACATTTCTCTGGTACATTTCTTCTGAACTTAGAATGCTAGGTGATTTGTCCTATAGCAGTTACTTGTACACAGCTTTCTTTTTATTTTCCCTTTTTGCAATCTCTTTCTTTCATCTTTTCAATGAAAAATAGCCCAGGAACAGTTTTATTAGTTCTGAGTACATGGGTAGCAATTTCTTGAGTGGCTGTTTTCACAACTTATTCCAAACAAGTTGTCTTTTTTAAACAATCTTGCTTCTTTTCTGTTTGTTAATAACTACATTAGTCTTTCTCTGTCATCTGTTTTGCTTATTGTCTTTTATTTGTTTTAGTTTCATGATTTGATTGTCTTAGTCAAACAACCAGGGGAAAAAGAACAACTGAAAATTCACAAACCTATCTTTATGAAGCTAGTGTGTGCAGTAGCTGGTCCAGCAAGCCTCCCATATGCAAAGAAAGTAAAGTTAGACGTTGAAATAAGTGGCAGTGGCAGCAGGGTCAAGAGAAGTTCAGGGAAAAGACAAAATCTCACACCATCTGATCTATTATGCAGACACAGTTAAAGCTGAGCATACAGGCTCGTCCAGGAGATTAGGCTTGTCCTGTCAGGTTAAGTAAGGAACAAGGACTTCAAAGCATTAGTCCCGAACTTATGAGACCTCTGTGAAGCCCCTGCGATAGATTCACCAGAACTTCACGCATTTCTACTCCACCTATCTAAATGAAGGTTTAGTTTAAAATATGTTTTTCTCTTTCAAAGAGAGAGGGCTTTCAAATGTCAAAGTTTTGCAATCACTTAAGATACTAGGAAATAGCAGGCAATGTTAACCTGAAGAGCCTCAAAGGCTATGGAACTAAAACAAAGGTGCACCGCATCCATTACAACCTCATACTTCACAACAGGGAGTGTGCAGGAGGGAAGCTATCTCTAATTTTTTCCCAAAGCCATGAGATTTCTTCAGCATGGGATACTGAAGACATCTCTCTGAGGATGAAACAAAGAGAAGCATGATCAGGACAAATAATAAGGGATTAAAAGACTGCCTGTCGGGAAATGGTTGTAAGTCAGAAAGCATGAGTCTGAAAGCTGTCACACATAAGCTCACCTACCAAGTTTCACAGCTGAGCATTCCATTGTGGTTGACTCTTTTTAAAGCATCATAACACTTACAGAAGTGGTTATCACATTTGCTTGGCTTACTAACCAAGTGTCAAGTATGATACTTGGGTTGCAAAGGTATCCTTTAATCTCTCAACAAATATAAAATGCATACTTTTTATCATATAATAGAAAACTTTAAAAAAAAAAAAAGGTCACATTCTCTAGAGCAGTGGTTCTCCAAGGGTATTCTTTGGGTCAGCAGTAGCAGCTGAAAACTTACTCAAAATGAAAACTCTAAGAATCAGGAGCAGAAACCCTGGGGAAAAGGACCCTGTGGTCTCTGTTACAACAAACTCTTCAGCTAAGATGTGAAGAACCACTGCTCCATAGTAGGTAGAAAACATCACTCTTAAAGGTTCAACTTTTAAGAGATCAGGGTTCTAAATCAATTCATAAAGAAGCTGCTGCGTAATTAGGCTGTCGCTGTGAAAGCCATAAACCCTGGGCTAAGGGCACAGTTTCAGCGGTGTGTACAGAACGATGGAAGGACTAGTCAACACTGTATCATCCAGGAATCAAACAGGAGGGCTGAGGAGTGCTATGAGCAGGCAGGGAGGAGATAAAGGGAGGATGAGCTAGAGGCATCCAGAGAGCACAAAGGCAGGATGTAACGGGGTCCTTATAAGATGCTTACCTAATCAGCATTTCCAATTCATAAGAGAATATTTATTCTACTTTTCCAAGAAGATCAAGAAAGAAACTGAAAAAAAAAAGACTACCCAGTGCATCACAGCCATAAGTGGCAGACGATGCACAAACTGCTGACCTTCTTCAGCCTCCGCTTTGTCTCAGATGTGCTGGGTTTGCATCTAGCCAGAGCCCATTCAGAATTCCACAGCCAATCTTTTCTTCAGACTGAGTTCTCAAACAACATAGACGGGGAGGAGTGCCCCACTGTGGGGCAAAATTGACAAAGTCATCTCTCCCCTGAGTGGCACAGTCTGGAGGCAGAACCAAAAACTGGTCCAAGCAGCTCTGTTCAGGTCTCTCTCCCAACCACTGGCAAAGAGGGATCTGCTGGAACACGACATGCTATCCCCTCTCGGCTTTGAATTCAATGCTAAGGAAACACTCAAGTGTCCCTGCATTGCCCTCTGTGCTGTGTTGTGCTTAGTCACTCAGTCGTGTTTAACTCTTTTCCAACCCATGGATTGTAGCCTGCCAGTCTCCTCTGTCCATGGGATTCTCCAGACAAGAATACTGCAGTGAGTTGCCATGCTCTCCTCCAGGGGATCTGCCCAACCCAGGGATCAAACTCAGGTCTCCCGCATTGCAGGCAAATTCTTTACCATCTGAGCCACCAGTTGCCCACTGTGTACTGTTAAATGTAAATTGAAATCCTTTTGATGCTACCTACACCTTCGCAGAGGCCTGGGCTCCAGTATTCTAATGTGTGCTAAGTCACTTCAGTCTTGTCTGACTCTTTGTAACCCTATGGACTGTAGCCTGCCAGGCTTATCTGTCCATGGGATTCTCCAGGCAAGAATACTGGAGTGAATCGCCCTGCCCTCCTCCAAGGGATCTTGCTGACCCAGGGATCGAGCCCATGTCTCCAATGTCTCCTGCAATGGCAGGACTTACTGGACTGTGATGGGCTTCTGGACTGACAGCTCCATACCACTCTACATCAGTTTGTGATTGTGGACTAAGGGAGTCCTGCCTTCCTTCAATGTTTTCCAAAGCGTGGCTTGATGGCCATCTATCCAAGATTCTCTCAGGGTCTTGTTTAAGAAATAGGTTCCAAGGTCCCATTCCAGACCAGTAAAATCAGGTAGAGCTCAGGGATCCAAATTGTTAACAAAATTACCAATTGATTGGTATGTCCATCAAACTTTAAAACATAGTTAATTTGGTTTTGCAGTCAAATTGACTTTGCAGAAGTCTGGTATTGGAGAAGACTCTTGAGAGTCTCTGGACTGCAAGGAGATCAAACCTAGTCAATCCAAAAGGAAATCAACCCTGAATATTCATTGAAAGGACTGATGCTGAAGCTGAAACTCCAATACTTTGGCCAAATACTTTGGCCAAAACTCCAATACTGATGCAAAGAACAGGATCATTAGAAAAGACCCTGATGCTGGGAAAGACTGTGGGCAGAAGGAGAAGGGAATGACAGAGGATGAGATGGTTAGTTAACATCACTGACTCAATGGACATGGGTTTGAGCAAGTTCCAGGAGATGGTGAAGGACAGGGAAGCCTGGCGTGCTGCAGTCATGGGATTGCAAAGAGTCAGACACAACTGAGTGACTGAACAACAGTGCATCAGTACCTTATGCAATATTTATCAGTATATGATTTGTCTTGAAAATAATGTGAATGAGAGGGAGAGACATACAGTGAGAGGCTGAGATAATTTGATGGAAGGCATAATGGACAAGTGTACTTAAGGATAGAGGAATTCAGTTCAGTTCAGTTCAGTCACTCAGTCGTGTCTGACTCTTTGCGATCCCATGAACCGCAGCACGCCAGGCCTCCCTGTCCATCACCAACTCCTGGAGTTTACCCAAACTCATGTCCATTGAGTCGGTGATGCCATTCAACCATCTAATCCTCTGTCGTTCCCTTATCTTCCTGCCCTCAATCTTTCCCAGCATCAGGGTCTTTTCAAAAAAGTCATCTCTTTTTATCAGGTGGCCAAAATACTGGAGTTTCAGCTTTCACATCAGTTCTTCCAATGAACACCCAGGACCAATTTCCCTTAGGACAGACTGGTTGGATCTCCTTGCAGTCCAAGGGACTCTCAAGAGTCTTCTCCAACACCGCAGTTCAGAAGCATCAATTCTTCTGCACTCAGCTTTCTTCACAGTCCAACTCTCACATCCATACATGACCACTGGAAAAACCATAGCCTTGACTAGACGGACCTTTGTTGGCAAAGTAATGTCACTGCTTTTTAATTGCTATCTAGGTTGGTCATAACTTTCCTTCCAAGGAGTAAGCGTCTTTTAATTTCTTGGCTGCAATCACCACCTGCAGTGATTTTGGAGCCCAGAAAAATAAAGTCAGCCACTGTTTCCACTGTTTCCCCATCTATCTGCCATGAAGGGATGGGACCAGATGCCATGATCTTCGTTTTCTGAATGTTGAGTTTTAAACCAACTTTTTCACTCTCCTCTTTCACTTTCATCTAGAGGATTTTGAGTTCTTCTTCACTTTCTTCCATAAGGGTGGTGTCATCTGCATATCTGATGTTATTGATATTTCTCCCCGCAATCTTGATTCCAGCTTCTGCTTTCTCCAGCCCAGGGTTCCTCATGAAGTACTCTGCATATAAGTTAAATAAGCAGGGTGACAGTATAAACCTTGATGCACTCCTTTTCCTATTTGGAACCAGTCTGTTGTTCCATGTCCAGTTCTACCTGTCGCTTCCTGACTGGCATACAGGTTTCTCAAGAGGCAGGTCAGGTGATCTGGTATTTCCATCTCTTTCAGAATTTTCCACAGTTTATTGTGATCCACACACTCAAAGGCTTTGGCATAGTCAATGAAGCAGAAATAGATGTTTTTCTGGAACTCTTTTGCTTTTTTGATGATCCAGCAAATGTTGGCAATTTGACCTCTGGTTCTTCTGCCTTTTCTAAAACCAGCTTGAACATCTGAAAGTTCACAGTTCACGTATTGTTGAAGCCTGGCTTGGAGAATTTTGAACATTACTTTACTAGCATGTGAGATGAGTGCAATTGTGCGGTAGTTTGAGCATTCTTTGGCATTGCCTTTCTTTGGGATTGGAATAAAAACTGACCTTTTTCAGTCCTGTGGCCACTGATGAATCTTCCAAATTTGTTGGCATATTGAGTGCAGCACTTTCACAGCATCATCTTTTAGGCTTGAAATAGGTCTACTGGAAATCCATCACCTCCACTAGCTTTGTTCGTAGTGATGCTTCCTAAGGCCCACTTGACTTCACACTCCAGGATGTCTGGCTCTAGGTGAGTGATCACACCATTGTGATTATCTGGGTCATGAAGATCATTTTTGTATAGTTCTTCTGTGCATTCTTGCCACCTCTTCTTAATATCTTCTGCTTCTGTTAGGTCCATACCATTTCTGTCCTTTATTGAGCCCATCTTTGAATGAAATGTTCCCTTGGTATCTCTAATTTTCTTGAAAAGATTTCTGCTGCTGCTGCTAAGTCACTTCAGTCATGTCCAACTCTGTGTGACCCCATAAATGGCAGCCCACCAGGCTCCCCCGTCCCTGAGATTCTCCAGGCAAGAACAATGGAGTGGATTGCCATTTCCTTCTCCAATGCATGAAAGTGAAAAGTGAAAGTGAAGTCTCTCAGTCATGTCTGACTCTTTGTGACCACATGGACTGCAGCCTACCAGGCTCCTCCGCCCATGGGATTTTCCAGGCAAGACTACTGGAGTGGGGTGCCATCGCCTTCTCCTGAAGAGATCTCTCGTCTTTCCCATTCTATTGTTTTCCTCTATTTCTTTGCATTGATCACTAAGGAAGGCTTTCTTATCTCTCCTTGCTATTCTTTGGAACTCTGCATTCAAATGGGTATATCTTTCCTTTTCTCCTTTGCTTTTCACTTCTCTTCTTTTCTCAGCTATTTGTAAGGCCTCCTCAGATAGTCATTTTGCTTTTTTGCATTTCTTTTCCATGGGGATGGTCTTGATCCCTGTCTTCTGTACAATGTCACAAACCTCCGTCCATAGTTCATCAGGCACTCTGTCTACCAGAGGAATGTAAAGGGGTCAAAGTGAAGTGAAGTCGTTCAGTCGTGTCCGACTCTTTGCGACCCTGTGGACAGTAGCCCACCAGGCCCCTCCGTCCATGGGATTCTTCAGGCAAGAATACTGGAGTGGGGTGCCATTTCCTTCTCCAGAGGATCTTCCTGACCCAGGGATCGAACCCAGGTCTCCCGCATTGAAGCAAAGTCAAAAGGAAGCTTTATGCAGCAGTGTCCTATGGCTGGTGTAACAAATTACCCCAAAGTGGGCGGCTTAAAACAACAGATATTTATTCTCTTACAGTTCTGGAAGCCAAAAGACAGAAATCAAGGAGTCAGCAGGGCCACACTCCCTCCAAAGGCTCTTAGAACAATTCTTCCTTCCTTCTCAGAGCTTCTGGTGGCTCTTAGCAATCACTGTTTTATGGCTACATCGCCCCAGTCTCTGCCTTGTGGCCACACTGCCTCTTCCTTTTCTCTGCATGTCTTTTCACTGCCTCTTCTCTTCTAAGGATACGTGTGATTATGCTTCAGGTTCACAGGAATAATCCAGTATAAGCTCCTCCTCTTAAGATGCTGGATTTAATTACATCTGCCAAGACCCTTTTCCCAAACAAGGTAATATACAAAAGTTCTGGGGATTAGGACATGAACATATCTTTTGTGGGGGATACTATTTCAGTCCACCATGCATGCTAAGTCACTTTGGTCACGTCTGTCGACTCTTTGGAACCCTATGGACTGTAGTCCACCAGCTCCTCTGTCCACGGGATTATTCAGGCAAGAATATCAGAGTGGGTTGCCATTTCCTTCCCCAAGGAGTCTTCCCAACTCAGGGATCAAACCCACATCTCTTAAGTCTCCTGCACTGGCAGATGAGTTCTTTACCATTTGCCACCTGGGAAGCCAGGGCTCCCCAAACCATAGAAACAAAGAAAAAAGTAAGTGAGAAAGGAGTAAGGGGAGAAAACAGAAGCTTCCCTGCCCTTATCCTAGAAGGCGAGGGTGTCTTGAAGTGTAGAAGAGAATCTGGTGCCAAGAGAGACTAAAATTTAATAGAAAAGGTATCTCCACGTCCTACCTCTTCACTGGTCTTTGTTCCACATGAAATGGAGGAATTCAATTTAACTCCTCCTCCTGAGGTCAGGAATGATTTGGTCAAAGGGAAATTACAAGTTGAGAAGGCCAAGTACAGCTAATCAGATGCAATGCTCTAGCCTAAGTAAGAAGTGTTCTGGAAATGCAATGTCCATTAGCAACAAAATATGTCAGTACCAACCATTTCCCTCATCCTTGGAGAAGGGATACTTAAAAATGAAAACTCCACCCCCTCATACTTGCTAAATCCTCTAGTCTTAGAAAACTTACTCCATGTTTTAAAATCATGTGATCCAGGCAGCCAAATCTCATTGTGTAAATCGTATATCCTATTTGCAATGAATCAGTAACACCTGGCATACATTATTTGTGTGTGTGTGTTAGTCACTCAGTCAGGTACAACTCTTTGTGACCCCATGGTCTGTCCATGGGATTCTCCAGGCAAGAACATCCCCGACTCAGGGATCAAACCCAGGTCTCCTGCATTGCAAGCAGATTCTTTACCATCTGCATTACGGGTAAATTGCTTTAGGAGTACAGGAAGCTACAATCTAATTTATGTCTAAGATACAAGGAACTTTAGAAAGTGCCACTTAAATATTCTGGTTCCAAAATCCTTGCAATACACAGGAAGTCACTATAGACATGAATGGAATGTCACATATTGTCATTGCATCGTCACATGTGACTCACCCATACTGAAAAGTGTATGGCCTAAAATACAGTTCTTCAGAACTCTGCCACTTCAAATGAAATCACAAAACAGAATTTTCTGTGTACTGGACTTGATGAATGCACAGAACAGGAAAGAGAATAGGATCCTGGGATGCCCAAGTCATCCTGGCAAGATGGTGAAATGACTTCCAGATCTTTCTAGACACTTTAAGGCCCTGGGCCCTTACCAGGAACTCTCTGTGCCTGAACACTGGACACTGGCAAAAACTGTTGCTGGCTCAACTCTTCCAGTGGCAAGAGGCAAGGAGAACACATTGGAATTAGCAAAGCCAATCTTGGAAGTTAGTGTCTTGCTAACCTAGACTATTTCAGAAGAATTTTTCATTATTTCTCAAACATGATGTGTTCACCTAAGGACACAGTCTTACTGCTAAGGATCAGAAACAAGTCTTTACTGAGAATGAGTGATGTCTCCTTCTCACATGTTGTTTTGCTTCATTACCTATCTCTAAAAGGGAGATAGTGACCCCAGTTTCACAGAGAATGAAACAGACTCACAAAGGTTAAAACAACCTGCCCAAATGCTCAATTAGGAGGGAGAGAGCCAAGCTTCACTTCCAGGCTATCTAACAGCAGATTGAGTCTCTTCTGTTTGACTCCAACTGAAACCATTTCTTCCCCTGCCAAGATATCACTTAGAATCGTTCCTCATTTTCTAGCACTGCTGGCATCGTGGCTATACAACATGCTTATCTATCTTGATTAATTTTCTCCTTTCAGCCCCTTTGATGTGGATTCAAACTTTAAATCTGTGAAACCTAGAGTAAGCATCTTTGCTTCCTTCCTTGATTGGGTTTGTAGCACACTCCTCTAGATCCTCATCTACTTTCTTCTACAAAAATGTAACCCACCAGAAAGTAAGATAAACCATGTGGAAACTGATCGTTGTACTTTTGAAATGAGTCATCTAAGCCCTACCTTACACACACCCTTCAGAGAAAGAGCCATTTTCTTCCAGCAACAAACAACTTAAAAAAAGAAAAAACTATAACATGAGCTTGGCTGGAGCTGCCCCATGTATCAGCCTCTACACTCTCCTTAGAATCCAAAACCCCAAGGCCCAAGTTATTACATTCAGCGACTTCTGATGAACATAAATAGTCTTGCCAATCCTCCTAATTGTGCCAAGTCGGCAACTGTTTATCCTCACCTTACATGGGCCACCTTTGATAAGTATTCAAATATCTAACATTGATGCCTTCTTGTTTTTTTCACTGTACTAAACATCAAATAAGCATTAAAGCAAGACAGTTTTTCCATGGGAACTTTCAATGAGTCTTATTTCAACATTAAAAAATAAAATCCTTATAAAGACAAGATGAAAACATAATCTCTTTGTGTTTTCTTCTGTTAAGATAGAAGGCTTCCTGAACACAAATGAAGTCAATCTAAAGGCCAACTAACTTGGCCCAGCTCAGACTGTGTTCATAGAGCCAGCCCATCTGTATGGAAGTTATTGTTCTATTTGGCCTTTGTTTGCTTTGTATTAATGCCGCACACTTAGTGGGGTGGTTTTCATCTGTCATCACATAGCAGGGAGAACACTGACACAATCTCACTCTATTGGCAGTCTTGCTGCCCAAATCCCAAATGTCCCCCCAAAGTTTTTACAAGACTTTCCCAGTAAGTGATGAATGCAGCAAGCCTAGTACAGAGAGGAGAAACTGGTAAGAATCTGGAGTCAGGATTAAGGGCTGGAAAAGAAGATCCTAGAAATAGATAAGAGATGAGGTTTAGGCAAGTAGTAGAGAAAACCGGACATGATGTAAGCATACCTGGATTCTGCTATTTAAGTAAAGAAACAGAAAGGCCTAATGATATTCTCATGGAAGGGTCGGTTGGCTGAGCTGAAGGGCTGGGTGACAGCCTCCAACCTGCAGCTCTGCTAGGAGGAGCCTAGCAGCAGGTTTCCTCCACAGTCCTTTTCCCCACCTCTCTTTCTCATCTACTTCCCAACCATAATTCACAGTTGTAAGAAGACACTCCATTCAGATAATATTTATTTCTCTTTTTACAGAACTAAACAGAGACTGGTTGATTACTTAAGCATACTCTCTGGGGCTGCTTATTTTAGCACACTCTCGGGAGGAGATTAGTTCTAGATGAGGGCAAGAAGGATCATCCCTTTAACAATTCCCTTTGTGTTCCTTCCCTTAAGAGATTGCTCAGTGCCTCAACTAATGGATACTTACAGACTGGGAAAGAAAAAGGAATTACTATAAAACGAAGAATACAAATCAGACTATTCCCTCCTCTATTTGCCTTACCCATCTCAATTTCTTCCTATTTTATATAAGGAGAGCAAGACATATTTCTGAATTTGAGACATCTCAAATTCATCTGGAATTGAATTATATTCTGATCTCTTTTACATTTATCAGATAATTTATCATAGCCATAGCCATATTAATGTAATCATTTACCCTTGGAATCAAACCAAAAAAAAAAAAAAAAGTATCACAGATCCATAAATGATGCCAATAGTTCTGATCCAAAGTCTGGTTAAATAATCTTATGTTCCATTTGAAGCTCTCTCAACAAAATTTGAAGAATACTTTTTGATGAATGCTACTCAAAGTCCTAACTACCATCTGGAATTTTCTCAATGCCACTTGCTACACCTAAATGACTATTTCTAGTTTTAAACAAGCTGAAAGTGCTCAGAACCATTATGGTAAAATAAAATAATCTATAGGGCTGTAACCAGTGTTTGTTTTGGTTTTAAAATAATTTGAATTCTGTAGTTGATACACATGAAAAAACAAGAAATTAACAAATACACGTCTTTTTAAAAAAATTCCTAAAACATCTACTCAGTCAGTTGCTATATAAGCAGAGAATGATAGAAAAAAAAAAAAAGAAACTTGAAAATTGGAAAATACCCTAAAAATTCTTACAGAAAATGAGTCAGCCTCACCCAGAATGAATCGCTCAAATGCTTCATCTTAGTATAACAGGCCTGGAGTCATATCAAACACACTGTTAACAAAACACTGTCTTTTTTTTTACATAAAACTAAAACTCACCAAGGGACCATTTGGCAATCCATGGGAACCATTTAAAAATAACACATACCAAAAGAAATATTTACAGCCTTTGTTCTATTAATGATTTTAAACATATGTGGCAATACCCAAACACCAAACTCAAGTGTGGCAGTTCCACATGTGTTTCTATCAAAGTCAGCTTTGTGAAGCAGACTCTGGATCACATAAGACTTGAGCAGAAGAACAGAAACAGGTACAGAGTTATCTGCTTAAGTCAAATCTATGTAATAAAAATCAACAATTCACAGTGTTATGATAACTTCTGAACTTATTTGAGAATATGAATATTCTCCTGGGGGGAAAATAAACGAGCCTTCATAAGCACTGTTGCATGTGATTCTGAGGGCTATGCATTCCTGAAGTTAATTTATAAAATTCATGCTAAGAACCCCTGTTGCTAATGTAAACTTCCAATGGAAAGAAACAGGTTAAGTAAGTATTTAGATAGTATTTCATAATAGCCTTTGTGAAGTGTGAAATCCATCAGCCCAGAACCAACTGAGGGCGTGGTGGCTCCTCTACTGCACTGATTCCAAGAGAGCTGCAGGAGGTCATGACTGGATGGGCCCTAAGACTGGGAGAGTGGCCTGGGTTGCTTGTGATGATAAAAGGAAGGGGATATTTTTCAGGTGCCCAGAAAACTGGATGACTTGGAAGCTATGAGCAGGCACTGGAAATTGTCCATTGAGCAGTGACACGAGGGTGATGGTCATTTTCTCTTCACCTCTCAACTGTCTCCAGGTCTCTTAAAAATAGGTGGCTTAGAAGCAAACTATTACATGTAGGGTAGATAAACAACAAGGTCCTACTGTACAGCACTGGGAACTATATTCAATATCCTGTGATAAACCATAATGGAAAAGAACATGAGAAAGAATATCCACATGTATAATTGAATCACTTTGCTGTGCAGCAGAAATTAACACAAAATTGTACATCAATTTATTTATATTTCAATAAAATAAAAAATAAATAAATATGTGGCTGACAGTTAGTTTCTTGGAACCTGGATAGATGTGGGGCTGGCTTTTTCCAGGTATCCATTTGAGAAAGAAGGCAGGAGTAAAACCCCAACAGTGGGAAAGAGAAGGTTTGTGGCACTGGGATTTTCATTGTAAGTACCTCTTTCATTAATATACTTGGAGTGGATTCTGCCCTCCATGATAGGAAAGAAGAAATAAAAGAACCCAACATCTTCTCTCCCACAGATAACCAGACCAGAAATTTTACAAAAGGAAGAAGCTACAGCCAACATCAGTATTTCCCAGAGTGGGTCTGGCCGTAGCACATAATGATTGCAATGGCAATGTAACCTCCAGCAATGTGGCAGGGTCAAGAATGAACAGACACCCCTCTAACTCCTAGGACAGGGCCTGCACAAAGTAGGTGCTTTACAGACACAGCTGGAAGGAAGGGTTGGAAGGAGGAAGTTAGAAGGAAAGGGGGGGTGAAGGGAGTGAGAAATGTATTAAGTAATAGAGTAAAATACACAGAGAATGAGATCAGAGGGCGTGTTTGTTCACTAGCGCTGCCATAACAAAATAACACAGTCCAGGTGGCTTAAACAACAGAAATTTATTTCCTCACAATTCTGGTGGGCTTCCCTGGTGGTTCAGAGGGTAAAGAATCTGCTTTCAGTGCAGAAGACCGGGGTTCAATCCCTGGGTTGGGAAGATATTCTAGGGAAGGGAATGGCAACTCACTCCAGTATTCTTACCTGAAGAAGCCCATGGTCAGAGGAGCCTGGCAGGCTACAGTCCATGGGGTGGAAGAGTCTGACACAACTGAGTAACACTCACAATTCTGGAGGATGGAAGGCCGAGATTAAGGTGTCAGTGGGTTTAGGTTTTCTGAGGCCTCTCTCTTCGACTTGTCTTTGCCCTCACATGGCCTTTTTCCTGTGAGTGTGCCCCCCACCCGGTGCCTCCCCATGTCCAAATTTCCTCTTCTCTTAAGGGTAGCGGTTGGCTTGGATGAGGTCCCACACTAACTGCCTCATTTTAACTTAGTCATCTCTTTAAAGGCCCTATCTTCAAACAGTCACAAGCTGAGGTACTCGGGGCTAGAACTCCAACCTAAGATGTGGAGGAGACATAATTCAGCCCGTAACACAGGAAAGTGTCCATTTCTCTGCACTCTGGCTGCACCTATTCTCGCCCTGAGACTCAGAATCTTGGCCGGGAGAAGAGGTTCCCAGAGATGAGGCGCATAGAACCTCAGGTGACACAGCGCTGACGGCATGGAGGCTCTCCAGCTTTCCCTGCAGGGTCCCTACTGACTCATCTGACAGTCACAACCACAAGGAAGGGCCAGGGACAAACACAAAGAACAGAGGACCAACCTCGTAAGCTGCCTAAGAATTTTTTTTTCTAACACAAAAGGCCATAGGTGGGAGGGTCAAACAGTTTACTGGTGACTTGAGAATCTCAGTATCTCTGGGAGAGTCTTCATTCCCCAACCAGAGAAGGAATCAAAATGAGGGAACTCTCATCTCTATTCAAGGGTAAACTGAGGGAACTAGTCAGGACTGTGATCATGTAATTATCTAGACACACTGGGAAACAAACAAAGCATCTCACACTGCTAGCTGGAGCTTGACTGATGCCATTCTAAAGGCAATGGGAAATATCAGGCGTTTAAAAACTTTTGCTCTTCTCCTAGAGTTCTTATAGAATATCTGCTTTCATTATGCTTATTTAAATGAAGACATCTCATAGGAAATCCCCTGTCTTGTGGATTTCAGGGCTTCCTACTTGGGGTTGCACTCTGGCACAGTATGCCGTGGATCACAGTCATGAGCTGCAGTGGTGACCCCACCACACTGATCATATGTGCAACTGTTACTAGTTCCTTAACCTTTCTGAGCTTTCATTTCCACATCCATAATTGTGACCAGTTAATAACCTCAGTAACCTCAGTCCTGGAGCTGCCACGCCTTTAATGCAAGCAGTAAAAATCTCCCAAAATGAAGTCATATAGTATAGAATTCTGTAGTTCCCAAACACACCCACTCTCTTATAATTATTTACTCCCTCTGTGGAAATCTTTGACCCTTTGGTACAGTATTTATTTTAAAACTTGCTCACCTCATCTTGTGAGAGGCTAATTGAGGTTTTTACCATGACTAACGTGTTACTTACACCTTAGAAGTTTCAGACTAAAAACGAGAAATGTTGTTCTTTATAGTCAACCAGAGGCTGCTGAGAGTGGAGACAGAAGCAGTAGAACACAAGAACATTCTGTTCTGCTACCTCTATTTCTTTCCCTGTTTCCCTACAAAATTTGTAAAATTCGTTTTACTAAGACAGTTATAAAGTGAAAGTGAAGTCGCTCAGTTGTGTCCGGCTCTTTGCAACCCCATGGACTAGCTTACCAGGCTCCTCTGTCCATGGGATTTTCCAGTCAAGAATACAGGAGTGGGTTGCCATTTCCTTCTCCAGGGGATCTTCCCGACCCAGGGATCGAACCCATGTCTCCCTCATTACAGGCAGACGCTTTACCGTCTGAGCCACCAGTACCATAATAATGACACATTTCTGGAACTTTGCTGGTCTTCGACCTCTTGCAATGCTATTCCTTTCTGGATGAAGTTTTACTGCCACGAAAAAGATTTTTAAAATAATCAATTTACTTTTTACATCAATATCCAAATTGTGACTTAAAGAAAGAAAATCATTCTACATTACAGGAAAAACATTTATAAAATTTCGTATCCACTCATGAATTAAAAAATAAATTATAAACTATGAGCAAACAAGAAACAGATAATCTTATTAATCTGGCACAGAGGATTACAAAAGAACCTACAGCTAACATCATAATTAATGATGAAATACTTAAATGCTTTTCTTCTTGAGTTCATAATAATGTGCTGGTGTCCATAATTAACATACAAGATCAAAAATATAAATTAATAAAAGGCACAAATAATGGAAAGTAAGAAATAAAATGATCAAAATCCTAGGATAACATAGTAGAATATATAGAATATTTAGAAACAAACTAAAACTTAAAATTTGCATTAAAATTGCATAAAATTATTATGTACCAAGTAATATATCTAACAACACATTTGTAATAACTTTTGGCTTAATACAAAGTATGCACTGTCAAATCAAACTCATACATACCATAACTTCTGTTCTTTAGTAAACTTTGCTAATAATAGCAAGGGCTTCCCTGGTGGCTCAAGTCAGTAAAGAATCTGACTACAATGCAGGAGACCTGGGTTCGACCCTGGGGTGGGAAGATCCGCTGAAGCAAGGCATGGCAACCCACTCCAGTATTTTTGCCTGGAGAGTCCCCACGAGGCTCCAGTCTATGGGGTTGCAAAGAACAGGACACAACTGAGTGATGAAGCCCACACAATAATATCAAAGGGCTTCCCAGACTCTTTGAGACCCCATGAATCACAGCAAGCCAGGCCTCCCTGTCCATCACCAACTCCCGGAGTTCACTCAAACTCATGTCCACAGAGTCGGTGATGCCATCCAGCTATCTCATTCTCTGTCATCCCCTTCTCCTCCTGCCCCTGATCCCTCCCAGCATCAGAGTCTTTTCCAGTGAGTCAACTCGGCGCATGAGGTGGCCAAAGTATTGCAGTTTCAGCTTTAGCATCAGTCCTTCCAATGAAAACCCAGGATTGATCTCCTTTAGAATGGACTGGTTGGCTCTCCTTGCAGTCCAGGGGACTCTCAAGAGTCTTCTCCAGCACCACAGTTCAAAAGCATCAATTCTTTGGCGATCAGCTTTCTTCACAGTCCAACTCTCACAGCCATACATGACCACTGGAAAAACCATAGCCTTGACTAGATGGACCTTTGTTGGCAAAGTAATGTCTCTGCTTTTTAATATGCTATTTAGGTTAGTCATAACTTTCCTTCCAAGGAGTAAGCATCTTTTAATTTCATGGCTGCAATCAGCCATCTGCAGTGATTTTGGAGACCAAAAACTAAAGTCCACCACTGTTACCACTGTTTCCCCATCTATCTCCCATGAAGTGATGGGACCGGATGCCATGATCTTAGTTTTCTGAATGTTGAGCTTTAAGCCAACTTTTTCACTCTCCTCTTTCACTTTCATCAAGAGGCTTTTTAGTTCCTCCTCACTTTCTGCCATAAGGGTGGTGTCATCTGCATATCTGAGGGCTTCCCAAGGGTGCTAATGATAAAGAATTCATCTGCCAATGTAGGAGATGCAAGAGACCCAGGTTTGATTCCTGGGTCCGGAGCCTACTGGCAATCAAGAGGCACCAGCAAAGCTGGAAAAGGCCTGAAGTATTCTATGTGGCTCCCCAAGTCTTTCCTTCCTGCATCAAACAGGATTTTTAGGTACTAAATAATAGATGAAATTTCTAATGAGATTTGTAGGTCACTTCATACTGTGGGGACATTTTATATGATGTTTCACCAAGTCATGAAGCATCTATTTTATAACCTGGGGAGTTTTATAGTTTCATTGACATTCTCCAAGGAGCCATGTCTTATAAATCCATAAACTGTAAGTTTGTTTACAAGTAACATTAAATCAGAGACATCCTGCTCTAATCACTCCATAAATAAGGACTCCTTTTCTAGCAATTGCCATTACTTTATTTGTCTGGAAGTCTAGTTATTATGTTTATAAGAACAGACCAAGTCAATAATCAAAGGGAAGTCTGCTTTAAATCCTTTCTTCCTAGATCCCTAATCAGAAAACTATAAAATAATGAGAGACAAAAATAAACAGAGAGATCCATTATTTTATGGATAGAATTATACAAAGCTCATCAATCGTTTTAACTGAATTTATAGGTTTACTGTCATGTTAATAAAATTCCCAACAGATTTTTGTCTGTAAAACTTGACAAGCAGATCCTAAAATGTATATGGAAATACAATAACCAAAAATAGCCAAGTTATTCTTGAAGAATAGGGTAGGTGGTTTGCTCTACCAGATGTCAATCTAATCATAAAACTACAGTTAGTAAGACTGTGTGCTTGGCCAAAACTAGTTGAGGAACAGAACACAATATCTAAACATAGCAGTTGCATATTTGTTGATACTTGATTTTTATTAAAGATGTTATGAGAGTACTGGGAGAATGACCATCTTTTTAATAACTGCTGGGTAAATTTGATATCTATTGTTGCTGTTCATTCACTAAGTCATGTCTGACTATTTGCAACCCCACAGAGGTTAGTACACTAGGCTTCCCTATCCTTCACCATCTCTCAGAGTTTGCTCAAACTCATGTCCACTGAGTCAGTGATACCATCCAAACATCTCATCCTCTGACATCCCCTTCTTTTCCCACCTTCAATTTTTTCCAGCATCAGGGTCTTTTCCAATGAATCAGCTCTTAATGTAAGGTGGCCAAAGTATTGGAACTTCAGTTTCAGCATCAGTCTTTCCAATGAATATTCAGGGTTGATTTCCTTTAGTATTGACTGGTTTGAATACTCATTTACTTTGATGGAAGAGGTCAAAATTTTTATTTTTAATTTTGGCCCCTTACTCCAATCACAAAAATTAGCTTCATGTGGAATAAATATGAAAATCTATAGATGTGAATAAAGCTTCAAACCATTATTATAAGAAAATATCTTTACAACTTTGGAATTGACAAATATTTCTGAAATAAGACAGTTTTTAAAAGAGAATAATATAACTATACTAAATTTTAGAACTTCTCTTCCTGGAAAGACAGCATAAAGAGACTAAAAAATGCAAACTACAGAGTGAGAAGTGATGTTTTAATTCAATAACTGACAAACATCTTGTATCCAGAATATATAAATATTTCAGTATGAAAAACACGGTCCTACCAACCAATATAATATTGTAAAATAATTAGCCTCCAATAAAAAAAAAAGAGAAAAATAAATAAATAAAACAGAAACTGAAAAAAAAACAAGAAAAATGGGGAAGAGATTTCAATGGGCCCTTCAACAACAAAAAAAGAAAGAGATCCAAATGGGTAATAAATACATGAAAAGATACTCAAAGAATGCAAATAATAACCACTTTCAATAAAAACCTTCCTAAATGGCTAAAAACAAAAAGACTATCAACATCAAATTTTGGCAATGACATGGAGCAACAGGAATGTGCTCTTTGGGCAGGCAGAAGTATATGTACATTGGCACAATTATTTTGAAAAACTGAAGTTTCAGCTATTAATTTAGAAATCATTAAAATAGAAAATAATTTTTTGAAATAGCAGGAAACGTAAGAGACATGGGTTCAGTTCCTGAGTCAGGAAGATCCATCCCCTGGAGGAGGAAATGGCATATCACTTCAGTATGATTGTCTGGAGAATTCCATGGACAGAAGAGTCTGGCAGGCTACAGCCCATGGGGTCACAAACAGTCAGACATGACTGAAGAGACTTAGCACACACGCCGTTAACCACAGGGATACATTCCAAGACCCCCAGTGGATGTCTGAAACCATAGATAGTACCAAATTTTATGTATACATATACAGTGCTTTTTTCTACACCCTCGGACTGGTAGCATATACAGTGAGAATAGGCTGGACAAAGGGATGATTCACACCCAGGCAGGATGCAGCAGGACTGCACAAGATTTCATCATGCTACTTAGGATGATATGCAATTTAAAACTTATGAATTGTTTATTTTTGGAATTTTCCATTTAATATTTTTGGATCACAGTTGACTGGGTAACTGAAACCGCAGAAAACAAAACCAAGGATAAGGAGGGACTACTGTATGGTATCTTCAAGATGTTAGAAGAAGAGATGAGTCATCTGGTTTTGGTATTCAGAATAATGTGAAATATGAGAGTCATTGTATTGCAAATCATGTGGTTACATCTTAATGGTACATTCTGTGCATTAGACCAGAAAGCTGAGATCCTGCCTTTTTCACATATTTTGTTCAATTTCTATTTCTTGAGGACACTCAGAGCAAGCCTAATGTCTCTTTTACAACACAATCCTTCAGAAATTAGAAATGTCCCTGGAACATTCTTTCCCCTGAATGGCTCTCTCGCCTATTTTTTTTTTTCCTTCACCAATCTGATCACTACCCTATGAATGCATTTTGACTTGATTCATGTCTCTTGAATTGCTGGGGTCCAGAATTAAACACAGTTTCCCTAGTGGCTGAGCAGTAAGAATCTGCCTATAATGCAAGAGCCGTAGAAGACACAGGTTCAATCCCTGGGTCGGGAAGATGCCCTGGAGGAGGGCATGTATTCCATGTATTACCGACTCCAGTATTCTTGCCTGGAGAATCCCATGGACAGAGAAGCCTAGCAGGCTACAGTACATGATGAGGTCACAAAAAGTCAGACATGACCGAAGTGACTTAGCATGCGCACACGCTGAATTAAACACTTCAGTGTGTGTGTGTGTATATTTTGACAAAGCAGATGCAAGTGATACAGAGACTTCTCTTTTATTAGATATTAGAGTCCCTTGGACTGCAAGGAGATCAAACAGTCAATCCTAAAGGAAATCAGTCCTGAATATCCATGGAAGGATTGATGCTGAAGCTGAAGCTCCAATACTTTGGCCACATGATGTGAAGAACTGACTCATTGGAAAAGACCCTGATGCTGAGAAAGATCGAAGGCAGGAGGAGAAGGGGATGACAGAGGATGAGGTGGTTGAATGGCATCACCGACTTGATGGATATGAGTCTGAGCAAGCTCCAGGAGTTGGTGATGGATAGGGAGGCCTGGCATGATGGACAGGGAGGCCTGGTGTGCTGCAGTCCATGGGGTCGCAAAGAGTCAGACGTGACTGAGCAACTGAATTGAACTGATATTTCCCATTGACTTTCTGATAGTCACTTAAAACTTTTAAGTCTTTCCTATACATATTATTACAAAGCTACTCTCTCTAGTGCATTTTAAACCCATTTGCAGTCATTTATATGTATTAAATCTTAAACGCATTTGTGAAACAGCACAATACTCCAATCTTTCTTCAGGATTCTATTTTTGCCATAGAAAATATTCATCAACTGACAAAATGGCATAGTACGATCTCTGTTTGCTTGCAGATGAGGTGAGGGGAGGGGAGTTTGTTGTATCTGTGTATAGACATGGATATAAATAGATAGCAAGAGGCATAGACAAAGACAGTGACATATATTACTACAAAGACATATGGCAAGTTTTAACTACAGTCATTCTGAACTGGTAGGATTAGGGGTGATTTATATTTTCTAATGTTTGATTTTGAATTTCTTTTGTAATATGTATCTAGTAAGATCAAATACTCAAAATTAATGACACCTTGTATTCTTAAAGGGAGAGAAGGCAAGTCACATCGGGACAGGTTAGCCTCAGACAGGATTTGTGTTACAAACGTTTGAGATGAATCTTAAAAATAAATAGAAAGTTTATTTGCTCATTTGCCTGCTTTTTACCACCTGCTATGCAGTCTGGTTCTGGGGGTTGGGGACCCCTATATTACAAGACTCTTGAGCGAGAGAGATGATTGGATCTGCATAAACGTCAAGGAAATGAAGAGAATAGATTTATTTATATATATATATATTTTTACAGAAGACAAAACAATACCGTTTTTATTTTTAAAACTCTGGTGAAATAGGTTTCCAAATGACATCCCATTTTTTAACAAAATTAACGTAAACCAACCTGCCCGTGGGTTAGTCGCACTACAGAGACTTCATCATGGTGTGTACAGATGCCTAAAATATTTACAAATGTTATCTGTTAGGTAGTAAAGTTTTGTTGCCATTTTTCCAGCACATATTCCGCAGTAAAATAAAGGGGCGATACTGGTGTTCTTACACAAAAATTCTTAACAAGTGGATAAAGGCAATTTACCTGAGAGAAGATTTGTTCTTGAAATATGTTTTTCACAACTGGAAATAGAGAAATGGGATGTAGTTGTAAAAGAAGTATAAGAATGTCTAAGTTTACATTTTCTTCTTTTAAATTATTTAAGTACCATTGTTAAAATGTTTATATTCATTATAAAAAATGTTGTTAAATCTTTTATGCAAATGATTTAACACTGATTGCTGCAACGCAAATTGCACTTTTTAAAAAAATTATTGTTTACATGGAATAAAAATATCTTTTGTTTGCTACCCTGTTTACAAATTTGAACTGACTTCGGGTCAGTCGCACAATGTGAACTTTGAGAGACGTCAGTCACAGTGTATATTACAGTTTCGATGCAGTCCTGAAAACCGAGTGATATTTTTGAAGAGACCTCAAGAACCGACTCAGCCTCCGGAGGTGTGTACCAAACGAAGGATCTTCTCCATGAATGAAGAGAATAGATTTAACCAGTATTTCCCAAACTAGAACACTAGTATTTACTAATGAATATCCTTGAATATTCATTAGTATCGATGTTATCATTAATATTTATATAATTGGTGAACCAGAGGGATTGTTTATCAAATAAACTTTCAGTTCAGTTCAGTTCAGTCGCTCAGTCGTGTCCGACTCTCCGCGACCCCATGAATCACGAAATGTCATATTTTGCACTATACTTTTGACATTTGAAATGCACACAAATATACTGAAGTCCAGAGAGCCTTTCCATAAAGAAACATGTTAACTTTTCTTAACACATCATTTTCCAAACTGGTTTGATCCTGTGGAAAGCCTGTAAACAAGCTAGTATTCCATGCACTCAATTTGGGAAATACAGCATTAGAGAAATCCTGAAGGGGAAAACAACAAGGCACAGTATCTGGTTACCTAAGGAGGAAGAGAGATGAGAATTAAAAGATGTTGCTCTGTTTTCAGTCCCCTGACCAGGAAAACAGTGCTATGTGATCACCAGGTTTGAGATTCGGTTTAGATGGAAATTATCATGCAAGCTTGCATTATTTAGAGACCAGATGTCAGCATACCAACGTTTGAAGATATTCATGTAGTAAGTCTATATACCTACAAAGACATGTCAAAATCAGCAGAAGAAATTCTAAGCAGCTGTTCACAGAACTTTGCTACTAATCAAAATTCATTGCCTCACAGTGTTCCAGCACAACTGCTAAAGAAGTCACAGTAAATGGGTCTTATAAGTATAGAAGCTGAAATTATTTCCATGGGATATTCTTTTTCTAGATACCGTAACTAAGGGACCTGGAGCCTCCTTCTCACTGACATGTGAGATTCTGGGAAATACCTTTAATCTGGATTGCCATTTCCTTGATTTTTCTTTTATTTAAGAGTTTTATCGGTGTGTCTGTGCTAAGATAAAACTCTAGAAAGTAAAACAAGATGTGAACGGCTAAGGGCTAAAAATCACAGGGACTGAAGCAAATTCTCAGAAAGAATATTAACATCTAAGAACTGTCGATATATTTCCCACCTGGGAGAAGCAGGGGGATTTACCAGCTCTGGCATGCCCAGTCAGACTGAGCTCTGAAAATGTGTAAGTCTACTTCCCTTCTAAAAGAAGAAAGTGAGAAGGCAAGGACCGCTTGTTCTCATTCCAGGTATTTTGCTGACCTGATTTGTGAGCTGAAGTAATTCCAGGAATTCACCTTCCTCAATCCCACATCTGCAGAAGGAAAGAACAGCAATGTGTCTTGGTTGACCACTCCACAGGTTTGCCAAAAATTACCAGTGCACCGCAAGTATGGCGGCTGGAAAAGGCTTTGGGGTTAGGAAAAGGTTTAAATCCCACAACTCCTTTACCAAATTAAAAAATATGAAAGGAAAAAAAAAAAAGAAGAATGAAATTCTGCCATTTGAAACAACATGGATGGATTTGGAGGGCATTATGCTAAGTGAAGCAAGCCAGACAGAGAAAGGTGAAGTATATTACATGTGACATCTAAAAAACTAGTGAATATAACAAAAAAGAAGCTGAATCGCAGATATAGAGAACAAACTATTCGTTACCAGCAGTTGTTGTTTGGTCAGTAAGTCATGTCTGACTCTTTTATGCAACCCTGTTGACTGTAACCAGCCAGGCTCCTCTGTCCATGGGATTTCCCAGGCAAGAATAGTGGCGTGGGTAATGATTTCCTTCTCTAGGGGATCTTCCCAACCTGGGGATTGAACCCATGTTTCCTACATTGCAGGTAGATTCTGTACTGTGGAGCCACCAGGGAACTCCTTGGTTACCAGTGGGAAGTATCTATCTTGAAAGTGAAAGTCACTCAGTTGAGTCCAGCTCTTTGTGACCCCATGGACTATATAGCCCATGAAATTTTCTAGGCCAGAATACCGGAGTGGGTAGCCTTTCCATTCTCCAAGTGATCTTCCCAATGCAGGGATCGAACCCAAGTTTCCCCAACCTGGGGATTGAACCCATTTTTCCTGCATTGCAGGTAGATTCTGTACTGTGGAGCCACCAGGGAACTCCTTGGTTACCAATGGGAAGTATCTATCTTGAAAGTGAAAGTCACTCAGTTGAGTCCAGCTCTTTGCGACCCCATGGACTATACAGTCCATGAAATTTTCTAGGCCAGAATACCAGAGTGGGTAGCCTTTCCATTCTCCAGGTGATCTTCCCAATGCAGGGATCGAACCCAAGTCTCCTGATTTGCAGGGAGATTCTTTACCAGCTGAGTCACAAGAACCACTAATCAAAGCTTCCAAGCAGGAATGCAAGGTAGAACCTGATCACAGATCAATTTCCCACTTGTAACATCTGAAGCCACCTACTTCTCTAGTAACAAGTTGAAACAAAATTGAAGAAATTACTTCCATTCAAACTTGTTTAGAGTCCCTTGCCCCTGAAGTGAGCTTGTAACTGACTTCAGTTGGCCGAGACATCCTCTCTCTGTGCTAGAGTAGGGGGAATACCTGCTTTAATAAAATACAGAGGTACCATCCTTCCCGCTTCTGCACTACTTTCCATCCTCCTAAAAAATCACTGACTTTTCCAAACATATTTTTCTACGTACAGCATTGCCCAACTTGCAAATGGAAAATAATATTGGACAGTACATTTCAGATAGTAGGAAAAAGGCAAATATTTATGTTTAGGTTCATTTTCCTGGAAAGTGGACTGAGACAAAGTTTTGGATGTGAAATGTTTATTTAAGAGTGCCCTTGGGATCAATATTTGGGGAAGGAGGGAATGGAAGTAAAAATGGACAAAACAGAAAGTCAAACTATAATGACAGCCCAAACAATCCTTGGCCAATGCCATGGGGGAACTCTGGAGATAGAATGGACCTTCTGAATTGTCCTGAATTTAACCAAGATTATCAGACTTTTATGTTCCATTAGACATGGGTCATTTTGGAAACAGTACGATTTTGAGCAAGACAGCTGTCTATAACTGAAAGGAATCTCTGGAGTGGTTGACACTGAAGGATATCTGTCTGCTGACAGCACTCCCAACAAATGCTTCATTACAGGGGATCAGGACTGTACATGACAACATCCCCTACAAACTTCACAGTGCTTCAATTTGGTATGAGCTAACCCTTTTTAAGTCCACTTAAACTTACTATGAGATCACTGCCAGCTTTGGCCACCGTGTCCTCATGATAGAATTGACTGTGCTAAAGTTTCTGAGGGTTTCCCTGGTAGCTCAGTGGTAAAGAATCTGCCTGCCAATGCAAGAGACCAAGAGATGTAGGAGACGTGGGTTGGATCCCTGTATCAGGAATATCCCCTGGAGAAGGAAATGGCAACCCATTCCAGTATTCTTTCCTGGGAAATCCCATGGACAGAGAAGCCTGGCAAGCTACAGTCCATGGGATCACTAACAAGTAAGACACAACTTAGCAGCTAAACAACAACAAATTTCTCTGAAGTACCTATCTTGTGGATAGTCCATGAAGTCTTTTGAGCTGGAAACAACGTTCATGCATCTGAAATCATGTTTTAATGCATCCTTCAGGGTTCTTGGTGCTTCCTTGAAGAACACTGAAGGAGTACATTGAATTTAAGCTGGGCATATCAAACAGTTCTCCATAATCCCATGAGTAATGAGCCGCACAAAGAACTGGGCACCACCATTTATAAAAGTGGTTGTAAAAACAGAAGACTCAGCTCAGAAATCTAAACTAAGAAATATTACTAATCTTGATCAAAATATACAATTAGTCAAAAATAATTCTCATAAACTAAATAAAGTTAATGCTATTTCGGCAGTTTGCTTTACTTCGTAAACTTTCAAGAGTCAGGATGATACTGTGCAGCTGTTCCATAGCGTTTATAAGAACAAGGTCTCCTTAGCTATGTTCACATCCCAATTATGAAGAGACAAAGCACATGGTCACAAAAAGTATTAATCACATTATTTATGGGAACTCCTACTTAACCTTATAACTTGAGACATTTAATAGTAAATCCATTCTAGTCATCTGAAGTCAGAGTCTGGTTCTGCTCCTTTTGATGAATGTAAATATCACAAGTATGAATAACATCACCTGCATGCTGTGATTCATGGGGTCGCAAAGAGTCAGACACGACTGAGCAACTGAACTGAACTGAACTGAATCCAAGACCAGTGTAGCAAGGTGAGAATGTTTCTGGGGTGAGAACTGGTACAAGTTCCTAATATACTTCCAACTGAGGGATCTTGGTAATTCAGCTTTATTTCCTTCATCTGTAAAGGGAGAGGATTAAAAATTTAAGTAGTCTCTTGAAGCTCAACATTCAGAAAACAAAGATCATGGCATCTGGTCCCATCACTTCATGGGAAATAGATGGAAAAACAGTGGAAACAGTGTCAGACTTTATTTTTTGGGGCTCCAAATTTGCACTGCATTTGCACTGCAGATGCTGATTGCAGCCATGAAATTAAAAGACGCTTGCTCCTTGGAAGGAAAGTTATGGCCAACCTTGACAATATATTGAAAAGCAGAGACATTACTTTGCCAACAAAGGTCCATCTAGTCAAGGCTATGGTTTTTCTCGTGGTCATGTATGGATGTGAGAGTTGGACTGTGAAGAAAGCTGATCGCTGAAGAATTGATGCTTTTGAACTGTGGTGTTGGAGAAGACTCTTGAGAGTCCCTTGTACCGCCAGGAGATCAAACCAGTCCATTCTAAGGGAGATCAATCCTGGGTGTTCATTGGAAGGACTGATGCTAAAGCTGAAGCTGCAATACTTTGGCCACCTCATGCGACGAGTTGACTCACTGGAAAAGACTCTGATGCTGGGAAAGGTTGGGGGCGGGAGGAGAAGGGGACGACCGAGAATGAGATGGCTGGATGGCATCACCGACTCTGTGGACATGAGTTTGAGTGAACTCCGGGAGTTGGTGATGGACAGGGAGGCCTGGCGTGCTGTGATTCATGGGGTCGCGGAGAGTCGGACACGACTGAGTGACTGAACTGAACTGAACTGAAGAGTCTTTCTGATCGAAAAGTCTATGATTCTCTTCATCTTTCAGATTAGCTAGTAGTTGAGTGCTCAGAAGCAGATTTAGATTCAGTAACACAAGAAAATAACTGTAATTATTATGTACATTGACTGATAGTAACTGTTACTCTGATTATCATTTCACAATACACACATAATGTATCAAATCATTATGCTGTACACCTGAAGTTAATACAATGTTACATGTCAACTATACCTCAATTTTAAAAGATACAATAAGAGTAACTGAAAGATTTCCCTTTAGAGAGGTGAATTATTAAAAGTTTCATATGTAAAACTCAGGATATGATATCCACCCTCTGATCATTCATCAGGAGTAAAGACATTTGCTTTCATTACCAAAGATGGTTAATAAGATACTCTGAAGTTGAGAGACTGTCCTGTGAGTTGAATATCATAATTCTGCATGATGACTAGCTCTAGTTTTTTATCAAAATTGCAAGAGACAGTTAATGAACCATTTTTTCTTTTTCCTATTACAATAAACTCATTTCAAAGTGTTAACACCGCTGTAATATATCTCTCTTACAAATGATGAGCCAGAAAATGGAATCACCCAAGTCAATGTTATTCATGGACTTCATTTAAGAATATCTTTAAAATGCCTTTTTTATTTTTAGTTTACTAATGCCTCAGTTTCAGAGTTAGATCTAACAAATTTTAGTTTCCTCCTCTGTAAAATGGGGGTGATAATAGCATTGACCTCACTGGTGGTGATTGTAAGAGTTAAATGAAATCATGACTGTACATTTGGTAACCCAGTACTGTGCACACAGTAGGGACACAATGAGTATTGTCGCTGCTGTTGATATCATTCTTGAGGTCTGGACTACAAGAAACCATTGGAACTAGTTATAGTTTTCAGATCATTCAGGATGGCTGAAATGATGACAGTAGAGATTGCCTAGAGAGAGAATATAGAGTGGAAAAAAAAGCCAAAAGAGAAAATGCAAAAGATTCAGAAGGAAAAATAAAGCAATCTATAATGGCTTAATCAGAGAATGTGGAAAAAGACCAGGAAAGTTTGGCATGAAAGAGGACAAGAGATCTGTTTCTTTCCTATTCATTGATTACCTTAAAATAAATCTGTGCTTTGGCAACTGGACCTTAAAATGACTAGGAAGCAACTTCACCATGAAAAAGTAAAAGCACTTATTGAGTTCTCTAGAAATTATGTACTTTGGCTTAACAACATTCTTACAATTTAGAATCCAGGAAGTCAATATTCTTTCCTCATTATTATATCAGAGAATAGTTTCCTTGGTCCTTAGTTGATCTGAAAAAGACCATGATGAAACAACACATTGACGGAAGAGGGAAATGGCTTAAAGAATTTTCCAACAAGCATTGCATAGCCCTCCATCAACCACAGGGTATTTTGTGTACCAGGAATCTGCTGCAGGAAACTAAATGACTCTGAGTATATGCCATTCTTTATGACTGAACTAACAGCAAAAAGCAGCACCCTGCTGACAAATTTCATATCCAATTCAATGCACTGTATTTTCATTCCTAACTACACTCCATTAGCTCTGACATTTCAAGAGTCGATGGAAAACCAGAAATTGCACATTTCATTTATGGTATTGGTCTGCTTTTTCTTCAGGAAAATTAATGACTGTTCAAAAAGCTTTCATGAGAAATTCATCTTCAAGGGCTGCTCCTCTACCAAGTGACCACACCCTTTTGTAGCCACATACAGAGATAATCTGGCAATCAAGAATGAACATATACACACACAATGACTCCTCACAGTGCTTGCTTCCAGCTGGTAAACAAAATAATCAAGTCTCAATTTAATTAGATTTTAAAATGGCACTTGGGCTATGTTATGGCATTTTCTACAAATAAATAAGCGTTCTTATAATTTTACAAATAGTGGATATGACAAGAGAAAAACTAGAGTGGTTCTAATTATCTTATCAGATTGAAAGTGCTGAATCAGAGTTCTAAAGTCGCCCAGCCATCTATTCCCCATGAATAATTCAGAGGACCATGGCTGTATATTATCCTGATCCAACTATGGTTCAAATTTTAGAGTTGCTCGGCAGGACTTCTATGGATTGTTCTCTTGACTATTTCTGGAATTTGCATCTTTGAGTATACAAATTCCAAAAAGAATGTAAGCAATGAAATAACTGATTTGCCTCCATTCATGAAAACTTCCAGTTTCATTATAGAGACTACATAAAAAAATATAGTCTGTGTGAGCTAGGACAGAAAACTCATGCTCCATTGATATTCATTGTGCTAATTTAGAGAATTCATCATTAATAGGAATAGAGATACACATCATCAGTCTAATGATATTATAGCCAGTGGAAAAGAATCTCTTTTCTGAGCTGGCTTGTAATTCAGAGAGGTATTGTAAGAGTCACAGCTACTTTAGACTACATCTTGAAGTCATCGTGACCAGAAATACTAGCTTTGATTTGGCAGTTGCAAATATTATTTCTCTGGGTTCTTATTACCTTGGTCAGAGGTAGTTTTACCACTGGAATCAGTTTTATCCATTACAGTCCCACATAAAACCCAGGAAAAGAATGGTAGGTAGGGAAAAATTATGAATGTCATAATTATGAGAACAATCATGAGTGTCAAATACCATACGTAAGCAGTCAGCAAGTGTATCAATTACACCATGACTAATAGAGCTTAAAAACCATTATCATCATCCTCTGGATGGTAGACAGCAATGTAGGAATTTATCTCTGGAGTTACAACAGTTCATTTGGGCATATCCAGTACACATCACTTTTCACTTAGGAAACATTCTATGAAGTAGTAAGTGAATTCAGGGAGGACAGAAAATGGGGAGGGGGAGCAATATATTTTGAAATTTGCTTAACCTTTATACAGTCAACAAATATGACAGCCTGCTACAGATAAGGTGCTGAAGGCAGTGCTTAGAGCATGGTCTCTGCCTTCCAAAAGACTAGAGTGTAGTTAAATTCATATACATCTACATTTTACATAATCTCTTATTTCACTAGCAGCAAACTGTTGTCCCTGTGCAGCTTCCTGGAACTATAATTTGAGGACCAATTTATTCCTTTTTAGTACATTTCTGTTCTCTCCCTTTGAATTCTCAGCAATAATAATCTGGTCAGCAGGAAGGCCAGGACCAAATATTAATGAGATAATTATGATGTTTTCTTACACCAGGCAACCAGGGACTTCTGGCAAGGACCAGGCAAGATAGAAAACAAGAGGACATGGATAAAAGTCCAAAATAATGAGGATAATAAGAACAAAATAATAATAATAATAACAAAATAATAAGTCCAAAAATGACAGGCTCCCTGATATCCTCATTGAAGAAGCAAAATCTAACAATAAACATCAAAAAGACTAGCATATACCAGTGAGGCGGAGAGAAAAGTGAGGAAAAGTACCTGTAGCACAGGGCCTAGTTTATGGAGCTTTTTTGCACATCCTCGTGTAAATACATCTCCCAAAACTAAAGCATATTTTCTAAAATATTTCATTCTTACACATAGCAAAGTCTTTCTTTGCATGTAGGAAAGTTGCAAAATTTAAGTCATGCCACAGTTTAGATGGTACATAGAAATTTTAATGTCTCAATTTTTCTTTACATAATGCTTTTCTCCTGAACTGCAGAAAAAGAGACAAAATGCCTGAGCTAATTTAATGCTTAACTAAATCCAATAATTTACATATCTTTCCCTAAAATAACAAGTGTATGCTGGTGAAAGAAATGTGTGACTTTTTAAAAAATTTATTTATTTATATTAATTGGAAGCTAATTCCTTTATAATATTGTGGTGGTTCACCATACATTGACATGAATCAGTCACAGGTGTACAGATATCCCGCCATCCTTAACTAAAAAAAAGAGTGTGTAGCTTACACTTCTTTTGCGGTGAGTCCTCAGAGCTGTCTGGCGCCCACTGGTACCCAACATGACACCACTTACCCTCTTTTAGTCAGCAGGCAGTGCTGAAGTCAGCACCTGGCTACTCAAGGTCTACTTTTTGCCTAGAGACATTGCTCCCACACAGCATTTGAAATTTCCTCTCTTTCTGACTCAACTCATAGCTTTACAAACCCAAATAGATCTCTTCCTTATTCCTCATGACCCTGAAACCTGGCAGGTCACCTCCTCCAACTTTGACTATGGGATTGCCTCAGCCCACTGTTGTCTCTGTGTGCTTTTTCAGTTCATCCTTCAACCAAAGTTTTACTGACAACTCTCCATACTGTTAGTCAAAAATATTTTTTTAAAAATACATAACAGAACTGACAGTATCTGGCACTCTAGACATCAGTACAACAGGAGTCCCTTCTCACAGTGGTAAAAACAAAGCAAAACCTTAAGACAAAGCGAAACCTAAAAACTTAGTTTTGGTGCTTAATTATGGTGATGGACAGGATCTCCAGTTTCCCTTCAAATGAACGAAAGTCATTCAGAAGAGAATTAAAACAAAGGCATAGGGTAGGGAAAGGATGAGGTTTTAAAATAATTGCTTTTGTGACACCCCCCAAAAAACGGAGTTGGGAAATACAGGTTTGGGGTAGGCGGTGTCTGCGACTGTGACTCTCCCTCTGTGTTCTTCCTCTCGTTTGCCCAACGTCCTTAGTGCTGACTGGAAGCATTGCTCTAAAAGGTCGCAGGGCAGGAATACATACAAGACAGCATGCTTGTGCTTCATTCCCCACTCCCCCACAGACCAACTCACTGGCAGGCTGATCACCCCTACAGCCTGCTTCCATTTCAAGTAGGAGACCAGATTCCTGAGGTAGGCTTGGCTCCACCATGGGCATCGCCTCAGTGCCAGGCCCACTGGGGTCTCCTAATCACTAGGAGCAACACGTGGCCCCTGAAATTCAGCCAGCTTTCACCCTTTTAAGAACTCCTGATCCTATTCTACTAGCAATCCTTGAATCCAACTTATTAATGAGGGCTTTCTAGAGTTTTCAAGCTATATAAATATTTTGGTGTGATCCTTTTTTCCCTTCCAGAGCAACATCAAATCTCCAGCTGCTGGGAAACAGTGCTTTTCCCTATCATTGGAGTCAATGAGTCAAGGCATATGTCTTTAATGGAGGTTTTGGCAAGGGTGATATTAGAGTTATTATTAGATAGAAGTAAACTGAATAGTTTGTTTTCTGTGCTGCACATACAAATCAATGGTTTAAATCAAACACTGCCGTTTATAATGTGATAGAAATATTTACATGGGGGAAAAAGCACTAATCAAAGTACAGCATTAAGATAATGTAAGTTTTGCAAATTCCAGAAGCCAACATATTTTACAGATCACTAGAAAAGAAAGAACAAAGAAAACCCAAAGAAAGTCTATCAGTTCTGTTAGGAAATGGGCTTTACCCTCAAAGAGCTTCATGTAGCATTTTCTGGTTGCCAGGGAGAGGAGACTCACTTTGGTTATCCAAGTAATAGAGTAATGATGGTAATAGTGAGAAGGCGCAGTGTGAATACAACGACACAGAAATTCAAGAGAAGTCTAACAACTAGAGTAGGATCCACAGTACAGCCAGGCTATAGAATCTCCACCTGCAGACTGGACACCAGGTCTACTAAAGCAGTAAAAATACAACGAATGGTTTATAGGTATTACATCTTAATGTATGATGAAACAATATTATCTGTTTCCAGATTTTGTGGCTACCCTGAAGTAACACGTCACTAATATTTTTGTTTGCCCTTTTCTATCCCATCACTGATTTCTTGATTTTTTTCCCATCTTCACACATTTTCTTATGTCTCTCCTTTAATTCTTCTTATTAAGTTATTCTTCTTAACTCCAACTTGACCTTGATTTAAGACTTCACCCAGACAGTTTAATTCCCTCTATATGTCCTTTGATATGACTTCTACTTCTCTCTGCATTTCCTAATTTGGTCCAAATAAGACAAAGTCAGATTGGCCTATACTTTTTTTTTTACACCAGACTTCAAAATAGGTCACTGGCCAGTCTCTGAATTTGGGAAGGGAAGACTGCAGTCACCTAGTACTCTAGACCTGCCTTGTCAGCTATGAGCAAAGAAGTAAGGTACTAAGGGCGTGGCACCAAGGTAAGTGGACTGAATGCATAGCCCTATAATTCACTTACATGATGAGAAAGTAACAAGAGTTCCACCACCTTTCTCCTTCCAAAAAAATTATTTTTTCATATTCAAAATTTTAGGTAGATTTCCCAGGTACTCAACATGGATTTCCAGAATACACACATGTAACATAATCAAAATAATAAATGAAAAATATAGTAATAATCACTGACTCAAGGCATATGTCTCTAATGAAAATAAGCTGCTACCTTTAAAAAAAAGTACCATACGCATTCCAAAGATAAATGCAAATGAATTTCTGATTCTTAGGTGTTGTTCTTTATCCTCATCACCCTCCCTCCGAATGCAACACTTTCCAGCTTCAACTGATCACCTTTATGGGCATTATTGCTCAAATCTTAATGCAGCCATTGCAACTAATTTCATCTACATGTCTTGCATCTTGAAAGTTTTAAGTACTTTTGAAACAAAATTGTCTTGTTTCAAAATATGAAAGAGATTAAAGCTATGTGAACCTAAAAAATATAAATTAATAGAGTGGATATGATTACAACTGAACTTAAAACTCATTAAAAGAAGGGACTATCTCTCTTGCTCATTCCTCTGCCCTAGACTAGTACAATTTCTGACATGTAGTGTGTGCTCAATATACTTTTCAAACTAATCAATCAATCAATGAACGAACACTATACCTACTTCCAAACAATGGAAAGAATGGAAATTACAGTCTAGAGAGAATTATTTTTTGAACAGTATCAAAAAGTTTCTCTAGATCCCATAGATGAAACAGTTTAGAAGCAGGTCTCCTAATTTAAAATGAGTTTTTAAAGAAAAGCAAAAGTACAACGAAAACACTGCAGAGACTCTAACAGAAAAAAAAAAAAAGTATTTCATTTCATTATACTTAGCCAGGATAGATAGATAAATCTATGCACACATTTATTCCCAAAAGTAGCTTCTGTTATCCAAAGCTTTATGTGTACTGTTTGGTGCTTTTAGGTAAAGAGCCTCAGAAAAGGGACAGGATTCCTTGCCTCTTTCTGGGAAGGTAAGATTCTTAAAAACGGCCATGAAACTCCTCATAACTCAGGGCCCCTCCCCGCATTCTCAAACAAAACAACTCAAAAAGTTGGATACTCTATGCCATCTTGTAGCTGAGTTTGTAAGAAACAGTCTTTGCTCTTGTTTTCCTCTCTCATTTCACTTGACAACAGAGTCCTTAGATTTCCAAACTCATCTTCCTTCTCTAAACAGGAAGAACAGAAGGCAGAAACCCCACAGAATGTTATGTGTGACTCATTTTCAACTTTATGTGAATAATTTAGCACTTGTTAAAGACAAAGACATGATTTTGCTACTGATGAGGAATATTTACATTTGTTTTCCTCCCTTGTACAGTGAAGCACCCAAATGAGAGACTCATTGCTCTGTACAACGCTGCCACCTTCCTCCCAGGGCTGGCTGTCATTAATTAAAATCACAGAAAGGAGCTGATTCACTAAACTGAATCACCCTCATAATGGCCAAAGTTCTAGAAACGCGCCCTGGGGCCCAGGAGCTGGATTTTTCTGCTTCTAATCTGGACAGCTCTGAAGCCAACTCAGTTGGTAAAGATAGCTGAAACTCTTTAGTCTCTTTAAACTAAAAAGCAATACATGCATGCTCAGTCGCTTCAGTCGTGTCCGAATGTTTGCAACCCCATGGACTGTAGCTTGCCAGGCTCCTCTGTCCACGGGATTCTCCAGGCAAGAACACTGGAATGGGTTGCCATGCCCTTCTCTAGGGGATCTTCCCCACCCAGGGATCAAACCCAGGTCTCCTGCGTCTTCTGCATGGCAGGCAGATTCTTTACCACAGAGCCACCAGGGAAGTCTTTAAAAAGCAAGATGCCTATTGAACTTACTTGAACCATGATTCTGAAGCTAACTGAGAAACAATAACATAATAATAGCTCAGTGCTATGGAATTAATGTTTTCATTCCACCACCATTTCCCCAGAAAAATTAATATGTTGGAAGTCCTAATCCCTTTGGGAGGTAACTAGGTGGGTGCGGTCATGACAGTGGTGCCTTCATGGTGGGACTGGGGCCTATATAAGGAGAGACCCTAGAGCTCTCTCACCCTAAGTGCTATGACAAAGAGGCCATGAGAGCACACAGAGAGGCAGTGGTCATCTGCAAGCCAGAAAGGATTCACACCAAAAACTGACCCTTGTAGCACCTTGATCCTCGACTTCCCAGCACCCAGATTTGTGAGAAATCAACATTCGTGGTTTCAGCCACCCAGTCTACAGTGTTTTGCTACTGCAGCCCAAGCTGACTAAGACATGCAGGTAAGACAATTATGATTAGACTAGTTACAAAACTGACACAAATAGCATTCTAAACCTCTACCTAAAAATCTACTTGACAAAGTCAGCTTCCTTCTGAGAGCACATTCAGTCCTATGTATCCTTCTCACCCCACCCTCAACTCTAAAAGCATGTTTCATTGCTAAAGAGAATGCTGTCTCCTTTCAAGTCAAATGACAAGGTATGCCCCTATTAATTTAACCCTAAAGTGTGTTAGCCAGTTTCTGTATATCTGCCACTCCTTCACTCCTTCATCCCCACAGCTGAATAAGCAAGAGACAGGAAACGGTTCATAAATGAAAAAGTGTGCATACAAACAGTATTAGTAGCAATTTTTAGTTAATTAATTTTAATTAGAGGCTAATTACTTCCCAACATTGTGGTGGGTTTTGCCATACATCGACATGAATCAGCCATGGGTGTACATGTGTCCCCCATCCTGAACCCTCCTCCTGCCTCCCTCCCCACCTCATCCCTCTGCGTTGTCCCAGAGCACTGGCTTTGAGTGCCCTGCTTCATGCATCGAACTTGCACTGGTCATTTATTTTGCATATGCTAATACACATGTTTCAGTGTTATTCTCTCAAATCATCCCACCCTCATTTCCTCCCAGAGTCCAAAAGTCTGTTCTTTACATCTGTGTCTGTTTTGCTGCCTTGCATATAGGGTTGTCATTACCATCTTTCTAAATTCCATACATATGCATTAATATACTGTATTGGTGTGTTTCTCTTTCTGACTTACTTCACGCTGTATAATAGCCTCCAGTTTCATCTGTCTCATTAGAACTGACTTTTTTATAGCTGAGTAATATTCCATTGATGTGGTGCTGGAGAAGACTCTTGAGAGTCCCTTGTACTGCAAGGAGATCCAACCAGTCCATTCTATAGGAGATCAATCCTGGGTGTTCATTGGAAGGGCTGATGCTAAAGCTGAAACTCCAATACTTTGGCCACCTCATGCAATGAGTTGACTCACTGGAAAAGACTCTGATGCTGGGAAGGATTGGGGGTGGGAGGAGAAGGGAATGACAGAGAATGAGATGGCTGGATGGCATCACCGACTCGATGGACATGAGTTTGGGTGAACTCCGGGAGTTGGTGATGGACAGGGAGGCCTGGCGTGCTGTGATTCATGGGGTCGCAAAGAGTCGGACACGACTGAGCGACTGAACTGAACTGAACTGAATATTCCATTGTGTATATGTACTACAACTTCCTTATCCATTCGTCAGCCGATGGACATCTGGGTTGCTTCCATGTCCTAGCTATTGTAAACAGTGCTGCATTCAACATTGGGGTTCACGTGTCTCTTTCTCATCACAGCAATTTTTAATAGTGGAATTGTGGATAACTTAGTTTTTAATTCATTGGAATTTTTCTCTATTTTTTTACCTAACAACATTTCTATATAATTTTGTCAATATCAGGAGAAACCCCATGCTTTTAAATGAGTGGCCTTCAACCTCAAACAGACTTAAGAAAAATGTAAGAACTTCTACTTATAGATGGTGGACACACACTATGTATCATCTCCCTCAGCTTTGATCATCTCAGGTTTACGAAAATAGAAAATCATCTTTTCCTCTTTAATTCATAACTACATTTAAAATCAAGAAAAGGAACCTCAATGGATCAGAAACCATTGGGAATCTCTGAGAGATGGGTAAGCAAAAAGAAGCCATCAAGTCTAAGAAGTAAAGTCAACCTAGTAGGAAAAATAATAAATATCACAGGAAAATGGTGTGGAAATTAAAATCCAAACCTTTAAGTAAAATTAACAGTAGAAAAGACACAAGTTGAACCCATAAGACAGAAGACTGAAATGATAGATTATCTGTAACATATCATAAAGGAGCAAAAATTAGAAAGTATGAAAGAAGAGTCAAGAAATATTAAAGATAAACTCAGAATGTTTAATATCCACCTTCTAGGAATGCCAAGGAGGAGAAACTAAAGAGATCTGTGGAGAGGGAACATTCAAAGGGGAAAAAAAAAATGCAGCTCTGATTTTTCTTAAACTTTTTTTTAATTATTATTAATGAAGGGACCATTTTTAGAATTCTTATTTCTTTTGCAATTCATTCACATAAAATTTATTGAGATTCATCAATATGCCTGGTATAGTTCAAGGTAATAGAAACCTAAGTATGGTAATAAATCCTCTCTCCAGAAAATGCATATATGCACAGATCACAATTTTCCACATTATTTTAGAGGTTAAGAGTTCACTGACCCATAATCTTAGTTATTTTTATTACAGTTCACCTGTTTTGACTGGAATGACTTGGCAAAAGCCACACTATTTTTCCCCTATTGAACTGCTGAATTGTTTGACAAACAGTATCTTAGCAACTGATTGTTTGAAGGCATGAAATCATACAGAGACTCAATCTATAATAAAACTGGAATTGGTAAACTCAGTCTGAGGCTTATTTCACAACAGTTATGGAATGGTCAGCTTTCATGAGGTAAACTGGAGATAGTTTTCAAATTTCAAATGAAGTACTCTGAAGTCATTGAAAAATTATGAACTACACTGAGTAATAAAAATTAGTAGCTTCCTACTCAGGGTTAGCAGATTGTCTCACAGATCATCTTAGCCACAAAGAAAGTCAGTAACAAAAAAAAGAAAGAAAGAAAAAAGGACAATCTCCTTATAGGCTGTTTAGGGAAGAGAAATTTGGTGTAAAGACTCTGACTGCAAAGCAGGAGGTCCAGGTTCAATCCCTGAGTTGGGAGATCCTCTGGAGAAGGAAATGGCAACCCGCTCCAGTACTCTTGCCTGGAGAATTCCATGGACAGAGGAGCCTGGCGGGCTACAGTGCATGTGGTCACAAAGAGTCAGACACGACTGAGCAACTAACACTTTTACTTTTTCAGGGAAATTTTTTAAAAACGAGTATGTCTGAGAGAATCAGATGTAAATAAAGCTATCTGTTGAATTAATTTCTAGAAGGGCTCAAGAAAATAGGAAAAAACTATTGGAAAACAGAAGATAATAGAAATGATTTTGATAAGAACTGAAAATGGAAGACAAGTTTTGTCAGTAAGTAGAAAACAAACTTGAGGACAAAAAGATGATCAGTCAAAAGACTGGATCTGCAACTGATAGAAGGAAGTCACATGTTAAACAATGGAATAAAACTGTATGATATTTAAAAAAAGAAAAGCTGACTCTATTTATGTAAGATATGAATGCATATGTGAGGAATTTAAATAGCTGGGATGAAGTTGACATCTGGCTATGTTTCTATCTTATCCTGCCTTCTATACCCAGTGGTCATGAACATTTTACTGAAGGTATATTTTCACAGTGTACTTTAATTGAATATGATACAGTGATACACCAGTGAAAGGCTTGGTGTTTTATCACCAGTCCCAAAGTGCACCATGAAGCAAAGGTTATAATCTCTTAATTTTAGTTATTAGAACAGGTGCTCTGAAGCAACACTAAGAGAGAAGTGCCAATGGAACACCATCAGATGTGTATTTTTAGTTAACAACTCATATCTCTGCAAACTCAGGCAATTATTTTTATTGTTTTGATTTCTATTTTCTCAGGCCTTCCTGAGTGTCAGTGGTTCTTTCTGAGCTACTGAAAAATTTTCACAACTTGTCATACGTGGTCTGACCAAAATACTGCAGAGAGGTTCTAAACTGGATTAAATCTCTGTGAAAAGAGTTTACTCACAAAGTTGGCCACCAAAGGTCATGGGTTTTTATGTACTTAAGATCTCATGATCAGGTCTTCAGAGTCTGCTGGAGTCTGATTGGCTTTTGCAGTGTGTGGAAAATGACTAACCGTACCTTTGTGCTCATTCTTTGCATGGTTTCATGGGTATATGCAATATTTGACGACCGTCTACCCTCTCTTATATTGTTCATTCAGCATAAGCTGTTGAGTGATTTTCCTGTAACATAAGAAATTTCAGCAGCTCTAAGTTAACTATCATGTTGCAGAAGTTGTTCGTTTTTTAAACCTGATAATGTTCAACATTGCTATATTTTGCTCTGAAATAAATCTTAATTGTTAAAAATTGGATCTCTAAGGAAGTGAAAAAAAAAGTGAGTCTGATTTATTAGAAACAAACTTATGATGAAGAAAGTCCTTATCAGGAAAAGAATAATGGATCATAAAACCTAGTAACAACCTGGCAAGCTCTGAATGCTGTTATAGAGTTCTTGTTCCTGGGATCAACAGGAACAAGCTTTGCAACAAAAGGTTGGGGGCCTTTTCTAAGTAACAATAATACTAATTATAACTAATCAATCAAGTTTCTTACAAACCATGAGAAGGCCAGAACAAGCCCAGAATAAGCAGGAAGGGATAAGGTGGCCAAGATGGCAAGGAGGAATAGTAGGAGGTGAAACAAAATGACCCCTTGCTGCTGTCCAGACACATCTTCTTGCACGGTGTTGCAATGAGTTCTGAGTTAATGGTTTTGGGGAGGACTGCAATGGGTAAAGGCAGGTCTTCAGGAAGAAAACCTGAAAGGCACACTATAGGCAGGAGACACAGTGTGGTCAGTGAGTCCTGTACATGCTGTCAGAAGACCTGGGTTCAAGTCTTAACTTTATAGGTTCTTGCTTGCAAAACCTTGAATATAGCACAACCTGGGTCACGGTTTCTCATCTGAGTAGAATGGATCCTCATGTGATTTTCATGAGGATCAGGTGATCTATGTATTTAAGTTAACAAGTTTCTTTCATATGAAAATTTATTATTTTGAATAACAAAACAGAAATTATGACTAATACATGCAGTAATGACTACTGGAACACAGCTATAATAAGGGCAAAAGTTAAGAGCAAGAACCAAAGAGGCTGACAAAATGCAGAAGCCACATAGTACACAAAAGGCATTTGGTGAAACCGTTAAAGAGTTTAGACTTTGAACCCAGCTTGCCTAGATTCAATTCCTGACTCTGGGACTCAGCAGCTGTTTGACTGTGGCACAGTCACTTACCCTCTCTGGCTTCGGTTTCCACAACTATCAAATGTAGATGATGGTACCACCATACGTTTGTTGCGAGGCTTCAGTGGTATCTATGAATTAGTGTTTAGCACGGTGTCAGGCACGTAGGAGACATTAAACAAGTGCTTGCTGTTAATATAATGCTGAGCTGAGGCACTATGATGCTTAAATCCTTCTTCACTGGGATCTGAGCTGATCAAAAACTCTAAGATTAGGCTGTGTGACCCCAGACATGTAGAATTACAGGAACCTTGAGCAAGCTCTTAAGAAGGTCACTACATAAACTACCGAAAAGCTATCCTCATTGACCAGGGTTGAAATTGCAATTCACAAGTGAGCACAGGACAGAAAATAGTTCACTTTCCCATCATATCACTACTTTCTAGCTGGCTAATGGTTGCATGTTAAGAAAGAACTTGTTCAGGACACTAGTTGGGCCCTGGTCATTATCTGTATTGTATGGATCTTCATTTAATCACCTCTGCTAATCTTATTTTACTTAACTTCATGTTTGTAAAGGGGCCAGGTATGTATTTTCCCTTATATAATGTATACTAGTTGCATAAGACACTTGGCTTTCTTTTTCTTTTAGGATCTACTCTCTTAACAACTTTCAAATATGCAATGCAGTATTATTGACAATAGATCTCGGTTTTTTTGTTTTGCTTTCACTGGTTTCCATTTAGATGATAGATGTCTATAGTCTATTTTATAGTCATCTGTTCTTTATGATACTGAGGATCAGGCAAAGCACCACAAAAGTAAACAAGAAAAAATGTGATCAGAGGATAAAGAAGATGAATAGATGAGTGGCTTGAAAGATAAAAACAGATTTTTCTTTCTTTTTTTTTTTTTTTTGGTGCTTTATAGCAAGAAAAGACAGGTTTAGAAATTGCCTAGCTAGAATTATAACAATCTCCTCAGTTTTAAAAATATATATATTAAAGTAAAAAAAAATCAGAAATAGGATATATTACCAGTGGAAAAATCAGAAATAGTATGGAGATAAATTCATTTTAAAAATATTTGCTTAGAATAGGTTGGAATTTATCAAAATAGAGAATAAACTTATCATTATCTTATCCCTTTAGTAGAACAGGTAAATAATAATAGAGAACAAGTAACACTAGTGAAAAAACATAGATGGATTCAACAAAATATGAACTCTTTATCACATATAACAATTAAAATTATATAAGCAGCAGCAGTGACTTAGACGTGGATGGCAGAATGAGATAGAGACCACTCATCTGCAGCTTCAAGTATTTTTGTTGGCAAGCCTTGTGGCAGAGGTAGCTGGATTTCTACTACAGCAGCAACAGAAGTTGTGCTGATTAATTGGTCCCTCATTTCAAGGCTGTTAAGAGAGTGAATCCACTTTGTTGGCATGGATGACGGGCTTGTGATTTTTCGAGCCAGTCATTGTGGTGCTGACTTCCTGATCCCGGGACCGCTGCGGAGGCTCCGTGTGCTGGCGACAACAGCTGGGCTGATTCCCAAGCTGACGGAGATGTCTCCCCCATGCTGGTCATGGTGCAGGATGCAACCCCCTCGACAAGCCAGTTCTATGGTGTTTGTCAGAGACAAAGCTTGGCCCAGAGCCTATATTCTAGCTCTTCTAATAAAAAGGAAAGCACCCAGTTCCCTGTGTTAAACCTTTCTCTATTTAAGCAAACTCAGAGAGTTTCTGGTTTCTGCAATTGAAATTTGACCAATACAACAGTCGTGATCCATGTATATGCAGACAAAATTGCTCTGATTTTATCAAGAATTACAGGTACATTCCCTGAACATACCAAACTTAGATCTGTTTGGCAGAAAAGCATTCTCTACCACACCTGATTCAACTTCCTTAAGCCGATTCTGCACTTTTCTCTCTTTCTTCCCACAACACACATGTACCTATCTTCACTATAATAATTATTATACTGAATTCCACTTCCCTGTCTGGTTGCCTGCTTCCCAAACAGACTTTTAAAAGGCATGTTGTATTTGAAACTCTGTATGCCCTATGGCTGGCTTATTTAAAGTAGGTCCTCAATAGTATCGGTGGAAAAAAAGAAGGGAAAAGAATGATCTGAAATAAAAATAATTGGGTTGTATTTACTATTTTTAAAATCCTCTCAGGATGAAAGCAACCTAAGTGATCATCAACAGATGAATGAATAAAGATGTGTGTGCATATATATACATACATATATATATATATATATAATGTGTGTGTTATGCATATATACATATAATGGACTATTACTCAGCCATAAAAAAGAATGAAATTTTGCCACTTGTGACAATACAGATGGATCTAGAGAGTATCAAGCCAAGTGAAATAAGTCAGACCAAGAAAGACAAGTGCCAAATAATTTTATTCATATGCGAAATCTAAAAAGCAAAACAAATGAACGAGCAAAACAAAACAGAGACAGACTCATAGTTATAAGAACAAACCAGTGGTCATCAGTGGTGAGGGAGGTGGAGGATGAGTGAAATAGGTAAGGGACATTAAGAAGTATAAACCTTCAGCTATAAAATAAATAAGTCACAGGATGTAATGTATGCAAAAATGTATGTAAAGCATAAGGAATGCAGTCAATAATACTGCAACAACTTTATATGGTCACAGGTTGTAACTAGACTTACCATGGTGATAATTTCATAATGTATAAAAATATTGAATTACTATGCTTTACACCTGAAACTAATAGAAACTAATGTCAATAATAGTTCAATAAAAAAGTAAAAATTAAAAAACCATCTCATAACAAATCATAGTCATCACATTTTAGTCTATCCACTGTCCAAAAAATTGTGGTAAATTTTCACCTTCTCTTTTTTCTTCAATTTGTTTTCATAGACGAGCAGCCCAAAGAGACATCTCCCTGGGTTACTGGAAAATAGAATTCCAGAATTTCTTCTGATCATTTCTCAATGCTAATTTTTAGGAATCTTCCTTATATTTCTATTACATCACATCACAAAATAAGTCTTCTCTACTGGACATAAAATTAACTTCTACATCTAATAGTGGCCTATTAAAGCTTACATTTTATTGAAGTACATAAATTTTATAGATACAAGCAGATCAGAACCTTAGTAACTTTGGGTGTATAACTTATTACATGATAGGCTTTAAAAAATCTTAAGTATAAGCTATATATTTTAAAACCAAATGGAAATTTTAGAACAAAAAAAAAATACAAGCAAAATAAAAATTCACTGAAAGGGCTTAATAAAATGTCACTAAAAGAGCAACAAAATTAATAAACTTAAAGATGTATCAATAAAATTATCTGAACAACCAAGAATTAAAAAGATGTCTCTTTTAGTGAACAGTCTCTCAAGGATATAAACCAAAAAAAGCTAACATTGGTGTCATCAGAGTCCCAGAAAGAAAAGGAGAATTTGGGCCAGAAAAACATCTGAAGAGATAATGAATGAAACTTCCCCAAACTGGGTAGGAGACATAAACAAATAAAAATACAATGTAACATGTAAGCTAACTAAGTGGAAAACAATTAATTAAATTATTGCACATTGATTTGATGAAGTGGAATAGAACCATCATGAAATAGTGTGCAATTATGTACATAAATATGGAGTACATTTTTTCATGTAAATATGAAATTTGTTTTATTAGAATAATGAGGCATAGGTATTATTTGGGAGGCAATCTGTCTTCAGTTTTGTGCCTTTTTTTTACAATAAAAGAAAAAGAGAAGGAATATGCCAGTACATTGGTATTTATTTATTGAGGTATCACATCAAAGTATTCTGTTTCTCACACTACAGAGAAAAATTAAAACATCAGTTAATTACTACACTCAACAGTACCTCTGTATGGATGGTATCATCTGCCTAATGATCCCAGACTGCGGTGAAGACAGAAACATAACAACCGGACTTTATAGGGTTATGACAAAATACCCCGTAGAGTTCCCAAAATAGTTTCAAGAATTTTGACAGCTTTGCTGGAAAATATGTTTCCTTAAGATGGATAGTCATGAAGCTAACCAACTCCAGATTACTGCTGTTTATTACAAAAATTAAACATCTGCTTTCTCTTTATCTATGGCTTTCTCTCTGCTTTCATGGAAAAGGGAAAAAAATATGCTTAGACTTTGCCTGAATAGTTTAGAAGATGGGTAAGTGTTGATTATTATATTAATAACTAAAACTATTTCAATACATAAAATTTTTCAAGTTCCACACTGTATCCCTTTTCACTAACCATATTCCCAAGATGCTTATGTAATTAAAGGTAGTTTCAAGCCAACTCCTCGTGTCTACAAGTTCACAGATCAGTTGTCCAAATTTCTTCCTCTTAATGTTTTATTCTTTGATTTGGAAAATATGATTTATTGAGCCAAACTTTCATTAAATATTAAATTCTTTTCTGCCAACTCCCAGAGGGCAGGTACTTTTATTTCAGTATATCAATAGCAATACACAGATTTTTGAGACATTTGTGGGCAAGACACATATATCTCATAGTTCACTGCACCAGTTCTTTATCTCATGAGCCAAATTTACATATCCTTCCAAATCCAGGCTAGAGATCCCCTCTAGAGGCTGACAGGAATAAAAAGGAAGAAATGTTGTACAGCATACTTAAACCTAAAGACCCAAAGCAAGTTAAAATAGATCATGTTTTTACAGCATGAGGTAGATGGCAATTTCCTTTTAGTAGATCAGAAACTAACATCTTACATTCAATGCTCAAAATTCAACAACAAGAAAAATACATTCCTATCAGAGCAAGTTGGTAAGTCATCTGTATACCTCATATTCATATTTAATTATTTATGAATTCATCCATTCAACCACTGTTTGATGAGTGCTGTGGTAAGTAACGCACCTTCCTAAGCAATGGCGATACAATGCTGAACCCAAAGAAGCTGGTCCCTATCTTCATAGAGGTGAATATGAACATTATGCACTCAAGTACATGGTTATGTATATCAACACATGCTGTGAAGAAAACTATGCAGAAGTCTGCTTGTGCTTGTGCTCAGTCATGTCTGACTTTTTGCGACCCATGGACTGTAGCCCCCCAGGCTCCTCTGTCCATGGGATTTCCCAGACAAAGATACTGGAGTGAGTAGCCATTTCCTCCTCTAAGGGATCTTCCTGACCCAGGGATTGAACTCACATCTCTTATGTCTCCTGCACTGGCAGGCAGATTCTTTATCACAGAGCCACCTGGGAAACAGAAGTCTACTTCTATGAAAAAGACTAACACTGCGGAGGATTAGTAGCATACAACAGAGGGAGTTTTGAAGGACAAATAAACATGAGCAAAGCCAAACTGATAATGAGAAGACAGAAAAGGGGAACACAGAACAAGGGAGCAGCCTGTGCAAAGGACTTGAGACAGAGTAAACAGAAAGATGGTCAGAGTTGGAGGACAGAACATGAAAGGAGGCTTATGAAAGGGCAGAGGAAGACTGAGTCATGCCTTACAGGTCATATCCGGATTTGGCTTTTATTCCAAGAGCAGTGCAAAAACACTCAAGTTTTGGGAGCAAAGGAAGGACATACACAGGTTTATGAGTTACTGGGATTTTTTAATCACTGCAGCAATAGATGAGAAATGACTCAAAGGAATCACATAGAATAGGAATAGGAAATCAGTTAGCCTCTAACAGACCAAGAAAGAAATGATGGTGACTTAGACAAAGCAGTGGTTTTCAAATGAGGGCAATTTTACACCATGAGCACATGCTGAATTTCTGGAGACGTTTTTGGTTGTCGTAAGTAGTGATGGTGTTACCACTGGGATATGGTTGGTACAGGCCAGGGATACTGTTCAACACCCTACAGAGCACAGGACAGCCCCACACCACAGAGAATTACCCAGTTCTCTAACGTCAACAGTGCCAAAGTTGAAAACCTTCTACTAGAGTGATGGCAACAGAAACGAAGAGAAATAGATACATATTTGGTTTCCCAGGTAGCGCTAGTAATAGAGAACAGGCCTGTTAATGCAGGAGGCATAAGAGACGTGGCTTCAATCCCTGGGTTGGGAAGGTCCCCTGAAGGAAAAAATGGCCCCTGACTCCAGTATTCTTGCCTGGAGAATCCCATGGACAGAGGGGCCTGGAAGGCTACAGTCCATAGGATCACAGAGAGTCGGACATGACTAAAGCAACTTAACACACACACAGATACATATTTAGAAGTTAGAAATGACAAGACTACAATGATTGAACACAGGATGAGTGTGAGAAAAGGAATAAAAAATGACAAGAATAGACCGCAGGTTTCTGACTTGTGCAGCTGAGTGAATTATGGACCCTTCAAGTTTGGAGGACCCTTCAAGTTTGGAGGAAGATGATCAAGAATTTGGGTTTAGATAAATTGAGTTTGAGATGCTTTAAAGGCATCAAGTTAAATAAGCAGTCATACATACGGATTTGAATTTCAAAGCAAGAAGCACAGAGTATGCTGACAAGTCAAATAAAAGAGGAGCCATGTCGTTTGGCGAAGTAGTTTGTTGGAAGCAAGGTCAAAAGACTGGTAAGTGTTAGGTGTGACTAGGAGTTAAGAAAATGGAAACAATGAATACAGCTCCCGGAAGTTTGACTATGAAGAAAGGCAATGGCTAAAAGAAAGAAATATCATGCAAAAGAGTTCACTTTTATTTTTTTAGGGTTTTCTGAACACAAAACTGGGGAAGTCTTGGGAATGTTTAAAAGGCTGATAAGTAAAGATTGAGAAGACAGTAGAGGACACAAGTAGAAGAAGGAATAACAAAATGACAAGATTTTTTCTAAAATTCGAATTCTTCTCGACACCTGCATTTGAATGTCCAAAAACATTTTAAATGTAATATTATTAAAAACTGAGTTTTTCTTTCTCCCTTGCAGTGATTTCATTCTCAAAAGACATCACCATCCAGCCATTCAGACAACCCAGTAATAGAAGAGTCAGGTTTGACAGCACTGTCTCATTCACCTCTATTCTCAATCAACCCTAAAAATCTCTTGAATTATTTCCTTTCTCTCCACAACCCCACGATATCCCGGTCAAGGCAATCACTCATGCATCTAGACTACCCAGTAGCTTCCTGTTATTTTGACCTTTATGAGCTGTTCTCCCACTCTATAGCCACAAAATCTGATTTTGTCACCTCACAGATTAAAACCCTTCAGTGACTTTTCATTTTTGAAACTTTAGAGCCAAATCCTTAATATTGCCTACAAAGCCCTTTATCTGTTTCAAATGTCAGTTTACAGCAAGTTGCTCCTCACTCCTTCTGCTTTAGCTTTACTGGCCTCCTTTCAGTACTTGCTGTTCTTTCTACTGGGACCTCTTTTGATTCCTCACCCTTTGCTCATCCTTTAAATTGAAACTCAAAAGCCGTTTACTCAATGAAGTATCATCCAACATGACAAGTCACTCTAGCTCCAGAATCATAGTATCTTTTGTGGAACCTCCCTGAGAAGTGATTCGACTTGTCTTACTGTTTGCATCCAAGCGGGCACCTATCTGTCTCTCAAGCTCTAGGACAGCACAGATCCAGCCTGAAGAAAACTCAGGGGACAATCCCTGCCATGTGGATAGTGTCCAGTGTGGTGCCTGACACACAGAAGGCACTCAATGACCACCTGTTAAATAAATAAATACATCTTTATAATTGCTGCATAAAATGAGTGTAGTTGGCTTTTTGCTGTTATTATTGTATCTCTGTTTCTCACTAACGATATATCTAAGACCTAAGGATTTAAGTTACTTGCACAAGGGTAACGGTCCTCACTGGTAGACTCAGTTCCTGAGCTAGTGCTTTTCTCACTGTGCTATAATGCTTCCATTCCCGGGTGCGAAGTGGTAAAGAATCCACTTCCCAATGCAGGAGATGAGGGAGACGCAGTTTCGATCCCTGGGTCGGGAAGATCCCCTGGAGGAGGAAATGGCCACCCACTCCAGTATTCTTGCCTGGAGAATCCCGTGGAGAGAGGAGCCTGGTGGGCTGCAGTCCAAGGAGTCGCAGAGAGTTGGACGTAACTGAGCATGCATGCACACACAATGCTTCCTAAATTCAGGAAATTTCCAATGGAATGTACAGACAAATGACTCTTTAGGCTACTTCAAAGTTTGAGTGGTGCCTCTCATGATTCCACCTGGATTTTGTTTTATATCAGCAAGTTATAACAAATTTCAAATGCAGCCAAAAGAGATGAAATAGGTAATTCACATTAAAAATTAAAAAATAAAAACCTACCCCTGAGAACTGTGGTTTTCCTGTCAGAGCTTTCCAACAGCACTTACAGTGAAACATTTCACTATAACTTGATCATTTGTGCTCCCTTAAAATCCTAATTATCAAGAGTGCAGTATCAATTTGTAAAAGATTCAGAACGAACATATTTTGAGAATTAATGAGTACAAGTTAGAGATTTTCTTTAATAAAACTGCAATTCACATTTACCACGTCATACTCAGTCCACTACTTTGGTCTATCCTAAAGGAAACCAGTCCTGAACATTCATTGGAAGGACTGATGCTGAAGCTGAAACTTCAATACTTTGGCCACTTGATGCGAAGAACTGACTTGTTGGGAAAGACCTTGATGCTGGGAAAGATTGAAGACAGGAGGAGACGGGGACAACAGAGGATGAGATAGTTGAATGGCATCACTGACTTGATGGACATGAATTTGAGCAACCTCCAAGGGTTGATGATGGACAGAGAAGCCTGGCAGGCTGCAGTCCATGGGGTCGCAAAAAGTCAGACATGACTGAGCGACTGAACTGACTCAGTCCACTAAATTCTACATGTACCCAAGACAAATCAATTGTAGTCAGAAATTTCTAAGAAAGAAATGCAGAATTTGATTCAATTGAAATATATAAATAAACTATGTCATAGTTTATTAAACTATGTCATTTTTTCATTTTCAACATCACAAAGCACTCAGAGTACACTGAAATGCCAAGTATTCTGAAACCATAAGATTTGGCATATTCATTATTACCATTTTTCAAAGGGGTAAAGTGCTATAAAATACACTGAATATTGAAGTTGTAATAAATTCCCTGCCTTCTAACATCAGCCCCACCAAAGTGCTAGACCATGACTCATTATCAGCAGATGACTTATGGCAGCCCAAGGGTCCCCTCTGTCTTTATGGTCTGCATCAGATATTAGGCACATCAGCAGTTTCCACCTTGTCTTATTCATGACTCTATGTCATTTTGTTGAAATTTCCAACACTGTCTTAGAATCAAGGGAACATGGGAACCTCATCACCAGGTACCTATTCAATTGTGTAGGAACTCCAAATATATCATTTTATTTGATCCTCCCAAAAGTCCATGAGATCAGTATCTCTATATTGTGGAATGATAGATTCAGGAATGATCCCTAATCAACAAGAGTCCAAATGTACTGATTTCTAGAAAATTGAGGATTTGGATACTTTTCCAGTGAGAGTGCAGAAAGCTCGAACCCTGAAGATATGACTGGTTTGGTTTCTTTCAGGCCAAATAAGATCAGTTCTTAATCAGAGTCATCTGATAAGAGCAGTTTGACCTTTTTTATCATCAGTTTTATATTGTTTCTAACAAAGTCTCACTTGGGGGATTTAAGAAAGTCAGAAACATTAATATTATAATTTGTTTAGGAAACGAATTTTTATTTGGCTCAAGTCTCTGGTATCTATTTTTCATAGCAAAATTATCAACATATGTCTATTTGCAAGGAAAAACATGTAGTAGCCACCTGACTTTCAAATGTTCTTTAGGAAGTTGACTTTAAAACTTACCCTAAGCTGACAGACCAGCACAGGCCTGTCTATTGTTAACTTTTACATAATAAAATCCACCAAGATTATTAACCCAATCCTGGAAGGACATGTCTATGATTTGAGACATGAACATGTTTTTAGCCCAGTTTATCTCAGAAAATCATCAGTTCTATTTTGCAATGCAAATCCTCTGGTTATGTTTGTTTGTGTGTGTGTTGGCTTGTTTGCCTTAATCTATGATTCATTTTATAATGATAACCTAAGTATGTGCCTTCGCTGAGGTTTATAGTGAATTAATAGATGAAATTCGAAGAGCGCCATGGTGTCTGGAATTAGGAAATGATTTGCTTTTGCTATTCTTGAAAGAGAGGAAGTACTTTTGTTTTAACATGCAAGTACCATGTTCTCTCAAAACGGACAAGCTGAAACTGATCTTTAATCTGGAGAGGTTTCTATGAATTTTTATGAAGTTGCATTGGGATTTAAGAAATATTGTATTTCCTGATTTAATAATACCATATGATTGAGATGAGAAGGGTAGTATTTTAATATTACTCTGAATCAGAATCTAACACATAATTTTGAAGAAGGAAGGAAGGCTATGTTACTCAAATTTGTCATTACTATACTGTGAGTTTGAGTGAACTCTAGGAGTTGGTGATGGACAGGGAGGCCTGGCGTGCTGTGATTCATGGGGTCACAAAGAGTCGGATGTAACTGAGCAACTGAACTGAACTGATACTGTGTGGATTTAAAATTATTTGATTTTAAAGTAGCTAACAGAAAGATGCACACTACATAGGCCCTAATTTTTAGTCTGACATCAATGATGCAATAATCATAGTTACTATCATTTATTGAGCTCCAGTCAAGGGCTGGGCATGTGATAGGCACAATTCATCATTATGCCACCTGGTCTTCACCAGGCTCCAAGGAGTGGGTATGATTATCACACATCCCATATAGATGAGGCACCCACAGCTTAACGAGAGTTATGGAACTTGAGAAAGGCAGCAACACTAGAACTACAAAGCAAGAAGCCCTGACAGGTCTGACTCCAGAGGTCATGTCCATTACAAGTTTGTCCATTTGCTTTACCTTTTTCATTTTGTTTTCCTGTTATAGAGAGGTACACATTTAAAAGTACTTCTCAGAAAATCACCCTTTCTTTTAAGCCCTAAGTGTCCAGAGATGAAATAGTCAGTGACTACAAGATCCATTCAAATCTGTTTAACACATATACACATACAAAACATTTCTTCCTGCATATCCTCACAAATCAGATCAAATGCTGTATAAGACATCTCATGCTACAGTACGACTCTGGATTTAATTTATACATTATCTGCCCATGTCTTTCAGAATGCTATGACATCTTAGGAAGTAAAGGAATAAATCATAGGAGGTAATATAAATTGACTACCATCTGAGATATAGTCTGTTTATTAAGTTTTACTATACTCTTTAATTAAATAGTATTTGGTAAAACATCTTTTTTATTGTCCTGAAAATGCTACTAATAAAATGAAATGTAAAGTTCAAGGAGATAATTTTTGGAAAAAAATTCCAGCTTGCAATTTATAAGATTAACACCTAATTTCAAATCAATCCATCTTGAACTATGCTAAACAACAGAGAATAAGCACTTTACCTAAAAGCCAAATCACCATATTCCACAATTCTTTTTAGGACTTTGTAGCATGCAATTTCTAGAAGAATTTAAATTATTTCTTTTCTCCATCCATGTCATCGCTTTTACACACAGTGAAACTGATCATTTTTGCTTGTCTGTTTGGGTGATCCATATTAGACGTAGGTCTACACCATGATAGAATACACTGAAGTGGACATACTTTTCTGCTTCAAGAACATAAAACTGAGGAAACCACCACCCTGTTCCATTTTTATATATATATAAGAAAGGAAGTGTTCAGGTATCAGTAAAGAGAGAAAGAAAGCCCTCCTCCATGCCAGGGCAGCATTGTGAAGGAGGAGCAAAGGGTAAAAGCTGAGGCTGTGGTTTATCCCCAGGCAGGGATTGACAAAGAATGCGACAGGCACTGGCAGTGCTCCCTCATCCACATTTCTTGGGATTCTTTACCACCTTGTGCCCAGCTGCCCCGTGCACTCTCACTCCAATAGTCAGCACCCGTGTTTGGTTGGCAGGAAGTTGGCCTCGGGCTGCTGGAATCTCTCTGAGAGCTCAAGTAAGGCAGAAACTCCCCAGGAATTTACATCCCTCTGGGGGAAAGACTTAAATAACAACTGGCATATATAATGAATACTCTAGTTCCACCCCACCTGATGAGGAGGACGCTTAAGATGTAAACTTCAAATTTGCCCTTCAAACCTGAAAGCACATTGCCTGGCTGGGACTCTGCTTGATACCATGCCCTTGCCTGACAAAATTCCCTTTCCAGTCTTATTTTTCCAAACCCCTATCTTTTCTGGGAACACCTGTTAATAAATTACTTTACCATGGATCTTCACCTCATCACCGCTCTGGGAAAGTTAATCTGAGACACAAGATTGAGTCCTTACAAAGTAGCAACTAAAACTGGCTACCCTGCCTATAGCCAGGAGCCTGGAAGAACAGCCCTCTCAGTGCAAGAAGCACCAGCAGTGTGGTGCTTCCCATAAGGAAGCTCTCTGAATGCAAGTAATTCTACCAGGAGAAAGTAAGATCCATGCCTCCAAACACAAGCGTGCAGAACCAGAATTTACATGATTTATGAAATGCAAGAAGCCTCAAGCTAAGAAATTAACTTCATGTGGAGCAGGTGAGATACAGATGGAAATGCCAGGCTATTCTCCAACATTTCTGCCATGAACAAGACATACAATTCCAGGAATGCGGGTGAGGAAGAGGTGTGTTGAATGATGAGAAAGGCTCACAGTCTAAAAGAAAAAATACAAACCACAGAGGAAAATAGTTTCACCTTGATAAAAAGTCTCACTTCAGCAATTGGAGGATTTCTATAATGTGAAAAAGTCAGAAAATCAGCATGTGTAAAATTATTAAAGAAAATAATATTATTATTTAATATAATGATAAACCATGATAAAACCATTACAAAAAATAGCCTTAAGAAGAACATAATAAAGCCCCTATATAAAGGTTATGATGGCAGACTGAATGTGTTATTGTTGTTCAGTCATGCCCAGCTCCTTGCGACCCTATGGACAGCAGCATGCCAGGCTTTCCTGTTCTTCACTGTCTCCAGGAGTTTGCTCAGATTCATGTCCATTGAGTCGTTGATGTCATCCAACCATCTCATCCTCTGCCACCCTCTTCTTTCACCTTCAATCTTTCCCAGCATCAGGGTCTTTTCCAATGAGTCAGGTCTTTTCCAGTGAGTCAGCTCTTCAAATCAGGTGGCCAAAATATCAGAGCTTCAGCTTCAGCAGATTGAATGCATGCAAATAATTTTACTGACTCCAAACATAGGGAAAAAATATTTAATCCACAAAGATGAAGTGAGCAACGGGGAAAAAACAGTGACATAATTTTAAAAGCTGGAAAGCAGGACCAGTGTAAATGAGTTAGGAGATCTGAGAAGTATGAAAACAAAATTGGCAGTCAGAAAAACTAAGAATCAAGTCCATCCCACCACAGAATCCCAAAAGATTCTGGAACTTGCTTACTCAGTTACTCTGGAACTATGAGTAAAGTGACATCATATGTTATTTGGCTTGCTCCTTCTGACTTACTTCACTTAATATGATAATCCCTAGTTACATCCATATAGCTGCAAATGACATTATTTCATTCTTTATTATGGGTGAATTATAGTGCATTGTATATATACATACTAAATCTTCTTTATCCCTTTGTACACTGATGGACACTTAGGTTAGGTTACTTCCATATTTTGGCTATTGTAAACAATGTTGCTATGAATATTAGTATATATGTATCTTTTCATTTTCTTCAGATACATAGCCAGGAACAGGATTGATGGATAATATGGTATTATAGTTCCATTTTTAGTTTTTTGAAGAACCCCCATATTGTTTTCCATAGTGGCTGTACTAATTTACATTTCCACCAGCATTGTACAAGATTTCCTTTTTCTCCACATCCTTGCCAACATTTGCTATTTGTGGTCTTTCTGATGATAGCCATTCTTACAGGTGTGAAGTAATTATCTCATTGTGGTTTTGATTTGCATTTTTCTTATGATTATAGATGCTGAGCATCTATTCATGTGCCAAGAAGAAAGCTTTCGGAAGTTTTTTAAATTACAGTGAAGATGAAACACTCAATGATACAGTGGGAATATAAAGTTAAGGAAATATTTCAGAAAGTAGAACAAAAAGAAATGAAAAAAACAAAAAGATAAGAAAATTAGAGAACCATCTAATAGGGCTAAGAAAAAGGAATAGAAAATACAGAAAGAGAGAACACATGCAAATTGAAGAAATGAAAATTTTAATGATCTATTACAAGAAATATCACTCCAAAATCAAGGATGCAAGTTTCCAGACTGAAAGGGGCTCAAGAGTCTCACCAATATATATCACTACAACTTGGAACAAAGAAGAAAAAGAAAGAGATAAAGATTCGACAAGCATCTGAATATGAAAAACAGGTCACATACAATGTAAGTAAAGTGATTTATAATCAACCGCTCATCTAAAAAGGATACTTTAAAATTAGACAATTTTAATAAATTTCTTTACTGACAAACTGGTTTACTTCATTGACAGTTCTATTCAAAAACTAGCTTCAAAAATAAAATTGCCTCTAAGAAAAGTAACATGTGTTTATAAATGTCAAACAAAATAATTTATTTTTTAAAATTTTTTATATTTTATTTATGTGTATATTGACTGTGCTCTTTCTTGCTGCACGTGGGCTTTCTCTAATGGCAGCAAGCCAGAGCTACTCTCTATTTGCAGTGCCCGGGCTTCTCATTGCTGTGGCTTCTCTCCTTGCGGAGCACAGGCTCTAGGCGCACAGGCTTCTGTAGCAGTGGTGCGTTAGCTTCGTTGCCCCATGACATGTGGGATCTTCCCAGACCACAGATAGAACCTGTGTCCCCTGCATCAGCAGGCAGATTATTAACCACTGGACCACCAGGGAAGTCCCCCAAATAACTCCTTTATATTGATTTTTAAATATTAATTAAAAAATTAAATAATAAGCAGAACAACTATTTTTGGTACATATTCATTTACAATAGCGATTTTCTAAGCTATCTCTCAGAGAAGGCGATGGCAACCTACTCCAGTACTCTTGCCTGGAAAGTCCCATGGACGGAGCAGCCTGCTAGGCTGCAGTCCACGGGGTCGCTAGGAGTTGGACGCGACTGAGGGGCTTCACTTTCACTTTTCACTTTAATATATTGCAGAAGGAAGTGGCAATCCACTCCAGTATTCTTGCCTGGAGAACCCCAGGGACGGGGGAGCCTGGTGGGCTGCCTTCTATGGGGTAGCACAGAGTCGGACATGACTGAAGCGACTTAGAAGCAGCAACAGCAGCAGCAGCAAGCTATCTCTAATAATGTGTGATTTGTGCTTTTAAAGACTGTTTTCTTTTGTTATGGTCATGTAGTTTTGTTTTCATAAAATTGATCTCATTATTCTATATTTAAGGGTTACTAAATTTGAAAATGTTGATGCCTTTTGTTGGCTTTTCTCTCTAGGCCATATTTTTAACTGAAAAACTGCTTTCCTTAGAGGTGTTGAGGTGTCCAATAACTTAACAGTAACATTAATTTTTCTCTTCTGCATTTTGTGATTATTTCCACCCAAATATTTTCAGAGTACATTACTTAGAAAATAGTTTTGTAAATAAAATTCATCAACTAAATTCTCTCCATGACTAATTGAAATTTAAAGGCTAGAAAATTTAAATCCTTCTCAATATATCCCATTCTGGTAAAAAATAATAATAAGAAGAAATTTATCAAAGTCAAACTAGGAACTCCATCAAAAGTCTTCCTATAAATCAAAGTGATTGAAATGAAAATTACAGATTTAAAAAAATTAAAACAGCGTTTGAGCTCTCATCATTTACTTTGTTCAATACCTCACTTGTTTCTGTAGAATAAAGGCTACTGCCTTCCTGTTTTCAAGCTTCATTTTAATTGCAATCAACTAAACAATTTCAAACCAAGTTTTTGTGCTTCACTCACTGAATAACTTGATTAAAAATTTCCAACAGACTGTAAATGAATGCAAGCACAAGTTAAAGGACTTGTTTCCCAAACAAGTCCATACTATTGCAAGAAATTTATGGTGATTTATAAATTAATACCTCAAATGCTCAAACTCCTCTAAAATGAAATTTATGAAGAGCGAGAAAAAAAGAGGCTGCTGGCATACTAATGTATTTCCTGAGTTCTGTTTTCTATCCTAACCTTCTACATGAAAAGGCACAATTAAATATGACAATAGAATAAAAACTGTAGGATCTCAAATCATTTGTCCCATGCATTCACTTTCTGAAGCTATTAGAGGATGCATCCAACAATTCTATATTTTAATTTTGTATCCTGCAACTTTACCAAATTCATTGATGAGCTCTAGAAGTTTTCCGGTGTATCTCGGAGGGTTTTCTATGTAAAGTATGATGTCATCTGCAAACAGTAACAATTTTATTTCTTCCATTCCAATTTGGATTCCTTTTATTTCTTTTTCCTCTCTGATTGCTAAGGCTAGGACTGGAATGGCCTTTTGAAAACTTGGTTACTGTAACAGCAAAGTGGGAGTTCTTTTCAGAGTGGGGGTCAAGGTTCTCCAGGAAGTCACATATGCTCTGAATCAGCAGTATATGGTTCTGTTTCTCCCATAACAACAATTCATGGATCAGGAATCAAGGGGTGGAAATGGGAGGGGTATCATTCACTAATACCTCTAGTGACCCAACAACAAAATTTTTGCCTCCTGTTCCCCACAACTTTATGTTCTGCTGGCCCAAAGATCTTACATCCAAAGGGAGGAAAATGCTCCCACCAGGAAACACAATGATTCCATTAAACAAGAAGTTCAGACTGCCAAGCAGACACTTTGGACTCTTCATTCCTAAATCAACAGGCAAAGGAAAGAATTACTCTACTGGCTGGAACTATTACTCTTGCTTCCCAAGGAAAACTTGGATTGATACTGTATGGTAGAGATAAGGAAGAGTTTGTCCAGAATACAGGAGAGTCCATGATTAAAAGTCAGTGCAAAAATATGACAGCCTAATCCAGAAAGATCCTTCAGGAATGAAGTTGAGATCATCCTGCCAAGTTAAGATTTATGATCAGTTGAGGTGTTTACTGAGGGGAATTGGAATATTGAGTGGGTGGTGAAAGAACATAGTACTAAATACCAGCTATGACCACATGACCAGTTATGAAATTAGGACTATAATTGTAATAAGTATATCATCCTTATTTTGTTATGAATATGTTTGTGTGCTAGTTTTCCTATCTTTTATTTCTTAATCATGTAACAAAAATATATTGACTTTACATGATGTCATTTAATATTATTAACTTTACATCATCATTTTTAACTTACAGAATGTAAAGGAAAAGGGTAAATATCACATAGGAATTGCGTATCCTCTTACAAGGAAAAGTGTTAATGCATTTTCAGTTGTGTATAGAACAGCATTATCATGTTAGGTATAATTGCTACCCTCTTTATTTGGAGATTAAATATAGTTTAAGGAGATGTGTATGGATGCCAAATTGACAAGGGGTAGACCTGTGAGGCTTAGTTTTATGTGTCAACTTGGCTGGACCACAGTGCCTAGATATTTAATCAAACATTATTCTGAATATTTCCACAAGGATATTTTTGTTGACGAGAGGAACATGTAAATCAGTAGACTTTGAATACCCTCGAGAATGTGAATAGGCCTCATTTAACCCATTGAAAGCCTGAACAAAATACTGACCTGAACTGAGCAAGAAAGAATTCTGCTAGCAGACTCACTTTGCACTTTAACAGCAACTCTTCCCTGGGTCTCCATCCTGAGAGCCATCAAACTTGACCTGCAACACAGGTTACTCCTTGGGTCTCTGGTCTGCTCACCTATGCTACAGATTTTGAACTTGTCAGCCTCCATAATCACATAAACATAAGCCAATTCTTCTATATATATTTATACATATACATTCTATCAATTCTGCTTCTCCAGAACTAAATAGCTAACAAAAATTCAAGGCAGTGGTACCTCGTGGTTGGTAGATTATTGGAGAGAGGCACACAGGAGTTTAAGGTATTAGTAATATTCGATTCTGTTACCTGGGTGGAGAGTACATGTATTTTATGTTATTGCTATACATGGTTGGCATACCTTTCTGTGTGAATAATGCATATCACATATACACATGTGTGCACACACAGAAAGGTTTAAGCTAGGACAGGTAAAATAGCAGACTTCCAGCTGAACACAGAAAGAGCAAACTAGAAAATATATGTAAGAAAATTGTCAAATATATATCAGAAGAAGATAACAAGATGTAAAACATGAACGATTAAGAAGCAGAACAAGAGAAGAAAAACTCAAGCTCAAGTTTTTCAAGGAGAGCATATAGATAATGGTGAAGTTAAAATATTCAAAGAGATCATGGCTGATAAATTTTCTTATATAGAAACATGACTAATAAAATAAGTATAAATAAATAGGTGCAAAATATCAAATACTAAAAGAAACTGCAGTAAAGGAAATCTTAAAGACAGCAAAAAAGGACACAAAAATTAGATGTACAAGAGATTTCACATCAACAAGAAGTCAAAGAGACAACTAGTAAAGTGTGCCAAGAGAAAAATAAGTGTCAATATCAAGCTGTATTTCCAACTAAACAATCATTCAAAAGTCGAAAAGTAAACTTTTGGTTCAAGGGAGAAAAGAAGTTCTCTTTTCAGACTCTAGCTAAAAGAATTAGTGGGAGAACACTTCTGCAAAAAGGAAATTGAACCTCTAATAAAGAAATAATCTACAAGAAGCAACAGTGAGGAAATAAAATTATAATTTGAAAAATAAAATTAGTAAGTCTTAATAAAAACTGATGGTAAAATTATTAATTTGAAATAAGAGGGTTAAAAATGAGTTGGAAATAAAGTACTATATAACATAGACTATAGGAGAGTAGATACTGTGTACTCTGTTGCTCAGTAGTATCTAACTCTTTGCGACCCCATGGACTATAGCCTGCCAGGCTCCTCTGCCCATGTGGTTATCCCAGCAAGAATACTGGATTGGGCTGCCATTTCCTCCTCCAACGCATCTTCCTGACCCAGGGATCAAACCCAGGTCTCCTGCATTGCAGGTGGATTCTTTACTAACTGAGTCACCTGGGAAGTCTGGAGAGAAGATAGAGATTTGTTGTTTGTTGTTTAGCCACTCAGTCATGTCTGACTCTTTGTGACCCCATGGACTGTAACCTTCCAGGCTCCTCTGTCCATGGTATTTCCCAGGCAAGAATACTGGAGTAGGTTGCCATTTCCTTCTCCGGGGGATCTTCCTGACCCAGGGATCTAACCCTCATCTTCTGCATTGGAATGTGATCATTCTAAAATCTTTGTATTATTTTGGAGAAAAATAAAGACACTTATTTAACTTCAAACTTTGGTTAAGTATACATACTAAAAGTTTAAGAGAATCACTGAAGTAGTAGACTGTGCAATTTCCCAAAATGTGAAGGACAAAACAGAAACAAGAAAGTAAAAAGGGATAAAGCAACAACAACAAAAAGATCATAATGGGAAAAATGGTAGGAATACATCCAAGTATTTCAGTAAACACAGTACGTAGTAAATGCAAATTTAACTGACAAACTACACTATCGATATGGTTTAGCATTAGATGTTCTAACTCTTAGAAACCAAATAGATCAAGCACTCCAGAAGTTAACACTGCATGAGATTGAACATGAAAATTTAGAAATTTGATAGAATGGACATATATGATTCATTCTCTGAGTGCATAGAATATCTGCAACCAACGATTAGAGATTAAGCATCTTTTCAAGCACACAAAGAACAGATGAAACTTGATTATCTACACAGATGATTTTTGAAAAGTATAGCAGACACTGTCTTTTGTCTGCTCAACACAATCTCTAGCCCATTGCCCTATTAACAGAACATGCTTTTGTGTTCCGATAGTAATGAGTTCCTGTGATCTGCAGTAAGAGCTGCTTTGCTACAACTCCAGGGAGTGAATAATGATCAACTTCAGCCAGTTATTTCATAAGTGCACATGGTTAGTGTGTAGTCCTGGAAATGATTTTCTTGTACACATCCAACAATTATATTTTTAAAGATACTCTTGGATTTTTTATGTGGATAAATGTATGTTATAAAAAAACATTGTTTTATGTCTTTTCAGTCCTTATGAATGTTATTTATTTTCCTTCCTTGGACACAGGCTAAGACCTATGATATATAGATGAAATTATACAATACTGGTAAACACTATTATCTCACTCCTAATTTTCAGGGGAATGCTTCTGATGTGTCATCAGAAATAATATAGTTTGTGTGTGCTTATGTGCTTAGTCATGTCTAACTCTTTGTGACCCTTTGGACTGTAACCTGCCAGGTTCCTCTGTCTATGGGATTTCCCAGGCAAGAATACTGGAGTGGGTTGCCATTTCCTTCTACAGGGGATCTTCCCAACCCAGGGATGGAACCTGCATCTCCTGTATCTCTTGCATTGCAGGAAGATTCTTTACCTGCTATCCATTGGGGAAGTCAATAATTTTTGTAGTAGATTTTCAAAAATTGTCTTCTCTTTTTAGTCTGCTATGAGTCTTTTCTCATAAATGGTTATTGAAAAATAACACTTTTTTTCTCCTGCATCTATTGAAATGTTCATAAGTTTTTTTTTTTCCCTTTGATCTACTCTTGTGCTAACTATAATAACAAATTGTTTTAGAACTTGTGGATAAATCTAACTTGGTCAATAGGTATTTAAGTATATATTTGTTATTTTATATTTATATATAATGTATATGTTTATGTGTGCTGTGCTCAGTCATGTCCAACTCTTTGCGACCCCATGGACTGTAGCCCGCCAGGCTCCTCTGTCCATGGGAATTCTCCAGGCAAGAATACTAGAGTGGGTTGCCATGCCCTCCTCCAGGTTCAGTCCCTGGGTTGGGAAGATCCCCTGGAGGAGGGCATGGCAACCCACTCCAGTATTCTTACCTGGATGGTTGAGCATGTATATATGTATATTAACATACATATATGTGAAAGTGTTAGTCACTCAGCCATGTCCAACTCTTGCGGACCCCATCAATTGTAGCCTGGCAGGCTCCTCTGTCCACGGAATTCTCCAGGCATACACATACACATGTACATAATGTATAATATACACATTCCTATTTTTAGTTATGAATACTTTATTCAGGATTTTTAAGTCTGTTCATGAAAGAGACTGATCTATAAATTTTCCTCTCTCATATTTTCTTTATCTCTTTCTATATCTAAGTCTTATTATTTATAAAAATCAGATGTTCCAGTCTTCAAAGGCTCTCTAAATTGCATTACACAAGATCTCTGAGACATTTCTGAAGATCTTGTCAATTTTTCCTTGCAATTTTGTTAATTTTTGTTTTATATATTTTAATTTTATGTCATTAGATGCCTACAGGTTTAATATTGTTATATGTTTTTTGTTGAAATATATATTTCATCATTATAAAGTAATCACTTTAACCCTTAATAATGCTTTTACCTTAAAGTTTATTTTCTCTAAAAATATTATAGATTTTAACTGATACTTTTTTTAACACTTGTCTGAAATATATATATGTATATATATTACATTCCTTGATTTTCAATGTTTCTTTGTGCTTATCATAGGTATGTTCCTTTTAATTACATATACTTCTTACAGTGAAGCATGACTATTAAATATTCCATCTCTTCCATCCCCTCTTATACTCTCCTGACGTATGTATGTTAGATCTTTTCTTTCCTCCAAGTTTCTTAACCTGTCCTTCAGGAGAGGTTAGAGGAGGCACAGTACTATTTGTCTTATACGGATATTTTTCTAATAATTTCTTCAGATTCTATCTTCTTATAAGTTCAGCCATGCATTTTAAAGAATGATTGTTGTATTATACCCAGCATTTCTCGGTGTTTGAATCGGAGATGATCTTATGACTTTGATTCCTTTTCAACTGATAAATGAATCCCATATTGCATGTCCTTTTTTCTATTTAGGTTTTATTAAATGCTAAAAATATTTGCCCACCCTCTTTCAGGGTCCAAAGCTGAGGGCACATGTGGGGAGTCAGGAAACAGGCTGTTTCTAAAGCTATGCCAAATTATGTGTATTTGACCAAGTTTCTTAAAGCTTGTTTACCTGTACTTCCTTCCCATGGTTCCAGATGTTATGGCTTTAAAAAACCAGAGCATATAAATAGCCCTGGACTAAAGGACAGGGACTAGTCTGCCTGTGAACAGGACGTGAGGGCCTTAAAAGAAAGAATAGGAAGAAAACAGGTGTTCTGTCTTCCTATTGCTGCTGGTGACCCCTTGTTTCAATTCTTCTGACTGAATTTTAGACAAAAGCGAAAGAAAGAAAAAAAACAGTATTTTAGTTTCATCACTGAAATTTAGTCATATGTGTACAGGAAAATCATCAAGAGTTTTAACGTTGTAAAGAACAATTTCTGTAGACAGTGTCCACTATGACTGATGCAGTGGGCCTTGCTAGGATCAACTTGAGAACTGGTTCATTGCAAAAGAGTTAGGAAGATTGGAGTTGAAGCAGACTGGGCAAGGAGCATTCACTTGTTCTCAGTAGATCTTTGCCATGTTGGTTGCAGAACCATCCTATTTTAAGTGAGATCTCCAACATCTGCTCCTTCTCCCCACCTTAACCCTCTCATAGTTCTTCTCCATGTTTAAACAGTGATGAGGGTTCAGCTGGAGTCTAGCTTCAGCCTGATCCCACAGCAAGTGCTGGAGCCTGAGTGGTTCAAAGTTATTCCACCTTTGGGTAAGGGGAATGGGTTTAAGAATCCCTGTGTCACATGTACCCCAAAGTTCATTGCAGCACTATTTACAATAGCTAGGACATGGAAGCAACCTAGATGTCCATCGGCAGATGAATGGATAAGGAAGCTGTGATACATACACATAGTGGAATATTACTCAGCTATTAAAAAGGAGGCATTTGAGTCAGTTCTAATGAGGTGGATGAACCTAGAGGCTATTATACAGAGTGAAGTAAGTCAGAAAGAGAAAGACAAATACTGTCTATTAAAACATATATATGGAATCTAGAAGGATGGTACTGACGATCCTACATGCAGGGCAGAAAAGGAGACACAGACATAAGGAACAGACTTTCGGACTCAGTGGGAGAAAGCGAGGGTGGAATGATTTGAGAGAATAGCACAAAAATACCCACATTACCATATGTAAAATAGACGACCAGTGCAAGTTTGATGCATGAAGCAGGGCACCCAAAGCTGGTACTCTGTGACAACCTAGACAGATAGGGGAGGGAAGGAGGTAGGAAGGGGGTTCAGGATGGGGGGGTACATATATATACCTATGGTCAATCCATGTTGATGTATAGGAAAAAACACACAATACTGTAAAGTAATTATTCTCCAACTACAATAATTAAAAAAAGAATTCCTCTGTCAGTCCCTTACTCGCTGAGGACTGCTTCTTAGGGCTGGGGCTATAACCTCCCATGACATAGTTCCTGTTTGACTCAGGGCACTTCTCCAGAGAAGCAAGCAGCAGCAAACCGCAGCACTTAACGTACCCGGGGTATTGGAGCAGGAAGTGCACCAGCTGGCAATGGAGTCTAGGGAGGGCACCTATACAGTTTCATATTTCTACAGCAAAGTCTGCCAGCAGGGTGACTGTGGCCCTGTGAGGGGTGTATGATTCAAAGGAACAATTAGGCTTTCCCACTCTCCTAAGGCTTTTTTGGAAGCTGTCCTGGTTAGAGTTTGCCATTAACTTCTCAATAGTCGATAACTCTTTATAGTTTGGAAAAATTACACATAGTCTAGAAAGAGTGAATAAAGAAGAAGGATGTTCCTTAAAAATATTCTTTCAGAACCCAATTGAACCTTAGTATTTTGCTGCCTTATTTCAGGGACCAGTTTTTGAAACTCATTAAAAAACCAGAGCTAATTTCGGACTTCCTATGTCTTGCAAAGGGCAGAATACTCTTTGTAAGGAAAATACATTTGCATCAGGGTGCACATGTACCAGTCAATTTAATTAAGCACAGAAAGTTCTTTGTCATCTGGGCTTAACCATATTGAACTGCCATAGAAATTCAATATAAAACAAGGTAATGTTTGGCACAAATACTAGAGCCATAAAATATGTCTCACAGTGCTGCAGCCTAGATGTAAGATAAATTTTAGGTAAGGTCTTAGAAAAACTACAATAAAAATATATGTATCAAAAGTGGCAAGGACCTCAGGTCCTTATAAAAACAATAATAATTCTTTGCATCAGTATAGATAGAAAATCTAGATTTAAAAACACTTTCTAAAGCAATTGGGGGGAAATGACATTTTGTTTTTGTTGGCAGATGCATCAGTTTTTTCTAGTAAGATATTCAAGAAACTGGTGACATGGGTTACCTGTGGCAGGGAAACTTTCTGGCTAAAAGAGGTAAATGATACAAAAGCTTTTAGCCATTTTATGTTTAAAAAAAAAAGCAAACCTTGAGCATCTGCAAATTTCAGCACTTGGTATTGGAAATCAATCCCCTGTGAATATAAAGGAATGACTGTATGTTTAAAAATAATTTTATATCATACAGGTGGGTGAAAGGTGAAAGGGTTAGTCACTAAGTCATGTCTGACTCTGCAACCCCACAGACTTGGCTCCTCTGTCCATGGGATTCTCCAGCCAAGAATACTGGAGTGAGTTGCCATTTCCTTCTCCAAGGGATCTTCCCAACCCAGGGGTTGATCCTAGGTCTCCTGTATTGTACACAGGTTCTTTACCATCTGCACCATGCCCCAGGTACTCAAAAACTTACTCCTCTGTCCATAGAACTCTCCAGGCAAGAATACTGGAGTGGGTAACCATTCCCATCTCCAGTGTATCTTCCAGAGCCAGGAAATGAACCCAGGTCTCCTGCATTGCAGGCGGATTCTCTACCATCCGAGCCACCAGGGAGGTAGAGATAAACTTTCATTGAGGAATGAGTATAATGAAGTATGCTAACTATTTTGCTAAGGTATTTATGTATGTCCTTATTAATTTTTACCACAGGATTTGGGGTAGGTGATATTACTTTCCCACTGTACAGATAAGGGGATTAAGGGCTATGATGACTAAATAGCTTCTCTGAGATCTCATAGATAGTAAGCTAGCAGTCTAACTATGGTGCCTTCTGGCTAAAGACAAGTTAGAGGACATTTCCTAACTGAGTCCTTTTTAAAAAATCTTTAATAGACTCCAGACAATATTTTTGTAATCATTCATTTCCCTTCAAATTAGCATTAGGAAAACTGGTGTCTATGACTGTGGTCCTGCTGGGATGACTCTAAATCAGAGCTGGAAGATGTAGACTTCCAGGAGGTATGTTCCAGGTTAACTTTCCAAGCCAGAGGAGGCCTAACCTTGAGAAGATCACTTTCTCTCCAGTCTCACGTTTTGCCTAAAATCAGTTATTTGATCTACAGATCTGAAAGCCACCTAACAAATGGACATTTAACTTTCTAATAGCCCACTGGGGCTGGTGATACACATTGTGCAAAACAATCATCACCTAATCCATTTCATCACATTATCATACAATGTTTGAGAAACTTGACTAGTTTGTGACCTTACTTTCCTAATTATATGGATATACTGTCAATGCTAACCTATCTCAGCCAGCTCTGATGTGTGTCCTTCTTCGTTCTAATTATGGTATTGGGAATTACTCCAGCAGATCCACCTGCTGCCTAAAACATTCTAGTCTCTTGCCTAGTCCATCCCAGGTGAAAGGGTTAGGGTTAGCCCTACCTGTGTATTCAGACACAGGCCCTAGCCACCAACCTAATCCTGGAAGAAAACACATATAGTCTGTTTGTGTTGTTTTCTCATGAAATCAATTAGAAAGACAAAAAGGGAAACCTTTGAAATAATCCAGGCAAAATATAATAGGACCTAAAGGAGGAGAAGCAGAGAAGGCAATGGCAAGCCACTCCAGTACTCTTGCCTAAAAAATCCCATGGATGGAGGAGCCTGGTAGTCTGCAGTCCATGGGGTCGCTAAGAGTCGGACACGACTGAGCGTCTTCACTTTCCCTTTCACTTTCACACATTGGAGAAGGAAATGGCAACCCACTCCAGTGTTCTTGCCTGGAGAACCCCAGGGACGGGAGAGCCTGGTGGACTGCCATCTATGGGGTCGCACAGAGTCGGACACGACTGAAGCGACTTAGCAGCAGCAGCAAAGGAGGAGAAGAGGATGACAGAGGATGAGATGGTTGGATGGCATCACCGACTTGATGGACATGAGTATGAGCAAGTTCCGGGAGTTGGTAATGGACAGGAAAGCCTGGTGTGTTGCAGTCCATGGGGTCGCAAAGAGTCGGACACGACTTAGTGACCTTAACATGGCCACAGAAATGGAGAAAGAAGGATATGAATTGTGGGTGTTTCAGTTCAGTTCAGTCGCTCAGTCGTGTCCAACTCTCCGCGACCCCATGAATCACAGCACGCCAGGCCTCCCTGTCCATCACCAACTCCCGGAGTTCACTCAAACTCATGTCCACAGAGTCGGTGATGCCATCCAGCCATCTCATTCTCTGTCGTCCCCTTCTCCTCCCGCCACCAATCCTTCCCAGCATCAGAGTCTTTTCCAGTGAGTCAACTAGTCGCATGAGGTGGCCAAAGTATTGCAGTTTCAGCTTTAGCATCAGTCCTTCCAATGAACACCCAGGATTGATCTCCTTTAGAATGGACTGGTTGGATCTCCTTGCAGTCCAAGGGACTCTCAAGAGTCTTCTCCAGCACCACAGTTCAAAAGCATCAATTCTTCGGCAATCAGCTTTCTTCACAGTCCAACTCTCATATCCATACATGACCATGGGAAAAACCATAGCCTTGACTAGACGGACCTTTGTTGGCAAAGTAATGTCTCTGCTTTTTAATATACTATCAAGGTGTGGGTGTTTAATGGGTAAAATTTCTTTTGGCCCTGAATAGTCATAAAATGTAAAGTCTGAGGGAGAAAAAAAAGAGTCAAAAAAGACTACCAGATTTCTTAGCTGAATAACTTAGTAGACAATCAATGCCATCTATGGAGATGGATGTCTTCTCATCTTTCATCTGGTTTCACTTATGCGTGTTTGCTTTTGATTTTGGTGAGTTAGAAGGTGGTGAGAGTAAAATGATTGATTTCATGTCAACTATGACAAGGCCTAAACAGCTTATTGTTCCCAGTGCTTTTGTTTCTATCCAAGTATCTGTGGTTTTTAAAGGGACAAAAAGGGACCCAAAGCACTCAGGGGACAGAAGTCCAGATTCCCACATGACACTACCAATCGGGGCTGACCCTTCAAACAAGGCATTTGTTCTTCATGACATCCCATGCTCTACCCCAGTTTCAATATGTATATCACCTACTGGGTTCCCTAGGCAATCTATTGTCAATCTCCTGCCTTAGGCCAAAGGCCTTGACTAGCTTTGAAACTCCTTCCCTACTCTAAATATTATCCCCTACCGCCAACCCAGAGTTGTAGTAACTGCTACAACTTAAGGACCAATCAAAATACATAGAGAAAAATCTTTTTCTTCTAAATTATAGGTCAGACATTATTCTACCTCATTCCATTGGATTCTGGGGAGGTACCAAGACTGTTCTGCACTACTGTGGTAACACTAACCCCAAGCCCTCTCTCCACCATTAGCCACTATTAGGCTTTTGCATGCTAAGTCGCATCAGTTGTGTCCGACTCTGTGTGACCCTATAGACTGTAGCATGCCAGGCTCTGTCCATGGGATTCTCCAGGCAAGAATACTGGAGTGGCTTGCCATGCCCTTCTACAGAGATCTTCCTGACCCAGGGATTAAACCTGCATCTCTCAGGTTTCCTGCATTGGCAGACGGATTCTTTACCAATAGCACCACCTGGGAAGCCCCATGAAGCCTTTCAGTTCGGTTCATTCACTCAGTCGTGTCCGACTCTTTGTGACCCCATGGGCTGCAGCACGCCAGGCTTCCCTGTCCATCATCAACTCCCGAAACTTGCTCAAACTCATGTCCATCAAGTCAGTGATGTCATCCAACCATCTAATTCTCTGTCATCTGCTTCTCCTCCTGCATTCAATCTTGCCCAGCATCAGGGTCTTTTCCAATGAGTCAGTTCTTTCCATCAGGTGGCCAAAGTTATTAGGCCTTTAGTTAACCCCAAAAGAGATTTGGCTAAGAGAGAAAGATGTAAAACAAGTACTTCCCAGGTGTTAAGTGCCTATAGCCCTGGATTTGGACCAGTTCTTATTTTTATAAGACCTCAATTACCACTCTTCCCTGCCTTAGACTAATTTCCTAGTATAAACCTCAGGTTAGATTTTGTGAATCTATCTACCCACTTAAAAATGATTTTAAATTCAGAATATGTGCTTGCTGCCTACTATCACTCAGTGCCTTCCTGCCCCACTCAGAACACCAGACACTGATTCTACCATTATTCTCAATGAGTCTAAAAATAAAGGTGGGATATGGGTTTTAAAAGAATTATATAGTTGAGACAGAAGTCCCAGTGAAAATCTCTGTGATAGTGAGCCATTTTTACAGCTAGAAATGTCTCTCATCTCTTGGGTGGGTTGGGATAGAAACCCACCGGGCTCCTATGTCCAGCATCCACTTCTTTCCCAACTATAGCCCTAGAAAGCTGGTCTTCTATTCATTCCGATTTTGAGTGTGTTAGAAGAAATGTCAAATGAAATCTAAAAAATTCTGCATGGAGCTCTGAACAACTAATTTTGCTACGGGCAAGTCTGCTTATTCACTCACTCAACATGAATTAAACATTCAGGAAGTGCCAGGTGATTAGGAGTGCAGAAATGAGTAATAGTTGATGACTGAACTGGAAGAATGGGCAAAAATTAATTATGCAATTCAATGTGGTAAGTACTTTAATAGAGCCATAATCAGTTTTATGCTATATTAGGAGACACAAATGAGGGGCACAGAACTTCTAGAATAGTGTTTCTGAAGCTTTATTGTGCTTCCAGTGTACCAGGAATCCTGTTAAAATGAAGACTCTGGGTCAGTAAGTCTTGAGTGGGATGTAGAATCTGCATTTCTAACAAACTCCCAAGTGAAGCTGATGATGCTGGTCCATGGAACAGACTGTGAGAAATGAAGTCCTATAGGACCTGAAAATACTTCAAAAAAGAGATGGTGCTTGAACTGACATTTTTAAGGAATACATAGGACTTACCCAGTAGCATAGCATAAAAGTGGTCCAGGCAAAGAAGCAGCATATTTTGAAAATTACAAAAGGCATTTCTAGTGACTTGAAAATTAGCAAGAACAATATTAGAATTGAAAAACCTCACTGGTGAAATCAACAGCGTTTAAGACATGTAGACTGGCTAAAATATTTTAGAGATACTCTCTATCTTTGCCTTAATAGTATGTAGGAATCCACTGGGGCCTTTACCCCAAGTTCCAAGGAACAGTACCAATAGCTTAGGAGGGCACAAATTCCAACATCTGAATGTTGCTAAAAGTACCTCAAGTATTTCTTTCTTATGAAGTGTGGTTACAGAGCCTCCAAAGATAGTCCCAGATAGTAGTACTGGAGTTTTATCAGACTTTAAGACCCATTTTGTGCCTAATTTTCTAACAAATGTCTAGTAAGTGTCCATATATATCGCAGACAATCATCACTTTCATTACATTTTGGCCTTGTCCTTTCTGAGAAGCAGTTAACCAGCCCTCATCACTCCCCAAATTTTTTTTGCTATTGTTCTCTTTGTTTTTTGACCGCATTGCAGCATTCAGGATCTTAGTCCTCTACAAGGAATCAAACTCATGACGCTGCAATGGAAGTGCAGAGTCCTAACCACTGGACCACCAGGGAATTCCCACCTCAAAATCTTTAACTGCTACTATTATCAAACAAAACCAAGAATTGTTAGCTTAGCTGATAGCACCATATCTATAAAACAAAGGTAGCAATTCTTGCCCTACCGACCTTGCAGACCAAACTAAGATAGATATACTTGAAAATATTATGTGATATATATATAAATTATTTCTCAATGAAACTTTAAAAGAGGAAAAAATAAATAAGGTAAAAAAATTAAAATATGAAAATTCTGACTGTAATTAAAGAGAGCCAAGAAGGTTCTTACAGTATCCATCAAGGTAAAAATTCCCTGAACAATCAGAATAATAATCTGAGATTCTTAATAAAAACAAAAACCACTTATCCCCAGATCCTACTACTGGAAAGTCCAGTTCTGTTTTCTGTGGGGAGGCCAAAAGATGTGATAAATACCCCTGTGTTGTGCTTAGTTGCTCAGTCGTGTCCAACTCTTTGCGACCCCATGGACTGTAGCCTTCCAGGCTCTTCTTTTCATGGGAATTCTCCAGGCAAGAATAGTGGAGTGGGTTGACATGCCCTCCTCCAGGGTATCTTCCCAACCCAGGATCAAACCCAGGTCTCCCATGCTGCAGGTGGATTCTTTACCATCTCAGCCACCAGGGAAGCCCAATAAATACCCCCAAATGATACTTAAAATCATGCCAGTTTAGGAATTCCACACTATGCAATGGAACTGGGGACACAGGAGAGAATATGCACACTCTACCCCATCACCTTATTATCACATAGAAGAGCACACCTGTATCATTACCGTTACTGCAAGTGACTCATGGAAAATATTTCCCACTCATGTAACTCTCTTCTGCTTCTAACAGTGTAGGTAAAACACTAGACTGAGTCAATGTTATATGCTATACCACCTACAAACATATTTGAGATGCAAAATTTGAGCCTGCCAATCAATTGTATTTTTTATTAATTACTATAAGATTAGCAAGTTGCCCTCACTTAAAGAGACGTCTTTAAACTTCATCCTCAAAAGTGAGCAAAAAGTGATGAGTCACTTAAAGACATAATCTGGTAACTTTCTTTATGAAGCTGTGCTATATTAGGCTTCTACAAGGTGTGGTCATGGGAAGAATATTGTGCTGTGCTTAATCAGTCATGTCCGACTCTTTGCGACCCAGACATCTTGAGTCTGGAGCCTGTCAGGCACTTCTGTCCTTGGGATTCTCCAGGCAAGAATACTGGAGTGAGTTGTCATTTCCTTCTTTCGGGGGACCTTCCTTACCCAGGGATCAAACCCGGGTCTCCTGCATTGCAGGAAGATTCTTTACCATCTGAGCCACCAGGGAAGACCAAGAATACTGGACAGGGTAGCCTATCCCTTCTCCAGGGGATCTTCCCGACCCAAGGATCAAACCAGGGTCTCCTGCATTGCAGGCCGATTCTTTACCAGTTGAAGCCCGGAAAGAAAATTATTTAATTACAATGAGGTATTCAGCTTTATGTTTGTTAAGTTTATGTAACATGTCCATGACTAAAACAGTATCTATGTACCTATTTATAACTACCACATAAAGACTTACAGGTGGAGAGCACAAGTACACACACACACACTGCATTCCTTCAGAAATTCTTTTACCTGGGAGTCACAACTAGCTGGGTGGGTCTGTTATGCCTCCCTCACAGAACCAGACTCATAAGCTCTGTAACCAGGTTAGATTGAGACCAAATTGCTTAGAGAATCCAATCAAATAAAACTGTCAGTTCAATTGTAAAATACTGCTTTATTTAAAAGGTGGTAAAAGCCCAGATCTTATTACCCTTAGAGGTGCTGAAAACATCAGGCCAAAAACATCAGTTGATTTAAGATGAATCTGTTGATAGATTGTGAATGTAGAAATTAAGGACCTTTGGAAATCATCCTTTACCTTGAAGTCTGACTGAAGGATGGACTAGATGCCTGCAGGGTGACCTGGGGTAAATGTCACAAGCAGACTGGGTGGACTGTGCATCTGAGTCAGTCAGCATATGTTAAAGGTCTGCTGTCGTTTGTTCTTATTCCCATTACCCAATATGATCAAAACTTTACAGGTTTAGTCCTATAAGCATTTCCCCAATTACTGATAACCAGAACAAAAAATACCCGTGTAACAAAATACACGCTCTAGAGAGCAAACCATTTTATAGAAGCTTCAAACACATTAATCTCTTTTACTCAAGACACATCCTTCACATACATATATGTAACATTTTTCATGTTGCTCTCAGCCTGATTAGACACTAATTTCACCACTAACAGATTCGGTCTTTTTCCCAAATCATTGCTTACAGAGTACTTTGAGAACTGAAGAAAAAGTAATAGCAACTGTCTTAATAAGCGAGTGAGTGAAGTCGCTCAGTCTTGTCCGACTCTTTGCGACCCCATGGACTGTAACCCACCAGGCTCCTGGGTCCGTGGGATTCTCCAGGCAAGAGTACTGGAGTGCGTTGCCGTTTCCTTCTCCAGGGGATCTTCCCAACCCAGGGATCGAACCCAGGGATCGAACCCCGGTCTCCCGCATTGGAGGCAGACGCTTTACCATCTGAGCCACCAGGGAAGCTCAAAGAAATATATTTTAAGTCTCTATGGTTGCCAGACACCAGATAGTTAAAAAGATATCAACAGATGTTTGACAGATAATATAAAATCCTGTAAAGCAATTATCCTTCCATTTAAAAAAAAAATTTTTTAAAGATGCCAACAGATACAGAAGACAAATTCACAAAGCAGGTAAATTGCAAAGTACTTGCATGAAGCAATCAGGCCTCTTTCCCTTCACAGTGAAAACTGTGCACTGATGATTTCAAACAACAGGCAGCTAAGGAGTTTCCTGGTGGTCCAGTTAAGAATCTGCCTTGCAATGCAGGGAACAGTGGTTCAGTCCGTGCTCCGGGAAGACCCCACATGCCACGGGGCAGCTGAGACTGTGCACCACAACTACGGAAGCCCATATGCCGAGAGTCCGTGCTTCGCAACAAGAGAAATCACTGCTATGAGAAGCCCCAACACTGCAGTTCGAGAGTAACCCCTCTTGCTGCAACTAGAGAAAGCCCACGCAGCAACGAAGACCCAGCACAGCCAAAAATAAAATTTTTTTTAAAGGCATCTAAGACCTAAACGAGGAATTCAGTTTATACTGTCCTGTTCTGAAAGGGCAGCAGGAGATGGACAAATATTGCACATCACAACTCCCCCGTTAAGAGTGTTTTCTTGGGAATGATTGTGAGTGAAAAGTGAAAGTCACTCAGTCGTGTCCGACTCTTTGCGACCCCATGGACTGTAGCCCGCCAGGCTCCTCTGTCCATGGAATTCTCCAGGCCAGAATACTGGAGTGGGTTGCCGTTCCCTTCTCCAGAGGATCTTCCCAACCCAGGGATTGAACCCAAGTCTCCTGCATTGCAGGTGGATTCTTTACCATCTGAGCCACCAGGGAAGCCCAATGTTTGTGAAGTGAAGTGAAGTCGCTCAGTCGTGTCCGACTCTTTGCGACCCCATGGACTGTAGCCCACCAGGTTCCTCCATTTATGGGATTCTCCAGGCAAGAATACTGGAGTGGGTTGCCATTTCCTTCTCCAGGGGATCTTCCCGACCCAGGGATCGAACCTGGGTCTCCCGCATTGTAGGCAGACGCTTTACAGTCTGAGCCACCTTGTGAGCTGTTTCTAAATGCTGACAGTTACTCCTGACCATTACAATCTAGACGAGATTCCTGAGATCCCTGAGCTTCCAAAGAAAATTCAGAATCAAAATTCTGGTTCTCGCTTCATACCCAGCCCTAAGTGAACCAGTTATGTCACTATATATTTCCTGCCTCAGCTTCCTCGTTTACTTAATGGGCAGAGTATCTGTGTTGGGTCTTGGAGGATTACCATGGGGATGAATGGGGTCATGTATAAAGACAGCACAATCTCAAATAATGTTGCCTTTACCATAATTTTTTACTAAACACTATCAGCATCTGAGTTTTTAGCCCTTGGTTTAATTTAGTCTTTATTCTCCTCTCCTAATGCCCCTTGTAACTAGTGTGCTGACTTCCTGCTTTGTAATTCCACAAGATTCTTTTATTTTCATTCTCTATTTCTCTGCATAAACACCAGCCCTTGCTCCAGTATAGTACTTCACTCTTGAAGCTACACCATCACTGGCCAACAGGAAATAGGCTCACTGATTAGCCGACAGTGTAGACTGGTCAGGAGGTTGGTACCCTGACCCGAAGAACCAGAGTAAAGGTGTTTCCCAAGATGAGTGGCTAAACGGTTAAACAACGGCTGTCAGAGCAAATGCACTAGAGCAGAATTACTGATCTGACTGTTAGAGCTGTATCTAGCAACTTGTAACAGAAGCTTCATAAGCAAAGGTATTTCCATTAAACTAGTAAGTCTGGAGTCACAGCCTACTTCCAAAATTGCCAAGTTCATGGAGTGAATTGGAGCAAATCTCACCTACACTTTCTTGTCTATTGATACATGTTTCAGAGATTAGTCGTTTTCATCATAATCATAGACAAGCCTCACCTATGAAGCATTCACTTACGATGTGTCTGTGATTACATGGTACATATCTTCCCCCATCAGCCCCTTTTAGATTTAAGAGTAAAATAGTTTGAAACTGAAAACAAACAAACAACAAATTACACACTTAAAATTATGCACTCTTCAACTACAAAACATCACAGTAAGTGTGAGATTAACAAAGAAGGGATGTCATTTCAGCCAGCTATCACTCTATACTCCCTGAGCAACCACTGACCTACTATAATTACTTTGGTCAATGCCATTTTAAATCCATACACAAAACACAGAATATACATTTCACTCCTCCACAGTCTTAATTTTTTCAAAAGGTTGGCATGAGGAAAAGGGAGCTGAGTGAGAAAAGAGGTAATGAAGTAGACTGCAAAGAATATGATGAAATTTCTCATTTCTGCTTTTTTATTATTATTTTTGCCCTCCTCTGAAAGTAACCACTGAATTACTTCATTTTTCTGTCTGTATACATATAAGTTGTTTGTGCACATAGAGATACACAGTTACAGCCTACGGTTAGTTCACACAACACTAAATCTCAACAGAAGAGGGGGAAAGGTTTATAGTTTTTACTCAAAAGAAGTATAGAGAAGCTATTTTTCATCATTAAAAGCATATTAAAAAATGAAACTGATCCAAGAGTGAAGAGAGTATTTTTATATGTAAAAACACACACATATATACATACATATATATACTAGCCAGGCACTATAACATCAGTAAATCCCTTTGGAAACCAAATTTCCACTCTGCAATTGGGCCTCTGATGATTTAGAACTGAGTCAGTTTGAACGTGATGCCTTTGGAATGCAAACTGGCAGCAGAGTGCAAGGAAGTCCACGTGATTAGGGATACCTCAGAGGCACTTGCAATCCTGAAGGACATCCCAGGAACACCTTCTACGTGCTGTGTGACATCACAAACAGGTAGAGCATTTCCACTCCTCTAAAAGGAAGAGAATGTGGCCCCACCTTGCCAGGAAGAAGTATCTGACATGCTTCCCAATAAGGCAATTCTCCTAATGTGAGTTGCCCACACTACTTGGACACAGGCATGAAGGACAATTTTACCTTCTAGGCAGCAGGAGTCATGCAATCAGTTTCTGAATCCCAGTATTCAACTCATCTCCAAACACATTCCTCTTTAAATTTCTAAAGCCAAAGAATATACCGAATCACTGTCCCCAGCCTTCTCTCCTTTTATAGGATTGTTAATAACATAGATATTTAAATGCCTATGATGTGCAAAACATCATATTTGGTCTTGGATGGAGAATGATTAGTAGGAAAAAAAAAAATGCCCTGTATTGAGTCAAGAGGGAAAATAAAGAAAAGAACTGAGAAAAATTCTAAGAAGGAAATAAACAGGCCACTGTAATAGCAACTCACCATTGGACTTCCCTGGTGGCTCAGACAGTAAAGAATCCACCTGCAATGTGGGAGGCCTGGGTTCAATCACTGGGCCGGGAAGATCCCCTGGAGAAGGGCATGGCACTAGGAAGGGATGCTTTACTGTGGGCAGCCTCCTGTTCTAACTTTAATGTACATTCCTGTTAAAATGCAGGCTCCAGTTTAATTGGTCAAGGGTGGGGCCAGGGACTATGCACATTTTACAAACTCTAAGGTCTGGTCGACAAACCACGTTCTTGAATAATAAAGGCATTATGGTTTCTCTTTATGGGTTATTCTCTAAATGTGGTCACCAGAGTAGCCACTTCAGCATCACCTAGAAACTTGTTAGAAACACAAATTCTCAGGCCCCACCCTAAATTTACTGAGACAGAAGTTCCAGGGCTGGGGCTAGCAGTTGATATTTGAACCAACCCTCAAAGTAATACTGATGCACACTAACCCCCAACACAGTAGCCACTGGCCACATTTTGAGAGTATTGAACACTCAATGCAGCTAGTCTGAATTGAAATATGCTGAAGTGTACATCACACACCAGATCTCAAGGACTTAACAAAGAATGTAAAACATCTTATTAATAATTCTTATACTGAATGCATGTTGAAATACTATTTTGAATATATTGGATTAAATTAACTATATAGGGTGTGGCCTGAGAATTTGTGTTTCTAACAAGTTTCTAGGTGATGCTGAAGCTGCTAGTCTGGTGACCACACTTAGAGAATTACCCATAAAGAGAAATCCAATGCCTTTATTATTCAAGAACATGGTTAGTAGACCAGCAGCAGACCTTGGAGCTTGTAAGATATGCATAATCCCTGGTCCTGCCCTTGACCAATTAAACTGGAACCTGAATTTTCCAGGAATGTTACTAATATTATTAATAATATGGTATTAATATTATTGTATTAACAATATATTATTGATGTTATTAATATTAACATTTAACAGGAATGTTATTAATATTAATTTCACTTTGTATTTATTTTCATGTGGCTACTAAATTTTTTAATTTAGCTATAGCTGATTTACAATGTTATATTAGTTTCAGATGTACAACTTGGTGATTCAAAAATTTTATAGACTATACTCCATTTGGGGCTTCCCTGGTGGCTTAGATGGTGAAGAATTTGCCTGCGATATAGGACGACAGGTTTGATCCCTGGGTCAGGAAGATCCCCTGAAGAAGGGAATGGCAACTCACTCTAGAATTCCATGGACATAGGAATAGCCTGGCAGGCTACACTTCATGGGTCACAAAGAGTCAGACATGACTGACCGACTATTTAAAATTATCATAAAATACTATGTTTCCTGAGCTGTACACTATGTCCTTGTAGCTTATTTATTTCATACGCAGTAGTTTGTACCTCTTAATCTCCTATCCCTATCTTGCCCCTTCCCTCATCGCTCTCCCCAATAATAACCATTAGTTTATTCTCTATATCTGTGAGTATTTCTGTTTAATATATTCATTCATTTTATTTTTTAGATTCCACATGTAAGTGATAATATATAGCATTTGTCTTTTTCTGTCTGACTTATTTCACTAAGCATAATCTCCTCCAGATCAATGTTGTCATTAATGGCAAAATTTCATTATTTTTCATGACTGAGTAATACTCCACGGTGTGTGTGTGTGTGTGTGTGTGTGTGTGCACGCGCGCGCGCGCATGCATGCATGTGTGTAGTATATATATGTGTGTGTGCCTATATATATATATATATATATATATATATATATATATATATATATATATATATATATCTCACATCTTTATCCATTTATCTGCTGATGGACACTTAGGTTGCTTTCATATCTTGGCTATTGCAAATAATGATGCTATGAACACTGGGGTGCATGTATCATTTCAAATTAGTATTTTTGTTTTCTCTGGGTATGTACTCACAGTGGAATTGCTGGTCATATATATATATGGTAGTTCTATTTTTAGTTTTTTGAGGAACCTTCATACTGTTCTCCATAGTGACTGTACCAATTTAAATTCCCACCAACAGTGTACAGGGTTTCCTTTTCCCATATCCTTACCAGCATTTGTTCTTTGCAATCTCTTTAATGACAGCCATACTGATGGGTATGAGGGTTTATTTTGCTTATTTTCATGCGGATACTAAAAACTTTTAAATGCCACATGAGACGAGCATTATAATTTCACTGGCAGTTCTTCACTAAACGTTGAGAACTGTTCCTGTGGAGAAACAGTTCATAACTAGGACAATGCTACTTACCTAGGGACATCTGGCAATATCTGGAGACATTTTGGTTGTCACATATTGGACAGAGCAGGGGTTTTATGGACATCTCCTAGATAAAGGCTAGGGACCCTGCTAAACATCCTGTAATTCACAGAATAGTTCCCGACAACAAAGAATTATCCAGTTCAAAATGTCAATAGTGTTGAGGCTGAGAAAAATATGGTCTACCATAGTGATCTTACATGTTAGAATCACTCAGGGTGAGTTAAACATACAACTGCCTTTGCCCTTGGCCTATCCCTAGACTAACTAAATTGGAATCTTTAGTACAAAGGCCATGGCATGGTTTTTCATTTTGTTTTGCTTTTTAAAATTCCTCAGGGATTCCAATGCATAGCCAGAGTTGAGAAACTCTGTTCTAGAGGGAAGGATAGAAACCTCATTCATTTTTAAATGCTGTGGGCTGCTAGAGTCCACTGCCCCTTAGCCTCAGACCTGAGAATCTGCATTTCTATCAAGTTTCCAGGTGATGCTTAAGCTGCTGGTTCAGTGTCCTATGGAGCATTTGTGTACCATTCAACATAGCACTAGGCATTTCTACCCTCTGGATGACCCACCACACAGAGACAGCAGAGATACCCAGCAGTCTAGGGCAGCTGCTTCCTGCATCAGAGGGCAACTTCCCTGTGACTGGAACCTAAGGCTCTATCAAAGTGACTTCTCAATTCTGTTGAGACAGAAGCAGCTCTTTGAGGGAGGGGAAGTGGGTAAAGATGTTAAATATTCACTTAGATCCTTTCTGCCTTGCTTTGCAAGCCGGAAACCAAAATATCGGTGACTGGGTCATTTTAGCAAAACCTCTTTCATTTCAGTCTTCAATTTCTGCCAGTATACTATTTAAGTCACTTTAAATTTTTACAGATTGTAAAATTTTAAAGATTGAAACACCTTTCTTCCTAAGATTTCTAAGAAATCATAAGCCAGGGAAAACAAGCTTGAAACACTTAATGGTTCCCTACTCAATAATTAACTTTTGAAATGTGTGAAAGTCGCCCAGTCATGTCTGACTCTTCGTGACCCCATGGACTGTAGCCTGCAAGGATCCTCTGTCCATGGGATTCTCTAGGCAAGAATAACGGAGTGAATTGCCATTTCCTTCTCCAGGGGATCTTCCCCACCCTATATATATATATATATATATATATATGTAAATCTAACATAGATTGTCCTACCCACATACACATTTACCTGCTGGACACTTTGCCCACTTTCTATGCTCCAGTCACCCTGGCCTTGATCTTGATTTTGATCATCTTTCTTCATTCACCGTGGCACAGTCATAGTGACACCGTTTCAGCTCCAGAAGGTCCTTGAATTCTTATTTTCATTAGTGATGGCCTGTCTAGTAGGCCTCCTGCCTGTGCCTTCCACATGCCAGGCATGAAGACCCTTGTACCAGGATTATCTGAGTGAGATAACATCTCACATCCTCTGGTCTTTGCTCAAAGATCATCTTCTCTCTCCCATCTGGAGCCCTCTTTCTCAACACCTTTGCTCTGCTCTACCGCTTTTCCATAGCATACTTTACATACAACCAGTACTACCTGATTTACTTAGTCTTTTTATTGTTTATTGTTTGCCTTTCATTCAGGAGTCTATGCTCCATGAAGGTAGAAATCCCTCTTGTGTTCATTGACAGGACTCAAATGCCTAAAATAATTGCCTGGTACATCATAGATGTGCAAGAAACACTTGCTGACGAAACAGGTATTATTTTTCAGGTGGTTCATTGGTAAAGAATCCGCCTGACAATGCAGGAGACACAGGTTTGATGCCTGGGTCAGGAAGATACCCTGGATAAGGGAATGGCAATCCACTTCCATATTCTTGCTTGGAAAATTCATGGACAGAGGAGAGTGGTGGGCTATAGTCCATGGGGTCTCAAAGAGTCAGACACAACTGAGCAACGGAGCACACACACAAATATTTCACGTTTCCTACAACTTTATTGCTTCATTAAATTATTTATGAAATTCTGTTTGGAGCCTGTATCTCTAGTGCATCCCAAGCAAACAATGAGAAAACCTACTAGACAGGTCATCACCAAATACAATAAGAATTCAAGGACCTTCTGGAGCCAAAATGCTGTCACTGTGACTGTGCCACAGTGAATGAGGAGTCAAGATCAAAGTCAAGATCAAAGATGTCCACAGAGGCCTGGATATTAAGGGTCTCATGAAGCAGGGTAAAAGTTTGAATTGTGTTTTTAGGTCATTAGGAAGCCACCAAAGGTTTTAGGCAAGGGATTGGGTAAAGACTGAGCATCATAACAGGTGGTTGATAAGGGTCTCTGGATTGCTCTGAGAGCCCGGCACTGCCCCTGTTTTTATTTAAGGCTCTATCTGTCCCTAATCATCTGATGATGCATAGTTTAGCAGGCGTGTCTGTGCTGGGTAGGGCTGTATTAGCTCTAAGTGCAGAGTCAACTCATCTTTAGGAAGCCCGATTTAACACTTAGATCCTCGCAACTCAATGTGTGGTCTGCAGATCAACAGCAGCGATATCACCTGGGAGTTGGGAAGAAATACAGAATCCCAGGTCCCTCTCTGGATGGAAGAGGCTGAAATCTGCATTTTAACACAATCCCCAGGTGACTTCAGTTCAGTTCAGTTCATTTCAGTCGCTCAGTCATGTCCGACTCTCCACAACCCCATGAATCACAGCACGCCAGGCCTCCCTGTCCACCACCAACTCCTGGAGTTTACTCAAACTCATGTCCATCGAGTCGGTGATGCCATCCAACCATCTCATTCTCTGTCGTCCCCTTCTCCTCCCACCCCCACCCCCAAACTTTCCCAGCATCAGAGTCTTTTCCAGTGAGTCAACTCGTCGCATGAGGTGGGCAAAGTATTGCAGTTTCAGCTTTAGCATCAGTCCTTCCAATGAACACCCAGGATTGATCTCCTTTAGAATGGACTGGTTGGATCTCCTTGCAGTCCAAGGGACTCTCAAGAGTCTTCTCCAACACCACAGTTCAAAAGCATCAATTCTTCGGCGATCAGCTTTCTTTACAGTCCAACTCTCCCATCCATACATGACCACGGGAAAAACCAGGTGACTTAGATCCATGTTAAAGTTGAAGTACTTCTATCCTAAAAGAAAACAGTCCTGAATACTCATTGGAAGGACTGATGCTGAAGCTGAAGCTCCAACACTTTGGCCACCTGATGCAAAGAACTGACTCACTGGAAAAGACCCTGATACTAGAAAAGGTTGAAGGCAGGAGGAGAAGGAGACAATAGAGGATGAGATGTTTGGATGGCATCACCAACTTTATGGACATGAGTTGGAGCAAGTCCCGGGAGTTGGTGATGGACAGGGAAATCAGGCGTGATGCAGTCCATGGGGTCGCAAAAAGTCCACAACTGAGCAACTGAACTGAACTGAACTGAAAGTGACTGAGCACACATGTTATTTATAGTAACATGCAACAGGTTTATTATTTTAAACAAATCAATATTTTTATTTCTGTTTTAATTTCTAATATAGTATATGTCAATATATATAGTCCATGTAAACAATAGCTCTGAGTCCTCAACAACTTTTAAGAGTATAAAATGTCTGGAGATCAGAAAGTTTTGAGAACTGCTACATTAGAGCAAAGTAAAATGAGGACCGAAAAGCCTCTTGTGGGAAAGAGACTTTTCAAGTAGACTGCTGGGTAAGCAGGATGGAACATACTGATAAGAAAGAGAAAAAGTCAACCTGCTTATAATATAAATAAACCTAACCATGAGCCGGAATGGAAGTGTCTAAATTAGGTTCTCAGTGTTCTCTTTATTGTGGCTATTTCCTCTGTCATAAATAACCCAACTGCTAAACACAGGCACAGTCTCCACTGAGCACCTTGCTGCTGTCTCCTCCCAGAATTCTCTTCTACAGTTATTCATATAACCAATTTCCTCACCCAACTCAGGCCCTGCATCAAAATTTATCATCCCAAAGATGCCCACCCTTATCAACCAAACCAAAAGCGCAACCCACCCCCTGCCATTCACACACATTTCCGCCTCCCTTCAGCCCACTCGATTTCTTTTTCACAGACTTAACCACCTACTAACTCCAATACTTTGGCCACCTCATGCGAAGAGTTGACTCACTGGAAAAGACTCTGATGCTGGGAGGGATTGGGGGCGGGAAGAGAAGGGGACGACAGAGAGTGAGATGGCTGGATGGCATCACCGACTCTGTGGACATGAGTTTGAGTGTACTCCAGGAGTTGGTGATGGACAGGGAGGCCTGGCGTGCTGTGATTCACGGGGTCGCAAAGAGTCGGACACGACTGAGCAACTGAACTGAACTGAACTGGAAATACCATGTAACACATTTGTTTAGTACATCTGCTGATACTATCTTCTTTTGCTAGAATGTAAGCTGCAAAAAAGGAAACTTTTTGTCTGTTTTGTAATCTATCCCCATCATTAAGTATCAGGAGTGAGTTTTGCATATTGAGGTGCTGGAACTTAGAGATCAAGATTGGATGTTACAATGAAGCAAAATTTGGACTTGAATATTGGTTCAGACAATTACCAGGCTCAAGCTCTTCAGCAAACTAATAAATGTGCTGCTGCTGCTGCTGCTAAGTCACTTCAGTCGTGTCCGACTCTGTGAGACCCCATGGATGGCAGCCCACCAGGCTCCCCCATCCCTGGGATTCTCCAGGCAAGAACACTGGAGTGGGTTGCCATTTCCTTCTCCAATGTGTGCAAGTGAAAAGTGAAAGTGAAGTCGCTCAGTCATGTCTGACTCGTAGCTACCCCATGGACTGCAGCCTACCAGGCTCCTCCATCCATGGGATTTTCTAGGCAAGAGTACTGGAGTGGCTTGCCATTGCCTTCTCCAAATAAATGCGCTAGCCCTCAAATTTCTCACAAGTAAAATTCTACCTCCCAGGATTATGGTGAGAATAAATAAGAAAATACCTGAAAACAGCGTAGTGCCTGGAAGTTAGTAACTGAGCATTAATCACACTGCTGTGGTTATTGCACCATTATTCACTACTTTATCTTTTATGCTCCCAGGAACCAGTGTCCAGGGTGTACTGATTGAATTAAAAGCAATGCAGAGCCTCAGGTTCACTTTTGCTACATAAAGAGTAGCTCAATTTTCCATTGCCCAAGAAGATAATACTTTTCCAGACTCAGGGATATAAGTAAAATGGGTTTGACTCATTGCATGTCCATGCTAGAAGCATCATGAGAGATTATTTAGTTCAACCTTTATTTTAACTTAACAGGTAAGTAAATGGAGGCCTGAGGTGAAAAAAATGTTCTAAAGATCACATAGTTTGTTAGTACAGAATAGAACCTAAAATCCAGATTTCACATTCCCAGGCAAAATTTTTTATACTCCAACTGGTATGGAAGCTGTTTATTTGAGTACTTCATCCCAAAGTTTTTATCCTGTGCAAGATTAGCATAGCAACATAAAATAAAATATGTCTGCATGGACCCAGGATGCCTCTTGAGTACTCAGTAGCTGCTGACAAAACATGTCCATTATCTTTATAACTCATTACTAATGGTTTGTACAGGAATAAACACTGAACAAATAAATCCTACCTATACACTGATACTTTATCCTGGGGGCTTCCCTGATAAAGGGAGTCTTCCTTGATAGCTCAGTTGGTAAAGAATCCGCCTGCAGTGCAGGAGACCCAGTTCGATTCCTGGGCCAGGAAGATCCCCTGGAGAAGGAATAGGCTACCCACTCTGGTATTCTTGGCTCAGCTGGTAAAAAATCTGCCTGCAGTGCGGGAGACCCAGGTTGGATCCCTGGGTTGGGAAGATCCCTTGGAGAAGGGAAAGGCTACCCACTCCAGTATTCTGGCCTGGAGAATTCCATGGACTATACAGTCCATGTGGTCACAAAGAGTCAGACATGACTGAGTGACTTTCATATACACTGAAAGAACACTAACTTCCTTCATAGAATCTACATAGAAGATCCTAATCAAGGAAAGATAAGTCACTGAAGTTATTGCTGCAGAGATTTTTTTCAATCTTAGTGTATTAATTTTAGATCTGTCAAGTTGTATCGATAAGCTGCATATTTATATTAAAATTCATTAATCAATTCAGTCAACTATTTTGGTTAACTTTTTCCCTGAATATTGCTCAAAAGTGACAGAAACAGTAAAATCCATGAGATTTAGTTCTATTCTTATGAGTAGCATTTCCTAAATATATATTCAAAATTGTCCCACACACTTATATACAAGTAACTATAAAGCTGACTCTCCTACGTGCACAGACAAATTACCAAATGATATGCATGAAAAGAGAAGTTGTATAAAAATTCAAATACATGAGATATGACAGTCTACTCTCTGATCAGTTCAGTTCAGTCGCTCAGTCGTGACCAACTCTTTGCAACCCCGTGAATCACAGCACGCCAGGCCTCCCTGTCCATCACCAACTCCTGGAGTCCACTCAAACTCATGTCCATCGAGTCGGTGATGCCATCCAGCCATCTCATTCTCGGTCGTCCCCTTCTCCTCCCGCCCCCAATCCCTCCCGGTATCAGAGTCTTTTCCACTGAGTCAACTTGTCGCATGAGGTGGCCAAAGTATTGGAGTTTCAGCTTTAGCATCAGTCCTTCCAATGAACACCCAGGATCGATCTCCTTCAGAATGGACTGGTTGGATCTCCTTGCAGTCCAACGGACTCTCAAGAGTCTTCTCCAGCACCACAGTTCAAAAGCATCAATTCTTCGGCACTCAGCTTTCTTCACCTGACCTCTGATCAGGTCTCAAAAAAAAAAAAAAAAAAAGGAAGCTAACAAGGGTTGTCATGGAAATATGTTTTAGCCACTGAAAGTGCTTTAAAGATCCCTCATATTTGCCAAACATAACCACTCAACTCTAGTGCACAATACAGACCCATGCAAATCAACATCAGAAAACAATATATGGAATGCAGTGCCATGGTAGACCTCCAAGACAGAACAAAACACTGAAGAATAGGAAAGTTCCCTCTGGTAGTTGTCTATGAATTGCTTTACCTGAAGAATCTAATCTTTAATCCATCTTGCACGCGTTCATTTAACAAACATTTATTAAGCACCTGCCAAGTAGGGTTTTGAGCCTCTGGAATTCAAAGATGAATGACAATTTGATATATTATCCAGCTTAGAATTTAGGAAAGAAAGTTCAGACCAAATCTGTTTTGAAAGCAATGGGTAGATAAGGAAATGAAAATAAAAACTTCCAAGTTTAGCTGGGGTAGATGTCACACAACCCCCTCCATTTGGGCAAAGGTTAAATATATAATTATCCGGGGTTAACTGAAGAAGAAAAACAACCAGGAAATGTAAACACTGTTCTAACAGATTAAATCTAAGTTTCAAGGGTTGAATAGGAAATACAGGCAGTAATTTCACCACGGCTAAACAGGAAATACATGATCAAGGAAAGGCAAACCCATCGTAAGTACACAGAATGAGAAGGGATGAATAAATGGACTCCTGAGTCTAAAGAATATTTATTCATCCACTGAGGAAAGCAGTCATGACATAGTCATAGATGGCATTCTCCTATGTGGGCAGTAGGACATCTCAGGAATAAAGTACATTTATTCCCACCACATTTCTTACCCAAAAAGATAACACTCAGGGCCAACACAAAACACACGACAGATTAGGTGGTAGTTAGCAAAATGCCAAATAATATGGGATAACAAAACATCTTGGGTCATTTTAGTCTTCAGGAAATCAAGTGAATAAATGTTGCCTATTCATTTAGTTCTGGAAAGTTAAGCAATGGGCAGTATTCAGCAAAGCAACCTACTTTCGCCAGCCGCAAAAAAAGAATTCTGGAAGGGTTCTTTATCTTTTAAGGCCCTAAATTTCTATCTACCAGCTCCGAAATCATGGCAGTCAATCAGTTTCTCAAATAATCCCATGAAAACAATTCAGGCATACTCATTCACATTTATTTGCTTGCATGTTTCCCCAGTTTTCCTGCCTAAGGAGATGCATTGCAGTCTGGAGCATAGAGTCTAAAATGGGTCAGAATCAGACCCATCCCTGCTGGTTGTGTGCTCTTACAAGAATTGATAGTCTCAGTTTCAATTTCCTCATCTGTACAAGGGAGACTGTAGAAGGAAACCACCACTAGAGATTGCTGTGAGGCTTAGGAAGACTACCGCACGGTGAGAGTCCGATTGGCAAATGCTATTCTGAGCAACGGAGAATGTGGTGTGGGCTTCCCTAGTCGTACAGTCGATAGGAAGCCCCCCGCCAATGTAGGGGAACACGGGTTCGATCCCTAGTCTGGGAAGATTTCTTACAGTGCAGAGCAACTGAGCCTGAGCACCACAATCACTGAGCCATAGAGCCGCAACTACTGAAGTCTGTGTGCTTATGGAGCCTGTGCCCTGAAACAAGAGAAGCCCGTGGAATGAGAAGCCTGTGCAATGAAGCTAGAGAGTTGCCCCCAGCTCGTGGCAACTAGGGAGAGACCACATGTAGCAATGAAGACCCAATGCAACCACAAAAAATAAAACAAACGTGGTGCCAGTGGCTATCACTGGCCTGAAGAGACAGCGTACAGTCGGTATGGCTTTTTAATGTTTTATTTTCCTTCTTACTAGGCTCCTGTTTAAATGAATTCAAATATAATCATATGTCACTATTTAGTTCACCTATGCTATAAGGTGGCACTAGCGGTAAAGAACCCACCTGCCAATGCAGGAGACGTAAGAGACACAGTTTTGATTCCTAGATTGTGAAGATCCCCTGGAGGAGGAAATGGCAACCCACTCCAGTATTCTTGCTGGGAGAATCCCATGGACAGATGGACAAAGGAGCCTGGCGGGCTATATTCCATAGGGTCACACAGAGTCAGACACGAGTGAAGCCACTTAGCACGCATGCTACATGGCTCTCTAGAGGTTTCGTGGGGTCTTTCTGAACATCCTCTTTCACAGATGCTGATGCTCACATCTAAAAGGATTATGCCTCCATTCCCCTCATGAGTTAAGTTCTGAGTAAGTTAGTTCTCATTCTAGCAATCCTTTTGGGGTCCAAAGAAGGAAGGTCCCACAACTGAGCCCTCATCTCCAACTTCATCCAGCAGGGGCATGGACAGTGCCTAGGACAAAGCCATGTGCAGTGTGGCTCAGGGAGCAAAGAGAAGCAAGAAGTGGGGAAAATGATTCTGAGAATGGTTTCAAGAACAGTGAAAGCTTCTAGACCCAAGGGCCTTGCTGGCCATGGCTGCCTTGGTTTCCTTCTCTCCTTACCAGTGCCTAGACAACAAACTACCACTGAATCCACAGTGGAGAACTCGTAAAAGGCACCTTAATGAGTTCTTCATGCCTGCTCAGAATGCATAAGCTACGTTCAACGTAAAACAATTGATTAGATCTTCAAATTATCAAGCCAAAGATAATTATCAAAGTAGAAACAAGCTGAGGAAAAAAAAGTCTTTTTAACTGAAGGAAAAAACAGTAACAGGAAGTAGAATCATCCTTCCTGACCTCTTGGGTACCTTTTACCCTGATCTTTAACCTACGCAGGCTGCAGCCTCAATACACCATGATCTCGCAACCTTGGACCAGCAGGTTTGAATAAACATCCCCATGACCACTGCTGCAGTTTGAATTATTATTGGTGCTTGGAATACAGAAATTAAAGCCATCATGTTCTGGGTCCCTTTAAGCCAAGACTACATAGCATCATCAAAATATGAAGTTTTAGAACTGGTCCTACTGACCCTCTATTCTGTGAAGTTTTGAGGGGGCCTTCCTATACAGAGAGTTGAAGGACCACTTAATGTATGAATCCAGTTTGTTTTTTCCAACTTCCTGAGTTTATTCCCAGTGATGCTGGAAATTTATGAAAAGAATACCATGTCCAAAAGAGAACTGGCTTGAAGCAAAAACTTTACAAATGTGAATCTTTAAAAAAAAATTAGCTTTATTCTAGGAACTGTCGGAAGAACAATTAAAGCTCAGGTGTGGTTATCTGAATATCATATACCATACTCCAATATTAACCGTATATTGACTATTATAAAAAGATAAATGCCCATTGATGAAGCAAAGAGTAGTTGACATGAATGAGCTCCAAATGGAGAGAGACTAATTGATCTTCAGCTCTTTCTCCCTGAAAAGAGAGGAACATATTCCAAATATGTAGTTGTTCTTTCAATAACAGCACTGTGCATATAATATCTGAGGGCTTGTGTTATGTGTTGGTAAGATTACTATCCGTATTTTTTTTTGTGGATAACCAAAGGCCAAGGGAAACATATAACTCCTTAGGTAAGATGACCAACTTACCAGCATTACTGGAAATGCTTGTTAAAATAATTTGTGAAAGAAGGTCAATCTCACATTCTCATGACTCTCAAAACCTTCAGTGCAAAAAAACAAAAAAAAAACCCACAGGGGGAAAAAAACCCTTCAGTGCATATCACCTGGGAACCCTATAAAAACTACATATTCCCAGGGTCCTACCCCCTTGAGCATGCCTGAGAAGACCCAGGAATTTCCATTTATAGCAAGCATTCTAGGAATAAGATAGACATATAATTAAAGGGTTGGAAATAGGGCCTGCAGATAAGGACCAAAAATGTGAGTTATTTAGAAAAACAGAGATAGGATTTCATTTGTTTCAAGTACTGTATATATAGATTATAGATAATAAAGGAGCAATTTTCTATTTCCACTACACTGAACAACTTAGAATTGCGACAGGAGACATTTAGCACAGTGTAGACTGAAATATACCTGTCTCTAAAATGCCCTGATAGCAACACCATTTCATGGAGAAGGCAATGGCAACCCACTCCAGTACTCTTGCCTGGAAACTCCCATGGACAGAGGAGCCTGGTAGGCTGCAGTCCGTGGGGTCTCTAAGAGTCGGACACGACTGAGCGACTTCACTTTCACTTTTCACTTTCATGCATTGGAGAAGCAAATGGCAACCCACTCCAGTGTTCTTGCGTGGAGAATCCCAGGGACGGGGGAGCCTGGTAGACTGCTGTCTATGGGGTGGCACAGTCGGACATGACTGAAGCGACTTAGCAGCGGCAGCAGCAGCAGCACCATTTCTCTTCTTCGGTCATGTTGTTTAGACATGGCAATCCACTGGCAAGGACGGGCAAGCTTTCAGAACAGTCATAAGCAGGGAACAGAAGACCAAGAAAAGCACTGCAGATCATAACCCACCCCAGGAACTCCAAAGGGAGAGAAAACTTGGACAGAGACAGCGTGTTCCCAGACACCCATAAACTCGTCCACAACCAACAGACACAGAAGGGCCCAGAGCCAGGGCGCTTCCACCACTTGCCCTTTGCTCAGGCTGATCCTCTTCTGTACCCAGGCCTGAATGTACATAAAGGTGTGATGTCGGCAATGTTTGTTTTGGTTGCCACCCTGGTAACCTGGTGTCCTCAAGTCATGGGTTTTGGATTCATACTAACAGAAGCTCAGAGTCTAGTTTACTAGATTTGTGATCTTCCAACAAATTGCTTAACCTCTGCAAGTCTCAGTTCCCTCAACTGTAAGGTGAGAATAATAAAATCAACCCCTCAGGGTGTTGTGAGGATTAAATGAGTTAAGAATGAGTTAAGATGTAAGGCCACATATACACTCAACAAATTATAATTTTTTGTCATTTCTTTTATTGCTTTAGCACTACTGAAGTCATTGATACTATGATCATTCACATCATTATTCCAATGTATCCTAAAGTTCTTAGACTCCAATGAGAGTTCAGGAATTACAGGCCAGAGAACACTGCTTCAGCCCATTCCCACTTTTCTCTTTAATATCTCAGAAACCTCTACAATCTTCCAACTTAACTGCAGTAAGTGAATTCATAGTTAAGGGTTATCCTCTTTGTTACTGACTCAATCATATTCACCAATTTTATTAATCTCATTTTTATTTTTATTTTAGGTTATAGTTGATTAACAATGTTATGTTAGTTACAGGTGTACAGTAAAATGATTCAGTTATACATATTTATGTATCTATTCTTTTTCAAATTCTTTTCCCATTTAGTTATTAAAGAATGTTGAGCAGAGTTTCCTTTGCTACACAGTAGGTCCTTGTTGGTTATATATTTTAAATAAAGGGTTACCCTCTTTGTCACTGACCTAATCATCTTCACCGATTTTATGAACATCTTTAAAACAGTGTTCTCTATGTCTTAAACTGAAGCCATAATCCTAATGATGGAAATTTCAGGCATTGCAACAGATTCGAAGTCAGAATTTGGGGGTTAGAAAGATCTATCAGTTATTCTTCATTCACACCAGTTTGTAAGAGATCAACTAAGAATAAGCAGAATCAGATCTTCCCATGTATCCAACTTTATTTAATGCTGGGATAATGTTGAGACTGGACATGAAGTTTGGCTAGTGATAACACGTGATTACGAACTTCCAGTTTCAGCACCTCTTTTAATCTTTCACCCATGACTACTTTCCAGAGAAACTGCATACTTCTCACTGCCTGAAAAAGCCATGTCCCCATTCTCTCCTAGAGAAATCTCGAACATTCTTCAAAGATTAAGTCAGAAGTCCTCCTCTGTGAAAACTTCCCTATAACCTGAAGTTGAAAGTAATAAAACATAAAACTAAAGAGCTGAAAGAAAGTTTCTCTGATTTTATGGCTTGAATGTATTCCATGTTTTAAAAATGCAGTTGAGGGGCTTTTAGTAGGAAAACACTGACTGATTTTAACTCTCAGTGTTCTACAGGAATTATGATTTTTTTTCAAAGTTTTGGTTGTTTTATTCATCTGCACATATTTGTCTCAGGACCTGTTTTCACAGGAAACCAAGAAAAGCCATTTCATAATATTCGTGCTTGTGAGGGTGTAAGGAAATGACCACACTCACACATTGTGTAGTAAGAACACACATTTCACAGATCTTTTTAGGGTAATTAATAGGCTATCAACATTTTTTAAAGGCTATCAACATTTTTTAAAGGCATATCCTGTGAACAAGGCATTCTTCTAGAACTCTATAGTAATCCACCTAGGAGCACAAAGAGAGAAATATGAGGATGTTCTCCGCAGAATATGATATAATAGACAAATGTTGAAAATATCTGTCAAAATATCTGTAAAAAGGAGAACAACTAAATTACAGTAAAAGCATTTATGAAACACTGTGAAGCTGTTTAAAAGGTCATTTTAAAAGCATGAGTTTGAACTATATTTTCTGGTAGGAAAGATGTTGATGATATACAAGTGAGCAAAAAAATTAAATTAAAAAGGCATGAGTATTGTGTTCTGTATCTGTTATTTTCCCCTCTCTTTCCCGAAATACACATACACACACACACCCCTCAAACTATTAGCATGGTTACCACTGGGGAGGCAGATGGCTTAGGGGTGGAAGTGGTAGCAATGGTGCAGAAGGGGCTACAAAGGAGAATGCCTTTTTTTAAAAAAAAAGTGCATATTACTTTTAAAATTGAAAAAGAAAATAAATGCATTAAGATATTAACATCTGAAACATTCTTTACCATTTTAATTTTTCTTAAACTTCACAATCAGCACTGGCAGCAAAAAAAAACAAACTCAGGGGATTACCTATACATTCTCCTTCTATATATACCAGTGTAAACATGTGTTGGGACCAAATTTAAGGGTAGAAGTAACCTAAAACGCTATTAACAAGGGAAATTATCTGCTGACACTACTGTCTTATATACAATTGCTGGCCCTTTTAAGATGAGAAAATCCCGATGAACAAAATATATTTCAAACACTCATTATAGTCCTCATAAGCAAAATAAGGAAAACCACAATTACAAAGGCAAACAGGAAATTAAACCCAACTATAAATGTATACCTAAACCTCCTGTATATTTTTTCTTTCTTTACTCAGGAAATTAAATGATACTGAATGACAGTGATCTGCAATCTCTCAAGTGTTTAAGAGCAAGTACAGCATTGACTTATGAGAAAACTACAGCAAACAATGCTACTGTCGAGAGGATTCAATAGTCTTGAAAAAAAATTGCTGCAAAATACTATCCCCAAAAGGAAACCCATCGTGAACCAGGTGTTTTTGTCTCCAGAACTTGCTTTCCATAGAATTCTGAGGGAGAGTGAGTTTCAGGGAGAATCTGCTGGCTAGTTACAGTGAAGCCCAACATGCAATGAGAAAGACATGGGCTGGCAGTGAGAAACATGGCCCCTGCTTGGCTGTGTGATTATGAGCAAACACTAAGCCTTGACTGTAAACTAGGAATAAATATATAAAATGACAAGGCTGCTCTGAGGATTAACAGGAAAAAATGTGCAACAAAGCACTTTGTCTAGATAATACTACTCAGGTATTGACTTTTGTCATGATTCCATTTCTGTTTTTAAAAACTCCCGTGTTGGGATGAGAGCAGAAATATGATCAAAAAATGTAAAAGATTTCAATAATACATCATTTTTGTAAAACCACACCTAATTACCTATAGCTTGATCAATGTGCCTGGCAGATATCTATGGAAACTCAAGAGCAACAAATAGGCCAACATTGACAAGCAGCAGCAAATAATGTCGATTAAAACGACTTGGTTAACGGTACGGGGTCCATTCATTTGGTTAATGTTTACTGAATATGAACTCTGCTTCACACACTGTATTAGATGCTATGGACAGATAGTATTGTGTAAAACTGGGCTCCTAACTAACAACTCAGAATCACTGCAGACGAAAGGTATTGAAAAAACTACATAACTCCAAGTATGCAGTAGTTTACTTAGGAGATGATCCCAGAAATCACTGGGAGGAAATGAAGTGAGACAGGGAAGGGAGGAAAAGCCAATAAAGAGCACACCGACTAGCCAGTTACTCCTACAGTAGAGGAGTCAGTCATCCCCGAGGACTGAGGCATTCCCAGGACACAGGACTTTCTACGCTAAAACTGAGACAGTTTCAGGAAATCTGAGATGAGTTGATCACCCACGTCTGTCAACAACTGGGTCTCAATCATTGTGAAGGCCTTCTGAGGGACTGCATAGAATACAACTTAGAATTATCTCAATGAAAGGCAAGAAAGTATTTATCCACCAGCCTTCAATGGTTGAGGATCACTCGAAGGCATTATTTTTCAGCTGCCCATCTGACACATGCAGCGAAAAGACCTCTCCTGTGTCCAGAGAATGCCCTCTGAAATAAAGACCAGGAAGATGTTGGCATGTTTATGAAGTATCTGCAGGCAAACTCTAGGGTCAGCCAAGGGGACATGGGCAAGGCATCCAGGCCATCTGATACATGATTATTCTTTCCCAACCTAAAGAATGAGCTCAATGCTGTTTTCATCAAAATTCCCTAATTAGTGCAGAGTTTTGACCTAACTTCATATTTGCATCCCTTTTTGAGTATTTGAAGAGTTTGAGGGTAGTTTATTTTCTCAGCCTCAGACAATTACTCCCATCAGAGAAAAAAATAAAAAATTTCACTGAACTTATCTAGAATATGTGTGTGCTGGGGTGGGGACAGAGGTGAGGAGCAGGACAAACTCTTCCATAGGAACTGAAGTTGAGAACTGACAACTTAGGCATAGTGTCCGCAGTGTCAGGATGCTTGTTATACTTCCCTTTACCTTTAAAGGAGAATTGAGATCCTTCAGTTTCATAAAGCACATTTTTTAGGTTCACACTCAGTTGATGAATGGTCATGACTCACACTTGTGTCTCTTCCAAGGTTCTTGTCACATCCCCATTCCCTCCTCTCAGGTATATTTGCAGATCACCCCGAATTCCCTGAAGGCCTGAAACCTGTAAGCCTGGGTGAGCACCGCCTCCTTTCACTTCTGCTGTGACCATCGTGGTCCATTTCTATTTTCTCCAAGACTCAAAATTTTGAATTAGATTCTAGCTGACTACTAAGGAAATCAGGGATGTTTAATGGAACTCTGAGAACAGTCATTACTGACACCCAACACACTCAAATCTCTGGTGTAATTTAAAAGCCATGACACTGTTTAGCCTAAAAGCTATAGTTAGAGGGACTCGCTGTATCATAAGAACACAAGCTTTGCACATTCAGAAGATAAATCATAAGTTCAAACTGTAGGTTCTGTCTCTTCGTTAAACTCTCAAACGTTTCCCCAATTACCCAAGGCCTGACCTTATTAATCTGATGTGGTTTTATGCATTCTATCTCACCACATTTCTTAGCACATATGTTATGGCCATTTACCAAGCTTACACTCCCACCATGATTACAGACATTATCTTAGAATGATGATCTTTTGATGGTTTCATTACCAAGCAAGAAGCAATCTGTATAATTCCTTTCCCATAAACTAATTGCTTAGACTTTTCCTGTTAACTTTACATTTCAAAACTCGTCCTTTGGTTTCAAGGAATAAACCAGCCCTCATTTTACAGAGAGAGCAGCTGAGATCCCAAGATATTAAATGACTTACCTGAGGTCACTCAACTTGCAGCCACAAGTCCTCTTTCTAGGTTACTTGCCTTTCAGCCACATCACACATCATGCATGTCTTCTTGCTTATCTGGAAAGAAGAGAACATCTCAGGCAGTTTCTCCCCACCCATGTGCCTGGTTCAGACCTGAGTGCTTTAGGATCTTCCTCTGTCACCACCTCCGTAGACATGAATGAATGTCAACAGCACCTACAGTCTCTTCCAGACATTTGGTGCTCACAGTGTCCTATACGGACAGCTATTCACAGTTTCATAAATAATGTATCTGTCAGCACAACTCAGGTTCAAGGCCCTTGAGGACACACATCATAATTACATATTTCTTTTCATTTTCCCATCATGCTTAAATACCTGCCACTATGCATATGGAGATGCACATATGTTCACATATATAAATATTTATATATATAATATATATTTATATATTATTTATATATAAATATTCACAAATATTTAATGAGGATGATAATGATAACTCCATTGATAGAACCATTTTTTTAAATGATATTGTAGGGACTAAAATTATATTTATATATATGATTATATGTGCATGATTTATATGTTTATATCATAAATAATACATATGCATTATACACATAGAGCTTTTAATTTTTCTTCTTGAGATTAAAATTAATTTTTGAAATTTAAATTAATTATGTTTAGTATTGAAACACTAATAAGAGATATTGGCTTCCAAATACAGTGCTGCCTGTGCAGAAACCAGGATGGAATCCACACTAGTGCTCCATTACAATAAGGCAATGGAATTGTTCCTTGTTCTTGTGTTTTTGTGTTTGTTAAAGCAATCACATTACAGAGCTAAAGAGATGAATTTGCATTTACAGAGCTGACAATTTTAGTAGACTCCTGATGTGAAATGCTTTATTCAATTTACTTCCCCAGAGATGGAGAGCTCCCAAAAGCTGAAGTCCTGTTCACCAACCATTTAGGAAACTGACTGAAACCCAAAGGCAACTTTGTTCCAGAGTTAAAGATCAAAGGACTCTTCCATAGGTTAGGGAACAACAGGGCCACAGAAAAGCAACTCATATTTTTTAATCTTGCTACTGCTCTGGCAAGGTGGTAGGAATTTGAAAATTTGCCTGCATTTCTTCTGTAAGGTATATATGGAGACCTTTAAAGTTATTGGTGGAAAAAAAGTTAGGAAATAAGGCTTACAGGAGAAAATGTAAAGGCAAAAAGAACAGGAGGTTTTCACTAAACAAAGATCAGAGGTGGTTTTAACCTTCAGGTATTTAAAGGTAAGCCATGGTTTTACATTTTTATCAAAGACAAGTATGAATTGCCACAGGGAAACTAAGAATCTTAGGCCCAGAAGAAAGCATGTAAGGAGAAGAGAATGCATTGCTAAATTCACAAGGTACCTCAAATGCTCCAAATTGGGAATTTTGCAAAGCAAGGAGTCTAAGCTGCCCCACGGTAGACTGGTGCAAGAGAATAGACGTTGGTATGTCTGGCTCGAAGGCCAGAGACTTCTTTGCTTCTTCCATTAGCTCAGTTTTTTTTTTGTTGTTTGTTTCCAAACTATGCATTACAATTCACTAATAGGCTATGAAATTAAGTTGTTACAGCCAAGAGGCTTTTAAAAAATGGTACAGGACAGATTCTATCAGCATGTGCTGCAAGCTTTTTTTTAAAAAAAAAAAAAAGGTAATTATTGTTCTATGAAACTTTGATCTTTGATTTGGTTATGTGTATATGTACTGAGTCAAATGTAAAATTTTAATATTTCTTACGTGAGTCCCAATAATATCTGAAACCACACACACATAAAAATAAATTGGCATGTTTGGGTAGGCACGAAATTCTCAAAGTGACAATCTTTTTTTGGATCTGTGACCCAAATCTTCTACTGCCCTAAAGGAAGGTTAATAATAAGAGCCCAATGTTTCAGAGGCCATAGAGTGGGTGGTATCCAGGGAGAACAGCTCCTGGCAGGACACTGTGGGTAATGTACTCGGCATTCCTGAAGCCATCAAAGTGTCTGTCAATCAAAGTCTAAACATTTGGGGCTCTCTAGGCTTAAAATTGTCATTCTGAACGTAGTCAACAAAAATTAATGAATTTAGTGAACTTTGCTCAACTACAAAGCACACGACACCACAGGATACGGACACTAACACTGATGTCCATTCCATCAGATAACCATTCTGACTGTTCAGAAGCAGAGCTAGAAAGAATAAGGACTAGGAACTATCACAGAAACCACTGATCTACATGGTTCTGTGGTGTTGGAGAAAATAAAGTGAGGAAATAAGGCTTTCCTACCTGAATAGAGTTGGTATGGTTTGGCACAATTCCATGTAAGAAAAAAGTATCAAGCTTTTCTGTATTCCTTATGTAAGGTGAAAGAAGAGAAGAAAAAAAGTGAAATGGCTCGGTTGTGTCCACATGGATTATAGCCTGGCAGGCTCCTCTGTCCATGGGATTTTCCAGGCAAGAATACTGGAGTGAGTTGCCATTTCCTTCTCCAGGAGATCTTCCTAATCTAGGGATCGAACCTTGGTCTCCCGCGCTGCAGGAAGACTCTGTACCATCTGAGCCACCAGAAAGCCCTTATGTAAGGTGGTATTAGAAAGAGACATGGTCTGGGGTATACTCTGCCTTTATCTACAAGGAAGGACCCCAAGATCAATATGAGGATGTGCATGGATAATACTTTGGTGTTCTGCTTCAAATTCTTTTCGGAACTGGGTAGAATATAAAACATAATTTATTTTTTTAATAATATGGAATTTAAAGGTCAAACATGGCACACTGACAAGGAAATACATTTAATTCTGTCTTCATACCTGAACCTGAAAAAGAGCAGTAACCATTCTGACTGTGTGTCCTTCCCCAAAACTAGACATCAAGTTCTAAAGGCCAAAAAGCTGTCACTGATATTAGATCCCAAAGAGAATCTGATAGGTCGGACTTAGACCAGCTAAACTGTGTTTCCATTCTTAGATCAAGTTTATTCTGAGTCAATACCTATATTTTATAATAAGTTATCTCATGCATTGTATCATGAGTGTTCCCATGTGGCTACTGGTCAGATCAGAAACAGCATTTCCATAAGCAAAAAAAACCTTTTTTTCACCTTTCTGTGACTCAAGGAAATGCAATCCTAAAATATGACAGTACATTGACAAAGGGTCAACTTTTGATGTATTTTTGATGTCCAGAAGTCATTGATTAGAATGCAAACATCCTTGTCATACCTATTATCTTAGGCCTTATCAGCAGACAAGAAAACTGCCTTTTATCTGTACACAGTCTTCTAATCAAGTCTTCCGTATAACTCATATACATTTTTATAATTTCCTTGCTGGAAAAAGTTATCTGAAAAAATTTATTTGAAAATAACTCAGGTCTATGTAGAAGATTTGTTTAACCTCATACAACTGAATCATTATAATCATTGAATTTAAGAAGAATTAATGATCAAGCACATATAAAATACTACATTTAACTAAACTTCATAATGGGTAACACCAGGATGTATTCTCTGAATGTAATGTTGAATGTTCCCAAATGTTTTAAGTGTTTGATATACTTTGTAAAAAAGAAGAAAAGTTTATTTTCAATGTTTTCTGAAGTTTATATTCTTGGCCACTGCAGTATTCTTGCCTGGATAATCCCACGGACAAAGGAGCCTGGCAGGCTATAGTCCATGGGGATGCAAAGAGTTGGACATGACTGAAACAACTGATTACACACATTCTTGGGCCACCAGTGGACAGCAAAGCTCTTGTGGGACTTGAGGCCCAAGTTGAGGACAGAGGTGGTAGTCTGGGGCGGTGGAAAGCAGAGACCACAAGAAGCCAATCAAGAGCAATATTTGCCTCATAGCACTCAACCTAACTCAAAGACCTTGCAAATTTAATTTCCAAATAAAATGAACAATCAGAAATACAATCAGATTACCTGAGAAAGGCAGGTACCAAAGTCAGCCCTGGAAAAAGCAGGAAGGAGATATTCATGAACAAAGGAAATCTGTCTCAGAAATGCTTAGGAGACACCAAGAGACAAAGTCACCAACAAAAATAAGGGGAAGTCATGGATCTGGATGGTGAGGCAGGGGATGTTGTTAATGAGCAGGCTGCAACCATCCGCGTCTCTTCCATCCCCTGACCCACGCTTGTCATTCATTGCTCAGCCAGCCTCCTTCTCCACTAGGTTTTAACAGTCTCAGTGACAACCTGGGTTTTTCTCTCCTTGACATCTGCATGCCAGAATAAAGTACTGGTTTGGCCAAAAAGTTTGTTAGGGTAGTTTTCCATAAGATCTTACAGAGAGACCAAATGAACTTTTTGGCCAACCAATACTTAATTCTTGTCTGTCATCTAGCATATGCTCAAAAAATATTAATTGGTTTCCTTCATCCTCTTAACCACAAAATAAGAAGCCAGGATCAGATGTATGTTCCAATTAAGAATTAGAATGAATTTATACATACTAAAATTTCAAAAATATTTTTGAACTGTGGAGAGGGTAGAGTTATACCTGAAAAGTTTCACAGATACCGCTGAGGGCTGGGCTCTTTAAACTACCTTGTCAATGAATCCTGAAAAATCATAAGTTTGGATAAAATTCCCTTGTGGTGCAAACACGCTTCAAATTAGTCACCAAGCCACTAACACCCCACAGAAGGAATTCACGCTCCCCAGAGCCTTCTTCCCACATCCAAAGAACTTTAATTGTTCATCATCGAGGCAACTTGTGGCCACCGTTCTACTGGAAAGCTTCTTTTTAAATCTGTGCCACGTGCTACTATGTCAAACTGAAACACTGAATGTGCTAAAGTAAGTCAGAGATGGCTGGCCAGATTAGGAAAAAAACATTGTGGGCAGGCAACCAGAGAAGAATTTGGCAAGAAAGGAAGTCAGAGGGGATTTCCAAAGTCTCCACACTGAAGGTTAGTGATACGGATTTCAAATAATTCAACAGCAGGTTAGTGAGGAAAACCCACCGGTGGCAGAAACCAAATTATTTTTTAAAGAAAAAGAATTTAAAGACTATAAAAAACAAATATCAAGATGTTTCCCTATAATTATCAATTCTGCTGTGAAGAAACAAAGGGGGAAAAAAGATGCTTCATAGAAAATCACTTCATGACCAACACCAAAATCCCTCTCCACTCCAGGTCCTAACACAGATGTTTTTCAGGTCTCTGAAGAAGAGTTTCCAGTAGTTTCAATCTCCATAATACTATACAATATTTTTCCAAGGTTTGTAGTATCTCTATTTATGCATATGTGCGTGCTCAGTCACTCAGTCATGTCTGACAATTTGTGACTCCGTGGACTGTAGCCTGCCAGGGTCCTCTGGCCATGAGATTCTCCAGGCAAGAATACTGAGGTGGGTTGCCATTTCCTTCTCCAGGGAATCTTCCCAACCCAGGGATTGAATCAGAGTCTCCTGCATTGCAGGCAGATTTTTATCACTGAACTATCAGGGAAGCCATCTCTATTTATAATATCTAATAATAGTGGTGCTGTGCTGTGCTTAGTCACTCAGTCATGTCCAACTCTTTGCAACCCCATGGACTGTAGCCCACCAAGCTCCTCTGTCCATGGGGATTCACCAGGCAAGAATACTGGAGTGGGTCACCATGCCCTCCTCCAGGGGATCTTCCCAACCCAGGGATTGAACCAGGGTCTCCTATAACCCTATAACCAACATGCGGACTCTTCACAAAGATATGAATCTGTGTGATCCCAGACAAGACACAAAAAGTACAAACTCGAATGTTCAAAGTTCTCCAAACACACTCACACACACACAACAATACAGATAGGAACTAAAGATTGGTTTCTTTGGTTTTGAGTCACTGCTTCACCATAAAGGGTAACCACCCCCCCACCCCCACCCTGTATATCTGCACCATAAAGGAAAGGAAAAGTTGTATATGAGATCCTGGTTTTATCACCAAGATAGATCCTTTCTTTGTGTGAAAACGTTGAGAGTTTCTCATTGCCCGCAAAAAATTTACTGCCAAGCCCACAACCCTATGTGGCTTTTTAAAGAACAAGGAAGTACCGTCGCCTGTCCCCACTCCTCCACCCCCCACTCAAGAGGCCACATGCTCAGGCTGCCCCACGTGGGCCACAGCACCTTCTGAGTACAAACAGTCCTGACCACCAGAGGAAACGTGCAGAAAGGCTTCCAGCCCCTAGCCATTGAGGGAGAAAACAAATACCCGCTCAGTGCACACAGAGAAAGCAATTGCTCTAACAAGAGTGTGGCCGAGGGCTGCAAGAAAAGGAAATACAGTTGCCAAACCAGACCCAGGGCAGCAGAAGGGCATGAAGTTGTCCTTCAGCTGGTGAACCATGTATGTATGGCTAGCACTTTGCTGACCTCATAACTCATCTAAAAACAGCAGATAAATTGTCCTAATAGATGGAGAAATACAACTCTTTGAAAGGTTTTCCACCTCCATAAAGTTTTAATTTAAATAATATTTATATCCTGTATGTTTATCACACCTGTTTTGTGTATTGTGAATACATGGATTTGTGAATACATGGATTTCTCTCAAAATCTCTGTAACACAAGCCAAGAAAATCATTCAAAAGTTATTTCCATTGGAAACAATTCTAAGATTGTTCTCTCTCCTGTACAGTCATATTTAGAAGGCATCCTTTTAGATGGTTACAACTCTCTGATTTTTCATCTTGGAAAATTAGCCTAAATGAAGGCATCTTCAGAAAACTTGGCCTTATTTCTTTAGAGCAAATAAGAACAGCATGTAAGCAACATGCCCAGGAACAGAAGATGGCAGAGAGGAGGAAAACCAGGTCCTGAGCTGACATTATCTTGGCTGGTGTATTCTTTAGCTACCTATCCCCATCCAGGGAGAGGCAGCGCTGATTTTTGTTTCCAGTGAATGAAGAAACTGGCCTATCTTCCAAACTGTATGACGTAAGATGTCATTAAGTATATGGGAATGTACTTTAGGGCTTCCTTCCCTGACAGCTGGGGTTCACAGTGACCCTGCAGACCTCCTAGCTCCTATCTGAGGTTTGTAGGAAGCAGACAGGCTGTTTTGGGGCTGAATCACTTTCTGAAGAAGGTACTCAGTGGACTTCAGCCAGCCCCTCAAAGGTCAGCCTGGTCTGGGTAGGTCTCCTCCTTATCTAGACACCTCCAGAGCTCAGAGACCAGGAAGAACAGCTGGAAAAAAGATCATATATGAGGATGACTAGATAGGAGCTATTGTAGTTAGTCGGAATTAATAAAAAGTTAAATATCAAACTAGAAGCAGTCCATGGCAGATAGAAGATGGCCAGAAATCCTTTGATATTCTTCTCTTTGAGAGATAGGGTCTCTTTTCTTTCCCCCTGAATCTGGATTGGCTGGTAATTACTACCAGCTGAAGACAGCGTGGCAGGACTGAAACTCTGGAACTCAACTCAAAGAGGATGGAAGTTTCTACCTTAGTCTCTATGAGTGCCGAGCAGTCTGACTACTCTTCTGGAGAGACCCTGAGACTACACACAGAGGAACAGGGCCCAGTTGAACCCCACTTTCCAGCCATCCCCACCAAGACAATAGGCTCGCAACCCGATAGAGCAGACTGGACACAAGTTGAATATCACTAACTCTGATGGCTGCCATGTGAAGCAGACGAATCACCCAGCTAAGGCTCACCTGAATCCCTAGCCACCAAAACGAAGCAATATAACAAAATGTTCTTATTTTAAATCAATAGGTTTTAAGGTCAGTTTGCATTCAGCAGTAGATACCACATACACAGCCTCTGGGAAGAGTAGTAATTCTGAAAACAAAACCTCCCATTACAGAAAACTTGATATATTCTAAATTTTAGCCACCAAGTAAACAGCAGATTACAAATATGCTGCATAATGCTCCATGCAAGGAAGAGAAAAGATAGGTATCTCTTGCCCACTGGGGGCTTCCTGGTGGCTCAAATAGTAAAGAATCTGCCTGCAATGCGGGAGACCTGGGTTCGACCTCTGGGTTGGGAAGATCCCCTGGAGAAGGGAATGGCTACCCACTCCAGTATTCTGGCCTGGAAAATTCCATGGACAGAAGAACCTGAAAGGCTATAGTCCAGGGAGTCGCAGAGTCGGACACAATTGAGCAACTTTCACTTTCTTTTCCTTTCCTTGTCCATTGGCAAGGCTTCCCAAAACAGATGTCAGGTAATATGTATGTTTCTCAAAGTTGTAACTAAACTGGATTATTGTAAATCTTTGCAACAAATATCCATAGAGTGAGTAGCACATGTCAGTCATTAACCTTGTGTTAACCACCAAGGTCATAAAATGATTTAAATATCTCTGCCCTAGAAATTCTTGCTCTCTGGTAGGCAATCTAATATGTAAATTTTTTAATTGGTCTAAATAAGGAGTTGGCAAACTTTTTCTGTAAAGACTCAGATAGTAAATGCCTCAGGCTTTGCTGGTCAACTTTGTCAAAATAATGCAAAAAGAAGCTTTAGATAATATATAAGCAAAAGAAAGCAACTGAGTTCCAATACAACTTTTATTGGGGGGCACACTAAAATCTGAGTGTCATATAATGTCGATGTGCCTTAAATTATTATTCTTCTTTTGATTTTTTTCAGCCACTTGAAAATGTAAAAATAATTCTTAGCTCCCAAGCTGTACAAAATAGGCAGTGGGCTAGACCTGATGTTCAAGCCATAGATGGCCAACCTTTGCTTTTTAAATTTGATCAGATGGGCCAAAAGCAGGTAGAATTTGCAAAATAAATACATGAAAGGTTAGCACTATCAGAAGCATTTAGTGTTTTGGATTACCGTGGATACAAAGATCTCCTTTCTATTTCTGATTTCTCCCATGCATAAGGGCATAAACCATCTGGAAGAGCAGGCTCAGATGGTTTACCAGGGAGGAGCTCTGGGAAGCATCAAAACCCCAGAGGAGAGGAGACGTTGGCCAAGGAGAGCAGGAACCGTAGAGACCAACAGGGCAGGGCACATCAGCACAGGCACCTGAGGCTGTGTTAGCTTCAAGCAAGAAGCACTCAAAGAGCCAAGTGGGATTTGGATAAAGTGCCATACATATGAAAAAAATCTCCCCACTTTGCAAAATGCACAGTGCCCTTACACAGAGTTCATCTTGGAATATACTTAAGACACCTAGAGCCAGATAAATTGGAAGCACAAAGGTAAATAAAGAGGATTTAAGACATTCTTACTGAATGACTATTTCTTGAGTTTTCTTCACCAGGTTGCCACTCACCTTTCCTTTATTTATTTTTACTTATTTATTTTAATTGGAAGCTAATTACCTTACAATATTGTGGTGGTTTTTGCCATACATTCACATGAATCAGCCATGGGTGTACATGTGTTCCCCATCCTGACTCTCCCTAACCCCATCCTAACCCTCAGGGTCATCCCAGTACACCAGCCCTGAGCACCCTGCCTCATGCATCAAACCTGGACTGGTGATCCATTTCACATATGACTATATACATGTTTAAATGCTATTCTCTCAAATCATCCCACCCTCGCTTTCTCCCACAGAGTCCCACCTTTCCTTTAAATGTTGCCATTATACTTTATGCTGAAATAAGCTTGTTTTGGAAAGAGACTTGCTAAAGGTTTGAGGCTTTGCCTATTTACTGTTTTGTTTTTGCTTTGTGTTTATGCAAAGAACCTTAAAAGTCATTGGAAAAAATTAAAATCTACAGAGTAACTCGTCACAGGAAGCCTGTTGCCCATGCCACCCCATCTCCAGCTAGCCCACCCAATCTGTTCTCCAAGTATGATCACGTGAAAGAGTTATCTCTATTGAGAGACAGAAAGAAAGTCAAAGACACAAACACTTCTACCCTTTGTAGTTGAGAATGATGTGTATCCTCATGCATATCCTTTCTGCCTCCTTCCCATGCTTTCAGCAGCATGAAAGTATGTTCTACCCACAAGGGTAGCAGCTGTGACCTACATTTTCACATTCTGATGCTCTTTGCGGCTTCCTTTCCCCCTCATGGGGCCTAAAATGCCTTCATTCAAAGCACGCTTTCCAATAGCTGGTGGCTTTGTGTCAGGCAAGTCCCCGACTGTTTCCATCATTCTGTGTATGTAGACACCCAAACAACAAGAATGAGGTAAGCAAGTAAACCAAAACCAACCTAAGATAGGTCTGGTCTGCTTTGGAGAGAAAAAAATAAATGAAGTCTTAGAATGATACACAGGCAGCATTTTGCATGATTCATACAATAGCAACTAGATGTCTAATGTATGTTTCTTTTCCATCAGAAAGTCACATGATTCTTCTCCTGAGTCCAACTTAATCACTTCCGTTTTGCTTAACTTATAAAAACAAAGGCCTCCAATAGTCAACAGAATCATTCTTTTTTTTTTAACAGACATTTCTTTTAATTAGATCATGGTGGATAATCAGTGTTTCAAAATTCATGTATTCTCCAAATATTTATTGAGCATTTATCAAAAATACTAGTTTTCAGAATCCTTTTACATTACATAAAAGCTAGTTTAGGAACAACCAGAACATATAATCAGTATTGTCAGTTTACATATCATAGTACATAGATAACAATCACAGTCATAATAGCTAACATTGTTTACTACAGGCAGACAGTTCTAAGCACTTAATATTTGTTTTTGGTTTTTTTTGCTTATTTGTTTTCTTTTTTTTTTTATTTTATTGGAGGCAAATTACCTTACATTAATATATTGGTTGGTTTTGCCATACATTGACACGAATCCACCCCAGGTGTACATGTGTTCCCTTTCTTGAACCCCCCTCCCACCTCCCTCTTCCCCATATCCTCCCTCCAGGTCATCCCCGTGCACCAGCCCCAAGCATCCTGTATCATGCGTCGAAGATGTCCATCTGCAGATGAATGGATAAGAAAGCTTTGGTACATATACACAATGGAGTATTTTTCAGCCATCAAAAAGAATGCATTTGAATCAGTTCTAATGAGGTGGATGAAATTGGAGCCTATTATACAGAGTGAAGTAAGCCAGAAAGAAAAACATCAATACAGTATACTAACGCATATATATGGAATTTAGAAAGATGGTAACCTTAACCCTGTATACGAGACTGCAAAAGAGACATAGGTATATAGAACAGTCTTTGGGACTCTGTGGGAGAGGGTGAAGGTGGGATGATTTGGGAGAATGGCATTGTAGCATGTATATTATCATATGTGAAATGAATCACCAGTCCAGGTTTGACGCATGATACAGAATCATTCTTTTAAGTAGACTACAAAATACCTTCTTGACCCTGAAAATCATGCTTTATTTTTTCACTTAATGCTTTAGCTCTTACTGACAGCATGTAATAAAATTTTTAAAATGAGAATGTGGATAAAGTTTTGCTTTTATATTAGTGTTTTATGTTAGAATAAGGCCAACCGTAACCTTATGGATAGATAACTCGCTTAGATAAGAACAATGCATGTAATCATTGTTTCCCCAAACACACAGACAGCACAAATTTGAAATCTAGAAGGAAGAAAGGGAGGCAGGGAGGGAGGCTCAGTTTCAATCAAAAACATCTATTGCTCATATTTGGCTCCATCTCTTTTAGTTGGAAATCCAACTCTATAAATGTTGCTCCCCACCCATCCCTCTCTGTCTGACCTGGTGAGAAGCTTGGCTTTTTTCCTTACTAAGAGAAAAACTCTTCATACCTTTCTTCCCTACAAACATCAGAAACAACTCCATAATGTCAATGCCTAGAAGGTGAGTCCGCACCCAACAAGGATCCTTCAGCCCTTCCATGTATAATACCACCACTTCCCTCTTCACTTTGCCAACAAGCTCACCATCCTTCCACCATCACTGTTCTTCCAGTATCTGCAGCTGCTGAGAGCAAGAGGAGGAGACTTTCCTTTCAGGTCAAACAATAGCCTTGGATGATCAAGCACCATTTCTTAGAATATGCCTCTTTTTCCCATTCATCTCTCCCCAAAATATCTATGTCCATCTCCTACTCCCTGGTACCAAAGTTATCATCTTTTCAATAGTCATGTTCAGAGAGACAGTTGGACTATAAAGAAGGCTGAGTACTAAAGAACTGATGCTTTCAACCTGCGGTGCTGGAGAAGACTCTTGAGAGTCCCTCAGACAACAAGGAGGTTAAACCAGTCAATTCTAAAGGAAATTAACCCTGAATACTCATTAGAAGGACTGATGGTGAAGCTGAAGCTCTAATACTTTGGTCACCTGATGCGAAGAGCTGACTCACTGGAAAAGACCCTGATGCTGGAAAAGATCAAAAGCAGAAGAAGAAGGTGACAGAGAATGATATGGTTGGATGGCATCACCAATTCAATGGACATGAACTTGGGCAAACTCTGGGAGATGGTGAGGGGCAGGGAGGCCTGGCATGCCGCAGTCCATGGGGTTGCAAAGAGTTGGACATGACTTGGTGACCAAACAACAACCACACAGCAAAGAGGAATTTAAAGTTGCGACAGTTAAAGCTGCTAACAAACTGACCTTACAAAGATCATCTTCCATTATCTGAGTGGGCCCAGCATAAGCATGAAGCATTCTTAAAAGTGGAAGATGAAAACAGAAGAAGAAATCAGAATGATACAATGTGAAAACAACTCATCATTCCTGGCAAAGATGGAGAAAGAGGGATATAAACCAAGGAATACAGGCAGCTGCTAAAAGCAGGAAACTACAAGGAAGCAGTTTCTCTCCAAGAGCTTCCAAAAATGGAGATGGATCAGCTGATGCTTTAACTTTATTCCAGAGAGATCTGCATCTGACCTACAGAGCTGAACATTATAAATTTATTTTAGTTTTAAGTCACTGAGCTTGCGGTAATTTGTTACAGCAGCAATAGCATACTAATACAGAAGCCACTGGTGCAATGCAGATCCATGCTGCTTGGGAAATCATCCTCCACTCCTAGATCCTCCCTCAGGCTGAGGCCTAGGGATGTAGCTCATCCCAGCTAGGCATGTGGACCCAGTCTTCCCATTGCCCCTTCCCTGGAGGATAACACTGGACCACAACTGCATGGTTTAAACTCTCTAGACTTTACTTCTAAAGTCCTCTTCACAATTCTAACAGTGTTTATGCAAATTATTGTCTTGATTGGCCTACAGAACATCCCTTTGCAGATGCAGAATCCACTCAGTTGTTCATTCATTCATGAAGAAACATTTACTGTTGAACCAAATGATCCTTAACTTTAAAGGAAGTTAAACACTCAAAACAGGCCCCCTTCATGGCTCAGACGGTAAAGCATCCGCCTGCAATGTGCAAGACCTGGGTTTGACCCCTGGGTCGGGAAGATCCCTGGAGAAGGAAATGGCAACCCACTCCAGTACTCTTGCCTGGAAAATTCCAGGGATGGCGGAGTTTGGTAGGATACAGTCCATGGGATCACAAAGAGCTGGACACGACTGAGCAACTTCACATCAGTGAAAACATTAGAGCTATTACTTCTGACAGGGAATGTTCCAGAAAATGACTACTTAAGTAAATGCTTTGCCAGGACTTTCATTTTTCTCTCATGTTGATCTGCTCTAGAAATCTTAACAACTATAGGTAAAAAGCTCTAACTCGCACACAGTTCATGGCTTTGCTTGAGTAAGAATTCATCTTTATATAAAATAGACAAACTATTAGCCAGACTCATCAGGAAAAAAAGGGAGAAGAATCAAATCAACAAAATTAGAAATGAAAATGGAGAAATCACAACAGACAACACAGAAATGCAAAGGATCATAAGAGACTACTATCAGCAACTATATGCCAATAAAATGGACAACTTGGAAGAAACTGACAAATTCTTAGAAAAGTACAACTTTCCAAAACTGAACCAGAAAGAAATAGAAAATCTTAACAGACCCATCACAAGCACGGAAATTGAAACTGTAATCAGAAATCTTCCAGCAAACAAAAGCCCAGGACCAGATGGCTTCACAGCTGAATTCGACCAAAAATTTAAAGAAGAGCTAACACATATCCCACTCAAACTCTTCCAGAAAATTGCAGAGGAAGGTAAACTTCCAAACTCATTCTATGAGGCCACCATCAATCTAATACCAAAACCTGACAAAGATGCTACAAAAAAAGAAAACTACAGGCCAATATCACTGATGAACATAGATGAATTATCCTTAACAAAATTCTAGCAAACAGAATCCAACAATATATTATAAAGATCATGCATCATGACCAAGTGGGCTTTATCCAAGTTATGCAAGGATTCCTTAATATCCACAAATCAATGTGATACACCACATTAACAAATTGAAAGATAAAAAACATATGATTATCTCAATAGATGCAGAGAAAGCTTTTGACAAAATTCAACACCCATTTATGATAAAAAAAAAACCCTCCAGAAAGAAGGAATAGAAGGAACATACCTCAACATAATAAAAGCCATATATGATAAACCCACAACAAACATTATCCTCGATGGTGAAAAATTGAAAGCATTTTCCCTAAAGTCAGGAACAAGACAAGGGTGCCCACTCTCACCACTACTATTCAACATCAGTTTGAAAGTTTTAGCCACAGCAATCAGAGAAGAAAAAGAAATAAAAGGAATTCAAATTGGAAAAGAAGAAGTAAAACTCTCACTGTTTGCAGATGACATGATCCTCTACATATTAAACCCTAAAGACTCCACCAGAAAATTACTAGAGCTAAACAATGAATATAGTAAAATTGCAGGATATAAAATTAATACACAGAAATCCTTTGCATTCCTATACACTAACAATGAGAAAACAGAAAGAGAAATTAAGGAAACAACTCCATACACCATTGCAATGAAAAGAATAAAATACTTAGGAATAAATCTACCTGCAGTATAAGGGACTCTCAGGAGTCTTCTCCAACACCACAGTTCAAAAGCATCAATTCTTCAGCGATCAGCCTTCTTCACAGTCCAACTCTCACATCCATACATGACCATGGGAAAAACCATTGCCTTGACTAGACGGACCTTGGTTGGTAAAGTAATGTCTCTGCTTTTTAATATACTATCAAGGTTGGTCATAACTTTCCTTCCAAGGAGTAAGCGTCTTTTAATTTCCTGGCTGCAATCAGCATCTGCAGTGATTTTGGAGCCCAAAAAAATAAAGTCTGACACTGTTTCCACTGTTTTTCCATCTATTTCCCATGAAGTGATGGGACCAGATGCCATGATCTTTGTTTTCTGAATGTTGAGCTTCAAGACAACCTTTTCAAGGAGATATAACCAGTCCATTCTAAAGGAGATCAGTCCTGGAAGTTCATTGGAAGGACTGATGCTAAAGCTGAAACTGCAATACTTTGGCCACCTCATGCAATGAGTTGACTCACTGGAAAAGACTCTGATGCTGGGAAAGGTTGGGGGCGGGAGGAGAAGGGGACGACGGAGAATGAGATGGCTGGATGGCACCACCGACTCTGTGGACATGAGTTTGAGTGAACTCTTGCAGTTGGTGATGGACAGGGAGGCCTGGCGTGCTGTGATTCATGGGGTCGCGGAGAGTCGGACACGACTGAGCGGCTGAACTGAACTGAACTGAACTGAAAGAAACAAAAGACCTATATATAGAAAATTATAAAACACTGATGAAAGAAATCAAAGATGACACAAATAGATGAAGAAATATACCATGTTCATGGATCAGAAGAATCAATATGGTGAAAATGAGTATACTACCCAAAGCAATCTACAGATTCAATGCAATCTCTTTCAAGCTACCAAATGTATTTTTCAGAGGACTAGAACAAATAATTTCATAATCTGTATGGAAATACAAGCAATCTTGAGGAAGAAGAATGGAACTGGAGGAATCAACCTGCCTGACTTCAGAATATACTACAAAGCTACAGTCATCAAGACAGTATGGTACTGGCACAAAGACAGAAATATAGATCAATGGAACAAAACAGAAAGCCTAGAGATAAATCCATGCACCTATGGATACCTTATCTTTGACAAAGGAGGCAAGAATATTCAATGGAGAAAAGACAATTCTTTAACAAGTGGTGCTGGGAAAACTGTTCAACCACTTGTAAAAGAATGAAACTAGAACACTTTTTAACACCATACACTAAAATAAACTCAAAAATGGATTAAAGATCTAAATGTAAGACCAGAAACTAAAAAGCTCCTAGAGGAAAAGATAGGCAAAACACTCTCTGACATAAATCACAGCAGGATCCTCCAAGGCCCACCTCCCAGAGTAATGGAAACAAAAGCAAAAATAAACAAATGGGACCCAGTTAAAAGCTTTTGCACAACAAAGGAAACTATAAGCAAGGTGAAAAGATAGCCTTCAGAATAGGAAAAAATAATAGCAAATGAAGCAACTGACAAAGAATTAATCTCAAAAATATTAAGCAGCTCCTGCAGCTCAATTCCAGAAAAATAAGTGAGCCAATCAAAAAATGGGCCAAAGAACTAAACAGACATTTATCCAAAGAAGACATACAGATGGCTAACAAACACATGAAAAGATGCTCAGCATCACTCATTATCAGAGAAATGCAAATCAAAACCACAATGAGGTACCATCTCACACCAGTCAGAATGGCTGCTATCAAAAAGTCTACAAATAATAAATGCTGGAGAGGGTGCAGAGAAAAAGGAACCCTCTTACACTGTTGGTGGGAATGCAAACTAGCACAGTTGTTTCACTATGGAGAACAGTGTGGAGATTCCTTAAAATTTGGAAATAGAACTGCCATATGACCCAGCAATCCCACTGCTGGGCATACACACTGAGGAAACCAAGATTGAAAGAGACATGAGTACCCCAGTGTTCATCACAGCACTGTTTACAATAGCCAGGACATGGAAGCAACCTAGATGTCCATCAGCAGACGAATGGATAAGAAAGCTGTGGTACATATACACAATGGAATATTACTCAGCCATTAAAAATAATGCATTTGAATCAGTTCTAATGAGGTGCATGAAACTGAAGCCTATTATACACAATGAGGTAAATCAGAAAGAAAAACACCAATACAGTATATTAATGCATATATATGGAATTTAGAAAGATGGTAACGATGACCCTATATGTGAGACAGCAAAAGAGACACAGATGTAAAGAACAGTCTTTTGAACTCTGTGGGAGAAGGCGAGGATGGGATGATTTGAAAGGGTAGCGTTGAAACATGTATATTATCATATGTGAAGCAGATCGCCAATCCAGGTTCAATGCATGATGCAGGGTGCTCAGGACTGGTGCACTGGGATGACCCTGGGGGATGGGATGGGGAGGGAGGTGAGAGGGGGTTTCTGGATGGGAAACACATGTGCGCCCATGGTTGATTCATGGTGATGTTTGGCAAAAACCACTACAATATTGTAAAGTAATTAGCTTCAAATCAAAATAAATAAATAAAAAGCTCTTTATATAAAAACCACTTCATACAAAAAGTCAAAACATAAATGAGATTCCCAGAGAACCAGTCCTTTACTGCTGGCCCAGTGCAGTGGTAGAAATCCAGATCCTGCGTTAGACTGTTCAGCTTCTCATCCATCCTAGCTCTGCTTCTCACAAGTTATGAAAGGACCAAATTACTGAACTTTTTAACTGCTTCAATTTCCCCACTTTTAAAACTAGCAAAATAAAAACATTTTCTTTATGGAATAGTTGTAAGGTTAAATAAGTTAATACATGCAAGAAACTTAGCGTAGCATAATTACTACTCACCACTGTCACACTTTGTCACTCCTTTGATTCTCTCATCTTCATCGTTTTGGATATCCTACTAATTTCCAGTCTCATCAAAGGCCAGGCTTTTTCCAAAACATGGTTTTCCAAAAAGAAACATGATGATGTACTTTTTTAAGTGGCCATCCAAATGCAAAATATATGCTACTGCAAGGTTCCTTTTGTACTGCTAAACTCTCAGTCTCCTTAATGAAGGTTCAAAATAAGTTCCTTCAATGGTTTTAAAGCATAGGTTTCTGGAAATTAACTCCCTTAAGTTGTTTTATAAAATTCCTTAGAGTGATTCTTCAAAGTATGGAAGGAAGGCCATCAGCATCAAAAGTACCAGGGTGTTTGTTAACATGTAAATTCCAAGGCCTCACTTGAGATTTAATGAATTCACATAGAGGGCCATAAATCTGAATATTAATGAACATGTTAGGTAGTATGTAATTCTTATGCATATGAAAATTTAAGAAGCATGCCTTGGCACATTTTAAATTTAGAACTTATACTTATTTTATTATGTTCAATAACCCAGCAGGTAAAATCAACTTTGAAGAAAGGCCAGGCTTGGCTGACCTGTACATCATTTTCTTTTAAGATTTTTTTTTACATAAATCAAGGAAGAAAAATACAAAAGACTGCTGTACTGAAGAAAGTGACTCATTAACAGAAAAGCATTGTTATTTCATAGCTCAGACATCACTGAGATGAATGAATCTTAAAATGCATTCTTAGCAACAGAATTACATGTGGTTTCACAATAAACATTCCATTATCAGAATTTTGATTCTAATATTAGAGTGTTTGAAATGTACTCGTATATGATAATAATATTGAAAATGCTAGCTGTGGCTGCATGCATTCCTTATTAATTTTCCTTCAACATGTAATATAATTAACTGGCAATCATCAGCTCTAAAAATGAAAAGAACATTGCCTCAGCATGTTTATTGTGAAATAAAGGGTTACGTGTCAAAAATGTGCTAGGAATAGAAGGGCTGACATCATCTACAGCTTGGTGTAGGTTTTTCTTACATATCTCCAAAGAAGGAAAAGAAAAACCATGTCTTGGTAGGCAGTACCAAATATTTCTTAATTTTTTTTTCATTTTTATTAGGTTTGTTTTGTTTTGTTTTTATTGTGATAGATTAACATTCAACCCCAAATATTTAAGGAAATTGGTTTTGGACACATACATCCTCAATTGGCTGTCTCTCATTTTTCAGAGGATGAACAGCAGTCCAGTTGCATCAGAATCTTCTGCTTTCCTTGTTTCAAATGTAGATGTCCAGACCAAACCTCTAGTCTCTGGGGTTAGGGCCTAGAAACTAGCACTTTTAGCAAGCTTCCCAGGTGATTCTTGCACACAATGACATTTTGAAAACCACTTTTTTAAGAATATATAATGGAATTTAAACTTAATGATGTGTCTCTCTTCCTTATTTCTGAAGTTTAAAATTATCTTAATGGTGAACTCAGTAAATAGAAATCCAGAAAGTTCACTCATGACATATCCCATTTCAGAAGAAATCAATTCTAAGACTGTAATAAGAATCAATAAGTATTTTCCAAACAAATGAGTAAAGTTAATTATTAATACATGAGGTAATAAAATGGAGACAATGAGCGATGATTTCTTTGACATTACCAGTATCAGAAAGATGAGTCATTAAAGCCAGATCATCTCTATTAAACCTGTACTCAAAGGCCACCGTAACATTTAATAATCTTTAAACCCACTGAGAGTACTTAAACCCTCTACCCCAACAGATAACTTTCATTTTTTTCACTTGTCAGGGGGGAAATAAAAGCCTCTTATGTATTGACCAGAAATGTGAATAAAATGGAAACCAAATCAACAAAGTTTTGCAATTTGTTATTATCTTTTTTAACTTTCTAGATTTCTCTTGATACAGGTGGTGTTACACCATCCCTCCAATAATTAACATCCACCCACAGGAATTCTACTTCATGGAGAAGATTATCTGTGGTCAGGTGTTAGTAGCTGGCCCCATCACTCATGAGCCCAGTTTATTGGCAATGTACGTAGGAATCACCAGACTGATTACTCTTCCCATGATACAGTTTGTCCTAAGCTATTTGAGAAATAACACCTGCCTCCAACTTGTCTCCCCTAATGCCACAAGCATCATAGCCCCTACCTAGTTCCCAACGCATGGCTGGGACATCTACAGCACTTCTTACCCCACTCTATGGATTATCTCCTTATATTAGCTGTTTTGCTTTTAAATTACAAATATTTTTTTAATTATATGAAAGTTACAATAGAAAAAAATTAGATCATTTTGACATTACACCATATGCTTATTATAACTGAATAAGAATGCAATTATTAATCTTTTCACTTAATAGATCATAGATATCTATTATTATAGCTATGCTTATTTTAATAATTTTGTAATGTTTCTTCAAATGGGCAAAACTTGGTTTATCTAAACTACCTCTACTATTAGGAATTTAAGCTGTTTCCAATGTTTTTCTATTATAAATCATGTTTTGATGAGTATTTGTGCTGTTTTCTGTATTTCAAATTATTACTTTAGAGCAAATGCCCAGTTCTAAGATTTATAAAGCAAAGGTATATTTTTATTGACTTTTGGAAAAGATTATGCAACAAAGATATTATTAGTTCACTTTTTCACAGTATCCTTGTCAAAACTGAACATGTTTCTTTATTTTTGCTAATTAAATAAGGAAAAAAATCCCATTGCTAATACTATATTCTGTAGTACTTTGCTGTTGTTATTTTTCTCCAAGTATATGAATGGTAAAAATTTTTGAAAACTAGAACTAGGAAAGCTGCAAACAAACAGAATCTGAATGGAAGGACGGATGCACAAAAAAAATTATAACCAGTCATTGAAGAAGGTTGTGAACATCAGAGAATAACTGCAGAAAGAGGAAGATTCTGACTGAATAGGAAAAAGATGAGTTCAGGATTTGGAAGAGTTCTAAGTGGCCAGGTGGGGATATTATGGGGCTGGAGGTTACAAAGGAAAGGAAGGAAGAGAACTAGATTTGTTGAGCACCTACTATGTGCCAGCAACCATGCTAGATAATTTACAGTTTATTATTTAATCCTTGCAACAGTACTATTCTCTCCATTGTACTGAATTAAATTGTACAGCAATTTAATTAAAGACTCTTTGCCTATGGACTATAGCCTACCAAGCTCCTCTGTCCATGGGATTCTCCAGGCAAGAATACTGGAGGGAGTTGCCATTTACTTCTCCAGGGGATCTTCCCAATCCAGGGATCCAAGCAGGTTCGCCTGCATTGCAGGCAGATTCTTTACCATCCGAGCTGCCAGAGAAGCCCAAATAGTATTCCTCCAAAATATTACATCCACCCAGAACTTCACAGATGTAATTAGTTAAGATGAGGCCATACTGGATCAGACTGAACCCTAAATCCAATGACCAGTGTCCTTACAGAAAGAGCCTATGAAGACACAAACACCAATCTTCTCCGGGGAAAAGGATATGTGACGACAGAGGCAGAAATTGGAAGAATACAGCTATATGCCAAGCAACCCCAAGGACTGCTGACAATCACCCCAAGATACTTTCAAGAGACAAAGAAGGATCCTTCCTTAGAAACTTCAGAGGGAGCAGGGCTTCACTGACACCTTAATTCTGGACTTCTGGCCTCTAGAACTGATTGTGAGAAAATAATTTTTGTTGATTTAACACACTATGTTTAAAGTAATTCATTATATCAGCACAAAGAAATGAATATAAATTAGGTATTTCATTCTGGTTTTACAGATAATGAAGTTCAAAGAGATTCAACATCCTTCAAGGACCTTTGGCAGAACCAGGTTTCAGACTAAAGCAGTCTGACTCCAAAATGTGTTCTTTCTTCCACATTTTATGGCTTCATAAGAACCTTTGCTTCTAAGCCCAATAATGCCACCAATCAGCTATGTGAAGTTAATTAAAAAGTTCACGTAATTTCAGGGGAAAGGTCAGGGGAAAGGACTAGTTAAGAGAGTTTGGGATGGACACATAAACACTGCTGTATTTTAAATGGATAGCCAACACAGACCTACTATATAGCACAGGGAATTCTGCTCAATGGTATGTGGCAGGCTGGTTGGGAGGGGAGTTTGGGGGAGAATGGATACATGTATATGTATATGTATAAAGGTCTGTTCTCCTGAAACTATCACAACATTGTTAATTGGCTATCAGTTCAGTTCAGTTCAGTCGCTCAGTCGTGTCCGACTCTCCGCGACCCCATGAATCACAGCACGCCAGGCCTCCCTGTCCATCACCAACTCCCGGAGTTCACTCAAACTCATGTCCACAGAGTCGGTGATGCCATCCAGCCATCTCATTCTCCGTCGTCCCCTTCTCCTCCCGCCCCCAACCTTTCCCAGCATCAGAGTCTTTTCCAGTGAGTCAACTCGTCGCATGAGGTGGCCAAAGTATTGCAGTTTCAGCTTTAGCATCAGTCCCTCCAATGAACATCCAGGATTGATCTCCTTTAGAATGGACTGGTTGGATCTCCTTGCAGTATAAGGGACTCTCAAGAGTCTTCTCCAACACCACAGTTCAAAAGCATCGATTCTTCAGCGATCAGCTTTCTTCACAGTCCAACTCTCACATCCATACATGACCACGGGAAAAACCATAGCCTTGACTAGACGGACCTTGGTTGGCAAAGTAATGTCTCTGCTTTTTAATATACTATCAAGGTTGGTCATAACTTTCCTTCCAAGGAGTAAGCGTCTTTTAATTTCATGGCTGCAATCAGCATCTGCAGTGATTTTGGAGCCCCAAAAAATAAAGTCTGACACTGTTTCCACTGTTTTTCCATCTATTTCCCATGAAGTGACGGGACCAGATGCCATGATCTTTGTTTTCTGAATGTTGAGCTTCAAGCCAACCTTTTCACTCTCCTCTTATACCCCAATACAAAATAAAAAGTTTTTTTAAAAGGAAGCTCATATAATCTCTTTTGGTCTTAGTATCATATGCGGAAAACAGTTACTGACTTGGATGATTTTTGATACCACGATACACATCAGCTGCCCAGCTACAGCTCCAACCCTGGACAGGAAGGGAGCCAACTAGAGAGGGAGGCTCGAGGATTAGAGGACTCTAAGCACGGCTTCACTGAAAGCATTTCCTGTGCCCTGCCTTCACCTGCACAATCCAGGCCCACAACAGCTCTATAGAAAGGGACCTGTAGAAAAGATGCTTTCAAGGAAGAAAAGGACACTTGAGAATCTTAAAATGATGGAGCTTGAGTCATGGACCTGGCGTTATCAAAAAGCAAACTGTGTCTTACTTGAAAAACAGCTTGAGTACAAAGTTACCACTCTCAGAGCACTCTGAAACCAACTATATTCTTCCCTGTTCCTGACTTCAGTGACACCCTTTGCCATACAACACCATTCCTACATTTGGAGTCACAGTTCATTCCCATACTCTAGGAGTAATAAACATCTTGTATTAGACTTACTGCCTGACTCCAAGTTGTAACTGAAGACCATCATGAATAATTTCAAATTCCCTGAAGCAGAGTATTTAGCATCTCTCTCTCTTTTCAATGAGAAATAAAATAACAACTGTAATAGCTTCAATGGCAATGAATGAGCACTACAGAGTCAGTATCTCATTCAAACCTCAGAACTCTAGATGTCATCATTCCTCTCTGTTGTTATTTTCTCTAGGAAGGTTCTGAACACCAAGAAGTTTGATGCCACTTATTCACTTGTGCACTCATTAAACCAAGCACAAAGAATAAAAAGAACCAATAAGACATGATCATGAAATAACAATTTTGATTAACTATATACACACACAAGGGAAAAATCTGAAAAGATGTAGCTTAGCTGGTAAAGAATCTGTCTGCAATGCAGGAGACCCCCAGTTCGATTCCTAGGTCAGAAAGATCCCCTGGAGAAGGGCCTGGCTACCCACTCCAGTATTCTTGGGCTTCCCTGGTAGGTCAGATGACAAAGAATCTGCCTACAATGCAGAAGACCTGGGTTTAATCCCTGGGATAGGAAGATCCCCTGGAGGAGGGCATGGCAACCCAGTATTCTCCAATATTCTCGCCTGAGAATCCCCATGGACAGAGGAGCCTGATGGGCTATAGTCCATGGGGTTGCAAAGAGTTGGACATGACTGAAAGACTAAGCACAGCAACATATACACACACAAAAGGAAAAATCTAAAAAGACGTGTTACAAAATGTTAAGGGCTATGAGACTCGGATAAAGGGTGATTTTAATTTTCTATTTGTTCTTCTATTTTTCTACCATGAATATTGATTATATTTGTCATCATAAAAACATTTTTTAAATGACAAAATATCTGCCTTTCAGGGATTTGTAGTGAGAGAAGCAGGTGTATCAACAGCCTGCTCAGGACTTCTGCAGTGATAAACCTTTGTGTACTGCAACTAGAGAAAGCCTGCACACAGCAACAAGGACTCAGCACAGCCAAAAATAAGTAATTAATTTAAAAGAAAAAACAGGCTAAGTTTATGAGTGATGAGCACAGATTCCCACTTAGGACTGCCCGATTACCAAATCCCATTTCGTTTTCCCTACTCTATACTGCCTCTGGCGTTATGTTCATTTGCCTGGAGGTTTGCTCATATTTATTTTGCTTCATTGAAATTAAGTTGCAGACTTGCCAGGGCAGTGCCAACAATGTAATCTGAAAGATCAGCCGTTGGCGGCCTCACCCAGGCTGCCGGGTGAGCAACCTTCTTCCCTTCTCCACCCACAGATCTTTGTACCAAAGGAAACGCAGAGGTGGTGACTGTGAGCATTTCGTCTGACATCCCAGCCCCCTAAAGAGGTGCTTTAAATACAATTAAATGCTTCTATTCATCCCACAAATTATATTTTGTCTGTCCTATCACTTAAATCTGAACTACACTGCATGCTCCTTAACAATAACTATGTCATCCACATACCAAGGCTGGAAAAGAAAGTTCAAAAAGAAGCTCCACACTCTGTCTGTTTATCTACTTTCTTCATCTGCAAAATAAATATTTCAGTGAAGGCCTAAGATCTCGAAATCGCCCTTCTCAAAGACCACTCAGGCACAGGATCTGAGTCTTGATATGTGTTCACCAATGACTGATTTACTTTCCAGTCCCACAGCCAGAGTCCCATGGGAATAATTTAAATTATTTTAGCTTTTCTAACCTTATAAACATTTCTAGTCTCCATTCTTATAATTAGGTTAGGGATCATGGCCAACATAGTCACATTCCTGACAATCGTGGTACTGAGCAGAGAATGAGCAATGGATAAACACCTGGACCAGTGGATTAATTGATTGCTGAAATTAGGCTTAGAGTATTTTTTCTAAAATCTCAAAAATGATATAGAATAATTATTTCCCTATTATAAACCATACAATGACTAACTCTTAATCTTAGTTATTCAGCAGCAAACATTCTCAAATTCCCTGCTAATACTTTTCCTATGTCCCATCTCCTCCTTTCACTGATCCAGACAGAATTCTTAACTGCTTAGTGGAAAAACCAACTGAAGCACAAACATGATGCTGAATCCATGCTGGGCCATTTTGTTTCCCTGTCCTCCCGTAACCCTTCTTCCTTTATACAGTTCAGTGTCTGGATAAAGTATTACTTGCCATTGAAAGTCTGGGTCAATTAGGGTCACTCTCTTCAAAAATAAGATACAACGTGGGAGTCTAATCAGCACATGTGATTTAGAACAAGTGTCACAGAGGGACTTGAGCTCATGTCTCACGTCACAGCCTGGCTCCCTCTGTACAGTGAGGACCAGCTCTTGTTTTTTCCTTTCTTAATCACATAACATAAAGAGAAAGAGATGGGAAACTGAGAAATGGGGGCAGCGGATGGGGAATAGAATGGGGTGGCAAGAGACAATAATCATGTGGTGGTTAGATTCACGATTCAACTGAATTCGCCATGGAAATATCTCACCATGAAAATCACACTATGGAAGTATCTGCCTCATCCTGGAAGCTGCACTGGGCTTAGGTCTACATGCAATGCTAAGAGCTGAAGTGAGATGTTGAAGGTCTGAGAAAGGGGTGTGTGTGTCTGTGTGTGTCTGTGTGTGTGTGTGTGTGTGTGTCTGTGCACATGTGCACTCATTTGCTCAGTCACATCAGGCTCTTTGCAACCCCATGAACTGTAGCTCACCAGGCTCCTCTGTCCATGGGAACTTTTAGGCAAGAATACTGGAGTGGGTAGCCATTTCCTCCTCCAGGGGATCTTCAGAACCCAAGGATCAAATCCACGTCCTGAATTGCAAGCAGATTCTTTACCACTGAGCCACTGGAGAAGCCAAAAGGTATGGAAGGACACAGAAAATTTGAGATAAATGCAGTCCCACACACATTCTTCAAGTTCCTGACTCTTTCTCAGCCACTGGCAAGGGTCACAGTGGCTGACATGCTGGCTGGCCCCTGCCCCACAGGCATCCAGGCCACACACTGGTTCCGTCCCATGGTTGTTCAGGACAGTGACGACGAGGGTCCCTCCAGCAATGAGAATGCTCAGAGCATCATCTGAGTCATTCTGCTCCTTCCCATGCAGGCCTCAAGTGGTGCTCATCTCCAGGTGCCCCACCTCACGGCCTAGGATCGCAGTCCTTCTGCGCTTCTAAAGGAGCCAACCTCTCCTGCAGTCGGTCATCCAGAAGAGGAAAAAAGAAAGAAAAACAATCAAGGGGGTGGGAAGAAGGGAAGGGAAATAAAGAAAGAATGGAATACTGAATTCATTCACAAAATGGAGCTTTTCCCTGATCTATGCTATGAGGATTATGAGATTTACAAAGAGTGAAGAGATTTGGGTTTTTAAATTTGACTTCAGAGAGGCAGCACACCACTGGGAATATCTAGCAGAAACCCTAGAAAAATCTTTCATCACTTTCAACGACGGATGTTTCCAGAATTATTGTTTCTACTTTATATATGGAATTATTTGAAGTGCCTTGGGTGAAAAAGAAAAATTGCAGCCTCTAGGAAAAAAAGATTTTATGCTACTGGTTAGCATAAGGATGAATATAAGCTAAAACCTATTTTTAAGCAGCTATTTTAAGTCACAGACATTTTCAAAAGCCAGCAGTACACTGAAGTACACATATATGGTTATAAAACAAATATTTTCATATTTTGTGGAGTAAGTGTATTTGGCAAATTGGAAACAAAATATCATAGGATAATTCTGTTTTACCCGAGAATTAGATTTTTAAATCTCACAAATAGAAGTTCACATTTTTTAAAAGTCTTTTGTGAACCTTGTTGAAAATGACACTTAAAAAAAGACTGAGAACATAACATAATCTCTTCATGTTCCAAAAGAATAACAAACCCATTGTCAGCCACAGCTTTTCCCCCAATCCACCCTCAGCCTGTTTATTTCATTTAATCATTTTCTCTGATTCAGCTCCTTTTCTTTGCCTCACACCTCCGACCTCATCCATCATGACAAATGCCCTCTTTCACCTTTAAACCATAAAACCTGCCCCAGACTTAGCATTGTCAACAACTATCAGCCCCCTTGAGTCTGCCTCTTGTCTAGGATACCCTATATAATATAGATTAGATTTTTATGTTACATATAATATACAGTATGTATATATTTATACATTATGTACTATAAGCATAAGTATATATTTATTTTCACATATAATTATATATGATATATGATGTCACTCCAATAGTGGGTGCTACCACATTCTGAGACTCATAATTCTGTCTATTTAGGCTTCCAAGGCATGTAAAATATGCCTTCATCTATTTATCATATATGAAATTCAAAAACATTCCATAGTTGGAATTTCTTTAGCAAAAACAATAATAACAAGCACCGAAAACTTGTTACATAAGGAATAATTCCTATGCATTATCTCATTTAATGCTCACACAACCCCTTAAAAGGAATACTATCATTCTGCCTCACTTGAAGTTATTCAGAAGTTTACTGCAGTTAAAGTAGATAGTAAAGACAGAGATGAGCTTCAGTCCGCCAACCTCTTAAAGCCCCTCCTCCAATCCACTGAACAGTTCAGTTCAGTTCAGTTCAGTCGCTCAGTCGTGTCCGACTCTCCGCGACCCCATGAATCACAGCACGCCAGGCCTCCCTGTCCATCACCAACTCCCAGAGTTCACTCAAACTCATGTCCACAGAGTCGGTGATGCCATCCAGCCATCTCATCCTCGGTCGTCCCCTTCTCCTCCCGCCCCCAACCTTTCCCAGCACAGTACCACCTCGGATAACTGATAGACAGTTGAAAACCCCATTCATTCTTGGTATTACCAAAAAGTCAGAACACAGGTATGTTGCAAGCAAATCAATTAAGAATAATTATCTCCTTGGCATTTCAACTACACCTTCTTTTTCCATCAGTTATAAACCGTTGGGTTAATATCCTACTTCACAACTGCCCTGACTGTTCCTTCTTCAAGCCCCATTCCAATGTAAATATTATAAACTTAAAATTCTGGAGTCCTGGGGTTGTCATCACTTTAGGAAGAGGAACATGAGACCACTCAATAGTCGTTTTGAGGATAAAATGATTTTCTGCCAGAATTGATTGAGAGCCAGCAAAACAGACAAGAGATAATGCACCTGAGTCAGCCCCTGAAGCCATAAGTCAGCTGATTCATTTCCAGGTGCAAATCCTTGCAAGGTTTCCCTGCCAGCCGAGATCAAAGTCCTCCAGGATCTCGCCCCTCGCCCTCTCTCCTCCATTTCCTCCCATCCACACTCCCTCTGTCTTTTGGGTTTTCATCAGGTTGTCTCCTACACTTCATTCAGGTTTCCACCTACTTCTCCTCATATCTCTCACCTTACCTGAAATTATCTTTTATATTGTTCATATGTTTACTTGTTTGCTTTCTCTCCTGCAGCATACTCCATGAGGTCTACCCTTCATCCTGTTTACTACAGTAACCCCAGCATGTAATAAATACCTGTTGACACAATAGATACCTACTGAATGAATGAATGAACTGAGTGTTACAGACCTAGAAATACACAGAATACTTCTGGAAATGTACAGGATTTTTCTTAGCTGATCACCTAGAGATAAAATTCACTAATGTTCTAATGCCCTTACCCATCTCCATACATCAAAGATCAGCCACATTGTAATTCAACACCTAAGGGTTGGAAGGTAGAAATCAAACATTTCCCTCTCACTTGTTTATTCGGCTCCTTCCACTTTCTGTTAAGTATCAGCACTTAGTCTCCCTTAAGTGGAAGAAGACAAAAGAAAATATACCACAGTCACATACATTATTTTACAACTGAAAACAAGGACTGTCTGTGATTCTGCAAGAGATAAAATGAAAACATCACTTCCATTAGAGAAATAATTATTACCAAGTCACCCATATCTGTCTTCAAATCCAGTCTAACTCCAGAAATAGCCACAGATGTAATCAATAGAACCATTCATGACCCTACTGGCAGGTAAAGGGAACATGGTCATTTCAAGAACTTACACACCCAAACCCCAAACATGTTATAACAGCCACTGATAACTACACACACCAAACCCTGCTTTTTATCTTCAAAGAAACTTGTATTGCCCACAAAAATTGACCTAGATTATAAATTGTGGATAGTTGCAAAGATAAAAATTTTTTCAAGTTTTAATGTCTTAGTTTCTAGTTTCCCAGACATCATGGGCTTTTTCCAAAAAACTCTATGCCTCTCTCTCAGCATGTCCCCTGGTGCAGACCAATTAAATGAGGAACACTAGGGTGATGTATCTGCCTCCTAGTGGCAATGACCTTGACCCTCTTCATGTTGCTCACCATTGGCTCCAGTTGTGGCTGCCAAGAGATGGAGGATGAGCGGAAAAAGCAGGCCACACACATGGCTTCAAAGTTAGCTAACCACTGCCACTTATTTGGATTCTCCTAAAGCAAAAATTTCTTGTCTCATTACCCTGAGCTATTCATCTTCCTTTCTGAGACAAAAGCCCAATAGGCACTTGGGAAATGACTTGTCTGATGATATCAACTAATCACTGAAGATAAAGCAGATTCAAAAGGGGAAAAATTATTTGTGTTTATTTAGTTCATGTCAGTGATACAGCTATCTCAAAGCTGCTCCAAGAGAGGAGCCGGTCACAAAGGAGTAACAAAAAAACATAGCCACTTAGAATCATTGATGAGGCCCAGAGCGTCGCCCTTCTGGTGTGTCTCTCCATCCAGCTGGGAGTATTCATTCCACTGTCCCCACTTTCGCTAAATGCTCTGCCCAAAGGACCACACACACTGCCTCGCCAAGGCACAGGAGCAGGGAAATGACACAGGCTTCCCTCTTGCCCTTGACCCATGTGGCTAATCCAAAGGGACATAAAAATCCCTCACTGGAGATGTTCACCACATGGATCAGGCCCCCGCTGGGAGTGACTAAGAACTTTGGTCGTCTGTCCCCAAATGCCCTTTGGGAAAGATCATCACATCAGCCAGGCAGAGGACGGCACAGCTGACCGACTATGCTTGCTCTTTCACCCTTCAACCCTTCTTCCTTTGGTTGTCCATGGCAACCTGAGTTTTCTGAGAATTCCAAACTGACTACAAGAAGCAGTGTTCTCTCAATCTGTGAAGGCATTTCAAATAAGGTATTACAGTGAATTATCAGGTTGAAAAAACTCTTTGGCGTGTATGGCAAATTGACCCATCATTTTGATCATGCCCAGTTCTTAGATTCTTTCTGGTAGATAATGTTAGTTGCTAAAAATGTTCAATGTACACATGTACCATCTACTATTCCTCAACCTCTCCACCAGGTTAGAAAGAAATCAGGTCTTGTGCCCAATTCTGCCATTCTGTTTACTAACTTCATTAACAGGCTAGAACAAAGGAGTTGATTCAAACTTCTCTGCTAACTCAAAGTCTTAGCTCTCTGCCCTCCTTGGTGTCAAACCATCACCTTCCATAACAGGTTTTTGTAGGGTGGACATAACATTCCAAAGACAGGGTTCTAGTACTCTGACAAACCAACCAGAAATCCTTGTCAGTAACAGCTCAACATAGGTTGTTTAGAGACTAAGCCTTAAGCATTATCCTATAGAAGAGTCTATAGAATTCACTCTCTTAGAATCGGCTTATATAAAAGTGGAGAGTGTCTTCACGACCTTCAATTTTGTTAATGCAAGTCCAGGTCTAGTACGCATCATGCTGTGCTGTACTGTGCTGCACTTAGCCGCTCAGTCATGTCCAACTCTTTGCGATGCCATGGATTGCAGCCCACCAGGCTCCTCTGACCATGGGGATTCTCCAGGCAGGAACACTGCAGTGGGTTGCCATGCCCTTCTCATCCATCATACTAACAAACCGAAAATTTCACCAAATAAAAAAATATTTGCTGAGGAGTGAGAGAGTCGGACATAACTGAGCGACTGAACTGAACTGAACTGAACTGAGGTCAGAGTGACAGAGTACTGTGTGTGTGTGTGTGTGTGTGTGTGTGTGCGCACAGCTGCGTGCATGCATGCTGTGTGCGTGTCCACTGCCTTGTGAGGTAAATATTTTCTTTTCATTTTTATTGTGGTTTGTTGGTTTGTTCCCTGTCTGGATTGAGTTCAACTTTCAATCTCCATTCCACCCTTGAGTGGATAAATCCTTCCTGAAAGAGATTTCGAAATAAGGCAAAATCTTTATAGTTAAATACCAAGAGACCTTAGTACTTAGAATTATAGATATTTCCACTTAAACTGTTTCATCCTTTGAATTTAAAAGGCAGAAAAAGAAATTCAACAACTGTTTATGAGCATAGTATTAAGCTGATACTTAATTCTAAGAGCACTGAAAAGGCATTGTTTGGAAATGCATACAGTATATGATTTGATTAATAAAATAGTTAAGTGTATGGTGACTGTTTCCATCAATAGTTTTTTCTATAGAAGTTTTTGGATTGTGAACACATTCTTTCATCCCTCAAAATTGTGGCAAAGACATATCTTTGGTTTGAATTTGAAAAGTTGTCTTACTAATGAAGGAATTTATTTGCTTTATTATTCCTGAAGGCAAAATTGAACTCAGTGAGAAGAGATAACCTGAGAGAATCTGTCTAACCATCTGAGCTGTCCAACAGCAGAATGTAATTTTTTGAAGAAAATTATCTTCAGGTCACTACAGGTAAGTTGGTCTGAATTCTTTCTCTCTTTACCCTGTATTTCCAGATACTTTATTTTCTTGCATTCTCCTTTTCTTCCGTGCTGAATGACAGTCTTCCACCACCATCTCCAAATACAAATTCATAAACACAAGCGACCACACATCATCCTCAACACATATGCATCTTAATTTCTTCTGAGATGATTTTTAGAAAAACCTTTTGAGAACTAATTAAATGTATAGTATAAAAAGAGGAAGGAATAAAGCACAGGGACATAAGAAGAGACTCTACTGGTGAAATATACTTGGTCTGTAAGCTAAAGAAAGGCATTTTTCCAGCTCCAGTTGGGGCCTCAACACCTCTGAAATTCTGTTTCTTAATACCTCTGAGATGATCATTTCTAACTGTGATATATTTCACCTACACAAACCCTGTTCTTACTTTCCCCCCTAAAGATTCTGTCTGAACTGTGACTATTCCAGAGTTATCTTTTCTGTCTCTCTTGGAAATAATCATTCCTGGACTCCAGGACTACCTTGTTGTGCTTACTGCCTGAAGCACATGTACTGGAGCAGGTTTGGACTGATTATATCTTTTATGATACAGGCTCTTTTGCCTACTGCTGCAAGCTGGTGTTATGTAGCCTTGATGGCATCCTGCCTCAAGTCTGTCTAACCACCAAGTCTCTCTTTCTTTCGAAGCTGTCTTCCCTTTGGGGATGCCCACTAAGTACCTTTTTTCCATTAAAGCATGTTCCCACTCTTAGTTCATTCAAAAGCTGGAGATAACTGACATATCTTGAACTCAGTTACTGAAGCCTTGCCTGACCTAGGGTGGTAACTGTTAATTTCCTCAGATTCTCTTTTTGGTGACTTAATCCTTGATAATTCTCAGGGAAATGGATTACCAACTCTTTATGTCTCTGATATCAGAATACTTAATTATGTATTAAGAGAAAGACACATACTTTTCCCCTAAAGGAAGAAAGAAATTTCATTACTTCACTGAAAGATGCTTTCCAATGCAGCATAGTTAAACAATAAAAAGCATAGCCTTTGTCTACCTAAGAGGCTTTTCGCACAGGTAGAATAAAATCAATACTAAAAAATCCAGTATGTGTATTTAAGACCAGTGACGTCCTGAGGAACATCTAGAACATGAGACCCCTGAGCTTGTGCAAAATGGTTGTAGAGCAATTGGGAAATCAAATAAAGAGATATTTCCTAAGGGGTCTGATTTACAAACCTGAGTTCCCATGATGCACAGTGGAAAGCACCACTGGGAAAAGAGACATGAAAAGTGCCGATAAAAAAAAAAGTGCCAATCAAGAACACAATTAGCCCAATGGGACCTCCTCAAACTAAACTAGTTTTCAGAAAGAAAAGTCAGGAGAGTTGTTGCTGTTGGGGAAAATGCTGGTCCTCATTACTGCTGGAAGATTCAAAGAAAAGAAAGAAAACCCTGAGACTAATAAGATTAAGAAAACTGGAGAACAAACAAAACACAAAACCCGAGAGAAGTTGGTTGGACATACGTATCAACCACAATGGCATCCAACCAGCAGCCTGAAGCAGCAAAGATTTTTCAAAAAAAAAAAATCTAATGCCACATTTCATTCCCTCTTTATTCATCAGGGTTTACATGAAACAGTATGTAGTGCAAATGAAACTTCAGTCCCACAGGAGATACCTTCCTGAATATTGAAGTATGTTTTCTAACTAATATTTTTATATTGCTATGTTTCTTGTACTTTTTGAATTGATTCCTTTTAAATATAAATTCCCTTCTTTCTCCCCTCTAACATTTTATGAATGATATTCCTGATACAATAAATTCAAATAATATTTAAAGATGTCTCTCCAGTGAATGTGGGGGTATTTACTGAGGGAGACACAAAAATATATTTGGCAGTTATTCATTCAAGCTATTTACACTCCAACATACAAAGAAATTATAAAATAAACAGAGGTAGTAAATTTAAATAAATTCAAAATACATATATTTTATACAAAATGCAATTTAAGAAATAAATACAACATACAAAAATAATGCAATGTAAAACAAGTAAATATAACACAACAAACATAATAAATAAATGGGTACACCAACAAATCATATAATGTGCAATAAATTCAAGTAATAAATACAATATATAATACATTCAAGCAATTCAAGTAATTTATGCTCAAACATATGCAATGAAGTACAGTGTGATACCCCCCATAAGCAATATAAAAAATAAGTTTCCTATTTCTCTCTTCCCTGATTCTAAATATAGACCAGAATATTTCTGGTCTTTGGTGACCTTATCTAAAACATGAGAAGGTAACATTGGTCTGCATTATCTCAGGTTTGTGTAACTAAATACTTTACAGTTCTACAAATATTTGATGTTTGAGAAGGAAGAGTGAGAGAGTGCAAACGCTGCTGATAGTCTACTCGATATCAGAGCTCCTTCTTACTTACTAAGAGAACCCCAATTATATTTGGGATAGCAGTATGCATGTGCTAGAGATGGCCATGTGAGATCTAGGCAATGAGATGTAAACAGAAACTGCTGCATGGAGCTTTAGAGACAGTCCTTTAAGACAAAGATTGGGCCGACATTCCCCTTGAACCCTTTATACTTCATCCATTTGCCTGGAACATGTATGTGAATTTGAAGATGCAGCAGCCATCTTGTAACCATGAGTTGGCAAGCAAGAGCAGAATAGAATCAGCCTGGGTCCCTGGACTATCATCCCCCAAATTTATTCGTGTTTGTGCATACGTATGTGTGGAAAACACAAATAAATTTCTGTTGATCTAAGCCACTGCCAGATGTAACTCCTAACAGAAACTCAATTCAAAGTGATACAGAGAGTGAAAGAAAACAGAATCACACACGTATAATTAAAATGCTATTTAAAATAAAATTTAGATATCTTCATCCAAAAGGGCTTAATTGTCTTTGGAAATAGGGATTAGAAAAGAAAACATGAAAAGGAAAATTTACTCTGGATCCAAAAACAAAACAAACAATATACAAATATATAATGAAGCACTTGTCAAGCACTCTTACTTTTGAAACCTGAATAATAATTTTTTAATGTTTAATAGCATCCCTCATTTCAATCACATATTGTGCATCAAGTAGTGCCTGACTCGAGACTTCAATTATGCCAAAAGCCACCATCTCCAACAGATCATTCCCTTGGAATTAGAGCTGATTCCAATGGAACATGTGCCCACTGTGGCTGGTCAGCAGGGGGTGGCCCCATGTGGAGACGAATTTTAGCAGGAGCACAAGGTTTAGCAGGAGATGCGGTTATAGGAGACAGCAAAAGAGACACAGGTGTATAGAACAGTCTTTTGGACTCTGTGGGAGAGGGCGAGTGTGGGATGATTTGGGAGAATGGCATTGAAACATGTATATTATCATATGTGAAATGAATCGCCAGTCCAGCTTTGATGCATGAGACAGGATGCTCGGGGCTGGTGCACTGGGATGACCCAGAGGGATGGGATGGGAAGGGAGGTGGGTGGGGGGTTCAAGATGGGGAACACATGTACACCCGGGGCGGATTCATGTCAATGTATGGCAAAACCAACTAATATAATATTGTAAAGTAATTAGCCTCCAATAAAAATAAATAAATAATTTTTTAAAAAAAGACAGTCCTCAAATTCTTAATTGCATTGATGTCCCCTCAAAAAATCAGCAGAACAGTCAAAAAGCTGACTTTAAAAAAAATAATAATAATAATGAATGTTCCCTTAGTAAATCCTCTAAGGTTTATTCAGGTGTTGAGTGTAACTACAAGGAAAGCTTTCATCCTCATTTGCTCTCCCCTAGTGAAAATAAGAGTATCTTGGAGCTACCAACCATGTCTTATTTCACCCCTGCCCCCTACATGCACACATGCACATGCATACACACACACACAGACATCCCTCCCTCAAACAGGAATTCGAGCATTTTGAAGAAATGCTTGTTTTTTCACTTATCTTTTTACCTCTATTTCTTAAAGCCTTCCCCAGTGGCTCAGTAGTAAAGATTCTACCTGCAAAGTAGGAGACATAGGAGACACAGGTTCAATCGCTGGGTCAGGAAAATCCCCTGGAGGAGGGCATGGCAACCCACTCCAGTATTCTTGACTGGAGAATCCCATGGACAGAGGAGTCTGGCGGGCTATAGTCCATGGGGTCGCAAAGAGTCGGACATGACCAAGCACAAGCACGAGCATTTAAGAGTGCTTAGCTCAGTAAATGTTTACGAAGTGTTTGAAAATATTTGTGAAGACAATTGAGCCAAAGGTCCTGGGTCCCAAATCTCAGTTCCACTTTGAGGAACTGTGTGATCAAGCCAAGTTAGTTAACTTTCTGTGCCTCTGATCGCTGATCTGCAAAATGGGGACATAATAGTTCCTGCTGCAGTGTTGTGAGAATTAAAAGTGTTTGGCAATCACTTAATATTTCTGTGTCTCAGTCTCCAGGTTGTTAATGGATTAAATGATTGTCTACATCTGTATACTTGGAACAATATTCAGCAAAGAACAGGTGCTCATCAAATGCCTGCTATGATTACCAAGACCAGTTATGGACAAATTAAAAAACTTTTCGGGCTTCCCAGGTGGCTCAGTGGTGAAGAACCCACCTGCCAATGCAGGACACTTGGGTTTAACCCCTAGATCAGGAAGATCCCTTGGAGGAGGAAATGGCAACCCACTCCAATATTTTTGCATGGAGAATCTATAGTCCATGGGGTTGCAAAGAGTCGGACACAACAGACACCTCAAAAACTGAAAAATTATTGAGCTTGATACAACACTCCTTTTCTAGAATTATAAGAATTTATCCTTTAACAAGAAAGTACATATTGCACGTAATATTGCCTATATGTGTTTTCATAATTCACACTTAGAAACATAACTTGTTTCTAAGTTCCGTATTGGATCTTCCTTCCTGTAGTGGCTAACTTTGAAAGATTTTCACCCTCCCATTTCTGGCTGAACACTGTTTCAGTTTCTTTATTTCAAAGCACTACTGACCAAATTGTGTGCTGCAAACTTTTACTAAATTTTGGGTGGCTGTGGACAGATATTACAACACAGTTCAAAACTGTATGTGTGTATATATATGACACAAAAACTTTAAATATGAAACTCAATATTAAGAAACCCACTAGTAATTTCCTGCAATAAATTATTTTTCTCTGGCTTATTCCTCTTTCATCCACTCTGTACCTTCTCCTCCATCTCTCTATCTTCTACAAACCATTCTCCTCACCTTTTCTAACTACCAATCTATTGTTGTTCAGTAGCCAAGTCGTGTCCAACTCTTTGCAACCCCACGGACTGAAGCACGCCAGGCCTTCCTATCCCTCACCATCTACCAGAGTTTGTCCAAGTTTGTGTCTATTAAATCGGTAATGCCATCCAACCATCTCATCACTGCTGCCCTTTTCTCCTTTTACCTTCGATCTTTCCCAGAATCAGGGTCTTTTCCAATGAGTTGACTCTTCACATCAGGTGGCCAAACTATTTGTGCTTCCGCTTCACCATCAGTCCTTCCAATGAGTATTCAGGGTTCACCTCCCTTAGAAGTGACTGGTTTGATTTCCCTGCTGTGCAAGGGACTCTCAAAAGTCTTCTCCAACAACACAATTCGAAAGCATCAATTCTTCAGCACTCTGACTTCTTTGTAGTTCAACTCTCACATGCATAACTACATCCAATAGCTTCCAGTCTCTTAACATCTCGATTCTGTTCCTTTCTTAACCATAATTTTTTAGTCTTCAACTGTCTATCTTAAGGTAAATTTCAAGCTTAGGTTTGTACATTCAAAATTTTTTAAGTCATCTTCCTTCTACCCTTTTCAGTTCAAAGAACAGGGAGGAGCTTTGAAATTTCAAATTATGAAGTTAGGATTTCCTATCTACAAGTCTCTTTCACTAGAAGCTTCTGTACATCATGAGTTCTTTTTCCTCTTTCTGCTTCCTATAACTAAATAAATAAGACCTACTTAGCACATCAGACCTTTATAAGTACTCTCCAGGTAGCAGACACTGTTTAGCACTGGAGAAACAGAAAAATACACAGTACCTTCCTTGAAAAGCTCAGAGTAGCTGAAGACATGGATGCTGACACACAACTAAAACACTGTGATCAATCCCACAAGAAAACTGTGTATAAGTATTAAGGAGGGCTTCCCTGGTGGCTCAGTGGTAAAGAATCTGTCTGCCAGTACAAGAGACATGGGTTTGACCCCTGGTCAGGAAAGATGCCACATGCCTCAAGGCAACTAAGCCCACGTGCCACAGTTACTGAGCCTGTGCTCTAGAGCCCAGGAGCCACAGCTACTGAAGCCTGCATGCTCTAGAGCCCATGCTCCCCAACAAGGAGAGGCCACTGCAATGAGAAGCCCACAAACCACAACTAGAGAAAAGCCCAGGGAGTAACCAAGAGCCAGCCCAGTCAGAAAAAAAAAAAAATTTTTTTAAGGTGTAGCTACTTCTTCACAAAGATCATGGCATCTGGTCCCATCACTTCATGGGAAATAGACGGAAAAACAGTGGAAACAGTGTCAGACTTTGTTTTTTTGGGCTCCAAAATCACTGCAGATGCTGATTGCAGCCATGAAATTAAAAGACGCTTGCTCCTTGGAAGGAAAGTTATGACCAACCTTGATAGTATATTAAAAAGCAGAGACATTACTTTCCCAACAAAGGTCCGTCTAGTCAAGGCAATGGTTTTTCCCGTGGTCATGTATGGATGTGAGAGTTGGACTGTGAAGAAGGCTGACCGCCGAAGAATCAATGCTTTTGAACTGTGGTGTTGGAGAAGACTCTTGAGAGTCCCTTATACTGCAAGGAGATCCAACCAGTCCATTCTAGAGGAGATCAATCCTGGATGTTCATTGGAGGGACTGATGCTAAAGCTGAAACTGCAATACTTTGGCCACCTCATGCGACGAGTTGACTCACTGGAAAAGACTCTGATGCTGGGAAAGGTTGGGGGCGGGAGGAGAAGGGGATGACGGAGAATGAGATGACTGGATGGCATCACCGACTCTGTGGACATGAGTTTGAGTGAACTCCGGGAGTTGGTGATGGACAGGGAGGCCTGGCGTGCTGTGATTCATGGGGTCGCGGAGAGTCGGACACGACTGAGCGACTGAACTGAACTGAACTGACTTCTTCACAAACACCTTCTGACATATGACTGAATCTATACAATCCTTCTAACTCCTGCCGGATCATGCTAAGCTTCATAATATAAATATTGTTAAAAGTCGGAAGGGAAGTTCCCTGATGGTTCAGTGGCTAAGATGTTGCACTCCCAATGCTGAAGGCTTGGGTTTGATTCCTGGTTGAGGAACTAGATTCCACCTGCCACAACTAAGAGCCAGTGCAGCCAAATAAACAAATAATTTTGTAAAGATAATGTGGGTTTTTTTTTTAAGAAGTAGGAAGTAACATTTTCACTTCTGCTATGGGATTTCCTCCATGTTTCCCTAAAACAGTAACATCAGTGAGTTCTCCTTACACTCTTTCTTGTACCAAACCAGTATCCTCCACAATAGTCTGTAGAGACAACCCAGGACCACAGGCTAACATCCACCAACTGGGCTGCTCCCACCCTGCTTTTCTTGCACAGTCAGCTTGACAAACACTGACTCAGCAGTCCTTGATACCCTCGTGGGGAACAGACCATCACCCTCAGTATTTCTCAAGAGAATTGTCTGGTGGTTAGAATGCCACCATGAGTCACGGATGCTAATCCCAGCCCAGGCCCTGACTCATTCTTTGACCTTTGCCCTACACTCTCCACCCTTGGGTTTCCCAAGATACTGGGGTACACTCCTCTGTTTACCTGTCACAAGTAAGGAGCTATATTTAGACACTGTGAATTAGCTCAAGTTGTGGGACCTTAAGTGGTAGAGAATACATGATACTATGAAACAGTGGTTCATAAAAGCTTTCAATTCCCAAACATCTACCAGAGAAATTTGTAAAAATTAAGTTTATAAACTAAGAAAACATTACCAAAGTATTCAAGAAGCAGTTCCAGCCAGTCACCTTTATTCCCTGCTTTTCAGGGATGTTTGTAGAATAACCTGCCCAACAATGCACAGCCCTGCAGTGTTCCACTCAGCATCTCACCACTGGTAACACACTGTAAGCCACAATGTCAACCACAAGTATGATTTAAAAATTTTCTGATTCATGTCAATGTATGGCAAAACCACCACAATGTTGTAAAGTAATTAGTCTCCAATTAAAATAAATAAATTAATTTAAAAATTTTTTTCTAGTAAAGAAAAAAAACATGAAATTTTAAAGATAGGTTTTATTTAACTCAAGATAGTCTAAATAATATTCTTTCAATATATGATTTTGAAACTTATTAACTAAGGACCACATAACTGCTTTAAGCCTATCAGAGCCCAATTCTGACCTTATTCCTCTAGGACCCTTTTAAAAAAGAATTTCATCCTTTAAATAACTCTTCTTCCCCTACTCCATTCTGAAGCTTCTTCACTCTAATTAAATTCCTTTGGAATTCACTTTGAAAAATTCATTTTCTGTTTATTTGGGATCCCTGAGTATGGCAGGGAGGGGGAGTATTAGAAAGGATTTTCTTACTATTTAGCTATTCTCTTTAATTTCTAAAATTTCTGCCTCTCTGAAAGCATTCCTAACAGAAACTAGCCATAGAACCAGCTTTGTCTTCTTCCATTATCAGCTGGTGATCTTGTGGGGAAAACAAATTGTTATTTTCATTCCTTCCAGACATTGATCTAACAATGCTAACATCAGGTTCAGTCTCAACCATACTATGTCTTATAAAGATGTCTCCTTGGATTCTTAAAAGTAAAAAGCATGTTTCTAAGTTTGCTGCTGCTGTTGCTGCTGCTGCTAAGTCACGTCAGTCATGTCCGACTCTGTGCAACCCCATGGACGGCAGCCCACCAGGCTCCCGTCCCTGGGACTCTCCAGGCAAGAACACTGGAGTGGGTTGCCATTTCCTTCCCCAATGCATGAAAGTGCAAAGTGAAAGTGAAGTCACTCAGTCCTGTCCAACTTCGCGACCCCATGGACTGCAGCCTACCAGGCTCTTCCGTCCATGGGGTTTTTCAGGCAAGAGTACTGGAGTGGGTTGCCATTGCCTTCTCCGGTGATTTCCAATGCTGAATATTTCAACTGAGGGGAATTATAAAAACCTAGATATCCACAGAAAGTTAGGTGGTAAGTGAATAAGACTTAGGGAACACACACCTTTCTCTCTGCTCTGTAAGACAGATCACATTCCTGGATCTGTCATGTTCACCATGGACAGTTGCTAGGGCTGTAATGGTCCCAGTAAGCTATCCAATGTGCAACTGGGTTATATTTCAAATTTTCTTTGGTATTCTTTTTTTTGTCCACAAGCAGCAGAATGTAACTAAACTAGGCCCTAAGCAAAACTGTGAAATCTATAGGACTGGATTCCTTGCAATGAGAAGTCATTTTCCCACATACCACTATCTAATCTATATTACAGATAAAATGTTGAAACCCAGCTGAAGGTCAACAAGTCCACAGCATCAGTGTGTTAGTCGCTCAGTCGTGTCTGACTCTTTGAAGCCCCGTGGACTGTAGCCCACCAGGTTCCTCTGTCCATAGAATTCTCCAGGCAAGAATACTGGAGTAGGTTGACATTTGAAAAGGGTTATTTCACGGAAGACTTTCAAGAAGGCAGGCCAATATGGGTCTCTGAGAAGAAAATGAAGCCATGCTCCCATAGGGTTAAAAAACTCATCTTGAAACCATGCCTCACAGGGTTAATGGAAACTGATGACTAACATAAATTCCTGAGTTTGTCTTACAAAATGGCTAGTAAGGGTACAGTTGTTAAATATCTTTCTGCTTGTAACCTGCCTTCACTGACCAAGCTTGCCTTAATTATATTTTGACTCCTCAACCACCCTTACAGATAACATCTCTAACTATGGGCCACTAAAGCAACATGGGTCTTAAATTGTGTTCCAAGAGCTTGGAGTCGGTTTCTGTTCTGTTCAAGCCAGCTAAGACTGGATGGGACCATTGTCCCTAAAACTGGACCTGTGCAAATGTCTGATGAATGACCGCTTGATGTCAGAGGGCCAAAAACTCCATTCTCGAATCATGCTGAACACCTTTATTTTTTAACATTCATCCTGTAAAGAAGCATGTAACAGATAAACCTGAACAGAACACCAATTACCTGTCCCTTTCCCTACCTCCAATCACCTTCCCCCATGCCTAAAACCACCCTGCTTCTTTATCCCATAAATATCTTAAGCCCCTTGCCTTCAGGAATGTGGAGCTGAGATTTTTCACTTGATTACTTCATGAATAAATTCCTTCTCTGCTGCTTCAGTGTCTCAGTGTTTGATTTGCTGTACATCATCCAAACAAACCTAGTTTGATAATGAAACCATTTCAATGGCTAACAAAATGTTTGCATGTGTGTGTTTGTGAAAGGAGGAGAATGTCTTAAAACTTCAATCAACTGAGACCTACCAGCTATGTAAAACAGGGTATAGGAAACCAGAAAAGAGGCTACTATGAGCTGTTGTTAATATAAAGATATACTGGATAGAGGACATCTGGATTCTTCTCATAGTTCTACCTTTAAGGGTTTAGATCATGCTGCTGATTCATTCGCAGAATTTAATCACCTTTTAAGTTCCTTTAATGTTATATAATGCAAATTTTATGAACAGAAGCACAGAGATGCCTTGGAAAAAGAAAAACTTATGAGCCAGAGTAGGGGAGATTGGCAGAAAATAGATGTTGTTAACACCCTCCCACGGCTTTCCAACCACACAACCTCCTTGGACAGAGCAAATTTTCTCTTCTGGCACCCAGCTAGGTCTTGGCCAAGTTTAGGGCAAAAAAATACCCTGCCCCCTCAATTCACATACAGCCACATTGGCTATCTCCTAGGAGATCCTGGAAACATAAAGGTAACACAGCGAAGAGTGGGAGGCAGGGCTAGACAGGGAAGTCCATGCTAAAACAATAACAAAGCGTCTGGTACTACTGCCTCCTCCCACCCTCTTCCGGGCACACTTCATGCCCAACCCTGCCTATTTACAGAATTGCTACAAAGGCACCAAATATCGGACATAAAATATAAATTTGTGTTGTTTATAAAATTTAACTTCACAATTTTTAAATCTATAGTCTATACTGAAATATAAATAAAATAACTGCTAACCATTCAGGATGAAATCCACTTTTTGATTATCAGCATTAGTTCTCCTTGGAAAGAGAAAGTCCTCCTTAATCCTTGAGGTCCAAAGGAACAATACAAAGCAAGAGGACATTAAATAATACCTGTATGAGAAGCCCAAAACATCCCATGACTAAATTGTGCTTCTATTTATTCACTATCATGATATGAATTTCCTTTCTCTGTGGTGCTTCTGACTTCATCCTAACATCTCTACTGTTTTGAAATACATTGTATGCCCAGTAATAGAAACTACGGAAAGGCTTCAAGGGAGCCGTGTTGTTTCATGAGATTTGTGGCCACAAAAGTTAAACATTTAATCTGGCAGGAACTCAAAATGCAGTCTACCTCTAGTTTTTGAGCAAACTGTGTTCTAGAAGTCTGTGGATTGGTGTTTTGAACCTCAATACAAATTGCAGTAGAAACAGGGCTGTGAATGGTGGTTAGGTTTCTTGGCCAACCTACTGTGCCCATGGTAGCTGGCACACTGTATGTTTATAATAAATGTGGTTGGAAAGAATATTATTTTTTAAATTCTGTGGAACATTCTGAAAGAGATGGGAATCCCAGACCACCTGACCTGCCTCTTGAGAAACCTGTATGCAGGTCAGGAAGCAACAGTTAGAACCAGTCATGGAACAACAGACTGGTTCCAAATAGGAAAAGGTGTACGTCAAGGTTGTATATTGTCACCTTGCTTATTTAACTTATATGCAGAGTACATCATGAGGAACGCTGGGCTGGAAGAAGCACAAGCTGGAATCAAGATTGCTGGGAGAAATATCAATAACCTCAGATATGCAGATGACACTACCCTTATGGCAGAAAGTGAAGAGGAACTCAAAAGCCTCTTGATGAAAGTGAAAGAGGAGAGTGAAAAGGTTGGCTTGAAGCTCAACATTCAGAAAACAAAGATCATGGCATCTGGTCCCATCACTTCATGGGAAATAGATGGAAAAACAGTGGAAACAGTGTCAGACTTTGTTTTTTTGGGCTCCAAAATCACTGCAGATGCTGATTGCAGCCATGAAATTAAAAGACGCTTGCTCCTTGGAAGGAAAGTTATGACCAACCTTGATAGTATATTAAAAAGCAGAGACATTACTTTGCCGACCAAGGTCCGTCTAGTCAAGGCAATGGTTTTTCCCGTGGTCATGTATGGATGTGAGAGTTGGACTGTGAAGAAAGCTGATCGCCGAAGAATCGATGCTTTTGAACTGTGGTGTTGGAGAAGACTCTTGAGAGTCCCTTATACTGCAAGGAGATCCAACCAGTCCATTCTAAAGGAGATCAATCCTGGATGTTCATTGGAGGGACTGATGCTAAAGCTGAAACTCCAGTACTTTGGCCACCTCATGAGACGAGTTGACTCACTGGAAAAGACTCTGATGCTGGGAAAGGTTGGGGGCGGGAGGAGAAGGGGACGACGGAGAATGAGATGGCTGGATGGCATCACCGATTCTGTGGACATGAGTTTGAGTGAACTCCGGGAGTTGGTGATGGACAGGGAGGCCTGGCGTGCTGTGATTCATGGGGTCGCGGAGAGTCGGACACGACTGAGCGACTGAACTGAACTGAACTGAACTGAACAATGATTCAGGCTTGTATATGACCCTGTTTTCAATTACTCTTTAGAATACTGAAATAAACCTTTATCCATCAGTCTCAGGATATTAATTTACTATAAACTACAATAAAGGACAGCTGATAAGACTTTCATCTGATGTGGGAACAGGGTATGTATTTAATGGGGAAATATTCAAAACTCTTCAGATGTAGGTCTAATAAATCAATTAACCTGAATGATTTATTTTGAGATCAAGAACAAGGTGCAATCATCAGTCACATGAATGATTTCCCCAGAAATTTCCTTCAGAAGGCAGTATCAAAACGGAAGTTTCAGAAATGAGCAATTGTAGCACTCCTCTATGCGTTGAGGTTACTCTTTAAAAAAGGCAATGTTCACTTGAATTTAGAAATTGAGATATGATTTTATGTTTTATTTATAGTCTCGTTGACTATAAGACTATCTCAACAAGTTGTTTAAACATCTGTCTTTTAAAGATGTAATAAGATAATCATTCCAATGAATTCCATGACCTAGAAGACTAACTTACCTAATCAGATCTGTCCCATTCAGTCAAAAGAGGACAGATTCATTTCACACATTAACTCCCAATCTCTAACTACATAGATCTCCTTCTTAACAGAGGGAGGAAATAGGAAGAATTTTCAAAGATAATAGATGGCTTAGGAGTATGAGTGTGCCCAGTAAACACACTTACAGTACACATAGATCCTAAAAATTAAAGGAAAGGGATTAAAATACTCTGACTGGTCCCCAATAAAAAACTAAATTTCCTTTTATGTAGTTAGTTTATAACTACAAAAGAAAAAAATAATAAACTTCTCTACCTCAAAACACAAAGCATAGACATGGTTTTGTAATGCTTTGTTCTATAGGTTAAAGGGAGGAAATGAATAAAATAATCAATATTTTCAAACTTTTATATTTACAGATATTTTCTTCTTGAGTGATCATTAATCCAATATCAAAGAATTACTATTTTATTATCATCTCCTCCTTTGGATCTGAGTAAGGATAATGCTACAATTCACTTTATCACTTTTTTGTGATAAAGATGCTTCTTATATTTCAATTAAAAATTATTCCTCTTCATATGCTTAAACCCTAGACAATAAGATAAAACAAATTTGGGGTTATAAACTTTATCATGATGATTATATTTGCAAATGAGCCTTCAAAGTGAAGTTAAGAGTGGCCCAAATGAAAGAGTCCTCCAGTCAAAGATATAGCAATGCAGACAGAACTGAAAGTCTTAATATTATCTAACTCCCTAACTCCCCAAAATGAACAGGTTTAGCTTGCCACTGCAAATTCAAAATTCAATGCCACAAAAAAAATAGTTGGAGACTTCAATATACCACTTTCAATAAGTGACAGAAAAAACAGAGAAACAACATAGAAATCCAATACTTATAAATTAACACGGAAAACCAGCTAGACATAATAGACATGTAAAAAATACTCCATCAAAGGAAAAGTGAAAGTGAAGTTCACTCAGTCCTGACTCTTTGCAACCACGTGGACTATATGGTCCATGGAATTCTCCAAGCCAGAACACTGGAGTGGGTAGCCTTTTCCTTCTCCAGGAGATCTTCCCAATCCAGAGATCAAATCCAAGTATCCCACATTGCAGGTGAATTTTTTACCAGCTGAGCCACAGGGAAACCCAAGAATACTGGAATGGGTAGCCTATCCTTTCTCTAGCAGATCTTCCAGACCCAGGAATTGAAACAGGATCTCCTGCATTGCAGGCAGATTCTTTACCAAATGAGCTATGAGGGAAGCACCAAACAAAGGCAGAGTATATATCCTTCTCAATATATATTCTCCAGAATAAAACATTTGCTAGACTATAAAACAAACCTTGGCACGTTTTAATGTATTGAAATCATCCAAAGTATTCTCTCCACCCACAATAGAATAAACTTAGAAATCAGAAACAAAAAGAAATTTGGAAAACTCAAAAACATGTGGAAAATAAATAACATGCTCTTCAAAAACAAATGAGTGAAAGAAAAAAAAATCAAAAGAGAAATGTTTAAATATTTTGACATGAACAAAAAAATGAAGATATAACATACCAAAATATGGGATTCAATTTAAAAAGTGCTTAGAGGAAAATCTATAGGTGTAAATGCCCACATTTTTTTTAAAAAAAAGAAAGATTTCAAATTAAAAACAAACCTTCAACCTAAAGTCATCAAAAAAGAAGAGTAAATTAAACCTAAAGCAAGATAAAGTTATTTATCAGGGAAATAAATAAAATGTACAATTAAAAATGTATAAGATCGGCAGAAGCGAGAGGCGCCCGGCTCCGGCGGCGCAGACGCAAGAGGCGCCCGGCTCCGGCGGCGCAGACGCGAGAGGCGCCCGGCTCTGGCGCAACCGACCACGTGCAGAATCGTGGCTGAGATGAGCTACCCCACGCCCAGGGTTAGGGCGGTGGCCGAGAGGAGCTGTACCACGTTCAGGAGGCGGTGGCTGCTTGGGCACCGGAGGGCCGAGAGGAGCTGATCCACATTCAAAGCAGGAGGGGCGGCCTTGAGGAGATACCCCTCGTCCAAGGTAAGGTACAGCGGCTGCGCCTTGCTGGAGCAGCTGGGAAGAGATACTCCACGACCAAGTGGAATATAAGAATCCAGTGTTCTGGAGAGGAAGGAACAAGATGGCGGAGGGATAAGACGGTGAGACCACTCTCTCCCCCACAAATTCATCAAAAGAACATTTGAACGCGGAGTAAAGTCCACAAAACAACTTTTGAATACTGGCAGAGGACATCAGGCTCCCAGAAAAGCAGCCCATTGTCTTCTAAAGGAGAGAGAAGAAATCCAACTCCACCCACCAGAACACCGACACATGCTTCCCTAAACAGGGAACCTGGACAAGTCACCCGTCCAACCCCACACACAGCGAAGAAACTACATAATAAAGAGAACTCCACAAACTGCAAGAAGAGGGAAAGGCCACCCCAAGCAAAGCAGTATAAGCAAGATGAAGAGGCAGAGAAATACCCAGCAAGTAAAGGAACAAGATAATTGCCCACCAACACAAACAAAAGAAGAAGATATAGGGAATTTACCTGATAAAGAATTTCAAATTTTGATGGTGAAAATGATTCAAAATCTTGAAAGCAAAATGGAGTTACAGATAAATAACCTGGAGAAAAGGATTGAGAAGATGGAAGAAAGATTTAATAAGGACTTAGAAGAAATAAAAAAGAGTCAATATACAATGAATAATGCAATAGATGAGATCAGAAACACTCTGGAGGGAACAAACAGTAGAATAACAGAGGCAGAAGACAGGATAAGCGAACTAGAAGATAGAATTGTAGAAATAAATGAAACAGAGAGGAAAAAATAAAAATGAATTAAAAGAAATGAGGACAATATTAGAGACCTCTGGGACAATGTTAAACGCTCCAACATTCGAATCATAGGAGTCCCAGAAGAAGAAGACAAAAAGAAAGACCATGAGAGAATACTTGAGGAGATAATAATTGAAAACTTCCCTAAAATAGGGAAATAAATAATCACCCAAATCCAAGAAACCCAGAGAGTCCCCAACAGGATAAACCCAAGGCGAAATACTCCAAGACACATATTAATCAAATTAACAAAGATCAAACACAAAGAACAAATATTAAAAGCAGCAAGGGAAAAGCAGCAAATAACACATAAGGGGATTCCCATAAGGATAACAGCTGATCTTTCAACAGAAACTCTTCAGGCCAGAAGGGAGTGGCAAGACATACTTAAAGTGATGAAAGAAAATACCCTACAGCCCAGATTACTATACCCAGCAAGGATCTCATTCAAATATGAAGGAGAAATCAAAAGCTTTACAGACAAGCAAAAGCTGAGGGAATTCAGCATCACCAAACCAGCTCTCCAACAAATGCTAAAGGATCTTCTATAGACAGGAAACACAGAAAGAGTGTATAAACTTGAACCCAAAGCAATAAAGAAAATGGCTACGGGATCGTACTTATCAATAATTACCTTAAACGTAAATGGGTTGAAATTTTCAAAAAGGCTAGGAAACAATTCTCATAGCCATCAATAGTTCAGTGTTGAGTTCATGAATAGTTTTTAAAGTTTGGGACAAACTGTAGTATTTGCTATTTGAAGTACTATTTGTAATTGGCATATTACGATGTAACATTGGTCTTCATTTCCAACTTAAAACGCCTAAAAATGCCTAACAGATTTTTAGATTTGTGAATTTTAGTTGAAATGTATTTTATGATGTTACTAAACCTGCAGAAATATTGAAATATTTCAGAGAACTTACTCACTGTACATTTAATTTATTTTATTTATAAAAGTTATGAACTGTAGAAAGTTTTACTTGTTGGGTCAAATGCTTGTTGCTTCAAATGCTTGTTGCATTTGAAGTGCTAGTTACAAGAAAATCAAATACCTTCAATGTATACATGCTATTAAGTTTTTAAAGGACTCTGGAGTATAAGTAAGTTTGTTTAAAGAAATTTAGTCTGTTCAACTTGAAAAAAAATAAATAAATAAAATTGGATTATTTGATTAAAAAAAAAATAAACACACACACAAAAAAGAAAGTGAGAAAACACAATTATCTTGCGTTATCAGTATTAAAGCCTTTTAAAAATAAAAAAAAAATGTATAAGATCAAGGAAACAAAAAATTGGTACTTCGAAAATCAACCAAATTGACAAATAGGTAATTAGATTGATACTCAAATTACTATAAATAATACTGAAATTACTAGAACTGGAAATGAAAGAGGAGATATTACTAAGAACTTTACAGGAATAAAAAGGATTGTAAAGGAATACTCTGAACAACTTTATGCCAATAAATTAGGTAATCTATAAAAAATGGACAGACTCATAGAAAAACCAAACTACAATACTGACTCAAGAAAAAAGATACAACCTGAATAGATTTGTGAGATTCAATCAGTAATCATAAAACTACCCACAAAGAAAAGCCCAGGCCTAGATGGCTCAACCAATAAATTCCACCACGCATTTATCAAATAATTAACACCAATTCTTCACAAACTTTTCAAAATTAGAAAAGGAAGGAACACTCCCCAACTTTCTTTATGAGGATAGTATCCGTTCCGTTCCGTCGCTCAGTCGTGTCCGACTCTTTGCGACCCCGTGGATTGTAGCCTACCAGGCTTCTCTGTCCATGGGATTCTCCAGGCAAGAATACTGGAGTGGGTTACCGTGTCCTTCTCCAGGGATCTTCCCTACCCAGGGATTGAACCCGGGTCTCCCACATTGGAGGCAGATGCTTTAACCTCTGAGCCACCAGGGAAGTGAATGACAAAACCAGGCAAAGATATAATAAGAAAAGAACACTACAGATTTATATCTCTTATCAATGTGGATGCCAAAATCCTCAGCAAAATAGCACACTGAATCCAGCTACTTAGTGACATTTATTCCAGGAATCCAAGGTTAGATTAACATCTGAAATCAATTAACGTAATTAACCAATTACATATCAGTAGAATAAGAAACAAAAATCATGTGATCTTTTCAATAAAGCAGAAAAAGCATTTGACAAATCCAAGATCTTTTAATGATTTTTTTAAAAATCCAACAAATAACAGAAGCAAACTTCTTCAACCTCACAAAGTGTATCTATGGGAACTCCACAGCTAGCATCATCCTAAGTGATGAAGAACTGGATGCTTTCCCCCTAACATCAGGAACAAGGCAAGGACCCTATCAAGAAAGTACAAATACAACCCATGGAATGGGAGAAAGTTTTTGAAAACTACTTATAAGATTTGCATCTAGAATACATAAAGCATCCTTAGTAGTAGCTAGTCGCTCAAGTTGTGTCCGACTCTGTGACCCCGTGGACCGTAGCCTGCCAGGCTCCTCTCTCCATGGGATTCTTCAGGCAAGAACATTGGAGTGAGCTGCCATTCCCTTCTCCAGGGAAAGTACCCTTACAACTTAACAATGAAAGACAAATAACACAATTTTAGAATGGGTAAAGGATCTGAACAGACATTTCTAAAAACCGTATATGAGTTGCTAATAAGCATATGAAAAATGTTCAACATTATTAATCATTGTGTTGTATACGTTCAGTCCCTCAGTCATGTCCGACCCCATGGACTGCAGCACGTCACACTTCCGTGTCCTTTACTATCTCCCAGAGTTGGCTGAAATGCATGTCCATTGAGTCAGTGATGCCATCCAACCATCTCACCCTCTGCTGCACTCTCTCCTTCTGCCTTCAATCTTTCCCAGCATCAAGGTCATGTTAGTCATTGCATGCGTGCATGGTGAGTCACTTCAGCTGTGTCCGACTCTTTGCGACCCTATGGATCATAACCCACCAGGCTCCCCTGTCCAAGGGATTCTCCAAGCAAGAATGCTGAAGTGGGTTGCCATGCCCTCCTCCAGGGGATCTTCGTGACCCAGGGATCAAACCCATGTCTCTTATGTCTACTGCACTGGCAAGCAGGTTCTTTACCATTAGTGCCACATATTAGTCTTTGGTGTGTTAGTTACTCAATCGTGTCTGACTCTTGCAATGCCAAGGACTGTAGCCTGCCAAGCTTCTCTGTCTATGGACTTTTCCATAGATATAGTATTCCAAGAATACTGGAGTGGGTTGCCATGCCCTTCCTTCTCCAGGGGGTCTTCTCACAGAGGAAGATTGAACCAGGGTCTCCTGCATTACAGGCAGATTCTTTGCTTTCTGAGCCACCAGGGAAGCCTGTCATTAGGGAAACGCAAATCAAAATCACAGTGATCTATACTTTACATCTAATCAGGTGGTCTGACAAAAACAAGAAATGGCACAGATATGGAGAAATTAGCACCTCCAGTCACTTTGTTATTCAAGGCAGCCACTTTGGGTAACAATTTGGCAGCTTCTCAGATGATTAAAAGGGCTTCCCAGGTGGCACTGGTGGTAAAGAACCCGCCTGCCAAAGCAGTCGACACAAGAGATGTGAGTTCAATCCCTGGGTCGGGAAGATCCCCTGGAGTAGGAAATGGCACTTCACTCCAGTATTCTTCCCTGTCAGGCCTCAGCCACAAAAAATCAGACAGGACTGAGAGACTGAGCACAAGCACAGACACACAAGCAGACAGTTAAATGGTTAAACTTAGCTACCACTTGACCCAGAATTCCACTCCAAGGTATACAAAAGACACAAAAACACAGGTCCACACACAAAGTTTCACCAAATGTATATGACAGCATTACTCTTAAGAGCCCAAAAAATCCAAATGCCCATCACCTAACGAATATACAGTAAACCCATCACAAACAAACAAGTTCTGTTCCAAGAGCACATTCTGTTCCAAGATCAATGTGTTTGAAAGTTGGACAAAGTTACGGTTGGTACCCAACTAACACAATTGGCTGTGTAGTATTATACTGTAATAGGTTTATAGCACTTTTCACACAAATAATACATTAAAATATAGAAAATATTTTTATATAGAAAATATAAAGAAAATATTTTTAATCTTGCAGTATGGTACATTGAAAGGTACCATAGTACAGTACAGGGGTGGCTTCGAGTGAACAGACAAGAGGAGCCACTGCCTGGAGGAGGAAAAGGAAATGCAAGATGGTAGAACTGAAAGTAATCGGCAATAGGAGACAGAGGGCAAGCAGCAGTTTCACTCACACTGCGGTTAATGGCACAGGTTCTGGTTCCTTGCCAGATTCAATTCTATCTACCCTCTTGAAAAAACAATCCAGTGATGTCTGGGTAGTGGCTCTTTTTTTTTTTTCTCTCATCACAGATAACACAGTTGTGCTGGGTTGCATTCGGAATAACTGCTGCAACCTTTGTGTATCATTCTACGCTCAGGTCTTGAGCCTCAAAAACTAACAGTGCCTCCTCGAAGAAAGAAAATCCCCTGGCCATTTCCTGCATTGTGAATCTCTTCTCAGCAGTATCAGCTACACCACCACTGCTTTTATGCTGGCTTCTGGACATCCTGGGCTTAAAATAAAGATACTGTACCACTGTACTCTACACAGTACAGTACAGTAAAGTACACAAAGGCACCCCTCATAGAAGATGCATGCATATGACAATGTACTGCAGACACATGAACTTCCGCGACTGTGCATATGAATGCACATTTGTATGTCTGAAAGTTCAAAACGTGAAGGTTTGTCTCTAGGTACTGACTATAAACTGAATGTGGCCTATCTGTACAATGGACTATCATTCATCCATAAAACTAAACTATAATACATGCTATCAGTATATCTTGAAAACATTCTGCTGCATAAAAGAAGCCAGTCACATAAAAATGCATAGTATATGATTCCACTTAGATGAAATATGCAGAATAAGCATATCTAGACAGAAAGCAGAGGACTGAGAGTACAGACTGTAAGAAGGATAGGGAGGTATTAGCTAAAAAATACAGGTGATGAGATGTTTTAAAATTCATTATGGTGAGGCTTGCACATGTCTGTGAATAGACTAAAAACCATCAAATTCTATATCAAGTTTGTAAATTGTATGGTACGTGAAATATAACTCAATAAAGCTGAAAAAATACCAACTCAATGCTCAGCAAACGTTAGAAATTTACCCAGTTCTCTGCTACCTCTGATGGTGAAGGAAATGACAACTGACGCCAGTAATTTTGCCTGGGAAATCCCATGGACCGAGGAACCTGGAGGGCTACAGTCTGTGGGGTCGCAAAGAGTCAGACGTGACAGAAGTGACTTAGCACACACACACACTGCTACCTCTGAAAACTTCCCTCTGCAACTCCCTCTCCTAGTCTCTCAGTTCAGAATATATGGGCAATTTGAGTTTGTGTAAGCAGTTTACATAGATTATAGTGAATTACACATCTCACAATCTTTTTTATAAGCATGCTAACTTAATTCTGTATCTTGAATTCTAAAAGTCTTTAAGAGTTGTGTTTGGCTCACTAAAGGAGATTAAGCCTTGTGCTGAACTGATGTGTTATAAATCAGGAGCCCCCAACCCCTGGGCCACAGACTGGAACTGGGCGGTGGCCTGTTAGGAACCAAGCTGCAGAGAAGGAGGGGAGCAGTGTGTGAATATTTGAGGCTTTACTTGTATATACAGCCGCTCCCCATCACTAGCTGGGAAAAAATGGAAACAGTGACAGATGTTATTTTGGGGGGCTCCAAAATCACTGGAGACTGCGACTGCAGCCATGAAATTAAAAGATGATTGCTCATTGAAAGAAAAGCTATGACAAACCTAGACAGCATATGTAAAAGCAAAGACGTCAGTTTGCTGATAAAGATTCATACGGTAAAAGCTATGGCTTTTCCAGCAATCATGTACAGATGTGAAAGTTGGACCATAAAAAAGGTTGAGTGTCAAAGAATTGATGCTTTCGAATTATCATGCTGGAGAAGATTCCTGAGACTCCCTTGACTGCAAGGAGATCAAACCAGCTGATCCTAAAAGAAATCAACCTGAATATTCATTGGAAGGACTGATGCTGAAGCTGAAACTCCAATACTTTGGCCATGTGATGCGAAGAGCCAACTCACTGGAAAAGACCCTGATGCTGGGAAAGATTGAAGGCAGGAGAAGGGGATGACAGAGGATGAGATGGTTAGATGACATCACTGACTTGATGGACATGAGTTTGAGCAAGCTCTGGCAGTTGGTGATAGACAGGGAAGCCTGGCGTGCTGCAGTCCATGGGGTCACAAAAAGTCAGATACAACTGAGTGACTGAACTGAACTAAACTGAGGAGTGCAAACCCTACTGTGCTTGAATTATTCTGAAACCCATCCCCCCATTCTGTCCACAGAGAAACTGTCTCCACAAAGCCAGCTTCTGGTAACAGAAAGGTTGGCAACTACTGCTATAAATTAAAAGTGGAGTTCAAAGATAAATAAGGAATTAATCGCTAAGATTTTCCATAGCTATCTAAAGAAGAGAGAATGGAAAGAAAATGACTGGAGGATAAACTCATTTGTGGGGCTTGCAAGGATCCTTAGCCATCTAATCCATCCTCTTCATTTTATTAAAAAAAAAAAAAAAACTGAAGCCCAGGAGAATTCAGAGTCTGATTCAAGATCATACATCTAATGACGACCAGTCATCTCAGTCTGCCCAGGTATGGGACAGACGGGTAAAGGAAAGGAGTTCCCAGGGTTAAAACTGGGAAAGTCCTGTCAAACCGCAGAAAGTTGGTCACCCTATGTTGATAGTGGCAATCAGAGTGTACAGCAGCTACTGACTCCTACCCCCATGGTTCTCCCTGAAAGATCATGTTCTCTCAAAGACAGAGCTCTCTGCTTTGAAGAAACTTCTGAGCCTACTTTCCAGTGACTGCCCTCTGGATTAGAAATTTTTAAAATTCAAATTAGACCACAAGTTAACTTTATTATATGAATATATATTTATATTTCGAGATCTAGCATTATTTTGCCCATAAATTAATCATTTACCAAGATACTTTATATATGCTATATATATAATATATAAGATACTATAAACTGAACATCATATCACTTTTCATGTATCACATTAATTATAGCGAGATTTAAATTTTTGAATATCCAGAACTGATGTTTGCTATAACATGCTTCTGTGAAACGCGTATGTGGTCTTCAGAGTATTCATTATCATTGAAGTGAATCACACCAAAACACAAATATGTAAACAAAATCTATTTTGAGTCATTAATCCACCCCCTTTCCTAGAGGCTGCTATTATTTCATCACAGGCATACAGATACTTGTATAGACTTCTTTCTTTTTGCCTGCCTTAACCAACTGCTGCCCACACGTCCATCTTAGAAACAAATCTGACAGAAGAAAAATAAAACCCTTTATAGCCAAAGGCTACGGGTTTCATAATCTGACATCTAGGAACAGAGCTGAGAAGCATATGGAGTCAATGCAGCGAATGAAATAGTATGTCAAAATTTTCATTTGTGCTCCATGATGGATAGAGGAGCAACAACATTTGTTATATTCTCAAAGGGGTCACTGAACCCAAAGAAGAAGAAATTTAGCCATAAATCTTTCCCAGAACAATGTTATTTTATACTCCCTGCACAGGACACAAAAGCAAAATAAAGTGGCTAAACCTAACTCAATAGGGAAGATTGATTAATCCTTGATTAGCACTTCAGAGAACACAGAAATGATGACATTCTCACCATAAAAAAAAAAAAAAAAGAATTGGGAATAAAGGTACTGAGAGAAAGAACAGAAGCAAAGCAAAGCATAAAATCATTTCCAATACACATGGGAAAATAATAGAGTGAAGGGGAAAAGATCACGCTACTGTTGAGGAGTCTGTCTACCTGAAGCAACTGAAACAGTAGATGCCATCATGAAGTTGAATTAGGTAAAGTGTAAATGTCCCATGTACCGTGACATTAAGGTCTAAGTTCAGTTCAGTCACTCAGTCATGTCCGTCATTTTACAACCCCGTGGACTGCAGGAAGCCAGACCTCCCTGTCCATCACCAACTCCCGGAGTTTACTCAAACTCATGTCCATTGAGTTGGTGATGCCATCCAAGCATCTCATCCTCTGTCGTCCCCTTCTCCTCCTGCCTTACAACCTTTTCCAGCATCAGGGTCTTTTCAAATGAGTCAGCTCTTTGCATCAGGTGGCCAAAGTATTGGAGTTTCAGCCTCAGCATCAGTCCTTCCAACGAACACCCAGGACTGGTGTCCATCAGGATGGACTGGTTGGATCTCCTTGCAGTCCAAGGGACTCTCAAGAGTCTTCTCCAACACCACAGTTCAATAGCATCAATTCTTTAGGGCTCAGCTTTCTTTATAGTCCAACTACCACATCCATACATGACCACTGGAAAAACTATAGCTGTGACTAGACAGACTTTTGTTGGCAAAGTAATGTCTCTTCTTTTAATATGCTGTCTAGGTTGGTCATAAATTTCCTTCCAAGGAGTAAGCGTCTTTTTATTTCATGGCTGCAAACATCATCTGCAGTGATTTTGGAGCCCAAAAAAATAAAATCTGCCACTGTTTCCACTGTTTCCCCATCTATTTGCCATGAAGTAAAGGGACCAGATGTCATGATCTTTGTTTTCTGAATATTGAGCTTTAACCCAACTTTTTCACTCTCCTCTTTCACTTTCATCAAGAGGCTCTTTTGTTCTTCTTCACTTTCTGCCATAAGGGTGATATCATCTGCATATCTGAGGTTATCAATATTTCTCCCAGCAATCTTGATTCCAGCTTGTGCTTCACCCAGCCCAGCATTTCTCATGATGTACTCTGCATATAAGTTAAATAAGCATGATGACAATATACAGCCTTGATGTACTCCTTTTCCTATTTGGAACCAGTCCGTTGTTTCATGTCCAGTTCTTTTTTTTTTTTTTTTTTTTGAGGGTTTCAGTAGTTTTTTATTTTATTTTATTTTTTAAAATTTTTATTGGAGGCTAATTATTTTACAATATTATATTAGTTGGTTTTGCCATACATTGACATGAATCCACCCCGGGTGTACATGAGTTCCCCCTCCCGAACCCCCCTCCCACATCCCTCCTCCCCTTATCCTCCCTCTGGGTCATCCCCGCATACCAGCCCCGAGCATCCTGTAACATGCATCTACCCTGAACTGGCAATTCGTTTCACATATGATAATATACATGTTTCAATGTCATTCTCCCAAACCATCCCACCCTCACCGTCTCCCACAGAGTCCCAAAGACTGTTTTATACATGTGTGTCTCTTTTGCTGTCTCGTATACAGGCTTATCATTTGCATTTTTCTAAATTCCATATATATGCGTTAGTATATTGTATTGGTGTTTTTCTTTCTGACCCAATCAAAAAATGGGCCAAAGAACTAAACAGACATTTCTCCAAAGAAGACATAAAGATGGCTAACACACGAAAAAAATGCTCAACATCCTTCATAATCAGAGAGATGCAAATCAAAACCACAATGAGATACCATTTCACACCAGTCAGAATGGCTGCTATACAAAAGTCTACATGCAATAAATGCTGGAGAGGGTGTGGAGAGAAGGGAACCCTCTTACACTGTTGGTGGGAATGCAAACTAGTACAGCCACTATGGAGAACAGTGTGGAGATTCCTCAAAAAACTGGAAATAGAACTGCCATAAGATCCAGCAATCGCACTCCTGGGCATACACACCGAGGAAACCAGAATTGAAAGAGACATATGTACTCCAACGTTCATTGCAGCACTGTTTATAATAGCCAGGACATGGAAGCAACCTAGATGTCCATCTGCAGACGAATGGATAAGAAAGCTTTGGTACATATACACAATGGAGTATTACTCAGCCATTAAAAAGAATGCATTTGAACCAGTTCTAATGAGGTGGATGAAACTAGAGCCTATTATACAGAGTGAAGTAAGTCATGTCCAGTTCTAACTGTTGCTTCTTGACCTGCATACAGATTTCTCAGGAGACAAGTCAGGTGGTCTGGTATTCCCATCTCTTTCAGAATTTTCCACAGTTTGTTGTGATCCACACACTCAAAGACTTTGGCATAGTCAATAAAGCAAAAGTAGATGTTTTTCTGGAACTGTCTTACTTTTCTGATGATCTGACGGATGTTGGCAATTTGCTCTCTGGTTCCTCTGCCTTTTCTAAAACTAGCTTGAACATCTGGAAGTTCATGGTTCATGTATTGTTAAGCCTGGCTTGGAGAATCTTGAACATTACTAGTGTGTGAGATGAGTGCAATTGTGTGGCAGTTTCAGCATTCCTTGGCATTGCCTTTTTTCCAAATTTGCTGGTATATTGAGTGCAGCACTTTCACAGCATCACCTTTCAGGATTTGAAATAGCTCAACTGGAATTCCATCACCTCCACTAGCTTTGTTCATAGCGATGCTTTCTAAGGCCCACTTGACTTCACATTTCAGGATGTCTGGCTCTAGGTGAGTGATCACATCGTCGCAGTCATCTGGGTCACAAAGATCTTTTTTGTACAGTTATTCTGTGTATTCTTGCCACCTCTCCTCAATATCTTCTGCTTCTGTTAGGTCCCTACCATTTCTGTCCTTTATTGTGCCCATCTTTGCATGCCATATTCCCTTTGTATCTCTCATTTTTTTGAAGCGATCTCTAGTGTTTCCCATTCTATTGTTTTCCTCTATTTCTTTGCATTGATCACTGAGGCTTTCCTATCTCTCCTTGCTATTCTTTGGAATTCTGCATTCAAATATGTATATCTTTCCTTTTCTCCTTTGCTTTTTGTTTCTCTTCTTTTCACAGCTATATGTAAGGCCTCCTCAGACAGCCATTTTGCCTTTTTGCATTTCTTTTTCTTGGGGATGGTCTTGCTCCCTGTCTCCTATACAACGTCACGAACCTCCATCCATAGTTCTTCAGGCACTCTATCAGATCTAATCCCTTGAATCTATTTGTCACTTCCTGAATCTATTATGTCATTCCTGAATGGTCTAGTGGTTTTCCCTACTTTCAATTTAAGTCTGAATTTGGCAATAAGGAGTCCATGATCTGAGCCACACTTAGCTCCTGGTCTTGTTTTTCCTGACTGTATAGAGCTTCTCCGTCTTTGGCTGCAAAGAATATAGTCAATCTGATTTCAATGTTGACCATCTGGTGATGTCCATGTGTAGAGTCTAAAGTGATCATAATACAACAAAGTCTGCTGTTAGAGAAGTAAACTTGTTGCTGTTGTTGTTGTTTAGTCACTAAGTCATGCCCAACTCTTTTGTGACCCCATGGACTGCAGCCCACCGTGCTTCTCTCTCCATGGAATTTTCCAGGCAAGAATACTGGAGTGGGTTGCCATTTCCTTCTCCAGGGTATCCTCCCCACTCAGACAGCTGGAAGCAAAGACATCACTTTGCTGACAATGGTCCGTATAGTCAAAGCTATGGTTTTTCCACTAGTCATGTATGGATGGGAGAGTTTGACCATAAAAAAGGCTGAGCACTGAAGAATAGATGCTTTTGAACTGTGATGTTGGAGAAGACTCTTGAGAGTCCCTTGAACCACAGGGAAATCAAACTAGCCAATCCTAAATGAAATTAACCCTGAACATTCATTGGAAGGATTGATGATGAAGTTGAGGCTCCAATACTTTGCCCACGTGATGCGAACAACTGACTCATTAAAAAGACCCTGATGTTGGGAAAGACTGAAGGCAAAAGGAGAAGGGGGTAGCACAGGATGAGATGATTAGATAGCATCCCTGATTCAGTGGACATAAATTTGAGCAAATTCCAAGAGACAGTGGAGGACAGTGAAGCCTGGCGTGCTGCAGTCTATGAGGTCGCAAAGAGTCAAACACGACTCAGCAACTGAACAACAACAACAAAAATGTCCCAAAGCACAATGAGAAAATCTGACAGGTTTTCTCTAACAAACCAGGGTAAGTGATTTATCTTCATCACTTGAACATTTACCTCTCACTTTTGAAAAACACATTTTGATGTTGAGAAAAAGCAGCTTCCTTTTCCTGACAATTCTGAGAAGGCAAGTTAAAAAGTTTTAAATCTCATAAGCAACTGGAAGCAGGCAATAAACTTTTCTTCCAAAACCAGTCTTTGCGTGATTGTGCCCAGAGGCAAGGGTAGAGCTGGAAGATAATCAACTTGTCCTTTACACTTTAATTTTCTTAGTGACTTGTATTAAAAAGTCAACCATATTTTCATCAAGTTTCTCTTGTGTTCTCAAACTCTAAACAGAGACTGACTATGTGAGTTACAACACAGTAAATGTGTTGAATAATAATGATGAATACTAATCATAGTTAAGCAAGTGATATTGAAATGAAGGAAATGTTATAAATTTAACAGTAAAATGTGTCATTCTTGTAATAAAATAAAGAAAAACATTGCTGTGCCATCAATAAGGAAATGTAGTTATGATATTTTTCGGAATATTTTACAAACCAGACAATTTTTGTTCCAAGGCCTTCTTTCTGCTCTATTTCTTCATCTTATGCTTGCCTTCATAAATCAGTAGTTTTAATTAAAGGTTTTCAGCAGACATTTTCTAAAATATATTCATAGACTGTATATCACCAGTGAATGCATGAATATGTTTACTATACTTGCACAGTAAAATTATTTTGTGACTTTCCACAACTCTAATATAAGAAAATATCAATATTTATAAACTTTGGCACTTCTAAAAAAAGGTTATGCTTATTAGATGCAATGTTAATGTAAATATAATTTTCTTGGGGGTAGAAATTTTGTCTTCTGAGTAATTTACACAGAGTTTAATTTCATGCATACTCAAGTATTTAACATTATTCAATGAGACAAAACACTACAATGATGCTAGCTTGTTGATACTCAAACATGCTAGTGGATGAAAACTTTCAATGAAAACACTACTATAAAATCAAAATCTGAGGAAAAAGCACAATTCAAATTAAATTTTAATTACTAGGTAATATCCTACCATTACTAGGATATTACTGTTAATTAATATGTGCTGAATAGTATCTTAAGCACTATCAAGTTTACAAAGCAAAATACTGTATTTTATATGCTATCTAGGAATGTGAAAGACCCTTGAGAATGCAGAAGAAATGCCTGGGGAAAAAACATAAATCAATAAAAGCCAAATGTGAGATGAAAACAATAAATGTTAGAGAAATCACAGCAGAAAAACATTTCCTTGAAGAAAAATTGAGGAAAGTTTCAGGAAAGAGGTCAAAGCAGTGCTGACCTCTAAATACAAAAAAAAAATGATTTTGAAATCTTAAAATCCTACCCAGACAGGGAAATAGAATTAGTAGATTTAGGCATGGACTTAGTTCATGGAGGAAGATGATAAAGAAATTGACTGGAAGAGATAGGCTTCATTCCAGCAAAAGAGAGTATGGAGCAATAGGGTCCATAGGTAACACAGGACAACAAGCAGAACTGTTAGGAGTATAAGTTAAACCTAATAAACAGCACTTGAAAGAGGCTCTAATTCTCAGCACAGAAGGTGTCATAAAACAACCCTTTGTTTAATACCAAGAATATTTCATTGTGGAAATGCTACTTTATAGTAGAGAGTATTAGTTTTTCCATCAAGAATAAGACAAGACAGAAAGGGTGTCAAAATTACACTCAGAACTCTTTCATATAACTTGTACCTGTGTTTGGTGTCTAAAACAGCCCTTTAAACCCATGTGTCAGAATCTCTGGAGGGGAATGTAGTATGTCTAACTGAAAAAAGCTCTACGAAAACTCTACTTCAGATGAGAACTATAGCAGAAAGACTTTGAAAGACCACATAATGACATCTTTAATCAACAACACACTGCAGGACCAATATATTTTCTTACCCCAATGTACATGACATTTAGATGTACAGAGGAGCTCTCCCCACATCCTACTGGTCTCACCAAAGACATGGTATGGGTTTTGTTTTCATTCGCTGTAACAAAACCAAACATCTACACCAGAAGCAAGCAACTGAAATTGAGCAATGTGACACCATGGGAACATAATAATATCAGCTGTCATTTAAAAAGCAAAAAAATAAAAAACAAACTACCCAAAAAACAGTCAGAGGTCAGAGACACCACAGTTTTATAGCCTATGTTAACCTTCCATGACATAGTTTCTTTCTTGCATCATCTCTTGGCATTACTATATCTCTTTAAAGATCTAGTAAATGGAAGGAAAATTCTCTCATTGAAAGGGTATCAAATAGAAACAGACAAAACAAATGAGCTCATCTTACTATTTATCTAGTAAATGAATATTTCATTTACTCTAAGGTTTAGTGGAACATTTAGGGCTTTTGTCTTTGTCTTTTGTTTATCTTTATAAATTCTCTGGGTTGAAATGCAGGGAAATACATAATTATAAAGTGGCACATGCTATGGAAACCCAGAAAATACCACCTCTTGAATTGAGGACCACCAGCACAGATTACCCATGGCCCTGTTATTTATTAGGGACCAAAGAAATAAGACTCTCTTCATATTCCTTCCTTAGGACACTTGAGAAGGCAGATTCAATTAGAAAAGAGAAAATGGTGGAGAAGTTTTAAGCAAATACCTCATGTCCTTGCCTCTAGGATATATGCTTTCTGTATGAGTATTTCTAAAACTGGGATCCCTCTTTCCATAGGCAAATATATTTGACATAGAAGCTTCTCCCTAATGATGCAATTGATGACATCTTAAAGTGTATACCATCTTAGAATCAAGGAAACTCTTTTTTATAAATGAAAGTATAAAGCAGAGAATTTGCATGTGGGTGTGTGAGGGCACAGAGTCAAGACTGGACAGTCCATGGTCAGGTTGATGAGTGAATTCTGTGGCTTTTTCCCACCTCCAGCCTTCAACTACAAGCCCAGTTGATGTGACTACAATAAAGCATTTTTGACAATGCCTCCTTACAACCATTTTATGAAGAGCTCTGCTTCACATGTGGAGGGTTATCCACAAGAGATATGAAGGGATGTGAGCAATACACAACACTGAAGAGCCAGAAGCATAATGCAGAGTTCTGACTTCATCCCAGAAGGAAGAATTACCTCTCCTACCCCCACCTCTCATTCATGTAGTCACTTATCAACCCATTTATGACAATGGAAACTTTTTTTCTCTTGTTTGTGTCATGAAAACAAATATCAAGTTAACTGTTGGTATTATTTTGGGAACAGAATGCTGTTTTAGAGAGAAAAATGACCCAGAGAAAAAGCGTCAGGATACAAGGACCTGGATTTTCACTCTAGCTTCTTCACCTGGGGTTTTATACAAATGACTTAACCTTGCCCTGACTTCTTTTGATGGTCCCTAGCTAAGAACACCCAACAGAGAAAAATAAAACACTGACTCACTTCCCAGGGATGTTTTAAGTAGAAATGAGTAATATTTTCAAAGGCGTTTCATTGCTATTATTAAAGTTTGGAATTTCAAAATCAAAATGGCTTAATTTTCTTTAAGTTACTTGCTTCTGTAAAGGCACAATGCTCTTGGGTTTAATAGAGAATTCATTGGAGACCAAAGCAGAATCTGCAATGGTGAGAGGGTTGAGGGAGCAGAATAGAGCCTGTGGAAAAGGAAATAGCCACAGAAACCAAATCTGAAAGTTCATATGAATGATATACCACCAACTATGACCTACTTTAAGCAAAAAGCTTCCTTTTAAATACAAAGCTTCTTAACCACTCTCCATAGTCAATCCTGAATGTACACGATGGTAAAATTCACAGGGGCTTACCAGGTGGCACTAGTGGTAAAGAATCCACGTGCCAAAGCAGGAGAAGTAAGAGACATGGGTTCAATCCTTGGGTCAGGAAGATGCCCTAGAGAAGGGCATCTTTCCAGTATTCTTGCCTGGAGAATCCTATGGACAGAGGCACCTGGCAGGCTACAGCCCACAGAGTCACAAAGAGTCAGACACAACTGAAGTAACTTAGCATGCACGCACACAAAATTCACAGATCCAAAGCTGAGGAGCTGCCTAGATCTGAAAAAACTGGGCTTTCATTTATGAGATTGTGCCAAGAACTGTTTTTGAGAAACAAAGTGAAGGGTAAATAGCTATAAATTTAAAAGGGCAAATAGCAGTCAATTGCCTTGTGACCATTTTGAACCCATTAATATAAATATAGATTTTCCTTCCCCAGGAAAAATGTGAGAAGCAATCATGATTAGATAGTCTCCACGTGGAGAAAAAGCCCTAATTGTGTATATTAACCAGTTATCAGTAGATCAAGAATCAGATTCAATCATGGAAACACTTCTGCCACCAGGAATGACTTTAACAAAATCAATCTTACTCAAGGTGAAGAGGAAAGTTTGAAAGTTCAAAGCACACATAAGGGCTCTTTCTTCTTAATTACTTACCTTAATTACTAGCCAAAATAGTGGGAAAAATGCTTTAATGGAATTAAAATGTTACACTAGAAACTATTTAATGCAAAAGAAGGCAGTAAAGGAAGAACAGAGAAACAGGAGCTATATAGAAAATAAATAGCAAAATAGCAAGTGCAATTCCAACTATGTCAATAATAGCATTAAATGTAAATGAATTAAGCAGCTTAATCAAAGTCAGAGATTGTCAGACTGGATTAAAAACAGGGTCCCACTATTTGCCCTGCAGGAAACACTACAAATTCAAAGATCAAAAATTCTGAAAGTAAAAGGACAGGGAAAGATACATGATGCAGAAAACAACCACAAGAAAGCTGGAGTAGTTACATTAATATCAGCCAAACTAGATGCTAAGACAAATAAAAAAGTTACTAGAGAATAAAGATATTTTATAAAAATAAAATGGTCAATCTGTCAGAAACACAGCAATTATAAACATATGCATTTAACAATAGAACCCCCAAAATATACAAAAGCTGACAGAACTGAAGGGGGGAATAAATGACTCAACAGCATTTGAGTCTTCTCAAACCTTCTTTCCAGAAGGACAGAAAAATTAGAGAGGAGATCAAAAAAGAAATAGTACTGAACAATACCATGAAACAACTAAAACCTGACAGACATGTATAGAATGCTCTAACCAACAACTGTAGGGTATGTATTCTGCCCAAGCACACACAAAAATTTCTTTAGGATCCACTATATGCTACATGATAAAACAAACCTCAATAAATTTTCTAAATGAAATCATACAAAGTGTGTCTGTCAACTAGAATAATGGAATGAAATAATCAATATAAATCAATAACAAAGGAATTTAGAACACTTGCATATATGTGCACATTAAATAATACCTTTCTAAATAATCAGTGGATCAAAGAAGAGAAAAGAGAAATTAAAATCTTTGAGATGAATGAAAATAAAAGCATAACATACTAAAACATGGCATACAAATAAAGCAAGGCTTAGAAGAATATTTATAGTTAGTAATGTCCATATTTTTTTAAAAAATCTCAAATCAGTAACTTGCCTTTCATCTTAAGATACTGAAAAAAGCAAATCACATCAAGGCAAAGCATGCAGAAGATAGGAAATGATAAGAATTACACTGGAAATTAATGAAATAGGGAAGAGAAAAGCAAAAGAGAAAAATCATGAGACCAAAACATAGCCTTTTGAAAGGAAAAGACTATGTTAGCAAAACTTTGGGCTAACCGATCAGAAAAAAAAAAATGAGAGAAGACTCAAATTACTAAAATCAGGAACGAAAGAGGAAATATCACCACTGATCTCAAAATATTCAAAAAGATTATAAGGGAATACTATGAACTCATTATATAACTGTTAAAAATGGACAAATTCTTAGAAAAACACAAACTACTAAAACTGACTCAAGAAAAAAATAGAAATTCTAAACAGACCTATTCACTTTATATAATTAAAGAAGCTGCATTGATTACTTTAAAACTTCCCACAAAGAAAAACTTAGACACAGATGGCTTCAGTGGCAAATTCTACTCAAGATTTTTTAATTAAAAACAATTTTTCACAAATTCTACAGCTCCAAAAAAAAGAGGAAGAAACAGTTCCCAACTAATTCTATGAGTTGTCATCTTGGTAACAAACCAGACAAAGACACTGCAAGAAAACTATAGACCAATAAATTCTACTTATATAGTCTCAAAAAGTCTCAATAAAATAATATCAAACCAAACCCAGCAATGTATGAAAAGGATGATATGTGATCAACAGGAATTTGCTTCAGGAATGCAAGGTTGGTTTAACATTCAAAACTCAATGTAATACTTCATATCAATTGAAAAAAAAAAAAAAGGACAAAAACCAAATGATCACATCAACAGAATCCGAAAAAACTAATACACTTTCCATGATAAAAACACTCAACAAACTAGGCATAGAAGGAACTTCCTCAATCTGATAAAAGACATTTACTAAACAAACAAATAAAAAACCCCACAGCTAACATTATATTTAAATATGAAAGACTGAATACCTTCCTCCTAAGATCAGAACTAAGAAGGGAATATCAGCTCTTGCTGCTTCTATTCAGTGTGGTACTGGAAGTTCTAGCCAGAGCAATTAGGTAAGCAAGAGAAATAAAAGACATATAGATAAGACAGGAAAAAGTGAATCAATCTCCATGTGTAGATGAGATGATCTTTATACATGGAATATCCTAAGAAATCCACTAAAAATCTGTTAAAGCTAATAAATGAGTTTATAATGTTATAGGGTACAAGAATAACATACAAAAATCAATGTGTTTCTATATAACAGCAATGAGCAATCAAAAATGATATTAAGAAAGTAACAGTAATAAGTAGAGTAAAATACTTAGCCATAAGTGTAAAACTTATAGTCTGAAAATTATTAAACATAGATGAAGAAATTTAAAATATCTAAATAAATGAAAAGATGGATATATTCATGGGTAAAAGACTAACTACCTTTAAGATGGCAATATTCCCCAACTGATGTACAGAATCAACACAATCTCTGCCAAAACCCCAGCTGAATTTTTGCAAAATTTGATGAGTGAATCTGCAAATTCATATAAAAAAGGAAAGGACACAGGACAGTCAAGACAAGCTTGAGAAAAAGAACAAAATAGGAGGATTCACAAACCTTGATTTCAAAGATTTCCACAAAGCTAATGTAAACAAGACAGTGTGTCACTGGCATAAGCTTAGACATACAGATCAATGGAATAAAATTAATAAAATTAAATTAATTAAGAATAAAATGAATCATTAAAATTAACAGCTTAATAAAATTATTAAAAATAAATCCTCACATTTACAGTCAATTGATTTTCAAAAAGAACATAAGACAATTCAATGGGGAAAAGTCTTTTCAAGAAATAGTACTGGGACAGCTGTATAACCACATGTAAAAGAATGAAGTTGAACCTCTTCCTTATACCATACACAAAACTTAACTCCAAATGTATATTATATGTAAATTTAAGAGCTAAAGCTACAAAGATCCTAGAAGAGATAAGGTTAAATCTTAGTGACCATGGGCAAGGCAAAGCTTTCTCTGATACAGTGCCCAAAGTATAAGTGACTAGGAAAAAAATTTTTTAAAGATAAATTAGGCCTCATCAAAATTAAAACCAGTTGTTTTAATCGGGTTTTGAAAGGGGCTTCTCAGGTGGTGCTAGTGGTAAAGAACCTACCCGCCCACCAATGCAAGAGACATAAGAGACACAGGTTCAATCCCTGGGTGGGGAGGATTCCCTGGAGGAAGGCACAGTAACTCATTCCAGTATTCCTGCCTGGAGAATCCCAAGGACAGAGGAGCCTGACGGGCTGCAGTCCTTAAGGTCACCCAAAGTCAGACAAGACTTTTTAGCGCATATGTGCTCTGAAGGATACCTTCAAAAGACAATCCACAGAATGGGAGAATATTTTTACAAATCGTAAATATGATGAGACTTGTATCTAGAATATATAAAGGACCCTTACTACTCAATAATGAAAACAGCACAATTTAAAAATGAGCAAAGGAGTTAAATAGACATTTCTCTGAGAAAGCCATACAAATGGCAAACATGCACATGAAAAGATGCTTGGGCATCAGTCATTACGAAGATGCAAATCAAAATCACAGACATACTACTTCATACACACTGTGAAGGCTGCTCAGTTCAGTCAGTCAGTTCAGTCGCTCAGTCGTGTCCTTCTCTTTGTGACCCCATGGACTGCAGCACACCAGGCCTCCCTGTCCATCACCAACTCCCAGAGTTTACCCAAACCCATGTCCATTGAGTCGGTGATGCCAGCCAACCATCTCATCCTCTGTCGTCCCCTTCTTCTCCTGCCGTCAATCTTTTCCAGCATCAGGGTCTTTTCCAATTAGTCAGCTCTTCCAATTAGGTGGCCAAAGTACTTTAAAAAGCTGGGCTTCAGCTTCAGCATCGGTCCTTCCAACGAGTATCCTTTAGGATTGACTGGTTGGATCTCCTTGCTGTCCCAGGGACTCTCAACAGTCTTCAACACCACAGTTCAAAAGCATCAATTCTTCAGCGCTCAGCTTTCTTTATAGTCCAATTCTCACGTCCATACATGACTACTAGAAAAACCATAGCTTTGACTAGATGGACCTTTGTTGACAAAATAATGTCTCTGCTTTTTAATATGCTGTCTAGGTTGGTCATAGAATTTTTTTCCACCGAGTAAGTGTTTTTTAATTTCATAGATGCACTCACCATCTACAGTGATTTTGGAGCACAAAAACGTCTGCCACTGTTTCCACTGTTTCCCCATCTATTTGCCATGAAGTAACAGGCCAAGATGCCATGATCTTAGTTTTCTGAATGTTGAGCTTTAAGCCAACTTTTTCAATCTCCTCTTTCACTTTCATCAAGAGGCCCTTTAGTTCTTCTCACTTTCTGCCATAAGCATGGTATCTGAGGTTATTGATTTTTTCCCAGCAATTTTGATTCCAGCTTGTGCTTCATTCAGCCCAGCATTTCTCATGATACTCATTATACTCTGCATATAAGTTAAATAAGCAGGGTGACAATATACAGCTTTGACGTACTCCCTTCCCGATTTGGAACCAGTCTGCTATTCCCTGTCCAGTTCAAACTGTTGCTTCCTAACCTGCACACAGATTTCTCAAGAGGCAGGTCAGGTGGTCTGGTATTCCCATCTCTTTAAGAATTTTCCACAGTTTGTTGTGATCCACAGAGTCAAAGGCTTTGGCATAGTCATGCTGCTGCTGCTGCTGCTAAGTCACTTCAGTCGTGTCCGACTCTGTGTGACCCCATAGACGGAAGCCCACCAGGCTCCCCCGTCCCTGGGATTCTCCAGGCAAGAACACTGGAGTGGGTTGCCATTTCCTTCTCCAATGTGTGAAAGTGAAAAGTGAAAGTGAAGTCGCTCAGTCGTGTCCGACCCCCAGCGACCCCACGGACTGCAGCCTACCAGGCTCAACCATCCATGGGATTTTCTAGGCAAGAGTACTGGAGTGGCTTGCCATTGCCTTCTCCGTTGGCATAGTCATACCAGAGATCAAATTGACAAAACCTGTTGGATCATCAAAAGCCACTCAGTTGTGTCCAACTCTGCAATCCCATGGACTGTAGCTTGCCAGGTTTCTCTGTCCACGGGATTCTCCAGGCAAGAATGCTGGAGTGGGTAGCCATTTCCTTAGGATAGGTATAATTAAAAAGGCAGATAGTAACAAGTGTTGGAAAGAACGTGAAGAAATTGGAATCCTTACATATTATTAATTCTAGAGTATTTGTAAAACAATGCAACCACTCTGGATAACTGTTTGACAGTTCCTCAAAATGTTGGAGTTATGATATGACCCAGGAATTCTACTTGTAGGCATATACTCTAGAAAAATGAAAACACAGTTAAAAAAAAAAAAAAACACAGTCCACATATTATTTGTAATAGCCAAAAAGGTAGAAATGACTCAAACAACCATGAACTTGTTACAGGATAAACAAAATATAATATATCCATACAATGTAATATTATTCAACATGAAAAAGTCACAATATACTGACATGCTATATAACACAGAGAAATCTTAAAAATATGCTAAGAAGCCAGACACAAAAAGGCCAACTATTATATCATTCTATTCATCTGAAATGTCCAGAATAGGAAAATTCATACAGACAGAAAGGAGATTAGCAGTTGCCTTAGACTGGGAGGTCAGGGAGGAAATGGGCTGTGATTGCTGACAGGTACATGATCTTTTTTGAAGGATGATGAAAGTATCCCAAAATGGATTGTGGTGACAGTTTCATAATTCTATGCACATACTAAAAACCAGAGTTACACACTTTAAATGAGAGAATTATATGATGTACAAATTATATCTCCATAAATCTCTGTGTGTGAGAGAGAACTCATTTTCCACATCATATCCTAATTGTTGTAACCAGTCTTTCAAATCCCTCTCTGTTCCACAATTAGATTTCACACTACTTACTTCTCCTTTCAAAATTACATCCAACTGTATGAGTTATCCCTGGCTGTGTAACAAACTACCTCCAAATTTAGCATCTTAAAACAGCAAACATAATTATTTCACAGTTTGTGTGGGCCAGGACTCTGGCAGTGGCTTAGCTGCGTCCTCTGGCTCAGCCTCTCGGCATCTGCCAACACTGTAGCCATCTAGGTTTGACTCAGAAAGAATTTGCTTCCGACTCACCCACATGGCTGTTGCAACACCTCAGTTTCTCGCTGGCTGTTGACCGGAGACATCACATCAGCTCCCTGCCACAGGGGCCACTGGGGCCACAGGGCAGCTCATCACCTGACTTCCTTCAGAGAAAGTGCAACAGAGAGAGTAGGTTGGAAGTCAGGCTCTTGGCAATGAAGCCCCATCACTTTTGCTGTACTCTATTCCTTAGAAGTGAGTCACCAGACTCAGGCCACACGTAACGGAGGGCATAACACACGGGCATAAATACCAGAAATGGGAGTCAACAGGGCCATTTAAGTGGCTGCCTACCACAGCACCTTACCCCTCCAATCCAGGCAGCACTATTTCCTCACCAACTCACAAGGACATTTCACTCATTCCTGCCCCTGTACTTTTACTCTTAACTTACTTTACCCCTTTGTCTATTCAAGAGGGAGCTCAGATTCCACGTGTTCCGTGAAACTTTCCTTGATTACCCTCTATTACTCTCCAATCCTTCATGTTTTATAATTATACTACATAATCTGCCCCTTAATTATCTACTGCCTGGCCTTATTATTCAAAGTATGTTTCTCTGACAGCATACGCTTCACCTGAGAGTCTGTAAGATGTGCAGCATCTTGGGACTCACTCCATCTCTACAAAATCAAAATCTGCATTTTAACAAGATTCCCAGTGATTTTCATGCACATAAAAGTTTGGGAAACACCACTGGACTATACCATCCATCGCTTTACCTGTGTAGGTCTCATATCCCTGACTACATTGTAAGTATTATACTTGGGAGACTATTAGCATTTCTTATATCTCTTCCGCTCTTAAACACACACATACACACCACACACTTAAGCATATTAAACAGTCTAGTGCTGAACACATAGTAGAAGAACGTAAATTAAACCTGCTGAAAAAGAAACACCACTGACTTGAGTTTTAAAAGATTAGAATAAGTAAATGAATCAAAAGATCCCAACTGTAATCACCTCTGCTATTCACCAGTGTGACTTTAAGCAAGTCACTTAATTATTTTGCATTTCCATTTCTTTTTTAAATATTTATTTATTTGGCTGTGCCAGGTCTTAGTTGCAGCACATGGGATCTTTTTTTTTTTTTTTTTCTTCCAGTTGTACTACGCAAATTCTTAGTTGCACTATATGGTATCTAGTTTCCTGACCAGGGTTTGAACCCAGGCCCTCTGCATTGGGAGCATGGAGTCTTAGCCACTGGATCACCAGAGAAGTCCCTGCATTTCCATTTCTTTATCTGAAAAACCTTTCCCAGAATTAGAGTCTTTTTCAATGAGTCAGCTCTTTGCATCAGGTGACAAAAGTAGTGGAGCTTCAGCTTCAGCATCAATCTTTCCAATGAATATCCAGGGTTGATTTCCTTTAGGATTGACTAGTTTGATGCTGGGAAAGACTCAAGGTAAAAGAAGAATTGGTCAGCAGAGAATGAGATGTTTAGATAGCATCACTGATTCAGTGTACATGAATCTGAGCAAACTCTGGGAGACAGTGAAGGACAGGGAAGTATACCGTGCTGCAGTGCATAGAGTCACAAAGAATCAGACACGACTTAGCAACTAAACACACACACATCTGAAAAATTAGGGGATTAACATGGATTCTCCAATTTTCAATCCATTTCAAAATACTTGCTAATCCAAAATAAAATTAGAAAGACTATAATTTGATATTGCTCAAAGAGTAAGAAAGCATTTTGGAATCTTTTAGAGTCTAAATGACATCAACAGGAACATCAGTAATTCCTGCATTGTCAATGTGGAAAAGGTTGCTCAGTCCAGGATCATTTAAGAAAAACCAGGTAACTGTATGTCCTGTAGTTTATTCCTCTCATAACTAACATACCATGCCAAATATTTAGTCAATTGAAATATAAATTGTTAAAGCTTAAAATAAAGTCTTGACTGGAGAACAGAGGGCTAGCTAGGAGGACAAGTGAAATCTCCCCTATTTGACAGTCTGGGACTGTCCCACACTACTTAACTCTACCCTAGGAAAAAAGATAAGCACTGAGAGACAAGGACTTTGACTTCAAAATAAAATTATGAATTTCCACCTGGGCTCCAAACATCTTCTGCTATAAAAAGAGGAGTTGGATTTGTTATCCAAAGCAGCAAAACTAGTCCAAGTGAATAAGAGTGGACACCTAAATAAATTGTTTTGTTCTTTTTTTAAGGCAGTTGAATTTCTTCTCCTCCCTCTAAGGAAGCAAGGTCCAGTCCCACCTGCAGAGTTTAAAGCTGGCATTTCCCCTAAGAACCTGGACTCCAGTTACATCTTATCTCTTGATCTCTAAATCTCTTCAAGTTCAAGGGCTCAACCTGCTCTTCAGGAATGAAGGATTGCACTTCTCCTGTCACTGCACCTGCCTCTTGTTCCCTCTGCTTTGTCCTTCTATCCTCCCTCCTCCTGGAAAGGGGAACACTTCCCCAAGGGGATCTGTTTACTGCACTCATTTTTTTAAGGTTCTTTATTGCCATAACAAGGCCTGGGTGTGGAAAATTGGCATCACTGTAATACAAAAACTGAACATTTGTGGGTGGGAGAGCAAAGAGCTGTGGTTTGAGCTGAGAGGCTGAATTATGGGGCCACACACATGCTCCCACACTTACTTGTTTAAAATGCATCACAGCCCTTCCTTCCTGCAGGACTGCTCCAAAAGACAGAGTCCAGCTACCTACCTCCAAATTTATGAGAGGAATGATGGTAATGATGATGATAATAACAGTAATAACACTGGTAATTGGTGCTGTCGGCTGCCCCTGAACAGAAACATATTTTTGGTTTCTGTCCTCAGGCTCCAAAGTGTTTCACATGATGCAAATTGGCTGTGTACTCAGTATTTTGGCATTTTCATTTAATCTAACTGCCCACTCCCCCATCTTGGCACTGACTTACACTTTGAAATGTACTGCTGTTCCTGTGAAAACTGGACAGCAAGAACTATTACCAGACTTTGAGATCATTCAGGGCCACGCAGGTTTCAAGAGAATCATTATCCAAGAAGCACAAAGTCAAGAGTAAACAAGAGAGCTCAAAATCCACCTAAAGAAGAGAACTCATGTACCCTTCTGGCAGGTAAGTTGTGCCTGCCACCAAATGCTGTTTTGGTAACACCGTCCTGAAAGTGCTGAATCTGCCAAGCTCAGGCACCTGGTCAGAAAGAGCCATCACAGAGCAAAAGGGTAAGCAAGAATAACCCTGGATCAGAGACAGGGACCTGGGATCTAGTTCCAGTTCTACCACTAACCCTGAACTTGAGCCAGTGGTTTCTCCTCCCATGCATGCAGGTTTCTAATCCATGAAATGAGTTGAACATCACCATATTTCTCAACTTGTCTATAAATATCTCTCAGGACACTTGTTAAAAATACAGATTTCTATCCTGCTTCCCTGGAGATGCTGATTCAGTAAGTCTTCAGAGGTCTAGGAATCTGTATCTTAACAGATGACCCAGGAAAGCCTCCAGAAAGGCAAACGTATGAGACATTGAACCACACAATAACTGAAATCTCTCCCAGGTCTGAAGAAACCAGTTAATTAATGGTCACTATTAAGCTTCCACTCCCTACAAAGCCCAGCTAGATCCTGGAGATGATAAGGATAATAGCTGCCATTTATACAGTGCCAGCTACTATTCTAAATGCTTTGCATATGTGAACTATTTTCATCTTCACAACAGCCCTGTGAGGCATTTACTATTATTATCTTCATTTAAAGATGCAGAAACAGATGAATGGAGATGAAGTGATTGGCTAAAGGTGACCTGGCCAATCAGGAAGTAGGGTTGGGATTCAAAGTCAGGCATCCAGCTCCAGGGTCAGGCCCCCTGCAAATGATGCACAGTTCAAAATCTCCAGTCTTAGGCAGAAAGCAGTAAGAAAAGTCCTGTAGCAACTAATAAAGCAATTTGACAATAGTCTACTTCATCTGCATCAGTGTTTCAGGAACCACTTATCAGAGAAACAGGGAGGCCAAAAAGGCAATACTCTGCGTCCCACCCCTCCTTCAACCTGAACAAATTGAGTTTTATCTGTTTGATTCACCAAATTCTATGTCAGATTTCATCTTGAGGGAAAAAAAGAGTTCTTATAATTAAAAATCATTCATCAAGGCTTCTTCCTTCATACAGATGAGAAAAGCAACCTTAAAGGATTAAGCAACTTTTCCAGAATCACACAAGAGCATCCTGTCAGTTACCTGGAAAGGCCCGGGTTTCCTGACTTCTTTCTCAGAGTTAAAATCAACTTGTCAACCTGACAGACTTGAACCATTAAAATTAATATACATTAACAAATAGCCATCAGAGAAATGAAGATATCAGGGCAGCAGCATTTGAAAGGTGGCATTCTCAGTGACACCAATGCAAAGGAAGGTGACCCAGGTCAATGGCTGCGTCCACCCTACAGGAACAGTGAAGTCAAGATCTGTGATGGTCCCCTCTAGTAGCTAGTTCAGTTCAGTCGCTAGGAAAAAAGCCCAACCAACCTGTGTTGAAGTGGCAAGATGACCAGAGCTGGAGTTAGAGGACCTGCATATAATCTCAAGCTATGCTACTTCCTACTTGGGTAATAACATTAGCAATCAGACAAACCACTAAAATGAGGCTTTCACAAGACCCCTCATGTCAATAAGTCTACCACTACAAAGATGTGCATAAAAGGAGTCTTCCAACTCACAGCTTGGTTTTACTTGCTGGAACTTATGAAACAAAAGGAATCTGATACAATTATTATACCATGATGTTGAGAGCTAGGCTGACCACTTAAAGAAGGACTGGAGACCGGAGCCCTCAGGAAATTTCCCTGGACTCCCCCTTTCCTTGAACTTCTGTGGTCATGATGATAAATCATAAAAAATTAATAAAGTCTATATAGTTACTGATGAGCTCCCAAGCAGATGCTGTGATCATTATCACTGCAATTCTGTAAATAACTCAGTTTTACCATCCAGACACCACCCAAGGTCACCAGAGGTTTAAAATTAATGGACACCTTGGCACGAAAGTCAGTCTTGCTGATACCACACCCTTGCTCTCTTCTGCCACTGGATAGCAGGCATTGAGGGAGCTGTATATCAGCCTAAGAGCAGATTGCAGAGGAAAGGTACTTCTAAAGAAAACCAAAGTAGTGCGATCAACAGAAAGAAGTTTCACTGCAAACCAGACCAATATGTGTCTCCTCTCTGTGCCAGACTGAGAATTCTCAGAAGGAACAACTGATCCATCTTCCTCCATCCTGAATTTTCATCATTCATTCTTTGACAAATGGATCAAGTGTTGACTTAGTCCATTCAGGCTGCTATAACTAATTACCATAGACTGGATAGCTTGAAAACAAGAGACATTTATTTCTCACAGTTCTAGAAGCTGGAAGTTCAAGGTGAGGGTGCCAGTATGATCAGGATCTGGTGAGGGCCCTCATTTGGGGCTATAGATGTATCCTCACATGACAGAATGAGTGTGGCATAAAAACATTTTCAAGCAAATATAAAACTGAGTATTGTCCTCTAACAGTTGCTGGTTAAAGGATATATTTCAACAGGGAAAAGCATACAGAAAGAAAATTTGAAATATAAGAAACAGTGAGCAAAGAAAATGGTAAGTATATTAAAATTTTGAACACAGGCTGTATAAAATAGTACTAGTAATGGGGGAAAGATAGTAAAAATCAGGATTTAGCACTAAAATAACTGACAATATAACATATAAACCAGGAGGTTGTGATTGGCAATTGTTCAAGTTTTCTGAAGTCTTTGTATTGTTAAGAAGTATCTGCAGTTCAACTCTATATGTGAATAAGTGTATAAGAACTTTGCTTAATAAAATAACCTCTCAGATGCAGTGAGTAAATCCTACAGACAAAATAAATACCAAAACTGGATCTCACCAGAGAAGGAAAAGAAGACAGTTAATAAGAAGGAAGTGAGAAGTGAGGTAGGAAAAAAGGAAAACTCATTCTGAAAGTTCACTTAATAACAGAATCCTTAGAAAAGAACAGTTCAGGGCATCAGCAAGGCGAGAGAATAGGAGGTTCCCAGCTCACATTCCCCCATGGAAATGATGATTTGGTAACCATCTATGGACAAAAGTGCCTTTGTGGGAGATTTGGAATCCAGGTAGGAGGTTGGAACAACCTAGATAGCATATTAAAAAGCAAAGACATTACTTTGCCAACCAAGGTCCGTCTAGTCAAGGCTGTGGTTTTTCCCGTGGTCATGTATGGATGTGAGAGTTGGACTGTGAAGAAAGCTGATTGCCGAAGAATTGATGCTTTTGAACTGTGGTGCTGGAGAAGACTCTTGAGAATCCCTTGGACTGCAAGGAGATCCAACCAGTCCATTCTAAAGGAGATCAATCCTGGGTGTTCATTGGAAGGACTGATGCTAAAGCTGAAACTCCAATACTTTGGCCACCTCATGCAACGAGTTGACTCACTGGAAAAGAATCTGATGCTAGGAGGGATTGAGGGTGGGAGGAGACGGGGACGACAGAGAATGAGATGGCTGGATGGCATCACCAACTCGATGGACATGAGTTTGAGTGAACTCCGGGAGTTGGTGATGGACAGGGAGGCCTGGCGTGCTGTGATTCATGGGGTCACAAAGAGTCGGACACGACTGAGCAACTGAACTGAATTGAACTGAACTGAGGAGGTTGGAAAACTCTGTGGAGCCCATCAATGAAGAGGATTGCTTGGAGAAAGCAGGAACATGGACCAAGGGCTGGCTTTCTGACTCTGCTCCTAAATATGAGTCCTCATCCCCCTGGAACTTGTCTCCAGTGCTTCTCTGCCATGGTCCAGGAGCAGTCCTGCACCCCTGGTAACAGCCAGTCATCTACAAACCCAGCTGTGAACTCAACTTAGTCCCAAGCCTAAATTAGCAGAAGGAAGAAAACAGTAAAGATTAGAGCAGAAATAAATAAAATAGAGAACAGAAAAACAATATAAAAAATTTAAAACCAAGAGTTGGAGTTTGAAACATAAGCAAAATTGACACACCTTTGGCTACACCCAGAAAAAGAGAGAATATTCAAATAAAATCAGAAATAAAAGAGAATACATTACAACAGATACCTAAAATAAAAATGATCAAAAGGTACTATTATGGAAAATTATACTCCAACAAAGTGGACAAATGAAACAGACAAATTCCTAGAACCATAGAACTTATGAAAACTGAATTAAAAAGAAATAGAAATCCTGACTAGATCAAGAGGAAAAAGGGGGATTGAATTAGCAATCAAAACCTCCAAAAAAAAAAAAGTTTCAGACTAGAGCTTTACAGGTGAATTCTACAAGCATGCAAAGAATTAATACCAGTTCTTCTCAAACTTTTCCAAATAAAAAGGGGGAAATACTTCCAAACTCATTTTATGAGGCCAGCATCATCCTTATACCAAAGTGAAAGATATCACAATAAAAGAAAACTATAAGCCAATATCCCTAATGAACATAGATGCAAAAATACTCAATAAAACACTAGCAAATTGAATTCAACAGCACATTAACAGGACTATATCTCATGACCAAGTGGAATTTATTCCCAAGATACAAGGATAGTTCAACACAGGCAAATCACTCAACAATGCTACATGAATAGAATGAAGGCTAGAAACCTCATGATCACCTCAAATAGATGGAGAAAAAGATTTTGACAAAATTCAAATCTAATCATTCAAAAACTTTCAAAACAAGTGTATAAGGAACTTAACCTCAACACAAAAAAGAGCATATATGAAAAGCCCGCAGCTAACATCATGATTAATGAGGAAACAAAGCTTTTCCTCTCACATTTAGTATAACACAAGGATAGCCACTCTTTCCACTTTATTTAACATAGTAATGGAAGTTCTGGCCAGAGCAATTAGACAAGGAAAAGAAACAAAAAGCATCCAAACTGGAAAGGAAGAGTAAACTTATCTGTTTGCAGATGACATGATAAGTGTAGAAAACTAAATATGCAACAGAAAAACTGTTAGAGCTAATAAATAAATTCGGTAGTTTCAGTACAGAAAATCAACATACAAAAAGTTAACGACGTTCCTATATATAAAACTAAACTAACTGAAAAGAAAATTAATAAAAATATCCCATTTACAACAGAAATAAAAGAAGAAAGTACATAGGAATAAACTTAGGCAAAGACAAATGGGAAAACATCCCATGTTCACAGACTGGATCAACTAATACTGTTAAAATGGCTGTAATACCAAAAGTGATCTACAGAGTCAATGCAATCCCTATCAAAACCACAATGGCAATCTTCACAGAAATAGGAAAGCAATTCTAAAACTCATATGCAACCTCAGAATACCCTAAAGAAGGTACAATTTCAAGCAAGAAGAACAAAGATGGAGACATCACATGTCCCAATTTTAAAACATATTACAAAGCTAAAATGATCAAAACACCATGGCACTGATATTTAGACAGGCATATAGACCAATGAAATAGAGAGCCCAGAAATAAATGCATTTCACTTACAGTCAATCAATATTCTACAGTAGTACAGTATGAAAAATATGCAATTGTATGTATGTAAATAGTGGTAATGTATGTAAACAATATTCAATGCATAGTACTGGGAAAACTGGATACCCACTTGCAGAAGAATAAAACTGAACCCTTATCTCAATCTATATACAAAAATCAAGTCAAAATGGATTAAATACTTAAAATGTAAGACTTGAAACTAAAATTTCTAGAATAAAACACAGGGAATAACTTCTTGATATTGGTCTGGGCAATAATTTTTTTGGCTATAACATCAAAAGAACAGGCAATAAAACAAAAATAGACAAGTGAGGCTGCATCAAACACAAAGCTTCTGCACTGCAAAAAAAAAAAGTCAACAGAAAGAAAGGAAAACACACAAAATGGGAGAAAATATTTGCAAACTATATGTTCCATAAGGGGTTAATATCCAAAATATATAAGGAATTTATGCAACTCAATAAGAAAAAAATAATGCCATTAAAAAAGGGCTAAAGACCTATTTCTCAAAAGAAAATGTACAAATAGCCTACACAAAAGGTATATGAAAAGATGCTCAACATCACTAATCATGAGCGAAAAATAAAAATCAAAACCACAATGAGATATCACTTCACACCTCTTAGGATGGCTATTATCAAAAGATAAAACATAACAAGCAATGTTGGTGAAGATGTGGAGAAATGGGAACACCTATACACCATTAGTGAGGAATACAAATTTGTACAGTCATTACGGAAAACTCTACAGAGTTTTCTCAAAAAATTAAAAGTAGAACTACCATATAATCCAGCAGTTCCACTTCTGGGTATTTATCCAAAGGAAATGAAATCAGTGTCTTGAAGAGAGATTTTAAAGCGAACGTTTATCGTGGTGTTACTCATAATAGCCAAAATACGGAAAACACCTAAGTGTCACTAATGGATGAATGGATAGAGAAAAGAAGAAGTTTTATAATTCAGCCTTTAAAAGAAGGAAATCCTGCTACTTGCAACAACGTAGAAGACACAAATAAAATAAGCCAGACACAGAAAGGCCATTGCATGATCTCACTTTATTTAGAATCTAAAAGGTCATACCAACAGAGGCACAGAGTACAATGTTGATTGCCAGGGCCTGGGTGGTAGGGGAATGGCGATGCTGGTTAATGGTACAAAGTTTCAGTTATGCAAGATCAATAGTTTCTGGAAATCTAACATGCAGCATGGTGACAAGAGTAAGAAACAAACAACAACAAAAAATGATTACTGTAAAATGATCGATATGTTAGCTAGCTTGACTGTGGTAATCATTTTGTAATGTACGCATATATCAAAACATCAAGTTCTACATCTTAAAAATATACGATTTCCTATACCCCACCTAATAAAGCTAGGAAAAAAAGAATAATTTACCCAACTCCTCTAAAGTTAAGTTGTTATCTCCACCTTAGCCCGGAGAACTGACATCATAAACCTTCATGTCATTCAGATCACACCTACCCTTTCATAATCAGACATATGCATGTGGATGATGATGGGTGCTACATGTTTTCATCTCCCAAACTCTCATCAAAGCTTCGTGCATCTATCTGAACTAGAAACCTCCGGGGATCTCAGGTTTCTCAAATTGGGGAAGGGGAGGTGGCAATTTCCTAGAAAAAGTGAGCTCTGACACCCAAACTGAGACATTCGGGCTCTTACAAACTATCAAGTGTTGTAAAAATGGTTTTACCCACACAGATCCCTTTAAAAATAATAACAACTATATAAATCACCTATTCTTTTAACCAGAAATAAACTATCTAAATTAACAAAAATATCTAGTTGAAATCAGTTTAGAGTTATATTCTGCACACTAAAATTATGCCCTTAGGAGATATTCTCAAAATTCATAAAGGTGCCAACTTTGTATTGTATAGAGTATCTAGGTTAAGGCATGAGATCTGGGGTTGGACATGCTGGATTTGAACATCAGCTTCTTTACTTGCTACCTGACCCTCAGCCTCAAATTCGTCATCAATGAAACAGAGATAACACCTATTGCTTACAGCTATTGCGAAAGTAACTGAGATAGGCCCATGCATTCAGAAAGGAGCTGGCAGCAAGGAAGTAATCACTCAGTGTTAGCTGTAAGTATTAACAATGTAAATGGAGACAGCATCCGTGTGACTAATCTGTACCAGGCATTAATTTAAGTCACTGGAAAAGACTCTAATGCTGGGAAAGGTTGGGGGCGGGAGGAGAAGGGGACGACGGAGAATGAGATGGCTGGATGGCATCACCGACTCTGTGGACATGAGTTTGAGTGAACTCCGGGAGTTGGTGATGGACAGGGAGGCCTGGCGTGCTGTGATTCATGGGGTCGCGGAGAGTCGGACACGACTGAGCGACTGAACTGAACTGAACTGAACTGAACACTGGACTTTGGAATGCACAGACACAAAATGTTGGTGCTCAGGGACATTTAAAGTTCACTCACTCCAGCTCTCATTTGCCACATGAGGATTTGAGACCCCAAAGACTCAGGGATTTGTCCAAAGTCACAAAGCCAGTCTAGGGAACTCAAACCGGAAACTCAGCCTCTGGGAACCAGTCTGACACGATTTCTTCTAAATCAGATCTCATGTATTTTCTTTTATCTTCCCAGTAAGAAGATAATTTTCTTTCATTAAAATGGAAAGACTTTTCCTGAGTACACCCCAGCATGGGGTCTGGCCGAGACAAAACCAACTTTGAGGAAAAATGGGTTTGGCCTCCCTGTATATAGTTAACCACAGTGCGAAGCAAAAGAATTGAGAGAAGCCAACTATTACAGGCATATTTTGTTATCTTTTAGGACTACTTATTCAGGGTGTATTCAATTTCATGGATGAATAATTCTATCTTTTCAGCAACTGAATTTTCTGAACAAAAATAAATCTGGAAACATGTACTGACAATGAGATGAAATATCTAAAATGCAGACATACTGTTCTTGAGAATTCAGGCCACAAAATTTTACCTACCAACCATGTGTTATTGCACCTTTTATAATGCCCTCTCCCCATAATTTAGACATATTTCTGAAAAATAGGTCATATTTTGGGGCTGACCTCATTCATTTTGCATTAGGTATGGAGAAGCCCCATTTTTAAAATATTCTCTAAACTGATTGTCTTTTATGTGCCATCACCAAATACCAATGAGTGGCTCATGAAGTATTCTGATGGCCGTCTGATGTAAAACCAGGCTCACTGTGAAGAAGTCCAAACTTCAGTTCTGTCGCTCAGTCGTGTCCGACTCTTTGCGACCCCATGAATCACAGCACACCAGGCCTACCTGTCCATCACCAACTCCCAGAGTACACTCAAACTCATGTCCATCGAGTCAGTGATACCATCCAGCCATCTCATTCTCTGTCGTCCCCTTCTCCTCCTGCCCCTGATCCCTCCCAGCATCAGAGTCTTTTCCAGTGAGTCAACTCGGCGCATGAGGTGGCCAAAGTATTGCAGTTTCAGCTTTAGCATCAGTCCTTCCAATGAACACCCAGAATTGATCTCCTCTAAAATGGACTGGTTGGATCTCCCTGAAGTCCAAGGGACTCTCAAGAGTCTTCTCCAGCACCACAGTTCAAAAGCATCAATGCTTCAGCGATCAGCTTTCTTCACAGTCCAACCCTCACATCCATACATGACTACTGGAAAAACCATAGCCTTGACTAGACGGACCTTTGTTGGCAAAGTAATGTCTCTGCTTTTTAATGTGCTATCTAGGTTGGTCATGGGGAATGCCGGACTGGAAGTAGCACAAGCTAGAATCAAGTTTGTGGGAGAAATATCAATAACCTCAGATATGCAGATGACACCACCCTTATGGCAGAAAGTGAAGAGGAACTCAAAAGCCTCTTGATGAAAGTGAAAGAGGAGAGTGAAAAGGTTGGCTTGAAGCTCAATATTCAGAAAACAAAGATCATGGCATATGGTCCCATCACTTCATGGGAAATAGATGGAAAAACAGTGGAAACAGTGTCAGACTTTATTTTTTGGGGCTCCAAAATCACTGCAGATGCTGATTAAAGCCATGAAATTAAAAGACGCTTACTCCTTGGAAGGAAAGTTATGACCAACCTAGATAGCATATTAAAAAGCAGAGACATTACTTTGCCAACCAAGGTCCGTCTAGTCAAGGCTTTGGTTTTTCCCGTGATCATGTATGGATGTGAGAGTTGGACTGTGAAGAAAGCTGATCGCTGAAGAATTGATGCTTTTGAACTGTGGTGCTGGAGAAGACTCTTGAGAGTCCCTTGGACTTCAAGGAGATCCAACCAGTCCATTTTAGAGGAGATCAATTCTGGGTGTTCATTGGAAGGACTGATGCTAAAGCTGAAACTGCAATACTTTGGCCACCTCATGCGCCGAGTTGACTCACTGGAAAAGACTCTGATGCTAGGAGGGATTGGGGGCAGGAGGAGAAGGGGACGACAGAGAATGAGATGGCTGGATGGCATCACCGATTCAATGGATATGAGTTTGAGTGAACTCTGGGAGTTGGTGATGGACAGGGAGGCCTGGCGTGCTGTGATTCATGGTGTCACAAAGAGTCGGACACGACTGAGCGACTGAACTGAACTGAGGTTGGTCATAACTTTCCTTCCAAGGAGTAAGCGTCTTTTAATTTCATGGCTGCAATCAGCATCCACAGTGATTTTGGAGCCCCCCAAAATAAAGTCTGACACTGTCTCCACTGTTTCTCCATCTATTTCCCAGGAAGTGATGGGACCAGATGCCATGATCTTAGTTTTCTGAATGTTGAGCTTTAAGCCAACTTTTTCACTCTCCTCTTTCACTTTAGCATATCATTATTTTCAAACTGCTTCAAAGAGCTTTATTTCTTTTTTTTTTTTTTTTTTTGAGATGCTGTAGCTAGTGTAGGTTGGATTCTGTAAAGAATTTTTCTACCCTGTCTGTAGGAGCTCCCAGAGTCTTCTCATTCACACTCAGAAGGTCTTCTTCTCACCCCAGAGCCTAAGATGGCTGCATTCAACTGAGATGCAAGGCAGGTTCAAAATTTCATAGCACAGCCTCTCAGCTGACAGGATGAAGGACTGGTATATCTGGAACCGAGATACATTACATCATCTCTGCCATGGCTCCAGGTGGCAGAGGTCACTTCAAAGGCAGCTTCTTTTCCCAGATAAACCCCTTCTAGTCATAGAACAGGTGACAGCTGAAATCATCTAGTCCAACCCTCTCATGATGCAGAAAGGTACACCAAGGTTCAGAAGGGTGACATCACTGACCAGAGGTAAACCCGGATCTCCTGACTTCTAATTGAGGGCTCTGATGTGGCGTCACTAAGTCTGTGGCATCCCTGACAACTCTCACTTCTGCTCCGACGTCTTCGCCAAGTTCCAGGGGATTCCCTGAATTGCCCTCTTCTGTACTCACCTTTCCCCAGACTCACCCTGACTTCATTTTATATGTTGTTGTTCAGTCGCTAACTCACGTCTGCCTCTTTGCTATTCCCATGGACCACAGCACACCAGGCTCCCCTATCCCCACATGAGGAGAGTTTGCTCAAACTCATGTCCACTGAGTCAGTGATGACATCCAAACATTTCATCCTCTGTCGTCCCTTTCTCCTCCTGCCTTCAGTCTTTCCCAGCTGCAGAGTCTTTTCCAATGAGTCCACTCTTCACATCAGGTGGTCGAAGTATTGGAGCTTCAGCTTCAGCATGAGTCCTTCCAATGATATATGTCTTCATTATAATCTTAAGTAGCCCCAAGTCTTAAGCTCATTAAAAACTGCAGCCAAATGAAATTTTTCATGTAAAACCACAGCACTGCTGTCAAAGGGAGGATAATAATAGTGACCTGACCAATAGAGAAATGGAGAAGTGATCAAACCACACCATTATTTTTAACCTGCTTATAATTATGAAAAGATTTGTATAAGTGTAATTGGACATGTAGTCACATGTACAGTGATTCAAAACTTCCAGGAAATTCAGATCACATTAAAGCAACTAAATTCAAGAGAGCCGTGTTATTTGCCACTGAGTTACATATTCTGGGAGTGTAAACAAATCAATCTAGGCCTCAATTTTCTTGACTGTAAAATAAAGTATTTGAAATGGGTGAACCTGGTCAAAAGGTATCAGCTCAGTTCAGTTCAGTTCAGTCACTCAGTCGTGTCCGACTCTTTGCGACCCCATGAATCACAGCACGCCAGGCCTCCCTGTCCATCACCAACTCCCGGAGTTCACTCAAACTCATGTCCATCAAGTCGGTGATGCCATCCAGCCATCTCATTCTCTGTCATACCCGTCTCCTCCCACCCCCAATCCCTCCCAGCATCAGAGTCTTTTCCAGTGAGTCAACTCATCGCATGAGGTGGCCAAAGTATTGGAGTTTCAGCTTCAGCATCAGTCCTTCCAATGAACACCCAGGATTGATCTCCTCTAAAATGGACTGGTTGGGTCTCCTTGCAGTCCAAGGGACTCTCAAGAGTCTTCTCCAGCACCATAGTTCAAAAGCATCAATTCTTCGGCGATCAGCTTTCTTCACAGTCCAACTCTCACATCCATACATGACCACGGGAAAAACCATAGCCTTGACTAGACGGACCTTTGTTGGCAAAGTAATGTCTCTGCTTTTTAATATGCTATCTAGGTTGGTCATAACTTTCCTTCCAAGGAGTAAGCGTCTCTTAATTTCATGGCTGCAATGAGCATCTGCAGTGATTTTGGAGCCCAAAAAAATAAAGTCTGACACTTTTTCCACTGTTTCCCCATCTATTTCCCATGAAGTGATGGGACCAGATGCCATGATCTTTGTTTTCTGAATGTTGAGCTTCAAGCCAACCTTTTCACTCTCCTCTTTCACTTTCATCAAGAGGCCTTTGAGTTCCTCTTCACTTCCTGCCATAAGGGTGGTGTTATCTGCATATCTGAGGTTATTGATATTTCTCCTGGCAATCCTGATTCCAGCTTGTGTTCAAAAGGTATAATTTCTAGTTATAAATGCTGAAGATGTAATGTATAGCATGTTGACTATTAATAAATACTGTATTGTGTATTTTGGGCTTCCCAAGTGACTCCGGGTAAAGAACTCACCTGTCAATCCAGGAGACACAGGTTTGATCCCTGGGTCACAAGGAAATGGCAATCCACTCCAGTATTCTTGCCTGGGAAATCCCATGGACAGAGAAGGCTGGCAGGCTATAGTCCATAGGGTAGCAAGAGTCAGACATGACTTAGCAACTTAACAACAACAGATTATATTTTAAAGCTGCTAAGAGAGTAGATCCTAAAAATTCTCATGGCGAGAAAGAAATATTTGTAACCATGTGTGGTGATGGATGTTAACTGGACTGTAGCTATTGTTCTGCAATATAAACAAAAGGAAATCAGTATTCTATACAACTAAAATGAACATAAGGTTATATATTGATTATGTCTCTATTTAAAAAAGAAAAAAGTGGAGCATTTGGACTGCCTGATTTCTAATTTCTCCTCTAGGACTAAATGCTATTACATGTTTCTAAACACTTAGCATGAGAGATGATGCAGGGAGAGTTCGGGGAACTGAGAAAAGAATCTGAGATCAGAAAAACAGAGGAGACAGTTTTCCTCCTTTCAGACTTACAATCTTCACCTTCATTATGAGCCAAGAGGCTTCAAGCTCTGGTCCCTTCAGACCTATCCTTATCTCTTCCATCATTTCACTCATCGGAATATACAAGCTCAAGGGATGATTTACACATAAATATTCATAAGGAGGTTAAATCTGTCAACCCTTTACACTTAATATAAATCAGTTTAAGCACTTAAGATATTCCTGCTCAACATCTAGTGGATCATTTGATGATGAATCCAATTATGAAAACTAGATACATTTTTTATATCCAAGAACATAAATGGGGAACAGGTACTTGTAGGAAGATGTGTGGGCACTGGGCCACAAAAGTGCTACATCAGTAGTCAGACACTTATCTAAGATGAAGGAAACAGAAGTAGAAACGGAGTTTGGAAAATGCTACATAAACCCTAGTTTTAGGGACTTTCCTGGGGATCCAGTGATTAAAAATCTGTCTTGTAATGCAGGGGACACAAGTTCAATCCCTGGTTGAGGAACTAAGATCCCACATGCTACAAGGCAAGTAAGCCTGAGTGCCACAACTCAAAAGCTTGAACGCCACAACTAGAGAAACCAGTTCACTGAAACTACTGAGCCTGCAGCAAGAGAAGCCTGCCTGCACACTGAAGGCCCACCACAGCAAAAAGAAAAAAAAAACAACTGGGCTTTACTTGCAGTTTTTCTAGGGCCTTAGTATGAACTACCTTGGGCTTTGATCATTTGCTCTCCCTGTTCTGGGTAAGTTCCCAGATGTATAGGTGGCAAATGGGGGGATTCAGCACTGCCCCAAGGTCCCTCAGTTCCATGTGCCCCTGGGAGGCAGGATTAGAGGACTCCTTGCCTGAGCTCAATCCATGGGCCAGGAAGTCCCAGAGCCCAAGCAATTGACAATATCACAGTATGTGAAGAATATCAGACATGACTTTGAGGACTATGAAATTACCAACTGTAAGGAAAAATGGAACACCACCACTCATATAATCAATCATCAAGCAACAGACTAATAATAATTTCACAGATTATCTATAACATTATTTGTCTTCACCTTAAAAAGTCATTCAGCACAATCCCAAAACCATTTTTTGAAAATTCATATTCTATTAGTGCCTTCATGACTATAAGAAACAGAAACTCACTGGACCTAGTTAATGCCATCAAAAAGGGAAAAGAGGGCCATAATTTGTGGGGTAAACTCAGGTCCTTATTATCCAGTTACCCAGTACCTTTCCCCAGCATTAAGGCAATGGACAATGAGGGGCCTTAGCCAGGGCACACTCTCCCCACCGCCCCAAGCTCCTTTTCTGCAGAAGGTGGTCACACAATCCAGTTCTAACTGAGAGGATACAAAAGGAAAACTGCAGGCGAAGCTTCTGGGAAATTTTTCCTTTCCAGGGCAATAAAGCTAAAACTATCCCTCCCTCTTTGAATAAGGACTAGATATTTGGAGCTACAGCATCCATCATGCAATTTTGAGGGGACAAATAAGTGGGAAACAGAATCACAGAGCTGTCACTCTGGCATCACTGAGTTCCTAAATCTATACCAGCAGTCAACTCCCTCCTGACCACCTACTTTGAAGGCAAAGTATGTGAGTAGCTTCCATAACTCAAATGTTCTCGTTTTTCTTGCTGCTAAAATCATACCTAACTAGTATGGGGAATTTCGTGAAATCCAAGGATTCCTTCCATCTAAAGTTGAAGCAACCTCAACCTAATCTCTTGGTACCAACTGCATCCAATGACCTAACCGAACTTCCAGTCCAGCCTCCCTTGACCATGCTTATTTCACTCCTATTTCATGTATTTTGTCATATACTACTCATTTTCTCTCTTACTTCTGAAAAATAAAAATGCATTTACCATTAACATCTTTCTGAATTGCTTTTGTGGGGCTTTTTTTGAAACATCAGATTTCAACTTACTTTAATTAAATTCAATATAGATACTATTTATTTCTTTTTATGAAAAGTACCCAAAACTAACTGAATTGAATGTTCTTGATGCATGCACTTCAAAGACTTATAATTAGAGCAATATTTTAAGTTCAATGGACAAACATCACACATCATAATTTACCTGTACACTTCCTTACCAGCAACATTAATCGTATGTATTCATTAAGGAAGTTAATTAAAGTTATCAGCCTTATCATGCTGTCATTACTATGTGATAATTTTTAAAATGAAATAAGTTTATCCATGAAAAATGTTCTTGGAGGAAAAACCTTATCCACACATCCACCTACAGCCCAGAACAGAGAATACTAACTACACAAGGAGTCAGGAAATATGAACTCTTCAAGCAATTCCTTTGAATTTGATACATACCATCCCTTGTAGCTCAGTTGGTAAAGAATCCGACTGCAATGCAGGAGACCCTGGTTCGATTCTTCAGTCAGGAAGATCCAGTGGAGAAGGGATAGGTTACCCACTTCTTGGGCTTCCCTGGTAGCTTAGCTGGTAAAGAATCCACCCACAGTGCGGGAGACATGGGTTCAATCCCTGAGTTGGGAAAATCCTTTGGAGAAGGGAATGTCTACCTACCCCAGTATTCTGGCCTGGATATATATCCACGGGGTCACAAAGAGTCGGACACGACTGAGAAAATGGTAACATTGGTAAATCACTGAACTCCAGGCTTCTGTGTTCTAATGAATAATAGTCATGAACCAAATCTTTAAACCATTATATCTACTACTGTGGGCAAGAATCCCTTAGAAGAAATAGAATAGCTATCATAGTCAACAAAAGAGTCCAAAATGCAATACCTGGATGCAGTCTCAAAAATGACAGAATGATCTCAGTTAGTTTCCAAGGCAAACCATTCAATATCACAGTAATCCAAGTCTATGCTCCGACAAATAATGCTGAAGAAGTTGAAAAAGAATGGTTCTATGAAGACCTACAAGACCTTCTACAACTAACACCCAAAAAAGATGTCCTCTTCATTATAGGGGACTGGAATGCAAAAGTAGTAAGTCAAGAGATACCTGGAATAATGGGCAAATTTGGCCTTAGAGTACAAAATGAAGCAGGTCATTTTGCCTAACAGAGTTTTGCCCAAAAAATGCACTATTCATAGAAAACATCCTCTTGCAACAAGACAAGAGAAGACTCTACACATGGACATCACCAGATGGTCAATATCAAAATCAGATGGATTATATTCTTTACAGCCAAAGATGAAGAAGCTCTATACAGTCAGCAAAAACAAGACCAGGAGCTGACTGTGGCTCAGATCATGAACTCCTTATTGCCAAACTCAGACTTAAATTGAAGAAAGCAGAGAAAACCACTAGACCATTCAGGAATGACATAATAGATTCAGGAAGTGACAAATAGATTCAAGGGATAAGATCTGATAGAGAGCCTGAAGAACTATGGATGGAGTTTCGTGACATTGTATAGGAGACAGGGAGCAAGACCATCCCCAAGAGAAAGAAATGCAAAAAGGCAAAATGGCTGTCTGAGGAGGCCTTACAAATAGCTGTGAAAAGAAGAGAAGCTAAAGGCAAAGGAGAAAAGGAAAGAGATACCCATTTGAATGCAGAGTTCCAAAGAATAGCAAGGAGAGATAAGAAAACCTTCCTCAGTGATCAGTGCAGAGAAATAGAGGAAAACAATAGAATGGGAAACACTAGAGTTCTCTTCAAAAAAATGAGAGATACAAAGGGAACATTTCAGGCAAAGTAGGGCACAATAAAGGATAGAAATGATAGGGACCTAACAGAAGCAGAAGACATTAAGAAGAAGTGGCAAGAATACACAGAAGAACTCTACAGAAAAGATCTTCACAACCCAGATAATCACGATGGTGTGATTACTCACCTAGTGCCAGATATCCTGGAAAGTGAAGTCAAGTGGGCCTTGGGAAGCATCACTACAAAGCTAGTGGAGGTGATGGAATTCCAGTTGAGCTATTTCGAATCCTGAAAGATGATGCTGTGAAAGTGCTGCATTCAATATGCCAGCAAATTTGGAAAACTCAGCAGTGGCCACAGGACTGGAAAAGATCAGTTTTCATTCCAATCCCAAAGAAAGGCAATGCCAAAGAATGCTCAAACTACCACACAACTGCACTCATCTCACACACTAGCAAAGTAATGCTCAAAATTCTCCAAACTGGGCTTCAACAATACGTGAACCATGAACTTCCAGATGTTCAAGCTGGATTTAGAAAAAGCAGAGGAACCAGAGATCAAATTGCCAGCATCCACTGGATCATCGAAAAAGAAAGAGAGTTCCAGAAAAACATCTGCTTTATTGACTATGCCAAAGCCTTTGAATGTGTGGATCACAACAAACTGTGGCAAATTCTTAAACAAATGGGAATACCAGACCACCTGACCTGCCTCCTGAGAAATCTGTATGCAGAAGCAACATTTCAAGAAGCAACAGTTAGAACTGGACATGGAATAACAGACTATTTCTAAATAGGGTAAGGAGAACGTCAAGGCTGTATATTGTCACTCTGCTTATTTAACTTCGATGCAGGGGACATTATGCGAAATGCCAGGGTGGATAAAGCACAAGCTGGAATTAAGATTGTCGGGAGAAATATCAATAACCTCAGGTATGCAGATGACACCACCCTTAAGGCAGAAACAAAGAAGAACTAAAGAGCCTCTTGAAGAAAGTAAAAGAGGAGATTGAAAAGTTGGCTTAAAACTCAACTTTCAGAAAACTAAGGTCATGGCATCCGGTTGCATCACTTCATGGTCAACAGATGAGCAAACAATGGAAACAGTGAGAGACTTTATTTTGGGGGGCTCCAAGACTCTGATGCTGGGAAAGGTTGGGGGCGGGAGGAGAAGGGGACAACCAAGAATGAGATGGCTGGATGGCATCACCGACTCTGTGGACATGAGTTTGAGTGAACTCCGGGAGTTGGTGATGGACAGGGAGGCCTGGCGTGCTGTGATTCATGGGGTCGCAGAGAGTCGGACATGACTGAGCGACTGAACTGAACTGAACTGAACTGAAAATCACTGCAGATGGTGACTGCAGCCATGAAATTAAAAGACGCTTACTCCTTGGAAGAAAAGCTATGACCAAACTAGACAGCATACTAAAAAGCAGAGACATTACCAACAAAGGTCCGTCTACTCAAAGCTATGGTTTTTCCAGTAGTCATGTATGGATGTGAGAGTTGGACTATAAAGAAAGCTGAGTGCCAAAGAATTGATGCTTTTGAACTGTGGTGTTGGAGAAGACTCTTGAGAGTCCCTTGGACTGCAAGGAAAACCAACCAGTACATCCTAAAGGAAATCAGTCCTGAATATTCATTGGAAGGACTGATGATGAGGCTGAAACTCCAATGCTTTGGCCACCTGATGCAAAGAGCTGACTCATTTGAAAAGACCCTGATGCTGGGAAAGATTGAAGGCAGGAGGAGAAGGGGACAACAGAGGATAAGATGGTTGGATGGCATCACCGACGCCATGGACATGAGTTTGAGTAGGCTCCATGAGTTGGCAATGGACAGGGAAGCCTGGAATGCTGCAGTCCATGGGTTCGCAGAGAGTAGGACACAACTGAACAACTGAACTGAAATCTTTAAACCATATCTGACACAGCTCTAAAATTCTGAGTCGAGGATCTTGCATCATATGGAATTCCCCAAGTTGTTTGTCTTAAACTCTCAAAAAGACTAAAATTAGCTAATGGTGGCAGTTGGAATGAGCAGACATCAAATGAGAGTACTTCCTAATTTAAAATTCACTCGAAAGAAGAAGTAAGGGCAGAAGCCTCTTCTAGATGGAAAAAAAAAAAAAACAGTGAACTTCAAACTCAATGTGCTCTTTTGGGCATTTAATCACACAAAGGACCCTTCATGTACATTTTTAAATCACTCTCTTTCCTCCTTGCTCAAAACAAGACATACAAATTAAAGGGGAAGGGAAAATCACCACTCTTCCTATGGGACAATGAAATTTGGCATTTTGGTTTTGCTGCTCTGTTGGAGACAAGGATGTGAAGGAAGAAGGAATTTGTTTTTTAATGCTACATAAAGAGACTTGAGGTTACTCACTTAAGTGTGTATTCAATCTGAAAGCAGTCAAGCTGTTTCAGCTATATGGGAATGTCCCTTAAAAATGTTATCTCCATTTCTAATTGAGAAATTTCTGTGGGACAAAGGAAAAGAAAAAATGTTACTTTATGCACTACTTAAGAATCCCTAAATGATATTAAGGGAAAAGGCCCTAATAAATTAGTATTTTGCTGGTACCTAGTAGGGATTTCAGAGATGATTACAGGGAAGTGTGGAAAATGCAATCTCTCTTAAATTTTGTTTCTGTTTTTAAAATACTAAATGTCTCAGATTTGTTCCAAATTGTAATCTTGAATAAAAACAATATTAAATTTTATATATGGTGTCCTGATTCTTAAAAATTACCATTTAAAAGCTAAATATGAAAAAAATACCTCAACTCAGAAGTTCTTTACTTATTTTCACTTACATCACCAGATTATAGTTCATAAGAACTTCTTCATGTGTTTAAAAATTGAGTTTTTTATTTTTTTATCTCAGGACAGGCAATTTGAATTATATGGCACAAATGAATCTTTGAAGCCAAAGCCTCTTAAAGCAGCTTAGGTTTAAAGTTATAGTCTGAAACATGCAGTCAGTTTTGAACTAAGCAAAATATGATTCCCCAAGCCATTACCTGTTAAAATATTACAGACCAAAGACCCTAGTGATCATCAGCTTCAACTTCTAAGCTGATGCTGAAATTCCTCTGTATTTCCCTTACTGTAACTGCTCAGTTGTTTGCTGGAACCATGCTAGGCAAACTGCACTGTGGTGAAACAACTCCAATCTAATGACTAAGCCCTGATGTGTTCCCAAGGGCTTCCAACATCCAAGCCCTGCTTCTGCCCTCACAGATACCAAGATGTTACCTCCTTTCATATATCTGCCCTGGGACTACAAAAACCGCACTTCTGTTCCTGATTTGGATTTCTGTTTTTCACGGTAAACATCACCTTTCCCTTCAACTCATATGACTTGACTTGAAGCCTCCTTTCACCCTCCTCTAACTCACTAGGTTCCCAGTCACTTTTTTAATGATGTATACCTAGAGATGAATACAATGATCCCAATATAATCAACAGATTCACTCCCTACAAAGAAATGAAAAATACGCTTATGCTGCTGTGGCACTGATGATGTTATTATTGTTCACCATGACAGGAACACATTCCTTGATGCAATCTTTTTTTCAAAAAGGATATCCCTGCATCTGTAAAATGAAGAGGCTTAATGAGACCAACAGGGGAGCTATTTTATCAATTGAAACCTCAGGCAAAGACCAACATGCTAAAAAACCAGGCTGGGAATTTCCTGGTTAAAAGAAAGCGTATGGAACCCAATCTCCAAATGCAATGCAATCCCTATTAAAATTTCAATGGCATTTTCACCAAAATAGAATGAACAGTCCTAAAACTGGTACAGAATCAAAGATCTCAATAACCAAAGTAATCTTTGGAAAGATAAAAGCAAGAAGCATCACACTTCCTGACTTTAAATTATATTACAGAGCTATAGTAATCAAAGCAGTATGGTTTTGGCATAAAAACAGACACATAGATCAACGGAACAAAACAGAAAACCCAGAAATTAACCCACATTTATATGGACAACTGGGCTTCCCAGTGTAAAGAATCTGTCTGCCAATGCAGGAGACATGAGATAGGGTTCAGTCCCTGGGTTGGGAAGATATCCTGGAGAAGGAAATGTCAACCCATTCCAGTTTTCTTGCCTGGAGGAGCCTGGCAGGCTCTAGTCCATAGGGTCACAAAGAGTCAGACATGACTTCAGCAACCTAGCACACACACATGTGGCTAATTGCTCTAAGACAAAGGAGATAAGAACATACAATGGGGAAATAACCATCTCTTCAACATACGGCATTGAGAAAACTAAACAACTATATGCAGAATAATTAAGCTAGATTACTTTCTCATATCATATATAAAAATAAACTCAAAATGGATTAAAGATTCTAATGTAAGATCCAAAACCATAAAACTAGAAGAAAACATAGGCAGTATGCCCTTTGACACTGGTCTCACCAGTATTTGTTTTGAATATGTCTTCTCAGACAATGGAAACAAAAGCAAAAATAAACAAATGGAACTACGTCAAACTAAAAAGCTTCTGCACAGCAAAGGAAACCATCAACAAAATAAAAGGGCAAACTACTGAATGGGAGAAATATTTTCAAATCATATATCCAGTAAAATGTTAATATACAAAATATATATTAAAAAAACCTCATACACCTCAGTAGCCAAAAAAATCAAACAACTCAAACAAAATATGAGCAAAGGATCTAAATCAACATCTTTAATAATAACATTATTATTATCATAAGTGACCAGTCCAGGTTCGACGCATAAATTTTCCTCTGTTCATTTCTTTGCATTTGTGCTTTTTTAATAAAATTCTTTTTTAGAAATAAAAAAAAAATCTTTCCAAATAAGACATACAGATGTCCAACAGATACACAAAAAGATACTCAACATTACTAATCATTCAGTTCAGTTCAGTTCATTAGGATATGCAAATTAAAACCATAATAAGATATCACCTCACATCTTTCAGAATGGCTATCATCAAAAAGACCATAAATAATAAAAATAACAAGTGTTTACAAGGATGCTGAGAAATGAGAACTCCTGTGCACTGTTGGTAGTAATGTGCAGCCACTATGGAAAATACAATGGAAGTCCCTGAAAAAATTAAAAGTAGAATTATCATATGCCAGCAATTGTATTTCTGAGTACTGATGCAAAGGAAAAAAAAACTAACTTGCAAAGATATATGCATCCACATGATCATTGCAGCATTCTTTACAATAACCAGTATATGGGAGCAAACTAAGTGGAGATATATATTTGTGAAAGGAAGATCATGGCATCTGGTCCCATCACTTCATAGCAAATAGAAGGAGAAAAAGTGGAAACTGACAGATTTTATTTTTTTCAGGTACAAAATCACTGCACACGGTGACTGCAGCCATGAAATTAAAACATACTTGCTTCTTGGAAGGAAAGCTATGACAAGCCTAGACAGTGTATTAAAAAGCAGAGAGAACACTTTGCCAACAAAGGCCTGTAGAGTCAAAGATGTGGTTTTTCCAGTAGTCATGTACAGATGTGAGAGTTGGACCATAAAGAAGGCTGAGCACCTAAGAATTGATGCCTTCTAATTGTGGTGCTGGGAGGAACACTGGGCTGGAAGAAGCACAAGCTGGAATCAAGATTGTTGGGAGAAATATCAATAACCTCAGATATGCAGATGACACCACCCTTATGGCAGAAAGTGAAGAGGAACTCAAAAGCCTCTTGATGAAAGTGAAAGAGGAGAGTGAAAAGGTTGGCTTGAAGCTCAACATTCAGAAAACTAAGATCATAGCATCTGGTCCCATCACTTCATGGGAAATAGATGGGAAAACAGTGGAAACAGTGTCAGACTTTATTTTTTTGGGCTCCAGAGTCACTGTAGATGCTGATTGCAGCCATGAAATTAAAAGACGCTTACTCCTTGGAAGGAAAGTTATGACCAACCTAGATAGCATATTAAAAAGCAGAGACATTACTTTGCCAACCAAGGTCCATCTAGTCAAGGCTATGGTTTTTCCCATGGTCATATATGGATGTGAGAGTTGGACTGTGAAGAAAGCTGATCGCCGAAGAATTGATGCTTTTGAACTGTGGTGTTGGGGAAGACTCTTGAGAGTCCCTTGGACTGCAAAGATATCCAACCAGTCCATTCTAAAGGAGATCAATCCTGGGTGTTCATTGGAAGGACTGATGCTAAAGTTGAAACTCCAATACTTTGGCCACCTCATGCGCCGAGTTGACTCACTGGAAAAGACTCTGATGCTGGGAGGGATTGGGGGTGGGAGGAGAAGGGGACGACAGAGAATGAGATGGCTGGATGGCATCACCGACTCGATGGACATGAGTTTGAGTGAACTGCGAGAGTTGGCGATGGACAGGGAGGCCTGGCGTGCTGTGATTCATGGGGTCACAAAGAGTCGGACACGACTGAGCAACTGAGCTGAACTGAACTGAATTGTGGTGCTAGAGAAGACTCTTGAGAGATCCTTGGACTGCAAGGAGATCAAAGCAGTCAATCCTAAAAGAAATCAACCCTGAATATTCATTGGAAGGACTGATGCTGAAGCTGAAGCTCCAATACTCTGACCACCTGATCAAAGGGTCAACTCATTAGAAAAGACCCGGATGCTGGGAAAGGTTAAAGGCAGGAGAAGAGGGTGGCAGAGCATGAAATGGTTAGATAGCATCACTGACTCAATGGAAGTGAATCTGAGTAAACTCCAGGAGACAGTGAAAGACAGAAAAGCCTGGAATGCTGCAGTCCATGGGGTTAGACACAACTTAGCAACTGAACAACAACAAATATATTTGTGACAATATGGATGAACCTGAGTGCATTATGCTAAGTGAAATAATTCAGAGAAAGACATATAGCATAGGATCTCGGTTCAGTTCAGTCGGTCAGTTATGTCTGACTCTTTGTGACTCCATGGACTATAGTACACCATGCTTACCTGTCTTTCACTATCTCCCAGCGTTTACTCAAATTTATGTCCACTGAGTCAGTGATGATATCTAAACATCTCATCCTCTGCCACCCTCTTCTCCTTTTGCCTTTAATCAGCATGCCAGGCTTCCCTGTCCATCGCCAACTCCCAGAACTTGCTCAAACTCATGTCCATCAAGTCCGTAATGCAATGTTTTTCATTTGCCATGAAAAACAAATGGGTTTTCATTTGTTCTGAAAACCCAACATCCTCTGTTGTCCCCTTCTCCTCCTGCCTTCAATCTTTCCCAAAATCAGGGTCTTTTCCAATGAGTCAGTTCTTCACATCAGGTGGCCAAAGTATTGGAGCTTCAGCTTCATCATCAGTCCTTCCAATGAATATTCAGGACTGATTTCCTTTAGGATGGACTGATTTGACAAGGCTGTGGTCCATGTGATCAGTTTCAGAATCTCACTATATATGAAATCTGAGAAAAAAAAAGAAACAGAACAAAAGTGAACTCTTGGATACAGAAACAGATTGGTTGCTATCAGAAGCAAGGGGTGGGGGTAGGCAAAATGGTTGAATAGGGTCAATAAGTACAAACTTCCAGGTATAAAATAAATAAGTCATGGAATTATAATGTACAGCATAATGACTGGAGCTAAAAATACTATGCTGTATATTTAAAGGCTGTTGATTGCAGCCATGAAATTAAAAGACGCTTGCTCCTTGGAAGGAAAGTTATGACCAACCTTGATAGTATATTAAAAAGCAGAGACATTACTTTGCCAACCAAGGTCCGTCTAGTCAAGGCAATGGTTTTTCCCGTGGTCATGTATGGATGTGAGAGTTGGACTGTGAAGAAAGCTGATCGCCGAAGAATTGATGCTTTTGAACTGTGGTGTTGGAGAAGACTCTTGAGAGTCCCTTATACTGCAAGGAGATCCAACCAGTCCATTCTAAAGGAGATCAGTCCTGGATGTTCATTGGAGGGACTGATGCTAAAGCTGAAACTGCAATACTTTGGCCACCTCATGCGACGAGTTGACTCACTGGAAAAGACTCTGATGCTGGGAAAGGTTGGGGGCGGGAGGAGAAGGGGACGACAGAGAATGAGATGGCTGGATGGCATCACCGACTCTGTGGACATGAGTTTGAGTGAACTCCGGGAGTTGGTGATGGACAGGGAGGCCTGGCGTGCTGTGATTCATGGGGTCACGGAGAGTAGGACACGACTGAGCGACTGAACTGAACTGAAGAAAGTAAATCCTGAAAGCTCTCATCACCAGAAAAAGAATGTTAACTATATGTGGTGATGGATGCTAACCAGATATTATGGTGACCACTTCCATGGAATTCTCCAGGCCAAAATACTGTATTGGGTAGCCCTTCCCTTCTCCAGGGCATCTTCCCAACCTAGAGATCAAACCCATGTCTCCCTCATTGCAGGTGGATTCTTTACCAGCTGAGCCACAAGTGAAGCCCAAGAACACTGGAGTAGGTAGCCTATCCCTTCTCCAGTGGAGCTTCCCAACCCTGGAATCAAACCAGGGTCTCTTGCATTGCAGGTGGATTCTTTACCAACTGAATTTTGAGGGAAGCCCATAGTCTTACAATATATATAAATATTAAATCATTATGGGTTGTATACCTGAAACTAATATAATGTTGTTGTTGCTGTTGTTTAGTCACTAAGTTGTGTCCAATTCTTTGCCACCCCATGAACTGTAGCCTGTCAGGCTCTTCTGTCCATGGGATTCTCCAGGCAAGAATACTGGAATGAGTTGCCATTTCCCTCTCCAGGGACTCTTCCCGACCCTGGGATTGAACCTGTGTCTCCAACATTGGCAGGCAGATTCTTTACCACTGAGCCAGTAGGGAAGCCCAATGTTATATATCAACATTTTTTTTAATTTTTATTTTATTTTATATTTTTATTGGAGGCTAATTACTTTACAATATTATATTGGTTGGTTTTGCCATACGTTGACATGAATCCGCCCCAGGTGTACATGTGTTCCCCTTCTTGAACCCCCTCCCTCGTCCCCATATCCTCCCACCGGGTCATCCCCATGCACCAACCCTGAGCATCCTGTATCACGCATCGAACCTGGACTGGTGATTCGTTTCACAAGAGTGGGATGATTTGGGAGAATGGCATTGAAACATGTATATATCATCAACATTTTTTAAACGTTTATACTGGAGTGAGTAGCCTTTCCCTTCTCCAGGGTATCTTCCCAACCCAGGGATTGAACCCAGGTCTCTCTCATTGCAGGCAGATTCTTTACCAGCTGAACCAGAAGGGAAGCCCTTTCAAGTTTTTCGAAAAAGTAAGGTTATGGATAGGATGACAGAAGCTGGATGTCTGCTTACTTGAGCACTCCCGCACCACAGTTCCTACTTTTAGGCTTCTCAAATGTTCTAGGAAGCCTTAGATATTTGTTCTGAAAACCCAACCTCCCTCATGGTGCTCTGGAAAATGAAGAAAAACTTTCTAACTCACAGTGTTACTTACCTCTAAAGACCTTCAAGTGGTAAGACAATTGACATCCCCCAGTCTTGGATATTACACCAACACCTTACTGTTCACTCATATTTTTTAACAGTAAATTCAAGAAGCTATTACTGTTGCTAATATTTGCATTTTGATTGCTTTGTGCAGTTTTGGCTTGGCAAATCATCTTCATGCAAGGGCCATATATACGAAAATCAATCTAACTCTATATATAGTTTTTAAAAAAGCAAGACTTCTCATTAAAAATTCAGTTCAGTTCAGTTCAGTCACTCAGTCGTGTCCGACTCTTCGCGAACCCATGAATCTCAGCACGCCAGGCCTCCCTGTCCATCACCAACTCCCGGAGTTCACTCAAACTCATGTCCACAGAGTCGGTGATGCCATCCAGCCATCTCATTCTCGGTCGTCCCCTTCTCCTCCCTCCCCCAACCTTTCCCAGCATCAGTCTTTTCCAGTGAGTCAACTCGTCGCATGAGGTGGCCAAAGTATTGCAGTTTCAGCTTTAGTCCTTCCAATGAACACCCAGGATCTATCTCCCTTAGAATGGACTGGTTGGATCTCCTTGCGGTACAAGGGACTCTCAAGAGTCTTCCCCAACACCACAGTTCAAAAGCATCAATTCTTCGGCGATCAGCTTTCTTCACAGTCCAACTCTCACATCCATACATGACCATGGGAAAAACCATAGCCTTGACTAGACGGACCTTGGTTGGCAAAGTAATGTCTCTGCTTTTTAATATGCTATCTAGGTTGGTCATAACTTTCCTTCCAAGGAGTAAGCGTCTTTTAATTTCATGGCTGCAATCAGCATCTGCAGTGATTTTGGAGCCCAAAAAAATAAAGGCTGACACTGTTTCCACTGTTTTTCCATCTATTTCCCATGAAGTGATGGGACCAGATGCCATGATCTTTGTTTTCTGAATGTTGAGCTTCAAGCCAACCTTTTCCCTCTCCTCTTTCACTTTCATCAAGAGGATTTTGAGTTCCTCTTCACTTTCTGCCATAAGGGTAGTGTCATCTGCATATCTGAGATTATTGATATTTCTCCCAGCAATCTTGATTCCAGCTTGTGCTTCTTCCAGCCCAGCGTTCCTCATGATGTACTCTGCATATAAGTTAAATAAGCAAGGTGACAATATACAGCCTTGACGTACTCCTTTTCCTATTTGGAACCAGTCTGTTGTTCCATGTCCAGTTCTGACTGTTGCTTCCTGACCTGCATACAGGTTTCTCAAGAGGCAGGTCAGGTGCTCTGGTATTCCCATCTCTTTCAGAATTTTCCACAGTTTATTGTGATCCACACAGTCAAAGGCTTTGGCATAGTCAATGAAGCAGAAATAGATGTTTTTCTGGAACTCTCTTGCTTTCTCCATGATCCAGTGGATGTTGGCAATTTGATCTCTGGTGCCTCTGCCTTTTCTAAAACCTGCTTGAACATCTGGGAGTTCACGGTTCACATATTGCTGAAGCCTGGCTTGGAGAATTTTGAGCATGACTTTACTAGCGTGAGATGAGTGCAATTGTGCGGTAGTTTGAGCATTCTTTGGCATTGCCTTTCTTTGGGATTGGAATGAAGACTGACCTTTTCCAGTCCTGTGGCCACTGCTGAGTTTTCCAAATTTGCTGGCATATTGAGTGCAGCACTTTCACAGCATCATCTTTCAAGATTTGAAATAGCTCAACTGGAATTCCATCACCACCACTAGCTTTGTTCGTAGTGATGCTTTCTAAGACCCACTTGAACTCACATTCCAAGATGTCTGGCTCTAGGACAGTGATCACGTTATCGTGACTATCTTGCTCGTGAAGCTCTTTTTTGTACAGTTCTTCTGTGTATTCTTGCCACCTCTTCTTAATATCTTCTGCTTCTGTTAGGTCCATACCATTTCTGTCCTTTATCGAGCCCCTCTTTGCATGAAATGTTCCCTTGGAATCTCTAATTTTCTTGAAGAGATCTCTTGTTTTTCCTATTCTGTTGTTTTCCTCTATTTCTTTGCATTGATCACTGAGGAAGGCTTTCTTATCTCTCCTTGCTATTCTTTGAAACTCTGCATTCAGATGCTTATATATTAAGAAGGATAAAAAAGCAAAGAAATTTTAATAAGTAAAATAAATAGTCCCAAAACAAATCCACACACTTAAGGTCAATTAATTTATGACAAAGGAGGAAAGAATAAACAATGAAGAAAAGACAACCTCTTCAATAAGTGGTGCTGGGAAAACTGGACAGCTACATAAACTGTAGCAATATTTTTTTGGTCTATCTCCTAAAGTAAAAGAAATAAGAGCAAAATTAAATAGGGCCTTATTAAACTGAAAAGCGCTAGCACAGCATAGAAAGCTATCAACAAACCAAAAAGACAACTTACAAATGGGAGAAAACATGTGCAAATGATGTGACCAACAAACGGTTAATATCCTAAACATATAAGCACCACATCCAACCTAATATCAAAAAAGCAAACAGCAGGATTTAAAAATGGGCAAAAAATCTGAATAGACATTTTTCCAAAAAAAAGACATACAAATGGCTAACAGGTACATGAAAAAATGCTCAACATCACTAATCATAAGAGAAATGCAAATCATAATCACAATGAGAGGAATTCCCTGATGGTCCAGTGGTTAGGACTCATCACTCTTACTGCTGAGGGCCTGGGTTCGATCCCTCGTCAGAGAACTAAACTCTCACAAGTCTCACAGCATGGCTTGGTGAAAAAAAAAAAGAATTGCAATGAGATACTACCTCACACCTGTTAGAATGGCTATCATCAAAAAGACCACAAGTAATAAATGCTGGTGAGGATACAAAGAAAAGGGACCCCTCCAAGGTTGTTGATGAGAATGTAAACTAGTGCAGCCACTCAGAATGGAGGTTTCTCAAAAAATTAAAAATAGAACTACCATATAATCCAGCAATTCCACTCCTGGGTTCATATCCAAAGAAAACAAATATATTGATTTGAAGAGATATACACACCCCAATGTTCACAGCAGTATTATTTACAATAGCCAAGATATTAAGGCAACCTAAGTGTCCATCAATAGATGGATGGATTTTTAAAAAGTGCAATGTTTGTGTGTGGGTGGGTGTGTGTGTATATATAGTGTGTGTATGTATGTGTATATATATGCAATGGAATATTAGTCATGAAAAGATGAAGTTCTGCCATTTGTAACAATGTGGATGGTCCTACAGAGCATTAAACTTAGTAAAATAAGTCAGATAGAGAAATATCTTCTGTTATGCCTTACATGTGGAATAAAAAAATGAAACAAAAAAGTTTATATAACAAAACAGAAATAAACTCACAGATAGAGAGAACAAACTAATGGTTACCAGTGAGGAAAGGGAATGGGGAGGGGGAAAATAGGGATGCGGGATTAAAACATGTGAACTACTATCTATAAAGTAAATAAGATATAAAGACATATTGTACAGCACAAAGAAATCCAGCCATTATTTGATAATAACTTTAAATAGATTGTAATCTCTAAAAATACTGAATCACTATGTTGTACACCTAAAACTAACAGTATTGTAAATCAACTATACTTTAATAAAAAATAATAAGCTAAAAAAGTAAAATAAGGGCTATAATATATGTCTAAAGAATAAAGGACAAACAAAAAGAAGAAAACATAGGGGAAAGGGGTAAAATGGAGCAAGAAGAAAAGACAATCATAGATACAAAAACTCTTACACAGAAGTAAGAGAGGGAGAGGAGAGGGTTGAGACGGAGGATGGTGGTACACTGGAAGGAGATAGAGAATCCGATGGTGAAGCGCAAACGGGATGCGATCTTGTTTCTCTACACACCCATCCAAGAGCAGAACCCAGCAACCTGAGCACGACTTCCCACAGGTCCATGGTAGTGAGAACCATTCCTTTCAACTGAGATCACTGCCCTTTCCATACTTGTAGGAAAGAAGTGTCCATCCCAACACTCAACCCTCTTCTCATCTGTTGACCCACGTACTAATAATGCTGAAAAATTCTAGTTTATACTTTTTGGATTTCTGGGGTTATGTGGGATATTCACTTTGTTAACCTAACATACAAACAAGAGCCTAAATTTTTCAAAAAATAACAATTACAGCCATTAAAGATGAAATCTCTAGGGTCACAGCTCCAATCTCATTTAGCAAATGGAAAAAAGCAAGACTGAGATGACTTTCCCAGAGTCTTATAGCCTGGCAAAGAGATAGCCATGAATTGGATCAGGGAGGGAGCAGAGTATGAGTGCCATGAACATGAAGGCAGATCATTTTCTGAAAAAAGACACCACTAAAACAGTCTGAGTCTTTGTCATTCAAGTTTTTTCCACCACACATCTGTACACTTGGCTCTGTCATGTTACCACTTCCTGGTGTAGGGATTGTTTTCCTTTCAAGAATAAATAAACAGTACAAGCCAATAAACTCTAGAATGATAAATGCCCTCTTATCTCAATATTTTCTTCCCAGAAGATGGAATATTACAAACAAGGAAAATTCTTTTCACCAAAATAATAAATATTTATCATAAAGCACAAACAGGACACTAAAGAAAGCCTAGCGGTAATTTTACTTTCTGTCAGTGCAATATTTTCTCCAAGTCCTTGGGGCTGTCAGCCCAGGGTAGACACACAGAGAGTGAAGCTGGCTAACCGATCCTGAATGCCAATTTGGCCACATTCTGAGTCCAACTGCCCACTGAGACATTGCATTGCGGTATCAGTTCCACTTAAGCAAATTCCAAGCATTAGTTTGCCTGTCCCAAACCAAACCCTTCTCAGTCATGTCTAACTCTCTGAGACCATACGTACTGTATTCTGCCAGGCTCCTCTGTCGATGGGATTTTCCAGGCAAGACTACTGGAGTGGATTGCCATTTGCTCCTCCAGGGGATCTTCCCAACCAAGGGATTGAAACTGCCTCTCTTGTGGCTCCTGCACTGGCAGGCAGATTCTTTACCACTGAGCCACCTGGGAAGCCCATTCTAAACCCACCCACCAAGAGGCAAATTTAATGCCCACATTGACCAAAAGTCCCAATGATTTTGAGATGTGTCTTTGGAGATGTAGGAATACATGTGAAAATACACTGAAAACTCCCATGATTCTGACCTCAGAGCTGAAAGAATCCAAGTCAAAAACTCTTATTTCATTGATACACTGAATTGAAATAAACAGGTTATGAGCACTTTTTGAGTATCTACTGTGTACAGGGCACTAGATCAGTGGTTGCCCAGGTGTGCCTGGGGGAGAGTAAAAGACAAGTACATTCTAACATAAAACTGTTTTCATTCCAATTTTGAGAAATTGTTAATTCAGGTTACAATTGGCCTTTTTCTTGTTCCCACTCCTTGCTTGTTTTGCATACTCTTCTAACAAACACCTCTCTAAGAAAGTACTATGGAAAATTTTAGGTTAAGCAAGACAATTCAAAACATTTCTTTGCTAATATGAAACTCAAAGATGATACCTAAATATCAATAAGTCTTGCTACCAGAATCCCTTGTTACGCCTATTGATTTGGTTTTGTGGGGATGGGGGCAGGGAACATGGTCATAGGTCATCCCTGTGACAATACAACAGCACTAGAGAACATGCCTATTGCAGCTCCTAAGCCACACTTCGGGTCTCAGTTTTTCTACTTAAAGCAGGGTGCTGAAGTTTCTTCCTCTCCATGATTCTTTCATTCTTCACGAGGAATATGTCTGCTAACCAAATCAAAGTCTCCAGACATTAATTGGAAGACCTGGTGCCTCTTCTTGCTTCAAAAAGTCCTATAATAAATAGCTAATGTTCAGAGAAATGACTTTTATAATCTAGGAGGCAGAGAGGAGGGAACATGGGTTCAAGTGGGGTCCCCCACAGTGTAGAGACACATAGCTCTAGTACCCTTGGAAATTTAGTTACAATAGACTGACCTAGATGTGATCCTGCCAAAGGCAAGGAGCATACTAGGTGGCATTTGATGGATTCTTCTAGCCTTATAAATTTGATTCGTGATTCTATGCCCCTAAGATCTGAATTAAAGAGATCAGCATTATTGAATTTTGTAGAAAATACAGCCATAGGACTGATGCACTTAACTTCCTTTACTGGGCATTCTATTACAAACAAAATGGATAACCATGCTTCGAGAAGCTGAAGGAACTAGGAGGAAAAATACAGCCAGCATCTTGTGTGTGTACACATGTACTCAGTCATGTCCAACTCTTTACGACCCCATGGACTGTAGCCCACAAGACTCCTCTGTCCATGGAATTTTCCAGGCAAGAATACTGAAATGGGTTGCCATTTCCTACTCCAGGAAATCTTTCCAACCCAGGGACTGAACCCAAGTCTCTTGTGTTTCCTGCTTTGGCATGTGGATTCTTTACCACTGCGGCACTAGGGAAGCCCCCAAGATCTTCTACTAGAGGATAATATGAGAAATAATTTATGCTAACCCTTTCTGTTACGTGCTAATATTTTAAAGGTTAAATTTCCCAAGATTACTTCACACTCTAATATACATTAAGCTCCCATTCATAGACTTCACAAGGTGCCAAGCACAGCAAGCAAGAAAAAAGACAACAGAAAGCAACTGGTCAGACTTTAAATGCCTACATTTGGCAAATGATAAGCTTTTATCAGTTGCTTAGAAATTCTCAAAGTGTCACCTGTTGGTGTTCTTCATCAGAACCACGATGACAGCATTACAGAAATGCAGAGACCTGGGTCTCAGCTAATGTCAGTGGCATAGAATCTCTGAGTGAAGGGCTTTTTTTCCAGGTCCCTTAGTGATTGTGAAGTACCCTAAAGTTTGAGACTGCTACCCCAGGAATCATCTCAAGTCCATATTATTCAGGAGGCTCCAGTACAGGCCTCAATGAGGGAATGACTCAATTATATGGGGCTAAAATGTACTAAGAGTCTCATCCTCCCATTTCCGTCTTATACTCAAGCTCACATTCCAACGGAATTCCTTGGGCTCTTAAGGTTGAGAGGAAATTGCTGATGTTCCTGAATTACCCTTAATAATAGCTCGGCCACATTTGAAGAGCTGAACACAATAATGCTTGATTAATTTGGACCTGTTAAAACAGAGATTGCACTAACTTGGGAGAAGTCAGAGTCAGTAGTCCTTTTTACTAAAGATTTTTTTTTCCCCTCTGTGGAGTAATAATGTATTCTAACTCAAAAACTAAAGCCAAATTTTAGCTCTGGACTTTTAACCTTTATGTGGGATAAGATATACTTAAAATTTTCCCAAACACTTCATCTATCCCCTGGTCCATCATTACCAACTGCTGTGAATTTTTTTCCTGTGGATTAATAAGAATTCTGGTTCTGAATCCAAATAGCAAAGAGAAAGAAATAATCATTATTAAAACATACAATAGGACTTCCCTAGTGGTTCAGTGATTGGGAATTCGCCTGCAAACACAGGAGACATGAGTTCCATTCTTGGTCTGGGAAGATCCCACATGCCATGGGGCAACAAAGCCCGTAAGCCACAACTACTGAGCCCCTATGCCACAACTACTGAAGCCCGTGAGCTCTAGAGCCTGTGCTCTGCAACAAGAGAACTACAATGAGAAGCCCACACACCCAGACTAGAGAGTGGTCCCTTCTCACAGCAAATAGAAAAAGTCTGTGAGCAGCAAGGAAGATCCAGTGCAGTCAAAAATAAAATAAATAAATAATAAACACTATGCCAAGTATTGATTTCCTCAGTTCTTTTTTATATTATTTATTTTCATCATCATAACCCTAGGGGTAGATGTTATTAGCCCTATTTTACATCTGAGGCTAAGGAACTGCATAGCTGCTAAATGATAAAACCAGAGATGATACCTGGTTTCAGCCCTTCACAAAAGGAAAAGCGGGGAGCTGCCTTTATTATACTAGCATCTTCTTTCACTCCAAATTCACTTGAAGGGGGCTGCATGTTTGTTAGCCTAGGGAATAAATAATGCCCTGGAGAAAAGAGGACTTGAAAGTCCATCTGACTTAGTTTGAATCAAGAAAGCATTTCTCTAACAAGATGTATAACTCTGAGCAAAGCCACTCACTCTGTGACTCCGTTTATAAAAGATAAACATCTCCTATAAAACAAGGTACCATTTATAACATTCTGATAAGGGGTAATCAAAATCAGAAAGTAACAATGTGAAACCTTCTAACATCACAAGTAACAGTTTAAAATTAGCTCTTGTTCTTTCCTTCTTCGTTTCTTAAATATCAAAGTATTCTTCTAAAATATCACTGAGGCAGTTTATGAAAAGAATGAAGAATCAAAAAGAGTAAATCAAGGAAGCAAAGAGTTCCTGGAGAGTGAAAGGAAAAGGGAATATAAGCAGAGGGAATAAGAATACCTGTATAGAAGGAAACAACAGATGGACACCCAAACCAAACTTCTTCCATTTGACAAATTTGTGAAGATCATTCTAATAGAAGTTCCATCATGTCTTGATGAACACAGAAACCTCACTTAGCAGCGTCATATCAAAAAGAACAAGTTAAAGAATTCTACGTTCTCACACCCAATAAAAGTTTCTCCCTTTAAGAATACACATGCCCCCTTGAAATTTAAGTTTTATTATTGCTGAAACATGTTAAGAATTTTCTTCATAATACCACACATCATACTGGATTCTATGGCTGTCAAAACAGTTGCTGCTTCATGAAGTTACTTGAGTAGTAAATACCACATCATCATACCATCAGATGATAAACACACATCTCAACATCTCCTGTCTTGGCCACCACAACACAACTCTTGCAAAGAGGTATTCCCAGCTTCTTGTTCTAAGCAAGACAGGCCCTCCTAAGGCCACCATAGCACCTCAGAACTAGAGAAAGAACCTCTCAGAGTTCCTCTTTTTCCTGAGATGAGCACACTGAAGACTATTTCTCCCCTCACTTGGCCAACATCCTGCTGAGAGGTGCAGGAAAGAACACTTGTCCAATGACACCACCTTGTCCTGCTTGGCCATCAGTTCTAATACATCACAACCCCTATTACCTGTTAACCAGAAACCTGGACTCCCACATCATCCATCATCTCAAGCATTCTTTACACCTACTACTTGGATCCACTTTCCCAACCATCCTCTACCTCTAAAATTCTTCCCCCTATCAGTCATCAGCAAACACTTTTGTTATGGGTTGAACTATGCCCCTGCCCACCCAAATTGCTATGCATGAATCCTAATCCTCAGTACCTCAGAGTGTGACCTAATATAAAAATAGGGTCATTGCAACTCACAGATTGGGAGAAAACATTTTCAAATGATGTGATCGACAAGGGTTTCATCTCCAAAATTTAAAAACAGCTCATGCAGCTCAATTAAAAAAAAAAAATCAAAAAAAGGGAGAAGACCTAAAGAGACATTTCTCCAAAGAAGAAATACAGATCAGCAAGAGGCACATGAAAAGATGTTCATCAATGCCAGTTACTGGAGCAATGAAAATCAAAACTATAATGACATTATCACCTTACCCCAGTCAAAGTGGCTAAAATCCATAAACAATAAATGCTGGAGAGGGTGTGGAGAGAAGGAAACCCTCCCACACTGTTGGTGGGGATGTAATTTGGGACAACCACTATGGAGAACAGTATGGAGATTCCTTAAAAAACTAAAAACAGAGCTACCATATGATCCAGCAATCCCACTCCTGGGCATGTATCTGGAGAAAAACGTGATCCAAAAGGATACATGCACCCCAAAGTTCACTGCAGCACTGTTTACAATACCCAAAACATGGAAGCAACCTGAATGTCCATCAACAGAGAAGTGGATAAAGGAGATGTAGTACAAATATACAATGGAATATTACTCAGCCATTAAAAAGAACGAAATAATGCATTTGCAGCAACATGGGTGGACCTAGAGAGTGTCATACTGAGTGAATTAAGTCAGACGGAGAAGGGTAAATATCATATAACATCCCTTATATGCAGAATCTAAAAAGAAATTATACAAACAAACTTATTTACAAAATAGAAACATACAGACTTAAGAGAACAAACATGGTTACCAGGGGGAAGGATGGAGGGAGGAGAGAGTTAAGGAGTTTGGGATTGATATATACACACTGCTATATTTGAAATGGATAACTTTCAAGGTCCTACTGTATACCACAAGGAACTCTGCTTAATGTTACGTGGCAGCCTGGATGGGAGGGATGTTTGGGGAGAATGGATACATGTGTATGTATGCTTGAGTCCCTTTGCAGTCCACCTGAAACTATCACAACATTGTTAACCAGCTATACTCCGTTATAAAATGAAAAGATTTTTTAAAAATAGGGTCATTATACACTGATGAAAGACAGTGAAGATGACACAAATTGAAAGATACATTGTGCTCAGAGACTGAAAGAGTTAATGGTGTTAAAATGACCATACTATTCAAGGCAACCTACAGATTCAGTTCAATCCCTATCAAAATTCCTATGGCATTTTTCACAGAACTATAATAAATAGCTCTAAAATTTGTATAGAAACACACAAAAAAAATCTGAACAGTCAAAACAATCTTGAGAAAGAGGAACAAGGCTGAAAGCATATGTGCCCTGATTTTAAAATATAACACAAAGCTACAGTCACCAAAACAGTTTGGTAGTGGCACAAAAACAGACCCATAAATCAATGGAACAGAATAGAGAGCCCAGAAAGAAAGCCACACTTACACGGACAGTTAATCTATGAAAAAAAGAGGCAAGGATATACAAAAGGACAGACTATTCAATTAATGGTATTGTGAAAACTAGACAGCTACATGCAAAAGAATCAAACTAGACTACTTTCTCACACCATATCAAAAATAAATTCAAAATGGATTAAGGACTTAAGTATAAGATCTGAATTGTAAAATTCCCAGAAGAAAACAGGCAGTAGGCTCTTTGATATTGGTCTTAGCAATATTTTTTGTGAAAACAAACAGATGGGACCTAATTAAACTCAAAATCTTTTGCACAGGAAAGGAAATTATCAACAAATAAAAGACTGCCTACTGAATGGTAGAAGATATTTGCAAATGATATGTCTGACAAGGCATTCATATGCAAAGTATACAAAGAACTCATCACTTCAGTTCAGTTCAGTTCAGTCTCTCAGTCATGTCTGACTCTTTGCGACCCCATGAATCACAGCACACCAGGCCTCCCTGTCCATCACCAACTCCTGTAGTTCACTCAAACTCATGTCCATCAAATCGGTGGTGCCATCCAGCCATCTCATTCTCCGTCATCCCCTTCTCCTCCTGCCCCCAATCCCTCCTAGCATCAGAGTCTTTTCCAGTGAGTCAACTAGTCGCATGAGGTGGCCAAAGTATTGGAGCTTCAGCTTTAGCATCAGTCCTTCCAGTGAACACCCAGGATTGATCTCCTCTAGAATGGACTGGTTGGATCTCCGTGCAGTAGAAGGGACTCTCAAGAGTCTTCTCCAACACCACAGTTCAAAAGCATCAATTCTTCGGAGATCAGCTTTCTTCACAGTCCAACTCTCACATCCATACATGACCACTGGGAAAACCATAGCCTTGACTAGACGGACCTTGGCTGGCAAAGTAATGTCTCTGTTTTTTAATATGCTATCTAGGTTGGTCATAACTTTCCTTCCAAGGAGTAAGTGTCTTTTAATTTCATGGCTGCAATCAGCATCTGCAGTGATTTTGGAGCCCCAAAATATAAAGTCTGGCACTGTTTCCCCATCTATTTCCCATGAAGTGATGGGACCAGATGCCATGATTTTAGTTTTCTGAATGTTGAGCTTCAAGTCAACTTTTTCACTCTCCTCTTTCATTTTCATCAAGAGGCCTTTGAGTTCCTCTTCACTTTCTGCCATAAGGGTGGTGTTATCTGCATATCTGAGGTTATTGATATTTCTCCCAGCAATCTTGATTCCAGCCTGTGCTTCTTCCAGCCCAGCATTCCTCATGATGTACTCTGCATATAAGTTAAATAAGCAGGGTGACAATATACAAACTTGACGTACTCCTTTTCCTATTTGAAACCAGTCTGTTGTTCCATGTCCATTTCTAACTGTTGCTTCCTGACCTGCATACAGGTTTCTCAAGAGGCAGGTCAGGTGGTCTGTTTCAGAATTTTCCACAGTTTCTTGTGATCCACACAGTCAAAGGCTTTGGCATAGTCAATGAAGCAGAAATAGATGTCTTTCTGGAACTCCCTTGCTTTTTCCATGATCCAGCTGATGTTGGCAATTTGATCTCTGATTCCTCTGCCTTTTCTAAAACCAGCTTGAACATCTGGAAGTTCACGGTTCATGTATTGCTGAAGCCTGGCTTGGAGAATTTTGAGCATGACTTTTCTAGAGTGTGAGATGAGTGCAATTGTGCAGTAGTTTGAGCATTCTTTGGCATTAGCTTTCTTTGGGATTAGGATGAAGACTGACCTTTTCCAGTCCTGTGCCCACTGCTGAGTTTTCCAGATTTGCTGGCATATTGAGTGCAGCACTTTAACAGCATCATCTTTCAGGATTTGAAATAGCTCAACTGGAGTTCTATCACCTCCACTAGCTTTGTTCATAGTGATGCTTCCCAAGGCCCACTTGACTTCACATTCCAGGATGTCTGGCTCTAGGTGAGTGATTACACCATCGTTTATCTTGGTGGTGAAGGTCTTTTTTTGTAGAGGTGGCAAGAATACACAGAAGAACTGTACAAAGAACTCATACTTAACTTTTAAAAAAGTCCAATTTAAAAGCGGCAGAGAACTTGAATAGACATTTTTTCCAAAGGGGATGTGCAGATGGCAAATCGGCACATAAGGACTTCCCTAGCAATCTAATAGTTAAGAATGCAACTGCCTATGTAGGGGACAAAGATTTGATCCCTGGTCCTGAAAGATTCCACATGCTGGGGGACAACTAAGCCTGGGCACAACTATTGAACTGACACCCTACAACAACTGAAGCCCACGTGCCCTGGAGTCCGCACTGTGAAGTGAGAGAAGCCACGGCAATGACAAGTGTGTGCACCACAATGAAGAACAGCCCCTGCTCGGTGCAACTAGAGGAAAGTCCATCTGCAGCAACAAAGACCCAACACAGCCAAAAATAAAATTACATAAATAATTTAAAATAAAACAAATAGGAATATGAAAAGATGTTCAACATCACTAATCATCCAGGAAATGTAAATCAAAACCAAATGAGGCACAACCTTACATTTGTCAGATAACATGTTGGCAAGGAAGTGGGGAAAAAGGAAGCCTTAAGCACTGTTGGTGGGAAAACAGTATGGAGGTCCTTCAAAAAATTAAAAACAGAACTACCATACAATCCAGCAATAATATATAGTTTATACAATAGAATCTTTATTGCTCAGCCATAAAAGAGAATGAAATGTTGCCACTTACAACAATGTGGATGAACCTAAAGAATATCATGCTAAGTGAAATGTCAGACAGAGAAAGACAAATACCATGTAACTTCATTTATATGTGGAATCTAGAAAAATAAAACAAATGAACAAATACAATAAAACAGAGACAGTCAGAGATACAGTGAACAAATACAATAAAACAGAGACAGTCAGAGATACAGAGAACAAACAGGAGTTGCTGGGGGTGGGATGGGAGATGAGAAAAACAGATGACGGAGATTAAGAGGTGTAAACTACCAGTTACAAAATAAATGAGTCATGGGTATGAAATGCACAGTGTAGGGAATACAGTCAATAAGTACATAATACCTTTGTATGCTGACAGATGGCAACTGGACTTACTGTGGTGATCATTTTAAAATGTATAGAAATATCCAGTCACTATTCTGTGCACCAGGAGCTAACGCAGTGCTGCGGGTCAATACTTCAAAATCACACAAACTCATAGAAAAAGAGATCTGATTTGTGGCTACCAGGGGCAGAAGTTGGGTGAAGGGTAATTGGAGATCCTTGTAGCTCAGATGATAAAGAATCTGCTTGCATTGCAGGAGACCCAGGTTCGATCCCTGGGTCAGGAAGATCCTCTAGAGAAGGGAATGGCAACCCACTCCAGTATTCTTATCTGGAGAATCCCATGGACAGAAGACCCTGGCAGGCTACAGTCCATGGGGTCACAAAGAGTTAGACACAACTGAGCAAGTAACATTACTACTATTAGTCAAAAGGTACAAACTTCTAGTTATAACATGAATAAATACCAGAAATATAACGCACAACATAAATATAATTAACTCTCCCATATATGTGAATACTGTTAAGAGTAAATCCTGAGTACTCATCATAAGGAAAAAGATAAACTTTTTATTTATTTACTCTTATATCTATATGAGATGGCAGATGTTCACTAGATTTATTATGATAATCAATTCATGATGAATGTAAGTAAAAATATTATGCTGTACACCTTAAACTTACACAGTGCTATATTTCAATTATACATCAGTAAAACTAGAAGAAACAAAATTAAAATTAAAAAATAAAATGCAAAAAATAGGATCATTGCAAATATGATTAGTTAAGTTAGAATTAAGTCATATGGGAGTAGGGAGGCCTTCTATTAATAATTCAACATGACTAGTGTCCTCATAAAAAGGAGAAATTTGGAAACAGGCACACGCTCAGGGAGAATGTCATGTTGGATTTATGCTGCCCGAGCAAAGAAGTACCAGAAGCTGAATGAGAAGCCTGGAACAGATTTCTCCCTGGTGGCTACAACAGGAACATGGCCCTTTCAACATCTTGATTTCAGACTTCTGGTCTTCAAAACTATGAGACAATAAACTTCTGTTGTTCTAAGTCACCCAGTTTGTGGTACTTTGCTATTCAGCTCCATCCAGCTCATTCGATTCTTCTCTGAACACCTCCTTCCCTAGCTGTTTTGTGGTGACGCAAGTCTCCTCCACAGCCGTCTTGAAGGAAGGACTTATTCTTCTCATACCCCTGCATTCTTCAAAGTCTGGAAGTGGAGTAAGTATCCACCTTGCTCCCATTGCTCCCTGTAAACCATTCCTTCTCTCTCTTTGCTCAAAAGCTCAGATCTTGCAAAGTCCAAGCCTAAGACTCTCCCTACTTGTTACTGTCACCTAGAAATCCTGGTCACTCTTCATCACGTATTCATCACATTTTATCACCTGCTACACAAGTTCCTTTCTTCCCGTACTCCTATCAAAAATAGTAATACTACTACTAATAATTACTGGCATCAACACTCGTGTCTCAGTTCCTTCACCTCCTCAAGTACAAAGGTTGTTTCCTCCAGGACCAGACAGCATTCAATCTTGTCATCACTATTAACTGCGTCACCTTCAAAATAGCCTCAAGCTTCCCACTCTGAACACCATGTTCTAAATTTTCAGTTCATTCACTCTGTACGCCTTTTCCAGCAGTTTTTGCTTCCATTTACCAAGGCTTCCAAGCCATGATCATCTTACTTTCCCTCTCAATCACTCTTCTTAGAAGTCTTTCCCTCTCTTACTGTCCAGTTTGAATCCCAATAGTCCTTAATTAGAATGACTGCCTTGGAGAAGGAAATGGCAACCCACTCCAGTGTTCTTGCCTGGAGAATCCCAGGGACGGTGGAGCCTGGTGGGCTGCCGTCTATGGGGTCGCACAGAGTTGGACACGACTGAAGCGACTTAACAGCAGCAGCAGCAGCCTTGGAAACACCTTTCACTCTTTCTCTCTTTTCATTTTAGTACAGTTATATGGCAAAAGTTTCAACTCTGACAAAACCCATCAATCTGCCTACTGCAGATCTCAGTCTGAGAAGCTGAATTTGCTAGAGTAAAATATACAAGTATGTTGTTTGATCTCCCTTTAAAGTTATGACTGTGGAAATACATTTAGCAGCTACTGTCCAACCTCATCAATTACCTATCATCCTCCCAGTCAGAACCTTTCATTCCTTGAAAAGTTGAACCCCTGGATTTTCATCACATTTCCTGTGATTTATTGGTGATTGTAATATTCAAATAACAGACCCATTTAAAACTTTGGAACAGTATGATATGTCAGTTAGTTGACCTATTCATTACAATTGACCTTGCCTGCAACCTTACCTCAGGCACACACTTCAGGGATTATACTCTAGACACTTGTCATTACTAACATCATACAATCTCAGTTTCTATCATTTTATTCTATCTTTCAAGTTCATTTTTTCTTTCATATTCACTCCAAAACTCCCTTGGTCCTACTGGGTCATCAAATCCATTGATCCTACCACCTACCCTTCTCAAGCCTCTTCTTCACTTACCAAATTTAGATCCAAGATCTATCATTTTAATCACTCTGGCATACATCCTTATCTAGCTTGCTTCCTTAATACTTATCTGACAAAGTTTGAAATTGCTAAAACCTAACTCTGTACCCACTGTACATCTACAATCGAGCAGTGGACTTTGGCTAGAGAAAACACAGAACCATGCTGACTAGTCTCTCAAGTACAACCTCAAATCTCAAAAATACTGCCCAGCAACCTTCTACATTTCTGACTTTCCCATCCACAAACAACTCTTTTCATATCTTTCTTTTCTCCCTAAACGTCTATACCAGCTCCATCCTTACTCTTCGCTGAAATTCTTGCCTCTTATTTTCCTAATAAAATAGAATCTTTCAGGCACTAATTTCCATGCCCTTCCTACACCAAGTTTACCAGCCTTTCTCCATCTGTACCCATACCCTCTGCCTTCCCTCTTGTCACATGGATGAACTCCTCCTACTAATCTAGAGCTAACCCCTTCTTTTATTATCTTGATTCCAATTCCTTATCCCTACTCAAAGACTGCTTCTCCAATTACTCTTTCTCCTGATCACATTAGTTTTCTCTTCACTATACAACCATGTTGTAATTTGTTCCATCCTAAAAATACCCATCTTGACCCCATAACTCCCTCTAGGACCTGGTCCATTTTTCTATTCTCATTTATTAAAAAAAAAAAAAAAAACTCCTTAAATGTCTGTGATAGCTGTGTTCAGGTTCTCAATATCTGTAATCTGATGTTAACTCAGCATTCCACTAAGCTCACTCAAATCACCAAATTAATTGTCGATGCTTGGTCCCCATCTTTTAACTCTCAGCAGCATCCAGCACAGCTAATCATGTCCTTCTTGAAACACATTCTTTTCCTTGGATTCCAGGACAACACAATTTATGCTTCACAGGCTGGTTCTTTCCATCTACTTCATAGAATCCTCTCTCTTGTTTAGGGCTTCCATGATAGCTCAATCAGTAAAGAATCCACCTGCAATGCAGGAGACCCTGGTTTGATTCCTGAGTTGGGAAGATCTGCTGGAGAAGGGACAGGCTACCCACTCCAGTATTCTTGGACTTCCCAGGGGCTCAACTGGTAAAGTATCTGCCTGAAATGCAGGAGACCTAGGTTAAATCCCTGGGTTGGGAAGATCCCCTGGAGAAGAGAAAGGCTACCCAATCCAGTATTCTGGCCTGGAAAATTCCATGAACTTTTCTCTTGTTTAACCACAATGTTGTGGGGTGACCAAACCTCAGGTCTAGATCTTCTCATCTCAGACTCCACCTACTCCCCAGGTGCCTAAACTATTCCAATATCTTCATATTGGGTCTGTATGATGACTCCCAACTCACAACCCCTGATCAAACTCTTGTGCATATCTGATCACTCACAGCATACGTCTTAGTATTCCGGAAACCCAACTCATGATTTCTACTCTACAGTTTCTAAAAATATCTCCTCCTCCAATCTCCCAGTAAATGGAAGACTATTTCATTACTATACTATTTATCTAGTAAGAGTATTCTTTGATTTTTCCCTTTCTCAGACTTTCCACATTCAATCCGTCAGGAAGGCTGGTTCCCATTACAATCTCAATACATCCATGTAGAATAAATGGACGGATGTATAAACGAGAAAGTGTGAGCAACTGTATTATACCAAAAGTAGAAAAACTACTTTTACAGTCCAAAGATACAACTGACAGCATGCATTTTTAACATAAATTTTTAAGAACTCATGAGGAACATATAAGGAAATGAAACCTGTAATAAAGATGCTGAGATTTACAACAAGTCTTCACTTCTCAAATTTGATCACTTCCACTTAAATTACTGGTAAGGTCTGCCCAGTAACTATTTTGGGAAATCTAATTTTCCTTATGTTAACTAGTTTAAATAAGTTCTGGCATGCTGCATTTTCACATCCTTGACTCCGAAACATAATAAATCCCAAAACTTCTATAATCTATTGATTGCCAGAGACTGTTCAGGTGAAAACTTGGAGAACAAAACTAATTAAACTAACTTTCTAGATGAAAGGAGCAATAGCTTTGATGTACCAGAGCAGAAAGAAAATGAGTCCTAGCAAATTATCTCTGGGAGCAACCTCTGAAGGTGGAATAATAAGGTATTTTCCTCAACTTCATGTTTTAATGAATTATTTTCAACAAATTCAATTAAAAATGTAAACAATATTTTTAGGAATAAAAAACACTCATTCACTTTTCTTTGTGTATACAAAAAACATGAATGCCTCTAAAAATGACTTTCTTGTTGTTGTTCAGACGCTGTCGTGTCTAACTCTGGGACCCCAGGATTGTAGCTACCAGACTCCTCTGTCCATGGATTTGCCAGGCAAGAATACTGGAGTAGGTTGAAAAATGCCTTGGGTCATTGTTTTTTACATAAAGGAACAGAAATATTGAGCCAGGGTTGATTCATGTAACCCTTAGCATCTTAGTTTGCTGACCATCATCCATACTCTTTAGCTCTTTTAAATTCAGAAAGGAATTACCAGATGGAGCCTCTTGATGAAAGTGAAAGAGGAGAGTGAAAAAGTTGGCTTGAAGCTCAACATTCAGAAAGCAAAGATCATGGCATCTGGTCCCATCACTTCATGGGAAATAGACAGGGAAACAGTGGAAACAGTGTCAGATTTATTTTTGGGGGCTCCAAAATCACTGCGGATGCTGAATGCAGCCATGAAATTAAAAGATGGTTACTCCTTGGAAGGAAAGTTATGACCAACCTAGACAGCATATTAAAAAACAGAGACATTACTTTGCCAACCAAGGTCCGTCTCATCAAGGCTATGGTTTTTCCTAGTGGTCATGTGTGGTTGTGAGAGTTGGAAAGCTGATTGCCGAAGAATTGATGCTTTTAAACTGCGGTGCTGGAGAAGACTCTTGAGAGTCCCTTGGACTGCAAGGAGATCCAACCAGTCCATTCTAAAGGAGATCAGTCCTGGGTGTTTATTGGAAGGACTGATGCTAAAGCTGAAGCTCCAATACTTTGGCCACCTCATGTGAAGAGTTGACTCACTGGAAAAGACTCTGATGCTGGGAGGGATTGGAGGCAGGAGGAGAAGGGGACAACAGAGAATGAGATGGCTGGATGACATCACTGACTCGATGGACATGAGTTTGGGTGAATTCCGGGAGTTGGTGATGGCAGGGAGGCCTGGCATGCTGTGATTCATGGGGTCACAAGGAGTCGGACACGATTGAGCGACTGAACTGAACTGAACTAAAGTGTAGAAATCCCACGTTTCAAAACAATTTATCTAAAGCCCAGGTTATAAACCTATTTCTCACACTGACAAGTTAGTCATGAGACAATTCCTCTAGACTTGGCCTCCCACAGAGGTATCGCAGAGTCACAGGGGTATACCCCTGGAAAATCACTTCATAACACAAGAACTCTTAACAGGAAGTCTGTGGTATTATTTATAAAGCCCTCTCTCCTAGGTAATGAACCTAGTCATTTCTGTTTTTCCATCCCCAGTATAACAAACCTAATGTAGATGAGAAGATCAAGAAATTATGCTGAAACAAGTTCAGAAGCAAGTATTTACACTGGAGCAGAAACTTTCAATAAGAGAAGATGGAAACTGTAGAACATCCGTGTCCACTGAAGGTAATGAAAGTGTCACATGAGGTGTGTTTTTCAACCTTCAGGAAGAAACTGCTGAGACGAAATAGATGTTGAACAAAGCTATTAAGTAAACCTTTTTGCTACAGTGGGCCTTAATGGCTTAAAACTTGGGTTCTTACAGTTATTTACGAAAAAAATTAATAAAAAAGTGTATGCAGCTGCTTCCTTCATAAATCTGGAAAAACTTCCACTTAAAGTCAAAGCCCTGTGCTCTATGACTTCTAACGTAGCCTTGAATAAGTCACTTAACTTCTCTACCTTCAGTTTTCTCCTTAAGAAAATGAACAACAATAGCATCTGTCTTGTGGGGCTGATTTAAAGGTTGATAATGTTAATAGCCAATAGTGAGTAAATGTTACTATATACCAGGCACTATTAAAGTACATTGGTAGTATAAATTCACTTAATCCCTATAGCAACCATATGAGGTAGATAACTACTATCATTATCCTTATTTTGTCCAAGAGGAAACTGAGGAACAGAAATGCGCTTCAAAGACCAGAGCATCAGCATCGTTTGGGAGCTTGTTGTTCAGTTGCTTAATCATGTCCGACTCTGCGACCCCATGGACTACAGCACATCAGGCTTCCCTGTCCTTCACCATCTCCCAGAGCTTGTGCAAACTCATGTTCATTGAGTCGGTGATGCCATCAAACCATCTTATCCCCTGTCATCCCCTTCTCCTCCTGCCTTCAATTGCTCCCAGCATCGGGTCTTTTCTAATGAGTCAGCTCTTCGCATGAGGTGGCCAAAGTATTAGAGCTTCAGCTTCAGCATCAGTCCTTCCAATGAACACCCAGGACTGATCTCCTTTAGGATGCACCGGTTGGATCTCCTTGCAGTCCAAGGGACTCCTAAGAGTCTTCTCCAACACCACACTTCAAAAGCATCAATTCTTCAGTGCTCATCCTTCTCTATGGTCCAGCTCTCACACCTATACATGACTACTTGGAAAACCATAGCTTTGACTAGATGGACCTTTGTCAGCAAAGTAATATCTCCGCTTTTTAATATCTGTCTATGTTTGTCATAGCTTTTCTTCCAAGGAGCAAGCATCTTTTAATTTCATGGCTGCAGTCACCATCTGCAGTGATTTCAGAGCCCAAGAAAATAAAGTCTGTCATTGTTTCCATTGTTTCCCCATCTATTTCCCATGAAGTGATGGAACCAGGTGCCATGATCTTAGTTTTTTGAATGCTGAGTTTTAAGCCAGCTTTTTCACTCTCCTCTCTCACATTCATCAAGAGGTTCTTTAGTTCTTCTTTGTTTCTGCCATAAAGGTGGTGTCATCTGTATATCTGAGGTTATTGATATTTCTCCCAGAGCTTGTTAGCAATGCCCACCATGGCATTTGTTGTTGTTGAAGTTCAGTCACTAAGTCATGTTCAAGTCTTTTGCCACCCCATGGATAGTCCACCAGGCTCCTCTGTACATGGGATTTCCCAGACAAAACACAGGATTGGGTTGCCATTTCATACTCCAGGGGATCTTCCCAGACCAGGGATTGAACCCACACCGCTTGTGTCCTGCATTGGCAGTTGCATTCTTTACCCCGAGAGCCACCTGGGAAGCTTATGTGTGTGTGCATGTGTGTGTGTGTGTGTGTGTGCGTAATTGGATTTGGTTGAAGTTATTATTACTTAACACTTAGCACTGATAGTAATTCGACGTTCAGAATTCTAGAACTTACATTCAAAATGGAATATAAAGAGCTAAGAATTCTTATCTCTTGGTTTCTTTCTATGGAAAATGACACTGAGAGAGAGAAGGAGTAATTTGACCAAGGTCAACCAGTAAATTAGGGGCACAGCAAAGATCTGAGCTTGAGCTTCAAAGGTCTGCAATTATGCACACAGTACTGGCTTCTCTTTACTTCCTGCTACTGTACAGGTCAAAAAAAAATAATGATAACTGAGTAAGTTAGCAATTAGTAGATGCACGTGGTTTCACATTACTGTTTAAAGTATTCTGCTGCCCACAGAGGAAACTCTAATGTCTATGAATATAAAATATCTTCGAAATGTGTTTCTTCAGAAACCAACTGCTTACTGGCTCCATAGTAAATTGAGTAGATTTTCTCTTGGGTGTTCTCCTGGCATTTAGCCAGGGCACTGACGCAAAATTAGCGTTGTGTAATATTGTAAACTCTGGGCAATAATGTAGCTAATTGTCCCTAACAAACACTCTTTCTATCCAGCATTAATCTTTATCTTTCTATCCATTTTCATATGAAAAAATTTTTAAGAGTTACAACACTTTGACATTTTCTAAATTGCATTGTATTCTCCCCTACAAAAACAGGAGTCCCATCTCATTAATACTTGTCTTAGAATTAGTTCAGAAAAAGTTTGTTTTCTGCTTACCATCTCCACACTGATATTCCTTTTGCATCTGTAAGAACAGATAACTACATTTGACTGTCCATTTCTCCTCTTACCTCTACATTTCTCCAAGATTTTCAACCATGCAAAATATATTCAGATTATTCTTTCAGCAAGTTACTTTATTCTTTCTTCAAATTTCTCAAAATGCATTTATTTCAAGGGGCTTCCCCAATGTCTCAGCAAGTAAAGAAACCCCCTGCAGGAGATGTAGTTGAGAGTTTGATCCCGTGGGTTCAATCCCTGGGTCAGGAAGATCCCCTGGAGACTCCAGTATTCTTGCCTGGGAAATTCCATAACATGAATTGTCGAGGTATTTCTCGAATATTAGGCATTTTATTAATCTTTACTCTGTAGTCAACAGAAAAGACATAACATGCATAATTCCTGGCTTTACTTCCTATACAATATCATTTGTACAGATACCAGCTATCCTTAGTCTTATTACTCAGTTTTCATTTGGCTGGTTTGCCTGCATGTTCACTGTTCCTGAGCCTTCCCCCCTTTGCATTCACTGCTCTCCTTGGTGATTCAGGATTTGCTATGGATATCTGGGGAGAAGAAAGTTTTGTCTTCCTGTAGAAAGTGGGTGAATATTTAGATCCACCCTTCCTAGACTGTATTTTCCCTACAAGTGAATTTCCTTCAAGATTTAAAGAGGTGGAAAGCTTCATGTGTGTTCAACTGTATTAAAAATTAAAAAAAACAGAAAACTATTCACCAAAATATTAATACATTGGACTTCTAAGGATATTTGGACTATGGATGATATTAATCTATTTATTTTTGCTTTTCTGTATGTTTCCAGATTAATAAAATAGAAGATTAACAATAATTCTGAGATGCCCAAAGTTGTTAGAAACAGAAGTCTGGGTTCATATGGGCTCTAGACAGTAATTTCAAATATACTGGACAAACATCACTCCAAAATTCAAACAATTTTTTTAAATAATAAAAATGATTTTAAAAAGAAAATAGTCAACCCAATAACAGAGTAATAGATGATCACAAAACAGAGGAAATTGAATTTAAATAAACCTACACAGGACTCTACTCACAGCACATTCCGACTTGACATCATGAAACAGAAATCACCAAAATCAAGAAGGTAGGAAGGCCTTTGTTACTTCTCTCTGATGTGTTCCTAGACTCAAAGATCCAAAGAGTCACAACTGACAAGCAAACCAGAGGTTTCTTCCTACTTTCTCCATTCTACTCTATTCTACTGTGAAAAAAGGAGTAACTATGCCCTTTTACCATCCTCATTACAAGGTATTCTACTCAGCTGCAAAAAAGAAAAACAAAAACAATAAACTATTCCATTCAAAAAACAGAAATTATATAATTTACACTATCTCACCACCAAGCATATTATAACAAAATTTTTATTAAAGTACAATTTGGAAATTAGAAGAGGAAAACTACTTTTAAATAATCCTTGCATAGAAAAAAAAACCAAAATTACAATGATAGGCCATTTGGAAAACAACAAAAATAAGAGCACTACCTATAAAAATTTGGAAAACACTGCTGGACAGTCTAAGAAATTTACTTTAAAGCCTTTATTATTAATTTCTACAATATAAAATAAATGGTCAAAGTACTTAACTCAAGGTAGAAAGAGTAAAACAGAACAAACTTCAAGAAAACCAGAAGAAATAATAAACTACAAATCAATAAACTAATAATTAGTAAAATAGAGGCAAAATAGAACTCATAAATAAATTCAAAAGCTAGCTATTTTAAAAGAACAATAAAATAAGCCAATTAGGACAAATACAGTTTAAAAACAGAGTGAGAGGGAAAAAAACCACAGATACATTTTATGAAATTAGAAAAAAGGTCAAGCTACAAAAAATGAAGAAAATTGTTCATATTTGGAAAAAAATAAAAGATTCATAATCACGGAATTAATTGGGAAAGCTGTCAAAGAAATTACTTCAAAAAATAATGAATGGCTTACACAGTCGATAAGAAAATGTTTCTATTCTTTCAAGTGACAGATAATCTCTTTGCTGTTAAATTGTTAAAAAGTATAGAAAAAAATTAAGTACGTCATAATTAATTTTACAATCTAAAATATTACAATCTTTATAGAGAAATCTGACAAAGCAAATAAAAGAATCTATAAACACACCTAACTTATAAAGATTACTGTAAGATTTACACATAAAATAGAAGCAACAAACTTTCAATGTAATGTAAACATTAAAAGAAAACCTACACACCATGGTCATGGCCAGTTGGGAAATATTCCAAGAACCAACAGAATGGTTCTTTAATAATAATAATTGATCACATCAATAAACTGAGGGAGTTAAAGTAACCATTCAAATAGATGCTGAACTAGCATGTGGAAATAATTAAATATTTATTCTTGATCATTTTTAAATATATGTTCTTGATTAAGAGACTGCAAAAGAGACATAGGCATTTAGAACAGTCTTTGGGACTCTGTGGGAGAGGGTGAAGGTGGAATGATTGGGGAGAATGGAATTGTAGCATGTATATTATCATAAGTGACCAGTCCAGGTTCGATGCATAAATTTTCCTCTGTTCATTTCTTTGCATTTGTGCTTTTTTAATAAAAATACTTTTAACTGTAAAAAAATAATAATAATAATAAAAAAATAAAAATAAAAATTCATTATAGCAAGGTTAGTTAGACACATGATGGATGCAGCTTTAATCCTGCCATATATTATTACAGTTAAAATGTAAATGATGAAAAATATTTTGTGCTTATCAGCATTTATGTGGAAATGTGTTTTACAGTGATACATGGTGTTATATTTCTATTATTGTGATGAAAAAGAAAGCAATACAAAAAGACGAAGTGTTTATTAAAACATGAAAAAAAAAAAGAAATAAATGGTTTTGCAGCACTGAAGAGATTATAGAAAGTAAATAAGCTAGATCAGACCTGTTTTATGTAGTAATTTTATAGTTTATTTTAATTATTTCAGTTGTAAAATATTGTTATACTGTTAATTAGTTCTGATTGTTCATATTAAACTATTGAAATGCAAATAAATAAATAAATTTTGAAAAAAAAAATGTTCTTGATTCAACAACCAGTGGTCAATATCATACCTACTGTCAAAACACAAAAGAACTGCCATTGACAAGTGTGCCTAAAGGCACAATTATTTACCACTGTTTTAAAAGTCTCACCAAAGCTAAAAAAATAAATTATACATTTAAAAGAAGCAGAGATAGAATCATCATTATTATTTGCATATAGTGTAATTCTTGCCATTTCCTTCTCCAGAGGATCTTCCCAACCCAGGGATTGAATCCGGGTTTCCCACATTATAGGCAGACACTTTACCGTCTGAGCCACCAGGGCAGTTCGGAAAACTCAACAGAATCGATTTAAAAATTATGAATGAGCAAATTATCTAAAACTCCATAAGTTATAATATATTTTTAGTTACAGAAGAATTCTCTAAGATTATACACTGCACTTCCTAAGGTTAAGGTTTTCTATACCAGTTAACAGTAAACAGGACATGTGATCTAACTTTCTCTACTCATGTAATAAATTTGCACTTGGTGAGGCTGTGGTTCTAATCCTTTTTTCCTTATTTTTTTCCAAACTTTTTTCCTGGTATAGGGCTTTTTATTAATTTTTTTATTAAAATATATTGATTTATAATATATCAGTTTCTGGTGTACAACATAGTGATTCAATATTTTATATAGGTTGTACTTCATTTAAAGTTATTATAATGGTTATATTTCCCTGTGTTGTACAATATATCCTTGTTGCCTATTTTTTTGAAAGGCATTTTATTTTAAATATAGCAGTATGCACATACCAAAGCAATCCTGAGAAAGAAAAATAGAGCTGGAGGAATCAGGCTCCCCGACTTTCAGTTCAGTTCAGTTCAGTTCAGTCGCTCAGTCGTGTCCGACTCTCCGCGACCCCATGAATCACAGCACGCCAGGCCTCCCTGTCCATCACCAACTCCCGGAGTTCACTCAAACTCATGTCCACAGAGTCGGTGATGCCATCCAGCCATCTCATTCTCGGTCGTCCCCTTCTCCTCCCGCCCCAACCTTTCCCAGCATCAGACTCTTTTCCAGTGAGTCAACTCGTCGCATGATGTGGTCAAAGGATCGCAGTTTCAGCTTTAGCATCAGTCCTTCCAATGAACACCCAGGATTGATCTTGAGAATGGACTGGTTGGATCTTCTTGCAGTACAAGGGACTCTCAAGAGTCTTCTCCAACACCACAGTTCAAAAGCACCCATTCTTCGGCGATCAGCTTTCTTCACAGTCCAACTCTCACATCCATACATGACCATGAGAAAAACCATAGCCTTGACTAGACGGACCTTGGTTGGCAAAGTAATGTCTCTGCTTTTTAATATACTATCAAGGTTGGTCATAACTTTGCTTCCAAGGAGTAAGCGTCTTTGAATTTCATGGCTGCAATCAGAATCTGCAGTGATTTTGAAGCCCAAAAAAATAAAGTCTGACACTGTTTCCACTGTTTTTCCATCTATTTCCCATGAAGTAATGGGACCAGATGCCATGATCTTTGTTTTCTGAATGTTGAGCTTCAAGCCAACCTTTTCACTCTCCTCTTTCACTTTCATCAAGTGGCTTTTTAGTTCCTCTTCACTTTCTGCCATAAGGGTAACTATACTATAAAGCCACAGTCATCAAAACAGTACAGTACTGGCACAAAAACAGAAGTATACATCAATGGAACAGGATAGCAAGTCCAGAAATAAACCCAGGTACCTATGGCCAATTAATCTATGATAAAGGAGGCATGACTCTAAAATGCAGGAAAGACAGTCTCTTCAATAAAAAATGCTGGGAAAACCGGACAGGTACATGTCAAAAAAAAAAAAATGAAATTAGAACATTCTTCAACACCATACACAAAAATAAACTCAAAATGAATTAAACCTCTAAATATAAGGCCAGATACTATAATATTCTTAAAGGAAACTTAGAGCACTCTCAAATAAATCACAGAAAGATATTTTTTTGATTCACACCCTAGAGTAAAGGAAATAAAAACAAACGCAAACAAATGAGACCAACAAAAGCAATAAATGGGACATAATTAAATTCAAAAGCTTCTGAACTGCAAAGGAAACCATAAACAAATGAAAAGACCACTCACAGAATGGGAGAAACTATTTGTAAATGATGCTACAGACAGGGATTAGTCTCCAAAATTTATAAACAGCTCATGCAGTTCAGTATCAAAAAGACAAACAATCAAAAAATGGGCAGAAGACCTAAAGAGACACTTCTCCAAAGAAGACACACAGATGGCCAAGAGGTATATGCAAAGATGCGCAACATAGTTAATTATCAAAGAAATACAAATCAAAATTACAAAGAGATCGCCTCCCACCAGTTGGAATAGCCATCATCAAAAAATTTGCAAACAATAAATGCTGGAGACGTGTCAAAAGAAGGGAACCCTACTCTGTTGATGGGAATGTAAATTGGTGCAGCCACTTTGGAGAACAGTATGAAGCTTCCTTTAAAAACTAAAAGTAGAGCTGTCATACGATCATTTTTTAAAACTTTCTTCACTTCAGTACTCAACAGAGGAATTTAGGATCCACTGAATCTTCCCTGAGTTTCCTGAGAAAAAACAAAGTTTTCCTTGAGTCTTTTGAGAAAATCGTAACTTGAACGGCATCATATATTCAGCAGTCACCATGTATTTACTTGTTTTTTTTCCCTCAACAGAATATGCTCCCCATCCGAGAGCACAGTGACATACACTTAAGATACACAGATGAATTCGATCTTAACTGGCTTGTTATACAGCACAGAAAAAGACATACATGAAAGTTCAAGGGGTATATAACATATGATAAAACCATACTCTGTGAGACCACAAAAAAAGGTAATTTTTATTCTTAAGCCCTTTGACATACACATTCAAGGATCTTTACACATAACCATAGACCCACAACTATGGACTAAGAATAGTGTTGAAATGACTGAATTAATATATCCGCTGCTGCTGCTGCTGCTGCTAAGTCACTTCAGTCATATCCAACTCTGTGGGACCCCATAGATGGCAGCCCACCAGGCTCCCCGTCCCTGGGATTCTCCAGGCAAGAACACTGGAGTGGGTTGCCATTTCCTTCTCCAGTGCATGAAAGTGAATAGTGAAAGGGAAGTCGCTCAGTCGTGTCCGACTCTTAGCAACCCCATCAACTACAGCCTACCAGGCTCCTCCGTCCATGGGATTTTCCAGGCAAGAGTACTGGAGTGGGGTGCAATTGCCTTCTCTGAATATATCCGCTACTCCAGGGAAAAACAAAGGATGCCTTGGTGTTCAAAGTTAGCACCATATTATTGTACATGGATAGCTACTTGCAAAAAAACAAACAAGAACTGCATGTCTGTTAGACAATCCCTTAGAAGCCATTTTGGCCTTGATTTGATGTACTATTTTGCTGTTAACAGCCAAGTGGATTGACGCTCCTGCCCAATCAGCAAGCATACTGCTGTGGCATAATACTAACATGAAACTCCTTGACTTCCAACAGCACTACCTACCAGCCCGTTTAACCTTAATGTAAATACTGAAACACAGTTGAGCTATTGCGACGGCCGAGCACCCTATTCCTCCAAGTTAGATTTGTGGCAGGACGCTGGAGGAATGGCCACCTGGCAGATAGAGAAGAGGCAAATACACAGAGGGCAAGTCAAAGAACAGTTTTCATGCTATGGAAGCCCAATAAATAGGATTCAGAGATCAAGAATCAGCTGACTTTCTTTAAAACTGGAAACAGAACTGCCATATGACCCAGCAATTGCACTCCTGGGCATATACACCGAGGAAACCAGAATTGAAAGAGTCACATGTACTCCAATTTTCTTCGCAGCACTGTTCATAATAGCCAGGACACGGAAGCAACCTAGATGTCCATCTGCAGATGAATGGATAAGCAAGCTGTGGTACATATACACAATGGAGTATTACTCAGCCATTAAAAAGAATTCATTTGAATCAGTTCTAATGAGGTGGATGAAACTGGAGCCTATTATACAGAGTGAAGTAAGCCAGAAAGAAAAACACCAATACAGTATACTAATGCATATATATGGAATTTAGAAAGATGATAACGATAACCCTGTAGACAAGACAGCAAAAGAGACACAGGTATATAGAACAGTCTTTTGGACTCTGTGGAAGAGGGCGAAGGTGGGATGGTTTGGGAGAATGGCATTGAAACATGTATATTATCATATGTGAAACGAATCGCCAGTCCTGGTTCGATGCATGATATAGGATGCTCCAGGCTGGTGTACTGGGATGAACCAGAGGGATGGGATGGGGAGGGAGGTGGGAGGGGGGTTCAGGATGGGGAACACATGTACACCCGGGAAAAAGGTTATTACTATCTTTAACATCATCTATAAAGATTACGACAAAACCAAATACACTCCCATATAGGAGCTTAGGGCTTCCCTGGTGGCTCAGTAGTAAAAAAAAAAATCCACCTGCAACGTAGGAGACACTGGTTCAATACACCAGTTGTATCCCTGGGTCTGGAGGATGCCTGGGAGAAGAAACTGGCAACCCACTCCGATATTCTTACCTGGGCAATCCCATGGACAAAGGAGCCTGACAGGCTACAGTTCATGGGGTCCCATGAGTCGGACCCAACTCAGCAACTAAACCACCACCAGCATCATGCTGTGCTGTGCTGCTCAGTCGTGTCCAACTCTTTGCAACCCTAGACTCCAGGGGGTCTTCCCAAACCAGGGATCGAACCCAAGTCTCCCGCATTGCAGGCAGATTCTTTACCATCTGAGCCACCAGGGAAGCCCAAGAATACTGGAGTGGGTAGCCTTTTCCTTCCCCAGGGAATCTTCCCAACCCAAGAACTGAACCGGGGTCTCCTGCATTGCAGGCAGATTCTTTACCAGTTGAGCTACCAGGGAAACCCATACATTAAAATTCTACTTAAAATGTCTCCTTGGTTTGTTAATTAAAAGATAACACTGCAGCTCCAGAGCCCTACCAGTCAGGCCCTACTGCCCACCGTCTCCTCTGGTCTGCTAAGCTTCCTTATACCATTTTGCTGAAAGTGGGAATACAGTCCCATTCTTGATTCCCCTACAACATAGAAATCAGGCTGTAAAGTATAACAAATCTGCAGTGAATTTGGAGACAACATGAGTATGATACAGAGAAACCTACACTGCTGGTAGAGGCAACCACTTTGGAAGTCTAGTGAGCCCTTTTCTGGTGATGCCTAAGAGTCTGTAGGTACCTGCACAGGCTTCTTGTCCCATGTTCTGATATTTTTACAGATCCCTGAAATCTATTAAGAGATCATCCAAACACTGCCACCACCACGCTTAGGCTTTAAATTGTTCAAAACCTGCACGTCTTCTCCTGAGTCATGATCTGATCATTGACCTGAAGCATTAATCCTCTAGTTACATGCCTAAAAGGTCACCGGTTGTTTGTTTTTTTTTTTCTTCATTCAGTAAACATATTTTCATCATCCCTTTTCCTGATATTGCTGGTAGATAGTTCTATCCAATCAATAGTTCTCACGATTGTTTGCTTTGCCCTTTCTTGTCAGAATCATACCTACTCTGCATTCAAACATGAACTTTATTTTCTCACTTTTTAAAAAATTAGCATACCTTGATTTATCCTTTTATTTACAGTGTAAATGCCTATCCCTGCTTATGAGGATGCTCTATTATTCTCACTGCCTTTGTTCTTTTGGATCATGATGGAATTCACAATGTTCATAAAACCTGGCAAACTAGGGGGTCTTTGAATGAGGGTGCAAGTACCCCTGAGTCATACAAAAACGTTCCAAGGGTAAGCAAACATGGGTAACTTTATTTTTTTTTTTTTAAAAAGAATTTTATTAAAAAAGCACAAATGCAAAGAAATGAACGGAGGAAAATTTATGCGTCGAACCTGGACTGGTCACTTATGATAATATACATGCTACAATTCCATTCTCCCCAATCATTCCACCTTCACCCTCTCCCACAGAGTCCCAAAGACTGTTCTAAATGCCTATGTCTCTTTTGCAGTCTCTTATACAGGGTTCAGGTTACCATTTTTCTAAATTCCATATATATGCGTTAATATACGGTATTGATGTTCTTCTTTCTGGCTTACTTCACTCTGTATAATTGGCTCCAATTTCATCCACCTCATTAAAACTGATTCAAATGCATTCTTTTTGATGGCTGAGAAATACTCCATTGTGTATATGTACCAAAGCTTTCTTATCCATTCATCTGCAGATGGACATCTAGGTTGCTTCCATGTCCTGGCTATTATAAACAGTGCTGCAATGAACATTGGAGTACATGTGTCTCTTTCAATTCTGGTTTCCTCGGTGTGTATGCCCAGGAGTGCGATCGCTGGATCATATGGCAGTTCTATTTCCAGTTTTCTGAGGAATCTCCACACTGTTCTCCATAGTGGCTGTACTAGTTTGCATTCCCACCAACAGTGTAAGAGGGTTCCCTTCTCTCCACACCCTCTCCAGCACTTATTGCATGTGGACTTTTGGATAGCAGCCATTCTGACTGGTGTGAAATGGTATCTCATTGTGGTTTTGATTTGCATTTCTCTGATGATGAGGGATGTTGAGCATTTTTTCATGTGTTTATTAGCCATCTTTATGTCTTCTTTGGAGAAATGTCTGTTTAGTTCTTTGGCCCATTTTTTGATTGGGTCACTTAGTTTTCTGGAATTAAGCTGCAGGAGCTGCTTGTATAATTTGGAAATTAATCCTTTATCAGTTGCTTCATTTGCTATTATTTTCTCCCATTCTGAAGGCTGTCTTCTCACCTTGCTTAGAGTTTCCTTTGCTGTGCAGAAGCTTTTGATTTTAATCAGGTCCCATTTGTTTATTTTTGCTTTTATTTCCAATATTCTGGGAGGTGGGTCTTGGAGGATCCTGCTGTGATTTATGTCGGAGAGTGTTTTGCCTACGTTCTCCTCTAGGAGTTTTATAGTTTCTGGTCTTACATTTAGATCTTTAATCCATTTTGAGTTTATTTTGGTGTATGGTGTTAGGAAGTGTTCTAGTTTCATTCTTTTACAAGTGGTTGACCAGTTTTCCCAGCACCACTTGTTAAAGAGACTGTCTTTTCTCCATTTTATATTCTTGCCTCCTTTGTCGAAGATAAGGTGTCCATAGGAGCGTGGGTTTATCTCTGGGCTTTCTGTTTTGTTCCATTGATCTATATTTCTGTCTTTATGCCAGTACCATACTGTCTTGATGACTGTGGCTTTGTAATAGAGCCTGAAGTCCGGCAGGTTAATTCCCCCAGTTCCATTCTTCTTCCTCAAGATTGCTTTGGCTATTCGAGGTTTTTTGTATTTCCATACAAATTGTGAGATTATTTGTTCTAGTTCTGTGAAAAATATTGTTGGTAGCTTGATAGGGATTGCATTGAATGTATAAATTACTTTGGGTAGTATACTCATTTTTACAATATTTATTCTTCCAATCCACGAACACGGTATATTTCTCCATCTATTCGTGTCCTCTTTGATTACTTTCACTAGTGTTTTATAGTTTTCTATGTACAAGTCTTTTGTTTCCTTAGGTAGATATATTCCTAAGTATTTAATTGTTTTCATTGCAACAGTGAATGGAATAGTTTCCTTAATTTCTCTTTCTATTTTCTCATTATTAGTGTATAGGAATGCAAGGGATTTCTGTGTGTTGATTTTATATCCTGCAACTTTGCTGTAATCATTGATTAGCTCTAGTAGTTTTCTGGTAGAGTCTTTAGGGTTTTCTGTGTAGAGGATCATGTCATCAGCGAACAGTGAAAGCTTTACTTCTTCTTTTCCAATTTGTATTCCTTTTATGTCTTTTTCTGCTCTGATTGCTGTGGCCAAAACTTCCAGAACTATGTTGAATAGTAGTGGTGAGAGTGGGCACCCTTGTCTTGTTCCTGACTTTAGGGGAAATGCTTTCAGTTTTTCACCATTGAGGATAATGTTTGCTGTGGGTTTGTCATATATGGCTTTTATTATGTTGAGGTATGTCCCTTCAATTCCCACTTTCTGGAGAGTTTTTATCAAAAATGGATGTTGAATTTTGTCGAAGGCTTTCTCTGCATCTATTGAGATAATCATATGATTTTTATTTTTCAGTTTGTTAATGTGGTGTATTACGTTGATTGATTTGCGTATATTGAAGAATCCTTGCATTCCTGGGATAAAGCCCACTTGGTCATGATGTATGATCTTCTTAATGTGTTGTTGGATTCTGATTGCTAGAATTTTGTTAAGGATTTTTGCATCTATATTCATCAGTGATATTGGCCTATAGTTTTCTTTTTTTGTGGGGTCTTTACCAGGTTTTGGGATTAGGGTGATGGTGGCCTCATAGAATGAGTTTGGAAGTTTCCCTTCCTCAGCTATTTTCTGGAAGAGTTTGAGTAGAACACGTGTTAGCTCTTCTCTAAATTTTTGGTAGAATTCAGCTGTGAAGCCGTCTGGACCTGGGCTTTTGTTTGCTGGGAGATTTTTGATTACAGTTTCAATTTCCGTGCTTGTGATGGGTTTGTTCAGATTTTCTATTTCTTCCTGGTTCAGTTTTGGAAAGTTGTACTTTTCTAGGAATTTGTCCATTTCTTCCAGGTTATTCATTTTATTGCCATATAATTGCTGATAGTATTCTCTAATAATCCTTTGTATTTCTGTGTTGTCAGTTGTGATCTCTCCATTTTCATTTCTAATTTTATTGATTTGGTTCTTCTCCCTTTGTTTCTTGATGAGTCTGGCTAGTGGTTTGTCAATTTTATTCACCTTCTCAAAGAACCAGCTTTTGGCTTTGTTGATTTTTGCTATGGTCTCTTTTGTTTCTTTTGCATTTATCTCTGCCCTAATTTTTATGATTTCTTTCCTTCTACTGACCCTGGGGTTCTTCATTTCTTCCTTTTCTAGTTGCTTTAGATGTAGAGTTAAGTTATTTAGTTGACTTTTTTCTTGTTTCTTGAGGTATGCCTGTATTGTTATGAAGTTCCCCCTTAGCACTGCTTTTACAGTGTCCCAGAGGTTTTGGGTTGTTGTGTTTTCATTTTCATTCATTTCTATGCATATTTTGATGTCTCTTTTGATTTCTTCTATGATTAGTTCATTATTCAGCAGCGTGTTGTTCAGTCTCCATATGTTGGCACTTTTAACAGTTATTCTCCTGTAATTGAGATCTAATCTTACTGCATTGTGGTCAGAAAAGATGCTTGGAATGATTTCAATTTTTTTGAATTTACCAAGGCTAGATTTATGTCCCAGGATGTGATCTATCCTGGAAAAGGTTCCGTGTGCGCTTGAGAAAAAAGTGAAATTCATTGTTTTGGGGTGAAATGTCCTATAGATGTCTATTAGGTCTAACTCTTCTATTATATCATTTAAAGATTGTGTTTCCTTGTTAATTTTCTGTTTAGTTGATCTATCCATAGATGTAAGTGGGGTGTTAAAATCTCCCACTATTATTGTGTTATTGTTAATTTCCCCTTTCATACTTGTTAGTAATTGTCTTACATATTGCGGTGCTCCTATGTTAGGTGCATAAATATTTATAATTGTTATATCTTCTTCTTGGATTGATCCTTTGACCATTATGTAGTTTCCTTCTTTGTCTCGTTTCACAGCCTTTGTTTTAAAGTCTATTTTATCTGATATGAGTATTGCTACTCCTGCTTTCTTTTGGTCTCTATTTGCATGGACTATCTTTTTCCAGCCCTTCACTTTCAGTCTATATGCGACCCTCGTTTTGAGGTGGGTCTCTTGTAGACAACATATATGGGGGTTTTGTTTTTGTATCCATTCAGCCAGCCTTTGTCTTTTGGTTGGGGCATTCAACCCATTTACATTTAAGGTAATTATTGAAAAGTAGGATCCCGTAGCCATTTTCTTTATTGCTTTGGGTTCAAGTTTATACACTCTTTCTGTGATTCCTGTCTATAGAAGATCCTTTAGCATTTGTTGGAGAGCTGGTTTGGTGATGCTGAATTCCCTCAGCTTTTGCTTGTCTGTAAAGCTTTTGATTTCTCCTTCATATTTGAATGAGATCCTTGCTGGGTATAGTAATCTGGGCTGTAGGTTATTTTCTTTCATCACTTTAAGTATATCTTGCCACTCCCTTCTGGCCTGAAGAGTCTCTGTTGAAAGATCAGCTGTTATCCTTATGGGAATCCCCTTATGTGTTATTTGCTGCTTTTAATATTTGTTCTTTGTGTTTGATCTTTGTTAATTTGATTAATATGTGTCTTGGAGTATTTCGCCTTGGGTTTATCCTGTTGGGGACTCTCTGGGTTTCTTGGACTTGGGTGATTATTTCTTTCCCTATTTTAGGGAAGTTTTCAACTATTATCTCCTCAAGTATTCTCTCATGGTCTTTCTTTTTGTCTTCTTCTTCTGGGACTCCTATGATTCGAATGTTGGAGCGTTTAACATTGTCCCAGAGGTCTCTAATATTGTCCTCATTTCTTTTAATTTGTTTTTCTTTTTTCCTCTCTGTTTCATTTATTTCTACAATTCTATCTTCTAGTTCGCTTATCCTGTCTTCTGCCTCTGTTATTCTACTGGTTGTTCCCTCCAGAGTGTTTCTGATCTCATCTATTGCATTATTCATTGTATATTGACTCTTTTTTATTTCCTCTAAGTCCTTATTAAATCTTTCTTCCATCTTCTCAATCCTTTTCTCCAGGTTATTTATCTGTAACTCCATTTTACTTTCAAGATTTTGAATCATTTTCACCATCAAAATTCGAAATTCTTTATCAGGTAGATTCCCTATATCTTCTTCTTTTGTTAGTATTGGTGGGCAATTATCTTGTTCCTTTACTTGCTGGGTATTTCTCTGCCTCTTCATCTTGCTTATATTGCTTTGCTTGGGGTGTCCTTTCCCTCTTCTTGCAGTTTGTGGAGTTCTCTTTATTATGTAGTGTCTTCGCTGTGTGTGGGGTTGGACAGGTGACTTGTCTGGGTTCCCTGGTTAGGGAAGCATGTGTCAGTGTTCTGGTGGGTGGAGCTGGATTTCTTCTCTTTCCTTTAGAAGACAATGGGCTACTTTTCTGGGAGCCTGATGTCCTCTGCCAGTATTCAGAAGTTGTTTTGTGGACTTTACTCCACGTTCAAATGTTCTTCTGATGAATTTGTGGGGAAGAAAGTGGTCTCGCCGTCTTGTTCCTTCCTCCCCAGAACACTGGATTCCTATATTCCACTTAGTCGTGGAGTATCTCTTCCCAGCTGCTCCAGCAAGGCGCAGCCGCTGCAGCCCACCTTGGACGAGGGGCATCTCCTCAAGGCCGCCCCTCCTGCTCTGAATGTGGATCAGCTCCTCCCGGCCCTCCGGCGCCCAAGCAGCCACCGCCTCCTGGACGTGGTACAGCTCCCCTCGGCCACCGCCCCAACCCTGGGCGCGGGGCAGCTCCTCTCAGCCACGATTCTGCACGTGGTCGGTTGCGCCGGGAGCCGGGCGCCTCTCGCGTCTGCGCCGCCGGGAGCCGGGCGCCTCTCGCGTCTGCGCCGCCGGGAGCCGGGCGCCTCTCGCGTCTGCGCCGCCGGGAGCCGGGCGCCTCTCGCGTCTGCGCCGCCGGGAGCCGGGCGCCTCTCGCGTCTGCGCCGCCGGGAGCCGGGCGCCTCTCGCGTCTGCGCCGCCGGGAGCCGGGCGCCTCTCGCGTCTGCGCCGCCGGGAGCCGGGCGTCTCTCGCGTCTGCCTTACCTTTTTTGCGCGTGCGTGAGGCTCGAGCAGGGGGCGGGGTCACGTGGTCCGTGGGTTGTGGGGGTTCCTTTTTGAAGCAGTAGAAAGAGAATTGGAGGAGTTTCCAGGCAATCTGAATTTCCCAACATGGGTAACTTTAAAGCAATGTCTTTACAGATCCTCAGCTTCATTCTGAGAGTATAATCTAATTAGAGACATCTTGTTGGACGTTTTCTTTCATAACTATATATGTGAAAATCCATATTCATTTTTCACTTGGGCACCACAATTTCTGACAGCTATCATCTATCCAACTCTTCTATGTTTGTTTATTTGTTCTTATCACATAACCAGTAGATTTAATGAGAATACGCCATCATTAATACACCTTTTGGTATACCTGGTATTTTCCACTCTTTTGCCTATTGAATTTCACTGAATGCCATCTCATTTCCATAATCAGTAATATTCAGATACAGATAATAAACTAACTTCATCATGAACGCAATTTCATTATGAGCCCTTTTCCGAGGTTTCAGTTCAAGATGACGGCATAAGAGGATTCTGAACTCAACTCCATCCACAAACACAATGGCACCTATAGCTACAAAGGGAAGAAATGCCTCCGCGGGGTGGTGGGGTGGCGGGGTGGGGGTGGGGGGTGGAGTAAAACCTGTCTAAGCAACTCCTGTTATTCCACCAAACAAGAGAGGGTTCACATCAAAGCTGTAGGAGAAGCAGGACACATCTCACCACAAACCCCACCCACGCAGCACAGCGCCCCACAGACGGGAGGGAACCTGAAACTGGAGCTTCTCTCTGAGGACGGAAGGGGTTTTTTGAACCCCACATGGGGCACCTTCAACCTTTAGTTCATACTCGAGGGACAATCCCCTGCAACACCCAGCTTAGAAAACCCACGGAACTCCTGGCGGACTCACCTGCGCCCATGGGTTCCAGCTTCAAAGTCGCCGGCTGATGAAGCAGCTGCTCCCGGACTTTGGGTGGGAGAAGCTCACTTGCTTGTCTTGGAGCTTCCTCCGAGGGGAATGATTTCCTCTGAGGGGAAATGATTTGACACTCATTTGAGGGCCTCCTATGCAGATGACACCACCCTTATGGCAGAAAGTGAAGAGGAACTCAAAGGCCTCTTGATGAAAGTGAAAGAGGAGAGTGAAAAGGTTGGTTTGAAGCTCAACATTCAGAAAACGAAGATCACAGCATCTGGTCCCATCACTGCATGGGAAATAGATGGGGAAACAGGGGCAGATTTTATATTTTTGGGCTCCAAAATCCCTGCAGATGCTGATTGCAGCCATGAAATTAAAAGATGCTTACTCCTTGGAAGGAAAGTTATGATCAACCTAGATAGCATATTAAAAAGCAGAGACATTACTTTGCCAACCAAGGTCCGTCTAGTCAAGGCTATGGTTTTTCCTGTGGTCATGTATGGATGTGAGAGTTGGACTATGAAGAAGGCTGATCACCGAAGAATTTTGAACTGTGGTGCTGGAGAAGACTCTTGAGAGTCCCTTGGACTGCAAGGAGATCCAACCAGTCCACTCTAAAGGAGATCAATCCTGGGTGTTCATTGGAAGGACTGATGCTAAAGCTGAAACTGCAATAATTTGGCCACCTCATGCGACGAGTTGACTCACTGGAAAAGACTCTGATGCTGGGAGGGATTGGGGGTGGGAGGAGAAGGGGACGACAGAGAATGAGATGGCTGGATGGCATCACCGACTCTCTGGACATGAGTTTGAGTGAACTCCGGGAGTTGGTGATGGACAGGGAGGCCTGGTGTGCTGTGATTCATGGGGTCACAAAGAGTCAGACACAACTGAGCGACTGAACTGAACTGAGGGCCTCCTGGGGAGCATCCAGAAAAGACTGGAGGGCGCCACATTCAGCTCTCCTCCTTCCACGCCTCCAGCGCCCACATGTCCCGAGAAGCCAGGTTGCGTGCATCTGCAGCTCCCGTTCGATGCCAGGTGCCCTGGCTTTTGCAGCCACGGCCCAGGACATGCTTCTAGATTGCCTGGTGCTGGTGGTCAGCAGAGCTTCTACTAAGGAGTCCCCCTAGACCTGTATACATCTGCGTGAGCCTTTCTTGAATCAAGTTTATGTTTCCGTTTATAAATATGATTATACAAACTACTAAAAATTTGCAAAATATGGACTTTGTGTCATAATGATAATAACAAAATGAAGTCTATTCGGAGTAAAATGTTTGTTACTTAGAGACATAGAAAACATGTTAATTTCAGATTTCAATTCATATACTTAATTTTTGAGAGGTATGTATAATCAATATAACACATCCAAGCATAAAAAATTAGATCAGATTAAAATTTTGTGGAGAGTTGAATGGAAATGAGTTCAAGAAGAAAAGGAATGATACATATAAATTTTCTGATTATTAAAGTAATCTGGTTTACATATTTCAACGAGGCAGTGTGGCTATTGAATTGCTATTGTTTTAAGATGCCACTGGAAATTTTTTTTAATTATCTGACAATTTGCTGTAATGCTAATACTTATAATTGGCCAGAAATCACATTATTTTCAACAACTTAGAGTAAAATTATTTTAGCCATTAACCTAATGTGGAGGAAATACATAGATTTTTCTGTATTACTTTAACTGATGGACAAACAAAAAGCTCAACATCTGCTATGGTAGGCCATGGAGTACATTCTCCACCATGCATGTTGGTGAAAATTTAGCTGACATGATTTTGCTCTGAGGGTTTGGTTTGTTTTTAAATTCCTCAGCTGGGGCCCTTCTGTGACTGACATTAGATTTCCCAGAAATCTAGTCCAGGTAGCTGTGCTAAGAAAACACATGTAGGAGTGAATCTTGTAGGTGTTGGTCCAAGGGAAGAAATATAAAACCAAATAAAGGAGAGTTTATGGAAAAGGGGAACCAATTCCAATACACTGCCAGGATGCTTTCTCGATGCTTAAACATGATGGGTCCTTTGTAAATCAGGTAGACATGCCAGAACTTCCTTATCACAGTAATAAGAAAGCGGTCAGAAAAGTCAGGAAGGCTGGAATATTAGAGTAGATTTATTATGTAAGAACCCAATCCTCATCTGTGTTCCCTGGGAGGATCCAGTGGATATCCCTTCATTAGAGCAACAGAAAGCATGGGCAGGGCATGAGGAGGCTCTTTAAGAAATTCAGTGAGGGATGTCCTCTGAAATACACTATTTATAGTAGAAGGTGTTACCATACAGCTCTGCTCTCTAGTGCCAAAAGGTATGATTCCAGAATAGCAGGGATCAGGTGTTACCTTTTAATTGCTAAAAGCACAAGGTAGTTACCAAGTCATAAGGTCAGAAGTACATAGCAGTCGTTTGTTGATCTAGATAGATAGAATGATAAAAATAATATGCTCAGGATCAGATCCAGAAGGCACCAGTAAATTATATGAAAAGGCAGCGCAGACTCCCACATCACATACATTTGTTGTTTTAACACCAGTCCCTCAGTTTATTTATAAGGTCTCATGGAGGAAGGTAGGGCTGGCCCCTTTCAACCCACTGATGGAGGAAGCAAAGCAGTCCTGGTGCACAGAGTCAGTGCAACGTTGGTGCTTACAAAAATGGACTTCTCTTGTATCATAGTCTCACTCAACAGTGGTCCTAATGGGCAGAGATGAAAGGAAATCTTCCCAGTAGGCACAACAGCCAGCAATCTGTTTGGTTATTCATTTTGTGTGGAGTTCTTCCCTGGTAGTCCAGTGGTTAAGCCTCCATGGTTCCATTTCAAGAGACTCAGGTTCTATCCCTGGTTGGGGAGCTAAGATTCCCACATGCTGCATGGTGCAGCCAAAATACTTTTTTAGTGTATTTTGTGTGTTAATAGAAGTGGTCCAAAGTAAGATACACACAGATTCCTATGCAGGTGAATGGCTTAGATGACTGTTAGTGATCTGGAAGGAATTATATTGGAAGATTGGGGACAAAAAAGAACTGAAGAAGAGGTGTGTGGGTGACCCCTGGAGATGGCCAAGACATGCATATTTTTTTTGTTTCATGGTAATACCTACCACTGCCCATTGCCTTCACTGCCACCAGAGTAAGTCCTTTCAGTGGTAAACCTGACCTTGTCACTCCCTTACTTAAAATGCTTCAGTGGCTCCTGACCTAGAGAATGACACTAAGGTTCCTTATTCTCCAGGGTGAGGCTTTCCAGGATCCAACCCTTGCTCATCTTTCTAAACTCGCTTTCTGTTACTCCTTGGCAATTCTTGCCTGACTCCTTTACCATCCCTCACCTCCTGTACTGGCCCTGCAGTCTTCCTGGCTAGAATGACCTCTTCCCTTTTGTACACTGCCCCTCACTGCACCCATCTACCTGAATAAATGTTATTTTCCCAGCACACTTCGGATTGCTGCAGTCCTACTCCAGGAGGCCTCATCCAGCTTTCTCTTCCCAAATCATACCCCGTACTGCCCTACGCTTATCTCCCTCTTGTACTAACCAGTTGCTATTTTAAGTATCAGTTCATCCACTGGTTTGCTTCTAAAGGCAAGAATCTTGTCATTCGTATTCCTTTATCCCCAGTGCATGGCTTGTTATCTGAATCACAATAGACTATATATTTTGGAGTAAATATATTTAAAAAGGAAAGAATATGTAAGAAACTTTACTCAGTAAGTGTGTTCCTAAAAATTTAAACAGATTAGCTTTGGGAAAAGCCAGATCCTACATATTTGAATTTCTAAGTTAGGGTAGACAGATCACCCCTGTAATCATGTCTGACTTCCTGTCCATGCGATACTCAAACATCTGCTATCTCGTGATTAAACTGCTCTGACGCAGGCATCATCCTGGGTTGGGGCCTGCCACTCGAAGGTGCCCTAGTTACTCGCAGTTCTTCGAGTCAGTGCCGAACCATTCTCACGGATGACCCGTGGCACCATTGGTCCCAGCTTACTGGGTTCTACTTTTCCATGTTTCTAGTGTTCGGTTTTCAATACTGCCTACTTTTTCATGTCTCTGCTTGATAGTCTAGTTCCTCCAATTCCTATGTCTTCCACACTTTACCTTCTGGAAACTAATCGTCCCTGAGCCCTGCTATCTTCCAGCTCTACCTGGGTTAATTGTGTGACCTTTGAATCTCTGTGACTCACCTGCCCCAGATCTTAGGCTTGGCTTGGACCAAAGTACAAGCATGCTGTCTTTCCTGCCTGCTTCCTTGAAATCCAGTTCTGAACCTTCCTGCAGATTCATTCCATTTTTGGCCTGGGTTTTTTTGCCTGGATTTACAATCCTGACCTTCGCCTGGCCATTCTCCCTCTCTCAGTACCAGGATGGTACATCCCAAAATTATTAAGTTTGTGTGTAAATCCTTATTTTATTATATTGAGCTTGCTTAAAGTGAATTATAATTGTGATGCAGAGCAGAGCAAAGCTTAGGAACGAATTCAGAGGTAATGACTCTCTTTGAGCGAATGCAACATTTAGAACTTTGTATGAGATGATTTCGAGGAGTAGTCGGCAAATTTAAATCTGGACCACCTTTCAGAGACTACTGAGTGTGAGCAAGTTTTCTACATCAGGAACCTGAGAGTTTGCTTGGGGATGGCCAACAAACAAGCTCATATGATATCATCACAAAGTGTCCATTAACATGAGAGCCACTTCTTAGTTCATCAGACTCCGTCTAGCTACCTGCCTTAAATTACTTCATTACCAACATGGACTTAGCCTTTCCAAAGTTTTATCAAACATTTTTGTTTCCCTCCATATCTGTGGAATAATATTGATAGGAAAAGGAAGTTGAAACTCTGTCCCAGATAAGACTTGAATATTATTTATGTAGTTATGTTAGTAATGTTTCCATTATGTTCATGATCAATTTGTTGGTGTTTCCCTAACTCATCTGCATCCTTCCTTCAAGTAATAAAAACAACTTTCCAGATGAGCAAGGCTTCCTTATTGTGCAGGATGTTATTAGGTACATCGTGGATGATTGAGACTGCCTGCTTTTATGGATACCTTGGAATTTGGCTATCTGCTCCAAGATCTCCGTCCTTGTTCTTTTTTTAATTCCCTTGAAAACTATGCTTGGGATTAATATGGAAGTCCATGCTGTTTTCTCATCTCATCCCAGTTATTTATAAATCACCACAGAAAAATGGTTAACCAGGTCATCTGTCGATCTTTGGCTATCTTTTTAAAGAAACATTTTCCCATTCATTTCCTTGTTATTATTCAGTTGTTTTTAAGTCTACCAAGTCACTGAACTGTTTGATCTGCAGCTTTTCATGGAAGAGAATCATGTTTTGCTGAGTCAAGTGCAGCATGCTGCTTTCTGTATACTGAAAATGTGGTATTGATTTTTTTTAATCATATTTGATCTGGGGGTATATATTACTGCTGAATTACTATGTCTTTTTGAATCAAATACTTCACAAATGGACTCAAGATGGTCCTTTATGGATTAAAATACTTCTGAACAGTACATTGTCTATAACAACAAAATAAATCACTGGTATGTGAAGAAAATATTGATTATATCTTACTCTTTCCTTGAATTTGAACTTTACATCTAGTATTTCATTTTTTTATGTAACAAGATGGCATTATATCCACATTGATTACAGCCTAGAAACATTCTGAGTTAACATTTCAACAAAGTATTCTTTGTTTCAGTTAAAATTAAGCTGAAAACAAAAGCTAAAATGGCATTTTTAAAATAATTTGATGTCAACAACTTATCAGTGACTTTTTCATGAGCTCAGAACAATCTCATTAGAAAATTATCTATCTCATGAGCTGCCACAAATAGCTGAGAAACTAGATTTTAGGCTGGCTGCAACCAAAAAGAGGAATTTGAAAATATCCATAAAACATTTCTCAGCCTATGGAGAAACATGCCTATTTAATTCACATTCTCCCACTTAGACCATATGAATGAACTCTTTTTCATATTGTGATTGCAGTCAAGGGTATTGGAAACATCACAGTTATCCTCAACACAATCATCACCATCACCACCCGTGGGCATGACTAGGTTGAAACCAGGTATTTTCAAGGGGTTCATCCTAAAGAAAGAGGGTATAAGTGTCCAACATAGTTTCAAAATGAAAAGGAAAATCCTGACCGTGTATCAAGGATTAGGTTAGTTATCAGGTGTCTAATATAAAAATATTAAGAACTAAGTGAAGGGAACACAGCTGACACAAGATCCCGTTTCAGTGTTTTTCATGTCTATTATCATCAACAATAACAGGATATAAAGGCTGCTGTGGGGATAGATTAATGTTTTAGGAGAACAAAAGAAAATGACACTGATGGTTTAAAAAATATTACCAGGGAAGAAAAATGAGAGAGAAAATAAAAAAGGATTGTACTTGGGGTTAAACCCCTATCAGATCGTACAAAGTGCTAGATAAGTTAGGTTAAGTTATATACTGTTCAAAACACACGTTTGTAGTGTTGACACTATCCATCCAATATTACAGAGGAGCAATTGGGCTCAGCAAGTTTAAGCAATATGGCCAAGATCACTCGGCTGAAAGAAATGAGGCCAAATTGAATACCATGCTCACTTAATGCAAAGATTGTTTGTTCCAGTACAGATGTTAGTGGTTCTCAAACTTCAACTCATGTTCCTATCACCTAGGAATCTCTGAAAATGTATTTCTGCCTAGGCTTCGCTCAGGGTCAGTTGAATATGAATCTCTAAAGGAGCCAACCATCAGCACTTTTCAGAAGCTCCCCATGTAATTACACACGTGTAGCCAAGATTGAAAACACTGTACTAGTAGAAGGCCACTTAAAGACTGAAAATTAATAGGCAGTGAAAAGGCCACCTGTCCAGGAACAAAGTAAGCAATATTTATAAAGACCTTATTGACAGAGTTCTTGTAAGTGGCCAAAACAAATATTTTGGGGCAGAAGCATATCAGCAGATGATTCCTTTCAGCATGTTTACAGCTAATTCATAGCCCAAAAAGGAAGCTGAAAAACAATGATAAGAGGATATAACTTCCTGATAAAAACTTACAACTACATAGATATTTCCTGTAGGAAATGTCTAAGTTAATTGAAGGCATAAGAATTCACTTGAAAGGCCACTGCAAGAAAATAAACAGAGCTTGAAACTTGTCCTTTCCCTTTGCAACAAGGCCCTTTTACTTTCAGTGATTCCGCATCTAAAGCTTTAAGAAATGTGGAGAATACCATCAAGAGAGAGGTCAAGATGGATTCCTAGAGAAAGCATATAGATCTTACTTCAAGATTGGGAATGGGAGACATCACTTAGAAAGGATAGAGATTAAAAAGGAAAGGTGCTTAGAACTGAACTTTAAGGACCTCAAGAGACACATGAAGGAGTGCCCAAAGGTAAGAGGAAAACAGGAGAATGTAGGGACTTGAAGATAAGAGAGGTGAAGGTTTCTCGAATTGAAGAGTATTCATCTGATCAATCACTGCTGAGAAATCAGGGATGATAAAGACAGCAGAGTGTCCATTGCATTTGGCAATATAGATGTCACCAGCGACTAGAGATATTTTTTGTTGACAGCTTTATATAAAGTGTACAGTTATACTTCATTCATGCTCTGCCAACACATTAAAATTCCTATTGTGTCTGATGGACAAAAAAGTTGGAAATACATAAGTTTTACAACCTGCAATTTTAAAGTTCTTTTAGCAACAGCTAAACCTCCATTCTTTAGTGGGAGGGAAGCAAGAGTTAGGAAAGCTGAGCTAGAAAAGAGAAAAATACATATTAAACCTTAAATTTTTTTCTTCCACTTTTATTGAGATATAATTGACATATAGAACTGTGTAAGTTTAAGGTGAACAGCATGATTTGATTTACGTATTTCATGAAATTATTACAATAAGTTCAGTGAAAATCCATCGTCTCATACAGAGGGATTAAACAGAAAAATTAAACATATTTAAAAAGAAAAAAATAGGAAAAAAATTGTTTTCTTGTGATGAGAACTTTTAGGATTTTCTCTCTTAATAACTTTGACAAATAACATTCAGCAATGTTGATTATATTTATCATGTTGTACATTGCACCCTTCAGTTCAGTTCAGTTCAGTTGCTCAGTCGTGTCCAACTCTTTGTGACCCCATGAATCACAGCACAGGCCTCCCTGTCCATCACCAACTCCTGGAGTTCACTCAAACTCATGTCCATCGAGTCGGTGATGCCATCCAGCCATCTCATCCTCTGTCGTCCCCTTCTCCTCCCGCCCCCATTGCTTCCCAGCATCAGGGTCTTTCCCAATGAGTCAACTCTTTGCATGAGGTGGCCAAAGTTATTGGAGTTTCGGCTTCAATATCAGTCCTTCCAATGAACAACCAGGACTGATCTCCTTTAGGATGGACTGCTTGGATCTCCTTGCAGTCCAAGGGACTTGCAAGAGTCTTCTCTGGCACCACAGTTCAAAAGCATCAATTCTTCAGCGACCAGCTTTCTTCACAGTCCAACTCTCACATCCATACATGACCACTGGAAAAACCATAGCCTTGACTAGATGGACCTTGGTTGGAAAAGTAATGTCTCTGCTTTTTAATATGCTATCTAGGTTGGTCATAACTTTCCTTCCAAGGAGTAAGCGTCTTTTAATTTCATGGCTGCAGTCAGCATCTGCAGTGATTTTGGAGCCCAAAAATATAAAGTCTACCACTGTTTCCACTGTTTCCCCATCTATTTGCCATGAAGTGATGGGACCGGATGCCATGATCTTAGTTTTCTGAATGTTGAGCTTCAAGCCAACTTTTTCACTCTCCTCTTTCACTTTCATCAAGAGGCTTTTTAGTTCCTCTTCACTTTCTACCTGTGTTACAAATACATAAATCATCTTCGATGAAGAGTAGTTGAGAAGGAAAGGTACCAATCTAAGTAAATTTAGAAACAATTAGAGTCTACAAGACTAAAGGCAAAAGGAAGTGCTTATAAGCACTGTACTAAAATTGATAAAGTTTTATCCCATAGGAGAAGAAAGTACAGTGATAAAGCTGTTTCCCATTAGATGCTGCTTCTCTCTATATGTACTATAACTGAACAATAAATAAATGGATACCAGATCGTGGGAATGAGGTTTCCTAATGTTGTTTTGGGAAATTATGGAAGAACAAGCAGAAGAGGCTGGGATGGCCCCTTTAGTAATTGCTTATAACTGGAGATGCCAGTATGAACTCATGTTTAGCTCAATAATAGATATATGCAGTTATATATATAGAAATATTTACAGATGTTTTATATATATATATATACATATGCACATACATTTCCTTACTCCATCAGCAGAGAAGACCTAGAAGTAACAATACCCCAGTAACAAAAAGCACACTTAGCAACAAAATCTTGGTTTCTAATACCATTCACTCATAAAAGAAACCAAGATTCCTTGGAAAAATGGCTGGTTCTAAGACTGGGGCAAAAAATGTATAAAATAAGCCTGGATTATCTTATAGTGCCAGAAAGTTCAGAAGTACAAAACAAAACAAAAAAGCTTCCCATGGATGGGGGTAAGTCAAAAGGAAACAGGAACCAAAGGAAAGAGTTCCCAATGACCAAATGCTAGAACAATTTGAGCAACAGAATAAAATAGCATTCATTTAGAACACAAAGTATAAAATATACGTCCATGCTGACACAAACGAACGATTGAACAAAATAAATAAGTAGAGGGAATTGACCCCTCTCACACTTCAGACAGCAACCCAAGTTGTCATCCGTGCTTCTGACTGACTGGCTGTAAGTCAAAAGTTCCCAAGACTCTCTCCTTGGGTGCGATGCACAGAAACATTTTACTTACTAGATTACTGGCTTATTGCATACAGATAGAGTTGGGAAACAGCCACACAGAAGAGATGCATCGGGAGAGACATGGAGAGAGGGCATGGAACTTTCACGCCCTCTCCAAGTGAGTCCCTGTCGCCAAACCTCCAGGTGTTCACCAACCTAGAAACTCACCAAACCCCATCCCCGCAGGTTTTTAAGTAGGCCTCATTACCTAGGCACAGTTGATCAAATCATGAGCCTCACTGAAGGATTCAACCTTTAGGCCCTCTCCCCTTCACAGAGGTTGGAGGGGTGGGGGCATGAGGGGGCAGTGAAAGTGTCAACCCTGATTGATTCTCCCGGCCACCAGCCCTCATCCTTAGATGTTCCAAAACTCATCTCATTCATATAACTAAAGATACTTTGGGGCTTTGCTGGTGTCTCAGATGGTAAAGAATCTGCCTGCAATGCAGAAGACCCAGGTTTGATCCCTGGGTCATGAAGATCCCCTGGAGAAGGGAATGGCAACCCACTCCAGTAGTCTTGTCTGGAGAATCCCATGGACAGAGGAGCCTGGTAGGCTACAGTCCATGGGTTCACAAAGAGTTGGACCCAACTGAGCAACTGAGCACAGCACAAACACACTTTATCATCCTCAACACATAGGAAATTCCTAGGATTGGGGAATCTGTGAGCCAGGAACTGCAGACAAAGATCAACTATAGAGGAGAAATATATTTTGGTCACCTGAATGATCAAATATATATTTCTTATAGATCACAATATCACAGTGTGTCACCTCAAAATTCATATGTGGAATCCCCATCCCCAAAGGTGATAGTATTAGGAGATGAGACCTTTGGGAGGTGATTAGTGCTGTTTCCAGAAAGCTTGGAAACCCCTTCCACCGTAGAAGGATATAAGGCTGTGACCTGGAAGAAAGCCCTCACTCTACCTTGCTGGCACTCTGATCTCAGATTTCCAGTTTCAAGTGTCTGTTGTTCATAAGCTACCCAGTCTGTGGTAACTGTATTTCACAATTATTCTCTTATTTGATGATCCTCACATATCTGAGAAAAATAGAAAAAAGAAGAAGAAAAGCATTCCAGATTTGTATTTATTGGAAAACGTGATAATAAAATGTACAACATATCTTTTTAACCAAAATGCACATGTAATGAGTAAAGCAAAGACCATGAAAAAGACACCATGTGACCGAGTGGTTGTATTTCCCCACATGTATGAGGCAACTCAGATGAATTTCTCCCTGGTGAAATGTGCCTCTTTATGGGGAATCCTTTCATGCTCAGTGGCTTCTGTCATGTCCAACTCTTTGTGACTTTATGGACTGTAGCCTGTCAAGCTTCTCTGACCATGGGATTCTCCAGGCAAGAATACAGGAGTGGGTTACCAGGCCCTCCTCCAAGGGATCTTCCCAATCCAAGAATCGAACCTGTGTCTCCTATATCTCCTGCCTTGCAGGCGGATTCTTCACCACTGAGCCACTGGGGAAGTCCATGGGGAATCCTCATTATTTACCCTTGTCCAGGCCTATCAATTTCTATGCAGCCACCGATAGGTAACAGTAATACCCTGGATCCTACTTCTTAAGTGACTGTGATTGTAGCTTGCCAAGTCTGTAAATAGAAATCCAAACAAGTTTCATTTAATTGATTATTTATGTCTTATACACTGGGCTATATATTATATTTTTTTAATTAAAATTTTAAATTGTGAAATTCAACTAGGTTTTTATGTATTCTGTGATATCTGACCATTAGTGATTAGCTATCTGGAAGATTTAATAACAAAAACTCCAAAATCCAAGTACTCCTTGACAGGTTAAGAAGTAGAAATTTGAGACAGTTCTCATTGGGGAAATATCACATGAAGTTTCTTCTCAGTTAACAAATTTTAGATATGTCAGCAAAGAACTTGAAATTGGCCACTATGCCCGGGACCCACTTTGTGTGACTCTTGGATTGAGGCAGTGGATCAGGCTTATAAGCAGGTGGGGGTTTGGTTCACACAGCCTGGTTCCTGCAGGGCTCCTCTATAGATCACCCTTTCTCAGTCCTGCATGGGAGGAAATGAGAACTCAAGTAAAAATCTCAATTTTACCCTTATACAGAAAGGCCTGCATTCCAAATCCTAAAATGCTATCTTCAGTTCAGTTCAGTTCAGTCGCTCAGTCGTGTCTGACTCTTTGTGACCCCATGAATCACAGCACGCCAGGCCTCCCTGTCCATCACCAACTCCCGGAGTTCACTCAAACTCATGTCCATCGAGTCGGTGATGCCATCCAGCCATCTCATTCTCTGTCGTCCCCTTCTCCTCCTGCCTGCAATCTTTCCCAGCATCAGGGTCTTTTCCAATGAGTCAGCTCTTTGCATCAAGTGGCCAAAATATTGGAGTTTCAGCTTCAACATCAGTCCTTCCAATGATACTATCTTATTTTACTGGAATTTTAATTGCCTTTTGACCACAAGTTCCTGAGAACTTGTTTGAATTTTACAGACTTGATTACTTTTTAATATGATATGATGTTTTTATTTAAAATTTTGAAACACACAAAACCATGACATATTATATGAGTTTATATTTTTTCCTTTTTTATTGAAGTATAGCTGATTTGCAGTGTTGTTTTAGTTTCAGGTATACAGCAAAATGATTCAGTTACATATTTTTTTTGCATATTCTTTTTCATTTTAGATATTACAAAATATTGGTATAGTTCCCTATTCTATACAGTTATTCCTTGTTCAGTTCAATTCAGTCAGTAGTGTCCGACTCATTGCGACCCCATGAACGGCAGCACGCCAGGCCTCCCTGTCCATCACCAACTCCTGGAGTTTACCCAAACTCATGTCTGTTGAGTCGGTGATGCCATCCAACCATCTTATCCTCTGTCGTCCCCTTCTCCTGCCTTAAATCTTTCCCAGCATCAGAGTCTTTTCCATATCAGTGTATATAAATACAGTGCTGCAAATACCTTGAAATATTATTTTTACTCATCACTATTAGAAGTTATGTAGTCATCAAATCTGTATATTAGATCTTGATTCAATGCAATAATAAAGCATATACCACAAGTTTTCAAAAATCTGGCAAATGTTTTTCAATATTGTCAGTTTTCTTTGAAGTTTCAAGTGTTTAATTCTATGCATTAAAAATGTTATTCTGAAAAAATATATATTATTCTGCAAAAGGCCCATAGACTTCACAAGACTGCCTGAAAGTTCATGCACTAATAGGACTGAGAACCCCTACATAAAGTCATATGTGATGAGATACAAATTGGTTTTGTTTATTGCATTTTGACTGAACTAAGACATAAACGCTACTAATTAGTATTGCCAATATTAATATCGCCCTCGTGTTCTCAGCGACTTCACCTCTTCTTAGATTCTTCGCCTTAGGTAGAGCAGATCCGCATTGGGCTTTAATTTCAGGAGAGACTTAATTCCTATCTTCCTTCTTTTTCTACCAGACTCATGGGAATTACTGATGCCTGTAATTCCTTTAGGAACTTAGGGTTCAAAAATAGTCCCTTCAAATTGTTTTCATATCATAATTAGGGATAAGAATTGATACTCATGTACTTTCTAGAGGGAGGACAATTACTAACACTCAACAGAGGTATAAATATCTAACAACAGGCCTTTTTCCAAAATAAAAGTTTTAACAGGAGAACTACACAATCCAAAAGAAGCATCAAGCAGGAGGAAGAAGAGAACAGCATGCAGAGTGAAGTCAGAAAGAGAAAACCAAATATCACATATTAACACATATATGTGGCACCTAGAAAAATAGTACTGATGAACCTATTTGCACAGCAGGAATAAGAGATGCAGACAGAGAGCAGATGTGTGGACATGGAGCAAGGGGCTAAGTTGGGAGATCGAAATTGACAAATATGTGTAAAACAGCCAGTGGGCAGCTGCTACATATTGCAGGGAGTGCAGCTCCGTGCTCTGTGATGACCTAGATGGGTGGGGTGGGGGAGGGTGGGAGGGAGGCCCCAGAGGGAGGGGATATGTGTATACAGGTAGCTGATCCACCTCATTGTATAGCAGAAACTAACACAATATTTTTAAACAATTATACTCCAATAAAAAAAATAAAACAGAGCCCCAAAGTCTCTCACACTATTTTGCCTAAAGTCAGCCCTGCTAAGTCACTTTAGTCGTGTCCAACTCTGTGGGACCCCATAGACAGCAGCCCACCAGGCTCTGCCATCCCTGGGATTTTCCAAACTTCAATAATTCATTTAATTCTAATAATTATAATATCCAGTTCCTCAGTTTTGCATTTATCAAACCGCAGTGATGATACAGTGCTTGCCATGTGTGTATTGACTGTGTGACAAGGACTCCCAGCCTCCTGGGGATCAAATGCTTGGCATCCACTCAAGCACATGTCATATGCCACGGCTGGTAATGGCAGAACCATCTCTTCATTCTGACGATCTCGCCATGGCCTGTCCCTTCCTCCTCTCATACTATAGTTCTTCAATCTTTAGACTTCCCACAACGCAGGAAGAGAGCAATTACGTGTGTTTTTAGGCTGACGCATTTTCTGATGGTAACAATCAGTATTTAAGCTAATTAGGAAAATTCTTTTGATGTCTTTTATTTCATTCACAATTAGTCTCCTGCTCTGTGTGTCTGTGTTTGTGTATGTGTGTGTGCTTTAAAAAATAAACTCCCAGTCAGTGGTGGGGAGGAGAGGTAATCATATTATCATCTTCAATTTCTATGTGATTTCAGGGAATTGCCCATCATCTGGATATTTCTCCCTTGAAGAGCCTGTAAAATGGAAGATATTTAGGGAGAGATCGAGTTACTCTGAGCTGATAATAGAATTCCGAGTCCAGGTCTAAATGGTGAGCTGATATGAAAAAAGATCAAAAGTCCCATAAAATTCAAGTTGCATTTCCTGTCTCTGTACCTTGGCACAGATGAATTCAGCAAGTAGCCAACATCAGAGAGTGAGACCCTAAGGAAGTGGGCACAGGAACAGAAATGAGACATGAAGCACAGGTCGGAGCTTCTGCTGGAGAAGAGTGTGATTAGAGGTGCTCTTCAACTGAAGACAGAGAGCACAGGAGGGGGCCCAAAGTCTGCAAAGAGGCAAGTCCTCCAGAAGAAAATCTGCAGCGTGATGCTATGGAAGGCAGAGTATGAGTCTCCAACTGCCTGTTTTTTTCTAACAGTTCCCAGAGACAATGATTGGGCCAATCAGTGCTGGCCTAGAAAAGGCGGGCAAGTGTGATCAGAGGCAAAACCCAAAGTCAAAGTATTCACAAGGTCTCCAGGGAGCTCATGACTAGAATTCATTCAGTCAGTGTTTAAGGCAAACCTACCAAGAATTCGAGAACAGGAAGGATGCTTGCCCTGAAGGTGCTAAGGATCCCAGGTAAGAAGGAAGTGCTTAGGCCACTCACAGACACTGATACAGCTTGGTTAGTTTCTGTGGATAGACATTCACATAGCACTGCGGATGGGCTCACCCAAAGAGCGCCCCTGAGGCCCCAGCAGGAAGCTCCCTTGACACTTAAAGATGACACCCACAGGTGGCAATCACTATCTCATGTGTGCGGATGTGGCTGACAAAAAAAACACAATAATCCTTCTTCACCACCTGCATGCAAAGATTGACACTGGGTTGACAGCTGTAGAAATGTCTCACTGCTCCGGATATTAGGGGCTTTCTCACATTCTGAGTTGGGCTCCTTTCGTTTGCTCAGACAAAAAAATAGTCAATTCTCTATCCAGCTAGTTGCAAGCTATCTTTACTTGCCCCTAGAGAATGCCTAAAATCATTGACCAAGCTCCACCATTTAAAATTATAGGTCAAGTTCCCTTTAAAAAAAATTCCACCCTCTCTTTTACGTTGGATCCTCTCTCAGTTTCCAGATTCTTGTTACACAACTTCCCCTCTCCCCACTCTACTTCCACACAAAGTTGCACACTACTCCAATATGACCATAACCCACCATACATGCTACTCAAACACGAACACAAGCCACCATACTGCTGAAGCTGTGAAAATCACCCAGGTGTGCAGTGTTCCATTCTGTTTCACAGCTCCAAGCCACAGAGCACATCACCTCCCTCAATAGAATACCTTGTTTCTCTTTTTCACTTGATGAAATTCTATTCATCCTTCAAAATTCAGTTGAACCACACCTGCCACTGTGGCAGTTCAGTTCAGTGCAGTCCAGTCACTCAGTCGTGTCCAACTCTTTGCCACCCCATGAACCACAGCACGCCAGGCCTCCCTATCCAACACCAACTGCCAGAGTCTACCCAAACCCATGTCCATTGAGTCGGTGATGCCATCCAACCATCTCATCCTCTGTCGTCCCCTTCTCCTTCTGCCCTCAATCTTTCCCAGCATCAGGGTCTTCTCAAGTGAATCAGCTCTTCGCATCAGGTGGCCAAAATATTAGAGTTTCAGCTTCAACCTCAGTCCTTCCAATGAACACCCAGGACTGATTTCCTTTAGGATGGACTGCTTGGATCTCCTTGCAGTCCAAGGGACTCTCAAGAGTCTTCTCCAGCACCACAGTTAAAAGCATCAATTCTTTGGTGCTCAGCTTTCTTCACAGTCCAACTCTCACATCCATATATGACCATGGGAAAAATCATAGCTTTGAGTAGACAGACCTTTGTTGGCAAAGTAATGTCTCTGCTTTTTAATATGCTGTCTAGGTTGGTCATAACTTTCATTTCAAGGAGTAAGTGTCTTTTAATTTCATGGCTGCAGTCACCATCTGCAGTGATTTTGGAGCCCAAAAAAATGAAGCTAGCCACTGTTTCCACTCTTTCCCCATCTATTTGCCATGAAGTGATGAGACCGGATGCCATGATCTTAGTTTTCTGAATGTTGAGCTTTAAGCCAACTTTTTGACTCTCCTCTTTCACTTTCATCAAGAGGCTCTTTAGGGCGCTATGGCAGTGTCATCCCTAAAAGTCATCGGTCCTCTCTGTTGCCACCTTTAGCTCTTGTATCCATCATAACATTGAGATTTTTATGTGACTCTACCTTTCAAGAGTAATGGATATTTCTGAGCGTTTAGAATGGCTCCTGACAAATAAATCACTGATGAATTAATAAGGAAATTAATTAAATTAATAAAGAATTCATAAATAATTACTTCTCTGATAGCACTTTTTAAGCAAGTATTGATTTATTGCAGTCGTATCAGCAGTATTATGAGACATCTGAGTAACCTAAACTTGTCATTGTAAATCATCATTGTAGCTCAGAGATGAAGCTAAAAAGATTAAAGAGTTAGATGCAAATTTGTAACTTGAAAAAGCCTCAGAGTTCTCAAAAAAAAAAAATGGAGCTGCTCCTCTGTAGACCTCCAATTTTTCCTGTGACTTAGTTTTAACCATGGCCACATACTCTGTCTAGAAGCACAGCAAGGTCACTCTGAGCCTGATTCAGTTTCACATGAGCAGCTCACAGCAACTCCCCAAATCATTTCTAACCTGCACCAACCAGGACCAGAAGCAAGAGGGAAGCTCAAATCTTAATTGGTCCCTGACAATACCCAACACTGCCTCAATCATTAAATGGTGGGATCCTAAGTGTTCACACATGGAAAAGATCTAGAAATCACCTGTTTTGACTTACCCACAATGTAGGAATCTTCTCTACAATGTCTGGGGCAAGTGGTCACACATGCATGTGTATGTGTGTGTGTTCAGTCACTAAGTTGTATCCAACTCTGCGACCCCACAGACTGCAGCCCACCAGGCTCCTCTCTCCACACAATTTCCCAGGCAAGAATACTGAAGTGAGTTGTCATTTCCTTCTCCAGGGTATCTTCCTGGGATCCTCATGGATCTTCAGGGATCAAACCCAGGTCTCCTGCATTGGCAGGCTGATTCTTTACCACTGAGCCACCAGGGAAGTCCCTACCTCTTATTCTCTGGACAAGAAGCCCCTTATCCTGTGAGATGTCTATGAATCTCTGTTGGGCAACTGCTGAGATTAATGAGCAAATATATTTAAGGCACATAGCATTAGTACATAGTAACTGCTCAAAAAATATTGACATGATTGTCATTCAGTTCAATCCAGTTGCTCAGTCGTGTCCGACTCTTTGTGACCCCATGAATCACAGCATGCCAGGCCTCCCTGTCCATCACCAACTCCCAGAGTTCACTCAAACTCATGTCCATCAAGTCGGTGATGCCATCCAGCCATCTCACTCTCTGTCATCCCCTTCTCCTCCTGCCCCCTGAGAGTTGGACTGTGAAGAAAGCTGATCGCTGAAGAACTGATGCTTTTGAACTGTGGTGTTGGAGAACACTCTTGAGAGTCCTTTGGACGGCACGGAGATCCAACCAGTCCATTCTAAAGATCAGTCCTGAGTGTTCATTGGAAGGACTGATGCTAAAGGTGAAACTCCAATACTTTGGCCACCTCATGCGAAGAGCTGACTCACTGGAAAAGACTATGATTGTCATTAACAACTCCCAAATCCCTTTTATTTTGCTGACATTTTTTTAAAGATATAAAGCAATGTACAAGGGGCCAAAACAGTGTGTCTGGTATACTCAGGTGGTATAAGAGAAAACAGACATAAGGATGTGATGGTGTGTGCATATGGATGTATAGCCATGCTTTCAAAGCTTCCTGAAAAAATCCCCAGCTACTGCTGCAGATGATACCCATGGTAAAAACCCAAATGCTTGTGCCAAAGATCATCCAGTCCTCTGATGACAGAAAATTTCTGGGTTCTGAGCCAAAGAGGTACAGAAAGCACTGCCCCGAAGCTTCTGCTCTATACTGTCACCTGGACCTTGAAGCAATATTACTATATCCAGAGTCCCACAGAATCCACCACTCATCTAAGCCAGTCCAAGACACAGGTCAGGGAGCCATCTTCCCGACTTCTAAGCTTTCCAAAGCTCAGCTGTGGACCACCTAGGTATTTCACCTAACCATCACCTAGTATCACATAACCTCAGTTGGGGAGAATGAACAGACACAAAATATCCCCACTAGAATAAGTAACTGTTTCTGCATCTGCAGTGACAAATTCCCATGTGGGGAAAGAAATGATCTAAAGGGCACAATGTCTACAGAGATGCAGCTCTGGCTAGAGTATAAACACCTTCCAACATTGTCACAGAGAACCACTCAGTGACTGAGAACTACAGCTCTTCAAACATACACTTTTCTAATTATGGGCTAAGTTCTGCAATTATAAAACCAACTACCCCATTCCTGAGGTTTCCTCAACAAAAGAACTATTTCTGTCACAAGTATATTCAAGTCTCCAGTTCATGGAGATACACTTGGAATTGACAAGTCAGTTTTGCCCTCACTTCTATCATTCCCAGACAAATTTAAAAGGCCTGAACTCTAAGATATAAGAGCCAAGTTTCAGTGAGAACACAGATCCAAGGTATTTATCTTCTCCCCAGGAAGTTCTGCAAGACACTCACACACAAGGAATAGGACCTTAACTTGGCTACCCAGAACTCTAAGATATAAGAGCCAAGTTTCAGTAAGAACCCAGATCCAAGGTATTTATCTTCTCCCAGAAATTTCTGCAAGAAGCTCACACACAAGGACTAGGATCTTAACTTGGCTACCCAGATACCTAAAATTCATTCATGAGTTCATTAAATAAACATTTACAGTACCTTTTTTTGAGTGAAGCTTCTATCCTTCTTAACTGTTTTCCCTTGGATATGTTATCATTTATGGAGTACCTGTACTTATGGTCATCAGGGGGGAGGGTGATAGGGGAGGGATAGTTAGGGAGTTTGGGATAAACATGTACACTTTGCTGTATTTAAAATTGATAACCAACAATGGATTTACTGTACAGCACAGGGAACTATGCTCAATATTCTATTATGGAATATTGATTTTCCAAATTGGAAATTTGGAAAAGAATTTGAAAAAGGAATATATACATGTGTATGGATAATTGAATCACTTTGGTGTCCAGCTGAAACTAACATGCCATTGTTAATCCGCTATATTTCAATATAAAATAAAAAGCTTTTTAAAAAATGTATGGAGTTCTTATATGAAATGTGAAAAAACATGCATAGTTCCCACCAATTCCATTAAAATTCTGTTTTGCTTAATTTTTATTACCATGAAAATCTTTCTGAGTTTAAGATAGAAATCACCGCAAAAGTGCCATGTGTCTAGCACATTAATGTTATGTGACAGAAAAAGACTGCATCAGCACATGCTTATATAGACATGAAATGCCTCTGGCAGGACATACAATAGTTAATATAAGTGATGCCTCCGAAGACAGAAAGCAAGCAAGCAAGCCTGTGTGCATGCTCAGTTGTGTCCAATTCTGCGACCCCATGGACTGGATGGGGTCCTCCCCAGGCTCCTCCTTCCATGGGCTTCTTCAGGCAAGAATACTGGAGTGGGTTGCCATGCCTTCCTCCAGAGGATCTTCTCAATCCAGGGATCAAACCCATGTCTCCTGCATTGCAGGCAGATTCTTTACCCACTGAGCCACCAGGGAAGCCCATGAAGATGGAAACTACAGGGTTAAGTGACAGAGTAAAATCCCAGGAAAATAGAGGGTTAAGTAACAAGGTAAAATCCTAGGTGATCAGGCAAAAACAAAAGTTAAACACTGTTTCTGGTCTTGGAGCCTCAAGAAGCAAATGAAAAGCAAATACATGATTTTCATTGTATGCTTTTCTACTTTTTCATTCCCAAATTATGTTCACATGTTGAGCATTCAAAACATTATAAGAAACATGGCACAACACTGACATACTCTCCATAAATTTAGAATTAGCTTTTGAACAAAAAATTCTGTTGCAGCTTTTTCTTGACATAGAGATTCTCCTTGTATTTTCTATTAGTGATAAAGCCCTCAAGCCCTATCTCCTAGCCCACCAGAAAAACAGCAAAAATGAAAGTTGCTCAGTCTTGTCTGACTCTTTGCAACCCCATGGACTACACAATTCATGGATTTCTCCAGGCCAGAATACTCGAGTGGATAGCCTTTCCCTTCTCCAGGGGATCTTCCCAACCCAGGGATCAAACCCAGGTCTCCCGCACTGCAGGTGGATTCTTTACCAGCTGAATCACAGGGGACGCCCAAGAATACTGGAATGAGTCAATTCAGGAATCGAACTGGGGCCTCCACTGCAGGTGTGTGTTGTTTTGTTTTTAACCAACTGAGCTATCAGGAAAGCCCTCAGAAAAACAGCGAGCTCCTCACTTACAGCAAATAAGTGAGTGTACTAACTTCCCATTGCCATGGTAACAAATTACCACAAATTTAGTGGCTTAAAACAACACAAATGTATTATCTTATTGTAGTGTAGGTAAGAAGTCTGGCGTGGGTCTCATTGGGCTAAAATCAAAATGTAGTAGGACCTACATAGAGGGGTGGGATGGGGAAGTGGAAGGGAGGCTCAAGAGCGAGGGGATATATATGTACATATAGCTGATTCACACTGTTGTACAGCAGAAACTAACACAACATTGTAAAGCAGTTATCCTCCAATTAAAATTTTTTTTTGATATAGTAGGCCTGCTCTGGGGAAGAATCTATTTTTTGTCTTTTCCAGCTTCTAGAAGTTGCCCACGGAGAAGTCAATGGCAAGCCACTCCAGTACTCTTGCCTATAAAATACCATGGATGGAGGAGCCTGGTGGGCTGCAGTCCATGGGGTTGCTAAGGGTCGGACACAACTGAGCGACTTCACTTTCACTTTTCACTTTCACACATTGGAGAAGGAAATGGCAACCCACTCCAGTGTTCTTGCCTGGAGAATCCCAGGGATGGGGGACCCTGGTGGGCTTCTGTCTATGGGGTCACACAGAGCCGGACACGACTGAAGTGACGCAGCAGCAGCAGCAGAAGTTGCCCAAAGTCCTAGGTATGTGGCCCTTCCATCCATCCAAACCTACCAGGCCTGGTCAAGTCTTTCTCCTATTTCATGATCCTAATGCTAACTCTTCTTTCACACATGTTTCCCCATTTAAGAATCCCTGTGACTTCATTGGACCCCTTGAATAATCCAAGGTAATCTCCCAGTTTGGAGGTCAACTGATTAGAAATCTTAATTTCTGCAACCTTAATTCCTCTTTACCATGTAACATATCTACAGGCTCCAGAAATTGGGGCATAGACATCTTTGGGTAGTCATTATTCTGCCTTCCATAGTAAATACATATATACATATGTGTGTGTGTATATATATATATATATATATATATATGGATAGATATACACATACAGTTTCTGAAGAAATATAGCCTCTTGCAAGGGATAGTTTTATGTTATAAAGTATAATATTCAAAATCCTTGTCTGAACTAGATGTTTTTTATTCTTTTGGCACTGTTGGCATCCATTCCAAGTTACAAGAGGGGTACGGTACTTAAGATAGTATATTAATAAATGCTCTGCAACCTGACTTCCTAATTCAGAATCCTAGGTCCATTACTCACATTGTGTGACTTATCTGTTTCCCCATTTGTAGAATGAAGATAGTATTAATAGCTATATCATAGGGTTGTTATGAGGCTTAAATAAGTCACTATCATTTAGAACAGTGCCAGCACATAATACTCAGTACATGCTGCCTGGTTTAATTTGATCCATACCTGCATGACCAAGAGTGCTCAAAAGGTATCTCTTCCAGGACACACAAATGGTCGATACCAAAGTAAATTCCTGCTTCTATCCAAGAGTCTTGAGAAAAAAATATTCATTTAAATCCACCTTTGTACATCTAGTTTTTTCCTTCTGATTTGTCAGTCTGGAAAAATACCAGCCTGTCCAGAGAAATCCTAAGAACCTAGTAATCCTACTGGTTTCCTATCCTATAGGTGATAAGGATGAAGACCATCTATGCCCTCAAGGAAACTGCCACGCCATGGGTAGATGGTACAAACAGGAAACATAAGTAAACAAATTGAACAAGAAAACTGTTTTCTAGTGCCCCAAATAGATTAGTTCTAAGAAGGCAAAGGGAGCAATTCCGTTTTGGCCTATTGGCCACCACTGTCCTGAGTCTAAAAGTTCTGCTTAGCAATTCTCATTGCTGACACAAAGGAAGCTGGACAAAATAGTGTCATCTGAAGAATCTACTCTAGCACTGTAATTGCATAATTGGATCAAGCCATATTTCATTAATCTTCTGGTAAATCTTTCCACTAGTTTCTAGGGATTGTTTCTAGGAAGAGCTATAAAGAAAAGCTCATTTATTCCCCTAGATTTATTATGCTAAAGGATTATCTGGTGTACATACTCAAAGACAATCACAGGACCACATGGTATCTCAGTTCAACAACTAAGCATTGTTTAAAACATAAAGATTACACTGGAAATCCTTTGGATTTTTACTATTAGAACTTGGTAATAGGCTATCCACATTCCCATGAAATTGCTGCCAAATTGGAGTCACTAAATCTATCTCTATTTATTCTCCTTTCAAGTGTTTTGGCAGCCATTCTACCATATAATTTAAAGCACTTGGGAACTAACAACACCTGAAAGTCAACGCCAGAGAACAGGAGTTCAAACTTGATATTCTACACTTCATCATGATTGTCAAATGAAGTTTAACTCTATATTATCAAATATGGCAATTTCTCTCCACGTAGTAAGCTGTATAATTAATGAGCTAAGGAGAAACTAAATACTGTCTGCCAAGTAGGCTATTATAATCTGATTAGATCCAGCTCTCAGTCATTCCATAATTTTCATTACACCTGTGAAAATGTTCCAGGTTTACAGTCTCCTATTTTAAGTAGTCTCTAAGCAGGTGAAATGTACTTTAATGCTAATAATATAGCCAGATTATGAAGCAAAAAATTAACATACTTGGGTATAGCTCCCGTTTATAAATTTCAAAGTTATAAAGCATATTAATCAGTAAAGTCAAATCTATTGAGATTTATATCAAATTATCAGCACTTTTAACTTTTAAGTTAAAAACATATTTTTTTCCTGTTCGCTCAGAAATTGTTCAACACTCTTGGTCTAGTAAAAAAGAAAAGCAAAGATTTCTTTTTTAAAAAGTAGCCAAAGGATTTAGATTCAGAGATCTGAAAAGTGTCTTAGAGATCACAAGTTTTCATCCTTAATTAAACTAAGGATGAATAAAAAAAATTTAAAAAAGGAGAGAGAATAGCAAAGATTTATCAAAGAGACTGAGTCTAAACCAATTAAGATGCTGTCTAACCACAACAAAAGACTTCATTATGACTAGCTTTTATTTGTGTCACTGTATTTGGTTAACGCGATTGTTATGAGTTTTTTTTTAATCTGAACTTATTCATTCATTCAAAAACTATTAAACATCATCCACTAAGTATTCTAGGCACTGTTCTAGAAACTCAGGATACACAGCTAAGGGCCACGGCCCAAGAAATGCATCATCAGGATTCCAAATACTGGGCAAAGACTAGAAGTGAGTACTAGAGAGTAGCTGAAATGACTGATAGAAAAGAAGTGCCATATTTCAGGAGTAGGATCCCAAAAATTTTTAAAAGACTGTGAGGTTTCAAAGATCTGGTATTAAAAATAATTGGACATGAATAACAATTTGGAAGGTAAGGCAAAGACACAAAACACTTTAGACAGGTCCAAGAAGAAAACTGAGAGAAATTAGTGAGCAAATATAAAAAAATAAGGACAGAATGAGTGGGCACAAAGAAACCTAGAGTAGAAACATCTACTGGTGACCAGGAAGCTCCGGAGAAGTAAATCTGACAGCTTGGAGTGTATCAGTCTCATCTTTGTTTATAAAAAATGAAAAGAATGATGAATTTGGGATTGTTTCCCCTCATATTCCAATCAATAGAAACTTCCTTTTCGCAATGAGACTTTAAACAATTAGGGAAACATTTTGGTTTCCAGCTAATGGGTTTAATAGTGATTGCCATTTCAGGAAAAGCACTTCATCCAATTGCAGACATGCCAAAGATGAAAGAGAGGGGAACAGAAGCATGAACTGTGCTAAAGGCCCTCACAGCTGGGTTTGAGTCACTGAGAAAATAATGTCTTTCCTCTAATAATCCCTCAAAGATTGGGGTTTGCTTTCTTCGGGGATGAGAATGTCCTGGCCCAAGAACAACTGTTGTTTCAGCACTTGAGCATTGATGTTCTTTTTACTGTGCCAATGCCAGGCATTCCTGAGTAATACATGAGCATCCTTAAGAAAATACACATATAGTAGAGGTGAAAATATTTAGATACCAATTTTCTAGTTAACAGCATGTCCAAACCTCCCACATTTTCTCCTCCAGCTCATCATCCCCAGGCCTCTATTTTCTTCTTCCCTGCTCTTCACCAGAGAGAAAGGACAAGTACTCTGGGGCACCAACCCTCTGACCACAGATATATCAAGCACCATGAGTAATCTCTCAGTTTGGGGCCTGATTTTTCAAAGTTTCCCCTCACATTTGCCTCCATGAGGGCTATTTTAAATACACTGAAGCATGTTCTTGCTTTATGTAGTCATTGATCTTTCAACTGCCCCACAAATGTCAATATATTAAAATTTGCTACAAATACAGGTGTTAATGTGATATAGGAGGATGATACTTAAGCTAGAATAATTTTATCAGTGAAAGATAATTGGTATAGAACAAATAGGGTACATTTATGTGTTAGGTGTTTTCTAATTTCTTCTTTAGTTTATTCATGGAATATTCAAGTGTCTACTGATTTTTTAAAATTAGATTACACCTTGCTGTATGACTAGATTGTTCTTATCATGTAAGAGCTTCTTTAATGTAAAATTGAAAGTTCTGAAAAGCAAACTGTAATAAACAAATCCCTTCTGGGATATTCTATTAACTTGGAATCACTTTAGCTACAAGTAACAGAAAAACTTGACTAGCAGGTTTAAGCCACAAGAACATTACTTAACAAAAAGACCAGAGAGAGGCCATCCCACGACTGAATCAATAACTTAATTATATCATCAAGGATGCAGACTCTTTCAAATTTTCTGCTCAGCCATCCTTGGTATATATACTTAGCATTTTCCCTTCAGGTCAAAAAGATAGTTATCAAAGCTCCAAACACCCTGTCCTCACACAATAGTAGGACTTTTCCAACATACTACTTACCTTCATTTTCCAAAACAAGAACACATGCCCATCCAGACAAATTACTAACAAAGAGCAACAAGAAATGACTTTCACCCAGGGGCTGGGTGCCTCGGCATTGAAGGTAAGCTACCAACAGAGTAGGCATGTGTGTGGCCCCCCTGAAGCCAGGAGTCTGGTGGGCTACAGTCCAGAGGGTAACAAAGAGTTGGACACGACTGAGTAACTGACCACCACCACCTCTAAAGCCAAGCATGTAATGGACAGCCTCCCTTGTAACTAAATGGTGACACTGTGAGTCTTGCAAACAAAAACCAAAGCTGAAGAGAAAAGCTGGTTAACAGCTATTGCATTTGAATGTCCCTATGGATTTATCCCCTTCATAAATCACAGCCTTGTCATGATGAAGGGCTTGCTTAACTCAATAAAGCTATGAGCCATGCTGTGCAAGACAGACGGGTCATCATGAAGAGTTGTGACAAAACGTGGACCACTGGAGAAGGAAATGGAAAATCACTCCAGTATTCTTGCCAGGAGAACCCCATGAACAGTATGAAAATTCAAAAAGGGATGACAGTGGAAGATGAGCCCCCCAGGTCAGAAGGTTTCCATTATGCTACTGGGGAAGTGAAGTGAAAGTCACTCAGTTGTGTCCAACTCTTTGTAATTCATGGACTATACAGTCCATAGAATTCTCCAGGCCAGAATACTGGAGTGGGTAACCTTTCCCTTCTCCAGGGGATCTTTCCAACCCAGGGATCAAACCCAGGTCCCCTGCATTGCAGGTAGATTGTTTACCAGCTGAACCACAAGGGAAGCCCCAGGGAAGAGCAGAGGGCAATCACTAACAGTTCCAGGAAGAAAGAAGTGGCTGGGCCAAACTAGAAACAGTGCTCAGTTGTGGGTGTGTCTGGTGGTGAAAGTAAAGTCCAATACTGTAAGGAATAATATTGCATAGGAACCTGGAACGTTAGGCCCATTAATCAAGGTAAATTGGATGTGGTCAAGCAGGAGGTGGCAAGAGTGAAAATCAACATTTTAGGAATCAGTGAACTAGAATGGACAGGAATGGGTGAATTTAACTCAGATGACAATTATATCTACTACTGTGGGCAAAAGAATCCCTTAGAAGAAATGGAGTAGCCCTCATAGTCAATAAGAGTCCAAAATGCAGAAATGCAGTACCTGGGTACAATCTCAAAAATGACAGAATGATCTCGGTTCGTTTCCAAGGCAATCCATTCAATATCACAGTAATCCAAATCATTTGACCTGTCTCCTGAGAAACCTGTACGTGGGTCAAGAAGCAACAGTTAGAACTGGACATGGAACAACTAACTGACTGGTTCAAAGTTGGGAAGGAAGCATGATGAGGCTGTATATTGTCACCTTGCTTATATAACATCTATGCAGAATACATCATGAGAAATGCTGGGCTGGATGAATCACAGGCTGAAATCAAGCTTGCTGGAAGAAATATCAACAACCTCAGATATGCAAATGATACCATTCTAATGGCAGAAAGTGAAGAGGAACTAAAGAACGTTTTGATGAGGTAAGAGAAGAAAGTGAAAAAGTTGGCTTGAAACTCAACATTAAAGAAAACTAAGACCATGGCATCTGATCCCATCACTTCATGGCAAATAGAAGGGAAAAAAGTGGAAGCAGTGACAGTTTTTATTTTCTTGGGCTCCAAAATCACTGCAGACAGTGACTGCAGCACAAAATAAAGAGATGCTTACTCCTTGGAAGAAAAGCTATGGCAAACCTTGATAGTGTATTAAAAAGCAGAGACATCACTTTGGCAACAAACGTCCATATTTTCCAGTAGTCATGTATGGATGTGAGAGTTGGACAATAAAGGAAACTGAGTGCCAAAGAATTGATGTTTTTGTAATTATGGTGCTAGAGAAGACTCTTGAGAGTCCCTTGGACTGCAAGGAGATCAAACCAATCAATCCTAAAGGAAATCAGTCCTGAATATTCTTTGGAAGGACTGATGCTGAAGCTGAAGCTCCAATACTTTGGCTACCTGATGCGAAGAGCTGATTCATTGGAAAAGACCCTGATGCTGGGAAAGAGTGAAGGCAAATGGAGAAGGGGGTGGCAGAGTATGAGATGGTTGGATGGCATCACTGACTCAATGGACATGAGTTTGAGCAAACTCCAGAAGATAGTGGAATACAGAGGAGACTGGCCTGCTGCAGTCCACGTGGTCAGAGTTGGACATGATGTAGTGACTGAACAGCAACAACATGGATTTATCTCCAAGTCAAACAGATTCTCTCTTGCATGGAGAAGCACCACCTCTGATGTCAATAATAAGAAATAAATACTACTGTCTACCATGCTCAGCTGGGATTTGGCAAGAATAAGTGGGAAGGTAAGAAAACAAAAAAAACCAACAAGGATAACAATTTCATTTTTGCCCTTGGGAAGTGCAAAAATCTATGATGTCTTAGGTTGAAAAGTTTCCCCCAGATAGTGTTTTATTCTATCAGCTGCCAATCAGCCCCATTCAGCTCTCACTTGTAGCAAAGTCTACGGCCAAAGAGTTTCTGCCCTGTACTCTGTATCTCACTATGAGTGTCCTGGGAAGTCTACAAGAGCTCTGATGCAAAGGTCAGAATACTGCTTCAACTTCAAGATCAAAGAACTGAGACACAACATCCTCCACACCCTCACCGCTGTCCAATCATCTTTGTAACATAATGTCTCTATTAAAATAGGGAGCAAGGAGTCAAAGGTCTGGGTTAAACAATGGTTCCTACTAACTACACACATTGCAAACTAATTAAAAATCTGCTTTACAGCATAAATCTGTCAATCTGGTTGACTGAGAAAGAGTTTTCCAGATTTACAGTCAGAAATGTACCAAAGAGAAAGAAAAAATGCAAAACAAAAGAAAAATAAATTAAAGCTATAATCAGCTTAAGTGGAAACAATACTGTCTGTCCGTGATTGCTATTCCCATCATCGGTCGAATTAGCAAAAGTCCTGGACTGCTTGACACCAAGCTAAAGGCTTCAAATGACCCTGGCCTGACGTTCAGCAATGCTGCATAGTGGAAAAAGGACAATCATTCACTGAGCTGGCCAGTAGTTAGCCTTTAGGAACATTGCTTAAACTTTATGAGTCTCAGTTTCCTTATCTACAAAATTATGAAAACAAAATCTGTGCCACAGAGCTGGAATGGAACCAAGTCAAATAAAATAAAAGGTACTCATTCATTACCATATTGATAAATCAGGGTAAGTTTTTCTTAGGAACATCTTAAATACATGAGGTACTAAATAAAATAAATGTATGGGGATTGAAGAGCCAAGGGAAAGGTCTTTATATGATATGTTTTCGTGACAATTTATCTTTCCTCCAATGCAGTTGCTTTTATCCAGGTTGTCTGAGTATCCCATAAGACTTGCTAATTACAAATTTTGGACATGTCACATATTCAGAGAAACTGAAGATGAAATGACATAAAATCCCAATGCAAGTCTATAAGCCAAACGTGATTAGAAAATTTTTGACATTTATGTTGTTGCTGTTTAGTCACTAAGTTGTATCCAACTCTTTTGCAACCCTGTGGACTGTAGAACACAGATTCCTCTGTCCACGGGATTTCCAAGTCAAAACTACTAGAGTGGGATGCTATTCCCTTCTCCGGGATCTTCCTGACCCAGGGATCGAAACTACGGCTCCTGCTTGGCAGATGGATTCTTTGCCACTGAGGCACCCGGCCTTCCCTTTGACATGTACGTGTATATTCAACATAAATCTCTGAAATTTAAGCAAATGCTTAGATGAAGTAGGAATTTAAATTTTAAACCAACTTTGGCATTTCATACTCATCAACCAGGGACATAGTTGGTATATTGTGGGGCAAACTCTGAATTAACTGCTCTTTCCATTTTCTAGGTCTTTCTTTATCTCTAACTTTCTGTCTTTATCTCAGTTTCTGTCTTTGTAGCACACAGCCACACACAGACACAGAGGTCTGAGTTAGTAAGTGGGACAATGATTTACAGAGGTGGGGCCAAGAGGCAAGGCGATGCTAACTAAAGCAATCCATCGACAGTTATCTCTCTAAGGTTGTTTCCTTCTGTATGTGTGTATGTAGGACATTTGCTATCAATTTCGTACTTCATTTTTCTTTAAGTGCTGCACTTGGCATTTATTTTATTTTTTTATTATTTTTTTGGTAATTAATTTATTTTTTATTGGAGGCAAATTATTTTACAATATTATATTGGTTGGTTTTGCCATACATTGACATGAATTCACCCCGGGTTTACATAAGTTCCCCCTCCTGAACTCCCCTCCCACCTCCCTCCTCCCTTTATCCTCCCTCTGGGTCATCCCCGCATGCCAGCCCCGAGCATCCTATAACATGCATTGACCCTGAACTAGTGATTCATTTCACATGTGACAACATACGTGTTTCAATTGGCGTTTATTTTAGTCTGCAAGAGACAGGCAGGTAAGCAGGGAAAAAATTTCCAGTGTAGTCCTGCTAGTTCCTTGCAGCTATACGTTCAGCTCTTAGCTATAGGTTACCACTGCAGAACACTTTATTTGGTTTATTTCCCTGTTTGGTAATTTACAACCATTTTCCTCCTTCCATTCTTCTCATAACTGGCAGATTTTTCTCTAAGCTACTATTTCATTTTTTATGATCTGCCATGACAAGGAGATCCTTAACAGATATTTCAGAATCAAATTTTATTTTCTTTCATGTTTAATGATAAACCAGTTATGCTTCTACTTCGGTGACTTTTTTTCAATTCTCTGCTTTTTCCTGATTAAAAAGCATGATTTCTTTAATAGAATTTACTTTGTAATCTTAATTCTTAAACACTATGTGTACACGTAGTGTGTACATTCCTCCCTTGTTAATGGTAAATTTGGTTTTTATAGGCATGCCCCCTTTAGATATAGACCCTTGTGAATAGTTGTGTGCCAAAATCTACAATGCATAAAAGAGAAATAATTTGAGAGAATGTTATATATATTTTCTTAAGATCCTAGAATTTTTATATTGAGAAGTTTACAAAGTTTAACAGTTTAACTGCTTTATAGAATACTTCCCCTTTCCTTTTCTCCTGTCACACCCAGCCAAATCTATATGTTGGGGTAAATGAGGAAATTCAATAGGCGCATTTACAGAGTATTTAAGACAATATAAATCATCCACAAAAGACAACTGATCTCTTCTATGTTGGATCTTGAATTAAAGCGGGTTCTGCTGTTCTAAACAGTCATACTCTTCAAGTGCAAGTGATATATTTCCAAGGGATTTCACAAAGAAAATCAATGGAATTTTTTTCTTTTTTTTTTTTTTTTCTTTTGGAGAAAATAAGGAAGTGGCATAGTTTGTCAGTAGACTGAATCTCTGGGAAATCTTTCTAAAGACTGCAGGATTGTTTCAGTTCAGTTCAGTTCAGTCGCTGAGTCGTGTCCGACTCTTTGCGACCCCATGAATCGCAGCTCACCAGGCCTCCCTGTTCATCACCAGCTCCCAGAGTTCACTCAGACTCATGTCCATCGAGTCGGTGATACTATCCAGCCATCTCATTTTCTGTCATCCCCTTCTCCTCCTGCCCCCAATCCCTCCCAGCATCAGAGTCTTTTCCAGTGAGTCAACTCTTCTCATGAGGTGGCCAAATTATTGGAGTTTCAGCTTTAGCATCAGTCCTTCCAGTGAACACCCAGGACTGATCTCCTTTAGAATGGATTGTTTCAGATGCTCCTAAAAGATAAAAGAAAAAAAAGAAAATGACAGAACCTTCACCTAAGACCCACTTTTGTTGAAGTCCCTGCCTCTGGTTCTATGAGGAAACTTTTCAATCCATTCCACAAACCTGCATCAAGCACCTGTTTTGTGTCAGGTCCTGAGCTAGGGATTGGGAAGAGTGAAAAATAGTCATGTCTCTAACGAGCTGCTAGGCTGGAAGAAGAAGCAAACATATGAACTAATAATTAAAATACCGTGTGCTGAAAAGCATAATAGAGCTTTCCGAAAATTGTTTGGGGTAATACCAGTTATTCCAGTTGAAGGTCAGGGAAGGCATCCCAGGGGCAGTGGCACATTATGGAGAATAAAGAGTTCTGCAAAATCTGTGCAGGCAAGTCCTCCTTATCCCTCCTGGTTTCGCCAGATTAATTTCAAAAAGAGCAGCCCAACAGTGTATCTCTTTAGGATGAATCATGAGAGCGCTTGGCAACTGCCAACCCTAATGGCATCTCCAAGGAAAGCAATTAACTAGCAATTTTCCTTTATTATTTCACTCATCCACGTAATTAAATATTCTTAACATACTTATTTCATAGTATTTTATGAAGAATGATAACGCTATGTTACTGTATACTAATGATAATATAATTAGCCACCAGTTTCACATGCTTTGATGTATTCTTTCAAAAAATTATTCTAAAATACAAGTTTAATGTGAGGTTAAGATTGCACTCAGCCATTTCCTCTAAGACGCTGCTGCTTGTCTTTATTTTACAATGGGGAAATAACATGAAAGGCTTGCCTTAAATTCTTCTGGTTTTCGAGGAAACTGTAAAGGTTTATATATTAAAAATCTCACTGATCCTTCTAAAGTCAATCCTAAGGGATTTTTGTCAGTTTTCCCATTTTGCTTTAAAATATATGGTTATCGTCATTGTATTATCTTTGTCACACATTATGAATATGCACACATATAAAGCACATCCACACATATGTATAAATCTTTTGTACATAGTAATATTTTATAAATATAAACATATACATATATAGTTCTAGGCATGATGTGTTTGTGTGTATATATATATATACAATAAACAACTCTTTAACTTTGCTTCTTATCTCATCTCTATGTTACAAATGTCAAAAGTTATTTTTCTTCAATCCCTTTCATAAAGTTTTTAATGTGTCAAGATAAAAATTCTATGAAATAATACCATTTGCAACAACATGAATGGACTCATATATTATCATACTAAGTGAAGTAAGTTAGACAAAGGCAAATATGTGATATCACTTATATGTGGAATCTAAAAAAGAATGACACAAATGAATTTCTTTACAAAACAGAAATGGACTCACAGAGAATGAATTTATGGTTACCAGGGGAGCAGGGAAGAAGCAGGGAGGGGAGGGATAGATTGGGAGTTTGGGACCGACATGTACACACTTTTACGTTTAAAATGGATAACCAACAAGGACCTATTGTATAGCAGAGGGAACACGGCTCAATATTCTATAATAATATAAGTGGGAAAAAATTTGAAAAAGAATAAAGTCATGTATATGTATAACTGAATTACTTTGCTGTACACCTAAAACTATACAATACTGTTAACCAACTATGCTACAATTAAAATAAAAATCTGTTTTTAGATATTCAATTCTAGATATGGTTTCCCCAGAATTGTGTATTACGAGGCAGCACCTTAACTCTATTACTGCACTTCACATATGTGATCTTAAATTTACTTTTCAAAAAGTGAGCAAGAGTCCACTTACTTCACTTTCACTGTCATTTTCTATAGCTTTTAACTGTGTTGGAATCTAGTTCAGACTGGCTGAGGGAGACTCACAACAAAGCAAACTGGCCCCAGTTGATAATTACTCAGACAGCTCAGCCCCTTCTAAAGTCTCACATGAGTGTCTCTTCTGAAAGTTACAGTCTACTGAGGTGAATTAAAACCAGTTCTTGGTGTCCTCAATGTTTTAAGAGATGACAACATTTCACATAATAGTATCTCCCTTGTTTGGGACTGACATGTACACACTACTATATTTAAAATAAAATGACTTTCCATGAAAAAGATAGCACATCCCTTATATACAGGATTCTTATTTTCAATGCATTTTTATAACTAGCATTTTATTTATACCCACAAATGTTTACATGATAAGTGGTGAGAGAATTTAGGATAAATTAAGGAACCTCTTAAAAGTCAGGAGATGGAGAATTCCCTGATAGTCCAGTGGTTAGGACTCCACACTTTCACTATCTTGGATGTGGGCTTTGCCCCTGGTTGGGGAACTAAGATGCCACAAGTCTTATGGTGCAGCCAAAAAAAAAAAAAGTCAGGCGATGAGCTTTAATAGTTGTATTGAAGGTTGTGTTATAATAATTGTTGAACCATAAGACTGTTAGATTAGAAGGGAAGCAAGACCAAGGATTTACTTTAGAGGACAGTCCTTTGTGAAACTGAGACCACAGCCTCTGTGATGTCTTGTCATAGACTCCACTGCTTTTCACTGTGTCCTTTTCAAGTATATACCTGCACAAAATTACAGCTCCAGGTGCTGAGCCAAAATTATGTGGTACCTTCTTGTTCCCAAATACTACAAGACAGCTAACTCCACACTTCCCTTAAGCTGGCTTTAAAGTGATGCTTTTGAACTGTGGTGTTGGAGAAGACTCTTGAGAGTCCCTTGTACCGCAAGGAGATCCAACCAGTCCATTCTAAGGGAGATCGATCCTGGGTGTTCATTGGAAGGACTGATGCTAAAGCTGAAACTGCAGTACTTTGGCCACCTCATGCAACAAGTTGACTCACTGGAAAAGACTCTGATGCTGGGAAAGGTTGGGGGCGGGAGGAGAAGGGGACGACCGAGGATGAGATGGTTGGATGGCATCACCGACTCTGTGGACATGAGTTTGAGTGAACTCCGGGAGTTGGTGATGGATAGGGAGGCCTGGCGTGCTGTGATTCATGGGGTAGCGGAGAGTCGGACACGACTGAGCGACTGAACTGAACTGAACTGAACTGAAAGTGTTAGTCACTCAGTTATGTCCGATTTTTTGTGACCCCATGGACTGTAGCCTCCCAGGCTCCTCCATCCATGGGATTTTCCAGACAAGAGTACTGGAGTGGGTTGCTATTTCCTTCTCCAGGGGATCTTCCTGACCTAGGGATTGAACCCAGGTCTCCCGTATTGCAGGCAGACTTTTTAACCACCTGAGCTACCAGGGAAATCCCTCCCAAGCTGACTCTGGGGTCAAGCAAGCTGGCCAAGAACTTTCTCTTGGGTTCTTTCTTTTGTTTTGAACACAGTTGTTACACTTTTTGTATTTTTTAAGAAACGTGTGGCCATGCTGTCCAGCTTGTGGGATCTTAGTTCCTCATGCGTGTGTGCATGCTCAGTCACTTCAGTCGTGTCCAACTCTTTGCAACTCTATGGACTGTGGCTCACCAGGCTTCTCTGTCCATGGGATTCTCCTGGCAAGAATACTGAAGTGGGTTGCCATTTCCTTCTCCAGGGCTTAGATCCTCAACCAGGAATCAAACCTGTGTCCTCAGCAGTAAAAGCACAGAGTCCTAACCACTGGACCCCCAGGGAAGTCCCTGTACAAAATTATAATTAAGGCCAACGCAGAACTATTTATCCAAAGAAGTCATCTGTGCAGTGGCTTAACAAAAGTTAGGCTGTGTCATTCTTTGAATACCTCATTACTCAGTGTTGCTGATCCTCCTATGTCATTAACCATAAACCACCTGGGATTTTCCGCTCTGCTGTGTATCTCTGGTTGCCTCACTAGAATAGAAGTACATGACACAATCAAGAGCCCATTTATTAATACCATGCAGGAGTGTAGTGCGTACACTTTATAGAACATTTTGTCTTAAGAGGCTGGTTTTTTCAAAAGCCTAATCTACATGCTTCCGTGATTCTGCACAGTAGCAATGCAGCATGAATATTGAGAGATAAGACACATGTGATTTCCAAGTGCTTTCTCTATCTGTTCCTGACTGTGAATATACACGTTCTTTTTAAAGAAAAAATGTTAAAAGGAAGTTTACCAAACATGGACGATCTACCACCAGTTTTGAATCAGAATGGAAGCTTTGATTTCATTAAAATGGGTTTCCAAAGAACAGAAAGTTATTAACATTTTAGCCCTTCTCTGCCTCTCATCATCCACCATCAGTCATTGGTCAACTCCTTCAAAATATTGCTTATTTTCTTGATCCTATTTCCTCTTATTCAAGCTCTCATTGTCAAAAGAAGCAGTAGAATAAATAGTTCTCAAGGCTCCCTTCTGTAGAACACTGTCCAAGAGACACCCTCAGATTTCTGTTTAACTCACATCTTAGTGGTTTTCTCTTAAGATTTTCAGGAGGTTAGACAATTAACAGATTGTCTTTTCTCCGTGGAATGTGTTTGCCCCAACATTTTTATTAAAAATTTAACACATCTGCAGCTTGTATGTAATAGTATAAGATGGTATTTATAGCACAAAATTATATTTTTAGTTATTTTCAACTTAATATAACAGGGGTTCATAATATTGTGCAAAGATAATTGAGTTCTGATACATGAATCAGTCTGGGCTTCTAAACCTTCTGCTTCTTCTGATTTCTCCCAGAATCACTTTCCTAAAGCACCTCGATCTCTCTCCTCTATGAAAAAATGTAATTGGCTCCCCATTGCCTATGGAACAAAATCTGAGAAGAGCACTCAGGGTCTCTTGAGCCACACTAGAATGCAGTGCTTTTCCAAAAATAAACTTCCCTTCTGTACAGCATAAGGCTTGATACACATGTGTGTGTGTGTGTACAGTCATATTATACAACACAGAGAGAGAGAGACATACCATATTCACTCATAATATAGTCCTGGAATCTATTATTTATTTCCCAAAAGAAGCTTATTTAACTACATGTTGTGTTCTGATTCCTAGAATGTCAACGTTCACTCTTGCCATCTCCTGTTTGACCACTTCCAATTTGCCTTGATTCATTGACTTAACATTCCAGGTTCCTATGCAATATTGGTCTCTACAGCATCAGACCTTGCTTCTATCACCAGTCACATCCACAAGTGGGTGTTGTTTTTACTTTGGCTCTGTCGCTTCATTCTTTCTGGAGTTATTTCTCCACTGATCTCCAGTAGCATATTGAGTACCTACTGACGGGAAGTTCATCTTTCAGTGTCCTATCTTTTTCCCTTTTCATACTGTTCATGGGGTTCTCAAGGCAAGAATACTGAAGTGGTTTGCCATTCCCTTCTTCAGTGGACCACATTCTGTCAGACCTCTCCACCATGACCCGTCCGTCTTGGGTGGCCCCACAGGGCATAGTTTAGTTTCTTTGAGTTAAAAAAGGCTGTGGTCCATGTGATCAGACTGGCTAGTTTTCTGTGATTGTGGTTTCAGTCCGTCTGCCATCTAATGCCTTTTCTTAGCGCCTACTGTCTTACTGAGGTTTCTCTTACCTTGGATGTGGGGTATCTCTTCACGGCTGTTCCAGCAAAGTGCAGCCCATGCTCCTGACCTTGGACGTGGGGTATCTATCTCCTCTAAGAAATCCAATGGCAAAGAATGCTCAAACTATTGCACAATTGCACTCATCTCACACACTAGTAAAGTAATGCTCAAAATTCTCAAAGCCAGGCTTCAGCAATATGTGAACCGTGAACTTCCAGATGTTCAAGCTCGTTTTAGAAAAGGCAGAGGAACCAGAGATTAAATTGCCAACATCCGCTGGATCATGGAAAAAGCAAGAGAGTTCCAGTAAAACATCTATTTCTGCTTTATTGACTATGCCAAAGCCTTTGACTGTGTGGATCACAAGAAACTGTGGAAAATTCTGAAAGAGATGGGAATACCAGACAACCTGACCTGCCTCTTGAGAAACCTGTATGCAGGTCAGGAAGCAACAGTTAGAACTGGACAGGGAACAACAGACTGGTTCCAAATAGAAAAGGAATACATCAAGGCTGTATATTGTCACTCTGCTTATTTAGCTTATATGCAGAGTACATCATGAGAAACACTGGGCTGGATGAAGCACAAGCTAGAATCAAGATTGTGGGGAAAAATATCAATAACCTCAGATATGCAGATGACACCACCCTTATGGCAGAAAGTGAAGAAGAACTAAAGAGCCTCTTGATGAAAGGGAAAGAAGAGAGTGAAAAAGTTGGCTTGAAGCTCAACATTCAGAAAACTAAGATCATGGCATCCGGTCCCACCACTTCATGGCAAATAGATGGGGAAACAGTGGCATATTTTATTTTGGGGGGCTCCAAAATCACTGCAGATGGTGATTGCAGCCATGAAATTAAAAGACGCTTACTCCTTGGAAGGAAAGTTATGACCCACCTAGACGGCATATTAAAAAGCAGAGCGATTACTTTGTCAACAAAGGTCCATCTAGTCAAGGCTATTGTTTTTCCAGTAGTCATGAAGGAATGTGAGAGTTGGACTATAAAGAAAGCTGAGCACCAAAGAATTGGTGCTTTTGAACTGTGGTGTTGGAGAAGACTCTTGAGAGTCCCTTGGACTGCAAGGAGATCCAACCAGTCAGTCCTAAAGGAGATCAGTCCTGGGTGTTCATTGGAAGAACTGACGTTGAAGCTGAGACCCTGATATTTTGGCCACCTGATGCAAAGAGCTGACTCATTTGAAAAGACCCTGATGCTAGGAAAGATTGAGGGCAGGAGAAGAAGGGGACAACAGAGGATGAGATGCTTGGATGGCATCACCAACTCAATGGACATGAGTTTGGGTAAACTCCAGGAGTTGGTGATGGACAGGGAGGCCTGGCATGCTGTAGTTCATGGGGTCGCAAAGAGTCAGACACGACTGAGCGACTGAAATGAACTGAACTGTACTCTGAACCAAGAAGCTTGTACAAAATCAATTACAGACATGCCCACAGTAGTAGACAAGAAAATAAACCTGAAGGTATATATCCTGGGACTCTTAGATATAATAAAATTATCCTTCAAATCAAAAAGCAAATATGATCAAATATTGTAGATTACCTAAGAACTGGTACATATTTAACACACAGAACTACTCTAGTCCCTAATATTTTGCCTGAAATTAATACGTAGGCTATGCATGCATGCTAAGTCACTTCAGTTGTGTCCAACTCCATATGACTCTATGGACTATAGACCACCGAGTTCCTCTGTCGATGGGATTCTCTGGGCAAGAATACTGGAGTGGGTCACCATGCCCTCCTCCAGGGAATCTTCCCAACCCAGGGATTGAACCCAGGTCTCTCACGTCTCCTGCAAGTGGGTTCTTCACTACTAGTGTCACCCATGAAACAAACACTAAATTGCCCATTAATAGTGATAATGTTTATATTCTGAGAATGTTTAATATTTAGTTGAGTTATTTGGACTGCTCAGATCTCTCTAAGAAAGTTATCCAAAGAAAATTGGAAGGATGTGTTTTCTTAAAATAAATTTCCTTGTTGTGAAGAAATAGTCAAACTAATTCTAGTTTCTTTAGAGAATTTTTCAGGCAAGTATGTCAATATGAGGGCTTCCCAGGTGATGTTAAGTGGTAAAGAACCTGCCTGCCAGTGAAAGAGACAAGAGAAGAGGGTCTAATCCCTGGGTCAGGAAGATGCCCTGGAGGAGGGCACAGCAACCCTCTCCAGCATTTTTGCCTGGAGAATCCCATGGAAAGAGGAGCCTGGTGGGTTACAGTCTATTGGGTGACAAAGAGTCGGACATAACTGAAGTGACTTATCACGCTCACATATGTCAATATGTTCATAGGTGTTATGTTGTTTCTCCCACTGAAATGCATTTTTTTTTCTTCAAATAAGAACTGTTGAACATTCTATCATTCCACTTTGTCTTTCTTAGTTTAATGGAAAGCTGGTTGTAAATTGAATATAGACCACCAAGAAAAAAATGGATTTTATTTAACATTTTCTTGATACTACTTAGAGAGAGATCATCTCCTCTAGAGACCCATTTTTTTTAAGTTTTCATTAGTAAAGACTGCATAACAATTATTTTAAATCATTTCATTTCTTATAAGGAATCTCACAGCAAATTCACCCAAGTGTCTACCTTCAATTAAACAAAAGAGGCACAGAAACTAAGGATTTTATGAAATAAGAGTTGAGAAGAGATCAGAGCTGTGGGGATGAAAGGTGCTTCATCAGGGTTTTACCCTTTGCCACAATCTGGTTTTACTATCAAGGCCCTTTGCTGAACCATCTTTTTCCTTTGAATCTCTTTAATACCAATCAAAAAAGAACCCTAGAATGAGAGAGTAAACTGTACAACAACTTTGGAAAACTACTTGTTAGTATTAATATCTAATAAAGATGAATTTAAGCATATCATATGGCTTAGCAATTCCACACCTAAGTATACATTGAATTCAAATGCACATATATCTAGTCACCAAAGACATGTCCTAACACATTTGTAGGCAAATTATTCAAAATGGTCAGAAAAACAGAAATACCTAAATTCCATTAACAGTACGACTGACAAGTAAAAGATGTATATTTACACATTATTCACAAGTGAGAATGAACAGCAACTATATACAACATGAAGACTCTCATCAACATAATTGAATGAACGAAGCCTGATACAAAAGAGCACATAGCGCATAATGTCTCTAATATGACCAAAATATGATGGAAAGTATAAAAAACAGACAGAAGTAGCCTATTAATATGTTTCTAGAAATCCACATCATGGCTACCACAGGTGGGAAGAGGAATTAGGGACTAAGAACAGAAAATAAAGGGGTCTTAGTGGTGCTGGTTATGCTTTTGATCCAAGAGCTGGTTACATAGGAATGTTCAGTGTCTGAAAACTTAATTAATTTTATACTGATGCTATGTGTACTCTTCTGATATGTGTATATTTTACTTTGATCAAGTTTTTTAAAAGGAACCCAGGAAGTCAAATGTAACTTCCTGCTGCAAAGAAAGAAACATGACCACCTAAAAAATATGACCATCTAAAGAACATTCAATTCAGTTAGTTAAAGTTTTGTTTTTATCTTTTTTTTTTTTTTTTTAGGTAAAGACTATCAGAAAACTGAAAATGAAAGTGAGTAAATATCTCAGTTTATCTTACATACACCAAGTAATTTGCTTAAGGATCGCCTTAAACACAGTTCTGGTGAAAGACAGTATCTATGGTATACTACCCCCATTTTTAAAATCAGACCTAATTCCTATGAGTTAGGTAACTGATGGAGGATTAAACTTCATGCAGAATCTTAAAAGGTCAAGTAAATGACAGCTTTTCTTCCTCTGGAAATTTGCTGTGGCTTCATCACCATGAAAATATGTTTCTCCGCCCTCACCATCATTTCCCCAAAACTGTTTTTCTTTAACAAGTCAAACATGCAGAAAACACACTCTTACCAACTCTTCTGCCATTGTGACACTGATGTAAACTATACTTCCCAAGACCGAGACATGAACATCTTGTAATGATAACAGCTGGACACTTGGAAAATGTTCGCAAATGACCATGCTGATATTTTAAATCTGGACTTTCTTTGGATGCCAAAAAGCATATTTCTGAGATCACATTATCTTCTTCAGGAGTCAAACATATAATCTCTTAGCTCAGAAAGTTCCATAGAGACAAGATACAGAACAAACCATAAACATTCAGAAGAGAGAACGTATTGACAGGTCTGATTCCTACTCACTGAAAAATCGCTTAGACCTGGGGAAAAACTCTAGCTTCCCTCTTTGTGGGAATAAATGCAAAAGATCTCTTCTGACTGACTCCTTCTCCTTAAATACTCTTTTGCATTCACTCCTAGAAGATCCAAAAACATAGTGCAAGCTGCTGTTACACAACATCATTTATAGTCCTTTGAAATATTTTTATTTCAGCAAACAATCTTTTTATCACCTACAAGAACACATGAGCCAAACTTGAGTATGAAAATAAATATTATAAACATATGCCTAAATTATATCATACTTTTAACAACATACTTCTTTTAACCTCACAGATGCTTAAGATTTGGAAAGGATATTCAAATAATTTATATTAAGCTTTTGTTTGGCTATGTGGCATGTGGGAGCTTATTCCCCAACCAGGGATTGAACCCATATGCCCTGGAGTGGAAGCCTGAGGCCCTAACCACTGGACCACCAGGAAAGTCCGTATATTAAAGCTTTCATTGTACAATCAGTTTAAGATACCTGGCTAAGGGCATGTAAATAAGAAAGCTTAAGTTAAGACTAGAACCCTGTCTCAGCTTGCTAATCCCTAGTCTGACACTTTATGTGCTATATCAAGATGCCTTTTGAGTCACTAGAAATCAAATGACTGATGACCATCTAGTTTTTTGGTTTATGCATTGGTAATTAAGCAAAACCAAGAGTTATAAGCCACAAAGGGTAAAATAAAACTTTCTATGAACTAGACATTCTTCAAGGAGGTACATGATCTGGAGGAGATATTCAAATCCACCATCTTGCACAGTTGTTACATCACGTGATGAATAACAAAGAAGGAACTATGAAAAAGAAAACAAAGCACATACACGCACGTGCATACACACACATGCTCTTCCTTACCCTGCCTTATTCCATCCTGACAGCCATTTATATTCTGATAAGAAAGGTCCAGAAAGAGATAAGCAACAGCCTCCCAATTTTACCAGAGAGAAATAAAGGGATCGGTTCCACCTCAGACAACTCTTGCAAGAACCTGAAAAGCTAGTAAGAAAAGAAAGGAATTTTCATTCATTCTTTTATTCATTCGACGCATTTGTACTTCACGCCTGCCAGACCTAGGTATGGTACTAGTGAGTGAAGACACACAGATAAAGTATCCTTGTCCCTGCCCTTGGGATGCTGGCAGTTAACTGAGCAGCCAAGAGAAAGAACTTACAAGGGATAGAGTTTGGGTATACAGTGAAGAAGAGGGAAGAGGAGAATAAGGAAAGAGTTAATGCCGAGAGCTTTCTAGAAGCAACAAGCAAAAACATGAGAAATTCTATCATTTTCTTCCCTGAGGGATCTTCCCACATTCTTCCTATCTTGATGGTTCTCCAAGGGTGAACCCAAAGATAGAAGCTTCAGCATTACCTGAGAACTTGTAAGAAATAGAAATGCTCGGTCCCTACACCAGAACTACCAAACCAGAGGTACTCTGTGTTGTAACAAGCCCCCAAATAATTTTGATGTGTGTGAAGTTTGAGAACTTTACTAGAACTTTACGTTGTACTAGTTAAATGAAAGACTATATGCCCAAACAGTTAAGAACAAGTCTTGTCTGGTAATTTTCCATGTAAATGTACTAGTCTAAAAAATAATCTTTTGTCAGTAATGTACTAATCTATATTTTGAAAAATTTGGTTTTATCCACGTTTGGAGAAAGGAATGGCAATCCACTCGAGTACTATTGCCTGGAGAATCCCACGGACAGAGGAGCCTGGCTGGCTATAGTCCATAGAGTCTCACAGAGTTGGACATGACATGCTAAGACTCGAAGTGACTTAGCATGTTTGGAGGCCAGTAGACTCTGTGTATGCTAAGATCTGCTGCACAAATAAATGACTGATATATCTGAAGTAAATGCTTTGCATTTTGCCTGGAGTCTGGTATCTTGAACGGAGGTCAACCTAGATGATACTTCAGAAAGCACAGGAGGGTTTTACGAAACAAACTACACAATACACTGATGGAACCACAGGGACTACAGCATTGAACATCTTCAGTTCAGTTCAGTTCAGTCGCTCAGTTGCGTATGTGATATCTGATGTTCAGGGTCCACTTGTTTCTCTGTATCCCCTCTACAATAAAGCTTTTCTGTTTCATTTTCTCTGTAGTTTGCTACATGTCCACCCTTGCCCCAACTCTGCCAGACCTTAGAGCTCTAGATCTAATATGTTTAGCTACATTCTCAAAGTGTCTTGACATCTTGCCTCTTTGGTTCAAATTCTTAAGAGAAAGAATTTGATAGTCCCAATGTGTAGTTCACTTAATTGTGACCTTGGGTATTAATAGGGCAGTCGGGGCACAACAGAGGGCTGCATGGTCACAAAATCTAACACAGTAGGAATGATCGACTTGGCTCCAGAGAGTTCCATCTAACTTCAGGAGCCTCTGAAGCAACAGTACATCCTTAATTTTTATGAATCCCAATGAATGGTAAATAATTCATAGGAAAAACAATTGAGTCTTACAAAAGAATTTTGAAAGAGATAATTGGATTGCATATCAAAACCTTAATTATATATATAGCCTTCACTTCAGAAATTTAAATTCTAGGTTTTTATTCTAAGGAAAAAATTAAGATGTGTCCAGTAAGAAATAAGCCCAGTGAATTCCCTGGTGGTCCAGTGTTTAAAACTCTGCACTTCCACTGCATGGAACACAGGTTCGATCCCTGGTCAGGGAACTAAGTTCTCACATGCCACATGATGGGGCCAACAACAACAATAAAAGTACAAAGAGAGGTGTTCAAACACATATATAAGCTTTCAAACACTTAGCATGCTGTGACGTGCTGCCTGCTAAGTCACTTCAGTTGTGTACAACTCTTTGTAACCCTATGGACCATAGCCCACCAGGTTCCTCTGTCCATGGGATTCTCCAGGCAAGAATACTGGAGTGGGTTGCCATGCCCTACTCCAGGGGATCTTCCAAGCCAGGGATCAAACCCTCTTTTGTCTCCTGCTTTGGCAGGCTGGTTCTTTACCACTAGCGCCACCTGGGAAGCCCACACATTCACACATAGAAAAGTTCAGTTCAGTCACTCAGTCGTGTCCGACTCTTTGCCACCCCATGAACTGCAGCACGCCAGGCTTCTCTGTCCATCAGCATCTCCCAGAGCTTGCTCAAACTCATGTCCATTGAGTCGGTGATGCCACCCCACCATCTCATCCTCTGTCTTCCCTTTCTCTTCCTGCCTTTGATCTTTCCCAGCATCATGGTATTTTCCAATGTGTCAGTTCTTCGCATCAGGTGGCCAAAGTACTGGAGCTTCAGCTTCAGCATCAGTGCTTCCAATGAATATTCAGGACTGATTTCCTTTAGCATTGACTGGTTTGATCTCTTTGCAGTCCAAAGGACTCTCAAGAGTCTTCTCCATACTTTCAAAACAAAACAAAAAAATTTTTAAAGTGAAAAATAAATAAGCCCCCCCTAAAAATTGTGGCCTAAAAATTGGGCTGGAAGAAGCACAAGCTGGAATCAAGATTGCCGGGAGAAATATCAATAACCTCAGATATGCAGATGACACTACCCTTATGGCAGAAAGTGAAGAGGAACTCAAAAGCCTCTTGATGAAAGTGAAAGAGGAGAGTGAAAAGGTTGGCTTGAAGCTCAACATTCAGAAAACAAAGATCATGGCATCTGGTCCCATCACTTCACGGGAAATAGATGGAAAAACAGTGGAAACGTGTCAGACTTTGTTTTTTTGGGCTCCAAAATCACTGCAGATGCTGATTGCAGCCATGAAATTAAAAGACGCTTGCTCCTTGGAAGGAAAGTTATGACCAACCTTGATAGTATATTAAAAAGCAGAGACATTACTTTGCCAACCAAGGTCTGTCTAGTCAAGGCAATGGTTTTTCCCGTGGTCATGTATGGATGTGAGAGTTGGACTGTGAAGAAGGCTGATCGCCGAAGAATCAATGCTTTTGAACTGTGGTGTTGGAGAAGACTCTTGAGAGTCCCTTATACTGCAAGGAGATCCAACCAGTCCATTCTAGAGGAGATCAATCCTGGATGTTCATTGGAGGGACTGATGCTAAAGCTGAAACTGCAATACTTTGGCCACCTCATGCGACGAGTTGACTCACTGGAAAAGACTCTGATGCTGGGAAAGGTTGGGGGCGGGAGGAGAAGGGGACGACGGAGAATGAGATGGCTGGATGGCATCACCGACTCTGTGGACATGAGTTTGAGTGAACTCCGGGAGTTGGTGATGGACAGGGAGGCCTGGCGTGCTGTGATTCATGGGGTCACGGAGAGTCGGACACGACTGAGCGACTGAAATGAACTGAACTGAACTGAACTGAAAAATTGTATGTCACAGCATTGTTTTTCATAGAAAAACTATAAAAGGAAACTACCTAGATATCTAGAAACAGGCATTTTTTTTTTAATTAATGAAAGTCATTTTTACTATGTATTGCGTCTACAAAAAAAAAAATCCATCATGATCTATCTTTGGTGAACTTTTTCTCCTCCATTAAAAAAAAATCAGTAAGCCCTAACATTGTTTTAATACCAGCACAAGGAAATTGCAAGTGCATTGCCTCCCACAGTCTATTTTTCCTGTCTGGATTAGAGTCACCATGATGATCAAGCTGCAGCTGCTAGCTGATCTCTTCCAGCTGTGGATTTGACCTGCTCCTACCAGTTCCTAATTGAATTTACTTGCTTCCCCTCTTTTTTCCACTTCAGTTGAGGCCTCCCAATCATAAAGTCCAAGTCTGCCTCCTTGCCTCCATCCTCCAGTCCAACAGCAGAAAAGTCCATGTCTCTGGACTTAAAGCTTAACTAGAATAAATTTTAGACATTCTCCTTAATAATTTAATATTTAATTTTAATATTTAATATTTAAATTTAATAATTTAATTTAATAATTTAATTTTCAGAATCCTGGCTAAACAGCTAGAGCCTTTGACTTGATATAAAATACATGAATTTCCATGTCCTCTAATCTTAATAGATAAGAGCAACATGAACTGGAATTCTACAAACACAGAGTGAGGTATATCTTTCCATTAATATAAAGTCCACAAAAGACCACAGAATTATGGTGTTAGAGCACAAATAGCTGGGATTAATAGAATGATTTTCCCAACCTGGAATCTCCTCCTCTGTCAGAATGCTGGTTAAGGGGACTTGGAACTGCAGTTGTGTGATCATTTTTAGTCTATGGCCGAGAACGCAACCTTGAAATTTTTTTACTATAAATTCAGGACTTCAGCTGAAGACATGGGTAACAGGCCCAGAGGTGTCTGTTAAGATCTGGCAATGAGGTCAATAAAGGTCAAAGCAACTTACATCATATTCAATGACTGCAATTTCTTAATAACCCCCAAAATCACCACATTTGCCATTAGTCAGTGCCTATAACATGGACATCTGAGTGCAATGTGACTGGCTTGGCTGAGAATCTCAGAATTACAGTGAAAGCTAAACTCACTCCTAAAAGTGATATGAAAAGCAAGAAGAATACTCTGCAGCTCACTGGTGTGGCAAATGGAAGGATCCTATTTTTGTGCTTTCTTAACCCACTATGTTGTCAACCTCAGATACTTGCTGTCCCTAAGTTTCTTCATTAGTAAAAGGAATAAACTTCAAAAGGGTCAATAAATTAGAGCTTAGAGCTGTTCTGGTTGAAGTGGAAAAGATGGAAACAGAATTCTGTTATCCAGTTTCCCCTTTGATTCCCTCCATTTCTTCCCTGTTCCCAAGATGGCTGTAAATAAACCTTGGCAGAACGTAAAACTCAGCAGAAACCACAGTGACAACCAATGGCCTATGCGATTTCTAAGGAACCCTCCCTAGTAAAACAACATTCACTTTTATGTGACTATGATTTGTTCATAAAAGTAAACATTGATTGCCCAACTTAATACACTGGCACTCATCACTTAGCAGGTGTTCCATGAGTGTTGAGTGAATTGAAATTGTATTTGTCTAACTGATGATCCAGTGAAACTTTCAGAAAAGTAAAGAGTTCCAAGATTTGGCTTACTCATTTTTTAGCAAATAAAAACAGAATCAAATTATAAGCCAATTTAAAAAATAAGGGCACCTTTTCTTTATTTTTGGCTCCTGTTGTTAATACCCACTTGGAGTTCCTTATATTTTGTTATTCCCATAAGTCACAGAATTTATCTCGCTTTTCACCGTATGCCGTACAGAATGATATCAGAGTGTAAAGTGGCCTTTCTCTTTGGAGACACTCTGAGCTGGCTCTAATCCTAGTTCTAACATTTACTATCTATGGAACTACAGGCAAATTTTAACCTATACACTTTCTTCATCTATAAAACAGGTGTAGGAAAATAGGGAAGATGGAAAAGTTTTGAGAGTTACATGAAATAGCACAGTAACTGGCAGCTAATAAGTGCTCCATAAATGACAATTGTGGTTATTGTTATTTCTTTAAATTGATTTTAAAAGGGGCAGATTACACAGCACGTCCTAGAAGACTATTCCCCTATTAAGGTGTCATGAGGAAGAGATATTAAAGAGGTAGAGGAAAGATAGCTGCTTTACGTCAGGAACGGGAGTAATGTCGCATTATGTTTACCATGACTGGTTAATGGCCTAGGGAGAGTATAGCTTGAGCTTTCCACCTCCCAAACAATCATGTGCTTTCCTGCCAGACCAAGTCTTTCCTGTAATTTTTTTCTTTAGGGTCTTTTGAATATTTTATTTTGTTTTATTTTATTGGCTGTGCTGGGTCCTTGTTGCTGTGTGGGCTTTTCTCTAGTTGTGGTGAACAGAGGGTGGGGAAGCTACTCTTTGTTGAGGTTCATGGGCTTCTCATTGTGGTGGCTTCTCTTGTTTCTGGAGCACAGGCTCCAGGGAGCATGGGCTTCAATAGTTGTGGCTCCCAGGCCCCACCACACAGGCTCCATGGCTGTGGTGCAAGGGCCCAGCCACTTAGCAGCATGTGGGATTCCCCCTGGATCAAGGAACCCAGGTCTCCTGCATTGGCAGGCAGACTTTTTACCATGGAGCCACTAGGGAAGCCCCTCTTCAGGGTCTTATTCTACCTTTGAAAGGGAAGTAAACTACTGATCTTAGAACCTTATAGTGAGAAAGCACCTCACAAATTATCTGCTTCACCCATGGGAACTTCTCCATAAAGGCTTTAGCACATAGCTTTTTTTAGCTGTGGTATCTCTCCAAAGGGTTATGTCTCAGACATCTATTATTTTTGTCCTCCTAGTATTCTTCTGCTTCTGAGAACAATACAGACGATACAGAACTTCCCTTTACCCAGAACACAATGATATAGTAACCAAGTCAGCTTCTCCACCCAGCTCATCAATTTTAGGATTTCAAGACAGGAAGCACCAGGAGTTGTCAGTCTTTCTTTGGCAGCTGTAACTGTCAGATGGAAGGCTTATGAACTACTAACAGCTATGCTCTCTCCTTTCACTGGAAAGCAGAAGCAGTGATTTAAGAAAGCAGCAAAAAGGATAAGGTAGATATACAGAGAGGAGCAAAGGTTGGGGACAGGGAATTATGACAGCATCTGAGGCTTTGTTCCCGAAGGAAAGCCTTGTCGATTGGGTCCTGCCAATCGTTTTTATAAATTTCTTTTGGGCTTAATTAAGGTAGTTAGATTACACTGTATCAAGCTATTGAAAGAAAGAAGGAAGGAAGGAAAGACAGAAGGAAAAGGGTGGAGGGAGGAAGGAAAGAAGGAAGAAATGCAGGGTACTAATGTAGGGATTAGGAGGCTAAGATCAGAAATATCACTAGGAGTTTTATAGAATCTGGTCTTACATAGTAGGAAAATCACTCTCCGACATAAATCACAGCAGGATCCTCCAAGACCCACCTCCCAGAATATTGGAAATAAAAGCAAAAATAAACAGATGGGACCTAATTAAAATCAAAAGCTTCTGCACACCAAAGGAAACTATAAGCAAGGTGAAAAGACAGCCTTCAGAATGGGAGAAAATAATAGCAAATGAAGCAACCGATAAAGGATTAATCTCCAAAATATACAGGCAGCTCCTGCAGCTCAATTCCAGAAAAATAAATGACCCAATCAAAACATGGGCCAAAGAACTAAACAGACATTTCTACAAAGAGACATAAAGATGGCTAACAAACACATGAAAAGATGCTCAACATCCCTCATAATCAGAGAGATGCAAATCAAAACCACAATGAGATACCATTTCACACCAGTCAGAATGGCTGCTATCCAAAAGTCTACATGCAATAAATGTTGGAGAGGGTGTGGAGAGAAGGGAACCCTCTTACACTGTTGGTGGGAATGCAAACTAGTATAGCCACTATGGAGAACAGTGTGGAGATTCCTCAAAACACTGGAAATAGAACTGCCATATGATCCAGCAATCGCACTCCTGGGCATACACACCGAGGAAACCAGAATTGAAAGAGACACATGTACTCCAATGTTCATTGCAGCACTGTTTATAATAGCCAGGACATGGAAGCAACCTAGATGTCCATCTGCAGATGAATGGATAAGAAAGCTTTGGTACATATACACAATGGAGTATTACTCAGCCATTAAAAAGAATGCATTTGAATCAGTTCTAATGAGGTGGATGAAACTGGAGCCTATTATACAGAGTGAAGTAAGCCAGAAATAAAAACACCAATACAGTATACTAACACATATATATGGAATTTAGAAAGATGCAAATGATAACCCTGTATACGAGACAGCAATAGAGACACAGATGTATAGAACAGTCTTTGGGACTCTGTGGGAGAGGGTGAGGGTGGGATGGTTTGGGAGAATGGCATTGAAACATGTATGTTGTCATATGTGAAACGAATCACCAGTTCAGGGTCAATGCATGTTACAGGATGCTCGGGGCTGGTGTGCGGGGATGACCCAGAGGGAGGATAAGGGGAGGAGGGAGGTGGGAGGGGGGTTCAGGAGGGGGAACTTATGTACACCGGGGTGAATTCATGTCAATGTATGGCAAAACGAACCAATATAATATTGTAAAATAATTAACCTCCAATAAAAAATTAATTAATTAAAAAAAGAAAGAAATATCACTAGGAATGAATTTTTAAATGGAGATAATCACATTCCAGGGCAGACAAAAAGTAGTGAAACTTCCTGTACCAAATAAGTCACACGTCAGTGGCTGACTGCTCTGCCTTCTTTTAAGTAAGGTGACCAATGGCTCAGTTCACCCCTAGAAAGTCCCAGTTTACTCACATTGTCCGAGAGTACCTCTCAGTTAGCTCCCTCTGTCAGAGCTGAAACTGCCCTGGTCTGAACAATCATGTCTGTGTCACTTCACTTAGGCTGGACCTGGTGTTGCCAGTGCCCACTTCTGCCATTCCCTTCCTCTAACTCTACCACTTTCACTTCTGCTTCTGCCACTATTTTCATCCTCCACTGCCTTGTGTTTGACAAAGTACTTATGAGTAAGTACAAATACCAAGAAGTATGGACTATATGAGGAAGCTAAAAAAAAAAAATCCATAAAATGGTTAAATAACAATACCAAATAGTAAATAATAGCTATAAGAATAAATGAGGCAGCACTTGTAAAAGGTTTTGAGCAATTTTGGGGGCGGGGGAGGAACACCATAAGCTCCCAATACAAAGCTAGTGGAGGTAATGGAATTCCAACTGAGCTATTTAAAATTCTAAAATAAGAAGATGCTGTTACAGTGTTGCACTCAATATGTCAGTGAATTTGGAAGACTCAGCAGTGGCCACAGGACTGGAAAAGATCAATTTTCATTCCAATCCCAAAGAAGGGCAATGCCAACAATTGTTCAAACTACCACAGAGTTGCACTCATTTTTGCATGCTATTAAAAGACGCTTGCTCCTTGGAAGGAAAGCTATGACCAGCCTAGATAGCATATTAAAGAGCAGGGACATTACTTTGCCAACCATCTAGTCAAGGCTATGGTTTTTCCCGTGGTCATGTATGGATGTGAGAGCTGGACTGTGAAGAAAGCTGATTGCTGAAGAATTGATGCTTTTGAACTGTGGTGCTGGAGAAGACTCTTGAGAGTCCCTTGGACTGCAAGGAGATCCAACCAGTCCATTCTAAAGGAGATCAGTCCTGGGTGTTCATTGGAAGGACTTATGCTAAAGCTGAAACTCCAATACCTTGGCCACCTCATGCGACGAGTTGATTCACTGGAAAAGACTCTGATGCTGGGAGCGATTGGGGGTAGGAGGAGACGGGGAAGACAGAGAATGAGATGGATGGATGGCATCACTGACTCTATGGAGATGAGTTTGAGTGAACTCCGGGAGTTGGTGATGGACAGGGAGGCCTGGCGTGCTGTGGTTCATGGGGTCGCTAAGAGCCGAACACAACTGAGTGACTGAACTGAACTGAACTGAAGGTTATGCTCAAAATCCTTCAAGCTAGACTTCAGTAGTACATGAACCAAAAACTTCCAGATGGAAAAGCTGGATTTAGTAAAGGCAGAGGAACCAGAGATCCAACTGCCAACACTTGTTGGATCATAGAGGAGGCAAGAAAGTTCCAGAAAAGCATCTACTTCTGCTTCGCAGACTACACCTAAGCCTTTGACTGTGTGAATCACAACACATTGTGGAAAATTCTTAATGAGATGGGAATATCAGACCACCTTAGCTGTCTCCTGAGGAATCTGTATGCAGGTTAAAAAATAACAGTTAGAACTAGACATAGAACAACAGACTGATTCAAAATTGGGAAGAGAGTAAGACAAGGCTGTATACTGGCACCCGGCTTATTTAACTTATATGCAGAGTACATCATGAGAAATGCAGGGCTGAATGAATCACAGGCTGGAATCAAGACTGCCAAGACAAACACCAACAGCCTCAGGTATGCAGATGACACCACCCTTATGGCAGAAAGTGAAGAGGAACCAAAGAGCCTCTTGATGAAAGTGAAAGAGGAGAATGAAAAAGTTGGCTTAAAACTCAGAAAACTAAGATCATGGGGTCCAGTCCCATCACTTCATGGAAAATAAAAGGGGAGACGTGGAAGCAGTGACAGATTTTATTTTCTTGGGATCCAAACTCAGAGTGGACAGTGACTGCAGACATGAAATTAAGACACTTGCTCCTTGGAAGGAAAGCTATGACAAACCTAGACAGTGTATTTAAAAAGCAAAGACATCACTTTGCTAACAAAGGCTCGTACAATAAAAAGCTTTGGTTTTTCCAGTAGTCATGTATAGATATGAGAGTTGGACCATAAAGAAGGCTGAGCACCAAAGAATTGATGCTTTCCAATTGCGGTGCTGGAGAAGACTCTTGAGAGTCCCTTGGACAGCAAGGAGATCAAACCAGTCATCCTAAAGGATGACTGAATATTCATTGGGAAGACTGATGCTGAGGCTGAAGCTCCAATACTTTGGCCACCTGATGCGAAGAGCTGACTCATTGGAAAAGACCCTGATGCTGAGAAAGATTGAAGGCAAAAGGCTAAGAGGGAAGCCAAAGATGAGCTGGTTAGATAGCATCACTGACTCAATGTACCTGAGTTTGAGCAAGCTCCAGGAGTTGGTGAAGGACAGGGAAGCCTGACATGCTGCAGTCCATGGGGTTGTAAAGAGGAGGACAGGACTGAGCAACTGAACAACAGCATTGTCATTGTGCTGCTCAATACAGTCACCTTGACCTTTCTAGGGCCATGCATAAGATAGTTACTGAAAAGGCATAAAACAGAACAAAATTTAGAGTTTATCTCTTTTTAATATTTAATTTAAAAAGAAATATTCCCTGATACCAGCATTCTGAAACAATTATTATGAGTTCCGTCTGAAAAGTGATTTGTCTAATAATCATAGTAGAATTATCTTCTTTCTGATTTTGATGCTTCAACAAAGAACAGGCAAGGATGTTATTGTGGACAGAATGAAAAAAAGAAATAGTTTTACTTTGAATGTTGCTAAGTAGTTTGGGTTTTTTTTTTTTTTAATGTTGATAAAAGGGTGATAAACAAAGGTACACAAATTGAAACTTGTAAAGTTTCTCTCTTAACATGGTCCTCAGGAAGACAACACTCTTTTCTTTTAAACAAGGACAATTACCAGAAAGGAAGAGAGACAAATTCAGAAGACATGAGTGAATCACTAAGTCATGATGTATGCTAAGAAACAAAATCTTAGTCTCCTAGGGTGATAAAAATAACTATTTATTGGTAATACTGTATTATATCTCACAGACTCCTTCCCCTCCTCCCAGGTAGGCTCCCATTACACATATTAAGTCACATTAAGTCCTGAGTCATTTCAAAACCTTAGAGCAGGGGGTAGTTATTAATAATAAATAAAAACACCCAGCCTTTCTACACCAATTTTCCTCCTAGGAACACCAAGTAATCTCTATTATTTCACAATATTCTTTGGAGGAAAATTCAGGTGGGTATTATTACTGCCATTATATGGTTAGAGGAATTACACAAGGAAAGCTGAATAAAAAACACTGTGGCTAAACAGGGGTCATAACCCCTGTCTTAGTAAAGGGAAAAGGAAGGCTGTTGTGGAAAATATCACTGTAAAATGAATCATTTAAATAGCTTATTGGTACACTATAGAATGGCTCATGGTACTCTTTTAACACAGAGAATAAAACATGGGATATTGCAATTTCAATTTTGTAAATGTAATTTATGCATATAGATATGTGTTACAAAAATCGTATCATACTCTACATATTATTTTATAGCCTGTTTTTTATGTGTAATAGCATATTGTAAATAACTGACCTACATCTGAAGTGAAGTGAAGCATTCGGTCATGTCCAATTCTTTGTGACCCCATGAACTATAGCCTACCAGGTTCCTTGGTCCATGGAATTTTCCAGGCAAGAATACTGGAGTGGGTTGCCATTTCCTTCTCCAGGGGATCTTCCTGACCCAGAAAACAAACCCGGGTCTGCCACATTGCAGGCAGACGCTTTACCGTCTGAGTCACAAGGGAATCCATTCATCTACAGAAGATGTAAGCAGACATACATCTACATCAACAATTAAAATGGCTGCAAAGTAGTCCATTTATAAACATATCTTAATTTTCTTATTAGGGGAAGCTTTTTTTTCCCAAAGCCAGGCATGAATATGCCTCTTTGAAATACAAAGAAAGACATCCCTCACAAAAATTAATATAGGTTAAGCCCATCAACAGATGATTACCAGTGACTCCCATGGAAACTCTGTAAATATTACATCATCACATTCATGCACCAATAATTTAAGGAGCAGAATTAGTAACAGCCAGCAACTACAATAGTATGTGGTCAATCACTTTTACAAACTGAGGTAATATTTTCTAGAGTTTAGTGTACTTAGATGTATCAAAAATCATAAAAATGTAAATATCCTTTGCCCCAACAGTTTCCCTTCTAGAAATTTATCCTTAGCTTGTAATAGGACAAGTTACAAAGATGTTTGTATAAGGATGTTTATGGCAGTATGTTAATTAACACAAAGGGTAAGCAATCTAGCTAAACATGAAAAAAACTGGATTTAAATAAATGAGGTTACAGGGACTTCCCTGGTGATCCAGTGGCTAAGAGTCCAAGCTCCCAATGCAGAGGTCCAGGTTCAATCCCTGGTTAGTGAATTACATCCCACATGCCACAACTGAAGATTTCGCAGGCCACAACTAAATAAGCCAGCCTTCCACAATGAAGATCGAATATCCCATGAACTGCAACAAGGTACAGCCAAACAAATAAATTTTACGTAAAATAAGCAAAAAATTAGGATACATCAGAAGTGAATGCAGAAAAGCCTTAAACACGATAGTGTGAATTATGGACAAATACTCAAGATATGTTTAGACTGATTATGTTTTTTTATAAAACAGTTTACATGAACATGTGTGTCTGTATGTGCATTAGAAAGATAAAATTCAAAATTCTGGCAGTGCTCCTTTCTGGATTGTGAAATTACTGGAAACTTGTTTTCATGTTCACTGGATTTTCTAATTTATATATAATGAGCACAGAACACTTATCCAAAGTAGAAATTAACATGATGTGGCACATGCTTTTATAAATACTAGATGTTCTAGGAGCCCCTAACTCAGCCTAGAGCTTAGAGGAAGGTTGGGTATGGCCTCCCAGGTTAGTGTCACCCTGAAACTTTAAGGATACATGGCAGTTGGTCAGTTAAAAACAAGCAATGATGAAAAGCCTTGGAGGAATGTGACAGCATGACCCAGTAAGAGTAGTTCACAGGCTGCAGAAAGGGTAATTAAAAAAAGAACTAAAAGTATCTGTTCAGTTTTGAAATAGAGGAACTCAATTTTGACCTATGTCTGTGTAGTTTTGGTGAAAAGATGAAGGCAGAAGCCAGATGGTCTCAAGCTAGGGAAGGGATGGGAGGTGGGGAAGCATGGGGTGAAGGTGAACCCTGGTTCAGGGAAGGCTGGCACAATAAGGAAAGGCACAGGGGGACAGCTAGGGCGTATCCAGTTTGGAAAGGTTTCATTTTCTAAGATGGGAGATCTAAAGGATTTTAACGACAGAAAGAGCCAAAATAAAAGGAGAGGCTGATTTTTTAATAAAAGGAAAGGCAGGGTATGGGTGATGATTTGACATTTCTAGTTGGGGGTGGTGAAAGGGGAGATCCAGAGCAGGGTGGAAGGCTGAGGACTCTAGCAGTCAGGCCAGGTGATATCACAGGAAATCATCTCTTAGTTTCAAACTGCAATGACAGCTCACAGAATCATAACTTCATTTTCATAGAAGATAGGACTAGTGAGTAGGTGAGGCCAGAAAAATCCAGAGTATACTTAGTATCATCAGGAAAAGGTGGTGGAAACAAAACAGCACAGTATTATCTCACCTCTGTGTGACAACAAGAAACATCCAGTGAAATTTCCATAACCTCACCTAAAGAAAGACATTAAGATACAGAAGACAGGAACCACCAAGAGCCTGAGCAGATGGGAAGCACATGATAGGAGTGCAGACAAAAACAAGATTTGCACTTTTAACCCAGAAAAAACAGAGCCTATCAAGGAACATTTCTCATTTACGTGGCTTCTAGTTTGAGTATCAAAAATCATTCTTAGTGTCAAAAATGTTTGAGAATACACATTTAAACTGAATCAGTTTTGATTGGGAAAAATACATTATGACAAGAAGCATTCACAAACTGAATCATTTTTTAAACAAACTTGCATTTTAATCATCTCAGCAACACTACATATTTTTGACATGTGTGTATTTGACATGTGTGACATTTATATATTTATTGTATCAGAAACAGAGTTTGGGTACACATCAGAAACTAGAGCTCCCTTGAAATAATTCTGGTCTGCCACTCACCATCCCACACTTGTCCAGAAATCCTCAGACCACATTTGAGAATGACTATCCTCATTTATGGGAGAAGGAAATGGCAACCCACTCCAGCATTCTTGCCCAGAGAATCCTGTGGACAGAGGAGCCTGGTAGACTGCTGTCCATAGGGTTGCACAGAGTTGGACACGACTGAAGTGACTTAGCATGCATGCATGCATTGGAGAAGGAAATGGCAACCCACTCCAGTATTCTTGTGTGGAGAATCCCAGGGACAGTGGAGCCTGGTGGGCTGCCTTCTATGGGGTTGCACAGAGTCGGACACGACTGAAGCAACTCAGCAGCAGTAGCATCTTCCTTTATGGCATCCCACATGGCTCAGAAATAAAGAATCCTCCTGCCAATGCAGGAATGGCAAGAAACACGGGTTCGATTCCCTGGGTCAGGAAGATCCCTTGGAGTAGGAAATGGCAACCCACTCCTGGAAAATCAAATGAGAGGAACCTGGTAGGCTACAATTGATAGGATCTCAAAGAGTCGGACATGACTGAGCAACTGAGTGTGCATGCCCTCATTTATAAAATCCTGAATTTGGTGAATATGTATCTTGTCACCTAACACCCAAAAGCTAAAATTTAATTTCCTTTTGTAAAAATGAAACTTTGACACTTGAAAGAATTATATTTAGAACACAGTAGTCTTTTGGACGGAGAAGGCAATGGCAAGCCACTCCAGTACTCTTGCCTAGAAAATCCCATGGACAGAGGAGCCTGGTGGGCTGCAGTCCATGGGGTCGCTACTAGTCGGACACGACTGAGCGACTTCACTTTCACTTTTCACTTTCATGCATTGGAGAAGGAAAGGGCAGCCCACTCCAGTGATCTTGCCTGGAGAATCCCAGGGACGGGGGAGCCTGGTGGTCTGCCGTCTATGGGGTCGCACAGAGTCAGACACGACTGAAGCGACTTAGCAGCAGCAGCAGTCTTTTGGAAGATTTGTAAACATTATCTCAGAAACAACATAAAATGAAAAACAGAAATTTTCCAGAATATTTATATAAGTCACCAGATGATACTTCTGTAAGTTCTAAAGAAAATTGTTTTTCCAGAGGCCACAACCTTTCAGGTGACATGAGGGAGTAGTGCAGGGCTATGTCCTGACACTTCTTGGTGCTGCTAAGCCAAATACACTAAGTCTTGTCACTGTTAATCCTCACATTTATGTCCTGATCAGTCTCAGTACAGAGGCACAAGTGCACTCAAGATATGGCTGATTCATGTCAATGCATGGCAAAAACCACTACAATATTGTGATTCAGTTCAGTTCAGTCGCTCAGTCGTGTCCGACTCCGCGACCCCATGAATCACAGCACGCCAGGCCTCCCTGTCCATCACCAACTCCCGGAGTTCACTCAAACTCATGTCCACAGCATCGGTGATGCCATCCAGCCATCTCATTCTCTGTCGTCCTCTTCTCCTCCCGCCCCCAACCTTTCCCAGCATCAGACTCTTTTCCAGTGAGTCAACTCGTCGCATGAGGTGGCCAAAGTATTGCAGTTTCAGCTTTAGCATCAGTCCTTCCAATGAACACCCAGGATTGATCTCCTTTAGAATGGACTGGTTGGATCTCCTTGCAGTCCAAGGGACTCTCAAGAGTCTTCTCCAACACCACAGTTCAAAAGCATCGATTCTTCGGCGATCAGCTTTCTTCACAGTCCAACTCTCACATCCATACATGACCACGGGGAAAACCATAGCCTTGACTAGATGGACCTTGGTTGGCAAAGTAATGTCTCTGCTTTTTAACATACTATCAAGGTTGGTCATAACTTTCCTTCCAAGGAGTAAGCGTCTTTTAATTTCATGGCTGCAATCAGCATCTGCAGTGATTTTGGAGCCCAAAAAATAAAGTCTGACACTGTTTCCACTGTTTTTCCATCTATTTCCCATGAAATGATGGGACCAGATGCCATGATCTTAGTTTTCTGAATGCTGAGCTTCAAGCCAACCTTTTCACTCTCCTCTTTCACTTTCATCAAGTGGCTTTTTAGTTCCTCTTCACTTTCTGCCACAAGGGTGGTGTCATCTGCATATCTGATTAGCCTCCAATTAAAATAAATTAAATAAATTAAAATAAATAATTTTAATTAATAAATAATTAATTAAAATAAATGTTTTTAAAAGATATTCTTCAATTAAGAGAAAATGAATCCATGAAAACAAGGGATGGAAAATGAAAGAAAAGAAACCCAGTTCTAAGACTCAGTCATCTCACCACCCTACAAATAAAGTACAGAAATGACTTAATGGAGGGTTCTAAGAATCGATTTCATCTGGATTTCCAGAAAGATAGTAACTGTAGAGTACAGTGAAACAGAGAATAGCTGAGTTCACATTTTCATAACTGAAAAAAATACATTTTGGAATTTGCATATACCCAATCCCACTCAATTTATTTTCTTGGGAAACTGGTCAGTTGACCCCTCTGCTGTTCCTTTCAGCAGATCTGTACCTGCTTTGTAATCCCCCTGTGCCATGTGCGTTTGTGTCGCCATCCTCTCTGCTGACCACAATCTCCCTAACTTACCCTATGAGCCTCTGGACTAGCCATTTAAGAAAGAAGAGCAGAATGAACAAAGCAATTATAATCTTCACGAACAATCTGTATTCATGTTTTTGTCATTAAATACTAAGAGTGATAAGCATTTCAGTCAGTCAATAGATAAATAAAATTCTAAAATTTTAGTAAACTGAGGTGGGAAAATAAATTCACACAATCTTCCTTTTTAAAATGAAAAACAAGTGCTATGATGTTTTTTGTTTTGTTTTAAAGAGGATTCTACACAGCCCAGTTTCTGACTTTAACTCTATTAATTTTAATAGCTGTCTTGGTTAAATTAATCACCCCCCCGGCCCTCAGCTTCCTCTTTCAGACTATGTGGAGGTTGAGTCAGATGATCCTTAATGTTTCTATGAACTTAAAAATTTAAATGACTCTCTGCCTATTGAGAGATTTCATCTCGGGTTCATATTGTTTATGTTAAGAAAGGACAGTGGTGAAATTTCTGATTGTGTTCACCATCTTCTCATTCATTAGCTAAGCCCATAAAATGTTCCTGAATTGCTTCTAGAACTAACAATTATTTTTCCACATTCTGAAACATAAAGTCAAAATTGGAATCACCATAGCTCAATCATTTTAGATCCATCTTTAGAGCAGAGTGAATTCGTTCATTACCGCACAGTGCGGCACTAAGAGGACATCAGAATTAGCCAGCACTGGGGTCACAGAGAAGAAACCCAGAACCGGCTTGCAAACATCTTAGAATGAATAGGGACAAACTGTTAACTGAAAATTTCAGTTCACTGTGATAATTACTAGGATGGAGCAAAGAATACACAGTTTGGTTATACGTTCAGTTCAGTTCAGTTCAGTCGCTCAGTCGTGTCCGACTCTTAGCGAACCCATGAACCACAGCACGCCAGGCCTCCCTGTCCATCACCAACTCCTGGAGTTCACTCAAACTCATGTCCATCGAGTGGGTGATGCCATCCAGCCATCTCATTCTCTGTCGTCCCCTTCTCCTCCCGCCACCAATCCTTCCCAGCATCACAGTCTTTTCCAGTGAGTCAACTCGTTGGTTATACATTACATTTTGATTATTTGATTATGTCTTCTTCCAGTAGATTCTAAGATCCATGAGGGCAGGAACCTAGATTTTTCTGGTCACTATTCCCCCAAAGTATAGGGTATGATTTGTATTATATGTTTGGTGTAAAATAATGAATGAGTGACCAACAAACAAGGAATTAAAAGAAGTGAACCTTAGTCAACTAGGAAATAAGTACGTTAAGGACAAGCTTAGAGGCCACATTCTGGAAGTCTAGCTTGTTTCCTTGAAAGTTATATTATTCTTTGTATTGCAGACATGAAGAATATAATTCATATATTTCCATTTATTTTGTTCATTCCAGAACACATTTTTAACATTATTCAACTATAAAACATTTATAAAAATAAAGAACTTTCTATGTGGAATTCAATGTCTAGAACCTTTGAATTAATGTAAATAAAAAATGAATACCTCAGAGGGTAACCACTGCCATTTTTGGTTTTGGTTCATTCATGTGGCAGTTGTTACATTATGTCAAACTCACCTTCACCAACACCAAAAAAGGACAAACACCAAATTAAAAAACTCTTCAAATTTATTGCTATCATTTTTTAAAATTTATTGTTGACTAAGAGCATGATTTCTGGAACCAGATCCATTTTCTCTACACGTGTGACCTTCAGCAAGTTACTTAGCCACTTTTTGCCTGAGTTTCCTCATCTGAGAAATAAGAACAGTAATACTACCCCATAGAGTTGTTATGAAAATCGTGAATTTAATATGCGCAAACCTCTTAGAAGAATACCTGTCAACATGGTAAGCTCTAAGTGTTTGCTAAATATAAAAAATCAAAACAGTATACTGTTAGCCTACTTCATTGGGTTAAGGCATTGTAAGCTAATGAATAATGAAGACAATTCTTCTGGAATTATGCTGAAATTTTCAAAGAGGAAGGCTGTATATTCAGAACAATCCACGTTAAAATAAATTGGTTGAATAGAGAGCTTGAAGAAGAGAAAAAAATTCTAGAACATGCTAAAATGAGCTAAAACGGATCACTTAATTGCTTCCATTTTTCATTAGAAAATATCTCCCTCAGGGAAAATTGATGACTCACAGTTACAAAGAATATCAGCAGTAACAATATTTCTGAAAAAGTGCATAAAGATTTTTAAAGATATTAGGTTTAACAAAGCTTAGTGAAAAGGAACCAAAAAAAAAAATCTATCCAGTAAATGCATTTATAATTAGTACCTTAAAAGCATATATTAAGAGTCTCATGCTCTACATAAAAAAGATAAACAACAAACATTTACTGTATAGCACAGGGAACTATTTTCAATATCTTATAATAAACAATAATGGAAAAGAATAGGAAAAAATGATTTATATAACCAAATCACTTTGCTGTAATATCTGAAAATAACACAATATTTCAAATCAACTATAATTCAATTAAAAAAACAAATCTCTTGCTCTACTGACAGTTAACAGGCAGGCAAGAGCATACATTGAAGCAGTCATCCCTAAATTTGACCATGTATCACAATTTCTGGGGAGCTTTGTAAAAATTGACACCCGGGAGATTTTGATTCAAGAGGTCTGAGGTTGAGTTAAAGTTTTTGTTTTTTTGGTTTTTTTCCCAGTTCTCCCAAGTGATTCCAAGTACAGGCAGGTCAGAACTAATGGTTAGAACACTTGCTGCAGGGAAGTCTTTAGTGATGGGTGGGCAGCTGACTTGTCTTTTCAGTCCTAGCCCCTGCACCCTTGGCAGAAGCCATCAACTGCAGACAGGCTGAAGTCATGAGACACTGACACATGTTGCCTAACCAACCTGAGAGTCCAAGGTGAGCAGCAAAAAAAAAAAAAAATGAACTATAAATCTCACGATAAATGAACCTGCATTCAGCTTCAAAAGTCTAATGCAAAATTGCAATAAATGGTTTCACAGGTCTTCCACTGAAAGTATTTCCAGCCACACAGCCTACTAGGTGACACTAGATATCTACAAACTGACACGGTCCCATTACCCTGTGCCTCAGACCAGGACCTTGTGTTCTGTGTTGGATCCTTGATAAGTGTGCATCAGTATGGCCAGATTAACTGGTAAAATAATGAAATACTTTAGTGTCAAACTGCTTAGAGCCTCCAGTCATTTCAGTCTCTACCCCAAGACTTCACCCCCGCCTCCCAGCAACCAAAGGGTTACTATTAGGGCCAGCCAGTGACTCCATTCTATGTTAAATGCATTGTTAATATTTTCAATTTGGAAATAAATGAGAAAAGCAACTCATTTAACTTTTCTCAGGAGTGGGTGTGGGAAGGAGTGGGAAGTGCCTGGAAATTACATCAGAGGAGAATCACTGAAGCTCAAGGGATCTTTAGCCTTGAAAGGAGAAGACTTGAGATGGAGTGGGTTCAGGAGGAATACCAGCAATGCCTTCAAATACATGATCGAGCCTCATGTGGGAAACCACTTAGATTTATTCCGAGTAGCTCTAGTGTGGGGGAATTATGCACAATGATTGGAAGCTACAACAGACTGACGTCAATTTCATATAAGGAAGAACTTTGGAATCCGGTGCCGCCCAACAGTGGAACTGGCTTTGTGTGAATCGGGAGCTTCAGGAAGCAGCACAGGAAGAAGGAGTGACTCTGAGAAGAGGGTGACAGCTGCAGGTGCTTCTGCTCTGGGTGGTGAACTACAGAGATCAGCGGTTACAAATCTAAGTGTTCATCTGAATCCTCAATGGAACCTTTTTAAAAAGATAAACTGTATTTTTTGAGCAGTTTTAAGTTCAAAGCAAATTGAGCAGAACATACAGAGAATATTCATACATTCCCTGCTCTCACAAACACACAACCTTCCCTATTGTCGACATCCTGCACGGTGGTACATTTGTTACAGTTGATGAACCAACACATCACTGTCCAGATATCCATGTTCATTAGAGTTTACTCTCAATATTGCACCTACTGTGGGTTTTGGAAGATGTATGATGACATGTATCCATCATTATCAATGGAACATTTTAAACATCAGACTTCTTAGTCTTTACTCCAAACCTACTAGATTAGTATCTCTTGGCTTTGGAGTTTGGGAATTAGCAAATTTTAAAGCTCTTTGTGGGATGTTGACATGCAGATAATTTTTGAAATCTGCACTCAATGATCTGCAAGTTTTTTCCAACCTTCAGATTTTATAATTCTATTAAATAAAAATCACAATAATTCTTTTAAAGGAGTGTGACTCTTGAAAACTGACCAGGGCTTGAAGGCAAATCTGTGGAGTATACATATTAATAACATGTCAAGCACTATGCTAGACTCCTTTAATTCTTACAAGAACTCTCAAGGTAAGTATTAATATATATTCCCATTTAACAGAAGACAAAATTGAGGTCCAAACAGGTTAAGTAACCTGCCTAAGCTCACAGAGTAAGTAAAAGACAGAGTTGGGATTCAGTGTTCTTTGGAAGGACTGATGCTAAAGCAAACTCCAATATTTTGGCCACCTCATGCGATGAGTTGACTCACTGGAAGACTCTGATGCTGGGAGGGATTGGGGGCAGGAGGAGAAGGGGACGACAGAGAATGAGATGGCTGGATGGCATCACCAACTCGATGGACATGAGTTTGAGTGTACTCCGGGAGTTGGTGATGGACAGGGAGGCCTGGCGTGCTGTGATTCATGGGGTCACAAAGAGTCAGACACGACTGAGCGACTGAACTGAACTGAACTGAACTGAGGGCTATTTCATCTGCCTTCTTTCTCTTATACTATTAGATCTCCAACAAACTCTCAATTACTTGAAATTAGTGAATGAAGACACATAATTTCAGATTATTAATAGTGAATTATTTTGCGTTTGTTGGTTCTTAAAAATACTATGTTCAGCACATGGGAAATATGTGTTGTTATATGACAACCAGAAAACAAGATTTTATGCAATAATCAAAGTTCCTTATATAAAGCCAAGGCTAACAGAGCCATTTCTCCATGAATTTGAAATGTTGGGCTATGGATACTATGATAACCTAAACAAAACATGTGATGAGTCATCTGAAAGGAGAGAGAAGGACCCGACCATCTCTGGTCTGGGGTCCTAAATGGAGAGGTGGCCAATTCTGTATTTTCACAATGGAAGATTGACCTGTTTCCTCAGCTACAGAAAAGAACAACTCATTTCCTAGAGTTGTACTTTGTCCTTTCCCATGGGACATGGAAACAGAATGTAATAGTTATTAAGATCACATACCTTTGAGTCAAGCCTGGATTTAAATCTGGGGTTCAGTTCAGTTCAGTCGCTCAGTCATATCCGACTCTTTGCAACCCCATGAATCACAGCACGCCAGGCCTCCCTATCCATCACCAACTCCCGGAGTTCACTCAAACTCATGTCCATCGAGTTGGTGATGCCATCCAGCCATCTCATTCTCTGTCGTCCCCTTCTCCTCCTGTCCCCAATCACTCCCAGCATTGGAGTCTTTTCCAGTGAGTCAACTCGTCGCATGAGGTGGCCAAAGTATTGTCACTAACTAAATACGTAATCTTGTGGAAATGATCTAACACCTCTAGATTAGTTTCCTATTTGTAAAACAGGACTGATGACGCTTCAATATCTACCTCCCAAGTTACCATGAGGATTAGATGAGGTGCTGTGTGTGAAATACTTAACAGTCTTCTGATACTCAGTAAGCACTCAGACATATTCACATTTGTGCATATATGCTAAATTGTTCAGTTGTGTCCTACTCTGAACTGTAGCCTGCCAGGCACCTGGTCCATGGAATTTTCCAGACAAGAATACAGAGTAGGTTGCCATTTCCTACTCCAGGGGATCTTCCCGACCCAGGGATCAAACCTGTGTCTCCTGTGTCTGCTGCATTGGCAGATGGATTCTTTACCACTGAGCCACCTGGGAAGCCCTAATGTTCATGTTATTGCTTATTAATGGAGAATCCAAGTCCAATATCATTTCTGTCTACCTGGGATAGAGACCAATTATTGATATCTCCATGGAGTGTGTGTATGTGTTAGTGCTGGTGGAGGAGGGCAGGGTTTAACCTACCCTCAGGTCTTCAAGGATTTGTTCCCAACCAAATCCTAGAATGTAAAGTAGTTAGGAGGAATGGAAGCAAGGTTAAGTACTGCAAATGAGAAGTTAAAAACTGAGATGGTAAGACAAAAATGGGACTATATTAGATCATGAATAAATACCCTTTCTCCTGACTAATGGATTAGGACAGGCTGAATGGTCTAGTCAAAAAAATATATTCCACAACACAGGACAAACACCAGTGCACACACCTTCGGTGGACACTAATTTTGAGCTCTGGAGGCCCTTGCTATGGACTGGTGCTCCTTTCTCATTCAAAAGTATTTGCTCTTTTCTGACAATCAAAAATCACCTTCTACAAGAGGAAAACTCTAATTTAAAAAGATGCATGCACTCCAGTGATCACAGCAGCACTATTTACAATAGCCAAGACATGGAAACAACCTAATTGTCCATCAGTGGATGAATGGATAAAGAAGATGTGGTACATATACAATAGAATATTACTCAGTCATAAAAAGGAATGAAACAGTGCCATTTGCAGCAACATGGATGGGCCTGGAGATCATCATAATAACTGAAATAGGTCACTCAGAGGAAGATAAATATCATATTCCACTCATGTGGAATATAAAATAAGATACAAATGGACTTATTTACAAAACAGAAATAGACTCAGAGACAGAAATCAATCTTATGGTTACCAAAAGGGAAGTAGGGGAAGGGACAATAGGAGTTTGGGATTAGCAGATACACACTACTTTACATAAAATAGATAAACAACAAGGACTTACCCTATAACACAAGGAACTATATTCAATATCTTGTAATAACCTATTATTGGAAAACAATCTAAAAATATATATATATATACATACATAAAACTTCCCTGGTGGCTCAGACGGTAGAGATTCTGTATGCAACACAGGAGACCCAGGTTCAATCCCTGGGTCAGGAAGATCCCCTGGAGGAGGAAATGGCAACCCACTCCAGTGTTCTTGCCTCAGAAATCCCATGGACAGGGGAGCTTGGCAGACTACAGTCCTTGGGGTTGCAAAGAGTTGGACACGACTGAGCGACTTAACACCACATATATACATATATGTGTATAACTGAATTGCTTTGCTATAAACCTGAAATCCACACAACATTGTAAATCAACTAAAGTTCAATATTTTAAAAAATTAACAAAAGTTAACAAAAATCACCTTCTACAAATTAAATCACCATCAGTGTCCATTAGGAAAATAAGGCTAATTTAGCACAACAAAATGCCTCAGGTTTAGAATATAACACAGCAATGTCTAAAGATCCACTATGATATCAAAGATTAAAGAGCCTATTGGGAGGGTAAACAAACACATCCTGAGAAAGCCTATCTGTGAGAGATAAAATGACTAATTGGTCGGTGGTTTGGTTGCTAAGTTGTGTCCAACTCTTTGTGACATGCCCCCAACCCCCATGAACTGTAGCCCTCAGCTCCTCTGTCCATGGGTTTTCCCAAGCAAGAATACTTGAGTGGGTTGCCACTTCCTTCTCCAGTGGACCATGTTTTGTCAGAACTCTTCACTATGACCCGTCAGAGACCCAGGCATCATGCATTGCAGGTGGTGTCTTGCATTGCAAGTGGAATCTTTACTGACTGTGTTGGTTGCCAGCAAAATCACTGATTAATACCCAGCAAATAAGGAGTTCCTTCTTGGGTGATTATGGTATGAGTGGACCATCTGCTAACAACTCAAAAGGGAACCATTTCTGATTTATGGGAGTGTATATAGCATAAGCTAATTTGTAAAGTCTGTTTGATGGGATGAAAGTAAATAATTTATTAAAATTCCTCTCATAGATTGTTTTGTTAAAATATCTTTTCAACACCATTAAAATTTAAGGCAAACTAAAACAATATTGCTTAGGGCTAAATAATTAGGAGGTAAATCTACAGGGAAAAGCAAGAACATGAATGCTTTGCTGTCCTTGTCAGGATCCTTACTCATGGGAGGAAGGAAGAGAATTAAATTAGGTGGGGTTACTCAGGAAGTTTCCAGCAAAAAAATGTGCCTCTTTCTTGGCTTTAGTGATGATTTTTACTGGTGTTTGTTTTTTTATGTACTGATGTTTGTTCTTTACACAGGTGTTTATTTGATAATTCATTAAACTAAACTAGTTTTTCATAGAAATATTAAGGTACTTGTCAAAGAAGTAGATACTAACAGTACTTGTTTCCAGTAGGGAGTAGTAGAATTGTGAGTCTGTTGCAGCAACTGTTATTTTCCTTAAAATACTTCATTATCATTATTGTGATATTATAGGTGCTGATTAGCTCAAATTTTAATTCTAAAGATTTTCAGCAACATGCTTTCAAGAATGCCTAGTCCAGAGATATCATCTAGGATTGCATCAGAAAGAGCCCCTCTCCAGGGCCGGCTACTCTAAATCCAACTATCCATGTCTCAATGAACAACTGATCCTTTGCTAATTAGCATGTTATGTCAAAACTGGGTTTTTATCAGTGTAACTGATGGCTATTTATCTTCATCATGAATGTACAAATTTTCTTCCCATGGTGCCATTAAAGGTATTCAAAGAATGTAGATTGTTTTTGGAATTGTTAAAAATCTACCCACACTTGCATGCACAAAAGAAGTAAATATCCTGTCCCCTTAGAGGATGGATAATCCCAAATATATCCTAAATCTAGTCATTGACTTAGTGGCATGAGCCTGAATAGAGGATGCAGAACCATGGCAATGTGGACCCTGACACAGAAAGGAGGACTGCAGTCTCTTCATGGAGTCTACAGATGAAGCTTACAGATGATTTTGTGCCTGCTTATTATTGTTTGTTGAATACATATTTGAATATACACCAGAACTTAGCCTAAGATATGTAATCATTATAATGTGGTAGTGAGGCTGTGGAAAGAAACCAGCGCCACTGCAAATATCTATTGTAGTGATTGACATCTACCAGGAAGGAAGAATGACTTCTTAATCACATGACTAACATGACTTAGGTTGGTTCAGAACAACAGGGTCTTTTGCTTTTTACTGACATTTTTCTGATATTACTGACATCTTAAAAATTGAGTGAGTGCTATTTTGCAAAGAGAAAAAACCAATATTCAGTAAAAAAATGTTCAAGAGACACAAGCAGGCATTTCACAGAATAAACCAAATATGGTCAATAAACATAAAAAGAACTGTTCAACATCATTAGTAATTAATCAAGTGATACTATCTTAAACCCATTTGGTTGAAAAATATATGCATGCATTAATTCTGACAAAGCCAAGTATTGGAGAGGATGTGGAACCATAGAATCTTTTGTTCATTGCTAGAGGGAGGGTGAATTGGCTCAATCACTTTGGAAGATAATTCATCATTATCTCATGAAAATGAACATTCACATACTCTTTTTCAGTCCTAGGCATATACCCAAGAGAAACACTTGTGTCAGTACTTTAAAAGACACGCTCAAGAGTGTCTATAGCAGCACAAAAGCCAAAACCTAAGAATAACTCAAAAACCCATCGACAGAAAAAAAAAAAAAAAAAACCCTGTTATATTCATACGACAAAATAGTATCCTAAAATCAACATGAATTAACAACAATACCCAACAATATAGACAAATCTTAGCAATCTGGTGTTAAATACAACCTTATAAGATTACACATATATCATGATACCTTATTTGGGAATAGATGCTGCTGCTGCTACTGCTGCTAAGTCACTTCAGTCGTGTTCGACTCTGTGCGACCCCATAGACGGAAGCCCACCAGGCTCCCCCGTCCCTGGGATTCTCCAGGCAAGAACACTGGAGTGGGTTGCCATTTCCTTCTCCAATGTGTGAAAGTGAAAAGGGAAAGTGAAGTCGCTCAGTCGTGTCCGACCCTTAGCGACCCCACAGACTGCAGCCTACCAGGCTCCTCCATCCATGGGATTTTCTAGGCAAGAGTACTGGAGTGGCTTGCCATTGCCTTCTCCGTTGGGAATAGATAGAGATGCAATAAAGCTATATTAAAATAAAAGAGAGAAATCAAGGAAAAAAGAAACACAGGATTAAGGATGATGCTTGCTCAGGAAAAGAAAAGTGAGGGGTGGTATAAGAGAGACAAAACAGATAATTTGATGTAAGTTACTATTAAGAACTTACTTTTATGATGGGTTTATGAATGATGACATTATTAATAGTGATAGATGGATAGATTGAAAGCAGGTCATACATAGGCCAATGATGAGATTGTATCGTGGGACATGCATTTAGATTTACCCAATTCTGTGCACTTTGAAGAGAAAATCAAGATAATAATGAGAAATGATTAAAAATAAAAATAAAATGTAAATACCAATATATAGCGTGTAACACTATTGTGTTAAAGTCTAGATGAAAACTGATCATTTTATCATGCTTCTTATATTAAAACACCTGGTCAAGATTTGGTTGAGTCAAATTATTTTTCAGTACAAGCTTGAGTTTTTGTTAGTGTTTTGCTTTGTTTTGCATTTTCTGTTCCAGCTGTCATATGCCAAGTAGAAGTCTGATAGTTCTCTGGTTCTGCAGTTTTTTAAGTGAAGACGGTATCAAAAGAATTAGAAGACACATCTAATAAAAGATTATTGTCTAAAATGTACAAAGAACTCACAAAATTTAACAATTAAAAAGCAACCAAAGAGTTTAACAGACATCTCACCAAAGAAAATGTGCAGATAGAAAGTTAGCATATGAAAGGCTGCTCCATATCATATAACATCAGTGAAATGCAAATTAAAACAAGATACCACTATGCACTGTAGTTGTAGAATGGCCAAAATTCAGAACACTGATAAAACCAAATGTCGACAAGGATGGGGAGAGCAGGAACTCTCCTACATTTCTGGTGGAAATGCAAAATGATACGGCCACTTTGGAAGACAGTTTGCAGTTTCTTATAAAACTAAATATACTCTTACCATACAATTCAACATTGTGTTCTTTGGTATATATGCAAAGGAATTGAAAACATGTCCACACAAAAACCTAGACACAGATATTTATAGCAGCTTTACTCTTAATTATAAGAACATGGACACAACAAAGACGTCCTTCAGTAGATGAATGGATAAATATACTTTTATATCCAGACAATTGAATATTACTTAGTACTAAAAAGAAATACTCTGTCAAGCCATGAAAAAGACAAAGAAGAAACTTAAATGCATATTACTAAATTCAATCAATCAGACAAGCCTATCGGTATGATTGCAACAATATAACATTCTGGAAAAGAAAGTTACTATGGTAATAAAAAGATCAGTGCTTGCCAGTGGAAGACAGATGAGGAAAGATGAACAGACAGAGCACAGAAGATTTTTATGACCATAAGGACAGTCTATATGATAGTATAATGATGGTTTCATGTCATTATTCTTTGATTCAAATGCAAAGGATGTACAACACCAGGAGTGAACCTGAGGGCTTCCAAGGAGATTCCATATAACACAGAGCAACTGGGCCTGTGCGCCACAATTATCAATCCTGTGTTCTAGAGCCCAGGAGCCACAACTACTGAAGTCCACGTCCCCTACAGCCCGTGCTCCGCAACAAGAGAAGTCAATAAGAAGCAGCCCACACCCTGCAAGGAAGAGTAGACCCTGCTCACCCAACTAGAGAAAAGTCTGCACGGCAACGGAGACCCAGCACAGCCAAAAATAATAAATAAATAAATATTAATAAAACTACAAAAAAAGAGAGAACCCTAAGGTAAATTACAGACTTTGGATGGTTATAAGGTGTCAGTGTAGGTTCATGAATTATAACAAATACACCACTCTGGTGAAGCATGTTGACAATGGGGGAAGTTATGCATGTGGGGGGCTGAAGATTTATGGAAAAAAATCTCTGTACCTTCCTCTCAATTTTGTTATAAATTTAAAACTGCTCTGAAAAAAAACAAAGCCTTTAAATATATGTATATATGTATACACACACATAATCTTGAAGGTAATGTTAATGTGGTATTGTCAAAATTTTGCTTAATTGAAACACTGTAGGATATTAAATAATGCCTTTCTCCCGAGAGTTTGCACTCTCCTGGGAATACAAAACAACCTACTTAATTCAAATTAAGTAAGACTAGTCAATAACAACCCACTGAATAAATTAAAATTATGAATATACAGACACATAGCCACCATCTGGAGAGAGATTTAAATGTCAGGTGGAGATGTGAGTGTAAGACAAGCTGATTGGTCCAGGTTTGTCATCCATGAATCAGCACCAACTATGCACCAGACTCTGTTCTACATTCTGAACATAGAGCAGTAAACAGCAAGATACCTGCCTTCATGGAGCTTACATCACAGTCACACTGTGGGCAATGATACGAACAACACATGACCCAAAAATGGGGAAAACAGAATAATCTTGGAAGCCTCTCGGAGAAATGGGTCATTTGACATGTGGAACCAAGTCGTATCTAGGGAGGAGCATTCCAGAGGAGAAAACAGCAAGTACCAATTCCGGAGGTGGAAGATTTCTTCAGGTACTGGAGGAACACTAGTGCCAATGTAGGGCTGAGGGAGACTGGTAGACCATGGTCCCAGGGAGAACCTATGGAGCCCCCTCGAGACCTCGTCATGCTGCATGGAGGGGAAGGAAGTCTAACTGAAGTGGTTTTGTGAGAGACTGGGAAGGGAGGAGGCTGTGATAGCTGTGCTGCCAATTCTTTTTTTTTCCCCAATTCCTTTTACATAATTTTTTGAAAATCTTCTGGCTACACTACTAGGAATCCTAGTTAGATCTTAGGGATCTTAGTTCCGGACCAGGGATGGAACCTGCACACCCCCCCCTCCCCACTGCATTGGCAGCATGGAGTCTTCATCACTGGACTACCAGGCAAGTCCCAATACTAACGATTCTTTTGAAGACTTTATTCAAAAAATATATGCCAGAGATGAAAGACAATACACTGCATGCCAGAAGCCTAGATACGTTTCTCAAGACTTTGAAAGAAGACTGCGTGAAACGCAACATACCTTGCTGGACAAGATTATGGGACAGAGATGCCATCAAGAGCAGGAGCCCCTCAAGGATCTCTCTTTAGCCTCCTTCTCCCTTGGAAAACCTCCTCGACCCAAGTCTCTCCTCTTTTGTTTCCTGTTCTCCCCCCCATCACCCCACTCTCCTCTCATGTCTCCCTCTTCATCCAGGCCCACTGACTACATGATTAATCACATATCTCCTCACCACCCCCACCTTCCTCTGCAAACCCCCAGCCAGAAGCTAACAAGCTGTTCCAGGTCAGGAGCCCCTTGCCCTCGGCCCTCCTCAGCCTGTAGTCCCAGAAGTAGCTTTCAGGCAAAATTGCTCCCTTTCCCCAACATGGCTAAGCCAGCCTGAGTTTGAGTGAAATCAATAGACAAATCTGTTCTCTGGTCCTATCCTGTTGCTGGAGTCCCTAATAATGGTGGGAAGGTTGATGCTCTCTAAGAGGCTGTGACTAAGATCAGGTCTCTGGTAACAAGGGGCAGACTCTGGGTATGGAGGCCAAGATGGGGGTGGGAGAAGTTACCCCTGCTCTCTGTCCCCCATTGGGAAGTGTGGGAGGTCACAGTCATTCTATGTGTGCCTGCTGAGGTCCCTAAGTGAAGCACATGGGAAAATACTCAGGGCAGGCCCTGATAGCATATTCCCATGGAACCTGGGCATGTCTGCGTGCTAAGTCACTTCAGTCATGTCTGACTCTTTGCGACCCTGTGGACTGTAGCTGGCGCCTCTGTCCATGGGATTCTCTAGGCAAGAACACTGGAGTGGGTTGCCAAGCCCTCCTCTAGGGGATCTTCCTGACCCAAGGATCAAACCCGCATCTCTTAGGTCCCCTGCATTGACAGATGGGTTCTTCACCACTAGCGCCACCTGGGAAGCGCCTGAGAGGCAGACCTTAATAGATAGGCTTTGGCCCTTCGTCTAAATTGTTTTAAAATCACTGACATTTCTGAGAGGTTCAGAGCCCCAAGATACGGCTGCTTCTGATGACCACCTGGTATTGACTGGATTAGAAGGTATCTGAAAACCTCCAGGAAGTAGACAGGAAAAGGGAGGGTGAAAGGGGTGGGAAGGGAAGGCAGATTTATAGATACTGCAAACTGGGAACATTTCTAGCTGGAGGTGTCCTCTCTGATAGTGTTAAATGGGTTAAAAAGCCATCTCATCCCATCTGTTCAGTGGAACAAATGAGAAACCAAAGCTATGAGTGAATAGGCATTGATTTAGCCCTGTGATGCTTTAATGAAGTTTAAAAGAAAAATAACCCCCCAGCAGAGGCACACAGCAACAGGAGCCAACTTTCTGGGAATGTTAATGAAGAGTACCACAAATCATCTGCACAGAATAGGACCAAAGTTTCTGTTTAAGCTTCATTGAAATAGAAATCTAAAATTTTTGCAAATATAACATGTGGGACCAGGAAATTTGTCTTTTTTAAATTCATTAAATAGTTACTATTTCAGGTAATTAGATAATAAGGGCACCAACTGAAGCAAGACTTAAAGTTGTAAGTTAGCTCCACGTTCCAGAAATGTTTTACACTGAGAAGAAATAAAGGACCTGTGTATTTTGCCCCAAAATACTGAGACTTTTTAAATACCTCAGGATCACTTAAAACTATTCTGTATCTAAGGAAATACATATTTAAATGCATCAGCTTTTTTTAATGCATTCACTATATTCACAAATTCTCTCTAAATCTAAGAAAGAAAGTGTATATCAGTATACACACACTGATAAGAAAAAAAAGTTTCTCAGGTCCAAAAAAGAACCCAGCAAATTTTACAAAAAAGGCGCTCTACCCCACTAAGAAACTGCAAGCAGAGGGACTTCCCTGGTGGTCCAGTGGCCAAGTCTCAGTGTTCCCAAAGTGGGGGCCTAGGTTTGATCCCTGCTCAGGGAACTAGACCCATGACATGTGTGCGACTAAGATCTTGCACAGCCAAATAAACAAATATTTGTAAAAAAAGAAACTGCAGGCAAAAACAGATTCTACTATGGACACTGAGCTGGTCAACAGGAGACAAGAGAGGCCAGAAACTGGGAAGCAATTTGATAGCAATGCCATCGGCCAGGTCAGGGCCAGGAATGGTGGATGGGGGAAAGCTCTTACTTATCACTTTCAGGGGGAAATCCTTTGCCAATTATTTTTCTCTTTTACAGTTTTCTTTCTCCAGTTAAAATGTATTGGCTTCACTGTGACCCCAGCTCCCCTGAAAGCTTCCTTGAGAACATATTGAGGCATGCTGATATCTCAAAGCCTTCTCATAATTTTCAGAAAACGCGAAGACCAAAGCTATCAAGACCAACTTGCAAGGACAATGACCGCAAAATGAAACAGGAAATGTGTTTCAACAAGCCCAGCAGGCTGGGCTTTGCTGGGCTCTGATATGATAAACACACACTCTAGTAGGCTAACCCACACAGAAAACATACATTCTGCAAATCACAGGGGAGGCCAGTGAGCAACCTAGTCTCAGATCACTGTGTTAACACCTTCCCTGGCTAGGAAAGTGAGCAAGAGGAACTATAGGAAGACAAAGGTGGAAATTAGCCAACTATCTTTTGGTAAACCTTGAGCTTATGCAAGGATATGAGAAAGATAAACTAGGAGGAAAAGTAAGCTTGTCTCTCTACTAACAGCAGCTCATGAAAAAGCTGCTTCTCATTTCCAGGGATGTTGAAACACTTCTTCCAAGAAGTCTTCTCTCTGACTAATAGGAAGAGAGTTGTAGCAAATCACTTCTGAGGTTCCTCCCTCAGGCAAAATTGCCAACTTGGTAAAATGCATTTTCCGGATTTTCGGATCCCTCTTTGATGCTAAGCACTTGGGGGTTCCTGTGACTACTGTGATCATCTCCATTTCTTGGCCCTTACTGGGGTGTCAGCACACCCCCTACTCTGAATATTTTCCCACATTTTCCCTTCTATGTAAAATGTCTCAGTCCTGTGTTCTCTTTCCCCAGATCCTGTCCTCAACCAAAGCCACAACAAATTAGTCATATAAGCAAATCAGCCAGCAGATGTGCTCCACTGATGTGCTACAGATTAATATCTGTAATCTTGTTTAAAGGCTTGTTTTTGTCGAAAGACATTCTATTGGGCTGGGTGACCTTCAGAATCTCTCCCAACTCTAATGTTATAAAATTTTATGATTAACTCTGATCACGAAAATTTTAAACCTTGGACCAAGCTGGTTGACAGGTTGACCTTTCAAATCTTTTGATTAGATCATTTGTGTTGTGGATACCTGTGGAAACATGTCGCATCTGCTAGCTGCCCATCAATTCAAAAGTTTAATCGCAATTTTTAGAGTTTATTATTGGTTGTCTTGCTGTATATCCTGTGGAGAACTAAAAATGACCCAAATCCTTTGCTGTTCCTCTCATCAATAAACTTGCCTATTTTCCCTCTGACATGGTATCTGGGCTGGCTTTGTGATTTCTTCAATCAATGTGTATGTTTAGTCAGTCACTTGTGTCTGGCTCTGTGATCCCACAAACTGTAGCCACCAGAATCCTCTGTCCATGGAATTCTCCAGGCAAGAACACTGGAGTGGGCTTTAATCTATGGGCTATGGTAAAACTGACACTTTCCGGGCTCTGACTAGGATATGAGATATGAATGCTTCTTCTTTCACATCTTGGATCCTTAAGCTGCTATGTACAATAAAGAAGTCCAGCTACTCTGTTGTAGAGGCTAAGAGGAGAGAGAAGGGAAACAAAATGATTCCTGGGCAGCCCCTGTCTGTTCTAGGCATTTCAACTGAGATGCCAGGTTAGTTAGTGTTAGTTGCTCAGTTGTGTAAAACTTTTTGCAATCCCATAAACTATAGCCCACCAGGCTCTTCTATCCATGGAATTTTCCAGACAAGAATACTGGAGTGGGTTGCCATTCCCTTCTCCAGGGGATCAAACCCGGCTCTCCTGCATTGCAGGTAGATTCTTTTCCATCTGAGCCACCAGGGAAGCCCAGACATGTGAGTAAATTCATTTTGGACTTCCAGCCCTAGAAATCCTCCAGATAATTGCATTTGCATGAATAACCCCAGATAAGACAACTAGAAGAACCACCCACCTGAGCTCAGTCTATAGATGCTTGCTAACATATCAAGCCACTTGAGTTTCAGAGTGGTTTGTTACACTGCAGTAAATGACTGAAAGGCATCCCTGAAAACTGGCCTAATCCTTTATTTGAATGAAGGAGGAATAGGTAACAAGTGAAAGAACTGTTTAATGAAATTCCTAAACTATTATCATAGTTATTCCATCCTCCAGCATACACCTACTCCTTGTATACTATGGCACATCCACAAGTTCATTTAACACTTTCTCAACTGTGCACATGTATTTAATATCTGTTGCCATCCTTGCAATCATAAATTGTAATCTTCTGCTGGCCAGGAGTCAGGAACTCTTAATAGGTCTTTCATAAAGTCTTTTTAGAAATAATAATTTCAGCAGACATCTTCAGCAATAATCAGTGGAGTTTCCTATAAATCTTACTACTTTTCCACACAGAGAAGTCCAGAAATGGAACCTCAGAGAGAAATTGCATTTTGAAAACCCAATGTTACCCTTTTGGCTTGAAAGAGCATTGAAATCATAAACCCTTTTCAGTGTGGTCCTCCCAACAACAAAATGCATTACATCATGCCCTTCGGCTTATTCTATAGGAGTAGTCTTTACTGGTTAGTTATGAGGTCAGTTGTTCTGAAGGAAAACCTGAAATATTTTTAAAGATTTTTTTTAATGTGGACTATTTTTTAAGTCTTTATTGAATTTTTTATTTTTATTTTTTGCAATATTGTTTCTGTTTTATTTAGTTTTCTGGCAAAGAGGCATATGGGATCCTAGCTCCCTGACCAGAAATTGAACCCACACCACCTGCATTGAAAGCTGAAGTCTTAACCACGGAACCACCAGGGAGGTCCCATGAAGAGAAACTTTACACTCCTCTGCCATGCATTCATGGGCGACAAATCTCTGATACCTGTGTGGAGACTCTCAGGCCAGAGCCTGAATTCTTGTCTTGCTGCCTTGTATGAAGGAGTCATCCTGAAAGAATCCATGGATAAAAGAGATCATTACAATGTGCTCAGTTCAAAGGCTTAGAGTTTGCAATCCTTCACCAGAATACCACTAGGCCCCTCATCATCTTTCAAAGGTCAAGGAAAATTGAAATGTTGATTTAATTTTTTTCATAAATCTTTCAAAGTTAAAATGGTATGCATTTCTTTGGAGTAAAGGATATTCAACTTTTATTCTACATACTTCTGAATTTGTTGGGATTTTTAGAAGTGAAGTGAAGTGAAAGTTGCTCAGTCGTGTCCCACTCTTTGTGACCCCATGGACTATAAAGTCCATGGAATTCTCCAGGCCAGAATACTGGAGTAGGTAGCCTTTCCCTTCTCCGGGGGATCTTCCCAACCCAGAGATGGAACCCAGGTCTCCCACATTACAGGCAGATTCTTTACTAGCTGAGCCACAGGGGAAGCCCATTAAGGATTTTTAGAATATGTGTTAATTTGGGAATTAAAAAAAAAAAATAAGTACAATCAGCAGGGAAATTCAATTTTGTCTAAAACATTCATACCAACGTTTCTTTCATTCTCTCTGGAACAGTCATAGCTCAAGTCTAGAAACTCTTGAAGTGTGATGATGGCAATAGAAAAGCCCATTATGTATGTCAGCAAAGGATTAATATTGTCATGCTTTATCTTAATGTAACCACAATTGATTTACACATACATTAAGATGTTTTGTGTCCTTTCCTTTGCACTGCATTAATCTTCAAATCAAATACCAAACTCCTAAACTCTGAATAATGTAAGATGCCAGTGTCTGTCTGTAATGCAAACTGTCCCCCACATAATGTGATCTACAAGTCAAAAATCAATCATGCTCCCTAAATCTCTTCTCATCCAGCCTGACTCAGCTTGAAATTCTTTCCAAAGCCATTTTTTGGATTAAATTGTCATCATGCCTACAGGAGACCTCTTCAAAATATAAATAATGGTTTTCTTAAAGGGGTAGCCAATTAACCTGCTAGAATCAACAGCTTTACCTGATTAAATCATTATGATGCAAGGCCCAGTTCCAAACAATGGTCACTGCCGATAGGTTTTAACTTCCTCATCTTTTTTGCAACTTACTATTAATTATAATGATCATGATTATCAATACAATTTACTAGACACTCATAATTAATTGGACTTACCACACATTATTTCTAATACTGGTACAATTTTACAAAATACAATTTCCCCATTCCAAGGATTAGGAAGCCGAAACCCATGAAAAAGATAGGTGATTTGTCCATATTATCATAGCCCCTAAGAGACAAAGTCAGGATTCCAACCAGAGCTGTTTGAAACCAAGGCCCACATTCTTTCTATACTCTGCTTATGATACTTTAGTCCTCTCTCACAATACAAGAGAGGGCTGCGCCTATGACAAAGTCATAGATTTGGCTTATTTGTGGGGAAAGTTCCCTTTTCTCTATCATATTCTTGCCCTCTGGAGACAGTGGCAGAAAGGTCATTACAAGCACTTACTTTCCTATATGCGCCCCCTCCTCCAGCCCTGGCCCTTAGTCAAGCCTCTGTTCTATCTCATCCTGCTCTGGTTTCTTTGGTCTAGATATAGCTTTAGGAGACTCACCAACGACTATCATAATATACTGTTGAGTTCAAACAAATTAATTTTCTAAAATCAAGGATAATTGCACTTCAAGGTGTTTAATAAATAATAAAAAGATAAGAACTCAAACTCCATCCGAGGGGTGCTCTTCCTTCTCAAAAACCTTTACACCCATTAACTAATTGGTGCTTTAATGTAATAGTAAATGTTTTTTAATCCATGGACACAAAAATGTCTCAAGGTAGACTAGTTCTGACTCTTGCCTGACAGCAAAGGGGGTTCTGACTCTCATTTTGTGGGGAGTTGCTTTTATTAAATGTAATAAGGACAGAGTAGAAAGTAAAGTGAAAACAAAGACTAGGAATTCATGGAAATCTCTCCATTTGTTAGCCGTGCTGCTCACAAGGCACTTGTTTTGATAATATGTTCCTTCAGCCATACCATTTGCTATTTTAAAAGGTGGCTTCCATCAATGATGATGATGTGGTAAATGATGTAAGGGAAAACTGAAATCTCAGTGAACTATTAAATGAGTTAACCTCAGACTGGATAAAAGACTAAGCTAAAAGTAAACATATGTGAGTTTGTTGCCAACCAGCCCTCTAAAACCTAAGGAAATGCTTCAGACAATATAATAATTCCCTGCTTCAGTGCTGGCTTCTATATGAAATTGTGGTTAATGTAATCTACTGTTTTATTGTAGTGTGTTCTAATAGTTAAATAACAAAACGTTTTTCTATGAATTTCTCTATTATTTGAAGACTTTCTTTAAGGATTTTCAAATGATCGTTATTTGTGTCAAAACAAATAAGGGGCACCACTTTGAAACTAACTCTGGAGAAATGCATGAGACTCTTCTTGGGTTCCAAGAGCCAAGAGACACAGAAGTATAATCCAAACTAAATAGAAGGCTGTACAGAAATGTGACCGCATGCAACACTCAAGAAACCAGCTCTTGGAGCCAGTAAGAAAGAGATAAGATCCAGCCCACAAATCTCTTGACAGATGGATGGGCCTTTGAAAAATTGTAACAACTTGAACCAGCCTCCTTAAGTTTTATTTCAACCTCCTGAACAACATAAAAATCCACATTGACCTTTAGTATGAAGCTTTGGTTCTCTTTTGGCTTAAGGAGGATGCTTTTAAGAGAAATTCTGGTAATTTTTCTTACGTTCTTATTCTTCCCTTAGCCAAGAGGAACTCATTCTTTATAAGCAATCCTCAGACAGTATAACAGACTGAATGTTTATATCCCCCCAAATGCATATACTGAATGTCTAACTCTCCACATGACTGTATTTGGAGACAGGGCCTTTCTGGAAGTAATTAAGGAACTCATAATGGTATGAACTCGTGAAGGTATGACTTTGACCTAATAGAATCAGTATCCTTATAAGAAAAAGATCAGAGTTCAGCTTATTCTCTCTGCCCTGTGCAGAGAAGGTGGCAGTTTGACTTCACAGGAACCAAATCGGCTGGCCCCTCAATTTTGCGCTTCCCAGCCTCCAAAACTGTGAGGAAACAAATTTCTGTTCGCTGAGCCCCAGTCTATGGTATTTTGTTATGACAGCCCTAGCAGGTTAATACAGACACCAAATTAAAAAGAAAGTATTATGTTTGATATTCTACTGGATGAGAACCACATAACAAAAGAATATTTGCCATTTAAAACCCTCAATGCAACTCATTTATTTAGTTTTTTCACATGAAAGAATCCAGTAAAAGATCCTAGAGAACCATTATATGGCAAAAAAATTTGATTTTTTAAAAATTGCTTTGCATGTTTATAAAGGAAGCAGAGTTCAGTGATGACCTAGAGGAGTGGGATGTGAGGGTGGGAGGGAGGATTGAAAGGGAGGGGGTATATATATCCTTACAGCTGATTCACATTGTTGCACAGCAGAAACTAACACAAAATTTAAAGCAAATATCTTACAATTTAAAAAAAAATTCTATGTTAAACTATAATAGAAAAAAATATTTAAGGAATATGTGTATATGTATAACCAAATAATTTTGCCATATAACAGAAATTAACAGCAATGTTCATCAATTAGGCTTCAATAAAAATAAATAAGAAAAAAGAAACGGAAGAAGACACAAATATTCTGTCATCGTGAATTAGAAAAATCAATATTGTTAAAATATACATACTACTCTACTGAATTAATGCAATCCCTATCAAAATTCCAATGGCATTTTTCACAGAAATAGAACAAGCAATCCTAAAGTGTGTATGGAACCACAACACATCCCAAATAGTCAATACAACCTTGAGAAAAAGAATAAAGATGGAGACATCACACTCCCTGATTTCAAGCTATAGTTATAGTAATCAAAGTTATAGTGATCAAAATAGTATGATACTAGCATAAAGAGAGTCACATAGATCAAGAAAGTAATAGAGGGTAGAAATAAGCCCAAGTATGTGGTCAGTTAATTTACAACAAAAAAAGTCAAGAACATACAGTAAGAAAAGGACAGTCTCTTTAATAAGTGGTATTTGGAAAACTGGATGGCCACATGCAAAAGAATGAAACTAGACTACTATCTTACATCATACACAAAAATTAAGTCAAAATGGATTAAATACTTGTACGTAAGAACTGAAACCATAAACTCCCAGAAGAAAACATAGGCAGTAATCTCCCTGGCATTGGTCTTGGCAATGATTTTTTAAATCTGACCCCAAAAGAAAAGGCAACAAAAACAAAAAATAAACAAGGAAGACTACCTCAAACCAAAAAGCTTCTGCACAGCAAAGGAAATCATCAGCAAAATGAAAAGGCATAAATGGGAGAAAATATCTGTAAATCATGTAGCTGATAAGGGGAAAGTATCAAAAAGAGATATATATAAAGAACTCATACAATTCATTAGCAAAAAAAAATTGATTTTAAAATGGGCAGAAGATCTTAATAGATATTTTTCCAAAGAAGATGTGCAGATGGCCAACAGGTTCACAAAAAATGCTCTATATCATTAACCATCAGGGAAATTCAAATCAAGACTACAATGAGATATCACACTTGTTAGAATAACTAGTGTCCAAAAGACAAAAAAATAACAAGTGCTGGCAAGGATGTGGAGAAAAGGGAAGCCTTGTGCACTGTCAGTGGGAAAGCAGTATAAATGTTCCTCAAAAGATTAAAAATAGAACCATCATATGATCTAGCAATTCCCCTCTGTGTATTGACTCAAAGAAAATAAAAACTAACTTTAAAATTCATGTGCACTCTCACATTCACTGCAACATTATTTACAATAGCCAAGATACAGAAACAATCTAAGTGCCCATCAATGAATGAATAATATTCCACTTTAAATGAATAAAGAAGATGTGGTATATGTATATAGTGGAATAGTATTCAACCATAAAAAAGAAGGAAATCTTGCCATTTGCAACATGAGTGGATCTTGAGAGTAATATGTTAAGTGAAGTAAGTCAAACAGAAAGTCAAATACCATATGATGTCACTTATATGTGAAATCCAAAAACAAACAAACAAAAGAGCAAAACTGAATCCACATTTAGAGACCAGATAGGTGGCTGCCAGAGGCAGGAGTGAGGGGCAGACAAAATGGGTGAAGCTCATCAAAGAGTACAAACTTCCAGTTATATAATAAATAGGTCATGGCTGTGATAATCGCACAGTGACTATATGTGTAGTGTATGTGTATGTGCGTGTGTATGTGTGTGTGTTCGCCATTCAATTGTGTCCGACTCTTGCGACCCTGTGGACTATAGCCCACCAGGCTCCTCTGTCCCTGGAATTCTCCGGGCAAGAATACTGGAGTGGGTTGCCATTCCCTTCTCCAGGGGATCTTTCCGACCCAGGGACTTGCATTTCAGGAAGATTCTTTACTATCTGAGCCACCAGGGAAGCCCCATAGTTAATAATGCTGTATTGCATATTTGAAAGTTGCTAAGAGAGGGAGATTTTAAAAGTTTTTAATCACAAAAAAATAAATGTATAACCATGTATAATGATAGATGTTAACTACACTTATTACAGTGACTATTTTGCAATATACACAAATACTGAATCGGTTGTACGCCTGAAACTAATGTTATCTGTCAATTACACCTGTTTTAAAAGCTAATAAATATTAAAAATTGTAAATTATTATGCTTTATGCCTGTAGTTTATATAACATTGTATCTCAACCATGCCTCAATAAAAAAGAAAAAAAGTCAAAATTTTTAAATTTTAAATTAAGAAAAGAAAAGAATTTCCCATAGAACTAACTGATTGGCTCATCTGTATATTTACATTATTTGCCATTCACAGAGCAAAACCTAGAGGTATAGTAGGATCCCCTACAGAAATCCTAATACATCAAAGATAGCACTAAGCAAATATTCCTTGATCTCCCCTTTATCATGGCCCCCATTCTAGGTACATTTGAGGTCACATGAGTAATTCCAGCCAAAAGGACTCTGGATGGAAAATGCATGTGACTTCCACGTCAAGGCAGCTGAGAGAGCCTGTGCACACCTGCCATCTCTGTTTTACCACCCACAACAATAGAGTCTGCATTTCCCAATTCCATAGGAGCAGGATGGAACGGGAAGTAAGCAAGAAACAAGCCCCTGAGTTTTCAAGGTTTTATTTGTTGTGGCAGCTAGGATTAAGTATCCTAATACATCTTGGAACCCTCATTTTGCAAAAGATTTTGTGACTTCGGTGCTATTTGAAACTTAAATGCCGACTTCAACCTACCTGCCAAATTACCATAGACCATGAGCAACTGAACATGGTAGATCAACAAGGAATATCAAGCATCACGTCTCCATGGGAACCACTTATACTCATTCTATGTTCCTTGGCCTGAGCTATGAGATGTGGAAAGACAAGAAGGAAAAAAAACACAGTTTAGATTCTCATAATGCTCGTAGTGTTGTTCCCAGTAAAGTTTTAGTCTGCTGTCTCTCCTAACTGGATGTTACTAATTGCTGGGGCTCTGTTGCTTTAAAAATTGCATAATTATGCCACACTCAGATTTTATATACACCTAGAATGATGATCATATGAACCGAGGATAAGAAATGAGGATTTAATTGATACCGTTGGTTTCTACTCCAATTAGAGCAATAAAATTCATAATTTGACTTACAGTAACTTTCCCCACCACATCCCTGCCAAAGCGCTTAGAGCCTGAAAGTATAATTAAAAATAATCAAAGAAAATAATGCCAATTAAAACCATAAGCAGGAACTAGGGTGATAGATTAATGGACATCTTAGTAATCATACATTTTCTTATCTTCTTTCAAAAGATCTAGGAACCTTCTATGGTCACTCACCTTCTTTTTATCAGTGGGAAAACTGAGGTACGTGTAAGCTCTCTGGACGGGAAACAGGGAAGACAGGCTAGACTGAAACCCACGTGGAACACTGAGTTATTTGCAGACCTGGGCTCTCGCTCTCTTCGCATGCTCTTCCCCTTTACCATTTTCCACGCCATTCTCAGGTGTCACTTTCTAGCTCTCAGAAGACTAAAAGTTCAGCCTCTTCTGCCCCTGTGGCATCTGCCTGAGCCTTTGAGTTACTAGGAAAGCAGGCACACTGCCTGGTCCTTCCTGACATTCCTCTACTTGCTTCTCGCGGTATCTGCTTTTCAAAGGAAAAGAGAGAAAAAGAGTGATTCACTTAATGGATCTTCCCCCTCTCTAAGACCCAGTGGAATCCTAATTACTGAAGCCTGTTGTAGCGTTTTGTCAAGAGTATGGACTGATTAGTTTATCCTCTTGAAAGAATTGAGAGGCCAACTCTCTCCACTGGAACCTCCCTTTACACAGAGTAACTTCTTTTAAGTTGTCAACTGATTCTACCAGCTTCAGTAACAAGCACTTCAGTTGCTTCCTTCACTGTGTAAGAACAGAAAAAAAAAAAAAAAAAACCTTGGTTAAAGAATGTGAAGGAGTGACTTCCCTGGTGGTCCAGTGGTTCATACTCCATGCTTCCAATGAAGGGGATGTGGGTTTGATCCCTGGTCAGGGAACTAAGATGTCACACGCTGAGTGGTGCAGCCAAGAGAAAAAAAAAAAAACAAGAATGTTAAGGAAAAAAAGAGGAACATGAATAGTGAGCACTTGCTACGAAGGTCAAACACAGCTTTATTTTGTATTATACAAGTTTATTCATCTAACTCACAAAAAAATGATGCATTACTAATATAGGAATGACATTTGTCCAATTATGGTACTTAATAAAAGTTGTCATCATGAGACATTAACATTAAAACATTACTTTTTTATTTTTATTTTTTATTTTTTTTTGGGGGGGGCAAGGAATCGTAACTTTATTTGAAAAGCCTGAAGACTAGGAAGATGGCAGTCTAGGTTCCCAAAGAACCATCTTACCCAAGTTAGAATTCAGCCTTCTTTTATACTAAAATATGAGAAGCTGTGACTGGTTGTTGCAGAATTCTTGGTGCTGCCAGATCCCCGAAGCAATGTGATAATCTTTTGTTCTATCAGCTGTCCATATAGATCTGATCACAATGGTCTTGTAAACTTTCAACAAGATGAGTGTTATTTTCTGTTCTGCAACTTTTTATCTCTATATGAATGAAAAGTATTGTGGCTTTAAAAGTATTGTGTGTCAATAGGAGGCAGAGCTGCGAGAAAGGGCTATTATGTATATTTCAGGGTATAAGCAGTGGTCTTTTACCAATTGGGGAAACACAGGTGAACCAGCATGACTAAGCACAGTCAAAGAGCACAAAGTTTAAAGCTAAACAAATAGAAACAATATGGAGTCAGGTTTGTTCTCTGCTACATACCTTTTCTCCTTCTTCAGGGAGTACATCTAGTTTGTTTTCTACATGTTTCAATTTTCTATAGTATCCAAACTATGCTCAACTACCTCCAAAACAGATTTTGATTCTGATGTTGCACTTCCTTGAAAGTCTTCTTTGACAGAACATGCACACACACACACACACACATTTAAATCTCATTCTGTTATCTTCTCATATCCAATAGTTAGCACTATGTACTAGTTTTTTTAGGAGATAGAAACAGTGTTAAATCCTCATGAAAAGTAGCATCTATGTAATAAAAAGAAGCTTAACAGTTTTGGGTGAAGGGCATTGTCTCTAGATTTAATAATGTAGCATATGGAGTCATGACAAAATATCTTACTGATATATTCTTTCTTGATAGTTTCAAAATCGTTAGAAAAATACTTTAAAATAATTAACTTGTATGATAATTACATACCTTGTCATTTATTATGAATCAGTTCAGTTCAGTTCACTCGCTCAGTCGTGTCCAACTCTTTGCGACCCCAGGCCTCCCCATCCATCACCAACTCCCGGAGTTCACTCAAACTCATGTCCATCGAGTCGGTAATGCCATCCAGCCATCTCATTCTCTGTCGTCCCCTTCTCCTCCCACCCCCAATCCTTCCCAGCATCAGAGTCTTTTCCAGTGAGTCAACTCGTCACATGAGGTGGCCAAACTATTGCAGTCTCAGCTTTAGCATCAGTTCTTCCAATGAACACCCAGGATTGATCTCCTTGCAGTCCAAGGGACTCTCAAGAGTCTTCTCCAGCACCACAGTTCAAAAGCATCAATTCTTCGGCAATCAGCTTTCTTCACCAACTAATTTAAATAATGAGTTAAGGACTTAGCTAAAGGTGTGTCTTCTAACAGAGGAATAAAATGAATTTCAAGTGTTGAGAAAGGAAGTGATGTCTTTCCTGGGACAACTTCCACAAACTCCAACTGAATCAGTAGTTGAATGGTTGGATGGCCTTCCAAGAAATTTACTTATGCTCTGATAATCTGTAGATAATTTCTTTGTATTTATTTTTATGAAGACAATCACAATGATCTTCCTGCTGCTGCTGCTGCTGCTAAGTCACTTCAGTCGTGTCCGACTCTGTGTGACTTTTATTTTACTAAATAAAAAACTTTTATTTTACTTAATAAAAGTTGTCATCATGTGACATTAACATTAAAACATTACTTTTTTAAAAAGTCTTCCTCTGAGAAGATTCAGTTCTTTGATCTTCTTTGTAAAGTCTCCTGATACTAAGAACCTTAAGTTGACTGTAAAGGCGTTTCTCTGTTTGCAGTTTTCTAAAACTCGCCAGAAGGAATCAACATGCACCATAACATAAAGGAAGCTTATTTTGCTGGGTGTTTTCTCCATACAGTCACTTCTATCCCTCCATTGTTCTGAAGTGAATTACATCTGAGGTGGATTGGAAAGAACTTGGAACTGAGAATTGGAACACCTGCAGGTTGAACCTGGCTTTGTGCCTTTGTCAGCTGTGTCACTTGAGGAAGTCACTGAACCTCTTTATGAAACACTTCCTTATCTACTATAAAATGAGCACATTTCCATATTGCCTGCTTTAACTAAAAAAGATGTATTAGCTTTTTCCCTTTTTTTTTTTTGGAGGATACACATTATTTAGGATATCCACTTGAGAATATTTCCCATTTCTCTTACATATCCACATTTCTATCACTCAGCGATCAATGACCAGTCACCTACTATATGTCAGACCCTGCCAGGTACTAGGGATACAATCATCTCCTACAAATCCATAATTGGGTGGAAGGAACAGTCATGAACGCAAGTAACTCTAAAGCAATGTTATCATTGCTATACTAGGGAGACAGTCCAAGTGCCACAGGAGAACAAATAAGGCAGAGCAGTCAGGAAAGACTTCAGAAAGGATGTGACATTTGATTAGTGCCTTGATAGATGAGTATTTCATATTTTTGCCTAATAACTTCTTTTTCCACCTACCACTAATTTAGTGGGTTTTTAGTCTTTTTTCATGATACATTAAACACAAAGTGTTTCAGCTAATCTAACCATAACACTAAATAAAATTTCCTTTTTTTTTCTTTTGGTTGTTCTGGGTCTTCATTGCTGCTCAAGGGCTTTCTCTAGGTGCAGTGAGTGGGGCCTACTCTCTAGTTGTGGTGTGTGGGTTTCTCATTACAATGGCTTCTCTTGTGGAGCAAAGGCTTTAGCAAGCATGGGCTTCAGCAGTTGTGGCGCAGGCTTAGTTGCTCCCAGCATGTGGAATCTTCCCAGACCAGGGACTGAACCCATGTCTCCTACATTGGCAGGTGGATTCTTATCCACTAGACCACAAGGGAAGTCTAAACAGCAACCCAGTTGCCAAGATAAAGACCACATGTCATCTCTCTGTTGGTATGAGAATGGATCCAAGAAAATTTAAACATAATGGAATATAAATGTGGCCTGAAAACATTGAGTCAATTGAAGCCATCCAAAAAATCTTATGGTTCCCCTCTTTCATAAGGATTTTTAGAAGACTATGAATGCCCTGTGACTCTACAAATTCTTCTACTTTAGAGACCCAAACTTCTATAAGAAATTCTAGCCAAAGAATTAAGCTTTGACTTCTTTTTAGGGATATTCTCAACCAATAAGAACATATGCAGACCTACATGCACCATGGGGGCTCAGTCATCTCTAGTAGGACATCCATAGCAGCACACTCTAACCAGCCTCTAACACACACTCACAGCAATGCATTTGAACCAAGCCAAGTAACCAATTTTCTTCATATCAATAACTGCATCAGGGTAATATTGGTCAGAAAGATTCACAAGTTGGTGTGGCAGTATGCCAAAGTGAATAGAGTAAAACCTTAGAGACATGTGCAAAATGGGACCCTCTAAATGGATCTTAGATAAAATTGCCCTTTTTCTATTAAAAGTAAGTTCTCACATCAGACAAGAGTTCATTGAAAGTGGGAATATGGATGCACTGTTGTCAGGGCTGTGTGTATGTGTGTCTGTGTGTGTGCTCAGTCGTGGACAACTCAGCTGGACAACTCTTTGTGACCCAATGGACTATACCCTGCCAGGTTCCTCTGGCCATGGGCTTCTCAAAGCAAGAATACTGGAGTGGGGTGCCATTTCCTTCTCCAGGGAATCTTCCCTATTCAGGGATCAAACCCAAGTCTCCTGCATCTCCTGCACTGGCAAGTGGATTATTTACCAGTAGTGCCAAATTCCAATCCTTTGGAAAGTAATTTATTCACCTATATCAAGAACTTGAAAATGTTCATACTCTTAGACAAGCTTCTAGGATATAACTCTATTTACAAAAAAATCTTTATGCATGAAGATATTCATCCTAGGATTGCTTATGGTAATAAAAAACCCAGTACAATCCAGAAGTTCAACAATAATAGAATGATTTATTAAAATTATTGTACATCTATATTTTAATATATAATAGATCCATTAAGTACAACTTAAACTCTTGAAAAGCACTTAGTTTACAATATTAAAGGAATAAACCAAAATACAAAATGGAATAAATTGTTGGATTTGAAATCACAACCATGCTTTAAAAATGCATAGAAAAGATTGACAGGAAATACATCAAAAAGTTCCCATTAATTGTATTTGAGTGAAATAAATTGACTGTCATTTACATTATTTCACTTTTTAATATTTTCCAAGTTTTTTCTAGTGATATTAGGAAATGAAATTTAGTGCTTTGAATTCAATGACTCAGAATGGCCCTCCTTAGGAATGGTGTAAGCAATTAATAGATCCACAGCCAGCCAGACAGATCAATGACCAACATAAGCCAACCCCAAATCCAAAAAGATGTCAGTGAACTAGAACGCTAAGAGAGACACAGTGATGTAAAGCAGAAAAGTTAGATTCCCAGAACTTATGAGTAATAAGAAGATAAATGCAGGGGGAGGGGAGGAATGCTATTAGAAATGCATCTGATTTTCTGAATAGTTTGTGTGATAGATGAATTCAGCCTGTCTCTGCTGCTGCTGCTGCTGCTGCTGCTGCTGCTAGGTCACTTCAGTCGTGTCCGACTCTGTGTGACCCCATAGACAGAAGCCCACCAGGCTCCCCCATCCCTGGGATTCTCCAGGCAAGAACACTGGAGTGGGTTGCCATTTCCTTCTCCAATGTGTGAAAGTGAAAAGGGAAAGTGAAGTCGCTCAGTCGTGTCCGACCCTTAGCGACCCCACAGACTGCAGCCTACCAGGCTCCTCCATCCATGGGATTTTCTAGGCAAGAGGACTGGAGTGGCTTGCCATTGCCTTCTCCGCTGTCTCTGCTAATGAATCCTAATTTAAACTAAGCACTGATTAATGCTAATGAATCCTAATTTAAACTAAGCACTGATTAATTCAACAAATCTTTATTGAAAGCTTGCTGTATGCTGTCAATGTGTTTGGGACACAAAGATAAATATGACACTGTCTCTGCCTTCAAGAATCTTAGCAGAGTATGGTTCAGTGCTGTGGCTGTTAGTATAGCTGGATTTAATGAATGCAGGTAACTTCCCCCAAATTGCCTAAAGATAAGAAATTTTAAAATATTTCATTTGAACTGGTGGGAAGGAAGATTAAATTCCAAAAAACAGAATGATGAAAGAGATTAACCTTTGAAGCTAGAATGTAAGTTAAAAGTTCAACGATTCATTTACTCTCCCACAGCTGCTAACACCAAGATAGGCAAGAGAAAGGAGTCAGCCTACTAGAAGTGAGTCAGTTGGCTGTGACTATTTTTTGAGAGCCTAGTGCCGCCAGAAGTAGTGTAAAGAAAGACACTGCAAAGCAGTGCACAAAAAGTACAACATTGACCTCTTCTGCAAGAAGCTTCCACACTGATTTGGGCAACAAAACATACAAAAGAGATTATTAAAGAATTTTTGTGTTCTAAGAAAACATTTAGATTCCATGGGCGTGAATGTGGTCCAATCATTTCATGTGTATGTAGCCTAAAATAGGTATCAGGTATTATAATAATACTTAAGTTTTATACAGGTTTAGTACCTGTACTTGTTTAGTACCTTGCTACCTTTACGCTAGCAAAGTAATGCTCAAAATTCTCCAAGCCAGGCTTCAACAGTACGTGAACCATGAACTTCCAGATGTACAAGCTGGATTTAGAAAAGGCAAAAGAACCAGAGATCAAATTGCCAAAATTTGCTGGATCATCAAAAAGCAAGAGAGTTCCAGAAAAACATCTACTTTTGCTTTATTGACTATGCCAAAGCCTTTGACTGTGTGGATCACAAGAAATTGTGGAAAATTCTGAAAGAGATGGGAATACCAGACCACCTGACCTGCCTCCTGAGAAATCTATATGCAGGTCAGGAAGCAACATTTAGAACTGGACATGGACAACAGACTGGTTCTAAATAGGAAAAGGAGTACGTCAAGGCTGTATATTGTCACCCTGCTTATTTAACTTATTTGCAGAGTACATCATGTGAAATGCCAGGCTGGATAAAGCACAAGCTGGAATCAAGATTGCTGTTAGAAATATCAATAACCTCAGATATGCAGATGACACCACCGTTATGGCAGAAAGTGAAGAACTAAAGAGCCTCTTGATGAAAGTGAAAGAGGAGAGTGAAAAAGTTGGTTTAAAACTCAACATTCAGAAAGCTAAGATCATGGCATCCAGTCCCATCACTTCATGGCAAATAGATGGGGAAACAATGGAAACAGTGAGAGACTTTATTTTGGGGAGCTCCAAAATCACTGCAGATGGTGACTACAGCCATGAAATTAAAAGACACTTGCTCCTTGGAAGGAAAGCTATGACCAACCTAGACAGTATATTAAAAAGCAGAGACATTAGTTTGCTAACAAAGGTCTGTCTAATCAAAGCTATGGTTTTGGAAGTAGTCATGTATGGATGTGAGAGCTAGACTATAAAGAAAGCTGAGCACCGAAAAATTGATGCTTTTGAACTGTGGTGTTGGAGAAGACTCTTGAGAGTCCCTTGGACTGCAACAAGATCCGACCAGTCCATCCTAAAGGAAATGAGTCCTGAATATTCTTTGGAAGGACTGATACTGAAGCTGAAATTCCAATACTTTGGCCACCTGATGTGAAGAACTGACTCATTGAAAAGACCCTGATGCTGGGAAAGATTGAAGGCAGGAGGAGAAGGGGACAACAGAGGATGAGGTGGTTGGGTGGCATCACCGACTCAATGGACATGAGTTTGAGTAAACTCCAGGAGCTGCTGATGGACAGGAAGAGTGGTGTGCTGCAGGCCATGGAGTCACAAAGAGTTGGGCATGACTGAGCAACTGAACTGATACTGAGACCTGTATATTTACTTTAAATTTTTTGTTTTGTTTTGATTTTTGTCATGTAGAATATTGCCTTGGTATAATGTACTCTGTATTTTTGTAACTTTTTTATTGTAAAATCTTTAATAAAATGTTTAATACTCACTTCAAAAAAACAAAACAAATACAAACACACACAGTAAAGAACCAGATAAAGAAAACTTCTAAATTGCACTTGTCAATAAAACCAAATGAAAGAGTAATACATGGAAGTGAAGAAGGCACCACACAGAACAGGAAGTCTAATCTAGTGAAAGAATCTTAGACCATTCCACTGAAAGAGGTATTTGAAGCTACATTCTGTGCATTTCTGCATTGAGAAACGGTTCACTCAATGGAAGGGGAACAAAAAAGTAACAGAATATGGTTTGCATAATAAGGTCTGAAGGTGGAGTTTGGCTTGACTCTAGCCCAGTGATTCTCAATTCTGATTGCACCTGGGAGTTTTTCTTCTTAATTGAAGCATAGTTGATAAAGAATCTTACACGTTGCTGCTGCTGCTGCTGCTGCTGCTGCTAAGTCGCTTCAGTCGTGTCCGACTCTGTGCGACCCCATAGACGGCAGCCTACCAGGCTCTGCCGTCCCTGGGATTCTCCAGGCAAGAACACTGGAGTGGGTTGCCATTTCCTTCTCCAATGCATGAAAGTGAAAAGTGAAAGTGAAGTTGCTCAGTCGTGCGGAACTCTTTGCAACACCATGAACTACAGCCTACCAGGCTCCTCCGTCCATGGGATTTTCCAGGCAAGAGTACTGGAGTGGGGTGCCATTGCCTTCTCCGATCTGACACATTACAAGTATACAGTATAAAGATTCACAAACATAAAGGCTATATTCCATTTATAGTTACTGTAAAGTACTTGCTATATTCCCCATGTTGCACAATATATCCTTGTAGCTTATTTTATACCTAATAATTTGTACCTTTTTATCCACTACCCACACATTGCCCCTCCCTGCTTCCCTGGTAACTACCAGTTTGTTTTCGGTATCCATGAGTTGGCTTTTTTTTGTTGTTATATTCACAAGTTTGTTGTATTTTTTAGATTCCACATATAAGTGATATCATACAGTACCTGAACCAAACAGATGTGTTTCCAAAAAGGACATGCAGATGGCCAACAGGCACACTGAAGGATGCTCAACATTGCTAATCATTAGAGAAATGCAAATCAAAACCACCATGAGATATCACCTCACACCAGTCAGAATGTCTATTATCAAAAAGACTACAAATAAATGTTGATAAGGATGTAAATTAAAGGGAACCTTCATACGTGGTTGGTGGGAATTGCCAATTGGGGCAACCACTGTGGGAAAAAGATGAAGTTTTCTCCAAAAACTACCATATGACTTAGCAATGCCACTTCTAGGTATACATCCAAAAACAAAAATGCTAATTCAAAAAGACACTTGCACCCCAATATTCATAGCAGCAGCATTATTTACACTTGTTAAGATATGGAAGCAACTTAGGTGTCCATCAATAGATGAATGGATAAAGATGTGGTATATAAAAACAGAAAAAAATTTTACACTTGCAGTAACATGAATGGATTTGGAGGGCATTATGCTAAGTGATTCTAGGGGAGATCAATCCTGGATGTTCATTGGAAGGACTGATGCTAAAGCTGAAACTGCAATACTTTGGCCACCTCATGCGACGAGTTGACTCACTGGAAAAGACTCTGATGCTGGGAAAGGTTGGGGGCAGGAGGAGAAGGGGACGACAGAGAATGAGATGGCTGGATGGCATCACCGACTCTGTGGACATGAGTTTGAGTGAACTCCGGGAGTTGGTGATGGACAGGGAGGCCTGGCGTGCTGTGATTCATGGGGTCACGGAGAGTAGGACACGACTGAGCGACTGAACTGAACTGAACTGATGCTAAGTGAAATAAGTCAGGCACCTGGGAACTTTTTTTAAATTAATTTATCTGTTTTAATTGGAGGCTAATTATCCGGAAGCTTTTAAACACACCCACTCCCAGAGGTTCTGTCCTCACTGATCTGGCTAGGACCCAGACATTAGCATTCTTAAGAAAATTCCCCAAATGCTTCTAACGTTTACTCAGTCTTGAAAATGCTTGGGTAAAGGGTATATGAAACTAAACAAAGGGAGACAAGGTACTTGAAATGGGAAACAGTATACTGTGAACATCTTGAAAGCAGGGATCATGTGTTTATTCATTTCTGTGTGAACATAATGCTAAATTAATATTTTTGAATAAATGAATGAATACAACAATTTTTAAAATATCATTATACTTCAGCTAATAAATAAGACGATACTATTGTTTAAGGGTGGTTACTTCAAGATAACAGCAGACGGGAGCAGAAATAGATAACAGCTAACATTCACTGGGTATTTCCAATGGGCCAAGCACTTTGCATGCAGTGTGTCACTGCATACTCACAACCAGTCTATTACATAGATGATATTATCCCAAGTTAGGGAATCAAGACCCATCATCACTCAGTGGTGATCAGCAGCAAAGCTGTAATCTGGCTTTGCAAAAATGACATAGTAATTCTTGGCAGATTCCTAAGTATATATGAGCAAACAGTACACAAACGAACACAGGCTCAAATTTCTCAACAAATTTCCATCTTCTAATCTATTCTAATGATGCAAATGGCACATGACTTAATTAAGATATTTACCTAACTACAAGATTAGCCCTCTTAACAGTAATCAGACAGGTGGGTCAACATCCAGTGTTTCTGGAAAATCATTTCTATTGCCTTGTCTCAGATAAGATTTTTATTGGCAATGTAATAGAAAAGAAAACATATCTTATTGCACTCTGTTTTAAAATAGGAAATATAATTGCTTTATAATTGAGAAATTGTTCACCATCTATTGTTTCTTTGTTCACATTTAAGAAAATTTTTCCTTTCATCTTTTCAGAGATTGTCTGGAAAGAAATGTCTCCACTTTTCCTGATGCCATGTATTATCTAGAGTAGAAGGATTATATGCAAATAGAAATAAGAAATCAATAAATTGAAGAAGGTTTCTCACATTCATGTGTTAAAGACTGTGACTGACCTTCAAAGGCAACTCTGGATGACTATAAGAGAAAGTAATCAAAGAGGACACTAATAGAAGGAGAAATATACCGTGTTCGTGGATTGGAAGAATAAATATTGTAAAAATGAGTATACTACCCAAAGTAATTTATACATTCAATGCAATCCCTATCAAGCTACCAATGATATTTTTCACAGAACTAGAACAAATAATCTCACAATTTGTATGGAAATACAAAAAACCTCGAATAGCCAAAGCAATCTTGAGGAAGAAGAATGGAACTGGGGGAATTAACCTGCTGGACTTCAAGCTATACTACAAAGCCACAGTCATCAAAACAGTATGGTACTGGCATAAAGACAGAAATATAGCTCAATGGAACAAAATAGAAAGCCCAGAGATAAATCCACGCACCTATGGACACCTTATCTTTGACAAAGGAGGCAAGAATATAAAATGGAGAAAAGACAGTCTCTTTAACAAGTGGTGCTGGGAAAACTGGTCAGCCACTTGTAAAAGAATGAAACTAGAACACTTCCTAACACCATACACCAAAATAAACTCAAAATGGATTAGAGAGCTAAATGTAAGGCCAGATTCTATAAAACTCCTAGAGGAGAATGTAGGCAAAACACTCTCCGACATAAATCACGGCAGGATCCTCCAAGACCCACCTCCCAGAATATTGGAAATAAAAGCAAAAATAAACAAATGGGACCTAATTAAAATCAAAAGCTTCTGCACAGCAAAGGAAACTATAAGCAAGGTGAAAAGACAGCCTTCAGAATGGGAGAAAATAATAGCAAAGGAAGCAACTGATAAAGGATTAATCTCCAAAATATACAAGCAGCTCCTGCAGCTCAATTCCAGAAAAATAAGTGACCCAATCAAAAAATGGGCCAAAGAACTAAACAGACATTTCTCCAAAGAAGACATAAAGATGGCTAACAAACACATGAAAAAAATGCTCAACATCCCTCATAATCAGAGAAATGCAAATCAAAACCACAATGAGATACCATTTCATACCAGTCAGAATGGCTGCTATCCAAAAGTCTACATGAAATAAATGCTGGAGAGGGTGTGGATAGAAGGGAACCCTCTTACACTGTTGGTGGGAATGCAAACTAGTTCAGCCACTATGGAGAACAGTGTGGAGATTCCTCAAAAAACTGGAAATAGAACTGCCATATGATCCAGCAATCGCACTCCTGGGCATACACACCTAGGAAACCAGAATTGAAAGAGACACATGTACTCCAATGTTCATTGCAGCACTGTTTATAGTAGCCAGGACATGGAAGCAACCTAGATGTCCATCTGCAGACGAATGGATAAGAAAGCTTTGGTACATATATACAATGGAGTATTACTCAGCCATTAAAAAGAATGCATTTGAATCAGTTCTAATGAGGTGGATGAAACTAGAGCCTACTATACAGAGTGAAGTAAGCCAGAAAGAAAAACACCAATACAGTATACTAATGCATATATATGGAATTTAGAAAGATGCAAATGATAACCCTGTATACGAGACAGCAAAAGAGACACAGATGTATAGAACAGTCTTTGGGACTCTGCGGGAGGGGGTGAGGGTGGGATGGTTTGGGAGAATGGCATTGAAACATGTATATTATCATATGTGAAATGAATCGCCAGTTCAGGGTCGATACATGTTACAGGATGCTCGGGGCTGGTATGCGGGGATGACCCAGAGGGAGGATAAGGGGAGGAGGGATGTGGGAGGGGGGTTCGGGAGGGGGAACTCATGTACACCCGGGGTGGATTCATGTAAAAAATAAATAAATAAGGAAACAAACAAACAAAAAAGAGATCTAGCCACTCAAAAGAATAAATTTGTTTATAAAGTAAAATTGAGGACTGTTCAGGTAACGTTACCTTCTACTCAAGGATAAATAGAAGACTTCAACTAAAAAAGGAATTTAGCCATCCATCCCAAGGGAGAAAATGAAAAACCATCTTATCAGCATTAGCAATATTGATATAAACATAAGCACATTAATTTCTTTGTGATTCTTTGAAAACCAGAAACCGGATTTTTTGATAATCGATGTGTTTGGGTATAACCAAAGCCAATTTACTTGAACAAGAATTTTCAATATATTGCCAACTGGAAACAGCTGAGTTCTTCTCTCCTTAAAATACTTTAACTTTGCAATTTCAAATACAAAAATTATTTAACCTGTATTCATTTTTCCATTCTCCCTCTTTTTTATATTAATTATCTTATCACTTGAAAACTTTGAATTCCCTATTATAGCTTTTGGCTCAAACTCAGCAACTGCTCTCTGAAATATTTATTTGTTCACTAATGAAATTAGCTCATGTTTTTTAAATATCAAGCTTTTATTGTCTTTCTGGTCTGTTCCTCCTCTCTTGGATCCATATATAACTCTATCCTATCAACATCATTTATTTTTAATTGGCATCAAAGCTTCAATGTTCTAATTGGGAGCTTTGTGTTTGGCTCAGACCATGCACTGGAGATACTCAACAAATCTCTTGTGACAGTCTCCCAATTGCTCTGAAAGTAAGAAAATAGCATCTAGAAATTTCCTTGAGCTATCCACTGAAGTCTTGCCCACTGCGGGGCATGGGCTGTCACCTTATACTCATGTGTGAGTGCTAAGTTGCTTCAGTCATGTCCAACTCTTTGCGATCCCATGGACTATAGCCCACCAGGCTCCTTTGTCCATGGGATTCTCCAGGCAAGAATACTGGAGTGGGTTCCCATGCTTTCTTCCTTCACTTTATATAACTGTGAATTCCATTTCTTTCCATTTTCACTCTGTACACCTCTCACTGCTATACACACTTCATCTTCATTTCAAAAAGAAAAGAAAAGGGAAGTGAACATGATAAAATAGTTCAAAAATTACATAATCAAGGGCAGAACTCAAACCATAAAACAAATTGCTACAGTAAAACCACTGAACCCCAATTAGATAAAAACATCACGAAGAGAGGCAAAGCCTTCTGCCTAAACTTGGTTCAACTAAAAGAAAGTATTTTGGGAAGGTAAACCCGGCCAGAATGTGATTCCACATGAGGTCCCAGTGGTCATACATGCTTAACACCTAGAAGAGCCTCAGGCAAAGCTGTTACCATCATCAGCCTATATAATAGAGCTCTTTGCCCAGCATACAGCCCAGATTTTTCCTTTTTCTATCAGTGTGTAGATATAGTGGTCTTCTCCTTTTCCCTTCCTTAAATTACTACTTTGCACAAAGACTAGATTTTTAGTCATCTTTCTTTCACTGCAACATAATGCTTTGCAATAAATGCTTGTGGGATTCAAAATTCTAAATGGAGGCTGTACTATTAACATAGGTCTTTTAACTGCAAATAAACCAATGGGAAGATCTATTTCTATACATGCAGACCAGTTCTACAGGTCTACCACGCATGAATGTCTTGCAGCAAATTGATCTGTAAGATGTCATGTATTAAGCATGATTTAAATATTGCATTCAAATGCTATATGCCGACAACTTGAATATTAGTCTTCAAAGTTGTTATTTTATTAGATGATATTAGATGATATCATCTAATTATTTTATTAGATGATATATAACTATACTATTTTCAATACCAAAATAAAAAGTGGGGCAAAGAGAGATTGATTGTGCCTCTTCTGCACAACACAAAAAAATTACTAATTTAAATACACGAATACTAACACATTTCACGTTTCAAACTCTAGTTATGGTTTCTATTTCAATACTGAATGACAACAAAAGGCTATTCTTCAATTTTTTTTCAATTTTATTGGAGAATAGTTGATTTCCAATGTTGTGTTAGTTTCAGGTAAGCTGTGCAGCAAAGTGAATCAGTTATACATACATATATATATATGTATGTATCTCCATTCTTTTTTTTTAAGATTCTTTTCCCCTATAGGCCATTATAGAGTATTGAGTAGAGTCCCTTGTGCTATACAGCAGGTTCTTATTAGTTATCTATTTAATATACAGCAGTGTGTATATGCGGAGAAGGCAATAGCAAGCCACTCCAGTACTCTTGCCTGGAAAATCCCATGGACAGAGGAGACTGGTGGGCTACAGTCCATGGGGTTGCTACTAGTCGGACAAGACTGAGCGACTGCACTTTCACTTTTCACTTTCACACATTGGAGAAGGAAATGGCAACCCACTCCAGTGTTCTTGCCTGGAGAATCCCAGGGATGGCGGAGCCTGGTGGGCTGCCATCTGTGGGGTCACAGAGAGTCGGACATGACTGAAGTGACCTAGCAGCAGCAGCAGCAGTGTGTATATGGGGTTTCCCTGGTGTCTCAGTAGAAAAGAGTCCAAGTGCAAAGCAGGAGCCACAGGAGATGCGGGTTCAATCCCTGGGTTGGGAACATCACCAATCCCTTGGAGAAGGGCATGGCAAGCCACTCCAATATTCTTGCCTGGAGAATCCCATGGACAGAGGGAGGAGCCTGAAGGGCAACAGTCCATAAGGTTGCAAAGAGTTAGACATGACTGAAGTGACTTTGCAGGTAGGCAACGTGTATATGTCAATCCTCTAATTTTTTTTAACCAAACCATATCAAAAGAAGCAACATAATTTCCATAGGACTTTAGTCAATAATCTTCATGGCTACTAAATTTTCTCTAAATTCATCTCTCTACTCACAAAACAGAAATTAAGGAAGTTGGAAGAATTTTTTCAAGTCAAAGTATCATACCTCTCTGGTCGGCTAGGTTAAGTACAAGAAGTAAGAGGAAATATTTCCACATACAAACTTCCGTCCCCACCTCCCTTTGCATGTGAAAAAATTCGCTAAATAGAGTAGTGACAGTATAAATAATCTGAGGTCTCAACTTTGTTCAAAGCTTTACCCACATTCTCTCCATTTGACTTCTTCAAAAGCTTTATGAGATCAGTCTTGTTGCTCAAATTTCTCCAGGTAACTTTTTTCTTCTTATAGGAAAAGGAAGACTTGTCCAAGGTCTTACCTCACAATAGGAGAGAGAAGATTAGGACCCTTTACAATTTTGAGGAAAATGAAACTGAAAAAATTAATTTACAAGGAACCATGGATGATGAGAAGAGATTCCTTTCTCTTATTCCAGTTGAAGATACTGTCTCTTTTTCTCAAATCAAACAAAAGTAAATGCCCCATGCGACAGTTAAAATAGCCCAAGTTTTCACTAACTAGCTAGCTGTATGGCTTTGGGCAAAAGCCTCAGACTTCTTGGGTTTCAGCTTCCTTATCTCTGAAACAGAAATGAGAAAGACTAGTCCCTTGAGGTGGTTGTGAAAACTAAGTGGGATAAAATATAAAAAGCCCTTCGTATTCAGTAATCACTCAAGAAAGAAACTGCTACTAAACCCTCAAGGGAAAAGATAAAGTCCCTGTGCTCAGGAACTAGAGTTCAGAACCCTTTAGCCTTGAAATAATTCCATTTCCACATTTGGAAACTACTGGCCTCTGTCAATACCAGGAAGGGATCCCTACGAACCCACTCTCTTCCACATTGACTCAGTCCCAAGGAACTCTTGCCTCTCCCTGGCTCTTAGGAACAAGTCACCTGACCCCAAGAGGGCCTCCTCTTCACCCCATTCTTGGCCATTGGGACATCTGTAAATACAGTTTATTACACAAAACAACATGCATCAAAACTTCAGTGTCAAAATAGCTTTCTATTCCAAGGTGTGAACCTCCTTACCCCAACCCTTCATAGCCCCGAGCTCATAACCACAGTTCAGGTCAGTTCAATCCAGTTGCTCAGTCATGTCTGACTCTTTGCGACCCCATGGACTGCAGCAAGCCAGGCTTCCCTGTCCATCACCAACTCCTGGAGTTTGCTCTACCTCATGTCCATTGAGTCAATGATGCCATCCAACCATCTCATCCTTTGTCATCCCCTTCTCCTCCTGCATTCAATTTTTTCCAGCATCAGGGTCTTTTCCAATAAGTCGGTTCTTTGCATCAGGTGGTCAAAGTATTGGAGTTTCAGCTTCAGTATCAGTCCTTCCAATGAATATTTAGGACTGATTTCCTTTAGGATTGACTGGTTTGATCTCGAGTCTTCTCCAACACCACAGTTCAAAAGCAACAACATTTGGGTTATTTCCAGTTGTGGGCTACTATGAACATCTGCGTGCAAGTCTTTGTGACGACATGTTTTCATTTCTCTTTGTTAAGTACCCAGAAATATAATTGCTGAGACACATGCTAAGTGTGTTCTAAACTTTTTAAGAAAGCAGCAAACTGTTTTCCAAAGTGACTGTTTATTTTTGCATTCCCACCAGCAATGCTCCAGTGGTGCTGTACCCACACCAACAACTGACTTGTCAATCTTTTAATTTTAGCTATTCTAGTAAGTAGTTAGTGGTTTCACACCGTGGTTTTAAATTGTATTTTGTTCTGACTGATGGTAAGTGTAAGATGAAATTGGTATTTAACGTGCTAATAAGAAAGAATGCTACAATTAAACAATGACATGACACTTTCTTATCACTTCAGTTCAGTTCAGTTCAGTCACTCAGTCGTGTCCGACTCTTTGCGACCCCGTGAATCACAGCACGCCAGGCCTCCCTGTCCATCACCAACTCCCAGAGTTCACTCAAACTCATGTCCATCAGAAATTGTATTTTGTAAGTCTCCCTGAAAAGCTCTCTCAGACTTATTTAAGCATAGTCTTTTTATTATAAATCCTTCACACATGAATAAAAGAAGGATATATAAGCAAAATTAATTGGTGAAGAAAACCCTAAAACTTCTTCAAATATAGAGTCCAGCTCTTCTAAATGACCTTTTGGTTCCATTATTGATGTTAGTGGTTCCCATATTACATTGACATTTGTGTCAACCATGGTACTGGAAAAGCAGCCTTTTATTTTGGAAGTCTGCACCATTGTGGCTCCTGAGATTTTTCTCCAAGTCACTAACAACATTCTGCAAATTTTGATGCTGACACTTACTTGATTTTACCAGACTGAATTCCTTATCAGAAAAGATTAATATTCCTTCTTCAAATGGCTTATAGATTAAAATGGCAAAAGGTTTCAGTTGCCCAATCATACTACCAGCAATGATAACCAAGATTGCACATGCCCGGGCAATGATAAATGAATAAGCTGCCCAAAGGTAGTCATTGTAAAATGTCATCAATGTAAGATAACATCCCAGCCTCAGAGATGTAAGAATATATAAAAAGATAAATCTTTTAAACATGAAATACTGTTTCAAATAAGCATACTTAAAAAAAAAAGTCTTCTTTATCTTAGATCTGTTTTTTCAATACAGAGAACATACTAATAAAAGCTGAACATCCATCATTCTTAAACTGCATCATGCAGTTTACCAACTAATTAATCATAGTCTTAAAATACACTCAGAGTTTCTTAAGTTAGTTTTCTCTCCACAAATAGACCACAAGTCCCTCTTCTTCAGGAAATTTACCTTTGATTCCTCTTGCATTGTTTACACTATTGTTTCTCAAATTTTACGTAATGATCCATTCCGTTCCGTTCCGTCGCTCAGTCGTGTCCGACTCTATGCGACCCCGTGGACTGTAGCCTCGTCCACGGGATTCTCCAGGCAAGAATACTGGAGTGGGTTACCGTTTCCTTCTCCAGGGGATCTTCCCGACCCAGGGATCGAACCCGGGTCTCATTAGAGAGTCATAAAATCATTTTAGTGGGTCATGACCAGCAGTTTTTAAACAAAATAGAATAGAATAAAAACCATAAAAGTGTAATACATAGTAAAGGTAAGGGCCACGTCATAAACTTTTCAAACGTTTCATTTGAAAAGTTTGTTTTGGCCAAATGTTTGAAATTTTTGTTTTGGTCAAATACATACTTGAGTACTGTTTATGATAGCTAATGTATTTCTTAAAGCCTGCTGTAATCAAAAATGTTGAAAAGCACTACCATAATAGCGTGAGAAGCACACAGTAATACTGATTAATTGATTTTTTCAAACAGAAGTCAATTTTAAACTTTTTTGAATGGCCCAAATTTTTGGTCCAATTCTTTTAAAGTTATTACCAGGTTGGTATATTTTTACCTTCTTTCAGTGAGGGTGATATTGGGAAAAAAAAAAAAAACACCTTAAATTCTTGTCAGTTTATATGATTATAGTATCACAATCTGACATACTTCTGTTTCTGAGGGGAAGAGTTTCAATTTCTGATTCACAAATGAGAGAATCAGAGTTCAGTCATCTGGACTGGACCCAGATTTTTAAGTCCTGGGTGGTTAATTATTTAGCACCCTTTCTAAACTGAAATTCTTTAAACAATTATTTAACATTTATTTGAAAGAAACCTCTCTCAATTTCTCAGTCAGTGAGTCTGTCCCCAAATCTGCAAACTCAAACCAATGACACAAAAACCCTGATCCATCACTCTTGAAAGCAGTTCCAGGACTATCTGTTGGCAGTTTTTCAAACACACCATTTGGGCTTCCCTGGTGGCTCAGACAGTAAAGAATTAGCCTGCAATTCAGGATACGCAGGTTTGATCCCAGTATCAGGTAGATTGCTTGGAGAAGGGAATGGCTACCCACCCCAGTATTCTTGCCTGGAGAATCCCATGAACAGAGGGGCCTGGTGGGCTACAGTCCATGAGGTTGCATAGAGTTGGACACGACTGAGCGACTAAGCACATAACTTTCACACACATAACTTATCAAAATAGCTGTTATCTCCCCACCTCCTTCTTCCAACTAAATGTGATAATACTCTAGGAAGAATTCTGGTACATAGACTTTCTTCCATCTAAGTTACTTTTTCAGTAATGTACTGATCAATTAGATTGCTCCAGAGCTGTCTGGCTAACTTACCCCTCACTGCCCTTAATCTAGCTCTGGCTTTAATAGGAAAGCCTCTACCCTGGAACCAAGAGACATGAATGCCTATCCTGGCCATGTCACACAACAAGTGATTTCCGACATTTTATTGGTTTTTCTGTATCAGCTTACAGAGAAATCCAAATGAACTTTTTGGCCAACCCAATATTTAGACACATTGGGCTCCAATTTCTTCATCTACAGATGAAATGAGCTCTCTGACTTTATGTGGTCTGATATTCTTTCTATTTACATAATTCCATATCTTTGATGAGTAGTTTTCATATCGACTCCAAAAGATGGGGGTTAAAAGAAGAGGAAGTTCAACATGTGTAAGGTTTCATTTGAATGAATGATTTTGTGAACAAAATAAATAAATATAAGAGATGTATCCAAATATTTTCTGAGTAGCCTCTCTGTGCCAGACATTGTTCTAGGTCCTAGAGCTCTTCTTATAAATAAGACAGAGAAGGTCCCTGCCCTGGTGGATATTTGAGAGAGTATTTACATTATTTAACTTGTAAACTTGAAAGCACTGCACAAAGTAATATGCTAACTTACATTGAATGAAGATAATTTTGAAAAAAATTTATTTTACCATTAAAATATTTCTATCAGACATAGGATTGTTATAGTCCATAAGAATATCATTGAAATCATTTGTATAATCAACTGTAATATAAGAATATGGTATAAAGAGGATTGACTTTTTGTAAACTATATCTCACCAAATCAGCTTAACAACATTGTTACAGCATTTCCTTTCAGATAAGGAAGTGCTGATAGAGATTAAAACCATGAGAACAGAGTGAAATAAATAAGAATATACCAGTATTATTTTGACTTTTAGTAAGAGCTGTCTCTTTCACAGCTGCTTGAGGACAGGAGAGATATAAAACTACTATATCTCTGTTTCTCTCAACAGCATCTACAATAGGACTTCGTTACTTATTAGCTTAAAGAACGAAATTGCTGAACACTCAACTCCAAGAGATAATACACCACTGCCTCCACCACGTAAAGCAGAGTGACTACACCACTCTGGTTTACCCAGGACAGTCCCCCTTTAAGCCTTCTGTAGGGTAATAGGACCCTTTTCCATCCTCAGAGAGTCAGGTTTTACAAGATAAATCATATGCTTGCCCTAATTATAAGCCTCAGTCACATCATCCTGCCTCGCAGCTGCATTTTTAAAATTTATTTATTTTATTGACATATAGTTGATTTGCAATGTTAATTTCTACTGTACAGCAAAGTGATTCAGTTATACATGTATATTCCTTTTCATATTCTTTAATTGTGATTTATCACAAAGTATTGAATATAGCTCCCTGTGCTATACACCAAGACATTATTGCTTATCCACTTACTACTGTTTTCAATACTTAAAATGGCACATGTATGTAAGAAATTCTAGACTATTTGGCTCCACTTCCCAATTTTATTTTACTCTGTGAGCAAATAGTGTATACCTTGAGAAATTCATTCCTGTTTCACTGTCATTATAGGATTATAGACAATGACAATCCTCTGAGGGAAAGTTTATCTTTGAGATACTGAGATATACCACAACCACACCTTGCCCTGTGAAGTCAAGGTCACCAAGAAACTTGTATGAAAAGCAAGAAGTCTCAAGCTTCTACCAGAAAGACATGATCTGGAGGGAACCTTTCACCTCAATCCTGGTGATCCAAAATTTCTATGAGGCGGATATGGCCCACTGCCTGCTACATCCAGGGATTTAGGAAAATAATTAGATCACAGCTGTTAATTACTTTGAGTTCCATGGAAAACAGATGTCAGATAAATTCCCGGATTTATTTGAGAAATGCTGCAAAAACCAGACTGTAGGAGAATTTCTCACTGGTCATAACGTCCGGGAAATTATCCTAGACTTTAGGTTCCATGAAACACACATGATGATAATAACACATTAGCACCATCTGATTTTTAATAATCTGCTCTCTCACACCAATTCCATGAAAGTGGATAGGGAGACAATCCCTCAGAGAAGATGGTGGCCCACAACATTACATCAGGGATGGGCCAGCCTGAGTAGCCAAGTTGTGAACATAGAGAATAAGTTTGATGGGAAATAAAGAGCAGTACACATCATTTGTATTGATACTCTCTGGTGGCTCAGATGGTAAAGAATCTGCCTGCAATGCAGGAGACCAGGTTCATTCCCCAGGTTGGGAATATCTCCTGAAGAAGGGAAAGGTAACCCACTCCAGTATTCTTGCCTGGAGAAGCCCATGGACAGAGGAGCCTGGAGGGCTACAGTTCATGGGGTCACAAAGAGTTGGACATGACTGAGCAACTAGCACTGCTGCACTGAATAAAGTTCAGGTCAGGGCACTGAGCCATGTACTTCTGATTTCTAGTCCTCCTTTTGGTCTGGGCCTAGCAGTGATGTAAGCAGCCCAAATCATGTACTAGATGCCCTAAGGAGGAGGTCCCAGAAAGAAAGTACCACCTCTCTTCTTCCCAAGGTGAAGTTAATTCCTACCCAGTTTTAGAAGTCTAAAATTAGGTTAAAGATTTCTGGAGGCATTCCTCTGACCCTAGGGAAAGTCTGAAGCTGGATGCCCCACTCAGGTACTCTTAAAAAATTTATAAATTTATGTTCTATCGATGGGTTTACGTCTCCCTCTGTTCAGTCGCTCAGTCATGTCCTATTCTTTGTGACCTCATGGACTGCAACAAACCAGGCTTCCCTCTCCATTACCAACTCCTGGAGCTTGCTCAGACTCATGTCCATAGAGTCAGTGATGCCATCCAACTATCTCGTCCTCTGTCGTCCCCTTCTCCTGCCTTCAATCTTTCCCAGCATCAGGGTCTTTTCTAATGAATCAGTTCTTTGCATCAGGTGGTCAAAGTACTGGAGTTTCAGCTTCAGCATCTGTCCTTCCAATGAATATTCACCCTGGGCCTATATAATATAGGACCTATATCCTAAATTTAATTCTGGTAACAGGTTAAAATACTTAACTCCCTTTTCATCTTCACTACTTCCTAGCTACCCCCACTTTCTTACCCAAAATTGATGAGTTACTTGTTGTTCAGTCACTGCTGCTGCTGCTGCTGCTAAGTCACTTCAGTCATGTCCGACTCTGTGCGACCCCATAGACAGCAGCCCACTAGGTTATGTAAATCATGTCGAACTCTGTGACCCCATGGACTGCAGGCTGTCTTCCTCTAACTCCCAGAGTTTGCTCAGATCATGTCCATTGAGTCAGTGATGCTATCTAACCATCTCATCCTCTGCCACCCCGTTCTCCTCCTGCTCTCAATATTTTCCCATCCTCAGGGTCTTTTTTCAATGAGACGACTCTTTGCATCAGGTGGCCAAAGTATTGGAGCTTCAGCTTCAGCAGTAGTCCTTCCAATGAATATTATACATGGTTGATTTCCTTTAGGATTGGCTGGTTTGATTTCTTTGTAATCCTAGGGATTCTCAAGAGATATACCCAACTGAATGCAGAGTTCCAGAGAATAGCAAGAAGTGATAACAAGGCCTTCTTAAATGAACAATGCAAAAAATATATAGAGAGAGGAAAACAATATCAGAAAGACTAGAGGTCTTTTCAAGTAAATTGGAGATATCAAGGGAGCATCTCATGCAAGGATGGGCACAATGAGTCACTTAAGCTCTATTTTAATTTCCTCACTGGCAAAATTGCCAGGGCAATTGGAATGGAGTGGGGACTGCATTCAGGCAACAACAGCACAGAGTATTAGAAAAGTCCCATATGTTTTCATGAATAAAGGCATGGCTATTATCTCCCTACCAATCATCCTGGCAAAGTGTGGGGACCACAGTGAAAGGAATCTAAGGCACCAACATCAAAGGCAAGATAATTCTATTGCTACAACAAAGGATGGTTATGGTGCAATCAGAGCCATATCGAGGTCTATAAAGCACTTCATATACCAGCAGCAGTCACTGCAATTCCTCCCTAGCTTCTTTTCTCTTTGTCTTCAAATTGAGTTTGGAGCCAAAGCGACTTGCCTTGAGCCCCAAACAACTTGCTCCCATCCACCCTGCCTATAGAGAGGGCCCAGAACCAGAACTGGGGACCCTAGGGTCCAACACACTCCCAACAATACTATGTGGCCTTGACTGAGGCATTTAACCTCCTGGACCAATTTGCTTCACTTGTGCCATGAAGAGCTTGGGCTTCATTAACTTGAAGATCCTTTCATATTTAAATATCTTCAATTCCCTAAAACTCCCCCATTATTTCTCTTACATCCCCTCCTTTCAGTCTTCTTACAGTTGTGCTCATGTTCCCAAGCTCTTACATATTTAATCATCTGACAGAGGCAGAATAGCACAGAGGTTAAAAAGCACAGCTTTGACACAAATATATATATATAAAATAAGCAACTAAAAAGGACCCATTGTACAGCCCAGGAACTCTACTCAGTACTCTGTAATGACCTATGTGGGAATAGAATCTAAAAACGACTGTATGTATGTATATGGGCTTCCCTTGTGGCTTAGCTGGTTAAGAATCCACCTGCAGTGCAGAGAACTGGGTTCGATCCCTAGGTTGGGAAGATCTCCTGTAGAAGGGAAAGGCTACCCATTCCAGTATTCTGGCCTGGAGAATTCTGTGGACTGTGGTCCATGGGGATACAGAGTCGGACATGACTGAGTGACTTTCACTTCACTTCACTTCATATGTGTAACTGATTCACTTTGCTGTACAGCAGAAAGTAACAAATGAATTTTCTAAATAACCTAAGTTTACCTCTTGGTAACACAAGAGGTAAAAGCACAATTTTTTTGTGTTAACCATTTTGACAGAAATCTAGTTGAACATTATCTTCTTACTTACCTTACTGAACAGAGTAAATGGACTGAAATAATTTCTTAGAGGAATTCTAGGGGTTCAAAGCTTAGGATTCTGTCCTCTCACTGCCCAGACTCTGGGTTCAATCCATGCTTAGGAAACTAAAATCCCACAAGGCATGAAGCATGACCAAAATAAGAAAGAATTTCTTGACCACTCAGAACCATCATTATAAACCAGCAGGAGAGCTATGTAGCATTATATAGATTCCTGAAAGGGTTTTTAAGGTTTTGAAACTTTTCCTCCCGTATATATTCAATGATCTCAGACATCAACACCTGGCATGAATAACTGAAACGAAGTAAAATAAGTAATGACCATTTAACTTTTGCCTAAAACTTTCTGTACCTGTGACCAAGTGCCTGTCACTTAATGTGCATATTCTATGTATTATGGATGAAAGCCTGAGGGTAACCCCGCTTTGACCCCCAATAGCAGGCTTACATTCAGTGACAGATACTTTCTCACTGCTTAGAGCCTTTCTGTTTCATGAATCATTAACCCAAAATGGCTAGAAGGCTGAAATACAGTCAATGTGTAGGAGGGACCCTCTTGCACAACAGTTACTTTGCATTAATTGTGTAAGTAATTCTGGTCTTTTGGTGGGAAAATTGTAATAGTCAGAGACCTGCAAGTGAGTATTAGAGCTAATATCTCCACCTCCACCCAAATCATAAGACATAATGATCTAAATAACCTTCAGTTCAGTTCAGTCTCTCAGTCGTGTCCGACTCTTTGCGACCCCATGAATCGCAGCACGTCAGGCCTCCCTGTCCATCACCGACTCCCGGAGTTCACTCAAACTCATGTCCATCAAGTTGGTGATGCCATCCAGCCATCTCATCCTCTGTCATCCCCTTCTCCTCCTGCCCCCAATCCTTCCCAGCATCAGGGTCTTTTCCAATAAGTCAACTCTTCGCATGAGGTGGCCAAAGTATTGGAGTTTCAGCTTTAGCATCAGTCTTTCCAACGAACACCCAGGACTGATCTCCCTTAGAATGGACTGGTTGAAAAAAAAAATCAAAATAGCCTTTGTATTGTACTGGAGATCTGTTTGGAATTAGAGAGCTACAGGCTTAGGTCATTTCCTAAAAATTTGTGCCACAAAATGCGTAACTAGATCCTCGAATGTATTTGGTGACCCTCATATGATAAAGGCTCACAATTCCCTAGTTATAACTTTATATAAGAACTCCTGGAGTCTTTCCAAAATATCCATACCATCCAAAATAAGACGTGCCTTAGATTTAGGCCAAAGTAAGCACGCACATCTAACATGATATCATCAGCTACAACCATAAAAGATTTATTTGCCCTATTTGATAATTTTCTGATTGTTGAATTTGTGGTATTTTAATGCATGTATTTTCTTCCTACTTGAAGCTCCTGTTCCTTCTCAAAGAAAAGTAAAAACTAAAACTATTTCTGAACCTACACTGCTGTTATGGCATCTTCAGATCTGTAAATAAATCCTCATTTGTACATTCTGTTGGTGGCTTCTCTCTCTCTTTTTCTCTCTTAATTATTGGAAACTTGAAATGAAAATGAATCAGCAACAATGACTGTTGCACTTAAGGAAATGTATGATCTGCTTCATAATTTATGAATTAGCTCCTAAAGGAACTTAAGTACTTAACTCCCAATTTGTGATGAAAATATGAGTAACGGCATGTCTCAATTTACATCTGCTTCAACTTGCTCATTTTATCCAAATCTAATGTCTAGATTTAGTTCTCATTATATTTTCATTTCACCTGCAGTTTAATCCCTAAATGTGGAATTGCAATCAAATATTTGTGTTTACCCAAAATGCCTTCTTTCTAGTTCCAAGATAAACCATAGCACGGTGTCTTTGATACTCTCAGAACACACAACTGCTCTACCTGCTAAAATAGCATTAGACATAGAAATTATTTTGCAAGATATTATGAGGGAGACAGGAAAGGGAAAAGAGGGCAGTCACGTAGACAGGTATTTGTTAACCTGATGTATTAATAATCAACTAAGTATTGTCAAACTTTTTTAAAGGTCACTTTATTCATTTCTTTCTTGAAAAGAAAGAAAATGAAGCCTTTCAGTCGTGCCTGACTTTTTGTGACCCTATGGACTGTAGGAGCCTGCCAGACTCCTCTCTTCATGAGATTTTCCAGGCAAGCATACTGGAGTGGGTGCCATTTCCTTCTCCAGGGTATCTTTCCAACCAAGGGATTAAACCCAGGTCTCCCGAATTAAAGGCGGATTCTTTGCCAGCTAAGCCACCAGGGAAACCCTATTTATTTCTTATCCCCACATCAAATCTCAGCTTCCCTATATGGCTTTCCAAATTTGGCATTATCCTTTTTATCTAAGCTTCCCTGGTGGCTCAGACGATAAAGCATCTGCCTGCAATGCAGGAGACCAGGGTTCAATCCCTGGGTCAGGAAGATCCCCTAGAGAAGTAAATGGCACCCCACTCCAGTACTCTTGCATGGAAAATCCCATGGACAGAGGAACCTTGTAGGCTACAGTCCATGGGATCGCAAAGAGTCGGACACGACTGAGCGACTTCACTTTTCTTTCTTTTTCATCTAATCATATCTTCCACTTCCCATCAATACAAAGCATCTACCCCCTTGGCTCCCACACAAGCTCTGCTCTCTCCCACCTCTTGAACTGTATGATCTGACCATCTGGAACATATGAGCATAATTGCAAAGAACATTACGTAGGAACTGGTGAGCCTGGATTTTATTCATTTCTTCCTAATAAACTGGGTGACCTTAGTTGTGCTACTTAACCCCTCTGAATGCTAGTTTGTTCATTTATAAAATGAGAGTGTTAGCTTGATACGGTCAGATTATATCACTCCTCAGATCATTCTCTACACCTATCTTACACCAAAGTATGCTTTTAATTCTAAAGTTCTTATCATCATTTGATATAATATTTGCTGTTATTCAGTCACTAAGTTGTGTCCAGTTCTTTGCGAACCCTTGGACTGCAGCAAGCCAGGCCTTCCTGTCCTTTCTTATCTCCTGGAGTTTGCTCAAACTCATGTCCCTTGAGTCAGTGATGCTCTCTAACCATCTCATCCTCTGCCGCCCCCTTCTCCTCCTGCCTTCAATCTTTCCCAGCATCAGGGTCTTTTCTGTTGAGTCAGTTCTTCACATCTGGTGGCCAAAGGATTGGAGCTTCAGCTTCAGCCTCAGTCCTTCCAATGTGTATTCAGGGTTGATTTCCTTTAGGATTAACTGGTTTGACCTCCTTGCTGTCCAAGGGATATAATATGCATTTTACTTATTTATTTTTTCTTACATACCTCTATTAGAATGAAATCTCTGTGTGGGCAGAGCTTTTTCCCATCTTGCTCACTGCTGAATTCCCAGCACTTAGAGAAGTTCAATGCATCGTAGCCACTAAATAAATCTTTGTTGATTGAGTTAATGCATTAAAGAATCATACATATTATTCTTCCTTAAATATGCTCTGCAAATAAGAGCTCCTCCATCAGATTCTGCTGACGACTCCAAACCCAAATCTCCCTTCCATGCACTTCTAACACAATTATAGTTAGGGCTATGGAGTTTGGCATTTAAGAATGCTCTGAATATTCCAGATATATCAGCATCAACTATTTAAATAGAGAATATACATTTCTTAGAGTCAAGGGCTATGCCTAGTCTATCATACATTTGCTAGGTGTTTGATTGATTGAATTGATGGAAAGTGTCAGCCTTGAGTTAGGAAAGTAACTCAGATTTTAGTCATCTGCACCTCTTATCTTCTAATCTCTAAATCTATTTTCTAAACAGAGCTCATAGGGGAGATGAAAGCACCCAAGATACATCTCTGCAAGCAGCAAAGGAGAAGAACAGTCAGCATTTTCCTGTGCCAGTCACTATCCATGAAAGCATGTAATCGTCTCTGCAGGTAATAAGGAGACTAAAGGGGGCAGAGTTTTGTGGGGAGAATCAGAATAAAAATACCCCTCTCAGAAAGGAGAAAGAAGTCTTAGAGGATTTAAATTCAAATTTTAGAGATTGAACAGAATTAGAATTTATAGAGGTGGAATATAAAATAGAATTCAGAGATTTAAAAAAGCATCTTAGATATTGTCTCTTACCCCTTGTTTGTCCGAGAAAATTGAGGATAACCGAAGTGAAGTGGCTTGCATAAACATACACACATTATTAGCGAAAGTACAATGCAACACTGCTCATCAAAATCTGATCTGGTAAATTGAACATTTTGATTTATAGCTATGACCAAAATGCTTTCTAGAGTATATCTGCAAAGATATACAGTATATTGGAACATCTTACTTCTAAGTACAGTGTAGTTTAAATAATTGAGTCTCCCTTCGATATTTCAGGGGCAAACACATTACTGAGCACCAACTCTAACTGTACATATTAAAGATGTGAAAATTATAGGAGCAAGAACTTGCTAGGCACTGACAATGGATTTGGGGATACTGGTTTTCACAATATATTGTTTTCTTTGAATTTGCTTTTTTCTCCTAAAAGTCAAATGCTAAAAAAAAAAAAAACTGAAAAACCACTAAATTAGAAGGCCAAATTAGATCATTTCTAGTTCTCATTTTATAATCACCAGGCAGGGTTGTTTTTTTAAATATTAATCAACTATATCATTGCAGAAACTCTGATTTTGACTTTATGAAGAGGTGTTAGTAAGTAAATCTTTATTGACTATGCTTCTATTTCCAATGCAATCATAGAATCTTGGATTCAGAAGAGAATTTAAAGAACACCTTGCCCTATCCCCAAGAAGTAATGGAGAGCCAAAGAGGCTGAGTGACAAACCCAAAGCTATACAACCAGTTAGTGGTAGAACCTCTTACAAAATCCTGGTGTTAACTTTAGGACTAGAACCAAAGGCATTCTAGTTGCTATTGGATGCAAATTCCCACACACTCCAGTATCTCTCAGTTGCTATAAATCCAGAACCATACACATAACATCCCTGTGATTCCATAGACCTATTGTTGAGAATATTCTCCTTAATTGCTGGACATTGCCCCGTTGGCCCTAGACTGGTTGCTAAGTGAGAGCTCCTGAAGTTGTGCCAAGTCCTCCATCCTTTCTGTTAAGTGACCCACAGCATGGAAGCCACACCTGAAAAAGCTGATTCTGTGCCCTAATCTAGTTTCTGACTTGATTCCTTACTAAGGAATTCTGATCAAACCTTTCTGGATTTCACTTTAATCCACTCATATTTTCTGAGCATTCATAACATGTAACAATCACTATAAAGATCAAGGGAACCATGGTTTCTGGGTGAATGGATGTGGTGTTTGCTACACTGGGAACTCTCTCAAATTTGGTCAGGGGAGCATACATTTAACATCCCAGGTGAAAATTTTAATTTACTTGTAAAGTGCGTTTATCAATGGAACAATTTTATTTTGTTTGTTTGATTGAGTAACATCACAAGTGCAGAAGACAAATAAATTAGTTGGGTTGGAGGTGGAGAAAGTGTCTACACCTATTTCAGGGAACTAATAGCAACAACTCAAAATGCAAACAGTTATAGCATTAGAATGCCCCAGGCACACTTCTAAGAGCTTTATTCATTTAATCTTCAGAAAAACTCTTAAGAGGTAGGTGTTAATATTATCCCATTGTATAGAAGAGAAACTCAGCACAGATACAGTAAGCAATTTGCCCACTGTTACTCAGCTAGTAAGTGGCAAGGCCAGGATTATGAACTCAGCAATTCATGTTTCACCACTATGTTATACCCAACATAGGAAACTTGAGAAAGGAAATTAAAACAACCTTTTACCCTCCATTTTCTAAGCATTTCAGGTTAAATTATTTAGGTATCTGAGATAATTATTTGGACAACTGACCCAAGAGCTAAAGATACTACCATGCAAATCACCTGATCATTTTTATCATAATTCAGTTTACATTTTCACAATTTTACAAAATATAGTCAAATGTATGAGAACGTTTCTATCCTACTTGACCTTGATAAATAAAATATGTCACTAGCTGCTTACTATGTGCAAGGCTTTAGTGCAATAACCATGAATTAATCACAGTTCTTCTCAAGATGCTGATTATCTTCTTGGGGGAGACAGTATTTGAACATAGAAAAATGCAACAACATGGGCAATTCATGGTATGTGTCAAATTGGGAGGCTGACGGCAAGTGCAAAAAAAAAAACCCTCTAGAAATAATTTGAAAATTCAGCATTTTAAACACTAAAGAATATAAAAGCCTCCTGGACTAACTCAAAGTTAGAAAATTGTGAGGACTTCTCTGGTGATCCAGTGGTTAAGAATCCACCTGCCAGTGCAGGGGACATGGGTTCGAGCCCTAGTCTGGGAGGATTCAACATGCATGCCACAACTGCTGAGCCCACATGTCCTAGAGCCCGTGCTCCACAACAAAAGAAACCACAGTGATGAGAAGCCCAAGCACTGCAACTAGAGAGGAGCCCCTGCTTACTGCAACTAGAGAAAGCCTGCTTGCAGCAACAAAGTAGAGCCAATTTTTTTTAATTAATTCATTAAAAAAAAATAAAATTGTGAAAAGCTTTTTATTTTCTATTACAACTTGTGATGCTATTACTTTTCAAATCTTGGTATAATCAAATAAGCATTTTAATAAATGTGAAGTGTGAAAGTGTTAGTCACTCAATCGTGTCCAACTCTTTGTGACCCCATGGACTGTAGCCCACCAGGTTCCTCTGTCCATGGAATTCTCCATGCAAGAATACTGGAGTGGGTTGCCATTTCCTTCTCCAGGGGATTTTCCTGACCCAGAAAGTGAACCTAGATCTCCTGCATTACAGGCAGATTTTTTACAGACTGAGCCACCAAGGAAGACTAATAAATATATACTCATTAATATAATTTAATTAGAATTTTAAAGGACATTGAATTGATACCAGGTGAATATTTTCTTTATTATTGAATAATATCTTCTATTAAACCTTCAGTATGTTTAATATTTATAGCTTCTTTCCATGTCTGCTTTTCTTTAAAAAATAATAAAGCAACGTAAGTCCTTTGCCTATAATGGTAGCAAGTTTTCAAAATAGACCATACAAATATCAGAAATACCAGTAAGTTAATTTCCCTTCCCTGTAAATGAACAATTTCTTAATTGCTTTTCATTCATTAAATGTGTAGACTAACTTTGTGTACATCTCAATGTGATTTTCAGTTTTAATTTTCTTTATTTTGCACTATAGGTTAGCAATTATTCATTGTTCTTCAAAAAACTACAATTAGTTTGAATAGTTATAGCCATTTTGTTCCCAACTCATTCTCACTGAAATCTGTAAGACTAACAAAAAGCTGGGAGAATCTATTGATTATTATGGACTGAATTGTGTCCTCCCCTCTAATTTCGTATGTTGAAGCCTGAACCTCAGAATGCAAATTTAAAGAGGTAGATAAGACTCTTTAAAGAGGTAATTAGGTTAAAGTGAGGCCATTAAGGCATGCCCTAATCCAATGTGATTGGTAGCTTTATAAGAAGAGATTAGAACACACCAGGATGTGAGCCAACAGAGAAAAGACCATGTGAGGAAAATGTGAGAAAGAAGGCAGCCGAGCACAAGCCAGGAAGGGGGCCCTCACAAGGACTTGAATTGGCTGGCACCTATACCTCAGCCTCCAGAACTATGAGAAAATAAATTTCCCTTGTTTAAGCCACCCAGACTGTGGTGTTTCATTATGGCCACCCTAGCAAATTAATATACTCATTTTGAGAGGTTTACTTTCCTCTCCCACAAAGTCATCTTCTTAGAATCAGTGACTCGAGAACCCCGGTTTGCACATATTACCTCATTTTCTACCTTCCTCCCCAAGTCATATTTCTTCTCTTTTTCTCTATTCAATCAAGCCTAATTCTAAAATACACACTCTAGCCCTGGTGAGAGGGTGATTTCTGAAATACATGCAAAAACTGACAACTTCTTGATTTTTAGCAAGGACAGTATATGGGGTCAGAGTATCTCCCCAAAATTAAAAACATTTTTAAGAGCCACAAGTTCTTGTCATCATTTTTATTACGAATGTAATTTGTACCAATTTGATTTTTTAAAAAAATCAAACAATGTGAGTATATATAAAGGTAAAAAAGGAAACTGTCCCTAATCACTAACCATCCACAACGAAATATTCCTTCTCCAACGAAATATTCACTGCTGATAATTTGGTGTGTAAAACTCCCGCTTTGAATGGAGGAGACTCCTTTAACACACCTGTGGTACTTGTACAAGCTACCTTCTTATTTTGTGAGTACCACTCTAGCAAATATCTGACTTCCTAAAAGACAAGAGACCATCTTTGTTTCTGGGGCTGGAGAACGAGTCAGGGCCTCACCACCTGGATACCTGCCAACAAGAGCAGACCGTGGACCTTTGCAGACAGGCTTCTATAAAGTCCTAATAAAAGGAGCCCAGAATTACTTAAACATTAGATGAGTAATTGTTCAGATTTATTTGTTCCTGACACAGTATACCAACCCTTGCAGTTGAAAATTAAATGATAATATACTTCCCCCTCGGTTCCACAAAGCAATAACCTGTTTCCCTGGTGGATAATCAGGGGCCAAAGGGTGGGTAATTTATCACAAAAGAGAAACGGGAGGATCGCCAAAAGTAACAAAGGGGCAATGATAGCCTCGCTCCTACTATATGGCACCAGTTTAATTAAGGCAAAGCTAATAAACTTTCCCAGCCATGTAAGGTCAAGTCCAGCCTTCTCATTAAAGCCAAGGCGGCCAGCCAGATCACAGAAAATAGGAAGTAATAGATATCATGTTAATCAACTTTTTTTTTAATAGTCAAGAGTTATATTACTGGGAATCAAGAGACTACTACGTTATAATCTGGTTGGGTTTTCGAAAGCTCTGTAATAATATTTCACATAATTATGCAAGTTGATATAGGCCATACTCCCAGGAACTAAAAGAAAGACGGGTTTCAGGAAAAGATACAAAGTCATTAAGAAAATTAAGTTCTCTTTTCCTTAAAGTTAATTTAAGGGTTATTTTTCCTGAGAATTGCATATGTATTGTGAGTATGTGTAATTAAGTGTTTAAACTTTCTGTGCTCATTCTCATAATCATGTGATAGCTGAGCCTGTTTAACAAGTTGTTGGAGATGACCCTGAGGAAATAGAAAGTATTAATAAGTAGATGAGAAGTTAATGCAAATTTTGTAACTGCTAAATTTTGTTTGCAGATTCAAACTTATGTACATGGAAAGGGTGACTGTGGCCATACACACAAAATGAAACAGAATTCAAAGTCAACGTTCATATTATTAATGGGAAAACATGGATAATGATGTATATAAGGAAGAAATCATTTACATGCTTCATGTGGGGTAGGGAGGACACACCCTTAAAGACTATAGCAATAACAGCTAATATTTGTTAAGTGATCATTATACACCAGGCATTATTAACTATTTAACCCCCACAACAGCCCTGTTAGGTAGATTCTATTATTGTCCCCATTTTACTGATGAGAATATCAAGGTCAGAAAGGCTGTGACTTGTCCCAAGCCGTACCATTAACAAGTGTGGATTCAGTTGGTGAGCTGGCCATTTGATACCAAGTTTCAATGTATCTCCAGGTCTTGAAATCCCCAAATTGAAAAACATCTTAAAAGTATTCTCTTTCAGTCCTCCACCAAAAACTTGAACAGGAAGTCCCCCAGCCTCCTGCGAGACAGCTCTTCAGAAAGAGGAAGCTCACTGAGGAAAGTCCTGTAAGAGCAGCTCTCTTAGAAATTTCTTCCTTCTAGTTTGAGTTGTACTTGTTTCCCCCTGCAACTTTCACTTGTTCCTTCAGTGTCTGGTTTGAGCCTTACCCGTAGTAGAGTGAATCCCTTCATTCACAAGACAGCATTTTTTTTTAAATTTTTATTTTATATTGGAGTATCAAATGGCAAGCCACTCCAGGACTCTTGCCTGGAAAATCCCATGGATGGAGGAGCCTGGTAGGCTGCAGTCCATGGGGTTGCTAAGGGTCGGACACGACTGAGCGACTTCACTTTCACTTTTCACTTTCATACATTGGAGAAGGAAATGGCAACCCACTCCAGTGTTCTTGCCTGGAGAATCCCAGGGATGGGGGAGCCTGGTGGGCTTCCGTCTATGGGGTTGCACAGAGTCGGACACGACTGAAGTGACTTAGCTGCAGCATAGTTAATTAACAATGATATGCTGCTACTGCTAAGTCACTTCAGTCGTGTCCGACTCTGTGTGACCCCATAGACGGAAGCCCACAAGGCTCTCCCGTCCCTGAGATTCTCCAGGCAAGAACACTGGAGTGGGTTGCCATTTCCTTCTCCAATGTGTGAAAGTGAAAAGTGAAAGCGAAGTCGCTCAGTCGCATCCGACCCCTAGCGACCCCATGGACTTCAGCCCACCAGGCTCCTCTATCCATGGGATTTTCTAGGCAAGAGTACTGGAGTGGCTTGCCATTGCCTTCTCCGAATGATATGCTAGTTACAGGTATATAGCAAAGGGATTCAGTATCCAGTTATAATGAATACACATATCCATTCTTTTTCAAATTCTTTTCCCATTTAAGTTATTACAGAATATTGAACCGAATTCCCTGTGCTGAACAGTAGGCCCTTGTTGGTTATCTATTTTAAATATTGTAGTGGGCACATGCGCAAGTCAGCTTTTGAATGTTTGTGGAAGACTCTCACATTACCCCTTGAGTCGTCTCTTTATTACTTACTGGGCTTTGTCCATCTTCAACAAGTGGCTTCTAAGGTGGCCATGCATACCTGCTGTAAAATGGAGATTGCCCGCAGGAGTTGTAGACCTAGAAAGGTGCAGATAACTTCCATCCCCATGGCGATTGCAAGGACTCTACTACACGGCTTCATTTAAATGCAAAGGAAATGTGTTCACTCAGGAAGAGGAAGAAACAGCCTGGTGAGCAGCCAGCCACTCTCTGGAGACCTTACCTTCTATTTTCTGCCTCATGCACCACCACTTTCCCTCAAACAACTATATTTAAATCCATCTCCACTTCCTATTATTCTAAAGCATGATAGGTCCTTTCTTTGCTTTATGTATGCTTCTTTGCTGTATCTAAGTTCCCTTCTTTGTTTTGTAAAATCCTATTTCTACTTCAAATCCTAGTTCAAATGTCTCTCCTACACTTCCTCATCTCTCATTCCCCTGACAACTATTTTCCGACTCTGCTGTTTTCTCATAAAGCTTGAAACACTTAACGCATTGTAAAATTTTACATATCTATTTGTGCATACATAAAAAATCCATTGTATTATACTCATGTTCAGTGCTCGCTTTGGCAGCACATATATTATACTCATATTCATGTTCTTGTCATTATCTTCATTATTATTTTCTCATCTTTCAGTTGTGCCATGTGGCATGTGGAATCTTAGTTCACCAACTGTAGATCAAACCTGTGCCCCCTGAAATGGAAGAACAGAGTCTTAACCATTATACCACCAGAGTTCCTCTTCATTATATTTTAAAATCTCAATGTTCCTTTTTTTCATCTCTACATGCCTTTAATATGTCTTATTGGACCATCAAAAAGCCGCCATACTGATCTCCCTTTCTGACCATCTTCCACCTTCCACAAGGTGCCTGGAGTAATTTACCGTTTATGAACATACTACCCTGAATGCGGAATTCATGGAAACGCAAATCATTCTGTGGATGCCACCTCTTACTGAAAACCTTGTAAGACCCATGGCCTGCAGAGCTGATCTTAAAACTCAGGGATCCCCAGGTCCCTCCTCCAGAGGTTCTCTCTTCTGCAGAGGGTTTCATGCCGCAAGTCTAGAGTAGCATCAAAAAGCTATGGTTTTAATAAGTGCCCAAATGAATGGAGTTCTGCTGAGTGTTATGTGGCAGTCTGTCTGGATGGGTAGGGAGTCTGGGGGGAAATGGATACCTGTGTATGTATAGCTTGAGTCCCTTTGCTGTCTGCCTGAAACTATCACAACTATCACTATTGGCTATACCCTAATGCAAAAGAAAAAGTTTAAAGTTTGGGGAAAAAAATGTGCCCAAATGATTTAGATGTAAGAGATTGATAGACTGTATTTTGAGAAATAATGAGTTATAGGATAAATCCGAGGTCTTGCTATATCATGTGTTCTATTAATAACAAGTTATGTTCATGTCCCTGTAGATATGCATTTTGAGTCCACTGTACTTCTGCACATATTCTTCCTTATACTTAGATTATTCCTCTCTATGTGGTCTTCCTAATGGACTTCTAAATGCTGCTTAGACCTCATCCATCCTGGAGCCTTCCCAGTCCCTCCTTGCCCAAACAGAATTTATCTCTTCCTCCAGATAGTTCCTGTGCCTTATAAATACTTATGTTTCTACATGTAACACATTGGCAGAGACACAGCCAGCCTGGATTGAGAGGGACAAAGAGTGTGAAAAATGAAAAGAGAACATTAGACATCCCCCCCAAACTTCTATGAGCAGGAAGCAAGCTGAAAAAACTACTCAGCTACAGACACATACTAAACTTTAACTAAACAAACAAAGCCAACAGTCACAGGTTGGAAATAAGAGCAGAGGGTGGAGCCAAGAGTCATGAAAAATTATTTCCAGGCCTTGCTTCTTAATCCAGAACTTCAACCTGTGCTCAGCTGGGTTTCAGAACTGCCATGGACCAGGGACTTCTGTGCACACTGCATCTTCCCCCTTCTTAATGGGAAGTGGTTATGCCAGGCCCATCTCACCATTGCATGTTGGCTGCTGGAGGAGTAGATAACATGTCTCCTCAGTTTCTAGATCTTCTGATAAATGGTATTAAAGAGGTATATGGGAATCCCAGACCACTTGACCTGCCTCTTGAGAAACCTGTATGCAGGTCAGGAAGCAACAGTTAGAACTGTACATGGAACAACAGACTGGTTCCAAATAGGAAAAGGTGTATGTCAAGGTTGTATATTGTCACCTTGCTTATTTAACTTATATGCAGAGTACATCATGAGGAATGCTGGGCTGGAAGAAGCACAAGCTGGAATCAAGATTCCTGGGAGAAATATCAATAACCTCGATATGCAGATGGCACTACCCTTATGGCAGAAAGTGAAGAGGAACTCAAAGGCCTCTTGATGAAAGTGAAAGAGGAGAGTGAAAAGATTGGCTTGAAGCTCAACATTCAGAAAACAAAGACCATGGCATCTGGTCCCATCACTTCATGGGAAATAGATGGAAAAACAGTGGAAACAGTGTCAGACTTTATTTTTTTGGGCTCCAAAATCACTGCAGATGCTGACTGCAGCCATGAGATTAAAAGACGCTTGCTCCTTGGAAGGAAAGTTATGACCAACTTTGATAGTATATTAAAAAGCAGAGACATTACTTTGCCAACCAAAGTCCGTCTAGTCAAGGCAATGGTTTTTCCCGTGGTCATGTATGGATGTGAGAGTTGGACTGTGAAGAAAGCTGATCACCAAAGAATCGATGCTTTTGAACTGTGGTGTTGGAGAAGACTCTTGAGAGTCCCTTGGACTGCAAGGAGATCCAACCAGTCCATTCTAAAGGAGATCAATCCTGGATGTTCATTGGAAGGACTGATGCTAAAGCTGAAACTGCAATACTTTGGCCACCTCACGCGTAGAGTTGACTCACTGGAAAAGACTCTGATGCTGGGAAAGGTTGGGGGCGGGAGGAGAAGGGGACGACAGAGAATGAGATGGCTGGATGGCATCACCGACTCTGTGGACATGAGTTTGAGTGTACTCCGGGAGTTGGTGATGGACAGGGAGGCCTGGCGTGCTGTGATTCACGGGGTCGCGGAGAGTCGGACACGACTGAGCGACTGAACTGAACTGAACTGACTTAAAGGAGTCTCTTCACACTTGGATCTGATTTGGAAGCTAAAGTCATGGATTTTAAACTGATAAAATGAGTGAATGAGACTCTTAGAGGGACTTTTAGGGAAAGGGGAAGAGTTTAGTATATTTTGCATGTGAAGACACTGTAAGTATTTTTTGGCCAGAGAAAGAACTGTGATGGTTTCCAAATATGTCCACAAGTTTGATACTCCTCCCTTCCAAAGATGGAGCTGTCTTCTCTTCCTTTAAGTGTGACCTGTGCTTGCTGACTTGCTTTTGATAAATAAGATACAGTAAAAGTAACAGTATGTGATAGGCAAAATTAAGATATAGCTGGCCTTCTCCTTAATCTCCTTCTCCCTTGGATCATCTATCTGGGAGCTTCATGGGTGGCTCAGTGATAAAGAATCCACCTGCAATGCAGGAGTCATAGAAGATGCAAACGCAATCCCTGGGTGGGGAAGATTCCCCTAGAGGAGGGAATGGCTACCCACTTCAGTATTCTTGCCTGAGAATCCCATAGACTGAGGAGCCTGGCGGGCTACAGTCCATGGGGTTACAAAGAGTTGGACGTGACTTAGTGACTAAGAATGTACACCTCCTTAAACTCCTTCTTCCTTGGGTCATCTCTCTGGGAGAAGCCAGTGGCCACATGAGGATAACACTCAAACAGCCCTATGAAGCAGCCCGTGGGGCACAGAAATATTAGTTAGTGACTGCCCCTCCCCCTAAAAGATCCTCCCACCCCACCCAGGGCCTCAGAAGCATATGATTCTGGCTGACACCATGATTACAACTCAGGAGAGTCTGAACCACAGCCACCCGACAAACCACCCCGAATTCTTGGTTCATTGAACCTATGAGATGAGACATGCATGTTATTATAAGCTGATGTCTAAGTTTTTGCATTAATTTGTCACACCACAGTAGATAACTAATACACTGGGTCATAACAAATCTTTTCTTTTATTCATTGGGCCAGGTGTTCTGGTTGGCACTTGGATATAGTAATGAATAACATGAGTGAGGATGAGATGGCTGGATGGCATCACCGACTCGATGCACATGAGTTTGGGTGAATTCTGGGAGTTGGTGATGGACAGGGAGGCCTGGCGTGCTGCGATTCACGGAGTCGCAAAGAGTCGGATACGACTGAGCAACTGAACTGAACTGAACATGAGTGTAATTTTTCTCTTAAGATAGACTAGTGGGAAAGGCAGATATTAACAAACATGTGCATCTATATATACCAATTGCAATAAGTACTGAGAGAAAAGAATATACCATGAGGAGAAAACTGAGATACAATTTAGTTTTAGATGCTCTCCCTAAGCAAGTCTCTGGAGAAAGAGGCAGCAGCCCACTCCAGTATTCTTGCCTGGGAAACCCCATGGACAGAGAAGCCTGGCAGGCTATAGTCCATGGGGTCGCAAGAGTGGAACATGACTGAGTGACTAAACCACCACTATCTAAGCAAGTGGCATTAAAGAACAGATCTGAAAGAAAGGCAGGCTTTAACCAGCTGAAACTGTGGGAAGAAACTTGCAGGCAGAGCAAACAGTTTGCACTAAAGCTTGTTAGTGCGTTAGAGTTAGGGAAGGGCATGGGTGGGTCAAAGAACCGTGAGGGTGTGAGGGAAGCAGGCAATGTGACTCCAGTGTCATAAGCAAGAGGGAGTTGGGATTGAGTTGAGGTTGTAGATCTCAGAAGTAGATCATGCAGAAACCTGTGGCCATTCTGAGGACTTTTTAGCTGAGGAAAGCCACTGAGGCGGAAGAATAACATGATTCAGTGTATTTTATTAAAATGACTACTCTGAAATTTATATGCAGAATTGATTAGAAAGGGACATGAGTAGAATGGAGAACTGTTAGGAGTCTCTGAATGTAGATGAGGAGGGGAAGAAAATGGGTCAGCTTAGGTAGTGGAGATGGGGAGATATAAAGGGATTCAAGCAAAGCCAATGGGATCAGAATCAATATGACTTTCATCCATCAAGTCCAGCAGAAATTCAAATTAATAAATTTAAAGCAAAAGTCAAATCCCACCTAAATTTTTCTAGGAATTATTACCTGATATTTGACGGCTTAATATGGGCTTCCCAAGCAACCCAGTGGTAAAGAATCTGCTTGCCAATGCAGGAGATGCAAGAGACACAGTTTCAATCCCTGGGTCGGGATGATTCCCTGGAAGAAGATATGGCAACCTGTTCCAGGATTATTGCCTGGAAAATTCCATGGACAGAGGAGACTGGCGGGGTACAGTCCATGGGGTTGCAAAGAGTTGGATATGACTGAGCACACACACTTAATAACCATTTCACTTTTTCTAAAATGATTCTCCACCAACATATGAACTCTAGTGTTCCTCAGTGTCCAGAGAAAGAAAACAGAGGAATAATTTTCTGAACTTTTCTTTTGACTAAATGTGTGAATTATGAAGCTTTTTTATAAAACAATCCCTTACATAACTACGGAGGCTTCCCAGGTAGCTCGGACGGCAAAGAATCTGCCTACAGTGCAGGAAACCTGGGCTCAATTTCTGGGTCGGGAAGATCCCCTGGAGAAGGGAATGGCAACCCACTCCAGTATTCTTGCCTGAAGAATGTCACGAATAGAGGCGCCTGGCGGGCTACAGTCCATGGGGTCACAAAGAATCGACATGGCTGAGTGACAACACTTCTTCACTTCCCTTACATAGCTACAGCATCAAAGAGGTGAACTGAGGTGTTAAAGAATACTATATGGGAGGGAGTCTGTTGTTGGTTTGTTTCCATTTTATTGCTACTTGTATAGTCATGTAAAAATCTTAAGTTATAGGGTTTTTACCTGGCTACCACAATTATACTGATAATATGCCCATAAGATTGCCAAGGTAAATAAACTAAGGGTGATCCTTTCAAAAGCTAGGCCTATTCTATCAGGTCAGTTTCAAAGATGTTGCAATCAAGGGGTGTGTTTTGAGTGGGATGTTTCCTGTTGTGGTTACATAAACTGCACCACCCCTATGTTAAATACCACGTGTCGACATCTACTCTAGGAGAGGCTAGAATGGAAAAAAGGAAGAAACACACTTGACTGTGTATTTTTAAAACTGAGGTCATGCAATGTAGAAGGATTTTCTTAGACGGTAACTACTCCAGAATGCCTTTCTTCAATTAGAGGTGTTTATCCTCTGCTGCAGGACTTCCCTGATGGCCCAATGGTAAAGAATCCACCTGCAAAGCAGGAGATGCAGGAGATGTGGGTTCCATCCCTAGGTTGGGAAGATCCCCTGGAGAAGGAAATCGCAATTCACTTCAGTATTCATGCTTGAAAAATCCCATGAACAGAGGAGCCCAGAGGACTACAGTCCAAAGGGTCACAAAGAGTTGGACACAACTGAGTACAGTACAATCCTCTAGAACAATATTCCTCAAAGTGTGGTCCAGGGGCCGTTTGCTTGCATCAGCATCACCTAAAATGCTCATGAAAAAAAAAAGTGCTAATTTAGTGAGTCTTAGCTGAGTCCTCTTGCCTGGAAAATCCCATGGATGGAGGAGCCTGGTGGGCTGCAGTCCGTGGGGTCGCTAAGGATCGGACACGACTGAGCGACTTCACTTTCACTTTTCACTTTCACACATTGGAGAAGGAAATGGCAACCCACTCCAGTGTTCTTGCCTGGAGAATCCCAGGGACAGGGGAGACTGGTGGGCTTCCGTCTATGGGGTCGCACAAGAGTCGGACACAACTGAAGTGACTTAGCAGCAGCAGCAGCTGAGTCCTTGAGAGGCTTCCCAAGTGGCTCAGCAGTAAAGAAACTGCCTGCCTATACAGAAGCTATGTGGGTTCCATCCCTGGGTCTAGAAAATCCCCTGGAGCAGGAAATGGCAACCCACTCCAGTGTTCTTGCCTGGGAAATCCCATGGATGAAGGAGCCTGGTGGACTATAGCCCATGGGGTCGCAAAGAGCTGAACACAACTGAGCATGAACTAAGCCCTTGAACCTGTGTCTTCAACAAGCATTGAGGGAAACCTGATTTATATACACAGGATACACTATCATGGTTTGTTAAAAACTGTAAGTATATGTAAAGATATCTGGTTTAATAGCCAAATGGCATCAAACCATTTCAACAGAAAGAGAGATTTTTGGTCAGAAATATAAATCCACTTTTTACTTTGAGGGCAGTAACAGTGTTAAACACATTTAAGTCTTTCAAAATCATCCATTCTTCATAATTTGAAAACTTACTGTTGGCTGTCAAAACTACATGGGTCAAAGCAGCATCAATTTTCTTCTTTCTTTAGAGGTTTTTGCATACAAAATGGTCTTCAAACTGACAATGAGCACAAGGACAGTTAATGTTCTTTTTTATCTGCAGACAATGTTCTGTATTTTGATCCAGGTGTTAATCATAAAGCTGTGTTCTTTATAAAAGCTCTTCAAGCTAACCACTTGATATGTGGACACTTCTCTATACAAAGTTTTCTTCAAAAAATGTAACCGGTCTTTAAAAAAAAATCATCCAAATTATATGAAAATACTTAAACATGATATTCTTGTCTTTCAAGCTAATAACCCTTAGCTGTAAAATTGAAATGGTCATTCTCATATACATTACTTTTGGAAATACAAATTGATGTAAGCCTCCTGGAAAGCATTTTGACAATCAATATTTGTCCAAAACTTTAAAGCAAATCCATTGACCTAGTAATTCTACTTCTAGAATATATCCCAAAGGAGCAAATCTTCAGCATAAGAAAAGCTCTATTCCCAAGTTCCAAAATATAAACCCAACAAAATGATCACAATAGAGGAACTTTTACTCAAATCTTAATATATCTATATGGGGGTAAGTATACATTGGTGACAAAAGTAAAAAGAAAAGCAAGTAAATAATTAATACAAAATTCTTTCTTAAATTTTATTGATTATAGTTGATTTACAATATTGTGTTAATTTCTGCTATAAAGTGACTCATTTATATATATATATATATTTCATATTCTTTTCCATTATGGTTTATCACAGAATATTGAATGTAGTTACCTGTGCTTTATAGTAGGATCTTGTTGTTTATCCATCCTATATAAAATAGTTTGCATCTGATGCAAAATTTTTGATGCAGCTGGAAAAGGGCACAAGGGACTCCTAAGTGCCTATTAATATCCATGTTTGGTACATATATAGATAGTCCAATTATCATCATTATTTAACTTTCACATAGACTTCATACACTAATATACACAAATATATGTTATACTTTACAATATACACATTTTTATAAAATTCATAATAAATCATATTTACCTAAAGTTTATCAATATGAAACACGTTCAGGTATAATGGTAAGTTGAAATCATCTCAAAACAAAGAAAAGGAAGAATGCGCCTAAACTGATATTTTTTTCATGTGATATAATGACATACCTAGAACTTTCAAGACAGTCGACTGACAATGTTATAGAATCAAACTGGGGTCTACTTGCCTGACACCCAGGAAAGCCAGGTTGTGGTGAAGGAAAGTGCAGCATTTATTGCAGGGCATCAAGCAAGGGAGTGGAGAAGGAAATGGCAACCCACTCCGGTATTCTTGCCTGGAGAATCCCAGGGACAGGAGACCCTGGCAAGCTACAGTCCATGGGATTGCAAGAGTCGGACATGACTTAGCAACTAAACCATCACCGCCACCATCAAGCAATGGAGTGGGAGACAGGTCTCACATTCACTCCAACTTGCTCTGTGTTAGTTGTTTAAAAGGGGATGAAAAGAGAGACTGGGATTAGCGTCATTTTGTGACATTTCTGACATTTCTTCATTGTAGTTTCAGGAGTCAGTATGTCTATGGTTCTCGGTAAAGAATCTGCCTGCAATGCAGGGGACCTGGTTCAATTCCTGGGCTGGGAAGATACCCTGGAGAAGGAAATGGCAACCCACTCCAGCATCCAGCATTCTTGTCTTGAGAATCCCAAGGACAGAGGAGCCTGGCAGGCTACTGTCCATGGGGTCACAAGAGTTGGACATCTCATCATGGCTTGGAGATGTGTTGGTTCATCTTGCCCTGGAGAAACTACCTGAATGTGTTCATTAATGATGATGCCTATACTAGCAATTTTAGTCACCTAACTCTGGTTGATTGCTGTTTATTTAGCACAGAATTAGCAAGGAGATCAAACCAGTCAATCTAAAAGAAATCAACACTGAATATTCATTGGAAGGACCGATGCTGAAGCTGAAGCTTCAATACTTTGGCCACCTGATGCGAAGAGCTAACTCACTGGAAAAAACCATGTTGCTGGGAAAGATTGAAGGCAAGAGGATAAGAGAGCAGCAGAGGATGAGATGTCAGATATGAACTTGAGCAAACTCCAAGAGATAGAAACCTTGCATGCTTTGGTCCACGGGACAGCAAAAAGTCGGACACAACTTAGCGACTGAACAATAACAGTTCAGTTCAGTTCAGTTCAGTCACTCAGTCATGTCTGACTCTTTGCAACCCCATGAACCACAGCACACCAGGCCTCCCTGTCCATCACCAAATACCAGAGTCCACCCAAACCCGTGTCCATTGAGTCGGTGATGCCACCCAACCATCTCATCCTCTGTCGTCCCTTCTACTCCTGCCCTCAATCTTTCCCAGCATCAGGGTCTTTTCAAATGAGTCAGCTCTTCCCATCAGGTGGCCAAAGTATTGGAATTTCAGCTTCAACATCAGCCCTTCCAATGAACTCCCAGGACTGATCTCCTTTAGGATAACAAGCACAGAATTGATGTGAGTGGGGACAGATTGTGCTAGACACCCAGTGGTAGTAACAACAACTAACAATTTTTGAGGACTATGTACTGAGCACTATACTAAATACTGTTTAGTGTATTAACTCCTTTAATCCTGAGGGAGATTAGCATTATTACCCTGATTTTAAAATTTTTAAAAAATCCTAAGGAAAAGATAAGTAACTATGCGAGGTCACACAGCTAATAAGTGACAGAACCTGGCAGAGTCTGTTCATATAACCAATACATTATACTGCACTAACAATAAGCAGTTGGAAAATGTAACAGGTCATAGGATCTCATTCATAAAACAATAAAGGATCATTAAAAAGACAAACAAAAATCAAAACAAAATCCTAGCAATAAATCTAACCAAAAAGTCACATTTAAAAAAATTTAAAACAAGACCAGACAGGAAGACTCAATAAATTAAATGGATGTCATCTTAAAATGTGATTCCAAAATCACAAAAAATCGGGAGGTGAAGGGCATTAAAAGAAAAATCGGGTTAAGCCTTATCTTAGTTCTCTAGCCAGTCACTTAGGGAACTCTCTGAAGCTTGAACTCCAAAGTTCTCTATTCACACAAAGGTAGCTCAAATCCAGCAGTCTGGTTTGACTACTTTGAGAGAAAGGCACAAGGAGGTCTCAACAGCATGCCATAGCATGACGCATGCGGCTCCACTGCCATCCAGGATCCGAGGCATCAGCACGACAGCCTGGTCAACATGCATTCACCAAGGTGTGGTCAGGGCAACATTTGGCCACCATTTTCCTGGTAAAGATAGCAATGCAGGTTGTAATTTTCCAGCTGGACAGGGATAAAAGAACCCTCCCTGAGTCCCAGAGTGCATGAAAGGGGCTAGCAGATCAGACCACCACAATCTTCTCTCACAACGACACTGTTAAGCTGAAGTCAACCATAGATCTTCTCCAGTGCAGCTCTCCCTACTTACAGATAAAGAAACTGAGATCTAGAATGGACTGCTTCTCCCAGGTAACAAAATTATTTTAAACTATAACCAGTGTGCTAACTCTCTTCTTCCCCCAAGTTTCCTGATGATCAGTCTGAGTCTGCACATCCAGTCTGTCTATGGATGAAAGCAGCATTTCCCAAACTTCAGACATTCACCTACCAGCTTCATGATTTTTCTATACTATATATTTTCTTCACTGTTATTTATTTTATATATTCTTTGAATATGTTCCTTTTTCATACATTAATTTAGCTTCATTCTAAGCAACGATATCCACTCAGTCATGAATGAAATGTGCATTCTCCCTAACATATCGAAATAAATATGTATCTACTGGAATTACAACATTTGTCTCTGAACTATTCCTCAGAAGAGTAAAGCATCTTTTGCTGCATCTGGAGAGATCTCCCACATGTGTTCCAAGGAATTCTAATCTGTATCAACTTACTAGGTGTGCATGATCAAATAAACTTAAGGGATGCTAACTAAAATGAAGTTAAAGAGCTTTGAGTTTTATTAACGGTTAGACACCTCAGAGCTTTTCATAAAATACAGAATGAAACTTTCCAAGGAGGGAATATGGTGCTATATTTCCAAAATTTATCTGAGCATGAAATCTTTTTTCCTAGGCAGAATCAGTATTGAAAACATCTTCTAAGCTGTATTAATTTTCAAATGGCAACAGCATTTTTGAGCTCATGTTATAAAAAATAGATACTGCACATAATAATTTACCCTGTATCCCTATTCGAACATTTTTATGGTCAGAAAAAGAGAGGGTAGGAAATCTTATTTCCTCTTGTCATTTTTAAAAGTTCAGTCTCTTGGGTAAAGCTAACTTACCTTGTTGATAATGAAACCATGCAATAAAATTGGGCATTCTAAAAATTATATTTATCACTTCTAATAAGTCATCCAAATCTCCTGCATTACTGATTGTAGTCGAAGACACACAGGCTTTTTATGAAGGTTTGTTTTAGTTGCATTGGGGACTTCTAGGTGGAACTTTAAGAGTGACAGGTCCATAACATCACATACGCCTGTGGGTGTGACCACGAGAAAATGTGTGCCTGATTTACCACACAGGCATTTTCTTTCTCTTTCTGTCTCCTGGCCCTTCCTTCCTTTCTTCCTTCCTTTTTCTCTTCCCCACTCTCCTCCCTTTCAAATGCTTTGATAAAAAACTAAAAAGGATTTTTCATCTTTAGGCATTTTTAAGTATTTTTGTTATCATTGGGGAAAACATCCCCTAGTTACTAAACTAATGCTATAAAGCCAAAGTTTACAAATATTTCTTTTCTTGCATTTTCAAATAAAATTAAAACTAAGATTCAAGGCAGAGAAAATGCTATAATGCCCCTTCCTCAGTATTCCTATCAATGAAATTAAACATTAGCAAGGAAGAATGCTGATGTGTTAGGATAAGATATTCCTTCATCCAACCATGCACCAAGTCACACACTATCTTGAGTATATTCTTCTCAAATACTTTTTTCCCCCAACAACCAGAGTCTCAATATATCCTTCCTCCACACCCCATGGAGGTAATCAAATTATCCAGTGAATTTTTACTCTATAGAATGCTTTCTATGCTCTCATTCAAAAATATGTATTAACTAGAAAATTGTATGCTGAGATTCCTCACTGAATGCTGGAGGCCAGGAAAACATTCAGAAAAATGACTCAGCTCTTGTGAGTGTCCACATGAAATACTAATGCACTGTAACAGAATGGGCCTGAATAAAGCCAATTCTCTGAAATATTTAAGGCAGATACAAACGGACTAAAAATTGAGTTTCCTCCTCTCTCTGGTTCTAGAGTCAGTTCTGCACTGCATTCATAATAAAGAAATAGTGTTTCAAAAGTGTATAAATACAATTTAAAATGTCTCCCATTTTATATGAGTCAGAATTATTAAAATACACAAGCACCAAGAACAAAAGATAAAGTAGAGATAATAAATAAATATTTGATCTTTTAGGGAAATATTCCCCAAAGGGATCTGTTATTATAGCCATAGGTTTCAAATAACTCAGTTGTCCAAATACTCACTTTTGTGTATGTTTAAACATCATAACAGTGGAAACAGTGTCAGACTTTATTTTTGGGGGCTCCAAAATCACTGTGGATGCTGATTGCAGCCATGAAATTAAAAGACATTTACTCCTTGGAAGGAAAGTTATGACCAACCTTGATAGCATATTAAAAAGTAGAGACATTACTTTGCCAACAAAGGTCCGTCTAGTCAAGGCTATGGTTTTTCCCGTGGTCATGTATGGATGTGAGAGCTGGACTGTGAAGAAAGCTGATCGCCAAAGAATTGATGCTTTTGAACTGTGGTGCTGGAGAAGACTCTTGAGAGTCCCTTGTACTGCAAGGAGATCCAACCAGTCCATTCTAGAGGAGATCAATCCTGGGTGTTCATTGGAAGGACTGATGCTAAAGCTGAAACTGCAATACTTTGGCCACCTCATGCGCCGAGTTGACTCATTGGAAAAGACTCTGATGCTGGGAGGGGTTGGGGGCAGGAGGAGAAGGGGACGACAGAGAATGAGATGGCTGGATGGCATCACCAACTCGATGGACATGAGTTTGGGTGAACTCTGGGAGTTGATGACAGACAGGGAGGCCTGGCGTGCTGTGATTCATGGGGTCGCAAAGAGTCAGACATGACTGAGCGACTGAATTGAACTGAACTGAAACATCATAAAGTTCACTAAAGTTAGGTTTTAATTATTGCAATTAATCTTTTTTCTTCAATTATTTGCCCCCTACTTGGCTTCCAAAATTACATTTAAGGTCCTAGAAGATTTAAATAGTTCATAAGAGTTGAAAATGTAAATGTCATGGTTGGACCCAAATACAATCTGTTCCTACCTCTTTAATTTGTGTCCTGCTGCTCCCTGAATAGGGCTTCCCTGATAGCTCAGTTGGTAAAGAATCTGCCTGTAATGCAGGAGACCCTGGTTTGATTCCTGGGTCAGGAAGATCCCCTGGAGAAGGGATAGGCTACCAACTCCAGCATTCTTGGGCTTCCCTTGTGGCTCAGCTGGTGAAGAATCCGCCTGCAATGTGGAAGAACTGGGTCCAATCCCTGAGTTGGGAAGACCCCCTGGAGAAGGGAAAGGTTACCCATTCCAGTATTTGGACCTGGAGAATTCCATGGATTCTCCCTGAATTGCAAATGCAGGTATTTTGCAGAAAGGCATATATGATACTGTTAGATACATTCTAGACATTCTTGAAGTACTTTTTTAAAGTAGGTGAATATGCTTTAAAAGCAGGACCCTCTGTCCTAGGTGAGACTTTTTTTCTAGTCACATACTTAATGATCATGATCTCTTGTCTACTGTACCCCTTTCCTACTCTCTTGGCAAAAAGTTTGCCCTCAAAAGCAAAAAAATCCTGATGAAGGATCTTCAGAGCCCTTTCATAATAACCTAGGCAAGGAGGACCTTACCAACATACCTTCCAAGTTTACAAAACCTCTTTGTATTAGGATCTCTTCGAATCAATTCTATACACTGCTGCTGCTACAGGCTGAGTCACTTCAGTCGTGTCCGACTCTGTGCGACCCCATAGATGGCCTCTCAACAGGCTCCCCGGTCCTGGGATTCTCCAGGCAAGAACACTGGAGTGGGTTTACATTTCCTTCTCCAATGCATGAAAGTGAAAAGTGAAAGTGAAGTCGCACAATCGTGTCCAACTCTTAGAGACCCCATGGACTGCAGCCTACCAGGCTCCTCCATCCATGGGATTTTCCAGGCAAGAGTACTGGAGTGGGTTGCCATTGCCTTCTCCGAATTCTATGCACAGCATATGCTAAATCAAGCATAGCAAATAACTTCTATCTCTTGCGTTAGCACTAGTAGATGGTGGTGAGCCCTTGAAGGAAGAATAATGTTGTGGATTAGCAACGTCTGAGAGACAAAAAGAGTAGCTATGTGTCTCCCACTACCCCCATTTTTATCTCAGTTTATGCTAATCGTTCTTGTATATGCCCACTCCTACCCCATCTCCCAGAAAAGAGAGGCACCAAATGACTGTGGATTTTTTACCTGACTTTACATCCTGATAGAGTTGCAGAAGCAATAATGCTACCTCCTCAGTAGCTTTACTATAGGCTTATCTAAGATAAATACAAAGGGTTTAGCCTAATCTCTGGCACACGGTTTATACTCAGTCGATGCTTTTTTCATGTTATTGACTTCACTCTCCACTTTATCTGTGCATAGGATCAACTTAAGCAGGAAATTTGATTTTGGTTGGGTGCTTGTGAATAGAATAAGACAAATAAGGAAGTATATGATCATTTAAATGTCATAGAAGCTATTATATATACCCTTGGTCATTGCAGAAATGGAAAACTACTCTGCATAAAATAGAAAATTAAAATAAGTGGCAATAAGTTCCAATCAGAAATACTGTGAAGAATTTTTTACTCTCTGCTTTTTGTATCTGCTTCCTGAGCACCCAAGGTGGGCGGTAAGTGGCTAATCTGAATTTACTATTATTGCTCAGAGAAGTTTTACCTTTGTCCTTTTGAAGTGTGGTGACCACTTCTTTTGTCTTTTAAGGGGTGGAGGGAAGTGTTAAGGAGCTCAGTCATGTCCGACTCATGTCAGACTGTAGCCCCCCAGGCTTCTCGGTCCATGGGAATTCTCCAGGCAAGAACACTGGATTGGGTTGCCATTTCCTTCTCCAGGGGATCTTCCCAACTCAGGGATCAAACCCAGGTCTCCCACATTGCAGGCGGATTCTTTACAGTCTGAGCCACCAGGGAAGCCCAAGAACACTGGAGTGAGTAGCTTATCCCTTCTCCAGGGGAATCTTCCCAACTCAGGAATCAAACTGGGGTCTCCTGCATTGCAGGTAGATTTTTTACCAACTAAGCTACCAGGGAAGCCTGGTTTGCAGAACAGAGAGAGGTATAAAAAGGAATCTCCTGGACTTCCCTTGAGGCTCAGTGGTAAAGAATTCGCCTGCCAGTGTAGGAGACATGGGTCCCACCCCACATGCCACAGAGCAACTAAACCCAGGATCACAACTACTGAGCCTGTGCTCTGGAGCCCAGAAGCCACAACTACTGAAGCCTGCATGCCCTAGAGCCTGTGCTCTGCAACAAGAGAAGCCACCACAGTGAGAAGCCCTCTCACAGCAACTAGAGAATAGCCTCTACTCTCTGCAACTAGAAAAAAGCCCATGTGGCAATGAAGACCCAGCATAGCCAAAAGTAAATAAATTTTAAAAAATTTTAAAGGAAGGTCCCAAGAGTCTTAATTTGAATTATAGGAAAGCTTTTATCGTTATTATGGCTGTAAATGAGAAAAGAGATGTCAGCATTTGCCCAAGCTTAAAATGCCACAATTAACACATTAGTACAGGGATCATAAGATCGATACCGGTTTTGAAAGAGAAATTATTTCCTCAAACTCCTAAAAAACAAACAAACAAAAACCCAACAAAAGTGTGCCACTAGCCTCTACAGAGCAATGTAGGGATCACCTGGACAGAACTGACCACTTTCTAATAAATGCTAAGTCACTTCTGCTAAGTCACTTCAGTCGTGTCCGACTCTGTGCGACCCCATGGACGGCAGCCCACTAGGCTCCGCCATCCCTGGGATTCTCCAGGCAAGAACACTGGAGTGGGTTGCAATTTCCTTCTCCAACGTGTGAAAGTGAAGTTGCTCAGTCTTGTCCGACTAGTAGCGACCCCATGGACTGTAGCCCACCAGGCTCCTCTGTCCATGGGATTTTCTAGGCAAGAGTACTGGAGTGGCTTGCCATTACCTTCTCTTCTAATAAATAGAGCTTTTAAAAGCAATAGAGATCTCAGGTGTCTTTCTCTAAGAGTGAATGCTTGTGCAGATCTGTAAAACAGCACACTCAATTCTCCAATCCTCCTGCACAAATTGAATCTCAGAAAATTACAGGAAAAAAGTCAAATGCAAAAATACATTCTGTCAAAATCCAAAGAGAATAAACTAACCTTTTAAAAACAGGAAAGGGAAGTCTTCAAAAAAAATAGAGGATATTGAATTGTTTAAAAATGTATTTTTAAATCTTTCCTAAGACCAGTCCTTGGCAAGGGCTAAAAGATTCGATTTGGTGTTCAAAGCTGACTGGTCTGTCATTTGGGCCAAAAAGAGAACTTTGGACTTCCTTTAACAGTCTAAGACTTATGGACACTTCATAAAATGGGCATTTCTAGTGCCACACCTTCAAGCCCAGGTGACCGTGTGGTGTGTAAGAACCCAAAGGAGTCTGTAAACAGGATCTCCAAAATTATATAAGTCCAGGCAAAACCTCATCTGGAGAATGGCCTCCTCCTCAAGAGGGAAATATATTTTATTTCTATATTTGGTAGTATTTTTGTTAATGTTCAATTTGGAATACAAAATGTTAAATGAGATGCAAGTCAGGTAAAGGAAAACAAAACTAAATAATACTTTTTCTTTTATGGTTTGTTTGACTATTAAAAAGTGTTTTGGAACTTCCCTGGTGGTCTAATGGTTAAGAATCCGTGCTTCCACTGCAGGGGGCTCAGCTTTCAGTCCTGGTCAGGGAATTAAAATCCTGCATGCCTTACGATGCATCCAAAAAAAAAGTTTTAATCCATAGGTAGAATCCTAAAGTAAGACTGCTATCAAAGCTTAAATTGAACATGCATAGTTTAGGGTGAATTACCTTAAACTTTAGACTGTCAGCAGATCTTTTAAAGTACCTTCAGCACTAATGGAATAAGATCAGAGATGAAGTCAAATCATTAACACAGCGAGATAGTTTTGAAAAGTGTATGTTGTTTTTTCAGTCACGAAAAATTCACAAAATTTTACTTCTCTGCAACTGACACTTTTATATTAATTCACTATTTGAGAGAAAAAGAATTTGTATTCAATTCACAGTCCTCACATTCAATATCTTCAAAATCTACTTGCTTCTTCAACTGTCTATCGATAGATGAATAGATAAAAAAAAGAGGTGTGATATATATGTTCAACATAGTTTTGGAAGTCGTAGCCACAGCAATCAGAGAAGAAAAAGAAAAGGAATTCAGAGTGGCAAAAAAGAAGTAAAACTCTCACTGTTTGCAGACAACATGATACTATACATAGAAAACTCTAAAGATACTCTCAGAAAATTACTAGAGCTAAACAGTGAATTTAGTAAAGTGACAGAATAGAAAGTCAATACACAGAAATCTTTTGCATTTCTTTACACTAGTTGACTCACTGGAAAAGACTCTGATGCTGGGAAAGGTTGGGGGCGGGAGGAGAAGGGGACGACCGAGAATGAGATGGCTGGATGGCATCACCGACTCTGTGGACATGAGTTTGAGTGAACTCCGGGAGTAGGTGAAGGACAGGGAGGCCTGGCGAGCTGTGATTCATGGGGTCGCGAGAGTCAGACACGACTGAGCGACTGAACTGAACACTAACAATGAAAAATCAGAAAGAGAAGTTAAGGAATTAATCTCATTCACAACTGCAACAAAAAGAATAAAATACCTAGAAATGGAACTACCTACAGAGACAAAAGAGTTGTATACATAAAACCATAAGACACTGATGATATAAATCAAGGATGATATAAATAGATGGAGAGATATATCATGTTCCTGGATTGGAAGAATCAATTTTGTGAAAATGACTAGAGTACCCAAAGCAATCTACTGATTCAATGCGATCTCTATCAAATTACCAATGGCATTTTCCCTAAAACAAACACTTTTCCAATTTGTATGGAAACACAGTTCAGTTCAGTCTCTCAGTCGTGTCCGACTCTCTGCGACCCCATGAATCACAGCACGCCAGGCCTCCCTGTCCATCACCAACTCCCGGAGTTCACTCAAACTCATGTCCACAGAGTCAGTGATGCCATCCAGCCATCTCATTCTCGGTTGTCCCCGTCTCCTCCCGCCACCAATCTCTCCCAGCAACAGACTCTTTTCCAGTGAGTCAACTCATCACATGAGGTGGCCAAAGTATTGGAGTTTCAGCTTTAGCATCAGTCCTTCCAATGAACACCCAGGATTGATCTCCTTTAGAATGGACTGGTTGGATCTCCTTGCAGTCCAAGGGACTCTCAAGAGTCTTCTCCAGCACCACAGTTCAAAAGCATCAATTCTTCGGTGATCAGCTTCCTTCACAGTCCAACTCACATCCATACATGACCACGGGAAAAACCATAGCCTTGACTAGACAGACCTTAGTTGGAAAAGTAATGTCTCTGCTTTTTAATATGCTGTCAAGGTTGGTCATAACTTTCCTTCCAAGGAGTAAGCGTCTTTTAATTTCAGGGCTGCAATCAGCATCTGCAGTGATTTTGGAGCCCAAAAAAATAAAGTCTGACACTGTTTCCACTGTTTTTCCATCTATTTCCCAGGAAGTGATGGGACCAGATGCCATGATCTTAGTTTTCTGAATGTTGAGCTTCAAGCCAACCTTTTCACTCTCCTCTTTCACTTTCATCAAGAGGCTTTCGAGTTCCTCTTCACTTTCTGCCATAAGGGTGGTGTCATCTGCATATCTGAGATTATTGATTTTTCTCCCAGAAATCTTGATTCTAGCTTGTGCTTCTTCCAGCCCAGCGTTCCTCATGATGTACTCTGCATATAAGTTAAATAAGCAAGGTGACAATATACAGCCTTGACGTACTCCTTTTCCTATTTGGAACCAGTCTGTTGTTCCATGTACAGTTCTGACTGTTGCTTCCTGACCTGCATACAGGTTTCTCAAGAAGCAGGTCAGGTGGTCTGGTATTCCCATCTCTTTCAATATTTTCCACAGTTTATTGTGATCCACACGTCAAAGGCTTTGGCATAGTCAATAAAGCAGAAATAGATGTTTTTCTGGAACTCTCTTGCTTTCTCCATGATCCAGCGGATGTTGGCAATTTGATCTCTGGTGCCTCTGCCTTTTCTAAAACCTGCTTGAGCATCTGGGAGTTCTCGGTTCACATATTGCTAAAGCCTGGCTTGGAGAATTTTGAGCATGATTTTACTAGCGTGTGAGATGAGTGCAATTGTGCGGTAGTTTGAGCATTCTTTGGTATTGCCTTTCTTTGGGATTGGAATGAAGACTGACCTTTTCCAGTCCTGTGGCCACTGCTGAGTTTTCCAAATTTGCTGGCATATTGAGTGCAGCACTTTCACAGCATCATTTTTCAAGATTTGTAGTAGCTCAACTGGAATTCCATCACCTCCACTAGCTTTGTTCGTAGTGATGCTTTCTAAGGCCCACTTGACTTCACATTCCAAGATGTCTGGCTCTAGGTCAGTGATCACGTTATTGTGACTATCTTGGTCATGAAGATCTTTTTTGTACAGTTCTTCTGTGTATTCTTGCCACCTCTTCTTAATATCTTCTGCTTCTGTTAGGTCCATACTATTTCTGTCCTTTATCGAGCCCATCTTTGCATGAAATGTTCCCTTGGAATCTCTAATTTTCTTGAAGAGATCTCTTGTTTTTCCTATTCTGTTGTTTTCCTCTATTTCTTTGCATTGATCGGTGAGGAAGGCTTTCTTATCTCTCCTTGCTATTCTTTGGAACTCTGCATTCAGATGCTTATATCTTTCTTTTTCTCCTTTGCTTTTCGCTTCTCTTCTTTTCACAGCTATTTGTAATGCCTCCTCAGACAGCCATTTTGCTTTTTTGCATTTCTTTTCCATGGGGATGATCTTGGTCCCTGTCTCCTGTACAATGTCACGAACCTCGGTCCGGAGTTCATCAGGCACTCTATCGATCAGATCTAGTCCCTTAAATCTATTTCTCACTTCCACTGTATAATCATAAGGGATTTGATTGAGGTCATATCTGAATGGTCTAGTGGTTTTCCCTACTTTCTTCAATTTCAGTCTGAATTTGGCAATAAGGAGTTCATGATCTGAGCCACAGTCAGCTCCTGGTCTTGTTTTTGCTAACTGTATACAGCTTCTCCATCTTTGGCTGCAAAGAATATAATCAATCTGATTTTGGTGTTGACCATCTGGTGATGTCCATGTGTAGAGTCTTCTCTTGTGTTGTTGAAAGAGGGTGTTTGCTATGACCAGTGCATTCTCTTGGCAAAACTCTATTAGCCTTTGCCCTGCTTCATTCCGTGCTCCAAGGCCAAATTTGCCTGTTACTCCAGGTGTTTCTTGACTTCCGACTTTTGCATTCCAGTCCCCTATGATGAAAAGGACATCTTTTTTGGGTGTTAGTTCTAAAAGGTCTTGTAGGTCTTCATAGAACCATTCAACTTCGGCTTCTTCAGCATTACTGGTTGGGGCATAGACTTGGATTACTGTAATATTGAATAGTTTTCCTTGTGGAGCAGACACGAGAGACGCCGGCCCCGGCTGCGCAGATGCGAGCGGCGCCGCCCCGGCGCAACTGACCACACAAAGAGGCGCGACGGTGAGGAGCTACCCCACGCCTGAGTCCAGGGCCGCGGCCGAGAGGAGCTACCCCACGTCTAACAGGCGGTGGCTGCGCGGGCATAGGAGGGCCGAGAGGAGCTACTCCATTTTCAAGGTCAGGAGGGGTGGCCTTGAGGAGATACCCCTCGTCCAAGGTAAGGTGCAGCGGCTGCGCTTTGCTGGAGCGGCTGTGAAGAGATTTTCCACGCCCAAGGTAAGAGAAACCCAAATAAGACGGTAGGTATTGCAAGGGGCCATCAGAGGGCAGACACACTGAAATCATAATCACGGGAAACTAGTCGATCTGATCACATGGACCACAGCCGAATGTGGTCCACTGGAGAAGGGAATGGCAAACCACTTCAGTATATTTGCCTTGAGAACCCCATGAACAGTATCAAACAGCAAAATGATAGGATACCGAACGAGGAATTCCCCAGGTCGGTAGGTGCCCAGTATGCTACTGGAGATCAGTGGAGAAATAACTCTAGAAGGAAGGAAGGGGTGGAGCAAAAGCAAAACCAATACCCAGTCGTGGATGTGACTGGTGATAGAAGCAAGGTCCGGTGCTGTAAAGAGCAATATTGCATAGGAACCTGGAATGTTAGGTCCATGAATCAAGGCAAATTGGAAGTGGTCAAACAGGAGATGGCAAGAGTGAACATAGATATTCTAGGAATCAGTGAACTAAAATGGACTGGAATGAGTGAATTTAACTCATATGACCATTATATTTACTACTGTGGGCAGGAATCCCTTAGAAGAAATGGAGTAGCCATCATGGTCAACAAAAGAGTCTGAAATGCAGTTCTTGGATGCAATCTTAAAAACGACAGAATGATTTCTGTTCATTTCCAAGGTATGGAAACACAAAAGACCCCAAATGGCCAAGCAATCTTGAGAAAGAAGAATGGAGCTGGAGGAATAAACTTTTCTGACTTCAGACTATACTACAAAGCTATAGTCATCAAGACAGTATGGTAGTGGCACAAAAACAGAATATAGACCAGTGGAACAAGATAAAAAGCCCAGAGATAAATGCAAGCACCTATGGACACCTTATCTTTGACAAATGAGGCAAGAATATACAGTGGAGAAAAGACAGTCTCTTCAATAAGTGACGCTGGGAAACTAGACAGCTATGTGTAAAAGAATGAAATTAGAATACTTCCTAACACCATACGTAAAGATATATTCAAAATGGATTAAAGACCTAAATATAAGGCCAGAAACCATAAAACTCTTAGAAGAATACATAGGAAGAACACTCTGACAAAAGTGACAGCAAGATCCTCTATGACCCACCTCCTAGAGTAATGAAAATAAGAAAGAAAAAAAAAGAAAGAAATGGGATCTAATTAAACTTAAAAACTTTCACATAGCAAAGGAAACCGTAAACAAGATGAAAAGACAACCCTCAAAAAGGAAGAAAATAATAGCAAATGAAGCAACTGAAAACGGATTCAGCTTCAAAATACACAAGCAGCTCAATACCAAAAAACAAACAACCCAATCAAAAATTGGGCAGAAGACCTAAACAGACATTTCTCCACCTCCATACAGGTGGCTAATAAACACATGAGAAAATACTCAAGATTGCTTATTATTAGAGAAATGCAAATCAAAACTATAATGAGGTATCGCCTTACACCATTCAGAATGGCCATCATCAAAAAATCTACAAACAATAAATGCTGGAGAGGATGTGGAGAAATGGGAACCCTCTTGCACTGTTGGTGGAAATGTAAATTAGTAACAGCCACTATGGAGAACAGTATGGAGATTCCTAAAAGATTAGGAATAAAACTACCATATGACCCAGCAATCCCACTGCTAGGCATATACCCTAAGGAAACCATAATTGAAAAAGACACATGTACCCCAATATTTATTGCAGTACTATTTAAAATAGCCAGGACATGGAAGCAATCTGGATGTCCATCAACAGATGAATGGATAAAGGAGTTTTGATACATATATACAATGGATTATTCAGTTCAGTTCAGTATCTTGGTCGTGTCCTACTCTTTGCGACCCCACAAATCACAGCACACCAGGCCTCCCTGTCCGTCACCAACTCCTGGAGTTCACTCAAACTCATGTCCATCGAGTCGGTGATACCATCCAGCAATGGATTCTTACTCAGCCACAAAAAAGGATGCATTTGAGTCAGTTCTAGTGAGTTGGATGAACCTAGAGCCTATTACACAGAGTGAAGTAAGTCGCAAAGAGAAAAACAAATATCACATATTAATGCACATATATGGAGTTTATAAAAATGGTACTGATACTGATGAACCTATTTGCAGAGCAGGAATAGAGACACAGACATAGAGAACAGACTTGTGGCCGTAACAGGAGGAGGGAGAGATTGGGATGAATTGAGAGAGTAGCATTGAAGCATATATATTACCACATAAGTGAAGTCGCTCAGTCGTGTCCGACTCTTTGCGACCCCATAGACTGTAGCCTACCAAGCTCCTCTGTCCATGGGATTTTCCAGACAATAGTACTGGAGTGGATTGCCATTTCCTTCTCCAGGGGATCCTCCCAACCCAGTGCTCGAACCCAGGTCTCCCGCATTGTAGACAGACTCTTTACCGTCTGAGCCACCAGGGAAGTCCTATATTACCACATAGCCAGTGGGAATTTGCTCTATAATGCAGATAGCTCAACCCAGTGTTCTCTGACAACCTAGAAGGGTGGGATGGGGTGGGAGGTGGGAAGGAGGCTCAAGAGGGAGGGAACATACATATACCGATTCATGTTGATGTATGGCAGAAACTGGTACAACATTGTAAAGTTCCAATTATAAATAAATTAAGACATGCTAAAAAAAAAAGAAAACAAATAAGCCACAGGATATAATATACAGTAAAAGAAATATGGTCAGTAATATTGTAATAACTCTGATGGAGACAGATGGTTACTAGATCTGTCGTCATTTTATAATGTACACAAGTGTCAAATCATTGTTGTACACCTGATACTAACATAACATTTTATGTCAACTACATTTCAATTTAAAAAGATGTACTTGCTTTTCTTCTGTTAGATTGAATGAATCTTACTGCAGAAACATCTTAGGCAAATTATATAGCTCTTTTAATATATAATCTATTATTTTATAGGAAAATACAAAACAATTTAGCATCAGAAAGTCATATTTTTAAAACTGCTATTTATACAATCAAATCTCATTTCTTGTTAAATTAAGTACTACAGCTTTTTTCTTTAAGTTTTTCTGTAAAACAAACAGCCTTATTCATTGACTTTGACATTCATACCCTTAGACCTTCTTAAACTACAGCAAAGTTTTGGTTAGACTTTTAGTTTCCTTTGTGACCAATACTTTTTACCATGAAATGCAAAGAGCTGGCCAGGCCTGATACTAAATTTGACTTGAATATTAATAGTCGGAGAAGTTGGTATTACCCTCAGAACACAATCCCGCTTCACTTCTCCTCTACCTCACCCTCCACAACGAAGAGATTTGAACTTCTGTTGCAGAAGTTCACAGTAAAGTGGCAGATTTTCTCAGGTCATGGGTTCCTCTTTTCAAATTTCAATGATTTCCTTTACTTCAATGCACCTCAGTCGGGTTTATTCAGCTCCTAGTTTCCTCAGTCCTAAAGTAAATTAAGCCTGAATATTCACTGAAAGGACTGATGCTGGAGCTCCAATATTTTGGCCACCTGATGCAAAGAGCCAACTCATTGGAAAAGATGCTGATTATGCGAAAGATTCAGGGCAGGAGGAGAAAGGGGCAACAGAGGATGAGCGGGTTGGATGGCATAAACAATGGACATGAGTTTGAGCAAACTCTGGGACTTAGTGAAGGACAGTGAAGCCTGGTGTGTTGTAGTACATGGGGTCGTAAAGAGTCAGACACGATTTAGCAACTGAACAACAACAGTTTCCCCAAGATCCATTCTCTGAATTCTCAGAAACCTTCTCTGCTCTAGCCATTGGCCTAAAGAATGTACAGCTATCTTTTCTGAAGCATCAAACAGAGTTCTTGACAAGCTTTGAGCCAGAATATGCTTAAAGCTTCCTATAATGTGAGTGGAAGATAACCTGTTGTTAACTAAAGAGCCATCTTGAAGGGAAACAAGCTATACTCTGGTTAGAAGACATCACCTCTTCAGAATGGCCATTCCTGCTCTCAAATCTAAATGAAGCATTGATGCCAGGTTGTAAATATCTAAGTGGATGTGCTTATTTGAATGTTTCCCTTTCTGGACAGTAAGCTTTTGCCCATTACACAAAGTTACCTAAGGGCAGGAACTGTTTCTTTTGTTCAAAGGATGAACTCAGAGGTTATCCTAGTCTTTTACACAAGTACTTGTTGAATGGATGAATGAATGGCAGGCTGAAAGGAGGAAGAAATGTTTCTGACTGGGCAATTCAAGTGCAATGAGTACACCAGGTAAAGCACCTCACTCACAGAAGAATGAAAGCATCACGCTTGTCCACGTCCTGGGTCAACTGAGAGATCTATGTCTGAGGATACAGGCAGGGATGTGTTTGTTGGTAGGCTGGGGGCAGTGACTTGTGTGTCTGTCTGTTTAGGTTGGATGTGTCTGCATATAAAAACTGGAAGTGAAGAGACTACTGCGAGACTAGATGCAAAGTGGAATTTGTATGGATGACAAAGGTGAAGAGGATAAGTTCTGAACACTCGTTACTCTGGATTTGCCATGCATTGTGCTAGCAGATTAGCAGATTTTGCAGGACAGGGTTCCAGTGGTGCCCTGGATAAGCTGATGCAAGTCAAGGGACCTCATAGCTATAGACAGTACCTGGCAGAACAGGCTGTGCCCTGTCCAAGAATAGCTTCTTTCCCCATCATATCTTTGCTCACAAAGGCTTTTTTTTTTCTATCCATTTTTGATTGAAGATGTCCCCTTCCCAGTCTTCCTTCCCTCTGCAAATTCCCCACATTGGCTCCCTGCTTCCAGGGAGAGTTGCATTCATTTCTTCCAAATAAAAGTGCTTTGGTTCTTCTTATAAATATCTCAAAAAAAAAAAAGGAAACTTACTTTGGAAGAAAACCAGGTAAATTCTGGGTCTGGGTAAAATTTACTAATATCAGCTCAATAGCTAGACTGTGATTACAGTCAATATTAGGTATACTCTTAAGAAATTATCTAATAAAGTTAAGATAAGTAGGCAATAGGAATCATCTCTTTGAAAGTAATTCTTTCATTCTCACAAAGGGAAGGAAAGGGGATTGACTAAACTATCTTATTTGTTATTGTTATTGTTTAGTTGCTAAGTCATGCCCAACTCTTCTGTGACTCCATGGACTATAGCCCCGCCAGGCTCCTCTGTCCATGGGATTTCCCAGGCTAGAATACTGAAGTGGGTTGCCATTTCCTCCTCCAGGGGATCTTCCTGACCCAGGGATTGAACTCGCATCTCCTCCATAGATTGACAGGTGGATTCTTTACCACTGAGCCACCAGGAAAGCCCAGAATTATCTGATAAATACCTTAATTCTTTTTCTGTGATTATATATACAACCAGTCTTTGGATATTTTGGGCAAGGCTGAGGCAAAAATAAGTTCTATCAAAGTAATATATACTCAACTTATTATGATGCCCTCTAAAACATCAGGGAGGATAAACGCTATATGCATAAATTTGGGGAACATAACTGTATGTAGAAATAATAACTATTTTTAATATGTGCCAGATATTTTCTTCATGTGGATTACTACATTACTTAAACTTCAAAAGAATCAACTTAGTAAAAACTCCTTTTCAGTGAGGTTTAGGCATCTTAACGCAAAGAGTCGGACACGACTGAGCAACTGAACTGAACTGAACTGAACTGAACTTACTTACTATGATCTTGAATCCAGACTTTCTTTATCCCAAAGCCAATGATACCGAGGAAGAAATAAAGAAGACTAAGAGTCATGTTGCTGTAGTTCCTGGGCTAAGAAATATAGACGTTAGAGATAGAGGTTTGGGGATTGGACAGACCTAGATTTAAATCTTTGTTCTGCCATTTATCAATACTGTGAACTGTAATTTACTCAACCTCTCTGTGCTAGGTGGGTATTTGCAAGCAATAGAAACTGAGCATGATCAATTTAAGTAGGAAAATAATTTATTGGAAAGACAATCAACACACAGGAATCAACAGGAAGATAGGCAGAGCAAACTCAGCCAAGGTCACACCTAATCCAGATGGTCAGGAAGCCTCAACCAGCAGCCAGTGAGACCCTTCACATTGCCATCCCCAAATGCTGTGTAGTCTTTTAAGAAATGACAATGTCCTCCTCCACATTCCTCAACCAAATATCAGTTAGCTCACCTGTAAACTGGGCCTACTACTATGTAGTACCTTCTTCATATGTTTCTTGTGTGGTTAGATGACATATGCATAAATCATTCAGCACACTGTCTCACACCAGATAAAGCTAAGCACTGGATAAATTTCAGCTGGCCTGACGAATTTTTGTGCCTTTGAGCAAGTCATATAGCTTTTCTGTGCCCACAGTCTCTTTACTGAAGTCTGACAATTCCAATCATACTATTTTGTCTGCATAGGTTAACTGCCCAAACAAGCAGTCCCTCAAATCTCAGGGGATTATTTCTCTTCATTTCATTGTCCGGTGAAGGTCACTGGGATTAGAATGAGGTCCTCACTTCACGCCGGTATACAGGGACCCAATCACCTTCTACCTAGTTCTTCAGCCATACACCAGGGCCTTGTATCCTATTGGCAGCAAATGGAAGCTAGAGAGCACAGAGGATCAGGGTCCTTAAGGGACCAGGCCTGAAAGTGATACACATCACTTCCTCTATTTCCACTGGCCAGAATACAACCACATGAGCCTCGCTAGCCACAAGAAGTCTGGGAAATGCCATCCAGCTATGTGCTCAGGAAAAAATGGAAACAGGATTTGTTAAAGCATGAGTCTCCATCACACTTACCTAACATCTTCAGGGGTTTACTAAGAAGAGCACAGTTCAATTCAGTTCAGTCACTCAGTCGTGTCCGAGTCTTTGTGACCCCATAGACTGCAGCATGCCCGGCCTCCCTGTCCATCACCAACTCCTGGAGTTTACTCAAACTCAAGTCCATTGAGTCGGTGATGCCATCCAATCATCTCATCCTCTGTTGTCCCCTTCTCCTCCTGCCTTCAATCTTTCCCAACATCAGGGTCTTTTCTAATGAGTCAGCTCTTTGCATCAGGTGGCCAAAGTACTGGAGTTTCAGTTCCAACATCAGTCCTTCCAATGAATATTCAGGACTGATTTCCTTTATGTTGGATCTCCTTGCAGTCCAAGGGACTCGCAAGAGTCTTCTCCAACACCACAGTTCAAAAGCATCAATTCTTCGGCGCTTAGCTTTCTTTATACTCTAACTCTCACATCCGTACATGACCACTGGAAAAACCATAGCCTTGACTAGATGGACCTTTGTTGGCAAAGTAATGTCTCTGCTTTTTAATATGCTGTCTAGGTTTGTCATAACTTTCCTTCCAAGGAGTAAATGTCTTTTTATTTCACGGCTGCAGTCACCAACTGAAGTGATTTTGGAGCCCCCCAAAATAAAGTCTGTCACTGTTTCCATTGAATTGCCATCTATTTGCCATGAAGTGATGGGACCGGATGCCATGATCTTAGTTTTCTGAATGTTGAGCTTTAACCCAACTTTTTCACTCTCCTCTTTCACTTTGTGAATGCAATTGTGAAAGTTCTGTGGAAAGTAGTCAATAAGCTATAGAAAATGAGGGTGTTGATGACTAAACCAGGGAGTCTCTGTGTGTTTTCTTAAGTGCTAAAATATACAGCAATTCGGGGGATGTGAGAAACTAAAATATAATCAGCATGTCCATCTTCCTGTAGAAGAGACACCTGGACTTATAAGACTTTATCTCTCCACCTGTACCTTCCAAAATGAGCAACACTTCCGTGCTGGGAGGTGGGGAGATAGTTAAGGAGTTTGGGATTGACGTGTACATGCTGCTATATTTAAAATGGATAACCAACAAGGACCTACTGAATAGTACATGGAACTCTGCTCAATGTTGTATGGCAGCCTGGATGGGAGGGGAGTTTTGGGGGGCGAATGGACACAGATATATGTGTGGCTGAGTCCCTTCACTGTTCACCTGAAACAGTCACAAAATTGTTTGTTAACTGACTATAGTGAAGTGAAGTCGCTCAGTCATGTCCGACTCTTTACGACCCCATAGACTGTAGCCTACCAGGCTCCTCTGTCAATGGGATTTTCCAGGTAATAGTACTGGAGTGGATTGCTATTTCCTTCTCCAGGGGATCTTCCCAACCCAGGGTTTGAACCTGGGTCTCCCGCATTGTAGACAGATGCTTTACCATCTGAGCCAATACAAAATAAATTTTCTTTTTAAAAATGATCATTAATTAAATAATTTTATTTCTTTGTCCATTAGCCCAGTTTACAATGGGAGTGCAGTGGATATATCTGTCTGGAGAAAGAAGAGGGGAAGAATAAAAAAGTAGAAAGCTGTCACTTTGATGAGTGAAACTGTCAGAGAAGAAGGAAGCCTGAAGCAATCACTTGCTGGCGACCAGCCTCCACAGTGGTAATTCAGGCCCACATGAAGACGCTGAGAAGTCAATCACAGTACCAACATGTGTAACAGCCCTAAGCACCACAATCAGCACAAAACTTATGCTTGGAAAATGAAAATAATTAGGTGCACATTTAAAATGCACCGCTAAAAAGGGAGGGACCAAAGCCACAAGCATGGACCTCTTTTCATGCCCAACATCAGGTTAATGTCATGCTTGTAATTTACTAAACCAGTTGGGTGAGCATGTGGAAGGCAGCTGTGGCCATGGGCACTGGGTTATCTGCACCAGATAGACACCTTTTTCACATTTTTGAGTATCTATATGGCCAGTCCTGAATGACAGAGAGCAGGTTTTTTGTGGGCTTTGCTACATGAATGTTAGCTCTTTAGGAATGCTCTAAGATCTGGCCAGTTTGGCCTCAGTATGGGGTCCAGGCCAGATCTGATTCATCCTGCTGCCTTCTTCCCAGGAACTAGCCCCTTTGTTACCCATTCTTTTGACCCAAGGAAGATTCAGCCTAGTCAAAGGGAATGTAGTTGGTAGCCTCCAAGTGAACTCTGCTTTTAAGAGTTCCAGCCTTATGATGTTAACCTAAAAGAATAGTCCAGGAATTAGCTAGCAGAGAGCAATCAAAAGGATCAGTCAGGCCATTCTTGGACTAGTGCAAACCTTCAGGAAGGATTTGATGACAGACCTGAAACAGGGACTTAGAGTGTAGAGTAGGGATTGAGGCAGAAATGGCAAGAGAGGATACAAATCAATCTTAGAATAAAATCTTTTCATAAAATACACAAACAATGACAAGAATTGTCCACCTAATCATGGTGATTCTTCGTTTTCTTTTGCAACGTACATTCCCAGGAGAGTGTGAGGGACACTAGTGTCCCAGTTTTTCAAATACAGAAAATAAAATATTTGTTTCCAAATTTTCAACTTCTACTTTTGAAGGCTAAACTTAAGTTTTAAGAATCATGTACCAAGAGAGGGTAGAGGTAAACCTCATATAACATTTTTTCAGTATTATGTTCTGGATTCTTATTTTCATTTTCGTAAAGCTGCTTTGGAAAGTACATGTAAATGAGTAGTAAGAAAAACAGCTCTATTAGTAACAAGTCCAGTTTATCAGCAATGTGCTAAAAATCTCTAATCCTAATTCTCCCAACAGGGTGCCTTAACTTTTATATTTAAAATACTCTTCATCATGAAAAGTTAACAAAGACCAATTCAAATTGTTCTCCATTTTAGGAGCTTCAAATGCAAAGAGAATTGGAAAAAAAAATTTATTAGCAGAGGGTGATTTTAAGTGGAACTTCCCACCTCGCCTTCAAACTCTTACTAACAACCACCTGACAGGGTGACAGTGATGCAATGTGGTCACAAAAGATCGGGGGGTAGAACGTGCAGTTTCCTTTTTCAATGCTGACACAATCCTGGAGCTTACTACTTAACAGGAAGCCCAGACAACAGAAGTGACTGACAGATCTCCACCAGTTCTTTTTACATCTGCTACCAAATGTGTGTTTCGGACCCCTGATATTCATGTGGAAACAACACAAACAACAGATTGACGTTATATCAATGTACCCACATGGTGCCTTATACAATTATGTCCTGTAATTAGCTGAAAGCTGGAATGTTTTGTTTCTCCTATTACTCACTTGTTACTGTGTCACTTGAGGATAACTGGAGCGCCAGATAAATTCTTAGGTTTGTACATTCACGAAATAATAAAGGCATGAGTGCCCACTTTAGCATATAAAAGGATCAAGTTATTTATCTATCCTGTGAGATGCGTTATGTTAAAATGCATGTATCCGACCTCTGGAAAGAGACTTTCCTAGGAACTGAAATTATGAAGGCTCACACAATCTCACTTTACGGTTTAAAAAAAATGATGAATTGGTTATAATTATGCCATAAAGTTTTACAACCTTTTTTTTTTTTAGTTTTCAGTTCTGACTTTAGCAAGTAAAATATTAATAGAACAGTTCTGACTGTAGCAAGTAAAATAGAAAGAAGGGAATAACAAGAAGCCAAATTGTAATTCAAAGATGAAAAGGTAGAGCAAATAGGCTTTTCCAAGAATTGACCAGTGAGGTAATAACTGGACAATTGTTTTACTTGAAAACAATTTCAGTCTCTCTGCATCAGCCTTTCCAAGGATTCATGGTGAAGGTGTCTAAATCCGACTGTTAACCGAGCCCTGACACGAAACTCAGTCTAACCGTTCTCACGGGCCAGAGAAGTTCCCCGAAGGAGGACAAAGGTCTCCGCGGTTCGACACGCAGCCCTCCGCAGTCACCGTCCGTCCCCTGGAGGGCCGCGCGCCGGCTCTCCGCAGCCGCAGGTCTCTGCCACTTGCGACTGGAGAAGTTGCTGTCCCGGCTCCTCCCCAACCCCAGCCTTTTTTTTTTTTTTGCCTCGGCACTGCCAACGAACCCCTTTCGTGGTGAGAGTATGGATGCCTCGTCGTTTCCCCGCCCAACCCTGGTGCCCACTCGCCCATCCAGCCACCACGACAGTCAGGCGCACCCTTACTTCTGATCCGGGGCCACTCGCGCACGCACCCTATTTCTCCTCCCGGGGTTGCGGGCGTGCGCACACACACACACACACACCTCGACAGCTCCCAGGTAGAGTCCTAAGCCGCTGACCTCCCTCCCCAGCACCCAGATGTTGCAACTCGGCTGAAGAAGGTGCGAGAAATAGCCCACTTGGAGAGGGAGACAGCGAGGAAGAAAAGATGCCGGTTTCAGAGCTGTCCTGGACGCCGAGTTCAAGTAGCTAAGAGAGTGCACAGGAGAATACCGGGACTCCCTCAGGGTCCCCGCAGACCGCGGCCTCTCCGCACCACCTGCCTGGAGCAGGGAGGCCAAGCCTCCACCGTCCCAGCTCCCCGGTGGCCTGGAAAGCCGCAGGCGAGCAGCCGGCAGAGGCGCGGTGGGACCCGCGCCGCCCGGGGCCCCGCCCTCCGGCCAGCAGCGCTTCCTCGCCGCGCACAGGAGCGAGCGAGCGCCCCGCCCACTTTACGTCTGGCCAATGGGCGCCCAGGCCGCCCGCGGTGTGGCCCCGCCCCCGCCAGGGAAACTTGAAGCTGCAGAAAAGTTTGTACAGAGGCTGGACCGGCAAGAGCGGAGCTGGAAACCCGGCAGCCCCAGAGGAAGATGAACCGCCCCGGGTCAGAGCCTCGGGCCGAGGGGACCTCAAGCCGCCCCCAGGGCGTCAGAAGCGCCCTCAGCTGTAGCCGCCAGCCCCGGTAGCCGCCCACGCTGCCCTGGGCTGGGAGGAGGGCGGCCCGAGCCGGGTACCCAGGCTCGGTGCCACCTGCGCGTGCCGCCGCACACCTGAGAGCTGTCCGCCCACGGACGATTCCCGCGGGCTCCGCAAAGCTTGGATCGTCTTTGAAGAAACGAAGGAAAAGACGAGGGAAAAAAGCAATCCATGATCAGGCTTCACTGACCCATCTCGCTGCCCTTCTGTTTCTCCAAGTTTTTGAAAGCTGACCACTGACCCCAGTTCCGGAAAACTGGCAGCCACCGAGAGCAGGCTCTGAGAAGGCAGAGGCTTGGCAAGCTCCACGTTGAGCAGGGCACGGCTGAGGGCAGGCTGAAGGCTTGTCCAGGACCTCTGAGGCTTGACCCTGGGGGCTTACGTAACTGCAACCTCCGCGGCTTCCACAGGTGAGGCAGGTTTGGGGGCACTGGGCAGAGAGCGGTGCGGGCGCCCCTTGAGCGTAGCCAGGAAATGAAGAGTGCTCTTTTCCAATTATCTTCCATAACTTGTTTTCAGCGAGACTTTTATTGACTCAGAATCTGTCGGGAAAACGAGCAAGCCACTTTTCCCTTGAGATAGGTCTTGTTCATCTTGGCAGTGGAATGAGTTGGGTTGGGGAGAGGAGAGAAAGACAGTTATCAGCCTATAAATATTAATGCCCGTAGAGTGGTGCTGCCGGCAGGACTTATCTGGAGCCTGGAGATTTCGGTAGCTGCAGTTGGTAAGGGGCTACAGTCCACACTGTTGTATCGAGTTGCTCCCCCGATCTCATCAGCATATTGTTTCTTGGCAGCGGGTCCGACACCTTTTTGCAGGTGGTAATTTCTGCTCATCGCCTCTTCGTCTCTCTCCTATTCTCCACAGACCCAGCCTCGCACTCCAAGGCAGTGTACCGTCGGCCACCACCATGACTGCCCCTGGGACCAATGCATCATCCTCCCAGGCCTCCAATCCACTGAACAGCCCAGTGACCATCCCGGCGGTGATGTTCATCTTCGGGGTGGTGGGCAACCTGGTGGCCATCGTGGTGCTCTGCAAGTCGCGCAAAGAGCAGAAGGAGACGACTTTCTACACACTGGTATGCGGGCTGGCGGTCACCGACCTGCTGGGCACGTTGCTGGTGAGCCCGGTGACCATCGCCACCTACTTGAAGGGCCAGTGGCCCGGGGGCCACGCGCTGTGCGAGTACAGCACCTTCATCCTGCTCTTCTTTGGCCTGTCGGGGCTCAGCATCATCTGTGCGATGAGTATCGAGCGCTACCTGGCCATCAACCACGCCTACTTCTACAGCCACTACGTGGACAAGCGGCTGGCGGGGCTCACACTCTTCGCGGTCTACGCGTCCAACGTGCTCTTCTGCGCGCTGCCCAGCATGGGCCTGGGCAGTTCGCGGCTGCAGTACCCGGCCACCTGGTGCTTCATCGACTGGACCACCAACGTGACGGCGCACGCCGCCTTCTCCTATATGTATGCGGGCTTCAGTTCCTTCCTCATCCTCGCCACCGTGCTCTGCAACGTGCTCGTGTGCGGCGCGCTGCTCCGCATGCACCGCCAGTTCATGCGCCGCACCTCGCTGGGCACCGAGCAGCAGCACCACGCGGCCACCGCCGCCGTCGCCTTGGCCCCGACCGCCTGCCGGGCTCCCCCGGCAGCCTCCTCCCCCGCCCTGCCGCGCCTCAGCGACTTTCGCCGCCGCCGGAGCTTCCGCCGCATCGCGGGCGCCGAGATCCAGATGGTCATCTTACTCATCGCCACCTCCCTGGTGGTGCTCATCTGCTCCATCCCGCTTGTGGTGAGTGGCAGGGGCCAGGGCCCCACTCGGCCCTTTTCCTGCGTCCACCTCCCTGCTGCATCGCCCGCTCCCTTCTCTCCCTCTCTTCGACCCCCGGCCCCCGACGTGTCTCCTCCAGGTCGGGGCTGGGGTCCCCACGCTGGGCTTCTCAGAGCAGGCCTAGGCTCTTTTTAGGCCCCGTCGCTAGCGAGGTGCAGCAGGTGCTTTTCCGCTACATCGCCGAGTTTCTTTCCCCGAAAGCCTGGTTTCCTCTCCCGCCCGGGACAGCCCCTACCTCTGGCTGCCTGACAGTGGCCTTGAGCCTTCCGAGAACGCGCGCCGCTCTCCATCAGATGTAGAGAGGAAACCGCTGTAGTGTGACTGAGCCCCATCCTCAGGCGGAATCCGAACCGTCGGGGCCGGTGATTTCTTTAGTGTCCACTCCTTACAGTAGTAGGGTTTTTAGTGTTCTGATTTATGTCCGTGTTTTTTTTTTTTCTTTTGGTAGCTTATGTCGAATTTTAGAGCTTGAAGGGATATTGGGTGCATTTTGGTCTCACTCCTTAACTTAGGAGTGACTTGCTTAAAATAATCCCGCAGAACTAGACTGTCAAGCTAAATTCCTTGCTCTTTGCCATGCAGTGAGTCTCAGGGAAAACATCTCGATGCACATGTGGCCCTGCACGGGCAAGGCCCAGAGCTTCATTCTTTCTAGGGGCCAGGAAAGCAAGGTGTTTCAGGGGACCTATTAAGGGCAGGCTGATGCATCTGGGGTATTGAATTCACGTCTCAACTGTAAGAGGTAGAGTGAGATGGGGCTTTAGAGATGGTCATCTTATTTATTGCCAAGCCAAAGCTTTGCAACTTGAGATGAACTCAGACCAATCTAACCCCAAGGCTGCTTCTGTAATATGACATCATGTCTCCCTCCTAGAACACTTCTAATTTTGGCCTTCGAAACAGTGTGTGCGAGTTGGGTTTTGGTACAGTTTAATTTAAGGACACCATCTTCTTTAAAATTGCCTGTGCATTAACTTTTAAATCTTTTAAAATATTACAAGCAGGAAGTTTGAAAGTCTGCCTAGTTCTCCTCTCTTTGCACTAGAAACCCATGGGCAGATGCACATAATACTTCATCTAGAGTTTCTCATGAAAGCAACTCGTCCTGAGTTTTTCTGTATCTCAAAACACCACATTCCTGGAAATTCTAAACTATCAACTTGAAAAAGTTGGTTTTGTTTTTCTTGAATGCTGATTGGGAGCATGAGAAAATAAATGTTATAAGCAATTATTCCATCTTTTCCCTTACTAATACTGTTCAGAGATTTTAAGATAAAAATATTATATCATAAAATTAATATTATATCTAATAAAATATTTTAATATAAAATATTATATATAATTACCATTCCATTCCGTCGTGTCCGACTCTTTGCGACCCCATGGACTGTAGCCTACCAGGCTTCTCCGTCCATGGGATTCTCCAGGCAAGAATACTGGAGTGGGTTACCGTTTCCTTCTCCAGGGGATCTTCCTGACCCAGGGATCGAACCCGGGTCTCCCGCATTGGAGGCAGATGCTTTAACCTCTGAGGCACCAGGGAATTAACAGATGGATAAAATTCCATCTGTAAATGGAACTCCAAGGTGGCAGAGAGCCAGTGTACAGTAGCTTCTTGCCAATTTGTATAAACAGAAGTAAATATAATTGGCCAGAAGGGCCTTTAAACCGTCCCAGGACCCAGGATAATTTACAGAGTTAATTGAGCCACGTAAACATATTTTACTGTCTGTAATGGCACCTTTAGAATAGAGGGAGATTTTAGAAGAAACAACTCTCTGGCTGGGGCCTCCTTCTGTGGCCTCTGCCTTATGTTTTACAGAACAGTAAATGCCAGAGTGAGTGGTTGTTATTTACACAGAACATCCACTTTAAGGAACTGAGGAATCAGAGCTAGAGGTTTAGCAACACGCACATAACTTTTAAACTGTGTTTTGGTTGGAGGCAAGCATGCGAATCTGTTGATGACCACACAGTCACAGATGAACTGTTCTCTTCAAAGCCTCTTATGGGCTGAAATGGTAGATCTGATGGCAAAGCCATTTATCACGAAGCCCTTGACATTATTTGAGAAACAAGAGGCAAGAAATTATAGGAGTTATATTTGTGGTTTGCAGACTGACCACATTTAAACTAACAAGGATTGTCTACTCTTTGTAAAGTCAGTGTTGTGTAGTGATATTAAGTGTTTTTACCCTGCAAATTGAAAATGGCTCAGCTGAGAAATAATCACATAGACAAACTTTTGGAAGTAATAAGAAATCATACAAGTAATGGTAGCTTCAGAATAGATTTAATTGTAAATTAATGATAAGAATGATGTCATTATATTACTCACCCACCCACAGTTTAGCAATGACTGAAAGAATTAAAAGGGGAGCATCCACAACTGTAGCCTTCCTTGGATCACTTTTACAACTTTCTTGGTGGGTTTGTTTTTTTTTTTTTCACATTTCTCACATTCATGTTGTAATTTGAGTTGAAAATTTCTGAACTCTGACTTTTAAAACAGTCGGATCTATCTTCAGTTTCAAGAAAACTAATGAAGAATCTCTTTTAACTTTATCAAATCAAGTTGGTTAGTAATCCTATTTGAGGCAAATCAAACCCTTCCAAACATTTAAAATGCTTTGGAAATAATAGAGCAAATACAGTTTATGTGCAGTTTCACAAATCTTGACTTAAAATACAGAAGGAAAACAAGCATCATTGCAAAGCAGCCACATTTTTGTCTTTCAGTTACCAGAGAAAGAAAAACGACAGTGGCTCTTAGAAGGCAGTTGATATTGAATTCAGTATAAAAGTCAATTTTAATTTGTTCTCCAAAATATATATATTCCATAAATAGAACTTGGAATGGAAATTTGAGAAAGGTTGGAAAAATTAATTGCAGTTATATAAGGAACTGTGCTGAAGTTGCAAAATTTTCTAAAGTGAGTCATAAGCAATGAAGAGAAAAGATGTAAATACAATCAACAGGGAACATTGCATGACAAGGTTTAGCGGGACAAGGTTAATGTCATTTTGTCTGTTCTGTTTATAAGCAGTCTCTGGTTTTTGAAATACAAGGGAAGCTAAAGAAATGAAAGAGTTTATGCTCAAAATAAATAAAAGGGAATGAATTCTTTAGAAATATGCAAGTGAGACAGCCTAAGGTCCTGGTGTTATATGCTGCAGCTGGATCAATGTCTGGTACCTAATTTTGATACTAATGTTAGACATTATTGTAATCCAGTCTTTGGCCTCAGGGCTAAACGGTTACACTACAAGATTCGAAAGGCATTTTCCCCCATGCACAGGCATGCTACGGCAGTATTTATTGCTTACTTGTTTCTTATATTTTCTTTCTTCTTACTCTGAAGTAGCAAGCCTTCACCTCTATTAAAAGTAGAATGGCCAGTTTGATTCATTTTCTCTCTGGGAGGAGTGAAACAGGAGAATAGCTTCCTTTAAGTGTTTATTTGGTTCCTTACTTATAAACTAGTTGTCTGTATAAGCCTTCATCAGCATTTGATCGCCAAAGGTTTATTAGAGCAGAGGAAAACTGTGTAAATAGATACACTTTTGTTTACTGCAGGCAGACTGGAAGTGGAAACTAAAAGAAACTGATGGGGTTCCAGATGAGTTAAAAATCACATCTAGAGGTACATGAAGAATGCCATAAATCCAGGCACTATTACAGCAGAACCTGAAGGATTTGATCATTTTTCAAATAAATTTGGCTAAAATTTTTAAAAGTAGCAATTCCCAAAAGCAGAATTTTAGCCAGAACATAAAATTGCAGACCCAGGAGTTGTACCTTGAAGACTGTGGAGTAGCACATAAAAGTAAGGTTGTTTTCCCTGCTTCTTCTGAGTCTTTAAAGAAGCTCTAGGAAGAAAGGAGGGCTGACCAATATTTTCACCGTGTCTGCACCTCAGATTCCTCCACTGCAGATATTGACTTTATTTCATGCTATTTCCTGGGTGGCTGTGAGTGAGTCCTAGGCTAAGGCTCTTTTCACCATGCTTTGCTAACCTGTCAAGGCTTGATTTTATGGAACATCTGCTAACAAGATCTCTTCCCCCCAGAGCTGAAGTGATTCTTGAAGGTTCTTGTTAGAATGTTGAAAGTTAAGGGTTCAAAGAAACTAAACACTTCAGAAGTAAGTTTTCAGTGTACACACTGACCTGGAGAGGTGAAGCAGTTGGACTGCAGTTAAATGGCTGGTCAGTGATGCACAGGGAAGGAGAACCGAGCTCTCATTCCACCACCCACCAAAACTCTCTCCTTTACTTAGAGATTTTTGTCACCAAATTAAAAAAAAAAAAAAAAAAAGGAAGTGGGAAGAATTTCTAGTAACAGCTGTGTCAATTTGAGACCCTTCACAGGGCAGTTAGATAACTGATCACACACAGATCATTCCTTTCATGTGCTTGGAACAGAGAACAAGGAGCACAGACAAATCCAATCACAGGTTCTCGTCATTTATTGGAAAGCATTTCTATTTCAACAGTCAACTACCAAATCAGTCTAATCAAAATTTCAACATTCCTTTTCAAATAGACATTCCCTGCCAACAGGTTAATTCATTAAACAGGAAATAAGTGTTTTAGATACCATGCGCGTCATTAACTATACCCCAAAGCGACCTCTAAGCTGTGGTTTTCATATTATTGATATATTCCACAGTAGCCGAGCTTCCACATATTTGTACTAAGTCCTTTCATGATTTTGCTCATAAATTATATGGAGCAGAGAGCCAGGATTTGAACAGAACTGGGCATTTATCTTTACAACATGTAGCCTTCCTTATAGCTTTCCCGTCATCACATTTAATTTGGGGTTTATCATATTTTTTCCAAGTTATGTTCCTGAATTCTAATCTCTAGCCGTCCTCAACAAGTTTAGAATATTGTCATGCATGCCAGTTCTAACAATAAGCCACATGTGCAAATCTGCAGCTACTGAAGAAATAGACTAATAGAATTGCAAGAGACTATATACATTGTTTGTATTCTGTGAATTCTTTTAAGGTGTTCCCCTACCCACCTCCCACTCAGAGGTTCGGTTTTCTCAGCAGCACACTCTTCCAACACTGAAAACTGCCTGAACACGTTTATTTGTGTAACATACAGAGCCTGTTGGACAAGAATTGCAGAAAAGTGCTCTCTCCTCCCTTCGTGACGCTGGAGTCCTGCTGTGGATGGTCCCATCTTAATCTGGGGTCTACCCCTTTGGGGAAGCAAATCAAGTAAAGCCTTTAAAGTGAGGCAGAGATGGCTATTTTTGAAATCTAGTGAGGTGCGTGGAGCTTTTGTTCACTTTTGTCTTCTTTTTCTCTATTTAAGTCAGTCTCCATTGAGATCGTGCTGCAAAGGAAAGCTCCATCTTCATTTTTTTCAAATCATTTTACCAGCTTTTGAGAATGTTTTCATCTAAATTTGGAATGTTGCTTTTCATACTCATCTTTGTTGCTACCCCATGAGCTCTGCTTTCCTGAGAAGACATGAAATGACCAGGTTCACTAGCTTATATTAATTGTAAGCCCCCTACCCACCGCCCCCGCCACACACACTATGGACAGTGAAATAAGTCTCCTTTTCATGCCCTTATAGTTTCAATTAATTACCACTGAGCATGAAGTGAGCCACAAAATAATTCTTCGCTTGCCTCTTGTCACCTTGATTATGAAAGTTCACTATTAATTTTTTTTTTCACAACACTGACTTTTCTGAAGGGTCATAGGAATTAAAAAAAAATAAATGGTAACTCCTAGTTTATTCCCTTAAATAGCTACACATTTAATTCCTTCTATAGTCATTTCAGGTGTTAAAAAAATTTCCTCCTTTCAGTAGTAAATGTGTTTCCCTCGAGGAAGCGGTGGGAGAAACAACTACCAATGAAGTATTTCAATGCTAAAATTTTAAGAAATGCAAACTTTAGACTTAAAATTCTGTTCTGAAAGAGGGTCTTGAAGTGCCTGGGCAAACCTCTTAGGGAGGGCTGTGGGACCAATTCCCAAGTAGAGCAACACTGCCACCTACTGGCTGAAAGTCTCAAATTCACCCAAATCCTGCCTTGGGTTTTTTCTGGAGGGGAGAAGGAAATGGCAACCCACTCCACTATTCTTGCCTGGAGAGTCCCAGGGACGGAGGAGCCTGGTGGGCTGCTGTCTATGGGGTCGCACAGAGTCGGACACGACTGAAGCAACTTAGCAGCAGCAGCACACTCAGGGGAGGGCCTGATACTAAATCCAGATTTAAATCCATCATTTCTTTTACTCTTAAGAACCTACTGTGTGATGTGAGTAAAATATAGACCTCATGCTTTGTATTTTACCAATAATTCCATTGTCAGGAGATAATTCTAAAGCAGAAAGCTAGCCAGCCTGGCAAAACAGAAAAAGTAACATGAAAGTTATTCGAAGACCTGAGGCCCAGGCCAGAATCAGCCACCAGCAGGGTGGGGGATTTAAATAAGGTTCTCAAAACTTCCTGGTTTCAGTAACACTTCATCTGAGAAAAGGTCTGTAGACCTGAGGGAATCTCTGTGCCCAGGCACAGCTGAGAACCTCAATGAAGAGTATGGTAGGAAGAAACCAAGATGCTTTGTTCCGTTGGTTTTTGAAAGGACAGGTCAGTCATCCTTCCTCTTGGTAGAATCATTTATACAAACATAGTTTCTAAAAATATTTTAGGAGTTGTCATCATAGGAACTTCACTGCAGGGGGGTGTGAGTTCTGTCCCTAGTCAGGGAACTTAAGATCTCACATGCTGTGTGGTTTGGCCAAAAAAAAATAGTCATAATATACTGTTGTTCATTCTAGTATGCTTTTTATTTAGCTGTCTTCCAGAGATCAAGGGAATAATTTCATCTTATAGCCATTTCACCATTTTATTCTATGAGAGTTACAGGGCTGTATGTAATTGCTTATCCAAAATATTTAGGCCCAAGTATATTAAAAAGCAGAGACATTACTTTGCCAACAAAGGTCCGGCTAGTCAAGGCTATGGTTTTTCCCGTGGTCATGTATGGATGTGAGAGTTGGGACAGTGAAGAAAGCTGATCGCCGAAGAATTGATGCTTTTGAACTGTGGTGTTGGAGAAGACTCTTGAGAGTCCCTTGGACTGCAAGGAGATCCAACCAGTCCATTCTAAAGGAGATCAATCCTGGATGTTCATTGGAGGGACTGATGCTAAAGCTGAAACTGCAATACTTTGGCCACCTCATGCGACGAGTTGACTCACTGGAAAAGACTCTGATGCTGGGAAAGGTTGGGGGCGGGAGGAGAAGGGGACGACAGAGAATGAGATGGCTGGATGGCATCACTGACTCTGTGGACATGAGTTTGAGTGAACTCCGGGAGTTGGTGATGGACAGGGAGGTCTGGCGTGCTGTGTGATTCATGGGGTCTCAGAGAGTCAGACACGACTGAGCGAATGAACTGAACTGAACTGAATGTTTTAAAGTCAGAATTTCTTGGCTCTTAGAAAAGTAATTTAGTAATCTACATATACTATGTAACATCCCCATCAGAAACTGGAATGGGACCTCTGGAGCAAAACATGGGAATATTCACATCAAGTGGAATAAATAAAATTATAAATAGCATCATGGTCTAGTCAGTTCAGGTTTTGCAACCGAAAACAAAACTTTTATACTCTCTTCATTGAGTCTGGTCTCTCCAGAGTGCTCCTGGCTGTTTATTCTAAAATGCTCCAGAGATACAAAGGAGGGGTGGATTCCAGTGGAGGCTTCAGGATGGATTCAGAGTGGCAGATGTTGAACAGAACTATAGTTCCCAAGCAGCAGGGAGCCACTGAAGGTTTAGCAGCCGAGTAGCATAATCAAATCTGCATTTGAGAAATAATCTTCTGGTGGCAGTTTGGAGGATGGTTTGGAGAGAACAGGAAGTGGAGATGGGAAAGCTAGTTTGGTGGTTAATGCAATAATCTAGGTGAGGAATGCAGTTAGAGGGAAAAAAACTGGGAAAGATTTTCTTTTTTTCTTCTTTTATTATTTATTTATTGACACATAATTGGTTTATGGAAAAGGTTTTTGAAGTAAGAGTTGATAACACTAGATTACTATTATAACTAGGGAACAGCTTCATATAGAGAAAATAAAAACTATTCTCTGGCCATTCTAGATGATAATAGATTCAAATATTGGTTTAAAATGTCCAAGTTTAAAAGTTTCTCACTATTCTGTGAGAAAGCACAGAAATGAAGTTAATAAAATTCTTCTCCAGGAACCTTTATGCCTATGTTACCTGTACACACATTGCATTCTTTTATCCATCTTTGACCTAGATATCATAAGGTAGTGACTGATATATTAAAGTTATACTAACTCGATAAATGGTAATCGGTGGTCTTCCTGGTTCCATATATGCTGCTCTTTTCTCGGCACTTTTTTTTTTAACTTTTTAAATTGTTTTGACCACGCTCCAAGGCATGTGGGATCTTAGTTCCCCTATCCAAGGATTGAACCCAGCCCCTCTCCGTTGTAAATACCAGTCTTAACCACTGAACCACCAAGGAAGTCCCCTCTTGGCACTTATTAACAGAAAAGAGGGCAACTAATGTTACTAATGGCTCAGTCGGTAAAGAATCCACCCGCAATGCGAGAGATCTGGGTTCGATCCCTGGGGCGGGAAAAATCCCCTGGAGGAGGTCGTGGCAACCCACTCCAGTATTCTTGTCTGGAGAATCCCATGGACAGAGGAGCCTGGCAGGCTACCGTCCATGGGGACTCAAAGAGTCGGACAGACTGAGCGACTAAGCACTCACAAGGTTACTAAGTCAGATGTGGCATGCATATATTTTCCCCGTTGATGAATGAATGCTAAACACTAAACCCGGGCATCTCCTTTTCGCAGGTGCGGGTGTTCGTCAACCAGTTATATCGGCCACACCTGGAGCCAGTCATCAGCAAAAACCCGGATTTGCAGGCCATCCGAATTGCTTCTGTGAACCCCATCCTGGACCCCTGGATATACATCCTCCTGCGGAAGACAGTGCTCAGTAAAGCCATAGAGAAGATCAAATGCCTTTTCTGCCGAATCGGCGGGTCGCGCAGGGAGCGTTCGGGGCCGCACTGCTCAGACAGCAGACGGACGTCCTCCGCCGTGTCCGGCCACTCCCGCTCCTTCCTCTCCCGGGAGCTGAAGGAGATCAGCAGCACGTCGCAGACCCTCCTGTACACGCCAGAGCTCAGCGACAGCGGCCTCGGGGGAGGCAGGAATCTGCTGCCAGGTGTGCCCGGCGTGGGCCTGACCCAGATAGACAGCACGTCGCTTAGGACTCTGCGGATATCGGAGACCTCAGACTCCTCACAGGGGCAGGACTCGGAGAGCTTCCTACTGGTGGACGAGGTTGGCGGGAGCTGCAGGGCTGGGCCCGCCCCCAAGGGGAGCTCCCTGCAAGTCACGTTTCCCAGTGAAACGCTGAACTTTTCAGAAAAATGTATATAGTAGTGAAGGGAAGACATACAGCACTATTTCTGGAAGCTTCGAAGATCCCGTGCAATAGACACATCAGTGAGCTGTTTGGCCAGTGCTGAGAGGGCTCTTTTCATCCTATCACGCACATTAGAGAACACCCGGGCTTCTGAGCACTTTGCAGACAGATGAGTTTCTCCTTCTGCGTCCTGAGGTCCGAAGCCTTGGCTGCCACCTCGCTGTGATAATAGCGTTTTGGTGACAACTTGATGGCTGGGAAGACGTACCCTCAGTTTTTCTACTTGACAGGAGGACAGCATGTTTTGCTATTTTCATAAAATCAAGAGCTTTATATGTGGCACACAGCAGAAGTCCATGACAGAAGGGCTCTATTCCAATAAACCATAAAGGACTGTCTTGTGGATGATTTAAGGGTCTCACTAAAGCATGAAATGTGAATTTTATTGTTGTAAATATGATTTAAGGTATTTAAAGTATTTTCTTCTCTGTGAGAAGGTTTATTGTTAATACGAGGTATAATAGTTGTGGTAATCCCTCTCCCCCTAGTATAACCAGCTGAAGTTGCAGATGTTAAGATATTTTTCATAACCAAGGTTAGGCCATGGTGTTGAAAATTCAGTGAGTCAGATCTATAAAATAAATACAAATTTTTTAAAGAGTTTAGCACTATTAAAGGAATAAAGCAAGATACTATTTAAGACATGGACATTACAGGCCAAAATATTAAAATTCTTTCCAAGCTATGTGTAATACACAGTGAAAATTGTTTACTGATGCTGCATGTATCTACCCAGAAAACTGTGATTTCAGGAGAACCTAACATGCTGATAAATATTTTGTACTATTGTCTTCATTAGCTGGTACTTTTTAAAATGTAACAAAGCTTTTAAAAAGTGTTAGTAACCCACAATTGAACTGTATAATATAAAAAGTAAGCAGCTTGTTTTCCCCCTTGGAAATGTGTATAGTTTTACTTTCCTAAGGAATGACTTAGAATATTCTTTAAAATTTAAGAAAAAGGCAGATTGCAGCATGAAGGGTTTTACGGGAGATGTGGAAGGATTGATTAAATTAGCCTTTCACAGATGTCGCAACAGAAGAGGTACAAAACTTGGGCATGTAAGAATCATCTTCTAAAAGTTTTGTGTAATGCCCAGTCATGCTGTACGCATATCTGAAGCACCTTTCTCAAAGAAATATTGAGCATGTTTTGTTGCTTACAGTGTCTTCATGAATTGCTTGGTTGTAATTAAATTGAGCCTGATTGTAATGTGGTTTTAAGAAGCAGCTGTGCCAACTGAAATTATTTTGGAGATTATAATAAATAAATACGCTCTATTGGAGTTCCATATCATCAGTTTTGGAAACTTGTGTGATTTTTGTGTGTTTGTTTCAGGTCATCTCCATCTTTTTAAATTGAAATATTTTAACTTCTTTATTTTACAGATAATGTCCAATGTAAAGTTGCAAGAACAGCACAAAGCCTTGGAGCCACTTAATAAAGAATGGCATTTAGAAACCAAGATCTGGGTGCAAAGTGTGCTCAAAATTACCAGTTTGTATGGATGGTGGCGGAGACAGTATTATGCTTAACCTGCTACATGTAAAGAATCTCAATATTTATTATCAAAACATTAGCATAGACTTGTGGCCTTTCCTACTTGTAAATTCTCTAGATCTCTGCTTTTCAAACTTTAGCATGCATCAGTTATCTGGAAAGCTTGTGAAAACACTAACTTTCTGATTCAGTAGCTCTGTGGTGTATCCTAGGTATAGTGACGCTGCCAGTATGAGAACATACTTTGAGCAGCAATAATCTCCAGGAGTGGGGTTATAAAATTTTTTTTGCAATTTTTAAAAGATATTTTTGAATGATACCAGAAAGTCAAGACTGTCATTTTCACAGACCTGATAGCTTAGTGATTTTCAGCTAGCTCAGAAAAGATCTGTTGGACATGGGGAGAGGGAAGGAGAGGGTGAGATGTATGAAGACAGTGGGGAGAGGGGAGGAGAGGGTGAGATGTATGGAAAGAGTAACATAGAAACTTAATTAGCATATGTAAAATAGATAGCCAATGGAAATTTGCTGTATGGCTTAGGAAACTCAAACGGGCACTGTATCAACCTAGAGGGGTGGGATGGGGAGGGAGATGGGAGGGAGGTTCAAGAGGGAGGGGATATATGTATACCTGTGCCTGATTCATGTTGAGGTTTGACAAAAACAGCAAAATTCTGTAAAGCAATTATCCTTCAACTAAAAAATAAATATATTTTAAAAAATATCCTGTAATCAACCATAATGGAAAAGGAAACAAAATAAAACTTCTAAAGTGTTCTATTTTACCATGCTAGCCAAAGACTTTGGAAGATGGTCAGGGACAGGGAGGCCTCCTGTGCTGCAGTCCATGGGGTTGCAAAGAGTCAGGCACGACTGTGCAACTAAACAACAACCAAAGACTAAACACGATGTTTTCAGAGGGTATGTTACTTGTTAAAGAGGCTTTTACTTTTCTTCCATGTATATGGACAATGAGACAACATTTCAGCTCAGTTCAGTCGCTCAGTTGTGTCCGACTCCATGGACTGACGCATGCCAGTCTTCCCTCTCCATCACCAACTCCCGGAGCTTACTCAAACTCATGTCCATTGAGTCAGTGATGTCATTCAGCCATCTCATCCTCTGTCATCCCCTTCTCCTCCTGCCTTCAATCTTTCCCAAAATCAGGGTCTTTTCCAATGAGTCAGTTCTTCCCATCAGGTGGCCAAAGTATTGGAGTTTCAGCTTCAACATCAGTCCTTCCAATGAACACCAGGACTGACCTCCTTTAGAATGGACTGGTTGGATCTCCTTGCAGTCCAAGGGACTCTCAAGAGTCTTCTCCAACACCACAGTTCAAACGCATCAATTCTTCGGCACTCAGATTTCTTTATGGTCCAACTCTCACATCCATACATGACTACTGGAAAAACCATATCTTTAACAAGACAGACCTTTGTCAGCAAAGACAATGTTTAGATTTATATATAAATGAATGTATTCATCACTCATGTTCACGGGAGGAGAAACAAAGTCTTATTCAGAAGTTAGCAATACTAGCCAAGGTATACTCTCACTCATCCTTTACTTCAGGTTCACCACCCAGAACGCTGATTCTAGCTGATTCTTTTTTTTTTTTTAATTAAAATAAATCTCACATGTAACAAAATTTTCCTTGTAAAGTATTTTAGCATTTTCACAGAGTGCAACCATCATTCCTAATTCCAGAATAAAAGAAACCACATACCCATTTGCAGTCACTCCCAATTCATCTCCCCCCCTAGACCAGGGCAACTACTACATCTCTATGGATTTTCCTATTCTGGACATAAATGAAATCATACAATATGTGGTCTTTACTGTCTGCATAATATTTTCAAGTTTCACTCACATAGCATGAATCAGTACTTTCTGATGTACAGCTGTAAACTCCGGGAGTTGGTGATGGACAGGGAGGCCTGGCATGCTGCAGTTCATGGGGTCGCAAAGTCAAACATGACTAAGCGACTGAATATTTCATTTGTGTGACTATACCACATTTTGTTTATCTATGCATCAGTTGATGGCATTTGAATTGATTCCCTAATTTGGCTGTTATTAATAATGCTGATAGCCACAGTTCTGTACTTTTTTTGTGGGGGGGGGGGATACTGCTTTATATCTGGGAGAGATATTTCTCTATATATCTGGGAATGAAAGTACTGAGTCATATATTAACTACACATTTAATTTTTTGAGGAACTGCCACGTTTTCCCAAGTGACTGCAACATTTTATATTCCCACCAGCAACGTCAAGTTTTCCACATTCTCAATACTTGTTACTGTCTTCTAAATTATAGTCATCCTAGTGGGTATGACGAGCACAGAGGGTCCAGCCTGATCAGGTCAATACTCCAGAAGGGTTTCCTTTCCCCATGATCCTGATCCATGCACTTCCTCACTCTCTTGGATTAATGAAGTATGGCTCAGAGTCACCCCTCATTCACACTCAGAGTGTGTGATCCATATACTTCTATCAGATGCATTTGATGCAAGCAAATCCACCCATCTGAATGTCACTGTCCTAGGTGGCGCAATGGTAAACAACCTTGCTGAGATAGGAGATGGGCCTCTATCCCTGCATCAGGGAAAAGCCCCTGGAGGAGGAAATGGCAACCCACTCCAGTATTCTTGCCTGGAAAATCCCATGGACAGAGGAGCCTAATGAGCTAAGGTCTATGGGATTGCAGGACAGTCAAACATGACGACAACTGAGCACACAATGGATATGAAGCAGTGTCTCACTGAGGTTTGGATTTGCATTTACCTAGTGACAAATAGTCGCTAGGGGTCGGGCACGACTGAGCGACTTCACTTTCACTTTTCACTTTCACACATTGGAGAAGGAAATGGCAACCCACTCCAGTGTTCTTGCCTGGAGAATCCCAGGGACGGGGGAGCCTGGTGGGCCTCCGTCTATGGGGTCACACAGAGTCGGGCACGACTGAAGTGACTTAGCAGCAGCAGCAGCAGTGACAAATAGAAGGCAACGGCAACCCACTCCACTACTCTTGCCTGGAGAATCCCATGGACAGAGGAGCCTGGTAGGCTGCAGTCTATGGGGTCGCTATGAGTCAGACATGACTGAGCGAATTCACTTTCACTTTTCACTTTCACACATTGGAGAAGGAGATGGCAACCCACTCCAGTGTTCTTGCCTGGAGAATCCCAGGGACGGGGGAGCCTGGTGGGCTGCCGTCTATGGGGTCACATAGAGTCGGACACGACTGAAATGACTTAGCAGCAGTAGCAGCAGCAGTGACAAATAGGAAAAGGCAACGGCAACCCACTCCAGTACTATTGCCTGGAAAATCCCATGGACGGAGGAGCCTGATAGGCTGCAGTCCATGGGGTCGCTAAGAGTCGGACATGACTCAGTGACTTTACTTTCACTTTTCACTTTCATGCATTGGAGAAGGAAATGGCAACCCACCCCAGTGTTCTTGCCTGGAGAATCCCAGGGACGGGGGAGCCTGGTGGGCTGCCGTCTATGGGGTCGCACAGAGTCGGACACGACTGAAGCGACATAGCAGCAGCAGCAGTGACAAATAATGTTGAGAATCTTTTCATATGCATACTGGCCATTTGTAGATTTTCTCTGGAGAAATGGCCATTCAAATCATCTATGCATTTTTAAGTTGGTTTATATGTCTGTATTAGTTTGCTAGGGCTGCCATAACAAAATACCATGAACTGGCTGACTTCAATAACAGAAATTTATTTTCTCACAGTTCTGGAGATTGAAGGTCCAAGATCAAGGCACTGGCAGAGGCGGTTTCTCCCAAGCCCTCTCCCCTTGGCTTGCAATGGCTGCCTTTTTCCTGTCTTACCACATGGGCTTCTCTGTACACATGCATCCCCGGTGTCTCTTAAGAGGACACTGGTCACACTGGATTAAGGCCCACTCTTATGACCTCATTCAACCTTAATTACCTCCTTAAAGGCCCACCTCTAAATACAGTCACATTGGGAGTTAGGGCTTTACCATGTGAATTTCAGAGGATACAGTTCAGTCCAAAACAATTTTTACTGTTGAGTCTGGCTTATTCTAAAAAGAACATTCAGCATTTTTCACCATCTAGTGAAAAAAAGAGAGCAAGAGAGAACATTGGACCCTACTGTTTAACCTGGAGCTGCCCTGGGTCACACATGGGGCTTTAGCTCTAAGCTGAAAGGACTCGAAGAAAACGGAGAAAAGACAGTTGGGCTTCTTGTCCTTGTATTCATATCAGTATCTCTACCATTCATTCATAACCTCTGATTAATAGAAATAGAATACTCCCCCTCAATACTCCAAATATAAAACAGTCCATTAATTTTCTTTTCTTTCTTTCTTGGTTTTAATCTAGAGACATCCAGAGCCCCCTCTCTTGCCTTTTACACAGTTTTACTGTGTTCCTCTGTGGAACAAAATTTAGAACCATTGAAAAAAATGAAGCTGGCATGTACTGAAGTTCAGGATTATATTCATCAATATGAACAATAACTGCAAGGACTGAAACATAGCATATATATCTCTCAATGCATGACTTTATAATGATACAAAAATAGAACAGTTACTAGTCACCTTTGGAGGATATTGGACAACCAACCTATTGTTTTGAAAAGTGCTAAATAAAGGGGGAGAACAAAGCCTCCAATACATAAACTGCCTGTACTACATAAATCATTTCTATGGTATAAAATAATTGATGAGAAGTTTCTCTTTAAAGACGTTTTCTAGCACCAAAATTCTAACAATTATCACCATTTTGTGGCCTCTAATGAAACAATAAATCTAGGCAATGATAATCAATGTCTGCTGACATTACAAAGAGATAGCCAGAAATATTTAACTTTCGGTCTAAGTATACAAAACCACCCGTAATATATTCTTACCAGAAAACTGATGTTAAAGCTGAAGCTCCAATAGCTTGGCCACCTGATGCAAACAGCTGACTCACTGGAAAAGACCCAAATGCTGGGAAAGATTGAAGGCAGGAGGAAAAAGGGACTACAGTGGACGAGATGGTTGGATGGCATCACCGACTCAATGGACATGAGCTGGAGCATGCTCTGGGGGAGATGGTGAAGGACAGGGAAGCCTGGTGTGCTGTAGTCCATGGGGTCGTTGGACATGACTGAGTGACTGAACATCAACAAATCACTTTATAAGAAATGCAGGTCAAGAGGAACATTAATGATGTTAGGTGGGATGCAAGAGATAGAACACAAAAAGCAGAAAACTCTAAAGGACAGGCAACTCAGTTAAAAAATAAATAAATTGCAAAAAAAAAAATGAAAGGGAACCTATAGATTATAAAAGACTAAGACATATCAACAATGAAATGAATGGACTTTCTTTTGGATTCTAATTTAATCAAACGATACTATCACTCAATGTGACACAACTGACAAAAGTCTATGTTGTAACCACTTTTGAAATTTAATTTGTCATTTTAAACCTTCCCAAAAAGGATACTGTTAGGTCTAAGTGACAACACTTGTTAGTTCTAATAAACACTATTGAACAAGATACCAAATCTATAGGAATTCTTTGAGAAAAGAATAGGTGGAAATACTTTTAAACCTCTATTTTTAAAGAGGTCAGCATTACTCTGACTCAAGAACTAAAAAAAAATATAAGAAAACTACAGACCAAAAAAAACAACAAAAAGAAAACTACAGACCAATATTTTTCATGAACACAGTCATAAAAATACTTATTCCAAATTGAATAAAAAAAGATCTAAAAAGGATATTCCATCATAACTAAATAGGGTTTATCTCCAAAATGCAATTGATTTGACATTTGAAAAATACATGGAATTCATCATATTCAGAGAATAAAAAATAAAAATCATATGATCTTCAGATGGATGCAGGAAATACATTTATCAAATAGCAGACTAGGGAAAGAACTGCCTCAATTTAATAAAAGATGTATATAAAAACTACAGATACCACCATACTTAACAGTGAAAGACCAAAAGATCATAAATAAGGCAAGAATGTCCATTCTCACAGCTTCTATTTAACACTGTATTAGAGGTTCTAGCCAGTACCTAAGGTGAGAAATGGAAATAAAAAGCATTCAGTTTGAAAAGAAGGAAAACTGTCTTCATTCACAACTTGATAATATACATGAACAGCGTAAAGAATCTATAAAAAACCTAATGCAACTAATAAATGAGTTATCAAGGTTGCAGGCTACAAGGTCAGTATACAAAAATAGATTATTTCTATGTAATAGTATTAAACTGGAAAATGAAATTTTAAACATAATACCTGCAGCATTAGAAAAATATGAAATACCGAGGGATAAACAACAAAAATATAGGCAAGACTCATTTACAGAAAATAAACACTACGAAGAAATTAAAGATCTAAAACAATGACAATTATGCCGTGACCATGGATTCAAAGATGTGATATGGTTAAGATGGCAGTCCTTCCCAAACCAATTTACAGACTCAATACAATTCCAACCAAAATTCCAGCAGACTTACATGTAGATGAAGACAAAGGATTCTAAAATGTATATGGAAGAAATAAGAACAGCTCAAGAATTCTTTGGAAAATAAAGAACAAAGTTGGAAAAATCATGTTGATTTTTAAGAACAGGGACATTTCCTGGTAGTCCAGTGATTAGAACTTGATACTTTTTCACTACTGAGGGCCAAGGATCAATCCTTGATTGGGGAACTATTGTACTAGAGGTTCTAGCCAGTGTAATAATGTGAGAAATGGAAATAAAAAGCATTCAGTTCGAAAAGAAGGAAAACTGTCTTCATTCACAACTTGCCAGTATATGTAGAACAGCATAAGATAACACAAGCTACAAGACACAGCCAAGAAAAAAAAAAAGTTTAATAGACATACAGATCAGTTTAAGAGAATACAGAACTCAGATCCTCAAATACATGGTGAGGGTATTTTAATTGGAAAGGGTAGTTGTCTTTTTCTAATGAATAGTACCTGAATAACTGAAAACCAAAAAAGGAACCTAGCCCTTTACCTCATACCTTTCATAAAAATTAACTTGAATTGGACCTAAATATAAAAGCTAAAACTGTAAAACTTTTACGAGAGAAGAGAAATTCTTTCTGATCTTGTAAGCACACAAAAAATACAACTGGACTTCATTAAAGTTAGAAAATTCCACTCTTCAAAAGATATCACTGAGAAAAGAAAAGAGCAGAGACTTCCATGGTGGTCCAGAGGTTAAGAATCCACCTTCCAATGTAGGACACACAGGTTCGATCCCTGTTCAGGGAACTAAGATCCCACATGTGGAGGGGCAACTAAGCCTATGCACCACAGCTACCAAGCACATGCTCTCTCTAGCCCACACGCCACAACTAGAGAAAAGCCCCAGCACTGCAACAAAGAGCATGCATGCTGCAACTAAAACTCAACGCAGTTATAAATAGATAATTTTTTTAAAAAATGAAAAACAAAAAAGGAAGCCACACCATGGGAACAAAGTATTCACAATACATATATCTCAAGATTTTTATCCAGAATATATAAAAACTTTTATTATTCAAAAATAAGATAACCCAAATAAAAAATGGACAAAATATTCTGAAAGGTATTTCCCAAAAGATATACAAATGTCACATAAGCATACAAAAGATGCTCAACATCATCAGGAAAATAGATATTAAAACCACAATGAGATACCATTACACATCCACGAAAGTCACTAAAGTGAAAGTTGCTCAGTCACATCCGACTCTTTATGACTCCATGGACTATACAGTCCATGGAATTCTTCAGGCCAGGAAATTGGAGTGGATAGCGGATCCCTTCTCCAGCGCACCTGGCTGACCCAGGAATCAAAGGGGGTCTCCTGTATTGCAGGTGGAATCTTTACCAGCTGAGCTACCAGAGAAGCCCTAAAGTCATTAAAATGAAAACCAACAGCAATACCAAGCATTGACAAGGATATGGCACAACAGAAAATTAATACATTGCTGGTCAGAATGCAAAACAGTACAAATATCTTAGAAGATTCAGTTTCCTCTAAAGCTACACATATACTTACCATAAAACACAGCAATTCAATCCCCAGGTAAACATATATTCATACACAGACTTGTGACATATGCATACAGCAACTTTATTCACAGCAGATCAAAACTTAGATGTTCATCTACAACCTAGATGTCTGTCAACAGATATGAAGAGCAAATCGTCATATATCCATACAACAGAGTAGTGCTCAGCAACAAAAAGGAATACAGTACACAACAGCATGGGTGAATCTCAACATGGATGGATTTCAAAAGTATTATGCTAAGTGAAGAAAATCAGAAAGAGCATATATTGTATGATCTATTTATTTGAAATTCTAGAAAAGTCAGATCAGTGTGTAGTCACAGAAAGCAAGTCACTAGTTGAACAGTGTTTGTGGGGTGGAAGGGAGCTGATTATAAATAAACTTTAGAGAATTTTCTGGGTGATAGAAACACTCCCCATCTTGATGGCAGTGTCAAAACTCTTCAAACTTAAACTTACCATAAGTGCATTTTATTATATGCAAAATTACACTCAAGAAAGTTGACAGGGTGGGCAGAGATACTGTTTCATATCCTCTCCTTCAAATTAAATCTAGAATCAATATTGTGGTCTAGCACAATGCTAAGTCAGTAGACCTTTTAAATATGCCAAACAAGTGTTTGCATATTGCCTTGTAATTAAACATTGCCCATTTTCAATAGAATTTCCATGATTAAAAAAAAATTTCTAAAATTAAATTTGGTTTTTGCCTCATGCTTACGTTGAAATAATCTACAGTAATCTTTGTTATGAGGGACTCATAAAGTAACACCCATTTTCCCTTCCTGACTTTTGAACCACTTGAGAGACAAAAGGTCATGCAGAGATTTAAAAGTCAGATTTATTGCTGAAAAAGTCTAGGTTAAAGGATATGATTTAGGTTTGTGACAACAATGGCCACCTAGTATCAAACCCAGAATTAGACAGACCTGCTCACCGAGGCATGGGCAGTCCTAAACAACTACAGGTTTCCTCTCGCAGGGACAGACAGTCTTCGCTGCAAAACATACATTTCCAACAAGAGACCACAACATAGGCTGTCTGCAGGCATGACACATTCCAAAAAACAAAGGCAGAAAGAGGCTTGCATGTCCAGTTCTCTATCTTAAACCCCCTTTACTGGGGAGATGGCAGGGAGGAACAAAGGGAAAGACCAGAATTCCTTGGTTAATGGATGTCCAAAGCACCGTGGAAAAAAAGCCATCCCCTTCCCCATCCTTCTGCCTTCTCAACCAACTATAGACTATCATTTCTCACCCTTTCTTCCACTCTGGCACACACAGCAAGTGAGGTTCACACCTAATACACATTAATGCACAGTTCATGGTACACTGGCTATAGGGCCATCCCCTCTTTCACTCAAGTAGGCATATTTAATTGCACGCAGGTAAAGTGACATATTTCATTTTACTTTAGTAATGAGTGAATCATTTACAAACTTGTGTATTTTTATTATTGGCTTAAAAAAAACCATTACTTTCTCAATCCTAAAATGTCATCAGTTACAAAACACAACACCAGTTTCATAATAATCTCTAAAGAAAAACACACTTAATATAACCTATTGATTTGAAGACAAGTATAGAAGTATGGTTCTTATGTCAATGTACAACTCATTTAGATACATGTATGTCATGAAATCAAAGTCCAAATCAATTTTAAAAGGCTTCTGACTCATGAAGCCTGAAATTAAAGAAATTATCAACAATTTCCTGCTGCTGAGAAAGGCAGGGAAACGAGCTTTTGACGTCATTATACAAAGCACAATTTTCAAACTGAAAAGGCTATATTGGTCAGTTATAATCATGAAAACACTTGCATTCTGAGCCAAAGCTTTTTTTATTTAAACTCTTCTTTATAGTTTTGCCATATAACATCAATTTAAAAGCTAATTTCATATTGAAGTGTACCATGAAACCCTGCACACAGGCTCCCATTAAAGTAGATCTTGGTTCAAGAGAGGAAACATGTATACCTGTGGCTGATTCATGTTGATGTATGGCAGAAATCATCACAATATGTGAAGTTATTATTATCCAATTTAAAAAATGTAGAAAAAAAATTTAAAAAAAAAGAATTACAAAAAAATAAAATAGATCCAAGTTTTGTGGTCTAAACCTTGCATGTGTTTATGTAGTATTTGTTAGCACATTTAAGATAAATACTTTATAATCTAAGAACCTGTTGTCTAGAGAATAATGATTCTCAAATTATCAGATATGGTCTGGATTATATAGTGTACTGACTAATGAGTATCTATGCCACACACATTTTTAGAAAGAATACTACAAATTATGTTCAATATAATATTAGTGTTTAGTGCTGTTTCAGAAAGTATATTAAATATCTTTAATTATATCATTATCATGAACATCAATTATTTGCCTCAGATTGAACGAATTTGCTATTACAGTTACCTGTATAGATCTATCAGTTTTCACATCCTTATAAAATAATGTATGCATTTTCCCCTTCGTACACAAAGGAGTGCTAACTAAGCATTTTTGGGAGCCTGAAGAAATGAGATCCCTTTCTCCTCCATAAATCACTATTTCATTCTCTCCTCCATCTTGCATCTAAACCATCTTATGTCTTATCTCTGTGTAAGAAAGAGACTAACCTGGCCTACTGATGCCAGGACAGAGGCAACAGTAGATTCATAAATAGAATCTAGCAGCTACATGCACTCCCATCCTGGATCTTGTTTCTTTTGGGTTGAGGTATAAACCTTATACGAAGAACAGTCCCCAACTGAAAGCCATCCGTCCTGTAGTATTAGAAGTAGTGACTTCTCACTTCCAAGTATGGAAAAATTACAAAGAAATTTTCCTCCTTTCTTAAAATCAGAAGAAAGTGAAGTTAAATAAAATCAATTCAAGAGCTTCATAGAAACAGCTAGCATTTACTGAGTACTTCATACACAAGACACCATACAAGGTGCCTTATATATTTTATTTTCACATAAGGAATAAATTAATCAAATTTTTTCAAAAGCTAACACAAAGTAATAGGCAAACCCTTAAAAGCAAAAAAAACTATTTATTCACAAACTATACAATCAACATCAGTTACTCGAAACAAGATATGAAACAGTAAGTGCACATTTCTCTACATACCCATCTACCTGCCCTTGAAGAATATGCATTATTAAACAAAATAAAATATTATTAGTATTTTTTTTTTTGGATCTTTCTAAAACAAACTTCTCTAACCAGAGCGAACTATCTGATATAACTTTAGGGGAAAGAAATAGTACTTTTCGAGGCAAAAGCTGGCTTCTCCAACTCTGAAAATAAGAAGTAAGCATTCCACTAATAAAAATGTTTTTCAGCCATCTCTGACCGTTACATGTACATGCTCCCAGTGGGCAAGATAAAATTCCTTAAAATAAAAAGTAACTTACTTCCTCTCTAACAAGGATAAAATACCAATACTAGCTTCCTGAGTTTCAGAAATAACAGTACCCAGCAGTTCTATGTAACTGTACTATAATAATTAACATTAGCAATGACAGTATTGATTTGTGGATATGATGGTGACCTTTCAATGAAATATATCCTTCAATATATCCTTTCTACTCATGGGATTAAACCGTAAATCACATTTCAGTTTCTGTGTATGTTGCGCCTAACGTTATTCACTCCTTTATTTCAATAACATATCTACTTTTCCCCCTCAATTTTTAGAAAAGTATAACTGAGTCATTTAAAATTGTGATTGTTTCTCATTTTACTGAGCAGTTCCATAAAAGTTAACTAGAAAAGGAATTCTAGACCATCAGCTAGGAAATTACAGCAAGAAATAAGTTGTTTTTAATGTTTTTAATCTTTTAAAAATAAGTAAAAGAAAATACTGCTTTTGACTGGGAAAACAGTAGTGCAATTTGTCATGATATATCTATAAGAGCCACTGATTTTTTTAAAAAATTCACATCTTTAAAATGACTCACTTGGTGCTAAGGACTACTCTATCTACCTTAATAATTTAAAAAATAAACCATGATTCTGACATTTGTCAGTATCTCACACATCTAACAAATACTGAAAGTGGCAACTATCATTGTTATAATAATTATAAAGTTAAAAGCACAAATCAAAATTAAGAGAAACTTCAGAAAATGTTCAGCGTACACATTTGCATGCATTTTCAAACTTTCAAGATCCTACATAGGACCAAATGACAACTCTGAATCAAAATGAGTATCAAAAAGATTCAAGCTTTGTGACTGACTTACTCTAATGAAACAAGAGAAAAAGAAGAGTGAATAGGAACAGCAGTATATTTCTAGCAGGGAAAGAAGCCTACTTCCTTTATTATAAAACAAAAACCAACAAGTCAATATTTTAATAACACTGGCCATCAAGTTATTCACTATTTGAGAACTTACTTTTCAAGTTATATCTTGAAAATGCATTCAGTTATATATTTGGATTAAACTTCTTAATCAAAAACCATGTACTCAGAATTTTAATCTTGAGCTGAAATCACACCTTATCAAAGCACAGTCCAAAAACTATACAATAATTCTTTCACTTAAGTTTTATATGTCTCATCTGAAAAACACAAGCGGGAGTTTTACCCTGTTTCTCCAGACGAAATGACCCCACGCCTAAAATTTAAGTGGTAATCAAAGATGGATTCAAGCGACTCTTGCTGAGCTTCATCGGGCTTTGATAAAAACAGAGCCATCCGGCGGTGAAGCACCATCTTCCTTCTCGGTCACAGTCTCTACAGTCCCAGAAGCTGACACAATAACCATCGTTTTATTTGCTGCAACTGTCTTCTGTTTTTCAGCAATAGCTGCACAAACAGCAACAATTTCATCACTTTCAAAGTCATAGTCAGGAATTGACTTGGGTGAGAAATGTGTTACTTCTGCTGGTACTTCACTCTTTTTAATCCTCTCTGCTACTTTCTGCTGCTCCTGGAGTGTTCTTGCCCAAGAAAGGTCTTCTTTCCATATCTCAGGGTTCATTGGATAGATGTGAAGGGCTACTTGAAAACTTCGAATTGCCTACAGGGAAGAAAAGGTCAGACTTCTTTGCTTAGTTTTAATAAGGAATGTATTTAATATAAGCCACAAGATGCCTCTCTCTTTTTCTCACTGTATTACAATGTAAAGATGGAAGTTAGAGCTGTGCTAGATATGATGGTTATGGTTTAAAAAAATGGTAAATGTACTGGAATGATGGTTATGGTTAAAAAAAAAAGGGTCAAAAAGTATAAAAGAAAGTAGCTGACAAAACTGTTGATAAGGACCAAAAAGTCCATTAAAATAGAGGTATTGATATTATGGCTCAAAACAAGTCAAATGCACTGTTCAGCTTCTGGAGATCGACAAACGTGTAAATCTGGGGATTTCTTGGGTCAGCTCACGATCAGAAAGGCATCAGGAATGCATATCTTTGAAGCCAAAAGTTTAGATCATAATAATGATAACATGTCTTAAGTGTCACAAGAGGGCAAAGAAGAACATTATATATAATGATAAAAGAACCAATTCACCAGAAAAATATAATAATTATAGATAAATACATAACGTCAGAACATTGACATGTATAAAGTAAACACTGACAGAACTAAACGGAGAAACATACAGCAATAAAGTATTAGTAGGAGACTTCACGGAGAAGGCAATGGCAAGCCACTCCAGTACTCTTGCCTAGAAAATCCCATGGACAGAGGAGCCTGGTAGGCAGCAGTCCATGGGGTCACTAAGAGTCAGGCACGACTGAGTGACTTCACTTTTCACTTTCACACATTGGAGAAGGAAATGGCAACTCACTCCAGTGTTCTTGCCTGGAGAATCCCAGGGATGGGTGAGCCTAGTGGGCTGCCATCTATGGGGTCGCACAGAGTCAGACATGACTGAAGCGACTTAGCAGCAGCAGGAGACTTCAATGTTCTACTTTCAATAGTGGATAGAACATTTCAACATAAGATCAACAAGCAAACAGAAGACCTGAACAACACTATAGACCAAAAGGACCTAAGAGACAAATATAGAAAGATTCATCCAACAGCAGCAGAATACACATTATTCTCAAGAACACACAGAACGTTTTCCAGGACAGACCACATCTCAGGTCACAAAACAAGTCTTAAATTTAAGAAGACAAGCCAAATATCTTTTCTGAACTACAACAGAATAAAGCTAGAAATCAATAGAACTGGAAAAACTCACAAATACATGGAAGTTAAGCAGCACACTCTTAAACTACCGGTGAGTCAAAGAACTCAAAAGAGAAATTACAATGTATCTTGAAATGAAAATGAAACTATAAAATCCTTACGCTATAGGATGGTATATTTACAAAAGCAAAACTAAGTATAAGTTCATAGTGATAAATGCTATGTTTAAAACAGAAAAGATCTCAAGCAAAAACCTAACTTTACACCTCAAAGAATTAGAAAATGAAAAACAAAGTAAACCTGTGACCATTTTCTAACATACACACTCAGCTTCACATAAAAATCTAAATATTACTCATAGATATATATCCAACTATTGACTTTTAACTTACTGCCTGTTTAATTTACCTACGTGTTTTCTTAGGTTTTTATCCATATGGATATATTAAGAACTGTTAGATGTTAAAAATTTTAGCTTCTTTTCTGTATATTTTTTACAGTATTCCCTTCATTATGACAATGAATAAAAGTATTTTTTCTATTCCAGTGTTTCAAAATAATAGCTTAAGTTTACCTAAAAATCAAAAATTTAGATTTTTTCCAAATAGAGTCCTAAAATCATACTAAATGGGGGGAGGGAATCACTTTTGATTCCTCCAATAATTTCACAATATACATATAAAGAAATTTACCAAGGGGAAAAAAGTAACAGTTGGACCACTGGTACTCTTATTTTGAAAACTTAAAATACTGAATAATTTTACTTTCATTGGCTGATTCAAAATAGCTCTGTTGTTTCATCTACACTTTATTTTCTTTCTTTATAGGACAGTCTTTGCTATATGTCTTAGAGATTTTCTCCATTACCATAAACACTTGTAAGTAAAACAGATAATGATTTGTAAGATTTTATTAACAGAGAAATGGGTAAAAAGTATTATAAGCTAGACTTTTATTTGTTTTGCTATTAACCTGTTAGAAAACTAAATTCCTTGAATTTCTTTTTCCAATTGTGATATGATTTAAGTCTTCAGACAAAAGAGAGAAAAGATGACTATGTCAAATGGCAAGGAAAAAAGACAATCTCTGGTTAAACTTGTTTCCATCACTATGAATCTTCCTTCGGACTATCGTTTTGAAATTATTTCAATCAATTATTTTCTCATCAAAATTCTATATTATTTTTGAGAATTTGATAAATACCCTATTTGGTAATTAGAAGTAATCATATATTTACAAAAGTATCAGAAAAATCTAAGTTATCCACAACTTACTAAAACCATTACCAGTGATTTTAAACTCAAGATTTAGAAGCAATTTCTTTGGGATTTTTTTGTTTTGTTTTCAACTATAAAAGTCTAATAAAAGTATGAAAAATTTTAATTTACTTGATGACACAGAGGAAATCTGGCACCACTATATTAGATTTGCAAACACCTGTTAAGAAATTAGTTATTAGGTATATATAGTTCAGTCAAAACAAAAATGAAAAGAAGACACTGCTTACAGCCAACTCTGACCTACTGAGCCTTTGCTACATACAAGGTATAGTCCAGATAAGGTGAGAAATTCATTAAGTACCAGTTTATAGTAAACTTTACACAATGAATACTTCAATTTCATAAGCTTCTACCCTTTTCCATTTCTCTGCTCACCAAGCTTAGCAACTTTTCAGTCTAAGCATTTATTACCATTACTCTTCTGAATTCTACTTTCTTCCTTCTTCAACACAATCTGTTAGTGGTTTTGTCTCCATAGTGCTACTGATAGCACTTTATAATGGGGGTAAACTGAATGATGAAATGAACTAATCTAAGTTATTTTATATTTAAATAGGGTTTACCAAATGCCAACATTTATTAATTTTTTTTAATTCCCATGATGCCAAATACCGGAACAATATTCTGATCCTGATATATTGTAAATGATGTTTGTAATGGAAAAAAGATGTTCAGTAATAAGTGAGCAGTGTTAATAGGTTAATACCTTTAAAAGGTTATTTGCTATTTACCTTTTGTGTAGATCTGATAAATGACTATTTACCTTTTGGTTCAACTGATCAAAAACATGTCAAAATAAAATGTCATCACTGTAATAATCTGACTTCCTTACCAAGACTATCTCTCCTAATCCAAGTTGAGCACGCCCCAAAGTCTGCCAAGATTCCCATGAATGTGGATTTCTCTGGACAGCCATTTCTGCAGCATGAACTGCTGGGAACATTTCATGAAGAGACATTAGGACCTATGGCCAAAAAAGAAGAAATCCATCAGTAACATTCATAAATTAGCAAACTAAAAACTAGCCAAAAAAACATGGACAATCATATACAAACAACTCTCCATTTTTAAAAATATATTTTTAGTCTGGAAAATATAACATCTTAGTGGTTTTAACCCCCTCCTCTGCTACTCAGGGTTAAAAGTTACATTCTTTCTATTCCTGAAATAATTATGAAAAATATATTCTCTTTGCAACTATTGAACCCTACTGCATGCATACATGCTAAGCTGCTTCAGTTGTGTCCAACTCTTTGCAACCCTATGGACTATAGTCCACCAGGCTTATTTTGTCCATGAAATTCTCCAGGCAAGAATACTGGAAAGGGTTGCCACTTCCTCCTCCAGGGGTTTTTCCCAACCCAGGGATCAAACCCATGTCTCTTATGTTTCCTGCATTGGCAGGCATGTTCTTTAACAATAGTGCCACCTGGAAAGCCCCAACTAAACCAGATAGCCATATTCTGGCCATGATGGCTCACAGCTATTTGAACTCCAACTCCCCTTCTATTTACTCAACTTACAATGTGTTTTTTAGGGAACCCCGGGTCCTTCTGTCAAACTAGGTAAATTTAAATTTTGGTTCAACCACCCATCTTGTCCCACGTGAACATCTTCCTGCTATAAAGATCATTTAAACACGCCACCAGCCCGCCCACAATTAGGTTATCCAAATCATACACACCAGAAAAATCAAGGCGTTCCAGAACCCTCTACTTCAACTTATGGGGAAGTGCTGGCTTTTATCTATAAAATTTTGACCATTTGCATTTCACAAGATTTACGACACTACCATTATCAGGTTCCAAATAAAACGACTCATTTCATACAGTTTGTCACAAATCCAACCTTTAATATATACATATTTAAGATTAAAAATTAAAGGCTTATCCAAATGAAGGTCCTCATAGCATTTCATTCAGGGAGAATAATTTATTTAGATTTTTCCTGGATAAATTAAAATCAGATCTGAAAAAGGATGTGCCCTATGTTTTGGATCATCATCTGAAAGATATGCTAGGTGGGCAGATCAGGCTGAATTGCAACTATTCCATGCCAGAAGTATGTTAGTGCTCTGTCTGAGATTTTAAAAGTCTCTTGAATAATCTAATAGAAGTACTCAGAGGTTTTCTTTATGAACTTTCCCACAAAACATTAAAAATGTATTTATAAGTACAAATGTTATTTTTACACTATTAATAAACTGAGTCTATTCTGACCTTTTGCTATGGACCAAGCTGTTCTAAGAGAAATAACTTCATCCAGAATCCAATTCATCCTCATTCTGAAGAGACTGAGTTACTGTCAAGCCCACTACAATTAATTTCCAAGGAAAGCTAACACATTTCATCTATTTAAGAGATCACCAGTAACTTTTTAAAAGATACCCATCACTCATATCTGAAGCATAGTTAGGTTGAAATAAAAATTAGTTTCAATATTAAGGTAAACAAATTTCTAATTTGATGCATGAGGAAAAGAGCCATAAATAAGGTAACATATGTTTTTCTCAAATAAACAAATTGTATTTAACAAAAGAAAATGGGAGGAAATATTCTTTTGGTTCTTCACTGCTCACATCACAAACAGTGCAATTTCACAATGAAAGGGAAATTCTTCATAACCGTTACCTGTGATTTCATCTCATACAGGGTAGCGTCATTTGGGGTTAATTGTAGTGCTTCATCCCACTTCTGAATCGCCTCTCGGTATCTATAGTTGTTAAAGTTATATTAGTATTATATTTCCAGTAAGACTTTGAGAATACAAGACCAAATTTAAAAGTCAGAAAATAAGAAATAACTGTTTAACAAGAAATATCTCTATTCAAGAACTGATAATGATGATGTTACAAAAGCAGAAAAATTTAAGAGATGAAGGGAAAGGACAGCAAATGACAAAATATTTTTTAAAAAAAGGACAACGAAAGCAAAATATCAATTAAAAAAGACTGGAAATTTTCCATGAAAATTTATTTTCTGGGCTAAGAAAGCACCACAGAATTTCTTTTTTTCTCCAACCTCAGTGTCTGCATATGTTGTCACTCATTTCAGATGGATTACAAAGGACTGCTCCCAAGAATTTATAATTCAGTTGCAACCCCTGACCCCACTGCAGCAACCTAGCTGACAGAGATGACGATTTAAGACATTGCCAGGTCATTTTGTAAACATTCTTCAGTATTTAGTTTCTCTGTCTATAAGCTCCATGAGTCCAGGGATCATGTTTTATTTATCACTATCAATATACAGTAAGTTTAAGAGATATGGGTCATATGAATGAAAACCAAGTATGGAGACAGTGATTTCCACCATCGTCTTTTCACCGATGTTCTCCCAGTCATGACTCTCTTCGGAGTTAACATCTCCACCTAGATTCCTTACAGACATCTCAGACTCAATATGCCCCAAACTGATCTTAGCATACTCCATACTAAATCTGCAGAAGCATATGTATATATATATATCATTATGGCTGATTTACATCGTTGTACAGTAGAAACCAATACAATACTGTAAAACAATGATCCTCCAATTTTATAAATCTGCAGAAGTACAGCAGCACTGCCTTTTTTAAATAAAATTAAGGAAAGATTAAGTCCTATACATTATCCAAAGCAGTCATCCTCACAGCATTGTTCCCAAGCAGTTAACTCATATATACTTTAATATTTCTAGGAGGACAAACTTCAAATTACCAGAATATTCTTCATTATAACAAGTTGAAATTTTCTGTACCTTTCCGTCAATGCTACTCATTCTCTCTTCTAGAGCTGAACAGAAAGTATATAATCCACCAGTTTTGATGGTGGATGGTAGGTGATCTAGGGAGGTTTAGGAGGAAAAAAATGCACACAATCACACATGCACACGTGCACGCACACGCGCGCACACACACACACACACACACTACGCACACGCACACGCACACACACACACACTACACACACACACACACACACACACACACACACACACACACACACACACCACACACACAGCACACACACACCACACACACCACACACACCACACACACACTGGTCCCTGCCTCAGATCAATGACTGGAGTAGGGCCCAAGCATCTGTATTTTTTAAAAGTTCCCTAGGTTATACTAATAAAAACCAGGGTTGTGAATCCCTGATAATCTCTCTCTTGGTATATTAAGCCCTATCACGTGCTGTCTTCTCCTGAATCACTTCCAGCCACCCTTCATTTCCTCTACGGATTCTTGCACATAATTTCCTACCTACTACGTGAAGATCCAGGCCAACCGTAACAACCAAAACTGTGGGCTGACCTGCACTGATTTAAGCAGGGAGCAGAAAACTAAAGGCAGAATTAGGTAGAAAATACAAAGTTAAGTAACATTTAAAAAGTACATTCTCTGTTTTCACCATGCTATAGCATCCCTTTACTAGTAAATAATAAATGGCAATACCATCTCCAAGGTCGCACGCCAGTGTGGCAAATCTTAGACTACATCTGCCACACAGCTAAGCCCATGCCCAGCAGCAGGGGTGAGGGTGGACAGGGTGGCAAGAACTTTAGAAAGCCTGCCTTAACTGCCATATGGGCTGTAATCAACGGCTACTATTACTTTGTAGCAGCAGTCTACATACAAGGATAAGCTGAAGATTCACCCCACAACAGCTGGCAGTCTTTGTTTCTAGGCAAACCACATCTGAATATGCAGAAATGATGATCAGAACTACTATTCATATCTTCTACACTAATAGGTCCCCTGCTGACCTCTGAGAAGATATCTGTTTGAAGATTGTGTTTAACTCTGGGAGAAAGACCACTTGATTTTAGGAACTACTAATGATTTGAAGACAGACCATTATTCACCTCATTTTTATGATGTGCTACCACAATGCTCTGTTTTCCCTAGCCCCTGCCTGCATACTTTCTCTATAAGGCACGTCACAGCCTTCTTGGACTTAACAACAAACACTACAAAGCACCTCTGCACTACACTTGGGGGCCTTTTAAAACAGCAAAATCACCAAGAAAAAACAAAAAATGTGGAAATCATAACACTAAAGAGACCACAGTGAGGATGCCTGTTTTCACTGTGAGAGCTAAAACACAAAGGCAGGAGTCCCTCTGACTCAGCTGAGAACTCATCTGGGAAAGCACCTGGAAACTGATTTGGGGCTTACAAATACATTTAAAACGAGTAAGTGAGCTCACAAATACAGAATCCATGAATGAAGACTGTATTTATTTTTTTTTAAGAAAATGTAAAATGTTTAATAAACACATGAAGATGGCTACATGAATCACAAAATACCCCTCCCCAAAACTAATGAAATCAACAAAACTAAACAAAAGAAAAATGGGATAGAACAAATCTGTTTTCAGCAGCAGCAACCAAACAAGAAAAAATTCTGATCTAATGTTAGACAAGTGCTCCAACTTTCAGTCAACAAGTAAAAAAAAAAATCACATTTGGTCCCCTATCAGAAACAAAATAGGAGAAAATATATGAAACCATAGTTTTCAAGACAGCAGTCATCAGACAATGAGATAGTGATCTCTGAGAAATGGAAAACCAATTAGGTGAATCCTAAAACTGCTTCAACACCATTCACAACAGGATATAATATACAGTATAAAATATACTTAAGGATTATACTTGCAGAATATATGCAAGATGTTTAGACTGAAACCTCAAACATTGCTGAGAAATTAAAGAAGAGCTAAATAAAAGGAAAGAGATACTGTGTTTATAATTTAGAAAAAGACTCCATCAAAAGTGTCTAGTCATCATTTCTAATTCCATCTTCCCATTCTCCTTACATATTTCTTTTTTAAATTTCTCATTATAAAAGATGTCAAATAAAATCAAACAAGAATAGCATAATGAATCCCCATAGATTCATTACTCAATTTCAACAGTTATAAACTTCATTATAATTCTAGTTTCTCTATGCTGCTAACCACTTCCCAACCATACAACCCTAACCCTTATCTTCTGTGTCATAGATTTCATCTGTAAATACCTAAAAATAAGACGTCTTTTAAAAAACATTTGTTGGGCGAGAGACGCCCGGCTCCCGGCGGCGCAGACGCGAGAGACGCCCGGCTCCCGGCGGCGCAGACGCGAGAGACGCCCGGCTCCCGGCGGCGCAGACGCGAGAGACGCCCGGCTCCCGGCGGCGCAGACGCGAGAGACGCCCGGCTCCCGGCGGCGCAGACGCGAGAGACGCCCGGCTCCCGGCGGCGCAGACGCGAGAGACGCCCGGCTCCCGGCGGCGCAGACGCGAGAGACGCCCGGCTCCCGGCGGCGCAGACGCGAGAGACGCCCGGCTCCCGGCGGCGCAGACGCGAGAGACGCCCGGCTCCCGGCGGCGCAGACGCGAGAGACGCCCGGCTCCCGGCGGCGCAGACGCGAGAGACGCCCGGCTCCCGGCGGCGCAGACGCGAGAGACGCCCGGCTCCCGGCGGCGCAGACGCGAGAGACGCCCGGCTCCCGGCGGCGCAGACGCGAGAGACGCCCGGCTCCCGGCGGCGCAGACGCGAGAGACGCCCGGCTCCCGGTGCAACCGACCACGTGCAGAATCGTGGCTGAGAGGAGCTGCCCCGCGCCCAGGGTTGGGGCGGTGGCCGAGAGGAGCTGTACCACGTCCAGGAGGTGGTGGCTGCTTGGGCACCGGAGGGCCGAGAGGAGCTGATCCACATTCAAAGCAGGAGGGGCGGCCTTGAGGAGATACCCCTCGTCCAAGGTAGGGTACAGCGGCTGCGCCTTGCTGGAGCGGCTGGGAAGGGATACTCCACGACCAGGTGGAATATAGGAATCCAGTGTTCTGGGGAGGAAGGAACAAGACGGCGAGACCACTTTCTTCCCCACAAATTCATCAAAAGAACATTTGAACGTGGAGTAAAGTCCACAAAACCACTTCTGAATACTGGCAGAGGACATCAGGCTCCCAGAAAAGCAGCCCATTGTCTTCTAAAGGAAAGAGAAGAAATCCAGCTCCACCTACCAGAACACTGACACATGCTTCCCTAACCAGGGAACCCGGACAAGTCACCTGTCCAACCCCACACACAGCGAAGAAACTACATAATAAAGAGAACTCCACAAACTGCAAGAAGAGGGAAAGGACACCCCAAGCAAAGCAATATAAGCAAGATGAAGAGGCAGAGAAATACCCAGCAAGTAAAGGAACAAGATAATTGCCCACCAACACAAACAAAAGAAGAAGATATAGGGAATCTACCTGATAAAGAATTTCGAATTTTGATGGTGAAAATGATTCAAAATCTTGAAAGTAAAATGGAGTTACAGATAAATAACCTGGAGAAAAGGATTGAGAAGATGGAAGAAAGATTTAATAAGGACTTAGAAGAAATAAAAAAGAGTCAATATACAATGAATAATGCAATAGATGAGATCAGAAACACTCTGGAGGGAACAAACAGTAGAATAACAGAGGCAGAAGACAGGATAAGCGAACTAGAAGATAGAATTGTAGAAATAAATGAAACAGAGAGGAAAAAAGAAAAACGAATTAAAAGAAATGAGGACAATATTAGAGACCTCTGGGACAATGTTAAACGCTCCAACATTCGAATCATAGGAATCCCAGAAGAAGAAGACAAAAAGAAAGACCATGAGAGAATACTTGAGGAGATAATAGTTGAAAACTTCCCTAAAATAGGGAAAGAAATAATCACCCAAGTCCAAGAAATCCAGAGAGTCCCCAACAGGATATACCCAAGGCGAAATACTCCAAGACACACATTAATCAAATTAACAAAGATCAAACACAAAGAACAAATATTAAAAGCAGCAAGGGAAAAGCAGCAAATAACACTCAAGGGGATTCCCATAAGGATAACAGCTGATCTTTCAACAGAAACTCTTCAGGCCAGAAGGGAGTGGCAAGATATACTTAAAGTGATGAAAGAAAATAACCTACAGCCCAGATTACTATACCCAGCAAGGATCTCATTCAAATATGAAGGAGAAATCAAAAGCTTTACAGACAAGCAAAAGCTGAGGGAATTCAGCATCACCAAACCAGCTCTCCAACAAATGCTAAAGGATCTTCTCTAGACAGGAATCACAGAAAGAGTGTATAAACTTGAACCCAAAGCAATAAAGAAAATGGCTACGGGATCGTACTTTTCAATAATTACCTTAAACGTAAATGGGTTGAATGCCCCAACCAAAAGACAAAGGCTGGCTGAATGGATACAAAAACAAGACCCCCATATATGTTGTCTGCAAGAGACCCACCTCAAAACGAGGGATGCATACAGACTGAAAGTGAAGGGCTGGAAAAAGATAGTCCATGCAAATAGAGACCAAAAGAAAGCAGGAGTAGCAATACTCATATCAGATAAAATAGACTTTAAAACAAAGGCTGTGAAACGAGACAAAGGAGGAAACTACATAATGATCAAAGGATCAATCCAAGAAGAAGATATAACAATTATAAATATTTATGCACCTAACATAGGAGCACCGCAATATGTAAGACAATTACTAACAAGTATGAAAGGGGAAATTAACAATAACACAATAATAGTGGGAGATTTTAACACCCCACTTACATCTATGGATAGATCAACTAAACAGAAAATTAACAAGGAAACACAATCTTTAAATGATATAATAGAAGAGTTAGACCTAATAGATATCTATAGGACATTTCACCCCAAAACAATGAATTTCACCTTTTTCTCAAGCGCACACGGAACCTTTTCCAGGATAGATCACATCCTGGGACATAAATCTAGCCTAGGTAAATTCAAAAAAATTGAAATCATTCCAAGCATCTTTTCTGACCACAATGCAGTAAGATTAGATCTCAATTACAGGAGAATAACTATTAAAAGTGCCAACATATGGAGACTGAACAACACGCTGCTGAATAATGAACAAATCATAGAAGAAATCAAAAGAGACATCAAAATATGCATAGAAATGAATGAAAATGAAAACACAACAACCCAAAACCTCTGGGACACTGTAAAAGCAGTGCTAAGGGGGAAGTTCATAGCAATACAGGCACACCTCAAGAAACAAGAAAAAAGTCAACTAAATAACCTAACTCTACATCTAAAGCAACTAGAAAAGGAAGAAATGAAGAACCCCAGGGTCAGTAGAAGGAAAGAAATCATAAAAATTAGGGCAGAGATAAATGCAAAAGAAACAAAAGAGACCATAGCAAAAATCAACAAAGCCAAAAGCTGGTTCTTTGAGAAGGTGAATAAAATTGACAAACCACTAGCCAGACTCATCAAGAAACAAAGGGAGAAGAACCAAATCAATAAAATTAGAAATGATAATGGAGAGATCACAACTGACAACACAGAAATACAAAGGATTATTAGAGAATACTATCAGCAATTATATGGCAATAAAATGAATAACCTGGAAGAAATGGACAAATTCCTAGAAAAGTACAACTTTCCAAAACTGAACCAGGAAGAAATAGAAAATCTGAACAAACCCATCACAAGCACGGAAATTGAAACTGTAATCAAAAATCTCCCCGCAAACAAAAGCCCGGGTCCAGACGGCTTCACAGCTGAATTCTACCAAAAATTTAGAGAAGAGCTAACACCTATTCTACTCAAACTCTTCCAGAAAATAGCTGAGGAAGGGAAACTTCCAAACTCATTCTATGAGGCCACCATCACCCTAATCCCAAAACCTGGTAAAGACCCTACAAAAAAAGAAAACTATAGGCCAATATCACTGATGAACATAGATGCAAAAATCCTTAACAAAATTCTAGCAATCAGAATCCAACAACACATTAAGAAGATCATACATCATGACCAAGTGGGCTTTATCCCAGGAATGCAAGGATTCTTCAATATCCGCAAATCAATCAACGTAATACACCACATTAACAAACTGAAAAATAAAAATCATATGATTATCTCAATAGATGCAGAGAAAGCCTTCGACAAAATTCAACATCCATTTTTGATAAAAACCCTCCAGAAAGTGGGAATTGAAGGGACATACCTCAACATAATAAAAGCTATATATGACAAACCCACAGCAAACATTATCCTCAATGGTGAAAAACTGAAAGCATTTCCCCTAAAGTCAGGAACAAGACAAGGGTGCCCACTCTCACCACTACTATTCAACATAGTTCTGGAAGTTTTGGCCACAGCAATCAGAGCAGAAAAAGTCATAAAAGGAATACAAATTGGAAAACAAGAAGTAAAGCTTTCACTGTTCGCTGATGACATGATCCTCTACACAGAAAACCCTAAAGACTCTACCAGAAAACTACTAGAGCTAATCAATGATTACAGTAAAGTTGCAGGATATAAAATCAACACACAGAAATCCCTTGCATTCCTATACACTAATAATGAGAAAATAGAAAGAGAAATTAAGGAAACTATTCCATTCACTGTTGCAACGAAAACAATTAAATACTTAGGAATATATCTACCTAAGGAAACAAAAGACTTGTACATAGAAAACTATAAAACACTAGTGAAAGTAATCAAAGAGGACACTAATAGATGGAGAAATATACCGTGTTCTTGGATTGGAAGAATAAATATTGTAAAAATGAGTATACTACCCAAAGTAATTTATACATTCAATGCAATCCCTATCAAGCTACCAACAATATTTTTCACAGAACTAGAACAAATAATCTCACAATTTGTATGGAAATACAAAAAACCTCGAATAGCTAAAGCAATTTTGAGGAAGAAGAATGGAACTGGGGGAATTAACCTGCCAGACTTCAGGCTCTATTACAAAGCCACAGTCATCAAGACAGTATGGTACTGGCATAAAGACAGAAATATAGATCAATGGAACAAAATAGAAAGCCCAGAGATAAACCCACGCTCCTATGGACACCTTATCTTCGACAAAGGAGGCAAGAATATAAAATGGAGAAAAGACAGTCTCTTTAACAAGTGGTGCTGGGAAAACTGGTCAGCCACTTGTAAAAGAATGAAACTAGAACACTTCCTAACACCATACACCAAAATAAACTCAAAATGGATTAAAGATCTAAATGTAAGACCAGAAACTATAAAACTCCTAGAGGAGAACGTAGGCAAAACACTCTCCGACATAAATCACAGCAGGATCCTCCAAGACCCACCTCCCAGAATATTGGAAATAAAAGCAAAAATAAACAAATGGGACCTAATTAAAATCAAAAGCTTCTGCACAGCAAAGGAAACTCTAAGCAAGGTGAAAAGACAGCCTTCAGAATGGGAGAAAATAATAGCAAATGAAGCAACTGATAAAGGATTAATCTCCAAATTATACAAGCAGCTCCTGCAGCTTAATTCCAGAAAACTAAGTGACCCAATCAAAAAATGGGCCAAAGAACTAAACAGACATTTCTCCAAAGAAGACATAAAGATGGCTAACAAACACATGAAAAAATGCTCAACATCCCTCATCATCAGAGAAATGCAAATCAAAACCACAATGAGATACCATTTCACACCAGTCAGAATGGCTGCTATCCAAAAGTCTACATGCAATAAATGCTGGAGAGGGTGTGGAGAGAAGGGAACCCTCTTACACTGTTGGTGGGAATGCAAACTAGTACAGCCACTATGGAGAACAGTGTGGAGATTCCTCAGAAAACTGGAAATAGAACTGCCATATGATCCAGCGATCGCACTCCTGGGCATACACACCGAGGAAACCAGAATTGAAAGAGACACATGTACTCCAATGTTCATTGCAGCACTGTTTATAATAGCCAGGACATGGAAGCAACCTAGATGTCCATCTGCAGACGAATGGATAAGAAAGCTTTGGTACATATACACAATGGAGTATTTCTCAGCCATCAAAAAGAATGCATTTGAATCAGTTTTAATGAGGTGGATGAAATTGGAGCCAATTATACAGAGTGAAGTAAGCCAGAAAGAAGAACATCAATACTGTATATTAACACATATATATGGAATTTAGAAAAATGGTAACCTAAACCCTGTATAAGAGACTGCAAAAGAGACATAGGCATTTAGAACAGTCTTTGGGACTCTGTGGGAGAGGGTGAAGGTGGAATGATTGGGGAGAATGGAATTGTAGCATGTATATTATCATAAGTGACCAGTCCAGGTTCGACGCATAAATTTTCCTCTGTTCATTTCTTTGCATTTGTGCTTTTTTAATAAAAATACTTTTAACTGTAAAGAAAAAAAAATTATAAAAAAAATAAATAAATAAATTTTGAGAAAGTCAAAAAAAAAATAAAATAAAATAAAAAACATTTGTTGTTGTTTAGTCACTAAGTTGTGTCTGATTCTTTTGAAAGCACGTGGACTGTAGCCCACCAGGCTCCTCTATCCATGGAACTTCCCAGGCAAGAACACTGGAGTGGGTTGCCATTTCCTACTCCAAGAAGACTATTTAAGAAACAATGTTATAGCATTTTCTCAATGTCAAATAAAATGTCACTAAACACAAATGGTAATTACTTTTCACTAAAATTATGGCAGATTTCTATCATACAGTTTTATGTGCTCATGAGAAAATACCAAAACAAATATAAAAGCTATTCCTGTACAGCTCTGTGCTTCATGGGTTTAGTCATGTCTGACTCTTTGCAGCCCCATGGACTACGGCCCTCCAGGCTCCTCTGCCCACAGAACTTTCCAGGCAAGAATACTGGAGTGGGGTACCATTTCCTTCTCCAGGGGATCTTTCCAATTCAGGGATCAAACCTGCATCTCTTCTGACTCTTGCATTGGCAGGCGGATTCTTTACCACTAGTGCCACCTGGGAAGTCCCTTCTATACAGACACATTTTAGTAAATCACTAGCCAATGCAGGATTCATCACCTTATTTCCTTATTAAAAACTGTATTATCAAGAACATTAAAGTTTTCACCTTATTTTATATTGTGTTCCTAATATTTATAATTATTATTTTCCCAAAATGCTTAACGATAGAAGTAACTTTTAGAGTTTGCTTCCTTGATTTTGGGAGAGCTTTTACAGAGAAATTATAAAGATGTTCAGTTCAGTTCAGTTCAGTCGCTCAGTCATGTCCGACTCTTTGCAACTCCATGAATCACAGCACGCCAGGCCTCCCTGTCCATCACCAACTCCCGGAGTTCACTCAAACTCACGTCCATCGAGTCGGTGATGCCATCCAGCCATCTCATTCTCTGTCGTCCCCTTCTCCTCCCACCACCAATCCTTCCCAGCATCACAGTCTTTTCCAGTGAGTCAACTCGTCGCATGAGGTGGCCAAAGTATTGCAGTTTCAGCTTTAGCATCAGTCCTTCCAATGAACACCCAGGGTTGATCTCCTTTAGAGTGGACTGGTTGGATCTCCTTGCAGTCCAAGGGACTCTCAACAGTCTTCTCCAGTACCACAGTTCAAAAGCATCAATTCTTCGGCGATCAGCTTTCTTCACAGTCCAACTCTCACATCCATACATGACCACGGGAAAAACCATAGCCTTGACTAGACGGACCTTTGCTGGCAAAGTAATGTCTCTGCTTTTTAATATACTATCTAGGTTGGTCATAACTTTCCTTCCAAGGAGTAAGTGTCTTTGAATTTCCTGACTGCAGTCAGCATCCACAGTGATTTTGGAGCCCAAAAAAATAAAGTCTGACACTGTTTCCACTATTTCCCCATCTATTTCCCATGAAGTGATGGGACCAGATGCCATGATCTTTGTTTTCTGAATGTTGAGCTTCAAGCCAACCTTTTCACTCTCCTCTTTCACTTTCATCAAGAGGCTTTTGAATTCCTCTTCACTTTCTGCCATAAGGGTGGTGTCATCTGCATATCTGAGGTTATTGATATTTCTCCCGGCAATCTTGATTCCAGCTTGTGCTTCTTCCAGCCCAGCGTTCCTCATGATGTACTCTGCATATAAGTTAAATAAGCAGAGTGACAATATACAACCTTGACGTACTCCTTTTTCTATTTGGAACCAGTCTGTTGTTCCATGTCCAGTTCTAACTGTTGCTTCCTGACCTGCATACAGGTTTCTCAAGAGGCAGGTCAGGTGGTCTGATATTCCCATCTCTTTCAGAATTTTCCACAGTTTATTGTGATGTAATTTTTGAAATTAGAGTCTGCTTCCTTGATTTTGTGAGAGCTTTTACAGAGAAATTATAAAGATGTTAAAAGTAGCATTAGACAGATTTGACTGAAAATTGTGTGATTTCCAATGCAAGTAGATCAGGTTTCAAGTTTCAGATAATGCTCAATATACTAAATTAAGCCAAAACAAAAAAAATTCCATAAATTATTTTATGTTTTTCTGTCTAGAATTTAGAATAACATTCTGAAGAAACTAAGGAAAAAATAACGTGTAGTTCCATATAATGAGCACTCATAGTAAGGAACCTAACTTCCCGAAACTTCAGGAAGGCTCAGAGAGAAAGAAAAAAAAGGAGCAAAAACAATGGAAGAGAACAAGTATACTTCCTAACTGCATATTCTCTCAAGATAGTCATACTGAAGGAAAGGGGATTTGGAACAGGAAGAAGTACTGAGATGATGCTCAGACTACAGTGTATTAATACTGTGTACAGATACGATATAAATATACTTTAAAAAGAAATATTGATGGACCTTCCTGGTGGTCCAGTGGCTAAGAATCCACCTGCCAAGGCAGGCAACACAGATTTAATCCCTGGTCCAGGAAGAGCCCACAAGGCGCAGAGCAACTGAACCCTCGCACCCCAACTACTGAGCCTGTGTTCTGGAGCCTAGTGCTCTGAAGCGAGCGGCAATCTCTGAGCCCATGCACCCTGGAGTCTATGCTCTGCAAGGAGAGAGGCCCCGCAACTCAAAGCACACCACAACTGAAGGACTGCCTCTACTCACTGCAGCTAGAGAAAGCCCGCCTGCAGCAACAAAGACCCAGCACAGTCAAAAACAAGTAACATAAAGTAAAATTAAGTTAAAAATAAATTTTAAAAGAGGAACTCAAAAGCCTCTTGATGAAAGTGAAAGAGGAGAGTGAAAAGGTTGGTTTGAAGCTCAACATTCAGAAAACTAAGATCATGGCATCTGGTCCCATCACTTCATGGGAAATAGATGGAAAAACAGTGGAAACAGTGTCAGACTTTGTTTTTTTGGGCTCCAAAATCACTGCAGATGCTGATTGCAGCCATGAAATTAAAAGACGCTTGCTCCTTGGAAGGAAAGTTATGACCAACCTTGATAGTATATTAAAAAGCAGAGACATTACTTTGCCAACCAAGGTCCGTCTAGTCAAGGCAATGGTTTTTCCCGTGGTCAGGTATGGATGTGAGAGTTGGACTGTGAAGAAAGCTGATCGCCGAAGAATCGATGCTTTTGAACTGTGGTGTTGGAGAAGACTCTTGAGAGTCCCTTATACTGCAAGGAGATCCAACCAGTCCATTCTAAAGGAGATCAATCCTGGATGTTCATTGGAGGGACTGATGCTAAAGCTGAAACTGCAATACTTTGGCCACCTCATGCGACGAGTTGACTCACTGGAAAAGACTCTGATGCTGGGAAAGGTTGGGGGCGGGAGGAGAAGGGGACGACGGAGAAGGAGATGGCTGGATGGCATCACCGACTCTGTGGTCATGAGTTTGAGTGTGCTCCGGGAGTTGGTGATGGACAGGGAGGCCTGGCGTGCTGTGATTCATGGGGTCGCGGAGAGTCGGACACGACTGAGCGACTGAACTGAACTGAACTGAACTGAAAAATTAAAAAAAAAAAAAAATTAGAAACGCTGAGTTGGCCAAAAAGTTCCTTCCGTTTTTTCCCACAAAATCTCATGGAAAAACCCAAATGAACTTTTCGGTCAATCCAATACTAAACTGCTCTGAATTCTAGTCACCACTCCTTATTGAAACTATGTGGACAAGGATTAGGTCATAAAGTCTACTTTCTGACCTAATAATTTAAACTACTTACACAAAAGAAGAAACGGGTCTTTAAAAGTTTCTAATTTATTATACACAAGAACTAACTATTTACAATGGATCTATTCACTCTGGAAACAGGAAGGAACTCTGAAGTTACTTGGAGGTGCAAACACACTGAATAAAGATCATTTTCAAAAGCAAATAAAAACAATAATGCCAACTTCTAATTAGTAAAGGACATTTCTTAGTTATTGTATTGAACACAGTTGCTCTATTCTACCCCGTGTGACACTAGATGATGAGAATTTTCTAAAAAACTTATAAAAAAGTCATAATTTTATTATCAGATTCTTCCTTTAATATCAATGTTTTACTTCAGATAAAAAAATTACTTAAAATATTTTACTATCTCTATTACTCCATTCATTTAGCTTACACATACATGTCACAAAATAAAAATGCACTGGCAATTAATTTCAGTACAATTTGGATCCAATAAAAATATTCACAAATAAATGGGCTGGACTATAGCAAGTTCCTATACTTAAATGATAAATATGATAAAATCATAATAAAGGCAAAACAATAAACAGTAACTCTCTTCACCTGATGAACTCAATCACTTGTCTTCTTGCTTTCTTGGAGAAGCCTTCTGCTGAATCCTGGCTCATGGTATCTTTGTAAAACTATTTGAGGGGAGCTTCCCTGATGGCTCAGTAGTAAAGAATCCACCTACCAAAGCAGGAGACAAGAATTCGATCCCTGATCTGGAAGATCCCACATGCCTTGGGGATCTTCCCAAGATTTAAGTCTGTGTGCCACAACTATCAAGGCTGTTCTCTAAAACTTGCCTGTGATCCGCAATAAGAGAACCCACCTCAATGAGAAGTCCATGCACAGCAACTAGAGTAGCCTCTGCTTGATGCAACTAGAGAAAAGCTCATCCAGCCAAAAATACATAAATAACTTAAAAAAAAAAAGCAATTTGAAACTTTACATTTATTTCCATGTTTACTTAATCTAAAAGCTCTATGCAGACAGTGTAAGAGGTATTTTGCTCACCAAAGCATATGCAGCTGTAGCAGCTAACACAGGATGAACTGGAACTCTGTGGAAGGGGCCTGACCAGAAAATATCAGCCACTGCCTGATTCAAAACTGCAAATGGCATAATCAGAAACGTAGTCTTAAAGAGTCCTAACGACCAAAAAAACCAAAAAAGAGTTCTAACGAATTTCAGTGCCATGTCCGACTCTTTGCAACCTCATGGCCTGTGGCCTGCCAGGCTCCTCTTTCCATGGAATTCTTCAGGCAAGAATACTGGAGTGGATAGACATTCCCTTCTCCAGGGTATGGATATTCCTGATCCAAGGATCGAATCCGGGTCTCCTGCATTGCGGGCAGGTTCTTTATCATCTAAGTCACCAGGGAAGCCTGTATTTGGAGAACCTAGCAATGAAAATAAACTAAACTTTTGGGCTAAGGAAATACATTATTTGAAAAATTAACCCCAGTAATCAATGAAGAATTTGCAGTTCATAAGATAAATGTAAAAATCCTAAATAAAGGATTAGCAATTAAATCCAGCAACTTAGTAAAGTATAAAATCCACATGACCATGTAGGATACACCTCAGAAAACCATTAGAAAAGGTTTCATGAGATGATGGAGGAAAAGATTACATGACACTCAACAATGCTTACTATAATTTAACATCCATTTTTTATTATTTATAGCTATTATCTATATGATTTTTAACAAAAAATATATACATCATCGAAGAAATTTAGTTCCTTGGTGCTGCTGCTGCTGCTAAGTCACTTCAGTCGTGTCCAACTCTGTGCGACCCTATGGACAGCAGCCCACCAGGCTCCTCTGTCCATGGGATTTCCTAGGCAAGAACACTGGAGTGGGTTGCCATTTCCTTCTCCTCCTTGGTGCTATAATACACTAAATATTAATCATATTGACATTATCTCTAAAAGCATTAACTACATCACCCCAAAAAAGTGGCATATTATGAGTGATTATAAGCTTTTCTCTAACATTTCCAAATGTTATTATAGACACAATATGAAAAACTCTGGAAGTATGCTATGTTCTATCATCTTTCTCTTGAAAGTTCAATTATTCCTTGTTAACAATTCTTATACTCATAATTTTCTAATTTATAGCATAGTAGCAAATTCCATAGGATTTAACAGTAGCAAGCTAATCTCTCCCAGTCTTAGCATATCTGTCCAATCATTTTTCTCCTACTCACCACCACACCTCTGCTTCTCTCAGCTGTGTCTTTTTTTTTTTTTGACTTTTTGGCCATGTCATGTGGCATCTTCCCAGACCAGGGATCAAACCCGCACCCCCTGCAGTGGAAGTGCAAAGCCTTGGCCGCTGGGCCACCAGAGAAGTCCCTCAGCTGCACCTCTGCCTCATATCCACCCTCAGTCTACAAATGTGCATGCTGAGCTACCATCCCCACCCCTCCTCACCTAGTCAAAGGCTCTTTGTCCTCTGAGACCAAGTAAAAGTACTCTTTTCTCGTGAAGACCGTGAGTACCATTTAATTGACCACAGAGTCACACTTATAAGTACTTTATGTTTTACTAAACACTTTCCATACAATTACTTAACACATAATTATTTTCTAGAAAGTTAATTCACTTAGTGCTCAACAAATTCTATAAGACTGGCATTATTTGTTCTCATTTTACTGAGACCATTGACCAGAGAGTAGTTACAGAACTAGTCCAAAGACACACAACAAACCAGGACTTGAAGCGAGCTCTTAGAACTACATGACCAATGCTTTCTCCAATGATCCCAATGTTGTTTTCATTTAATTTTTCTCTAATTCTTCTATGTCTTTTTATTTTCTCTTTACTAATGAATTCAGGGACCAAAAGGTGAGTTTGCTTATATTCTCTACAACACCCAGAACACAGCCGGGCACAGAAAAGGTGCTAGTATCTCTGATTCTGCCTATCTCATTCGTCCTTTCCTTCTCCAAGAGAAGTCTTGAAAAGCAGCAGAGAAAAGCATGGAAGATAGGAAGAAGGGACAGGAGCCAGCATGTTTCCAATACATTAAATAAAAAAAAAGGAAAGAATAAAAAAAAAATTCTACCCCAAGACAAAAGTAGCAAACACCTTAATTCTTATTTTGTTTCACCTCTCCATTCCAGGTACAGAAATCACAAGAAATTCCCAAGTCCAGGAGAATGGAAATACGGGTAGACAGAATCAAGAGATCAGAAGTAGGGATATCTTAAGACTCTGGGATATCTGAGGTTTCAAGAGCCGTGTGGCTTTGGGGAAGGGTCTGGAGGCCAAGGTCAGTGTAGTAATGGTCCATACAGTGAATATTTCAGGCTTTGTGAGCCACAGTCTCTGACACAACTACTCAGTCTGCTGTAGCACAAAATCAGTCACAGGCAATACACAAAGAAAAGCACCTGCTTGTGTCCCAATAAAACTTTATTTATAAAAGCAGACTTTGGTGTGACAACCCCTACTCTGGTTGGCCTGTGCGTGCCAAGTCACTTCAGTCATGTCCGACCCTTTGCAACCCTATGGACTGCAGCCTGACAGGCTCCTCTGTCCATTGGATTCTCTCGGCAAGAATACTGGAGCAGGTTGCCATGTCTTCCCTCCAGGGGATCTTCCCAACCCAGGGAAAAAACCCGCGTCTCTTATGTCTCCTGCATTGGCAGGTGGGTTCTCTACCACGAGCGCCACCTGGAAAGGCCCAACTTGATCCAACCACTGTTAAAACTTTGTCACATGTCCTTTTTACTTTCAGTCCTATTTTCTTCCTAACTCAAGCAAGGGCAGTTATCAACCCATGGAGGGCATTTATGGAGGACTTTTTGGTTGTCACTAAGACTTGAAGACACTAACGGCAAGAGGATCAAGGATTAGCAGCCTGCAAAGCAAACGGCAATCACGCACAAGAGACTGTCCTGCCCAAAATGCCAACAGCATTATTCCTAAAAGGTCAGGATGGCTCTTCCCATCCACCCCCACAAAGCTGCTTATGCACTGAAGTTTAAGTTGTCCCAAAGTACAAAATAAACCAAGATGACACTGACCATCACTAGTTCTGTTTTCTCCTTTCATTAGGCAGGCACGCAAACATGCCCACGCATACAAAAACGCACACATGCAAACACAGGCACACAGATTTGAGGCAGAAAGAAAAATGTCCTCTTCCCCAGCTGCGCTGCTTTGATTTGGAAAACAGCCACTACTGCTAGCAGAGGCACTGCCAAATGAAATGTGCACTGTTGCTAAAGGCATACACAGGCTTAAAGAACAACTGAGCTGCTTTCCACTGGCTAAAGAGAGCCAAGAACTGGTGGGCATTTCCTTCACTACCATCAGCTTGTGGAATTCCCTCCCCTCCCTCATTTCTCATTTCTCCCCTTCCTCTTCTCCTGGCCTATGAATAAAAGGTGGTACCACCAAGCTCCTCCATTTTTGGATCACAGGAAACTTGGCACCTAATAAATCAATGGTCACTCATAAGCTCTACAGCATATCTCTTAATTCAACTTTGGTTTGGAACAGATTGAACAGACATGGCCCTACTGCAGCTGCTGGAAAGGAAGCATTAAAAGATAAAAGCTTGGTTTAAAGTCGCTATGGTTAATAAGTGTCCAAAGTCTGATTCAGCCAGTTTAAAGACAACCTTAACAGTATGCCACTGAACCAGCACAAAGAAGGAAGCAGAGTGAATAGTTCCAGGGACTGCCCAGGGGCTGGGTAAGATAATACCCAACACTGAGGTATAAGAACAGCTGGTGACCAAGCCAAGTAAATCAGCACACCTATTACCAGACAGAAATGTCATAGGGTTTAGCTACTTTGCTCCCAATTAGACTGTAATTTGCTATAGCATCAAGTTTAATGAGCTATACAGTTACCAGCTTATTCATTTAATAAGCATTTATTGAGCACCAGAGCAGAAGACTACTGGGCCAGGGAGTATTCTAGGTACTGAGGATGCAGCATTCAACAAAATATAAAAGGACCTACCAATCTTCTACAGCATACACTCTAGAACGTATGCGCGTGGGAAGAAGGCACAAAAAGACAACAAATATAAACTAAAACGTGGTTGCGCACCATGACGACAGACACACGGAGGGATATGACAGGGGTGAGGAAAAGTCTCTCTGGGAAGGCATCTGAGCTGAGAGCTGAGTGACAGAAAGCAGCCAGCCCATGGACAATCTGGAGAAGTTCATTCCAGACAAAGGAAAAGGCCAAGCGAGGCTTAAACACCCTTTTTTTTTTTTTTGAGGCAAGAAAAGAAAAGCCATTCCAGCATGACTATAGGAGGAGGAGGAAGGAAGGGAATTGACAGGTAAGAGAGGTAGTCTGAAGCCATGATTATGAAACTAGTAGGCCATGGTTATGAGTGCAGATTTTCCTGTATGAGTGAAGGGGAATCCACAGTTTCCAAGCAATACAGTCATGAATTGCTTTGCATTTTGAAAACATCAGTTGGGCCCAGCGGAGGAAAATGAACTGTAAGAGTCTAAGAAAGTACAGGGAGGCCTGTTAGGAGACTACCAGAGTAATCTATGTAAGATGACAATAAATTAGACTAGGATGACAGCAATGAAGACAGAAGGGAGGATAAAAGTGATTCAGAATATGTGAAAAAGTAAAATCATCTCAACTTGGATTAGATAAGAGGAGTGAAAAAAAGAAAGGAATCCAGGATGATATGTTAGCCTGATGATATGAAGCCTAAGCTTACAGGCTAACTCTTTGTGGCAGACAGGATCCAAAGAAAGAGTGAGGAAAAAAGAGAAAAGTAAGGCAGTTTGGGAGAATAAAACACAAGGCATATGTTAAGCTGACAACAGCTTCAAAAACACATACAGATGATTGTTAACCTTGGAGAACTTCTTCAGACACAGTGTGAAACCTCTTTGTACTGGAAATAGTCCAGTGGGGAATGGAGGAAAAAGAATTTATTTGCAGTTTCCCTCCCATATCCTGCCTCCAGTTGATCAAAGTCGGTCCCACAAGACTTTAACCCATTCACACTTCTGGGTATGTGACCCAGTCCCTCTAAAGAACCCATAAGGTCCAACCTAGCCATCATCAAAGTGTGATGGTCTTTTCATTATCAGCACCATACATGGCGGCTCTATAGTCTGTGCTGACAGCAGCATCTGCCGGGACCTTGTAGTAATAAGAATAGTTGTAATAACCTATTATGAAAAATAATCTGAAAAATATATATATATATGTATGTAACTGAATCACTTTGCTGTACACCTAAAACTGACACAATACTGTAAATCAACTACACATCAATTAAAAAAAAAAAAGAATATCGTGAACTTTCTCAAGGGCAGGGATCTGAGGGTGAGTGGGGCTGATTAGTTCTGGAATAGCACATCAACCAGCAGATATGATTTCACACTTCCAGTTTGTTTGTTGTAGTTTGCTAAGTCGTGTCCAACTCTGTGACCCCATGGATGATAGCCCACCAGGCTCCTCTGTCCATACAATTTTTTAGGCAAGAATACTGGAGTGGGTTTTCATTTCCTTCTCCACCGGACCTTCCCCACCGAGGGATCGAACCCACATCTCCTACAATGCAGGTGAGTTCTTTACCATCAAAAATTGTGAATCACTACATTGTACACCTATAACTTATATAATATTATACATGAACTATAGTTCAATTTTTAAAAGGGTAAAAAAGAGAGAAGAACAAATGACATCAAAACAAAAGGAAGGGAGACTTCCCTGGTAGTCTAGGGGCTAAGACTCCACGCTCCCAATGCAGGGCGCCTGGGTTCAATCCCTAGTCAGGGAACTAAGATCCCATATGCCATAACTAAAACCTGGCGAAGCCAAAAATTCATTAAATAGATTAAATAAAAAAAACCTTTTTTAAAAATGAGAGTGGTTTGAGGAACAAGATTTCTGATAAGGCAAAAAGGGATGAGATGGGCCTTTGATAAAAGCAGGGGCACTTCATTACAACACAGTGAAAGTAAGTGGCTTGGATGCAGACACACTCGGACTGGAAGACATGGTGAGAAAATAAAAGGCATTCTACACTGACGGCATCTATTCTCTTCCACAGAATAAGAGGCAAGATCACTGTCGTGAAATACATCCAGGCTGGCACTAAACAGAATGCATTTCACACAGCCAGATCACCCTCAAGTTCACTTTGGCAGGTATGTTTTTCTAGACATGGAACAAAATTCATGGCAAATTACAATTTATTCCAGCTTTCCAAACATACACACTAATACAAGGAAAAATGAGACGACTTAGCTACACAATTAAATATCACCATCTAGTGGTTGAAACCTTAAAAGCCACTGTGTAAAAGTTTGAACCCATACTGTGACTCTTCAAAAGGTATGCAAGTCCTTTGCATGCGTGTGTCCTGTGCAAGTGTGTGCGTGCTCAGTCATGCCCGACTTTTGTAGCCCACTAGGCTCCTCTGTCCATGGAATTTTCCAGGCAAGAATACTGGAGTGGTTAAAAAAAAAAAAAAAGAATACTGGAGTGGGTTGCCATTTCCTCCTCCTGGGAATCTTCCTGACCCAGGAAGATTGAATCCACATCTCCTGCATTGCAGGCAGATTCTTCATTGCTGAACCACCCTGGAAGTCTAAGGTATGTCCTAGTTAGTATTACTTTGAGAAAAAGATGCTTGAACAAAATAACTGATTAAAAAAAAAAAATTTAATACTTCATGAAATGCATCAATCACATTTTCCTAAGAGTAGTTAATAGTGTGTTACTAACGAAGTAAACTGGACAGGGCAGAGTCTGTGCTGGTCAAGAACTGTGTCTCCTTTGGAGGAAGAATGACATTAACACACTCGGACCATACACATTCAATGTACTCAGACAATTCTCTAAGTGCTGCTGCTACTGCTGCTGCTGCTGTTAAGTCTCTATTCAGTCGTGTCCGACTCTGTGCAACCCCGTAGACGGCGGCCCACCAGGCTCCCCCGTCCCTGGGATTCTCCAGGCAAGAGTACTGGAGTGGGGTTCTCTAAGTGCTAAATGAAACTAAATGAGAAAATCTGCAGGGTAAAAAGAAAATCTCAAGAAGGCAAAACAATGTACCCCCGGAAATTGAAGGAGCTCCCTCCATCAACCTTCCCCCCTTCCTTCTCTAGTAATGCCTCCAGAGGCACCACTACTTCTCTACACCCTTAGGATTATTACTCATTCCAAGTTCAAAGCTGTTCCATATTTTGTTACTTAATCCTTACCATCATAGCTTTTGGGGAAAGGAACTGGACTCAGAAAAGAACAATAATTCTCAAGTGTCATATTCTCAGGCAGGAGGAAGACAGGAAAATTCTATTCCCAAAGGTCCTCTGTGGTTGGAATATGAAATAAAATATGTTCTCAAAATGGTGTTCCGATCTGGAGTTTAAAAATATATATTCCTACAGGTATAATGTAACATATGGTAGTTAATCCACAAAAACCTATTTAGCCACAATATAACAAAACACAGCAGACTTACAAATATTCAGTAAATATCTACTGACTGGCCTCAGTAAATGACACGAATTGTTCTAAGAGCTAAAGGTAGAGTACATAAGTCTGTTTAGACAAAGTCCCTACACTCCTGGAGCTTACATTTCTATAGAAGACAAAGGAATATAACGCACTAAGTAAGTGAAAAGTGTAACTTCAAAAAGGGAGCAATACTAAAAGAAAGTTTAAAAAGCTGACGTGATTGTGGTTTTTCTTACTTTAAGTCATAAAATTACTTCTCACCATTGTTAACAAAATACAATGAAAAGGGTCTTACTGTTGCATACAAAGAGATCACAACCTAGTTTTTTCTCTTCAGGAGTGTTAACTGTAAACTTTTTTGTATTTCTTTGCTCTAGCAATACCAACTTGGTAGAATTTTCCTAAACAGGTAAAACAATTTCATGACTCTACTTCCATGTTCTGGTCACACTTTCTTGAAATACTTCCCACCACTACTGGTTTGGCAAATACTACTCCTTCTTTGAAACCCAACTGAAGACTGAATTTATCTGTCAGAACTTCCTTGATATACACAGATAGAACTGGTGGCTCTGATTTCCTGTGATTCTAAAATATTTTGTATGGACCTGTCTTACTGCACACACTACTCTACAATGTAATTATCTGTATTCTTGTGCATCTTATCAAAAGCTGAGCTCCTTAAAGTTTATTAACATATCTTACCTCTCTTTGAATTTTTTTTTAAAAAGAAGGATGAATGGCTATTTGATGTTAGATTTTAATGATGACGTTACACATTTCTTAATACTTAACACATTTTAAAGCAATTGGTACATCAATAAACGTCTAACACGGTTCCTACACCTTGGTACATCAACAAGTCTTACAGCACTTGAAATAACTGCCATCCTAACAACTAATTCACTTTCTGATCTCTCACCATTGTAGAGATCAATTTAATGATTTTCTCTGAAACACAGATTTAGAAATATAAGTCACAAATAAAGAAGTTTTTCAGTCTTTTGTAAGGTTTATTTGATTAGCATTCCTTTCACCTAATCACAAAATAGACATTTAAAATTCTTTAAAAACAAAAAAAGCTTATGTGATGGAAAACAAGGAAGTACAGGGTGCTGTGCAGTCAGGGAGTGGTTTGCTGAGAAGAGGACTTATGAGCAGAGATCTGAAGGACAAGATGATAAACATCAGAACACAGGAACTAACGGGTTTTCAGATAAGAGTCACAGACAAAGCTGCATCAAGAACTGTCTTCAAAAACACAAGGAAGGACACTGTGGCTTAAAATGTACCGAAAATGATAGTGGTTTAAGATGAAGTTGATAGGAAAACAAGGATTGAATTCTATTCTCTTCACTTTACTATTCTTCCTTATATTATTTCCTACTCCTATTACTTTAAATCATGTTGAATATTCTCTTAGATACTCTTCTATTATCTAAGAGATAGTATTTATTATCTCTTATTATTTCTATTTATTTTCCATCATTTCTATTTATTTTTGGCTTAGAGTGGCCAGACGACTCATAGAACTACAGATTCCTTTAATTCTGTTTAGTGATCCTTCAAAGCTGTGTATACAATAATCCAAAAACAATTGCTAAAGAGCTAAAATATTTAATTATCTCACAGTGTTCTCCATTCAAAATAAAGCATCCTATCCAGCTGATTTCAGTGAAATGACTCAATGTTTGACATGCAAGGAAAAAAAAAAGCTTTCTGTTTAACCACAAACTTGATATCTCTCATCTACCCCAGGAAATCCAGAGGGAATCCCATGGCAATAACTGAACAGCTCTTCCCTTCTACACACTAGTGTGGTCTAGAGAAAAAGATAAGAACAACAAAATTAATGAACTTTTAACAGGCATTTACAGGAATTTCTAAAGATGTTTTATGGATGTTCTCAAAATGATTTCATAAATGTAGAAAATTTATAGTTGATTTTCTTCTAAGATAGAATAGCCAATTTTGTGAAGTCCTACAAGAGAAAAATCTTTGTGCCTAAACACTGCAAATGAGAATTCGCAATCTAATCTTAGGACACGAAGCTGTTGGTTGTCATTGACTGATTGTCTTCCTTTCACTTCCAATATGAGGTGCTAATATTTTATAGTGTAAGCATTACTTCATGTTTTACATTAAAATTCAGTAAGATTACTCCCAGAATCAAAATAACAGTCCTAGAAACAAAAAGGCTGGTTCCTCAACTTTGACTCAATTAAGACAAAAATGATAACCAAGAAATCTTTTATAATCATCCTTACCCACAGGGGGGAAAAAAGAAGAAAAAGAACGAAGAAAAGAATTTTTAAAAAGTGCTTCTTGTTTAGCACTACTACTTCTAATGTCTCAAACACTTCAGCACCACAAACGATATACCAGTCAACGGCACACAGGCCTGACTGTAGATCTCTGGATGATCTGAAGAGCGTTCCATCCTACCAAAGACCAAAGCCATCCTCTAAAAGAAAACTCTAAAAACATACCTTTTATTTTCAGCCAAAGTGGCTCCTTCATCCTTCAGCTGTTTGCTTTTCTCGGCACAGCTTTCAAGGAGACTTTCTTTCCTCCGTTTAACAGCGTGAAGCCAGTTGCCCTCATCTTTCCCAACTGCATCCTTCTCATCAGCAGCTTCAGCTTCAAACTGCTGGGATGTGACCTTTGAGACCTTCTCACCGATCTTCCTTTTCCATCCAAAGGAAGCCATTCTGGAAAAATTATAAAGAGAGAGCTTTAAATTTCACACTTGGCCCTTTATAGAAGTATTCCAACAAACAGGTAAAGACAGGATAAAAGGATAAACTTGTCACCATTTTTTGGCCCCTAATTAAAATAGCGGATCGAGGCGATAACCATCTAAGGCTGCTAACATCCTAAGTGAAAGTGAAAGTGTCAGTCACTCATCGTGTCTGACTCTGTGACCCCATGGACTACAGCCTGCCAGTTTCCTCCATCCATGGGATTCTCCAGGCAAGAATACTGGGGTGGGTTGCCATTTCCTTCTCCAGGGGATCTTCCTAACTCAGGGATTGAACCCAGGTCTCCTGCATTACAGGCAGATTCTTTACTGCCTGAGCCACCAGGGAAGCCCAACACGGTAAAGAAAGACAAGTTCACAATATGAATCTCCTGAGGGAAGTGACACAGCAGCCATGAAGTATTCCTGCCAAAATTAACACTAAATCACCTCATACCTCTACCAGTTTATAAGAAATAAGGGATACAGAGGAGTATGCTAAATAACATGTCTGAGACGAGACAGCAAGAAACCAAAACTAAGGAAAAGTAAGACTGGTTTCTTCAAAAAAAATGGAAAAGTTGGGAGGTATCCCCTAGATTAAGAGACACTTAAGAAACACACAAACCAAACACAACGTGTGGATCTTGTTTAGTTACAGAATCAAACAAACAATATGGGGAGGGAAAATTTATGAAATAATAGGGGGGATCAGAACAATGGCTTCATATTTGATAATATTAAGAAATTCCTACTTTTTCAGGTATAATAGTATTATGTTGACAAAAAGTATGCTCATCTTTTGGGAATACATATTAAAATATTTTACATGAAATTACACAGTATTTAGCAATTGTTTCAAAGTAATCAGCAGGAGTGATGAGAGCGATATAAGATATACAGATTAAAAGACTGCTATGAGTTGGTAAGTGATCAAGTTAGGTGACGAGTACATGGAGTCTCTGTACTTTCTTCTCTCTTTGCAACTATGTTTGAAATTTTCCATCACAAAAAGTTTTTGAAAGATTCAAAACTGGTAAATGACTTAATTCACAAAACTATGAGGTTAATCAGAATGATAACACATGTTAAACTGCTTTGTAAATCTGCAATAATAATACAAAATATAAGGGCTGAGTGAGCGAGCATAACAGATGGAACAAAGTTAAAGAAAACCCTGGAAGAATTCAACAAATATTTCGAGAAGGGATTTACTGAGGGATCAAGAACTCTTGCTAGTTACATGGATGGGTTTATAGATACTGAGAAACCCTTTGGAATTGTAAATGAATTTTATATGTTTGTGTGCAACCTGCACAAGAGACTCCAAGCTTTCATTCCATTCTTAAAGGAGCCGACGACACCAAAGAGAGTATCAACTGACTGATCAACTATTGGGATAAGGAAAAGCAATGGACCAGAGGTCTTCACACAACCATCAAAGAATGGGCATTGTGGGAGTACCCGAGGGAGAGAAATGAAATAATAAGTTCCAGCAGATACCAAGCTCTTTATCACCGACGCACACTGAAATAAAGTATAAAGTAACCACTATAATGAAAGAGACCAAAAAAATGTGTGGGTGTCTATGAGGTCACTAACATGGAAAGGCCCAAGACAACTGCAGATTTTGGAGACCTAAGAAAATTGTGGGTCATGTGCCTAAGTTCTTAATGAAGTGTCAATAAACTACAGCAATCAAGAAATGTACTGGGTGGGACTTCCCTGGGGGTCCAGTGGTTGGGACTGCAAGCTTCCACTGCAGGGGGCATGGGATCCATCCCTAATTGGGGAACTTGGATCTCAGCTGCTGAGAAGGGAGGCAAAAAAAAAAAAAAAAACCCAAACAAACCAAAAAAGAATGGATGGGGTAAACCACATGCTTTCCACAGGAGCAGAGGTTTTTAGAAAAGCCTGCAGAAATAATGGATTATAAACTACACTAGGGAATGAGGACAAAGCCAAACCCTCTTCCCAGACCCATGATGACAGGGAAAAATGAGTTTCCTATGTCTGAAGATTACTGCAAGTAACATAGGGAAAGAACAACAAAAAGCCTGAAAATGTAAGTGTGTTTACATACGGAACGTATGTCCAGAAGTACAGAAAGAGACCATAAGAACGGATCGTTAGAAAGGTCTCACAAGATATTAGAATAAGTCATGTTAAGAAGTCTTGCATTTACCACTGTCCCTAAAGGTGACAAGAATGAGGATGATTAAGTTTTCTGGCTTCAAGTTTCCAAATCGGCAACGTGAGGGACGAAATAGTGTGTATTAGGCATTCAGTCGTGTCCGACTCTTTGCGACCCCATAGACTGCAGTCTGCCAGGCTCCTCCGTCCAGGCAAAAATACTGGGGTGGGTTGCCATTCCCTTCTCCAGGGGATCTTCCCGACCCTGGGATCGAACCTTGGTCTCCGGGATTGCAGGCAGATTCTTTACCACTGAGCCACTAAGGAAGCCAACATAGTGTGGGAACTGGAATAACACATTTTACCCTGCCACAAGCTAGATAATGCTTCTTTTCACTGCGTCGGAAAATGAAGCAACGAAGACGAGGAAACTGAAGAACACAAACAAGGAAGCAAAACAGCATCCTTCTGCGTATACGGATGTATTCGGAGGTGAGGGATTCCGCAAGAAACGATTTACCCGAACACGTTACCGCAAGAGAAGCCAGTACTGGCGACTTCCCCTCATTTTGCACAATAAAAAAAAAAAAAACTGCGAAGTTCACAGGGCTTCCCAGGACGTCCCCCGCGAGTTCAGAGTCCCGCCCCAGACACGGGCCCCGTCCCCGGGGTGCAGAGTCAGCGACCTTCCGCTGCTCCCGCCCGGGGCGCGAGCACCAGGGAGGGCCTGAACCCCCAAACTGCTGGTCCCTAGAGACCAACCTTAGCGTCCCGGCTCTGCCGCACCCGCGGTGGGCCTCAACTCCGACTTCGGAAGCTCCTTACTCCCGTCACGCCAAGACCCACCAGCCTCGATTTCCCCCAGCTTCCGCCGACTTCCACCGCTGACCGGTAGCCTGTGTTACCCGAAGACCACTCCCCGGGTCCCCTGTTTACATTCCGCTTGCCCTTTACCCACCGGAAACGGAAGTTATCGTGCCCCACTTCCTTCCCGCTTGCCGTAGGTGCCGGGTCTTCCAAGATGGCGGGGGGGGTTGGCCGACCTAGGCCGTCAGAACCGTCCGGAGCAGCGATCTGAGAAGAGGCGACCCAGTGCCTTTCATCCGCAATCCTTTCCCTGAAGTCCCAGAAGTCACTGAGGCCGCCCCCACCCCATTATTACTCTCCGAGGCTGGTAGTCCGGGCCGCTCGGGCCGGGCACGCCCTCTAGCGGCAGACGAGAGCATCGGAGCGCTGGTGCCCACAGCTCGGGAGCGACGGAAACTCTGTCTGCGCAGGCTGAGTGCGCGTGGAGAGGACTTCACTGATGGTATCGCGAGACCAATCCAGTCAGCAGGTAGAGCTCGGGAAAAGATTTCGGGGGAAATCGAGAGCGTCGACACGCGGCCCTCCCTGAAGGAATTTACAACCTAGTTGAGATCAGCCAGGCGCTGAGGACAGAGGCACACCCAATTATGAAAGTATATGACAGTGGGGAGAGGACCAGGGAGGGCCGTAGCTCAGCTGGGGGGAGGGGTCGGCGGGGGAGGGCGGCCGAGGGGACAAAAAAGTTGCATGCAGCGTCTCTAAAGAAGAAAGAACTATGACCCGAAAGTAGCCGTTACGAAAAGTAAAGTGGGAACGTGTAACACAGGGAAGTGTTTAGGAAACTGAAAAATTGAGATTGTTCTCAGTGTTGTGGCATCATTTTTGTAGACCAAATTTTCTCAACCTCATTTTTGTAGACGAAATTTTCTCAGCCTCAAGGGTGTAACGTTTCCAACTGGATCATTCTTTGAGGGACAGAGGGGTTGGGGGGGGACTCTCCTGGGCGCAGCAGGGTGTCCAGCAGTATCCCTGGGCACTGGGTGCCATTAGCATCCCCTACCACCCCAGCAGTGGTGACAACCAAAAATGTCTCCAGAAGTTGCCCAAAGCCCCTGGAAGAAAGATGGGTCCCCCTCCTCTGCCTCACTGAGAAACTGATGGGAAACAATGATTCTCCAAAGATGAACCTCAGACCCCTGAGGGTCCTCAAGATCCTTTCAGAGTCAGAAGTATTTGGGGGACTCTATGGGTTAGAATCCGCCTTGAAATGCAAGGGACACAGGTTCCATACGTGATTGGGAAACAAAATCCCTCAAGTCACAGAGCAACTAAACCCGCACACCACAGAGTCTGTGCACTGCAGCAGCTGAAGCCTGCCTGCTCTGGAGTCCGAGGTTGACAATGACGGATACCACATGACGAAATGAAGATCTTACCTGCTGCAGCAGAGACCCAATGCAGCCAAATAAGTAAATTTAAAAACAAAACGAAACTATATTTTCATAATATCATGACATCATTTACCTTTTTCATAATGATGACATTTGCAGTAAGAATGGAAAAGCAATGGTGGCTAAAACCTGTAGCACCTCAGCACAAATCAAGGTGGTGATACCAAGCTGTACTAGCAGTCATTGTTATTCTCTCCTCAGTACACATTCATTGTAAGAAAAAGAAGATTCATTCACTGAGTGTCCTTAAAGAAGCAATAAAAATGATTTTATTAACGCTGACTATACACATTTCTTTTTAATACTCTGTGTGACAAAAATGGGAGGTACAAAGTACTTTTGCTCTATATTGAAGTATGATGTCTCAAGATAAAAGCACTTGTGAGATTACATTATAAAAACACTGGTGAGATTACATTATAAACAAATACTTTTTTTGTGGAATACAACTTTTACTTAGAAGAACTGACACACCTGCTGATTATTCAGGCTTGGGTCTGATAAACATTTTGAAAACGAAGGAAATGTGCCTGCTACATCAAGGAAAACAATTGACTGTGTTGCCAAAAATAAAATTCAAGAATTTAAGCAAGAGATAGCTGGAGTAACAGCCAAGTTTGGCCTTGGAGTACAAAATGAAGCAGGGCAAAGGCTATCCATTTTTTCAAGAGAGCACACTGGTCATAGCACACACACTTTCCCAATAGCACAAGAGATGACTCTGTGTGGACATCACCAAATGGTCAATACCGAAATCAGATTGATTATATTCTTTGCAGGGGGCAATGGAGCTCTATACAGTCGGCAAAAAGAAGACCTGGAGCAGACTGTGGCTCAGACCATGAGCTTGTTATTGCAAAATTTTATCATACCCATGGAGTCACAAAGAGTCGGACACAACTTAGCAACTAAACAACAAACCATTTTGGAATACTTATATTTGCCATAATTATCTTGCCAGCTTCCTGGTACTTCTAGACTTTTTTTTTTTTTTTTGCCACACTGCAGGGCATGTGGGATCTTAGTTCCCAACCAAGGAATGCGCCCACAATCCCTGCAGTGGAAGCACAGTCTTTTCCACTAGACTGTCAGGGAAGTCCCCAGACTTTTCTGATGAGATCAGTGGTGGTATCAAATGTGATTTTCTTTTTTATTGTTGGATTAGATGTTTCCAACATAAGACCTGTGGGAGTGAACCAGTTTTTTTCAAAATAATCAGTACGCAATTGCGGTAGCCAGACTCCAAGATAGCCACCTATGAGCCCTACCCCTTGCACTCACACTCTTGTTACTTCCCATATCATACCAGGATTCTTCTCTGTTGCCTCAAGGATATAGCAGAAGTAATAGTATATCACTTACTATATCACTTCTGGTATTAATAAAAAGACACTACTATGGTGGTGGCAGTGTTTCTTCATCTGGGTAGAGGTTTACATGGCCATATTCATTGCAAACCTAACACTGAAAATTCAGGAAATAGTTGATTTGAGCACTTTTCTGCATATGTTAGACCTCTATAAAAATCTTTAACATGTATGTATCTAGGGACTCAGAGCAGGATTTATGCCTTATGGTCACATTCATAGTGCTTGGTTCATAGTAGCCATACAAGAAGATATAGTTTGCAGAGCGAATAAGTTAATGGTGCTTGAAGCTGTACACCTTTCTCGGAGTCTATATCAAACCTCTCAAATAAGTTTATCTTGATCCACTCTACCCTGGTAAAGGCTACCCCCACCAGTCCCCTACTTTGCTGTATGATCATAGTGCACCTATTGATATATTTAATAATTTCCCATGCTGCCTATATAGACAACATGATCATCTTCCAAGTTGTTAGAAATCCTCTAAATTTGTCACAGTTAACATTTATTGTCATTCACAATAAATAGAACAATGTTTTTACAATAGAACAGTTCAATAAATATTGATTTTTCAGGCAAGAGAATTTCTTGTACAATTTTGTTCAGTCAGTAATTTATAAAAGAACAACCCATGTGTTGTTCATAACACTCCTTAGTACTGTTTTCTGTTGTTCAGTTATCATTTTAAAGATTCAGAATGTCGACAGTCTAACACAAGCCAGCAATGCCATATGGGATATAAGATATTTTACTGATTGAATTCTAAGAGTAGTGGAATTCTAACGAAATCCAATGTTAGCAGCCAAGGGTAACTGCTCTTCTGTTATATACAACTTAATATTTTGTTCAGGTGTTTAATTTTTAGAAGAAACAAAAGCTCACTAATTTAGATGAAACAAAAATCATAACATTTAAGTGCCAAAATCTGCTCAAGCACTATACTTTATATTTAGGCACACTGTTTAAAAGGTACACAGATGGTTGGCCATAACAAGTAACTTTTTTTTTTCCACATAGTTTTCTCAGAAGTTAAAGTTAATCACATTGTAAACCAGTGAAAAATCTTATGTTTTATTATCCATTTTCCAAGTCAAAGTATTTGAATTTGAAATTAATTATACCCTGGTCAAGACAAATGTGAACAAGCCTCAAAAATCTTGTACCGCAGACTGATTTCTACCATACTACCCATTTATAGTTATGTTGTATGTAGGCTTTGATTCATCTAGTGAAGAAAACTCACAATGAAAATAGGATTTCTGTTATGGATGGGGGACTCGGAAGGAGTTATGGGGAAAAGATATAAAGCACATTTTTTTCTTTCATTCCAAAGGTGCATGGAGTTCTACATCCACCCACAGTCCACCAATCATTCAGTGTGAATGGTATCACTCAAAGGCCAAAAGCAGGGGTGAGGGTGGGTGGCAGGGTGAGAGGTCAGGATTTTCTGTATAAAATGATTTAAAACTCTGAAAAACTACAAAGCCATCCAAAGAAAAAATATAATCAAAGTAAAAGCAATGGAGTTTATTTCAATGAAATTACCTTAAATTAGATATATTAAGCTCCCCAGTCCCCCAACCTGGTAGAAAAGTTCCTCTCAGTGAGAAATCATTTATTTTAATGGCAAAAATTTTACATATCAGTAAAATCTGTTATTTAAAACTGTGTACAGTACATTTCTGGCAAAAGCCTTATACATCTTTCAGTTGTCAAGACAAAGTAAAAAGATGGTTGCATAAAATCACAAAAAATATAAATTGCTGAAAAGATAATAAAAAAAGATTAAAAATCATTTGCATTGACTCCCTTACATCTTCAATTAGTAAGAATTTGCAAAGAACAGTAATTTTGTGGAAACTGTGATGAAACCTTGACATTCTCAACCAAAAGTTGTCATTTCAAATATCCCAGCTTAAAAAGAACCTACTTGCAATAGTCTGTGTATTTATCATACTGTTTGTACAAGTGCAATATTTAAGTATCCAAAATAAAACTCAGTAACTTAAAGGAATCACAATAACTTAAAAAGAAGCCGTTTACAAAATTAACAATTTTTAGAAGGTCCTATTTAATTGGTTCCTCTTTTTGTTCCCCACTCCCCACAACAGGTCAGAGACATTACAACGTCTTAGCTCTATATACAAATCTGTAGCTTTAAAAATACAGCTTTCTGTTCTTAACATTAGGAACATAATAATGCTGCACTTAGAGAGCCTACATGAAATCAATATCTCCAAAACAGAGGGCCACATACAAGTTATAAATACAGTTTGAACTTATATTTAAATGGAGCTCCTATAATTTTATACAGCTTTCCCGATTCTAAGTTGAATAAGCCCTGGACAGAAGGAAGCAAGTTTTTCTCTTGAATTCAGTGCATGTTTCTAGGGATGCTGGAGCTACAACTATACAAGCTATCATGACCTCTAAGAGCATTATCATCAGGTTACATAGGTGCCAAAAACAATATTACAATACCAAGAGTCTTAAAAGGGGGGTGGGGGGGAAGAGTTCTGTTGCAATGGAAAGATAATACCAAAAAAACTTTCTTAAAATATAAGGCAATTATGAATGACACAGTATTTTTTATTAGCATACACATGACACAAATTTTATCTGAGGTGGCTAAATTTTTTCTTACACCTAGTATGTAATGCATTACACTAAGAGCAAGAAAAAGAAATTATAAATCTGAGTTCTTAGGAGGATTAAGCAACTTTGGGCAGTTCCCATAATGCTACTTTAAGTAATGAAAATCCAAAGCAAATGTCACTAGTTAGAAGAACTGATTTGTTTCATATTTTATAAAAACAAGAAGGTAATAGCTAAGAGACAACCAAATGCAATGTGTAAACTTTAGTTGGAGCCTGGTTTGAAATAAATTTGTATGACAATGAGGGAAATCTAAATATGCATGATTAGACGGCATTAGAGAATGGTATTATGGTTTTTTAGGAGAATGTCATATTTTAGGAGATGCTTTTAAGTTTTGAGGAGTGATGAGTCTATCTGCAATGTCAATTGTTCAGGGGAAAAAAGCATATATACACACATACATATACACACATATATATAACTGTATCTACATACAGATATATAGATAAATATGGCAAAATGTTAACAAGTATTGAATCTAAGTGGTAGATAACACATGTGATCACCTTACAGCCTTTCAATTTTTCTTCTAAAAAATGGCCATAATGAAATTTAGGAGAAAAAGTCCTGTTTAAGCAGTTAACAGTTTGTAAGACATGTCCTATGCACTGAATCAATTTAAAAGGTACATGATTGAATGACCAGACATTCCTGCATACATTTAATACTGACTGACGTGATTAGGAGAGAGGACTCTGTGATATTGGCAAATGTCAAACCAACCAATGATTTATTTACAGTATATGCAACACAGCTCTTGTGACAAAAAGAGCAATTTATATACAGAATATAGTGGGGCAAATTATAGAATTAAAATTAGTTCCTGGAGTATCTGAATATATAAGTTCTGTATGTTTTTGCACTTACCAAACTAAAAGAAAAAAATTTAACTGTGTCAGGTATCTTTAAAGTGACTTACCATATACTATAGAATATTAAGGAGAGGATATGGAAGAATCATCCAGGCTGTCCCTAATGTTGAAAATACTTGCTAAATTAAGGAGCCCAGAAAACAAAATCACCTCTCAAGGTCTCTGGGGGTTCTAGTCAAATATTTATTTCTTTATTCCTTTTTTGGCCGCACCACGCGGCATAAGGGACCTGAGTTCCCCGACCAGGGATCGAACCTGCACCCCTTACATTGGAAGCTCAGAGTCTTAACCACTGGACTGCCAGGGAAGTCTCTAGGCAAATATTTATTGAATAAATCTTTGAAGCAAATATATAACACATCAACATGTAATGAACGTATGAAGGCCTTTATGGTAAATTAATATTCTACAAAGCCCTGTATACACTAAATATAAAATAGCCAAAAATCAAGTGAGCCTGAGAGACCTATAATTCATTGCGCATAGTATATTATTCTATATGCATACTGAACAATGAACAAAATTGTCTTAATTCATTTTTGCACATTATGCTTTTAACTATTAATCATGTTTCAACCTCTGTGCAAACTGCATTCCAAAAGGCCAACCCTCAGTTATAATTATGTATAACTTGATCATACATGGAAGCATTTGGCTATGATTTATTATGCATGCTTATTGCTATCAAAGAAATAAGCAAAGTTTTAGGTTTACTGTGCAAGAATTTTAATTAGATTCGCGCACATCTCAAAAAATTCTATTGTGTGACTTCCAGGTCTTGGAGTTAATTCAACAGGAGAAGAGTCAAGTGAGGTTACAGATGAGGTAAGAGAAGCTTCTGAGGATTTTCCTTGAGCCTCAGCATCTGAATCATTCCTTTGGCAAGCTCGATAGTTGCTAACTGAGCCCGATCTCTGTGGAGTAGCAGTCCCTGATTTGGCTTCAGTAATTTCATCTGGGTTAAAAAAAAAAAATTCAATTTATTCTAATCCAAGACACCCTTCCCCAAATTTTAACAGTATTTAATTTGCTTCTTCAAGTGAGACCAGCTATCAAGAGCATCTTTGTTTTGAATACCCCCTATAACAGAGGCAATGAATCTGTGTTATGCCACTTGCCTCTTTTACACACAGTAATGTATTCCCCTGATGACATATTAAGATTGCGTACATATTTGGCTACTCGTCAGTCTTGCAATCCAGGATTAAGAGCTCAATGAACTAATAATGAGGCTTAATAAACATCATTCACAAGCAACAAAAGTCAGCCTTTCTATATTACAATAATAAATGCACTTAAAATTTGAATCTTGGAAATCATCTCATCTAACTCCTTGCTTTATTGATAAGAAAACATAAACCCATACCAGTTAAGTGACTTGCTTAACAAGTGACTTAAGGTAACAAGTGAACAAAGAGGTACATCTTGAAACTAAGTCTACTAACTCTCATCTCAGTGCTCTTACTTTGTCTTCATATTTAAGATCTTATAAAAGAGCAACAATTCCAATGAACAAAACCAAGGAAAAACTAAAATTAGGAACACAACATAAAAACAGTAAATGGTCATTCAGTTGGTAAACCCAGGTACTAATATACCTAAGGTTACAAATTTAATCCAAATACAATGGAAAAAAAGTTAAACCCATTCTGTATCTCAAACTGCATTGTTAATACCATAAACAGACAAACAGGTTTGGCCAACATATCATAGCTTAAAGCTGTGTCTTTCTGATACTATGAAGGTACTATCTTTGAGTTTATAAAGAAACCAAAGCCATGAGTAAATCTCATAAGTGAACAAAAGTGGCAACATATCTTAATTGACTTGGCCAATGAAGAATAGCCATAAACACGTCTACTTAGTTAAAGATTCTGTTTGTGAGAGAACATTTATATATACACAGCTGTGCGTATGCATGCTTAGTCACATCCAACTCTTTGCAACCCCATGGACTGTAGCCCAGCAGGCTTCTCTGTCCATGGGATTTCCCAGGCAAGAATGCTGGAGTGGGTTGCCATTTCCTTCTCCAAGGGATCTTCCTGACCCAGGGAAATAACCCTGCATTGGCAGGTGGATTCTTTACCTCTGAGCCACCAGGGAAGCGCTGTACTCTAATATTTAAATGAATTTTATTAAATATCTGATATTTTTTAAGTTTAATACTATTGACTTTAACAGCAAAGTCAACATTTATTCTAAATAAAGTATTTCATCTTACCAAAATGAACTACAAGAAACAAAAATGTGACAAACTATCACTTTAGGACAAAGCTGTATAAGGCTTTAAGGATTTTAGAAGATAGTCTTAAAAGGGCAATAAACTATTTCCAAGATTCTCAAATATTCAAAGGTGCTTTTATGTTCTTTTGCTATTGAATTACGAGGTACAATTCAAGAAGCTTCAAAAGACAAAGATTTACTAAAATGCCAAATTAAGTAACAAGGTCTAATATGTCGTCTACGTTGTTCTGTGTGATGTACGTACCATCAATACTTCGGAAATCCAATAAATATGTTCTACTATCCACTTGGTATAACTGCAGACTCATTTTGGAGTATGTACTTGTCACAGGATTCTTCCTCCGAACACGCAAATAATACGGGTTTACAACCTAGCACATGGTATAGACAAAAACAAAGTGAAAAGGAATTCTTCCATAAAACATGATAGACTACAGGTTTGTCAAATGTGCTGATATTCAGAATGCTCTTTCTTTCTTACCTTCCATTCATAATCCAGTTGTTTAATTGCTCTACAAACTTCTGCCATGATATCATTTGGCCGACTTTGACTTCTAATTCCCAAATGCCATTTTGCTTTCCTTACACCTTGGTGCTTGGATTTCTGTGGATTTAATTCATCGAGGGTGTGGCGTGCCCTGGGAGTTTCAGCAACCAAGAATGGCACTCTTTCAGGATGGGGCCGAGTCAAGTGGTGATCGTCGAGAAACGAATCTGGTGGGCTTGTTGCCAAGTAAAAATCTTTGGCCTCATTCATTATCCTCCTGTTATCTATTATGAGGTGGTAGGCAACTGCCAAAGGGTCCTGGTGATTTCTGTTATAAAGGCAGCTGAGAACCTCCTCCTCTGAGCACTCAAATTTTTCACATACTTCTTTTAAGGCTTCATCATCGATCATGGTTGAGCTATACGATGGATCCTCAGGAAAGAGATATTTTGGAAGGTCCTGTTTAAACCATTCATGTTCCCTGAGAGAAAATGGTAGGTGTCAGAAGGGTTTGGAGGAGAGACAAGACCGAAAGTAACTGTTTGGGGGAATTTATACTCATACAGTACTCTCATTTATATTTATATCCATACTGTTTTATCATTTTTATAAAACAGATTTTTCTCTTTTGGCTCACATTTCATTGTATCACAGAAATGCTCCAGCCTTCCTCTGAGAGTAGGAGGGAGAAAACACTACTGGAGCAGCCAGGAAGAAAGTAACACAACATTGTAAATCAACTATACTCCAGTAAAAAAAAAAAAAAAGCTTTTTCACTTTAAAATTTTGGAACAAATGGCAACGACATACTAATGGTAAAGACCATCTTATTTCCATCTCAGAAAAGAACAAAATTAGCCTGTGGCTTCCTCTTGGGATATAATGTTAAGTGAAAAAAATATATAACAACAAAAATAGCTTTCGCTCATCGAATGCTTACTATGTGGTAGATTTTAGGCTGAACTCTTCATATCTGTTATCTCACCTCATTTTCAAACAACTCCAATAAGATAATAATAATATCCCCTTATTTTAATGAAGGAACTGAGGATTTCCTAATTTTCTATATAAAAGGATATTTTTTGACTTGAATTAAATAAAAATATGCTAAAACCAAAAATATTGAGAGGAAACACCCCAAAGAACAAAGATTATCTTCTAGATAATGGAATTAAAGATCATTTAAATTCTCTAATGTTTTTGGTGTTTTCTAAGTCTTTTCCAATTGTCACATATTTCATTTAAATTGGAAAAAAATATGTAAAACACAAGAAAAACCACCTCTAACTAAGATATTCTGAAATATAAATTTTAGAGATGGCTCAGTCCTTCTCCTCTAGTAGTAAAGTCATGACCTGCCATTCATTCTCTTTTTTAGTCTGCAGAATATGGAGTAAATGGAAAGGAATTAAGCTTTTTTTTTTTTTTAACTTACTGGAGTTTAGTTGGTTTACAATGTTGTGTTACTTTCTGCTGTACAGCACAGTGAGCCAGTTACACATATATCCACTCTTTCTTAGACTCTTTCCCCATACAGGTCATTACATAGTATTGAATAGGGTCCCCTGTGCTTATAAAGTAGGTCCTTATTGTTTATCTATTTTAGGAATCAAAATACATCTACATATGCTCTTTCTTCGTCATTGCCCTAATACTTTCTTCTTTACTAGTCCCAGATACACATCTGATTTCTTTCATCCTTCTCCCTCCATCTCAGAGAAACATTCTATATAGCCATTAGAAGACCAAAAGAGAAATTTCCATTAACGAAAAAAGGAAAGAAAAACAATGGTAGAAGAAACAAAGTTTGCAGTATTATCTTCATCAGAAATGACCTGCTCAAATTTGAGATTTGTCATCATCACTTTTGCCTTATTTAAACTATTAGGTTGAACCACATGAAACTGGCAATACTGGTGGACGTTTTTACTTACAAAACAGTAATATCATATGTAACTCAATGTATACTACTACAAAAACAAACATGTCATTGATTGAATTAAATTTTTCTCATTTTTTGAGATGAACAAAAGGAAAAAATACAGTAACTTGGAAGATGAAAACTCAGAAAGCAACATACAAATTTACTATGAAAAAGTATGAGAATGTGTAAAAGTCAAACATGAAGCATAAGATTTAAGAAAATCTTAAAGAATCAATACCAAATCTAATACCCGACTAGGGTCCTTTTTATTTTTCATTACCTCTTTTTTTAAATTTAAAAAGTAATATAATGTTCACAGTTACAATTTCAAAACAAATAAAGAAGCATAAGCAAAAAGTGAAAGCCTTTCCTCCTCCTAATCTTACTTCCTAAGGTAGCCAGTTTAGTATTTTTAAATATCAAGATAAAATAAGTTTGAGTCTATACACTATTTTTAATATAAAAACGGGATTGCATTGTACATCAGTTCAGTTCAGTTCAGTTGCTCAGTCGTGTCCGACTCTTTGCAACCCCATGAATCACAGCATGCCAGGCCTCCCTGTCCAGCACCAACACCCAGAGTTCACTCAAACTCACGTCTATCGAGTCGGTGATGCCATCCAGCCATCTCATTCTCTGTCGTCCCCTTCTCCTCCCGCCCCCAATCCTTCCCAGCATCAGAGTCTTTGCCAGTGAGTCAACTCGTCACATGAGGTGGCCAAAGTATTGTACATACTGTTCTGCAAATTTCTCTTTCATTTGACTTATATCACTGATTCTGTTAGATCTGACAATCAGGTTGCTTTATCACCTGATATCTTTGATTGTGGCTCTCTTCATGGGGTCCACCTGCAGCATATGTTTCAAAAGGCTAATCACAGAAGGATTTAAATACTGAGGGGTATAAAAGATCCCATCACATATCTTCTTAAAAAGAGTTGGCACGTGATCATCATCAAATGGAAGGGTTCCACATAATAAAGCGTAGAGAATAACCCCACTGCTCCATATATCTACCTCTGGACCAGCATACAGTCTGCAACAGGAAATACCAACTGGGTTAAACAATCATTAGTAACTTAAGAGTCAATTAATTAATCATACATTTTAAATACAGATACTTTATAAAGAATTATTAGAATGAATATGGCTTCTATAAGTCACTGCTATGTACTGCACATAGAGATTCTACACTAATTCTACCAGTATTATCTTGGAAAACAAAAATTAAGAATTTTTTTCAAGTTATAGACTATAGCTAAAATTCTCTCCTTATTACCTTACAATTGTCCTCATGATATGCAACTAATAGGGTCAAACTTTGAACAAACATATCATTACTGAATTTAAAACCACTGTTTTTTGGTTACAGATTAAGTGATCTTTCCTCAACTGGGAATGTTCTGTAGTGATGGACTAGAAACTCACTGTCCCCAATTACCCAACACCTTATACCAAGGTAAAAGGGGCCTGAAGCTGCAGAATGAAGCCCAGCTAACTGATTTGCAGAGGACTTTAAAACTCTCATTTGCACTGTACCGTTGCCTGCTGACTTAACTGTTGTAATTTAGTCGCTAAGTCGTGTTCAACTCTTTTGCGACCCACTGGACTGTAGCCCGTCAGGCTCCTCTGCCCATGGAATTCCCCAGGCAAGAATACTGGACTGGGTTGCCATTTCCTGCTCCAAGGGATCTTCCTGACCCAAAGATCAAATTCAGGTCTCGTGCATAGCAGGTGGATTCTTTACCGCTGAGCCACTAGAGAAGCCCTACTGACATAACTAGCTGCAGACTAATTACATAACCCATTTAAAGTCTGGCTTCAGGGAAAGGGTTTCTTTAAATTGGTCAAATAAATTATTAAACTAACTAATAAATACCGTTTTGAAAGTAAAGGTTTCCATACATCTAGACTACACAGAAAGACCTTATACAAACTGGGAAAACAGACTTCAGTAACGGCCCATTATATATATGCACAATTACATATCTTTTTGTTTAGTTAATTAACAATGCCCCCAGTATCCAGGTCCTGAATTGTCTTCTTCCCCAAATAATTTACACAGCCCACATGAAATAATTTTAACATTTACCTGCTAACATAAAAAGATAATGATGAACCTTGATAAATCTAAAATTAGATATTTTTGCCTTACTCATATCCATGCCTTAACACAAACATAATTTCTCTGAGTAGGCTAGGCTAGCTAGCTTATGAAAATAGAAAATACTACAACATTTCTGCATTCTAAATCAGGATGGAAGACATTCAAACAAAGAAATAAGGTTTGAATGAAAAGTTATTAAAAGTTAATTATAAAAACTAGTAAACAAACTTTAGCTTCTCTGTTTTCTATTTCAGTAGTATAATGAAGAACAATTCCTCTTCAAAAAAGTAAATTTTACTGTCATCTAAACTATTCAAAAAGCTGCCTTATACTAAGATCTTCATGTTCTCAATGCTGGTAGTTAGTATAAATAAACTGAGAGACTAGAATTCTTATTTCAGTCTCTAGAAGATTTAAAGAATATAAATTAAAATTAAAGAAATCTGAAGATTTTATCAATACTTCAGTCCAATTCCCCAAAGTACCTTATCATAAAAGCTAAAGCTAATTTGAAAAATTAAAGCTACATATTACACTTTTAATTCTTCATCAAAGCAAATAGTAAACCATTTCTTACTACTAGATATTTCTGCATTAGTCAAGTTTTTAATGTCTCACTTTTAAACTTGCTAGTTTTTAAGCCTTCAATTTCTTCCACCAGGGGGGAAAAATGAAACTATTTAACATTTAACTATTATATTAGCTTGCAAACCAATACCCTCCTCTATAAATGGAGTTCTTAATCCTTATTCACTTATAATGGTTTATTCTTAGAATACTTTTGGATGAGAAAAGAATAAGCTTTAAATTTCTTTCACTAGAATTGAGTATTATACTGTAGACTAACAAAGTCTAGGAGAAAAATATGATTACAAATATACTGGGCAGGGAGGAGGTGTCAAACACTACCTTCCTGAAATTACTTCTGGTGCAGCATAGTTGGGTGAGCCACAACTTGTTCTTAAAAATTCACCATCTGACATCATGTTTGAAAGACCTGAAAATGCACAAAATTCACCGCTCAAGATATCCCAAGGACAAAAATAAAAACAAAATTCCATTAAACAATAAAACTGAGTTTGCATTAAAGTGATAAATCATCATTTTGTTCTTTCTTTCAACAGAATCCTACATCCTTTACTGTTTCCAAATATTTTGCCTTTATGCCATAAAACTTGTAATCTGTTTCAACAGTTAAAGTTAGTGCAAGGTCAGGAGTTCAGTGAGTACATATAAAGCTATTAGTTATTTGCTTATTAGAATAAACTGGGCAAGTTTAAGATTCACAGAATTAGAGAACGAACTTATGGTTGCCAGGTGGGGAAGAACAGGGGGTAGAGATAGGGAGTTTGAGATCAACATGTATGCTCTTGCTATATTTAAAATGGATAACCAACAGATTCTACAGTAGCACAGGGAACTCTGCTCAGTGCCATGTGGTAGCTGGATGAGAAGGGAGTTTGGGGTAGAATGGATGCTATCTGTATATGTATGGCTGAGTACCTTTGCTATCCACTTGAAACTATCACAACACTGTCAATTGGCTATACTCTAAAATAAAAAACTTAAAAAAAAAATGGGCATGTTTTATTAATAAAGAAATTACTAGGGAAAAAATGTAGACTGGAATTAAAATTCAAAGTTTCTATTACTCCTCATCTGATTCTTCAAAAAAATATATAGTAATTTTTAATATCCAACTTCCTTCATAGTTCTACTACAAAAATAAACTCAGAAATTCCCTGGCAGTCCAGTGGTTAGGACTCAGCACTTTCACTGATATGGCTCAGGTTCAATTCCTGGTCAGGGAACTAAGATCCTGCAAATCACAGTTCAGTTCAGTTCAGTTGCTCAATCATGTCCAACTATTTGCGACCCCATGGACCGCAGCACACCAGGCCTCCCTGTCCATCACCAACTCCCGGAGTTTACCCAAACTCATGTCCATTGAGTCGGTGATGCCAACTAACCATCTTATCCTCTGTCATCCCCTTCTCCTCCTGCCTTCAATCTTTCCCAGCATCAGGGTCTTTTCAAATGAGTCAGCTCTTCGAATCAGGTGGCCAAAGGATTGGAGTTTCAGTTTCAACATCAGTCCTTCCAATGAACACCCAGGATCGATCTCCCTTAGAATGGACTAGTTGGATCTCCTTGCAGTCCAAGGGACTCTCAAGAGTCTTCTCCAACACCACAGTTCAAAAGCATCAATTCTTCGGCGCTCAGATTTCTTTACAGTCCAACTCTCACATCCATACATGACTACTGGAAAAACCATAGCCTTGACTAGACGGACCTTTGTTGACAAAGTAATGTCTCTGCTTTTTAATATGCTGTCTAGGTTGGTCATAACTTTCCTTCCAAGGAGTAAGTGTCTTTTAATTTCATGGCTGCAATCACCATCTGCAGTGATTTTGGAAATCACAGGTGCAGCCAAAAAAGAACTCTGCTTCCTCAAAAATACAATGAATAAAAATAATGAAAACTAAAGAATAAGCAAGTCAAATAATTTAGTCAGTTATAAAAAAATCTCAGTAGCTCAGAGCTGTTGGGAACTATTTAGTCAATCTCTAAAATAGATCATATATACAAAACTTTATAAGCATCTCCTCTGATCTGAACTGAAACTAAGCAAGAAAGAGTTGCAGAGATTCATTTTTATCTTAGGTTTAATAATGTCAATGGCAATTTATATGGAAAACAAATTCATTACATTTTCCTCAAGCTGAAATTATGCTTTTCTATCATTTAAAATAATTTACTTTCATTTTTTAAAAATAATTTTGTTCATATGGTTTGCCTTCTGGCTTTCAAAGTCCAAGTAACTTCACCCCAGTCTCTTTCCTCTTGCTCCATAGTTGATCAAAAGAACACATGGAAATAAGCTGCTAACTTCTCCTTCACAAATAATGGTCTCTTTTCAGATGATGTCCCTAATGCTGCCAATTCAAATTGTCTGCCTAATGTAATAAAAGTCATTTTTAAAGACATAAAGCTATGAAAAGAGAATTCCTTATTTTCACTTCTTTTCGTATGCTCCTAGACTAATAATGAGGATATACTACTTTGGAATATTCAGTTGATTATATGCAAGTTACCTGAAGAAACCTACTGATGTTTGTTAAACATAGTGAATATATGAAACTATAAAAATCTCCTTACCAAAATCAGCTATCTTTGCATTCATGTGTGCATCAAGCAGGACGTTTTCAGGTTTCAAATCTCTGTGGACCACCATATGCCTGTGACAGTAATCCACACCAGAAAGGATCTGTTGGAACAGTCGTCGACTTTCTTTTTCATCCAGCTAAGAAAAAGTAGAGAGGCAACTTAAAGGTGTATCTTTCAAAAGAAAGTAGTCTATCTATAATTCTCTAGCCTGTAAAACTGTGAAAATGCAAGAACCTTCCAAATGAACCTCACTCATAGGGGAGGTGGTATAGGCAGCGCAAAACGGAAATGCTAGGAGGATCTTAGAACTCTGACTCAATGTTCTAATATTATCACTCTCATGACTATACTCTAATAGCCTGTTCTCATCTAAATATCATGTGCTATTTTGAATAATTTCAATTTTTACTCTACACTAGGCATGTTTTCTCCTATAAATTACAAATACTCTTTGATTCCTTCAACAAATATTTATTGAATATCTTCAATGTGCCATGCACTGTTTTAGACACTCGTGATATAGCAATGATTAAAAAGAGGCCCTAATCTAGTTAAAGACAATAGACACATATATAAAAAGAATAAGAGTGTTCTGAAGAAAAACAAAGCAAGACAAGAGCACAGAGAATTATGTTGGGGTGGAGAATACTGGTTTGAACCATATGAGAAAGCAACATTTAATCATCATTAATGAATTAGCAAGCAACCATGCTATCCTATCTTCTGAAATAAAAGGTGTTTTAATTTAAAAAAAAGAAAAACCCTAATTCGTTTTATAATATATAGTGAAAGTGAAGTCTGCTCAGTGTCTGACTCTTTGCGACCCCATGGACTATATATAGTCCATGGAATTCTCCAGGCCAGAATAGTGGAGTGGGTAGCTGTTCCCTTCTCTAGGACATCCTCCCAACCCAGGGATCAAACCCAGGTCTCCTGCTTTGCAGGCAGATTGTTTACCAGCTGAGCCTTTCTTTACTCCACTTACTAAAATAATTACATCTTATGCTGTACTACATTTTTAAAAATATTTTTTAAAAACTTCTCTTTCCATTTATCTATATTTTCTTATTTTATGATTTTTTTCCATAAGTGAAAACCATTACTTGGATATGCCTGCTCCCAAGAAGTCATATTTAATAAGTAAGCTATTAATCCTCTAGGCAAAGAACTCTAACATGCAATTCTTTAACACAGGACACAAATGAGCATTCTAAAACCAGGTTCCTACACCTTAAATGGTAATAGATAATCTGGAAGATGAACCAGTAAATTCTTCTGAAAGCAAAACCAAAACTATCAAAGAGATAAGAGATACCCTTCCTCAAGAGCAGGTAATAATGATCAGCAATCTAATTTACTTGAGAAGAAATATAGGTTCATTTTCTAATACAGCTTCATATATAAATATACTAAATGAAAAGAACAATGTGTTCGAAATGTGAAAGAGAAGAAAATTAACTGAGTAAACAAAATACAAGAGGTAAAATAGGCTACAAAAATGAGAATTATACTCAATACTATATTAATAATAAATATAGTACAAAGGATCAAGGAGGGGAAGTCTATAAAGAAAAGACTAGAAAAGTCAAAGCATATTTCCATTTAAACATGGAAGATGGAACATCACTAAGATGACAGTATATAAAGACAAAAGAGCAAGAGAAGAGACAGCAGTAGTTGAGGAGAGCGTACATGAACAGCGATAAAGACTTGGCTAACCACAGAAAGCTGGAACCTAAGCCTTTAGGCATGGAACTCAATGATAAACTCTCATCTGCACACAGACTTCTTGAAGGGCTTAGATATTGGAAGTGTTGGGAATTTCTGATGGTAGAAGTAAGAAATGGACTGAAACAGGACAGCTGATTGAAGAAAGAAGTTTTAAGCTCACCACCCTTACTGGGGAATAAGAGCCATGATTTACTCTTTAGTAAGGCTAAACCAGCCCTGTTCCTTAGGACACTAGAGCAGGAATGAAGCACCACGGGGAGAACACGGGGCTTAAATGAAAGTCAGCATAGTAATCAGTGAGCCTTGTGGACCTTTCCCCATTTAGCTTGCAGAGCACCGGCAGCTAAGCTCACACCCTCAAGGAAACTGGAAGGTTTCTTCTGGAGCAACTATCTCAGCAAGGAAAAAATATTCTTTATTATTGACATTTGGTGTTTCCTAGTAAAACAGACAGGTCCCTACCCATTCAACCAATGGGAAGGCCCATCAATTAACAAATTCCACCCTCCTGACCTTGGCATTTAGAATTTGACTCTCAAATATGAGTGGACAACCCACAATCACCAGATATCAAAGCAAGGGTCATGCACAAAAGAAAAAGACCAATAAAATGAACAGAAAAAAGCAGGGAGCACAGAAGGTACAGAAGCAATGAAGGAAAGAAAAGAAAAAAAAAATTTAAAGAAATTGGCATTCTCAAACAGATGTTTATTATCTCAGTGGAACAAAAAAAATAGGCTATTTAAAGAAAGACGACTTCAGAAAACAAAAAATAAAAAATGACAGCTGGAATTTTCATATGCAATGGGTAAAATTGAGCACAATTCCCATAATGTAAAGCAAAATGATCAGGACATGAAAAATGGAAAAAATAAGAAGCAAGACACCAATTCAACTTGTGTCTTTTCCCATTTTTTTAGGCAGAACATTGTTGCCAGGGATGGGGACAGGGGGTCGGTGGAGGAAGCAGGGGGTGAAAAGACAAGTGGAATACCTGAAATTGAAATGAATCATGTTAAGAAATGGTAAAATCAAAATTAACTTGGTTAATGATTTTGATTTTGATGAAAGTGAACAGATATGCTATGCAGAACAAATGAATGAATGATATAAAGAACTTTAGATTGAGAGGGAAAACAACTGGCTTCTCAGTGCTTGACGAGGCTCCTCCAGAAGAGGTTTTTGCATACCATATACTCTGGGTATGAGAAAAAGTACGGCAGGGGCAATGTTCTGTTTTTGTATCTATAACTTAAGATACTGTTCAAAATGTCTTCTAAAGTTCCTTCCAACTCTAAATTCTTTAAGTCTAATTCCTACCTCCTTCATGGAGCCTGTTCTTACTACTCCAGGTACATCAGATTTCTGAAACCAAAAAATGAATGCAATTTAAATGTGACTAGGGTTGACTAGCAAGGCCCAGATTTCTAAATATTAAATAATATGTTTTCTAAGGATTAAATACATACTTTAAGATATATATTACAAGTATTTGTATGCCCCAGAAGCTAAGTCTGAAGATCATGAGTTCTAGGGTCTCACTCTAATCCTATCACTGATAAATCAAGTGACCTTGAGCAAAAAAAAAAAAAAATCCGTGAGTCTCAGTTTCCATATCTGTGTAAGCAGGCTAAGGATATAATCTTTAAGATCCTTCCTAGCTCAAACAAGTCTATGAGTCTAGGCAAATATGTGACTAAGGGGACTGGTTACTAAATAGACCTCCTAACAGAACTGCTTTCTAATATTCTGATGCTCGTAGGGGATAAGGGGAGTTACAAAATATACACAGGATTAAATCAGAACTGCTTACCCTTCCATTTTTACAGATATAATCAAATAGCTCTCCTCCTGAGACATATTCCATCACCATGAAAATATCAGATGGTGTACTGATGACCTGGTACCTGGTGAGAGAAAACATTATCTACCAGTATTAAAACATGTATATTCATTCATTCAATAAATATCTACTAAGCACCTATAATACACCAGGCACTGTGCTAGAAGCTGAGAAAACTGCAGTGAACAAAACAGATCCTCTACTCTCACGGAGTTTATTTTCCAGGAGCCAAGAAACAGACACTAAATAAAAAAGCAGTATCTCAGGTGGTGGAACATGCTATGAAGAGAAATAAAGCAAACTAAGGCCTCTCTGATAAAGTAACATGTAACAGAGCCTAATGCAAATCAGGGAACAAACTATGCCATTACCAAGAAGGCGAACCAGGCAGAGGAAAGAGCAAGTGCAAAGGTCCGCAGCGGGAAGCCTGCCTGGCAAGTCTGAGCAATGTAGGAAGGCTAGAGCTGAGTAAGCTGGGAGAGAGAAAACAGGATGTGGGGTCACAGAGGCAACTGGTACCAGAGGACACTGAGCCTTACAAAGCCATGATGAGGCTGTGGCTTTTATTCTCTGGCAGAGAGACAGCTAATGAAGGTTTGAAGCAAAGCAGTCATGTGGCCGGGCCGATTAAAAGGGTAATAACTTTGATTGATGGCAGCAATGTGAAGATCTGACTGGGCAGTAGGGTAGAAGCAGGTGGCTATTGCAGCAGTTCATGATAGAAATGAAGGGGGTCCACCCCTGTCACCGGGTTGATGACAATGAAGGAACTGGAACCAGATCCTAGATATCCTTTTGCAGGAAGAGACAGAATGGAGGTTGGGAAGTGAGAGAAATAGTAAAGTTAAGGATAGTTCCTAAGTTTCTACCCTGAGGAACCAGATTATCAACTGAGATGGTAAAAACAGTGGAAGACCAGGTGTGGGAGGGTAATAAGGAGTTCAGGTTTACCCATACCAAGTTTCACGTGCCTCATGGGCACCCAAATGGAGATGTAAAACAGGTAGCGGGCACAGGAGTCTGAAATCCAGGGAATGGGTTTCAAAGCAGAAGATGTATACTTAAGGGCTGTCGGCACAAAGATGGTATTTAAAACCATGGCACTTCAACAGATTAGAAGGGGTGAGAGTGAAACAAATTTTGAGTCAGCCAGTTCAATACAAAAGCCTGCTGCTGCTGCTGCTGCTAAGTCACTTCAGTCGTGTCCGACTCTGTGTGACCCCATGGACCGAAGCCCACCAGGCTCCCCCGTCCCTGGGATTCTCCAGGCAAGAACACTGGAGTGGGTTGCCATTTCCTACACGGTTTTAATTTATAGTCTGAATAATAAAGCCAAGCAGTAAATAATTTATCTGCAGACCCTACAACTGGCAACTGTAAAACAACAGTAATACTACTGCCTTTTGAAATTTGGATTTCTAAAATTCTATTTATTATTTGTTTTATCAGATAGAACCAGTGTACGGGAGTGGGGGACACTTTCTACTGTATTGTCTCTAGTGAGGCTAACTGATGTCACGTGGAAATTTGGAGGTCAGGAGTTTTTGTTTTGTGAATCATTGTTGGTTCTATAGCAGTATCGGGGCACTGAAAGTCATCTATCAAAAGGGCATCAGCTCAGAAAATAAGAAATATAACAGCTGATAAACACAAGGGCAAAATGTGGACTCAGGCTTAAGTGACCATGAATGGGGTTAGATAAATACATGAATAGGAAGAGCTTCTAAAACTCTCAGGAATAAACTGAAGAAATATCACTCATCTTTCTCACTTGTTGGATTAAGTAGGTTAAAAAAATAATGAAAAAAATGATACGACTATATTTAATATAATCAGATCTTACAGTTTAATTATATGAGGATGCCTGAAAAGCTTGAGGTTCTGAATTTCTCTGCGGATTTTTCCTACTACATCAAGGCTTCGAATCTTCTGCCGATTCAGTATCTTCACAGCAACTTTATGCCCAGTCAATTCATGTTTGCCAACTGTAGGAGAAATAATTTTAATAAATTAGTGCCAGGTTTGGTTAATAACATATTTAGAACTAGTCTAAGAGTAGAAATCTTAGCATTGTCCAAAGATACTTAAGCAAGTCCAAGTTCCTTCCAATTCTGCCTGATTTACCCCTGAGTGTTTAAGAGTGATTAAGTATGGGCTTCCCTCATGGCTCAGATGGAAAAGAATATGCCCACAATGTAGGAGACTCAGGTTCAATCCCTGGGTTGGGAAGATCCGCTGGAGAAGGGAATACCCACTCCAGTATTCTTGCCTGGAGAAGTCCATGATCAGAGGAGTTTGGCAGATTAGAGTCCATGGGGTTGCAAAGAGTCAGACATGACTGAGTGACTAATACTTTCACTTTCAAGTGGGAAGACACATAAGAGACTGTGGTTTTTTCCAGAAAAGAAAGTTGGAAGGCTAAGGCAGAGAGAGAGAAAGTAATTTCTTTATTGTTCTCAACCTTTCTATACTTTTAAATTCTCTTAATTTACTTTTCATTTTTTAATCTGTCATACATACAAATTGAGCTTTTCTCTTTTGGTGTGCAGTTTTATGGATTTTAATACATGTGGAAATTGGTGTCATCACTGTTATAATCCGATACAGAACAGTTTCCTCATTCCAGAAACCTCCCTGTTAGACACACTTTCTCTATAAGCCCTTGAACCTTTTAAATTTTGTTTCATGAGCATGTAGTTTCTATTTTAAAAAATAAGAAAAAAATTTAAGTGATTACCTTTCAATTTTGAATGTTATACCCAGATAATCAATGGTTATAACAGAATTTAAACATTTTTTAATAGTGGCAAAGTCTTTTCTAAGGGTCTAGTGGAGAATTTATATTCCAACAAGATCAAGAAGTAAGCCAAGATGGTATTCAGTAACGAAGGGGCCCAATATAGGAGAAAAAGAAGATGACTCCCAGTAAGTTAATGAAGCAAAGTCTGAAGCAACAGCTATGTGGAAAGCTCTCTAGTTACTAAACTTTGATTTGAACAAGTTAAATTATTTCAACTTTATATTCAAAATAACATTCTAAAGGAGATCAATCCTGGGTGTTCATTGGAAGGACTGATGCTAAAGCTGAAACTCCAATACTTTGGCCACCTCATGCGACGAGTTGACTCACTTGGAAAAGACTGATGCTGGGAGGGATTGGGGGCAGGAGGAGAAGGGGACGACAGAGAATGAGATGGCTGGATGGCATCACCGACTCGATGGACATGAGTTTGAGTGAACTCCGGGAGTTGATGATGGACAGGGAGGCCTGGCGTGCTGTGATTCATGGGGTCGCAAAGAGTCGGACACGACTGAGCGACTGAACTGAACTGAACATACCCCATAGGGTGACATGAAGTAGGGCTTGAAAAGCACTTTCCATCATACCCAGCACAGTAATTTCTTTATGAAGAAACGATGATGATGACTATTACTGTTTAAGGTTATTTATTTTCCATTGCTCCCAAATGTCTCCCCCATTCCTAGATAATCAGTCCTAAAGTTTCTGATTAACCCTATATAGCCAGTTTTATCTCAGCTTTTTGATCTGTCCCTTTTATAATTAGATTCAGTACCATGCCTTCATCCAGGTCCACAATAAGTACTAAACAATAGCTTCCCTGGTGGCTCAGACATCTGCCTGCAATGCAGGAGACCGGGGTTCGATCCCTGGGTGTGATCAGGAAGATCCCCCAGAGAAGGGAATCGCTACCCACTCTAGTATTCTTGCCTGGAGAATCCCATGGACAAAGGAACCTGGCAGGCTGCAGTCCATGGGGTCACAGAGTCGGACACAGTTGAGCAACTAACACTTCCACTTTTTTTCAAATAGCTGTAATTTCTATGCACCTGGCTTCTATCACCATAAGCTTCAATCTCACTAACCTGCTCTATCCTCCCCTCCCATCAACACCAGAGATGCCTAGCTTCCAAAGTTCAACCCATTTCCTTACTGTGGTTAATTTTCAACATGATATTGCTAGATGTATATACAGGTAGCACCAAGTCCTTGACAGAAGATTTCACTTACTACCCAAAAACTATAGAAACACTTATTCAGTCACAGAAGAGCACAGAGGTAAAAATAGGTTTATCTGACTTAATTTGAAATCAGATTTTTTAAATATTGCTATTTTAAAAAAATATAAATCTAGTTGATTTATAATACATAACATAATTAAGGTATACAACTCACTAGTTAATATTCATGACATATCCACTTTATACCCAAACATACTGCCTCTAACTCTCCCAAGTCTGGAAGACTAGCATTATTAGCAACACTTTACAAGTAACTGAGGTACAGGAAGATGACATAACTTGCCTAAAGTTACATAGCTAGTGACTGACAAAACAAAAATAGGAACCCATGTCTGTCTCAAAAACTTGTCCTTTTTCCAAAAATGGTAAGTGAAATGTGATTATTTTTTAAAAGATAATCTTCAAAAGAATATTACATATATAATAATAATAAATAAATATCCTTTTAATAAAATGCAAATAGAAGTTGAACATGTAAGTGGAACCCTTGATTCGCAGTCTTTTAATTTTGAAAATAATAATAGATTGAATTCTCCAAACTAATAAAACTTACTCTAAAACTTCATTCATTTATTTAAGAAATAGTTATTGAGTACCTGCACCCACTATGTGCCAGGCACTTGCTACTATAACCTTCCTTCTTTATAAGAAAGTAAATCCACTCTAATAGGCTTCCCAGGTGGCTCAAAGGTAAAAAATCTGTCTGCTAATGTAGGAGACGCAAGTTCAATCCCTGGGTCAGGAAGATCCCATGAAGTGGAAAACTGGCAACACACTCCAGTATTCTTGCCTGGAAAATTCCTTGGACAGAGGAGCCTGACAGGATATAGTCCATGGAGTCACAAAGAATTGGACACAACTGAGCGACTAAGAATACATGTACACTCAATAAAAACCTGCTTATCAATTTCAATGTTTTATAACAAGATACCAAAAAAGACATTTTATTCATTCTATTAAATCTGTTTAAAAGTTACTCAAAAAACTACAACTGATCCTTGAGCAACTCGGGTTTGAACTGCAAAAGTCCACTAATACTAGAATTTTTTTCAGCAGATAAACATTTAGCCCCCTTATCCCCAGATATAGAACCCGAGGGTATGGAGGGCCCACTGTACTATGTCACTTAATAAAAGGGACTTGAGCATCTGTGGATTCTGGTATCATCAGGGTCTCCTAGAAACAACCCCTCAAGTATTCTGAGGGGTGACTGCATCATAAGACAGAAATGAAGAGCATAAAACTAAAAGCACATAGGGAATTCCCTGGCGATCCAGTTAGGATTCAGGGCTTTCACTGCTGGGCCCGGGTTTGATCCCTGGTCAGGGAATTAAGATCCTGCAAGCAATGCACTGCAGCCAAATAAATAAATAAAAGCAAATAAAATATAATGCAAGTGTACTGGGTTGAAGAGTGTCCCCTCTTCCCCACAAATTCACATCTACCATCACCACAGAATGGGATCTTATTTGAAACCAGGGTTTTGGGGGGTATAGTGAGTTAAGGATCTCAGGATAAAATCATCCTAGATTTAGGGTGGGCTCCATATCTAATGACTGGTGTCCTTATAAGAAAAGGAGAGAACACAGGCACGCACACACAGAGGCGACCATGTGAAGACAGGCAGAGACTGGAGTTTTGCTCCTACAAGCCAAGGAACACCAGGAGTCACCAGAGGCTGGAAGAGGAAGAAACAGATTCTCCCCTAAAGCCTTCAGAGGGAGTGCGTCTCTACTAAACCCTTGTTTTCGGGACTTCTGGCCTCCAGAACTCCAAACTAATTTGTTGTTTTAACTCACGCACCTTTGAGGTACTGTTACTGCAACCCTAAGAAACTGACAGGTTTATGATGTGTACTCTGTTGTGCTTTGTCACTCACTCGTGTCCAACTCTTTGCAACCCCATGGACTGTGGCCCACCAGGCTCCTCTGTCCATGGGGATTCTCTAGGAAAGAATACTGGAGTGAGTTGCCATTTCCTCCTCCAGGGGATCTTCCCAACCCAGGGATCAAACCCGCATTCCCCGAGTCTCCTGCATTACAGGCAGATTCTCTACCACTGAGCCACATGGGAAGCCCTAGGTTTATGATACTAACCATCAAAATCAAAAAGTTAACAAAAGTAATCTTTTTTGGAAACAGATTTTTCTGAACTGCACTATACGTGTCCAAGCATTCTTAAATGGAACACATGATGACAGGGAACCACAGGGACATCCATGGGAATTACTTCTCTGGATAGCATGCTCCCAGGCTATTATGTGCCAGCTCCTAGGGTTTTCTGCTTTTTGAAGTCGTGTTTTCATCCTTCACGGTCTATCAGGAGTCAATTCACAGCCTCTTCTCCAATGTTCTAATTTCAGGAATTCTAATTTTCAATGGGCTAGAAAAATCATAAAACTAAAATCATTAGAATAAATTTTCTAAAGTATGCTTTACAAAACACTAGGACTGGAGACTCTTCATGGGAAAAGATTTCACAATCAAGTGGTCTCGGAAAGGATGTCTCCTCTCCTTTTTAGAAATTTACTATGCATATTAACACAGTAATACCGATAGAGCCCTACTGGAAAGAAATCCATCAAGTGTTTAATCTGGTATTTCCCAGTCTTAACTGGATACAGGTTTTTTCCTCCAAGGTTTTAAAACAATGCCCCAACATTGAGAAAGAGAAGAGTGAAAAAGCTGGCTTAAAGTCAACTTCATACAGAAAACTAAGATCATGGCATCTGGTCCCATCACTTCATGGCAAATAGATGGGGAAACTGGAAACAGTGGCTGACTTTATTTTGGGGGGCTCCAAAATCACTGCAGATGGTGACTGCAGTCAGGAAATAAAAAGACGCTTACTTCTTGGAAGGAAAGTTATGACCAAGCTAGACAGCATATTAAAAAGCAGAGGCATTACTTTGGCAGCAAAGGTCCATCTAGTCAAGGCTATAGTTTTTCCAGGAGTCGCGTATGGATATGAGAGTTGGACTGTATAGAAAGCTGAGCGCAGAAGAATTGATGCTTTTGAACTGTGGTGTTGGAGAAGACTCTTGAGAGTCCCTTGGACTGCAAGGAGATACAACTAGTTCATCCTAAAGGAAATCAGTCCTGGGTGTTCACTGGAAGGATTGATGCTGAAGCTGAAACTCCAATACTTTGGCCATCTGATGCAAAGAGCTCAGAAATTGGAAAAGACCCTGATGCTGGGAAAGATTGAGGGCAGGAGAAGGGGACGACAGAGGATGAAATGGCTGGATGGCATCACTGACTCAATGGACATGAGTTTGAGTAAACTCTGGGAGTTGGTGATAGACAGGGAGGCCTGGCAAGGTGCAGTTCATGGGGTCACAAATAGTCGGATACAACTGAGCGACTGAACTGAACTGAAAATATTTCCAAATATTTTCTTTTTAAGAGAAGGCAGTATCTCCTATTATTTTTTCCCCTTTTTCTTCCCAGCAAAATCTCGCTAATTTTCCAGCCATCATATGATATGTTTTCCTTATTTATAGGAACAATGATATCTGCCTTGAACCCACTGCCAACATATTTCAGTATTAGAATTTCAGTAGCATAATATTTTTTCCCAGAATATTGGAAATAAAAGCAAAAATAAACAAATGGGACCTAATTAAAATCAAAAGCTTCTGCACAGCAAAGGAAACTCTAAGCAAGGTGAGAAGACAACCTTCAGAATGGGAGACAATAATAGCAAATGAAGCAACTGATAAAGGATTAATCTCCAAATTATACAAGCAGCTCCTGCAGCTTAATTCCAGAAAACTAAGTGACCCAATCAAAAAATGGGCCAAAGAACTAAACAGACATTTCTCCAAAGAAGACATAAAGATGGCTAATAAACACATGAAAAAATGCTCAACATCCCTCATCATCAGAGAAATGCAAATCAAAACCACAATGAGATACCATTTCACACCAGTCAGAATGGCTGCTATCCAAAAGTCTACATGCAATAAGTGCTGGAGAGGGTGTGGAGAGAAGGGAACCCTCTTACACTGTTGGTGGGAATGCAAACTAGTACAGCCACTATGGAGAAGAGTGTGGAGATTCCTCAGAAAACTGGAAATAGAACTGCCATATGATCCAGCGATCGCACTCCTGGGCATACACACCGAGGAAACCAGAATTGAAAGAGACACATGTACTCCAATGTTCATTGCAGCACTGTTTATAATAGCCAGGACATGGAAGCAACCTAGATGTCCATCTGCAGATGAATGGATAAGAAAGCTTTGGTACATATACACAATGGAGTATTTCTCAGCCATCAAAAAGAATGCATTTGAATCAGTTTTAATAAGGTGGATGAAATTGGAGCCAATTATACAGAGTGAAGTAAGCCAGAAAGAAGAACATCAATACCGTATATTAACACATATATATGGAATTTAGAAAAATGGTAACCTGAACCCTGTATAAGAGACTGCAAAAGAGACATAGGCATTTAGAACAGTCTTTGGGACTCTGTGGGAGAGGGTGAAGGTGGAATGATTGGAGAGAATGGAATTGTAGCATGTATATTATCATAAGTGACCAGTCCAGGTTCGACGCATAAATTTTCCTCTGTTCAAAAAAAAAAAAAAGAAAAGAAAATATAGCTATTTTATTATAGCTTAGGAAACACAAGGTCACATTTGAGCCTCACAATAAACCTATGATGCAGGTGATATGAGGCTCTGAGAGATTAACTCATTGAAGTAAAGTTAAGTGATCAAGGTGGAACAGGTCTTCTATTTAGAAGCATTCCAGTCTGGGACCTATCCACTGTACACCACCATTAGAGTGCACTGTGAAAGAAGCCTTGACAGCAATATCAAAATCTGACTGTTTCCGCAATACTAGGCTGAAGATTCCCCAGTGACTAAACTCAGTTGCAGCCAAATCAGTGCAGTACATGGACTTTGTCAGGGATATGCACTTCTGAAATATTTCTCCCTTGGTCCAAAAACTCAGAACTTTACTCTTCAGATATCACTGTTTTACAGTAATACCAAGATGTGGCTTTTGAGTGAAATGGAAAACAGGTATTTCTGCCATGGAAGACCTGAGTCACTCACAGCAAAGGTCACCACAATTCACAATATCTCCCTCAAAACAACAGCAACAGATGAGTCAGCTAAACATTAGCTAACAACCTGTTACTGCTTTCTAACAGGAACTTTGCCTAACTGCAGAACTCTGTAACACATGCTCTTCTAATCTGATAGGTAATCCTGAAGTAAAGTAAGATCATACTCTGAAAGAGAGAATTTTAAACACTGATAAAGAGTTGCCACAAAGATAGAAATGTCTACTAAAGATATTCTAATCACACAACCATTTCATTCTCACTCTAAAATTGAAAAAAAAAAAAAAGCCTCACTGCTAAAAATATCAGGGAAATAACTGAATTCTGGAGGAGACGGGGACGACAGAGAATGAGATGGCTGGATGGCATCACCAACTCGATGGACATGAGTTTGAGTGAACTCTGGGAGTTGGTGATGGACAGGAAGGCCTGGCGTGCTGTGGTTCATGGGGTCGTAAAGAGTCGAACACGACTGAGCGACTGAACTGAACTGAACTGAATTCTGGCTGGAGAAGGATAAATTTTAAAAGCTATAGGTGGAAATTTGAGAAAGGTACCTTTTCTTAACAAAACATTTCAGGCATCCCAAAAGGCAAAGCAAATACCCATGTTCCACCCAATAGCCACTTAAGCAATAAAACATTACAGATGCACCTGAAGCCCAGTCTGACTCCTCCCAGATTCCTTCCACCTTTCCTCCCTAGAGGTTACCACTATCTTGAATGTGGTTTGTCTTTTCCATATATATGATGAATCCATAAATGATATAGTAACAATGTTCTCATGTTTATTTTTATAAACTTAATTTTATATATTCTTTTGAATTCACAGTGAATTCATGCAGATTCAAAAATATAAAAAGATATACAGTGACATGTCCTCCTACAACCTAGTTGCCCTGAACATGTGTAATGTTCAGTTTCTACTGTAACACAGTTTCATGTGTATCTTTAAAGAAACACTGTATATAGATGTACAGTTACACTTAGATACTTTAATTTGCCCCTGCTCTTTATACACAAATAGTAGGTATGCTATACACTTTGTTGATTATCTTTTTTTTTCTCTTAAAAATACACCTTGGAAATTGTTTCCTATATTAAGGTATATACCACTGTATGTGTAAACCATAATTTAACTATTGTCCTACTAGCAAGGTTACTTCCAATCTTCTGTATTGACAAACAGTATGGCAATGAATAACTCATTATTCCATATACCTATAGGATAAATTCCTAGAAGCTGAATTGCCGAGTTAGTTTTATAAATACTGTCATACTCTATAGAGGTGGTACTGATTTGTAGTCCTGTCAGCAATGTATGAGTGTTTTTTCATGTTTTTAAATTTTATATGAATAACATGACTGGACATATTCTTCAACTTCTTCTGTTTTTGTGGCCTAACCTTATATACTTGAGATTCACTCATGCTGGTATATATAGCTTTAATTCATATCTAGACTTTTTTACTTAGAAGGTTTTAAATAACTTACGTGATTCAGTCAAAGAGAACAGTCACCTATTTACCTAAACTTTCAGTTTCATGTATAAAATACTCATCAACTTAATAAACAGATTATATGTATAAAAACTCAACTAGCAAAGATTACCCACCCTACTGAAGAAGTATCTTCTTTTAGAAAATGAGTAAAAACTTCCACTTATATTTACTGCAATAATAACTCTATTCATCCCTGCTTTTATAAATGCTCTTCCTGGGAGGAGAGGGGAGAAGACCCATAAGAGAGTAGAGACCAACCCCTTGACAATCAAGGGGGTGGAAAAAAGGTATCTTGGAAACAATATGATAATTCAAGCATAATTCCAAACTAACCCTAGTTAATCTAAAGTTTCCCCTCAAAATGTTCCCATCAAATTATCAAAAGATTTTTTAAATCTTAACAACAAACAAAATAATACCTATGAATCTGCAGTCCTCCCCATCCCCTCAATAAGTTTCCTGTAAGATACAATATCATATTGGGAATGATATGATATCACATCTTCTATTAGACTCTCTTTCTATGTTAAATTTACCAGTGTGTATGACTAAAAAGCTCTATCTCCTCCAAACTCCCTCCTTTGAAATATGTGGCTAATCATATAATTTGTAAGAATTCCGGTCAAATTCTTGGCTACCGTAAGTTAACATGTCACCACTATAGTGGCTATTTCTGCGTGCTCACCAAGCATCTAGGTCCCCCTTTCTCTCTTCCAAAAAACACCCGTTTCGGTACAGGTGTCTACCCTATCACCCCATGATATTCAAGTACTTCAGAAGATGCCCTCCCACCCATACATCCGAGAGGGGGCGCTCTTCCTTCGAGGGTAATGCCATCTGCCCTATCGGAACACAAGCCTAAACCAATTAGCACATAATAACCCTGGCCAGACAGACTGACTGAGCCAATAAGACTCTTGAGGGCGATGTTGGGGCTTCCTCGCCCTGGACACAGAACCACAGAAAAGACGTTCTTGGCTAGGCTGTGTTGAATATTCTATTATTTGAGGGCAGGAAGCATTTCAACTGTTTAACAACTTGAAAAAGGCTGTGATTGAAGACTTTGACCACCATCAGTTAATGTATTTATGAACAAAGGAACCCGATCCATGAAACCTATGATCCTCTGACTAACACTGGCCTTTCTATATTTGGAGAGATGGTTGACTCTGACAGCCTGTGTTATTTCAAGAGAGGCAGGTGTGGAGGAGTGAAGGTTAAGGAACAGCAGTCACTGGACGGATTCATGTCACTGCCACATCACAGATCAAACCCAGGAAATGAGGAATATCCTCTGGCTTTCCTATTTGCCATCTACCGTGCCAAAATCCACCGAGCAAATAAGAACGTGAGACCTGACTCTACTCGGTTGTGAATTAGGAGAACAATGAGCACACTAACCCAAGCAGAACCCTGGGTGGAGTGAAGGCAACAAAGCTGTCATTACTATTTGGGGGGCAATAGTGAATATTTCAGTATTTATAAACTGAAAGCAGTCTGTAATGGCTAACAAGTAAAGAAACAACATCGTCAAAAATAAGTAACTTCAAAAGCACAGAAACATCTTACTGGCCCCCAAAACAGACCCACCCTAATAGCTGTAATTACCCTATTCTGCCATTTGCTTCTTACATTGTTGGCCTTGCTGATTTTCTTAAGAAGGTTTAGGCAGTTGCTTCCCTGTGGGCTATACAGCAATTTTCCAGTTCTATGACTCAGAAAGAGCAAGAGAAGGAAGGGCTCTCCTCTTCCATCCCTAGATAAAATCAGAAAATGTTTATTTAGCTCTGATAGAGCAAGGCTCAGTTAGTTAATTCACTGTACAGACTTTCACAAACTATTTTCTCTTTCAAATATTTACCAAGAGCTTATTATATGCAAGTCACAGGCTATTCTTTATTCAAAGCCAATGCATAATAATTTTTATCAGTTCCATACTTCCTTCCTCTACATTCCTAAGAGCAGAGTCGACTATTTCAAAGAAAAAATATTTATGCCTCACAAAATTTGCAATTAAACTCTTTGTGCCAGAATTGGTGACTTGAAGGGCAAGTTTGTTATTTTCAGAATACTGTACTGAAACACAAGAAAAAGCCATTCCACTTTTCTTTAAAAAAGAAAAAAAAATTCAAATGACGAACATTTAAACTATTCATTAAAGTATAAATATTTTGTGAAAATAAACGGAAGCGAATTGCATCAATGAATAAACACTATCCGGAGGAAAAATCTGCCTACCAGGTTTGGTAATTAACAAACACTGAGGACACGGGGTGTGCATTCAGACCATAAACCATAGATGGCAAATACATATAGGACTAATTTATCATCACTAACCGCTCCGAAAAAAACCAGTGATCCTTTCGACAAGACGGCCCTTTTTTTTTTTTTTTTTTTTTAATAAATTCTGTAAACTACCTCCAAAGCAACCTTACTTCGAGGGGTACACATTTCACACCTGTCAGCCAGCTAGGGCAGGTAAGCCAACAGTCTCCTAAAGAGGACAGAAATACGGACAGTGCCGAGGACGGCCAGGGAGGCGATGGGCTGTCCCTGATCCGAGGGACCACAGCCGGGTCGAATAGGAGGCTGCCTCTCCCGGGTTGCCGGCCGAGACCCCAGCGCTCGCACCCAGCAAGGGGCGCACTCAGCGCTGCCCGCGACTGTCGGGCCTGGGAAAGTTAGCACCGCCGCATCCCCGCCCCTCTCGCGGACAAGCCCCTCCGGCCGCCGCACCGTCGCCATGGCGACCAGTCCCCAGCCCGGCCCCTCCCGCCGCGGGCAGGGGGCGGGGGGCTGCGCCGCAGTCCCGCGGCGGCCTCGGCTTCTGCTCGCGCCAGAGCAGGACGGGGGCTGCGGAGCCCGGGAGACCAGGCGCGCAAGGGGCGGGGGAGCACGAAGAGGTGCGGAAGGCGGAGATCTCCTGGATCCTGGGCGCGGGGCCGAGCCTTGCCCCGGGGGTCCTCACCCTTCACTTTGCCGAAGGTCCCGACCCCCAGCGTATCCCCCAGGATGTAGTGACCGATCTTCACCCGCCCGTCGTGTTTCTGCTTCTCGGCTGCCGCCATCTTTCTCCAGGAACTGAGTCTGCGCATGGCGCCGCGGGAGGGGGCGGAGGGGGCGGGCAGGGCCGCGCCGGGGGCGGGCGGGCCGGGGGTGGGGACGCGGGAGGGCAGCCGCCGCCCTGCGGCGCCCGCCGGGGCCCGGCCGCCGGCCGTCGGGCGCAGACGCTCCCCCTGGCGGGACTGGCGGGGGTCGCTCGGAGGGCCACCGGTACCCCTCTCGTCGCCCTGCATCCGCGTGGCCGGGGGCGCCCGCCCACCCGCGCGCGGAGGGCGTTTCCTGGATTGCCGAGGCGGGCCGCAGCCCCTCGGCTCCTTTCCTCTGACCGAGTCTACGCAGACAGTAGGCTCCCCTAGTTGTTACTCCGGACTCGGGGGGACCGCTCTCCCGACTGCAAGAGGGAAGATGGGCTTGCTTGGGTAAGGCAGATAATATGGCTTGTTACTAGTACAGCGTGAATTTAAATATGGCTGGAGACACCACCTTGCCAGTATTTTCTAACCTTTTCATTTTTCCTCTTCGGATGGGAATCTAGCTAGACGCCAGTGGGAGTTGTCACTTGTATCTTTGATGAAGTTTCCTCTTTCTCCACCCCCCACCCCCACGCGCTGCTCCTTTTTGAGCCAGAAAGCTGCTATCGAGCACCTCGACAGCTCCTGTAGCGCTGTCGGTCTTTCCTCCTGCTGAATACCCGCCTGAAATGTCCTCCCCAACAACAAAATCCGTTGCGAGGAGCTGGTTGGGGTAAAGGGTGAATGGGTGTGTGTTCGGGAAGCAGGACATTATCCAGACATTGGGTGTACAGGAGTTAGTATTTTTAGATCATCAGTAAAATGTAGACTTTGAACTGAAAACAAGGCTTACAGTTGCATCAACCCAATCAGTCGACAAATATTTATTGTACTTTCAGTGAGTAAAAGTCTATACCAATGGGTTCATGGCATATCACAGGGGGAGTAGAGAAAGTATGTTTATTTGCAGTAGGAATTTAAGGGTGTTACCCGATTATATTCCTGCATCATGGGCACAATTAAATGGGCAAACAAACCAGTTTATGTGATCTCAATTTTGCAGTGTCATAGCATTTGGACAGGTATCAATGGGCAAAGAGTTGGCCTCTTCATGAAAATAATGTAAAAAAAGAAGACTGAAAATTTTATTTTTCTTTCCCAATGAAAGTTACTCAACTGTTCTGGGTTTTATATACTTTATGAAATCAAGGTAATGTGCATTAAGCACAGCTTTGTTTCAAGCATGGTACTGCAGAGGAGGCAAAAAAGCCTTTGAGCTTAGAATTACATCAGATAATCAGAAGACATTAACAACTAACCTTGGATAAGTCAGTTCCTACTGTAGTATTGACTGCAGTATAGTTTGAAGAGCCAAAAGTTAAGAAATCTTTCATTACTGACATACTGGGAGGCAAGCATAGGTTATTGTTGTAATGTTTCCTCTCTTGTTTCTTCACCTTTATCTGTTTGAATTTTGAGTTTCTGCATCTCTGGCTTTTGTGATCTCTACAAAACAGAAATAGCTGTCTGGATTCTCTTAGGAAAAAACTAAAACAAAAAAAAAAAGCCCCTTTAATCCACCCCCAATAAATTACTTTAAATTTGAGTCTTGTCTAGAAGTTAGCCCAGCAAGGTTCTGTGATTTCTTTAATCTGAAAGGAAAAAATTGCAAGGTACCTCAGCTCTGTACTCAGTTAAACCACAGAGCATCCAGCAAGGGAACAGTCTGAAGCTGCATTTTGCAAACCTGTTACCAGTGTCTTCATAAAACTATCAGTTCAGTTTTTAGCAGAAACATCAGTTCATTTCTGCCATGGTGTTATTTTAGATTATAATTATTTAATACATATTCATTAAATGCCATTAATCACTTAAGAGTATTGTTAGGCAAACAAAACTGATAATTGTAGATCAAAGAATTGAATAGGAACTTAGAACTCATCCACTCTCCCACAGTCTTTTTAAGCAGCTTTTCTTGCTGTTTTTTTTTCCCCTTATCTGAGTTTAACTAAGATAAGTTTTTTAACTCAGATAAGATTTGGTTTTTAAAACCAAATTAAGTCAGCAGTTTCTAGAAAAGCAAATAATAAACTTCCTTTATTCCCTTGGTTTTTCTGTTTCCTTCAGTCCTTTTTAAAAGTGTCACATTTCCTTCCACCTAGACACTGGGTAGACACAAAATGAAAAGTCATGGTCCCTACTCTGGAGTAGCTCATAGTCTAGGAGGGCAGTTCTTTGTATCCTCCCAACCTCATAATAAATAATATTCACAAGCGCATCTTTCTTCCAGGTTGGAAGTGAAGATAAGGTAAACTGGAACTTATGCCCAGCTTCCAGACCCATCAGTTGTACCTCTATCTCAACAAAGTATATTGGAATATAAGTGGGCAGGAGTGACTTTGTAGAAGTAACCTAGAATCCAGCCTAGTTTAAGAGGAGGGGGGAAGTAAATTGTTTTCAAACTTCAGTTCTTCCACTTCTGTTAATACAAATAAGTTACATTTCAGCAATGATGAAGACGAACTGTGGTGAGGAACTGTGGTGGAGATTCTTGGGTCTTATGGGAAAACTCACTAGTTAGTTGTCAGATGCTTCCTCTTTAGTCCTTCAGATTCTAAGGGAGCTGTGTATCCTCCTAGTCTTTTCTTCTTAAGGCCATTAGTGTTCAGTTCAGTCATTCAGTAGTGTCTGACTCTTTGCCACCCCATTGACTGCACAATGCCAGGCTTCCCTGTCCATCACCAAGTCTGGAGCCTACTCAAACTCATGTCCATCACGTTGGTGATGCCATCCAACCATCTCATCCTCTATTGTCTCCTCCCACCTTCAATATTTACCATCATCAGGGTCTTTTCAAATGAGTTGGTTCTTAACATCAGGTGGCCAAAGTATTGGAGTATCAGCTTCAGCATCAGTCCTTCTAATGAATATTCAGGACTGATTTTCTTTAGGATGGACTGTTTGGATCTCCTTGCAGGCCAGGGGACTCTCAAGAGTCTTCTCCAACACCACAGTTCAAAAGCATTACTTCTTCGGCACTCAGCCTTCTTTATAGTCCAACTCTCACATCCATACATGACTACTGGAAAAACTATAGCCTTGACTAGACAGACTTTTATTGGCAAATTGATGTCTCTGCTTTTTAAAATGCTATCTAGGTTTGTCATAGCTTTTCTTCCAAGGACCGTCTTTTAATTTCATGACTATAGTCACCATCTGCAGTGATTTTGGAACCCCCCAAAATAAAGTCTGTCACTGTTTCCATTGTTTACCCATTTGTTTGCCATGAAGTGTTGAGACCGAATGCCATGATCTTAGTTTTCTGAATGTTGAGTTTTAAGCCAACTTTTTCATTCTCCTCTTTCACTTTCATCAAGAGGCTCTTTAGTTCTTCACTTTCTGCCATAAGGGTGGTGTCATCTGCATATCTGAGGTTATTGATATTTCTCCCGGCAATCTTGATTCCAGCTTGTGCCTCATTCAGCCTGGCATTTAGCATGATGTACTCTGCATATTGGGCTTCCCTTGTGGCTCTGCTGGTAAAGAATCCGCTTGCAATGTGGGAGACCTGGGTTCAATCCCTGGGTTGGGAAGATCCCCTGGAGAAGGGAAAGGCTACCCACTCCAGTATTACAGCCTGGAGAATTAGTCCATGGAGTCGCAAAGTCTCGGACACGACTGAGCGACTTTCACTTCACTTCACTCTGCATATAAGTTAAATAAGCAGGGTGACAATGTACAGCCTTGATTTACTGCTTTCCTGATTTGGAACCAGTCTGTTGTTCCATGTCCAATTCTAACTGTTGCTTCTTGACTTGCATACAGATTTCTCAGAAGGCAGGTAAGATGGTCTGATAGTCTTATCTCTTTAAGAATTTTCCACAGTTTGTTGTGATCCATGCAGTCAAAGGCTTTGGCATACTCAGTAAAGCAAAAGTAGATGTTTTTCTGGAACTCTTGCTTTTTCAATGATCCAACAGATGTTGGCAATTTGATCTCTGGATCTTTTGCCTTTTCTGAAACCAGCTTGAACATCTGGAAGTTCATGGTTCATGTACTGTTGAAGCCTGACTTGGAGAATTTTGAGCATTATTTTGCTAGCATGTGAGATGAGTGTAATTGTGCAGTAGTTTGAACATTCCTTGGCATTGCCTTTCTTTGGGATTGGAATGAAACCTGACGTTTCCCAGTCCTGTGGCCACTGCTGAGTTTTCCAAATTTCTGGCATATTGAGTGCAGCACTTTCACAGCATTATCTTTTAGGATTTGAAATAGCTCAACTGGAATTCCATCACCTCCACTAGCTTTGTTCATAGTGATGCTTCCTAAGGCCCACTTGACTTCTCATTCCAGGATGTCTGGCTCTAGGTGAGTGATCACACCATCATGGTTATCTGGGTCATGAAGATCTGTTTTGGATAGTTCTTCTGTGTATTCTTTCCACCTCTTCTTAATACATTTTACACTATACTGTCAGAGAGATAGTACTCTTCCTTAGTGTCTATCTGTATATATGGTGGCCAGAACTAAAAATTTTAAGTACTGTGCAATTAATGCCGCCTAATATTTCCTTGGAAGGAAAGTTATGACCAACCTAGATAGCATATTAAAAAGCAGAGACATTGCTTTGCCAACAAAGGTTTGTCTAGTCAAGGCTATGGTTTTTCCAGTGGTCATGTATGGATGTGAGTCGGACTGTGAAGAAAGCTGATCACTGAATTGATACTTTTGAACTGTGGTGTTGGAGAAGACTCTTGAGAGTGCCTTGGACTGCAAGGAGATCCAACCAGTCCATGCTAAAGGAGATCAGTCCTAGGTGTTCACTGGAAGGACTGATGCTAAAGCTGAAACTCCAATACTTTGGCCACCTCATGCGAAGAGCTGACTCACTGGAAAAGACTCTGATGCTGGGAGTGATTGGGGGCAGGAGGAGAAGGGGACGACAGAGAATGAGATGGCTGGATGGCATCACCGACTCGATGGACGTGAGTTTGAGTGAACTCCGGGAGTTGGTGATGGACAGGGAGGTCTGGCGTGCTGTGATTCATGGGGTCGCAAAGAGTCAGACACAACTGAGTGACTGAACTGAACCTAACTGAATATTTCCTTAGTTGCAGTTACATTGTAACTAATGTTCATTATTTGTTAAACAGCAACTCGGTATTAGGCAAATTGACTCAGAGGACTCAGAAAACAAAGGAACCTACAGTACTGCTTTTAACATGGCCAAGCAGTGTGATAGGTGCTATAATTATATATATATACATGTATGTATATATACATACATGTATATATAATTACACACATATATATACACACACGTATATGGTCCTAAAAGAGCTTCGTGAGAGGAGGGTATAACCTTTATCTGTGGGGGTTCACAGTCTTTTGAACTTGAATATATTTAGAAAAGTATTAAGAGGTAGTACTCTGTACTCAAAAAAAAAAGGATGGCATGGGGATGAAAGAACTTGGAGAAGGCAACCCTGGTGGGAGAAAGAGGATATGCAAAATCACAGAGGGAAAGGAAGCCTTAGACTTTTTAAAGAAGAAAAATGTTTACAGGGGACAAAATCTGGATTGATAGAGGGAATGGCTAAAAGGAATGAGAAATAGGACAAAATCTTAGGGATTGTGCATCTCAAAATCACCATTTGCTTACAGACAGTGGTGATTCAAGGGAAGATGTGACGTAGATGCATTTTATTTATTTTCGGCTGCACAGCGTGCCATTCAGGATCTTAGTTCTCTTGCCGCCTGCAATGGAAGTGCAGAGTCCCAACCACTGGACCACTGGGAAGTCTCAAAGTAGATGCATTTGAGAAATAAATACATTCTTTACCAAAGGAATTGATAGTTTTGGGTGCCTTTGGGAAGGCAAACTGGGTGACTTAGAGTCAGGTGCAAAGTGTAAACTTTGCCCTGTGTACTCTTTTATATGTTTTGGCTTTAAACCTCAAGCACGTATTAGAGTCGGAAAAAAATCAGCTGTTAGGAATAAAAACATTTTGACTCTGACATTAGTATGGAGGATAGATTGCAGAAGAGTGAGACAAAAGTGTGGTAAAACAAGAGGCTTGCAATCATCTAGTGAAGAAATGATGACACAGGCACCATACATGTAAAGGAAAAACTCAAGACCTAATTAGATATGAAATTAGCAAGGTATAGAGAGTCCACACTAACCTTCCAGGTTTCTGGAGAGGTTCGCAGGAGGGTGGGGAATGGAGGGTCAACAGAAATAATAAATTCTGTCTGTAATATCAAGGCATCTGAGAGACAGTCACAAAAGGTATTCAGAAATTTACTGGTAATACAGGTCCACTAGCCCAAAGAAAGGTCAGTTTAGAGATACAGATTGGGTGCTGACCTCATCAAACAAATGGCATAGTAGGGCAGGGAATTTGGGTGAAATCTCCCCAAGTTGTGGAGTTAAGGGACCCAAGGACAGGACACTTACTTAGAGAACATGAATACTTAAGATCCAGAAGCAATATGAGCCTATGAAAGAAATAGGGAAAAAATAAGTCATAAAGTTAGACGTTCTCCAGGAAATTACAGTGATTAAAATTTGTTTGTGGACAGTTGTCCCCCTGTTTATCTAGGGCAGATGATTCCCAATTCCTGGTTTGAAATATTTTTAGGTTAAAATGTTTGCAACCCCTGCATGATGATGAATTTTAACCTTCAATCACCCTTGTTGAAATAGGCCCAGAGCTGTTTTCTAGAGAAAATCTTAGCACTGTTCACAAGGATCCCCTTGGTCTATCTCTAGGTAACTGTGTGCTTAGTCCTGGATGGGTTCCTTACTTTTAATAAGATGTCAACAATGCCCACTGCTCAGTTGATTTACTGAGTATCAGGCATGTGGATCTGTCCATGATCAGTAGCACAAAGAATAGTCATTCACCAAAACAATGTAACTCCAAACTCTTTGCTGCCCTGTTCTTATCAGTTAAGGGAAATAATGGCCTTGGATCATTGCATGAAGAGTAGGCTGATCATCTAAACTGTGCCCTTGGATTAGCTGAGACTATCAGAGAGAGAAATCATTGGACTGTTTCTGGTCACTTTTAAGATTTGTTTTTACTAAGTTTGGTAATAAAAGGGGTTGATGACATGTGGATGCCTTGAATAGGCTAATAATTGGGCTATTTGTGCTAGTAATTTGGTTTCCTTCAAAACAGTATTCTTGAAAAACTGATTCAGAATTTAAGTGGAAAGGCAGAGAAAGAGGACAGCTGGAGTGATGTCCAGGAAACAAGGACCCTGTGGTTACCAGACCCTAACTTTTTAGGCAGCAGCTCACAGGCCAGCCAAGCATGCATTTTGGGGTGGGGAGGGTGTTTCATTTGCTTATAGCAGTATGGACTCATGAATATTTATTTTTTATACACCAAGTTATAATCTGATACACCTTCATTTCATTGCTAAGATTGTTCCAGCCTTGGTCATTGGGTGCCCTTTCAGTTGGCTTCTGTGTCCCTTTGATATGCCTCCGTCAATGTAGCTTTTATTCTTTGTCCAAAACTTTCTGACACTACAAGCTGCTCAACTTGTCCTGGTCCTAGGATCAGTCATTTCTCGAAGGTGTCCTTGTTACTTTTATTGGATAGTGATAGTAGAAACCAAAATTTGCTTTTTGGAGTATAATTGCTTCTAGAGTTTGGGTAAACTCCAGGAGTAGGTGATGGATAGGGAGTCCTCGCGTGCTACAGTCTATGGGGTCGCAGAGTCGGACACGACTGAGTGACTGAACTGAACTGAGACTCTCTCAGCTGACAGAGCCAAGAAATATATGTGTGTATTCTAACTAATAAATATACCCATATCTCTATTTCTCTGTGTAGAATCACCCCTATCTATATTAAGCTAAACATGACTTCATACTGATCCATACAAACAACTCTTAATTTGTTGCTGCATAGATTATTCTAGCCTTTCCCTTTGCTTATCTGTAAAATCCTGCTCCAACACTGAGAAACCTAGCTTTCATTTTCTAATATCCATTTACCTAATTGCTCAGTTTGAGTTTACATTTATGGAAGTATCAGAATTACCTTACCTTATCAGAAGTACCTTACCTGTGTGGATAACAATTTTATCAATTTGAGTCCAGTGCTTGTGTGCAGTTCCTTTTGTCTTTAGTTTTATAGGCTTCACTCATTTTCAAGTCTTAGCCCCTGGACCACCAGGGAAGTCCCTTCCAGATGCTAATTTTGAACTGTACCATTTCCTTAGATAATCACCTATTTCTTCCACCCTCTTCAGTGAGGTGGTTTCATATGTGTATAATAAACATAGATTATGTTGTCACCATCTGCAGTCCATCCTCAGGTCCCCCTATTAATTGCCTCCTTTCACCCTGTTGGTGAGAGAGGAGTTCCCTCCCTAGGGCTATAGGAGTAGGCAAGCAACTTCTGACACAGGACAGATGATATCAACATAAGTCTGTGGTCACATATACTTGTAGCCATGGACACCACAATACCACTCAGGGCCACAGGGAAATCACACTCAAGAAGAGAAGAAACGACCAGAGGCTATGGAAGGCAGATTTGTAGTACCAAGACGGCATGGTGCCCCCAGTTCCTGTGAAGAATATGATTATTTGATTTGAATATTAAGAATATGGTTGAATAATTCCACAAGTCGGCAGGGAACTGAATGAAACCCACTGCTCAGGGAATAGCACTGACTGTGCCTGGTTCCTTCAATAAGGAAAGCTAGAGATTTAGCTAGAGGAACTAATTTATGGGAAGACTGAGGAGAAGGACATAGAGTTAAGCCATTCTAGGCCCTCCCAGTTTTACCGGGTAATGCTGGGAAAGGTTGGGGGTGGGAGGAGAAGGGGACGACGGAGAATGAGATGGCTGGATGGCATCACCGACTCTGTGGACATGAGTTTGAGTGTACTCCGGGAGTTGGTGATGGACAGGGAGGCCTGGCGTGCTGTGATTCATGGGGTCGCGGAGAGTCGGACACGACTGAGCGACTGAACTGAACTGAACTGAACTGAAACATGACTATTAAGGCAACACATAATATTGAGCCTTAATATTAGGCCATATACTACAACTTCCCAAATAAATTTGCATACATTAAGATTCACTCTGGGACTTTCCGGGTGGTTCAGTGGTTAAGAATCTGCCTGCCAAGGCAGGAGACACAGGTTCCATCCTTGAACTGGGAAGATCTCACATGCTGCAGGGCAACTGAGCCCGTGTGCCACAGTTGTTGAGCCCGTGCTCCAGAGCCCAGGAGCTGCAGCTCCTAAGCCTGAGTGCTGCAACTACTGAAGCCCATGTGCCCTACAGCCTGTGTTCTGCAACAGGAGAAGCCACCATAAGCAGCTCATGCACTGCAGTTAAAGAGTGGCCCCCGCTCTCCGCAACTAGAGAAAGCCTGTGCAGCAGCGGAGACCTAGCACGGCCGAAAAAGAAAATGAATCTGCCTGCCAATGCAGGGGACACGGGTTTGATCCCTGCTCTGCGAAGATCCCACAGGCAGCAGGACAGCTAAGCCTGCGCACCCTGGAGCCCATGCTCTGCAATGAGAGAAGTGCTCCAGAATGAGAAGCCCGTGCGTCTCAGTTAAGAGTAGCCCTGCTTTCTGCAACTGGAGAAAGTCATGAGCAAGAAAGACCCAGTGTAGTCCATAAATACTTTTTTTTAAAAAAAGGTTCACTCTGTGCTATAAATTTTTGTGGGTTTTAACAGTGTCATGTATCCACTATTTTTTTTGTATCCACTATAATCATATCATACAGTTTCAGGACCCTAAAAATTGTCCCGTCACTTCACATATTCAACCATTCTTTTTCCTGTCTCTAATTTTGTCTGTTTCAGAATATCATATAATTGGACTCATATAGCATGTAATATTTTCAAACTGGCTTTCCCTTAGCAATTTCCACTAAAGGTTCATCTGTATCTTGTCACCCTTAAATGCTTTTGAAACAGGAAAATATAAACTATTTTTAAAATGTAAAGTATATTGGTCTCCATCTTAAAATATTTTTCTTCAAATATTTTGAGATACTTTTAAAATAATTTGGCTGCATCAAGGTCTTGCTTGTGACACACGTGATCTCTCTCTGCAGCAGCCCTTGATTTCTCTCTAGTGCCCCAGGGGCTTAGTTGCTCCAAGGCATGTGGGATCTTAGTTCCCAGACTAGGAATCAATCCTTCGTCCCCTGCATTGGAAGGCAGATTCTTAACCACTGGACTACCAGGGAAGTCCCCAAATATTTTGAGATATTTTGTACTTTCTGAAAGAATCTTAATATGGTAGAGATTTACTAAGTTACGTTAAATGTATTGAGGATATACTCTGAAGAACTGAGTTGTTATATGCTTTGATGAATTCTTTAATAACTAATGAATTACATAAGAGTTAAAGACCTGATTATTTTTTAGTAAGGAATATTATTTCTTACATGTGAAATTACTATTCTCATATTATTTCTCTTATGTAAAATGAAATACAATTAAATTCAAGTACATCATGAAATGTATAGTGTTTAATTTTTAAAATTAAGCTGATTTTATTTGGGATTGGGAGTTTTTTATATTAGGAATTTGTTCTAACTCTAGTAACCCCATGGACTGTAGTCTGCCAGGCTCCACTGTCCATGGAATTCTCCAGACAGGAATACTGGAGTGGGTAGCCATCTCCAGAGGATCTTCCTGAACCAGGGATCGAACCCAGGTCTTCTGCATTGCAGGCAGATTCTTTACCATCTGAGCCATCATGGAAGCCCCAACTCTAGTATATCTTGTTATTATTGAAATGCTTCTAGATTACTTGACTCTGAAGTTTTAATATGGAGAATGCTTTAAGTGACTTATTGGATTATGTACATTATAGTTGACTTTTACAAAAGGCTTTCCAGAAGCTTTCCCTTCAGGCAGCTTCAAATCATTGTTAGGCAAGGCACATCCTCAGGAATGACTTCCCCAGCGTCATGCCTCTAGTGGCTTCCCAGCGAGTCCCAGAAACAAGACATTTCAACATCCAGTGAACTCTGCTGCACCTTCTCCAACATCTGGCTCTCAACTCCGGAGGTGGGGAGGCCTCTTCCTTGGATGCTCTATCTCAGCTCTAGCGGAAGTGACTGCTGCTTCTTTCTGCTCTTCCTATAGAGTTCACTTCAATTTTTCCTTCAGTTCAGTTCAGTGACTCAGTCATGTCCGACTCTTTGCGACCCCATGAATCACAGCACGCCAGGCCTCCCTGTCCATCGCCAACTCCCGGAGTTCACTCAAACTCACGTCCATCGAGTCGGTGATGCCATCCAGCCATCTCATTCCGTCATCCCCTTCTCCTCCTGCCCCCAATCCCTCCCAGCATCAGAGTCTTTTCCAGTGAGTCAACTCTTTGCATGAGGTGGCCAAAGTACTGGAATTTCAGCTTTAGCATCAGTCCTTCCAATGAACATCCAGGATTGATCTCCTTTAGAATGGACTGGTTGGATCTCCTTGCAGTCCAAGGGACTCTCAAGAGTCTTCTCCAGCATCACAGTTCAAAAGCATCAATTCTTCGGCGATCAGCTTTCTTCACAGTCCAACTCTCACATCCATACATGACCACGGGAAAAACCATAGCCTTGACTAGACGGACCTTGGTTGGCAAAGTAATGTCTCTGCTTTTTAATATGCTATCTAGGTTGGTCATAACTTTCCTTACAAGGAGTAAGCGTCTTTTAATGTCCTGGCTGCAGTCAGCATCTGCAGTGATCTTGGAGCCCAAAAAAATAAAGTCTGACAGTTTCCACTGTTTCCCCATCTATTTCCCATGAAGTGATGGGACCAGATGCCATGATCTTTGTTTTCTGAATGTTGAGCTTCAAGCCAACCTTTTCACTCTCCTCTTTCACTTTCATCAAGAGGCTTTTGAGTTCCTCTTCACTTTGTGCCATAAGGGTGGTGTCATCTGCATATCTGAGGTTATTGATATTTCTCCCAGAAATCTTGATTCCAGCTTGTGCTTCTTCCAGCCCAGCGTTCCTCATGGTGTACTCTGCATAGAAGTTAAATAAGCAGGGTGACAATATACAACCTTGACGTACTCCTTTTCCTATTTGGAACCAGTCTGTTGTTCCATGTCCAGTTCTAACTGTTGCTTCCTGCCTGCATACAGGTTTCTCAAGAGGCAGGTCAGGTAGTCTGGTATTCCCATCTCTTTCAGAATGTTTCACAGTTTATTGTGACCCACACAGTCAAAGGCTTTGGCATAGCCAATAAAGCAGAAATAGGTGTTTTTCTGGAACTCCTTGCTTTCTCCATCATCCAGCAGATGTTGGCAATTTGATCTCTGGTGCCTCTCTGCCTTTTCTAAAACCTGCTTGAACATCTGGGAGTTCACGGTTCACATATTGCTGAAGCCTGGCTTGGAGAATTTTGATCATGACTTTACTAGCGTGAGATGAGTGCAATTGTGCGGTAGTTTGAACATTCTTTGGCATTGCCTTTCTTTGGGATTGGAATGAAGACTGACCTTTTCCAGTCCTGTGGCCACTGCTGAGTTTTCCAAATTTGCTGGCATATTGAGTGCAGCACTTTCACAGCATCATCTTTGAGGATTTGAAATAGCTCAATTGGAATTCCATCACCTCCACTAGCTTTGTTCATAGTGATGCTCTCTAAGGCCCACTTGTAATCCCTTAATCTTTTCCTGTTCCAATTTACTATGTGATCTCTGTCTCATTGATCCATCACTGATATACCAGCTATTTTAATTGGATGCTTGTATTTTATTCACTACGTGTTAATTCTCGTATTTATAATTATCTTGCTGGAGAAGACTCTTGAGAGTCCCTTGGACTGCAAGGAGATCCAACCAGTCCATTCTAAAGATCAATCCTGGGTGTTCACTGGAAGGACTGATGCTAAAGCTGAAACTCCAATACTTTGGCCACCTCATGCGATGAGTTGACTCACTGGAAAAGACTCTGATGCTGGGAGGGATTGGGTGTGGGAGGAGACGGGGACAACAGAGAATGAGACGGCCGGATGGCATCACCGACTCTATAGGCATGAGTTTGAGTGAACTCCGGAGTTGGCGATGGACAGGGAGGCCTGGCGTGCTGTGATTCATGGGGTCGCAAAGAGTCGGACACGACTGAGCGACTAAACTGAACTGAACCATGTTTTGAGCAATAGCTGGTTTTTATTTTGCAAATACTAAATTCCTATCTACGCTTGCATCTACATTTTATAACTGATCTAAATGCCAAGTAATTGAAAAATAGCAGAAGGCACAGTGTGATAAAATCTGCCTAGAGTTGACCTATGCAGTTTTGAAGAGCTGTCTCTGAAGAATATGAAATTTATTTAAAAGTTAAAACTGTTCAAAAATTTTAAACTATTGAGGATTTTACTCCATAGTATATTCTCATAGGACTTTCTTGGGGGGAAAGGAGAAATCAGAAATGGGCAGATTTGCTCTAAGATGACCAGAAAATGGCTTGCTGATACCTTTAAAGAGAATCCAGTGCTAGTCATGTATGTGAATGGTATCTTAGATCTCTGTACTATATGATGTATGATTAGCACTGTTTCCACGTCTAGGCTGTAGATGAATTGGGGTTCTATTTAATAAAGACAAATTTCTACAAAAGGATCCGTACATTGTACAATGTAATTAAAGCAGTGCATTCTGTTGTCAGAATCCTTATTACCAAAGAAATACATATTTATCTACAATAAATCTCTGTGCCTTAGTTTGTTCCTCTCTAAAATAAGGAAATTTAATTACACCATCTCAAGCCTCTTGCAACTCTAAACGCAGAGCACCATGCTGTGCTCCCTCAGAGGCGTATGTTCCCAGAGGCTTCTCTCCAGTGTCATCCCTAATTGGACAGTACTTCCCTCTTGAGGCTTCCTGTCTCCTGCCCTGGGGAGCTACTTCTCTGAGGGCTGCTCCCCTGCAACACAGGGACCATGAACAGTTTCTGCTCTGTGCCCTTTCCACTCTGAGCTGGATGAACCATTTACTGACAAGCCTTCCCTCCAATTTGCCCAAGATGGTGATGTTTCTGAAACAGTACCTTTTGTCACCTGGTATCCATTTGCTTCCTCCTCGGTCACCTCTTCCACCTGCTCTAACTTAAACGAGCTAGACCTTTCTCCAACACCTTGTTTATCAGTTAAAAAATATTTTGGTCACGCTGTGTGTCTTTGTTGCGGTGCACGGGCTTCTCATTGCAGTAGCTTCTCTTCTAGAGCAGAGGCTCTAGGGCTCACGGGCTTTCATTGCCTGCAGCATGTGTAACCTCCCCAGACTAGGGATCAAACCCATGTCCTCTGCACTGGCAAGCGAATGCCTATTCACTGCATCACCAGCAGTCCTCAATTGTTTTTTTTTTTTAAAGATCTTTCCCCTTTAAAGGACTTAAATTATCTCCACTATAGAGTTCAGATCATTTTAAACATTTTTTGAGGGCAAATCACACACCTTCTACATGTGCTAGATACATGTCTTTTCCAAACTATACAAATGTAACATTTAAGATTAGGGCCGTGAATACCCTGGCAGTCCAATGGTTAGGGCTCTCAGTGGGCTGGAAAGTATCAAATCAGACACAGTGAAGATGCTTGCTCCTTGGAAGGAAAGCTACAGCAAACCTAGACAGCATATTAAAAAGCAAACACATCAGTTTGCTAACAAAGGTCTGCACAGTCAAAAGCTATGGTTCTTCCAGTAGTATCGTATGGATGCGTCTTCCCTTGCAGCTTAGTCAGTAGAGAATCTGCCTGCAATGCAGGAGACTCAGGTTCAAACCCTTGGTTGGGAAGATCCCTTGGAGAAGGAACTGGCAACCCACTCCAGTATTCTTGCCTGGAGAATCCCATGGACCAGAGGAGCCTCACAGGTTGTAGTCTACAGGGTTATAGCAACTGCACCACCACTGTGTATGGATTTGAGTTGGACCATAAAGAAGGCTGAGCACTGAAGAACTGATGCTTTTGAACTGTGGTGCTGGAAAAGACTCTTGACAGCCCCTTGGACTGCAAGATCAAACCCGTCAATCCTAAAGGAAATCAACCCTGTATATTCATTGGCAGGACTGATGGTGAAGCTCAAATACTTTGGCCACCTGATGCTAAGAGCCAACTCACTGGAAAAGACCCTAATGATGGGCAAGATTGAGGGCAGAAGGGGGTGACAGAGGATAAGATGATTGGATGACATCATCCACTCAATGGTCATGAATTTGAGCACACTCTGGGAGATGGTTAAGGACAGGGAAGCCTGGTGTGCTGCAATCCATGGGGCAAAGTTATATAGGACTGACTCAACAACAGATACACTCAGCAGGTAAAGAATCCATCTACAATGCAGGAGTCACAGGTAATCTAGGTTCAATCCCTGGGTTAGGAAGATGCCCTAGAGTAGGAAATGGCAACCTACTTCAGTATTCTAGCTTGGAGAATCCCACGGACAGAGGAACCTGGAGGCTACAGTCCAATGGGTTGCAAAGAATCAGACACAATGGAGTAACTAAGCATGGAGACAGACACACACACAAAATGTATCCAAGAACCAGGTCACAGCTTTTTAAAATTGTAGTTGGAGGAGGACATGGCAATCCACTCTGGTATCCTTGCCTGGAATATCCATGGACAGAAGAGTCTGGTGGGCTACAGTCCACGGGATCTCAGAGTCAAACACGACTGAGCGACCAACACTATAGCTGTCCTACAATGTTAATTTCTGCTGTACAGCAAAGTGATTCAATTACACATATGTACCTTTTATATTCTTTTCCATTACGGCTTATTAGAGGATATTGAATACAGGTCTCCATCCTATCCCAAGTGGCTCGCATCTGGTCACAGCTTTTAGAATCCTCAGCCAAATCAAAGATATAAAGGAGTGTAAGGGAAAAATTCTGTAATGAAATTTGAGTTGTAAGTATTCAGTCCAACCGTCTTAGAATAGTTTTACTACTTTCTAGTTCTAAACCTAGGAAACTTCAAGTTGTTGAGGCCAGGAATGTGGGAATTTTTCCCATGGACCAGATGTGAGCCACTCAGGAGTGAGGGAGAGCATGGGATCCTCAGAAGTAGAGAAAACCTCAGGAGAAAGAGGAAACGCCACTCGCCCCACGCTTTGTCTACTCTTTAAACCCCGCTGAGTGAAACTGCAGCTCACAAGCCCCTATCTCAAGGAGAAAGCTGAGATCAGAGGGATCATGTCCCCTTCTCTAATGGCTTCAGCCCAAGAGGCCCAAGCTGAACGATAAGGTTAAGTCAACTTTGAATTCTGACTATAACATAGAACCAAAAATTTCATGAGAAATAAAAATTATTTTTACAACTAATCATGACTGGAGAGTATTTTTTCTTATCTTTGCGTAATCTTTAAAAAAAAAAAGAGCAAAGTCTTCATCCTGGGGCATCAGGGCATATCTCCACTGCGGAGACGAGCACACAAAAATAAGATCTCAATCCACATAACATGCCTGTGGTAATCTACAGACCACTCACATACACGAGAACCATTTCTTCACTGGTTATTTGATAGGACAGCCCTTTACCGTTTACCATATAAGTTTTTGCTCCAGCTTTCATTCTTGGTTTCTCAGTTTGATAGTCTCTGACCTGTGCTTCTCTTAGATTATGAACTACCTTTCGTTTTGAGAAAAACATTTTACTTGACAAAGGTTAGGGTTGGGATCTTAGTTCCCTGACCAGCAACTGAACCGGGGCTCTGTGCAGTCCTAACCACTGGACCACTAGGGAAATTCCATGTTTATCTTAACCACCTTTCTAATGGGTCCTCTACCCCCATCCTGTCACACTTTCTGTATTTTTGTCTTCATAGTTCTTAACACTACCTGAAATTACTTATCTGTTCTAGGTATTTCAACCCCAACACACCACACACACAAGTGCAGGCTATCGCATGCTCTACTGAAATCTCTGCCAGAGGAGTCTATCTTATTCTCCACATGTATCTCCGAGGCCCAGAACTGCTTCTGGCACACAGAGGTCACTAGATAGATTTGGTTCATAAGGGGCACTGTATCAATACAAATGAAAGGGAACTACAGAATAACTAGGTAACCTTCCAAAAGTGCTTTTTAAACTAAACTCTTCTCATTTTAAACTAAACTCTTCACCCCTGAACCTCTGACTTTATTCCTGATGCTCTACTGAAACAAGGTTGGTGGAAAATAAACACTAACCTAAATTTTCCAAACCCAGAAGTCATTAATTTTTTAATTTTAAAATCTTTTCCTCCTTGGCTTTAGTCCTACAGGACACCTAGTTTGTGGGACTCAATGCTATCCTAAGTGCTGGGCTATTTCTGCAATGACTGGAGTCAACTTCAACCATGTTGGGTTTTGTTCCCACTCATCACATGTATGCTGAACAAATTAATAAACCACTCTCATTCCTCTTGTCTCCTAAGGACATCTCCCCAAAACTTTCTTTGAGCCTCTCTACTGTCTTCTCTTTCTAGCATTTCTGTATTTTTCAAATGGTTTCAACCATTATGGAGTCAAGAATCTGAGTTTTTAAAGACAGAAAAACAATCCTTTCCTTCCATTTCCCATCATTTTTAAATGCCTATCAGGTTTCACCATCACCATATACCTCCATTTAAATTATCTTCACCATTCTAATCCCTACATCAGTTCCCATTCTCAACTCTATGTTCGTTATTTCGAAATGCAAATCTCCAGCCTGGGCTTTCAGCTTTCCACTTCAGCTGCTACTAGCTTTATTCAATTCTTCCAAGATACTTCTAGTATCCCACAGGCATCAACACCACCTAACAATTTCTTCCTGTTGCTTCCATTTTATATTCCTCAGTGAATGCACCAACTCCTTGCCCCCTAGTCCAGAAAATCCAAGACCCCTACCTCTGATATTTTCTCCAACTGACAAAACGACAAGAGATGTGATTAAAAGGTCAAATACCTACACAAAACATGATACATTCCTGGGTCTTACTTCAGATACCCAATGGTGACACTCAACTGCTCGTGAGTTCCCCTGCCCAAGAAACATAAATCCTTTAGTTGTGGCACTGGCCTCAGGCATCTTCTGTTAGATGGAGATCCACTGTCCAAACCAACTTTGATCCTCAGGACATCATGAGGTAAGTCAGGTATGAACTATCTGCAAACTAGTATTGACCCACTGCTTCTCCCTGGGTCTTACGACTTCCATTTTATCAGAGAAATTTCCCACTGAAACCCAAACAGTCAAGGCCACAGGCACTGGCAAAGACTAAGTCGCCTTATACTCAATAAACACACAGGCCTTTTTTAAGGCATCACTGTCTACCTCTCATGCAACCCCACCTTGTGACCCAGGATTTAGAAATTTCTTGTCTTCAGGTCAGCACCTACTTACCTCAAGGCCTAATATTTATTCCATCCTGGGTATTACCTATCTTAATGGGCCTCTCCAGCACCCAGAATCAACCTTTAGTAACACTGCAAGATTTCAGAAGGATCTCAACACCAAGTCAGATTATTCAGTACTCAAGCCAAAATAATATTACTATTTTTATAGGTCAAAAGCAGTTTCAAATTCTTGAACCCACTACAGTAACTAGGCTACAACCACTGTAAAAGCACCTTCATTTAAGTTCAAAGCCCATAGTTAGTCAGACTTCCAGCTTACAAATAAGCACAGGTACACCAGTAAAAATCACATGATCAAATGTCAACTGGACACAGGAACTATTATGCATCCCTGGAGTGTGGTTGGACAGCATCACCCACTCAATTAACATAAGCCTGCAATTTCCATTGAGATAGTGAAGGACAGAGAAGCCTAGGCTGCTGCAGTCCTTGGGGGTCACAAAGAGTAGGACTAGACTTAGTGGACTAAACAACAACAAAGTAGAACAGGGCTTCCCAGGTGGTTCAGTGGTAAAGAATCTGCCTGCCAAAGGAGACACAGGAAATGGCAACCTACTCCAGTATTCTTGCCTGGGAAATCCCATGGACTGAGGAGCCTGGTGGGATACGGTCCATGGCGTTGCAGAATCGGACACACTCAGCAACAGAATGGCGAACAGCAGCAAAAGCAGAACAGTCATATTACATCACACATATTGGGAGGAAACCCAGTAGGCTGTGGCTCCTGTAGAAGCAAGCTGAGACCTGAAAGAGTTAGGAGCTAAGGAAAAAAGCAAGTGAGCAATTAACTAATCTTGGAATGCATTCTAGGGCACCTTTTAAAGGTAAGGTTGCGGAGGCAGTGATGATCATGAAAACTCCTTTAAGGTCAGATTAAAGTTGCTAAATTCTTAATAAAATGGAAGCTACAAGTTGGGACAGCACACCTTGGCCACATTGCTATTTTATGCTAGTTACTCCAACACTTGTGCTGTTTAATTAATGTTCTGTTCTCTCACCAGTCCAACAAAGTTGGGATTGTCTTCACTTCAAGAAACTGTCTGGCAGAAACACCAGAAAGCAAGGCAGAAGACTTCAGAGCCCTGAAAAGTCAATGATCACCTAGGTGGGGATTAGAAACATTCTACTACCCTACAAGTGAGTTTACACTTGGCCTTCCTTTACAGTCTACTCAATCCCCTGCACTTGCACTTGGCCCTACAAACGTTCTTGTTGACTCAGACCTAGCTGTTCACTTAGCTGAGCACCTTAAAAAGCACACACAGCCTATGAGCTGGGCACCAAGAGTTAATATCACCTGAGAATCTGAAAAAGAAAAATGTATAGCTGAATCACTTTGCTGTAAAAAACTAACGCAACATTGTAAATCAAAAAACAAAAAACCACCTTTCCAAAATAGAATTCATTCAACTCGTGTCCTTTATGTTCTCACCAGTAATCCAAAGCCTATCATACAGGACGAACCACTCCACAAAGACCGTAGAGGTTAACATTGTTCTTATAGTAGCACAGATGGTACTTCTCAATGTCGTCTGCTTGAAGGAATCTTAGAATTCTGCTCGTAAAGGTCCGGTCCTATTAAGCAGTATCCCAACCCAGTTTAAAAGTGTTCCAAACCAGCCACTTCACAACAAGTAAACCTGACTTTCAGTTATCACATTCGCAAACCTATGTAAATCACTGATACAAGCCTATTAAAAATACCTTGGCACACCAGATATTTTTAAAAGCCAGAACATTTATTGTGTGACTAATCGTTGAAATCCTTAAGATGAACTGGATGCTGCAGCAGTCGCTCGCTTGGGTTTAGGTGTTGTTCCTTCACGGAATCCATGCCTGCATTGTGTTAAAAACAAGAATGGTTACTTCAGCAATGTCAACGTATACATTTCAATCTTTGTTAAAATATATTTTTATAGCTTATCTCAGTTAAATGATGAAATCAATATTGAATTCATAAGTTCAGACATTTATTTTTAGACCATCACTGATAAGCTGTGGTATTTTATTTACTTCCCTTTATTTTATTTACTTCCCTTTATTTACAACATATTTGGTTGTAGTGATCAGTATTTCCCCACCACTTATGATTCCTAAGGTTTCGGGAAAATGGGTTCTTAAATTATGGGTCAGATTTAGCTAAGGAAAAACGTGATCAATGATAGACATTTTCTCAACTGCTTAACTACAGTTTATGTCTTAACTCACTTAACATCTACTTGAAATGTATCTTGAGGAACACACAGGTTAAAACTGGCTTCAATTCATGCTCTTAACTCAGACTAGCAGACCACTGAACCCTAAGTCCATACTACTATATATTGGCCTTTAAGTGCAAAGGTCACTCCAACACACAAATACATCTAAGTGTGTTGTGTTTACACCCCCAAACTGTCTTGTGGTCTTTTAAACTGTGAAGATCTTGAATTAACAGGTCACAAATTCTGCTAAATATCCTACACAGCACAGGACAACCCCAGTCCCCAACACAGAAATCACCTCAATTGAGGTCTTACACCCCTCAACTGCTACCACTAAAATGCAGTTTCTCTGTAACACTACGTTGGGGCTGAAATTAAAACTCTAAAGCCTCTCTTTAAGTACAACAGTGTTCTACAGCAAGCAGACTTGCCCAAAGCCACAAAACTGAAGGCCTCAATTACATACTATCATCTTGACAAACTTTGGCAGGAAAACGAAATGTAGGTATGCAAATAAATGACATCATTTTCTGGAGTCTACCTCACAGTCCAGCCTATTCAGTGCGTACTTACTGTTCACAGATTCCTAAGTTCCAGACTGATCTGAAGGTTACGGTGGCAAAAGAAAAAGGATCCTAGCAACACCTCATCCCACAAACCAGGGTAGTTGAGGACCGTTATATAAGCTCATAGGCCCACCTATAACTGAAACGTAAAAACTGTACCTGAATCTGCGGTATACAATTTTTAGGTGCCTCATTCGACCAGTCCCGGTGGTATTTCGTCTTTTAGCTTTAGCACTCCAATTATCTTTAAAAAAAAAAAAAAAAAAAATTCAGGTTAAGATTCAAATTGTTGTCCCTACACACCCAGTACTCATTGTCTGTCAATATAATTAAAAATGCCTGCCTTGGCTTTAAACTCACTTTATGGATACACAGTCCATGGAATTCTCCAGGCCAGAATACTGGAATGGGTAGCCTTTCTTTTCTCCAGGGAATCTTCCCAACCCAAGGATCGAACCCAGGTCTGCACTGCAAGCTCAGCATACCAGCTGAGCCACAAGGTAAGCCCATACATGGAAGAGGAAATGGCAGCCCACTACAGTATTCTTGCCTGGGACAGCCATTGGATAGAGAAGCCTACTAAGCTAAAGATTATAGGGTTGGAAGAGTGAGACACAACTCAGCAACTAATCAACACAGTGGTATACAGATGTACAATTTTGCTAGGAACCAAATAACGTTCCAAGTCATGCCCCACGGAGGTACACAGGAAACAAGAGACTATTCTCAATCTCAAACAACGTTTATAAACATTAACTTACACTTTCTCTTTCGCTTGGCAGGGTAGCCACACTTGCCACAGGTCGACTTCTGAAGGTGGTAGGCCTTAGAGCCACAGCGGCGGCACAGCGTGTGCGTCTTATTCCGACGCTTTCCAAACGATGACGTTCCCTTCGTCTGCAAATTAAGGGGATAAATGTTTAAGTCTAGTCATTTCTATACACATGCTCAACATTTCCAGTTAAAGGAACTACTGATATAAATTAATGACAATCGCAAGAGCTGACTGCTAAATCGGTGACCACTATTAGAATTTCACATCATCTAAAGCCCCTGCAGGAGCTGCCCTGTTTTGAAACCTGCTACATTATTAAAAAGGAAAAAGAAAAATATAAAAGGCAAAAGAGGTAACACGGTTTTCCTACCTACTCTTACTACAAAATCTAAGAGCTTCTGCCCAGGGACCGTCGCCAACTATTCTTTTGTTTACAGAGTCAAATACCCCGAAACCATGCCCCTTCCATCAGTTCCCACTGGCCGGCAGGGCTGTGTGGGCTCCCCAAAAGTCAGACAGAAGAAAGGGGCCTGGAGCAGCTGCAGCTCCACGACGGCAGGCTCAGCATCCCCACATCAAAGTTATGAGCCATTCTCGCGCCTCTCGAAAGCTGCCTTCCCTGCCCACCGGCTCCTCTTATCCGAAAGCTTCCAGGGCCCCCACGGATTGCATGGGGCACAGTTCAGGGAGTGAGGATGAAAGCCGATGACGAGAGCCCCAAGAAACCACTCACCATCTTCCTTCTGCCGCCGATACCAAAGAGGCCGGAAGAGCAAGCACTTCCGCTATATTGCGCTCAGAAGCTTCCGCCCAGGGAAGCACTTCCGGCGGGGCGCGGTGCACTGCTCTCAAGTGTCCGTCACCGCAGTGTGGGTGGGTTCGAGAGGAGGATCGCGGAGCCAGTTAGGGCCAATAGAGAGTTCAGCAGAGCGGAACTCACAACTTTCTGGGGAAGCGATTGGGCGTATACCCTCCGGACCCGCCTTTCCCTGCAGCAAACTTTTAGACCGGAACTCGACTACCTACCCTCCTGTTGTTTCCCTTCGGTCTTTACGAGTCTTCTATCAGTGCTAAGGCTACATCGCGGATTCCGGTTTCCTGCTGCTGCTGCTAAGTCGCTTCAGTCGTGTCCGACTCTGTGCGACCCCAGAGATCGTCTCTGGGGTCGCACAGAGTCGGACACGGTGGGAAATGTGGGTAGAGAGGCTCCCCTGCTTGGGGTGCAGGCGCTAGCTCAGCCCTCCGGCGTCTGTGTAGGGTTGGGGGTTGGGCTGGTGTGCTTCTCCAGGTTCGTCTGTACTCCGGCCTGAAGCTTTTGACTGACTGAGCCTCACAGGCTCCGCGGTAAAGGAGACCCGGGTTCCGTCCCTGGGTGGTGAAATTCTCCTGGAGGATGAAGTGGCAACCCGCTCCCAGACCGAAGGACGGAGGAGCCTGGTGGGCTAGTCCATTGGATCGCAAAGAGTCTGTTGCGACTAAGCTATTGAGCACAATCCTCATTTGCTAGGAGGACATAGCTGGGCTCAGAATATGAAGAGAAAGGCAGAAAATGCTTTTTTAAACTGTAATAATAAGCATATGGTTTGATCTCCCATTTTACTAAGCCAAGGAATCAGACGTGGAACTTGTTAACAAGTTCCCTAAACTCTAACGTGAGGAAATACGCTTTGACAGCTTTGGGTAGGGCCTGGAGCATGTGTAGTCCAAAACACTTTAAAGTGTTAATATTGGTGCTTCCCAGACCTTTTTGATCCAAACGCTTAGTTCAATTGCAACCTTCTTCCGAGGAAAGCCCCCACCCTTGCAAAAGGGTAAAATACCCAATCATTTACGAGTTAGCAGGAAAAAACAATCCTAAACGCGTGCTGCCTAAGGGAAGCAATTAGTGACCTAACACTTGTGAAATATTGGCAAAAGTAATTAACTTCTAGGCTTCACTGATAGCTCAACTAGTAAACAATCCACCTGCAATGCAGGAGACCCTGGTTGGATCCCTGGGTTGGGAGGATCGCTGGAGAAGGGATAGACTACCCATTCAAGTATTCTTGGGCTTCCCTGGTGGCTCCGAGGGCAAAGAATCTGCCCCCCCCCCGCCCCCGCCCAATGCGGGAGACCTGGGTTCTTTCCCTGAGTTGGAAAGACCCGCTGGAGGAGGGACTCCAGTGTTCTTGCCTGGAGAATTCCCACGGACGGAGGAAGAAGCCTGGCGGGCTACAGTCTATGGAGTCGCAAAAAGTGGGACACGACTGAGCGTTTTTCACACAATTAAAAGAACAAAATGAGGTCTAGGAGTTAGGAGGTTAAATTTTGGACAGGTTAACAGTTGATACGTTCCTAGTAAGCACTAGACTTCTAGGAACTGGGAAGAGCAAGAGGACAGAGTTGCTATTCTTATGGAAATGGTAGATGGGGAATGGGGCGTTCAGGGGTTGATCCCTCCAGCAGAGAGAGAATGAGAAGACCAACATTTGAGTGTTTGAAACAAACTGCAGTTCAGGTTAGACTTAACTGGATTAGGTACTGTATTAGTTCCCCGTTGCCATTCTAACAATTTACCACAAACTTAATGGCTTAAGACAAAACATTTAACCAGCTAGTATAAAGTTTCAGTTATGCAACATGCAAGAGATCAGTACAATATTATATCTACAGTTGAAAATACTGTATTTACTTAAGGACAACAATCAAACCACGAATTAGTCTTTAACCTACAGCCAATCAAGTCATTTCCTTTCTTTGCTTCCACACTTTATAAATTCCCCTGGCTCCTAGAATGCTACTAACCACTTCCAGTTTGGTGCTGCCCTTCTTGGGTAGATTTTTGCTTAAACTTAAGTTTTGGATGCCTGTTTATCTTTTAATAATCGCTTGTGAGTGCTTTGGCTCCACCCAGATCATTCTCATCTCAAGGTCAGCTGATTAGCAACATTAGTTGTCCTTTGGTGTAAACTAGTATTTTCACAGGTTGTGGAGATTAGAACATAGTCATCTTTCGGGGAGAGCATTATTTTGCTTAGCACAGGTATTAAATGAGATCAGCGGAGACACACCATTGAGCCCAGGTTAGTGTGCCTGAGGCATAGTGAGGCCAAAGAAACTGAAACTGGAGTTTAGAGTAGACAAAGGTTTTGCAAACACCAACCAAGGAGGTCTGCATAGCTCCTGCTCAGAAAAGTGAACTGTCTGATGGTTTTCAGGGGAGAGGTTTTGTTATGTTTTAGTTTTTAATTAATTTTTTGGCTGTTCGATGGAGCTTGCAGGATCTTAGTTTTTGGACCAGGGATTGAATTGAACCTGGGCCTTCAGCAGTGCAAGGACAGAGTACCAGCCACTGGACCCTCAAGGAATTCCCTTAGGGAAGTCTTTAAAGACCAGGTAAGGGCTGCGGGGGCATGTGACTTCCTTCTAGTTGGTTGACGGTGAGGTAAGAGGGTGATGTTCCAAGAAACTTGTGCACAGCCATCCTCCACCTGAGTGGAGGTGGGAGTTGGGGGTGACAGGGAGGGAGCTTAGTTGCTATCAGTTCAGTACAATTCAGTCGCTCAGTCGTGTCCAACTCATTGCAACCCCATGAATTGCAGCATGCCAGGCCTCCCTGTCCATCACCAACTCCCAGAGTTGACCCAAACTCATGTGCATCGAGTCGGTGATGCCATCCAGCCATCTCATTCTCTGTCGTCCCCTTCTCCTCCTGCCCCCAATCCCTCCCAGCATAAGGGTCTTTTCCAAAGTCAACTCTTCGCATGAGGTGGCCAAAGTATTGGAGTTTCAGCCTCAGCATCAGTCCTTCCAATGAACACCCAGGACTGATCTCCTTTAGGATGGACTAGTTGGATCTCCTTGCAGTCCAAGGGACTCTCAAGAGTCTTCTCCAACAACACAGTTCAAAAGCATCAATTCTTCGGCGCTCAGCTTTTTTCACAGTCCAACTCTCACATCCATACATGACCACTGGAAAAACCATAGCCTTGACTAAACGGACCTTTGTTGGCAAAGTAATGTTTCTGCTCTTTAATATGCTATCTAGGTTGATCTAACTTTCCTTCCAAGGAGTAAGTGTCTTTTAATTTCATGGCTGCAGTCAGCATCTGCAGTGATTTTGAAGCCCAAGAAAATAAAGTCTGACACTGTTTCCACTGTTTCCCCATCGATTTCCCAGGAAGTGATGGGACCAGATGCCATGATCTTAGTTTTCTGAATGTTGGGTTTTAAGCCAACTTTTTCACTCCTCTTTCACTTTCATCAAGAAATTTTTTAGTTCCTCTTCACTTTCTGCCATAAGGGTGGTGTCATCTGCATATCTAAGGTGATTGATATTTCTCCCGGCAATCTTGATTCCAGCTTGTGGAATTGCAGCACAGTGTTTCTCATGATGTACTCTGCATATAAGTTAAATAAGCAGGGTGACAAGATACAGCCTTGACGTACTCCTTTTCCTATTTGGAACTAGTCTGTTGTTCCGTGTCCAGTTCTAACTGTTGCTTCCTGACCTGCATACAGGTTTCTGAAGAGGCGGGTCAGGTGGTCTGGTATTCCCATCTCTTTCAGAATGTTCCACAGTTTCTTGTGATCCACACAGTCAAAGGCTTTGGCATAGTGAATGAAGCAGAAATAGATGTTTTTCTGGAACTCTCTTGCTTTTTTGATAGCAGAACTCAAAGATTTGTATCGGATTATTATGTATACCCATTGGGGAGTAACTGGGGCTCTCCTTTATTGCTGTACTGTTGTTTCTTAACTGCTTTTCTTTTAAAATAATTTTTTAAAATTATTTTTGGCTATGCTGGGTCTTCGTTCCTGTGTGGGCTTTTCTCCAGTTTTGGCTCGCAGAGACTACTCACTTGCTGTGTTCAGTCTTCTTATTGCAGTGGCTTCTCTTGTTGCAGAGCATGGCACACAGACTTCAGTAGTTGCGGCTGCTGGGCTCTAGAGAACAGGCTCAATATTTGTGGAGCATGTGCTTAGTTGCCCCTTGGCATGTGGGATCTTCCAGGACCAGGGGAGATCTGTGTCTTCTGCACTGGCAGGCGGATTCTTTACCACTGAGCCACCAGGGAAGTCCCTTTACTACCTTTCTTTTGTTTATGCAGTCCCTCACTTCCTTAACAAGTAACTGAACAGTTAACTGTTTCAACTGTCTGCCCTTTGGAACACAAGAAAGATCTTGAAGGCTGAAACCTTTTTCTTAAAAACAAGAGAGATGTGGAAAGGCTTGTGTACCCAGGAGGCTCCTACAGGGTCCTACTCAGTTTCGGAAAGAATAGGACAGGTGACAACCACTGAGGAGTCGAACTGTGAAGCAGGCACTGGGTGACAGTCTCTTTTACCCCAAATGGTCAGGGTGAAAAATTTCCGCTTTCCCTTCTTGGTGTGCTTGAAACCACACCATTCTAACCCTGGTCAGGCAGGCCCTTGGCTCTGTAGAGGTCTATCAAGCCAGTTTAGTACCCCCGGATTTTTATCCAGATGCCAAGTTTAGGTCAGGAGTAGACTGACTTCTGAAACAGATGACCTCTGCTGTTACCTGGGTATTTGCCCTATGGCATTTTGCCTTTTGGTAGACAGTGATGGAGACAGCAGAAGTCTTGCATCTGTTGTTCTGATCCAATTCAGTTCTTTTAATTTGACCTGTCTTTTCCCTCTACAATAGGTGAAATTACTGTTGACTTTTATCTTTAAGAGTTCCTTGGTGGCTCAGAAGGTAAAGAATCTGCCTGCAAAGCAGGAGACCTAGGTTGGATCCCTGGATTGGGAAGATCCCCTGGAGAAGGAAATTGCAACCCACTCTAGTATTCTTGCCTGGAGAATTCCATGGACAGAGGAACCAGGTGGGCTACAGTCCACAGGGTTGCAAAGAGGCGGACACCACTGAGCGACTAACTAACTTCATCTTCAAAAAATCACATAACTTAAACTCCTAGCTGCAAACAAAAATTTTACTCCTGTTTCATTGTATTTAATTTGAGGGATGTATTTTCAAATACATCAAATACATACCCTTCCCCCACCTCACTTCTATTTGCATTCTGAGCTTGTGCAATGCACATTTCCTGTTACCAAGGAACTGAATTTAAACTGCCTTCGTTAAATTTAAATTTTACTGTGAAATATCCAACTTCAAAGAAAAACTTTTTTCCCCATCATCTTTGAAAGCTGGAGCAGGTTATTGTGGGAGAGGACGGTATTTGGGGGACCAGTGGAGAGGACATCCAGTTTGAGAAACTGGTTATTAGAATACCTTACCAACCAACTTGAATATATAAGAAAAGTTAGCAAATTTACTAAAATGGACAATCAGATTGTTAATATTAAGTAGGGTACATCTCTTGAAACCCATACCTTTGTGACACATTGTAAAACTCTTAACCTAAAGTTAATTTTTAATGTCATATAAGGCTTTTCTTATTCTTTTTCAACCTTCAGTTAAATTCAGTTCAGTTCAGTCACTCAGTCGTGTCTGACTCTCTGCGACCCCATGAGTCACAGCACGCCAGGCATCCTTGTCCATCACCAACTCCCAGAGTTTACCCAAACTCATGTCCATCAAGCCAGTGTTGCCATCCAGCCATCTCATCCTCTCTCGTCCCCTTCTCCTCCTGCTCCCAATCCCTCCCAGCATCAGGGTCTTTTCTAATGAGTCAACTCTTCACATGAGGTGGCCAAAGTATTAGAGTTTCAGCTTCAGCATCAGTCCTTTCAACCTTAGGGTCCCTAAAATGTAATGAATCATAATCCTTGGTTTCTAATACTTTAACCAAGTGGAGCCCTGTGGGACTTCCAAGCATGGGGTCTTTCTATCCCCCATTTCTTGTAGGCAAGACTCCAGCCATTATTTTCCCTGAGTTCCAAAGGGCATATTTGAACAATTCTAATCAAGAGTGTCTCTGGTGTCTCAGTTGGTAAAGAATCTGCCTACAATGCAGGAGACCTGGGTTCAATCCCTGGGTTGGAAAGATCCCCTGGAGAATGAAGTGGCAACCCATTCCCACTTGCTTGTCTGGAAGATCAGAAGGACAGAGGAGCCTGGCGGGCTACAGTCCATGGGTTCAAAAAGAGTGGGACACAGCTTAGCTACTAAACCTCCACAATCAAGGGAGAGGCAGCCAGGAAACCACCGGAAGCAAGACTAAAGGGACCGGAGAAGCTCATCAGGATTAGGAAACTGACCACCTGAGATGAAATTAAGGTGGTGCAAACTCTGCTTACACCCTACTCTTGTCAGAGACCCCACCTTTGAAACCCCCTCTTATAAAAAACCCCTCATCAAGTTCTCTTGGGTAGAGACACTCAGTTTTTTGATGCAGAAGTCCTCCTTTGCCTGGCAA